>NC_012872.2:64131951-67096951 GCF_000003195.3 Sorghum bicolor | reverse complement strand
GCTGGCGCCGGCGCCGACATCGCCGACGTGCTGAGGTACCACGTCCTTCTGGAGTACCTCTCCCCGTCCGACCTCGCCCACCTCTCCCCCTCCGGGAAGCTCGTGACGACGCTGTTTCAGACCACGGGCCGCGCACCCTCCGACTTCGGCGCCGTCAACCTCACCCTGGGGGCCAACTCCACTGTCGTGGTCCGCTCGCCGGCGCCGACACCGGGATCGAATGCCACGGTCCTCGGCGCCGTGACCGCGGTTCCGTACAATCTCAGCGTGCTCGCGGTGGGTGGCCTTATCCTACCCTCCGGATTCGACCTCGCGGCCTCTGAAACCCGCCCGCCACCGCCGGTGAACATCACCCGGGTTCTCACCGACGCGCGGGGGTTCAACGTGGCGGCCTCCATGCTGCAGGCTTCCGGTGTGGCGAGTGAGTTTGAGGCCGACGAGCACGGTGCTGGAATCACCGTCTTCGTCCCCACCGACGACGCCTTTGCCGGCCTCCCTGCCACCGACCGCCTCCAGTCCCTACCCGCTGAGCGCAAGGCCGTCGTGCTCCGCTTCCATGTGCTGCACTCTTACTACCCGCTGGGTTCCCTTGAGTCCATCGTGAACCCTGTCCAGCCCACTCTCGCGACAGAGCACACTGAGGCTGGCCACTTCACCCTAAACATAACCCGTGTCAATGGCTCCATTGCCATTGACACAGGCATCGTGCAGGCATCCATCACCCGCACAGTGTTCGACCAAAATCCTGTGGCAGTCTTTGCCGTCTCCAAGGTTCTACTGCCCAAGGAAATGTTCAGTCGGGGGGATTCCGGCAGCACTGCCATTGTGCCACCTTCGGTTGCGATGGCGCCCGGCGACACCAGCAGCGAGCAGACACCACAGACGAGGCTCTCATCCCCGCCTGACCTCCACGGCGAAGATAGCGAGTCGTCGGCTGCTTTGGCGACAGCAAAGGGGGCTTCTTGGTGGCGTATAGGACTCATGTATCTACAGCTGCATCTATTATTTCTATCTCTGGTATGAGATTCTGGTCGTGCTTGTTGCTTGCTTCTTTGTGCTCAGTTTTTGTACTTCTTACTGTCTAGAATGTCTACACCGGGAAAGTAATGGATTGGGGAGAGAATTCCGTAGATGCAAAGTAGCAAAAAAAATTAGTTGCTTCACCTGATTATTCTATTTTGTTTTCATTTTGTCATGTGGCAAAGGGAAATAATATCATGTGTACAAATCTATGGAGCCCTTTTGCTCCACAATGAATAGTATTTTCTATTTTGATCATCCTTCTCTTTTTATTTGTGCTTGAACTCAACTTTGGAGGTTAAAGTGGGGGGATTTTGCATCAGATTAGATCTGAAGGAGTGAATTCGATAGAGCTGGATTAATAGGGTGAGGGGATATATCACCATGGAATGTATAGGCAGTTGCTATCCAAGCTGAGCTTTTCATGATCTTGCAATGCTGTTATGGTATGAATACTCATAATAGAACTAAGTTACTCTACTGTGTTAGAATTAGATCATTTGACGATTTTGACTCTAGTGGCAGAATGACAAGCTGGTTGTCAGCTGAGATCCAAAGTGTAAAAGCTTTTTTATGGGAGCTTATTGGCAGCAGACACATCTGCCTACTAAAGAAATTTGGTGGGGGTAAATTTACATACACCTGTTGAGCACTCTAGGTGGATTTACTGAATTCATCTCAAGATCCAGCACTTTGTTTGTGTCTTGGTCATTACTGGTTTGAGTTATATAATAGAATGTTGTATGACTAGCAACACATTGTGAAGTTGGGAATAAAAACAAATTTCTTTGTTTGGAGATTATAAACGTTTAGTGGTTCATCATAAAATACCCATTAGGGCAATAGGCTGTATCGCTGTAGTACCAACTACCAATCAAATTATTCAAATAGCTGTAGTACCACATGCAGAGGGAGAGAATATCAGAGTGAGAAATACTTGTTGATATGTCATTGCTACGTGTTACAACTGATATGCCTGGCATTCTGTGGTAGTGTGGTGCTTCAGTGTTCAGCACGAGCAATTGTTTTCTTTGCAGGACCACTGGCAATGCATAAGGCCAGTCTCAATGGAGTTTCATGAGAGTTTCATGCACATTAAATATGCTGATGTGGCGCTATAGTAATGAAGAGAGAGATGATAAGAGTTTCATGGGAGTAGAGAGAGTTTCATCCCCATGAAACTCCAATGCACTGTTTCCAAAATATATATGTGTTGGAAACTGAGCTATGAAACTTCCATTGAGGATGGCCTAATAATTCGTTTGTAGTTTCCCTGGAGAGGTGGCCCATGTTTTAGTTGATTAGTTACTGGGCCTGTTATGTCATGTGCAGCTCATTCGTACTTGGCAGGAGTCGACCTCTTGGGACCCAACCCTGAGATGAGATGTTGGGGATGACTATGATGGCTGACCACATTTGACCCATTCTTTGCAAACATGAGTCTTATCTGTTAGAACTATAGATACTTATGGTCAGATATAAAAATATAATCCTAGAGATATAGTTTGGTTTAGACCTAGTACAATTTAAGTAACAAAGTCCTACTAGGACATTGTATCAATTGTGTTGACTATATAATGAACATGGGCAGCAACCTAAGGGCTTGAGGTCTTAAGCTATTCCAGTTATTTCCACACGATCAATCAAGCATTGCTGCATAATGAGATTTGTTGCACAATTTGGAATAGTTGAAAACTGACTAAAACCTGATATAACTAAAACAGATTTAGAGTCCTAGTACTGTTCAGTGTGGCACCACCTCTTTGCCACTCGAAAAGGCAAGCAGAATAGCAGCTCTTTGAGGTATTGGCCTATTGGGATACCATTTGACATATAAGTGTTCCCAGTGAACAGTTGAGTTTGGGTGGTTTTCACTTTTCACCTAAGAAATGGAATGGAGTGCCATTTGTGACATGCAGAAAAAGTAGCATTGGGGGACATATGGACCATATAAGTTGTATTCTGGAGGGTTTGAGGCTTATTCATCATGTTAATAGTAGGTATGATGAACAAGTGACAGATGACTGGTTTATGTTAGTCTTGTGGGGCTGCTCACTCAGAGCCCGCACGCAGGAACTGTTCGTTGCATTTGCATCTATGTCATGCACACTCATAGGTCTTGTCACCAAGGCTCTTAAGACCACCATTGCGTTCTACCGCACGCACTGCACTTGTCAACTATTGGTACAGCCGACTGTTCTGATATAACTATCTTCATTAATACTGAATATGGAACTGGAATTTACCACTTGTTTTTTAGTATTTATAGCATCTGAATCTGACCATTTTCCCCATGTCACTGTTACAAGGCCTGCTCTCTCTCTATAGAATGTTATGGCAAGATCAGCACATGATTCTCCCCCTTTTCTTTATGGTATTCACAATTTTGCATTTGCTTCCATATATCAAGACTACTGTAGCAACCCAGGAGGCTCTGTTAGTGGAAGCTACTTTTTTTTTCTTTACCATTGCTGTAAAATTGTATTATCAATGGATTTGAAAGATGTGAAAGGATACATTGCACATGCCAAAAAATCTTGGGTAAAGCAAAAAACTGCAGCAACTTCAAATGATCCAAAGTGGTAGGACAGGTTTGATGTCAGCAGAGGCCTTTGTTCGATGCAGCTGTGGAAGTTAGCGTGTGACTTTGTGATCACATGTTGGCTTCATGTATATTATTGTACTTTCTGTTTTCTGATATTATTATACTCCTATGTACGAAGGTAAACATGTAAAAAGACACTAGTAAAATACATAGCCATATGCTGCAATGACATCAGTAAAACATTGGTTTTTGTTATACAAATTCAAGAGGTAGCAGCAGCATCTTATCTCTGGTTATTGGTCTGATAGCCAGAGGGAGAAATTCAACTAGCAGAAGCTGTCCAGAAAATTGCAGTATTTCTACTTCGACAGTTCGACAGGTGAGTTACGGCCTTGTTTAGGCCCTGTTTAGTCCCCACCCAAAAATTTTTCATCCATCCCATCGAATCTTTAGACACATACATGAAACATTAAATGTAGATAAAAAAATAAACTAATAACACAGTTTAGTTGAGAATCGCGAGACGAATCTTTTAAGCCTAGTTACTCCATGATTAGCCTTAAGTGCTACAGTAACCCACATATGCTAATGATAGATTAATTATGCTTAATAAATTTGTCTTGCAGTTTCCTGACGAGCTATGTAATTTGTTTTTTTATTAGTCTGTAAAAACCCCTCCCGACATCCTTCCGACACATCCGATGTGACACCCAAAAAATTTTCGTTCCCAATCTAAACAGGCCCTTAGTTCACCCCGAAAAGCAAAAACTTTTCAAGATTTCCCGTCACATCAAATCTTAGAGCACATGCATGAAGCATTACATATAGATGAAAATAAAAACTAATTGTACAGTTTGTCTGTAAATCACGAGATGAATCTTTTAAGCCTATTTAATCTATAATTGGATAATATTTGTCAAATAAAAACGAAAATGCTACCGTGCCGAAATCCGAAAAAATTTCGGAACTAAACAAGGCCTACCACTAGCTACTGGTTTATGGAACTGTGGACCCTCCCAACACATCCCTTTTCGTAAAATTGTTCTTTTTTTTTTCTAGCGGAGACAATGCACTTTGTAGGATTGCTGGTACTAGTTGTCGGATTATGTCTCTGACAGTTCTTGGTATGACAATCTTGCAAGCTTGTTATATGGTTGGCAATCAGTAATTCTTCTGTTGACCTGTGTCCAACGCCATCAGTGATTGTTTCTACTTTGTACACAGGTTGGTCTAGAAAGAACTGTATGCATGATTAATTTTACAGGCAATTATGCTATACTCTGGTAGGGGACAGATGATTATACAAGCTTGATAGCAGAGTCAAAAAAAGGTGTGCCACTGGTCCACAGCCACATCGTGGTTTTTATGTTGCCTGAGGAATCTATTCATATCATACTGCTATGCAACACATGTGCTTGTCCTAGACCAGAACTTGAGAGCCTTTGTGCTACAGCAAAGGACCATCGTGCTTTTACTCCACCCCTAGCAAGTATTGACATGGTCATAGTGCAGAAAATAGCTGGAATCCTGTGATGGTAAACAGTGCAATAATGACAACCAAATGGTATGTAAAAACACTACACAAAGATCGGCTTTAGGCATTTTTATCTTACAATTTTACTGGCTGTGCTTCCATTGTGATAATCTTGGAATGTTACATTTAGTGCCCCTGAATGGATACTGTGGACTGTATTATCATACTTTCCCTAGCTTTACCGACGGAGGATTGTCCGTAGGAACTGGATTAGGAATACTTCTGCCTTTTGCTTTATTTCAGTATATGGTTCAGACTAAAAGATTTGCCCAGATGCACTTGGGCAGGAGGATCTCATTCTCTCACTCCTAGAATACGTGGTTTCCAGAGCTTTGCTGGAACCTTGAGACTTGCCTGTATGTTGTCTCTCGTTGTACATCCTGGTATCAGAATTCAGAACTGAAAGGATAGAAATTTACAAGGCCAAGCAGCCATTCATGGCGCATGGCGAACAGAAACCATGAGAACATCGAAGTCCTCATGCATGATGCACCCAACATAGCAGTGTCAGTAAAATACTGACCCTGCAGCCTTCGAGGAAGAGGAAGGGAGAAAAGCTAGTCGAGCACACGGTTCTTTTCACACCATCATGACACGAACCGGCTGATCCCATCACTGGCTCAGGAGCAGCATCGCCTCCGGCCGCTGTTGCCCGAACCCGTGGAACGGGTGGTGGTGGTGCAGCTCCTCCACCTCCGCCTCCACTTCCCGCGCGACCCGTGGCGTCGGCTCCGGGCTCTGTATCAGATTCTCCTTGTCGCCGTCGTTGCCATCCTTGTGCCTCCACCGCTCCTCCATCCGCGAGTTGCTCCGCCCGAAACGGCCGCCGTCGTCGTCGTCGTGCCTCCACCGCTCCTTGTACTGCGAGTTGCTCCGGCCGTAGCCGCGGCTTCCGTCGTCACCGTCACCGGGTTGTGGCTGCGACATGGCGTGGGAGTGGGAGGCGCTGCTGAGGTTGAAGCTGCCGAATCCCTTGATCTCGCGCGCGATCTTGCGCGCCCGCTCGCGCTCCTCCTCCAGGAACGGGCCGCGTTCCAGCAGCTTGAGCACGCGCTCCGATTTGCCCTTCACCGTCTGGCCCCAGTTGAAGCTGCGGCGGCGAGTTCATCGACCGCGTCAGCGTCAGGTGAGCAAGCACGCGCGGCGCGCGCGGGTGTATGGTATGGTATGGGCGTCAGAGAGAGCACGATTATTATTACCCTTTCTCGTCGATGTGCTGGAAGGTGGCCATCTGCTCGATGGCCTCCCTGTCCTTCTGGAACTCCACCGCGACGCTGCGGGGCCCGTGCGTGAGGAGGTGCTCGAGGAGGAGCAGCGCCTTGTACGCCTCCCGCCACTGCCTGCGGTCGAAGCTCGCGAAGCGCCTGTGCAGGATGTCCGTGATCCTGACGTACTCGTCCACCTCGAACGCCTGCCGGGCTATGAGGCCCATCGTCTTGACGTTCGGCGGCGACGCGTCCCCGCTCGTCGCCTCCTCCGTCATGCTACGCGCACCAACGAACGCCACGGAGAGATGAGATCGACCGACCATCACTCTGTCAGAAGGAAATAATCAGGGAAGCGATCGACTTACAGCTGCGTCGGGGTGACGTCGGTGAGCGCCAGCCGCGCGGAGCGGATCTTGCCGGTGAGGTAGGAGGAGGCCTGGCGCCTGAGCTCGTGGAAGAAGGGCGCGTCCATGGCAGCGCACAACGCTCGCGGCTCGCGTATCGTCCGCCTTCCCCTTTCTATGTCCCGATCGATGTCCGCCGTCGAAGCCGAGACTGAGACAACGAGCGATCGAGACGGACGCTAGCACGGATGAGACAACAACGCCTTCGTTCGATCTCTCGCCTTTATCGGTATGCCCGCCCCGCCCCGCCCCGCCCGTCCTCGCGGCTGCCGGCCAGCAACCACTCCGCACAATCTCGCAAGCGAACAAGCGGTAGGATGCCGGGCGAGCCGTTGGGTGCGCAACCAAACCACACACACACACACACCCCTCTCGAGCGCGGGTGACGCACGCACGGCGGAGCAGTCAGAGCAATGGCCAATGGGGGGTGGGGTGGGATGGGTGGGAATGGGACGAGGACGACGGACGAGGCTCACTGGACGAGCTTAATTGGTGGGGAGAGCACTGCGAATACCTGTGCTGTTGCGCTCGGGCTCTGATGAGATCCTTTGAAACGTTCAAAAGTTGGGCCGGACACGGACGGCGACCGTGACAAAACGTCAACACTCAACAGGGGACATTTGAATTTTGATTGAATCCACCCGCATTCCGTGGTGCCGAACCAGCCACCCAGGACTCGGCAGCCGTGGTGGGCGCGGCTGAGGTCACGTGGGTGCGTCCTGCCTGTGCTGTGCGTGGCGCTCTCGAGGTGTGCCGACGGCTTGGATGGGAGCGGGCAGGTGGCGGTGCGGGCTCTATTTATTTTGCGTGCTCGTGTGGTTGTGCGGCGGCGTCCGGCCACGCCGTATCGCATGGGTGACGTCAAGGCATGCGTTCTATCGTTCTGATGAGAACCAAACGGATCTGGATGTGCTGCTTCGTTTCAGGATGATGAGTGGAAAGTTTGTGACAGAAGGAGCCGTGGAGACGCGGTGGACTCTGGATTCATTTACCCACATGCCACTGGATCCTGATGAGAACCAAACGGATCTGGATGTGCTGCCTGCTGCTTCGTTTCAGGATGATGAGTGGAAAGTTTGTGACAGAATATCCACGAATTGGCGTCTAGACGAATGCAAAAGGAGCCGTGGAGACGCGGTGGACTCTGGACTCATCTACCCACATGCCATGTGGGTAGATGAGTCCAGAGTCCACCGCGTCACGGCTCTTTTTGCATTTGTCTAGACGTTAATTCGTGGATATTCTGTCACAAACTTTCCATTCATCACGTAGAATTTCAAGGACAATCCGTGGACAGGATCAGGAGTCAGGACTCGGCCCTCGCGTGCGGTAATAAATGGGTTTGGCACGGATGGATGGATGGGCTGCTAGCGGAAAGAAACGAGAGAAAAAGGGTTTGCTCCGGTCAAGTACCCCCGTCGTAGTATCGAGTTTGTCAACAAAGAGACCATTTGTTTTGCAGCTGTTGTTCAAGTTTCAATGCAGTGCCCGCACGGAGGCACAGGACACTGTCCACGTCCACGAGTCCACAACGGAGAACCTCGCTGGAGTGAAGTTGGGCCGCGACAACGTTTTCCCATTTGCATCTGCTGACCAGGCGGCCTGTTCGAGCGGTCATGACCGATGGGCCTGAAGGCTTTTCCTTCAAGCCGTTGTCCCGCCAGTTTCTCTCTTTTTTTTTTTCTCAAAGAAGGAACCATGTGTGTTAGCGAGTCGTTGTAGATGTCAGCACGCATCACGCGATCTGACAGCATCCAAACACAATAATTAACCACAATTAACCATCGTTCGCCCGATTTGTTGAGAAAGCAAAGAGCTCGAGATAACCGTGCACTGTGCACATCTGTAGGCGACGTCAATGGACGGACGCCCCCAGCTATTGACCGGCGAGCATCAGTCAACTCCTTTCCTACATCATCTCCATGACTGCGGCAGCCTGCACAGCTCGAACAGACCGGCGTTGAACAGATCTGCACAGCTCGAACAGACCTGCACAAGATAATCGTCCGTTGTGTTTACGCTTGTAATATATGAACGAGCCGTGTATGTTCTTTCACTTTTGGTTTATCTTGTGCCTAAACTTTGCCCCAACTTTAAGGCCTTGTTTAGTTACAGAATTTTTTGGTAAATCGACACTGTAGCACTTTCGTTTGTATTTGACAAATATTGTCCAATTATGAACTAACTAAGCTTACAAGATTCGTCTCGTCATTTCTGACCAAACTGTACAATTAGTTTTTATTTTCGTTATTTAATACTCTATGCATACGTCTAAAGATTCGATATATGTGACGAGAATCTGAAAAAAATTTGCAAATTTTTTTGAACTAAACGAGCCTAAAAAAAGTTGGGTCCTCCGGGGTCGAGAAGGAAATGGGAAAAGAAATAGACCTGACTGCGCGCAAGCAGTCCAGCACAGCGTGCGATACAGCTGCAGAACGGACTACTCCGTGGTCTCGGTCTCAGGCGCTCATTTGTCCGATTATGCCGTCAATGATTCCTACTCCGTCTTTCCAGGCTTTTTTCCCCCCCGGATTATTAACTTTACCCTCCTAGTTTCGCTTCGTGCACGCGGTACTGCCGATGCGGCTTCCACTTGGCTGAACATGGTGCCAGTTGCCGGCATTGGCAATTGGCATCATGGGCTCATGGCATGCCGCACAAGCATACCCGTTTCATCGCGCGCGTCCATGTAGCATTGGCATTTCTATATCCTCCTCCACTTTAAGCCTCGAATAGTAGCAAAAGGGGGGTCAATAAATTAGCTAACCAATCGGGTAGCTTTTTCACGTGATCTCCCTTTCCCCTCTACTATACTACATAAAATGGAACCTCCAGACGTTTGAAGGAGTCCTCTTCATTTACACCTTCATGCTGTCTCTCGTGGTTGGGCAAACTGGAAAGCACGGTCACAGCCATGGCCGAGGTTCCGTTATCTGAACTTCTCTTACTATCTCAGTTTCCATCGTTTGTATGGTAACATCTAATTTTAGAGGTCACAAATCTTGCGGCTAATCCTGGTGACATGACAGGACGGCTGGCCTCTTGGCCTTGGGGCTTTGAATGCACGAGCTGGACTGCTCGGAGCTGCCAATCGATCTGGTTCATCAGCCTCCTTCGCCACCAACTTCACCTCTTCTCACAGCGCTTCTTCATTGCCCTCGACTGATTTCGACACCGAGGTACGTCCGTCCGGATCGAAGCCACACCCTGCCCCAGCTCGCTAATTCACAAATCCAAAATGCAATTCATGCCACAACGGTTTCATCACTGGCAATTTTGTACTAGCGTCGTAGGAATTACGGAGTTTTGTTTCTAGCATCTCAAAAATGTAATGATCTTACGTTAACTTTTTACTGCCTGCTGTAGTCGGCCTGGTCCTTGCCGCGCACCAGAGGCGGCGTGACGCTGGCAAGCCTCATCGGCCTCGTGGACGCCATGGAGAGCCGGCGCCGCCCGAGCGCGAGGGCGGCCAGGAGCGGCAAGCTCAGGGTCAGGGCCCTGCTGCTCTCGCTCTGCCTCCGGAGCCACCTGGAGAACGGCAGCGGGGCGCCGTCGCTTGGCCAATTCCTCGAGATGGAGAGGAGAGCTAGTGGTGGTAGCAGTCATGTCCATGGAATCTAAGCGCCTATTTGGATTGGACCTCAAAAGTCAAAACGCTGCCTAGCAATCTCATGTTTGATGGAACGAGACTGGATAGTGTTGTTTGGCCCAGGTAAGCTAGACCAACAAGCAATGAAACAAGTCATAAAGTTGCTCCATACATGTGTCCAAACATTCGATGTGATGGACAGTAAAGTTTACCGGAGGAAACCAAACACCTCCTAACTTTTTGCCGTCTAATTCACAAGCTATATGTACACAATACGAGTTGTTAAAATGTATGATTTTGAGTATGTCATTTGCGCACAGGCCACAACCCCACACACATTTTTTTTATTGTTTTTCTCCTTCTTTCAGCCGCTCGCTAGCTGCTCGTCTCCCCACCCCCACCTCTCGCCATAGCTTCGCCACCCCCCCCCCCTCGGCCGCCTAAACCTAGCTCGGTCATTGCTATCGCCGCAAAAAGCCTCTAAATCACTCGCCTACTTCACCGTCTGGCCTGAGTCTCTTCTATGCTCGCTGGAGATGGAGAAAAAAGAGAAAGAGAGGCTTGCCAGAACCCTAGCTACCACTGTTGTTGTCTTCATCTTCGGTGGGCTCAGATCCAGGAGGAGAAGGAGGATGGCCTAGAGCCCGCACTGCCACCAAAGACAAATCGGACGACGTCTTTCTTCCCCCACTCAAATCGAACAAACATCAAATACCTTGTGGGCGGGGGCTTAGCATTCCTCATGATTTTACATCTTTATGATCTTAATTAAGTGGTCTGATTCTACAATCCTAGTAAGGGGGTGTTTAGTTCCCCATGCCAACTACTTCAAAACGATGGAATGCAAAATGTCAAAATTTTCAGGGTTATGTTTAGTTTTATCCAAAATACAGAATTTATTGCCCTCATGAGGGCCTCTTGAAGTTTTTTTTGGGCTTTTGTTTTTTTGCCTCTTGAGGCCTAAATTCAAAATGGAGAATAACCACCTTTTTATCAAAAAAATTATATGGTGTTTAGTTTCATTATGCAAAATGGCGAACCAAAACCTAATTTTTTTTGGAATAAGAGGGGAACTAAACACCTCCTAAGTAGAGTCTACGTTTTTATATTTTCATATTTAGGGGATGTTTAGTTCAAAAAAATTCAAAATATAAAATGTCAACTACTTTGAAATGATAGAATGTAAAATGCCAAAAAATTTATGGTTATGTTTAGTTCCATCCAAAATGCAGAATTTATCATCCTCATTGGAGTCTCTTGAGGCTTTTTTTGGTTTTTTAGCGTCTTGAGGCCAAAATCTAAAATGGAGAATAAACACTTTTTTATAAAAAATTTTACATGGTGTTTAGTTCCATTATATAAAATAATAGATCAAAACCTAACATTTTTTGCAATAAAAGGGAAACTAAACACCCTCTTACAGTTTTATACGAAGCCGAATCCAACTCAACTATATAGTCTACGATCTTGGCAACCTTGGCTGGGAGCAAGGAGAGCAGTGTCTCCACCGCTCTTGAACCCTGAGTGAACAACCCTCCACAGTTCGATTAAACATAGGTCGCGTTCGGTTCCCAGGAACCATACATTTGATTGATTCTTAACCGAATTGTTTGGCTAATTTATATAACCTTTGATCAGATGGAATGATTTGCCAACCGAACACAGCCCTTGGTAGGGTTCGACTTGACAGCTGAAAATTGCTAAATTACAGGACGGTGCTGAGATTCAATTTGTTGTTATGTTTACTTGCATGTCTTCTGTTTAAATATCCCTGAGATGCAACGTGGGATCAGGTTTGAATCTGCACAACTGCACTGCACGTCTTTGGCTCATTGCCCAAGATTTCAGAGTCAGAACGGTTTGTAAGGCGATTTTTTCACTAGTCAACAAAGCGATTTGCGATTTTTCCAAATAACATCTGAGTTTTTGTGTTAGGCTGACACCTATAGAGAAGACAGAAAGTTAAGTACAATGGGAAAAAAGAGAAGGAAATGCAAAGCTTATACGACGTCTACGCTACGATCGAGAGTGGAATAAACTACGCAAATACCACCTGCTCCTTTTGCCATGATGTCTGGTTCCAGGATGAGTCCCTGGAAGATTTGTGCCCAGCTCTCTACAGCCACTGCAATGACAAGGACTGTACTGTCGCAGAAATGTTCAACAATGGTCTGCCTAACTCGTTGGTGCCAAGGCTGACTGCGAGGGCAACAACTGAATTGCATTTTGTACAGCAGCTTCTGGGGGGGTGTCAACCTGGACAGCTCGACAGACAAGAGACTCTCGGTTTTCAGCAAGGGAGAGTCTGGCCTTGACACCGGGGCCCTGTACACACTCCTCAAATCTAGGGGGCAACACAATGATCTTGGGGCAAACTTTGTCTGGAAAAACTCAGCTCCCCCCGTGTGCAATTGTTCATGTGGCTCCTAGTCCAGAGAAGGATTCAAAGTAGGTCTGTGCTCCGCAAAAAACACATTGTACAAGACGCAACCTGTCAAGTGTGCAATGCGAGCGAGGAAACCCCGGATCATATCATTGGAGGCTGTGCAATCGCTGTAAGCTTCTGGAAACGCCTTAATCTAAACTCTATGGTTGGAATTCAGCATCAAAACCTTCCCTCGGTCACTCCCTCTCCTGGGATTCTCGTCGACGAATTTCCGGCTTTCCTAGCGCTCGCCTGCTGGGAAATTTGGAAACTCAGAAACGCTAAGGTCTTCAGGCAAGAAAATGTTTCAGCTGTCCAGCTTCTCAGCCGCTGCAAATCCGCTGCTCAGCTATGGAGTCACGGGTTCTCAGCCAAGAAAAGACACATACCCCAGTCTTGGTGCAGCTATTTTCAAATGGCGAGAAATTTGCTATTATAACATTCCAATCGTGTGGGCTTCGCTATAATAGGATTCGTAACATCGGCTTTGTAAAAATAACTTCTGAAATATTGACAGTTTGCTATAATGACATTTGGATCCTTGAATTCAACGTATTCTAATCAAATCTTAAACCAAATTGAAATACTTTCACGTATTGACCATAATGCTCTTCAGGGTAATGGATTGATCTCCCGTTTCACGTAACAGCGCGTCGCTGCCCACCATCGCACGACTCTCCCTCACGTGCCTCTCTAGTGTTGGCCCTAGACCAAGCGCCTCTGCCCGCCGGCCGCGCCGTCCACAGCCCGCTGACCGCCAGCCTCTGCCCACGCCGCACGGCCGTCCCTCCTTCCCGCGTTTCGTCATGGATGGAGACCCTCCCGAAGCCCTAGACCGACCAGTCGTGGTGGCGCCCAGTCTGGCTGCTGGGCTGGCCGCCGGTGTGGACGGGGCCACGGCTGGCTTGGCTGCCGGCCTGGCCGCGGCCCCTGCTGGCCTGGCGATGGCCCCTGGTGCCTTGAAGAATGGTCAGCAATTGCCGGCAGCGGACTCCACAGCTCTGGCGAGATCATTGTTGCCCACTGTTCATCATCCGGCAATAGAGTACAACATTCCCGTGGTTGAAGTTGAAAGGTATTCCATGCACTATAATTTTTTTCTTGTCGTAGTAATTTAGCAGTATAAAGTGTTATAGGTTCACCATAATAGTTTTTTTCATGCACTATATTTTTTTTCTTGTCGTAGTAATTTAGCAGAGTGTTATAGGTCCGCCGTAATATTTTTTTTTCATGCACTATTTTTTTTCAAATTATAGTAATTTAGCAGCAGAAAGGGAGGGTGACAAGAAGGTAATTTTTTATTACAAATGAACCATACAGTAGTTCATTTGGTGATTCCAATTTATGTGCAGCAAACTTGCAATGTTATTAGGAGAGGGCACATCTTCACAACCCGACGCTAGTACTCCCATGACTATGACTACGGCACCAAAGAAGATGACTCTAAAGAGGAAGCTACGCTTCGAATGAATTTTTTTAGTGTTTGATGAGATGTAGACTCGTGTTTTATTCATGCACCTTGGATTATTGTATTATAACATGTGGTTGTGATTGTTACAAATAGTGGATTTATTAGATGATCTTGTTTGTGTTATAATTATGGTTGAATCTATGGCTTGGATCCATATTTTTGCTTATTTGTGTTACATTTGTGGTTGTGACAAGCAGCAGCAGCCGCGCTAACAGTAACACGTTAATCATCAATGAAATATATTTCAGTCGGTCCTGGTGCTGTGTTGCCAGATTTGTAAATTGTGAATTTCAGTCAGCCAGCAGCAGATGCACGGGTGGCGGCTTTCTACAGTGCGTCTAATGAACTTGGGCCGGTGGAGAGCATTTCCTCAGCTGAACTTGCATAGCAGCAGTGCAGCAGCCGGCCAGGGGCAGCAGCCGGCCAGGCGTAGCAGCCGGCCAGGCAAGGCTGGTTATTAGCCCCTAAGGGCAATATGATCATTAATTAAAAATATTTCAACTTTGGAAGATATTTGAGTACAAAACATTCAATTTAAGTCTCAAATGTTATAATAGCAAAGTTGTAACAATTCAGGAGTCATTTTAGCGAAGCAAATGTTTAGAGTCCTATTATAGCGAAACCCACACGATTGGAGTCCTATAATCACAAATTTCTCTCAAATGACTAGTTCAGGCCAAGGATAGATTGCATAGAAAGTATTGTAATATGGTTTCTACACCCCCGCCCCCCGCCCCCCACTTATCACCAACTAGGTGATCTGTAATTTGAAACATGTATTACTTCACGGGGCGTTTCGGGCCAATTTTAGATGGGGAACGGCTCCCCCCGTTGCTTGTAAAAAAAAAAAAAACGCAAATCGCGTTGGGGGAGGGCACCTTCGTTTCTATCCCCTTCCTCCAGATCCGGTGCGCCCAGGCCTCGCCACGAAGGAGATTACCAGCCTCACGCGAGCTCCGGCGGCACCGCGGCCGCGCACGCAAGCCAAGTTCAACTGTGCGGACACGTGCCCTGGCGGCTGCTCCGCAAGCCTCATCACTAGGCAGCAGCGTCACGGCGTCACTGACGAGCTCGTCCTGTGGTCGACGGGCATGAAGCCCACGCTGCCGGCCTCGAAGAGCGCCGTGCCGCATCCACGGATGCTTCGACAAGTTGAGCGAAGTCACCCGCACTGTCCATGGACGCGTCCATGGAGAGCAGGAGGCACAGCAGCCACGGCACGGGCGTTGGCCTCCACGAGGCCTTCCTGCACTCCATCGTGGAATCCATGCATGTTGGCATGTGTTGGCCTTATGTTGGTAAGAGGCACAGCAGCCCCGGAACGACGTCGGCAACGTCTCTGGTCTGATCCAGTCTGAGCACCTCGCCGCCCATGCCACCGTGTCCGCCTGGCGCCCCGCCCACGGCAATGGCCGTCCGGCGGCGGCGCCTGCGGAGCTCGCGGCCCCCTCGCCTGTACCCGGACCGTAGCTTGACCACGCTGTCACGTCCCGAGCTCACCGGTCACCGGGCTGTATGTTGGAGAGTAGGGAAGAAGAAAGCAGGAGCAGAGGATCCGGGAGAGGAGGGCCTTGTTTAGTTCGGAAAAATAAAAAGTTTTCGGTATTGTAGCATTTTCGTTTGTTTGTGACAAATATTATCCAATCATGGACTAACTAGGATCAAAAGATTCGTCTCGTGATTTACAGCTAAACTGTGTAATTAGTTTTTGTTTTCGTCTATATTTAATGTTTCATACATGTGCCACAAGATTCGATGTGACGGGGAATTTTGAAAAATTTTTGTTTTCAGGGTGAAACAAGGCCCTAGAAATGTTGCATTGAGTAGCATAGTTTCTTGACACAACATCCTAGTATATAGAAACTACTTCATAGTTTCTGCCCTAAGAGTGCCCTTAGAAAAAAATATACAAGGTGCTTTCTGTCCCAAGATTAGGAAAAGAGTCGCAAAAAATGCAGAGTTGCAAATATGTGTTTTGCTTCACCATCAGGGCAGGGTGTCTTCCAAGAGATAAAGGATTACCAGCACATAGTAGACATCAATGCAAGGACATGTGATTGCAGAAGGTGACAGTTGACAGGTGTCCCTTGTTACCATGCTATCTCATGCTTGAGAAGTGAGAGGTTCCAGCCTTAAAGTGTCCTTGCTAACAATGTTTGTGTTAGATTATGTGTTAACTAGTAATTTCATGCAGGATTTTCAATCCACATCACTCTCTCAGCCTCAACGTCCATTGCCAGATTGTGTCTTCATAAGCTCTAATAAGCCTGTACCAATACCTACACCACTGACGACATGCACAAAGGCAGGCAAGGCCGCTGCAGCAAGGAAGAGGAAGGCAGCGGGACCAAGCACCAGTGAAAAGAGCACTTTCAAAGAAGAGCAAGGAAGGAAAGGGAGCAGCAGCTAATCTGCCTTGATGGACAGGAAACAGTGGCAGCAACTCTTTAGAATTTTTAGGAAGCAGTAGCTAAGAACTTTTAGCTAACAAGCTGGTTTAGATCTTTTGCTTTCTTATGTGATGCCTGTTAACACTTGCAAACATCTAAACAATTTCTGGATGATGCAATGATGTTACATCTTTTATGACTGCTATGAATGCAATATCTGTCAATTACATGCATTTTGGCACTGAAATGTCAATTACCCACTTTTGGCACTGAAATTCAATATCTGTCAATTACAATTGCTGCTGAAATGCAATATCCATCAATTACAATTACTGCTAAAATGCAATATCTGTCAATTACAATTGCTGCTGAAATTTCAACAAGAGCCCATTACAATAGCTGCTGAAATGCAATATCCATTTTACATCCTACAGAAAACAAATACATCCAACTATAGCAGTGACATTTTCAGAGATGTGTCCAGCTCCTAATGCTGCACTCTGAACCTCCTTTGCCTCCAGCTGCCTGTAACGAGAGGTGAGTAGTATGCACTGGAATCATGTCTATAGAGGAGTACGAAGAAACTGTCTTTGTTAGACTGATGGATCATACATAATACAGAATCCGCATGGAATGGGACCAACTTCCTTGATTACTGAATCCGCATGAAGTAGGATTTACTTTGTATATGCACAAAATGGTGAAGGCAAAGTTATTATATCACAAAGACAATAAGAGAATGTGATCAGGAAAAAATAATCAATGTACCAACTCAAGACTTTAATGAAGCTACAGCAGAATGTACAATGTTTGATTTGTTCAAGAATCAAGACAATAATAATAGAAAAGTTTATTTCTATCATCTCATTGGTGTAACCCGGGCAATCTGCACATAATGATCTTTTCTCCTTGGATGTCGATAATATCTCTCAATCTCACGGGCAATGAGCCAAAGCATAATCCTCTTCTCCCATGCAGAAAGACATCGGGTGACACATGCTTCAATAGTCTGATTTTCTTTCCTTTTCTTTCTGTGTAATTGATGAAGTTCAACAGGCGTGACCAGAGGAACGAAAAAATAGTCGAAGGCTGAAAAATCTATCCACCTCAAAGGTCCGTCCTCTGTATGATTATCCATTATGTGTATATGTGATTCCTTGGCTCTCTTATTGAATTTATAACCAAAGCAAACTACAGCATGTTGGCCACCATCCTCTGACTTCCTGAACTTCTCTCGTACTCTTCTGTACACATGGTCACCAGTTATGCTGTCATAGTATCCATTTGCAGCCCATAAGCTTCCAATGATTGGACCATGTGCATAGATAATACGCATCATCTGATAGCCACCAATATCATCCATATTTATAGTAAAAAAGCCATCAATGGGGAGCTTGATGTTGTTTGGAACACGCTGAGTTAGTACACCCCCTTTTGCAGCAATAACTAGAAGAACCTCCTCAACATGGGCCCCATCCTCACGGTTCCAAACACCTGTCCTGTAGCAAGTCTTTTTAGGTTCAGCTGGCACCTTAGCCTTGAAAGTGAAGGATCCTCTCCCGTTTAATCTCTCAAAGGCTAGTCTATGTTGTGCTTCAATGCACATTGTGCATGCAGAAATGGTACAGCTTGCTGAAAAGTAGAAACAACTTGCCCATTCAATCATCAATTGTATCCAACTAAGCAAGCCATCAAGATGAGGTTAATTTGAAACAAGAAGCATGGATATAATTGAAGCACTTACAATCAGAATTAATGATTGGTGACCCCATCACAGATAACCAGCTAAACTCTGGAGAAGGGGCCTGTGGCTGCTGGCGTTTGCAATAGCAGCAGCCTGCAATCCAGGAGAGAACTGAATTGCAGACTGATACGAATACTAACCAGCCCACTCGAACAGCGGCGCCCATGGCAGATGCACAAGATCCATTTCGTGCTGATGCTGGCACAAGGGCTTGCACCACTTTTGCTTTACCCTTATTAAACTGTTAGTGTAGCAAGCAAACAAAGCATGGGTTATTTGGTCTAATCAGTGGGACAGATTTAATATAAGTTGAATAGAAGGATCCAATCATTTGACGGACTTTGGATGACTCACAAAACGAGACCCAACTTACGAGGAAATAGCCAACTAGGCAGTTTTTAATTAAGAATTCAAACTTGGACTATCATAACTCTGTACCTGGGCAATCTGCTGACTGCACCGCTCATCACGGTATAAGATGTCATAATGCTCATTCGTGTATAGCAGGGTCACCAGAGGAACTTCATGGGAATCGTGGACAGTGTAGAGGTCTGGACCAGCTTCTTGAAAGAGGTATTCCACTCGCAGTGGCACCCCAAGCGCCCTGACTATTGCTGTTATCTGAACATGATCTGTGAACACCTTACGATGGATAACTTCGTCAAAGCACCACTGTTTTAATGACAAAAGGTGGATAGAATGAGCATCAGGTTTCTGGAAAACATGCATTAGCGAGTCAGAACTAATAAGTAATATAAGAACCCAAGGTAAACTGGTAGTGATATACTTACGTTTATGAGAGTATAACCTTCACTAAGCTCAGGAACAAGTGGTTTAAACTCTTTACTGTGGGAGCATATCCAGATAGCTGCTACCAATCTGAGGAAAGTAAAAACTGACAGACAAAATGTATTGGAACAATGAACTATGATACAATTGGAGGAAGGGTTCAAGGCGGTGTTTTACTCACTTTCGTTCGTACTGTCATAACTGCTAAAGAACTCAAGAAGTTTCTCTTGGCCGTAGCTGAAAAACACTAAACTGTGTGAGATACATTGGCAGCAACACTTTGATGGAATTGCAAAATATATTAGGAACCTGTTAGTTGGCCCATGCTTCCATCTGCTGTGTGTCTTCCATCTAATGACTTTCTTTATCAGCTTCTTAAATGCCTAAAAGATCAGATAATCATATCACAATATCTTGCAATAATGCTTACACAATACTGGCCATTTAAACTCGTCTGTGAAGCTTCTACCAGTAATTGAGAACATTTGTGATTTGATCAAACTACCACAGAAAGCAGCATGAATCCATTATCTCGGTGTAAGGAAGAAGCGTGGTCCCTTTTACTTCTCTAATTATATCTCATTATTGCTGTTCTGTGAAAGTGAACTTATCTCAAAACATATGTTTTTATTAGCATTATTTTAGATTGTTACATTTCAAATAAATTCAAATTTTAATCAACAGGTTGTAAAATTGTGATGGCATGTTACTGTGCCACTACTGTGAAACAATGGTGCGTATCCTGCAAATGATAAAAGAAAAAAGGAAAATGAGATGCCAGATCCAGTTTGCAGCTTGACTTAACTTGGAAAAACACCAAGCATGTTTATCTCAGAAATGCCAAATTTGGAGAAGGCGGGAGCTTACTTTGTGGCTCTTAGAAAATTCAGAGGCCCACCCAAGGTGCGCATGTTGCCTAGCCACTCCTTTAACAGCAGCAAGAAGACGGTGTTCCTCATGTGTATCCTGCCTATGAAGAACTTGCTCCTGTTTTGGAGTGGCACAAACTATGGTATTAACCACTAAACATAACTCTTATTCCAAGGAAAAGGGAGGACACTTACGAGGTAGGAAAATATGAAGCTCCTGTAGAAACACTCTCCATCTCCATGCACTGGTCTAAACTCAGAATAGCCACGGCAAAAGTTCAGTGCATTTGAACCACATTCCACTTGTCGAGCAACCATTTCGATGAGGTTGTAATGCCTGATGATCCCAGACATATTGACAGTCTGCACAAACACAAGAACAAAGAAATTCAAATCAAAATGATCTGAACTAGGAAGCAGCAGTTCTGATTGTCACATTTTCAGCTCTCCACATTTTAAGAAAACCTTAAGCCACTAATAAATGCAATGTTTTTTTCTGATATGATTTGCTCAGTGAAAAAAAGAAAGAACATACTGCACTTTCTAAATTTTCAAAGCCAATTAAGGTCACATCACAAGCCAATACTATCAATTAGACGAGGCACATAAATAGTGTTTTGAGTCAAACCTGATAGCTCACATGAGGATCCACTCTTGTGTAATTTCCACTGGATTTTCCTATCCTGTCCAAAACCTTCTCCACAGAAAATGGGTTAATATTCACAATTTTTGCTAGAATTAGCAGCAACAGTGAATAATTAATACCAAGAATCAAGATCAGACAGTTCACAGAAGGAAACAATGGGAAGGGCAATGCAACCTTTTTAAACAGTAGTACATAAATATCCCAGAATTTCTGTATTTGAGAATTGTCTCTATTGCTACAGGATAGACCAATGCGTCAACCAGGCATTTTATAGTACAATGGAGGATAAGCCATAATACTGGCCAGTGGCCGTTAAGTAAATAAACGCAAGGAATAGCAAGTTACAGTTTCTACTTTTTAGAATTTTCAACACATCACAACAACATTGTTCTTTCCCTTGAAACCTTATCAGATCACAGGAGGGCCTAAGAGTAATCAGGAATCCATTATCTAAAAAAAGAGTAATCAGGAATCATCTAATCTGGCTAGAACATAAACTGAATTTCAATAATATTTGTCATTGCTATCATCTCTACCCTCGGATGCTACACCATTTTGGACATGATTTTTTGCCACAATTAACTTTCTGGTATCAGTATTGCATATAAGTATGGACAGCACGAAGACAGAAAGAACCCAATCACCCATCTCACACACAAAAATTGGCACAAAGAGCACTCACACTACCCACCGATGACAACAAAAATGTAAGAAAAAAATCATCATGTGTACCTTTCTCCAAAGTGATTTCTTGTAAACTTTCCCAGGCCATGTTGTTGGAGACTTCACCTGTTTGGGAATTAACATGGAAAGTCAAATATTCAAACAAGGGAGTAGTAATAACAAAATCCGAATCTCAACTTATCTGTTCTTGTCAGCTATTGAAATGACTATGCCTTGGGATTCCAAGACAATTTAGGCTACGTTCGGTTACCTTGGATTTGGCCCAGGAACAATTCCAGATTATAAAAACTATACAAATTAATGAAGCAACTCCAGCTGGAATCATTCCAGGAGCTCAATACAGGGCAAACGAACGAGCCCTTAAGAAATCAGCGAGGAAGGGCCAAAACCAGCAATGCATGTAAATTGACACTTTGCTATATGTTATCTTAATGAAACATAGATAAATCAGCGAGGAATAGCAAGATAACATATAGAAATCAGCGAGGAATAGCAAGTTACAGATTTTCATCAAACTGAACACACCAGTGCAAGAACGAACGTGCACCTAGATAAATCTCTGTTCTCTAACCCTGGTTTTCCCTTTGCTTAATTTAATTTTCCAGTAGTGGGTTAGGGGCTCTGAACCCTTCTGTTTCCTTAAAAAAACCGCAGAACGACCAATTGCCCCCAACATCTGCCGAAGGATTCCACCCTTACTCAAACATCCTCCCAAGATCCCAAGAACAGAAGAATTCAGCCTCCTAAATATCAAGCAAACAACAAAAGAGCAAGAACACAGTCGAAAGATTCCGAGAAACTGCACCTGCTTCATCGATTGACTCGGCAACTCATCCGCCTCGGCTGTCTGGTCCACGGCCATATCGATGGTTCTCCTACTCCTCGTCCACTTAGCCCTCGCCACCACCTCCGCGTGGGACATCGGGCGGGGCGAGAGGGGGGCCTTGCCGCCCGCGGAGCTCAGCTCCCTAGACCTCGAGACGGAAGCAGCGCGCGGAGAGAGAGGGGGCCTGCCACCGGAGGAGCCTCGGCGGGAAAGACCCACGGTCTCCTTGCCCTTCCGCTTGGCCGCAGCCGCTGCTGCCTCCACAAGGGTGGCGGCGGAGGGGCTCTGGCCTCCGGCTTCCGGTGCGCCATGGAACCGTTCTGGGAAGCGTTCGGACGGCGGAGCGGGGAGAGGCAGCTCTGAGGCGGCGGTGTCGGTGTTCTTGCGCAGCAAATCGACGGCTTCTCTGTATTGGTTCTTTCCTGAACAATTTTTTACAATTTAAACTTTTTTTTGAAATTTTTTTTTCTTTTAGACCTCTGAAAAACTTAATCTCAGTTTTGGACGCAGAGGGTCGACGCCATGCTTCATGGCGTCGAGGTTACACGCCTCGACGCCATGGATCACGACGTGAGGTTACTGTCACTTGCCAGATCACGTGTGACATGGCATGACATGGCAGGGGCTCAACGCCACATATCATGGCGTCGACCTCGCGTCGAGGTCTTAGTCTATACCCGAGCTTCCTCGCGCCCTCGGCCCATCCGCCGCCGTCCTCGCGCCCGTCCTCTCCCAGGCCTCCGCCGCCGTCCTCGCGCCCCGTCCTCTCCCAGCCCTCCGCCGGCGCCCCATCCCCGCCGTCGTCGCGCCCCGTGACCGCCGTCGTTGTCGCGCCTCCGGGAATTCGTCGCGCTCCCGGCCGTCCTCGGCCATTGGCCGCGTCCCTGGTCGTCCCCGGGCTTCCCACCCGCCGCCGGCGTCGTCGTCGAGGGGGCAGGGCTCCGACCTCGCCGGCGTTTGGCGCAGCTCGCCGGCGGTCGCGGGTCTCACGCCGGCTGCCTCCTTGATGTTGCTTTCTCCGCAGGGCTACGCGCCGATCTGCTTGGGTCTAGAGGATTTCTACACGCGCCGCCTCTATCTCCGCATCCAGGTGAGGCGACTGCCAACGTTTCCCGCTATGTGAGGGGTTACAGTTTCAGCATTTACCTATTTATGATTCCTTGTTGGCTTCTAATCTCAATTGCTATGGCAGGACTGCTTTGGCCGGCCGATTGCCAGTGCGCCAGATGCTTGGTTCGATGTGGTTGAGCGCTACTCAAATGACTGCAACAAGACACTCCAGTGCGTTACTCTTACAATCCCTCCTATAGCCATTTAGCAATTGTCTCAGCATGGATGTCAACATCTAACCTGGTGCATCTTTGATGCAGTCGTACCACAGCAACAACCAAATGCCTTAACTTGGGTTCCTATAACTATCTTGGTTTCGCTGCGGCTGATGAGTACTGCACCCCTCGTGTTATTGAGTCACTGAAGAAATATTCGGCTAGCACGTGCAGTGTTCGAGTTGACGGAGGTTGGTGCTTATTTTTATCAAACTGAAGAAGATTCAATGAACAATGGCAAGAACTCTGATGCTGTTGTGCTAGGTTGGCAGGGTCATCTTGGTGTACATCGTATGCCTCAGTTTGGCCTTTCTGTGCACCTCTGGGCCCTTTTTCTTGTCCTTTTGTTTCTGGAGAAATTTAGATTTTGTACAGTATGTATCATCCACCATAGTTCAAAATATAACAGGCAGATAGGCATTGTTATCGAATTCAGAAAAGCAATTTTCCCAGTTACCTCTTTAAACCATATAGACTATGTGACTGAAACCATGTAGATATTTGCAGTATTATTATCTATCATTCTGGTTGTTTTGAATTGGTACGTAGATGAGTCCCATCTTTGAAACCATGTAACAAATCTGGAGTACAGAAATGTAAAAGGCAGCAGAGTTGAGTCTGAATCTTTTGGTGAGCTGTGCTTAGTGTTGATTAATCTGACTGAGTGATCTTATCAGTCACCAGAGGCCCATAAGTTGCAGTTACTCAGTATGCTTTACTTCAAGGACATGGAGACGGTGATTTCATGGTGATTAAGTAAGTTAATCTTTTGTCAGTAACTAGTACCAGGCCTTTGGGCCCTTGACTGAATGTGGATGTGACATTGTGCTAGGAGTGCACAAGCATGTGATGCAATTGAACTGGAGCACACGGCCTTTCTGGTTTAATATGCTTCTGTTTGTCTTGTTATGCCTTGGTTGGTAGTATTATGATCAGAAAAAAAGAGATGTGGTGTGTGCGAATGTGAAGCGGGGCATGAATAGAGGCTAGCCTGACTTGTTTTAGCGGAGAGCTTGACAAAGTACAAAAGGGGATGAGATGAGATCGTCAGTCCGATGAGTGGATGATAAATACACTGCTGGAGCAAAAGAGAGAGATCTGAACATGATCTGCTTCTTCGTTCCTTTTTGTTTCTTTCCTTGCGGAGGGGGACAAAGACAATTAGGGAGCCAATTTTTGCTCCTATTTTTTTTTCTAAGGGAGACATATTGAGTGAAGTTCATCATGGTAATAATAATGTATAATGTAATGTGATTAGGGTCCCATGGGACCTCCTAATCAGTAATTACACATGACAACGGGTACGCAACGACCTCGACAGCCCATGATTGCCTGCTGACGTGTTCAGGATCAGCAGCAGCAGGCAATTTTTTTGCTGGGTGATAATGAACATCAGAAGGAACAGAAAGCAAAGAGTAAGAAAGGTGTTTGTCGAGAATGACAATACAATGCTCCACTGATGTCCATATTCCTTTCTAGAAGCAGAACGAGTGTCATCACAAATTAAAAATGATGAGAAAGTACAGTTTGTGTGTGTGTTTTCTGTCGAAACTGTGTCAGTAATTAATTCCTTTACCACCGATTACAAGAGTAACACGACTAATCCTGTGAGACAGTCAGATGATCGCCGGCGGCTTCGAAAACATTCTCCTCGCTGTGCAGGGCGAAGAGTCGATCGCCGCCGATGGAGAAGTCGCAGATGGCGCCGCCTTGACCGCCGCGCAGCGTCGACGTCAGCACGTAGTCGGGTCCGCTGAACACCGAGACGGTGTCTCCCGTCGACGCGAACAGCTGACCGCCCGTCCTCCATCACGACGGCATGCACCGCGTGCTTGTCCTCGAGCGACGCCGGTGTGCCGACGTCGGACCACGACCAGACGACGCTCTTGTCCCGGAAATCAAGCAGGCTAATGAAGGAGGAGTCGGTGCGCGGGAACATGGTGGCCACCATGATCGTGCCGGTGCCGTCGAGCCACTGGAGCCTGTCGGCGTCGCTCCGCGCGCAGCCGGGCGGCTCGTAGAAGAAGTCAGCCTGCTCGCCCGTGTTCGCGTCCCAGACGCCGATGCCGTACTCGTTGAACCGGCCCTTGAACAGCTCGGCGCCATTGAACAGCTCGGCGCCGTGATCTGCGGCGTCGAGCTAGGATTTTTTTTGCCACGTAAACCGCCACGTAGACGCCACGCTGGGCCAGGCCATGGAGCTCGACACCGTGATCCACGGCGTCGAGACGTCTAACCTCGACGCCATGAAGCACGGCGTCGACCCTCTGGGTCCAAAACTGAGTTTAAGTTTTTCAAGAGTCCAAAAGAGAATTTTTTTCAAAAAAAAAGATCAAATTGTAAAAAATTGGGGCGGGAGAAAGCTGACACGAAACGGGGCGGAGGGGCTGCTTCGCGAATTCTGTGAGAACGAGGGGGCGAAGGGGAAATACGTGGATGGCGGCGGCCGTTATATAGGAATTTATTTATTCGTATTTAGGTCTTGTTTTTCCAAAAAAAAATTAAGATTTTCCGTCACATCAAATCTTACGGCACATGCATCAAGCATTAAATATAGATAAAAAAGATAACTAATTATACATTTTATCTATAATTTGCAAGACGAAATTTTTGAGCATAGTTAGTCTATAATTGAATAATAATTATCAAATAAAGCCAAAAATACTACAGTAGCGAAACCCAAATTTTTTTGCAAACTAAACCAGACCTTATTAACGGTAATAAGGTTGTGGTGCGGGTCGGGCGAACGGACGCCGCCTCCAAGGAAAAACAAATCTTGGGTCATCGTGGCCTCGTGGGCTAAGAATCTAAGAAAGACCATGTGCAAATGTAAGTGATTGCATGATATGTATACTGGGCTTTTTCAACGAGGATTTTCCATCCAGAAAGCCCCACCACGGATACCACCGGCACCGCCTCTCCCCATCTAAAGTTGAAAACGGACGGTCTCGTTCCGTCCGCAACCGTATTTCATATTTTTTCTTTGTTCTTGTTTTTTGTGGGATAAACAAAAATGGGACGGAGTAAAACGAAAGCGGAATAAAAAATGGTAGAGCATTTGTCTGTCCATATTTACGGAATCTCATTTTCATCGAGATACTCTATTTTGTATCTCGTTTTTCATAAATCCGCGAAAGTAACTCAGCATAACCCATAAACCCAATATGGCCTAAAATAGCAATCCCTATCCTATTCCTTCTTAGCCTTATCCCCTTCCCTTGGCTGCCGCGAGTCCCCTCCCATCCCCTAGTTGCCGCACGGCCACTCCTCGCTCCTCAATCCCCTCTCGTCCCCTGGCTGTGGCATACTAGCACCGCATTCCCCTCCCGTCCCTTGGCCGCCGCCGCCGCACCTCACTCCCCTCCCATCCCCTCGCCGTCGCACCTCACTTCGAGCTGAGCCGTCGACGGATCCAGACGGATCCACACAGTCCGCATTTGCACTCCCCTCTCCTGGTGGCTAGTACGGCTAGGCCCTGGCCAGTGGCCACCGCTGAAGGGTCGAGATGGCGAACTAGAGGGAGGGTGAATAGTCCTTTCTAAAACTTATTACGCTAGCTAATCGAAACAAATGCGGAACTAAAACTATTGGTCTAGCCAAGACTACACCCCTCTATCTAAGATCTCTAGCACCTTGTAGAAGATCATAAGTGAGCTAACAAGGTGCTACCTTAGCTAGAGCTCATCTAACCAATTCTAGGAGCAAGGTCACACAAACCTATGCAACTAGTACTTTGCAAACCTGTGGAGCTCCTACACAAACTACTGAGGCAAAGCGCACAAAGCCTAAGCTCACTAGCAAGCTCAATAACAAGACAACCAATGCCAAATTAGAGAGCACAACTTACTTGACTACACAAGCTAAGCAATGTGACTAACAAGGTTACACAAACCGAATTAGCCACGCAAGTGAACTACTTCTAGCTACACAAGCAATAAGGTAACTAGCAAGCTACACAAGCTAAACTAATTACAAGAGCAATTACTCAAGAATAAGTATATTGAATGTAAATACAAGCTTGTGTAAGGCGAATGCAAACCACCGAGAAGAGTAGGCAATGTTGACACGGTGATTTTTACCGAGGTTCACTTGCTTGCCACCAAGCTACGTCCTCGTTGTGGCGATACACCACTTGATAGATCACGAGCTAATTGGTATTCCAAAGCCAAACCCTCAGTGGGTGCCGCACATCCACTCTCAAGATGGAGATCCTCCAAGCCACAAGCAATCCACTAGAGTTGCTCTTCGTGATCCCCACGGGGTGAGCACCGTACCCTCACAATCTCTTCTCCGAAGTATCGCACAATCTCATTACGTACTTCGATGGAGTCATAAGCCACCAAGCCGTCTAGAAGGTGGCAACCTTTGACAGTAACAAGCACCATCGGCTTGCAACACGAACATCTAGTGCCACTCGATGCAACCTCACGACGCAATCGCACTAGAATCGCTCACTCACACAAATAGATTATCACTATCAAACATATGTGAGTTAGAGAGCTCCCAAAAACTCTCAAGCGAGGACACAAAGTCTCCCTAGGTGCTCAGCACCAGCCAAGACCGGTCACCACTTTTATTTATAGCCTCAAGGGCTAAACTAGTTGTTGCTCTTTTATTGGGCAAAACCCGCGGACACCGAACGCGCTGCAGGGTGCCACCAGATGCTCGAACCTAGCGTCCGGTGCTTAGATGACAGCCACGTGTCACTAGTCGTTTGTCGTTGCCGTCAACGGCTAGCTCGTGCTTGCATATGAAACAGTAGCACCGGACGTGTCCTATGCACACTAGACCCATACACAGAGAGGGTGTTTCTCGCGCGGGGTCACCAGACGCGCACCACCAGACGCTCTTATGGGTGTCTGATTCTCTCTGTCAGAAACACTTGCTTTCTTACTTGCTGACGTCGGCTTCACCGGATGCGCGATCAATGTCTGACCCGCATCTGATGCTTAGTAGATGACTACGCCAGAACCTGACAGTACACCGGACACTCTGGTCTAGCGTCCGATGCTGCCAACACCAACGTCCGGTGAGTGTTTCTCTCCACGACTTCTTCAAACTTTCCACTTGTACAATAAAAAATATACGTTTTATTTTCTCAAAAGCGTCGGATTCCGCCTCGCAAGCTCGGCGGGAGGGAGAGAGGAACCCAAACCCCTCTCCACCTCATCATCCACAGCCTCCTTTGCAAATGTGCTAACACCACCAAGTGTACACCACCATGTGTATGTGTGCTAGCTTTTTTATAAATATTTTCCCAATAGAGTTAGCCTCTCAACTTGTCACGCCACTCGATTCTAATACGTATGCAAAGTTAGATCGCTCAAGTGGCACTAGATGACCGATATGCAAACAAGTTTGCCCCTCTTGATAGTATGACCATCTATCCTAAATCCAGTCATAAACTTCTCTACACACCTATGACCAGTGAAATGTAAATACCCTAAGTTATACCTTTGCCTTGCGCTTTCCATTCCATCTCCTCTAATGTTGATGCAACACATGCACCAACTAATCACAAATGATATGATCCACTTCATATCATCACGTAACCGTATTGGTTCATCGTCTTGACTTCACTTGCTCTTCACCGTTGCCTCGGTCCATCGGTGCCAAGTCTTGCTCAAGCTTCACCGTCACACACGGTCTCTCGCCTCAAAGCCTCTGATTTGCCCTTCACTCTTGCAACCGGTCCATCGAGCCAAGCCTCATCTTGATCTTCTCCACTTTGATCACATGACTCCATATCATGTCTCATATACAATGAGCTCCTCCATCATCACATAATCACATGTGGACTAATCTCTTGTGTATCTCATATAAACACACTACAAGAAATTTGCCATCTTATGACTTTTACCCCATGACATTAGACTAAATAGTCACTACTTTGATTACTTTATGACTTTTTTTGTGGAGCCAACTTAGCTTAGTGACTTTAATTAATTTATGTCATAAAATATGTCTTAATGCTAGTATAATGGAATATCATGACATTATTTACCATGTCATAATAACCAATTTACTATTATTATATAGCAAATGGTATATTGTGATAAGTCACAAGATAATTTATTAAATTTTTTGAAACATTATAATCTGGCCAGCGCGGAACCTCCGGGCTTTGGCGTGGAGCGCGGAACCTCCGGGCTTTGGCGTGGAGGCTCCCGGGCCTGTTTGACCCAGCTCACTCGTGCACAAGATTTGATATGACGTAGAATCTTAAAAAGTTTTTTTGTTTTTTGGTTAACGCTATCAGGCCTTGTTTACTTCCAAAAACATTTTGCAAAATAAAAATGTAGCACTTTTGTTGTGATAGGGAACGTGAAATTTTTTGTATAATATTTTGGAAACTAAAACAAGGCCTCCATTGCGTGAGAAAGCGGAAACCCACCCGACCAAAATCCCCCACCTGCGGCAGCGCACGGCACCACCCACCGCACTCGCTGCCGTGCCCGTTGCCCCCTTCCTTTCCATTCCTGTTTCCCCGTCCCTCTTCATTCCTTTCCCCACGCCCCCACCCCACCACCACTCTCTCTCGCCCCCAAACCAAATCGGCATGACAAGAGCAGAGAGGGTCTCGGACTCGGAGCGGCGCGGAGCAAGTAGCAATGGCGGCGGGCTACCGGGCGGAGGACGACTACGACTACCTCTTCAAGGTGGTCCTGACCGCGACTCCGGCGTCGGCAAGTCCAACCTGCTCTCCCGCTTCACGCGCAACGAGTTTAGCTTCGAGTCCAAGTCCACCATCGGCGTCGAGTTCGCCACCCGCTCCCTCCAGGTCGACGGCAAGGTCGTCAAGGCCCAGATTTGGGACACCGCCGGCCAGGAACGGTACGTTTCATTTCAGCTCGTTCCAGCTCCTCTCCCTCCGCCTCCGACGCGGCAAACAGGTGGTAGATCTGATCTGCGTCTCGATTAGGATGCTGCTGCTACCATGTGTGTCCTCGTTTCAACCGTTCAAGCATGGGGCTCTGCGCTTTGGCCTGTGAATGTGGCCTGTGAATGGGGCTCTGCACTTCGGAACGATTGATTCTCTGTGTGTGTGGCCTGTGAATGTATTGTTTTCATTAGATCTTGGTCCAATTCGTGCTTGTGCTTTTCTTGTTTCAGATCGGCACGAGAATGGCGCTGGCAACCCAATGATGGAGGGCCTGAAGCACTGCAAGGAAGAGTCTCTTCTTAGAACACCCATCGTCACGTGTCCCTGTGATCTGGTGAGTCGAGGTCCAATCTCTTCTCACAACTTCTCCGTGTTGTTGACTCATTCATCCTCAGGACCATGGTGTTCCCTTCCAATCTTGTTTGCACTCTTGGTATAAAGCATAAACAAAATAGATCTAGTGAGTTTCTGATCTGGCCAGCGTGGAGGCTCCGGGGTTTGTCTGACCCAGCCCACTCGTTGTCTGTATATTTCAGTTGCTACTATATTTATGAGATGTAATGCGTTTCATATAGATTTGTTGCCCTTGCATCACGGACGTAACAATATATTCAATATTGTTTGCATTCTTGGTATAAAGCATACACAAAATATATCTAGTGAGTTTCTGATAGCGCGGAACCTCCGGGCTCTGGCGCGGAGGCTCCGGGGTCTCTGTCTGACCCAGCCCACTCGTTGTGTGTATATTTCAGTTGCCACTAGACCTACATCCTGTCCGGTAAAAAGCATACTGTATTGGCTATATAAATTGTGGTGTATTGTATGCAAATCATTAATTCTTTTCTTTTCAATGGAAATATCCTTTTGGCTTATTTCTTTATTTCATTGATGTTTTCTTGCCTGCGAACTCCATGGCTTTTATAAGTGTCTAGTGAACAGATTCCCTTGTAAAAATATACACAAGTATTTACGCTTACAGTGTGTGGTGTTTATTTCTCCCATGGGATTTTGTTCAGCTTGCTCCATGTTTTTGCATTGCTCAACCTCACTGTCTTTGCATAATTTTTTTAACCTTTTCTTTGCAGGTTCAGTGCATATTGCAAACTGAAAGAGCTATTGTGCTAGGAGCCTTTGAGATAAATCTGATAAAATATAAGACCAATCTCTTGAGTCAGCATAATTTTGGATTTTGTTTCTTATCAATTAATCATACCAGCTAAATGAAAAAGAATAGAAATTGTATTACTGTGATACAAAAGATTACATCCAGCCTCTAATTGATAAAGAGTGACTTATAAATTGAAGTTGGGAGACTCAGAGACTACAATCTAGAGACTTATATACTATGTCGTGTACCAATTTTCTCTGAACTTGTTGATATATACCAGCCAAGTCTGACATCATCATATTGTAATTGCAGCTGCTCCACGTGTAATTGGACACCTTGGGAAGGCATTTGAATGCGCTCTTGTTGGTAGCAGCTCTACTTGTTTATATTGGTAGGTTTCTGCTTCCCTAGCCATTGCTTGTGATATAATTTTTTATTTCATATTGAAATCTGCTTGATGTCTTACATGAAACTTAGATTGATCCTTAGAAATTTTGTTATGGATTCTATTTTTTTGAGTAAATAAACTGCAAATGGCAGGGAATGCAAAAAAATGGAACAATTAGTATACAAATTGTGGTGTATTTTATGCAAAACATTTTGCTAGTCTAATTTTCAGCTAGCTGTTTTCTGGGATACACAAATATAGATACATGTGTATTCATTTTCTTGCTAAATTTTTTTATGCCATCTTGATGTTACAGGTTGAGGGAGGCCTTAGAGGAAGGAAACATATGACATTTTGCTTTTGATAAGATGGAGATGAGGCTTTTTGTAGTGAATCTAGATAGTTAGATTGTGCACGCAAACATATGACCTGTGCCTGCCATTTGACCTAGCTAGATTGTATGTGTGTTGTTCCTTGTGTAATGGTGACTTGTCATGAATTATGCAAGCAGACTTGGTAATGTTGGCTAGAATGAAAACTTGAGACAACTTATCTTATATGGTTGATGAGTGTTGTGGGCAGCTATTGTTTACATATGTATGTGGTTGATGAATAATGTGACCTGTTATGGATGTTTATTAAGCATGAAATCTGGTTAATATGAAATTAAAATTATATATAATTATGTGGTGAGCTTCAAGAAACTTATGACTTTAAATCAGTTGTCATAAGTGTTTGTGACTTTCAAAATCAAAGTCATAATGCTATGACTTTGCCCACTAAAAGTAATAAGTGGTCATTAAAGACAGTCATCTTTTGACATTTCATTTTTTGTCAACTTGTTGTCACAAATGACAACCTATGACTTATTTTCCATGTATTATGACTAATGTTAAATGTCAAAAGATGATAGATTTCTTGTAGTGACACTATTAGTCCACCTAAGTTGTCACTCAATTACCAAAATCAAACAAGGACCTTTCAGCCGCCCGCACGCCCTAATCCCTATCCTGTTGATGTCGCGAGTTGGGGGAGAAGACCATGGTGGCTCTAGCTCCATGCCACCTGAAAAAGCACCTGGGCCTGTCAAGATACCTTCACCTTCCAGAACCACCGGCGCCAGTGCAATTTTTATTTGTGAATACTTGTTGTATTGATGTTATAACTTGTGACTTATGAGCATGTGATATACCATGTCTCTTGTCTCATGCATGTATGGATAATTTATATTTGTGTGAATTGTGATGTATTGATATCTGATATTGTATTAACGTGGTCACTAGTTATTGGCTAGTGCATATTTAATATTTGGTATTGTACTTTGGTCTCCGTATTTGTGTTATCATATACGGCTTATATGTTCCGGCTTAAGTTTTCACTTACCGCTCGTTTCTGTTTATTTTTCGATCGTATTTACATATTTTCATATTACCGTTTATACCGTTACTGTTTTCGCTCCCAGCTGTCTGACTTCTACTTCAATTTTTATCTAAAAATATAAAAAATAAAATGATTTTCTGTCCGTTTTCAACTTTACCCATCTCCAGTGTGTTTTGCGCCCCCCCCCCCCCCCCCCCCCCCCTATCTTCCGATCGTAGTCCAATAGATCGGACTCCGAAAACCGGATGGATCCAGCAGATTGATTTCTCGTCCTCTCTATATAAAGAGTAATTACTCGTAAGTATCCGACGAGACCAACCCTATACAAATCGCGCGCGTTCGATTATCTGCAGACTTCAATACCGGATCGAATCGAACCGCGGCGATGGGATCCGTGGTGTCCTCCGCCTACGCTGCGCTGTGTTCCTTCGTCGACGCCTTGCTTGACAAGTTGGACATGTGGTGGCTGATAGCGACCGACCCGTACATCCGCAGCCTGACAGCCGAGGAACGGGAGAGTACGCGGCGGTGGCTCAGGGAGATGGATCGTCCTGAGCCCCAGGATAACTCCCCGTACGTTTATTCTCGACCTCATCTGAATATCTGATCTGATAAAATACTACTAGTTTATGATCTGATACTACTACTAGTGCTCCGTATGCTATATCCTCTTTGTGACCTGACTTGAATCAGGTGGACTGGTTTTGATTTCAGGAGCCTCAGGAATAGGCGCCGGCGCCGCTGCAATTACCGACATCCGTGCTGCAGTAGTTTATGAGGCAAATGATATTTAATTTATTAGATTATTAGAGACCAATTCCATACCTTTAGCATTTTAATATTTTATTACTACTAGCAAATATGCCTGTGCGTTACAAAAGGGAGAAAAAAAGATCAAACATTCGTGCAAAAATGTTGATGTAAATGGTACATATTTATTTATGTTTTATTATCTTTCTATAATTTATTTTACGATGATCGTGATGACATCTATAATATAAATAAATTAATGTTGACAATAATATAATAATGTCCTATTAAATCTGTATCAAATTAAAATACACCTTGATATACACATAAATATATTATAACATCAACTTTTCATACTATCCATGTGTTTTTACGACTTTATCAATCTTTGTAGCTTTTTGACATATTATACCAAGCTCTATAACCTTTTTTTTGCCGATGTGTCAAGGACTTACGTACTATCAATTTTTCACACGGCAACCCTCGTCTTGAATTATATAAATATATTTTTTTAGATTTGATTAGACAATAAATTGCTGCCCTAGGTTATATTTCACAAAATAATTAGTTGGACCATTGACTATTTCATATTTTAATAAAAATAAATATTGTTTCTAATTGAAACTACATAAGATGATGTAAATATTTGTTTGAGTTACATAAGAGGAATAGAAGATGACTGTATTCTAACCTGAATATCCACGAGGAAGATTAATCTGAGCAATAGATCCAATATTTTCTTACAGAGATCTGTGCTCTCTTCCCATGATCTCTGCAAGGATTTGTTCTGAACCTTTGCGACCTTGCACAGAGATCTTTAGCCTTGATAAAAAAAAGCAGCAGCGCTGCCTACGGGAAGATGACGAACAAGTGCAGCGCGTGGAGGAAAGCAAGGAAAAAGATGACGAAGAATGCTTTGCGCAACACCAGGAGCAGCACATGGAGGAAATCAAGGAGCTCTTACTGGACTACCATGGCCCTTTCATTGGGCCACGCTCGCTGCCGCGAGATCCATAGGGCGTCGGTGGGGATGGAGCCGCTGGCCCTTTGCAGGGCGGCATCGAGCGTCGCTAGCGGCTGCATCTCCCCGAGCGGGCCTGGTTGGGAGCCCCCACGTGGTCGGGCGTGCACGCTGCCATCCGCCGCCGGTCAGTGAGACACTGGTGAGGGAGGACTGTCGTCGGGAGGGAGAGCGTCGTCGTCGCCGGCGGCGAGGGAGAAGCACCGCTGAGAGGGAGAGCGTCGTCGCCGCTGGCAAGGGAGGAGCGCTGCTGAAAGTTCATCGTTAGAGAGGGATGAATAGTCTATTTAAAAATTCTACAAACTCACTAGAGAAAAAAGTTACTAAATAATAAAGCGAAGCTTTTTGCTCTAACTCTAATGGGATGTTTGCAAGCCACCTATCTAACAATTCTAGTTGATATGATCACTAGGCACACAAGAGCTATGTCACTACAAGCTACACTAGTGAACTATGCTACACAAGACAAAGTAAGCAACTAAACTAATTACACTACTTTGCGGTAAGTAAATGAAGAGGATGAGATATTTATACCACCGTGTAGGGGATGAACCAATCACCAATATATAAACAATCAATCATCGGGAGAATGTCAATCAAACACAATTGAGACATCAATTTTTCTCTCGAGGTTCACGTGCTTGCCGGCACGCTACGTCCTCATTGTGTCAACCAACACTTGGTGGTTCGGCGGCTAAGAGGTGTAGCACGAACCTCGTCCTCACTAGGACACCGCAAAAACCTACCCATAAATGAGGTAGCTCAGTGACACGAGCAATCCACTAAAGTTGCCTTTGGCTCTCCGCCGGGGTAGGCACAAAACCTCTCACAATCACCGGGAGATATCCACGAACAATCATCAACTCGTGCCAATGCTCCTCCGCTGCTCCAAGCCGTATAGGTGGCGGCAACCACCAAGAGTAACAAGAAAACCGCAGTCAAATCGATCCCTAAGTGCCACTAGATGCAATCACTCAAGCAAATGCACTTAGAATCACTTCTAATCTTACAAAGATGGTTAATCTATGAAGGAGATAAGTGTGAGGTGTTTGCTTAGGCTCACAAGAATTTCAAGTATGCTAGATTGCCAAGAGAGTGTGCCATAAGCCGGCCAACACATATTTATAAGCCCCTCAAACAAATAGAGTCATTGGCTCCTTCATTAGGCAAAATACGGGACCACTGGACGCTCAAGCAGGAGCCACCGCCCACCGGATGCTCAACCCATGCGTCTGGTGCTCCAGATATTTATACCACCGTGTTAGCTGATTGAACCACACATGTTGAACTCTAATGGTCAAAATCAAACCACCGGACGCGGTCAAGTGAGCATCGGACGCGTCCGGTGCACACCTGTCACGTACGCAGAGAGGCTTGTCAAACACGCGGGATCATCGGACTCACACCATCGGGCGCGCCTCCTCAGCACCAGACTCTTACTCAGAGAACACTTCAAACATGCGGGAGCATCGGACCACGAACAGGGTTTGATCTGCATCCGGTGCTTAGCGTCCGATGCTTGACTCTAACATCACTAGAAACTGATAGCACACCAGACGCGCAAGCTCAGTGTCCGGTGCCTGCTGTCAGAGCGTTCGGTGAGTGTTTTTCAGTGAGAAACACTCCGACGACTTCTCTAAACTTTCCACCGGCGCAATAGAAAATATGTGTTTCATTCTCTCAAAAGCGCCGAATCCCGGAACCCAAACCCATATCTACCCTTCAACTTCTACCTCATTCTTAAAATGTGCCAACACCACCAGTGTGTGCTAATATATGCACGTGTGTTAGCATTTTCTTAAATATTTTCTTTTAATGAGTTAAGTAAGCTCACTAGGTTCTAAATGCATGCACAAGAACAATGACACCTAGTGGCACTCGATAACCGCTTAGCCAAAGAATTATCCTCTTTATAGTACGGCTATCTATTCTAAATATGATCACACCCTCTATGGTGTCTTGATCAACAAAACTAAAACCCTAAGCAATACCTTTGTCTCGATCTCCATAGGGTTTTGTTTTTCTCTTTCTTCTTTTCCAAGTTGAGCACTTGATCATCTTGTGGTCATCACCATCACCATGATCATCACTTGCTCCATCACTTGGCATGTACCAACCTCATTAAGTCTACATACACTTAGTATAGAGGTTAGTACTAGGGTTTTATCAATTATCCAAAAACAAACTAGGGCTTTCAGCTTTTGGCCGTCACAGGAAGGAGCGCCGTCGGCATCGGAACATGAGAGTGGGGGGCAGACAAAAAAAACACCCGACCAAAAGAATAGCTGAAATTTTGCCTCTTTAGTATTATGTATATATAGCCATATATTTAGAGCAGAGAGTTGACCTTGGGAATAAAGATTTTGATGATGAGAAAAGGTTATAATATATTCAGTAATGATTATTCTTGGATCTCATATTCGATGTTGAATGCCAGTTGTTAATTGTCATTGTCTAATAAAATTTCGTTGCAGTAGACCATATCATAGGGCATAACATGATCATTATGATGCAAAGTATGTTATAAGTAAAGATGTGTCCAGCCACACATTTAAAAATTTACAACGTATAATTGAGATGGCAGCTAAAGTGGTGTAAAATTGTCAAAACGTACATAATCTTTTGGTTATCAAAGTCAGTGCAACCATGATATTTGAATTGAACCTCAATAATCGGACATAGACGTGTGAGCTCCGAGGACTTCATCATACATGCACAAGTCGATCCGGTCTTCGCATCGGAACCTAATAGAACGCAGGCACATGAGCTCCGAGGACTTTGTATCAGACGTACCAGAACTAGGTTGGAGCGAACGTGTGATCTCTAAAGGATAATTCAAATCGGACACATACGCGTGAGTAGGGATCAATATTTGGTATCACCAAACAGATGATTAGTTAGTCTTTTAGGTGTAGAATTGTGCCTATGTGTTGCTAAGGATTTCTAAATTCACACGATCGTATATGTTTTCCAACTAATACATATATGAAAGAAATGTCTTTATATATACTATGGTTTCAATTCAAGTATAGGTGTAGGTAATCGAAAGTATGGTCAAACATCTTGCAAGAACGACTTGTAGTTCACTTCATAATGCACCTCCTTAGAAGCCAATGATTGTCCACCATCAATACCTAAGTCGTTTAGATTGCAGTGGAGATACTCCCTCTGTCCCAAATTAAATGTCGTTTTCAGTTTCTGGGTCACAAGTTTAACTTGATTTGTAAAAGATACGTGCAACATTTGTATCTTCAAATAAATTTATTAAAAAAATTAGATTTAAAAATCTTTTCAATGATACTAATTATGTAACATAAATATTAATATTTTTAATATATATTTAATCAAAATTATTTATCGGGAAGTGAGAATGACAGTTATTTTGGGACAGAGGAAGTATGACATTTTGTGAATTGTTTTGGATCCACCTTCATACAGTATATGAGACAATTTAAGATGGATTTCACCAACATACATGATCAAGTAAGTCCAATCTGTAAGCTAGGATCTTTTACTTAGCCCATGATCAATCTCTACAACTAAATCTACTAACAGCAGTTGACTTATTCAGATATAAAAATGTCCAGGAAAATTCATTTGGAACCCATGCAAGGGCAAATTTGTTTCTTGAAATGTACTCCCTCCATCCCAAATTATAAGTCATTCCAAGAATCTTAAAGAGTCAAAGCTTTTTAAATTTGACCAAATTTATATGATAGCATAATAACATTTATGATACCATCCAAGTATCATTAGGTTCTTCATTAGTTATATTTCCATAGTAATATCTATTTGATGTTATAAACTTTTCTATTTTTTCTATAATGTTGAATAAATTTGAGATGCTTTGACTCTCCAAGATTCTTAGAATGACTTTTAAATTAGGATGGAGGGAGTAGCAATTTACATCTGGAACATGCTCAATCAACCTTTCTCTTCTTATTTCTTTCACTTTTTTTTTGCATCGTGCAACCAATAATGGACAGATATTACATACATGCAAATTTGAGAGGACATCACTGGAAATTTCTTTAAATGAGTTATAAGGCCAATGAAATCGAACCATCCTACATGGATGGAAAAACTTAAATGAATTTCTATAGCCTTCTAAGTATCATCAATATCTTGAAGGCTATTAGGACGAATCAAAACCTTGTTAATATGCTAGGTAAATTAACTTCCGAATGTGTCTGTGACTGTCCTTAGCCAATGGCGACTATGATAATTTAGCAGAAGCATAATCTTGCAATTCTTTTAAACATTTTTCCTAACACAATCCGAATAGGATTAGATATTTGGTTGACTAGCTGGCGGCAGGTCTTTATACGAATCATAAGGAGCAAGGTTGAGGAGAATACCTAAGGTGCGGAAGGTGAAGTCTGATACGCCGGAGTGGGTGACAGTAGTATTCTGTTTCTCAGGCCAAAAAAATCAATAATGCATATGAAAGCACCCCATGAATTCCGTTATTACTCATTTATACTACAAAAGATTATGTACATACAGATGGGGGAATAAAAAATATGAAACATTTCAGAATCGGAATAAAAAAAAGAAAATACTATCCAAATAAAGAAAAACGAAAAAACTAACATAAACTCTGAACCAGCCCAACAAGCCCTAGCCGCCCCGGCCTAGCCCAACAAGTATCTGACCGCGAGGGTGAGTGTATATAATCTGACTCTTCCCAGCTCTAGGTTTTGTCGACAGACCTGAGCCGGCGGCGTAGGGTTTCGCTCGCCCCCAACTCAGGTAACCTAAAGCGCCGCCTCCAATCCCAATTGCACCAGAAGCTACAAGTTTCTCAGCTTTATCTTGTGTCTAATTCGATTTGGTTTCTTCGATTGCATTCGTTTCAGGTCAGCGGAGCTAGCACGAGACCGGCCATGGCACCGACGCAGGCCAAGTCAGGTCTCTTCGTCGGCATAAACAAGGGACACGTTGTCACCAAGCGCGAGCTGCCGCTTCGCCCGTCCGACCGCAAGGGGGTAAGAACATCCGTTCCTAAGCCTCCGGTCTCTTACTACTGCTCTGCATCCCAATCGCTGGTGTAATCCAGCCCAAAGGAGCCAATTCGTGTTATTTTGCGTATTGGACATAAAAAAAATGAATGCTGACTGTTTTGTGCAATAATTTCATTTTTTTTTACTTGTTAAGAGATTGGCATTTTGATATGGTGGATTCTGCTGGGTTACATACTCCAGTGGTTGACTTGCTTGGTTTTGCGTATTTGAACTGTAATGTTGCTTTTGGCATACCATTAATCGGTAGATAATTGAGGTTTAATGATTGAATAATCCAAATTGTTAGGTCAAACAGGCTATTGCTTTTGGACGAAAAAGCTATGGACGTAGAAACATTTGTATATTGAATAGTCCTTTTTTTTAAAAAAAACAGCTTTGTTTTTTTTCCTTGCCTCATCTCACCTTTGGCAACCTGGAGAGTTTTCAATACTCCAAGTTGCTAGTCCTGGAGGCAGATATTAATTTGTGAGACATAACGTGGAAGCTTAGTCACATTGTGATTTTGTTTCTAAAACTTCTCACTAAATGCACCTTCTTAACACATGATTCCTAAGAAGAAGTTTTACCTTATTTACATCATGGCTATGGGTTTGGGTTGTAAAATTAAGGCACAATGTGAGTTTGCTGTTGAATGATCTGAATCGGTGAGTCTACTAATTGCTTTGGGCATGGCATAACTTCGGTTTTAAAACATTTGTGGAAATGATACCAGGATCACTACTGTAACTAACAAGCAGCCCCACAGTTCATAGTGATCATCATGCCTCATCTCACATTTGGCAATCTGAGGATTTTGTTACTTCATATTGCTAGTCCTGGAGGCAGATATTTATTAGCGAGACATGCATAGAAGCTAAGTCACATTTTGGTTTTGTTTCTAAAACGTCTCACTAAATGCAACGCCTGAATCAGTTGATGGAATTTTGACATGATGCTATCTTAGATTTTATTGATGTTTTCTGGTTGTTAATGACTTGTTATTTTTATTTTTTTAGCATCATGGTGTTTTATCTTTGTCACGGCCCTTTTATTTCAGAAAGCTACCAAGAGGGTGACATTCGTCAGAAGCTTGATTAGGGAGGTTGCTGGTTTTGCTCCCTATGAGAAACGCATCACTGAGCTTCTCAAAGTTGGGAAGGACAAGCGTGCACTCAAGTTGGCTAAGAGGAAGCTTGGTACTCACAAGAGAGCAAAGAAGAAGAGAGAGGAGATGGCGAATGTTGTTAGGAAGATGAGGTGCGGGACCTTCTCTTTCCCATTTTATACTGTGCTTACTATTTCAGTCTGTTTCGTCATGATGCAGTTTACTATGCAAGTGCAAACTTCTTTCTATTGTGTCATGAGCCTGCAATGAATCCTTTGGCACTATCTTGGTAGCACACCTCTTAAATTCGTGGTTGAATGTATGATATGTTCTGTGGGCAATACGATAGTAGATTGGTACCATGTCAAGGCAGGCTGGCTCATAACTTGTGTCCTTTTTTTTTCATAGTAGTTGTCTGCCAATGATTGTCAATATTGTAGCCTGTAGAACCTAAACACATTGCTGTGCGTACAATGGTTAACTTCTGAGACCGCATACAACTGAAATAACGTACTAGGGGTAGCTACTTGGTATTGGTGTTTTAAATATAATTACGTCTAGTGCTAGATAAGTAGATGAAAATAATTATATAGTTAGCTTGTTTGATGTTTTAAGACAGATGGAGTACTTGCTTATTTAATTTTACTGAATTATGCTACTCAAACATGAAGCTTCTGTGGATTTCTCAACGAACGTAAATGATCTTTATTTTTTTGTCATGGATTTCAGGTCTGGTGGTGGTGGTGTTGCCGACAAGAAGAAATAGATTTTGCACAATCATGATTTCGTGGCAATCTGTTTTAAAGTGATTCAGTAGCTCCTGAGAATAGAATCTTTCTAGCCTTGGCACTGTTTTGGCCCCTAGAACAACCCAATGGTTGTTCTGAGTAAACCTATGAAGTTTTGGCACTATATCACAACAGGGTTTCTTTTTTGAGCGGCTCCAATCTTGTCTTGATTGTTGACGAACCTCAGTTATTTCGGTTGCTTGGGATACCAAATTGGTTAGATTGTACCAAGCTCATATTTTCCGTTGTGTTATTTGCATTGTCTGGTGTGAACTAATGAACTATGGTAACCTGAGATGCCTAATCAGATTGTGTACAGGTGTCAATGTTGTCCAGTAAGGTTATATTTTGCTCGCTACGATTCTCAGAGATTGGGATTTTCACAATAGCTACGATGCATCTCAGCTGCCAGTGATAAGAGCATCTCAGACTTCCAATACAACCTCCACCAATAAGTATGTCTAATACTACATTTTAGATTTTTAGAAGATATAATCTCTCTCATACATGGGATCTATCTAACAATAATCTCTTCTAGTACGTGGGATTCATTTAGAATCTAAGACGGTTTCCAACAACCGTTATCTAAAATACATGGGATTCATTTAGAATCTAAGACGGTTTTCAACAACCGTTATCTAAAATACAAGATTCTTCAAGTAATACTACAGGCGAAGGATTCAATACTCATTTTTTGTTTTCTCCAACAAAGGCTTAAAGGAGAACCTTTTCTGGAAATGGGTGGAGAGAGTATGTTTATATTTGAGTTATACCTCTATTAACATCTAAAATCGAATCATCGATGTAGGTAGTTAGAGGCTATCTCCTGATCGAGACCGAGACTGCTAGAGGAGAGAGATCTTACACCGACTCATGGCTAATAAAAAATGATTTCTGGTTAGCGGAGGTGCAAGAGAAAAGTCACGATAGTTGTGCGCAGGGTTTGTAAGCTGCGATTCACCACGATAGATTCATGCAAAAGAAGAATCTGCGTTAACACGTCGATAGTTTTGCCTCCCCCCCCCGGCGCGAAAAAAAGCAATATAGATTCATGGAAAAGAAGAATTTGGGCTAACGTGTATGTTTTTTTAATTCCATGCACCGATTCACCCTGCATTACGAGCTTGTTTGGTTTGCACTATGGAGAATTGGTTAGACCCCTACAATAGATTCATCTCTGGCCAAGGACAGCCTAGCCAGGCCACCAAAAACGACCGTTTTTTTTTTACTACAAAAACGACCGTTTGACTGCAGGCTGTTGCTGCCTGGGCTTAATCACTACGGTAATGTACTTTCGTCTCTTCTGCTTTTTTTATGCTATAATCATTTACTCAGTGATAGGTGTGGCCGAAACACCTTTCTATGTTTTCTTACGTATCCATACCTTAAAGATATTATAAATTGTTAGCAAGCTAAATAATAAAATTATTTTTTTTACTATTAATTCATAAAAAACATTGGTTTATTTTAATTGTGTACCCAAATGATAATAAGTAAGGTTATATACACAATAAAATATATTCTCTCTTTATTAAACTTCTTAGGCACATGCTTTCAACCAAATGCACTATCTGTTTAATTGCCTGGAGAGGTAGATTTTATTAAATTACAAGCCACTTTGGAATAACACTTGCCTGCAACCATACGGAGGCCCATTTTCCCTGTTTGGACTTTGGAACAAGGACCTTTTTTTTTATAGCATCCAAGGACTTGATCTGGGCTAAAGTTTGAGCTTTGCCTTGAACACTTGATCTGTGGCTCCGGCCTCAAGTTTTGGAGGATCCGAAATTGCCAAAGAAGTCAAAACTAAAATATGGACACTGAAAACTTGGTTGTACGTACGTTTCTCGTGTCCCTGGTCTCGCCCATTCAGAATGTCTGCTCTGAATCTGCTCCAAGAGGTCCCTGTTCCACTGCTTTGTTTGATCCGATCGAGCTTGTTGTTGCGCACGGCACACGCACCACCGCGCTGCGCTGCGCTGCCGCTGCATATATACATGTCCGGATTTTCAGGATGTTTGACTCGGACGCCTCATGTCGTGTCGCCTAGCTTGCAGCGTCGTCGTCTAGCTCACGGGCGTTGGATCTTACGGTCCCGCCTCCTGTGCTGTGCTGTGCGTGCATACGAGCAAAGCCATGGCCGCCGACGGCTCGCGGCGCTCGCTCGATTGTTTCCCTGCCCCGTGCTGTTCACATCGCCTAAGAGCAAGGTCAATAATAGAGCCAAGTGCTTCGCTATAAGCCAAATAATTAGAGCCAAATTATACAATAAGTTGTCTCCTATTTGTCTCTAAAACACATTCTCTTTCTTCTTTCTTCTCACAACATTTGCTTTTTGGGCCCACTATTACCTATGCATCTGTACCCAGCTTGGTGCTTAACTAAGAGCCAAGCTATCATCTCTTTCCTCTCTTCTCTCATCCACATCAGCATTAGCTTGGCTATAAGCCCATTATTGTACCTACTCTAATGGCACGGCGTCGCGTTTCCCAACCGGCTCGTGCAGGCAGAGGCAGGCAGCGCAGCAGTTTTTAATTCGGATCGGTGATGCATATCCTTCCTCGCCTCGCCTCAAATGAGGCAAATCTTTTGCGCGGATCCTGCCGTGACCGTGAGCCAATGTCAATCCAATCCATGCGAGCCCATATCTAGTCAGAACGATGCAGTGCAGTGCATTGCATGCATTGGACACAGAAGTTTTCGCCATCCGGAGGCGATTGGCCGAAGGCGCGGGTAGGGTAAGGGGTAGCCTCCTGCCCCGGCAGGCTCTACCTCTACGCGGCTCTACTACGGCAGGGCCAGCCGGCCAGGGCACGCCCACGCCGTGGCAGTGGCACTTCCCAACGCGGCAATGCAAGCGCCAGTTTGCAGTGCTCCGGCCCGGCTTGTGAGGAGTAATGGCATGATGTATGGCGCGGCGACGTCTCGGCTTCGGCTACAACCTCGCTCGGATCACTGGGAAACGTGAAGCGAGATTCTCAATATCCGCCTGCCGAACCGTCTGGTCTGCTGCCCTCTCGGCTCGGCTCTCGCCTGAGCCTCGCATGCATCTGCATGCCCCCCAGCAAACACAGTGCACCACCACACCCACATTGATCCTGGCCTGTCTCCATTTCCCAATGTGCCTTGCCATTTCAATCCCTACCTATGGCGGCAAGCCTAGCTAGCTCTTCGCCTACGAATACATGGCCTCCTGCTTCTGTCCCGATATTAATCGGCTGGTCGTCACTGCCTCAGCTGATTACCATGCGTAGTACAGTATGAAGTGACCTATGATGGGAAATAGGCTCTGTTTAGATTGGAGATAAAAAAATTTTTGGTGTCATATCAGATGTGTCGGAACGATGTCGGAAAAGATTTTTTGAAACTAATAAAAAAACAAATTATGTAGCTCGTCTGGAAACTGCAAGACAAATCTATTAAAGCATAATTAATATGTCATTAGCACATGTGGGTTACTGTAGTACTTAAGGCTAATTATAGACTAAATAGACTTAAAAGATTTATCTCGCGATTTTCAACCAAACTGTGTAATTAGTTTATTTTTTTATCTACATTTAATATTCTATGCATATGTCTAAAGATTCGATGTGATAGATAAAAATATTTTAGATGGGTAACTCAACAGGGCCTAATAGCGAAAAAGATATCTAACCATTATTTTCTACTACCAAGCGTTCGACTAGGCCCTATTTAGATCTCGTGTCAGTTCCAAACAGTGGTTCCGATTTTTTTTTTCTGGATACATGACTTATATTTAGGCCTTGTTTAGTTCACCCCAAAAAGCAAAAAGTTTTCAAGATTCTCCGTCACATCGAATCTTGTGGCACATGCATGAAGTATTAAATATAGACGAAAGCAAAAACTAATTACACAGTTGAGCTGGAAATCGCAAGACGAATCTTTTAATCCTAGTTAGTCCATAATTAGATAATATTTGTCACAAACAAACGAAAGTGCTACAGTATCGAAATTCGAAATCTTTTCGGAACTAAACAAGGCCTTAGATGTGTAACAAAAACATAGTAAATACTCTCATCTAAAAAGACAAAACCAGTGGCCCCGTTTGGATCGGAGTATTTTCAACTATGGAGGAAACTGTCCCTATGTTTTGCTCACGTAAGTACGTTGAAAAAAAATACATTTAGTACGCACAAGACCGAGGCGAAAAGAGCAGAGAGGAGATAAGAGCAAGTATAATAACGTGTTTCAGCCAGTAAAAATGATACATGTTATCGGAAAAACAGCCACATTAAGTAAGTAATCCCTCTGTACCTATAAAAGTTGACCAAGACGCCTAGGTGGGGCTTCAAACTGCCAAACTGAGGGCCAAGACCTCAACGCACTAACCAACTGAACCATAAAATTTTCTTAGAAAATTACACCTGCACACATATTTAATAGGGGCAAAGAAGTATATGGAGCAAATACTAAGGCAATACATGTTTTATGAGAGTGTCATGCGCATTAATAAATAGGGTGCCACATAAGCAAAATTGCTGACTTGACAGGGTCATTAAATGAAGGAGTTTCATCAGATGAGAGAACAGTTTCATCCCCATGAAACTCATGTGGCTCGGTGACCTAGTTTATAGTTTTGGTAACTGTGTCATGAAACTATGCATTGAGACTGGTCTAAGAGTAAGGTCAATAATAAAGCCAAGTGCTTGGAAGCTAAGTGATTAAAGTCAAGTTACCTATGTATCTGTATGCTTGCACGAGAGTTAAGTTATCATCTCTATTATCTTTTCTCCTCCACATCAGCATTAGCTTAGCTATAAGTCTATTATTGTACTTACTCTAAGAATATCTCCGACTATGTCACCGGCTGAGGCAAATATCATCTGACATGGAAATATTGAAGAATGGAGAAAGTGACTCTCTAGCGACGAGAGATTCGCTAGTCGATTTCACTACGATCAAGAAGATGTGAGAGCAGAATTTGTGGCTAAGCTCTACAGGTGCGAGAGAGGAAATAAGATAATGTTTTTTTACTCTCTTACTCCTAGCCTAGCCAATGACATCGATCGTGTCACTAAGGATGCCCTAAACTTCTTGTCGGCTGCGGTGCAAGGTGCCTTGTCGGTGTTTAGACTAGTGGTCCCAACACTAACTAGTAAATTTATATCTACGTGTCCTAAACTGGATAGTGATGCAGGAAGAATATAGAAGATTTATGCTACTTCACACCGAGAATGCCTTACATCTAGTGTTAGAAAGAGATTTGTATTATCCCTTATTGAAGTGCTGGTTATAAGCAAGGTTTGAGACAGGGAGTGAGTCCGAGGTCCTGGCACCGTGAGTGGAAGATGTGCTCGGGAGGCGGTATGTTCCTGCTCTACCGTGCTTTGTCAATGCGTATGGATGACTTGGTGTGTGCAGACGTCTGTGAGTATATGTCCCTTGAATGGGACCCTGCCTCCTCCTTTTATAGCCTTCAAGGGGAGGCCATGGATACATATGTATGTGCTCTGGCGCTAGGGTCTTGATCTGAGGTGAGGATGAAGTGCGGCGTCATATGATGGCGATGTGGTTCTCTATCTCTTTGTGTTGTAGTCGGTCGTAGTCGTCGTATGGGCACGCCTGCTCCTATAATCTCTGTGCCGAGCCATGCCGACACTTTGGACTGTACTTGTAGAAATCGTGTTGACCCCTGTTCATTGTCCTATGTTGACTCCTGAGGCCTCCTTTTCTCGGTCCATGCTCCGGAGTTCTGACGGACGCGTGGCTACATGAGCCTGCTATGATGTCGATCATCATCCCTAGTCTTAGTCGGCACAGTGATGGGGGAAGTTGGCACAACAATAGAAGTAGATAGCATATATAGTGTCTGTTGTGCCCTGCTCTGCACGGCGTGGGCGCGGGCGTGGGGATGTGACCTATGTCTCATCTGATCGTACCACGGTCCTGTAGTAGGTGACATCATGGGGAGATCTCGAGCACTCCAATAAAGGAAAGGGCGCCTCGGCTCTCGGGTCGGGCGAGGCGAACCTCCCTAACACTGCCGAGGCTCCGGGGTCGGATCGGGCGAGTCAGAGATGGTTTGGTCTCGTCCGAGGCCTAACGGTTAGGTCTCGAGAGAGACAGAACTAGTAGACCAAGTTTCGGCTTTATCGAGGCTCAATGATCAAGTCTTGGGTGAAGCGGGAGGCTCCTATTTAGCTTTTCTAGCTTATTATTATTTTGTTTTTTTTAAAGGGAGAATGAGGTTCTTAGCTCTTTGCTTTGGATACCCCAGGTTATAATACCCGACACGCCTTTTCCCAGCCGGGTGCCAGCGAAGCTGAGATTTCTTTTCTCCTTTATAGTCCTCCTAGATTGATGCACATATGATCATTAAATGCTTACCATCTCTACTGCAGTCAGCCAAATAGCTAAGCCATAATACGAGTTAGCTGTATAACTACCTGTATATGACACGACATGGACTTACATATATTATATGATACGAAATGGATTTACAAGAAGCAGCTGGCTTTATTATTAGCCCCGCTCTAAACAGAAGAGCTCTAGCTCATTTCTCAGCTCATCATGTTTGTTGGATCGTTTTTACGGCTGATGCTGATGCTGATGTTGATGAGTAATGAATTTTAGTATCCTTGATAGTTGGATCCAAATAATTATTCTATACTAAAAAGAGTTAGCTACTACTCTCTGTATATTTCAAATCATAAAATATTTTAGTTTTTTTCTAGATACATAGTTTTTGCTCTTTAATTATATGGCAAAAGCCATACTCCCTTCATATCCGAAATTCTTGACATTTAGAATATGATTATGTTTACCAAGAAGTGATTAATTAGGTGGTAGTTTTTCATCTCGGTCTCTAATAACGGTTGTTGGTACTCTCTATACAAGAAAGCAGACCAACTCAACTAGCTAGTGTGCTTAGTGGCTTGAGTGCTATGCAACAGACTGCACAACAATGCAACCGACGAGCGACAGTGGAACATAGGAGCAGCTTCGCCAGGAGCAAATACACATCAAAGAAGCTACCACAGAGACCACAACGTCAAGCTCTGAGAAAAGAGCTCAACAAAAAAATTCATGTTGTATAGAGGGAGTATATATCTAGAAAATTTAAAATACTTTATAATTTAAAATAGAGGTAGTAGAAAATATATTATTAGCGAGGTGAAACTCGCTAACCAATGCTACGGAAAAGCCCGTTTCTTTCTTTCTTTGAAGCTCTCCATATTAGTAATATTCAGTTTATTAATGTAACAAAAAAAAGGAAATGCGACGGAACAACTCACTCCAGTCTGTTCGCCGACACGCTCTTCCATTCCATAATGAAAAGACTTTCACAAAGGGGCCTTGTTTAGTTCACCATGAAAACCAAAAAGTTTTCAAGATTCTCCGTCACATCGAATCTTGTGGCACATACATGAAACATTAAATATAGACGAAAACAAAAACTAATTACACAGTTTAGCTGTAAATCACGAGACGAATCTTTTGATCCTACTTAGTCCATGATTGGATAATATTTGTCACAAACAAACGAAAGTGTTACAGTACCGAAATCTTTTCACTTTTTCGGAAAACAAGGCCAGGATTGCAAAAACTGTACGGCGCCAGCAGAAGCTTGTGTATTGCGTTCGACTGGCGCACTTACTTTTAAACACTGCCGAAAACAGACCAGGCAGACGAAATCCCCGTAAAAACGAAAAGCCTGGTGCTGGCACAAGCAAAGAATTTCCTTTCATTCCCGAGGCGCCGATGGAGCTTCGTGCCATCATCGAGCACGCAGTCACGCACTCGCCAACTCCGGCGCGCTCGATCGCCTGCGTTTGCGCAGCCGCGCGCCAGCCACCGGCCAGCCAGCCCATTGTTTTCAGTGCCGCGTTGCGCAGTCTTCACACCGGTGGTTACGTGCACCGATCAGATCGAATTCGGAGCCGATCGATCGACACGGGCCACGCTTGCTTCGTGACCGTTACACCCTTCTCTACTGCTGGCAGAGGGTTGTTAATCACACAGTCAAATTCCAGGAAACGTACACGCTGGCCTGCCTGCCTGGCTGGCCGCTGCGGCGCCGTGCACGCTCGCGATCCATGCATCGTGCATCAGCACCCACGCGCGCCGGCCGAGTACGTCGGACGTCACGGTGCTTATCGCGACGACAAGGCTGCACGGCGCGCGTGCTGGGGAACACGAGACGGCTGCAGCCCTCCAGGCCGATCCCGGGGCCTTTGACTACAAGGCGACAGCCCACACCGAAACGCGGCTGCCGTTACAGCGCACGAGCACGCGCCCCGTCAGGGCCCTCTCACGCTCTCATGCACGCTTTAAAACCCCGCACGCCTCCACCCCGCGCCGCGCACACATCGCCCTCCTTCCTCCCCAAGAGCCGGCAGGCACAGGCACGCCGAGAGAGACACAGATCGAGCCATGGAGATGCCACCGCAGCAAGCCGCCGCCGCCGCCGCCAACGCCAACGCCAACGCCAACGGCGCCGCCCACGGGCAGGACGAGGGCGGGTCGTCGTCGCCGCCGCTGTCCCCGGCGTCCGCCGCGCTGGCGAACGCGCGGTGGAACCCGACCAAGGAGCAGGTGGCGGTGCTGGAGGGGCTGTACGAGCACGGCCTGCGCAACCCGAGCGCGGAGCAGATACAGCAGATCACGGGCAGGCTGCGGGAGCACGGCGCCATCGAGGGCAAGAACGTCTTCTACTGGTTCCAGAACCACAAGGCACGGCAGCGCCATCGCCAGAAGCAGGACAGCTTCGCCTACTTCACCACGCTCCTCCGCCGGCCCCCGCCGCTGCCCGTGCTCCCCATGCAGCCCGCGCCGCCGTACCTTCACGGCCGCGTCCCGTCCCCGTCCCCGTCTCCGGCGCCGGCGCCGACCGCGATCGCGATGCCGCCGCCACCGCCACCGCCGTCGCCCGCTGCATGCAACAACAACAACAACAACAACAACAACGGCGGCGCGCGTGGTACGTGTACTATCATCACCTCATGATTGGTCTCTGTACTGTCTTTCTTATTTTACCAGTAGCACAGCTAGCGTCGATCGTCTTCCATTCCATTCCATCCATATCGTCGATTGTTTTCGTAGCTTTTGCGCGTAGAGTATCGAAGGATAGCATTGAAGGCTTACCATTCCACTCCGGCCGATTCATGGCTTCCACGCGTGTGCGTGCGATAGTCAACGCTGACGTGGTGTCGTTTGCAGTGCTCACTGCTGCATATAATGCTTGCGCCAATAGCCGTCTTTTTTCTTGGCTGTTTCCTTGTCAAAGGTTTCTTTTGTGAGCGAGCGTGCGTGTGGGTTGCAGGACTACCGGGCAATTGACGTGCATGGTCATCCGTGGGCCCACTGGTGCAGGGACACGAGGCCAACATGGTCGTCGTAGAGCACTGGCCACACTAGCAGTAAAGTCCACTCTGTTTGTGCTGATCCACGGCGCATGCGTGCGTTGCATGCACACGCCTGCTACTTGTGCTCACAATAATATGTGCGTGTGCATTGTGCATGACCTGCTGCCTGTACTGTGTGCTCATAGACTGCTGACACCTCACAGTGTTACCGCTTCCTTTTTTCTCGTCCGCCTGGTGTGGCACCGTAGTAGGGCCTGTCCCTTGTTTTCCATCTTCAGCAGCACTGTGCACTGTGGTAGCGAAGCGAACCCTCGTAGTCATGGTCACACGATTTTTAACGCTGCCGGCCTGCCTATGGTTGTTGCTGCTGCCGCTACCCTTTTGTAGCTCCTGTCCCTCGTGCATGCATGCTTTGCTTTGCCCCAGGTTTGAAGGAATTGAAGGCCATGCCTGCAGCCTTCGGAGCTCAGGCTACAGGCTGCCACCGAAATGGCCAGACACATCATTCCTCAGCCTGCTTCTTTTTCCCATTGTCCATTCAATGCCTGTCAGCCGACCCTTATCGTAATGACGAGCAAACATTTCCCCGTAAAAAAATGATCGTGTACGTTTGGTTGCGTCTAGTCTGCTCATCACTTCGTCTTGTTGTAGGTAGTATTAGGGCACTCCCAATACAAGACTCTATCACAGAGTCCAAGATAATTAATTACATATTATTTATGGTATTTTACTGATATGGCAGTATATTTATTGAAAAAGAGGTAGAAAAAAATAAGACTCCAAGTCTTATTTAGACTCCAAGTCCATATTGTTCGAGGTAATAAATAACTTTAGACTCCATGATAGAGTCTGCATTGTGAGTGCCCTTAGTAGCATTAAATTCTTTGCAGATACGCAGGCTGGTAAGGCCCGTTTCCCATCTAAATTTTTTTCGTCCATCTAATCGAATCTTTGGACACATGCATAGAACATTAAATGTACATAAAAAATAAACTAATTACACAGTTTGATTGAGAAACGTGAGACGAATCTTTTAAGCCTAGTTACTCCATGATTTGCCTTAAGTGCTATAGTAACTCACATGTGCTAATGATACATTAATTATACTTAATAGATTTGTGTTGTAGTTTCCTGACGAGCTATGTAATTTGTTTTTTATTAGTTTTTAAAAACCCCTCCCGACATCCTTCCGACACATCCGATGTGACACCTAAAAAATTTTTATCTCCAATCTAAACAGGCCTAAATCTCTTCCATTGAAAGTGTTCATCTCGTCGGTTCGCACAACCATCATCAGAGATGCATGGCAGTAATGAATTAGATCCTTCTTTTTAGGAGAAGTTTTACCATGCCTAGCATGCCGACTTATTTCGTTTAGCTCGCTATGTGCTATGCTTGACATCGATTAATATGATCGCTAACTTGGAGTCAAATGGATAACCATACGTTCCCTGCAGTGATGTACAGGAATGCATTCTACATGCCTGCGCCGCAGGCGCCCCCTGCAAATGCTGCCTACTACTACCCGCCACCGCAGCAGCAGGTGACAGTCATGTACCAGTACCCGAGAATGGAGCTCGGCCAGGACAAGATGATGATGACCACAGCCGCGGCGCAGCAGTACCCGGCCGTCATGTTCCAGCAGGCCGGCGCCGCAGCTACCAATGGCGCCGGACCAGCGGAACGCGTCGGCCCCAGGCGCGAGACGCTCGAGCTGTTCCCGCTCAAGCCCACCTTCGTGCTGCGGCGCGACAAGGGGCGCGCTGGCGGTGGCAGCGCCTCCGCCCTGACGTCGGCGTCGACGGCGACGGCATCCGCTTCCGCCTCCGAGGAGTCGGAGGGCCTGGAGAGCGGCAACTGCAACGGCGAGGAGCAGGAGGCGCCCGCGCTGCCGTTCTATGACTTCTTCGGTCTCCAGTCCGGCGGCCGCTGATGAGATCGATCAGGCGGAGCGAGCGAGTGAGGAAAGCTGAACGCGCCAGACGTTCATGCGATCTCACTTGAGTCGATGGACCCGTTGGCGGTTGCCTTTTGCTGAGTCATTGGTGTGCTTCATCAACTCGAAGCCTATGCCGAACCAATGCAAAACTGTTTACATTGTTAAGTTTTCGCACCGATCTGTAGCAACAATGTAGTGGTTCTTTAAAATGCTACTAGTAGGTGCCTTTTCATTCCATCCTTGTTGATCATTTTTCTTCGCATGTTCGGTTCTACTCATGGATGATTGTTAGTAATAGCCAGAGTAATTAAGTTGCTATCGACATTCCTTCTATATAGCGCTATATTTGCTTCTGTATCTATGCACTACTCGGATCGACCAGTAGTACTTTTTTCTGTAGGAGGGATGATTTCATTCATTCAAACCTATAAGGAGTACAAGTTACATAAAAAGAGCTTCATAAAAAGAAATTATGTTGGTGCTGTCATAGGTCCTATCCATCAACATCTGTTGTCTTCTTCCTCTCCGATCGTCAATGCCATGCTAGGTCGAAGGAACCGGAGTTGACTCATCCACAAGGTATGGCCACTAAAGGCCATTATAGTTTTTGAAGCCACAACGTGTGCCAGGGAGACACATTGAGGCTACTTAAAACAAGGCAACATCGCCACAAGGGTAGAAGAAACCCTTTCCTTCTGAGGAAGTTAATTTGAGTGACGGCACTACCGAGTACCAACTAGACAGAACCAGTAGATGGGAGAAGGACCTCAACCAAGTGAGGAGATGAAACACCACCCTCTCCATCATTAGAGGAAGCAAAACATACCTCATTGTTGCGTCTTTGGAGAACACCCTAGATGTTGCATCCTCACCATAGAAGTAAAGAAACCATAAATCTCATTAGAATGCAACACCTGCATTGTCTTTTTTTGAGGAACCATAAAAAGCCTCGTGCAAGAGAATCATTAGGTATGTATTAATAGAGAAGAAGCAACATACAACAAAATACACTAAAAAAACCATCCACACAACAAAAGCAACAACACGACAACCACCATAAAAAACTGACCACAAAGCTACCAAAACAAGGGATGAGCAAAAGCCACCTTGCACGCTGTAGCGAATAGGAAAAGAGTTTGGGTATGATGAAGGTCTCTACGACGATGCCTCCGAAGAGGAAACGACATCCATAGATGTTGCCAAACACTAATAAGGGACCAAGGTTTTTCAACCTAAAACCCTAAGTAGGAGACCTCACGACAATGCCTCCGACAAACACCTTCATTGTCATGGGCAAAGCTAACCCTAACTGACATAACCACGTTCACCTATGCAACCCAAATTGACCCGTTATTTTTTTTACAGGACAAGTGCAGGACTGATTTTCAATAATAAGTTAGATCACAACAATACTAATTCATTTTATTTGTGCAAGGCGAAGATTCAATCACTTAGCCGACATTAAGAAGTTATTGGTGCCTTGTTGAATTGAAATAAAGAATATCCATCTTTGATGATTTTGTTGGCATCCAACTATTCTCAAATTGGTTTATTCAAGAATTCGAAATATCCTAATGCGGTAAAAGAATCGAATCCTAGAATTCCTATTTGAGATATTTTTAGGCTCTTAGGCGTTATTATATCTAGTATATCAATTTTTTTATATTACTATTTATTAGTGCATAATAAGATCTTGTAAAAAAAACGTGTTCCTTGACAATTTGAAACAAACCTTCCAAGTACTTCAAGGATTTAAATACTCTTTAATAGATGAAAATAAAGGATTTCAAATTTTGATAGTAACATCATGTTGGAGCCATTCCATTTGAATTGACACTTTCTCTGTCTATTTAAATCACACACAAAAAAACTGGTCTGTCCCATCATTTATGCGCAAGGCATCAGAATCGCGAAGCGATTTCAAGCCCATATTTGTGGTGGGCTAACTTCTCCAGCAGTCCAGTAAGGTTTCAGCCCACTAAAGAAAGCCATAGGCCGGCAAAACCAGGCACCAGCTTCACACTTATCGGCCCGGTCCTGCATTCCAAGTTAAATTTCGCGTTTCCCAGCCCGCGTCCTGGCTGATAAGCCATTTCGCAGCGGTGCAACGATATGAACCGGTAACTGGTTGTGCTTTGAAATGTCTAATCGTTCTTTAGCTGTGATATTAAAAGATTAAAATTTCCTATAAAAAAGATTAAAATTTGCTAGTAGTACACGAAGGGTGATCGATAGACTGAACTAGCGCACTACTTTGCAGCCGAGTATAATTCGTTCCGGAGCCAGAAGATTCTGCACTGCGCGACGATGAACCTGTGAGTCTGCTACGTACTGGACTCCCCAAGAGGCAGATTGGCTCACCAAGGTGAAGCTTGGCCTCAAGCGGTTCCATGGGACACAATGCAAAAACACGAAACGTAACAAACCACTTACACGCGGATATCTTAAAATAGAGGCGGTTAAAAGCTCGATCTTTGCAACCACGAGAATTTGTGGCCACAAACATAACAATGCCATGATTACAAGCACTAGTATTTGTGCCAAAAAAAAGGAGGAACTACTTGATTTTTAGTTAGATGCTAATGAACGGCGAATTATTTTTAGTGCATCGCTAAATGAAAAGGGTATTAATGCAGATACTCTGTAGATGGCATAGTACAGCAAATGGGGGAGTACGACATTACACTAACAGCAGATGCAGGAAAGGGTTTCGTTCATCTATTTCTTAAGCATATCTTTTCAGAGCGTGCAGGGTTCCATACTTGGCGTGTCCTTCTGCATCTACTTCTCACATGAAAAAAGCAAGGCACCAACCTCTAATTGAACGCGTCGTCGCAAGAGTTGTTGATGGCATCCATCGCCCTGCCTGCAGTTGTTAGCAATTTAGCATCATCACGTGTTTGTCGTTGGTTTGGAGGTCATGTCCAGATAAAATAAAACCAAAAGAGCAAAGACTAGGCTTCATTGCGGTCATGGATCTGTCAAACAGCTAGAGGAGGCTGCATAGCTTTTGTGGACGGCGATGGGAACCTAACCATCCGTAATTTCTGCCCCGGACACGCACGCTCAAGCGTGCTAATTGCTAAACCAAGCCAGAGCAGAAAGATCACGGGTTTGTCTTCTGAAAGATTGAAAGTGCATCATGTCATTTTATTTATTCTTCAGCCTCTGTCAGGTGATCTTGGAAGTGCCATGAAATCAGGCCTGTGCTTTTGGGGAAACAAACAAGCTGCGGAGTTGAAGTCAGGTGGTTTGTGCTTTTCCAGGACCAGGAGATATATTGGACTAAAATCTCGCATCAAGATCAAGCTAGATGAGTGCAACTTCCTTTTTTCTTGCCATTTTCTTTTTTGCTACTGCATAACAGCAATTTTATTTCTCGACGATTTTATACAGGGTAGGGAGTTTACATGGATCTCGTTAGATCCATGGGACCAGTGGACAGGTGGCCATCAGCCTCACAAAAGTAGCACCAGAGATTCCTTCAGATCTCCATCATTTCTGGAGCTTTTCCACGCTAGGGTGCTCCTTAATCATGTTACTATTATAAAAACTAATTCTGACTCCAATTTGTACGAAAGATATTGTATCTTTTGTGCAATTCGATGCTGCAATATTCTTCTGGTTCGGTTCTTATACTAAGGGTTTGTTTGGATCAATTGGACTTGCTGTTAGTCTAACTAAAGTTTAGTCATATGGACTACTGAGAGGCACAAACAACTAGTCTAGCTACTAGCTGGAAACGGATATATGCAGGTGACTAAGTTTAATTCAGTGATCCAAACAGACCTTAAGTAATAGCTGCTGGAAACGGAAACGACTGTACTCATCCTTGAGTAGTCTGCAGTAAGTACAGTCAGTCCTTGTGTTCACCATAGTGCAAGCATATCAGAAAGACAGAAACTAGTACCACCACCAAAAGTCCAGTCTTTTATCAAGAGAAAAAGTAGAAAAACAACAGCAGAATAGACGTTCAGATACTACAGTAGGGGAGCTCATCTCAAACCAGAACCCTATCAGATCGAAAGGGTGTGGTTATTGTACACCATTATTGCAGCCTAGGATAGGAATAGCCAGTATCAGATTCAGAAGCTGTTCTGATATGCAGCACCTGAATGATGCGGATTGTAGCAAAGCAAGCACGATGGCGCCCTGAAATGGGAGGTGCTGTGCAAACGAATCTCCTTTTCTCTCCCTCCTCCTCCATGGACACAACTGTGCAACGTCCACCCCAATAATTCACGTATAAAAAAACTATGGTGAAAGATGGAGCGTGATGGCAACAAGACTTGTTGGCTGGCCGTTCGTTTCCAATTTGGAAGTACGTGCGTTTCAGTGTCACCTTTTCCTCCCGCCAAATCGTGTGGCATTTTAGCTCCACCCTCCTCGTTTGTTCTCAAGCGTGCTGTGTGCCTGCTACTGCTAGGCTGCTATCGATATATACTAGTAGTCCTTATGCAGCATGATTGGGATATACTCTATTCTTTTGGGAGGAAATAAAAAAGAAAAGGGCTATACATGGGATCGGGTCACATGGAATCTGATGCTGCTCGCGTCAACCGAGCCCACGGTATCTGAAAAACATCGCGGCAACGGCAATTGGCAAAGATTGGTCAGTGTAAGTGACGTTGTCTTTCGTGCTGCACACACCGGCGCTCTGAAACCGTTCCAAATGCTGACAAACCGCAAGTGTGCAGCTGCCATCTGCACTGAAACAAACAAAACTGAAAACCTATCGCTAGTCTAGGCGTCTTCCACCAGATCTGCACCGAAGGGAGCGCAGAAAAACATGGGGGGCAGACCACGGCGCCCCGCTCGTATCCGGGGGAGATCGCTTCTGAAGCTTCCATGCAGCTTGCAGCAGGACACATCACGCTCGCACTGCACAGCTAGCGCTCGGTGCGCCTTGCTTGCCCCCCCTCTACTCGATCTACTCGCCAAGGGCAGGCAGGCACTGACAAATCCTGAAATCCACCGCCACCACCAACAATAATGGAGCGAGGCTGTCACTATAATACTCGCCTCGCCAACAGAGATCGCGCGGCGAAAGTTCAGCGACGAAGAAAAGAACAGGTGCGGTCGCAGCGGGGGCCGCCGGCCGGGGAGCCAGCGATTTGCTCGCGCTTTCGCTTTCGCTTTCGCACTGCCTGCGCGCGCCGCTTTTCGGCAAACATATATTTTGGGTTTGGTTGGAGGCGTGTGTAGCTCAGTGGGGGCTGAAAAACCATGGGCAATTCTGCAATTGTGTGTGCGGCTGAAATGGAGAGAAAGCGTCTCGATCGTGCACCAGTAGTCGCCTTTGTTTCTTGGGCAAGCACAACACAGGGCGAGCACGGATGATTCTTTGGCAGTTGCGTGTCGAGACGAGGGACTCGCGATCGCCGATCGCTTGAGAGGAGAGCTGGCCGGCTGGTTGTTCGTTGGTGGCTCGACACGTTCAAGCGGGTGCCACTCGCCACCAGTTTGGCCTTCGGCTTTCTCCGCTTCATCTGAGAGCAGCGTGCCGTCCACTCGCACGGAGCCAAGAATCTCGAGGCATGCCGCTGTAAACAAGAGCAAGGTGACAATTTTGTATGGGCGATCGAGCTCCTGCTCCGTTTTCTACTGCTGACTGCCGCCCGAGTCTTAGACACCAATTCGAGCCATTACCGAGTACTTTACACATCGGCAACGTGGTAAGCACTCGGACAAAGTCGTAGAGACTCCGATCCCCTCGCTTAGATCCGCCGTTCTCCGATATTCACGGCCTGTTTGGCAAGGTTTTTCTCCAGCTTCGACTCTAATCTCTAGAGGAATTCTGTCAAATATTTTTCTAAAAAAACTGTGTTTAAGTAAACAAACACCCCCTCAGTTTGCAGTTGTTAATGAGTAGTAGTATTGACTACGTACAACGCTATTTCGTGCTACGTCTGTACAAGACAAGTTGTTCACAAACCTGTAAATGACTTAATTTTAAAGGGTTATTTTACATCCACATCCGTCAAAATGATAATTATCTTTTAATAAACAGTGAAAAGTCACAAGAATCGGTTTTAACCCTTAACTAATTAATTTCTCTTATAATATATTATCATTTGCTAAGGGATCAATACCACCTCAAAAGCACTTTGAATATAAACCAATTGGTGTTATATTTATATGTAAATGACTAATCGTTGGTCAAAGTTTGTAAAAATTAAGTTTTTAGTTTCCTTGTATAAAATACACCTGCGATTTGTGATGGAGGGGTTACTATATTACTATATATCTGCAAGCTATTGTATTATTTATTATTGTATATATAAAAATAATTTATATGGGCAAACCAGCTAGCAACCAGGATGTTGCGCAACTGTTGCCACGCTGTTAGTGGTGGTCCTCTCTTTTTTTTTTTGCTCCTGTTCAACATGATAATTACTGTTTAAGGCAGTAGTGGTTGTTTGTTTCCATGCAGTATCAGTGGAGTGGAGGCATGATTTTCCCCTTGGCAGTTACTCCCTCCACCTCAATTTGAAATTGTGTGCTGCTTTAGTTTTATCTTAATAAATCGAACTGTCTAGCTATAATAAAATTTATAAAAAATATATTCATATCTACATAATCAGTAAATACACAATCAAAATATATTTCATGCGGTATGTAATAGGATATTTTAGATGTTTGTTTATTTTTCTATAAACTTACTTAGAGTTAGAGAAGTTTGATTTAGAAAAAAGACAAAAAAAGATTTACAATATCTAATAGGTGGAGTAGTAAAAGAACATGCCTCCAACCACTACACTGGACTCCTATAAGGGTAGACTGAGGTCGATTATTTCTAAGCCAGAGCATCCATAATGCGGTCAATTATGAGCTTAAAATAATGCTAACAACCTGCGTGGGTGATGACCTCATTCACAGTACTTCTCCCAATCCTGATTGAACGAGCAAAAACTCGAAAAGGACCATCAAATCTCATTTGTTCAAGTTAGTGTTCTTAGTCTTTTTTAGCCATGATAATTGAGAAGACTAAAACGATCCAGCCATATCGTCACACTCAAGGACTAATAATTCACTAAACTTGAGATGACATGTGTAATATTTTAAGAAGGTGCATGATTCTTAATTAGCCCTCCACAGAAAACAAAAAACATCAGAGAACAAATGCCGTCATTATTCAGTAGAAATTAATACTAGCAAGTGACTGGGTACCAAGCAAATTCGAAGTGATCATTTCATGACGTGACACCGGTTTCTATCTTACTGTGACACTGATTTCTATCTTACCTAGTAAGATGTACTCCTTCTATCCCAAAATAAGTGTCGTTATACAAAAGATTAACAATGTTTGTATATCTTCAAAATATAATAAAAATATATTAATTAATTAATTTAATGACAAATATTATGTATCATAAATATTAATAAGCTTTTATATATATTTAGTTAAAGTTAGAAACGTTTGAACTCTTGAGGAGTGAGAATAACGTTTATTTTAGGATGGAAGGAGTACACATCAATCTTTGTATGTTTGGAATGGAACACGTCGCCATCCAATCCAAGTGTCATGTTTGCCATCATGTCCCAGTTAATCCACCGCTAATCGAGATGATAAACAAGCGCGTCCTTGGAAACTTAGGAGACCAGTAATGTAACCCAAAGTGGCATAAGTTAATACTTGTGTTGTTGCACGCTGGTTCAAGGCCCCACCACTGCCATTTTTTTCTACCTACTCCCATGATAAGAGAGGAGGGCGATAGGTGGCTTTAGCTTTTCTCTGCTTGATAAATAAATCAGTAACGTGCAGCGCTGGCTAAAGAGATAAGAGGAGGACCATACCGGGGACAACTCAAAGCTGAACGCTTCTCTCCCACAGCCACACTGTTTTCACACTTTGTTGTATATATATGGGTGTATATGCTTGACGTTGATAGGTCTCACATCTCAACGATCGAGCAATAGGGCATAGTATCGTTAATTTTCTTTTCCTTATTTGAAAGATGGCTTATATTGTACTATAGTTTTCTGGCTGTGAATCTTTACTTTGGATGCAGTCTAGGAGCTATATATACGGCATGTTTGAATCAGCTAGAAAATATATTTTATGAAGACGAGCTAAAACATGTCGCTCATCCAAACAGGCCATACTATTGTGCACTAATAGTTATCCAGCATAATTCTAAAAATAATAATAATAATAATCCAACAATCTTTAGATATTGTAATATTTTGTCACTATTCAACATTTTTTATTATATATATAGGCCTTGTTTAGTTCCAAAACTTTTGGCAAAATATGAATAGTACCAATTTTGTTTGTATTTGACAAATATTGTCCAATCATGGACTAACTAGGCTCAAAAGATTCATCTCGTCAATTTCGATCAAACTGTGTAATTAGTTTTTATTTTCGTCTATATTTAATACTTCATGCATACATCTAAAGATTCGATGTGACGGAAAATCTGAAAAGTTTTGCAAAATTTTTTGGGAAGTAAACAAGGCCATAGTCATAAGTCATATCTTTATAAATCTGCAAGTGATAGGTCCGTAGTTGACGCTCAAACCAGCTCCATCTATGGGCTTTGCACATACGGAGTAGGTTGCAATGTAAACATGGCCACTGATCACATGAAACACAAATGTCCTTATCATGGACTGAATAATTGCCTCATCACGAAACCTTATCGAATCCAGGAATATGGTTATAGTACACAATTATTGCAGGACACTGCTACTACTACAGAATCAACATCACCGCCAACTCAAAAACTCTTATCACTATCGATTTCACATGTAGAGGGTGAAGCTCATTTTCATTAGCCTCGATTTCAAACCAATGGTAAAGACCAATTCTTTTATAAAAAATTACCCGATAGCTTCACCAAAATGATTCTGAATTTCAAGAATTTTAGAATTTATCTTTTTTCTTTCTTTCCAAAAGATGCGTCTAGAGATGATTCACGTTGTTAGTGTCTCTAATTAGTAATACGAAAGATTGCTGGTCCAAATTTATTATGTTTGACTCATATTTTGAAATGCAGGGAGTAGCATTTACCATATTTGGGCATTTTTACTCTTCTAGCTTCAACATTGTAACCTCTCGTTTGCATATATCATCATTTATTCGCCTGGTGTTCAGACCACAAGCTCTGCCAGAAGCTGTTTGGACATACAAATTTCTATTCTGTCGCTGCTTTGAAAATCGAATCAGACGCGGACAAATTATAAGTGCAGCTTGCCAAAAAAAACTGAAAGCCTGTCATCGCCTTGCCCTGGCATCAGGCCTTATTTAGTTCATGAAAGAAAAGTTTTTAAGGTACGGTAACATATTTATAAGTATTATAATTAATATTCAATTATAGATTAATTAAGTTTAAAAGATTCATTTTATAAAATATATAAAAACTATATAATAATTTTTTTATCTATAATTATTAATTAATGTTCTATACATGTGCCAAATATTTGATGAGATAAGATAAAAATTCTTTAGATGAGGACTAAAGAAGGCCTCACTCGTACCAGATATTGCAATTGGGCACTTAGAAAACAAAGCATGCCGGGTCAGAGAGATACACACATGTGGGCGCCACGCACGTATCCGGGGAGCTCCTATTCAGCTGCAGTACACATCACGGTCGCACTGCCGCTCGGTGCCCTGCATCAGCATCTGCAGGCATGCATCCCAGGCAGTGACAAAAAAATCATTCCCAATGACGCAATAAACAGCGTCTTGTTGGTTTAGGCCTTGTTTAGTTCTTAAAAAATTTTACAAAATTTTTCAGATTTTCTGTCACATCAAATTTTTAGACACATGCATGAAGTATTAAATATAGACGGAAATAAAAACTAATTGCACAGTTTGGTCGGAATTGACGAGACGAATCTTTTGAGTCTAGTTAGTACATAATTATACATTTGTCAAATACAAACGAAAGTGGTACTATTCTTATTTTGCAAAAAAATTTGGAACTAAACAAGGCCTAGCAAAAAAAATACTAAATGGCTGGTAGATTCAACTGATAAGCTAAAGCAAAAAGGTTGGACTATGACTCTGTTCACTTATCTTATAAGCTATATTTTTTTGTCAACCAACAATATTTTTCTCTCATAATAAATCAACAAACAATATTTTCAATTATAGCTTTTCAGCGAAAAACCATAGCTAAAAGTATTGTTTTTGATTTATTATTAGAGAAAAACATTGCTTGCTGACACAAAAAATGTACGGCTTCTAAGGCCTTGTTTAGTTCCAAAATTCTTTTAGAAAATGAGCACTTTTGTTTATATGTGATAAATATTGTCTAATTATAGATTAACTAGGCTCAAAAGATTCATCTCACGAATTACAGGTAAACTGTTTAATTAATTTTTGTTTTCGTCTATATTTAATACTTTATGCATGTATCTAAAGATTCGATGTGATAAAGAATTTTAAAAAATTTTAGGTTTTGGTGAGAAACTAAACAAGGCCTAAAGATATACTACTACTGTATACTTTGTCTTGGCAACAGAGCGAGGTGGGGGCGATAGAGTCTGAAGAAAAGAGTCTGGAGAAAAAAAAAAACACGCGGCCGCGCACTCCGCTGTCCTCGTCTGGTTGCCGCCGGACTTGCCTTCGTCGTGCGGCGACCGGCGATCTGTTTGGACACTGGAGAGCAGGAACGAGAACGAGCTGCTGTGTTGGCGCATCGGACATGGGAGCCGGAGCCCGGAGGGGAGACTATTGCTGCTTTTCCCTTTCTCTTTTTGTGCTTGGGCGCTTTTCCGGCAATCATTTTGGCTTTTTATGGGCATACGGCTGGCATGACATGTGTGAATTTTTCCATGTCGCCGTGTGTGATTCATTCTCGCCCTGGTTCGTCTTTTTTTTTTTTTTGTCATTCGATGAATTGTCTCGCCATTTCACGTGTGGCGATCTTGCTAGCCCAAATGCGTCTTTGCTTCTGCGTCTTGAGTCTATAGAATGATTTTCTTCGCGTGTAGTAGAGAGGAGCAAGCCAAGAAGAGAGCATTATTTTGTTTTAAAAAATGTTCCGTGTTGAAGCGAGCATACAGTTTCTTCACCGAGTGCTCATGAGTCATGGGCATTATAAGCTATGTTAGCTTTTCAGTTGAAAAAACATGCGCAGTTTCTTCCGTCACGTTCGTCATGGGCGAGCAAAGGTTCATCTGAACTAGACTGCGAGCACCAATATAATCCACCATGTTCGTCTGCTGACTGCTTGATCTAGTATATACTCCGACCAACCAAAAGTCATCTAGCGCAACAAGACTTCCACGTTGTCCTCGCTGTAGCACATGCTAAATTACCGTCGGTGCTAGTACGTGGTGGTGGTAATAAGTTTCCTTGCATCGTCACTGGCCGGGCGGAGGTAACTTTTCTCTTCTAGTGCTTAGAAAAGCATGCCTCCAATCCAACAACTGGATCAGAGAGACGACCTAGATGGCTACGCGGCGATATTCTTTTCTACAAGTGCCAGCATATATAATACCCTCAATAATTATGAGCGAAAAACAATACTAGCTGTTTCATCAAAGGAATTAGCTACATGGAGGGAGAAAGTGTTTTGAATATATACTATCGTAGTCCTAGGCATGATAATTGAGCTGACTGCTTGCGATGTAGCCCCGGTCGCACGATAAGCCATCCAATCATATTGTGGCACATAGGAGCTAATAATTCACCCAACTTTTTTGATAGCAAATAATTCACACAACTTTGAGAACGACTACCACACGGATGAAAGGAACAGAGACCAGTACAGAAGGAAGGCTTGCTACGTTATTCCTATAGTCCTATTCACCAAGAAAAATAATCTTATAGGCGTGATAAATTTCCTATATTTTTTGTGGTACAATCTACACATTAACTTGATACAGATGTTTGTATTTTTATGGATTTATCTTAGAATTTAATGTTGTTGTTCTTTTAGTTATAGATGACGTGTTCACTAATATCGAGACATCTATGGTGGATTAATGAACCTCAAGATCCGTTGGTTGGCCTCGGTCATTAAGGGATGCTCATGGAGGTTGTGTGTGTATGTTCATATGAGCGAGTGTGTCTATATATACGAATGTAAATGTCTGTACTATGATTCAAAAAAGACATCCAATATCCTTTGTGCTTTCTCCTCCCTTTGTTTGTGTTTCATCAAGCATTAGACATGTTCTTTTGTGTACCTAGCTCAACAATGTATTACCTCCACCCATCTCTAGCGATCTTTCTACTGATGGATGTCTTACCACCTCGTTCCACTGACTCATTCACGCTGTATTTGGCATGGCTCTAAATGGCTCCATCACCTTGCTATATCGTGCGGAGGAGCTGGTGAAGCACAAAATAGTAGCTTCACTGAATTCAAGTTCATTTTGATATGAGAGAAAAATGGCTTATTATTGCAGTGCATGGAGGAGGCAGAAGCGGAGCCACTGAAGCTCTACTGTCGAGAATCATAAGTCTTCCACCATCCCCACCCCCACCTCCACACACACCAACCCGATCAACCAACAACAATTGTCCATTCTTGTTGTCCACTTGTCGTGCCTGGCTGGTCAAATGTCCTCCAAATTTTTCTATAAAAACCTGTGTGGTCAACATCCTTCTTGGCAATGCCACCTCCCCTAATCAATTAGGAATAATCCTTCAATTGAGAACATTGTCAATTTTAAGCACACAATCTATATCTACAGGAAGAGTGCAGATACATAATAGAAATAGTTAACTATAAACCTCAAGAAAACTTCATATGGTCAGTGCCAATGCGCCTTGGTAAGCACCTATTATTATTTTTAAGCCAGGATTTGGAATGGAAACCATCGCCATCCAAGTGCCATGGTTGTGAGATAAAAACAAAGGGTGCTTATTATATTGAATCTTATTGGGAGAGCGACAACGAGATCCGACGAAGTACCATACTTTAATTGTCTTGTTGGCTAGGTCAAGGCTCACCAGGTTGTATACTGCATGCATTGCCAATTTGCTATTCTTGGTGTACCAACCACCATGATAAGAGCGGAGAAGGCAGGCGATAGGTTGCTTTAGTTTTTTTTTCTCGGTTTGATAAAGAAACCAACTGCAAATGCCAACTGACAAGTCAAATATGAACGCTTCCTTTTGGTACACTATTTTCAATCTTAGGCACGAGTATGTGACTAAAAGAGACTCGACAATCGAGCAACATTTTTTTCCCTTTGTTATTTTATTTTACGTTTACATAAGATGGTTTCCTTTTATATATAGCTGAATGATGGTTTGAAACATACTACCTGTTTAGATCCTTGGACTAAAATTTAGTCATGGGTTACTACCGAAACCTTGGGCTGTGATGCACATGAAACTATGAGCCTATCATGCACTTATATATAATACTAAAGCGGGGTCATGATAAGTGATTATCCTAGCTGGGTCCGTCATGGGGTTTTGTCGATATGAGAATCTAGTTTTGTTGTCACCATCCCCGTGTCTGGAAGTAACACACGGCGTGGTCCGCACCAAAGAATCGAAACGCTGGCTGGTCAGCGGGCGCCGGGCGGTGAGGTTGAAAACAGGGACACCCGGACACGACACGAACACGATGGATCACTGAGTATCGCTAGTTGCTGCGAGACCGGTCACAATTCCTTCGTGGATCTCTCATGGTCTAAAATTCTGGATGCCTAAACTTTCCGTTCGAGTCAAGAAAAAAAAATTATAGACCAATTTCTGTTACAGTATATCTTTTTTTTTCTCCGGTTAAGAGAAATACCCAGCAAAGAGGTGCAGAAACGGTTTAGACACGTGCCTAAAACACACAGTTGAGAAGGACATATTTCCACCGACCCTGCTGCTAACGAGTGCAGGCAACGGAAATGCGTGTGTGCGTCGGGATTCCAGAAAAGACGTGCCGTCGCTCGCAGCGCCGATTCCACATGATCCGATCGAGGGCGCGCCTGCCGGGTAGACGAACGAGATAGGAGCACGCAGCTTGGCCACGGCCAGAGCCAGACGGCCACCGCGGCAGACCGCCAGAAAGTGACGGCCTGACGGGCCGCGACTGGAATCACACGCATAGCTTTTGCTCAAAGCCCTCAAAGCGACGCGAGGGCAGGCAGCGGGAGACCAGTATCGCGCGCCTGGCCCACGAAATAGAAGCTGAGGGAAAGGAGAGGAGCACAGCGCCGGTGCGGAGGGCCAAGCCAGCCACAGAGCCACTCGCACCGTGTCGTTCCCCAAAAAAAAAAAAAAAAACCCACACGAACGGGGGCGAACGGCGACGCAATCTTTGCTTCTCTCTGTCTGCCCCCTCCGTAAACCTGGTTGAGATGCAAACTAAACCCACACCAATCTAAAACATATATATATATATATATGAAAGTCAAATCCAAACCAAATTAGATCATGACTTCAATCATCCACACCAAACCAAACCACTTATACGCTAGACCTATTAAAATATATTTCTAACCCACTATTTCACCGGCGCCTCGTGCTATTGTTTATATTTAGCCATAAACAAAAGCAAAAAATAAATAGATAGAATAAAAAATCATTGTAAACTCTATAATTTACAGCCAAACCAGTTCAGCCCACTTTAATAGAGCTCAAACCAAACTGGCCCAACAGCCTTTTCAGCATGTTTCAATCAAAACCAATACAGGCCAAAAGTAAAACCAAACAAAAAAAACTCGGTTTTAACCCAAACCATTGTCAGGTTTAGCCTGGGTCGCGCGTGCGTTCTGGGCTCTGCTCGGTGACGCCGTACTCCGGCTCCGGGTCCGGTCCTCCTCCTATATCGATATTACATAGTCCACTGGATTCATCAGTCGAGATCAAGAGGTGACTGGAACTGCTCTACCCCTCCATATTTTTTAGCGAAATAGTTTCAGCTCTACATACTTAAGTTTGAGGAAAAAGAATAAAGTTATAAGAACAACTAAAGAGATACTCTATAAACTTTAGTTTTTTTTAAAACTGCTATACAATGGAGTTTGTAGATCAGAGTTGGTGTAGACGAATCGAAGGGCAAAAGGAGGTGGATAATGCTACTCGCTTTTGGAAATTCCGTCCGGATGTGACGGTGAAATTCGCTCTCCCAACCGGGAATTTCTGGCGTCTTCGCTTATGCGTTCCGCCGGAAGAAAACAGTGGACAAGTCGTGCCAGTTTGATACCAGTACCATGGACAAATGTAAGAACTATGTCCGTGGCCAAAAAAGAGAAAGATAGATAGCTTGCTGACGCTATCGAGTCATCCCGTGTCATTGACAGTGTTATGACTTATTTATAGCACTTATATATATTATCTGCTAGCATCCAGGCTGTTTGATCCACCGATTTTTCCAAAAAATTTAAAAAAAAAGACAAAACGGGCGGACGGCACAGGCGCACGGCCCGGCCTGCCTTGGAGTTGGAGACCGCGTGGCGTGCGTGTGCGGTGTGCCCTAACGCCGTGGCCGTCAAAACGGACGGCGCCTGGGCTGCCCGGTCCTATCCGGTGGAGGGCTCTTCCACGCCGCGTCCCAGAGAGGCCATTAAAATCGGCCGCCCCCGGCAACCATCCCTTCCCCTTTCCCAACCTCCCATCCCATCCCCCCATCCCAACCCCCTCATGTCGTCGCCTTCCTCCCCGCGCTCTTGCCCCCGCATCTGCTCGCTCCCCCACCAGCACCACGCGCTCGCATTAACGGCGAAGGCTCATCTCTGATTATGGAGGTAACAGTCGTCTAGCACACCGCACCGCCGGGCGTCCCTCTCTGTTGTCGTTCCCAGTTTAGAGGAGAGTTTTTGTTTCGGTTCCTTCGTTCCACCCAGCGCCGCGGCATTCTGTGGGTCGTGTGGATTTGATTTGGCCGGGGGAAGGAGGCTGGTCAAAGATTTGTGGTGGAATTGATGGTGGGGTTCATGGAATGGGTGCATGACTGGTTGCTGTGGGACGCCTTCTTGGAGTGCGGAGGGATCATGAGGCCACCGATTAGATAGCGGCTGGGGAGCGAGGGACCACCGGAGGCGGAGGCCGCCGTTAGCACCCACACCACCCCGCGGCGCGTGTCCGCAGCCATGGGGGAAGACCTCGTCACCACCCTGTCCATGGAGAACGGCGGCGGCGGCGGCGGCCACCACGGCCCCTGCACGCTCCTCTCCATGGACCCGTCGGGCCACCTCTCCGCGCCGGACGACCGCGCCGTCGGCGTCATGGTGCAGGCCCTCATCGGAGGGGCCGTCGGCGTCGGCGCCCGCGCCCACGCCGTGTCGCCCTCCGGCGCGCCTCCGCCCGACATCAACCAGCCCTGGCAGACGGACCTCTGCGACATGCTGGACGTCGGCCTCGGCCCGCAGGTCTACAGCGCCGAGGCAGTACTCAGCTGCGCTCCCAAGGCCGGGAACCGGAAGGCCGCCAAGCGCGGGGACACCATCTGGGGCGCCTGGTTCTTCTTCACCTTCTATTTCAAGCCCCTGCTGTCCGACAAGTGCAAGGACAAGGTCGTCCGGGACAACAGCGGCGTCTCCGGGTTCGACAAGTCGGACCTCCGCCTTGACATGTTCCTGGTGCAGCACGACATGGAGAACATGTACATGTGGGTGTTCAAGGAGCGCCCGGAGAATGCTCTGGGGAAGATGCAGCTCAGGAGCTACATGAACGGGCACTCCAGGCCTGGGGAGCCGCAGTTTCCATTCAGTGTCGACAGGGGATTTGTGCGGTCGCACAGGATGCAGCGTAAGCACTACCGGGGGCTGTCAAACCCGCAATGTATTCATGGGATCGAGGTGGTCAGGTCACCAAATCTTGCGGGGCTCACTGAGGCAGACCTTAGGAGGTGGGCAGAGCTTACAGGGAGGGAGCTCAATTTCATCATCCCGCAGGAAGCCAGTGATTTTGGGACATGGAGGACCATTACAAACTCAGAGCTTGAGCTTGAGAAGCCACACCCTGTCATGAAGAGCAATGGTACCCAGAACCCAAAGAAAGCAGGCTTGAATTTGTCATCACCGTCCAATCATTCAGGCGAAGATGGTATGGATCTCTCCCCAGTTAGCAGCAAGCGTAGGAAGGAATTATCCCCACAAGCCATGGATGAGGAAGTATTCTTCCCACTGAATTCTTGCCCTCAGAAGACACAACAAGATGTGGAGATGCATTCACCAGCGCAACCTGCATGGCTCCATGAGTTTGCTGGGGTGATGAAAAATGCTTGTGGGCCAGTGACTGCTGCCAAGTCTATCTATGAGGATGACCAGGGCTACTTAATAATGGTCAGCTTGCCGTTTGTTGATCAGCAGAGGGTGAAGGTTTCGTGGAGGAACACTCTGACTCATGGCATTGTGAAGATCGTTTGTGTTAGTACTGCTAGGATGCAACATATAAGGAGACATGGTAGGATGTTCATGCTTGCCGATCCTTCCCCCGAGCACTGCCCTCCTGGGGATTTCATTCGTGAAATACCTCTAGCTACTCGTATCCCTGAAGATGCTAAGCTGGAGGCATGTTTTGATGAGGCTGCCTCCGTGCTTGAGATCATGGTCCCAAAACGAGGAAATGAACCTGAAGAGCATGAAGTTAGGGTCTCTCTGCGACCCCCTCACTTTGGAGCTAATGATCTACTTTTGACCTAAGCTGAGTAAGGTCTCTGCACCATGTTCCGTCTTGTTTGTAACCCCAGATTAATGCCAAATGTAGCTGAGAATCAAGGTTTCAGTATGCTTGTTCTCTGCCAAATGTTTTCAGTACCTGTGCCATACTAAGTCTCTTCAGCAACAAAGACTTTGGCTGAAGACTAGTTTGTTCTAGCTTTTGTGTTATGGGTGTCTTTTTAACCCTCATGTTTAGATTTTGTACTAAGTTCAATTAAAGAAAATAATATTCTGAGTTGTCACTTGTTTGATTGTTGGATTGTGATTATCTGTTTGTACCAGTTTCTTGTCTCTACCATCCAAAATTTACACTGTATTGCTTGATTCGCTTCAGTTATGATGACTTATGAAGGGAAAAACAACAGGGGATTGAATATTTCATCAAACACCTCAGACACAGGTGTTCCTTTTTTTTGTAAGCAGAGAAACAAGTAACGGAGAAGAGAGATAGTGGTGCTCTGTTCCTTTTTTGTAAGCAGAGAAATAAGTCGTAGCAGAGAAGAGAGATTGCGATGCTGAGTGAGCAAGAACATACTTCTTATTTATACAGGTTGCAGAGATGAATGCATCTAGCCAACTGATAGTGAGCCTGCAACTCAAAGCTTGTGCATACTTGAATCAGCTGTAACGTTTCCAATGTGAGCTGCAAACGGGTATTGTTCTTGAAGCATTTCTCAGGTGCAACTACATAACCCAGATAAATGTGAAATGAGCTGATGATTGTAGCCTTGTTCTACAGTTGTGGTGGCATCCTCTGAGTTTATTACTTAGTTCTTGTATCTTGGATTCTGATTATAGTACCAATTTATGTCATCCGAATTTTATACTGCTATTTGCCGTAAAGACTGATCCAAAGTAGGCCATTTAAGTTTTTTTAGATATTTTTTTATTATATGTGTATAATAAAAACTTAACCTATACTATGTAGGTGCCCTATAGGCGTTCAAAACGAACTGAGACGAGGCTCTGCTGCTCTTCGCTCCAGATGAGTTCTGCTGGATTCACGCTGGTGTGAATTTTTCACCAAACATCGACAGGGTCACAGGCCATCCCTTTGAAAACAAAGATAAAACAGTAACACATCACAGGCCATCATTTGAAAACAATCATATCGTCTTTCAATCAAGAAGCACTCAATTTTAAACCAATGACAGTACATACAGCGAGGTAAACTCAGATCGTTCTTGGGATCCAGAAACCAAATCGCAAACACTGCAGCATTGCGTTTCTCCTATGCAAATATTCGTAAAATATGACTGAACTCGTAGCTCCTCAGCACTTGATTCTCTTCGTACAGTTTGTGCAGATGAATCTCATTAGTATGGCAAGAAAACAAATGTTCAACACGAAAGGCAACGATATGAACAACTCATAGGCTGATCAACACATGATTTAAGAAAACAAATTAGAAGCGAAAACTTATTCTGATAAGTTTTATCACAGTACTGCAACACCACGTCTAACCATGTCACGAAGAACCTTCAGAGTTCAGATGTACTTCACCAAACCAAACCTCGGACACTAAAACAACTTAATCGACCTCCTCGATCTTAGGACCAGCACCGCTCCCACCAGACGGGGCGTCCTCATCCATGCCAGCAGCATCGCCCATGCCCGCGCCAGCGCCCTGGTACATCTTCGCGATGATGGGGTTGCAGATCCCCTCAAGCTCCTTCATCTTGTCTTCAAACTCGTCCACCTCAGCCAGCTGGTTGCTGTCCAGCCAGCTGATGGCACTATCGACGGCGTCCTCAATCTTCTTCTTGTCCTCTGCCGGGAGCTTGGAGGCGATCTTGTCATCCTTGATGGTGTTCCTCATGTTGTAGGCGTAGTTCTCGAGCGTGTTCTTGGCGTCCACCTTCTTCTTGACCTCCTCGTCCTCAGCCTTGTACTTCTCAGCCTCCTGCACCATCTTCTCAATCTCCTCCTTGCTAAGCCTGCCCTTGTCGTTGGTGATCGTGATCTTGTTCTTCTGGCCGGTGGTCTTGTCCTCGGCAGAGACGTTGAGGATGCCGTTGGCGTCGATGTCGAAGGTGACCGTGATCTGAGGCACGCCGCGGGGAGCAGGAGGGATGCCCGAGAGCTCGAACTTGCCGAGGAGGTTGTTGTCCTTGGTCCTCGCGCGCTCACCCTCGTACACCTGGATCAGGACGCCCGGCTGGTTGTCGGAGTACGTGGAGAAGACCTGCTCCTTCTTGGTCGGGATGGTGGTGTTCCTCGGGATGAGCACCGTCATGACACCACCTGCAGTCTCCAGACCGAGTGACAGTGGCGTGACGTCGAGCAGGAGCAGGTCTTGCACCTTCTCGTTGCCCTCGCCGCTGAGGATGGCGGCCTGGACAGCCGCGCCGTAGGCCACGGCCTCGTCGGGGTTGATGCTCTTGCACAGCTCTTTGCCGTTGAAGAAGTCCTGCAGCAGCTGCTGCACCTTGGGGATGCGGGTGGAGCCACCGACGAGCACGACGTCGTGCACGCTGCTCTTGTCCATCTTGGCGTCGCGCAGACACTTCTCCACAGGTTCCATGCACTTGCGGAACAGGTCCATGTTGAGCTCCTCGAAGCGAGCCCTGGTGATCGTGGAGTAGAAGTCGATGCCCTCGAACAGGGAGTCGATCTCGATGGTCGTCTGGGCGGTCGATGACAGCGTGCGCTTGGCGCGCTCGCACGCCGTGCGCAGCCGGCGCAGTGCACGGGGGTTGCCGCTGAGGTCCTTCTTGTGCTTGCGCTTGAACTCTTGGACGAAGTGGTTCACCATGCGATTGTCGAAGTCCTCGCCTCCAAGGTGAGTGTCACCCGCAGTGGCCTTCACCTCGAAGATGCCCTCCTCGATGGTGAGCAGCGACACATCAAACGTGCCACCGCCAAGGTCGAAGATGAGCACGTTCTTCTCGCCAGCACTGGTGGCCTTCTTGTCAAGACCGTAGGCAATAGCAGCGGCAGTGGGCTCGTTGATGATACGCATCACATTGAGGCCCGCAATGACACCGGCGTCCTTGGTGGCCTGCCTCTGCGAGTCGTTGAAGTAGGCCGGCACGGTCACCACTGCGTTCTTGATCGTAGAGCCGAGGTAGGCTTCAGCAATCTCCCTCATCTTGATGAGCACCATGGAGGAGATCTCTTCAGCAGCGAACTGCTTCTCCTCACCCTTGTAGTTGACTACAATCATGGGCTTGTCACCAGGGCCTGGGATGACCTTGAATGGCCACAGCTTCATGTCACTCTGAACTGAAGGGTCAGAGAACCTCCTGCCGATCAACCGCTTGGCATCTGCATTACAGTGGAATCAGCAAGATTGTGTAAGTACAAGTGGCCAGCATTAGGGATAAGGCATCGAGCAAGATCTCTTCTAATTAGTTCAACTTATTGTGGACAACTGGACATGGTTGTAACAGAAAACAGGGGACAGCTACAACATTGTAAAAACAAGCATCGCAATATGCCATTACCATTTTACCGCGTTTCTCAGATACGAAGGTACTAACAAAAGGCAAGCAGAGCAACAAAAAAAATTTATAGCAAGGGAACTCTTTATTCTTCATTTTGTCACAACAAACGAGCAGGACAAAATACTGTCTGTTACTTATTTCTTCAGGCAACAATAATTTACAACAAGGACACATCATCTTAATTTCGCCACAACAAACGAGCATGGATAAACATCAAAATTACGTCAATTATACAATATTTATTTCTTCAGTCATCAACAATTTAACAGCATGCAAACAAGAACAGATTAAGATTATCTAATTTTGACAAATAATAAGCTCTGCAAACGAAATAGTATTCACCAATAGTATCGCTATACTATCACCTGAAACCCTATCGCGAATTTAACAGCAAACTTCTGAATCTAAGTGCCCTATAATAGCAACAGGTGCTTAAATAAGCACAACTAAGCACCAAATTACACGTTTGTCAAATTTTTGTGCAAGTCCTATCTTCGTACTACCATGTTCCTATTTTTGTTGCTACAAAGCGCCGTAATCAATCAGCAAAGAGAGATAACGATTTTCAGAGTTTAATCTGTACATCCAGTTAAACCATCTCTAAGCATTCAGAGAAACGTGACACCAACAAAAAGGCAGAGGGAGGAGTGAGCGCGTACCGAAGACGGTGTTGGTGGGATTCATGGCGACCTGGTTCTTGGCGGCGTCGCCGATGAGCCGCTCGGTGTCGGTGAAGGCGACATAGGACGGCGTGGTGCGGTTGCCCTGGTCGTTGGCGATGATCTCCACCCGGTCGTGCTGCCACACGCCGACGCACGAGTAGGTGGTGCCGAGATCGATCCCGATCGCCGGACCCTCGCTCTTCGCCATTGCCACCAGAGAATCGCTCTCTCGAATGAAAGAAGGGATCCAAAGCTAGTCGCGGAACTCGAGATCTGAAGAAAAACGGAGAGAATTTGGATCGCTTGCTTTGCCTTTGCAACGATAGCTGGGGAAAGGAGGAGGCAGGGCGTGGGGTTTTATCGGGGGGTGACGTGGTTTCGAGAACGTTCGAGCGCGGCGGAGACCCGGCCGTTGGATTCAGATCGGAGGGGCGTTCGAGAAGGGTCTGGAGGGGCGGTTCGGAAGACGGGCTAGGGGCGTGACAAGTGGGCACACGTCGGTGAACAACCCATGGCTGGGACGCTGGCCACTGGGGCCCGGAGAGACTCCGGTCTTCGGTCGCGTGATGGAATCACCTACTAGTCTGGTGTCTTCCACTGTGTTCTAGTCGATGGCTTGATGGCGGTTCGGCGGTCGGGCGGTATGACGCAGGTTTATCACGGAAACTCTGCTAGGCTGCCCCCACACAGCACAGTAGCACACCTGCTGTCATCTCACCATATCACACGATAATCTATGTTATTATATTTCTTCTGTCTCTGAAAGAGTATTTATACTTAGGTTTTATTTAGGGCTTGTTTAGAGCATGTTTGCTGGTCTAAAAAGTTATATTTGAAAATACTATTCGTTTATTTATTATGAAAGAAAAACATTATTAGCTAGTAGAAAAGGTACGGCTTATAAAACAAGCGAATAGACTCATAGTTTGTTTTGGGTTGTCACATTGAGGCGTCGCACGAGAGATTCGGATACTAATAAACTGTGTGACGAATTTATCAAACTTAATTAATCCATAATCAATACATGGGATTACTCTAACCTCTCCTGAACCAGCTGCAATGTTCCTTCAGGGATGGAAGTAGTAAGCATCAAGTACTCTGTCCATTTATCTCTATCGTTTTAGCCTTTGTCACAATAACTAAGGACAGAGCAAAAACATTCACTTTACATTTAATCATTTTAGGCTGAGCGCACATGAAGAATCACATACAAAGAACAATCAATGAGCAATAAAAAGATAATAAATACAGACAATTGGTAGCCAATAAGAAGTAAATGGACAATAAATATAGGTAAGTCCTAAACTAATATGAAGGAGATTTTTAAATAAATTTTTTTTATTTAGACGAAGAAGATAAATAAATAAAAAGAGTATATTGCAGTTATGTGGACAATATTAATATACAAGTAGTAGTTATGCATCAATTTAAGCTTCACTCTTTATAGCATTCTTGGCTATAAAAAGAGACTACGTAGATTGCAGAAATGTGCACAGTTTTATTGCAGTCATTGTACAAACCATTTGGCAAGGCTCTGGTGTTTTAAAATAAAGCACTCTTGGCTAGCGAAGTGACGAGATGTTTTTTTTCCCTTGGCACGTATTTCATCATTAAGTAAAGAATAAAAGTTTTGTTACACCGCCGTTGGACACCCCTAAACAGGCTCGCATGTGGTTGTAATTACATATAAGTAGATATCAGTCGCGACTAGAAAGGGAAACCAACTCAAACTACACGGGACTGAGTCTAAGGCCCCCAAGTGCCGGTAACCCGCCGCAATCTACATGGTGACCTCCTCGATAAGAATCTTGAGCAGCTGCGGGACTGACCTTACGTCCCATTGAAAGTTCTTGCATTTCATTCCTTCCATAATGTCCACCCAACAAGGAAGAACAAGGAATCAAAACCACGACGAATTGGTTTGGGTTAGCGTCTTCTAGAGTTTGTCCACCACACCATGATGTTACTCTCCCTCATCCCAAAATAATTGTCTTTTACACTTTCCGAGAAATAGCTTTATCTAAATATATTAAAAAATATTAATTGTTATGGTACATAATTAGTATCATTGAAAAGATATTTAAATCTAGTGTTTAAGGAATTTATTTGGACATACAAATAATGCACACATTTTCTACAAACAGAGTCAAATTTGTGGTACGGAAACCAATAAATAATAGTTAATTTGGGATAGAAAGAGTACATATGAAAAATATATTTTGTATTTTTTTTAAAAAAAAATATGGTAAATGTTAATATTTTCCTTTTTTTGATAATAATGCTGATACTTTTCTCTATAACCTAGTACAATCTAAAATAGCTTGACTCAAGATAACTTAAAACCAAACAAAAGGAAAACATCGTTGCTTATGCTAAAATGTTATGAGAGAAAAATATTTTTCGTTCAATGAAAAGTATTGCTAAAGTAGTGCCACAAAATAAGACATTGCTATTTATTGCAATATGTCTTTTTTTTAGTTGGTAGGAAAACTATGAGATGATTCAGCATGTTGTATATGCAAGGGAAGCCACCTTCCCTAAGGCCTAATTTAGAAACTTCAATCCATCGGGGTTCCAAACTTTTCCCTAGGTGGGTAATCCGTAATTACCATCTTAGTTCTTAGTGAGGGATTTTCCAGCCCTGGATTTTGCTTCCATTGCTTCCATAAGAGAAGGGCAAACGGATGTTCGAGGCAGCCGCCTTCCCAACAGAGGTAGGTTTTGTTTGGTTTGAAAAATGGAACAAGTTGATCTATCATTACATCATTCTTCATCATTCTAACGAGGAAAGAAGCCACCAAATTTGAAGGATGAATTGTGATGCACCACTGATGTACACGATCAAGCATGCACAAGTAGATGTTCCAAAGCATGCTAACCACAACGAACTCATGCTTTATAAAGATTGTTCATCGCAGGATTCAAATTGCTCAAACGTGAAAGGTGACAACACAACGGGTGCTACAAATTTGTCCAGCACCCATTTTAGTTGCTATATGGATATCTACCTAAAGCTAAAACATTATCTCTAGATTTGGCCTTTCAGGAACAGTCGTATTCACAATCCAGACAAGCTGGGTGACCTCAACGAACGATTTTGAAGCATATCCAACCAGATCGTATTTGCTGCATCGAGATCATGAGCAGAGATAGAAAGTTCAGCTTAAGTTTCAGTTCCTGACACACCAGTTTCTTCCGTCACAGTTGTATTTGGACCTTCAATTCTATTAGCCGCTTGTGTTTCTTCAGGTTGGTCGAGGCCATTTACAATGTAGTTTGCTGTCACAAACAAAAGCAGCATAAACTGATTTTCCTTCAAATCTAGATATTCTGAAGTCACAAAGCACGATAGGGACTAGGAGGCAGAGGGGATAGGATGAGAAATGCTATGTGCAGAGAATGTGCATATAAAGTCATGTTGAGGGCACAGGCAAAAATAACAGAACACCATGCAAGCATTTGAGCCACAGAAAAAATCAATCTTAACATGTTGTGATCCAAACTGTGACTAGATCTTTATTATTTATGGTCTAAACCCAACTTTAGAAATTATTTTACTTCGTTTTCTGAGCAGTTAGTGTTCGATATATGTATATCTAGGGGGTTAATTGTATATTGCTTACTTGTAACTCAAGTCATTATTGACTATATAATCAAAGCCACCCAACCCAAGGGGTATGAGGTGTTTGCCTTAATTCTGCATGGTATCAAGCTACTAGGGTTTATACCCTCCCGATCCCTACCCTTCCGCTGCCCTAACCCCCTGGCCACCTCCACCGCCGCCGTGCCCTAGGGCGCCGCTGCTCCACCAGCCGCCGCCTCCCTCAGGCCGCCGTTTTTTTTCCCCCAGCCGCCGTCTCTCTCAGGCCGCCGCTCCACCTCCCACCATGTCTACCTCTTCTGCAACCTCTGCTGCAACCTCCGGCACCCAGGGTGCCGACCTCTCCTCCTCTCTCGGATCTGGTGAAGGCGCCCCCATCATCGCGCCCCCCTACGCCGCCGTCAACGTGAAGCACCATGTTCCCATCACGTTGGAGTTGGCTCACCCCAACTACAACAAGTGGGCTGCCTTCTTCACCTCCCTCTGCGGCAAGTTCTACCTCGGCGGCCACGTTGACGGCTCTCTGGCACCTGCTCCCACCGATGCATCGTGGGTTGCTGCAGACTGCGCTGTTCGTGGATGGATCTACGGATCTGTCGCTGACGACGTCCTCGACCTCGCCATGGCTCCCGAGCAGACGACTCGTGACCTATGGGTCGCGATCGCGGATCTGTTCCAGGCCAACAAGGCGCCACGTGCTGTCTTCCTTGCAGAAGAGTTCCATTCAATGACACAGGGCGACCTCTCCATCGACCAGTTCTGTCAACGCATGAAGCAGACCGCTGATTCCCTCCGTGACGTCGGCCACACCATCCTCGACTCCCAGCTCGTGCTGAACCTTCTGCGTGGTCTCAACCCACGCTACTCCAGCACTGCCGACGACATTGTAAACAAGGACGTGCTGCCGTCCTTTGCTGCTGCTCGCAACATGCTCGTCCTCAAGGAGCTTCGCCTCGCCAACGAGTCCAAGGTGCAGACTGGTACTGCTCTGCTTGCAGGCCCTCCGTCGTCGTCTACCTGCACCAATGCATCCTGCCGCTCCTCCAACTCTGGTTCTCCCGCTGCCCCTCCTCAGCAGCGTGCGGGGAACTCAGGTTCTGGAGGGGGCACCCTTACGCAAGGTCTGCATATTGGCACTGGTCCTGTTCGCTCTCTCACGGCGTACTCTGATGCGGACTGGGCTGGCTGTCCTGACTCCCGGCGCTCCACGTCAGGCTACTGTGTCTTCCTCGGTGACACGCTGGTGTCTTGGTCTTCCAAACGGCAGACCACTGTCTCCCGCTCTAGTGCCGAAGCGGAGTACCGAGCGGTTGCTCATGCAGTCGCCGAGTGCTGTTGGCTGCGCCAACTTCTTCAGGAGCTCCATCTGCCTCTACAGTCGGCTACAGTTGTCTTCTGTGACAACGTTAGCGCTGTATATATGACAGCTAACCCTGTTCATCATCGCCGGACCAAACATATTGAGATTGACATTCACTTCGTCCGAGAGAAGGTGGCTCTTGGCGAAATACGGGTCCTCCATGTACCGTCGTCTCATCAGTTCGCTGACATCATGACTAAGGGTCTTCCTGTACAGTTGTTCAGTGATTTTAGGTCCAGTCTGTGCGTCCGTGAATCTCCCGCTTCGACTGCGGGGGAGTGTTAGATATATGTATATCTAGGGGGTTAATTGTATATTGCTTACTTTTAACTCAAGTCATTATTGACTATATAATCAAAGCCACCCAACCCAAGGGGTATGAGGTGTTTGCCTTAATTCTGCAGTTAGTCTATTGTCTGTGCATGCATGATGTTTTAGTTTGTTGTACTGTATTATACAGGGTGTTCCCAGTTGTATACCTGTTGTAGTGCCTCTGATGGCCATGTTCTCTATAAAACGAATTTCATCTTCATGGCTGCTCACAAACTTCGTCTGGTTTTGTACAATATTACTTTCATCAGTATATATCCATGAACTACAATGTCTATGAGATGCACAGTGAACACACTTACAAGTTCCTTTGACAGAATATTCAGAAACCTATCAATTTTTGCTTGATGTTTCAGGAAAAATGGGCGCAGGTGTCTTTTGTATACATGCTTTGATCCCTGAAAGCAAAGGACACGAATTCAATCAAAACATTTATCAAAGGTACAGCAAGAACATAATAGTTAAATTTTTTGTCCAAAAGGCAGCATGTGTCTTGTCACAAGAAAACATGGATATGATGTTTAAAAGAAGCCAAGAGTATGTACTTCATAAGCAACAGAAAGGAAACTATAATTAAAGCTGATGGAAAGTTCTTGACAAACTCCCACTACACGAGAACTGGACTGGTTTATGGGTCAGAGCAACAGAGCTCATGGAAGTAGAAAATGGGAAATTCAAAGAACAAGTGTCACTAATATCATGCATTTGAACCAGTGGCGGAGCCTAGTGGCAGCCAAACTGGGCTCCCCCCCCCCCCCCCCTTGCTGTGTGAATTTTTTCAATACATGCATGTACTTTACCAAAGCATCTGCATGTTACCATGCATGTAATAAGGATCAAAGTGCACCTTTCTCTCTTCACATTAGTTTCATATATTCCTAGTCTTAGCAATTCTAAAGCTCTTTTTAGTACACTTTGACTATTTGTTCACGTAAATTGCCCCCCCCCCCCCCCCCCGGGTTCTAGTTCACCCTCCGCCACTGATTTGAACTAAAGCCATATCACAGAGTGGTAAAATGGTAAAGTTGAACAGTATATGAAATTTAGACGAAGGGATGGAAGGGACAAGGGAAACTTACACTGTTTGAAGGGAACTGGAGCCACACAAGGATAGCAAACTTCACATGATAATAGAGTGGAACACTGGAGAGCAGCAGCAGACACATGTTCAAATAGTTTCTAAGGTAGGATCAAAAATACTTCACTGATGCCAAACGAATAGCACAAAAAGAAGGCACGTTGTTTATGGCAAATGTAAAATGAAAATAATCAAGTGCATACACAATGTTATGAAATAAGAATGCCATGAAGGCAAACAGAATGATACTTTGTCAAATGTAAAACACAAAACAAAATAAAAAATGTAGCAAGTTACTGAAATATTTTAAGCAAAAATGTAGCAAGTTACTGAAATATTTTCTTAAAAGAAACAGACTCTCAATGCATCATTTCCTAAAAAATAATTCTAGCCAGAAGAGATAATATCGAGAGTACATGGAGTCTAATAATGCAAGGCTGCAGAACAAAATGTTACAACCAGTGCTCAATGATTATTGGCAATGCTATTCATGGTCATAACAAAAAAACAAGAAATAGTTCTTCAATTAACATGTCACACTTCAATAACGTAAGATATTCATACCTTGATAGAAGTTTATCTGCAAACACTTCAGCGATGCTAAAAGATCCATATGCTGCAAAAACATTTTGGAAAGGAGCTATGGTTCAGATATCAATGCAATATAAGCAACAAGCAATGGGAAACAAAATGCAGATATTTTTATATTTGACACTTGGCTACACTAAAATTTCTCATTATTAAGGACCTGGTTGAATGCAAAATATTTTGGAATTTTCAGAATGGTTTTGCTAAAAGAATTTGGTTTTAATAACCATAAGGTGTTTGGATATAATAAATAAATAAATTTAGTAAACGTAGCCTTTTTAGTTTTTTAGAATTTAAGAAACTTGAACCTGGGCCTCTTTTTTCTAAACTGTGATATTGCATAGCCCTGGTTTCTAAAATTGTAGTTTATGAACACCATGGTTTTCCCCTTTTCTAGGAACTATGACACCCAAACAGGATCCAGATCTATAACTCGTTAAATCAAGAGAAGGCAAGTTTGTGCCCATGCAATATTAGCTAAAGACTATTTATGACTGGGAAAAAAACAGTGGGTACTAAAACCATGGTACTAAATCCAGAATATTACTTGAATATCAAATACGACCAGCTCAATAACGCCATAAATGACAGCAACATATGCGCAGCTTTGCTGCATAATGCTAAAAGTAGCAAAAGTTTGTACAGAATTTTCATCAATATACTAAAATATGTTGATTAGCTAATATTGAAAAATACTAAAAAATTCATCTCGTTACAGACCTGCCCAATACAAAAGCAACCGCTCTTTCTCTTTCTCATCCTTCTTCTCTATAGCTCTGAAAGTGGAGTACATGGGTAGACCGATCCCCACAGCACAACTGCAGCAGCATGAGGTGAGAATAAAAAACCGTGAATTAGCTCTGAAATGATGGTAGCACAATTTTGAAAAGGAAAGCCGAAATAATGTATATTTTAGAAATTATTACATTAAATAAGACAACCAAGCAATTTAACATGAAAATGCCATGCCTAATAGCAGACAAAAATGTTCTAGTTACAGAAGATGCCCAGATCACATAGATTGAAGTTGCAGCAATTGACTATTGCTAGCATAACCTGTTTGAAGAAAAATATAAACCTGATAAACTACAAGGAATGGACATCTGTATGGCCATTGGACAGTTTATTATTGGCACAGAATAAGCTATCAACCTTTTCTGGTATCATACCTTGTACCAATACCAAAGGGCTGGACAAAAAGCTCGTTAAGCTGGCTTGATGGCTCGTTTCAAAAGTGCTCGGATTGAACTCGTTTTTCTTTTTTAAAATGAAAATAACTTGATTTTGAATAACTTTCAACCTCGACTCGGCTCGTTAAGCTCGGTTTGAAGTTGGGTCTCAAACAATTCAGGAGACTATGATAAATAAGATTATGCCAATTTCGAAGAAAGCTCGAAAAAAGAAGTGCAGTTGACTTGTTATCCACCCGAGTACCGACTTCTAGGGAGCACAACACAGAGATAAACATATCACAATATCCAAGTACCTGGCTGTACGGATGACTACGTTAGAGCTTAGCGGTGCCAATAAGAGCCGCAAACCAACCTGCGAATACAGTTTTAACACAAGTCACAAATAACATTTATGTCGCAACGAATATTTTTGGAAATTGTGAATTCTATGAAGAATATATCCTGAAATCTTTAGAAAAGCTAAGTATCAACACAATCCACGGCTCAGGAATTTGAATATTCGAGTGTCCATATTCAGATGCACTGAGAGCACTTGAATTCCATGGATCAACCATTAAATTTTGGACCATAGGATAAAAGGAACCAGCAAAATGAAGAATGTTTCGTAAATAAGCAAATACCATGGTGCTAGTGGAGCAATATACTCTTGGCATGTGACTGGTGTTACAAATTTGCTACACAAAGGGTATTTTAAATTCAGTTCATGTACACTCTTGAAAGGCATCAAATCCAAAACAAAACTGAACAGATTGAAACACAAAAGTCATTATCCATTCAGTCAGCTTTGGAGTATGTAACCAGGTGGGTTCATATCAGATATCACAAATAAGCTCACATGATGATTGACAAATGGATTAATACTTGAAACTCATATTTTTCCCCCTAATGGGCCAGCCATTTTCACTAATATAATAATGATTTTCTAACCATATTGACAAAATACACCGCAAGGTCAATGGTGGTTACAAGACTGTCCCAGTTCTCACAATAATCAATTCAGCCCTTCAGTGATGGGGAAGAAGTTAAATTTCAGGGCACGATGGCTAGGATTCCCTCATTCCCTGGGAAAGGCAACCATACTTGGCTCAACCCCCACGGCAGCTTCATAACCACCGAATAGAAACACCTTGTTTTGTTGCACGATCTGCCACAGCCCTTCGGTACACAACATTCAGCCGCGCCCAACCCCAATCTGCACATTCGTCCCCCTACCCAAACCCAGCTGACAGAAACCACACCACCTAATGGGCCAGACATTTTCACTAATATAATACTGATTTTCTAACCATATAGACAAAATACACTGCGCGATCAATGGCGGTTACAGGACAGTCCCAGTCCTCACAATAATCAATTCAGATCTTTAGTGACGGGGAAGAAGGTAAATTTCGGGGCACAATCACAATGGCTAGGATTCCCTCATTCCCTGGGAAAGGCAACCATACTTGGCTCAACCCGCACGGCAGCTTCATAACCACCCAACAGAAACTCCCTGTTTTGTTCCACGATCTGCCACAGCCCTTAAGTACAGAACATTCAGCCACGCCCAACCCCAATCTGCACATTCGTCCCCCTACCCAAACCCAGCTGACAGAAACCATAGATGGTTAATAAATTAGCATAGGTACACGACAACGACACCCCGGTCACTCCGGTGAACGAGCGGGAGCCAGATCGCTCGAGAGGCACGGTCGATCCAGGTTTCCGCGGGAAAGCGGAACGGGAAGGGCGCGTACCTCGCCGGAGATGGCGGGGGCGAGGAGAGCCATGGGTCGCCGCGGAGGAGGTGGAGGCGGGCAAACAAGTCGGTGCACGAAACCCGGCGCCGCAGCGGCTCCCTGGAGGGCGGAGGGCGAGGATTCCGCCGCGGTTTGGGCTCCGTGCGGCAGAAGGGAGGGGGGAGGCGGCAGTTAACGCGACGGCTGGAACCTGAAAGCTAGGGAGGATGGGCTATTTACGACTCGGTCCCTTTGCTGTCCATGATTTACACGTGTGTTATTGGTTCGTAGATCGTAGTTACAATTCCTTCGGCTTCAGAACATCGCCCAGGTTTAAAAAAAATATCTCAGCCGATATTTAGAATATAATAATGAAAAAAAATGTCATGATTATTTCTCATAGACCCTATTTGCTTGAGTTCGGTAATATTTTTCTCTCAAAAAAATCCACGAATAGTACAGACTTCCAAATAAGGGAGATTCTTAGATCTCAGTAGATTTTAAGAATCTAGACAAAAAAAAAACAATGTGTTTTATTGAATTTTATGTCTGCATGTTAAAACTCACTAGAATCTAGCCCATTTAGATGAGATTCTAAAGTTCTGAGATTTTTGCTATCGAGATTCCAAAAATCTCACTAGAACCGAACATTACCTAAGGCATTTTGACTTACAGATTTTCAGAATTACATGATCGAGTAGAACATGCATAGTAGGAGATACAGTACATGGGATTTATAATGATCACCCAATTCAAACGGGATTTCGGCCACCAAAAAATGTATAAATGGATTGGACAGGTGGGTACCGTTTTGTTTTGATGCAATTTTATCCTGCAGTTGGGACTTCGGTGCTGACATGATATAAAAAATAAACTGCTGCCAGGCAAAAATTTTCACAAGCTCCTAGTGAAAAGATTAAACTCCACATGAAGTGCAAATCTCTACGTCATTTCAAAATTGCATCAATTGTGCCCAAAGTTGCATCTTCGTTTAAGATTTTCACAAATCTCTACGTGCAGCGGATTTCTTAAAGAAAATTTTGTTTTGATTGTGCCCAAAGTTGTGTTGTCGTCAGTCGGCACCACGACCATCGCCGCTCTGCCATGTAGCACCATACGGTAGCTTGGCTAATCATCCCGTGATGCGAAAGAAGCCGCAAGGCATTTGTGCCCTAGAGGAAGCACGAATTCACGCTAAAGCCCACCGGAACAAATTGCAAGTAACCAAACATATTATAATGCCTGAGCTAATTGAATAGCGCTTAAAAATACCTCTAGTGCATCAATAGCTTAACAAGGCAGGCTATTTTTTTTATCCGGTTATTTAGCTAATTGTTAGCCAACCATAGCTAATAGTTATCACTTCTAGATCCAAAAAACATATGTAGTTAATAAAATAGCTAGTGCTAGTTGTTAGCTAGACCTCTAAATAATAACTACTCCATCTCACTAGTTGGACCAAATCAGATAATAACAGTTTATAGTTTATCTCGTAGCATTTTTTTTGTTGATTGTGCATCCAAACACCTCCAACTAATAAGTAGCTAATATTATATATAAGCTATTAGCCAACTAATTATTAACAGACAATGAATTCAAACATGACCTTAGATTAATTTTTGGACCCAACTAGTAACATTTCAACGTACACCTAAGGGCACCTCGGTAACTTATGAGCTAGGTATAAGCATTTTATTCTATATTTTAATAGAAGAAAGAGGAAAACATCTCTTGATTAAGAGCCAGACTCATACGCATATTTTAACATCATACGAGATTGTCATATAGGCATAATCATATTATAAACCATTGCTAAAAGTTAGTATCATTAAAGAGATTGTCTTTGAGCTAATAATAATGTTCATATTGCAAGGACCATACCGCATACTTCTAGCCACCTCTCGTCCGTTAAATCCTAGATCCGCCAGTAGGTATATATCGCAGAGACCACACCGCATACGCTCCAGCATCGTATATGAATGCGATAGACTAGACATCCAGAAGTACTCCATATATTGCACCCTTCCCTAATACACGATGCTTGCCATCCATGTACACATGGGGTCTGTTTGGTAACTCCCAACCAGGCTCCAGCAAGCCACCTTTTGTTTGGTTCCTCCGTATATTGCACCCTTCACTGATGCACGATGCTTGCCATCCATGTACACATGGGGTCTGTTTGGTAACTCCCAACCAGGCTCCAGCAAGCCACCTTTAAGTTGTTTGGTTCCCACCTTTGGAGTCTGAAGCCATGCTATATGGAGCCACCGACCACCCTCTAGCCAGGCTTCAGAAAAACGAAAGGGGTGGTCGTTTTTCTGGAGCCAGGCTTGGCTAAGCATCGGTTGACGTTCTCCTCACCTCCCATCTCACACGCGGTCCTCATCCGAAGTCACCGACGGCGAGTCTGCGTATGCTCCAACTCCGGCGGCCTTCCTCCTGCGTCAGTCCAATCGTGGCTGAGCTTCCTCTCGCTTCCTCACTTCGACGGCCAGGAGGCCACGTGCCGTGGAGGTCCCATGTCGTGCAGACTAGTGGAAGAAGGTGAGGGCGTTCTTGGCGACGAGCTCGGGGGAGGTGTGGGGGTGCCTGGTGAGGGAGAGGAGAACGGCATCGACGTGGCCGTGGGACACCACGCCGGCAGGGAAGGCAGCGAAGAGCGCCTCCCATGACGCCCGCAGCTGGTGCGCCAGGTAGTGGGAGATGTGTTGAGGACCCGCATGTGTGGCGGCGTGGACAGCGCTGAAACGGGCATGCGACCGAGCATGCCGTCGTCGCGCCGCGCGACCACGCGGCCATCGGCGTTCACGGCGGGGATGTGCCCGTAGCCATGGTTGGATCTGTCAAGGATGCGAGATCCATGAGGACGGCATGAGGGAGCTCCACCGCCATGGATGCAACCTGGGAGCTCCACCGCGCCACCATGGAGGTCCACCGCGCGAGCATCACCGGCCACCATGGCAGCCCACGTTCTCTAGACTCCCAACAACCACGGCCATGGCAACAATGGAGGTGCCTGTTGTGCATAGAAGGTGTTCGAGGAATTGCTTCTATGCGGGTAAACTTACCTAAGTTTAGATGTGGTGATTCTATCTCAGAAACACAACCAACCAAACAGAAACTCCCCAAAGCCTGTTTAATGTTTGCACACAACCAAACACACATTGGTTGGCTAGTTAGGATCAGGCCTAAGCTGCCCAGGCTAAGTTTTGTGGCCAGGCTCCAAGAGACCAACGAACCAAACAGACCCATGTCCCATGGTGGCCACTGGCCACTACATGAGAGCCAGCGTTCAGAAAGTGCAAGTGCAAGGGGTACGAGGTCATCGTCCTAGTAATCACCGCTCGGGACCGGACTACTCCACCCGGTGTCAAAATGCATGGACTTCTTTGTTATATCAAATCTTGTGACACATAGACGTAGTATTAAATATAGTTAAAAATAAAAATTAATTATACAATTTAACTATAAATCATAAGATAAATCTTTTAAGTCTAGTTAGCTTATAATTAAATAATAATATCAAATAAAAACAAAAATAAAAATACTATTTTAAAATAAAAAAAATCGAAACTAAACAAGCCCAAAGCCAACAAAGCCCACTCGCGATGCAGACCTCACGTCATCGGGCCCGGCGGTGGCGGATACGCCTGCCCGCGCTGCAGGAAACGACTGCTCTTGTGCGAACAAAAAAAAGCCGCTGCTGCTGTTGACTGTTGTGCTGCACCAGTGCACGTACCGTGCTCCCACATGTGGGCTGTGGCAAGAAAGGTGGCACGGCACACCAGCCCCAGGCCCCCGCGGCCGGCCGGGCCTGACCGTCCGACGGCCCTGATTGCGGAGGTCGTGCAGCCGTGCTATTATGATGGCACGTGCTTATCCACAGACCACAGGCCACATCGCGCGCACGAGAGCTTTGCTCAGGCCACATTGCTCAGGAGTGCATTGCCAGGAAATTCCTACCCAGATCCACTTTATTCGATGCGATTTTTTAGTTTCCTGTGCTTTTTTATATAAATGGTTTATACAAACTTTTTGCATTTCAAAGGGGCCTACAGTAAGCACGCTCGCATGGCAATCCTTAGAGCAGGTACAATAATGGGCTTATAGCCAAACTAATGCTGATGTGGAGGAGAGAAGAGAGGAGAGAGATGATAGCTTGGCTCTTAGTTAAGCACCAAGCTGGGCACGGATGCATAGGTAGTAGTGGGCCCAAAAAGCAAATGTTGTGAGAAGAAAGAAGAAAGAGAATGTGTTTTAGAGACAAGTAGAAGACAACTTATTGTATAACTTGGCTCTAATTATTTAGCTTATAGCCAAACACTTGGCTCTATTATTGACCTTGCTCTTACTTCCGAAGTAGTATTGCCATCTGCATGTATAAAACCTAGCTAGTAGATAGACAGCTACTACGTGTCGTCCTATACATTGGATGTATCGGATAGTTATTGCTTGTTTTCTAAAGCTGCTTTAAAAAAGTAAGTTAAGGATAGGTATCTTCAAGGTAGCTGCTTTGAAAACAGACGTGACGCCGTCCTCTTGGGCCGGTCATGGTTACCACTTACCAAGGCCAAGGCCGTGTCTAGTTCCTTAGAAATTTTGCAAACTTTTTCACATTGTTATCACATTAAATTTTGCAATATATATATAAATCATTAAATATAGTTAGATAACTAACTAACTATATAATTTATTTGTAATTTATGAAACGAATAGTTAGTTTATAATTAGATAATATTTATCAAATATAAACAAAAATACTATGATGCCATTTTTTTTAAAAAAAATGTAACTGAACAAGGCCCAAGACCCAAGATAAAAGCCAGCGTCATCGGGACAATTGTCATGTTTGATTATTGTATAAATCTTCGACGTGCATTTACGAATAACTTAGTAACTTATTTTGAAATGCAACACCAAAAACTATTTTAAAAGGACAATAGCCTTGACACCAAACATGGGATAGCAAATCTGAATAGTGTGATTGTAAAAGGACAATAGCGGATAGCCTTGGCACCAAACATGGAATAGCAGTGACTGAATAATCATTTGGGGGAGAGATTTTTTCGCATTGGACAAAGTAGTGTTCGCGTACACCTTGAAATCTGGATGGAATTACAGCCAGAATGGTGACACGACTCCAGTGAGAATCATTTTGGCCTACCGAACATTCGTGTACGTATTACTGCGGTGAAGAACATGTGCTCTGTTAGTCCGTTTATCCTCTGATGATGGAATCATGGAAGGTGTCGATGGAAGCTGGTTTGTCGTTGTTCACTGCTTTCAAAATGCAAAGGCAACCGATGCATCGAGAGTTCGAGACACGGACACGCCCGCACCGTTCGCCGCAGTTGGAGCCAAACAAAACCCACGACGCCCACTGAACCAACAACTCCCACGCCCTATAAAACTACCCACCCAAAACCCCAGGGTCCTCACTTCACTCGTAACGGCCACAGCACAAATCACAACCAGCTCCCTGACAAGAACCCAACCATGGCTTCTCCCAAGATGCTCCCCCTCCTCCTGCTGGCCACCTCGCTCCTCCTGAGCTGCGGCCTCCTGGTGTCCGCCGACTACGCTCCCATGACCCTGACCGTGGTGAACAACTGCCCCTACCCGGTGTGGCCGGGCATCCAGGCCAACTCCGGCCACGACGTCCTGGAGGGCGGCGGCTTCTTCCTCCCGGCGCTCTCCCACAAGTCGTTCCCGGCGCCGGCGCACCCCTGGTCGGGCCGCATCTGGGCGCGCACGGGCTGCACCGGCGCCGGCGCGCAGCTCCACTGCGCCACGGGCGACTGCGGCGGGCGGCTGCAGTGCGGCGGGCTCGGCGGCGCGGCGCCCGCGACGCTGGCGCAGGTGAACCTCCACCACGGCAACGACCAGACCTCGTACGGGGTGAGCGTGGTGGACGGCTTCAACGTGGGCCTGTCCGTGACCCCGCACGAGGGCCGGGGCAACTGCCCCGTCCTGGCCTGCCGCAGGAACCTCACCGAGACCTGCCCCGGCGAGCTGCAGCTGCGGTCCCCGGCGGGGAGCGTCCTCGCGTGCAAGAGCGGCTGCGAGGCGTTCCGCACCGACGAGCTGTGCTGCCGCAACATGTACAACAGCCCGCGCACCTGCCGCGCGTCCAAGTACTCGGAGTTCTTCAAGCGCGAGTGCCCGCAGGCCTTCACCTACGCGCACGACAGCCCCTCGCTCACCCACGAGTGCGCCGCGCCGCGCGAGCTCAAGGTCATCTTCTGCCACTAGAGCTCGGAGCTTGCCAGCTCGGTGGGCGCGCGCCGTCGCCGTCGACAAGTGTCGCTAGGAGTCGTAGTAGGGATTTGCGGTGTGCGTGGTGTCTAGTGTGTGTGCGCTTCTGTGCTGGAATAGCTGTGCTGTGTTCTTCTGTAGGCTGTAGGTAACCGGGCTACTGGCCGTTGGATGTATGCGTTGCGTTCTGGCTGCAAAACTGATGTGGTGCTGTTGCTGCTTACTACAGTTTGCAGTCTAAAATAAACTTGTTCGATGTGCAATGATCGTTCGCGCATGTTCAAATGTCGAATCACTCTCTGTAAATCATGCAGTAGAACAAAGAACTCCGACCGAGGCCTTGTTTAGTTCCGAAAAATTTTGGGAAATAAACACTGTAGCACTTTCGTTTGTATTTGACAAATATTGTCCAATCATAGACTAACTAGACTCAAAAGATTCGTCTCGTCAATTTCGACCAAACTGTGCAATTAGTTTTTATTTTCGTCTATATTTAATACTCCATGCATGCGTCTAAAGATTCGATGTGACGGAGAATGTGAAAAATTTTGCAAATTTTTATGGAAAGTAAACAAGGCCCGAGTACTCATGAACTCTTGACTCATTTCGCTATTCGGCCCTCCGTGGCTCGATGCATCTTGGTGACTGGTGCCGCTTGCCGCCTTGTCCCTTTCCCATTCCATTTTTTGGCAGCTTTGCCTTTTTGATCATGGGATCCAGGTATCGGTGCCCGCTGCGTCGCTGCTCCGAGTCTACTGCTACGTCACAAGGCTACAAGAATTGAGTTCTGGCCTTGTTTAGTTCCCAAAATTTTTGCAAAATTTTTCAGATTTCCTATCACATCGAATCTTTAGACGTATGCATAGAGTATTAAATATAGATGAAAATAAAAACTAATTACACAGTTTGGTCGAAATTGACGAGACGAATCTTTTGAGCATAGTTAGTCTATGATTGGACAATATTTGTCACATACAAACGAAAGAGATACTGTAGCAATTTTGTAAAAAAATTGGGAAGTAAACAAGGCCTAAGGCCCTGTTTAGATGCAACCAAACAGCCAAAATTTTTAGAGAAATGTGTATTTTTTGAAAGAATGGATCTAAACAGGAGCTTGTAAAATTTGGCTGTAAATATTTAGAATTTGGAACCTTAGAGCACCAAAACTGTGTAAACTTGCTTAGAGACCCGTGTCTTGTGTGTTACAGACCAAAAAGTTTGAATAGCATCTAAACACCTATTAGAATGTAAAGTTTACAGCCAAAAGTTTTGGATGTAAAGATTTGGGATCTAGGTCTTGTTTAGTTCGCAAAAATTTTTAAGATTTCCCGTCACATCGAATCTTTGGTCGCATACATAGAGCGTTAAATATAGATAAAAATAAAAACTAATTGCACATTTACCTTTAATTTATGAGATGAATCTTTTGAGTCTAGTTACTTCGTGACTGGACAATGTTTGTCAAATAAAAACGAAAATGCTACAGTAGCCAAAAAGTAAAAAAAATATATCAAACTAAACAAGGCCTAAACAGGCCCTAACTGGGTTAATGGGATCAAGAGACAGTGCAGTGAGATTGGCAATTTGGCATCTTTGTCATGGCCTTCTAGGAAGGTCTGTTCACTAAGACAACGTTGGTTAGTTATTCTGATATGCAAATAATCCCAACAGATATGCATGCATTATTTTGATAGTGTTATGCATTATTCCCAACGGACATGTGAGATTGATGAAGCCGGTGCATGAGCTTGGTTCATCCTCCCCGTGTCGGACGGTAGAGCAAGCTTTAGGAGGCAGAGCATCGGAAGCGGTGAAAGGCCGGGAGCGCGTGACTGCACGCAGAACTTGCTGTAGGTACTAGCGCCGCTATAGGGTGAAATTGAAACAGCGAACGTGGGTGGTCCCTAGGAATTGGATAAGAACGTACAGTACATGATCATCCAGTAGAACAAAGAACAAAGCAATAGAAGCCGGTGCATCAGCTGTGTGCCTGTCGGGAAGGAGCACCTTCAAATGAATTATGGAGGTGTTCGACTAAGCGCAAGTATTATAATATAGTCAGCTGCTGGCTGTAAGATTTCTTTATAGTCTTCTTACAGTCCACTCATATAATGGTTAGCTCATCATGGTCCACTTGTCTGTCTCACAGGCTTTCTTGGTTTTTGTGTCTGAGCCGGTTGTAAGGTTACAGTCCGCTTTTACTCTATCTCCTCTTCCCTCTCCTCCACCTCAGCATTTAGCTGGCTTACAGTCTGCTATAATACTTGCTCAGCTTAAACGGCGAATAGGACGATGCTTTAATACAAAATCATTGAGGTTATTAGGACAGTTCTAGCTAACAAGTAACAACCAAAGCTAGAAAATAGAAATGGAGTTCTCTCCCTGTCCTGGTTTTCTGCACTCTCGACTTGCATTTTGAAATACAAACAGCCGCGGGTGAGCATTTCATGTGATGAGTGTGATGACTGATGACCGAGAGTTCTCTTTTAGTATAGGCTGTAGTTCGACTTCCGACCTTCGTACTGAAATTTGTAAGTATACCATAACAATGTGAAAACTTTCAAATCGAGTTTAAAGTTCAAAACAATCGAGGGAAAATATTTTTATACTCCTTTTAGATTAGGAGCATTTGTACTTTAGTTATTTGGATTGTCTATAGTGTAATTTTTATGTATACCGTGTCTCAAAAGGAATGAAACGGATTCCAACCACCAAAGCTCGGCCCATTGTTGTTGGGCTATTTGCTTGTGTCTCAAATGGGCTCATTTTGGGTGGGCTAAACAAATTGAAGGAATGAGGGTGACTGATTTTCGACATTCCACTAACTGATGAGAAGCCCATGTAAGTTCTTCGTATGTGCACAGTGACTCACCCCCCACCCACCCCCACGGTGTTGATTAGCTAAAAGCAAAATGAAATTTTGATTTCTCCCATCAACATCCTCCATCTTTTTTAAAAACAAAACAAACTAACTCTCATTTGAGTATCCGCTATAAAGCTATGTCAACTCGAACTGATTCTTCTCACTTTTTCATTACTCGTAAAATGCTACTCAATATCTACTCAGGGTCCTTTTCTAAAATTTGCAATACAATCAAACAACCAAACATAATCAAATTAAACATAATTTGAATGCATGGGACAATTGTCACACCTCAAAATCCAAATTTTGGGATGTGACTTGAAAACACTAAAAAATGTATTTTATTATTTTCTAAGAATTTCCAGTATTTCTTTAATCTGTTGCCAAATTTGGAGAGCCAAAAAAAGTTAATTTATAAACTTTTACAATTTACAATTAAATAGAGCATTTCCGTTGCACTCGTGTCGCTGGAATTATACATATAATTTTTTTTTTGCTTCCTTGGATTAATTTGTTTGATTTGTTTTTGCCCGTGAAAATCATCCTCAACTCTTTCTGAAAATTTATGTATGAACAAAAGTCCTTTTCTTGTTTCTTGTTCAACTCGGCAGTTTGCTTTTCCTTTTTCCTTGTCCCACAGTTGCTTGAGCCCAACGCCCACAGTCGAGTCCGGTTGTAGACCCTGAGTTGAACGGATCAGTGGAACTTATGCATAGTAGCACGCCAACACGATCACCTGTCCGTCCTTTTTCTCGGAACAACAAAAGAAGCATCTGGCGTGCCCTTTTACGCGACGCCGTTGCCTTGCTGATCACAAAACACCTTCGTGCCCGAGCTTTCTCAAGAACCATCGTCGGGTACCAAGCTAAAAGCCGTCCATGCATCGATCTGCAAACAAAGCGGAAGGGGCTCTGCCGTCGCTGGTCGTCTGCCGTGCCCGGCGCCGTACAGGCGTGCCCTACTCTACCTCGCCGGAGTTGAGTTGCTGGAGGTCGACGTAAACCGTCAACCGTCATCAACGCCAACCAAGCTGTCAGCATCGATCTTCAGGCCGAGCCGCCTATTATGGTGGTGAGGGTCTCTCTCCTCTGCACTGCGCCGTAGTTCTTCCTGCAAGTAAATGCAGCTGCGAACCAACAAGTACAGTATGTTCCTCAAAGCTCGTGCGGCATAGATGATGCAGTGCACCTTGCCACGGTTGCTGGCTAATTAACTGCGTCGCTGGTGTCATGATTAGATCATGGTTATGCAATAATTCAGATTTCCCTTCATATCACAAAAGTTCTTTGCCAACACCCAACAGAAGCATCGCCTGCTTGCAAACGCTGACATGTCTGAACTTGCATGCAATTAGTAAACCTTGCAACAAACCTGCTCACTTAATTTAAGTTCTTTTATTTGCACCCCGACTAATATCATACCCTTGTCTCCCGTCTCCGTGGCTACTACGGTCGATCGTGTGGAGTATGGACTCCCGTTGTTGTCGCGAAGTCAGCCCACCAACGTCTCAGTCTTATGACCACCGATGTGGTCAGGTCAGAGGCTGCTGAATGACCAAAAGATCAGCTGAAAGTATCAGGCTGTTTCTTTCTTTCTTTCTTTTTTTCCCTGACGCCCGGCTAGATTCGGCTTGCCTGAAAGACAAAGATCCAAACAGCAAAGGTCACCGAAAAAAGAGAGGATCTGTGCTTCCGCGGGCTGCAGCGGCTCATGTAGTCTGCGAATGCGAGGTCCACCGGCGTCGCCGGAGACCGCACTATTGGTGGCCCGAAGCGTGACGACTTTTGCTCTTGTGCTCGTACTACGATACGATCCGGCGGCACCCGGCATGTTCCGATCGTTATCTATCCTATTCCTATCAGCTATCGCGCTTTTGGACCGGACCGGCTCCGGTGCTGGTGGCGATGGGGCCGCAAGGGAAAACGATGGCCGTCCAATCGTCGTCGCCTCGCCGGGGAAAAGCGGCACTGCCGAAATTGTAGTTTCTGGTGACGTGCAGTGCATCACGTTTTTCGGTCTGCGAAAGTAGCGTCCTTTCTTGTGCTTGGTGTCATTCGCTCTGCACCGGGGCTTGATCCGCTGGTGACTATACTGAGGCCTTGTTTAATTTCAAAAAAATTCAAGATTTTCCATCACATGATGTGATTCACATCAAATTTTGCGGCATATACATAAAGCATAAAATATAAACACACAGGTGAGCTAATAAAGCAATTTAAAAAGTAGTCATTATTTTTAGCCAAACTTTAGACATGAGATTGAAACACGGACCGAAGGAACATCTTGAAGATTTGAACACCAGCTCGCCGAAGTAGGTAGTAGGTTGTAGGTAATAAGAGAACAGGCAGGACATGGTGCCATAGGTGGGCTCCTCTTGGGCGAGCAAGTTGCCGATTCCGACCCAGGGCCAGGGGTCTGTTCCCCTTACGCAAAGGGGAAGGGACGGCACGAAATGCCACGGCGTCGGCGGCTCATCATACCGTTTCGCGCTGCCCGGCGTGGGCAAAGCAACGGATGGCTGGGTGGGATGCCTGCAGCGCGCGGCGAGGGTGCGGAGCGCGCACCGACCCATGCGACCCTTGTCGGCCCATTTGCCCGAAACGTTCGTCCCGTTCCAGTACCCCGCCCGCTGCCGCGTTGCCGTCGACGTCTGCCTCCTGGCGTTCACGAGGAGCGCACCCGCTCGGCGCCCGTCCGCGCAATCTGTCCTGCCTGGCCGTGGCCGTGGCCGAGCCCTGTCATGTGTAAACAGCCTCCGATCCATCGCCCGGGGCCCAGGGATGGCCGAAGCATGCAAGTTCATTGGCTGGAAGGTCGACGGCATGTCGGCCAGTCCGCGGTGGCGGCTCCAGGACGGTGATTCCGAGCTTGCGATCGGTCAACCTTTTTTCAAGAAGCGTTACAAATTTACAATTCCCCCTCTGCTAGACTGAGGCCTTGTTTAGTTCGCAAAAAATTTCAAAATTTTCCGTCACATCGAATTTTTTGTCGTATGTATGAAGTATTAAATACAGACGAAAATAAAAACTAACTGCACAGTTTACCTGTAATTTGTGAGATGAATCTTTTGAGCCTAGTTACTCCGTGATTGGACAATGTTTGTCAAATAAAAACGAAATGCTACTAGCCGAAAACAAAATTTTTGCGAACTAAACAAGGCCTGAAACTGACTGTTCCACCTGTCAACATGGCCTAGTTGCCGTAGACGAATAGTGCTTGTGTTTTCCCTGCCTTGTCTAGTTCACTCCGAAAATTTTAAATTCTTTAAAGATTGCCCCTCTATAAAATCTTTGCACACATACATGAAACATTAAATATAAATAAAAAATAATTAATTATACAATTTATATGTAATTTACGAAATGAATCTCTTTTTAAGACTAGTTAGTTTATGATTGGACAAAAAATATCAATACAAACAAAAATACTACAATAGACAAATTTAAAATTTTCACCAACTAAACGAGGCCCAAGGCAATTGTTGATTGTTTGGTGCAAAGTTTGATTTAGTTCGGTAATACCATTTGCGTGTCAGTGCTTATGTGGGCTAGCATATTTATGTCGTTGTGGGTCTTTTTGAGATAGAGACACCAATTCTTTCCTGATGACCATTTCGTCGTGCTTGCAGAGAACGAACACGGTAGCGGAACAGCAATCGTGCACTTCTCGGATTGGGTTCTTGAGCGCCAAATGTACTCGCGATTATTAATTGTAAAATTACAAATAGGTTTTGCTACCTCTGTCAAGAAGAATGTAATTATAGAAACTAAAATATTTTAAGTTTAGCTAAGTTTATAAAAAAATAGTATCAATATTTACAACGTCAAATAAATATATTATGAAAATATGTTTCATTACGAATCTAGTGATATCTATTTTCTCCACCACGAAATAATACAATTATGAGTTGCGTACCAAGTGGAGTGGTTCATGTTTGACTATGTTTCTAGCAAATGATATTTATATTTATGGCTCCAAATTAATATATTATAAAAAACATATCTTATAATCAATTTAATAATATTTTTTGGTATCATGTAATACTTTTTTATTTATAATTGGTCAAACTTAAGGTACTAAAACATGGTACTGCTTTTTAGGAAGGATTATTATCTTTTTATATATAAATTGGGTTAATTTTGACATACTTTAACATTGTTCTATAACTAGGTAGTGTGTCCGTGCGTTGCTACGGGATAACCAAGCATTTTTATAATAAAAATACATAGATCGCACGATAAAATAATAATACTATGAAATTAGATACCAAAATTAAAGTGACACTTAATCCAAAATGCAATGTTCATGAAATTAGTGACTAAGGGCGCGACATCGCAGACTCAGAAACTCTCATATAATACCTTTTCATGATATGTTTCTTATTTCTTTCACTCCTCTTTTCATTCTGTGCGGCAACGGCAAAAAATAGTGTCACGATTTTGTAAGTATGAATGTGTCACGTATCCAAAAACAACTTCAATCACTATGTTAATGCTACTATTAATGCACTACACGTCCATTTTGTTTGTTGTAAGAGCACTCCCAATGCAGACTTCACTATGGTTTCTATAGCTATTTATTACTTCTCTATTTATTAGATTTTGCTGATGTGACACAATATTTATTGATGAAAGAGAGGGAAAACGGAAGAAACCGAGTCTATCTTAGACTCGACGTCTACTCTTCCATCGATGCGGAAGAAATCGATTGCATCAGCGTTGGGAAAGTCCAGGTAGTTTCTATCGAGCCCTCTCAGATCCCGTGTGCCTTCTTCGCTCGCATGGCCGCTGGCATGGAGCTCGCGCGACTACGTACGGTCTCCCTCTGACCACAGAGGATCTGGTGCCAAAAGAGAGAATGATTGGGTAGATTTTTATTTAGACTCTAAACAAAAACATTGCATTGGAAAGATTGGTTTCTTGACACAATATCCTAGATTATAGAAACTATGATAGTTTGTTGCATTGTGAGTGCCCTAAATGGACAATCATGCATTCCCGTATGGTCATCATTGCTTTAATAAACTCCTCTTAATTGATCTCGCGGTTAGGGACGTGGCCAGTTCATGGTCTACGGGAGGAAGAGGCTGAGGTGGACCAATGGGAGGAGGAGGAGGTGAGGTAGCGCTGAGATGGACCAATGGGAGAATTCTGAGTGACATATATGGAGCATCTTGTGTTTATACAGGTAAATTCCCTCTCTCTTGCTTGTTATAAATGGATAGCCATGCCTTACCATATGGTCATCATTGCCTTGACAAACTCTTCTTAGTTAATCTAGGTGATTTCAAACCATACACTTAGCAGTTGGGCATGGCATCTATGGCATGCCCATCCAAACAGGCAGTGCGAGCGCTCGTGATCTTGAACTACAGATCGGAGAAGAATAACATTGTTCCAACAAGCTACATAGAAGAATTTAAATAGACAACACAACACCAAAATGGTGAAGATGACCAGCAAAGACAAGAGAGCTAAACTTTTACATGCACAGATAGCACTAAAATTATTCTCCGTTCAGAAGAGGCTAGGCATATGCAGCGTATTGCAAAAACATGGGTGTACTGTAGGGTTTGAAAATTACCGAGCCTCACACAGCACAGCAAGTCGCTAGTACTCTTCTATAGCAAATTGCAATTGGCAACTCATTGCATGACTCTGCAGACTACGGACCAAATCTCAATTGGCAAATGGCAACTCATTGTCTGACTCTGCAAACTACAGACCTACAACTCTGGCCTCTGGTGAGGGTCGTGGACGTTTGGCAACACAAGCAGGTCCCCTTCGTTGATTGGTGCCGCAGATCAGGTGTTGTGGTGGGCGTGCAACATCTTTGAAAGGGATTGAAGTAAGCTGGGATAATGCATATAAGAACATATAATTAGATTAGATCCGAAGACAAATAGCCAATTAGTTTCAGAGTTTGGGTGCTCCGTTTCGCACAGTAGGAAGGGAAGAGAAGGGATTGGCACACCTAGTGGTACGTTCTGGGTGATCACCACAGCGGCCTTCGCACCTCAATGAACACAGCCTTGGTAGGCGTCGCCTGCCCCAAGTCGGCAACAACCGGCACAGCATCCGTGGCGTGCAACGGCGGGCATGCTGGAGCCGTGGGTGAGGAGAGGTCTCGCACAAGAATAGGATTGGGAATCCGAGGAGTCGCGATCACATGGAGAGAGATGGAGAGCGAGGACGCGAGGAGCTACGCACGGAGCCACCGAGAAGGCAAGACGTGGGTTCGCCAGCTCTGCGCAACCGATGGTGCTGGCGGCGAGCACTGTGTGGTTAGAGATGCGGGGTAGGGGAAGTATGGATCGTGGGGAAAGGAAGGATAGAGGGAGAGGGCGACCCGCGAGGTGCGTGATTAACGACGATGTTTCCAAATTTTGTTTCGGAAGGATGGAAGGAGCGCGAAATCACGTTGGAGCGACGCGTGTGGATCGCAAAGGCAGAACCAAGGGACCATCTCACAATGTCGCACCAAAAAATTATCCACTCTTTAGTCTTTTTAGTTGTAGGAGATTGTAACGGATGGAGTAGCGAATAGCAGGAATGTTTGGACGTGTGAGACTTTGGCATTGTTTGAGGAGCTTCTTGCGACATTTGCTTGTAAGCTGACAAAAGCTTTAAAAACTACACTTTATTAGGCTAGTCTTAATAGGGGGCTTCACAACGTTATTTTCAAGACTACCATGTCATATAAAATAAAATTAAAATTGAATAAAACACCCACTTTCAATAGAGTTTTATTCCATGGTTTTATAGGCATTTAATTTCAAAATTCATAGAGAGTTGGTAATCGTGCCAAAAGAGTTTTATTTAAATGAAACATGTTTTCTTCTCTCTCTTTAAATACACTGTCATATCATAAAAAAATGCCTATGTGATAATCTATTTAATGTAAATGAAACTTTCACTGAGACTGACTTGTTATACTAAAAGCATAGAAGTTCCTTCAGAGCGGCTTCCAGAGTAAGATTATTTAAAAGGTGAAGTTATCGTACCCTCGAACAGGGCCAAAAACCCAATTTTGTATAAGAAATGGCTCCCTTTAGTACTATTTTAATGAAGAAAGAGTTTGAGATCTCTATTTAATATTAAAGAACAGAATAATTTTTAACCCACTTTTTCAGTGCTAAAGTGTACTTAACCAAGACAAACAAAATTGATTAACGGAGGCAGACAAATCATCTGTATCTTCAAAAGGTCATGGTTAATCCAGATCTACGGAGGCAGTTGGTCCGTCCATCTTAGTTAATAGATTAACGAAGGCAGACATGTTAAAGCAACGCCTCGATTGATACCAATTAACGAAGACGATTGGCCTAATGCGCCCGCCCCGATTAATAGTTTCCAAAAAAAAGCCCATCAACAAGTTCGATGAGCCCATCGACGCACCTCTGCCACCGCTACTCACTGGATCCGAGCCATAGCAGCTGGATCAGAGGTTCGCTGTCGTCGCATTGTTGCTGGAAGAGACGTCTGCCGCTACTATGTCGTTGTCATAAGAGACGCCCACCGCTGGATCTGCTAGCGCTAAGGAGAAGCGCCGCTGGGGCCGGAACCCCCGCTGGCCGCCTCCTTGAATCCGAACCACCGGAGGTGCAGGGGTCGCCCTGAGGAAGCAAGGTGGAGGTGGATGGAGCCGACAGAGGTGGAAGTGGAGGGGTCCAATTGGAGGTGTAGGTGGAGGGCGCCGCTAGTGGTGGAAGTGGAGATGGAGGGTGTTGGGTGGAGGTGGAAGGCAGCCTGGAGGTGAAGATGGAGGGGGCGGTGCTCAGGAAGAAGGAGCCGCTCCGACATGATACGCTAGAGAGTGAGGAGCATGAGAATGATAGAGATAGGGAGATATGTCTCTAATTAGGTGGATAGGGATGGGCAAAGAGAGAGCGCATTGACGTCACGTGGCCCCATGCATAATACTTAGTGAAGAAGCACAAATACATTGATGTTGGAGACGACTCCACGTGACCATCGATCTTGTCATCTATACATCTACGCCAACGATTCACAGGTGTGCAGAAGTAGAACAGATGGCGTGGTTCCCATGGTGCAGTCGATGTGGCGTGATCCGTGTGGCCTGGTGTGTGGCAACGAGAGGTGTGTGGGTGGTTTCACGAAAACGAGGGGTGCAATTAGCAGTTTTTTCAAACCACGCATGAGAAACAGAGGGTGTGGGCGTTGGGCTCTAGGCGTGCGACAAAATAAGCGGTGACGGGTGGGACTGGGCCCAAGAGTTGGCTGGTTCGTTTTTTTAGGCGAACACATTATAAATGCTTGATTCTGTAAACAATTTACTAAGGCTTAAACCTTAAGCGTTTGCCTCGGTTATTATTTACTGATTAACCGAGATGGTTGTTGATATGCGACCGTCTGTTAATGTATTACAATCTTAGTTAACCGATATTAATAAAGACAGACGTGTTCGTTAAGATTAACCGAGATGGTCACTAGGCTGGCTGTTTGACAAAATGTTGTGCATAAGTTTTTGTGTAGTTGTGTTTACTTTAAAAAACTTATATTTTCATTTTTTTTTACTGTCTATAAACTACCCGCATACAGTCCGATACCGTATTTGATTTGAATTCATGATCTCATAGTATATAAACTAAATCCATGAATAGAAATTTAAATTACTCATATCCGGTAAGAATAAAAAAATCCTAATTTCAAACCGCTCCGTGCAAGATATCTCCATAAATAGGCTATGCACTAGGTAGTAGAGCAGAGAACGCAGGCAGAACAGGCACTCCCTACCAGTCAACCACCGCTTCGTTCTCCGTTCTTCCCCACACCGCTCGCCTCCTTCGGATTCTTTCCCCGAGCTCCACCGCACCTCACGTCTATAAATAAGGGGAGGTGCCCGCGGTGCCCATCAATTCGCGTCACCGCGTCCCGAGAGCGCGAATCATTCCGCGCGACGCAAAACCCTAGCCCATCCACCGATCCCTGTCATGGCGGCCACCACCAGCCAGGCGAGCCTCCTCCTGCAGAAGCAGCTCAGAGGTGCGGTCCGCCGGAGTTCCCGTTCATCCGTTTCCGCTCGATTTTTCCCCCCTCCTTGCGGATTGTTTGGCTGATTGACTTGGGGTTGGTTTGCGGTATGATGATTGGCGCAGATCTCGCGAAGCACCCGGTGGATGGGTTCTCGGCTGGGCTGGTCGACGACAGCAACGTCTTCGAGTGGCAGGTCACCATCATCGGACCGCCGGACACACTATAGTGAGTCAGATCCTCTCCATTCCAAGCGTGCTTCCATGCCTTGTCTGGATGAATTGCTTGTTTGGTGTGTCGGTGCCATGCCCTATGGACTATGAATCTGTGATGGTGTTTGTGTATTAGTGTGGACCGGAAGCAGCGATTGAAAATCTTACTATACGGGATAGATTTCTGGTGGAGGCTGGTGCGGGGCGGATTTTTCTTTGCTTGTTGATTGTTGTAGCGGGTAGCGTACTCCTTTTAGTACATCAACTTGGGGACATGTCCGGTGCCCAGTTCCATCGAGTTTGTTTGGTTCTAGGTGCGTGGCCTGCTCTGTTCTCTGCTAATAGCTCTGTTTTTTTTTTTAAAAAAAACGTTCATAGCTGTATCAGTAGTTCACTACTTAGAATCGGGGTCTTCGATTGCTGATCAGGGCCTAAGGAATCGTTAATTGGAGTTCAGGGATAAACTGTGTATTCTGAATTGGGGTTTGTATTGAAAGATGGGTTAAAATAGGCACCATAGGAATGCTGCTGGTTGTTTAGAATAGGTTCTGCATCATGTCAGGAAATGGGACTATGTATGTTTGGAGTTCGTAGCAGATAGTTGCGACAATTTCTTGTTTCTGTAATTTAATATTGAATGAATTGGTGCTACTTGACCCAAGTAGAGTCACCTTAATTTTGTCAACCTGTTTGGTGCAGGAGCAGAATTTTAATAGCAGACAGACTTTTTGCCCAGGTTTGAAATTTGATTGTAGGTAGAAATAAAATACATGAATTCTTTTACTACTAATTACTGAAATACATTATGAACTAGAATGGTCACTGGATGCTGTAAATATACCTAATTTTTCTTGGAGTTCTGCGTACGCAAAAAAAAACATTCGAATCACTGATAATCTGATACTAATAAATTTGAAAGAAAGCTAGTGTTGGTAAATGAGTTCACTGTATATGCACATTTGTAAATGCCTGCTGTGTTTGATAACTGTTATATCGTTCATAAAGATGGGTCGGTCTGTATTGAGAGAGCATGCAGCATACTAGGAAGTACTCCCTCCATCCCAAATTATAAGATGTTAGACTTGAAGTGTTTTTTGTGAAGTATTTTCTCTTTGATAATTCCTGATCAAGCGATAGGATGAGTAACTTATAGCATTGATAGAGTTATAATAATGATGCATTCTTAATTTTTTTACTGATTGGCTTCTCGCAAGCTGCAGAATCTCTTACAGCATAATTCTCCATTTGAACTAAGCGGCTAGCAAACAGTGGAGCTATTAGTTATTTGTTTTTGTACTGCTGAAGTGTTTATGTTCACTTTGTTACAAAGAAAACAAAGTACTGCAAGAAAAGTTGAAGTGGAACCTATAGAATATCCCAAGGAGTTTTGTTGTGTGATCAGTGTATTTTCATGTTTAATGCATTCCTTGATTGATATTTTATTGGCTTCAAAGAGATGTTTACAGTGCTGGTCTTGTCAATTTCCTGGTTACTCTAGTTGATCACATATCAATCTGAAATTAAAGTGTCTGAGTTCTGAATGGAAAAAATCAGCTAACAGCCTAACAGTGTCTGAACTACTGACAGATCTTAAACATAATAGTGGTGTTTGCTGCCCTTGTATTTGTCTTGAAGCATTGCATTAATGCAGTCATGTAAATAGTATTGTATATTTATCTTCTGAGCAACACACTAATATTGAAAATTACTTTGCAGTGATGGAGGGTATTTCAATGCTATCATGAGCTTCCCCCAAAATTACCCAAATAGCCCGCCATCAGTCAGATTCACCTCTGAAATGTGGCATCCAAATGGTCAGCTTTTTATTAGTGAAAATTCTATTTATTTACTTGATCTGCAGTCATGTTTTTTGATGTCATGCCTAATATTTTGTGGAAATGCCAGTTTATCCGGATGGGCGCGTGTGTATCTCTATTCTTCATCCACCGGGTGAAGATCCAAACGGTTACGAGCTTGCAAGTGAGCGTTGGACGCCTGTGCACACAGTATGGCTTCGTATACTATGTTTATAAACATACCTTTTCACCCCAATTTTTATCTTCTGTTCTCCATTACGAAGCCCTTGTTACATTACTCAAATTTACTGTGGTTCATCATCAAAACGACATTCAGAAGTTCACTGGTAGCTCTGTAATCATGATTTGCCTAGCTTCCACTAGATAGATAGAGAATGCTCTGTTTTGGTCTCAAGGTAGAATAATAAACAGAAGAATTATTTCATGAGTGAATACTTTTGTAAGCTATCACTAGTTAAACTGATGGTTGTTATGCATTTGCAGGTTGAAAGCATAGTTCTGAGCATTATATCCATGCTCTCTAGTCCAAATGACGAGTCTCCAGCAAACATTGAGGCAGCTGTAAGTTCACCTAATAATTTACTTTATGGTTTGCGCAAAAAAAGAACAATTTACTTTATACTGATTTGGTTTATTGGACCTCTACTTGTGGGCTGCTTTAATATCAAATACTTCATGTTTGTGTCCTGTTGTATTTGCCACCAATTCATAGTTGTAACATGACAAGTTTATTTGTGTTATACGACAGGATAGCATGCTAGTCTTAAAGAAGAAATCAGTGCTGAGAGATGTCTCTAACAAGTGTCTTAGTGTCACCAACTCACCATTGCTTTGCCCAAAGCATTGAGTTCTGAGAGTTCTCAAATAACTTGTGTTCCTCCTGAAATTTCGTGAATTCATTTGCTTAATTCTGTTGGACATCTCATGCATCGATGCATCATCACTTTCATCCAGATATCCTTCTAGTGTTGTGAGGACTTTCTGTCACTACAATGTTGCAAAGTGCCTCTATGTTTCTGAAAAGCAGTTATTTCTCGTGCAGAAGGAATGGAGGGAGAAGAGGGAGGACTTCAAGAAAAAGGTGCGGCGCATTGTGCGGAAATCACAGGAAATGTTCTGAAGAAAATGGGGGTACTGGGAAGTTAACCATGCCATGTCAGGCTGCAAAAATTTTGCTGCCAATCTCAAAATGCTCATCTGACACCAGTGTCTTGTGTATTTTCCATTTAGCGCCTGTCCATTGGTGATAGTTGCCTCCAGAAATGCATTAGGACGTGGTCTGTTATGAAGGTTCTGTTTGTATCGTGTGGCTTGGGCTCTACTAATGTTGACAAACCTGAAGTGCTACCGGTTATCGTAACTTCGGTGGTGAACCTGGTATAAGCAGGCGCCATTCCTGTCAGCTAATAGTTGAGAAAACATATCAGTGAAATTGTGCATTGTTAGTGTAATGAGGCAGCTCCATATTGTTGCTTCTGGTAACTCTACAGATTCTTGAATGCATTGCAGAGTAACCGACGAACTTCTTGAACACAGTATAATGAACTACGAGCGCAGTATGAATGGCAAGGCTCGTGTAAGATTACATATAAATCGATTGAGCTGTGTTGAATGCAACAATTTGATGCTGCCTTTTCTGTTTCCATCCAATCACAAGAACAAAACAGAATCACACTGTTGTGCCGAGTATGAACATTTGATGAACGAGCCATAGACCACTGTCAACGAACGTAGCGTTTCTATGATTGAATCCATAATAATCCATAAAAGATAACACCATTAAGCACCACTTACAAGCAGATAGCATGTTACAATTGTCAAAAAGGAATATAATAAACTAGGAACTTACATCATGCAAGCCTGCATTTACATATAACTGCAAGCCCATAAAACGTCAGCACTGCAACAGTTCCACACTTCGTTACAATTCTCAGGGAAGGTATCAGGCCTAATTGGGACCACTGTTTTTCACAAGCAGAGTGCAAGACTGGACACCTTGTGGCAGTCGATGCCAAAATGTCACTTTCTGCGAGGGAAAAATCAGAAACAGCATGAAAAATTAAACAAATATATTCGATCATAGTGGGATTTGAACCCACGACCTTTAGATTCGGAATCTAACGCGATATCCGCTTCGCTATATGACCATGCTTGTGTTCCACCCATTTACGAAATCTGAAATACCAAAGGTATCAGAATTCACATGCTACCCAATAAACATGGCTAAGGATTAGTGTCATTCAAAAGGTGAAACGAAACGTTTTGATATGCATATACTGCAAATATGGTGGCCATTAGTTATCTCACAGGAAATAAAGAACAAATGGCAGATATGTCCCAGTTGGCCAACAGGTTGAAATTCTGGTATGTGACTATATTAGTAGAGTACATAAACAATACTACCTCGCCTCTATTTTTAGTTTCATAATGAGTCAAACTTCTCTAACTTCGAATATGTTAATAAAGAAAATACACAAATATCTACAACTTCAAATATGTTTTGATAGTGCATTTATTTGGTATTATATATGTTTATATTTTTTCTATAAACTTTAAAGTTTAAGAACTTTGACTTAGTAGAAAACCAAAATGAACTATAATTTGAAGAGAGAAAAAAAAGAGGAAGTGCATAATAAAATCATCCTAACTATGCAGCATATATAAGCGGAGACGGATTGTTCCAAGAAAGCACTCTTAACAATGAGTGTCTCCTGCATTCAGGGTGGAAATATGCTTGATTAAATGATGATTATTATAAACGAGTGGACGCGACAATAATAAGATGTACTGGAGATAAGGCATCAAGCCAATCGTGTATGTAAACAAAAGTATGAACAAGATAACACCCAGAATCTTACTGCAACATCCAGTGAATGCTAGAAGCAGCCATACCAGTATGAGAACCATACCAGTATGAGAGCCATACCAGTATGAGTTGCAGCTTTCTTCCTCGGATGAGGGTGAGCATGCCACACAACAAAGGCAAGCACAAACAGGCAACTCAGCATCCCGAATCAGCTTTCCTATCTGGTGAAAACAAAGTGAGGTGCAGCCAGGACAAAGGGCCACAAATCCAAATCCCAAATCTTTTTTGTTTTTTTTTTATTTGAAAAATGGGCCACAAATCCCAATAGCGAAGAGACAACTATTCAAGCAACCACGGCCACTACAGGATCTAAACGATGCCTCCTAATCTGACACTAGCGTATCTGCAGTCTGCGTCTATAAGCCCGATCTGCGAAAGGGAATCCTGTGATGGTTCAACAAGCCAGGGAAGTTCGGATCACGGCGAAACAGAACAGATCATTGCAGCTGAGATCCATTGATTGATGTAGACGTCGGTGTAAGCCGCAGGGACGATAGGACGAGATTTGGGAGAAAAAGAGAGAGACGGTAGTCTAAGGATCGTACCAGGTGACCTGCAAAGCTGGCGACGAGAAGAACGCCTAAGGCGTGTTGCTTGGGTACATGGGCTCACCCTTCACCGGTTGAGCACCAGGCCGCCGGTGCGCTTGAACATCTCGTCGGTCCCGGTTGCCTGTCGCCGTTTGGGGTGAAGGAGCCGCCTTCTGCGCCGGGGAGTGTATTACTGCGAAGCGAGTCAAGCGAAGTTGGTGCCTGCTGCCTGGTGGGTCGTGGACTCGTGGGTAGACCCGTTGACCCCGGCGGCGCTCGATATTAGGATGTGTCTCGGACTGCTACACGAACTCTCCTCGGTAAACTCCGTCGTGGAGTAGCTTAAAAAAAACTAGAGTTCGTGGATTATCTTTTCAAGTGCTCTCACAACTCCACCTTTTTTTCTCGAACTGAGGGCATGGAGCTGAAACCGTTTTGGCTAAAAAACGTGGAGCGGAGCTGAAAAAGCAGTTCCAAACACCCTCTTAAAGTCTGTTGGTCTTTTGCTCCACTTCTACAAAGCTGTTTTTAAGCTTCTATCAAACAGATAATAAAACAATTTCTTCAAATTATTTTTCAACTTCTCTTGTAGCAAAAGTACCAGTATGAAGCTAAAAATACTAGTTTTTTTTATCTTTCTCTCTGCTATATTTTTATGAGAAGTTGTTTTACCAAATGTTTATCAGTCGTTCACTTGGCTGATAATCTATGGTTGAAAGTACTGCTCGCTGATTTACAGATTCGGCAGAAAAGCTAAAACGATGTTTATGAAAATAGGTTCAGGAGAGCTAAAGCCAATAAAAATTGATTCACTAGTGAAACTGAGTTGTACCAAATTGGCTCGACTAGCTTGTTGGCTATGCCACAAACCAATGCTCACAGCGGAAACACTTGTTTTGGTTTTGTTAATTGGATGACAACATATGTGGACTAATGGTTTCATTCACGAGCTAAAAGTCTAGGCTTAGTCAACAAGCTAGTTGAGCCATGGAAAGAAGATGACAAGGACCACGTATGTAGAAGTGCTCAACTTGTGAAGAGTAGCCCTCGATTCATTCTCATCATCTTGGTCAATTTTTAGAGCATAATTCCAATATGTGTTGCTTAGTTAACAAATATGCCCTAAATGCACAAGAGATGAGGAACCCATCATCACCTCGAGCTCTATCGTCTAAGCAAACTAAGCATAAATTATTTTGATAACATAAGTAAACCAACAATGTGACAAAGGTATTTAGATCAATTTCAAGAAATGAAAGCTCGAATAGGCAAACATAGAAATTCTAGTCATATAGTAACATAGCAATGTGTATACTTAACCTTTAGGCACATTATGCAAACTGTAAAAGGTTAGGAATGCTTAGGTCCATGCCTTGAGTCGATTCGGTCGGTGGCTCGTCGCTGACTTATATGTTTGAACCTTTTTAGTGATGGTCACTTTGGAAACTTATTCACCTATTGAATGCATGATGTGATATGAGTACAATGTAATGAAATAGATTACATGACATACTTTTTTTGCAATGATGTATAACATACAACCATATAGGATACGAAAATATGAAATACGTGTATGAAGTTTAACACCAGAGGGTTTGGGAGAACATCGGATGGTCTGTGGGAACAATACACTAGAACATTTCTTAAAAAACTAAGTGCATGATCTCGTAGACGATCTGAGATTCTCTCAGAGGGTCCACGGGTGCAAAACCCGAAAGGGGTACTCTCGAGCTAAATATTTATTATTTTTACTATCCGGTCAAATGTTCTCGCGGACGGTCTATGGGAAAATCAACCATGAAGGCTAAGTGTTTGGACTTAGTGGGTGATCTCGCAGATGGTTTATGGGATCATAGAGCACGTGTTTTGAGATCTCAAATTGAAATGTCGCCCTAGGGTTTATGCATGTGGTAAACTGTGTGTCTGTGGGGGTGTTCATAGGGTTCTATAGATTACATCTAGCTAGTTGAATCTAACTATATTACATCTAGTAAACAACAAGTGCAGATGGGATGTTTTCTAGGTGACAAACCTTATCCATATGTCTGTGTGCAACAAGTGCTCAAATCAACTCACCCAGGGGTGAGATGTTGCTAGGCTTGTGAATGAGAGGGACTATGAAGCTTGATCCACCCCTCCTTCCTCCTTGGCCTTCTCTTCTCAAAATCTCCTCGTAGCTCCATGCGGAGAGAATGTTCCTCCTTCTCAACCCTGAGCAGCTTGTGGTCTTCACTTGATCTCCATGGTCTTCTTGCTGGCCAACCTCCTTCAATCCTCCTTCTTCCTTCCTTGATCCTGAGTGTGTTCTAGAGTGAGAGGGATAGATGGGCAAGAGAGAGATGGAGTGAAGTGGAGAGTGTGGAGTGTGTGCTGCTGCTAGTGAAGCAACTAACGAAGTGGAGACAAGTGTGGTGAGAAGTTGGGCCATGAATGACCCAATGAGGATAGCACACTGTTGTGCATGAAATGACTTGGTGAACGCTCTGGGGTGCGCCGAACGGTCCGTGGGGACACTATGAGTTGTGAAAACTACTAAGTTTGTGGACATGTTCTCGTTAATGGTCCGGAGGTGCACCAGACGTTCCGCAGAAATAAGACAACACCCGAAAATATAGTTTAGTGCAAATGTACTTTTCCAAAATGAGATTAGTGCATATGATGCTTATGATGATTATGAAATGGACCATGTCATGATCATTTTGTTTCTTAAAGATGTCAATGACCTAGTGCAACATACATTTTCCCCATATTTTTTCGAGGACAACTAGCGAGAGTAATTCTAACATGTGAAATTGCCAACTAAGAAGTGAAACACTGACATTGTATTCTCCATCACCTAGCAACCTCACATAGTGTGACATCTATCCTCTTCACAACTAAAATCAGAACCAACTGTGACCAAGGTTGTTAGGATCTCAATCTAGACCTTAGAATGTCCAAACGTGATGGCTGCTTCTCTCATATTCAGTTTGCTTTGTGGCTCCTTAGGTGGAATTATATCATAGATATGTGGGATGAAGCTTTACATGTATTGTTGTTTTGTCAACAGTTCACCGTAACAGCTTCAACTCGTTGAGTGGCTCGTATTATATGTTTTCAAAGCTCTACCGAAACACCAAAATCTAGTTATGTTGTCAAGATTCAAGATCTCAATTAAGTTTTCAGAACCAATATTATATAGTTATATAGTAACTAAGGTCAGTCTCAATGTATGTTTCATGAGAGTGTCATGCACATTAAATAGAATGCTACATAAGCAAAATTGCTGACTTGGCAGAGTCATTAAATAAAAGAGTTTCATCAGATGAGAGAAGAGTTTCATCACCATAAAACTCATGTGGCTCGGTTACCTAATTTAGTATTGGTAACTCTGCCATGAAATTACGCATTGAGGCCTCGTTTAGTTACAAAAGTTTTTGGATTTCGGTACTGTAATACTTTCTTTTGTTTGTGACAAATATTGTCCAATCATGTACGAATCAGTATTAAAAGATTCGTCTCGCGATTTATAGTTTTTGTTTTTGTCTATATTTAGTGCTTCATGTATGTGTCGTAAGATTCGATGTGACAAGAAATCTTGAAAAACTTTTTAGTTATGGGATTAACTAAACAAGGCCTGAGACTGGCCTAATAGGACACAATCCAATTCTAACAATTGGATCCGGTCAAGCTGCTCGGGATGCGATCATTTTCTACTCGATTGTTGGCATGTGTAAATCGCAAGGCCTGATAGATACCGGCCCATCGCCCTTCGCAAAAAGCGAATCGACGCCGGCAAATTGCCCAGCAGCCCAGGACCTGTTTATACTGAAAAAAAGGGACTAAAAAAAGAGCAGCTCAGACCCCACCGCCTCAGGGAGTCAGGGTCCTGCACGCTAATAATAAACCTCCAAAAAAAAATTCCAACCCAAAGCGCCAAAGACACGATTTCGCACGGCTTGGCGGCTTCCCGCTCACATTTTCGGCTCCCACACCCCCCGCTTACCGCCTAACCAACCCGGATCCGCGGCATCACGCGTCCCCACGCCAAACCGCCCCCGCGCGCTGAAATCCCAGCCGTACGGCGCATCCAACGACTCAGAGACCGCCATCTCAGCGATCCGCGCCGCCACCGCTTCCACCAATCACGTCCCGCCTCACCGTTCTATATAACCCCCCCGCATCCTCCGTCCAGAGCACACAGCCAAAAAGCCACGAGCACTTGCCGCCTCCCACCAGCAAATTCGCAATCCGCCGCTTCCCACCTCGCGTTCGCCGCTCCATTTGATCGATTACTGATGGCGCCCAAGGCCGAGAAGAAGCCCGCGGAGAAGAAGCCGGCGGAGGAGAAGGCCGAGAAGAAGCCCAGGGCGGAGAAACGCGTCCCCGGCAAGGAGGGCGGCGAGAAGAAGGGGAAGAAGAAGGCCAAGAAGAGCGTCGAGACGTACAAGATCTACATCTTCAAGGTGCTCAAGCAGGTGCACCCGGACATTGGTATCTCCTCCAAGGCCATGTCCATCATGAACTCCTTCATCAACGACATCTTCGAGAAGCTCGCCGCCGAGGCCGCCAAGCTCGCCCGCTACAACAAGAAGCCCACCATCACCTCCCGGGAGATCCAGACGTCGGTGCGCCTCGTCCTTCCCGGCGAGCTCGCCAAGCACGCCGTCTCCGAGGGCACCAAGGCTGTTACCAAGTTTACTTCCTCTTAGGCTGCCGCTGCATGGTGCTACGGTCTTGTTTCGTTTCCTCGTGTGTTTAGGCCAGTGCTGGGTCGCTCGTGAAACAGTGTAGAATTTGTTGTATCTGCTGAATGACGACTCGGTTACCTTTGTCGAAGTTTCTAATATATTGCAATTGCTAATACAATTTGCTTCAAATCTTGATGAAGTTGACAATTTTGGAATGATTGTGACATGCGGTGCTGTTTAAATTTGTGACAACCGCCAATTTTTTTTTTTTGCCCTTTGAATCTGAATTGTGTTTCATGGGGATAAATGCCATGGACGTTGTGATGCTCAGAGGTTTACAAATTGCTGACCGGTAGTGTGTTTATCACAGAATCGTTCGATAAGGAACAGTAAATAAATCAGCTGCCATTATGCGGGGTCAATTTTCATTATTCACGTGGACAAATTAATTTGTGCTCAAGGACTTCTAGCTGAATCTATCATCACAAATTGCAAGAGAAGAATGTAAACCTTTGTGAGTTTTCGGAGTTTGGATGATTTGTGTCACCATGCACCTGACAGGAGGGTCACCTTTGTTTGTTCTCGGGCAGGAGCTTGCAGCTTTCCTTTGCTGTTGGGATTGAGGGAAGGATTTTTATTGCCTGCTACCACAATGCATTGTGCATTGACGAAGGCTGAAATCTGATCATTCATTCTTCCATCACCCAACACTAAGCAGCCTGGTCTGGTGTGTTCCTCATGTATGGTTCAAAAGACGATGACAAGCAAATAAATTCACCAATAGCCTCTTGTATGCTGATATGTCATTATCACACGACTGAGTTTTCATGCTCATCTTCCATGGAATAAAAACAAACTTCAAGCATTGAATAAATTTCATCACTCTGGTGATGCCTATAGTCTCCATTAGAGAAGACATGGACTTTGTCGTGCACCTCAATCCAACTGCAGCCGGTGATCCTCTTCAGCCCCTTCTCCTTAATCTCCCTCCTGATCATAGACACACTTTGCCAGCTTCCTGATGCAGAGTAAACATTTGACAGAAGAATGTAGGAAGATGTGTCTTTTGGATCCAATGCATGAATGCGCTTTGCAACGCTCTCAGCCAGCTCCCTGTTCCAGTGAATCTGACAGCCCCCTACCAAAGCCTTCCAGAACCCAATTCCTGGCTCAAAGGGGAGCTCCTCAAGAAACCTCTTGGCATTGTCGAACCGCTTGGCACGAGATAGTAGATCAACCACACAAGCATAATGCTCAGGTTTCAGTATGCCGGGTTGCTCCATCTCTGTGGTCTTGAACAATGCATAACCTTCATCAACCAGACCAGCATGGTTGCAACCAAACAGCAAGCCGAGAAGAGTGACATTATCAGGCTTGAGGCCCGTTGCTCTCATCATCCTGTAAGCATCCAAAGCCTCCTCCCCCTTCCCATTCTGTGCATACCCGCAGATCAGTGCGTTCCAGGAGACCACGTTTTTCCGATTCATCTTTTTGAAAGCCAAAACACTGTCCTCCAAGCTACCGCACCTGGCATAGAAGCTCACAAGAGAATTACCTATATAAACGTCAAGCTTGCCCAAGAACTTGATGGCTGATGCATGAACGCTTCTGCCAACGCCAAGTGCCCCTGCATTGGCAACTGAAGTGAGGACACAGGGGAAGGTGCTCTCATTCGGTGTGACACCTTCTCGGCACATTTCCAGGAACAGATTGACAGCCTCTTCACTTAGACCGGCTTGACTGCACCCACCGATCATCGCGTTCCAGGAGACCACGTTCCTCTCTGGCATGCGCCGGAACAATCGGTCTGCTTCATCAAACATCCCATTCTTCAGCAAACCGGCAATGAGGGCGGTGTAGGAGACCACATTCGGCTCACGGGTGTCATCGAGCACGCCGTGGGCCTCCCTCATGGCGCCCATCTTCGCATAGTGGTCGAGGAGGGCGCTGCCGACGAAGACATTGGAGCAGAGGCCGAGCTTGGCAGCACAGGCGTGGAGCTGCACGCCTGCACGTGGGGCTCGAAGAGCGGTGGCCGAGCGCAACACGGTGCCGAAGGTGAACTCGTTGGGCGCGACGCCGTCAGCGAGCACTTGGGAAAACAGTGCCAAGGCGTCGCGGTGTCGGCCGCGGCGGGTGAGCGCGCCGATGGCGGCTGTGGCAGAGACGACGTCCCGGTGCGGCATTCCGTCGAGCAAGCTGCGCGCGAGTGACAGGGCAGCGCGTCGTGGATGGCGCGAGTGACGGGTGCGCCGCGGCGGAGGGCGGCGGTTCCTAGTGCGCGTGCGCCGATGTGGAGGCCGACGCAGCGGGCTCGTGCTTGGAGGCCGGGATGGGGAGCCTCAGGGAGTGCGGCGGCTGCCGCGTGTGCGGTGCGCCCTCATGTGGGAACCGGCAGACTCAGCGCGGAGTCGCTGTGCGGCTGCGCGTCGTGCGCCACCTGCACAAGGGGTTCGGGGCTGCACGCCGCGGATGTTCAGGCAGCGGTCTTCACAGTTCTGGTAAAATATATGCAATAATAATGAATATTATGGTCTATTTGGAACAAAATCTTTTGCATCAGTCAAATTTGTTGGCGCTACTGCTGGTTTCAATCTGTTCTCTGTTGGGTTTCTGTGTTTCTTATGACTCATTGGTTTATATCATAAATCTTTTCAACTGATCAGTGGCTTATTGCTTATTTCATGGTCCCATACTCAAGGTAAGCATTGCAGTACATCCCACTTGGGATTGGACAGAGTAGGATTTAAATCTGACGCCTGTAAATTGTGTATTTTAGCTCACATCCACAGTTCGATCTAAATCTGACGCCGGTAAACTGCGATCCGGAGCACAGAAGGAAAAACAACCCAACAAACTACAGTTGAGGTTTATTAATAGTGAAAGACACAGCATCAGAAATTAAACTGCGATAACGATCCACGTACACAGGACTGGTGGATTGACGCATACACGAATCAGAATTTTAGGCCGTGTTTAGATCAAAAACTTTTAAAATTTAGCTATTATAGCACTTTCATTTGTATTTGATAATTATTGTCCAATTATGGACTAATTCGTCTCACGATTTACATGCAAAATGTACAACTAGTTATTTTTTTAATCTATATTTAATATTACATGCGTGCGTTCCAAGATTCGATTAACAAAAAATCTTGTAAACTTTTAGAATTTTGAGACCTGTGACCAGCCTTGTAATCTTCAATTGGTGATATGGCAATAAATTTTTAAGTATTCTATCGGCAGTTATCTCCAGAGAAAAAAAAAACTCCTGCCAAGCAAAATAACTGAAACTATCTATGGATGTTAGATAGATACAGTAGCTCATAAGCTGTCTGATTCCGAGGTCTTGGTGATTTTAGGTCCTGCCCACTGTTGGCTAGAACGAGACTTGGTCCATGGATCAAGAGGGACTCGTTGAGGCGGCGGCGGTGTTGCAGGTTTGGGCTCTCGGAGCTCATTCTCCCTATCCACGAACCTGCAAATGATATAATGGATAAATACAACCTACAAGGAATCTGCAGTGTCATCTGAAGGGTTACTGCAGTCTGATACATATTTAGCTATTTGGATGTAACAATGTCAAGCAAAGCCAATTACTCCCTCCATTTTTTGAAGTATATGACGTTTAGGATATGCCAAAATAAACTAATTAGCTTGTCCTAAAATTCATATATTTAAAAACAGAGGGTGTACTTGGCTAGAAATATATAGGCATCTCCTTTCACTAAAAGGAAGTACCAAGGAAAAATGAACTTGCAATAAGCACCAAACTAACACTCTGTGAGAGGCTGTATGGGTAAAGTTGGTCGCCAAGAAATAGATTAAGAATGTTACTCGATGTATGCCATTGTTGAAGCATCACTAGTACGTATCTTGGTTCTTAACATTCTTGTGTATCCGCCAGCTCGATTTCTGGAATATAAGAATATACAATTAGTTCTAATCCTCTCTGCTTCCAAAATCCAAATACATGTCATTCTATTCTAGTTTTCACATTTGTGTTATCATACAACTTTTAGACGAATAGTAAAAGTTTTTAATGCCAAAATCCTCATATTATTGCTAGAACTAAGGTTCTGGAATATACACTAAATATATCATACTATAGTTTTTCTCCTTATTCCTTATTGCCTATTACAGACATCAAAATGACAACATTACACCGATTCTGAAATAGGGCTAGTAACAAATCGAATGCAGATACAGTAAATTGTATGAATCCATGTGTAGGAAAAACAGATTACCTGTAGCGGTAAGCCAGCTCAGTGAATAGCTTATGAACAACATCATCACCCCGAACAAAGGAAGCAGCTCGTCTTGCTGCATGCTCAGTACCCTACATATCGTGTCAATATATGACATAAGTTTCTGCATTGTTTGCTTCGAGACATCAAGTCACCAAAAATCAAAACAAGACCCAGGCCAGATAAAAATAAGTTTGAGTTGCAAATAAGCTTCTAAGGAAGGGTATAGGGCACTAAAATTTAAATCATATGCCTATTGCATACCCCTCTGGGACATTTATTTTTTCTGGTTCTGACAAAAGAATAACATATCTAGGACTACTGGGTCCCACAAAAAAGTTTAATCCTTGACTAAGGGCTCCTTTGACACAGATTCTTGCCGCTGATTCCTTTGAGAAACCAGTAAATCACAGTGAATTGATTCGCCATATTGCACACGTGAGGCAAGTCAGTCAAAACCTCATTTCACGCGCGACTAATCCACCTGTTTCACCGACCGCATTACACCCTATCGCTACGGTTGGCTCTCCTTGGCGCTGAGCTCCCAATTGATGGGAAGCTCGTCCTCAGATGTCAGCTCCCTGTCGGGGTCAAGCTCGCCCTTCATGCTGAGATCCCACTACCATCTCCCCTCCATGCCAAGCTCCTCCTTGATGGCAAGCTTGCCCTCCATGCTGAGCTCTCATTCACAGCAAGCTTTCCCTCCACGCTGATCTCTCCCATGGCGAGCTTGCCCTCCGTGTTGACCTCCCATGCATGGCAAGCTTGCCCTCTGCACTGAGTTCCCTTCCACGCCGAGCTTGCCCTTCACAATGAGGAACCCCACCGAGGTCTCCCACGCAGCCAGTGAATCAATTCAATTTGTTGCCACCCTTCCCTTCGCACAGATGGAGAAGGAATGTGGTCAATATATCCTATCTTTTAAAAACTAGAACCCAACCAGCTATTCAAATGATTGCACAGCTGAATTAATTAATCAAAGAAACACTTTCAGGGCACTGGCGGAGCCTCCTGGAGGCGAACCTGGGCAGTCCCCCCCCCCCCTTTCCCACACCCCCAATCCTGTCTCTGAAAATTCTTTGGCACCTACTTATTCCATGAGATAGGAGTGTAAATTTGAAGAGAAAGAAGGCTAGTACTTGATAGATTGCTATATTTTCTTTGCTGAACACAATTACTAATTTCTAATAAGAGAAGGTATTAAGAAAAATAGACTTAAGCAGGACAAATTTTCTATGTATTGATTTGTACTGAACAATTTGGTTCCCCCGTTGTTTAATCCCTACGCTCCGCCGCTATTTCAGGGTGACTTTGAGTAACTTCCAAAGTCAATGAGAATTTGGAGCCATGCCAAATGGGTCCTAGGATGTTCGGGTTATTGGATCTTATATTATAAATTAGCATTGACAAACAAGAGATGCCAGTTCCATGCCAGGAACAAAGAAGCTGGTCTGCACACTCGATTAAAACAAAGGTGTTGGTCTGATTGCTTAAAACATTGGTTTGCTTAAAAAGAGCTGGAAAAGAAACTACTTATAACTGTCCATTGAGATTTCAGTGAATCAGAGTGTCAAACAAATAGACAGGAAGCATTATTTCTAAAGTGACAATCAGACAATCAGTGGCCAATAGTGTCCAACACCAATTCAGGCAACAACCAGAATCAGATAATCAGTGGCCAATGGGTGTCCAACCCCAATTCAGGCAGCAACCAGCAATGCATACAGGACATCTGGAGAAGCATCTCAAAATCTGAATAGTAGAGGTGAATCCTACCGGCTGCTCAGCGGCCAAATATAGGAACACTGATTTCTTTCTTACAAATACTTCTATCCTATAAGCATCCTTCGCAAAAAAATGATTGCTAGATTGTTTACAGCCACTGCTCTGCATAGATTCATGGATACCACGAAATGCCGCGATATTTCACGCTGGAATTTAATTAGCAACAGGGGACTTGTGTTCCAATTACCTCCTTCCCTAGCTGCACCATCTGATCCGCCTTCCGCCGGACCTCCTTCGCCTGAAACGAACCACGGCAAAGGAAACGCATTCAACGATTTCCACCCCCTCCTCGAACACAAATCCTGCCCGCCCCATCACACGCCCCTGCTCGAAGAAACGCCGGCATGCGAGAGAAAGTACCTTGGCGACGGTGGTCTCGATGCGCTCGTGCTTCACCAGCTGCGACACCATCGTCCTGCCGAGGGGACAAATCCAGAGGTCAGCCGCAAGGCGACGTAGAGGCTAGAGACATAGGATAGAGGCGTTGGTGTGGGTTAAAAGCAATACCTGAGCATGGAGAGGCGGTGGGAGTAATCGCGGCCAAGCTTGCGGAATTTACCCATGGCGACGGACGGCGGGGAGGAGCAGCAGGCGAGCAGCCGCCGGCGGGGACGGTTGTGAGGGGTTTGCGGGCCGGCTCGGTGCGGACGGATCGCGGAAGTCTCGCTAGGTTTGGGCTCGATTGCCACCCTGATGACTAGTGTTTGGATGAGGCTTCATGGGCCTTCACTCACTTCACCCATCAGTCCTAGTGCGTTTGGGCCTTTGGGCCGCTGTCAGCTAGACGCGGTTTGTGTACACCACTTGGCCCAAAAAGGATTCGTCCCTACAACGGTGTGCGGCTGACGCATGTTCTCTGCAACTGCTGTACCGGACCGCATCGAAGAAAACCGATGGCATTCCCATCCTTTCACGGCGGCGTGCGCTGGACCGACGCGGTACGTGAAGAAAGGGGCGTGCAGCAGCAGAGAAAGCAAACGGATTAGTGGCAAGAGTACACTCTTCCGTGACCATGACCCTGGCGATTCGATCGCGCGAGCTCTATGACGGTGCACGACGTACTCCAGGGCTGATCTGAGGCCTCGTCGGTTTCTGCAGCTCTTAAACTCTAGCGAAGATCGGACGACACGTTGCATGCACTGCTCAGTTTGCAGACGCGCGCCACAAGCTTCCAGCGCTAGGGCTCACCAACGCACCGCACTAGACAACAATTACTCTGGTGTTTTCCTGCACTTGGCCGGAGACGGATGTGGACTTCTTTTCCCCCCAAAGCTCTAAATCACATGCGAGGATACCGGTATTTTTCTGCTCCTACCGACCAACAAGCATCGTTGGCTCCGCCAAATCTGCCATTTCCAAATTAAAGAAGAAACATGCGTCGGCGTCCAGTACGATGAGCCTCTGGACAGCAATGCAGGATACCGGACCGGCTGCGTGAACGCGACCCATCGATTGCTCGACTGACAGAAAGCTCGACTAGCCACGGCGGTTAATCAGTGCGCTACGCTTACCGGGACGCGGTAAAGACGAGGAATTGCTGTGAAAAGGCGAAAACAAGCTCTCTCTCACACACACAGCACACGCGGGAGAGCAGCGCGACGAGCCGCGCGCGGATCTCGACGCCCAAACGGCCCAGCGCGGCGTCCGCACCGTCCCGTTCGTCTCCGTCTCCGTGGGTCAAACGCAGTCGCGATCCCCCGCGCGCCCCGGTAGCTGCGGCCTGCCCTGTGCCCTCCCCGGTGTCGCCGCCCGCCCGTCGTGCGCTCTCGCTTTCCGCACCTGGCGCGGCGATGCCGTCTCATCCCGTAGCCGGTGGAGCCTCCCGCTTGTCCTCACCGCCTGTCCCCCGCGCCAGTAAATACGTACTCCGCCGGTGGTTAAACAACTTTCCGGTGTGATTTCTTCAACTGCCCAGAGAGTGGCTGACGAGTGGGCCACAGGGCATCGGGGTCCAATCCTAAATGGCTTTGATTATTGGCCTAAGCGTGGTCTGTGGTGGCCCCTCCCCTCTCACGTGGCTCGGATTAGTATACTTGTCCCATGCATGACCCATGCCATGCATGCATATACACGCAGAGCGCAGGCAGAGCAGCGGGTTGGAACTCGGAGGCCCCGGACAGGGATTGCAGCCTTCCCCTGCACGCAAATGCTTCCAAATGTTACCAACATCAGCGCGGCATACCCGTGCTCGATCCACTCATCACATGATGCACATCACAAGAGTATTTTGTATGCGCAGCGCAGACACGCATCAGACATCAAAGCATGCAGAACGTAGTGCCAGTAAACAAATCGTTGGAAACTTGGAACGGTCTGGACTCTAGAGGGAGTCTTAGGCCCTGTTTAGTTACTCGTCTAAAAATTTTTCATCTATCGCATCAAATCTTTAGACACATGTATGGAACATTAAATGTAGATAAAAAAATTAATTAATTATATAGTTTGGTTGAAAATCGCGAGACGAATCTTTTAAGCCTAGTTACTCTATGATTAGCCTTAAATGCTACAGTAACCCACATGTGCTAATGATAGATTAATTATACTTAATAGATTTGTCTTCCAGTTTCATGACGAGGTATGTAATTTATTTTTTTATTAATTTCTAAAAAACCATTCCCGATATCCTTCCGATATATCTGATGTGACATCCTAAAAAATTTTATCCTCAATCTAAACACGCCCTTAAGCATGAGGTACACTATGCACTTTTTACAGCGCGATGGAGGGGCCTTGGGCTTGGACCAGCAGGGACTGCCATTTTTCCTGGCCTTGGACTCGCCGGCGCGTCTGGTCAACGTCGATTCGCCATGCCCCAGGCGTGTGGGCCTCGTGAGTCAAAGGCGCAAGCTAAAACAAATTGCTCTGTAGTACTCGCTGGCAGCGCTTAACCAGCTGCCATTCTTTGCAACCCGGCAAGCCTCGTTAGCTAGTCAACACCGACAGTAATTAAGCTCCTGTTAATAAGTACTAGCAGCAGCACTTCCCATCATAGCAGCAATTAACCCACCAGGACGGCCTGCCTGCCTGCCATACAAAAATGCACTGCTCCAGCAGTTAAGTTGACCTCAAGAGCCAAAGAGGAACCAAGGAGAAAACAACAAGATCAGGCAGAGTTTTCTACCAATCTTTCTCTCAGTTGCCTTGCCTTTCACGATCACAGGCTCCACAGTTTTCACTTCGGTTAGTGTACACCAAAGCCACACACAGTGACACATCGCTACGGTCGCAGTGCAAGCTGGTCCTGTCACGATTTCAATGCCTGCATTGCAGTGTGCGCTGCGCCTCTGAGCCCTTTCCTTTGCACCTTCCCTTGTGTCGCACTCGCGCCATTTAAACCGCTACGAGCTCGCTAGCAAAGCTAGCACTCCAGCGACGAGACGACGCCAGCGACGAAGAGCGCGGCGGCCGGTTTATTTGGTAAAGCATGGCGGTGGTGGTGGCGGGCAGCAGGGCGAGAGCGGAGCGGGCGAGGCTGCAGTGGCGGGAGCAGGAGCCCAGGAGCCCCGAGATGGCCGCGCCGCCACCAAGACCACCCAGGTCGCGCCCGGCGAGGGCGGCGGTCGTCTACTACCTGGCGAGGAACGGCCACCTCGAGCACCCGCACTTCATGGAGGTCGTGCTCTCCTGCCCCGACGGCCTCTACCTCCGAGGTAGGATACCAATGCTTCTTGTCGCATTTTGCCTTCCGCTGTAATGGCGCTGAGGGTTTCTGCTCTGTGTTGCCGTTGCGTCTGTGCGCGCAGATGTGATCGACCGGCTCGACGCGCTGAGAGGCAAAGGGATGGCGCGCATGTACTCATGGGCGTCCAAGAGGTTGGGGGCGTCTTCTCTTCTCTCGTTTTGGTCAATGCTGCAAAGTGCAAACTAGTGTGGTGGTGGTGCACCCACCACGCCGTGACAATTGACATGCGTTCCTCGCGATTTCGCTGCAATGCAGGAGCTACCGGAACGGCTTCGTGTGGCACGACCTGGCGGACGACGATTACATCCACCCCGTGGTCGGAAGGGAGTACGTGCTCAAGGGCACCGAGCGCCTGCACCCGGTGCCGCCGGCGGCGCTGCTCGACGCGGCGGCCGCGTCCTCGTCGTCGTCCGGCTCGCAGGACACGCCCACCTCGTCGTCCTCTGCCAGGTGGGAGGCGCACGGCAGGCCGGCGCACCGAATGAAGAGCGCCACCAGCGCGTGCGGCACGGCTGACCTTGGCGAGTACGTGGTGTACAAGGGCGAGGAGGGCGCCGCGGACGCCGCGACGCAGACCGAGGACGGCGGGCGCGCTCACGGCCACGGCCACAGCCAGAGGCGCGTCGTCCTGGCCCCCGCCGCGCAGGAGGAGCTGAGCGGGGCGGAGACGTCGCCGCCGACGGCGTCGACGAGCCCCGAGACGCTGGAGGCGCTGATCAAGGCGGACGGGCGCGTCGTGGCGGCCGTCAGCGGTAGCGGCCGGGCCAGGGCGTCCTCCGTGCTGATGCAGCTCATCTCGTGCGGGTCCGTGTCCGTGCGGGACGCGCGCGCCTCCCCGGTGATGCCGCGCGCGCACCACCACCGCGCCCGCCGCCCGCCCCGCCCGCCGCCGTCCGCGGCCGTGGAGCTACCGTCGTACCGCGCCAAGATCGTGGAGGACAAGGAGTACTTCAGCGGGAGCATCATCGAGACCGCAAAGCGCTCGCCGGCCGACGACGTGACGTCGTCCCAAGACCTGGCCGTTCTCCGGCGGTCGGCTTCGTACAACGCGGAGAGGTAAGGAACAACGAGACCCCCATCATCCCTCTCGCATTCATTGACGCGACGGCGCAAGCGGCAGGCGCCGGAAAGTGATCCGTCTCTTACGCGAGACGCCTCCTCTCGCTCATAGTCGTATGCCATGCCAGCAGGAAGGATGAGTCATGAGCTGCCACTGTTACATTGAACCAGCCCAGCCTGTCCTAGTCGGGGAGTTAAAGGCTCTGGCTCGCCCATGGCCGCAGCTGAAGCCACCACGCCATTGCCGTACGTACGCGCAAGATACGCCCGAGTAGTGGTCACCTCCATAAATAGAAGTAGGTCTCGCGGAGCTGTCGCGCACCAGGCACCACGGCACTGATCGCGGGGACGGGGTAGAGAATTTCGTCAGGAAGGAACGGCCGGGGCTTCAATTCTTGGCCGGGACCTGCTCGGACAGCTCCTCTGTTCCGTGCGATCTGCCGAGCTGGACAGGCTCGGGAGCAAGCACCAAATCTCGGAGCCGGTTTCGGCGCGCGTACGCTCTACGTTTCAGAAGGATTAGTCTGAAGCTACTACTCATAAACTGGTTAGTACTGCACACGGTTCGTTCTTTGAAAGAGAGTAACCTGATGACTGATGTGAGCTTGTAACAGCAGGCTTTGTCAGGCATTTCAAACCTTTGCTTTGAAGCAGTGGTCCAGATGAGCCCTAATCGGGGTCTGAACAACCTGCAATTACGAGTGCCTAGTAGAAATAAGAAATTGTACAAACCCCTACACTACTGCCATGTGACGGCGTACGAGAAGAGTGATGATGAGATTGTGATATGATGATTATATGATCTGAGCCGTGCTGAATATACTGAATACATGGCTGCAGGGTGATAAAGCTGGAGCTGGCAAAGGAGGCCGGGGACCTGCATGACCGCTGCATCCCGCGGAAGACCAAGGGCAAGAAAGAGGGCTACCTGGTCATCTCCTGCAGCGCGCAGGCGCAGGGGAATAATAAGGGATGACGTGGGCGTCTTCGTTGCTAGCGTATGGCCGTCGTCCGGCGATCGATGAGCTTAGCTGGTCCCGCCGGGGGAAAACGGCGACCTGGCGTGGCGCCGGCCTATGTGCCTTCTTCTTTCTTGCGTCGGGAACAGTAGATAAGTGTCCAGTAGTCTGTGGTCCAGTTTGATGTCGTCTGCTTGTTAGATGCTGATTGCTGAATGCCTGTGATTTTCCGTGTGAGCTACCACTCTAATGTTAAGAGCAAGTATTATAATACAGCCAGCAGCTGACTGTAAGATTTCTTTACAGCCTTCTTGCAGCCCACTCATATAATGGTTAGCTCATCACTATTAATACATGGCCCACTTGTCTATCTCACAGACTTTCTTGGTTTTGTCTGAGCCGGCTGTAAGCTTACAGCCCGCTTTTACTCTCTCTTCTTCTCTCTCCTCCACCTCAGCATTTAGCTGGCTTACAGCCTACTATAATACTTGCTCTAATACTCATACGTGTTCTGTCTGCCTCGTTGTCTGAACTTTTTACTGCAGGTTACTTATTCTTCGCGTGTTCAGGTACTGTACCGTTTACGCGTGATGAGCCCAGGCCGTGCTGCTGCGTGAATACTGAATCGTGATGGATGTAGTACATGGTAGCACGGTGCCGATGCGTTTATGCTATTATTACTTGCCGTCCTCAGATTCCTCCCGGAGACCCCAGTATTGGATATGTAGAATCTGGGCAAAGCAGTACTAGTACTCGATTGTGTCACTTCGTTTCTCTGGGGAGAGGTTCTTCAGTGAGGCGGTAAATTTTTGGTGCTATGGCAAAAAGAATAACCTGATGATCAGTCTGATCAGACAGTTCTGTCCTCGCTACTACTTCACCTTACAATTTGTCTGCCTCCAAACTAGCACACGGTCCCCACGATGGGATCAGCTCCCTCATCCTGAAGCCTGATCACATCGATCTCTTTCCTGAGTCCTGACTGATGTTGGGGCTGTAGCAGTGTGTACAACGTGATCTTAGTAAGTACAGTACAGTATCAGTATTAGCTTGCAAAGGTGGCAATCTTGGGGGAAGATGTGGCATATTGAGTGACAAGTCGAGACCACCACCAGTGCTTGAGCCTTGAGGAAGCGCGGCGTCCATATGCTGTGACCTGTGGCACTTAAACAAAGAGCTTATGGTTATGGCCTTATGGGTCTGAATACCGGTAGTTGGTTCCAAGTAGCAACGTGTTCCTGCGAAACCGTTTGGGCTTAAAACTTTCGGCCCAGATATTCCAGGAGCAATAGTTGGGCCGGAACAGATTCCCTGAAACCTGAAACCTGGAACGCCCTAGTTTAGGCCTTGTTCAGTTCGCGATTTTTTTTGGTTTTTCCTACTGTATCATTTTCGTTTATATGTGATAAATATTATTCAATCACAGAGTAACTAAATTTAAAAAATTCGTCTAAAAAATTACAGATAAACTGTGCAATTAGTTTTTATTTTTGTCTATATTTAATGCTCCATGCATAGATACAAAGATTCGATGTGATGGAGAATCTTAAAATTTTTTGAAACTAAACAAGGCCTTAAGGTGGTTGGACTTTTCGGCAGTCTGGAAGTCTGGATGAACTTTATGTTGGAAATAAAAGCAATTTAGCGATGCATAAATTAATTCTGACAATAAGACAAAGGCTAACAACATGTATCACAGATATATGAATTGAAACTAGCACTACGATTTGAATCAAGTTCACGGGATCTAGTGCTAGCAACATAAATGATATGAAACCGAACAACAGAGAGAGGATAGACATCCTTACAGTGGGGTTGTCGGCGCGAAGGAGGAAGAAGAAGATCGTCGATGGAGATTGGCGAACACCGGGCGTAGTGGGAAGAAGACGTCCAGCGAGCAGTCGCGACGGTGCTTCCCAAAAACCTGATACGCCCCTACCCCGTGCAGGGACGCGAGGAGACGTAGGCTTTGGAGACTGCTCTCTCGACACAGATGACACGTCGGCGACGGGATGGGGAAGACGGCGGCAGCGCATAGTGTGCCGAGGATAATTGCTTACCAAATAAGCCAGCGCAATCTCCTCCATGCATGCAGCGCTTCCAAAAACCTGATACGCTCCCTACCCCGTGCAGGGACGTGAGGAGACGTAGGCTTCGGAGCCTGCTCTCCCGACACCGATGACACATCGGCGGCGGGATGGGGAAGACGGCGGCATCGCATAGTGTGGCGAGGATAATTGCTTACCAAATAAGCCAGCGCAATCTCCTCCATGCATGCAAAAACCCACCGAGGCGAGGCGAGCGCATGCGCACGTGTGGTTCTTCATTTTCCTCTCTCCAATTGCTTCAACACGATAAAGATAGCTCAACTTTTTAAGTTGCCCTCACTCCACTTGAAGTAACAAGGTGAGACTAAAGTTCCCCCACCTTTCTATATATACATGCATGTATGAGTGAGCCTTTGGGATTTTTTGGAATTGTTTGGCCTAAAGCCCAAAACATCTAACACTTTTATCACATCACAGTTTTATAAAGACCCGGTAACCTGGTCACAAATTCCACGAGGAACCAGCTTCGCTGCGTGTTTTGCATGGGAAATGTTTCCCAGGGTGTCGCAGCTGGAGGAGAAATGCTAGGAAAAATTAACAAGAAATCTCACTGAACCACCAGTTGACGCAACAAGCTGCAGATAATGTATCAAATTTTTACTTACAACAAATGAATTGCAATGGAATGACAGCTTTACTTCAAAGAGCAAACGCTAAGCTTATTTTGATATTTATCTTTTCCTTCTTTACAATCGTTGTTACTAATTTTCAATATGTATACAGAGGACAGAGAGACCATTACTATTTTAATAATTTTCAATCTTTTCCTTATTTGAGATTGTTGCAGAGAGGACCATTTCACTTAATTTGCTGTATGTCTTCTCAAATTATAATTTGGGGTTAACTGCTTCCTATACAATTCATGCAAGGTTCGGGGTGAATGACTACTTCTATAATGTATCTACCTAATTTATGAACGAATCTTATGTAGCTTTACATTTTTATGAGGTACACTTTTTTATAACTTACGTTCGTAAAAAAGAATGAAGCTTTTGGTTGAATAATTTTATATGTCTGAGTTTATTTTCTTTTGGTAACAAAGCTATAAGCCAAATCTGTCAGTCATTTAGTAGTGTTTTTCTCTCACAATAAATTAATGAACAGTACTTTCTGCCATGACTTATCAACCAAACGAACAAGGCGAGTCTGAAGCTAAAAAGAGGTAAATCTTCAAACAACGCCATAAGATTATTCTCCTATTATTTCTCAAAAACAAAACTGATGACATTCAGCAAATCATCTGGGTTGAAGTACTTTTGTGATGCTCCATCTATAAAATCACATCCATCACCTCTTCTCCCGTAAAGAGTGGTGCAAGCAAATCATTATTGATATAACTTACTTCCTCAAAAATCATTGATATAATTTACTTGAAGGGTGTCATTAACTTGTGATTCCATCAACGATTATTACTGATTCCCCTTTGGTAGTACCAACAATTATTTATAATAATGGTTGAAATGAGATTTGAGAGCTCCATCCCCATCCACCAATTGAGCATCGACGCAACAAGGAGGTAGATAATACGTACTATATATATTCACAATTTTACCTACAAACAAATGAATTTAGCCGACCAATAGCTTTACAAAGGAAAAGGAAAAAAACTAAATCCAGGAACAACCTGTGAAACTAAACTAAGCTAGTCATCGAAGAATTCCGTTTCATGTTCAAGTTCCAAAATTTAGGTCACCAATCATTTACAACTCCGAATCACCACGCAAGCACCCGTTTGCGCACGCTACGCTATACAAGCAGATTAAGCAGCTGAGGCTCCGAGCCGCGATCATAATCCGACTGTTGTGGACCTTGGCCATCGCCGCTACCGCCGCCGCTGCCGTCGTCCAGCGGCGGCAAGTTGAGGTCCGGCATGTCCCGGTCCGGCTGCGCCTGCGCGGGGTCGTCGTCGTGCGCGGCTGGCGGCGCCTCGCCCCTGTGGCGGCGCATGTGCCCGCCGAGCGCCTGGCCCATGGAGAACTCGAGGCCGCAGACGGCGCACTCGTGCACCCGCGCCCTGTCCCTCTCGGCCGCGGCCGCGGCCGCCGCTGGGTCGCTGAGCATCCTCGCCTGCAGCCGCGTGTGGCTGGTGCGGTGCCCGCCGAGCGCCTGGAACGACGGGAAGCGCTTGCTGCACGTCTTGCACTCGAACACGCCCTCGGCCGCCATGGCCCTGCGGGCCGCGGCCGAGGACGGCGCCGGCGGCGTGCCGCCGGTGCCCAACGACGACGACGACGCGGGCGCCGACAGCGTGAGCAGCGCCTCGGCGTGCGCCCGGAGGCCCTCCATCTCCTTGCTCTCCTCCGCTTCGTGTCTCGTAAGCGTCATGACCATCGAGGGAGATCAACCGACGTTTGCCGATTCTCCAGCTTTATATTATTGTAATAAGCAGCCAACTAAAAATTCCACACTTACGCGCACGTACGTGTTCATATATAAACCGGCCCGAGCGCGCTTGCTTGTGTGTGTGTGTGTGATGATGACTGGACAGGGGTATCTGTGTGAGATGATAGAGGCGTTCACGTCAGGGCTTGCGAACTGGAAGGCCAGCAGGCCAAGCGGCCGCTTGGATGTGATGAGACTTGGACACGAAGAAACGTGACGCGGTCGCACTCGTACTCGTACGTATCACACTTGGTCGTCGCCACCCGTGGCGCGCGCCTCGGATCGGAACACATGGTTAATTAGGGCTTGTTTAGTTCCCAAAAAATTTTACAAAATTTTTCAGATTCCCTGTCACATCAAATCTTTAGACGCATGCATGAAGTATTAAATATAGATAAAAATAAAAACTTATTGCACAGTTTAATCGGAATTGACGAGATGAATCTTTTAAGTCTAGTTAATACATGATTGGATAATATTTATCAAATACAAACGAAAGTGGTACTATTCCTATTTTGCAAAATTTTTTGAAACTAAACAAGGCCTAGGAGTTGCGTGCTTTGCCACGCGCCCACAAGCTTTTCGTTGCACAATAGTAGGGCCTTATTTAGTTCCGAAAAAATTTGAATTTCGCTACTGTAACACTTTTGTTTTTATTTGACAAATATTATTCAATTATAAACTAACTAGGATCAAAAGATTCGTCTCGCGATTTATAGACAAACTGTGTAATTAATTTTTATTTTCGTCTATATTTAATGCTTTATGCATGTGTCGCAAGATTCGATGTGACGGAGAATCTTGAAATTTTTTTGAATTTCGGATTGAACTAAACAAGACCTAGCTCGTTCAGACTTTGGCTCCATCTTCCTGGGCATGGCGGCGTCGCAGGCCAGGAACTCGATCCTACGCGACCGGCTGACTCTGGACCCGCCCGCAGTCTCCTTTATCTGCGCACTTTAGGCACTGTTTATTTTCTCACCCAAAAATTTTTCATCCATCCCATCGAATCTTTGGACACATGCATAGAACATTAAATGTACATAAAAAATAAACTAATTACACAGTTTGGTTGGAAATCGTGAGACGAATCTTTTAAGCCTAGTTACTCCATGATTAGCCTTAAGTGCCACAGTAACCCACATGTGCTAATGACAGATTAATTATACTTAATAGATTTGTCTTGCAGTTTGCTGACGAGCTATGTAATTTGTTTTTTTATTAGTTTCTAAAAACCCCTCCTGACATCCTTCCGACACATCCGATGTGACATAAAAAAATTTCATCTTCAATCTAAACATGGCCTATAGAGCAGGGTGATCTAGGCCTTGTTTAGTTTCGAAAAATTTTCGGATTTCGCTACTATAACACTTTCGTTTTTATTTAACAAATATTGTCTAATCATGAACTAACTAAGATCAAAAGATTCGTCTCGCGATTTACAGACAAACTGTATAATTAGTTTTTGTTTTCGTCTATATTTAATGCTTCATACATGTGCCGAAAGATTCGATGTGACGAAGAATCTTGAAAACTTTTTGGATTTCGGGTGAACTAAACAAGGCCCTATACGTGCACGGCCGGGAACGTATTACATGTGACGTCACCTTACCCGCCTGGCAGTTTCGTGAAGAAGAGGCATATATCAGTCGGCATTCGCGTATGGTTAGTTAAGAGTACTTGTTCACCATCGACCAACTTGTGTCACTGTGTCTACGTACATACGCGTACGTCGCTTGCACACATGCATATCCAGTCTTGACTATTCATTCCGTGAGTGTACGTGCATATCTTGACGAATCGAAAGTGCGGCGACCATTTCTTCACGGCAGGAGACGGTACGGTGCTATGAGCATGGAGCTCTCGGCCAGGACGAACCGCGAGGCGACCTAATCCATGTCCATCCAATCCATCGGCGTTTACCAGTCCAGTCCGGTCCAGAACACCGCTTGGTTTGGTTAGTTCCGTGCGCGGCGGGCGCGCGCGCGGACCACGTCGGCCGCGGGCCACCCGCGAGTCGATCCACACGGGCAGTCGGGCACGCCGCGGCGGCGGAGGTAACGTTACGTAAGCTGTGATGCACGGATGCGCGAAGCAGGCGATCGAGGCGACGAGGCCAAGCAACAGGCGCCGACGAGCCGTCACTTGCATTGGCCTGTGCGTGCGGCAGCCGACAGGCAGATTTTGTAAAAAACCGACGCGGAATTCTAGCTCCGTGGCTGACGTTTCGCTGGGCTATATCGTGTGCGCTTTTCTTGGGCCGGAAGCAGAGTACGAGTCCGCGAAGCGAGTTCCTTGGAGTGCTCTCTCTGGCTCCTCCAGTCCTCCGAGAGGTTTCTTGGCCCTTGTTTAGTTCATCCAAGTAACCAAAAACTTTTAAATTTTTTTTATTATATTAAATCTTGCGACACATACATAAAATATTAAATGCGACGAAAATAAAAATTAATTATATAGTTTGTTTGTAAATAATAAGATGAATCTTTTAAGTCTACTTAATCTATGATTGAACAATATTTGTCAAATAATAATAAAAAATGCTACAATATTCAAAATCAAAAAAAAAAATCAGAACTAAATAAGATGTTGTCAGAAACTCAGAATTACTGTACACACAAGTCACAGGATCCCGATTCTAGAAGATAGCAGATCAGCTAGACACTGGCACGAGTCAACTTGGGCTCTTTCATGTATACAGTAGATTTGATGTGGATGTGCATGTCGTCATGCATGCGGCTTGCCGATGCGATGCGAGGATGATCCGGACGGGCCTGACGAGAGGCTGGTGGTACCGGACTAGTGGTAGCGACATACAGTACTTGGGTCTTGTTTAGTTGCTGTCTAAAAAAATTCGGAATAGTATAGCACTTTCGTTTGTATTTGATAAATATTGTCCTATCATAAATCAGCTAGTTTTAAAAGATTCGTATCGTAAATTATAAGTGTGCAATTAGTTTTAATTTTCATCTATATTATGAATGTGTCTAAAGATTCGATGTGACAAAAAATTTTAAAAAGTTTTTTGGTTTTTAGGAAAGTAAACAAGTTCTTGGAAAGTACTACAGAGCTGCTCATAGAGTAGTTGGCTGTTTTGTTGCTCATAGAGTAGTTGGCTGTTTTGTTGCGATTGGAGGGAGGGGTTACTGGAGCAAGTAGCCAAGTGTTACCGTCACATCGAGAAGCAGCAGGTGGTTACAACTCGGGAATAATTGTGGAGCAAAAGCAAGAGCCTAACTACGACATGTAAGCGGATTTGACTTCTAACTTTTCAAGGATTTTTTTATATATATTGTCTGTTATACGTGTTCCGAAAGGCACAGAGCTAGAGTAGAAGGTAGAGGACCGGGGTGGGGTATCGCCGGAAGTAGAATTTTCACCGGGCTTCCCATGCCTTTTTTTTTTTTTTTGCGAATTAACGGTTTTCATGTCATGCGTTGATTTTGACAGCACCCAAACGTGTGAGTGTGATCGTCGGTGGGTTCAACGCTCTACACGGGCGAAATGAAAAGCTGGGGTAGGAATTCAATAGCACGGGTAGGAAGATGAACGCGGATCTCGTCATTTTCTATTATCCACCATGGCTTGATGCCGTCTTTGAACGCCTCCTTTCCATGAGAGGATCACACATGTTGAATATCTAGTTTGCAACCATTCAGACTTTTTCCTTTTTATTAAGGCCTTGCTTAGATCTAAAAACTTTTTGGATTTTAACACTATAGTATTTTCGTTTGTTATTATTGTCTAATCATAGACTAACTAGACATAAAAGATTCGTCTCGCAAATTACAGACAACCTGTGTAATTAGTTATTTTTATCTATATGTAATGCTCCATGCATGTACCGTAAAATTCGATGTGATGGAGAATTTTGAATTTTTTTTTTTGGATTTCGGGTGACCTAAACAAGGTCTAATTCGATCGTTCAGCTGGACGTTGGATCAGGCCGAAAGAAGACGCGTTAATGATGGGGCCGTCTATCTGGAGGCCCACGACGTGTCGGGCCTCTTCGAGACATGGATCTAATCCTGCATTGAGTTCCCACTAGTACGACTTGACCTGAATGCTTTGGCGACGTCGCCACTCGCCAGGATCCATCCACTACAAGCCTAAGCTTGGATGCAAAAACATGACCCATGACTCGAGAGTAGCAGCCACGCACACAAAAAGTAGTAGCCATATTTCCATTTGTCATCTTGGTGAAGGGAGCAGAAATGTGCAGGACTCGAGGAGGAAAGACGGTTGTATCCATCCGTTTCTTGTGAGGCCGGTGCACGGGAACGAGTACTCCGGAAGGAGCACAAAACATGTGGATAATCACTACTGTTTGACCGGAGCCATCCAGGTTCGTTCCAGTTCCACACGTGGGTGGTCCAGCTACCACACCAGCGCGACAGCGCCACGTTTTCAGGGGTCTATGCGGCTAGATTTGTGGTGATAAACGCGATTGGGATTTCTGCGACGCATGTTTTGATGGCACGACCACGATTAAGTTGTCATCCGCATCGTTGCAAAGATTAAGGCATGTGTTATAGCAAAAACTTTATACTAAAGCATACCATATTATATGTTTACTGTGTAGATCTACTTATGTCGAGTCAAAAAAAATTAGATTTTCTATTTTATGTTTTTTTTTTGATTTATTATGACTTTTCTAAGATTCAACCAAGATAACAAAAAAAAAGACAAAATCGTTGTCACTGTAGCAAATCCACCATTCATTGTAGCAAAACCGCCTTCGAAACTGCTCTAAGCAGATAAAATGTACGGTTTAAAAAGTTAAGAGGATGGTTTTGTAAAAGAGATGGCAACCGTGACTCCTATCTTGGCTTGTCACGTCTTCATGTTGATATATATATATACAATACAACTTGAGTTACAAGGCATTCGGTTGAGATAGATTCTATCGTAACAAACCAGGCTAACTAGATTATATCTACTCTAACCGAATGCAGCTACCTTGGTACACACGGTCAAGTCATATGCCGTGTTACAATCCAAGTTTGTTACATATCTTGTTTCCTAACACCCCCACTCAATCTATACTTGTCTTTTCTACAAGATTAAGATTGTTCTTGAACTCTTCAAACTTCACATGAGGCAGCGCTTTGGTAAAACCATCGGCTACTTGATCTTTGGTTGGTAGAAACCTCACAACTAGTTGTTTCCTTGTAACCCTCTCTCGCACAAAGTGAAAATCAATTTCAATGTGCTTAGCTCTAGCGTGAAATACCGAATTTGCAGCAAGATATGTTGCCCCCAAATTATCACACCAGAGCCGAGGCGTAACTTTAAGTTTTACTCCCAATTCACCAAGTAGTTGCTCAACCCAAATCATTTCAGCTGTTGCATTTGCCATGGACTTATATTCTGCCTCAGTACTTGATCTAGAAACTGTGGGTTGTTTTCTGGCACTCCATGAGATTATATTTGAGCCAAGAAAGACAACGAATCCACCGGTTGACCTCCTGTCATCTCGACAACCAGCCCAATCAGCATCTGAAAACGCACTCACAATAGTAGGAGACCTTTTTCGAATCAATAGGCCAATATTCATTGAACACTTCAGATATCTTATGATGCGCTTTACTGCTGACCAATGAACAGTTGTGGGAGAATGTAAGTATTGGCAAACCTTGTTTACTGCAAAAGCTAAATCAGGTCATGTGAGAGTGATGTATTGCAATGCTCCAACAACACTTCTATACCTTGTACTATCTCCAACTCCTAATATATCACCATCACGTTGTGACAACTTCTCAGTAGATGACAAGGGAGTAGAAACAGGTTTACAATTCAGCATACCGACTCGGGCCAAAATATCATTTGCATATTTTCTCTGAGTTAGAAGAAGATCACCATTCTGCTTTCTCTCTACTTCAATACCCAGAAAATAATGTAAGTCTCCTAGATCCTTCAAGGCAAAGTCTTGCTTAAGAGCTTGCAGCAATACCCTAACTGCTTCATGAGATGAACTGGTAACAATAATATCATCAACATAGATCAACATATATATCTCCACGCTGCCTTTTCTATAGATGAAGAGGGAGGTGTCTGACTTAGACATCACAAACCCAAGATCAAGGAGTTTTGAACTCAATCTAGAGTACCATGCCCTCGGAGCTTGTTTAAGGCCATAGATTGCTTTCTTAAGTTTGCATACAAAGGAGGGACACTTCTTATTCTCAAACCCCGGGGGCTGCTTCATGTAAACCTCCTCTTCCAGAACACCATGAAGAAACGCGTTCTGCACATCCAGCTGTCGCAAGCACCACCCCCTGGTTACTGCCAATGAGAGTACTAGTCTGACAGTTGCAATTTTGACCACAGGACTGAATGTGTCCTCATAGTCTATACCATACCTCTGCGAAAATCCCTTTGCCACTAACCTCGCCTTATATCGATCTATCTGTCCATCAGCTCTCTTCTTGATTTTGAAGATCCACTTGCAATCGATCAGATTTTTCCCCCGTGGTGGTGGTACCAAGGTCCACGTGCCATTTCTTTGCAGAGCACTATACTCTTCTTGCATGGCACACTTCCACTCGGGACAATTCAGGGCTTCAGGAACAGACTTTGGTTCACCATCTGCAACAATATTTGCATACCTGACAGTCCCGTCAGTGTAGATTTTGGGCTTAACAATCCCGCTTTGAAGCCGAGTGTGTGGTCGAAGCCGCTGAGAATCAGGCACTGGAGCTGCATCAGACGATTCTGATGGTTCTTTTGCAGAGTCCGGTGGCGGGAGGACACGCTGCGATCCCGAGAACGATCCTGCCCCCCACGCGGCGACGTTGGAGTGGCGCCGGCGTCTTCGGAGATTTGCGCAGGCGGAGACGCGGCTTCTGGTGGTACATTATCATCAGATCTTGTGTCCTGATTTTCTGTGACAGCCTGATTCGTAGCCTCATCTGGTGGTATATCATCAACAACCTGTACATCACCGTGTTCCTGTATTTGAACTGAATCGCTAGTAACAACAGCATCAGTAACATTAGGTGCGTGACAAGTTACATCCCCACAATTAACAGGAGCAAGAGAGTTAGGCAAAAGGGTTGTTTCTTCTCGAAGGCGAGCGCCCGCATTAGAATGAAGTGTTGCAAAGGGAAACACTTCTTCATCGAACACTACATCTCTTGAGACATAAACACGTCCCGTTTTTGGCTCAAGGCATTTGAAGCCTTTATGAACGGAACTGTAACCCAGAAACACACACTGTGTGGATCGAAAGGCAAGTTTTCTGGTATTATATGGTCTCAAATTTGGCCAACATGCACACCCAAACACCCGAAGAGAGTTATAGTTTGGTTTTTCCTTGAGTAGGAACTCAACAGGAGTTTTATTGTCAAGAATCTTGGCCGGTAGAATATTGATCAGATAAGTAGCAGTGAGGAAAGCTTGATCCCAATACTTCAAAGGCATGGAAGCTTGGGCAAGCAGAGATAGACCTACTTCTACTATATGACGATGTTTGCGCTCTGCTCTACCATTCTGTTGATGAGTATGGGGACAGGATACCCGATGGGAGATCCCAAGCGTTTTGAAGAAGGAATTTAGTCGCTCGTACTCACCACCCCAGTCTGTCTGCATATGCACAATTTTTTCGGTTAAACTTCCTCTCAACAAAGTTTTGGAAGTTTTTAAAGATACTGAACACCTCAGATTTGTGTTTAAGTAGGTAGATCCATGTGTACCTACTATAATCATCGATAAAAGAAACATAGTATGCATAGCTTCCAACAGAAATAGGTGCAGGACCCCAGACATCAGAATGGATCAAATCAAGAGGAGCACAACTTTTATTATCTGATCTGGTATAGGGAAATTGTTTACTCTTTGCTTTTTGGCAAGAGTCACACACCGACTCGACATCATGACTAACTGAACAAGGAAGCAAATTCTCTCTAATGACTCTCTCAACCACGGGAAGGGACGCATGACCAAGACGACTATGCCATCTCCATGTAGATGGTCGACTCACACGACAAGCTTGCCTAGGGTGTTGTGCTCCAGTCTCTTTCAGTGGGTAGAGACCACCCTCACACTTGCCGTGATGGAGAATTTTCTTCGTGGCTCGATCCTTGATGAGAAAATAATGAGGATGAAATTCGATGTAAGAGTTATTATCAGATGTGAATCGATGAACTGAAATCAGGCTTTTGTTAGCACTGGGAACATGCAAAATATTTCTTAGATGGAAAGAACTTTGTGGGGTATGTAAAATTGTACGACCAACATTACTGATTTGCATACCTGAACCACTAGCAGTGTGAACTTGATCCACACCCTTGTACTTGTCCCGGACGGTCAGCTTCTCCACCTCTGCTGTGATGTGGTCAGTAGCCCCACTGTCCGCATACCAGTTGGTGTCGATGCCGTAGTTTGTGTGCGCTGCGCCAGCAGTCTTGATGTCGGGCTGGAAATCCTCCTCGAAACGATGCCAGCAATCGACCACCTCGTGGCCTTTCTTCTTGCAGAGCTGGCACGTTGGCCTAGGCGCTCCTTGTCCTCCAGCCTTAGACTGGTTGGACGAGTTCCCAGTCCCGCGACCGCCACCACTACGGCCGAAGCCACCGCGGTTGCGCCCACGGGCACCGCCGCGTCCACGTGCAGCAGCGTTGACGGAGGAGTTGTTGCCGCTGTTGTGATTCTCTTGCAGCATGTGGAGGCGCATGTCGTAGGTGACCATCTGAGCATAGAGATCGCTCAGGGAGATCGGAGTTGCGCGCCCCAGCACTGAGGACACCAGCGGATTGTAGTCGAGGTCGAGTCCGGCCAGGATGAACGTCACCAGTTCCTCATCAGGAACCGGCCGTCCAGCAGCAGCAAGCTCGTCTCTGATAGCCTTCACCTTGGCGTAGTACGCAGGAGCAGTTTGGCCACCCTTCTTGCAGTTAGCCAACTGCATGCGCAGATTGGTCACACGAGCCTGGGACTGCGCAGAGAACATGTCCCCGAGCGTTGCCTAGACCGCCGCCGACGTGGTCTTGGTGGCCACTTGCGCAAGTATCTCCCTTGATAGGGAGTTGTTGAGATGAGCGAGAAGTTGTTGGTCTTCCTTGAGCCACTTCTCGTACTCGGGGTTGACGGCGACCGTCTTGGTCTTGTCTTCCAACACCGGATCAATGGTCTTGGCGGGAGCAACGCGAGTTCCATCAAGATATCCCTCGAACTGTGTTGCCCGGATGCTCGGCATGATCTGCGCCTTCCATAGGATGAAGTTGTCACGTGTGAGCTTCTCAGAGATGGAGGGCCCAAAGGGTGAATGGTGGCTATGGTTGGCGGAGGAAGACGACGACGCCATTGCTGGATGAATCTATGGAAGAGGTGCTCTGATTACCATGTAAAAGAGATGGCAACCGTGATTCCTATCTTGGCTTGTCACGTCTTCATGTTGATATATATATATATATATATATATATATATATATACAATACAACTTGAGTTACAAGGCATTCGGTTGAGATAGATTCTATCGTAACAAACCAGGCTAACTAGATTATATCTACTCTAACCGAATGCAGCTACCTTGGTACACACGGTCAAGTCATATGCCGTGTTACAATCCAAGTTTGTTACATATCTTGTTTCATAACAGGTTTGCCTGTTTTTTTTGAGTTGAGAGAGAGAAAAGCGAATTTTCATTAGGGGAGGAAAAGTATACCTTTTCCTTTTTGTTGTATTTGTGCTGGGATTTGATTCGCCACACATTCTTGTAATAGAGCACTTCGCTTGTATGTGTTGTTCTTCCCCATCTATATCTATATTTGTATATACCTTATAATTATGAAATGAATCTCTACTATTAGTCTATCTCAAAATATAAGCCATCCACATTATTTCTCATTAACTATCCATATCATCTCCCATTAACAGTCATATTATTCCACTAATTTCTAACCTTTAAATGCAAAACATCTACATCATCTCCACTTAATTTCATTCAAAATTCTTGGCAATCACCACAACAACGCGAGGTATCTTATAGTTACAAAGAACATAAGTTTTCCTCTCCTCTCAACAAAAGTACAGAGTAACTAAGGGCATAAAGGAGTGTGGAAATAAGGTTACAAAGTAACTAAGAGCATATTGAGTGAGGGAATAAAGGGGTTGTAAGCATGCTGAGATCGATCTCGTACATTGTGGAAGATTTTACCTATATGCCATTAAAAAACTTGGTAATTACATATAAATCATTTAAAACATAAAATGATGAATTGATGAGATACACACTTATTCTGGCCATCCAAAAAAGTATACTTTGTCTAAGTCAAACTATTTAAAATTTAACCATGAAACAATATAAACAAATATGATCTCTAACAGTATACTGCACAAATATTTTTCATGATAAATATAATAATAATACTATTTGAAATCACATTTTTTTTATATTTTCATATGAAAAATATCTAAATTGAAGATCGTTTGACATAGGTCCCATTTACTAAAATACAAGTCATCTCTAGCTTTGACTCTTCAATGCAATGTATTAAAAAAGTGTTTATATTTTTTTATAAAACGAACTAGGAACTGTTGAAACTACTATTTAGTTTCTTTTTTTTGAATGTCAGAGGAGGGGGAATTTCCAATATATATTTATACTAGAAACTACGTGTGGCGTTGCCACACGCGTACCAGTGTTGGATCCAACGCGTCCCGATGGAGAGTTGCCCAAATGGGCTATTATTGACTTTCATCGGTTAGGACTTGTTTAGATGCGAAAACTTTTTGTATTTTGCTATTATAGCACATTCATTTATATTTGATAATTACTGTATAATTATAGACTAACTACGCTCAAAAGATTTATCTTACAATTTACAAACAAACTGTGTAATTAGTTATTTTTTATCTATACTTAATGGTCCATGTATGTAGTGCATGATTCGATGTGACGGAAATCTTAAAAAGTTTTTGAATTTTTGGATGAACTAAACAAGGCCGCACAGCAGTGTAAAAACTCAAAACCTTGCACCGTATTATATTAAGTTTAAAATAGGAATCTGAACAAAAGTTCTATGCTCTACTCTTATTTGTAAATATGATATTGTAATTATCTGCCTTGTGGTCAATAGTAACCTAATATTCGAGTACATATTGGTATTATGATACTTACATACATCTTTTTTATATTGTCCATTTTTTAGATTCATGCGCAGCTTTAGACTTTTTTGAGTCTCACAACATGTGAAGTGCTAGTTTCATGTAGTACATAGACAATAACAAATGACACGATTCATAAATCTTAGAGCCATGAGGCAATTGGATGTAGAGCGACCGGTCGGGTTGACAACTCAACAGATCCGACGGTTATTAAGTTAGGGGGTGACGTGACTCTATCGAGCGCTCGCGGTTTGGTGTAGGATTCGTTTATAGAAGATAGCCTCGAAACGGCTCGTGTGATGTTTACAAACGTTGAGAGAGGTGTTTACATTAAAATCAGATTACATTTGTGACTGCATTGCTGAGTCGAAAATCTCACACCATTTGTCTATTTAGTTTCATCGATTCTAACTCTCATACAGATACACTAATAGTAAGGAGTCTCTGTTTGAAGGCGTATCAAACGGGTTCTAATCACTGTAGTTAGGGGTGCATCTTTTTGGATCTTTTTTGGACGGAGGGGTAGCATAGCAGGGGGGTGTTATACAGGAACAGAGTGAATCTGAAGCAGAGCCGCCTGGGTCTGTTGACATGGCAAATGGCCAGGCCGAACGAACAAGCTAACCTGCTTTTTTGTCAAAAAAAAAAGGCTAACCTGCTTATTACCTGCCTTCCTGCATGCCACTGGGCAATAGGAGCGCTGCATAGCCAACAGGCGACGGCGGAACCGCTAGTTGTACCGCAACTCTGTTCAGGCACTGAACACCAGGTCTTTTCAAGGCAAGTCGTTTGGGGGCTGGACCGCTGGAGTGCAGGTTGCTGCTGCTGCTGCTGCTGCTTTGGTAGCGCTAGCGCCTCCTGTCTACTAGTTCTCTTGATCTCTCCGGCGTTGCGCTCGTCGTCATGGCGTCGCTGAGGGGGGCGAAGCGGAGGAAGCGCAAGCCCGAGAGGGCCTTGCCGGCGCAGGAGCGGCCGCTGCCGCAGCCCCTCGACGGCGACTGGTGGGACGCCTTCTCCCGCAGGCTTGCAGCAGGTATACATAGTTACATACATACATCCTCCTGTCTCCACTCTCCACCATCTCCCACTGCGTGCTGTCCGCCTGACCTGTCCCCTAGCCACGCCCGCTTCTCGTGTCCTGGGTCGCCGCCGCGGCCCCCGGTAATGCGTGCTAACCCTCCCGCGTTTAGGATTGTTCGCGTGGTGGATTCGGCGCTGCCAGATCAGGAGGACCGTCCAGAATTTGCACTGCTTGTTTGGCGTGCGTCCGTCGTGTCGCTTAATCTTCTCTGGCGGTGCTCCTTAACCCGGGTGCTTAGCGTAATAAATCTCCTGTTGCTCGCGGTTATCGGAGCCTGTGCGCATCAGACTTGCGAGGTGTACGGAGGCAAGCAACCACCGGGCGGTGCATCCCAGACTGAGGCATACGGGAATTGGTGAGGTGTGTTGCTTTGAGGGTCTGGACACCAACAGCTTCTTGTTGTGAATGCCATTGGTGTGATGGTGCCAATGTAATGTAGCAACATGTGTTTTTCGAGAGCACAATTTGTTTTGCCACTTGAGGGTTTGTTGCCTCGTCGTGTCCAATCCAGATCTGCAAAAACGGGGTGCAGTGGCGTTTAGGCATATTAGTATTACAGGTGGTGTTGATTCTGCTCATTGTGCTAGCCTAATCCAAAATCTTTTGCTTGACTATTGATGTCAATGTGTCTTGAGAATTTCTTTTGTCTTGATTAACTGAGTTCTTCTCAGTAAGGGACGAAAACACTAGTTCTTCTTCAGGCAGCGAAGGATGATGGAAACTTGTTTGGTGGATAATAGTTGGTTGTTAGTGAACACTGACATTTATATTCATCAGATTGTTTTCCCCAATCCTACAGTAGATTTTTGTTTGGGTGCAGTATATTCCAGCTTATCAGGTTTAATTACTCCTGAAGTTTGAGTTGCTTTTACATTTTAAGTAATGATAAATGCTAATTAATTTGGAAGGTGCCTGTGGCAGTGTTGCCTCTTTTTTTTTCTCGAACGTGCATTGCACAGAATTCATTAAGCTGGAAGAGAGTTTTTTGAAAACAAGTTACAAAGGACAGTGGTAATCCATAGGTTACCAGTGTCAGAACAGTCATAGGGCACCACGTGGTCGTGTATTACATGAAAACTAAAATGGCTACCACTGCAAGGCAGACTACAACACTGCCAGAACCTTAAAACATCATTACACGAGTTGAGTGATGCATTACTAGTTTAATGACCTTACAGAAATCGCTGGAGGGACTTAATTTTGTAGCCTCAGTTGTAAAGCTGATCTTAAATTTGATGTGATGGATCATCCTAGCATTATTTAGATTCATCACACATTCTTCATAATACGTGCATCAGTATAATAGACTGCTATACCAGTCAGCCAGTGTCTGTAGGCTTGTAGCCTCCCAAATGATGTTTTGCCTAAACACATACTGTAGATGACCATAGCAATTCAGCAAGCTGTAATTTGGTCAAGAATTTACTATAAGAGTCAGGAACAGATGGTGATCTTGCTTGGTCTCAATTGTGCAGTTAACCGTAGATTTGATATGAAGGATCATCTTTGCAATATTTTGGTTCATTGGACTATCTCCATATGTCTATAGTAATTTAGCAAGCTGTATTGTGGTCAGACCTACTGCAAAATCCTTAATTATGCGATGGGTTTTAGACTTTCTCTTGTACTAGGAGTGTTCTCTTTGAATCACGTCTAACAATTAGTTCAATCACCTGGAACCATCTGTCCTGACAATAAGCTGAATGGTGATATTATCAGAGTTTGAAGTCACTTCTAAAAAGATACAGTTGAGTTATATGTTCCAACTCTGATCCTGACCGAGGGATGAAGTATGATTTAATCAGATGGTCGCATAGGGTTAAATCATCATGGTTTAGATATCTATTTATAACTGCAGTATGTTTTCAATTGACAATTTTCTCTGGAACCATGAATTAAGTATCTTGTGCTTATTTGCAGCGGCTGCGGCTGCTATTCTTCAACAAGTGAACAGTATCTGCTGAGAGAGCTGGCTGCTGCTGCAGCAGCCGAAACAACTTTAGCTTCTAATAACAATGACAAATCATCCATATCCATACATTATAATACCTTCAGACTTGTCTATTAGCTGCTGGGCTTTTGGGCACTACGCTGATGCAGTGCATTGTCTTGATTTCCTGCTGTTTCCTAAAGCATGGTTATTTTTTATTTTAACTCACTGTAAAGTCTCACACATTTTCCTCTTTTGCTCAAAACTATGCAGAAGATAAACTTAAATCCTCCAGATTCTAACCCTTCATGTCTTACATACGTTGGCTTGTACAATAGCTTTAAACTGTAATTCAGATAAGGATATCTCTATTTATGATTCAGTTCGATGCTTTACAGGACAACCTTCCAAAGAACGCCAAAACTTCGAGACTGCCTTAAAGATGTCAAGGAAGACTTTTGACTACCTTTGTTGTCTGATTAAAGGGGACTGCACGAGAAAGACACAAAGTTACAGAAATTTCAGGTTTGGGGACAAGGTGGTTCTAGGTGTGGAGGATCAAGTTGCCATTGCTCTGCTAAGACTGACCACTGGTGAGTCACTTCTGGGCATAGGAACACGCTTTGGGATGAACCACTCAGCCATCTCAAACATCACTTGGAGGTTCATTGAGTGTTTGGAGGAACGTGCTGCTAGTCATCTGAAGTGGCCTGACCCTGAGGAGATGGCAGCCATCAAAGCGAAATTTGAGAAGATCCAGGGTCTCCCGAACTGCTGTGGCGCTATAGACACAACACACGTCCTCATGTGCTCTTCAGCTCAGCCCAACAGCAATGTCTGGCTAGACGGTGAGAACAGGAACAGCATGGTCCTGCAGGCCATTGTCGACCCTGACATGCGATTCAGAGATGTTGTCAGTGGCTGGCCTGGAAGCTTGGATGACTCGTGCATCCTGCGCACCTCAGGCTTCTACAGGCTCTGCCAGAAAGGCTCAAGGCTGTCTGGGCAAATGGAGCTTCCTGGAGAATCAGCAGGGTCGATCGTCAGAGAATACATTGTTGGGGATCCCAGCTACCCTCTCCTTCCGTGGTTGGTGACTCCATACCAAGAGCATGGTCTATCTGCAGAGAAAGTGGAATTCAACAAGTGTCACACCGCGACGAGAATGGTGGTGCAAGGTGCCCTGGCCAATCTGAAGGATCGGTGGCGGGTGCTCAAGGGAGAGCTGTGGAGGCCGGACAAGCATCGGCTGCCCAGGATCATCTACGCCTGCTGCTTGCTCACCAACATCATGATCGACCTTGAAGATGCCGTGAGGGATGGGATGCCGGCGTCCCACAGCCACGATGACGGCTACAGGCAGCAGGTGAGCAATTTGGCAGACGACGGCGCCGTCACTCAGAGAGACCTGCTCTGCCAGTTCGTCAGTCGGCTCGGCAGCCAATTACCGGAATGATTACGACCATTCAATATCTTCCTATGCCTTTTCCCTTCCCCCTGACATGAATCGAAGGACATCGACAGCTTATACAATTGTAAGGTGAAATTTGTTTATTTTTTATATGATAATTTTAGGCATTAGTAGACTGAAATAGTGAAATTTGCAGACAATATAAGCTTGTGGAATATTGCTTTAATATCTCAGCGTAGACATGTACCAACAACCCAGGTACTTCCGGCCTGAGGTTTCTGACAATCTTGGATATTCTGGTTTCATCAAATTGTAACCGGCCGGCAAGATGCTGGACATCTTGTTTCCTTCTTTTATACAGTAGCAACATTGCAGTTGTGAAAGCAAACTCATGTTACTGAAAGAAATATCTGCTGCAGAGAAAGTGGATTTCCGAGTGGACCTATTATCTCTGTTAATTAACTAATCACATCACAGGCATCGCAGGATTTTGTGAATTTGCTGTCGCTCATCCGACACCGAAACTGTTTCAGCCTGTCTGGTTTCTTCTTGGCTTTCAGTAGTGCACATCCTAGTATGAAATACGTAGAATGGTTCATGGATTCTTCTACGTACTGAATATATAGTACTAGGGTGGAACTACCGAACTGGATTGGAAAGGTATATACGTATTATACTTGAACATTCGTACATAACGAAAAGCAAACATGAATACATGTGAATATATCTGGTCTTGATTTGCTGGCTGTAATTACTGGAAAAGTAGGCTAGATGACTCGAGGATGGTTGTTCGCCTATCACCCTGTAAACTGAACATTTCAAAGAAATATTGCAGACATAACGCATAAGAGAAAAACAAAACGCTTCTGCTGCAATGGGTTACGCCGTCCACCGTGCAAACATCTGACGATCATGAAAAAGGATGCCTGTTCTTCTCCATTAAACAGTAGCGACGTGAAGCCAGTGAACAATAGTACGAGGGAACGAACGAAACCATCGTGCACATCCCGAACGACCTGAATGAATATGAAAAGGAGTGAGGCTAAACTCTGACAAAACTGAGATTGCTATATATGTCATCTCTGACGCCAACAGCGCAGGTAATTATTCTTCCGATAATTGATAAACTGCAGGGTTAATTGTGACAGGTGCATGCATTGCCTCATTTGATATGACTCAGCAGCATGCAGTAGTAGAAACTCGCAGGTCTCACGCTACCTTCCCGCAATTAGCTAGGAGTCATCAACTCATCATCTATGGTATCACACATGTTGTTGACTGTCTTGTAACTCGCTGTCACTACAAAAACAGCTAGTGTGTAAAAGGCAAGCAGAGACGTGAATATTCCCGTAGCGATCGATGGAGCTGAGAGGCATTGACCCGTGTGAAACGGTTTCTGTGAAGCAAGGGCGCCTGCAGGGGTTGTTCCATTCCACGTCGCTTCTTCCCAAGTCAAAATCATCGCGGGACATGTGATGTGCTTATTTCCAACTGCGTTCTTGACTTCCATGCGCTATATATAATAAGCTCCCTTGTTCTACTGAATCACTTTGTGGGACCTCATCATCGGAAGTAAAAGTTCAGGTCGCTGTCTCTGCCTGCAACATGTAATTATATTACTTTTCCTTACTAGTAACTGCTAGTACTAGCACACAGCTCACATCTTGGATTAGGAATGTAAACGGGTAGAAAGAAGAAAATGTGAATTATCAACGGTTTATTCGATTGCGTCGTGCATCGTGATGATTGCGAATGAATTAGCAAAGAGAAAGTCGTCGTGTGTACTCGTGTGTCTCTAGAGCAAGTATACGTACACTGCTTCGCCTGGACAACACCTACTTTTCCTTGAAATTTTGCGTGGGTGAATTTCTGTCAGCTGGCAGTACGTACACGAGTGTACAAGCGATGCAAGCAAACCGGACATCTGGACCACTAACAATGTACAGGTACTGAGTGCAGAAGTCGCGCGATTAATATACGGAGCTGACTTTCTTTGCAGTATTGCTCGATCGTGCACGGCGCACCCAGTGTTTGCAGCTAGCTCTATCGTAGCGACGGCAAGCAGCGATGCAGCCATGCATGAACCCTACCGGGCCAAATTAGGCTCCATTTGGTTTTCTCTGGTAAAATTTAACTCCTATATCGAATGTTTGAACACATGCATAAAGTATTAAATATAGACTATATACAAAATAAAAACACGGCTAAAGAATAATTTGCGATACGAATTTTTAAAGTCTAGTTAGTTTATAATTAAGTGTCTATTAAACTTTAACATCCTAACCAAACACCCTTAAACTACTCGTGGCGGGGTCTATGCGTCGTCATAGATTAATCCAACAAAGAGACCGAGCGCGCGAGAGTTGGGCGATTCGTGCCGTGCTCAACTCAACTATTGTTGGCCTCGATCGCGTTGCAGACTTGCAGTCGCGGATCGAGCCGAGTCGTCATAGTAAGCTCTCGAGTCCAAGATCTGGTTCAGACTACGCACACGTGATTATTCGTGGTGTTTGTGTGGAAGATTAAGCAGGAATAGTGGTGGTTGGTGCAACTAGGACCCGTGCACGCCGGCTCTCTGCACGCATGCAGCATGAGTCCTGCAGGCGACGGGCGGGCGGGTTGTTCTGTTCTGTGCGCGCGCGTACAAAGTTCAGCTTTTGGGGCACCGGATTTCAACACATGCATGAGATACTCATGCTGCGACCGACGACCTGAATCATGCTTATAGTACGACGAGGACCTATAGAAACCAACCTTTTTTTAGTTTTCCTTTGGTTTTGAGCACCTTTCAAAACCAAACAACCACGAAAATATATACATATGCACGTGTTTTTGTCACATGTTAGAAAATGTTTGGCCAGGTGTGTGATGGGTAGGAGAAATGGGGAAAATGCAGACAGCCGAGCCTTTCCTTGTATTGGACTCTATGTTGATTGAGCTGCGGCTTTTAAAAAAAGTTGTTGTGAACTGTGGGCTGTGAAAAAGTTATAAAAAAAACTAAAAGTCTCATTTGGTCAAATAAGTAGTAGCTTCTAGGAAACTGTTGTCGTTCTCTCTCACAAACAGACCCCACATATCTCCCTTTGTCAGTGACGAGTCAGTCCTACTCATCGGCTTCTTCCTGCTGGCAAATGCAGTTCGTGCACCTTATCGTCGTAGAGACTCTTGGACCCACTTCTTCCTCCTTTTGGTCGACCGCCGGAGCAGGCCGCCATGGCCTCGACGAGCCACGTCACGCTCGCTAGAACTCATGCCCATGGCTGAACTCGTGTCTACGGTGGCACTCGCACCCACGGTAGCCCTCATGCCTGCATCGCCGGAGATGGAATTAGCACTACCGACTGCCAGAGAAGAACCACCACCAGCCGAAGGAGTAGGCGCAGGACGTCCGACGAGGAGGCAGCGCTCCTCGTGCGCCACGTCGATCTCCGTCGTGCAACATGGAGGCAGGACCGACAAGTCTTGGCGCTGACAAGGAGTGAGTCGAGGAAGGAGAGGACCAACACTTGGATGGAGAATAGGTGGCAGTGCCGAAGCAAATGGGGCAAGGGCCAGCGAGATACGCCGCTGAAACCCTAGCACGGCGGCCACCTTCACTCGTGTGTACTAGATGAGGCCTTGTTCAGTTGGTAAAATTTTTTTGGTTTCGGATACCGTAGCACTTTCATTTGTATTTGATAAATATTGTCCAATCATGCACTAACTAGGCTTAAAAGATTCGTCTCACAAATTACAAGCAAATTGTATAATTTGTTTCTGTTTTCGTCTATATTTAATGTTCCACACATATACCGTAAGATTCGATGTAACGAGGAATCTTGAAAATTTGAGAGCTAAACAAGGCCTGAACACTCCTCTCGCTCGGATGTGAACAGATGGGAAAAATAGTGAATCATTTTTTCATAACCGATGGCAGTGTGGTGAAAGCTAAACCAGACACCCCGATTCATCATTCTCAGTTTCTTCAAGTACAAAATAATTGGTCAAATCGTTGTTGGCACGTAAGTACGTTTTACCTCCAAGCTAGACGGCAAGACCAGGGCCTTGTTTAGTTTCAAAATATTTTGCAAAATCGACACTGTAGCTTTTTCGTTTGTATTTGACAAATATTGTCCAATTATGGACTAACTAGGCTCAAAAGATTCGTCTCGTCAATTTCGACCAAACTGTGCAATTAGTTTTTATTTTTATCTATATTTAATACTTCATGCATGTGTCTAAAGATTTGATGTAACGAGGAATCTGAAAAATTTTACAAAATTTTTTGGGAAGTAAACAAGGCCCAGGACTGCAATTCTACCTAACGATGCCGCGCCGGTACCTGATGCAAGCGTCGGTACGTACCCATCAGTCAGTAGTAGTAGTAATTCAGATGGCCACTGCAGGACCAAACTCGCGGCGAGCTCAGCTCTCAGGTTCATTTTCCGCGTGCTATCTACGTAGCCGGATTAGCTGGCCCCCATACAATAGGCGTCGACTGAAGTTAGGTGCATCACCTACTACTACTGGTCGATCGTCGCGAGTTTTTTAACGAGATTTTACGGCAGCTTTTAGAGGCGCCTGGTGGCTGAGCACGACGGCTAACGCGTTGACAGTTGACTCAGCTATACTACTTTTTTTTTACTTGGTGCGAAAATATTACCTTACATTACATTCGCAGAAGCAGCTAGTTGGTTGCTGCTGCAACTGCAAGGCTGCTTTTTTTTTTTACGAGTATAAGCAGCATAGTTTTTTCGTTCAAACAATATGGCCACACGTACGTCGTTCATTTGTTCAAACAACTCCAACGAGGGACTGATCGATTAATTATTTAATTAAAGCGTGATTGATCATGCATGGATTGGAACAGGAACAGGCGAACAGCATTATTCCCTGTCAAACAAAGTTAGTTGGCAGTATGACAATGAGTTAACGAATAGTGTAACTTGTCGACTCTGGTTCCAGTCAGATGCCTCCAGTTTGGCATCCCAGGCTAGGAAAGGAACATCAGTAATATAATAATTTTGTTTGCGTTGCCGCGCTGCTGCTCTTATGTTCTCGGCAGGGGTTTTAATTTTGGTATTGCAAAAATTCTGGTCGCCACCGAAATTATCAGGTTTTGTAAAATTTCACTGAATTTTAAAAAGACTAATAACATATAAAGTATGCCTTTCCTAAAAATTTAGATCTAAACAAATTTTAGTATGATTTATGATTACATATCTAATGATTAGAAGAATATATAGTATAAACAATAAAAAAATATGAGTATAGATATATAGCACATGTATTAGTGTATTATAAAATTTTAGCTTTTTTCTAACCACCACTAAAAATACCGGAAAATTCAACCCTCTTCTCGCACCCAAGAAACATGAAAATGTGCATGAAAAATTTAGATTTTGTCTGCTTGGCAACCGAATATTTTGAAAGCTCCTGGCAACTGATTTTTGCCATGCATTTACAATGTCTTTTAGCTATATTTATACTGTTTTGTTACTCTACTTACAATAATTTTCTTCAATGTAATTTATTGGACAACGTAATGTAATTTGGGGATTAACACAATTTCTGTTTTTATAGATTGCGGATCTCAGAGAACTATATGCCAATTTTCAAGAAAAAATAAATTATTTATATAGATTGCAAATATTAAAGGAATATATGTTAAATTATTCATAAATTTTAGAAAAAAATACAAATTGTTCACAATTATGGGGGTGTTTGGGACTGCTCCACAAACTCCACCATGGAGCAGCTCCACAAAAAACTGAAGTTTGTGGAGTACCTCTTTAGATGCTCTCACAACTCCACCCTTTTTCCTCGAACTGAGTGCGTGGAGCTGAAACCGTTTGGCTAAAAAACGTGGAGCAGAGCAGTCCCAAACATCCCGTATGTACGGGAGGGGACCTTGGAGGTAGTGCAGGCGGAGGCTGTGGCCCTGGTGATGGTGCCGAAGGTGACCTTGGAGGCGGTGCAAGCGGAGGAGGCGACCTTGGTGGTGGTGTCGGTGGAGATAGACTAGACGGTGATGTCGGTGGTGAACTTGGCGAGGGCTTAGGAGGAGAAGCTGGCGGTGGCCTTGGGGCTGGCGCTGGTGGAGGTGGTGGCTTTATTGGCAGCTATACATGGCCATGCAGTCCGTGCCCCGGTAGCCCGGTCCGAGCATGGCTTGGCCCGAGGGATCAGGTTGTGCCTGGGCCGCCACCTAGGCACACGGCATGGCATAGGCACGACCCGCTTCAACGGTCAGCCCATTGAAAATAAATTGTCGGTGTAATTATGACTTGTTTCTATATGTTGTTAATTGTTATATTAGTGAAAATGATGAACATTTGATGAAAATGATGAAATGTTTCAACATTTGATGAAAATTTTGATAAAAACGAGATGTTGTCAGTTTGATGGGCCGTGGATCGGACCGGCATGGCACGGCGTGCTTGATGAACCCGCATGGCATGAAAACCAGCCCGCGGACCGTGCCGAAGGTCAGGTACGAAACCCGTAGAGGCATGCCCCGCTAAGCACGATGGCCCGTAGCAGCCCGACGATCTATGGCACGACGTCAGCGCGGCACAGTCCCTTGGACATATATATATGCAGGTGAATTCGTCGCGCGTTGTTGCTGCAGGATTTTCTTAAAGTAAATCATTATATACATACCATTACTATATGGTATTCAATATATTATGTATGTATGCATATATATATGAATTTGACTTGCATGTATTTTATTGTATTAGATGTAGTAAAAAATTGCTAAGTTAATAGAAGAAAAACTAATATTTGGTTACATTATAAATGAATTGGTGATGAAACAAATAGTGTATTTACATGACTTGTATGTTAATAGATTAAAGATTTAAAGTATCTCACATGATATAGATGATATGGTCATTTTTTTTAATTAATATGGGATGACATGGACTTAGTGGGGAATGATATAGACACCTTGTATAAAGAGATAGAACATTTACTTGGTGGGGAATGATGTGGATACCTTACATGAAGAGAGAATTTATATAGTGATGTTTAATTTTATAAGAGTACAGTATGTGATATTGGCAGCGACGCGGGAGGAGATGCTGGCGGCAGTCTTGGTGGCGGCATGGGAGGCGGTGTCAGAGCTAGCAGCGATTTCGGCGGCGGCACACGCGGTGGGTTTGGTGGTGGATTGGAAAAATCGGTTGCCAGCCAAAACAACTGTTGCTCTTGAGCAATTGTCAGAATTTACATATGGGTTGATTGACGATGAAATGAAGTAAAATTTAGGCTTTGTTTAGATGCAAAAAGTTTTTAGATTTTGATACTGTAGCATTTTTGTTTTTATTTGACAAACATTGTCTAATTATGGAGTAACTAAGCTTAAAAGATTCGTCTCATGATTTACAGTTAAACTGTGCAATTAGTTATTATTTTTATCTATATTTAATACTTCATGCATGTGCCGTAAGATTCGATGTGACGGGGAATCTTGTAAAGTTTTGGGTTTTTGGGTGTATTTAAACAAGACCTTAGTAATTAAACTTAAACAAAATTTTATGCAAAGATCGGGAAAGGAGAGCGAGGGAAAATTGGCATGTACTTAAACTGGAGCGGTTCAAGGATGGCGGAGCTTTATTAATCATTAATTAAAACTTCTCGGTCGTTCTCTGTCCCTTTTTTATGCGAGACTTCTGGGTCGATAATCCATAGGTCCTGAGAGGAATGAGTGTGCAGAATTGCAGTCATATAGTCAGACACTGACGGCACTGTACGTTCTAGAGGATGGCGATTGTTCCGTGCGTCCAGTCGATAGACCTAATAAGGCCAGATAATTTTTTTTTGATTTTGACACTATAGTTTTTTTGTTTTTATTTAACAAACATTGTTTAATCATAAAGTAACTAAGCTTTAAAGATTTGTCTCGTTATTTATAGGTAAATTGTGTAATTAATTTTTGTTTTTATTTATATTTAATGCTCTATGCATGTGTCGTAAAATTTGATGTGACGAGGAATCTTGAAAAGTTTTTGAATTTTGAGTGAACTAAACAAGGCTTAAATGGAATTGAACGTACTGTTTGTACCCCGATGGAGGTGTGAAAGGCGTGCCCGCTCGAGAACATCCGCCGTCGCGGCAGAAGTAAAACATGGCGAACGGACGAACGGACGGACGGCATCCAATCCAAGTCGCGGCCGAGACGCCACCCACCACCACGTACACGTACAAGCGCGCACGTCACCTGATCGCCGCGCAGTCAGATCTCTAGAAGAGCAGCGTCAGTATAGTCAGTTTCGAGACGGGGTATAGCCACAGCTTCTTGATCGACACACACATGTTGACTACGACATCACGAGGAGTACTGCACAGTCACACACACACACACAGCTGTGGTCAAAGTACAGCGCTCGGAATAGTACACACATCCACGTCTAGAAACAGACCGTAACAGAGATCGGGTCGTCTCAGTCAGAACCATCACCAGGTATAGACGACGCAGCCTATACTATAGGCGAGTCGTGCCCCATTTCCTCTGCGTAGTACGTGCAGGGCAGGCTGTCTGGAACCCAGTTCCCTGCTACCAGCTGCTATATATACCAGCCCCTGCGTCCGTCCATGCCTTGCACACAATCGCCGCACGTTGCCCGGTCGCTTCCGCGTGGTTTTATTTGGGGCAACCAGCAGCTAGCCGATGGCCAAGAGGGAGAGGGCGGCGTGGGAGGTGGAGGCGGGCGCCGCCGCGGACACGGCCCGCCTGCTCATGCTCCTCGCGCAGGCGCAGCAGCAGCACCTCCTGCAGCAGCACGCCCACCACCACCACCACCACCACCACGGGGTCGGGGTGCCGCCGTTCCCCGCGGGGCGCGCCGCAGTGCACGGGCGCGTGTTCGAGTGCAAGACGTGCAGCCGGCAGTTCCCCACGTTCCAGGCGCTCGGGGGCCACCGCGCCAGCCACAAGCGCCCGAGGGTGCTCCAGCAGCAGCAGCTACAGCAGCAGCAGACAGTCGTCGCCGATCACGCGGGGCAGCTCTGCCTCGGGCGCCAGCCGCTGCAGCTGCCGCTGCCGACGACGACGACGCCGCAGCAGGCCAAGCCGAGGGTGCACGAGTGCCCCGTATGCGGGCTGGAGTTCGCCGTCGGCCAGGCGCTCGGCGGCCACATGCGCCGGCACCGCGCCGAGGCCGAGGCCGAGGCCACCGAGGCGCCCAGCAAGGTGATGATGCGCCCGGCGCACGACAAGACCTGCGACGTCGCCGGTGGGATCTGCCTGGACCTCAACCTCACGCCGTCGGAGAACTGCGCCAAGTGCCGGAGCGTGGTGGTGCTAGGCGCCGCCGCCGGGCAGGGTGTACATAAGACGCTCGCCATGTTAGATTGCTCGCTGTAGTAGTTGAGCCTTCTTCTTCATTCCGTTAGACTGCACATAGATGATAGATCTTGTTCTTTCATGGCGGTTTGTTTGTTTTGTTTCTCTGCTCATCTTGGTATACTGTTCCATTGTTACCTTTTGGGTTAACCCAATTCCTGTTGGGGAAAAAGACATGTTAGATTCTGTAGTTCTCTGCTGTAAACTGTATCTTCTTAGGCCAGGGTAGTTTTGAAGGAAATAATAGAGATGAACTCTTGCGTCTTTTTGCGGTGTAAATAGTAATAAATTAAATCATTATATGCTTCACTAAGCGCTGATCATTTACCAACAAACTAGGAGTCCTGCACGACTTTGTACTCTTTTTTTATTAGTTTACCACTTTGTACTCTTGGTGCTTATAAAGATGTTATTGGTCAAGCTTAATGTTCTCTTGATTACATACTTTTCAATTTAATTAACATGTTTTTTTTTGGAACGAAGGCTAATATGTTTGATGACCGCAACGCCAACCATGCAGGTTCAGTTGTAAGGCTTTTAGAATTTCGCTGTGTCTTCAATAGGTCATAGAATACACCAACATAAACGCAAGAAGATGGATAAAAAAAGCAGAATAAGTTAAATAAACTCAAGAAGATGAATAAACTAATGAACATGAATTCGTCCAGTTTAAAGTGCAAATGGCATGTGTTCAGACCAGTTATCCTAAATTGGATTAACCCATTCTCCATGAAGATTGAAGGGGAAATGATCTAATTTTCTCCTAAATCACCTCCAGTAGTTGATCAAAACTTAGCGTAGCCACTGAACCGGTAGTTTTTCGCCTTCTGGACCCTTATCTCCCCACGATCTAGCATCTACATGCTATTTTTCAGATCCCTAGCTGAAACAAACAAAACCTTAATTCCTTTACAATTTCTATTTCAAGCTCAAATAAATATTAATGGTTTTTTCACTTTACTCTTGATGTATAATGTCAGGATTTCCAATTTTCTGTAATTATTGAAAAAATAAACTTGAAATTTTACATCAACATGGAGAAAATGAGTAAATATGTATAGTCTTTTAGAAAATTTCAGTTAGATTCGGTGCCAAGTTGTGTTACAAACTTACAATCACTTGATGTGTTGCCCCGATGAAAATCCTCATCATTTAATTATTATTTATGTTTAATGAAGCAAAGAGCAAGAAAGAAAAGCAAGAAAACCGTCATGTATAGTGCTAGCCATTCCATCAGTTGCTGCAATCATTAGGCTATAGTTAAAATAACCATGTGGTTGGCAAAGGTTTAAAATTGTCAATGATCCAAACAATCGGCATACTCTAGTTGAAATAACCGGTCTTATAACATGTGTTGCCTAATTTTTTTAAATATAACATGTGTCATTCATACGTAAATAATCAGATCAATCATTCGACAAAGAATGATCCGTCTGAAAAAGTGCTTCTGCAATATCATAACATTTTAAGATCTATAGATCAACAAACGCCTTACTATTTATGCAACAGGCTTAGGGAAATGACTCGTTATTATGCACTGAAGAAATATGATGCTAATATGGTGAATACGAAGTTGAGACAAGTGACAATGTAAAACAAGGTCTCATTGGAGGTAGAGTGTTTATTATACTTCCCCCATTTGAAAATGTAAGGCATAGTTTTGGCTCGGCCTACTCTCCAAAGTTAAACTCTAACGGTTTAACTTGTGTAATCCTCTTATACTATACAATGTTTCTAGGAATAAAATTATAACCGTACCATAAGATAGTGCTTTCTAATACAAATCCAATACACTTTTATATAACAAAGTTTACATCTTTGCAGGATAATTGCTAGTTGAAATTACAAGATTTGAATCTTAAATGCATGTGTGCCTTATAAACCAAATGGTGGGAATACCTCACATCAATTTAATGACCAAAGAGAGCTCGTATATAAGAGTTGGGTTTTAAATCATTTCCTGAAATTTTTAATACAGCGGCATATGATGCCAAGCCAATCGATCTGGTAGTTGTTGATGTCTTTCTCATTGATTATTCGATGTTCAGATGGCCTTGAACACCACACGTGCACATAGAAAGGACCATACCTCTAGACAGTGTATGCTGCAGTGAACTAGATTACCTGATTTATCTCTATACCTTTGAATTCTCACCATATTTGATAAGTACGGGATGAGACACTATCCTTGTCTACATGATTGGTTAACGCAACACACTGCTAAAAAAACTATGGACAAGACATTTGATTACTACATATGAAAATGGATAGATGGTCTCTAGACAAATGTCCGCCTCTATTAATCATTACTACATATGAAAATGGATAGGTGATCTCTAGACAAATGTCCGCCTCTATTAATCATTTACAAAGGCGGGTGTTCTAAGGTGATCAACTCTATAAATTGATTATTTATAAAGGCAATCGCCATCATCCGTCTCTCTAAATATATTAGTAGACACGGGCATCCTTAAGAAATTAAAGCGCCTTCCTAAATGACTATTTTCGGAGGCGCGAATCTCTTAAAGGTGCCACATTTACAAATCAATTAATAGATATGATAGTCTTGATGTTTGTCTTTAGAAATAGTTGTCTAACGATAATCGTAAATTTTCCATATAAAGTCAAACGAAAATAAAATTTATGCCAAAATATAGAGATCGAAGCAGTCTACAAGAGTACAACTTTGTAATAAATAAGTTTTTTTACAAAAAAAATGTTTAAAGCTAAAAAAAGTTGTTTTAAAGTTTGGAATTTTCAAACGTATCAAAAGTTGATATGGTCTATATAAAGGTGTTGTTTTCAATATGATACTAAATTTGCAATTGGCAGTTGTTTGATTTGAAGTCATATAGCTTCCCAATTGTTTGCTTTAAATTCTTAAATTTTGCAAAATTAAAAGTTGGAATTTCAAACGAATTTGGATGTTGACATGGTGTATACTAAAGTCGTAGTGCACCATGTAATCTACAACTTTATAATTATTTTTTTAATTTAAAATCATTTAGAGTCCTACATATTTGTTTTTAAAAATCAGATTTGATATTTAAATTTAAATTTTTTTGGATCAGTTCACAAGGAGACACCCACATATTAAAATTGTAGTGTTTGACGTGATCTAAAACTTTATGATTGGTTTTTTTATTTGTTCACGAATTACCGAAATTTCAGCCAAATCTATCAGCCATTCAGCAGCGTTTTTCTCTCGCAACAAATCAGCCAACAATACTTACTATGGCTTATCAGCCAAACGAACGAGATTCGACGTAACGGAGAATTTTGAAATTTTTTTTGCAAACTAACCCGGGCGTAAGTTCATCTACTGCAGAAAATCCACACAACAGCAAGCAAGCCACAGTGCCACACTATTCATAATCTGCTATAAATCTAGCAAATGGAACAAATAGTCCACTAAGGCCATTCTCAATGAGAGTTTCATGACACAATTTTCAATACATCTATATTTTGAAAACAGTGCACAGGAGTTTCTCTACTCCCATAAAACTCTTATCATCTCTCTCTTCATTAATATAGCGCCATATCAGCATATTTAATGTGCATGAAACTCTAATGAAACTTCTGGAGACAACTACAGCTCGCATAGTCCGCGCGAGTCAGCCGGCGGCACAGCCATCGCGCTCGCAGCCGGTCACCTCGACTTTCCACAGATCCCAGCGACACGCAGGCGAAAAACAGGCAGAGAGTAACGAAGCCGTTTCGGCAATCGAAGAAGCATCGGGCGGAAGCGCCAGAATTTTACCTGCCGATACGGACAATCGAAGGGAAAAAATCGTGGGAACGGGAACCGAACAATCGATTCACAAACACAGCGGGTGTGGATCTGTTCGGAGGGAATCGTGGGAACAGTTGGTGGGGTTGGGCTTTTTGTATGGGGTTTCTTGGTGGATCGTGTTTGCTCCTGATCGATCATGGGCTGGGCAGCCACTTTGATTTGATCGATGATAGGTCTCGGTCGGTCGACTTGCAAGTTGCAGACTCGCAGTGTTGCTCGAGCCTCGAGCTACCATAGTGTGACGGTGTATTTGGGGTAATAAAATCCCACCAAAAAAAGAATAATTACCTAACCTTGGTGCATGTCGACTTCACACAAACTCACATCGTCAACGCTCATTAACCCCACCATCACGCGGCTGCAATACAAGCTTATGTTTTTTTTCTCGATAAAGCTACTTCTAGAACGTCCGTCCATCCGGACAGACTCAACTTGCAATGCGCCCCATCCGACCGTCCCGTCCTCGTGAGATGCGTCCCGTCCTCACAAGCCTCCGCACCTGGTCTCTTCTCTGTCCGTTGCCTCGCCCGCTCCCTCTCTCCACTCCTCTGCACTGCGCCGCTCGCTGCTGTGCTTGCTATTGCTCTCGCGCGCTGCTGCTCTCTGGGACGGCTACCACGCTCACATCTAGCTTACCGTCACCTCGTCTGTTCGTACTCCCTTCCTTTCTCTCTTCCTCTCTCTGTGACCTCCATGCTACTGGATAGGGAGGCGATGGTGGCGATTTCTAGTGAGCCACCCCTCCCTCTCTCCCTCCCAGCCTTCTTCCCTTGCTCTACAACCTCCATGCAACTGGAGAAGAGAGCGGTGGTGGCAGTTCCGGGCGAGGTAGGTCTAGATCTGAGACATCCTCCTTCCTCTCATCCACCTCTCCTCTAGATCTAAGTTCTCCTTCTGCTCCTCCTTCTCATCCTCCTTCTCCTGCTTCTCTTCTAGATCTGGATCTGAGAGATGTCGCGATGGCTAGAGTTTCGGTGAGCTCTGTTGCAGTAGACTTAGTTTGTTATTTCAACAAGCAACATTTCTTTGTTACATTAGTATTTTCTCTGACGTTGCATCTCAGATTGCATTTTTTGTTTTTGATGTTGCAGTAGTGTTGTTTTGCTATTGCAACAAGTAATTTTCTTTGTTTCATTACTCTTTTTTTTATCTGACGTCGCATCTTGAATTTGCCCTTTTGTTTATGTTGTTGCAGTATCATTTTTTTATTGTTGCAACAAGTAACTTTTCTTTGTTGCATTAATCTTTTTTTATGTTGTTCTCTTTTTGCATTTGCTTTTTTGTTCAGTTTTTGTTGCAGTAGTCTTTGTTATGGTGTTGCAACAATCAATGTTTCTTTGTTGCATTAGTTTCTTTTTTTTCTCTTCTTACATATCGTGTTGCAGTAGCCTTTGCTCTGTTATTGCAATAGTTTTCTTGTGATTTTACAGTAAAGTTTGTTCCATGGTCAGGATATGAGGCACCTAGCAGGGCACGGCGGGGGATTGGACAACACAACGGAATGACAGCGTGACAAGGTGGCGGGGTGGGATGGCGGATGGACATGCGCCCCCCTTATTCGCTGATGCAACTCACTGCTTCGCGCCTGCCTCTTAACTCGCTCGGCTCTATCCCGCGCCTCTCTCCCATCCCACTAGTAGCGCCCTGTGAGGTGGGCGTTCCGTGGGAAAAGCGTTCCCGTGCGGGGGGAGGGGGGTGTTCCATGTGAAGGGCGGATGAGGTGCGTCCGGACGGGACTTTAGATCCGGACGTCCGGGCGCTAGTAGTGCCGGTTTTTTTCTCTACAATCAATAACCTAACCTGTTCGAAAAAATATATTATTCCTTTTTTGAGTGACGACGTTGGTACTCAGTACTGACGACCTCACGGCGTAACGAGCAAACGGGCGTTAGGGACAGACCATATTACCTGCCGCTACGCTGCTAGACGAATAAAGCTGGTATATACATGCAACGCAAGACTCTTCCACGTGGTCACAGCTAAAACAGCTGCTTTCCAGCCCCATGCTTCGTCAAGCCACGTCCAATTCTACCTCTACATCTAGAGAAAGGCACACGAAGGCATGGAATATCCTTTTGAATACTCCAAAGCGAAGCAAAGCATGGAACAGGAAAAGTGGAGGAGTTTCCATGTGCTCAAGAATATGCCAAGGAAGATACCACATTTTGGCCTGTGAAAAGTACAGTCCACCACCTAAGCTTCCACTCGCCGGAAGAAGCCTCGAGCTCTCTATATATGCATCCTCATCCAACATCTTCCATGGAGGACCCGTCCTCCCCTGGCCGGGTGTCCCTCTCTAGTTTCTACCCCCAACATTGGCCTGACGCAGCTGCCATGTAGCCCGTGCAGCGTTCCCACTCTCGGCTTCACCGGAGACGGCGAATACTTCGCGGCAACACCGGCGACGGCGAGTACTACAACGGGCGCTGACTGTGGTGCTGGTGCCCTGTTGATAGGGCAGGGCAGCTGGCGTTCGGCCATGTAGGGCAACTATACATCTTTGGCAGATCTTCATCTTCCGTGGGAAGATGGTAATGGAGTGCGTGTATATCCAGACCATCTCTTTGATGAGTCATAGTAGAGATGCAATATCATGTATCCATTATCTTCATTACAACAGCAATAATGAGAATTATTAGTGAAGTGTACCTTGGGCCCTTTGGGTGCAACCGTGCAGGCTATTGTACATGTCTGTAGCGACAAGTCATGTTGCCTTTTCAGATCTTCCCGGCCTCTTTGTGAAGGCTCATTTAATTAATTGGGTATATTAATTTGTGTATATGTTCCACGCAAATAGAGTGTATTGTAATCGATATTCCCTGATCATAGTAGACACATATGCATTATTGAGTATTGACAACAAACAGCAACATAACAGGCAGAGGCAGCTATATATATACAGTATGATCTTCCATGGAACACAGTGGGTTCAGTAGCCAAACCGGCCTATGTGTTTCCCTCACAACATGTGAGTATGTGACACCCATTATCACTCTTCAACGAACCACGTTCTGACGTTCCCTCCTCTCGTGATGATATTGACAAGCCATATACACAACCTGCAGCAGCGGCGAATCCACCACCGGTGGGCGGTGGCGCTTGGAACAGAAGGGGACGCGCGATGGCGGGACCGAGGGCTTTGGAGAAGACCAGAACGCGCAGACGCCGGCCACCAGCTTGACGGTTCACGAGGACGGCGGCGCCTGGATTGGACACGAACGGACGGTGCAGGCGGGTGCGAGGTTCCGCATCCTGGCCGCGCGACCGGGCTCACCTCGCGGCTGGCGTGTGCCGATTCCCCGGGCAGAGCGGGGCGAGGCGGCTGCCGGCTAGGCCCGCGGCGCTGGGTGTCCGGGCGGGCAGCGCCCCAGGCCCCCCAACCGTAAACGCAAGGAGGTACGACGGGTGCAAGCCGGCGGATCGGGAGAACTCGGCAGTCGGCGATGGGTGTGGGGTACAATATGGGGAAAGAAGATTGGTGAGGAGTGAGGACCATCCCTATTTAGCAGAACTTCATGCGGAATGAGCAGCCGATAGATGGGCCACGGTATCATTTTAAACATACGCATGGTAAATGACATAGGAGTACCTCATAGAGTCATAGTCATAGACCACACGTCAGTCATATATCTACACCGTGTTTCCGTGCAGACTGTTCTCACCAAATTGTGGAGGGAAAGGGATAGTTGCAGAATTTATCTCAATGGCAAACGCTGGTAAATAACGTCAAACTAGATCTGCTATGGTGGGGTTAGGAATGAAAACCGACAAAGGCCTCGTTTAATTAGATACGAAAAGAATTTAGATTTCGATACTGTAGCACTTTTATTTGTATTTAACAATTATTGTCCAACTATAAACTAACTAGGTTCAAAAGATTCCTCTCACGATTTTCCAATTTAATTGTGCAATTAGTTATTTTTTAATCTATATTTAGTGCTCCATACATATGCCGTAAAATTCGATGTGCTGGAGAATCTTAAAATAATTTTGAATTCTGGAGTGAACTAAACAAGGCCAAAGACATTTGCAATCCGATGGACACGGTTTCTGCTTTTTTTACCCGACCGTTTTATGCATTCTTAAAGAAAACGAGTCAAAAGGAACTCATTATAGGATCAAAAAACACAAAAGAAAAAAACTAGTGTTTTTCAACCATATTGTCGGATCCCTTTTTTAGTAAAAAAATCCCATTTTACTCATTATAAGAAACTTGTTGGCCAAAATGCTTGGTCTATATGCTAGTGTCAGGATCATTTGTTGCTTACATTAGACCTCTTAAGGTCTAATTGATTGCTCACATTAGACCTTACGCAGCATAACCTAGGCCCATGTAAGCTCATGTAGCGTGTTGGTGTTTGGTTATTCTGCACACGTGAAACCACGTTTGATTGTTTACGTTTTGTTGCATATAGTTAAGTCCAAGTTTTAGTTGAGATCTCATGTTTGTAATACTTCGCTATGGTTGTATTTGGTACAACTGCCACTCAACTTTCTAACAGGCGCCAGCAGACCTCCCGATGTTGTTTCAACTCTTCCCCTTGTAGTCATCGATGTATCTTCCCATACTCCAACCAATTGGGATCCTAATGGATTGGTACTAGAGTGGGTGATCCTTTTAGTGAGAATTTCATCATAGGCTTGTAGCTATGATATGTTACATCTTTAGGCCAGGTACATGGTCTAACTCATTCTCCTTAGTGGAGTTTTGGCTTTAGTGGTGGTCCCCAGTATGTTGTCATAGTTTTTTGAGCAATGTTGTGCAGAGTTCTTGGCACTGGCATAGGTAGGCGGCTAGTAGGGGGCATGCCACCTCCCCGTGCCCCCAAACATATGATTTTTTTTGCCATATACTATGTACGTAATATGTGTTCTAAACCTAATTAGTCCTATATTATAACCCTAGGAACAGTGACAGAGCCAGCGGTGGGGCTGCCAGGGCTCCAGCCCCTCCCACGGCCACAAAATCCATGGAGCCCCCCTTAGCCCCTCCTATAAATTTTTCGTCATTGATGTACTTTAAGAAGGGGCTGAAATTGTCTCAAGGTAGAATAAGCCCCCCTAAATATTTTCCTAGATTCGTCCCTGCTTAGAAACTTGAGAGAATTCCTTGTGAGCCACTATAAAAAATCATGGTTCCTTATGAGCCACTGAAAAAAGTTCAACGGATTTCAGCGCCACTACTCTAAAGTTTTTTTGCCCTTCAGGCCACTGCTGTTAGATTAGGCTCTATTGGTGTCAAACCGCGGGTGTAAAAAGTCAAAAATACCCTTAGGTGTAAATATGCTTTTATTTTTTTGAGCATCTTAACGACTTCAAATGAAAAAAAAAACTCAAAACTAGAAAGTTGTATATCTCGTTGAGATCTACAATTTTCGTATAAAAATTATTTTCATTTAATTTCACGAAAAAGATATGTTTTGATATGGTTAATATATATCTTAGAAAAAGCATATCTTTTTTGCGATGTTGAATGAAAATAATTTTTATATGAAAATTGTAGATCCCGAGGAGATCTACAACTTTTTAGTTTTGATTTTTTCTATTTAAAATCATTAAGATGCTCAAAAAAATTAACAGCATATTTACACCTAAGGGTATTTTTGACTCTTCGTACCCACGGTTTGACACAGTTAGAGCTTAATCTAACGACAGAGGCCTGAAGGGCAAAAAAAATTTAGAGTAGTGGCGCTGAAGTCCGTTGAATTTTTTCAATGGCTCATAAGGAATTGTGATCTTTTATAGTGGCTCACAAGGAATTATCTCTAGAAACTTATAGCTAATATGGATGTTAGAGCTTTAAACGCTTGATATGTTTATACTTTATACCCAATGATGAAATTTTTTAATATTTATACATACATTTACTGGTCTTAGCTACATTCAAATAGTCCAAAGCAGTGTCTGTCATTCATTGGCTAGCTCCCCTTCCCCATGTTCCCCTATGCAGTATACGTAATCCTTTAGGCAGTCATTGTGATTGGATGAAGTCGTTGTCACACAAGTCTAGTTGTTAGTTATTTCGATCGTTATACCAAAGTTGTCAAAGGGAAAGGGTGGTGCACTTCTATAAAGTTTTTAGAGCATCTCCATCTATTTTTTAAACCTACTTTCTAAATTCTCATTTGGAAAGTCATTTTAAATTTCTAATAAAATTATTATTTGCATGTCTTAACACTTTAACAACTTATCTATATCTTATTCGGTAATCTGGAGGGCCAACTTTGTTTTTTTGACGAACGAGAAACCATGAAAAGAAAATGAGAATATATTCGGAAACATAGTTGAAGAAGTTGTTCGGACGAATTTTTTCACCAAGATCTCTATATCTACCAATACAAGAGGATATTTATAAAAAATTTCTTGGAATTGCTCTTAGACCTGGTTTATCTCGAGAAAATCTAGGCATCACCTAACCTTTTTGTTTGTTCCCTTCTATCTAATAAACATTGCTGCAAGGTTTTTACCGTCCATTCGGAACTTCATTTGTCCTCACAGTTTTTTCTTTCTTTTGTATTTGGTTTGTTTTCCCGACTTTGACAGCCAAATTTTGGCGATGCACACGAGCGGATGGACACCAATAATTTGTACGAGCGTGCGTGGGCTTATGATGATGGCCCGGTCGATCGAGCCATGTGGGCAGCCCATGTGAGGCTAGACACGATGGCCAGGAATTTGGAATCTACTAACATGCACGGGTTCCCTCTTTAGTTATAGTCGCTGCCCTTCTTGTTTCTTTTCTGGCTGCATGAGCGTCCAGCTCGATCAGGTTGCAGCACCAAGAAAATAAGTAATAAGATTTAAAAAGAGAGAGATTCCATTGTGATAAGACTAAAAGGCCTCGTTCGGAGACTCTTTTACGCGGCAACATAATAACTTTTATTCGTCTAATTACTAACATTGGCGTCAAATTTTTCTACACATCTCGACTATTGTTTCTATGCATCCAATCGATCATCATGTGTCATGATTCAAAATTCAAATTTATAATTTTCTTTCAAAAATATACTCACAATGGATCTTGAATCGTGTAAAAAAAATATTAGGAGTTCAATAGTGAAAACCATTTCTAAATTGGATGCTTCATTTAAGAATTATCGTGAAAAAGTAGAAGAGATTAGATTAGATGCATGTGTCTGTGTAAACCGGGGGAAATGTTTCGTGGATATTATGCATATTGAATTAATCACAAGCAGTGTCGATTTGCTAGTACTGAAACAAACTATTGATTCGCAAATGTTTTCAGAAAACTTCCAATAATTAAGAGACCGTTAGACAGGAGGAGCTCGATACCGTACTCGCATCTCTTTTCTTACTCGGTGACCACTACTCTGTGATTGATTTCGTTGGCGCGGGGATTCCTTCTTTCGGTGTGCACGTGGGTCTCAGTTACAACGCCAGAACAGATCACATCATCAGTGCAAACCCAATAAAATTGGCGAGGTCGGTCCTAAGATTCCGGTACATCATACGATTCACGAATACCATTTGTTTACCTAGCAGGAAGCTTCGTGGAGACATCGCCTGCGTACCAAAAAATGCGCAGGAATTCATACACACTACACTCGCCAGGCAAGTGAGCAGACAGTGCTTGCCAAGTTGATCGTAGTTTGCAGACCAAGTTGATCCCAGTAGGGCAGGGCTAGCTGCAGGAATCACACGCTGATGTAGATCGTGGTGAGGCGCCAAATGAGCACCAATTCACGATGAGGATGAGCCGTCGAGCCCGATCCATCCCTGACGAAACGAGGCAGGGCCATGCAGACGCACGTCTGCACGACTGCACATGCATTTTTTTTCACAAGTCAGCGCCCTTGGGAAGCAGAAACTGTCAGACTGTCGGATCCGAATATGCATACGTACAAGTTACTGTACTAGTTTCGTACCACGAGATGCTGGACTGTTCATGACAAAGCCAAAAAAAAAAAGTCCCTTCGCCGCCATGCGGTGGGCAGGCTATATATAACCACCATTTCTTCTTCCTCTGCTCACAACACAAGCAGGTAGTTCAAAGCGCTCCTCTGCGTAGTGAAACCAACCGCGTGAGGTGCTTATTGCCAGCTAGAGGCTGCAAAGATGTCGCAGAGGCCAGGAAGGCACCAAAGGCGGGCGTCGCAGAGCGTGTTCGTGCTGCCGGAGAACTTCGCCCTGGAGGACGTGCCGGCGGCCGTGGCCGAGGGCGGCGGCGTCGAGCAGCGGAAGCCCGCGGCCGCGGACGGGGCCGAGCTGCAGGCGGCGAGGCAGGCGGGGCGCCACCGGCGGGCCATGTCCATGGCCGTCGCCTCCCGGGACCTGGAGATGATCTCGGAGGACATTGGGAGCTACAAGTACGGTGCGTAGAGGTAGATCACACGAGGTCGTGTGTGTGCTTGCCTTGCCTGCTTGGCTGGTACGTGTGCCCCCTCCGGACCGGCGGCGGCGGTTCTCCGGCCGTTTAGGTGCAAAGCAAGTGGCTGTATTCCGATCGGGTCCGGTGTCCCCTCTCCTGTGCTGTCGTTGTTTTCGTGATGTATTGATGCTGCTTCTTCTGTAATGCTTATTCGCCTTCTTGTTCTTGATCTAGAAGTAAATAAAAAAAATACTTCAGCTTCGACGTTTTGTCAGGTTATAGTGGAGCAAGCCCAGCCTGTTCGTTTGAGTTTATCAGCTAAATCTGCCGGCCAAATCTGCTGACTACTTTCTATCATGACTAACCAAGCGAACAATATCTGTCCAGGTGTACGGAGTATACAAGACACAAGCAAACATGAAACATCCAGCCAGCCAGCCTACGTGCGGCGCTTCAAAATGTGCATTCTGCATTTCTGCTGAAGCTATCAGTAGCGGTAGCTCCATCTGCAGGGGACGGCCTCTGAGGCTCTGAGTCTGAGACTCAGCTGCCGGAAGTTCCGAACGGCCCGCAGTGTCTGAGACTCGTGCCCGCAGGCAGTACGGTACTCGCAGGGCCTCAGCCCATGTGCATGTGCGGAGCGTACATGTGGTTGGTAAAGATTCATGCAATCAGTTTTAGATTTTTTTTTGAGAACCAATCAGTTTTAGATTCAATTCTTAATTAAAAGATAGTTCAGATAATGAATTAGAATCATTTTATAAAATCGTTTGACAAGTAGTAGATTGGATATCGATTCATTAGGAAATTGCATTTTTTCAAATATAAATAAAAATATGTTTGAAAAAGTTTTAAACTTTTATTATTCGTTTGACTGATAAGTCATGACAGAAAGTACTGTTGGCTAATTTATTGTGAGAGAAAAACACTGACTGATAAATTCGGCTAATAAACTCAAACGAAATATAACCCTTAGATCTAGATTTGTATAGAAACGTTGCGAACCTAGATTCTCTCTAAAAGCGTTTCGAAAGCGAATTGGAATCACTTTATAGGATAGTTCAACTAGTAGGCTGGATTTTGATTTTGGAAACAATTTTTCATAAATTATATAAATAAAAATATGTTTAAAAATAAAAAAAATTGTGGACGAAGAACAACTTAAGTACCCATTATAACCTGTCGCACTTAAAATGGAGTAGCTAAAAAAATACGATTGCTAGTGCACGAGAGAAGCAAGGAACAGAGTCCAAACCATCGTTTCTCATACACAGGCAAAAAAAAAAGTGAGAATGGTTTGATGTTTTATGGACAGACAAGTTTTACCTCTTTTCCGTTTGGCAGTGGGGGGAGGGGTGACGTTGAGCGACCTCACCTGAATGGTTTACCGTTGATTATGGTGGGCCCGTGATGGCGATTAAAAAAAACTCATCTGGAGATAAGACAGTTCTTGGGCATTGTGTTTAACAAGAAGACCTTCTTACACAAGCCAAAAAACATCTCCGAACCTCTCCCCACTCATACACAGCGGTACAACAGCTTCATGAATAGACTAGCCTTAGACACTTTGGCGTAGGGCAGACGAGTGGATTTTTTTTGCAACGTATAGATAAACTGCACCACCTCCGGTATAGATGGCAATAGGCACATTACCCGTGGGTGGAAGATATATAAACCCGCACTCACGAGTTGAATTCCAAACTCGCACCTGCACCGTAACCAGCGAGTTTGGAATTCAACCCGTGGGTGTAGACAACCCGTGAGTCTACACCCACGCTCGTACCCGCGGGCACAAAATACCCGCGGGCGTACCCTAACCATAATAAATTAATAATGCATGCATAGATTATAGAAAGGAGTTTAAGTATGAAAATCAAAACTACCTAGCATTATTCCAACATAAAAATGGTTCTCTTATATATAAATAGATACGAGTGAGGAAATCATAAAACTATGTTGCTTCCTTTATATATAGGATAAGAAAAGACCTACATATCACGAGGTTGGAGCAGGTTTGCGGACACGAGTACAAATTTTCTATGTCCATAAGTTTTTACCCGTTGGGCTCAACTACAAACCCGCACTCACATCCACGGGCACAAAGTTGTAACCGTACCCTCACCCCACCAGTTTTTTACCCACGGGCACGGCCATTAAATTCACCCCCAAGGGGTTCAATCACTGACCCGATGATGGCGATGACTAGAGGCCGACACACTATTCTAATTCAACAACTATCCTAGGGTCGACCCGTGAGTCCAGCAGCGCTCATCCCTAGCTCCTCGTCACCACACTAGACTCATGGGAGAAGCTGGTACGCTAGCTTGCGTCCTTCCTCTTATAACTTTGTTCATGTTGTGGATGAGTGAACCACTCGTTTGTTTTGCGTGGAGAGTTGGTACATGCATGGATCTTGCTGCAAGATAGAGAAGGGAGAAGTTTTGTTTTTTATAGGATAGTGTGTTTGGGGCCCTTAGGTCGGGTCGAATACATCATTTTTGGCACAATACGGGAGATGGAGAGCGATTATTGCTGATTTGTGATGATTTAAATTGGGCAACTTCATGTATAAAATATTTATCAATTTCTTATAGTTTGTAAGTTGATTATTTCTTGCATTTTTAGCCTGCGTTGAGTAGTTTGTGAGCTTCATTTGTCCAAACCTATGTGGAGCATTTACTCTTCTCTACTGCGTTGCTGCTGTCCTTAATAGGCAACCATCATATATGATTGTTTATTAAATTGTCTTAAAATTATGTGACATTACATGAGACCGTCTACGAGACCTTAGTGCATCCTTATAGTTCCTAAATTGCAGTGCTGACGTGTTGTCGTTACACGCATGACTACATGAGGCATCAGTTGGCCTATTTGCTTGGCTAAAAGTACCGTTCGCTAATTTATTGTGAGATAAAAACATTGTTGAATGCTTAGCAGTTTCAATAGATAATCTTAAGCGAACCTGTTGATTGTCAACTAGCCGTGGTGGCAAAGTTCGGTGTGTCTTTTTTTAGCTTGTAGCAACACAACTCAGATTCTATTTCTTAATGAGAAATACATGCTTATCGCGAGAAAGCAGGTTCTCAGGCTCAGGATGGCCTAATTAGGCGACCTTTCAGGAAAGGAGAGAACATTGGTCCGGGACGCATCGATGTGCTGTGCACATTGCACTCAGACTCGCGTCTAGACCTCAGACTCAGAATACCAGATGCCAAGCTGCCGAAATCGCGGCATGCTGCTCCTCGCGTCATGCTGTACTCTGTTTCCACATCCCGCCTCCGCTGCCTGCCCTGAATTTGGCCGAACTCTTCGCGTCATATGCAGAGGTACAGACACTGCTCAGGGAACGCCAAACTCTACGGGGAACGGCCGGTCTACACACATGCAGATGCAGCAAACACCGGTCCTAATTTTTCCAAGTACCCGCAGCATATACGTGCCATTCTCTTTTCAGAGGGTGGGGCAGCACCGATTGTACTGATCCGATCCGATGCCTGCCGCCAACACGGACTCCTTTTTCGATCGGCATGGCTCACAGGATCAGTGCTCCATTTGGGGGAGAAAGGTAGGTCGAAGTCGGTGAAGATCTGAAGATCATGGCCTGGTTTACTCTTTCTCGACGGCCAGCACCAAACGATGGACGACCAAAAGTGGCGTTGGCCAAGTCGCCCGTGGCCCGCCAAATACCACCACTAGGCCACCACCGCGGAACTTGCGAACCTGCAGCGACGAAGGTGCCTTCTGCTCCGAACACCAACCAGAGGAACAAAATCCTTGCTCTGATTATCTCATATCTGCACCCCAAGTGGCCAAACCGTCTAATAAAGGCATAGAAAACGCTGATCATATTCGAAATACGGTGGCTTTTCAATTTCCCTCGAGGCAGCAGGCAATGCCCAGAAAAAGGCCTGACGAAAATGTGCTTAAAATATCCATCTGCCCCATGACTCCATGAGGCTGGTGATGATAGATGCGAGTTATCCAGCCGAGCGCATTGCTCCAAGATATCCATCTGTGAGGAACGCTAAAAATTGGAACAAGGCCAGAGCAGAGGGGAAATATTATTATTATACAAAGAAGAAAGAGGAAAAACGCAAACATGCCCAACGAAGCAGTTGCAGAGGTACGGCTGGAAGTTCAAACCGTTTCCCACCAACCGTGGAGAAATTTGACGCGAATTCGGATGAGCTCCTTTTTGCATAAAGGTCCCGAAACATACGCAAAACTTTCTACCCGGGTCCGGTCCGCACGGAAAACGCGTTGCATCAGATAAGCAGACCGTATACAGCACAAACCGAGGGGGGTGATATGTAATAACAGAGCTAAAATTGAACTAACCATAGTTAGATGGCGTCGCCTCTCCCGCGGGACTGAGACCAAACCAGGGTTCCTCGGACGGAACGCGGGCACAACCAGACCAGCACCACCTCGAGCTTCCCCATCCGGCCATCCCCCCCACCCCCTTCCTGCTACAACCGCTTCGTTTCCTCCTCCAACAAATCCCTCCCCCAAATCGAGCTCCGATTCGGCGGCTCCTGCCGCATCGCTCATCAGTTCCACCCCGAAATTCGCCGCCGGGCTGGCCCCGCCGATGGAGTGACGAGTCAGGGTTTCGAAGCCGGCAATGGAGGCGCAGTGGCTCGCCGAGTATCCGCACCAGGGGTCCGACAAGCGGCCGCGCAAGCGGCCCCGGCTCGCATGGGATGTCGCGCCCACGCTGTTCCAGCCCCCCAAGGTATGGTTCTCGCGCCGCTTGCCGCCTCGATTGGTTGCCAGTCGTGGGGTTGCGATGGTAGTTTTGTCTAGATCTGGACGCGGTTTCCGCTTAGATTTGGAGTCGGTTGGTTCGATCAGGGGTTGGAGCTCGGGGAATTGGAGATCTGTAGCTTTGCTGTTGCGAATCATCTAGAGGTTTGGCCAATTACTGGTGTATATGGTGCGAACAGGTCGCTGATGACGAGCTATTTTTGAGAAAGACGGGGAAGTTTTCTGACCTAGGTGTTATCTTGTTCTAGCTTTTGGAGCTTTCTACATAACTTTGGAGTTTATAACTTTTTTTCGTCTAGAATATGTAATTGTTACAGGATGAATTTCTCAATTGTAAGGACTATAGAAATAAGACAGTTATTAAATTTGGGGAGCTCAACTATTATTACCTAATAATTAACTTTCGCTTTTGTGGGAATATGCAAGAGCTATGTACTTCGGTTAGTAGCTACAGGACAATGTCGATTGGCACCTCACATAATTTCAAGTTATTTAACTGGCCGCTAAACATTTCAGTACAAGAAATACAATATCAACCTTCAATTTTTTTTCCTGTTGAACTGGTACTTCCTATCCATATTTGTTGTCAATAAGAAGTTTACATGGCTTGGTGTTTTTGTAGGCAATTCCGATGCTATATTGTGGGCAGGAATTAATTAATGGTAATTTCACGACTGCATTTCTTCCGCCGCCACCGATTTATTACACTGGCCCTCCACGGAATCTTTCGCCTCCTTGGAGACCAGATGACAAGGATGGGCACTATGTTTTTGTGGTTGGAGAGAATCTCACACCAAGATGTATATTTCTGCAACTCAATGATGTTCATTTACTCTCCTTGCATTGGGTTGCTCGTTTTTGGTTCGCATCTCTGAATAGTTTGTCTAGATGTATTTTCTTTTGAATGTTATATGTTACTGAAAGTTGTAGTCATGGAGTTTTCATCTATATATTGTGGCTCTGCATAAATAGCTTCATGCTTCATAAATTAAACACTGGTTGAATGCAAATTCATGAACATTGGTTCAATGCCATTTCATGTTCCACATCCATCATTCATCAAATGCAGATTTCGCTGATAATTGTGTTGACTGCTGCTTGATCCTCGCGTCTGTCCTAACTGATACTTCATAATTTTGGTTCTGTTGAGTATGCCTAATTGGTTTTGTAATAATTATTACTAACACTGATTTCCTGGTCATGCAGATAGGATACTTAGCAAGATGGGTGAAGGTTAGTGTGCCCCTTCTGGACTACTATATAATTTATATTCTATTCTGCAATGATCTTTGTTCTTAGTTGGAATGCTTAGTTTCAATTTGAATTGCACAGGACAAGGATGGCATGATCTTTTATGCTCTCAGTCCTGACTTTCATTGCTTTCGTTCCATGTTATATTTATTGTTTCAATTTGTGTCACAGGGACATTTGGGCAAGTTTTGGAATGCTGGGACTTGGAAAACCAAGAAGCAGTGGCTATCAAGATTGTGCGGTCCCTCCAGAAATACCGAGAGGCTGCTATGATAGAAATTGATGTGCTCCAGAGACTTGGGAAGAATGACTTTACTGGGAGCCGGTAAGAAATCTACCTCCCTTGTTTCACTTATTGACCCTTTTGGCAAGTTGATGGATTTGCATCGATGGTTCTATGCCTGCAGTTGTGTGCAAATACGGAATTGGTTTGACTATCGTAATCATATATGTATAGTAAGTACATATGCGTCAAGAAGGCTATACGCCTATACTTTTCTTGTTTTTGATGATCAGGTTATGATATTGGATTGATGATCTCTTCAGGTATTTGAGAAGCTTGGGCCGAGCCTATATGATTTTCTGCGAAAGAATAGCTACCGTGCATTTCCTATTGACCTTGTCCGAGAATTTGCCAGACAAATATTAGAGTCTGTTGCATGTGAGTACTCAGTTCACTCTGGCAGTCTGGCTACATTTCAATGCAATTATCAAGTCTTTTGAATTTCGAACAACATCATTAGAATTGCAATCATCAAGTTTTCTGAATTTCAAACAATATAATTAGATTACTAAACTGCTATGGTTTGGCATGATCTTGTTAAGCTGGGTTTGCTAGTTCTGTTTTCCTTCTCTAGTCCCCTTCAAATGAAGCTGATGTTTCTTTTACCTCTACAGTTATGCATGACTTGCGACTTATTCACACGGATCTGAAGCCAGAGAACATTCTTCTTGTTTCATCAGAGTCTATCAGGGTGCCTGATTATAAGGTTGTTACTGAACTCCTAAATTTTTACCTGCTTCTGTATGGTATTTACCGATTAAGGTTCTTTTTAGGACATATATGATATATCCATTACCAATTTTCTTTAGCAATCCCTTATTTGCCATTGATGTGGCAATGTCATGTGGGGACGACCTGTGTGACAGGACAATTAAGGGATTATGGAGAACTGCAACAGCAGGAATTCCTGATTCTTATGTGGACAGGAATTTGACTACTTATTTTATTAACAGATTATGCAGAATTGCAACTGCATAAATACATCTCTTTGTCTAAACTTTATTTTTATTTGCAATGAAGGTTTCTATACGACCACCAAAGGATGGTTCTTTCTTCAAGAACCTTCCAAAATCTAGTGCTATCAAGCTGATTGATTTTGGGAGTACGACTTTCGAGAGCCAAGACCACAATTATGTGGTGTCGACAAGACATTACCGAGCACCAGAAGTTATTCTTGGTATAGTTAACATCTGCTGACCCACACACAAAGTAGCCAATTTACGCTTATTTTCTAAATGACATTTACGTTTATTTTCTAAACGACACCATTTTTTTTGTATTTGTTTTTTAATCTTTGCTAATTCTTTTTTAGGTCTTGGGTGGAACTATCCATGTGACTTGTGGAGTGTGGGTTGCATTTTAGTTGAGCTCTGTTCGGTTAGTTTACTAAGACTCTTTGTATTGGAGTACTTGATTAACCTTATCCATATCTTTTGCAACTTTGTGGTGCTTGTCTTGAGAAGTCTCTTGCATTTTTTGTTTTTTTATGATAATATTAGGGCGAAGCTCTCTTTCAGACACATGAAAATTTGGAGCATTTGGCTATGATGGAGAGGGTCTTAGGGCCCCTCCCGAAGCATATGATTGTCAGAGCTGAGTATGTGTACAAGTCCTTTGTTATCATCTTAATCTACCTTTTTGACATTTTTTGTTGTTGCATGTACATCCAAGATGAGGTAGGTGGTCAGTTCTGTGTTGGCTTCTGCTCATATTAACTTATTACTCACATTCATTGGTTAATGCTGTTTTACAGTCGACGTGCTGAAAAATACTTCAAGCGCGGAGTAAGGTTGGACTGGCCAGAGGGGGCGGCTTCACGAGAGAGCATGAAGGCAGTCTGGAAGTTGCCTCGTCTGCAGGTACTTTCCTCTCCGATGTACTAATCATCGCTTTTGCCAACTGACATCTTATAGATGGGCATGCCTTTCGAAAAGTTCTAATCATTGCAATCCATGCAGAACCTTGTAATGCAACATGTTGATCATTCTGCTGGAGATCTTATTGATCTTCTTCAAGGACTTCTTCGGTATGATCCTAATGAGCGCCTTAAAGCACGTGAAGCTCTACGACACCCTTTCTTTACCAGATGCATCAGAAGATGTGGTTTCTGAGGCTACTGACATTGAAAATGTCAATGCTGTATTTCTTCGTTTTGATGTGTAAGAACTACAAAAAAAGTGGAGATGTTCTACGAAAAATGAAATATGCTAACTTGCAATTCTGTTCAATGATTTGAAAGGTAATTGTTGTATATAAGCAGAGTTCTCTGACACTTGATTCATTTTAACTGGATGTCACTTTCCAATTGATACAAATTCCTGTCTCTCCCATCCATACTAATTTTGCCAGACTCTCAGTACTAGCAGGTAGCATGCAGAAATCTCTAACCAGGTGGTGTCATTTGAGGATAAATGGGATTAAGTGTTTTCATAGAAGACTGGAACACTATATTTAATGATGGCATACGGTGATCTCTGGTCAACAGGTAATCATTTTGCATGCATTTAGAATTTGAGTATTTCTTTTGCAAGTTGGCAAATATATTTTCGACATGGCACTTTTGGTTTGTTCGTGTTCTTTTCCTCTGGAATTTGTGGTTTTTTCCAGAAATAAAACAATTGCACCCAACCTGTTTTGTATGGTGAATACTGCTTGAGATTGGTCTTTATATTTTACAATAAGTCTCATGGTCAAGCTTGATTTTCACTGAGCTTGAGTTTACCACTTGGTTAAGCAGACAAATTGTTGACATAAAAGCTACTTGCTCAGTCCCACTGTGAAAGCTTTGGTTTCCCTGAGCTTTAGAAGTCTAACATTTTAAATTTTGACCAAATATATAAAGAGATTATTTATATTTATTGTACATAATAAGTATCATTAGATTAATTGTTGAATATACTTTCATAATAAGCTTGTTCGGAGATACAAATGTTGCTAATATTTTCTACAAAACCCTAGGCAACTTCTTTTTTTTTGGGAGGGGGGGGGGGGGGGGGGGGAGGGGTGAATTTCAATGCTGGAGGTCAACCTAGATAACTTGTAGGCACTACCTATTTCAAAAGTTACTAGGTGTGCTTGTGGTGGTTATTCCGATCTCATCTGTTACGAGTTATAATTGACCTACAAACAGCTTGACCATGAAATCAAACCTGCCTGCAAATACTGCAATCCATGATATATACAAGGTACTAGGTCATATGCCATCTTTATGTGTTGGACTGCTTTCTATATGAGCTTTGGTGGTTGACTTGTCTCGGAATGAAATCACGATACTCCCTGGGTATTTTAATTGGAATTTTCTTTTTATATTTTCTGCTGGACCAATTGTTTGGGTAATTCTTCTGTTCTCTTACGATCATGAACCTGAACCTGATGACTGGGAAAGCTTCCATGTAACCTTCACATATGCCAGCAAAAGTGGACGACCCCATTATAACCACACGTATCGTGCAGTTTCTTATCCTATGTTTTTCCCCAGCGGTGTGTCACGCTACGCTGATACAACTGCTACGCTTTAACACAGACAAACGTGAAGCGTTGCCTGTACATGATGCAATGGTGACTAAGGCTGATCAGTGGACCCCGAGTTCCAGGAATTCCAGTTGGCACCGTTCGGCCACGTGATTCTGGAACCCATTCGTCGGGCTATCTGTCGTTGCACGAGCCTGGTTCGAAAGCAACATTGCAAAAGCAGCGCCAAGTTTCCAGCGCGGTTGCGTCATATGCTGTTATGAATGTGTTGCTGCATCACCGAAGGTATGACTGAAGCTGCTGACTTCGTGGGAAATAAAGGCGTATCCCGCTTTCATCACGTTATGACTGCACATTCTCCTGGTATGACGTGTGTTTGACTGAACTACGAAGACCTGCTTTGGTCACGTTATGATTGCATAGGATGGCGTGTCTGCAATTCGTTTGGTCAACAAATAGCTGCTCTCCGTTTGCTGCCGTAAATAGTACGTACTTGCTAACCTTTTGGATACGATGCTGTGTTGCGCTGCTGGAGATGAGATTACGGGGTTTGCGTGCTGGCGTCCTGGATTACTTTATCAGTACAGCCGTCGAAATCCATCTCAACTTTACGAAATTTTGGACTTCCACAGGACAGTCGGCAGCCCTCACCAACCAACGATTCTCCTTGATCACAAATCAACTCCCAAACCCGTTTGTCCTTTCCCTCGTCCTCGCTTCAATTAACAGTAGCCCTGATTTTTCTTCTTCTTCTGTGTGCTACGAATTGTTCGTCTCCGAATATACCCACGCGATTCACGGTATCCGCATCGCCGGATTGGGGTCCTGCACTCAGCCGGTACGATGATCCTTCCGAAATCCAATCACCGTCACTGTATGCCCGCCCACATGTTGACGGGTGCGGAACGCTGGAAGATTCAGGTGTAGGTGCAAACGTCGGGTCGGAGCCCCTCTCTATCTTATCCACGCTCCGTGGCTGCTGCTCTAGCGCGCGGCCCCACCGCCGGTTGCTCAAACGGCCGTGCTCGGCGATAGGGCCGTCACGTTCCGCAGGCCGCAGCCGTGGCGCTCGTGCTGCGCGGAGCTAGAGCAACTAGGGCGGCTATGCATTAGCATTATGATTCCAATCATCCAATGGCATCGATGTTGCGGAGAGCCTGCGCCACACGGTTCCTTCCGTGGCCGACTTTGTGGAGATTGGAGGAGATCAGGAGAAGCATGAGACCGCGGGAGCTCGGCGGATGCTTTCCTCCCGTGAAAGCCTGAAAGCTACGGGGATCTCGACGCAGCGAGTCATTGTGGCCACACGGTACGCCTTCCATCTTGTCATTCGCAAGACCAGAACCGTGCCAGCTTTTCCCCCGGCTTGAACAGGCAGTCAAATTGAATCAAATGAAACTGTCGGGCTAGTGGCTGTTTGATTTGAAGCATATCGATGCTCGGAAACGTTTGTCTTTACACCTAATTTCAGACAGATTTGGTCTGGACATATTGGTGACGTCCTCTGGACATACTGGCGACGTCCTCCTCCAGCTAGCTTCGTGCAAAATGTATGATGTACTCCGTGTCTCGGTCCTGGATAATGAATTTGTTGACCAATCCAATATAACTGAATTTCTTATTGCAACGTGAGTTCACGCTTTGACGCTTTCAGTTCAGTTTCCTAAAATGGCGGGGCCTCTTTCCTCGATGAAATCATGTGCCACTTGTGCAGTCGCGCCGCGGTTTCGTATCCTCGCTGGCCTCTTTCCTCGGCGACTCCCTTCAAATCATGCCCGTACCCTCCACCTTTCTTTAGGGAAAAAAAAAACAATCATGCACCTCCACCTGTGCGGTGTACCGGTAGAAAATTCTGGCCCACCAGCCCAGACCCAGACCCATACACCAAGTACACGTACACCAGGCCCACGACCAGTCAGAAGCCAGTTTCCGGCGAGTCCGGCGAGTCGCCTCTCCGGGCTCATAGGCTCGGCGCAGCCAGCGCGCCCCCGCAAGCGACGAACTCCCACACTTTCCTCGCCCGCCTCGCCTCGCCTCCCTCTTTTAATCGCAGAAGGACGGCGCACGCGGGGGCCGGGGGCGGCTAGTGCGTTTGCCCGCTCATCAGCGCCTGCTTGGCAACTACCAACCAACTCGGCCCGTCACCCGTCAGTCTCCTCCTGCGGCTCCTCCTAGTTCTCGCGCGCCGCCGTCCCGCGGGACAGCGCCACGTACGGGCCAAAGCGCGGCGTCCCAAGCTCACAGTCTGCTAGGGTTGCGGAATGGCTTCGGCAGCGGCGGAGGCGAACGGCGGGGAGGGGGAGGAGCTCCTCCTGCTCTCGGCCGCGGAGGCTGGCCGCGGCGGCGGCGCGACCGCCGAGGCGGAGGAGTCGTGGCGGCTCAACTTCGAGGGGTTCCGCCCGCCGGAGGCGCACCAGGAGAGGCCGCCGACCGGTCCGCTCCACCACTGCCTCGGCGTTCTAGGTATCCTCTCTCTCGGCTGTATTGCTTTGCATCCATCCATGGCGCCGCCCGTGTGCGCCCGTGTTTCGACAACTTGGTTTTTGTTTTCATATAAATAAATTAGTTGCTTTCTGCGACTTGTGAATACGAACGTTGCCGATTTTTTTTGGGTACTATTAAGTTGACGCTAGGGTGGACTAGCTTGATTCTTTTTCTAGTCCAGAGCTGGGGATCAAATTAGGATATTGGGTAGTGCTGGCCTAGATGCGGCCTAGTTCTTACCGATTTGCTATTACGCCACTTTGGGAACCCAGCGCAAATGTGTGTACTGTATCTTTCCGTATAATTTTAGCTTTGGGGTTCTGGAAATTCCGCTCCTGCCTATTTGAGGAAGGGCAGTCTCCATCACGTGAGGTACTCATTTCTTGGACTGCGCATGCAGAAGCTCTGGAAAATTATTGTTATTTTTTGGTTGGTGTATAGTTAAGCGGCAACTGACAGATCAGCATACAAGCGTAAAGGCCTTCTGGGTGTCACTAGTTTTTTTTTTCCTTTTCCAACATGTCGGCTTCTAAGTAGTGGAATTGAATGACAAGAGTCCTATTCCCATCTCAGTTACTCCATTTATAGTCATGTTCTCCATTGCTATATGAGTGTACCTTTTTTTTTCTTTGCTTTAGCTGTCTGGGATAGTTCTGTTTAGTTCCAGGAGTTCTATTCTATCTCCGGTGCCATATACTAGGAAAAGCAACTACAAATGAATTTTGAAGTGTGACTTTATTAAAAAAAAACTGTGTGCATGGTAATTTTGCTAGTCATATCATTTTAAATCCTTTTGACTTTCTTATTTTGATGAAACTTTTTTACATAATTTCTTAATATAACATTCATGGTTCTATTGACAGCTCAAGGTCCTGAGGATGTGGTTGCTGAGTACTACCAACAGCAAGTGGAGATGCTGGAGGGTTTTAGTGAGATGGACACACTTACAGATCGTGGTTTCCTTCCTGGAATGTCCAAGGTATGTTATATATGAACTTTCTATTCTACCATTAGAGAAGGTTAGCTTATGTGGATGTTAATGATCACATTTTCTTTGCTGCATTTGTTTATACTTTTGTTAATAGTGAGACTGCATCAATAAATGCCTGATAACCACTTTATTGACCTACAGGAAGAACGAGAAAAAGTTGCCAGGAGTGAAACATTAGCCATACGGCTGTCTAACATTGCAAATATGGTTCTCTTTGCTGCAAAAGTGTATGCTTCAGTAAGGAGTGGCTCACTTGCTATCATCGCATCTACTTTGGATTCTCTTCTAGACTTGTTGTCAGGATTTATCTTGTGGTTTACTGCCTTTTCAATGCAAACACCAAATCCCTACAGATACCCAATTGGAAAAAAGCGTATGCAGCCGCTGGTGAGTTTTGTTTTTGTCACGACCTGTACTTCCAAATTTCTTTGGATCATTCGTTCTTTACCATAGCTCATGCATTTGGTTCCACTGAACTTTTGAGAACACAGTTCCATTTAACTATCTCTATTGTCAGTACACGCTAACATATTTCAATTACTTTTCTGGTGCTATTGGTAATTAAAAACTGAATACTCTCAAGGGCTGTGTATCATTGTATCAAGAAGGGATCAAAAGATACAACACATTCCACACACCGCAAAGGATGAAAATGTTACATGCTTGCCACTGACTGTAAATGACCTCCAACAAACTATGAGGGCAACCAGTTGGCAGCTACATCACACTGTGCCAAACCCGAGCACCTGCTAAACACCATAACTGCCCTTCCTCCAAAATCTCTTGGTAATTTGTTATGGCAATATGAAAAGAAGCACAAATGATAATTAGTTCAGAAAGAAAGCGTGCAACACTGTAAATAAATAAATAAATAAATGCCTATTAAAACGATCTGTATAAATAGTTGAAGGAAAATATGACTGTTGTGCGGTGCAATCCCTCTGTTTCAAAATATAAGTCGATTTGGCTTTTTTAGGTACATTGATTTTCCCATGCACCTAGGTACACGTTATGTCAAGATATATAATAAAAGCTAGTATGTACCTAGAAACGCTAGAACTACTTACAATTTGGAACAGAGGGAGTATTAAGTAGAATAGTTACTCTAGATTATGTTTCTTCAAGCATCTCTGGGTATTACTGTAATGCTAAATTAAAGCTTTGTTTGGAGGGCTCCAATCTATTTTACATAATTGTCAATCATATATTTTTTTCTTGCGATGTAAGCAATCATGTATTTGCAGTTCCTTTTCCACTATACTAAAAATCCATTAAAATGTTTTGTTCAGGGAATACTTGTTTTTGCTTCTGTTATGGCAACCCTTGGCCTTCAGATAATTCTAGAATCAATACGCTCATTGGCGTCTGATGTAAGTCTCTCTAAAGATTTAATTTCCATTGCTCTTTGCTGCATTACAAATTTTATTTTCAGGTTGCTTTAGAGTAGACGATGTTTGTATTGGGAGTTTAGATTTCCGTATCATAATTCAATGTTTCTTGTGAACGCTTGTTCTGTGAGTAACAACCAACAAGGCTATCATGCAATTTAGATGGCTTAGTTTTATCCTTCGCTGCAGAGTCAAATTACTTGCAGCAAACAAATATCATGTGCTTTGCATAGTCAGAAGTATTATTTTTCATTATTTTCTTGTGCTTAATGCCACAATAAATTGAAAAGTTGTCATGTTGTCATGGACGGTTAGTAATTTTCCTTAGTATCAGTCTAAGTGTCTAACCGTAGATCATATTATTGTTTGCCCTTGTTGATTATCTCATATGCTCATATTTCATTCTCCAGGGAGACGAATTCAGCTTAACAAGTGATCAAGAAAAGTGGCTTGTGGACATCATGCTTTCTGTGACATTGGTAAAACTTGCCCTGGTTATATATTGCCGCTCATTCACCAACGAAATTGTCAAAGCATATGCACAGGATCACTTTTTTGATGTCATCACAAATATAATTGGCCTGGTTGCTGCACTACTTGCCAATTATATTGAGGGCTGGATCGACCCACTTGGTGCAATTGTTGTAAGTACATGAGAAATTCGATCTCACATTTATCCCATATATCTAGTATAAGTAGCATCTTAGTATATTCCTTATCCTATGTATTAATTAGTTTGGGTAGGAGTAGTCAGCATCATTTGTTCTACCATCATAGTACTATGACTCATTGTTCTATGGTAATACTTTTCAAGAAACACTCTTTCACCTTGATTTGTCTTCAAAATTAACTGTCGTCCTCCCCTGCAGCTGGCAATCTACACGATCAGAACATGGTCGATGACGGTGCTGGAGAACGTACACTCCCTGGTGGGGCAGTCCGCCTCGCCGGAGTACCTCCAGAAGCTGACTTACCTGTGCTGGAACCACCACAAGGCCGTGCGGCACATCGACACGGTGCGCGCCTACACGTTTGGTTCCCACTACTTCGTGGAGGTGGACATCGTGCTGCCGTCAAACATGCCGCTGCGGGAGGCTCACGACATCGGCGAGGCCCTGCAGGAGAAGCTGGAGCGCCTGCCAGAGATCGAGCGTGCGTTTGTCCACCTCGACTACGAGTTCACCCACCGGCCCGAACACGCCTTGTCCCACGAGAAATAGCATGCAAGTACCGAGCTGATGCAGCAGGTGGAAGGACACGGGTTCGTAGCTGAAACTATTTTTGTGTAGCCGCAGAAGAGACCTGATGCTCGTCTAGTCTCGTCAGCCGTCGCAGCAAACCAAGTAGGGTACATGCGATGGGACTGAGCGCAAAGTAGTGCTCTCTGCGATGGTGTCCTTGTAGATTACAGCATCATGAACTACATAATCTGATTCTCCAGTGATGGTGATGAGGACCTATTTTATACTGGTCTTCAGCTCTTTAAGTTTGGGGTTGTTTTGTTTATCTTTTTGCCTGAAGACCGATGACTGAGCTCTGTATTATGCTTTCATAATATATAGCTCTGTCTATTGAATGTCATATATTCTTATAATATATTTCGTGGCACAATAGCTCTGTACCATGTCGATGTCCTAGACTCCTGGGTCCTGGCGGACATACATTTGGGATTAGGAGGGAGTAGCACAATAGCTGCACCTTTTTTCGTTCCTCCAATTTTTTTGGTCACCTCTAAACAGCCCGTGGGCCGTGGCGATCACCACAATCCTGTTCAGGTCTACAACTTTTCATAGCTGGACCGTGTGGCCTTGTGCTGGACCGTGACCCAAGTCGTCCAACTGTGGCAGGCTGGGCCGACATCTGACATGGACACTTACCTGAATCTTTGTACGGGAAAGGTTCGGTCCACCCAATTTCTGCTGCAAGGTCTACTGCCCGCCTGTGCCTGAAGTGCGCCGATACTCTGCACTTTGCAGAGTGCAGATGCAGATGCAGTGAACATTTCTTTTTTGTTTTTCTTTCATCAGAACCGGGTTGAACAGTTGATGCGCGTGCGTAAGACAAGATGCAAATCCGGCCAACACACCGACCCATTCCACCGGGGTTGGTGACCCACTACACGAGTAGAACGGTTTCCGTTTGTACACACGCGTGAGTAGCTAGCGTCCCTGGCTGCTGTTGCCTGTTGTTGGAAATACAGGGCAGTTGCTCATGTCCCGTTCGTCTGTTCCATTACGAAAAAGCGATCCGCTCTGTCTCTTAGCTAGCATGAGAAGCATGAAAACCCCGTGTCAGTAGATTGGAGTAGCTAGCTTGCGTGCCCGAAACAAGGCTCGGTTGGCCGGTAGGCGCGGTAGCTGAGAAGGACGTATGCGTACAGCGTACAGCTGGGGTAAGCACGACCAACTACGGACACGGACGGAAGAGTAGTAGAGCACGTACAGCCACAGCACGGCCGGTGGCCAGCAGCAGCCAACGATGCGAGCACGTCAGCGCTACCAGCTCTCCAGCTCCCGCATCCGTCGCTTCTCTTCTCGCCTAGTTGCCCATGATAGCAGATGGTCCCTGTACGAAACAAATTAAAAGCTCTAATGATCCACATGTGTACGCACAACACGTTGCCTAAATGCTCAACGCACGCACTCGTCGAGCACCACCATCCTCCTGTGTCGCCGTCGCCAGCTGGAGAGATCGATAGCTCAGCCGCCGAAGCCGAAGCCGACGGCGACGACGACTTGGTTCCAAACTCCCGAAGCCAGACTGAATCCGTGTGGACGTACTACGGCCTTGTTTGGCACAGCTCAACTTCACTAGTAAAGCTGTTTTTTTAGAAAATAGCTTCATGAGTGACTTTCTAGATGAAGCTGTCCTGTCTGTTGGATCGATCGATCGCCAGAGCACGTGTACGGCGATCGAGGCGCGAGATCGATCGACCACCGGGACAAGAACGGCCCTCTTTCTTCTGACAGTAACCAGCAGTGTGTCCTTCAAAACAAGCATAGCTAGCTCTGGGTGAATATTCGCCCGCCACGTGTGCAGGGCCCCCACACATGCATGCAACGCAGCCCCCTACCCTGCTTGCTGCGTATGGTACTACGGCAGTGCCTGTAGATCGAGAATGTTCGATCGTCCTGAGTGCTACTGCTACTAGGATTAATCTACAGAAATCTATCTATTCATAATAATACACATGACTATGCAGGCCCCTACGTACGTACTTATATTACACACATAATCACACTGGCGATGATGCTGATATATATATAGCTAGAGCAACTGATGGATCGAGCGAGAGTTCTAGTTGTCGTGTGAGCTCTTGGAAGCACAAGGATTCTTCCTCTTCTCCTTCTCCACGACGCGCTTTTCCTGTACATCACATGGATTCTTCTTCTGCAGCGTTGACTCTTCTCCCCGATCCTTCTTGTACGTCTCGAACAACTCCCTCTTCTCCTTCTCCACGACGCGCTGTTCCTGTTCGCCAGATAGATTCTTCTGCTGCAGCATCGTCGTCGTCGACTCTTGTGAGCAGCAGCTCTGTTGGACGCGCGAAGGATGATGACCAGTAGTAGTAGCCGCTTCCTGGTTCGTGTTCGGGCCTACTCCCCGATCCTTCTTGTACGTCTCGAAGAACTCCTTGTTCTCCTTCTCCAGTTCCTTCCACACTAGCAATACATATAATGCCAAGAAGAAATCAATGATACGTCTAGTAGTTTTGGTGAACACTCTTGAATAAACTTGATTAATCATCGCTTGCAAGAATATATTGCAATGGAATCACAAGAGAGTAGAACTAGTAGAAGTGAGAGAGAGAGAAGAAGAAACACGCATGCATGCAGCTAGCAGCTAGCATACCGGTGGATGTGATGACGGGCATGATTTTGGCGTGCTTCTCCAACGTCTCCATGCACTCCTCCTTGTTCAATTTGTAGCAGATGCACTTCTCGATCAGATGCTGCACCTGAATATCGATCATACATTCGATCGCACAAATTAAAACAACCTTGCATCATCACCATGCATGCACGCCAACACACAAGCCCACCATCGATCGAATCGTATCTCAATGCACGGCGCGGGCGGCAGATCGTCCGCGCGCGCGCGCACTTACCAGTCTGATGTACGAAGCCGGAGACGAGGAGGCGTCGTCGTTCATGGCCGCCGCCGAGAGAGAAACCGGCCGTCCGGGCCCCGGCGCGCGCTGTCTAGCTAGCTAGCTTCCGTGACGACGGAAGCCGCCGGACGGACGTGTGCTTCTAGACTCTGCTGGAGAGTGGAGATCGAGCTAGCTCGGCGATCGCGGGGACGGGGATGGATGGATGGAGAGAGAGCGGACGAGCTAGCGACCGGTGGAGAGCGCGACGAGTAGCGCCGGCGGGGAGGTAGAAATAGCGGCGCGCGGGAGGTGAGGGACCGCGGACTGGGCGCGATCGGGCGCATGTCAGGGGTGGTGGGGGCGAGCCGCTCACGTGGGTGCCGCCTCCCCATTCGCCGAGACGCGGGGGAGGGGATTCTTGCGGGCCCACGCCCGCCTCGCCTTACCCTTTTCGTTTGTGGTGAAACCTTGTTGCCATCCTCGCCGTTCCTTTCAGCCGATCACGGAGGGCGTCCACTTCTGGACCGTCGGATCACCGCGCCGGAGGGGTTGGTTCGCACTAGGCGACAAAGTTCATTTGAACGTGCACGACGAAGGAAAAAAGCGCGTGTTCTCTGTTTGAATTTGAAAAAATGGCGAAAGGACCTTTTGTTTTCCTGATTCCTAGGATAACTGAACCGTTTACATAACTTCCTAGCAGTACATCGCTGTAAATTTAACTACTAGCAGGGTTCCTAATAATATATGATCTCATAATTAATTCCTGAATACTATATATACTATGCCTACTCTGGGTTTCCAATTTCACATTTCACACAAATACTAGTAGTACAGTTTAGGGTGGGGGAATAGTGGTGAGGGCTTTTGGCTATGAAAAGCTACCTTTTAGTTTGCATAAATAGGGCCGGAAGACAACGCCAACTCGTTCCTTCCAGTCCAGTCCGAGTTGATGACTAGGCCTTGTTTGGACATATTGTACTAAAGTTTAGTCCATCCTTAGATAATAGGCTAAACATAGACTAATAATTTATTTTTCTCTTTTTTCTAATGTGTTCTACTCATCAATTAGCCCTTCTATTTTGACATCGAAAACAAGGATTAAAGTTTAGTTTATTTAGTCCATCCAAACACCCCTTAAACAACATTATCGTGCACAAGCATAAGAACCTACCGATGCAGAGCATATTAAAGTGGATACCAGCTAGGTAAGCAAAGTTGCACTCTCAAATCAAAGTTTTGCCGGTAGTGGGAGGCCCAAAGGTTACTGTACGCAGTACTGTAGTAAAGTATTATGTACATTGTACTTACCATTGGTTCTAGTACTACTTTATGAGTCACCACTTTTTCCCCCGGGCGAAAGGCTACTTTATGGATCATGGATAAACAGCATTAGCACAAAGGCCTCTTTGATTGCAGGAGAAATATAGGAAAATCACAACAACATGATTCCTATAGAAATAGCTACAGGTCACCCCTTTTGGAGTAAAACAATATGTGTTCAATTACCTTCTTTGCATACGAATTCCTTAATTATATATATTTTTTTTCTATTCCTATATTTTTCTAAGCCTAGTGGGCGTCTCGAATACTGTACACTGTACTGAAAGGCTAAACTTGTTTGTGCTTCATTTCATGAGAAAATAAAGCCAGGAAAACCTTTTCTTCAAAAAAAAAAAACATTCTTGTAATCTGGGCTAATGGCGCTCTCGCTGCTCATACTGTTTTCTCGGGAGCTCACTACTGTTGAGCGCGGTACGTACTACATAGCTTGCTCCGGCAATCTGAGCTAAGCAGGGCGAACGGAGATTTGGCCAGTCCTGGAATATGGGAACCGCGGCCGGGTGGGGCGGCTTTTTCTTTCGCCACTCGCCCCACCAGTCTCATCACATCGATCGGCCCTTGGCCCTTGCTCCGCCACTGTGGCGCCTCCCCATTGGCGGGCCAAATTGCGTCCGTACAAATAATTGGACGAGCCACCCACACCGGCAGTCCGGCACAGTGTACCCTCACTGTACTGTACGACCGAATAGTCAGGCACGCATCAACCGGCTCGGGCTCGCCAGATTCCATTCACACCCCACAGGCCGCCGTTGAGGCCACCGCCGGGACCGGCCCCGGAGGCCAAACGGGACAAACCAGCTCGCCCTCTTTCTCGCTAGGTATGTGCAATCATGCGACCGGAGACACGGAAGGCGCAAACGGCCAAGACGACATCCATGTTTCTATGCACGCACGCCACATAAAATGGGAGCCGTCGGGAGAGCGAGCGAGAGAGTGAAGAAGTGGGAAAAAAAAGCAGAGGCTAAAGAGCAAAGAGACTTGTCACCTACTGTACGTGAGATATTTCGAGCCCGGACTACCCTATCCGCGGTCACCGGCCCGTCCGATTTCGACCTCGAGTTTCGGGGCGCGGCGACGTACAAACAAAAGGCTCCCGAGACTTTGGCAGTCCGGTCCGGCGATGGAGAGCGATCCCAGAGCGGCAAGGTGCAATGCACCAAGTACGAAAGCGTTTTGAAATCTTGGTGATGTCAAACTCCAACGGCCCCAACTTTGGTGCTGTTTTGCTTGGAGGACACGAAGCTAAAAAGCTATTCCTCCTACGTACGCGCGAGCGATCGGAGTCAGTCATGGCAGCCGGCGAATCAGCCGATCGATTTCGATTCGATTCGATGTGTGGTGTGTTATCTGGCAGCCCCCGGGGCCGGGCCCGGGGGGCAGCGTGCGGCTGTGATGCGAGGCGGGCCGGGGCGGGGGCTGTCGCGTTGCAGGCGAATTGGTGTCAGCGCGTGCGTCATTTCCCCCGCTCCCTTCCCTGGCGCCGCCGGCCCCGGCCCTCTCACGTCGTTGTTGCCGCGCCCGCGCGGCGATCAGTCCGATCGGCCGCACTGCACCGGAATGATGGATGGAGCGCGCGGGTCGTGGCCGTGAGGCGCGCGGCGATGCCGTGCGAGGCCACGAGTGCTCTGGGGTCATGGAATGCCACGGCGAGGCTTTTTTTTTTCTCTTTCGTCGCGCACGCCACCACCACCAGTGGCATTGCGCATGTGTTGCTTTTCTTTCGCCGCGCGCCGGTGCTTGCAGCTGGCGTTCGCCGTGGCGACGATGAAGATATCAGATATCTGCGCGTACTCACCTCGGCTACGGCTAGGCAACGGGTGATTCCCGGGAGGGGGAATTCCAACAACCTCCGGGCAGAGGCAGGGCAGCAGCGTTTCGCTGTCTGGAAACGGACGTTTCAGTGCCATCATGGAACGGAAGAAAAAGGCCCGGGACGGTGGTGGAACGGGAGAAAAAGCCCCGGCACGGGACGGGGGAAGTGAACACCGCGGCACCGGAAGGCATGTACAATGTACTGTACTAGACGACAGTCACAGCGCTGCTTCGCGTTGCCGCAGGAAATTAGGAAAACGATGGCCAGGCCAAATGGAATCAGGCAGTACGTGGCGCGATATCAGCTCTGTTTTGAGAAATAGAAGCAGAAAAAGACTGGGAAAACATTTTTTTTTGTCCAGAAGAACGTTCCTGGAACAAATGCAGTCATTTTTTTTTTCTAGAAGGTCCACTGAGGCTTTCTTTCTCTAACCTTTTAAATTAGGCAACTGTACATGCATGCGCAAGTTCACCTATGAAACATAAAATTTTATTCTAAAGATTTTCGTTATGCTTTATGTTTATTTTAAAAATAAAGCCACAAAAGTTGCATTCAATGAATCCTACACATAAAAGGGTCACGACCAATTTGGGCCAATACAACTCGTGGGTGCACAGATTCTGTGACATCGATTAGCAAGGGCGAAAATACACGGCAATTCCTGCACCAATTGTCAATCTAATCAGCGAACAGTATGTGGACAAGCAATATACCGGAACCAAGTCCTCTCTGGAGACTAACCGAAGCCATAAGCTGGCACTACAAAAATAACTTCCCCCAGATGTGAAGCAGATCGATGCTACATGGCCTTGAGCTGGCAACTACATTTTCTTCGAGCTTTCTACAACAGGAGAAATCTAGGTGATGTATCTGTCTTGTTGCTCCTGGAGCAGACGAGCCGAAGATTTGGCATCCAAATAGAGACCACTAACTTCCTCAAGATCAGCCTGATAGAGATCATAAGCTCATTGATATAAGCTTGGAGAACAAGAATAAGGTAGGGATGAAAGCTCGGTAGATATACCTTGCAGATCTTTTCTCTTCCATTAGTCTTTGCAACCACGCTGGCAGGTGATAGCAACTGAATAGCATGTCTGCAAAGAGAAAAAAGATCTGTTACCATCATTTCTCACTAGCTATCAAGGGAGGGAAGGCAAAATCAGCTTGTGATATCGAACACTATAGTGAGATCAATTCTGAAAGTAAAGGAAATCATACACATCACAGATCAGATCAATAAGATACATGCCTAACTTCCAAGGACTTGTGTCTTCAAACCCATATTTGAAAAACTAATCCATGGAATGCGTGGAAAATGCCAAAGAACAACACAAAAATCTAACCTCAAAGATGTCTGCTGTCCGATCTCGCCTAAATAAGCAAGACTTTCTTCATCGATATCAATCTCCTCCACTTGTGCTCGGATTGCCAATATCTGTAAAGGGCAATGAACAAAGATTAATGCAAATTCTGGACAGCAACAATCCTATAGAAATTATGCCCAAAATAAGTAAGAACCTGTATCATCTCAGCAGGGCCATATGTTTCTGTCCGAATAATCACCAACCTATCTAGAAGATCCACTGGTATACCATGTGGACTTGTCATATCAGTTCCTCTGGATAAAACCATTACAAGATTTATTAAGCAAGTATTTAAGTAAGGTGCAGCACTGCAGCTTAATAGACAAGTGCAGATTCATTCTGGTATTGAAATTAGCTGCAGGGTACTGTGGCAAATAAACTGCTTACCTTACATTACATATTCCCCTATTCGTAGCAAGTATCACAATTGGTGATAAAGGGCTCTCCAGTGCACGATTAAGATAAGAAAAGCATTCGATATCCAACATGTGGACCTGAAAAATTCATTTTGAATAAACAGAAGACAGTCAAGTTCAACAAATGTGCCACCGCATCATAAGGCAGATAAAATATGTTTAGCAATCAACAAAATCAACGTGCTTACTACTTAGTTTTTTCTTAGGCCATGACAAGTGTATTTTTCAATCAGAAATGCAATAAAATGATACCTCATCAATGAACAAAACACCAGGTACAAGCTCTGCAATTCCTTCCTCAATATATCTATTCACCACCTATATCACCATATAAAAGTAAAAATCAGGTGAAGATTCTTAAATGAGTATCCAAATTTGATACTGCTTAGAAAACTAAAAAGTTGTCAGTAAAAACATGAAAACCTTATTGATTTCTTGACGTAGCTTTTCGGTGATTTCAGTCTTTCGTGGTTTCATCATCTGGCCCATAAGGGATAAAATATCTTGGCCTCCTTGTGGCTGTGCATTTGCTGCATCAAGGTCATGAAGTGTGACATCCTGCATAAAACGATGAGAAGGTTATTTCCTCTTCAGAACAAGAGCATAGATTACAGGAAGCCTCCATGTCGAGATGCAAATCCGAGCATTAATTGTTATCGTACATTGCATTAAGGAAAATATCCTCCTCATGATAACAGACAATCAGGTAATCTAAAATCAAACTTCCAACTGTTGATTTACTAAGGCTCTGTTTGCTTGCTGCTGCAGCACGCCATAACTGCATTTGGCTGCTGCCGCAGCCTTGGTTTGCCAAAACTATGGCGTCTCTTGCTGGGGATATCTGCGTCAACCCACGCCAAAAGTGTGGCGATCAAATTCACCGCCGAACTTTTGGCAAGCCATAGCTACGGTGTGGCCAGCTGAGGGAACGAACCAAACCAGCCCAAGTACTAGTAGCAGCACCAGCAATGATAGAACCAAGTTAATCGACTCTAAGACATTCTTGTTGAAAGGATTTTAGCTGATGGCCGACGTCGATGCACATAACCCACGTTTGTGACATATATATTTATGTATATTATTCTACCAAGGTAGCAATAGTTATTAGCAATGGACTATGACTCTTCAATATTTGTTCTTCTAGACATCTGGAGGTGTGCTCATCTAATATAATCATTCAAACAAATCTACCTCTCTCTGTATAATTGTCCTCTACATACCAGAACCTATATAGGGTATATATATACCATAGTATAAATCAAGCATCAAGATTGATGCAGAAAATTAATGAAATATTAAGGCTAAGATTGCATCAGAATGATACCTGCACTATTTCCTTTTTCTTATGGACTTCGCCTTTGGGGATAGGAACATACTCTTCAGCTTCAAGATCGTATTCTGTAGCAAAAGAATCACATCTACCAACTCTTTTCACTGCACCACTATTTGCTTCGATGTATATAACATCACCCACTGCCACCTATGTTCATATGCAAACAGTGAGTAACCTAAAGAATGCAGATAGCACAATAGATACGATAACCCAGAAAGCAAATATAGTGCATTATTTGTCAATGCTTAAGGAGCTACTCAGCACCAGGACTAGTCAAAAGATAACAGAACATCTTCTGCCAGTGAGTTAGCATAAAATTTTCCCAGTGAGTAATTATCAATAGGCATAGGGCATAGCAGATTTTAAATGTTCGTGAAGACATTATTTTGAGTAAGAAACAATTAGACTGCCATTTTTATTATAAGAGTAAAATTTAATCCAAAAGTCTATCACCAGCAGGATAGGTAAGGAACCAGGCACCTTTTCCTTGATCAAAGCATCATAAACTGAAGGCTCTAACTTCAGTTGCTTAGTCCCTTTCACAGTCTTTAGGCCAATGATTACATGGCTAATGCTTTTCACATATCCACCGGTTGTACTTTCAGCCTCTTCTGGGGAAAGTTCTGTAACCTAGGAACAGAGCAACATTGATAAGTCTATACTTTATTCAAGCAACAAGAAATGAATGTCGGCTATCAAAGCGATTATGAAACTCTTGATAAATAAGCAAAGCACTAATCTAGCTATAGCCTAGTATTTGTTTAACTTGAACACGGGCATATATGCATTGCATTGCTTACCTCTCCTTCGTAAACTTCTTTCTTTTCCTTTATACGCAAACCTATAGCTCTACGGAAATTTTCCATCAGCACCTCAGTTTTCTTGACCTCTGAGGAGTACACTTCTGATCCTACCATAGGACAGAAAGGGACCTGCATTGTAGTTACAGGGGAAGGAAACAGTATATTAGAACAACAAAAAATCTACAGTGAATTCAGCAAGCATAACACCATAGCAACATCAATAACATTTTACCGGTTAAACTGTCCCTTTAGAACACCAATTCAGCTAGTTGAACATGAAACTTAAACCATGCAGCTAAAATGACATCAAGTATGCTAAAATATCTCAAGATCCCTATAGCCTACTAGCAAAACTTTTTTTTTCTTTTTTGCTCATCCAGACCTTGCTCACCAAACAGGGTAACCTATAAACAGAAAAATAATTGAAGACAGCCCATAGTTATCAGAACCTATCCTCGCCTCCACAACCACAGTCCAATAGACGAATTGAGTAGATAAAAATCTGGGACTATCAGTCGATATAAAAAACTAGTCCCTCCATCCCAAATTATAAGTCATTCCAAGAATCTTGGAGGGTCAAAGCATCTTAAGTTTGACCAAATTTATATGATAACATAATAACATTTATGATATCAACTAAGTATCATTAGGTTCTTCATTAGTTATATTTTCATAGTAATATCTATTTGATGTTGTAAATCTTTTTAATTTTTTCTATAATATTGGTCAAACTTAAGATGTTTTGACTCTCCAAGATTCTTGGAATGACTTATAAATTGGGATGGAGGGAGTAGCAGATTAAATCCAGCCCTCTTCCTTACAAATGTGCTGAGCACAACCAAATATTATTACAATGCCAGGTTATTGGTAGGAGACATTATCTCCCATAGCAAAAGAAAAGGGGAAGAAATAAAACCCTAGTTTTACCACCTAAAACTGAATAGCTGATTTGTGCGAGGAAAATGAGCAATTGGAAGCACAGACCTTGCTGCCGAGCTCCTGGGCTACGCCGAGCGATAGCGCCGTCTTGCCCGTGGCGGGCGGGCCCGCAAGTAGCAGCGCGCGGCCGGCCATCTTCTTCTGGCGAATCATGTCGACCACCAGCCCAGCCGCCTCGCGCGCCGCCGCCTGGCCCACGAACCCTGCCGCCAACGAAATCGCCATCCCATTGGTCTGCTCCCATAAGAAAACCACAGACAAACAAAGCAGTGAGCATCTACTGATCTATGCAAACACACACAGAAGCTAGAACCCAAGCAAAACCCTCCCCTGGGGAAGGGGGAACGGAGAAGAAGCTGGAGGGGGCAGCTACGTCGAGACCGAGGCCCTTGATGTGGGTATGGGTGGCGATGCGCTGCTTCTTCGACGTCGACTGCACCTCCTCGATCCTCATCGCCGCTACCACCCGCCGCCGCACCGCCGCAACAAATTTGGGAGCGCGAACGAGGAGGCGAAGCGAGGGCACGACGAGGGACCGGGGGAGAAGCCAAACGGGAAGCTGATCACGGGACACTGCCCGCTGGGCCCGGAATAAAGTGCTCCGGTGGAGTCCAGAGCTTTGGCTTCTTTTTTTCTAAAAAAAAAGACTCTCCTTTCTCACTATAATAATACATAAATAAACCTCACTTGAAAGCAAAATCTTTTAGGTTTTTTGGATTCATACCATTATAATTTTCGAACTTTGGATAAACACTATTACTATTCGTCTATTTTGAAACATATCATTACAATTCTTTGTTTCCCATAAGAATGCCACGGAATACGTATAAAGACAATTTAGGCCTAGCGGCAGGTGTATACAGATAGATATACTTCTTTGCCAGCCTCTCTCCCCTACCACTGACGCGTGGGCTCCACATGTCATCTCCTTCTTCCTCTTTCTCATGTCTCCTTGCTGCAGCGTCGGTCGCTGTCCATGGCGAGCAGTAGCAACTAGCATGTGAAGCAGCAGTAGGGGTAGCTCACCAAGGAGAGATGAGAAGAGGAGGAAGAAGATGACATGTGGGACCTATGTGTCAGTGACAAGGAGAGAGGCAGCAATGAAGTATACGTATTCGTATATGCTTGCAGCTGGGGCTAAAGTCGTCTCTATACGTATTCTATGGCATTCTTGTGGGAAATAAAGAATTATAATGGTATGTTTCAAAATAGACAAATAGTAATAGTATTTCTCCGAAGTTTAAAATTTGTAATGGTATGAAACCAAAAAACCCAATCTTTTACATCAGTCACTGAAGGAGAGCTCTGGTGTCAAGCAGGGTTCAAGCCAATCTCGGCCTTCGTCGCTGTTTGGTCGCAAAGTGTTTTCAGTATGTAGTTATAAGTTGTAATCTCTGTGCGTCTGTGTTCCTCTGTTGGCTCCTCGCCACCGTAAACTTCTGTGTAAGGCCGTATGGCCATTCACTTTCCTTTTAATGAAAAAACGGGCTATATTTGCCCGCTCAAGAAAAAAAAAAAAGCCGTAGCCTGCAGGAGGAAAAGGCTGGAATGGCTTTTACTATCTTTTTTTTTCGATCAATTACTCATCTTCTTACGCAGTCCCTGCTATTACGTATTCCAAAACTTTTGATGCACACAGACACATTGCAAAGCAGATTCTCAAAGTTGTTTCTACTAATCCAATAGTCGTAAATTCCTAATTGAGTAGTTTGGCTCATCAACCAACTCCCCTAATCCTACTTGTTTACTCATCTGCCCACTTGATCACCTAAACCACAATCCTTGCAGGCACCACTTAAACAAGCTCCGATCAAACGCAGAACATATATGCACGGCCGGGCCAAGATGCACGCACAATCTCGCGCTCGCATCCTCAAGCAAGCCTGCACTGCTCTCGCGCTCCTGCTCGCCGTGACGAGCACGGTGGCCAGCGCCCGTCCGGCACGTCACGGTTCCCCGCCCCCGTCCCACAGCTCCGGCCAGACGATCACGCTGTTCACCACCGGCGTCGCATCGCCGAAAACCGCAGCTCCTTCCACGCGGCACCCCGTCTTCACGAAGCAGGGGCCAATCGGCCACTCCGGCAGCTGGCTGCGCGCCTTGACGAGGCCGGACGCACTCCGGCCCGGCGCCGTGACCGTGGTCGACGAGCAGCTCCGCGGCAGGAAGGAGTTCGGGCTGCCTCTGGATGGGAGGCTGCAGGGCGTCCTCGTCACCAGCTTGGCAGACAACAGCAGCCATATGGTGGCCGTGAAGGCCTCGTTTGCCGGCGACGGCGCGGGCGACAGCCTCAGGTTCTTCGGCGTCCGCCGCGATGATCAGGAGTCTCACATCGCGGTCGTCGGAGGGACGGGGCGGTACAGTGACGCCACCGGCTTTGCTGTTGTCAGAGTTGCTGGTGTAACAGAAATGGGTGGGAATGTCAGCTCAAGCAGAGCGCTCAGTATCAGTGTGCATCTTAAGTAGAAGGCTATGGAAATTACGGAAACACCTACCATGTTGCAAGTGAGCTTCGTCGTCGATGTTTTTGAAAATCAACATCTGATGACAAATGTATCCAGAAAATTGTTAAGATACTGTATACGACATGTTAGTTTTCACTTTATCTGCCAAACATTTTGAAAAAGAGAAATTTGTGGGCTGTCAGTTGAATATACAAAAACAAGAGTGGGCTGGCAAACTATTCAATTACATTTTTCACATGATGAATGTTCCGTGTTACAAAAGCTCCTGAAATACAGCATTGTATCCTATCTCTCACCACCCACAAATCTGGAATCCCACACATGCACAAAAAATAATTTGACTGCTTCTGTTCTGACTCACCAAGATACAAAAAAAATTAATACGAACTTCCCATGAACTTATCAGCTATTTCACAGAAATTGTACTATCCCGTAGAAATACTATGGAATCCCCACATTCCAAATGGGGCCTGTGTGATTCTACAGTCTATTGTGTACACAGTACATTGTACTGCATGGCTCCAATCGGTGAAGAGCTTCTGACTGTATTTGCAGCATCGTTCAGACTCAAAATAGTCACCAGTATTGTAGGATTGCTTTGATTACTCATCCGAGATCCTTTGACGGAAGTCATTTACCATTAGCGGAAGGCCTTCTTTGAGAGAGACCTTTGGCTCCCAATGTAGCAGTTGCTTAGCCTTGGTGATATCTGGCTTTCTCATATGGGGATCATCAGCTGTATTGGGTTTGAATTCAATGGTTGCCATTGGGTCAATTGTTTCCTTCACAACCTGGGGAAGGTGGGTTTGTCATTTGTGCACATTTTTATTGCACTCAAAAAAGGATATATATTTTTTAAAAAACAGATTGTCTACAAACCTGTGCTAGCTCCAACATGGTAAACTCTCCTGGGTTACCCAAGTTGAAAGGACCAATATGATCACTCTCCATTAGAGCCATCAACCCAGCAACCTAAGAACATATGGAGCAGGATTACGAACAACTTAAATAAGAGGCAAAGGTATGTGAAGCCATGGGTGAGCATTCATCTCATATGTATAAACAAAGCTCAACAAGATATTAGTCGCAGAATATTCTCTCTCCAAATTGTAAATAAGTGGCAACAATATGAATGGCTAATTCCCTGGTGCCTCTAGAAAATTGCTGCAGCCAATCTATTATAATAAATCTTGGACTGAATAGTAAAAAAAACTTTATGGTAGAAAGAAGCATAACAAAGTTCTGTACATTTCGTATTAATTCTTAAGATATGCAACTGGAGAAGAGAGTGTTGCCCAGTGAAATTGCAGTAGGGAACAGCAGCACAGAAGATCCGCAGGTAACAATCACAGTTCACACACCAAAATGCATAATAAGACTGTTCAGTGCTTACCAGATCAGAAACATATTGGAAACTTCGAGTTTGTTTCCCGTCACCATAAACTGTCATCGGTTGTCTTCGCAGTGCCTGCAAGGACAATTGTATGGATGCTTACATGCATAATAAATCACAACTACGAAAAATAGAGTCCATAGTATGTAGCAAACAAACCTGTGCAACAAAATTGCTGACGACGCGGCCATCATCGAGGCACATACGAGGACCATATGTATTGAAAATGCGTGCAATACGCACCTGTATTCAAGTTAGTAAAACATATTCAAGAAGTGATAACGATTTAAAGCTAATAAAGAGCTGCAGTATTTTGTTTGATTCCACCAGAAGATTAATTGAATAAGATTGTATATACAACATATTAATGTAAACAATGAATCATATTAGTCGTAACTTGTTCAAGGCTGCTAGCTTCCCACAATAATCCATCCATAACAAACCTACATCATTCCATATATTTTCAATAATTAAGAGCCAAACCTAATAGATCAGTCATGATACATCAAGAAGTTTAGGTTGTGTTTCATTGAGTTCCCTTATTTTGCCACTTAAGTAAATGAAAAAACATAGGCGTTGTTTGGTTGTCACATTTCGTGATGTGATCTGATCAGTGGCGGATATAAGGCTAGGGCCAGTAGGGCCATGGCCCTAGGCGTGAGAAAAAACAGTAGAGTAATCCCTTTGTTTTTTTCAGCTAAATCTATATACTAGCATTACTTTTGTCCATTAGCATGTGATCCGTTGCTGGTGGGTCAGAATATTGGCCCTAGTCACGAAAGATCCCCAGCTCTGCCACTAGATCCGTGTTAGACGAACTTTGTGATCGGTTGCCAGGGGAATCGGATACGGGCCTTCAGTGCGCGGCTTACGCTCGAATGCGGACGGTAAGCGCTTGCGCTCGCGTCTGGTAATGCCACAACGAGAAAAAGAACTACCTACCGATTATCCTGGCCGGAACCAAACAAAAACAGAAAGTAGTGATTCCCTTCCCATTACCATCGGGGAAGCGTTATCTTTACGTTAACGTTGTCACGTGTAGAACTAGACAGCACCATAAAGGCTTCAATAGCCTATATGTAAAATACTGCCCAATGACAAGATATTACCACATTTGATCACAAAGACCAGAGTATTACCTCAACACCACCACCACGATGATAGTCCATAGTTAAAGTCTCTGCTGTTCTCTTCCCCTCATCATAACAGCTCCTAACACCTGAAAAAGATAAGAAATTGAATTTCAGAAGTTGAAATGTGACATATAGAACAGAATTAAGAGGCTTAATAACTAGGAAAGAACATCATCATTTACCTATAGGATTAACATGCCCCCAGTATGACTCCTTCTGTGGATGCTCAAGGGGATCACCATAAACTTCACTTGTGCTAGTCAACAAAAACCTTGCACCAATTCGCTTTGCCAGACCCAACATATTCAAAGTTCCCATGACATTTGTCTTGTAAAAAGTGTTAAGAAGTGCAAATTTGAGACAAAAGAAACACAAAACATTTATATGGATACTGAATGGACACAGGATGCAAAAATTGGTGACAACCTTCCCCTCATATACGTGCATATAACTGGAGTCATATACTGAGAATCAGAAGTAATTATTTCAAAAATCTACAGCAAAGCATCCTTTACCAATCTCGAACTGTATTCAATTAAACCAGAGCAAGCAAATGATCTTTATCTAAACGGATCTTTAGCCATATTCGCTTTGAAATTTTGGCTGCTTTAAGAAAGTAAAAAAAAAAATCCAGTTTAAGAACATATAGATGCTGCATTCTGGGTGATCGCATCTAACAGAACATTATCCTTCCTTAGGGATCCCCAATTTTGCTCCATTTCATATCTGACACTAATCCGTTCGCCACCCACCCACCACCAAAAATACAAAAAGAGAAGAGGACGATGGGATCAGAACAAGTAGCTTTCAATGTAAGCAAAATCAAACGGTGAGATCCAGTCATGAAGGATATGATCGTCTTGATTGGGTTATACTTGTAGTGCACGGGCGACGCGGGGCACGCGAGGTGGTAGATCCGGTCGACCTCGAGGAGGATTGGCTCGACCACATCGTGGCGGAGCAGCTCGAACCTGGGGTTCCGGAGGTGGTGCGCGACGTTCTCCTTCCTGCCGGTGAAGAAGTTGTCGACCACGATCACGCTGTCCCCCTGCTCCAGGAGCCGGTCCACGAGGTGGCTCCCGACGAACCCTGCCCCGCCGGTAACGACGACGCGGCGCGGCGGCGGGCGGAAGCCAGCGGGGACACCGGAGCGGGCGGCGAAGGAGAAGAGCGGGCGGGCATCTGGCAGGTGGGAGGACGGGGAGAGCGAGAGGTAGGGCCGGAGGAGGAAGAAGGTGGAGGCGATGAGCGCGCCGAGGAGGACGAAGAGGAGGCGCTGCTCGCGGAGGACATACCCGATCCAGGAGCGCGGGCCGGGGCGCGCCGGCTTGGCGGCCTTGGGAGCCGGCGCGTGCGCCGACGATGGCGCGTGGGTGGGGGAGGACTTGTGGAGCTGCTTCATGGCGGGAGAGCGCGGCCAGGCGGAGCGGAGGCGGGTGCGTGGTTGGTGACCGGGTTAGTGTGGGAGGTGGGCAGGGGGTGAAGAAGAAACGAGCGGAACAGTGCAAGGTTGCATTTTTCTTCGTTCCTTGCGAATTGGCCCTCCGATGATTTGCATTTTTCGTTGATCAACTATATAGGCCTTGTTTAGTTCCAATTTTTTATGCAAAATGAGCACCGTAGCATTTTTGTTTGTATTTGATAAATATCATTCAATCATAGACTAACTAGGTTCAAAAGATCCGTCTCGCAAATTATAGGTAAACTGTGTAATTAGCTATTATTTTTATCTATATTTAATGTTTCATGTATGTGCCGTAAGATTTGATATGACGAAGAATCTTAAAAATTTTGCAAAATTTTTTTAGAACAAAACAAAGCTACAGTCGTGTTAGCAAATACTCCTGCTCTCTGGTTTTCATTTATGAGGATGAGATATCAGACAACGCGACGTCATACCTTTTTTAAACGAGTCAGTGTAACGTACGAGTATTATCAGAAATTTGCATTGTTGAGTCTTGACAAATATCTCACAGCTAATCCCTACTCTCTTATCTAAACTGTACTCCCACATTCTAAATTAATCATGTTCTACTGCTAAAGTCAGCGAAGAGACAGTGTTTTTCTCTCGTAACGTTTTAGCATCAGCCTAGATTGATGCTGATCACTGGAGCACTTGGATTGAGGGCGTTGGTCGAGTGTTAGCACCGTCGGGCTCTGAATTTTGCTGTTGTGTATTTTCATTATGTAGTCCTTAATCTTTTTGTATTATATATTTTTTCTTCTTAAATACAATAATACACAAATCACATACTTATTTGAGAAAAAAATATCAGCATAAAAATTTTGTCATTTAAGTTTTAGAATGTCTTGTTAAGAGACTATAAGTATTTTTTATTGAAATTCAATTATGGAATAGCTTTCTAAACTTACTTCCTCCGTCCACGAAAGAGTCAATTTCTAGAGTTGTCCTAAGTCAATTTTTTAAAACTTTGACCAATTTTCTAGAAAAAAAATGCTAAAATTTATGGTATCAAATTAGTATCATTAGATTCACCATAGAATATATTTTTATATGATGTGCATTTTATATCATAGATGTTGTTACTCTTTTCTATAAAGTTAGTCAAACTTTAAAAAGTTTGACTGACACGGATTCTAGGAATTGACTATTTCGTGGACGGAGAGAGTACTTAACTATTCGATTTGAGTTACCTTCTTTTATCTCCCCCTCTTATTTGAGGGCTTATCACACATACCATTCTATTCGTTTCGCTGAAATTTGGTTGCTACTAATGCTAATTTATTATAAGAGAAAAATAATATTTCTTTATTGAAAAATATTGTTGAAGCAGTGCTGAAGAACATGACGCAAATTAACTTAAATATAAAAATCTTTTTAGATACATGATTTTTCTTGTACATATTTAAATATATATTATATATATATTAACAGTATATATATAAAACTCAAAACATCTTATAATTTAAAATAGATAGAGTAAAATATTTTGACTTTTAAAATACATGGACTTTACATATAACGTGTAGATGTGTAGAAAAACTATACATCTAAAAACCCAAACGTCTTGTAATTTGGAACAAAGAGTTGTCCAATAAAATCACAAGTTATTTAGCGATGGCACTGGTTATTTGTGAGACATGACGAAATAAAAGGAATAGATAAGAGATTTCACCAGTGGGATTTTATTTAATGACTCGAGCTAGCTATTCTTTCGGTTTTTTTCCTATAAAATTAAATTGATTCCTGTGAAATTCTTGCGCGATTTATGTGAAATTCTTGCGTTCTAAACATGCCTTTACAGGAAAGATGAGAGCAAAAGTATTTTAAAAATATGATATGAATCCTCAGTATTGGATTCCATAACTTTTCATCATATGATCTCGTGATGGTTTTCCTAATTAAAGCATTGGATGAACCAACTTTTGCACGAACTATTTTGTTTTGCTTAATCATCACGGGTCTACTGCAAACGTACGCGATGAACCTAATTTGTGTTACAGGGTCACTATCGAGAGAATCGAGTTATTTTCCGCTTAAAAACGAGGCGCACAAGGTGCGAAATGCAAAACCTCTCGCGGCAATGGAAGGGGACTCGCTGGAGTGCTGGACGCTCGTTCAGTTCAGATAGTAATTTAGAAGTTCAGATCTGACCCATGCACGGCCCCGGCAGTTGCATCTTGCATTATTCAATTCACACTTCACCCTCCAATGTATACGTGTTCCTCGGACGTACTCGGACGTCAGTGCGCCCTTGCAGATTTGGATCTGAAAACCTTCAGGATTATATTACAAGCTAAACCAAGGCCGTGAGTGACAATTAGCGTGCATGATTTGCGAGACGAAGACGGCATGTCGCTGTCCCGGCACCGGCCATAACATAACGTCTTTCCGTCAGACTGAAGCAAAATCGTGCAAACTGCCGCCACCCTTTTCCTTCCCTTTTATCGACCCACCAGCGGCTGTGGTCTGTGGATACTGCTGTTGGTTAGCGCCGTCAAAGGTCCAAAAGCTTCCAAAACGCCCAAACAAATGGGCTCTAAAATTTCGTTAATTTAGTTGGCAAAAATTCCCTTTGTGCAGGTTATCTTAAAAACGTAACCTTTTCATTTCAGGCTAGATGAAGATAAACAGATTATATGAAATTGTATAGCACTAGAGCTCGGCCACGTTTACAACTTTTTTTATTTGAACTTTGGGAACGAATAGAATATTTAGCCTATTGTGTTCAAAAAAATGCTTGAAAGGCTCAATACATCCTTGTAACTTATTTACAACCGGCCTGTGTTCTATTCTACTGCATCTCTACACTCTACTAGCTCATGACGATCTGCCATGCCGCCGGGAACGGTAGCTGTACCGCCCACCCTGTCGTCGAGCCACGAGATCACGTCGGCGAAGACGCGCTCGACGTCCTCCGGCAGTTCGCCCATGAGCACGTGCCACATCCCGGGATACAGCTTCAGTGTCTTGTCCCTGCTCGACGCCCTCTCGTGCAGCAGCTTGCTCCCACAAGGATCAGCGACGACGTCGTCAGTGCCGTGCAGGACCAAGAACGGCAACGAGACCTGCCAGGCAATGATCAGTTGTGAGATGTTGCCTTGGATGGCTGAAAAGTAGTATAGCAGAAATCGCATGATCAACGATTCAGCGGCAAGATTATTCATGCTATCAATCAATGCTGCATGTGGTGTGTGGTGGCCTAACTCTAACAGATGGCGAGGAACTCACCTCGTGCAGGTTCTTCTCGGTGTCTAGGCCGACGGAGAGGAGTTCGCGGCCTGTTTGCAGTGCGAGGTTTCCTTTGTACATGTACGGGTTGGAACGGATCTGCACACGAATTCACTAATTCAGGCAGGGAAGAGCGTTGAATACGTGTTCAACATCTCAAGAGTGTATGCTTTCAACATGCTTTCCTCATGGAGAAATGAAAAATGCCATAAAGAGGAGCATGAATTTCACAATCTAAAGTGTCAGATTATTATTCTCGCATGTTTGTTCTTCGTTACCTCTTTCTTGAACTGGGGATCTTTGCAGACTTTGTCAATCATGTCTATGGCAGGGATGACTCTCCAGCTAGGCGCAACGGTGCTGATCATCTTCAGTGTGCTGACGATGATCGGGTGAGGACGCATGTTATCGAACATCTGATCGATATCATGTGAAACAAATTAAGCATCAGTCTTTAGACTATAGTCAGATGGGGAAAATTCTAGGCAGGAGACTTAGTCCATTGAAATGAGTTGAATACCTTGCAAAAAGGGGCAAGCAACACGGCACCGTCCCAATAGAGAGGGTCCTTCCGATGCAGCTGAAGCACCACGGTTCCTCCCATGGAGAAGCCGTAGAGGAACCTCTTCTTTAGCCCGTTCTCCTGTTTCTCTGGAAATGCAATGTGCATGTTAACACATAAATAGTGGAGATCCCATGCTGAGCTATGATTTGCATACATAACTACTGGAATTCACAGCTTCATTCTCACCACAGACACTCTTGAAATGGTCAGAGCAGTCTCTGACGATGTCGCTGAAGCTCGATATGTAGCCTTTCGAGCCTGAAGATTTGCCGTGGCCCTCGTGGTCGATTCCGTGAACAGCATAGCCACGGTGTACTAATCGAGCGGCCGTATCTGTATTTTTATGGAAGTTTGTGAGTATACATCCTAACAGCCATGTCAAGAGTTCATGGTTTTCATTGATGAAAAGAACATGAAAGTGAATGAAACTGAAGGTATACCTCCCATGGATATGCTGCACTCACCTCCGTACCCTAGCAAAATTCAGCCACAAACACAAAAAGAAGTTTTACTCTTTGTTTTCATCAAACCATAACCAGGGGGCAAAGTGAATGATTAATAAGGAGGGGACGTCTGTACCATGGCAGATAAAGATCAGAGCTCTGCTCTGTGATTTCCTCGGCGTCCAACTGCAGGTGAACAGCCTGTTTCCTCGTGAATTCACAAAGAAGTCCTGCCCAGATTGTGCAGAAATATGTTAGCAAATACTGCTACACCAATGTCCGATGGAATCAAAATAAAGGATCCTTGTTACAAACTGAACTGCCCAAGAGAGTTGCAGTAGGACTAACCTCTTCATACTTGATATTGTCTCTGTACTGAGCCTGCAGAAATCAGAAAACCAATTGCTAAGAGTCATGGAGGCAAAAGAAACATGAAGAAACAAGAGCAGATTGTTTCTGAAGATACCATGCGAAATATTTTTTTCTGAATGCCGTATGATTATGACCTAGCGATCAATGTGCACAACAGCACAAGAGGGGATGCTGCAGCATATATATACTACACCTGTCTGAAGACAATTACTAGTCAGCAGAAGATGTCAACGAGGACTGGTCACTGGTCTCTAAATGTCAGAGAAAAATCAGTCTTCAGCACTAAGGAAACGTATAGCTTTCTCCTCTTACCACCTTCGCAGAAAAAATCGGTCTAGCGAACACCTTACAGGAATCAAACTCAAATTGGTGAAAGCGATGGTGGAAGCTTCCCATGCAGGAGAAAATTGGTGAAAGCGCTGGGAAATGATAAGACGGGAACAGGTGTCGCATGTTTCTGATCTTCGACATCGTCAGGTGTGAATTAGAAAAGGTGATTTCAGATATGATACAGAAAAGTATTTTGGACCGACGTCACTATTCTACGAACGTTCATTGGAAATGAAAGCAACGGTCAATTTCCGACATCCATTCTCTTTTCTTTTTTGGACAATGCATATGTTACTTTCTATTTATGGACAGAACAGGAAATTGTTTCTCTTTCTGTTTCGAGGCATTTGATTCTCTTTTCACTTTTTTTTTGTTGGATCACTCGTTCTTAAATATTTTAAAATTTTTAAGAAGCATGTGCTCATAACTTATAAACGGAATTAAAAAGCATAACTTCACGGTAAACTTAACAGTACTAACTTAGAAGTGCTTCTAGACAACATAAGTTCGAGGAATAGCTCAACATTGCTAACTTAGTCGTTCTCCTGCATTCTCTTTTAGGTTTGAAGAGTCGTTTTTTTCTCTCTTTTTTGGAAAACTAAACATTTGGAAAATGGGAAGAGGGTTTATAAAAGGGTGGAGGGATGAAATAAAAGTAACTTTTACAACTTATACTACATAATACATTCCATAGAAATGATGATGCACCCTTGGAAAACCAAGATAAAATAATTGCTTTTTAAACTTGTGCAGTGATAATTTCAACATCTGTTTCTTCAATTCGTAGATCTGTAAAATAATTAAATTATAAAATTTAAAATAACAAATACAAAACACAAGTTAGATGCATTACTGTTAATAGTAACTTAGACAAATAAGTTAGCTAGCATGCAGCACATGAAAAACACAAGATACTTATATAACTTTGTACACTAACTTAATCTCGTAAGTTAGTAGCCTATACGTAAAAATAGGAATTAGATATATAACTCAGTACAATAAATCTAATGAACTAAGTTACGCTGCATAGCCATGAAAAATGTAATTGACTTTTCTAAATTGAATTTACCATGCATCTAGACACAACTGTATATCTATACACATAGCAAAATCAATATATGTAGAAAAATCAAAATATTTTATAATTTGAAATAAAGGGAGGCATAAATTACACAATACAACTTATGTACATAAGTTACACAACTGATACACTAGTGTATATAGAAAGTTATGCAGTTATTATACACAAACAAAAGTTATACAATACAAGTTAGCAGAATAGGTTAGCAGCATAACTTGCAGAATAAGTTAGCAATATAACTTATATGTTATAAGTTAATATACATAAATTGCTACTAGAGAAATAAAAATCTTCGAAACATATAGAAGTGGGATCTAGTTTTGTTCGTCTCGTCATGTTGAACACACCGATATAGATGGAATTAAAAATAGATACATCATTTAAAAGTTATAGTAATTTGAAATAAATATTTTGCTTTTTTTATGATAACGTTAAGGAAAGGAAAGTGGGGGGAGAAGGGTGGGCGACCGACGTGGATCGTTCACTAGATTGAAAACTAGCGAACGACCGTATGAATGGAATTGTGATTTTGGACACAGGTCAAAACATCTCTTAGACTCTGACATGTGATGTGGCACTTGAAACACTAGCTGTACAAATCGCTCTTTCCTCTAGCCAAGTGATAATGTCAGCGTACACACGCTCAACGTCGTCAGGGAGTTCAGCTGTCAGCGCATGCCACATCCCAGGGTAGAGCTTGAAGGTTTTGTCCTTGCTCGATGCTTTCTCGAATAGCAGCTTGCTGACTGAAGGATCGGTCACGATGTCATCTCCACCGTGCAGGACCAGGAATGGCATCGTCACCTAATAAAAACTGAGAAATATTAACCATGCTTTGGAACAGTAGAGTAGTTTCCTAACCAGGAAGACGGAAAACGGGGAATTACCTGATTCAAGTTCTTCTCAATATCTAGGCTGACCATCAGGAGTTCATGACAAGTTTTCAGGGGGAGCTTTCCTCTGTATATATACGGATTGGAACGAACCTGTACATAAAATTAAATCAGGAAGAAAAAAAATCCCTAGTATTACATACCAACTCAAGTATATAATTATGTACAAATCACTAATCAGTGGACTAGTTCATGATATCCTCAGTTTCTATTTTGCACAAATATAAGTTTTTTTAAAGAAAACTGTAAATATAAGCTTGTATCTCCACCTCTTTTCTCATTTCTGGGTCTTTGCAGACTTTGTCAATGATGTCAGGTGTAGGTATGATCTTCCAACTAGGCGCAACAGCACAAATCATTTTCAGAGCGCTGACCACTATTGGGTGAGGCTTCATGTCATCAGAGATCTGATATCATATATGATCACAAAACTGAGCTGTCAGACTAACCACAGCAATAAAAGTGCTCCTACTGTACAAAACAAACCCAATAGGCCAATGCCACAGGCTTGAGAAGGAAACTGAAAGCAAGCAAACCATATCTTCTTGCTGTGCTACCAGACCTTGCACATAGGAGCAAGCAAGATGGCACCGTCCCAGTAGTCCGGTGCCTTCCTATGGAGGAGAAAAGCCACGCTGCCGCCCATGGAAATGCCGTACAGGAACCTCTTCTTCCCTCTGTTCTCTGTTTTCTCTGAAATCAGGTGTTTTCATGGTTCAGTATCTGTATCTTAAGTTTAGATGTCCCGTCAGTATGAAACAAATCAACAATGGCGTTCAGTATGAGTTCATACCGCAGATACTTGTGAAATGACTGGAGCAATCTGCGATGATGTAGCCAAAGTTTGGTATGTAGCACCTGCTTCCAGATGATCTGCCATGACCCTCATGGTCTATCCCATAAACACCATATCCTGCCTTCACCAATCGAGCCGCGGTATCTGTATGTTTTTGTGCAGCTTGTCTCTGTTAGTACTATGTTTCATCCATCTTTGTTATTCAACAATACTAGTCAAATCAGTAGTTTTTAGAAGATGGTATTGTTACCCCTCATTGATATGCTACACTCTGCTGCAATTCCTGCAGAAGATAAATCAAGAGCGATAGTAGTAACTAGTATGCTTGATTTTGTGCCGGAAACTGGCTGAACTAAGAGAGGGAGAGTGTGCATTGGTACCATGACAGATGAAGATCAAAGCTTTTGGCTGACAATTCTGTGGTGTCCATCTGCAAGTGAACAGCTCGTTGCCCCGGGAATTCACAATAAACTCCTGCATGTGGGAAGTGAGGATCTCAGCAAAAGTGAATGGCCATCAAGGTGACCACGACCAGAGTGCTATGGTAAAAAGAACCAACCTCTTCGTACTTAACATCCTCGCTTTGGTGATCCTACAAATATCACGTAACAGAATCAAGACTTCAAGATGAACCATTTTTGAAATGATACTTCAAGATGAACCATAAGATGTAGATTATAGTACAAGTCATTCGAGTAGAATGCTCCTGAACATACCATGGCTATGCCCTCGGAATGGCTTTACAACTAGTGAACTTAACATGACAGGTGCCTGCACATAACATTTATACTGCCCATTGAACACAGAATTCGGTTACCAGCACAGGTAAAGGTTGCCTTTAGAACTAAGGAACCCTGAGAATCCTCTACTCCAAGTCCTTTTGCTTAAGGGATTATTTAATCTGGATCAAGCCAATTGAAGGTCACGGTTTTTGTATACTTGTGTGCTTATGGAAGCATTGGTCCCTTTCAAACAAGGTGCTTAAAACTGCAACCGGCTAAAATAAACCTCGGCAGCATGGAAAACAGCGTGCATACAGAATATCTACGAACGGGTGAACCCCCTTGGTCCAATTCAGGTAGCACTATTGATTATCGGTTTCCTTCCTGTTGATCTTCTTCCAGTAATCCAATTGGAAGATAACTTGATCCACAGATTTGGTGAGAAAAGAAATGCGATGTACTCAGGATTCAGATATTTTAAGAACCATTTTACTTTATTGATCATATCTGTTCATCCGATGTACTATTACAGCGAGTAGCATGGTACTGTGGATACGCTATTATTGTATTCTTAGCTAAATTAAGCAGAGTATTCCGTAGCAAAAAAAAGAAGAAAAGTGTAGTAGAGTATTGCAGTGAGTCACATTTCAGGCGGTATCATCAGCAGGGTCAACTTCTGTAAGAGAAACGTCTGCCGGGAGCGGAACCGGCTGCCAACCGGCGTAGCTCTGCAGGAGCACCTTGAGCGCCGCTGACGCGGGCTGGACCGAACAAGATTCGTAGGAGTCCTGGACCTTGAAGTCCCATGGCTCATCTCTTGCAGCGTCTGATTCTGAAGCAGCAGCAGCGTGCTGCTTTGCATCATTCAGGAACAGGTCGCCTTCGGACCTGATGTACCCCCTTGCGCTTTGTTCCTTGTCTGCTGCCTGCATCCATCACCAAATCAAACTCCGGTTCAGTTTTTGAGAGAGAAAAAAAGACCGTTTTAAAAATTTGTGTAAAATATCACTCTTTTTTTTGTCGTGACTTGATTTATTAATAAAAGTTATTCGAGAATGACTTAAATTTTACTGTGTTTGTATAAATTTTTTTAATAAAATGAATGATCAAACTTAGAGTCAAGAAAGTCAAATGTCTTATAATTTGGGACTGAGGGAATACTAATTATTACCTGCTCTTCCTTGTACCTGAAGACCTCGCTCTTCTTTCCTGCCTCGTAAATGTTGCACTGGGAGATAATCTGAGGTAGCTCAGATTATTAGTGAAAGACTGACTGGTGGTGCTTCAGAATCAGTTATGCACGAGCAAATTAGAATCCACTCTGTTGTTTACCTGTGCTTCAACGCTGGCACAGACAGCGTAGATGCCCCAGTCCCTGGTGAAGTTGTTGTAGAGGTGCACCCTGCCGAACCTGACGCGCGGGTGCCTCTGCCTGGTGCTGTCGAAGAAGCAGTGGTGGATGGTGACCCGGATGCCGCGGTCCTCGACGTGGGCGCTGCTGGCGCCGATGAGCACGGCCTTGTCGTGCGACGCGAGGTGGCAGCGGGAGATGGTCACGTCCGTGCTGCCGCCGGTCACGTCCACGAGGCCGTCGTCGAAGTCCCGCAGCGTGCAGCGGTCCACCCAGACGTGCCTGGACCGGGGCTTGATCTGCACCGCGTCCGCGTCGTGCCCGCGCCCGCCCTCCACCTCCAGCGCGCACACGATCACGTGCTCGCACTCGCTCAGCTGCAGGCCCCAGCCGGACACCTTCACGCGCTGCCCGCGCCCGTCGATGGTCTTGTAGGACGACACGCGCACGCCCGAGGAGAGGTTGATGGTCCCGGACAGGTCGAAGACGATCCATAGCGGCTCGCGCCGTCGGCATCCCTCTCGGAGGGAACCGGGGCCGTCATCTGCTACTCGGGCGTGTCAATGTGGCACAGCAACCGATCGATCTTCTTGTTAGATGAACAACGGGACTACGGGAGTAGTGCATAGGCGAAGGGAAAGTTAAGGTGCACGTACCGTCCAGGTTCGTGACGTGGTAGACGTCGCCGTGGAGGCCGCCGATGGCGTGCCGGCCGAAGCCCTCGGCCTGCCCGGCCAGAGCGCGCAGCGAGGAGTCCACGGTGCGGTACGGGAGAAGAGACTTGGTATCTTCCATCGTCGGCTCGCTCCCAAGCTGTCCGTCGGATGGAGGAGGAGCCATTATGGCGATGTTCAGTGACGGGGACGAGCAGCAATACGCGGGTGCGGTATTTATCGATCGAGGAGCGCAAGGCCGAAACCGTCGTTGGACTTAATTGCTTGGGCCGTTGTGATTTGTGCGGTGAAGGCGTTTCCGGGCCGGCCCAAGAGACCATTTATTCATCCACCTCCTTATTAAATTCCTGAAGTTAGCGATTCCATTCGTTATTTTTCACGCGTGCGTGCAGCGTATTTTTTTTATAATATTAACGAATAGTATATTTAGCCATAAAAGCGAACATTCTGGGGATGTCCGGACGGCTCACGGCCGCAAGAATTTGCCCGACGCTTGCTCGTGACACCAAAATCTGCAGTGCTTATAGTATACTCCCTCAATTCAAATATAATTATCATTTTTTGTGTCATAAATTTAACTAGATTTAAGGAAAATACATATAATATTTGTGTTTTTAAATAAATTTGTTAAAACTAGATTCAAATATTTTTCAACGATACTAATTTTGTATAATAAATATTAATATTTTATATATTTAGTTAAAGTTGTTTCTAGAATAATAATTACTTGCTCCAGTCCATTTTAGGCCTTGTTTACTTCCAAAATATTTTGCAAAATAGAAATAGTAGCACTTTCGTTTGTATTTGACAAATATTGTCCAATTATGGACTAACTAGGCTCAAAAGATTCGTCTCGTCAATTCCGACCAAACTGTGCAATTAGTTTTTATTTTTATCTATATTTAATACTCCATACACACGTCTAAAGATTCGATGTGACGGGGAATCTGAAAAATTTTGCAAAATTTTTCAGGAACTAAACAAGGCCTTAACTAGCGTGAGGAGCTTGATTTTAGATATAAAAAAAATATACCAAACGACACGCTCGTATTAACTCAGCCTCACCACTAAGGCCTTGTTTAGTTCGCAAAAATTTTCAAGATTCTCTGTCACATCAAATCTTTAGTCGCATGCATGGAGTATTAAATATAGACGAAAATAAAAATTAATTGTACAGTTTACCTGTAAATCGCGAGATTAATCTTTTAAGCCTACTTACTCCGTGATTGGACAATATTTGTCAAATAAAAACGAAAGTGTTATAGTAGCCAAAACCCACAACTTTTGCAAACTAAACAAGGCCTAAGCGTCCGTGCCGCCGAACCAACGCATCTCCCACGAAACTAGTGGCTGTTTGATGCTGACCATGCATGCATGCAAGGCTTTACTATTAAATAGTTTAATTGCCATGCTACCCAGCTGAGTAAAAAAATGTCCCCTCAAAACTTTAATACGCCTCCTATTGTGGCCAGTTAAAACGAACCAGAGGTAGTATTTTGAAATGGAGAAACTATACTAGTAGAAACAGTGAAATTGAGTGTATGGTCATGTCTACGACCTACCAATCAGCGTCTTGCATTGTGGACTAACTGGTCGTCGTCTTACCAATCGATCAGTGTCTCGTATTCTCAACAAATTATTCTGTCGCCCAATTATATCGTCAATACTATGTTAAGTGAAGGACGGCATGTTGATCGCCATCGATAAAACAAGACGGAACGTGCCATGAGCCCATGAACTCCCGGTGTGGGTGTGACAGAGGACGTGACAAACTGGTCTCCAACTCTTCGTCTTGGACTCATCCTCTTTGGACTCTCGTGACGTCGACGTTCCAAGTGAAAGCGCAAGCGAACAGCACTCCTCGTCCTCGAAGCCACCGCGCAGCTTCCGCATTCCGGCAGTCGCGCCCACCTCGGGTCGCTGGCCGGAAGGCCCCACCATTTCTCCTCCGCTCCCTCCCGCCCGTACCCCACCAAAACCTCCCCACAGAAGCTCCCCAAAATGCCAAAGTAGACGTTACCGTCTCGGTCTCCTCCTCCTCCCCCACCCGGCCACTGCACCTTCCTCCCGCCTTCCTCCTTGACGACGCCGCCGCGGCCGGCTCGCGGGTCGCGGTTGCTCACTCCTCTTAAAGCGCGCGCCCCGCCAAACCCTACTTCGGAAACCCTTTCACTCCACGGGGCCCCAGTTGCGCCTCTCGCAATGTCGCTCGAGATCCACGAGGGTGAGTCCGGCGGGCGACGGAGTGGTGGTCGACCAAGTGTTCGATGCTTAGCGTCTGGTGCGGCATGGTGCTGACTGATTTCTCCTGGGGGTGCTCTCTGTGCAGAGGATGGTGGGGCGTCTGGTGCACGCCCGGCGAAGGTGATGTCTGTTTCGGGGAGCGGGAAGCGGGGCCGGTACGTGCGGCAGGTGACGGGGCGGCACAACGACACCGACATCCACGTGGCCGCGCGGGGCGGGGACGCCGTGGCGCTACGCCGCGCGCTGTCTGTGGCCGCGGCGGCCGTGGCCGCCACGGGGGAGGGACCCGAGGACCTCGAGGCGGCGCGGCGCGCGGTGGCCGCAGAGCCCAACGAGGCCGGGGAGACGCCGCTCGTCGCCGCCGCGGAGAGGGGCCACCTCGAGGTGGTGGTGGAGCTGCTGCGGCACCTCGACGCCGAGGGCCTGGCCGCGAAGAACAGGTCCGGGTACGACGCGCTGCACGTCGCTGCCAGAGAAGGGCGTCATGGTGAGTGTCTATCCTTTAGCGCTCTCTCTTACAATTGTTGTATCTATTTAGCATAACACTTGGAGAATTGAGCTTGCAACTGCGAGTTTATCAGTAAGAAATTTCTCGGATAACTTATGCTACAATTGGCAAATCAGTTGACAAGTAAATAGCCTCTTCTAAGTTTGAACCAAATAGTAGTAGTTGCACAGTGCATGATAACATCTCACATCTGGTTACTTTGATCGGAGTGCTATGCACATACTAGCAGCTAGCACACAGTACTGGTGAGAAAATGATATTGTTTAATGTTTTCTTTGCTTCTAGGCAACAAATACTATGATACAAAACATAGAGCATGTGGGCATATGGCCAGACACAACCACATACTTCTCATTATTTTATAGATAATTCTGTTATGATTATCTGTTCATGTATCCATTAACGAAGGGATAAAAAACTAACCCTTTTGTTAACCTATGAACTCAGTGCCTCAATATGTGTGCACTTTCAAGCCAAACCATTACTCTTCAAAGACCCATGTACTTTAGAATTCAGATAGTAACCACTCTGAAAAACAGTTGGCTCTTTTGGAGACAGATTGCTATGAAGTAGTTTTTCTTATAAGTTTTGTGTGTAAGCGACTTGGAATTGGGACTTTTGGGATGGTAGGAAATGTTTTTAGTTCCATAGGAACATCAAACTGTGGCCCTTGGCCATTGGAGCAAATTTGTGCATGGTAATTATGAAGCTAATATAACCTATATTTTCTTATATCCAGGAAAATTAGGATTGTATATTCCCTATATGTTGACATACTCTAAAAAGTATCTTCATGTCACCTGTTTGGTGTATTAACATTGGAGCAAATTGTCCTAACAAGTAGGCGTGCTTGTTTGTCAGCTGTTGTGCAGGAAATGTTACATCATGATAGGATGCTTGCCAAAACATTTGGCCCTGCAAATACTACTCCACTTATATCAGCAGCTATGAGGGGCCATATTGAAGTTGTTGAACTGTTGCTGGAACAAGATGACTTTGGATTGGTGGAAATGGCCAGAGATAATGGAAAAAATGCCTTACATTTTGCTGCTCGACAGGGACATATTGGAATTGTCAAAGCGCTACTTGAGAAGGATCCTCAGTTAGCAAGAAGAAATGACAAGAAAGGTCAAACAGCTCTTCATATGGCCGTAAAGGGAACAAGCTGTGATGTTCTTAGAGCCCTAGTGGATGCTGATCCAGCAATTGTAATGCTACCAGATAAAAATGGGAACACAGCTTTGCATGTTGCAACAAGAAAAAAAAGAGCAGAGGTATATACAATAGATAATGACATACTTTTTAAATTGATGCTCCATCTGCAGAAAACTATATGTGCATGTTTTTGTTGATAGTTGCTCATCTCTATTAACAATCATTGTTTTCTCCCCGTTCTTATCTTATTAGACAATCATACGCATTGTTCCACAAGCATCCACACTTTTCTTCCAGTTTTGAAGAAATCCCCTGAATAAAATAGCTACTCAGACTAGGCCAGCTGGCTCAGCCCCTAGGTTTATTTCATATCCGGAAATTAAAATAATTTGACATACTCTTTATACCTCACTGCTAAATCATCTACAATCAGTTAGGGTTTACTTGTCTCGGGAAAACTGGCATTGAAATTTGAATCATATCAAGTCCAATTGCCAGTGGTCACCTCCCACGTCTTCAAGTGACCTGAAAAGTCAGTATTATACTTTCAGGTGGATTTATCATTCAAATAAATACATCAGGACCAAAATATTCTTCAGACTGATCAAATAGTTTAGCACAAAATGTGCAAATTTTTTCTTAGGTTGCATCAAGTAACATCTTGTGCAAAATTGGGCTCTAGAGTAGAGTCTCACTAGTTTGCTAATCATATTGTTGAAATTTCAAAGCAGTCATATTTTACCACAGCATACATAAGATTGTTTGATACTTTGATATGATAAACAATTACTCGCTCCTAACTTAGCTATTACATTTCAACTTCTGTCGGACTTATGTTCTCTTTGTCTTATCTTCTACAGATAGTTAGTGTTCTTTTGCGGCTACCAGATACCCATGTCAATGCACTGAACAGAGACCACAAGACTGCCTTTGATATAGCTGAAGGGTTGCCAGTATGTGAGGAGTCTTGTGAAATTAAGGATATTTTATCTCAACATGGTGCACTCAGATCTAGGGAGCTGAATCAGCCTCGAGATGAGCTAAGGAAGACAGTGACAGAGATAAAGAAAGATGTCCACACACAGCTGGAGCAAACAAGAAAAACCAACAAAAATGTTCATGGCATTGCTAAAGAACTCAGAAAGTTGCACAGAGAAGGCATCAACAATGCTACAAACTCTGTAACTGTTGTTGCTGTGCTGTTTGCAACAGTTGCTTTTGCAGCTATATTCACCGTGCCTGGTGGAAATGACAATAATGGACTTGCCGTTGTTGTTCAGGCTACATCCTTTAAGATATTCTTCATCTTCAATGCCGTAGCTCTATTTACATCATTGGCAGTGGTCGTAGTTCAAATAACAGTTGTCAGGGGAGAAACCAAGTCTGAGCGAAGGGTTGTTGAGGTGATCAACAAACTTATGTGGATAGCATCGGTTTGTACTACAATATCTTTCATTGCCTCCTGCTATATTGTGCTAGGCCGCCATTTCCAGTGGGCAGCAATATTGGTATCTTTGATAGGTGGTGTCACAATGGCTGGTGTACTTGGTACTATGACATACTATGTGGTGAAATCAAAGCGCCAAAGGAAGATTAGAAAAAAGGAGAAGATGTCAAGAAGAAGTGGCTCAAGCTCTTGGTATGATCATACTGAGCTCTCAGATACTGAACTTAACCCAGTATATGCCTTGTAAAGAGTGTTTGTCTCTGGAGTCGAGTATGTACTAACAGATACAATAGCTTGCTTACATTATTTGTTGATTGTACAATTTCTCCAGTAACAACAAAACCACACAGAACTTGCCCATTGTGCAAGGCTCCTGCAGTTGACGAATTTGATGGCACCCAATGTGCTCAATCTGTTGTACATGTGAGTTACAGATTTATTTTCTTTCTGAGAGTCGCTTCTATGCTTTACCTTCTGAGGATTGTTCATATTTTAAAGCTCAAGCCAAGGGCCGATTCTAGATACTTGAGCCTTAAAGTACTTTTAAGTTATGTGCAACTCCCCTTTACCAGATTGCATAAGTAATGCCATGGTCATTCAATGTGTGTTCACCTGTGTGTAATTTGGTATGCTGCTTCAAAGTCTCAATTATTATCCTGGTGCTCCTATGTTTCATTCCTAATTCTGCACTTGGTACCTTACTTTGGCAATGCAGCTTCAGGTCTTGACAGGGTTTTAGTTCCTTCTAATTAGTTAGGCAGCAAGTTTTTAACATGTTATGTTGTTCTAAACTGCCACTGTAGGACATAGCAAATAACCTGTTGGGCTAAATCAAGAGTTTATTTCCAAGTTAGAGAGTATTTGGTGATCATGGTTGGATCTTGGAAACCAAATGATATTGGTGCTTAATAGGTAGGCAGGTGTAAAGTAGGCCCTATTATGTTTCAGTCCTAACATTGCTCAACATCATCAATGTAGTGGATAGCTCTGCTTACCTTTTGCTTTAATCTTGCCCTGCCTTTTGTCAACATGCTCTCTTAGTTTAAGGATTCCTGTCTTCATTAGGCCATTTCATCAGTATATGTTCTGCTTTGAAGTTAAGGAATGTAGTGTTCCCTTGAATGTGTTTCTTTTGTTTCGATTTGGGATAGATTCTGCAAGCATGATTCTTTAATGACAATCCGTGGTGCCTGTGCTGATATTATTATATCTGATCTGTTATTGTAGTTTCAGCATTGCTAGGTATGTAAATGAGGAAAACCGCTGAGTTGAAAATTCAATACGTATGATGGAATAAAGCTGATTTTGTCCATTGCTCTGCAGCTTTCTTGTTCCCGAAGATGAGTAAACAAATAGAACTACATTTTCCAACTTACTCACAAAATCACAGGGCAAACAGAGTTATTGCAGAGATAGACAGCTGGGGCTGTTAGATCTATCCTAGAAATTCATCTCTGTTGTATAGTGTCCTTGACCTACCTAACTTGTGATGGAACCCTTTACACTGCTGTTTATGTCACAATGAACATTCATTGATACTTCAGGATAATCAAGCTAGGAGAAATTCGAAATCCGAACTGATAACTAGTAGAAGAAAAGGAAGCCTTCACTGTTTCAGCAAAAAAAAGTTGAGTCAAATAAGTGGAAATGTAACATTTTGATGCTTATTTATTATTATATTAAAATTTTAATGTTTCTTGCAATACATTTTAAGTGTAGGCTACAGTGTCTTTTTGAAATTCTCAAAATAAGGCCACTGCTATAACATTTGTGTGTTCCTTAGTTGACATGAATGCATGGTATTTCTTAATAGTATATCTTAATATGGAGGCCAATTGATGATGTCCAATTTCCAGAAAAGTTTTTTTTGTCCAAGTTGGGCATTTTGAACTAATGTAAAGATATGATCTTGCATAGTTACTACAGCTATATCTTTCAAGAGTATGGTTTTTGTGATCTGTCCACGAAACAGGAATCACGTAGGCTTTAATTAGAAACTGTTATAGATGTGAATATATACAACCAGTATAAACTGCAAGTCTGCAACCAACTAAAAAAATAATTAGCTGTGCCCTAGCACCTTTCATTTTGGTCACAACACATGAATGTGGCTAAAGACAATGATCAGAGAAAATAGTAAATGCTACATCCCAATTTTGAAGACAAATAAAAATCAAGGGAATTCTTCAATATTTGTCTTTAAACAGAAATTGCTTACATTGATATTTCTGAAGGCCAATAATATCAGACATATCATATCTACAGAGAGCCCAAGATCAAAAGAGTACAGTATTTTTGGGGGACATTGAATTTACATTTGTATTTCGGGCTCAAATATACCCTCAGCGTCTTCGGATTCTGCTGCTATTTTTGATGCTGATGATGACATGAAACGGAATCCTGCGTCGCTTGCACTCTTCCTCACCGAGGCGAGCTGCTGTGACTTCTTGCAGTATGCTATTGCGCCCTGAATTGGGTTGTCCATCTCTGAACTTGCACTGCTGCTCCTCCTCAGCACTGGTCCAACACCAGAGTCATTTGAGCTTGGGATTGAGAAGGATGATGAATTTGACGAAGAACATGACGATGATGAAACAGAGGATGTCTTGTTTGATGATGAGTATCGGATAATGACGCTGGAGAAGGATCTTCTATGGCCACACTCGTCCTCTTTAAACTTGCCTTCTACTGTGGTGCTATTGCTGATGGGTGAGGCTATGTACCTTTTGCTTCTGATATGGCCAAATGGGTTCTTCCTCCAGGTATTGAACTGTGCACTGGACAACTCATTTGCTCTAGGTACACCATTCTTGTCATCTGAATTCCCTCCTCTAGTAGCAAATATTGTCTTCAGATAAGCTTTTGATGCCTTGAGCTTGAGGCCGAGGTTGAGGTGCCTGATGAACTTGAGCTTCTTGGACCATGGCTTCTTCTCACAGGCTGCCTCCTCCTCGGCAGCATCACTACCAGTGGATATGCACTCATGGAAGTAGTACTCTGCATTGAGCTCACCACTGGCATAACATGAGTTTGCTGCTGATACATTGCATGACTGGTACGGTGTTGCTGGGGCAGTGCTTGCTGAAAGTAAGCCCTTCTCAGCTGCACTCTCAAGTAGCTTCTCAACCATCTGGATGCGTGGTGGAAGATGGAGTGGCAGCAGCTTGCCCTTGTAGAAGAGCTCATCTGCTGGGGATGCCACGGGCTCCCACAGGTCAGGTGGAGCCGACATGTGGAATTCAAACTCTCGCGAGTGTTGTGGCGAGGCTGCCATGGGACTGTTGTAGCAGAGGAAGCTTGCGGTGGTGGTGGCTGCTTCTGATGCTGCTGGTGAGCTCAGATCCATGTCTATGTAGTCCTCTTCTTGGAGTGGTTGGTCATGGATTTGGGGGCTATGTTTTGCCATTGTTCTTGCCTTGCTTTGTGTGTTTGGTGACTTGTGTTTTCTGGTTTGGGTTGGTCTTGGCAGAAGTGGTTGTTGTGTTTTAGGAAGGGAGTGGAAGAGGTTTCGCATGCTTTAAAGCAGAATCCCTGTAGCGCTAGAGAGGTTTATAAATTGCCTTATACTTCTTACGAAGGGACCTATCTGTGCCCCTATGATCTGCCTTTTGTTTGCATCTAATCCTCTTTCTGTCGCGGCTATAAGTAATACAGCACCGTGTTGTGAAACAACTTTGTTTCTCTATTATTGATCTATATGGCTGCAGTGCTTTTATGTGATTAGGTTATTTTACACCTACTATTCCTTCCTTGGCATGCTTCTCCTCTTTTCATGACAGAAGCTACTAATTTTGTTTGGATGTGTAGGGTTACACTTACAAGGCCACCATTAAGAGCTAGGCTTACGAGGCGATCACTTTTACCGATAAATTATTTACAAAATGCCTGCTGATGTGGGGCCTTCACACCACTTGGTCTGCATGTTAACTGGACAGGTGCACTTGGATGGAAGCTTCATATTCTTTGAAGTAAGTGTTGAAAGTTGTTTTCAAATTGTTGGGTTTACCTGATGATGGCTTGGGTTGAAAGTTGAAATTTTGAAGGCCTTCTTGTTAAAAGAAACAAGACAGACCTTGTGGGACTGCACATGAGACAATCTGACTGAAATATGATGAGTTTCTTGCAAAGGTAAAATATTTTGGTGGTTGACCTTGTTACGTATGAGTGCTCTATTTTAAATCTAAAAGGGAGAACGCATGCCCTCAAAACATGGAGCAAGGTGCCATTTGTTTATTCGATCTTTATGTCAACCTTTGGAAGTGTGAGGGTGACATCAGGTGCAAGAGATTAGGCCCCTTGTTTAAGTTACCTGTCCAAACTGAGCGTGCGCGGCTGGGTGTTGTTTGTTTCTATGGGTCTGCTTGTTGATGCCGTTCCATTCCTGGGATCCCTTGTCAACTTTGTCTCATTGGAGTTTGGTGTAATTATTGACAACTGCGCATGCATCAACTCTCATCGAGGCCTCTGTGCATTATAGAATATTAGAATCTGTCTAAACTTATGATGTTTCTAACTGGACTTGTTTGGGGTTTCTATCTTGTTTTCTCTTTGCACAAATTTTTAAAGGCATTGGTTGGTTGTAACCACTCACTGACTCATTTCATTTTCTGTGCAGCTCAGGAACCTGCTGAAGCAAAAGAGCCTAAGTGTATGCACATTTCAGCAAACAAAATGGTCCTTATTAGTGACCTCACTTGCTGCAGATGTTATAATATGTTTCTGATCCTGTTTTATATCCCTTGTACCCTTAGCACCAGCTAGAGCACTAAGCAACGTTCCACAAATTGCTTAAAGATATCCAAGGAATAACATCAGCCCAGCCCTAACCCAAGATATTATCATCTAACCTAACACATTGACATCTTGTAGGTCTGTATTCTTTTTCAGGTGAAAGCTAATTAGAAAAGGGGTGTCAGCTAGCTAGGTTAGGTGTGGATCAAGTGCCTAACACACTAATCGCCGTACCGAGTTTACAACCCCGAAGGGTTTAGTCCGCTGAATTGCAGGCCTAAAGGTATATATATGAATTCAATTGCAGTCACTGTTACCTGGTTGCCGGTGGTTGGAACTCGGAAAGTTCTTTTTTTTTTCCTTCGTCTTGAAGACCAACGTACCAAACTTGAAAAAGAGCCATGCTTTGCCACTGCAAACCTTTTAGCACTCGGGAATATTGTAGAAATAGTGCACCACGCCTGCCAAATTCCGCAATTCATAACCATCCCTCTTATTAGCTCAGTGACATGCTGCAATTGACATGATTGTACGTGAAGATTCATTGCGCATGATAGGCGACAGTGTAAAGCCTAAATTAGCTTAGGCTAGAGTAGTTGTTATCTTAATTCTTATCTTGCACAGTAGCTTAACAAGCTTCAAGGTGCTTTAACTGTATGTACTGAATTTTGTTTTCCCGTTCCAGGCCACAGGTGCCACTGCCAGACACTTCGTGGTGGGAGTCCAATTCTTTTTTGCGCCATACACAGAGTCAGAGATTGGAAAGGAGGGCCCGGCCTCTGAAAGGTCTCAGAGCTCGAGGTGTTCTTTGCCGCGTCTCCAGACTTGGAACCGAAGCACAAAGCTTCTGTTCTCGCAGCAATTCTGGGTCTCTCTAGTAACTTGAGGACGGAAAGTTCGTGCTGAATTTTGACCGCTTGTCTCTCCAGGTTCTAACTATCATGATAACTCCGTGTTGTTTATGGCATTAAGCAGTAACCTTTGGATGATGCATCGTGCGTAACCATGAACCCCCACTAACCCGAGCAAGGTTCATGCGCACCGCGTCAAAAACCGGCAAGATTGCTTTGTACAGCAGACATGCTGCGATGTGACTGAACTAGTTGCATGGAAGATAACTTATTCTAGACGAATGGAACAAATGCCTCTTTTCAAGGGAAAAAATGCCTATTTTTATGGAAAGTGGCAGCTATGGAGACTTGTTTTATCGATGTTTGTACAGTATGGTACACGCACCAACATCATGCTACCTGTACTGCTTCGCACTGAACTCGTGCTTCCGCGAAAGGATTGCGTTGCTACAAACATCGATAAGAGACTGGCCTTTTGTATCGTCCCACTACTGTTTGGTTCAGTTAAGCTTAGCTTGGACTTTTCTTCAGGACAGGGGCGGATCCACGAGTTGGGCTGCCCGGGCTGCAGCCCCCCTTGCCTGATTTATGTCTTTAAATTAATAGTATTTAGCTTCAAATTATTATTAATCTATAGCTTTAGTTCTAAAGCTTCACTATTTAGCCCCCCCTCTATCCCAATTCTAGATCCTTCCCCTGATCAGGACTAGCTGCGCCAAACGAAAAAGGAATAACACGACCTGTGGCTGCAGCTCTAGCATCACCGACAGTGACCATATTACAGATCCAAATCGTTCTTGCAAAATGCTAAATGCACGAGTCTTATCAACTCCAACTTTAGCTTAACTATACCATGCATGGGCAAAACTAACCGTGTCATTTAACCACAGAGTCAATTGCTAATTTCCCGGCAGCGCGTCAGATAGCCAGGTAGGGTTGGCGCACCTAACGTCGATGAACAAAACGTGGAAGTACTGTAAATGATACATTTGGTTCGCCTACGTACATGCCACTATCAGCTTTGACAATCGTACTCGAGTTTTTGAGAATGATGCGCGAGATCTGAAACCCACCAGGAGGAACAGCATGCTGCCGTCAGGAGATGTTCTCTGCAGACTGAACTAAAGATGAGAATGGCTCTCTAAATAAATACCCACGATTCTTTTTTAATGTAATTTAATAAATTAAATAGACAATCTTTATACTGAACAAACACAAGACAAAGTAGCACCCAACATGCTGCCCACTACGATGTTACTTTCAGTAACAGGACTCAAAGCACGATCCATTCACAGGCCCACCGAAAGAAATGGAGCTTCGGACCGCACTCAGTTGCTCGCTCCAAAGCATAAGCATAAGCATCCCATAGGCCCTTCTCAAATGCACAAGCGGGGGAAGCCCAGGACCCAAGTACCTGATGAGCCCGGTCCGTGGGCCACGTACCTGATGTCTGATGAGCACGGTCCATGCTCCGGCGGCAGCCGAATTCGTCGGCGCTGCGGATCTGCGGTACGCGAGCCGCCGGGCGGGCACACGGCCTCAGGACCGCACCGACGGGCTCACCGACTTTTGTCGGTGGTGGGTGCGGCCTCACGGTCACGGGCTCACGGCTCCTGAATTCCTGATTGATCTTTTATATGGGCACGGTAGTTGTAATTTTCTCCAAAAAAAAAACGAGAGAGTTATAATTATAATTTTAATTATTTTGCAGAGTATATAAGTAATAATTTTAAAATGTTAGAATGTCCACGGTTAGGCCTTATTTAGTTTCCAAAAAATTTCAAAATTTTTCATCACATTGAATCTTTGGACGCATACATAGAACATTAGATATAGATAAAAAAAAATTAACTAATTGCATATTTTATCTGTAATTTGCGAGACAAATATTTTAAGTCTAATTAGTCCATAGTTGAACAATGATTACTAAATATAAATAAAAATGCTACAGGAATCAAATTCAGAATTTTTCTCGAAAACAAGGCCTTACTCTATGAGGACCGTTTTCACTGATATTTTTTTCTTGGTTTCTACTAGAGTAACACTCACGGAACATATGCTAGGGGTATTATGCACTAGGCACCCTGGGCCGGCATTGGCTTGTGCTAATTTCATGTTCGAGAGTGAACGTCGGATTTATTTGCCGCAACAAATGCGTGAACTCAAAGGCGTGGTGGCATCATGGCACTTATAATAGATGGGATACAGTGAGTCGTTTATTTAGCTGTCTAGAAACTGTTTAATGTAACCATGATCAAGCGTGAATAAGACTTTTTTGGCGAAGGAATAAGATCATGCTATTTTGTTATTTCACAATACAAAAAGAGATCACGTATATAAGTCATGACAGTAGTCACTGAGAGCTCGTGAAGTAATAGTTCTCACAATAACAAACATTTTACTAGCAAACGATCCTATATACTCAAGTTACATAAGCCACTCAACATATAAATCTTGTACGCAGACGCAATTTGGCCATTGTAATTTTGGATACAAAGTGGCCTAGCCCACCAACCCGCAACCATAAAATTAATTGCGGCTTCACGAGCTAGCACACTTGTATATCTAGTTACAATGACACTACAAAGCAATGCTCGCTTCTCTCTTAGGTGTTTTAGCAAACGAGAAGTCATGATGATGACCATTTCTGTCCATCGGCATGCTAGCATCCTGTGCCATCTTCTCCTGGCACAATGCCTCCGATATGGACTTTCTCCAATAAGAGTAGTCATACTTCACTCTTGCAACTGCGTGCCATAAAATGAGATGAAAAGAAAAGGCAAAAGAAGAGACTCTACACTCACCTTTGCAATTGGTGCCAATCTGAGGATATAGAAAGAGGATGAAGTGGCAAAAACTACAGGGTTAGTGCAAGCTGCAAAGGAAAAAACTACGTCCACAAGCGCCCCTTGCCTCTAGGTTATTCTCTTAGGCCTTGTTTACTTCCCCAAATATTTTACAAAATATTTCAGATTCCCATCGAATTTTGCGGCACATGCATGGAGCATTAAATATAGGTAAAAATGATAACTATTTACACAGTTTGCTTGTAATTTGCGAAACGAATTTTTTGACCCTAGTTAGCATATGATTGGACAATATTTGTGAAATACAAACGAAAGTGCTACTGTTCACATTTTGCAAAACTTTTTGGTAAACAAGGCCTTTTTTTTGGATTCATAAACAAGGCCTTAGTTATCTATGTGTTCTCTTTGCTCTTTGTTTGTATGCCGTCCCTGGACGCATGCGGCGACAATGTCCGTTGAAGCACTTCGTCCGAGTCTCCGAGATTCTAGTGAAGTAATGCTTCTTGATCGATGTTGCTTCATTATAGCACTGTAGCTGACATATCTGCCGTCAACAGGAGCAACACATGGGCAAATCCAAGATAGAAACTAGCTAATGTTGTTGCGTACTACTCTCTCCGTTCCAAATTATAAGTCATTCCAAGAATTTGGAGAGTTAAAATATTTTCAAGTTTGATCTAAAATATAGAGAAAAATATAAAGATTTATGTCATAAAATAGGTACATTATAAAATATAGCTAACAAAGAATCTTATGATACTTGGTTGGTACAAAAAATGTTATTATTTTACTATATAAATTTGGTCAAACTTGAAAAATTTTGACTCTCTAAGATTCTTGTAATGACTTATAATTTAGGACGGAGGGAGTAAAAATTAAGTGTACGGACCGAGTCACATGGGCAACATGATAGTAGGGCAATAATAAAGTGAAGTGAGTAACCAAAACATGCCATTTCCGGTTTATTGTTCCATTGTACGGATGTCAGATATTACATACTCAGTCATGTTTGTTTGAGCTTTTAGCCATTTTTTTTGGACTTGTTTAATTGACAAAATTTTGGATTTTTGATACTGTAGCGCTTTTGTTTGTATTTGATAATTATTGTCTAATTATGGACTAACTAGACTCAAAAGATTCGTCTCGCAAATTACCGGTGAATTGTGTAATTAGTTTTTATTTTCATCTATATTTAATACTCCATATATGTGCCGCAAGATTCGATGTGACGGGAAATCTTGAAATTTTTTGAAAACTAAACAAGACCTTTGTCTGCTTTTGGACTTTTCAAAAGTCAAACAGATTTCGTATGCCAAAATCTTAAAATCCACTATAGTAAACTTCTGAATTTTAGCTTTTGGAAGTTTTTATTTAGCTTTTGCAAGGTTTAAAAGTTGAGATCAAAGTTCCCCGAAAATCCAAACAAACATATCCACGCGTCGGTTTTTTTTTTTTGCCTGGTCAAGCACGTCGATCTTCCGGTCACCCGCCGCGTGAAGGCCCTGAAAAGGACGGTGCATAAAGTTCTCCGTCTCCGGCACCGGCACGTCCAACAATTTGCTTGACCCGGCAGGCCGTTGTCTCTCCGTCAGCGATTCCTCGCCATTCGTCAACTATGGCCTTGTTTAGTTGAGGACAAATTGTAGGTTAGTTACTATAGTATTTTTTGTTTGTATTTAATAAATAGTTGAAATATTGTCTAATTATAAAGTAATTAGATTTAAAAAATTTATCTCGTAAATTATAGATAAATTATATAATTATTTATTTTTAGTCTAATTTAATGCTCCATATATAAACCACAAAATTTGATATAATAATAAATCTTGAAAATTTTTGAAAACTAAATAAGGCCTATATTTTGTCCTTCTAGCAGTAGTAGAGTGCTGCCAAACTTCGTAGCAAAAGTGCGCTTGCATTTGCATCACAGACCTGTTCGCCGGCATTTTATTGGCCCGTAGCGTGCTTAGAGGCGTGCGTACACCGTGTGATCAGGATCGAACGCTCCGACTGACACGGAGCCGCCCGGCGTTGCTTTCTTGCTAAGCTTCCCCGGTCAAAGTCTCCCACCACGGGGGTCACTAATCTCGAAGCAGATCCGACGGCGCATGGGCCCCCCACCGGACTCCCCGAAGCCCAGAAGAAAAGGAAAAAAAGTCCTCCACCCTCGTCCCGTCCGTCCTGCTAATTCGCGAGCCTCCACTCCGACTCCCCCCATCTCCCCACCCAGATCTCGCCGCGATGGGCCTCGCCGCCGCCGCCCGCGCGGTCCTCCTCCTCCTCGCCGTCGCCGGAGTATTCCTCCGCCCGGCGGCGGCGGAGATCAAGCAGGAGTCCTTCAAGGACGACTCCCGCCCCTCCATCCTCTTCGAGAAGTTCGGCTTCGGCCTCAAAGGCATGGTGTCTATCTCCGTCACCGGCGCCAAGGCCTCCTCCACGCTCGCTAAGCCCGACCCCGTACAGCTCGGCTTCTTCCTCCTCTCCGACGAGTCGCTCTTCGAGGCCATCTACGATCAGCCGGCGCCCACGGATCTGAACCCCGAACCGGAGTCCTCCCCCACCTGCGTCCTCTCCAGCCCCTACGTCAGTCCGCTCTTCACCTTCGCGGACCTCGACGACAAGGGCCACTACAACAAGACTTTCCCCATCACCCACCCCGACGAGTACAGCCTCTTCTTCGCCAACTGCGCGCCGGAGACCAGCGTCACCATGGAGGTCCGCACCGACATGTACAACACCAACCCGGACGGCACCAAGGACTACCTCTCCGTCGGCATGTCCTCCGTCCCGGGGATCTACGCCTTCTTCGCCGTCTGCTATGTTGTGTTCCTGGCCGGTTGGCTCTACGTCACCCTCTACCGCAACCGCCTCTCTGCCCACCGCATCCACCACCTCATGTCGGGCCTGCTCGTGGCCCGAATGCTCTACTGCATCTCGGCGGCCGAGGACCAGCACTACATCCGCACCGCCGGGACATCGCACGGGTGGGACGTCATGTTCTACCTGTTCCAGCTCGTGAAGGGTGTCATCTTGTTCGCTGTGATTGCGCTGATTGGGACTGGGTGGTCGTTCCTGAAGCCATTCCTGCAGGACAAGGAGAAGAAGGTGCTCATGGTGGTGATCCCTCTGCAGGTTGCAGCTAACATCGCTGCTGCTGTGGTCGGCGAGACTGGCCCATTCTTGCAGGGATGGGTGACATGGAACCAGATCTTCTTGTTTGTTGATGTCGCTTGCTGCTGTGCTGTGCTCTTCCCAGTTGTGTGGTCGATGCGTTCTCTGCGGGAGTCATCCAAGACAGATGGCAAGGCGGCCAGAACCCTTGCCAAGCTCACGCTCTTCCGCCAGTTCTATGTTGTCGTGATTGGATACTTGTACTTCACCAGGATCATTGTGTATGCCCTCAAGACAATTACTAACTACAAGTACAGATGGGTGAGCGTTGCAGCTGAGGAGGTGGCCACCATGGCATTCTACATGTTCATGTTCTACATGTTCAGGCCCGCTGAGAGGAACCAGTACTTTGCACTTGACGAGGATGATGAGGAAGCTGCAGAGATGGCGCTCCGTGAGGAGGAGTTTGAGCTCTAGACGACCACGTGGATGTCCAATGACATGGGAATACAGCCATATCACATTCAGTTTCTCCTCGATGTGATGTTGATCATACTATACAGATTCAGGGTTTAGCTAATATTTGTCTATGTGTTGTGGTAAATCTTCTCCTACTCCTTTTAGTTTCGGAAGCTGCCAATGAGACTTGTGATAACTAGATTTCTTGTGTTGCAAAAGTAAGGGGGAATTCAATCAATATTGCCATTTTGCCAAGTCTCAGGTTTCAATTCTTGCTTTTTCAGTGTTCTATTTCCACTATGAATGGATGATTTTATTTAGTGTGTGTGGGACTGGGGATGGCACTGATAAGCATCATGTTGCCGTGACCTGTAAAGCCATGTCATTGCTGGAAGCAGGTTCTGAATTTTTCAGATGGTTGTTGGGATTTAGACGTGCAAGCAGATTCTTTTTCTGAATTCTGGCGTGCTTGTTCAGTTGTTCGTGCATCACTTTCCGGCTGCGGAGATTCATTAGAGTGGCTGGAAGCCAAACGCCTATAGGCAACCACAGGTGGGAGTCACTAGTAAGTGAAAATCGGCATACTTCTTGGTGTGTTCTGTATTAACTTAAATCATCCGGGCTCGAGAAACGGTGTGCGTGTCTGTGGGTTATGGACAAAGCTATTGGATGATACCAGCTTCAGTTAGGATTTTCAGTTTTAGGTAATGTTTACCCTGTTTCCTGATGCCGAGCAATTGTCTATTTGATGACGCCGGCGTTCCCATGAGCAGTTGCGGTTGTGGTGTTCCATTCTTAGCTCGGCTTTCTGAGCTCGAACTTACTTACTACAATTGCAGTCTTGGTACCTCAATTTGAACATCTGAGAGGACAGAGGTCTTGGTTTGGAGCCGTGACAATTTGTCCATCATTGCTTATGTTTGCCTCCTTTACCGTGAGTGTCCACGTCCACCTATTAAGCTGATTCGCAGGACAGAAATGGAGTAGCAAGACAGTGAGGGAGCTGTGCACACATTAAACTATATTCGGTTTAGAAAAAATCATGATTACTTTAGATTAAACACAGCAATTTAAGTACTTCCTCTGTTCTATTCCAAATTGTAAGTTATTCTGCCTTTTTATAGGTATGTATATAAAAATCAGAATGAATTACAATTTGGAACCTTATCAATATTACTTCAGATTAAACACAGTAATTTAAATACTCCCTCTGTTCCGTTCCAAATTGTAAGTTATTTTGGCTTTTATAGCTACATATACCTATAAAAATCAGAATGAATACAATTTGGAACCTTATTGTTTAAAACACACACACACACACACAGCTATGAACCATGTTAATTTCTCCTACAAACTTCAAATCCTGCTTGCCAAGCGTCGGGGCTTGGTAATTTCCGTCTCCATTTCGGGGTCTTTCTCTATTTGTTCAGCCCGGCCCGTCCCCACGCACTTCCAAGAAAATGACGCCAAAACGAAACCCACGGCAGCTTCCATTCATCCAGTCGATAATCCCTCGGAATCTACCACCGTGCCCGTGCGCCGGCACTCTGCCCGGCCCGCCCGGCGCCCGTCTGCCCAGCGCCAGCCGAACGCCGTATTCTTCTCCGCTGTTGTTCGTATCGTATCGCCTGGGCGTTTGGTCCTGCGCCGTTGGCTTCATGTTTCTGCCGGTTCACACCCATGCAGCCATGCTATGCTAGTGCTACTGGCCATTGGCTCTGTAACTGTAAGTCAGGTAGTTGGACATCAAGGCTAGGAAGAGTGCTCGAGTTTGCGTCCCCATTCTCCAGGTTCAGGGGAGTCGTATGGTTCAAATATAATGGCGAAAAAGACTGAAAATTTCCTGTGCCTCAGAGCCGAGTGCCCGAGGCAGAACTGTAGACTCCATAGTCTCAACAATTCTGGTTACAGGGAACATGAATTGAAAATTGAAACCTACAAGTGGTAACTATTTCTGCACATGATAGACTGATATGTACACCGACGGTGTGCTAGACGGCTGTCACCACATTTATCTCTCCAGTCGGCACTCAGCTTTATGGATGGTGTATTGAGTCGAAGCACGCACCGTCGCACCAGTTTGAGGACCTCATCAGTGATGATCACCGGAGACGCCATGACCAAGACCAGCAGCTACTCGATGAAGCTGAGGGCTACGATTCCAGAAGCCGACGCAAAGAACAGAATATATAGGATCAACAAGTGTAGACCAAAGGATCGGACACTGCCATGGCAAGGAGGAGCCAAGGGTCGACCTAAGGAGGCATGGTCAATAGGCTGGCGTCTTCAGACAGTTCAGGGAGCTAAACATAAAACATCTCTATGGCGACCGGGAGTCCGGGACAGAGAGCGAGATCTTCGTGGCCTTCCCCTTTCCCTCCGTGAAGTAGTTGCAGGGGCTGTGTTAGCACGACAAATAGAATCAAAGCAGGAAGAAGAATTTGGACAACTGGAAGGGGTAGAAGAACTTCCTCAAAAAAAAAAAGGGGTAGAAGAACAGCAAGATACAGGAGAGCAGCGAAATGATTTGCTTTGGGAAAAGGTTGGTGCTCATACAATTGATACCCTCTCTCTCTTAACTATGGACTCGGCCACCATGCTGCTCAATCTACCCGTTACTCAAGAGGCATACTCCCAGCTAACTGACTTATTGCAGATAATATCTGGCACAACACTGGTAGAGGATAATGATTCCTGGTTCATCAATGGAAGGTCAAAAGGGTTCAATTCTGCTGATGCATATAAAATACTACTAGGACAACATAACACTGAGCCCATTTACAGATGGATCTCGAAATCCCATTGTCAACCAAAACTCAAAGTCTTCTGTTGGCTTCTTGTCAAAGACAGACTCGAGGAATATTCTAAGAAGGAAACATATGAACCTAAAATCCTATAACTGTGAGAAGAAACGGTTGAACATCTATTTTGGGATTGTGCCTTTGCTAGGCAATGCTGGGCTTTCATCAATGTTGAAACAGTCCAAGGGGGAAGCTCAATACAAAATGTGACAGCTGCCAAAGTACAGTTACATTCACAGTTCTTTATGACTGCTGTAATAATATTGTTATGGACCATTTGGAAGGTCAGAAATGAGCTAATCTTCAACAATAATCAGATTGGTTTACAAGAGTGCAAGGCCATGTTCTTTCAAGAGTTAGGGCTGACTTCCCTAAGAATTAAGGAAAGCTTGACAGATCTTTTTCAACATTGGATTCAGAGGCTGGGCAAAGATTTTCTGCTTGATTTTTCAAGCTGAGCTGCTGGGCTCTACCTTGCCCTGGTGAAGGAAGCGATTCATACGGATGGTTACAGACTAGCCCCATCCGGTTATGTGATCACGGAGATTAAGCAGCTCATAGGTGCAGAATTCATGTCCTGTAGTGTATCGGTTTATAAACATGAATGCAATAGAGTTGCGCATGCTATTGCTGCCTTTGATTGTAATCTCCCAAGTGAATGCTATAACACTTGGGAGGAGGTCCTCATTATTTCGAGGAATTTGTGACTAGCGATTTACCTGGGCTCGAAAGTTAAAAAAAAAACTTCTTGTTTTCTTAATAAAAAACAGGCTATGGCTTCATCGCAAAAAGTATAATAACCTCTCAATTACATGGGCCTTGTGTCCTGTCAGTGCTAGCAAGCACGTTTACCCACTATGAACGCCATCACACATCTTGGGCTTCTTAACTTTGGGCTTTTCTCTTATCCCATTTGCTTCAGATTGTTGCCCATCAGGCGCGGAATGATGAGGTTGGCGTCCAAGGTCCAACGAGGACACGCGGGGTCCCCTCCCATGTACGGTTGGTAGAGCCCAATGACCTGCTCATCAGAGGAGAAATAGAAGTATACTCTACGTGTTGCTATAGGAATTATGGATGAATTAAAACAAAATTAGATCAAATTAATTATATGAAGGAAAAATAAACTATTATAAATTAATATTAGTGGATGGCATGACATGCTAACAATAACAATTAAATGCATGTGATAGTGGACTGCTAAGCTGAATTGCTTCACGTCGAGATAGAATGGCTAGTGATGTTTATGATTATAGATATAGGCCTTGTTTAGTTCCCAAAAAATTTTACATTTTTTTTAATTTTCCGTCATATCGAATCTTGTGGCACATGCATGGAGCATTAAATATAGATTAAAAAAATAACTTATTACGCAATTAATTGTAATTAGCGAGACAAATCTTTTGAGTCTAGTTAATCTATAATTGGATAATATTTGTCAAATACAAACGAAAGTGCTATAATGTTCATTTTACAACAATTTTTGTAACTAAACAAGACCATAGATATAGACATAGATATAGATATAGATACAGATATAGATATAGTGCCAATGCAATATAGAATAAAGTGATTCGAAGGATCTGTTCTGTTGGGAACAAAGCTCCCAGCATCGCGGACATGTTGAAAAAAATTAAGTTAGTCACTGCAGCAAAAAAAAAAGGAAAACCTTATGCTACATGAAAAAATAATGTAATATTGGATTGCATTGTCAAATCTTTACTAGACGAAAGTTGTAACCATAGCATCTTGCACTATATTTGGCCACGTCACCTCCGAAGCTCCACATCCTAAGCAGCAATTTCATGGGACCATCCAATTAAGCATATGCACGGGCTCCTGACCCCTTCGCGACTCCTCCTTGCACTCGTGTGGGATGAATCCAGCTCAAAGCCTCGAACCATCGTCACCTAGCGTTCCTCATCTCTCGTAGAGGCAGTGACCCTTCTCCTCTGGCGAGCATGCCATGCGGCAGTCTCTCAATGTTTCCAGTGTTTTGAGTCGCGCTAGCGATGCGAGGGGCGCAAATGGATCGTATTCCGTCGCCCGTTGGTCTCCTGGCCGTCCGATCTGACCAACTTCTGACAGCATCCGTTGGATGTTGGATCAGGTCGGGTCTTCACCCATTTCATCGCACTCTTCTCAGCGCGAGCGGCCTATCCGTTAGATCGGCGTCTTCTCGACGCGTCGCTCGTCTGCTCGCTTGGGCGTCAATAAACAGGGCAGGATCGTAGGCGACCAGCGAGAATGAATTTGAGATAGACTTATATATGAACTTTGAAAAGTGGTGAAATATCAAACTTCAAATCAAATAGACTAATTTATTAAGTATATCTTTTATTTCTCTAAAATGAAAGGATCCAAACGGTCTCTAAGTGAATTTAACAAGATAAGTCTTTCCAAGCGTGTGGTTAGGAGTAGAAAATTCTCAGAAAAGGAGACGAGTCCTACTCCTGCATTCAGTTGACACACCCAGCTGCACGGCCCACCCTACCTGCACTGCACCCTTCTTCAACATCAGGGGCAGCCGTCTTTTCGTCGTCCAATCCATTCAATCAACACTCCAAAACTCTTGGCAAATCAGTTGTAGCTAAGTAGTTCTCCATCCATACATAAAAGAAAAAAAGTTTAAGTGAAACTTTAGAAACAAAGTTGCTTTGGATTAAGTGGTACGTTTGCTGTCATAGGCAACTAGTAGTATATGCCGTTTGTTTCATGTTGCCTTCCTTTTGTCGAACTCTGTAAGAGTAAGACCTTGGAGGCTGATTTTTCAATATACTACTAGCATGCAGCAGTCAGGTATATCAGTATAACGTACGGAATGTTTGGTGTGTATATATATACCTATCCGGTCACAGTCACGGAGGGTCGATCGGTCCGGTACGAGTTTGTTGAGCGATCGTTGACCTGCACGGCAAGGCGGCCTAGGCATCGTATGCATGCATGCATTACAATAGCCCGTGCCTGGTCTCAAAGAGAAATTTCCATGGCGAGAGCACTGGAAAAAAGTTTCCAGATGCAGCAAGGTCCTGCCGTCTCGGTATCAGCCTCTCTGCCTCGCCGGTTTGGTTTGGTGTGGTGCAGCTCATCTATAAATTCTGTAAGCCTCGGCCGTCACCGTCAGGGTCAGGCCGTCCATGCCGTGTCGCCGATCGCATTCAGGGCAGGATGGAGGGCATGCGGTCTGCTCGCTTTCCATTAGAAATTCGTTTGCCCAACAAGCAACGACCTCTGCAGAGGGTCCAGAGCACGTAAACGCATCGTGCATGCAGTAGGTTCTTGTTGCTGCACTGCAACCGGCGGCCGGCCTCCAATACGATATCGGACCATGTCGAATCTCTCCAGAACTTGATAGCTGCGTCTGCGTTGCAGAAGAGACACAGTAGTAGCAGAGCGAACCAGGCGTCACGACTCACGAGACGACATGTACTAATACTCACTAATTAATGACCCACAAGTACCGGTATGACCCTCTGGATACTATGATGCACCTAACTGTAACCAACCTCTTCACACGATCACACACAGGTTAATACTGTATCTAACTCCATCCGTGTTTTCATGTACTAATACAGTAGCAACAAAAAAAAAAACACTATGTTAGTGATGTACTCCATGGCATCTATGAGTATCACATGAAGAACACCAAGACGGATGAGAAGATGGAAGTACATTGGCTTGTTTTTTTTTGGAACGAAGTACATTGGCTTGTTGTTCCCATAGTTTGAATTTTAACGAGGGTTTTTGCTTTGCTTGTCACAGAAAGATGTAAGCTGGATGCTTTTTTGCACCTACTAGAACGAGAGCTTCCAAACTCCGAAACACAATTCACCTAATAAAGGGCAAGGGAGCTATAGAGAACCACCAGAACAGAACAGAGTCCATGGTTATGGTTCTTGTGAGAACTGAAGACTGCTGAAGCAGCAAAACGGCAGTTACTTTTTATAATCTTTCGACTTTGGACACATATTAATAGAACAAAATTAAAGCTAGTGGATCCAAGCATCTGTATACTTGCAAAACCACTTATTTCTATCATCAAATCACCAGAAAAAAAGAAGAAGAATGCAAAAATAATTAAAACAAAGAACATGATGAACAATCACCACCTAATTGACTATGTCTTCCTTCACCTCCTCCTGCACGTACGCTTACTTCCTCCCCATGGGCCATTGCCAGAGCAAGCTTCGACGATTCAAATGTACAACGGGCGCGCCCGCGCGCGCGCACATACCGCGGCGCGATCACCTCCTCTTGTTCTTGCTTCCGAGCACGAGGCTGAAGTAGAAGAGGATCCGGAAGAGGAAACCCCAAGCCATGGTCACGAGCAGGCACTCCCACTTTCCGAGCTGCGTCACCGCCACCTCATGCAGGACGCCGCGGCCCGTGACGACGCACGTGTCGGCGCCGATCCCGACCCCGAGCGCCGAGCTGATGGACGCCAGCACCCGTGCCTTGACGGCGTCCGGCAGCGCCGCCAGCGGGGAGTTGTCGAAGATCTGCGCGCCCCGCACGAAGCACTCGCCGCTGCGGGCGAACTCGTTCTGCAGCACGCCCTCGAACGGGTACTTGATCAGCGACAGGTAGTGGAACCAGATCCAGTAGGCCGGGATCCTGTCCCTGTTGATGAAGAAGCCGCTGAAGAGCAGGAAGTAGGCGAGGATGGCCACCACCACGGTGTACCCGATCATCACGTGCGGTATCACGCCGGAGAGGAACGTGACGAAGCCGCTCCCCGCCCAGAACGACGCCAGGATGGCCAGCGTGTAGAAGGCGAACCCGGGCACGCCGCCCGCGAGGCCGACGGCGAAGAAGGTGGTGAATGCGAAGGCGAGGGAGAGCACCACGAGCGCCGGGAAGGAGACGATGGCGTTGGACAGCACGTAGGAGGCGCGCCGGTACGCGCCGTAGGCCGTCTCCCGCAGGAACACGTAGCGCTCGTTGAGGAACACCGGCAGCGCGTCGGCGCAGGTGTAGAACATGGTGGACATGGCGAACGCGAAGAAGCCCAGCCGCTCCTGCGCTCCCTTGGGGGACTGGTCCAGCCGGAAGAAGACGGTGGCGAGGATCGCGCCCGTGACCACCACGGCTGCGAGGCGTATGAGGAACAGCTCGGGCATCCGCCGCGTGTTGATCGCTGACCGCTTCGTCAGCACCTTCATCTCCACCCAGAACGGGTTGGCGTAGGTGTGCATGGACGCGGCCTCCCCGGCCACGTCCGACCCCGACACCAGCTTCCCGCGCGAAATGCTCGCGCTGATGGCCTCCTTGAGCGACATCTGATCAGCGGCCGCCGAGACAGGGCCAGGGCTCCGCGCGTGCATCTGCTGCCACGCGCGGTGGAAGTCGACGAGCGGCTTGGTCCCCGTGGGCGACGACTCGAACTCGCGGATCAGGTCGAGCGCGAACTCGGCGCGGTTCTCGTCGTCGGGCACCGGGAAGCCGAACTCGGCGAAGTAGGACGGGAGCGCGGAAGGCGGACCGCTGAAGACGGTCCGGCCACCGGAGAGGAGGATGAGGCGGTCGAGGAGGCCGAGGATGCGCTGGCTCGGCTGGTGGATGGACGTGATGACAATGCTGCCGCTCTCCGCGATGCGGCGAAGCACCTTGACGACCATGAACGCGGAGGTGGAGTCGAGCCCCGACGTGGGCTCGTCGAGGAACAGGAGGATCGGGTCGTGGATGATGTCGGTGCCGATGGACACCCTGCGGCGCTCCCCTCCGGACACCCCGCGGTGGCCCTCGTCGCCGATGATGGTGTTGGCCGCGGCGCGGAGGCCGAGATGGTCGATGAGCGCCTGCACGCGCGCGCGCTTCTTGGCCGGGGACAGCGCCCGCGGGAGGCGGAACTCGGCGGCGAAGGAGAGCGTCTCGGTGACGGTGAGCATGGGGAACAGCAGGTCGTCCTGCATGACGTACGCGGAGATGGACTTGATGACGGTGCCCGTGAGCGGCTCCCCGTTGAGCGTGACGGCGCCCTTGAGCGCGTCGCGGGAGATGCGGTTGGCGAGCGCGTCGATGAGCGTGGACTTGCCGGAGCCGCTGGCGCCCATGACGGCCAGGATCTCGCCCTCCCTCGCCTCCCCGGAGACGCCGTCCAGCAGCGCCCTGGTGGCGGCGGCGGTGACGCGGTCGGAGCGGCGCTGCAGCTGGGGCAGGCCGCCGGGCCCGCGCCCGCGCTGCTTGGCGCGGACGCTGTAGGTCAGGCTGCTGAACACCAGGCGGAAGTGCACGGTCCGCCCGATGGCCATCGCTCCCGCACCGTTGACGGCGCCTCCTGCCACCGCGTCACGTCCAGGCGTGGTGGGAAGCGGCAGCGAGAACACGGACGCGGAGCCGTCGTCGTCCGCGGCGGCTGTCGGGTCGACGGTGGCGGCACCGACGAGGCGGAGCATCTCGGCGAGGGACGGGTTCCGGCCCCTCTCCCGCACGGGCGGGGGCGAGGTTAGGAACGGGAGGCGATCCTGCACGGCGGGCGCCATTGCATGCAAGCACACGCAGCCTTGGCCTTGGTGTACGTACGTGCTGTGCTGCTGCACTGTCTCGTCCCACTGGCGCAAAAGCGAGGGAGCCGAGCTTAAGTAAGGGGGGCGGGTGCGGGTCCAGTCGTACGTCTGGTCCGGCCGCGGCAAGTGTGACTTTCAGGAGAGGACGAGAAGGCCGATGGGGGCGAGTGTGTTTGTGTGGGGTGGGTCTGCGGGATGGTTACGACTTGGCGAGGCGTGGAGCTCAAGTTTAAAGGCTGGTGGTAGCTAGCTTGGCGGCTTGGGGGCGTTGTCACGGGAGAATGGCGCACGGCGGTCGTGGAAACGGACGAGAGGGGAGCCGAGGCGGGCGGGGGGGTGCTGGGCTGATGGTGTAGGAGACGGGATGGTGGCCAACGCGCGGGGTGGTGGCGCTGCCGTCGGGGGAGTGCATGGTCAGCGACTCAGCGGGGACCGGGGAGAGTTCGGGGGGGAGAAAGCCGGGAAGGGGAGGGTGGGTTAGCTGGCTTCCACGTCGAATCGGTGCGATTTAGGTTGGGTGGGTGACGAGAGACGGAGGATTTAGGAAGGAAACGGCAACTTGCGCGCATTTGGGCGTATATGTATATTCTTTGGGATCTTCTGTGGGGTGCAAAGTATTTCGACACGTTGCTGTTTTTATAAGCATGCATGCACGCAGAAAATTAAAATGGCTGGTTCGGTGGCTTGTTTATAGTAAACATGTAACCTTGGCAGAGTTGCGCCGTACAATTAGTTCGTCTAGATCTTCTTGGCTTGGTTAACGTAACATATATATTTGCATAGGCTATGATCATTGTCAATGTTCTAGAGCGTGTTGATGTGAAAAAGCGATAATGGAAGCAAATGGAACGTTAGGTTCGACATCTGTTGACCGCATTTCGATGTTTGAATGTCAGAAGTACGGTGCGAGTTGGTAAGCAAATAACCCGGGAGAGGGTGCTAGACTGCCATGGAATCATTGATTATTTATTTTTGAAGTAGGAGTACTCCTTATCACAGCAGGTCAAGGTCAGCAGGTGAAGTATTATATATATATGGGGGCGGCACGTGTGGCTTGATGGTACGTAAAGCAATTTGGTTACGATGTTAGAACATTTCACTATATCAAATATACACCCATCTTCTCAGTTGTTACCCTGTACATGTCGTGTAAGCAGCCAAGAATTTGCTCTGACAAAGGTTCTAAAACTAATGCTCTCCACAACACCGCGCCCATAATGAACTTTCCAGGGTTGGTATGTACATCCTGTATGTGGCCGTACAAATGCATAGGCTTCGTTGCCAGTACATATCACTCACAACTCACAAGTCGCAACACCCCCCACAGACCACATCGATACGCGCAGCAAGCTTATACAGGTAGTCAGCCCGGCCGGAAGCGGTAATATAATAATAAAGCCTATAAAAGCGCATCCCCTTTTCCGGATAGGAAACTGGAAACCCGAAAGCAATGGATAACCGCGGTACAATGCCAAAAGTTTCCCGCATGGTCGCATCACCTGACGCAAGAGCCACGAACGGAGCGCCGAAACCTCAGACATCCATAAATTCTCACGACGCCGGCCGGCAAACTTCGGCTCGCAATGGCGATCGCATGCGCTTGCACAAAGCCATTAACCCCGAACTCCCCCCTGGCCTCAAGACCACACTGCACACATGACAAAATTGACAGGTCCGTGGCTCCGTGCCACACTGGCAGATTACTACTCGTTCTGTCGACGAAAAAAAAGGGGGGTTTACTCTCATTGGCCCCATTCCTCCGCTCGGTTGCCTCGGGCGCAGGGTGGCGGTGCCTTTGCGCGCCGCATCTGCCTCGCCGCAGCCGCTGGAACGAACCTGGCATCACGCGACGCCATCACTGTGCCACGCGCGGCACGGAACCAAGACCTCCCCTCCGCCAACCTTGCCGTCCGTCTCGTCTCGGCAGCGGAGTGGCAGCCGCCCGCAGGGCACTGCTAGCTTCCTGGAGCTGGTAACCCCGCCGCCCTGTGGAGTGGACTGAAGTTAACTACCGATGACAGGACTGGACACCGCGAGCAGAACGGCCCGCCCAGCGCGCGCCCGTCAGGCTCTTGGCCGTGCATGGGTGGATACGATACGCCGCGCGTGGCCATCAGTCTGTGGTATGGCGCATGAGGGGCGCGCGGTGGACACGCCGCGCAAGCGCAATGCAGCTTGCCTAACCCTGCCTGCCTGCCCTACTGTTTAACTCGAGCGGTGGGATCTCGAAACGAATCACATCGCGGACAATCCGTAAAAAAACCGGTCTAGCCGCTTTCCAGAATCCGTCTAGCTGTTTTTGAGCAGATTGGCTTGAAAAACCAACGAACACCTCTCGGAGCGATCTATCGGGGAGACGCAACCAAGATGTTCTATGGTCGATAAGATCACCTAGAACAAATCTCATCGAGAAAAACATAGAACAATAAAATATGGGGTTGAAAGAGATTACAGTATAAGTAGGTGTATTTGTTTTTTAGAACGTTCGTGTTTTATAGCGTACGTAGGATGGTTTTATCTCATTAGAAAACATTTACAACTCTTAACACCTATATGAATCCTAAACCAACTTAGATCCTATTTGAATCTCGTAGTCTAAGTTTAGCTACTAAACTTAATTTAGACCTTGGTATAAAATGATGTTTAAAGTTTAGCTACCTTATAAAAATATTATTAGTTCATTAGACCACACAAGTGAGCTAAAGTGATCTTAAGTTTAGCCCTCAACTTTAATCAACTAAGCTTTAGATTGTGAAATCCAAACAAGCCCTTAGCCGACTTATAGCAAACTAGCTAATCAGGTTTTGCCAAAGTCAACATAGTAACAACATGAAAACCGGTTTACCTTACCCAGTTTCACCGGTCTTTACCCAATTTTGCTGCCAACACCTAACTTAAGGATCGTTTGGCTCTTGTCCAAATGCACATTCCATGATACAAGGCTCTTCATTTGTCTAAAAAGTCATGCTTAAAAGTACTGTTCGCTGATTTATTGTGAGAGAAAAATATCATTGAATGACTGATAGATTCAATAGATAAGCTTAAATAAACAAGCTCACTATTTATAAGAGTTGTTTTTCTCTCTTCTCCCAATAAATCAGGAGGTAGGAGGAGGCTTTTTTTTTTGCTCCTTCAGCTCCGACTCCTCAACCACTTTTACACGGAGCAGGAGTCGAGAGGAGCCTAGCTAAATAGGTCAGAGCAACCCCAATAATTTGGCAAAAGCACTTGCTATCCTTAGATTTGTGGCAAAACTTGAAAAACCATGGTCGTTTGGCAATTCACTTAGCAAAATTTACGCATTTTGCATCTATCGGGTGAACACACGCATATTTGCGCGAGTTCACTTGGCATCGGCGATTCTGCCCTCCACGCGTCCTCTCGCGTGCGCTCTAGGAAACTTCACCCTCCACTTCCCGTGCGCCGCTAGGACATGCGAAAACCCCCACGCAAGCGCAACCCTGACTCCTTTGCCACGATAAATTCCTGCACGACGTACACTCATTCCAATCTGATCCGTCGGGGCGGCCTCCATCCATCCCACATCGCGACGGCCTCCATCCAGTTCATCACGGCGATGTTTTGGCAGAGCGTCTGGAGCTAGGCATCGACGAAGGCGTGGAGTGGGCCACGGGAGGCGGCATTGTCGGAGAAGTTGAGGCGCGTCACGTCGCCGCGGAGGCGGTAGGTGGCCTGGTCGTAGGCGAGCGCCGCCTCCTCGGTGGTGTCGAAGGCGAGCCAGAGGCGGGTGCGATTCCGCGGGAGGCAGATCTCGATGACCCACTTTGCCCCAGTGCCGCTGCCGCACGCTACGGTACACTTTCTGCCCCATCAGCTCGATTGCCCTCATCAGCTCGAGTGCTCTCATCCCGTATAAAAGGCATGCTGCGGTACAACAAAGGAGGCATCTCGGATAAAAGGCTCGAGTGCTCTCATCAGCTCCCCCTGATAGATCTATAGCGGCAGCCATCTAGACTGTTTTTTTTCTAGCAAATAGCAAACCAAGAACAAAATGAAGAAACTGGCAGAACCCAACAGCCACACTGTACGAAGTGCATGGCGGAGATGGCCAAAAGTCGCGTGGTGTACAGTCGAAGAGACACCGCACGCCCAGTCGAAGATATTGTGCGGGGGCCAGCGAGGAGAGTCCACGCAAAAATTAGTTGATCAGTTAGAGTGGGTCTAATTTTGCCAAACCTAAATGCCAAACTATTGGATATACTATTTTTTTTTTATTTGCTATGTGTTTTAGTCACTTATCAAATGTCCAGATTTGCCAAGTTATTTTTGTCAAACTATTGAAGTTGCTTTTAGCTTGGTTCATAGGCTAAACAGATCCATCACCCACCCTAGTACATCATTTACAGGTGCCCAGCGCATAACCGTATGCACGAGTTCGGACGGGGTTCGCGGCCTATAGCTGCACTTGGTACCTGCTACCCGTATCATCCGGATTTGCCACAGGAGCACACCGTTGCGTTTGAGTGCGGAAGTACAAGAGGGATGGGGCCATCTATTGGGCGATAAGATACCTTCTCAGGAAGTGCCTCAAGGCTCAAGTTGGCCGACGTGCTTACTCAGCGTGCGGGCGTCAGGAGTTGTAGCGGCGCGCGCTCGGCTCGTTAGCGACGTGACTTGCCCAATCACTAAGGCCTTGTTTAGCTCATGAAAAATTTTAGATTTCATTACTGTAGTATTTTTATTTTTATTTTTATTTGACAATCATTGTCCAATCATAAACGAACTAGGCTTAAAAGATTTGTCTTGCAAATTACAGTGTAATTAGTTATTTTTTGTCTACATTTAATGTTTCATACATATGCCGCAAGATCCGATATGACAGAGAATCTTGAAGTTTTTTGAACTAAACAAGGCCTAAGTCAGCCCAGAAAAAAAAGGGAAGATGATGAGGTGCATTCTCAGTAGTAATAGTAATCTGTTAACGCCCGCAGCGGCAATTACTCTGGATTAACTATTTGGGATTTCAGATATGGGTTTGGGGACGGAGGTATCAAGACACCGATCAAACAGGGCCAAACTGTTTGTTTCAGAAGGTAGATCTGAAAAGAAAGTGCCGAAATCTCGGTTTCTATGGTTAGCACTCAATTGTAGCTAAATGCTAGTTCGTTCTTAGACTCAATGGGTAGTATAGGTTGAACCAAATTTTTTTCTTTTTGTTATCACAGGCACTGTTTGCCTAAACGGCCATAGACCGTTTAAACCCTGTGTAAATGCTACACAGTGGTGCACCGTTTCCGTTTAATCATCTGTTTAGTCCATTTAATTGATCATTTAGCCTGTTTAATGAACTATTTAACCCGAATAATGGTTAAATGACAGGTGCCCATCTGTTTACCGTTTAGCGTTTAAAAAAACATTGATCATAGGACACTAATACTATCGATCCCTCTAAGAAAAAAGATGGGATAGTATAATCACGCTACATTAAAGTTATTAGCAATGCATTAATTAAATTAAACAAGTTTGCAAGGGAACCATGATTTTATTTATATATATTTTTATACTTCTAAAATATGATATTTCCTGATGTACTTCCAACCATGGACGTGCTTACAAGATATGACCAACCGTGCTTATTAAAAAAAAATATGAAGACCAACAACTTGTGAAAAAAAGTGGGTCCATCCATATTACGCATTGGGCGGCCCTATCGACTGTTGTAGACTTCAATGTCGGCACATATGGCCCATTGGCCTTGCTTTCGATAATCAAGTAAAACTGGACGATAACAAACACTCACTCTCTAGTCTAAGCCCTGGACATGGAATGATCTACAAGAGGCCACAAACTTCTTTCACTTATTCACTTCTGCTCGTATAACCGTATTAGTAAAGCTTGCAAATTTTAACTACAAGCTTGTCCAAAACAACAAACATATATAAATAAACAAGGACCGTTTATAATAAAGTTGTAGACTAAATTCAAATCCATGGATAGAAATGGCCCATTATTTAGTTGTACTGCAACGACGCCAATTGTAGCCAGGAGGGTCATTACTTATGTTTCCAGCGATGAATAGCTGAACTCCAAACGGTTGCAAAACGCAGATGATGTGAGTCCGACTAGTTACAGCTAAAGTGAACAAAAAAGAAGAGGGCAAGAATGCTAGCCTTTTCAAGTTCCTATGAACTATGTTCTGTAATCTGTGAAGGATCGGAGACATTTGTCAGGATGCGTACAGATTAGTATAATACACTGAATCGGTTTGAACACATTTCTCAAAACATATACATTTGAGATCTGGCTGGCAAAGTATCTGATAGACTGACACAATTCCACCCAACATAACTCTGAGCAGGTCATTCACAACAGTTTAACGCATCCCTCAGGATTTACCTTATCAGATACTAGAATACAAATGGATGGAGACCAACACGAACAGCCAGTGATACAGCAGCAGTATCAGAGCACAACGTGTGACTACAGAAAGTTACCCCTACTTGCATGTATTCTGTCCTGGATACCTATTTGTTTGATGTAACAGTGGGCTTCTTTCATCTATCTTTCGAGTTTCTACTTTGCATAAAGAGAACTTACCTCTACTGGTATTGGCAAACATGCAATTGTACAGCACCTCCAAAGACCAGTGCAAAAAGAGGGGGGCAGGGGGGCACTCACCAGAACATATATTTTATGATGCTCGTGTCAAAAAGTCATCCACAGCCAGAGATGCATCACCATGAGAAACAGCATTCTCAGGTTCCGGCAAGTACAAAGAAGTAGAAGAAACCTGTCAAAAGAAGTACAATAACAGTGTGCTGCTCAAAAGAATCACAATATATCAGGACATAACATAATAACAAAACACAGTGCAATGCATGATCCTGGACTGCCTTGTTCAAGGTTTACCTTTGTGTCTATTTGTAATTCTCCATTGTTATCTACGGAAAGAATAGCACCATGTGCTTTTAACCATTCCTCGCATTCTTCCAGAGCCTCACAAACTTTATCAACTCCCACAAATCCCAAAACCCGTGCAGCGTATCTAACTGGTACAGTTGGGCGATATGACTTGGACATGCATTTTATAGCCGCAAAGCGCATTTGCTCCACATAGAGATCTGTAATCCAACAGCACAACGGAAAACATCTCAATGTATGTGCTACTGAAACAGTCAGTCCAATAGGGCAATAGATATGTATGTGTTTAGCTATACAACTGAGAGAAAGATCATCTTTACCCATAAGACATGAGTTCAAGTTGGGTGCCATCTTGTACAATTTGAAAAACAGGACATAGTTGGCAGACAAAAAGGCATAACGAACTTGAAGGGCATGCTTCACAGCTGTGTCTTTCTTGGCTTCCTTTGGCAAGCTGAAACAAATACATGCATCAAGGGCTCAGGTAACAATAAGATTAACAGAATCAAATATCCGCCTATTATGTGGTGGTGGAGCCAAGATTTCTGGAAAGGATACAGAGCTGCAAGGCTCTGCCACTGCTATTGCAACCTTCATGATTTTACTATGCACCAGATATACCTTGCCATAGATGAAAGCAAATCTCTTTTGTTATTAGAGTGCACCAGATATAACAAGTTGTAAGCAGAGAATTCGAGGTTGCAACCCTTGACTCCTTCTCCATATAACCTCTTCAACTGAGATTGGCACTGCAAAAGTTGCAAAGAAAACAATTGAAAACTAGGCTGTTATATTCAGAGTTAAAAGAAACCAACGCACAACTACAAACAACCAGAAATTCAGAAACCAAACACAACTACAACTACAAAAAACCAACATGGATAGTGGTAACTATCATTTATTTTTTTATCTACCTTAATGAAATGACACGCAGCTCCCCTGCGTAGTTCGAGGGAAAAAAAGATGGATAAGCTAATACTAAATGCAATTACATGGTGTTTGTGAAAAGACTGCCCAACACCTAATGTTTTGTACAATGTGGAAAAACTCGTAAGATCCAGCTGCCCTTGAATTTAAAACCAACACTAATCACGTATATCACTGTGCAATTGCTTGGAGTAGCAGGTACTCCATCTGTTTCTTTCTATAGGGCATGCAATTTCACCATTTATTGCAAAATATAAGGTGTGCATGTGAATCTATTTGCCCTTATTGCATATTATCACTAGCATTTATAAGTAGCATCTTTTCCCTTGGCACAATGCAACTAGGATAGCAGAATAGCACGTGGTACATGAATATTATTGTACTTATTTACGCAATAAAATAAATCAGAACAAGACAGGCAAACCTGATTATATTCAGCTAAATCTCCAGATTCGATAGCTAAACGTGCATGGGTTTCATAAACCTGAAACAAGAGGTCAAAATGTTACAAGGGAAACAATCATGCAAGGAAATAGTGCCCTCAAAAAAATAAGAAACAGAACACATGATTCAACATTAACTTAATAATTTTCTTGTGGGTTAAATATTAAAAAAAGAATAGATAAAATGAACCATGTGATGAATCTCTTCCTCAAGAAAAATAGTAAAGGAGACACATAGTTTATATAATATTTATACAATTATTAAACACCACAATGCAGTATACTACAAGGGGCTATGGAGACTACCTTGACAGACAGCTCGTTCTGAATTCTCTGAACAGTAAAGTCTTGCCGAATAGACTTCAGTTGATCACATTTGTAAAGATAGTTCTTTTCTGATGTTTCAACCATACAAAGAGCCTTCTCTAGGACATCTTCTGGTCGTACCTGCACAAGGAGACAACGAGTAAAAAAATAACCTAAGAAACAGGGTGGGAAGCAGTTATTTCTAGTAACATGTTTCCCTGCCTACAATTGACATGACAATTAGCAAGGCGTCCTCACTGTGGTAGGGTCAGGCGCACTTGTAAGGCGTAGGTATTGTTTCTCAATTTGCTGGCATGTTCCCTTGATTGTCAGTGCATCCCAATCAAAATCCTCCACTGCCAAACCAGCACTATCTCCATTACTTCTATTGAGAAGCAGTGACATAGCTCTACTTGTATATATGTTGTCTGTGGCAACCTTATCTGGTATAGAACTTCTAGATTTTGATGGTGTGCCTTGACTCTGTTCAAATCGCTTAGATCTATGCTCCCGCCGTTTCTTTTCCTCAGGTGAATTTGCTTGTGCAATTGAACTAGTGTAATATTTCATTAGATCCTGCTCCTTGTCAGCATCACTTAAGGCATTTCCATTTTCAGTAAGACTTGCATCACCACCAGTTCGCTGCATTTTAGTAGGCCTATGACTGAATTGGCTTAAAGGAGCTTGGCATTGGACATGCTTCCTCAGATCCCAATTGTTACTCTGCAATTTATTCCCCAGAAATAAATTCAAGCATAAAAACAAGCTTGGGGTGATGACTATATTCAAAGTTGCAGTATACAAAATGGAAGGGATTAAAGTAATGTGAAGCTGGCACAAAGGTTTACCGTTCTTTTAGTGGGTTCGAAACTACTGCAGACATTAATTTTTGCCAACTCATTAGAAATTTCCACATTGTTAGCAACATTTTCCTCTGCAACAGGCTCCCACCTACTTTTTGCAACAGGCTCCCACCTACTTTTTGTTCGCCTACTAGGACTCCTCGATGATGAGAAAGGACTTGAATCCTTCCCATTGCTGCAAAGAACCAAAAATAAAATAAATATCCCCTCTGGTTTCAAATGTAGGTTGTTTTAGATTTGTCTAAGTTAAACATCTTTAGCTTTGGCCACCAATAGCTAAAAGTTTAAATAGATTTGCAACATAAAGTTGATGCTGCTAAATTCATATTAAAAGTAACCTCATTTCATAATATATAATTATCGCAATTTGAAATATGACATCCTATAGAAATTGCCTGCAAAGTTTAACCTCGTAGACCATGTCAATGTCCAAAACAACTTACATTTGAAATTAGAGGGAGTATTAGCTAATCGAAATAGGCTTGGCTTCAGAGAGTTTTGAATTCAGCCTAATGACATGCATACTGAAAAAAGCAAAGGCACTTAACCTTTACGTAAATATAAACAAATATCAATGAGATTGCTTAAGCACAAGCATTTTAGACAGCTTCAACATACAGACAATACATATTATAAACTGCATTAAACATTCCCAAAGAATATTACTAGTGGAGGGCATAACACAATCATATCACTGCGGGTTACTGGCTTACTGCAGTCCTATGCATCCATGAAAAGACCAGCACACCTACTCACCTAGTCATATTCATGCTTGTAGCCTTTTCTGGCAAAGTAAATAGTGGTTCAATGTCCCAGTTCTTCGTATGAAGGGTCCCATCAGCAGTTGCCTTCGCAATTATCTGAAGTATCAGAGGCAAAAAAAAAAAGAGAGTTGCAAGTTAACAGATCCCAAAAAAGATTAGAATTTAAGGATGGAAGAAATAATTTTAAACTAACTTCAGAGTTGAAATGTGAAGACACTTATTTTCCTCTAATGTGGTAAATTCCATAGTTGCACAAGACAACATTGTTAATCACATGCTCATAGCTATAGCTAACCAAAAAATGACCTTGCAGAGACCTTATTACCTGAATAACTTCCTTTTTTCTTAAAAAACAAAAAAAAAGATCTTGTTTTTCTCATGGAACTGGTGGAACATTAATAATAAATTGGAATATCCAGTTCAATTCGATATTCTTTAGCAAGTTTATTTTCGAGTTAAAACATTTCTGTGGTTAGAGGAACCCGGCGGCACTCTTTAGGTCCTGGGTTTGACTCCCCGTGGGAGCGAATTTTCAGGCTAAGGTTAAAAAATTCCCCTCGTCTGTCCCATGCCAAAGCACAGGTCTAAGGCCCGGTCCTGGTCGTGGCCGTTCTCACATGGGCTACGGTGCCGCTGTGTATGGGTGGGGCAGGGGTTCGGGGTTTTTCTCGACCTGCGTGAGAAGGTCTTCTTCTTAATGCAATGCCCAGGGGCTGTCTCACCCCCTGCTGGTCGAGTTTTTTTATACAAATAGCTAGCGCAAGCAAAATGGATAAAAGAAGTAACAATATATGATATACCTAAATGGCAAGCAAACTAGAGCGAATAAAATGAAATTACTTAACCTCCTTCAAGATACATCGGCTGGCAGTCCTCTGGGCATCATCCTTGCAACGGGCAAGATTCCGCTCAACATAAGTACGAAGTGAAACAGGGAAAGATCCCTGAGTAGAATGAAGTATGTCAATACGTTAATAAATATGAAGGTGTCAAAAATGTTGTGCATGTTGCCATATTACAGAATTTATTCATTGAAGGTCTTAAATCTTTAACTTTCATAAGTTTTAGTATGAAAAACTCCGTGGGAGCAAGGAGTGTATAATATTCTAATATAAGAACAAGAGATTGCTTTTCGCGCATATAACTTTTTACAATGTTTCGCTGAGCTTAACAAGTGAGGATTCACCTTGGACTTGGATGCATCATCATGTAGCATCATCCATGATCAACAAAAAGAATGAAGCAGAGCTTACCGTAAACCTTAGCTGTATGATTGTATCAGCAAAACAGAATGAAATAAAAGGAACCTACCGTCACCTGCATTACTGCTTCAGAACCATTTTGTGAGACCGTCACATCATTCTTGGGCATGGGAACACAAACATAAGCAGGTTTCAGTGATGAATCAGCTTCCGACTTTGACTTATCCACTTGAGGCGTTCCTATTGGAAAATCTGGGGCTATTCGAGGATTTGTTGAGATCTGTATTTTGTTTAACATGTGGACATTCGATGATAGAGAATCTTGCGGTGTCTCAGGGTTTTCACAAACATGGTTGACTGAAGAAACATTTGAGCTTGAACCATGTAAAGGCAAAACCTTTTGTTGATCAACTTGGTTACTTAGTGGTAGCTGATTATGATTTGCAGAACTATGCTGGTATGCTAAGCTGACACACTGGTTCTGAAATGTTGGGATACCTGCTGCGTTATTAACATAATGGGTGTGAAACATCAGGGCGACTGGGACCTGAGAGGCATACTGGTTTTGATATCCTTGAATGCCTTGTTCCTGGGAAATTGGATAGTTAGAATTTTGCAAAACCATACTAAAACCTAGAAAAACATGGTACAACATGTAAATAACAAACACAGTTATGCCCCCATCCCTCACCCACCCAAAAAAGGAAGAAGTGATTATCATACTCATAGGCCCTTTTATGTTCCGTTTTCAATTGGCCTTTATCCTGTTTAAATGGACGTTTAGCCCGAATAATGGATAAACGGACTGTTTAGCATTTATCAAAACAACCAACACATGATGAATCAGAAGAACCATCCAAACAGAACTTCTAAGTTTGCTTTGCAGAACTACAACTTCTAGAAGCTACATACATGCTAGAAATGCAAGCCAAAAGAAGATATGCAAGCTTGTAGAAAAGGACAACCAACCAACAAAATTTAAGTACCAGAAGAGGAAACAACTGATTTGAGACAGACAATATGCTGCAAATAGAATGCCATAGATGTTTGCCTTGGTGTAGCAAAATCCAAGTTAGTGAGGTTGCAGCATATGCAGTCAACCAAAGCGAAGCATACAGAACAATCCCCCAAGGACAAGCTGCATGGAGGTTCAGGAGCCTTTGCATGCAAAAGGCAACAAGCAAACTATTCTTGACTTATAATCGTTTTGACAAATAGATTAGCACAGAAAATGATAGAAATATTTGTAGGACATGTATTCCAAAATACAAAAATCCATTGAAAGAAGATGAACCAAGAGGCTATCTGGAACACAAGAGTTTGACAGGTATAGTTCAATTCCAGCACGAATCTGGTTACATTATAGCGACCAAGACAGGCCTAACAAGGTATATGCAACAGAACAAGAAACTCGAGGGTTGCACATAATCAAGGTGACAGCTGTCTAAAAGGACAACTGACCACTTGTTCATTTTGCTCTAAATATTAAAAGGAAAGGAAAGGAAGCAGGACACTAACAAATTTACCTGTGAGGGAGGTGTAGTAGTGTTACCAGCATCACTTTTCCATGATGTAGTGCCTGGTGGAGGTGGCTGGTTGCTGCTGTGTACATAATTGGAACCAATGGTAACAGTTTTTGTATCAGGAGCAATGCTACCACTGCTAGTAAGTGCAAGGCCACCTGAAGTCTGTGCAGACTGATCATAATAATAACCCCATTGGCTGTACTGCTGTTGATAGTGGACAGAGCTCGTGGGTAGTGAACAACTCTGGGCTGCATTACTATCTGGGGTGCAACTCTGATACGATTGTGCATGATTATTTACACAACTTCCATTACCCCAGGCATTGTTTTGATGATAATAGTAATTGCTTGTTGCATATCCGGGCAGAGTCTGATGAGCGCCAGCAGTACAATATGTGTTACTTGTAGGACCAACATAAGATCCTGAACTCGGAAACAAAGTAAGAGGCTGGTAAGCAGCACCTGGACCTTGATCAACTCCTCGTTGAACAGAAGAATCATTTGCCGCTTGTGGATAGCTATAGTAATGGTTTGGATGCTGTATAGCATTGTAGTCCTGTTGAACCGATGCAAGATAAGGCACATAGGAGTTAGCCGACTGAACCACATGAGATTCACTATTTGTCACACTTTGAGTAGCTCCTGAAACTGATACATCCCTCTGGGGATCATAGTAAACTGAATTTTGATTTATATTATCCATCAAATAGTACAAGAAAATCCAGTCAAAGAAAAGCCAAAAATGATGGCCAGGAGGTAAAGATGGGTACGGAGATAGAATGGTTTGCTCCAAGCTCCTTGCTCTGTTAATTAGGAAAAACAACCAGAGAAATCATTGTCAGATCAACATCAATACAAAACAGCATATCTGGCAGAATAAAACGACTATGGAAAGAAATTTTGAACCCCAGGTTCATGGTGGGAGCATGGTAGTCACCACAAAGGCACTGCTTGCTTACTACTGGACCATAAAGCCATGATAAGTAATACTAATCATAATCAATCAGTATGGCCAGCTTCAAAGACAAGGACAAGGAAGCAAGTGCCAACAAAGATTTGTATGCAGCAACGAAGAATTATTTCCTTGCTATTATAACAGGTGATCACCCCTAAAGAAATTGTTAACAGAGCTAACTAATGACAGGATATGATACTGGCTGACCCTGACTTGTCGTTTGCGCATGCACCAAGAATAGAGGATTGATTTTGATACTGCAGCCAGTGAAACCCTTCCGCCGTTATCATTATTATCTACTTCCTCTGTCCCAAATTATAAGACGTTTTGGCATTTCTAAATCCATAGCATTTCCTGTGTATCTAGACATAACATATATCTAGGTGAATAGCAAACACTATGAATTTAGAAAAGTCAAAACGTCTTATAATTTAGAATGGAGGGAGTATTTAAAGTACACCCATGTAAGTCATGGTAGAATCAACTCGCTTGTGATGCGCGTTGTTAGGTGACAGGCAGTGATTTTCAGTGAAACAATACTATAGCCAAAGTACACAACTACTAATAATGTACTCCCTCCATTCCAAACTGTAAGTCGTTTTAGCTTTCTCCTAAGTTAAACATCTATAACTTTGACCAAGTTTATAGAACATCAAACCAAATTCATTAGATACACCATGAAATATATTTTAGTGCATTTATTTGATATTGTAGATGTTAACTTTTTTTAATAAATTTGCTCAAAGTTAGACAAGTTTGATTTACAACAAACCAAAACAGTATGTAAATGATGGAGTGGAAGTGAAATAGAAGGAGGACAAAAACATCATTCAAGATAGATAAATGCTGCATTAAGTAAAATTTGAGTTATATTCAAGCAATGAAGCATCAAAAATTCTACAGGCAATTCTACAGCCCCTTTGTTTAGCCATACTCTATAACCTTGTTTTTCGTATCTAAGAACAAATCATTTTTAGCAAACTGTAAAAACGGCGAGTGAAGAAGATAATGTCATACATCTAGCAACAGGCTGTAGCCAAGTACATGAGCGTGGCTGAAGAGCCACGGCCTAGCATACAGGATGTTTGACTGGAGGTGGCTAGCAGGGATTTGGCGGGAGCATCTGGCGGGAGGCGGCTCGGTGGCGGAGATTAGGTTTAGAGACGTAATGGGGACTAGGGGAGGCAAACAGAAATGTCGGAGGAAACGAAGGAGACACGGTCGCGGGCTACTGCCTGCCGAGTGCCGACTGCCATGACGGCATAACCTGGGACTCAGTCAGCGAACGACACTTGGGCATGGGCTGGCCTATTGGGCTGAGACACGCAATGGGCCACCAGTTGGCAGTTGCCGATTTCCCGATGAAGAAGCAAAACCTGCTTTAGGGTTCTACCGCCATCCAAACGAGAAGCAGCAAGTGCAGCAATCAACTGAACCCATGGCCATCTGCATTTGAAACGCGAACCAAGCCAGCGTAGAAAGCATCACGACACACAAATTCAGCAAGCGCAGCACAACAATCGAGCAAAGCAGCAGTGAATGACCAAAATGCTGTAATGAGTCAGGGGCAGCGGAAGCATACCTCGACCGGCTCGGCGTCGGATCCTCCCTGTATCGCCGCCGTCCTGGAGCTCCAGAGATCGAGTTGGAACCCTAGCAAATCTCTCTGAAGAGGAGGCGCCCAATCGGCAAAAATACGATCAATCGAGTCAGATCAGACGGGGGCGCCCGCCGGAAAGGCACAAGCATAGAGCACAGCGGTTGGCAAATGGGGCGGAGGCGGGATGCAGTAGCGAGGGCGGGGCGGCGGTTCCTATTTCTGTTGGGGGACTCGGCGTGATCTCGGGGTGGGAGGAAGGAGACCGCCTCGGCTCAGATTATGCAGTGGGCTTGCGAAGGTGAAGGAAGGAGGTGGAGTAGTCGACGGGCCTAGCGTTTTTTTTCCCTAGTACTAGTACTGGTTGCGGAAGGCGGCCCAACTTTGGCAGGTGTATTTTGCGCCACCAGTTTTTTTTTCTATAGTATAAATATACTACTCTCTGTACTATAGCAAACTCAAATGCCCAGATCACAAGGAATTGTTTCACAGATTGAAAGTTTGTTCACCCACAGATGCAAGCGCAATTAAGATGCCACCGCCCCAATCTGTAAAGGCTGCATAAAGCAGACAAATTTGCAGAGACCTCGGCAAATTAGGTTTCTTAATTCAGTCAAGAACAAGGGGAAAAAAGGAAAAATGTTGGGAGCAACACGAACTGCCAAGATCCAGAAAACTAGTAGTACAAAAATTAAAGACGACTTAACCTGTTGCCCGAGGAGATATCAAGTGAATCCACATTTCATATATCGGAAGTTCAGAACACGGGGAAATGCGGTACAGTGGCTCTAGAGTGATCGAACCCAACAACCTGTAACAATAAGCACTACCGATAAGACTACGAAACTAAGCACATGGGCCAGAATACTCTCGCCTCCCTCGATTTCTTGACCGCGACCCCAAGACTTTTGCCACGGCCACCAGCGGCGGGGGCACCTCTCAGCCGCCGAATCCGTAGAGGGTGCGGCCCTGGCGCTTGAGCGCGTATACGACGTCCATGGCGGTGACGGTCTTCCGGCGGGCGTGCTCCGTGTAGGTGACGGCGTCGCGGATGACGTTCTCGAGGAAGATCTTGAGCACGCCGCGGGTCTCCTCGTAGATGAGCCCCGAGATGCGCTTCACGCCGCCCCTCCTCGCCAGCCTCCGGATCGCCGGCTTCGTGATGCCCTGGATGTTGTCGCGGAGGACCTTCCGGTGACGCTTCGCGCCGCCCTTGCCCAGCCCCTTGCCGCCCTTGCCGCGCCCCGACATGGTCGCTCGAACTGGGAGGTGAGGTTTGGAATTGGGGATTTGGTGGGTGGGAAGAGATGAGTGCCTTCGGACGAAGGGGAAGGGATTTTATTTAAAAGGCCTGCGGTGGGGTGCGGAGGTAGCCTGCGCCGTTCGATGGGCACGAGACGGACGGCTGGAAACGAGAGTTGGGTAGATGCCGCGGATCGCTGACGTGGTGCAAGGCGCGGATCGCTGAGTTGGCTGCCGTGGGGCTGGGTTTTTCGGGGATCGGGCGTCCGGATTTTTGCCGTCTTTGATTCGCAAAAAATTTCAAGATTTCTCGTCACATCGAATTTTTGGATGTATACATGGAGCATTAAATATAGACGAAAATAAAAACTAATTGTACAGTTTATCTATAATTTATGAGATGAATCTTTTGAGCCTAGTTACTCTATGATTGGACAATGTTTGTTAAATAAAAACGAAAATACTACAGTAGCGAAAAACCAAAATTTTTGCAAACTATGGCCTTGTTTAGTTTGAGAAAAATTTTGGATTTCGCTACTGTAGCACTTTCGTTTGTTTGTGGCAAATATTATCCAATCATAGACTAACTAGGATCAAAAGATTTGTCTCGCAATTTACAGATAAACTGCGTAATTAGTTTTTGTTTTCGTCTATATTTAATGCTTAATGCATGTGCCGCAAGATTCGATGTGACGAGGAATCTTGAAAAATTTTGGAAACTAAACAAGGCCATATATCGATGAAGTTAGCGGTATGAAACGGAAATTGATATCTGACAGGTGGGGACATGGTTCGTCTTGATGGATTGATAGTTAGGCTACTCTCAATGCACAGTTTCATGGCACAGTTACCAAGACTCTAAACTAGATAACCGAGCCAGATGAGTTTCATGGGGATGAAACTCCTCTCTCATCTGATAAAACTCCTTCATTTAATGACTCTGCCAAGTCAGCAATTTTGCTTATGTGGCACCCTATTTAATGTGCATGACACTCTCATGAAACATGCATTGAGACTGGCCTTAGGCGGGATCATTTTCTTTTGGATCCAATTTTGGCGGGTGCAGCCTATGTTTAGCTAAAAAAATTCTAAAATTTTTCAAAATTCTCAATCACATAAAATCTTTAGACGCATTCATAGAGTATTAAATATAGGTAAAAATAACTAATTATACAAATTATTTGTAATTTGTAGGACAATTTTTTTTTAGCTTAGATAGTCTATGATTTGATAATAATTGTCAAATACAAACGTAGTCAAACCTAAAATTTTTCATTAAGGCCTTGTTTAGTTCCCACCAAAAATCAAAAAGTTTTCAAATCTTGCGGCACATGCATGAAGCATTATATATAGACGAAAACAAAAACTAATTACACGGTTTACCTGTAAATCGTGAGACGAATCTTTTGATCCTAGTTAGTCCATGATTGAACAATATTTACCACAAACAAACGAAAGTGCTACAGTATCGAAATTCAAAAACATTTCACATATAAACAAGGCCTAACTAAACAAGACCTTAAGTTGGTACGTGCATGCGCCTTTTAAGCCGTCACACTTTTAGAACGAGGATATTGTCAAGCAGTCGTTCATTCTGGTTGATGTTGTAGCTATCCTACGAACACCAACGCGGATCCAACATGATGATGTAGGCATGGCTTTTATTCTGTCAGGTCTGCTTACAGACTGCTAGATATGGCTCGTATCAGGGACAATGAGGGACCTGAAGCAAGCACCTCAGAGAATGCAGTATGGCGAAAAATCTGGAAGCTCAAGGTGCCACCAAAAGTTAAGGTATTCTGGTGGCGAATTGTCCATGAGTTTCTCCCTACTCGACAAATACTACACCACAGGCATGTGGAACCGATTGCGAACTGCGAAGTGTGTGGTGCAGATAAAAAGTCTATCAGACACTTTTTGATTGAGTGCTCGATCGCCAGGTCATTCTAGGAGCAGCTAAAAATAACCACTGGCGTCAAGCTCCCGTCCCTACATGGGGAGACTTGGGCACAAGATCTCGTTGAAGGAAGAGTTTGCACGGAGCTTGATCAAGCAACAATTATCACTGGCATGTACGCGCTCTGGATGCAGCGAAACAGACGAAGACATGGCGAGGCGTCTCCACCGATCCGAGTGGCTGTGCAATGGGCCGCAGACCTGGCTTATGACCTGGGTCAGGTCCCATCTTCGGCCGCCATTGATAGAACCGAGAGCTGAACTTAGGTGGGAACGACCACCTCAAGGGTGGATTAAGTGCAACACAGATGAAGCATTCTATGAACAAACTGGGCAAGAGGCTATGGGTGTGGTGCTGCGAGATGATGCTGGAGCTTTTGTGAGAGGCAGTGCCAAGTGGTATGATCATTGCCTGAATGCCCTCACTATGGAAGCTATTGCTTGTCGGGATAGCCTAGCCCTAGCGGCTCAATCTGGAGCTCAAAAGATTTGGCTTGAAACTAACTGCCAGCAGGTGGTGCAGCTTTGGCAAGCAGGAGCTAATCAGAGGTCGACCGCTGTAACGATCCTCCAGGAGATTCGGGAGCTTAGTTTACTTTTCCTTGATTTCAAGTTTTCATTTATTCCTAGGAATTGTAATAAGATAGCACATGCTTTAGCAAAACGGGTTACAGGTGACACACGAGCTGGGTGGTGGTCTTGTGCCCCGGCTTATGTGTTGGACCTGCTGTCCTCAGATTGTACTCATGCTCTTCCTTAATGAATGAATCTCCTTGGCCGTCAAAAAAAAAACTTTTAAAAGTTTTGTTAATAGATTTATTAAAAAATATTAATAACATTTATATCTTCAAATAAATGTATTGTAAAAATATATGCAATTATCATTTGAAGGCATATATATGCAATTATTGATCTAAGTATACTTATTGTGCATCATAAATATAAATAATCTTTTTGTATATGTTTAGTTGAAGTTGAGTACGTTTGACTCCATACGTCAAACGACTCCATGTGTGAGAATGATAGTTAAAAAGGAGACAAGAGTACACGGTATTCTGATGAAATGTTTAGTACCAGTCATACAACATCACGTCACAAACTGTGACGATACTATAAAAAATGTGTCAATTGTTTGGTTGATGACTCAACCAAGCCAACCACGCAAATTTGCATTATAAACGGATGTTGTACCAAAATCGATGCCTCAACCGTGGCACCGCCGCCACACCTTCGGTGTGGTTAGCGGTGGTCGGCAACCAAACATCCTTTAAGTGTAAATGTATGCAATTTTTCGAAGGTGGAGTATAGCTAGCAACCAACACCTCAAAACACACAAAAATATGGCATGTTCCGTCCTAACCATGTTCAAGATTAGAAGACAACACATAACCACTCTTGGGATGGGACTCGAGGCATCAGTTTTGCTCCATCTTGTAGGGACAGAGTGGATTTGGCGCCCTCCATGCATGTCTCCGCTGTTAAGTTCAACTACCGTATTTTCCTCCAACGAAGTGTTGGCAAGATCCAATAAAATTTGTCGGCTCTATGGTTTGATAACTTGTCTGGACTATGGAGGCAATCTGTCTAGCCTGCAGTTCATGCTATCATATAATGATCTCCATGGCTTCGGTTGAAGATACATTGTTTTCATTTTTCTCCATTCAACAATTAATCTTGGATCCATTAAGAGCACCTCTGTAATACATCATGTGAAGTACAGTCTGGAACGCGATACAACTTGAGACACAGGGAATCTTAGGGATGGTATTTTATAGAGTATGTGGTTTTAGAGATTTAGGTGGAGGAGTATGAATATCTGCGCAATGTGACTGCTACGGCATAAATTTAGCTAAGGCCTTGTTTAGTTCCCAAAAAATTTTGCAAAATTTTTCAGATTCCCCGTCACATCGAATCTTTAGACGCATGCATGGAGTATTAAATATAGATGAAAATAAAAACTAATTGCACAGTTTGGTCGAAATAGACGAGACGAATCTTTTGAGCCTAGTTAGTCCATGATTGGATAATTTTTGTCAAATACAAACGAAAGTGCTACTGTGTCGATTTTGCAAAATTTTTTGGAAGTAAACAAGGCCTAACTGATCTGTGTCAGGAAGACAAACAATGGTTGCTACAAAGAAAAAATAAAAGTTGCTACAAGAAAAATCAGGGGGGGTCAGTTACATGGTTGGATAGGTGCTCCGGATTCCAATCTAGAGACCAGAGAGGATCAAATGTGGAATCAAGGAGTGGATGAGGACTCAGGAGGCCAATAAGTACTATATGAGAAAGGATTTCGGCTCGGTGAGCTTGGATCTTGCAAGTTGGAGGGACAAATCAGTTTGTTCTGATGTTATCTTTCTATGATTTTTTTCTCTTGGCTAAGGGTTAAACTGGAGAATTTGGCACTAAACTAGTGCGAGTGCCGAGTGGTATGTCATTCGTGGTGCTAATGATTTAAACCGTCTTTAGACTACAGTTAAAAGACCAAACTTGGTCCTAAAACTAAAAAAAATGAGTTACAGGAAAAATTGGTACATATTAAGGCCTTGTTTAGTTCCAAATTTTTTTAAGATTATTCATCACATCGAATCTTTGTATATATGCATGGAGCATTAAATATAGAAGAAAATAAAAATTAATTGCACAGTATATTTGTAATTTGCGAGACGAATTTTTTAAGTCTAGTTATTCCGTAATTGTAAAATATTTGTCACATACAAACGAAAGTGCTACACTAGAAAAACTAAAAACTTTCGCGAACTGAACAAGGCTTAACTGCATTCAAGAGGATCAATCTGTAACGCAATAACACATATTGTTACAGAGAATCTGGCGTACATCAACAGGGCATGTTTGTTTCGTGCCTAAGCTTGTCAAGCCTAATTTTCAATAAATTGTGGCTGCCACATAAAGTGTGATGAGTAAAAACGAAGTCACATTTGTAATTAAGTTTGACACGAAAAAAATTTTATGACATGAGGGATAGAGCGTTAACAAAGTTTGGCACGCTAGTTATGACATTGAACCAACCAGCCGACAAAAAACTATATGTTTAAATTAAAAAAATCTTAAAGAGTCAAACCATCTTAAATTTGACCAAATTTATATGATAAAATAATAATATTTATAATACTAACTAAGTATTATTTGGTTCTTCATTAATTATATTTTTATAGTATATTTGTTTGATCTTATAAATCTTTATAATTTTTTTTATAATTTTAATCAAATTGAAATGTATTAACTCTTTAAAATTCTTAGAATGAGTTAGAGTTTGGGATGGAGGGAGTAATCTTTAGCGTGGTAAGATTTTATCGTGAACGAAAATAGCTACCGAAGCAAACATTTATCTGCTACAAATGGTGCCCGACTTCCGTTAACGCGACATAAATGGTGCCAATCGCATCGAATTGCCGCAGATAGCGAGGGCGCGCCATACTATTTTTGTTGCGGCAGGCCGCCCGCGCCCAGCCCCAGCCACAGCCACACGGCCCACACCCACCCACCCCCGCGCGCGGCGGGCGGCCACCCGCGGCGGCGCACCTGCCCGCGCCCCCCTATCTCGCCATGCCTTTCTCCATGGCCACCGCCTCGCCTCTTCTCGCTCCGGGGCCCTCCCGGCCCCGCTCCAACCCCCAACCTCGTGGCCAGCGCAGCGCAAGCAGGGGTAGCAGCAGTAGACGTGCTAGAGGAAGGTTTGGACGAATAGAAACTAGAGGCAAAGGTCGAGAAGGAGGAGGTGGACGGGATAAGGAGTGACGACGGAGGGAGCAGACCGCGATGCTGCGGCGCGCGGCGAGCAACGCCTACTCGTGGTGGTGGGCGAGCCACATCCGCAGCACGCAGTCCAAATGGCTCGACAACAATCTTCAAGGTAGTATCTTGCCCGCCACAATGCTTAAGAATAAATCCTCCACATAACACGAAGATATGAGAATTCGTGACCTACAACCTTTTAACGTAGTTGTAACCTTTTCTTGTGCGACAAATTTTCTCGCTATTATCTCTTTACAAGCAGAAAACGATTAGCATTTCTAATACCATGATACGAATGCGCATTATTTTTCTCACATTTTTTCAATGTATCTTTTGTTGTCTTTGCAGAGATGGAAACGAGGGTGAAGTCCATGATCAAACTCATAGAAATAAATGCTGACACTTTCGCAAAGAGGGCAGAGCTGTACTTCAAGAACAGGCCTGAGCTGATAAACCTCGTCGAGGAGACATATAGATCTTACCAGGCACTCGCTGATCGATGCGATCGGATATCAGGGGAGCTCCACAAGTCAAATCACACCATAGCAACTGCGTTTCCAGAGCAAGTACAACTCTCACTGCAAAATGACAATGGCGATGGATTCCCAAGGGGTATCACGGGGATCAATCTCAGCAAAGGAACTAGCCCAGCTCCAAAGAGGGCACAGACGCATAAGAGGATTACCTCTCAGATGAGCAAAGAAAAGGCACAAGAAGAGATTGAGATGCTCCAGAAGGAAATTTTGGTGTTACAAACCGAGAAAGAATTCTTCAAGAGCTTATATGAATCTTCACTGGATAAGTACTTGGATATTGAACGAAGGGCAACAGAGATGCAAGAGGAGGTATGGAGCTTGCAAGAGACTTATAATACCAGTGCAGTTATCGAAGACAATGAAGCTCGAGCTTTGATGGCTGCACGGGCCCTTATTTGCTGTGAGGATACACTGATTAACTTGCAAGATCAGCAAAAGCGATCATCTCAAGAGGCAAAAACAGAGTTCCAACGAGTCATGGACGCAAGAATGAAGCTAAAAGCTTTCAAAAGTGAGTGTGGGCACCCTGATAATCAAAAGGAGCTAAGTGATCAGCAATATGTAGTGACCAGCTCTGCACATCCATCTACAGAGAATAATGACTCCATCCCACAAGACCGTAGGCTCCAGCTGCAGGAAATATGCCAAAAGATCAAACTGCAGTTTGAGTTGTGCTCAGAGGCATCTGTAGTGCATCTAGCAGGAATGGTTGATGAATTTGTGGATAAGGTGATCGCACTAGAAATTGCAGTTACATCACAGAATTCTCAAATCAATAGAATGAGAGCTGAGGCAGATGAGCTGCACAAGCGTCTGAATAGTTTGGAGGAAGGGAAGGCAGGTTTAGTTGGGGATTCCAGCAAGTTGTCTGAGAGGTTGAGGCAAGTTGAGGAGGTGCTGCAAACAATTCAGCGGATTGAGAAGTCTGTGCACACTGAAAATAGAAATATTCACAGACAATTAACTGATGCATGCAACAGTCTTACTGATTTAGTGGAGAAGGTGGATGCTCCTCTGAGCGAAGAAACAGTAGATTCATCTGAAGGGTCTAAAGGAATTGCTTCCGAAGAAGATGCAGATAAGCCTAGCACACTCTCTGATCCATTTCAAGCCGATTCAGGCACTGCAGGTAAATTGATGGATGAAGACTCATTGGACTCATTTGATATCTCTAGTGAGGCACAGGAAGAAGAGGCAGATGGCACCTTAGGGTGGCAACAAGTAGTTTTGAACAGGTTAGAGGGCAAGGATAAAATCCTCTTAAAAGATTACGCATCCATCCTTCGGAACTGCAAAGATACAAAGAAGCAGCTTTCAGAAATAGAGAAGAAAAATCGAGAATATCATCTTGAGGCTATGTCAGAAATGAAAGAGTTAAAGAGTGCCAATGTAACAAAAGATGATGAGATTCGCTCTCTTAGGCGAATGTTGAGCTCCTTACAGTACAAGATCAACACCTATCCAATTCAGTGTGTTGAGAAGTCTGAAGAATCATCCAAAGCAAACAATGATCCTTGCCTAGAAGACAAAGAGATTGGTGAGATAGAAGAATACATGAAGAATTGCCAAAATGAAGAACCACATGTTTCTTCGTTAGAGGAGAAATTCAGAGAAGAAATTAGCAAAGTATTAGAGGAAAGCGTGGACTTCTGGTTGAGGTTTAGTACATCGTATCGTTATATCCAGAAATTCCAAAAATCATTTGATAAAGCGAAAGCTGAAGTGGATAGACTTACTGATGCAAAAGCTCAGGAGGGCTTAGACACTGGTTCTGCTGGTCAGTCTGTTAGAAAACAAGAGTCGGCTGCCCTTGAAAAGAAACTCCGTGACTTGAGTACTGATCTTCAAGTTTGGTTGGAAAAGAATGTGCTGTTACAGGAGGAGCTTGAGAGTAGATTTTCACTGCTGTGTAGCATACAAGAGGAGATATCTAAGGTCACAACATTGGATCGAACCGATGAAGCCCACTTCACTCCTTTCCAGGCTGCAAAGTTCCAAGGTGAGGTAAGTAATATGAAGCAAGAGAATAACAAGGTCACCAAAGAGCTGCAGGCTGGGCTTGACCATGTAAGAGGCCTCCAAGTGGAAATTGGGAGGACTATTTTGAAGCTCAGAGACAATATTGAACTCTCCATTGGGAGAAGCAACCGAGCACAGAAGAACTTCAGATCTCTATCAGCGAAGGCCGGGGTACCTCTACGAACTTTCTTATTTGGTTCTAAGCCGAAAAAGGCATCGTTATTTTCATGTATGCCTGCGATGCCAAAGCCAGTTTCTGACATGAGGCCAGGGCATTTTAGATAAGACCGGGTAGAGTGTCAGCTAATTTTTTCTTTTGTTTGATATGAGGCTTCTCTGTAAACATGTTAATTTTGATTGAATGCTTAGTCTTTGTAGGTTTTAAACCGGAAAGGATCATGTAACCAACTTAATTTTTTCACTGATTTGGTCAGTGATGTGTAATCTGTAGTCCTGTACATCCTTACTGCCAAAACACTAGAAGAATCTGACATGCAAATGTATAACGCCACACTCATTTATGCCACTGCTGTGACTTTTGGGTGGGATAGTGTTGTAATGTGTTCAGTTGAAAACTTGAGTTGTTAAATCCTAACATCAGTTTGTTATTTGCCTACCCACTAGAAAAAGTAGTGGTGCAACTATTTGCAAGTTGACCATCTTTGAGAAAGTTTGGTCTTGTGGTGCATTGTACAAGCTTGTCAATCAAATGTTGCTATCAGTGATTTATTTTTCCATTTTCAAGTTCTTTTAGGTAATTAACTATCATGGATGAATAACACACCTCGGCGAGGTGTAAAATATATGTTGGTAAATGAGAAATAGGTTATGCATTTAGTCAAATCAAATGTCAATCTACTCTCCCAAACAACACTCGGAGCTATTAGTTTGAAGCTTCACATATTCTTGTCGTTTCTGATGGTGACATTCATCATTATCCGGTGACCTTTTCTGGCAGGATTTTGGCGAAGCTTCATGATTTGATCATCGATCTTGCTTTCAGGTGACAATGTCATTGTGCATTCAGGGCATCCATAAAGTTGCAATGTTATAGAGATAAGTGTGCGAAAGCTTCGTCATGTTTGGTTGATGTCTGATCCAAACTTAGCTTGGGTGTGTTGTCTGATTCCATTGACATCTGTAAAAGAAGTCATGTTCTGCAATAGAAATGGCACTGCATGTGTCTTTCTTCTATTACTTTCTTTCTTATTTAACAAAATTTTGTAGGTTTTCCCGTTTCATTGAGAAAGTAAGGAAGAAAGAGATGGCTGAGGCTATCCTCTAAGGAATATAAACCTAATTGAGATGAGTCTGGTAAGTTCACCTGTTATACATTTGAAAAAGCTTTTGATACAAGATTAACTGTCATCAGATTTTGATGTGTATAACAATCATTCAGACAGTCCATCTTATGTGTCAGAGATAAACGATCCAGAAGTTCAAATGCTTATGCATTGGTTGTACGGATTCACCACCTAAAGGAAGAAAATAGGGTGTACTTAGCATCGTGATTTGCAATAATAATTGAATATGCTAGCCAAATAGGATAAAAGTTGTCACGAAGAACTTGGAATATAATGAGAGGGCATGTTTTGGGGAGATAACTAGGGCCTTGTTTAGTTCTTTGCCGAAATTTTTTCGGGACACCGTAGCACTTTCGTTTGTTTGTGGTAAAAGATTCGTCTCGTAAATTTCGATCAAACCGTGTAATTAGTTTTTAATTTTGTTTATATTTAATATTCCATGCATACGTCTAAAGATTCGATGTGACGGGAAATCTTGAAAAGTTTTTGGATTTTGAGTGGAAGTAAACAAGGCCTAGCATTAATTTTGCGAATGTATCACAGGGAAAAAGCGCAATAAAGCTAAACCAGTAAAAGAAGTACTACTTCACGCTAGAAACTGCATAGAAGTTACTGTGAAAATGTTAGGGGGGTGAGGTGGGGGGAGGACAGAGGACTGTTGTAGTCCCATCTGCTCTGCCCCATGCACGTTTTGCCTGATGTGGAACAATTCCTCTTATCTTAAACAGGCTTGCTCAGTGTTTTCTTCTGCTACAAGAGGTAAGGCCTTGTTTAGATGTGAAAAAAATTTAGATTTCGCTACTGTAACATTTTCGTTTGTTTGTGGTAAATATTGTCCAATCATAGACTAATTAGGGTCAAAAGATTCGTCTCGCGATTTACAGTCAAACTGTGTGATTAGTTTTTATTTTGTCTATATTTAATGCTTCATGCATGTGCCGTAAGATTCGATGTGACAGAGAATCTTGAAAACTTTTTGGATTTCGGGGTGAACTAAACAAGGCCAAGTGGTGAGGTATCTCCCTGTTTTTTTCTGGTCCAATGCAAACTGTGTAGCATTGAGCCCTACAAGATCTTTGACAATGACGCATATCTTTCATATCAAACTGTCTTGGAATATTTCAGTAAAGCATCTCATGTTCGTCTAACACCAGCACTACGTCTTATGGGGCTACACGGACCTTTGTTCTGCAGGACTATTGGGACCTTACTGTAGCGAATGAAGATAAGGGCTGTTTGCAAAGCTCGAGCTGCTTCTGAGTTAAGCTTAGCCGAATCGCAACAGAAGGCTGTAGTCCAAAGAAGCATATCTCTGTCTAACTACAGTAACTATTCTACACCTTTGGTTTCAAGCTGCATTTCAGGTTTGTGCTCCTGTATTCACAGTAACTGGATGGATCTATGCAAGTGAAGTCAACACAGGTAGGAGTACTGGGAGGAGTGCATCGTTGTCTGTGCAAGTCAATGTCTAACAGTCCTGTGCTCTCAAAAACTGTTAAAGTAGTGTTGACTCGTTATGGTCGCATTCTCTTATCTGACGGTGAAAGACCATCCTGTCTATACTGCAGTGGAAACCAAAACACTGCGAACTTCATTTTCAGAAGGTTCACGCACACAAAAATATCTTTGGAGATCAGTTAACCAGAGGCGCAGTACCTCATTGATCCCATTTTATTTTATATAGAAAGGGACACTGGCATCAAGCTCCTTGGGTTTTGTTAATCGACGTATACTTAGACCTTAGTTGGAGCATATTCGCTAGCTTGTGACACCTAATTTTCATTCTCCTAATTGTTAACTTCAGAATGACCTTTTTTTTTCTATCAAAGGGGTTAGAATATGTCTCTTTTGTTTAGGAAGGAAGAGCATCTGCCTTCCAATAGCGCCTTAATTTCCTATATAAAAGGACAAAACAACTTGTCGAGCAACTATTGCCCAATTCCTCATAATTCAGCTGTAAATTTGTGGGTTTGATGCTCTTCGGTCATGCAGACTAGTCTAGATATAATCTTATAATAATGGTCAAATTGTAGCACAGCGTGAAAGTAAAGTTCAAAGTTTGACCAAGGGTAAAACTGCTCGCTCGCCACATATTTTGGAACAAAAAAATATATATATAATGCTGTATTATGATGTCCAACCGCCTCACTCACCCGTCGGATTCTACATGGGCTGCTCTGCATCTTCGACGGTGAGTTGCTACAAAATAGGTAAATGTTTATCCTGCTTCTTTCGGTTGCATTACTGTTGTACAGTAACATGTTATAAGAGATCGGATGGCTCAGATCACTCGACGGTGCTTCACACATAATTATGCCCGGAGACATCTATTTCGCGTATCTATCCTATCCATCAATCACATTTCCTAGTTCCTACCTTCAAAATTTAAATGGTACAATGTTCAACTATTGAAGCTTTGATCTGACTGCACAGACACATTCCCAGGAGCAGTACAATTATACTGCCGCGATAAGATTTTTTTGGGTGTTAGGGGTGACCCCGCCACCTTTCAGCGCACAGCGCCCTGCACTAGCACTAGCAACAGCAGAAGAGAATACACGGCAAGCCTGAAGCCTCCCCCTCCACTTCTTATACGCGCACCCCTCCCTCTCAAACTCCCCCCAAGGCTTTTCCAAACCCGAAAACCACAGTCGGCGCAAAGCCCCAAGGCTTTTCCACGTCCAAAAGCCATGTTCCGCCAGTCCTCCTCCTCCTCCGCGTCCTCCTACAGCGACGCGCTCATGCACCACCACGCCGCGAGCTTCTCCGCCGCCGCCGCGGCGCTGTCCGTCACGGTCCCGGCGCAGATCCCCCGGGCAGGCGGGTACCTCGACGGCGGCGGCAATGTTGGCGCCTTCTCGTCGCCGCCGTCGTCCGGCTACTCCTCCTCGTTCCCGTCGTCGTACTACAACTACAACAGCATCCAGAGGAGCATCAGCTCGCACTCGCTCCCGATGCACCTCCAGCTGGCCGACGTGTCCCTCGGCGGCGTCGGCGGTGGCAGCGGCAGCGGCTTCTACTCGCCGTCTTCGCCGTCCACGCACCAGCTCACGACGCTGCCGCCGCTCTCGTCCTCCCCGTCCTCCTCCTCCGGCGAATTCTTTGAGTTCACCTCTTCGTGCCCCGTCCGCCGCGTCTTCAGCACCGGCGATCTCCAGGTACCGCGTCCATGCATCGTGCATCTCGACGAACCTGGCTGGCACATAATTCATCGGACCTGCATCCAATCCAAGGTAATAAATGAAACAAAAAAAAAACTGAAACTCTGCTGATGTGCTGCCAAAATGAACAGGGGATGAACGGGTCGTCGCCGCCACGCCCGGTGCCGTCGGGCGACGGCTGCGGCCAAGAGGGAGGTGGGCCGTTCTCACAGAAGGTCGGCCGGTACAGCGCCGAGGAAAGGAAAGAGCGGATCGAGCGCTACAGAGTCAAACGGCACCAGAGAAACTTCAACAAGAAGATCACTGTAATTGATCGCATCTCCTTCCCCTGCAAATGATTCAATTTCTTCTGTCGCCGCCGAACTCTCTCTTCAAACATCCATCCATTCGTGTCAGCTAACGTCTGATCACTCGTTGCTGGTCCCCGCAGTACGCCTGCAGGAAGACGCTGGCGGACAGCCGCCCGCGGGTGAAGGGCCGGTTCGCGAGGAACGGCGAGACCGACGGAGAGGCCGACGAGCGCGAGGCGTCCGACAACAGCTACGAGTACGGATGCAGCCACAACGAGCTCAGCAGCAACGGCAACACCTACAGCGCGGGCAGCTGCTACGACGGCGGCCACTACAGCAATAGGCCGAACGGCGCCGGCGGCAACAGCAACGGCGCCGTCTCAGCATTCAGCGGTGCCGGCGGCAATAACAGCAACGGCGCCGGCGGCGACAATGGCGAGTGGTGGTGGCGGGCGCCGGGCGCCGCCGCGGCCGACGACGAGGTGCAGCGGCAGCAGCGGCAGGTCGTCGGCTTCGACGACGAAGAGGAGCTCTGGGCGACCCTCGGCGACATGCTGTCGGTGAACCTGGCCTCGTAGGGCGAGTGATCGCGGAGGCAGGCCAGTCACCAGTCACTAGCGCCGATCGAGCAGCCCCGGCCCGCCAGGGGGGATGGAGCGAACGCGACGTGGCGTTGGTGGCCGGTGGGGTCCGGTGCACGCGCGAGCACTCAAGAGCTCCGCTCCGCTCGATCGGGGCGCGGGTGCGCGGCGCAGTGCGGTGTGGTGAAGAGGTCTGGTCGGCGTCGTTGACCTTCCCCTTGTGTATGATTGATTGCCTTGTAAACTTTTAGCCAGAGACATCATGAAGCAGCAACAACAACAACAAAAAAAAGTTCGAAAACATCGTCCCGTCGTCTCTAATATCATGTGACACTGACAACAGCTTGTGCTCCGTGAGATCCGTGTCACTTCCAAAAAGCTGCTTGAATTAGCCTGACTGCCTGAGGATTAACCTTGGTACCGTGCTGCTTAGAGCTAATATAAGCTCCCGTGACAATGTTCTTGCTCGCCTTTCTCGATCGCGCCCAATTTTGCAGGTCGATCGTAGTAGTTTTCGTTGTGCCTGTCTGCTGGCACCGCACTTGTTTAAGGGCCTGTTTAGATTGAGAACGAAAATTTTTTGATGTCACATCGGATATGTCGGAAGGATGTCGGGAGGGGTTTTTAGAAACTAATAAAAAAACAAATTACATAGCTCGTCAGAAAACTGCAAGACAAATTTATTAAGCATAATTAATCTATCATTAGCATATGTGGGTTACTGTAGCACTTAAGGCTAATCATGGAGTAACTAGGCTTAAAAGATTCGCCTCGCGATTCTCAACTAAACTGTGTAATTAGTTTATTTTTTTATCTACATTTAATGTTCCATGCATGTGTCCAAAGATTCGATGGGATGGATGAAAAAATTTTGGGTGGGTAACTAAACAGGGCCTAAGACCTCTTTTTGTTGTTGTTGTGAACAGCACTTGTTTAAGACTTGAAAATGGAGCCGTGTCATATGATCCGTCAGTGATGACAGGATATGACAAGTCATGTCAGAGCAAGTATTATAATGGGCTGTAAGCTGGCTAAATGCTAAGGTGGAGGAGAGAAGAGAAGAGAGAGAAGAAGCGGGCTATAAGCTTACAGCCAGCTTAGGCACAGGACCAAGAAACTTTGTGAGAGAGACAAGTAGGCCATATATTAATAGTAAATAGCTAACTATTGTATGGGTGGACTGGGAGAAGGCTGTAACAAACCTTACAACCAGCAAATGAGCTGTATTATTAATCTCGCTCTCACGGCAGTTTGCTCACTTGGCTGGCCTACCTCCCTCCCTAACCACACCACACCCGTGGGGGCTACGACTTCTCCCGGTGCTGCGGGAGATGGATGGCAGGTGGCATTGCAATTGCAATGCAATGGCACAGTCAAAGGGGGCCGGGCCGGCCGGGGGTGGAGATCACTGTCGCGGCGTCGTGAACGCGGGCGAGGCGTCCGTGACGCGCAACCAACCTTCCCGCCCGGCTTTTGGAGGTGTTTCAGCTTCTTCAGTCACTTCAATGGCCGTCTCGTCCGTCTCGGCCTCTCGGGGATGTTCGATCCCATTGGCTTGCCCGCGCACACGGCGCACCACACGTGACTGGCAGCTAACTCGATCGACTCCAGTCGCCGCGGGATTGGTAAATTCAGTAGCTGTTCGGTATGGGTCGTGTCAGCATCTGCATTTGTCTGGGTTGGGTCGATAATTTGCGTATTTAACGATGAGAAATATGACTAGAGAAAGTGCTAGAAAAAATATATGACTAGACAACGCGCGAAATGTCCTTCGGAGCAACTTTACTCGCAAGGCGGCATAGCACGGGTAGTTAGCTTTATTTCGTCGTTATAATGTTTGAAGTTTTGTAATTTGAAAATGAGCTTTTATATAATTGGTCCACACTTCATATGCCCACATTGTATCTATTGGCGCAAATTTCAATGTAGCTATTGTCAATTAATTTCTTAGTTTAAAGTTACCGTCACTTCTCTCTATCTTTTTTTTTTCTTTTTCCCTACTTACTCCGTCTATCCCTACTAAATAAATTCCTAGATTTATTTTAAGTGAAACTTTTATACTTTGATCGAATTTCTAGAAAAATCTATCCAAATTTATGACAGCAAAATTTAATAAGCATATATATTATACATGAACTCTTAGTTTAAATCTAACGCGTTAGATCTTTATAAATTCAATGATGTATTTTTTTTTCTGTAAACAATCTCTTAGTTTCTTAACCTTGTCGGCAGTACTAGCATCCTTACCGGTTGAAATACAGATAGTCGGCATAGTACGGAAATACGCCTTGCTTGCTTGAGCATGACTCCCCCTGATTCTAGCATTTTTATTCTTTCCTATATGTCCCTATATATGGCATAAGGAAGCATACATAAATAGAAAATAAAATGAAAGAAAGGAAAAAGAAATTCGTCTCAGATTTTTCAGTCAAGATAAGCTGAAAGGGTGAAAGTTATCACAAACCGATTGCTCCGAAAGGAAAAATTCGATTCCTCACGAGAGCTGAAAAATGCAATTAATCCCTACTAGTAGTAGCAGTACCACCAGCTTTTGACCACTCGAAGCATCACGCAAAAATTTTATCGTCAGGGAATAACTTAAAGCAGCTATCAATTGCGCCTCCAGATGTAGCAGGACAAAGAAATGCATGTAAAGGGACATTCAGGCAGGGAAGAGGAAGAGGAAGACAAGGGCATGCACTGAGGCACCCAACGGGAGAGCGAAAGAATTCAGTTCCAATCCTTGCCGATATCTGGAGTATATTTTTCTCAAGCGTGATCTTGGGAATCATCCATCCAACTATCCAAGAGATAGAAGAAATGGGGGCAAAAAAAAAAACTTTTGGGCGATTGCAACGGGCACCATCATCCATCCAGTACACCGATCAAGGACAGGATACCGTAAAGATGAGTCAAACGGGAATAAGAACTACAACTCTGCAAGCAAGTGTGTGTTCTTGCGTCTCACAATGATTAGGGTTCAGAAGAGCGACGGAGAAGCCTCTCCATGCATGCTTTCAAGGGGTACGGTAGAGGTGCTAATGCAATACAAGATGAAGCGGACAGACTAAAGAGGCCAATTATGTTAATGGCTCTTGCACTTAGCAGAAGGCTAGCTAAACTGCCTCGATCTCTGAATCTCTCCCAGTTGTATTCCGATGACGACAAAGCTGTCATTTTCTTGACTGTCAAAGGAGGAGGTTAATTTCGACGGTCATTCGTTCCTTACTGTCAGTCAAAAAGGTAAGGTAAAATAAGCCAAACTCACCCGCATCGGCATATATACGGCATGTGACGATGGCGAGATTCAGCATTAACATGCAGGAACTCAATTCAAACTCTTGGTGCAGTTAACATGTCCATGATTGACATGCTTTTGCATGTGTGACAGTGGGGTTCATGTGATCAGTTGCTAGGATAATTACATCATGAGAGTGACTGATGCGTCTTTGCACTTGCAAGGCGGTCTGTCGACTGTCTCCCTACTGCTATAATTCACCTACTGACCTTTTTTCTAGCATAAGACATTCTGAAACTCTAGCACATCACATGAAGGCCATTACAGTACAGGCCAGTTTCTTTCGGCTGGCACGTAAGTTTCCAAGGGGAGATGTTTTTCAAGTCATCGACGACGCGTAGGGTAGGAATTGGCAAAAGGGGTTAGAATTGGGCTAGGACGAAGAGAACCCTAAAATTAAGGGCGCACTAATTCCCCCCACTCGGCCACTCTGGTCAGTATTTTAGAGGAGGCAGCAGCAGACTGCATCTTTCATTAATTCTTTCTCGCTGCTGCCTCTGCCTCTTTGGAATTTCTAGCTTTAGCCAAGGCTATCTCAGCTCTCTTCCTTTCCCTCATCTCCCTAGAGGCGGGGAGTGTGGCTGCCGATTCTTTGTCGGCCGGTAACAGGGGTGCTTTGCGCAGATAATCTTTGTTAACCAGCTATGATTTCGGTTGCGTGCAATCAGTACTGCTTCGTTCTTGAATTCTTGTTTTGATGCTCCAGTTCATCAGCTTTTTCTAAATGCTCACGCTGGAAATGCTACTAATCTACTGCAGAATATATAGGTAAAATGCCGCCTTCTGCAGCTGCTATCCCTGAGCCTTTTTCAGGCAACGCCGCGCGACAGTTGATGTTGGCTAATAACGCGCTAATTTTTCAGGTAGACTAGTAGCCTTATATAGCTCTATGATGATGAGAACTGGGGACAGAATGTGACATGCAGTTGTGTTAGTGCAGCGCATATTAATTTTATAATGATCAACAGCGCGCAAAAAAACAATTTAGAATTAACAAAAACATTTAGAATTAGGAGCACCAATCCTACCACTTTCTCCAGTGGAGGAGGAAGCAAAAGGGAATCATGTGAGGTGTTGCATTATATGTATATATTATTTGAATTACTTATACAAGAAGTGAAGGCCCAAGAATCGAATGATGGCCTTGCTTTCGTGGATAAATCAATCATAAACGGAACACATGGCATGAACATCAGAAAGTGCACACTTGGATGCTATTGTTGACCCTAGTAAGAAATGTAGGGCATGCAGTAGCCCACCGCAACCCTTTACCCAATTAGCAACCTCTTACACGGGGGGTAGAGCAAAACCAAAAAGATGTGATCTTTGAGCACTCAAAGGGATCCTGAATGGGAAAGTAACATTAATCTAATGACAGATTCGAAATTAAGGACCCTGAATGCAAGAATAAGGTCAAAAACTTTTACAGCAATTCCAAAGAAAGCAGGAAGGTCATTGTTACGGCCCTGTTTAGTTTTCCACCCAAAATTTTTTCATCCATCCCATTGAATCTTTGGACACATGCATGGAACATTAAATATACATAAAAAATAAACTAATTACACAGTTTGGTTTGAAATCGCGAGACGAATCTTTTAAGCCTAGTTACTCCATAATTAGCCTTAAGTGCTACAGTAACCCATATGTGCTAATGACAGATTAATTATACTTAATAGATTTGTCTTGCAGTTTCCTGACGAGCTATGTAATTTGTTTTTTTATTAGTTTCTAAAAACCCCTCCCGACATCCTTTCGACATATCCGATGTGACATCCAAAAATTTTTCATCTCCAATTTTTCATCTCCAATCTAAACAGGGCCTAAAAAAGTGGAATCAGAGCAATGTCGGAACAATATATTTACTGATGCTGCGCGACCAACTCGCGTGATATCCACTTTATAATGTTAATGAAATGTCCCTGTACAAATGTAGCTGGCCACTTAGCCAGTGATATCTTGCCACTTGCTTAGGGGGTATTTGGTTGGAGGTATTAAAGTTTAATAGTATTGTAGCATTTTCATTTTATTTGACAATTAGTGTTCAATCATAGACTAATTGGCTCAAAACATTCGTCTCGCAAATTATTTTTTAGCTGTGTTTTTAGTTTCGTAAACAGTCTACATTTAATTTAATACCTTATGTATGTGTTCAAATATTTGATGCGATAGGAGTTAAAGTTTAACTCCCTCAACCAAGGGCCTTAGCGTGTATAAATATAAGTGCTATTCTCAACTCTAGGTGTAGAATATTATTCTACACTAAACTATTGTACTGAACAGAATTTAGTAGCGTTCAGTACTTGTGTTTCAATATTTTTCAGTATTTCAGAGTCCTGGGTGTAGTCATAAATGCTGCTCAGTATTTTTTTCTGCTCAGTTTTAATTTGCGGTATAGAATAATATTCTACACCTAGGTTTGGAGTAGTTACTCACATGTCTATATTTCTAAATTTATATGCCACTTGAGTACGGAAGATGGGAGTAACTAATGGTAGCCTATCAGCTTAGAGCATGTTCGTTTGAGTTTATCTAGCCTATCCGCTTAGAGCATGTTCGTTTGAGTTTATCTGACGAATCTACCAGTCATTTAACAATATTTTTCTCTTATAACAAATGGTTTTTTAGCCAAACGAACATGCTCTTAGATATTTTCAAACAATGCATGCATGGCAGCAATTAGAGTTTTAAAATATAATAGTTTCTGTTGTGATTATCAAATAAACTTTGCGGAATGGTCATAGAATTCGTTGCCTAATATATATGTTCTCATGTGAAAATATTTATCACAGTCTTTTTCTGCGAGCAATTTATCACAATCACCATATGCATTCAACACAACTAAAAAAAATCTTTGGTACTGTTGTCAAAGAATAGTGATTGTATCTTTTGGATCTATTCCATGATTTAATCGCGTTGTTTTCTATGGTAGATAACATGCTTGTCAACGGCAAGATGTCTGCGATCGTCAATTTCATCATATATCGGTTCAGTCTCAGTTTTTTAGAGATACTCATAGAAGTTGGATATGTCTACGTGATTCATAGAATAAATATGCATGAGTGTTTGTATTATACTGTGATTTAAAAAGAAACACGAGTCAAGAACCGTAGGTACCAGGTAGAGTATCCATGCTTTCAATCCAGTAGTTTGGTAAAATAACTCTTTATTTTTATTTTTTATAAAAAAGGAGAAAAAGTGAACTCCCCTCCACACACACTCGCCGTCCATCGTTTTTCTTGAAAGATCAAGGTAAATTGGACGCGTGAGTAAATTGAGAAAATAAAGAGTCCAGATAAGAAAGCAACAAGAGATAAATAAACTACTAGAAAAATTGGTTGGTTAGAGCATCTCCAACAGTTATGCAATTGTACTTTGTATTCTTAAAATTTGCTAAAAACCTTAAAAGTTGCTCTTCAACAGTTTTGCATTTGACTTATGTATTTTGGCAAACTTGGCATTTGATGGACCAAAATTGGCATTTTTGCATAGGCACAATGGCTTGGCAATTTTGATATCCCGAGAATCTTGGACTCTTTGTCGTGCCCGTACTCCCCACGTCGCGGTAATTTCCCGCGATACGACTCCTCTCCGCGCGTGACTCTTTTCTTTCCCCCGTGCGCCGCCTCCTTTCTTCGCGCGGGGACGAAGGAGATCCATCGCCGCCTCCTTTTCTTGCAGCGACGCGAGGCTAGGAGATCCATCACCGCCTTCTCTCCTTCCTTCACGCGACACTACGTCAGGTAGGAGATCCATCACCGCCTCGTTTTGTTGCAGCGACGCGAGGCTAGGAGATCTGTAACAGAACCGCCCAATTTACAAGAGATCAACTATGAAAAACTCCCGCCAAAGCAGTTGCTTTAACATAATCGAACTCTCATAAACCCGGTAGTCCGTGAAATCACGAGGAATTTCAAACCAACCATCATACAAGCCAAGATCGTAGTGATTCAACATAACAAGTCATATGTTACATCCATTTTACAAGTAGTTTGACAAGTCCAGAGTTCAATATAGTTATTACAACTTGAGTTGAAAAGTAGCGGAAGCAAAGTAATTTGAAACTAATATTGCCCTCATTTCAAATACATGCCAGTATCCAGGTCAACTCCAACAAAAGCAACATAGATGAGGTAACTAAGAAGGATCATGCCCATGATCTTACTCCTCTATTATGGTAGGAGTCATCCAACTCTTGCAGTAGCCATGATACATCACAACCTGCAACAAGTGGGAATAAACCCTGAGTACGAGAAGGTACTCAGCTAGACTTACCCGTCATAAACCAGAAATAATATGACACCAAGGAGTATGCAAGGCTTTATTAGTGGAGCTAGCTTGACAACACTTTTTGCATAAAAAGCTTAAGTTGCAACTAAGTAACCTTTCAGGTATTTAGCTCAAGTTAATAATCATTAACCTGTCATCTAGATTAGCACCTGTACTAAAGCAATCACTTGATTAAGATACAATCATAGTACCCATATTTGATGTGGCATTACCAACATCATCATACCATAACCATCCAAGTGTTCCATAAACATTACTACGATGACGAAGCTCAAGTCAAGTGCTCACTATCCAGGAGCGATGGCGATTCGAATCGATTTCTAACCAGCTGGCGAGTTTATTCCCCACACAAACCACACTCACTGATCAAGTGAGCTACAGATCACCGTATTGCACTATCCAGGACCAATTCGCGGGTTCAACAGGCACCGCCCGTACCCGAGGACCGTTCCGGCGACCGAGGTATCCAAGGTATACCAAGGTTGCGCGCCGCGCCCTCGTCGTTCTCCTCAACCATCACCAATACAGCGCGTACATCGGGCCGATTCTCGGCCCGGATAGTGCTCAGGCTTCGCAGTCGGAACGACTTATCCTTCCAGCTAAGTGTGGGGCATGCGTTCAACATGACAAGAGGGCCGTCAACAATCGGTCCTTAATCGACACAGGCGGGTATAGATAGGCACCCAAGACCTCCATGTCTGGTTACTTCTCTACCATCATCCCGCCCGGTCTCCAATTATTCCTCCTCATCACTTGGTTATTTCCATGATAGCATATATAGCCAACCTTTTCAAGTGTCCACCTATCTCGCTCAGGTGACGGGACATCACCTGGCTTCTACCGGTCTAAGCATAGCTAAGCATTTAGATTCGATCCTGAATCTACATAGGGTTATAGGTATATTTGTTGGACAAGGAGTGTTATATGCAGCAAGGGTTTCACCCAACTCCTATACTTAATGCAACAATACATATATAACATATATTCTCAATTGCATTCAAAAGTAGTGGGAGACTTATAATGCTCCGGGGCTTGCCTGGGATTAACACGGAGTCAGTTCAATTAGTTGTTCCATCTTGGTGACATCTTAGGTCGCAACACTTGCTTAGTCCTTCCACCTTCGGGATGGGTCCACCCAACACCGTCTTCGGGTTTGTTCCCACACCAAGACCTTCACGTGATTCATCTAGCGCACCTAGATGAGATGCAAGATGCAAGTGCATGAATATAAAGAATAATAACACAACATGCATCACAGAAAAGTATGCAAGACATAGGCATCTAAAGTTATTTAGCTAACATCACACGACCAATTATATAGAGCAAACATATCAATAATGACACAAGTTTTACAAGGTTACAAGTGTATTACTTAATCACCATTAAAGACATGAATCACAGTTTGCACACAACAAGTAAAGCAATCAAGCATTCATGCATTTTCAGCAGTTTTGGACATACATGCAGCAACTCAGTAAACAATTCATAAATAGAGCTACACAGCTCAAAAAACTATGAAATAGGACATTATGGAAAGATTATAAAATCATCTACAATTCATCTTTAATCATATTAGCATGATTAACAAGTTAACCAAGTCAAACATGCATGACCATATAATCTGGTCCAGGAATTTCCAGAGTACAAGCATTTCAAGGGATGAACTTCATACTACTGTAACTCATAAACCACTTAGCCAAATGATATGCAACTTTACCACAAGATATGTTAATAAATTATCTACATATTTTATATAGACAAGTTGCACAAGAAACATCATTTATATCATGAAATTAGTTGCACAATCAAAACTGCTCATGCTGCCCAAACAGTAGGGGTACAATTACACACAGAAAACTGATAGGCAATTCAAAGCAGCATAACTGGAGTTGTAGACCTCCAGCATACATAATTCTTATATTTGTGGAAAGCTTATAAAGTTACCTACAACTTTCTTATTATCATCTAAATATGATTCTACAGTTAACAAGGTCAATTAATCCCATGAAGGCATCTCTGTCCAAAACATAGACAGAATCTGTCATGCTACATTAAACAGCTATAACTTGAGGTTCACATGTCCATAATTTATGGTTGTGTACTTTCTAGAAATCTTACGAAATTGTGAAAAACTTTGTTATAAACATCTAGAGCTAAATCTACCACTAACAAGGTCTTACATTACAAACAATGCAATCCTGTCTGGGTTTAGACAGAAACTGGAAAGTACTTTAAACCACTATAACTAAACATGTGCTTAACCAAAAATTGTGATATTTATATTTTTGGAAAGCTTATGAAAATTACTAAAACTTACATATTTTAATCCAGGCAAGATTCACAACTTAACTGAGCCAAACAATACAAACATGCAGATCCACACCGAATAGGAGCAAAGCAACATAGGGCATTTGTTATTTTTATAGCTCTTAATCTATCAATTCTAAATTCATGAAACAATTACCAGACATCAAACATCATGTGCATAGCATGTCACAATATTTTGACAATTATTGGACCAATACTACAGCAGTTATGAAAAAGACAAATATAAAAAGCAATTAAAACCTAATTGCATAAATCTATTTTTACGACTAAAACTTCAAACTAAACCATGCCATATTATAGATATACTGCATAGAGAATTTCACAAGGATTCTAAAAAGTCCATATTTGCTATTTTACGACGTTTCTGTGAATTACTATGCATTAACAAAGTTCATACAAGAAATCTGCAAAAACAAAAGATAAAGGAAAAACGATTTTACATCTGGAACCCTGAACTTTATCCGAATCAACCCGCCGTCCAGAGCACTATTCATATGAGTCTTGACTTCACATTCCACCCCTCACTTTTGACGAATTTGAGCCCGAGGTCCCTGGTCGCGAACAGAACAGGGGAGACTCGCCGGAGCTTCCTGTTCCGGCCCGTCGGAGCCTCGTCGGCGGCGATGGAGGGGTGGGGAAGCATCACGGCAATGAGCCGCACCCGTAGGTGTCCACGGCTCGGCCAAAGGTGGCCCGTGGCGGTCCGGCCACGCACGCACACCGACGGCGGCGGCGGCGGTGGCACGCCGGCGACCACGGCGACGGATTCGGACGGCGAGCGCGAGCACGAGATGTAGGAGATGGAGGCGAAGCTACTGACGGCGCTTTCAGGGAGTGAGGAGGTCCGGAGCAGCGAGAACGCGGCGGCAGGAGCTTCCACGGCGGCCATGGCGACGGCGCGAGCAGCAGGGCGAGCACCGAGCGAAGGAGGAGCGAGCGAGGGCAGAGAGTGAGAGCAGGGAGGAGTAGGGAGTGCAGCGCCCACTTCTGGATGCGCTAGGAGCTGGGCAGCGCGTGGCAATGGAGGTGGGGGCGCCCAGCTTGCATGGAGGACGCGTCGACATTTCGTCGAGCACGTGGCGGACAGTGAAGTGGCCGGCGTGGGAGGCGATTTTGGGCCTTCTCCAGGCTGAATTTAGAGATGGGCCAAAAATGAAGTTTGCTCACCTTGGCCTGCTCTCCAACTTTGATTAAGGGTGCTCAATCATTAGACCAACATATTAGGAGATAACTTAATGCAAATTCATGAGTGTCAACGTATTGATGGTGATTAGCAAAACCAAGAATTAATGGTCCAAACCATGTCAAACATGATGCAACTTTTTGCATGCTCTTCTCCAAACAATTATCCACAACTTTTATTCTTGGACCAACTTGAGTTGCTTTACAAAAACACGAGAACGCGGCATGCCAACGGGTCGATGTCCATTTAGCGATAAAATAATCATTTGCTGTTTTGGGAGCCATTTTTAGATATCCAAATGAACTCCAAATTTGATGATACTTGATCCATTTCTTTCATCAAGAAGAGTACTCCAACTCATATTAAGAAATCCAACTGAGTTACTATATGAATTTGGATAATAAAATGTCATGAATGAGCTAACTCACTGCTGTCACTTTCAGGGACTTAGCCAAAAATCTGGAGGTAGCAAATCAGCACTGAATTGATTCTTGAGAGCTCAATTTGATTAGGATAGGGACCAAACTAGCTCTTGATCCTTAAACAAAGTTTGTTCTACAGAAGCAAAACTACAACTTTCATTTGGGGTCAAACCTCATCACTGCAACAGAAGTCAATCTTTCACTTTGGTCAAAGCAGTAACCCGATAAAGCTCCAAATAGGGTTTTAGGCCAATTGAAGCATTTTCTCGACATAAGCTCAACATGAACCCTTCATAACTTTTGTTGTATAATTCATCTAGAGTCATATGAGCAAGTTTGGAAGGTTTGGTTCATGACCTATGATTCTATTTCCTTAATAGAGTCATTCCAACAAGGATATAACTTATCATTTCATGTGACTTCTTGATTCCAAATTTCACCAAACTTTTCCAGAGACCAACATAGAATGGGGATGGATATAAGACACATGAAAAAGGTTCCATTAGCATCATCAAAGAATACCTTTTAAAAAGGCATATATGCAAGCAAGGTTGCATCCACCAAGCCCAAGTTGGGGTTTACTTTCATAGATTGACTTTGACCTCTTTATTACCATTGAACTTGTCATGTTTCAGCTCAAACCTAGTACTTAGCAAGTGAAAAACACCTGGGGTGTTACAAGATCGATCGCAGCGACGAGATCGGAACTCGACGACCTGGACCAAGCGGCGACGTGGACTTGCGGGATGAACACGGCCGCACGACGTGCGAGAGAATTGGCGGCGACGAGCGAAGGAATTGCGCGCGGAAAAGAAAGCACCCCGCGACGCACGAGAGAATTTCCCGCGAAGATGAAAGATTCCCGGACAAAAATAGTTGGGTCCACTATTTTGGGAAATGCCAAGTCAAAAATGCCAAACACTTGGAGATGGACTTATTTTTTCTTTGGCAAAATGTTTAGGGACTTGGCAAACTCCAACAAATGGCAAATTTCAATTGCATAACTGTTGGAGATGCTCTTAGAAATAGTCTGGAGTTCTTAGCGCAAAACCATTTAGGAAGCTATTTAGCAGACTGTTGTAGAAAAATAAAATTTAATATTACTGTTAGATTTATTAATCTGACAAGTAAACTATACTAATAAACTTCCTAAAAATACTCTTGGAGAACACTTTGGAATGATACTTTCAACGAGCTCACTTGGAGCATCTCCAGCAGCTTCCCAATAAAACTCTCCTAATAAACTAATATTAGGGTAGCCTAATATCATTTGATAGGATTAGTAGGAGAGATGCTATAGTAGATCAACAATAATCTCTCCCAGTATATGAGACTCACTGTCAGTTACCATTTTTATTTTATTTTATTTTATTTTTTCTCCCTTGATTTTTTTTCGCACGAAACACAATGAGAGGTCGTAATCGGCTCTATGGTCATGGCGGGATGAGGCCCTATAGGTGGCTGCACCTGTGCTTCTCTCCCTCGGCCATGGCGACCATGCACGCGCCTTCTCTCCCTCCTCCCTCGCAATAGTGCCCTCTGCACCTTTGTAGCATCTCTTCTCTCTCCACGGCACTAGAGGACGACGTGGGCTCGTCGTGGTGCAGACTTGGTCCGGACACCCCGGAGGTCCTCCATCGCGATGCCAGCGTTCTCTGCCCTAATGCCAAACATCCCTGGACACTCTAGCTTCAGCCAGCCGCTGGCGTGTCTTCAGACCCACCACGCGCACACGCCAGTCCTGAGCTATAGCATCGCTCGCACGAATTGCCAGAGCAGAAAAGTGACAGTTATTGCGGGGCTCAACATATTGGGGGAGATGCACCTATCTCTTTATTTGAGGAGAGATAAGCAAGATATTAGTGGCCATTGACTGCTAGAGCAGGAAAAGTGAGAAATACTCTAACCACGTGCTTTAGCGGCGAATTTATTCTAGATTTTTGCGGGGCTGATGGACATAGTAGACACTAGAAAGACAGTAACGTTGCAAATACTGTGTATATGTCGATATGCAATACGCTTCTTTTCACAAAACAATGGTAAAACCATTTTGATACCGTGTACTACTTCGATAAATGAATTAGGTGGGAGAAACTTGCCTTCCCCTCCGTTGCAACGTAAAAATATATATACCACTTTTAAACTATTTATTAAAGTAGCCAATCTTACAGATAGCTTTTCAGTTTTTAGGGAAAGAATAACTTTTCCAGTTGCAAAGTCCTTTCCCGTCTACTCCGTAGTACTGTAATTGTCTAGCTCCAACTCTTTTGGACTCTTTGTTGGGCCTTGGCCAGCCCGTTTTCTCCCCTCAAGGCCTCAACGTAGGTCCACGAGTCACGACCATTTCATCAATTACGAACTGAGTTTAGTCTAATTGGTTAGACCTCTTGTGAAATGAGCTTAGCCTAATAACTGATTAGACAACTTGCGGTACTATTTATTTGGGTTCACATGGATTTCGCATCAATCCACGTGTACTGAGTGAAACTTAAGTTAAATTTTATCTAAACACATATAGTTTGAAGCAAATCTGATAACATCCAAATAAGTTCTAATATAAATTTAAATTTATCCTTTCGATAGGGTTGTTCGAGTGTTTATCACAAGCACAAAGGAACAAATTCATGTGTGATCTTGGAGTCCGTTCGCACGTATAAGCATGAGTAAAATGCATCGGCGGCTTCTAAAAAGCAGCGGGTGTTATCTAGGTCAACTTTCAAAATGTACATCCAGATATTTAAATTTAAACTAGGCACATGGTACATAATAGGTCCAAAGGATCCACGCTAAATTCGTTTACGGCGGCCATGGTGGCTCACATTGGCACCGGTGATGCTTTATTAGTTCCTCGATTTGCCAGAGCGTGTCATTATATATATATATATATATATATATATATATATATATATATATTTATATATATATATATTTATTTATTTCTTTGTACACGTACGTGTAGTTACTCTCATCTTCAATAAACTACATTGTGTATGTATTCATACTTGTTTATCGGTTTGAGTATGTTTATATACTTATATTAAGATACTCTAGATCTTACCACGCGAAAATTTTTCAAAAAAATTATATTTTAAATATATTACTAAAATGCCACTACTATATTATATACAATAAGTATAACCATATACTCTATGTATGTATGCATACTTAACATATATATCACTCTATATGGTCTAATATGATCATATACTTTGTCTATATACATTTCGTCCGGTCATATACACCTTAAATCTAGAGATATAGAGATGAGAGTAATTACACGCGCGTGTAAAAGAAACACGTCATATATATATATATATATATATATATATATATATATATATATATATATATATATATATATAAACTAGGTCTATGTTATGTCATGGATCTAGTCACGTTTGTGGATGTATACATTTTGAAAGTTTAAAAATCTAGATAACACCTTATGTCATTTTTAGGGTCCAGTCTTGCACGCTGCTGCCGCCTAAACAACCATATCAGCAAACAGATAAACCTGAGATGTACCGTTTGTCTTGTTTAGGGACCTGAACGTGTGTTGCTTGTAATGCAGTGGCATGGCTGATTGTGTTGAAGGGGAAGAGATAATTAGCAACTATGCCCCTTCATCAAATAAATATTAATGCAAATTGTGGTCGCTGATTCTTCAGCAGACGAGTAATGAAAGTTTCACACTTAGACCTTGTTTAGTTGGTGAAATTTTTTGCAAAATGTTACTTGAGCATTTTCATTTGTATTTGACAGTTGTTATCCAACCATGGACTAACTAAGCTCAAAAAATTTGTCTTGTAAATTACTGTCAAACTATATAATTAGTTATTTTTTATTTATATTTAATATTCTATATATGTGTCGTAAAATTTGATGTGACAGATATTACCATTTTGTAAAATAGTTCAGGAACTAAGATCCTGTTTGGTTGCGTTTGTTAAACTTTAATTTCCATCATCGAATATTTGGACGCATGCATGAAATACTAAATATAGACTATTTACGAAACTAAAAACATAGATAGAGAGCAATTTGCATGACGAATTTTTGAGCCTAATGAATCTATAATTAGACACTAATTATTAAATAAAACAAAAATACTATAGTACCGTTAAATTTCTTAGGAAGATGTATTTCTTACTTATACGAAATCTGCACCAAACAACCAAGCTTATTATTTTGCCACGTGTCCTATAACTGTTCCGCCGTTTGAAGCGGGCACAACATCTAGCATTTCTAGAGCTTTCTCTCGAGCTCAACCCTAAAGCAAAAAAAAACAGCGGCTAACGCTGCGCAGGGGGCGCTTAGGCCTAGCGCAGCTAGCTGACTACCGATACGAGTCGTCATGCCGGCCACCGGCAATGTCGAGTCGGGCCAAATCGGTCGGACTCCCCCTCCTACTGTGCTGCCTATACGTATTTGAAGAAGAAGATGGAGTGATCAAGAGAATAGACGGAAAGGGAGGAGGTAAACTTTGAATCTACAATGGAGATGAACAATAGAAAGTGGGGCACGAAAGTTATACAGAGGACGAGGTTCCCAATGCAAGTATGTCTATTAACTTTTCTCTTTTTCTGAAAATGACAAAAACAGCTGTTAAATTATAAAATTCATATAAAATTAAAACAATGTCTATGGAAGTGATAAATTTCAGGTTAGATAATTTATGATTTCTGCCTTGCCGCTACTCTTCTCTTCGTGGGCACGTGTGTTGCAATCACATCCTTAAGCGTTGAGTAGAAATCTTATGAAATAACAATCCAATTAACTTTGAGAATTACTTGTACACTAGACAAATCATAGAATGATATAACTATATAAGTACTCAGGTACCTCGATATAATATCCTTGTAATGAAATTTTGAGAAACTGTTTCAACTTCTGATTATGCTTTTGCTGTGAATATTAATCATGAGAACTTAGTTCAACTTCAAAATCCTCATATATCATCAATGGATAATCTCAAAGTTCAGTTTTTTTTATTTTAAGGTCTTGTTTAGTTCACCCCAAAAATCAAAAACTTTTCAAGATTCTCCGTCACATCGAATCTTGCGTCACATGCTTTCAAGATTCTCCGTCACATCGAATCTTGCGTCAAAGCACTAAATATAGACGAAAATAAAAATTAATTGTACTATATGTAAATCACGAGATGAATCTTTTAAGCTTAGTTACTCTATGATTGAACAATGTTTGTCAAATAAAAACAACAGTGGTATAGTTCCGAAAACCAAAAAGTTTTCGAAACTAAACAAAGCCTAAATATAAGGACTAACTCCAACGTGCTCTAAAAAGCTCCAACATACTAAGTACAGTAAACCTTTTGCCATAAATTAAATATTAATACTATTAATTCATTTAATAAAATTTAAAGTTCAAATCTGGTACATTTATTAAGAAGGTAAAATAATAATAATAAAAAGCACACACTCCATGGGGAGCGCGGCTCTGGGTTTTCTAGTGGACGCGAAAGTCTCCGACCTTTTCACTCGGATGCAAAACCAGCTAAAAAAACGTACCCGTTGCCTTCCGACTTCCGTCAAAACTCAAAACCAAAACAGGAAAAAAAAAAAATCCTCCGCCGACGCCCGCGCGGCTCCTCGCCGCCACCGCCCGCGCGCGCCCTCGCCGCCGCCGCGCACGGCTCCGGTTGCTGCGTCACCCCACCGCCGCCACCCACCTCCCCTCCTCGTAAGTCGGCACACCGCCGCCGCCGCGCGCGCGGCTCCGGTTGCTGCCTCCCGCCGACGACGCCACCCGCGCCGGTCGCCTCCTCGCGCCTCGGCACACAGCCGCCGCCCTGCATCACCCTGTTGTTACTGCCTGCCGCCACACACTTCCCCGATCTATTGCTCACACTGCTGTTCGCAAGGTCAGATTAATCCCTCCGTTTTTTATCGATTTATTTCTGCTGGATCTGGCATTACTAGTTCTGCTTTTATGGCGTGATGAATTTGTTGGTATTCTGACTGATGTAATGGTAGGATCACTGAGTTCTGTGTGACTATGTACTTCTTAATTTGACCTAGGGTTTTAAGGGGGTGTTTAGTTCCCCTTTCATCCCAAAAAAATTATGTGTTTTGGTCCGTCATTTTGCATAATGGAATTAAACACAATGCAAAGTTTTTGGCAAAATGGTTGCCATTCTCCATTTTGGATTTTGGCCTGAAGAGGCAAAAAAAAAAGCCCAAACGAGCCTCGAGAGGCCATAATGAGGGCAATAAATTCTGCATTTTGGATGAAACTAAGGCCTTGTTTAGATCCAAAACCCTTTTGAATTGGGGTACTGTAGCACTTTCGTTCGTATTTGGTAATTATTGTCTAAATATGGACTGAGTAGGCTCAAAAGATTCGTCTCGCAGATTACAGACTGTGCAATTAGTTATTTTTTAATCTATATTTAATGCTTCATGCATGTGCCGCAAGATTCGATGTGACGGGAAATCTTGAAAAGTTTTTTAATTTTGTGTGTAACTAAACAAGGCCTAAACATGACCCTGAATTTTTTTGCATTTTGCTTTTCATCATTCCAAAGTAGTTTTTTTACAACTATTCCAAAGTAGTTGACATTTTGCATTTCATGAGGAACTAAACATGCCCTAACTCGAATTGATTGTGTAATTCTGTAGTTGCTGCTTAGGATTAATTGTGCAATATGTTGTGAATCTCTAGTACGATGAACTGAAATAACCTAAGTTTAGTAACAATTTTGCAAGTTTTCAAATGGTATCATCATTAAGAATGCTGACCATGGGCAACTGCTGGCCTTGTATCGTGTTTCAGTAGCCAATTCCTGAATCCTGTTGTGTCATATTCACTTGTCTGATTGACATAAGTCCAGTGAGCAAATGGTGGCATTTTACAAAATTTAGCTCATTATTTGTACTAAACAGCTTTTTGTTTCACTGGAGAATGCACAGAGAAGCAGGTTCAACCCAACATCTACTTGTGTGCTCAATGTGGGCATCATTTGATTATTCCACTGAAATTTCTAACCTAATTTGTGTCTGATTGAATCAGAAATTTTATGTACTCATTTCTCGAGCAGACTTAGAAAGCTGAATTCTAATGATTATCGGAGTAGTGGGTTAGTGTTAGAAGTTGGGATAGTAAAGCAGATTAGTTTTCACCCTTCCCTACCCTAAACAGTCCTTGGGGAAAAAAAGTAATGATACCTGACACTTCTCACAGCCTTTTCCCTGGAATACCTAGTAACTAGTCTCAATTTAGTTTAATTTTGAAACTATAATAGCAAAAGTAAAGCTGGTCTCAATTTAGTATAATTTTGAAACTATAATAACAAAAGTTAAGCTGATGTTGTTAGAAGAGTCAAGGAACTATTGGGCCTTAGCCCATTAGGGTTAATTAGTCGCTTGCTTAGGGGTCAAGTAAGTCTTGCTTGTAAGTCAAGTAAACCTCTCTATATACAGAGAGAAGATGTATCAATCTAATCAAGCAAGAGATTAGAAGGAAATCCCTTCTCTCTTGCGGGCCGTGGGCAGAGCCCCGCGGCTGGCATTCCTAGCGCCCAAAACCCTAGCCTCCTCTCTCACTCTCACAGCCGCCTCCCTATGAACAGTATTCGCGGGTACTGTTCACGCCATCAGCCGCCGCTCTCTCAACCCTAGCAGCCACATAACATCTGGCATCGGAGATCTCAGGTTTGATTCGATGTGGACCTCGCTGCCGCTGACCGCGGGGGCATCCTCATCCGCCGGTTCCGTCATGTCAAATGCAGAATTGACGGCGGCGGTTCTCGACCTTGGCAAGAGGGTGGCCGGGATTCAGTCCTACCTCGTCAGTTTGGGCATGCAGCCGACGGCCCCGGTTTCCGTCCACCAGCCGTGGATGTCGCCCTCTCCTTCGCCGATCCCATCCTATGCTATGGCATCAACGATGGGGCTGGTGTACACGACGGCGAGCACCCCGACGGTCGCTCCAGTGCCCACCACCGGCGCTGTTGTTGTTTCCGGTGTGCCAAGCCTCCAACACCCATTCACCGATGGGATCATCTATAGGGGCGCCGACATCCAACAGATCCAAGATGAGGGCGAGATGCTGCAGCAGACCGAGCAGCCGATGGCGACGAAGCTGGCGGGGAAGATGCTTCGCTGCCAGGCGTCGGCGGCAGTGCGGCTGCAAGCTGCTGCGCGTGGCCTCCTTGCACGTCGGCGGGTGCGGAAGATGCGCAATCTGCCGCTGATTCAGCCCTGCACCTATTTGCAGCTCCACCACGTGGAGGACTGAGATCTCATCCGCTGCGTCGGGGATTTTCAGATTGCAGTTCCGCCCACGGGCAGCGTGCATGCTGTTTTTCCCGCGGGTGGACTCAAAGTCTTCGGCGTCGGCAGTTGGAAGCCCTATGCTCTTCTATGTGCGGTGCAGACCAGCAGCCGTCCAGCGGGGAGAAGGCTTGGTGTCATCGGTGGGAGCGCACTGCCTAGCGTCGCTAGATTCCGCCACCGACCACCGCGAGGGTGCCTTCGCTGGTCCCTGTTGCGACCACTTCCTGGAGGCCACACACAAGCACATCTTTCATCCAGATGGTCTCCATGGGATCCAGGTGGATGGTGTCCGCCTTATGTGCAGGGGTTAAAATTAAAGAGTCCCAATCCATTTCTAGTTGAGAATAATAAAGCAAGCCGAGATGTAAAAGACTTGTTTTTAGGTGTTACGTTTGTGTCTTGCGGAGTCATTGTTAGTGTCGTTGTTAAGTTGCAGCTCGAGGACGAGCTGCATGTCCAGGTGGGGTGTAGTGTTAGAAGAGTCAAGGACCTATTGGGCCTTAGCCCATTAGGGTTAATTAGTCGCTTGCTTAGGGGTCAAGTAAGTCTTGCTTGTAAATCAAGTAAACCTCTTTATATAAAGAGAAGAGATGTATCAATCTAATCAAGATGGAGATTAGAAGGAAATCCCTTCTCTCTTGCCGGCCGTGGGCAGAGCCCCGCGGCTGGCGTTCCTAGCGCCCAAAACCCTAGCCTCCTCTCTCGTTCTCACAGCCGCCTCCCTGTGAACAGTATCCGCGGGCACTGTAGCACGGGTACTGTTCACGCCATCAGCCGCCGCTCCCTCAACCCTAGCAGCCACATAACAGATGTAATGGTCATTATTATGTTTAAAATTTGTATTTGATTATGTGGAAGTTGATTCCTAAACTGGAAATCCAATTGGAAACCACCAGTTCAAGCGTGACCTGCTGACAGATGAAAGTACCAGTGTTAGTTTTGAGGTTCAGGATGGAATGTTTATATTGCTGCTTGACAGATGAAAGTACCCGTGTTAGTTTTGAGGTTCAGGATGCACTGTAAGTTTTCATTTTCTAACACAATTATCCATGTACTTCACTGGTATGTTCCAGTGTCCATGCTGAAACCCACCATTGGTGTAATAAAGTCCCATGTAGTATCAGTTCTTTCTAGGTGTTCACTAATATAAGTTTTATGTCTCAAATTCACTGACTCATCTAAATCCTGCACAATATGATAGTTTGATGAACCATGAGTTCCTTGGTTCATTGCCACTTGTCCTGTGAACTGTTGATTGAACTCTTAGTGCTAGCAGTCTAGCACATATGAATTTGTTTCCTGATTTTTCTATATTTTTTCTATAGAAAACCATGGAGGGGGCTGATGGCAAGCAGGATTCAGAAACCACATTTATCGTCAAAGTTCACAGAGAACCTGCCATCATTATCAACGGCGTTCCAGATTTGCCCTCTGATTCCACAGCTGGTTCTCAATCTTTAGTAAAAATTGACACAAAACCTCAGGTTGATCCTCGTTTTGGTGGATGGTTAGAAGGGAGGAAAGTGCAGAAGCTTTTTGGAGACAGGCATTACGTCGGGAAAGTGGCCAAGTATGACAGTGAAAGCAATTGGTACAACATCATTTATGATGACGGAGACCAGGAAGATCTTGAATGGCGTGAACTTGAGGAAATTCTACTGCCATTGGACATAACTGTTCCACTCAAAACACTTGTTATGGACAAGTGTAAACTTAAGGGATCAGTTTCTGACTTCAGCAAACCTAAGGTGGGTAGACCAAGGAAAATGTATGCTACAATGGATGACAGTATGAAGAAAACATCACATGCAGTTGCAATATCCCAGGGAAATGATGCAAACAATCAGATGGCGGGTTTGCTTCCAGCTTCTATGCCCAATGACATGAGTGGCCAGTTAGTGACTGTCATAACAGAAGGAAATGCTCAAGCACGCTTGCAGGCTAGTAATCAACCTAGAAAGAGGGGCAGGCCTCGAAAACATATTATACCCTTACCTGCTAATATTCAGCCTAAAAAAAGAGGCAGGCCTCCAAAAAACAGGAATCCACAGAGCGCCGAAAACGCACCAGATTCTCTGGCGCTTGTGCCAGTGCAAGATGATACACAAGAATCTTCTAGGAATCAGAACAGCGCCCTCATTCGCAATGCAATGACAGCTCGGGCAGAAAAACTGAAAAGAGAGAATTTGCGTGCTCAAAGCACACGATCTGGAACTCGGTTATTCTAGGAAGAAAGTAGTTTCACTTCTCCAATTTAGATATCTGAAGCATTTCAGAATCTATGTATCAAGGTGACATCTAGCTTTGTACACATATTTTGTCCAACCCCGCGGACATCAAAACTTGTAAAACTAAATCTGCTATGCCAATGCTATCGTATTCTTTCCTATACAATTATGTTTTCAATCCGTCGAAGCTTCAAGTATATGTGGTCTCAGAAGTTCTCCTTGTGGAAATGGAACCTAGTTGTGGTTGTCTGGCTGAATTCTTTCGAAAGATCCTTTAGCTGTTTTGTGAGCGTTGGAGATCCACAATAGAAAACTCCTGGAATTTTTTTAGAGAAGAATATTAATTGATGTACTGAAGCTGAAAACTTTCGTGTCACTCGACGTTCATTGGCAAGTGGCTCACCTATGCGAGAGTTCCTGTGTGCATTGGCCAAATCAGAGAATACCTTTCTCCAGTTTGGTCTTGCAAAATGTGTTCGGATCTGCAACAGAGAGCTCCGTTAAACAAAACAAAACAAATAACACAAGCAAAACAATTTACAGTTGAGCATAAAGGAAATTATCATATACTTTGCTGCCGGAGACGATATCCACGCCGTTTTTGGCATGCTGAAGTGACTGGACCATGGCAATCAGAGCTGACCTTGCATCGCCTTCTTCATACACGCTGGTCAGGTAATTGTGCATCTCTATAACATTCTGCAGTAGCCAGATTTCATCTTAGTTTATGTTCTACTGTAGAGGGATGGCATGTGAAGACGCAATTAAGAGAAATGAGAGTGTGTACACTGTGATCGCTCTCGGCCACCTCATTCATGACTCCTTTGAACCACTCGAAGGATCCTTGCTCTCTGGTGACCCAGTAGAAGTAAGCCCTTCCTGGACCATTGTTTTTGAAGCTGCCTATCTCAGAGCCGTGGATGCTTTCCACCTCCTGTTTAATCAACTCAGTACAGTTATCAGCTACCCTTAATTTTCTTAACAGTATCGAAAATATGCATTAAAAAGGAAAATTACTTCGGTGGATTTTAGGTTGTTCAACATATCCTTCAGTATGCTGATGAAAGGAGTTGCTCCTATTCCAAGACCAATTAGCAGAAGAATGTCATATTTCCTGTAATTTTGTGCTGGTGCACCGTATGGCCCGTCTATATAGACCTTCGGAAACCTAAATAAAACACAGCAAAGCCAACCAGGTTAATAAATTCTTAAAGTCACAGTAACTTCCAAAAAAAACAATCAAACTATAGGATGTGCAAAAAAAAAAGAAAAAGAAAAAGAAAAAAATAAGTTAAGCACCTAGTGTCCTCTGTGCGTGCGTCTGCCACAACTGTAGTTTCAAGTCTTGTAAGGGTAGCCTTCTTGGAAGTTACTTGTGCCTCACAAGCCTGTGCGAACAATCTACATTATTCTTTTCTGATAGTCCACATTATTGATTATTCTGCTACAATTTTTTTAAAAGCAGTCTTGCTACTCTTCCAACTTCTACAGTTGTGCTGCCTCAAACTAACCTTCCCGAAAAGCATCCGAAGTTCGGATGTCCAGTCACCCAGCGTGCGGATATGCACACTCAAGTAGTCATCGCCTGGTGCCGAAGTTATAGAGAAGGGGTGCCTGCAGATATCGGAGAACTGTAAGCAAGAACCACAGATAAATTGTTCTTTCAAAAAAAAAAGAACCACAGATAAATTGCTTCTTGGAGATGTATGCAACAATTTACGAAATGATACCATTCGAAAGGTGAGACTTCTGGGCACTTTACAAACAGATACATCCCACTCTTGTACTTGAAACCCTGTGGCTTCTTCATGTGAATAGAGAGCACATTTCCAGGATAAATTGCAGCCTGCATATACAGTCAGAATGGACCAGTCAGCATTTGATTAATGATTAACAGTCAGAATGAACCAAAAAATTTTAAGCCCTGTTTAAATTGACTAAACTAGGTTGCTAGCTGCTAAACAAACTCTAACTGATCTACACAGTTCAGCTTATAGTCCAGTTTATAGCCCTTTTTGAACTATTCAACCAACCCGCTTATAAAAAGCTATTAGCTGACTCCCTCCGGCTATTGCATCTTATAAAAAGCTTAACCGATCCAAACAGATCTTAGTTCAATAGCTTACCCTCACAATTTCCGCATGGTAGTTGTTCTCACGAAATTTCCTGATGATTCTTTCACAGGCATAGAAGAGGACAGGGACAATCAGGTACATCCATGTCTGCATGAACATGAACAGTTGAGATTTTTTTTTTTTGGGGGGGGGGGGGTGGGGGGAGTTTCATCTCAAAGCAAGATGGCAGAGGCTTACCGTCTTCTTGTACCACTCCCTGGTGAGGAATATGAAGTAGGAATGCACCACCAGCAGGATATACGCAATGACCAGCAGGTGGTGGGCGTACCAGAAGGCATTGAAACCGGCAAGGTGGTGCAGCGGCGATGGCAGCTTCACCACACTCCGCCTGAAGGAATGTGTTGCCAGCGTGAAGGAGAAGGACATTATGATGATCATCAGGATTCCGGTGACCCCGGGTATGCTCTCCAGCAAGTCCGGGTAAGTCGGCTGCTTGTAGTGGAAGTTGGACCCCAAGGTAGCCATGAATTTGTCCGTTGGGCAGCTGATCAGCCTTGGAAAGTCACAGGTCACGTGTGCGAGCGTGTGGATCGCTGTGGCGATCGCGATTGACAGCGCCATGATCTTGTGGAAGTTGATGTTGTCATCGAAGGGAATGACATGACTGAGCGCGGTGGACCTGAGCGTCGTCAGTGTATTCCGGCAGACGGGCAGCAGGATGAGGGCCATGTTGAGCTTGAGGATCTCGGCGGCGCCCTTGGCAACGCAGACGCAGTAGCCCATCACCTGGAACGCAGTTCGGCGCTTGTACTGCTCGAACTTGTACACGAACAGAGCGAGGTTGACAACCAGCCACAGTGTCACGAGCCATATCCGCTTCCAGTTCTCGTGGATGAAGTCCACCGTCTTGGACAAGTGCCGCTTCAGCGGGTTCCGGTACCGCGACGGGATCATCGTCCGCGCCAGGCTCGACGGCGTCCGCTTCAGCTTCTCGGGCGCCTGCGCGCTCACCATGCCCCGGAGCAAAGTCTCCAGTTGCCAAATCTGCATTGTTTGGAGCACACTGTTGGTTGTAAGCAACGCAAACCATTCATCATCCCTGTTGGACAGAAAGCAAATGTTGTTTCTGCACGGGCATGACCTCAATGTAGCCGCGGTCGTCTGGGTCGAGTTCTTCCATGATCAGGGACGCATATGTCGCGGCGTGACCCTTCAATTTGGCCAGCTTGTTCGCTGACGCGCTCAGTATAATAACCTGCCGGGAGAACAGATTGAAAAGCAAATTAGTTTGTTGATGATTTCATCCATATATTCCTAAATATTCGATCATCCGAATCGTGATAAGTTGCCCTCGCTCACCTCTTTGACCTCATCTTCCGTGAGCATCCCATCGCCGTTCTTGTCACACCTGAGTCAGACGCAGAGGAGAATTCGTTTCATCAGTAGTTGAATAATGGCCGTGCCGTTGGGGCGGGAACGAGGGGGCGGTGGACCTTTACATGTCAAAGAAAATGCGCAGCCGCGAGTCGAAGTTCTGGTCGGTCATCTCCTCCCAGAACTCCTTGAGCTGCTCCTTGGTGATGCCGTCCTCCGGCTCCAGGTTCCGCCTCCGTGCCAGCGCCACGAACAGCTCGCCGGCAAACTCCTTGGAGTCCCCCATGCCTTGAGAATGGGACCAGTCAGTCAACCACGGATCATCCATTGATAACGGGCACCAGCAACACGAACAAGCTCGCCAGCAAATGATTTTACTGATACGATTGCACCTACTTCAACTTGCGTTACTAGCTAGAATCTTGTTTGTTCGAGCTGATCGATTACTGCCCAAGGACCATTTCGGAGAAAATTCATTAAAATTAGGGAAGAGTCTTTTTTCTTTTCAGAATGATTTGGGAAGACCCTTGGGAAGCCAATGACGATGGATCTCAGTTAGGTAGGCTTGTGAGCTTCTCCTGCCAACTCACTGGGGGAAACAGGCACAGTTCATGGTACCATGAAAGAACTGTTTCAAGCACAAAACGAAAAATAAAGCAAACAAGAATTCCTAAAGCAAGCACAAGATTCCGATGCACATATGTCATATTGTCATGTCAGTGTCTTGCGGTTCTTATCAGCATCTCAGCGATCGATTGTTTGGAGTTTAGTCTGGATCACCCCCAAGCACTTCGGCAGCATATGGCCAACCGACAGAAGAGGCAATCTCGATCGAGCAGGAGCAGTAGTACACCAGTACTCTACTTACCGATGCACTTGCCGAAGCTCTCCTTCTGGAGTCGGCCGCTGCCCTTGGTCATGTCGTCGAAGCGGCGTTCGACGGCCTTCCAGCCCTCCTTGCCGCCGGAGGTCTTGTCGAGGAAGCGCAGGCCGCGGAGCCCCATCTGCGCGCTGGACTGCATCCGCGTCATCCTCCCCGGCCGCATCCCAGCCACCCCCTCAGGAACCTTCATCGACACCCGCGACGCGAACTGCCGCACCCCCGACGCCAGCCGCGACGGCTGCTTCATGAGCCCGCGCGCGAACCCTCCTGGCGGCGGCGGGAGCCTCCCCGCCCCCGCCCCCGGCACCGGCACCGGCGACTGCGCCCTGCTGCCGCCCCCGTCGACGACGGTGATGCCTTCCAGCGGCGGCGATCGCCGGTCCCCGTACCCCGCCATGTCTTGGCCCACCAGATAACCCGCAATGCCGCTCGCCGCCGGCCGGCTCGCTCTCAAAGGAGGGGGATGGCGGCTGGGCCCACCTGCGGGTGAGGGATGGTGGTGGGGGGCAAAGAGGAAGCAGGGGGGACAGAGATGGCGGGTAACATGCGCGTCCTCTCTCTCCCAGTTATAGCCGTTGAGGCGCCACGCTGCCACGGCGATCTATCTGGCGACGGCTCGCAAGCCGTCGGATACGAGATCGGCGGCCCGCATGGCTGTCCCCACCCGCCGCGAGATATCGGGTTGGTGGGGCCGTGTGCACCGCCGCCGTATCGCGCGAGTTTTTTCTCTTCCCTTCCGGCGTTAGGTAGGGCGGGTTGAGAAACGTGGAGCCTGCACGTACTCTTTTGCCAGGGACGGCGGTGGCCGGAGGCTGACAGAGTGGGCCCGGGAAGAAAGGAGGTTTGTTGGTGCGTGTCGTGTGTGCACGGCTTTGCCGCTGGCAGATGGGCCACGGCAGTCATCGGAAGGTGGAGAACAAAAGCGAGGCATATCAATGTCCATTTTGTTGTGGAGTCTTTGGACTATTATTGATGATGAATTCAACTCTCAACGGTTTTGGTTTATACGGAATGCATAGTATATATGTGATCTGTACTGGATTATTATGGATTATTATAGATTATTATAATGATGGAGAGTACCTTTTTTTTCTTTGAAAAAAGAGATGAGTAACACGGAAGAATAATATATATAAGAAATGAAGGATCATGCACGTATGGTTTTATCATGCGAGCCACGTTTAGTGAAACAGTGCATGTACGTGCCAAATTGCCAGCCTCTCAAGTATATAAGAGTATATATATATATATATATATATATATATATATATATATATATATATATATATATATATATATATATATATATATATATATATACGGAATGCATAGTATATATGTGATCTGTACTGGATTATTAGGACAAATCAAAAAAACTGCACTACTGGCAGTATCAAAGGCCCCTACAGAGAACTTGTGCCAAGACCCACCACGCACACTGTCACACTGATGTCGAATAATACTTGTCGCGTACGATGAGGAATTGATGATAATCAGAGCTTGAAAATTTTGTTTTATTTCTCGAATACAACCTTCAAATGTTTTTTTTCCTGGAACAAAAAACGTGCAACTAGAACATAATCTGGAGCCACACGATCACTGGCTTGGAGTCCGATCCAGACAAGGTTATCCTGCTGATGGCGATGTTACTGTCGCCGTTGCGTGCAAGGCCCGTGTGCATATGCATAACGCCATGTTTGGAAGTGTACAATACCTATCGCCAAACATGCTACTAGGAAAAAAAATCCTACTCCTATATGTATACTGTCTCCATCAGAGAAAATACATGCAAATCACATTCTTTTTGGCTGCAGTCTTTTATATCTCAAAACATTTTTTTTTACTGTAGACAAGCATTGCCATAGTAGTGTGTATGCCTGCATGCATGTTGAAGTTTGCTTGTTCCCAAGAAACACACACGGGGCCAAGCAACAAAACCCCTTTTGCTGATTGAAATGACTGGACTGGGGATGGTAAGGGTAATAATAAAGCTTGATGTGATTCCACGGCAAGAAAACCGATGGATTGAGAGAACAGAAACACTTGAGATGAGCTGCCGGGCTGCCGGCCATCTCCTATATTCTCATGCCGGAGCAGCAACGAGACGGATGGCCTCAGGATTTGGTGAGGTGGAGATGTCAGAGGCCCGAGCGAGCCACGTGATTTCTGATTGGGTTCAGACAGAATTCGTGTCGCAGGTAATTCATGCTTGTACCTTGCTTGTGAGTGCGTGAATGTTGTCTGCATGCAGCCAAGTATATCTATATATCATCAGGCTTTTTTTTACACATCGATCTGAAATTCGAGTATATCTATATATATCATAAGGCTTTTTTTTACATATCGATCTGAAATTCGTAGGCGTGTACTGCGTGTCGTCAGGTAGCCTCGCTTCTTTTCAGTTTGCAATGCAAAAGGCCAAAAGCATCAGATGTGCAAGCCATGAGTTGCCCGGTGGAGCTTTTCGGAAAGGCGCCAATGATCTGAAATCCTGTCTGCAATACTTTATTTTAGGCATCTTGACGGTCTATCATTAGGTCTCTGAACAACTGCTCAGGAGGACAACTTTACCATTACCCTCAACTTGTCAATGTCATCAAATACTATAGGACCCTGCATGCAGAAAACACATTTTGATTTTTTTTTCTACCCCATGATTTATATGCAGTGGTATAGTACTTCGTGCTTGCTTGGTCATTACGCACGAAACGACATGGAGGTTAGCTCACCAAATTTCTTGACCACGTACTCTTCTCTAATCGTGACACACAGCTAATAGCTTCTTTCGGTCGTTGGCAGCTGGAAACTGCATGCAATTGCAAATTTGCAAGGGCAATCGACAGCGCTGCAGAGCCCGTCTACCGGTAGGAGCTGAAGCTGGCGCCGAGCGACCGAAGAGAAGCCGTGGCCGTTCATTCGACCGCCACGCGACGCCACACCCTGGCCGTCGCCCATGCCGCTTTCGCAGCTACGACGATTGCTGGAGATGAGACACCTGAAACCGGCCAAAAGGAGGGAGGGAGCGATCGAGTGAGACGGCGGCGAGAGTGGCCGGCGACTAATCGGCTTTCGCTTTGGCCGCGCGCGAGCCAGTGGAGGTGGAGCTCGCTGTCGGTGGGTCTCTCTCAGTGTCACGCACGGTGGTTAGCCGCACGTGCTCCTCGGCCATCGGGGGGCCTCCGGCGTCCGGCCATGGCCCTGCGTGGCTGCGTTTGCTTATCATAGTTTGGGTGGCCAGCTCGACTGACAGTGAGCTTACCATAGTTTGGGTTTCCTTTTGCAATCAGAATTCAGAAGGAAAAGGAAGTTTATTATGATGCTCCTTTATATTAGACCTAATGATTAAGTAAAAGCTGAGTCGTTCATTTGAAAAATCGCGCCACTAATTTCAGAAAGCAGTGTGTGTGCATGGCAAGAGCCTCCGATCGATTTCGTTAGTCCAAGCAATGTTCACACACCCGACAAAAATTAGACGGACACATCGTTTCTAGACCAAATTAAAGCTGCTGCCTCCCTATGATTAGGTGCTCCATCATTGCCAGAGTTTTTCTTTATTAGGTGGTGCCTCCGATGATCTTTGGCAACGGTTCACCGGATTCTTCAGCTAGCTACGCGCGCGGAGAGCGAGGACGGCCTGGCCTTGTTAAATCCGTAGCCGTGTGCGATCGACGTTGTGCTTGGCACTAAAGAAAGAGAAATGGTGTCTGGAATGGAATGTTCCAAGCCGCTGTTGTTTATACGCCAAGTCAAGGTCGCCCACCCCCACCAGCTGCCTCTCTCTGTAGTCTGTTGACGAGCCGAGCAGTTGACGATCTCGCACGAGAAGAGCGCCGAGAGCTGGGTGGCGAGATCGGCGTGGTCGTCGCGCGCGAGAGGATGCACGAGCGCCTTGCACTTGCAGAGGTCGCGGTCGTAGCGCTGCACCGCGCGCATGTCTCGCACGCCGGCACGCCGCCCGATCAATCAGGCCGCGGCCGCGGTGGGTCGTCGCAAATTTGGTGCCGAAGAACTGGGCCGCACGTTGGGTTTGGTGGGGGGAGAGGGAGACCACGCCACACACACATACATACTACCAGGGTGAGTGCCGGCGTCCGGATGAATGCTCGCGTTTCCGACGCGATTTTTCTTTACATGCCGCGTAATGCTGGGTACGGACCTCGGCGAAACCATAGGAAAATGCAGGTGCGTTCGTTACGTTCCTTGGCTCCTCTTGTTGTTGTTTAATTTCCTGTATGCTTCGTTCCATCGGCGACTATGTGGCAACACTGGCGAGCGGACCGAACGATTATTTTACTTGGGATACACGAATTAGTGAGATAGGAGTACTAATTTGGATTACTAGTACATGCATCAGTATTAAATACGTACTTTGGATGCGCTCGATCAGCGCATGGCTGTGATCACTTTTCTGACGGTTGTTTACCTGTTTCCCTCTCTCCCTGCCTAGCTAAAAGGCTAAAGAAGGCATTCATTCATTCTGCACATCCATCGGTATCTACTACGGTACGATCGTTAGGAGAAACCGAGCTGATCCACCGGTTTATGACATGATATGACACCCGTTTCAATCATCAGCTAGCGCTCAACCGATCCATCGAGCTTCCTGCTGCTCTCGGCCAAAGGGAAACGGTCGATCGAGTCTCGCTTCTCACTGGTAGCTCGATCGTCGTTTTCAGCGATCAAACGAGAGCACTGAGGGAGTCTTTGTGACGTCCTGGGTGTTCCAATATGACTTTAAGAGAGGCTTGGCAAATCCCATCCCCTGATCCAGATGGTATCATCGTGCGCATCAGTATCAACCAGCTATATATGAGCGTCCTGTCCAGAGATGGAAAAGGAGAGGTTCAAGCTTATTATGTGGGGGGCACAGCACAGGCACTGGAGCAGTGCATGCATGAGGCAGCTCTGCGTAATTTTGACAGCCATCATGAAGAGATGGCTATCCTATCTTGATCATATACAGGTAACAGGACATGATATGGTGCGTCTAGATGCCGTTGCTACCCTGGTGACCATGCATGCTGGTGGTACGATACGGTTCATGAATGAAGTGGACACTTCAATTCCTTGCTTGCACATCAGCAAGCTGGGGGGCTACAGAAACCATTTGAAGGAGTACACAATTATATGGGCCGGGCATTATAACACAAACAACATTTGTACAGTGATTTATTAGGTGGCGTGCATATGCATTTTGGTCTGGTCGTCAAACCAGGACAGACTCGTCTGGCGTGTATGCACGGTCAGTAGCATTTTGGTCTGGTCAAGGTTACAGTTCAGTCCTTGCTGCTAAACCGTGTGTCCATTTTATTTTCCAAGATATGGTTGCACGAAAGCTGTATCCAATAAGGAAATTTTGGCTCGCTGAAATTTGGCTGCTACTGCTGAGGCTGATTTGTTGTAAGAGAAATTGTTTCTTCACTAAAAGTGCTACTGAAGTAGTGCTGAAAAACAATTTGATAATAGTTTCAAGCTTCGGTTATGCTATTGCTACCTGAGGTATAAGGAAGGAAGCACAATGTTTAAAGGAAAATTGGTGGTTGCCATATTAATCTTATGGTGCACTTCTATCAGTTGGACATCACTACTGGTTTATAATAACATAGTTCAATAAATTGTTTAGATGCAGTTGAGAGTTTATAGTAAATTATATTTATGTTGGTTAGGTGGGTAATCTGTGAACGTTCCTTGGTAGTCACAAGAGTCTTAATAAGTAGTAGTAACACCTCAGAGCAAGTATTATAGCAGGCTGTAAGCCAGCTAAATGCTGATGTGGAGGAGAGAGAAGAAGAAAGAGAGTAAAAGCGGGCTACAAGCTTACAGCCGGCTCAGACACAAAACCAAAAAAATCTGTGACACAGACAAGTGGGCCATGTATTAATAGTGATGAGCTAACCATTATATGGGTGGGCTGCAAGAAGGCTGTAAAGAAATCTTACAGCCAGCTCTCAAGAAGTAATATTGAGAATGTTGGGTTTATTCCGGCGTGTCTCGCAAAAAATTAATATTGAGCCTCCATTAGCCTCGAGTAGTAATATAGAGACTACTGAATTAAAGACAAAAAACGGACGAATTGAAAGCGAGCACTATTTGGCAATGGATACCGAATGCTGACTCTTTTTCCGATCAACTTTGTTTGGGATAGTTTTTTTGTTACTCGAGGCTAATGGAGGCTCAATTATTATATACCGTCGAAAGACATTCGCAAAAATTAATATCGAGCCTCCATTAGCATGAGTGGCGGACCCAGGGGCAGGGCTGCCCGTGCTGCAGCCCGGGTTTATGACTACAAGAGAAAATGATTTAGTTCTTTATTACATGGTTCAGCACGGGGCATAGTAGATTTCTAGGTCCGCCCCCTGATTGCATCTGATTCTAATCTTTGTTGTCTCTAGTCTCGATTATCAGATAGCGCACCAGATTCTAGCAGTTTATGGATGTCATAATCACTTTATTCTTTCCGAAGTGAACTAAAGATGTGCGGTACTTGTCAAGTACTCCTCTAGGCATTTTACTTGTAGCAAAATTACTAGGGTGATGATAGGGTCAGCCTCACTGCTTCCACACATCTACTACCTGTTCCGTTCAAGAAAACAACTAGCGAACTCATCTTCACCTTTCAGTCTTTCACTCACTCTTCAGTGTTCAGTCCACAGTAAATTAACCTGAAAGCCGCAGCATGATTCCTTACCACTTCAGGTAAAGAAGTGGCATTAATAATCAGCTAGTACTAGTAGAAAGAATAATGTTGCGCTGTCTTTGTTCCGCCACTGCTGAGAGCGCTCCTTAGCGTAAACCTGCTCCCTCCTTAGCATCTCTCGCTCACGCAGGTGACAGGTGTGGCTCTGGCTGCGCGATCATCAGACAGGTGGATTACAGCGACACCGACGCAGGCATGGAAAGCATTGGGATGGGATCGACCACACCCACCAGGGCCACACATGTGGGATTCGCCATCGCCGTCGCCCTCCATCTCGCGACCTGTCCATTCGTACTCCTACACAATACTGCCGTTGTCCCTTTCGGCTCTTGCATCAGCAATTCAGAATGGCTCTATTCATTTTCATATCCATCCATGGAATTGGAACCGATGTTTGGTCAGAGATCCAATTGTGCGGAACACCCCTATTGCACTATCTGGTCGCTGGACAGTTGATACACAGTGTTCTAGTAGTACTACCACTGTACCAAACTCATCAGAGTCTATGAGGTCTTGGCCAATACAGTCTGCGTCCGTGCATCTCTTTCAGGACCATTGTTACTTACTAGTCCAGGAATCTTAGGAACAGACGATTTCCTGAGCAGGCGAGAAGAAGACACCCTGAATTGTTCCTTTGTAAATAAAAACCTGTTCCAATCTTTTTCACGAATATTTTGTTGTGTTCCTTTTTCTGAAAAGATAATGTTTTGTTCGTCTGGTGCAACAGAGATCAGAAACACACTGTCCTTCTAGTTGCATTCCGTAGCAGCTTTTTGCTAGCAAGTGGAACCGGTTGTTTTCACCCTGTCTTTTTTTTCAGCAGGATTTGCTGTGCTCGCCCGTGGCGTGCAAATTTCCACGTAAGCAAAGTTAGAAAGCCTAGTATATATTTGGTGGTATGAGCTGCGTGTGATCGTGCGTCGAGTGTCGAACCCTATCACTTTTGAATGGTGATGCCTTTCGATGCGTCCTCTTGGCATCAAAACAATGATGCTGTACCCGTTTGATGAGACCCTGCCCCTACCAAGAGAGTGTCAGCGTAGTCAATGTTATGATCCGTTTGTTAGAAAAAAAGAAGCCTCGATTAAGACTTCGATTCAATCCCATTGCCATTTCTTTATTTTCAGGAAAAAGCTTTATCTCGTTGTTGCAGTGCAGCGAGGCATTGTTGACAAGGCATGACAGAGGCTTCCATTGAGCTAAATAGACACGCCACAATGATTAAACTTTGGTAGTTAAGTAGTTCTACCGTTATTTATCTCTAGTGGAGAAACTTTCTTAATTTTGTCTAATGGTGTGAGTAATTGAACTACTATCTTTCTGCTCCTCCTCTTTTTTGTTACTGTATGTTGCAAGCAGGTGAACGAATTCATCCTGTTCGCCCAAGAAAAACGTCTGGCCAAGATATGGTTGGATTTGTTTGGAGGACAGGTTTCTTAATCAAATAAATTTTAACAAAGCACATACCAACTTCCGTTGTAGTCTAGCTGGTTAGGATACTCGGCTCTCACTCGAGAGACCCGGGTTCGAGTCCCGGCAACGGAAACCTTTTTTTGTCTTCCATACCTGTGTAGCAACTAGCAAGCTGCGGTGCTGTGCGGGTGGGCATGGCAAGCTGTAGTGAGTGGGCCACGGAAGCTCGCGTGTAGCGCGCGGTGGCGATACCACTGTGACCTCGCATCTTAGGCCTTGTTTAGTTCGCAAAATTTTTCGTTTTTGGGTACTGTAGCATTTCGTTTTTATTTGACAAACATTATCCAATTACGGAGTAACTAGGCTCAAAAGATTCATCTCACAAATTACAGGTAAACTGTACAGTTAGTTTTTATTTTCGTCTATATTTAATGCTTCATGCATACGATCAAAGATTCGATGTGACGGGGAATCTTGAAAATTTTTGCGAACTGAACAAGGCCTTACTCTATCAACTAGTCTCATTTTGGTCTAAGGCCTTGTTTAGTTCCAAAAAATTTTGCAAAATAGGAATAGTACAATTTTCGTTTGTATTTGACAAATATTATTCAAACATGTACTAACTAGACTCAAAAGATTCGTCTCGTCAATTCCGACCAAACTATGTAATTAGTTTTTATTTTCATCTATATTTAATACTTCATACATGCGTCTAAAGATTTGATGCGACGGAGAATCTGGAAAATTTTGCAAAATTTTCTGGGAAAAAATCCGTTCAAAACTGGGAAGACCGAGTGACCGACACAGGCCTTTACCAGATGTCTGGTACTGGGAAGACCGAGTAATCGACAAAGGCTAGTGGAGGGCTCCCGTGCAAGCCCAGTATCGAGACTACTTTGGCGGCCCGATGGCCGGACCACTAGAGAAGGTTAAGATTTCTTCATTCAATTGGGCCCAAATACGATTCAACTGCTGCTTCGATAACAACCCAAACTGCGGGACAATTGCTTTTGTGGAGGGCGAGAATTACCTGCACCACTTGACGATTATCTAAAATGTACGGAACTTTTTTTTACTGGTTTTGTTTCCTTCTGTTGAAGCGTCTCCTTGCGTGAAAGCAGAAGTTTAGCCAAGCAGGACAAATGCAGAGAGGGGAGAGTTGAGAAATGTGCTCGAAGCCAATGCAGGTTACTGCGATGACACTGCGAATCGATAAGGCAACCAGGCTGGCAGGCAGCTTTGCTAGCTGCGGATTTATATTCCGAATTGCTTGTACACACGCATACAGGTGAATTTGCAGCCGGTTCAGTGGAGTTACCTCCTGAATCCTAAGTTCCTAACCAAACACCCCTGCCAGGCTCCCAGAAAACTATCGCAAATGTCAGCACATGTGCCAATACCAAATCAAACGCTTTAACGCCTGAAAGCGCACGTCAAATGCTCGCTACAAAACCCACTCGTTCGGCAGAGCAATTCAAGCATCCATCGATTCGATTCATTAAAACTTCCGCAGAGCAATTCAAGCATTCATCGATTCATTCATACTAACAGCCGAGACAATGTTATTAGTCCTATCCTGTCCTGCCAGAAGGCAACTAAACTTCAGAGACCATGACAATTGCCATTGCCGGATAGGAGAAGCTAGACAAGAAAATTTACTTTACTACTGTATAACTAGGCAACAGCAATCAGCAGCATAATTTGGACGGGGTGGAGATCAGTCGAACACCTCGAGCGCGTCGTACTCCGAGCCGGATATGGCGTCGGCCATGACGGCAGCCGGAGTGAGGTTGCCATCGGCCTCCAGGAAGAGACGCACCAGGTTCTTGGAGTAGCCGCTCACCAGCGCCGCGCCCTTCTGTGCCGCCACGACCGGCATGGAAGCTTTCGACGTCCCCACGTTCCAGAACACCACCTCCGGCGCCGTGAATCCAGCGTCCGTGAACCGACTGCTGATGCCCTGGTACTCCGTCTCCCACGCCGCCGCGGAGCCAGCCCAACCGTCGAAGTCCATGTCGCTCAGCACGAACACCCTCTTCACCATCATGTCGCTGCGCAGCCCGCCCGCCACCGCCGCGCCCAGGATCTTGCTGAACACGCCCTGCAGGTTGGCGCCCTTCTTCCGCGTACCGAGGGTCGCCACCACCGGCTGCAGCTTCTCCTTGAGGTTGGCGCCGTGGAGTTTGTGCAGCTGGTGCGTCTCGTCGAAGGTGATCACTCTCCCCTTCCACGGCTCCTGGCTCAGCTCCGAGATCAGGAGCCCCAGCGCGATGGCTGCCGACACCGCAGGGTCCGTGGCGGCAGTACCGGTCATGAGCCCGCACACCGCAATGCAGTTGTCCAGACGGCCCTCGGTGGCCAGGGCGTACACCATGCTGCGCCACTGAAGCTCCTTGGCCTCGTCGTGCTCCCCCTTGAGGGCCGCGGCGATCAGCTCATGAGGCAGCACCGCGCCTGCAGCCATCCTCGCGTGGCCCGTGCGCACCTCGTCGAAGAAGCCTGCCACGCGGGGCTTGTCGCGCTTCTGGAACGCCTCCTTGTACCTTTGCATCGCCACGGACGCGACGCGCTCGTACGGAAGATCATCCAACTTGCCCGCGCTCATGTACACCTCCGGGAGCTCGAGCGCCTTGCGCAGGGGCACCAGCACCTCGCGGCGGAGACGGTCGCGGACGCGGTAGCTGTAGTGCTTGTCGGAGATGTTCAGGTAATCCTGTCTCGACTCGCGCGGGAAGATGCGGCGGGCGATGGCCTCGCAGAGCAGGGTCGCGCGGTCGTAGGACGAGCGGAGCGACGGGCACCACTTGGCCGCGAGCCCGATCTTCGTGGTGTCCCCGACTCGCAGGTGTTCGACGTCGGACTTGAGCAGCTCGGCGAATGTGTCGGCGACGCGGTCGTAGAGGTGGCGGAAGGCCTCGTCGGAGGCGTAGCGCGCGAGCGCCGCCTGCGCGAGTTGCGCCTCTTTGTTGAGCTTCTCCTTGGCAGCCTGCGCCTCGCTGACGCCGCGGCGGCGCTTCACTGGATGGCGACGGTCGTCACCCTTGCGCTGGTCCTGATCCTCGTCGCGGGGGCCGTGGAGGACGAGGTAGAGGATCTCGGGGAGGTCCTTGAGGCATCCGAACTTGGCGAAGTTGGCGAGGTTCGCGGCGAGGGTGAGCGGGTGCCGCTCGTGCATCCAGAGCGCGGCAGCGTAGAAGCCGTCTCTGTCGGACTTGCCGAGGCCGCGGACGCCCCGGAGATGGCAGACGAGCTTGAGGGCCGTGCGCGCGTCGTGGGACCAGGCCGCGTCAAGGAGCACGGCGAGGTCGGCGTCGGAGGTGACGCCTGGGACGACCTGGAAGAAGAAGTCGACGCAGGGGTCCCCAGAGGAGGCGTACGCTAGCGGCCGCCCGGACTGCGGTACCACCTCCTCCTTCATCGTCCGTCCTGGCGCAGGCGAGTCTTCGTCCATGGGTGAGGGTGAGATCTCATCGGACGAGTGGTCAGGGGATGAGCTGCGGATCGGCTTCGGCGGTAGATTGGCACCAGCGACGAAAGCGATCGGAGGGCCGACAAGGGCGGCGGCTGGGGCCATGGCGCGCGGCGGCGGGGTTTCGATAGACGCGAGATCGAGGGGAGGGAGGCGAGGGTTGCAACTTTGGAAGCCTGGAACTGGAAGACGTAGAAGATGAGATCGGGACGGTATGCGGATTGGAACGCGAGATTTATGGGAGTGGGGAGGCGGCGCCGCGGCGGCTTCAGGTTGTAGCGGGCAAGAAAGGCCTGCGCAGTTGCGCACTGCGGGGCGGAAACGCTGCATGATGCAACCGACTTCATACCTGGGATTCTCTGTGAAGATGTCGATTGTGGCGCTCGTGTTTCCATGTACTCTGTGGCTCCAATCAAAATTTCAATTTCTTCCATAAGTTGAGGCACCAAGCCAGGACTCAGCGTGGATGAGCGGGGTAAGGTCTCGTTTAGATTGGAGATGAAAATTTTTTGGTACGAGGAACTCAACATACTTCCCTAGATAGTAAAATACACCTTTCCTGAATAAATCAATTTCTACCATGTTTTTTTTAATAAGGCCTTGTTTAGATCTTTTTTTATTCTACTATTGTAGCATTTTCGTTTATATTTGACAATTATTGTCTAATCATGGACTAAGTAGGCGCAAAAAATTCATCTTGTAATTTACAGATAAATTGTGTAATTAGTTATTTTTATCTATATTTAATGATTTATGTATGTGCTGGAATTTTGAAAAGTTTTTAAATTTAAAGGCCTAAGTCTCTTCTACTGCAAGTCCAGCCGAAGATGCAGCCACCTGAACAGGCCCATCAATAGCTATGTGAATTAGAAGCCCAAACAATAAATAGAAGGCCCAGAAGACGAAGAACATTTTCAGCCCATATGAACCAAGACCGAACCTTATCTTCTTTCTCGCTGTCGTGAGCCTGTACAGGCCAACCCGCCACGATGCTGGGACCTGGAAGCCTGAACGGCCAGTTTGCTGCCGCAGTGCCGCGGGCGAGCACAATTCCACTACAGCGGTCGTTCATTTAAAATGAACTCAGCGAACGATTTAACTCCGACAAAGTATAGGAGCGATCCGCTGATTTCATGCTGACGTCACTTTTAAAAAGCGAAATATTTATTTAAATTTGCTATAGCTTTTAAATGGTTTATTCTATTTGCACCGGTGTTTTCTGCGCGACGAGACAAACAAAACTAAATCCCACTTATATATATTTTGAAAAACTTTGTTTTAGTATAATTTATCTGTACTAAGTATTTATAACATATAAGTTATAACTATAACTTAGTTGCACAAGTTATACGAAAAAGTTATGTACATAAATTGTGTTTTATAACTTTTGTGTTTCTAAATTGTAGTATAAGTTATAAGTTAACTCTTTCCCTTGTGCGTTAATAACTTTATATGTTTGCACTGGCACAAGCTATAAGTTTAATTTATTCTTTTGTGTTTAATAACTTGTGTACATAGGTAGTTCTATATAACTTGTCTACATAAGTTACTATGATAAGTTATTTCATATAACTTTTGTACTCAACTAATGTGTTATAAGTTAGTACACATAAATTGCTACTAAAATACTTTTTTTAAAATAAATGCAATTAGGGTCTATTTTTATTCGTCTCGTCGCATAGAACACAACGGTATTGTTCCTTTATGTTTAATAACTCTTTGTAAATAAGTTGTGTTTTGATAACTCTTGAGTTTAAGTTTTTCACATAACTTATATGTTATAAGTTATATATTATAAGTTAGTACGCATAAATTATTACTAGAAAAAAATCTTCGAAATATATACAAGTGGGATCTAGTTTTATTCATCTTATCACGTAGGACACACCGGTGCAGACGGAATTAAAAATAAATGTACCATTCAAAAGTTATAGCAATTTAAAATAAATATTTTTTTTCTCTGTATGCGTCAGCGCCGATATCAGCCTACGAGGGATGATGGTGTGTGGAGCGGAGAACCCAAAAGATAATGAAGCACACCCACGCCGTTCAAAATAGGTAAAGGTGGAATTAGTTTTTTTTTCTAAAAACGGAAATAAAAATATGTCGGAAATTTGATCGCCAGGATCCATTTCAATGAACGTTCGCTATTTAGTCTCGTCGGCGCGCGAGGCCTCATGGATCCCCTCCCTCTTCTCTGTGTTTCGAGTCTTGTCATGAAAACACTAGTCACTCATGTTTTTTTAATCATGGAAGAAAACATCTGGCTTCACTCCCACAAGTATAAAATCAACCAAAATTATTACGGGACACAAATGCTTAAAATGAAACATCTCATACACCAAGTAATTTATTCCATAGTTCAACTTTCATACAAATTTAAGCGTGTAGTATCACTATGACATCATGGTACAGTCCAAATTTAAAATACATATAACACACAAAATCTGGTTTCCCAAGATGCAACACTGTGGTCTATTTTATATCATTCTATTAGAGCACTCACAATGCAGACTCTATGATAGAGTCTAAAGTTATTTATTACCTCGAACAATGTAGACTTAGAGTCTAAATAAGACTTGGAGTCTTATTTTTTTCTACCTCTTTCTTTAATAAATATGTTGTCACATCAGCAAAATACCATAAATAATATGTAATTAATTGTTTTGAACTCTGTGATAGAGTCTTGCATTGTGAGTGCCCTTATATACACGGAGAGTCCGGAAACAAGGTGCATCTGCACCTCAGGTCATTAAGGCAATACAAAGTAACTTGGGCTTCCACGACCTCCATATATAATTGTAACTTTTCTTTAGGTCTGGTTTAGTTCACGAAATTTTTTGAGTTTCGCTATTGTAACATTTTTGTTTGTATTTGGTAAATTATTGTCCAATCATGAACTAACTAAACTTAAAAAATATGTCTCATACATTGTAGACAAACTGCATAACAATTTATTTTTTTATCTATATTTAATGTTTCATGCATGCATTAAAAGATTCGATGTGATAAAAAATTTTGAAAATTTTTTAGAACTAAACAAGGCCTTGGTACATGAGCAATGTCCTGCAGTATGAATGCACCCTTTAGCCCCAAAATCATATCCATTTCCACTGCATGACGGCTACATATTTTGGCAGAAATATATTAACAGAACATATGATTTGTCTCTGCATTACCAACACCTGCCAACAGTGCAAATGTCACAAAAATACACAAGATCAGTTCGCACACAACCAGGTGGTGGAGATGAGCGGGAGACAGTTTAAGGGAGCTGGTGGCCATGGTGGCGGTGGGGAAGGAGAGAAGAGGAGGAGAAGAAGGTGGTGTTGTGGGTGAGGTAAGATTGGCAAAACCCTAGCTCACCACAGCGGGGTGGTGGTCGTGGCTAGGGCAAGGATGCCAGAGTCAGAAATGGAGATATTGAGTTTTTTTAACTAAAAACTACCGTGCGGAAGATGCGTGTTCTGGAATTTTAAATCCTGCTCGCACCCGGTGTCCATAAGTAAACCTATTATAAAAATAGAAATCTACAAAAGAGCAGCATTATTTTCGCCTGCTCCCGCTGTAGCTTCCGGACAAGCAATCATCTCGGGATAGGCCCGACCGCCCGACGGCCTCAGGAGTCAGGAGGCATGGAGCCAGCAGCCATGGACAGTCCTTCGTGGAAGCATTCATCAGCACATGGTACAGCTTGAGTACGCATGGTATAAACATACGGTCTAGTACAACTAGAATCGGATAGACCAACGAAGCACAGATACTACAATACAACCACATGTGGCTCTCTCTGTTAAAGCGAAAGGTCTTCGCCGACGTTAAAAGGAAACGTTTTCTTGTTTTTTTTTCCTTAAACTAAAGAAAACGTTTCCTGAATTGCTTCGAGTGCGCCACAAAAAGGGAATGAAATCATACTGAATCGCATGTATTGTCTGCCAAAAGCCTCGAACAATGCTACCTATCACGGTTACAACTCCCAGTGAAGGCCGGGTGAGAGTGAGGCCGCTGCCGAGGCGCTCATTTTCTTGTCAGGACGGGCGCTGGTTCTGCTTCACAGGTACACCCTGTCCCCTGCTTGTTTGTCGAATTCCATCTAGCAGACATCTCTTCCGTATCCAGCCGTTAACGCCTTTTTCGCACCGGTTTGCAATGCACACAGGCTCGCTGCTGAACGTTTAATCCGAAGGCCATGCCGTATAGCATGCGTGGCTTCGGTTAAATTAATGAGCGTGACAGGACGGGTGGTTGCCAGTGTGTCCGGACTTCCCAAATCCGCCTGCCAAGTGATGAGACGGGATGGGTGCACGGTTCGTGCCACTCTGTAGCTCACGGCAGAGTGCGGATGCAGCAACCGATGGGAATTGCGAGTGCGAGGACGTTAAACTCTCCGAGACGCTGATACGTTGGATCTCACCTCTGTGGTAGACTGCGAGCTGGGCCTCACCAAACACGAGAAGATGACAGTGCTAGAGTATTTTGTATATCATCACGTTTTGGATCACGTCGACGTCGACGTCGACTCGCGGCCCTTTCTCCCTCCGTTCTCTTCCATTTCCAACAGCTGCAGTGCATCCGTATGACGCTGAGCCTGATGTGAGGCAAGCAACCAGCGACTCGCATATGGTGCGGAAGATAAAAGCCGTCGACAGTTACAGTAAAAAGCAGGCGCGGAAAGTGGCCGTAAAAGGCTACGTACGGCACTCGACCGCTAGGCTGTGCCGCTGCTGCTGCAGATGTTTCACCTGGCCACCTGGGACCTGTTCGTGGCCGAAGCTTCTCTCTCGCCGTCACGGATCGCGATCGCGTGCAGTAGGCACGTATCCATCATCTCGGTTTGGACCGACACCCAACCGGTATTTGCGACAAACCAAAACACACCGACTGAATTCCATTGTACTAAGGGGCGAAGCTACCGTAAAATTTATGGTGGTGCACAACGTTAACAACAGTATAGAAACATGTCTACTTTCAATTAATTTATATGGTCAAAATAAGCTATTTAGTACTAAATATGTTTTCTTGCCCGGTGCCCGTGCACCACCCAAACTCAACGTGGCTTCGCCCTGATTGTACTGTGACCTTCTTGTCTGCTAGTACTACAGTATAGTATAGCTTCAATTCGATCGACCACGTAACGCATCACTTGTGCTTGTGCACGATACTTTCAGACCACAGAAACGGGCACAGCTACCCCTGACGCGGAGGATCGGGATCTCAGCGTGTCACTGAACAGTGAACACTGAGGCCTTGTTTAGTTCCTGAACGAAAACATTTCGTGACACTGTAGCACTTTCGTTTGTTTGTGGTAATTATTGTTCAACTATGGACTAACTAGGCTCAAAAGATTCGTCTCGTCAATTTCGACCAAACTGTGCAATTAGTTTTTATTTTCGTCTATATTTAATACTCCATGCATGCGTCTAAAGATTCGATGTGACAGGAAATTTTGAAAATTTTTTCATTTTTTGGTGGAAGTAAAAAGGCCTGAACCCGCCCATTTCTCCGATGTCTCGACGAAGCACAACCGGCCACGAGGGCGCGCCGACCGCCAGGGGGGCGGGGTCACCCACTCATTTCGTCACTCCAGTCTCCGCATCTCCATGCACCTCGCATCTCCAAGCAACTCGTAATCGTAACCCCAGATCGTTCACACATCAGTAGAAAAGCGAGAGAAAACCCATATAAAAGGAGAAAATAAAAATAAAAATAAAAACGAATATTTAGATCCTCTTTGCTAGAGCGTTTGTAGGCCATCCCAACGCGGGATAACAAATATGTTAGCTTGAACAAAAAGTAGAATACACGAAGACATGGAAGGGCCCTCAATGCAAACTACCACAAGCCTAATCCACCTGCTGCAATACCAGGGCTTGGTGCACTAAGGCCTTGTTTAGTTCACCTCAAAAACCAAAAAGTTTTCAAGATTTTCTGTCACATCGAATCTTTCGACATATGCATGAATCATTAAATATAGATAAAAAAAAAATCTAATTGCACAGTTTAACTGTAAATTACGAGACGAATCTTTTGATCTTAGCTAGTCCATGATTGGACAATATTTGCCATAAACAAACGAAAGTGCTACAGTAGCGAAATCCAAAATATTTTCCCATCTAAACAAGGCCTAACGTCTCTCTTCTTTTTTCAATGTTTTTTTTTACGCTTTGCAGAGCAAGACAGCAAGCCACTGTTCCGCAGCATCACAACACGCATCGATCTGCCTGCTGCCGCCTACTTTTGTCAAAGGATGTTTCCCCTGTAAGACACTCTCATACATTGTGGAGCTATCATTCATCATGATATGGAGGACCAAAGCGAATATGGGCTCCGGGACAGTACTCCATGCCCTTGCGTTGGAGAAGCCCTTAGGGCCTTCGCCTTTGCATAAAAACATTACATACATTAAGAAGTTGTCACAATGGTTGCTTTGTTAACTGCTGTTAGTAGAAAAATAAACACTGAAAAATGTTTCTTGCAATGATAATAGAGAGTTTTGAAATTTTCCAGTAGCACGAGAGCAACTGTGATCTTTTATAATGACGCTTCTGAAAGGGAAAAACTTTTTAAAAAGGGGGTTTCATTTCCTAGTCCCAGCTGGGCCCAGCTCCCAATGCCAAATCCCCGTTAGCCAGCCAAGCGGGCGCGACTCCGCTGTTTCACGCTGCCACGCAGATCAAATCTCAAATCTCACAGCAGCTGACTAGCAGAGCTGAGAGCAGCAGCACAATAATAATCGGGTCGCCCACACCCCTAGTCCTCGCTCCCACACCCGTACGCTTCGCCGCGCGTCGCTTTTGCCACCCATACGCCAGCGCCACCGGCCGACGTCGCGGGATTCGCCGGGGACGCCACGCCACCGGCCGCAGGCGACCAGGCAGACGAGGAGGAGGGTGGTGTTGGTAGGGTGGGGGCGGCGCTGGGTGGCCGACGCCGCGGGAGATGAAGGCCAAGGCCCTCCCCTTCATCGCCTTCGAGCACAAGCGGTTCGTTCCCGCCCCGCCTCGCTCGCATCTGCACGCGCGCGCATCTCGGCGTCGTGCTGGTTGCTCTACGCTGTTTTCGGGGGGTTTCCAACGGAGTTCTGGAGTCGCTGTTCCAAACTTCCGCGCGTGTGTTTCGGAGATATTTTGGGATTTATCTGCTGCGCGGGGATCTCGATCCGGGGCGAGATATTGAGGGGCCGAATTTGGGCAATGCAGAGCAGAGCCTAGATCTCCGCGTTTCTGCTGTGATGAATTGCTATTGGTACCGAAATGATGGAATTGTGGTTTTATCACGCTAACAGGATCCGTGTGATGCGGAACTGCCGAGCTTTTTTGCTTTTTTTTACTGTACTTAGCATAGACGAAAACCCAAATTAGTGGGCGGGATGAGTTTCAGCAAAACTGAATTACTTGTAGTAGCATTACCTGCAACGAGTACATTTCTGACTGGTGCATTGGGTGGTGGTACAGAGACGCCTATGGCTTCGCCGTGCGCCCACAACACCTGCAGCGGTACAGAGAGTATGCAAACATCTACAAGGTGGTAGAGCCGCCCCCCTGGTGATACCTAATTATGTTATGCATCGTGTTGTTTCATCGTGCTGAGTTCCGTATTTGGTGCTGCTGAGTCTGCAGGAGGAGGAAGAGGAAAGGTCCGACAGATGGAAGAATTTTCTGGATCGGCAGGCTGAGGATGGAGAATCATCTGGAGAGGATGCCAAGGTTGCACCATCCAACGAGGATGAAGGAGCTGCTGGCAAGAATGCCAGGACAGAGCCAAGACCACATAAGATCCAAATATGGTCTGAAATCAGGCCCTCTTTGGGCCATATTGAGGAGATGATGAACTCACGTGTGAAGAAGAAGCAATCTTCTGTTAACGAGGGGTATACGAGGGATGAACCTCGCCCTGATAATTCTGAAGAGAGCAAGCCGTCGGAGGATTCTGATGATGAGTTCTATGATGTAGAGAAGGTTGATCCTAGCCAAGAAGTGCCTGCAACTGACATAGCCAATGCTGACTCAGGTACAAATAAAGGTGCAGATCAAGAAGAACATTATCCTTGGAAAGAAGAATTAGAATGCTTAGTCCGTGATGGGCTTCCAATGGCTCTGAGAGGAGAGGTACAACCTGCATTTTTCTAGCATATAATTTATCAACTGTCTATTAAAACATCAAATCCTTTTGATCTGTGGTGGCAGCTATGGCAAGCTTTTATTGGTATTGGAGCTCGTCGGGTTAAAGGGTACTATGAGGGCCTCCTTGCAGCGGATGGTGAAAGAGAAGACAACAAATGTTCTGATTCTCCAACTACAGAATGTGCTGATGGCAAACCGAAAGCATCTCAACCATTTTCTTCTGAAAAATGGAAAGGGCAAATAGAGAAGGTATATAAAGTTTTATATTTTTTTAACCAGGTTCTATATTCATTTGTTGATGTCATCTCTTACTTCGGAACTTTTAGGATTTGCCTAGAACATTTCCAGGACACCCTGCCCTTGATGAGGATGGCAGAAATGCCTTAAGACGCTTGCTCACAGCTTATGCTCGACATAATCCATCAGTTGGTTACTGCCAAGTATATCTCTACCTTAATTTTTATTACTATTACTTTTCATGTCAATGAATGTCATTAGCTTGTTATGAACCCCTTACAAGTTTTCAGATGTGATTCTATTTGAATATATCCTTCAACACATTAACAGTGCTTAACAACGGAAATAACCATTGGGAATTTGGCAGCCTGCACTGTTGCCAATTTGCCATAAGTTGAACGCCAGCCATAAACAACAAGATCGTTAGAGGCCATATTTTTGAAGGAAAAAAAAACTTTCAAAAAAAGGACCAAAAGTAAAAGATGTACACTAAATTCATACAGAACTAAACTGTGTGCATATGTGGCTGTTCTTTTACTGGACGATACATATGATAATTCCTTTTCTTTGAAAGGAGCAGGTTCCGTCGATGTAGATTTTGTGTTCATGAATTGTATCTTTCTGTTTGCTGCATATGCTGTGAATGCATAGTAAAACGCACCTCAACAGTTTTGCACTTCTCATTTAGAAATGTCAGGTTATGAATATTTTAAAACTTGACCTGTGGGGGGTAAGACGCCCCCTGGGCATTCTGCTTACATGCCGTTCTTATCAAAGTAATTGTTCCTTTTATTTTTTTATGCTGCTTTATGTCTTCCGATGATAGTCAAAATGTTATGCAATGGTGTAACATATAGGTTAAATATGTTTTTGAAGTTCTAGTCTGCAACAATGAAATGTAACTTGTAAAAAGAATCTCCCTTTGCATGGAGTATTATAGTTGTCAAGCATTCACACTCATGTGCTCACTGACTACTCATAGCTAAGACTAATCATAAAAATATTGCAGGCAATGAACTTCTTTGCTGGTTTGCTACTTCTATTGATGACAGAGGAGAATGCATTTTGGTAGGTTATGCAGTGGAATTTTGTGGAATATTTGTGGTATTTTATGTTATTTCCGCTGAAATGTTGATTTCACAATTGTACCGCTGGACTAAACATCTTTTGGTATGTTTCTATTGTGTCCAGGGCATTGACAGGCATTATGGATGACTATTTTGATGGTTACTTCTCTGAAGAAATGATCGAATCTCAGGTATTATGAAGTATCATTTTCTGTATGTTAATGTTTGCCTGCTATTCGATTCTTTGATCTTTAATCTGTTCTGTTTCTTATTAAATCATCTGTATTTGGTTTCCCCATAGGTGGATCAGCTTGTTTTAGAGGAGTTAGTCCGAGAGAGATTCCCAAAGTTAGGTGTGTAACTTATTCCATAGATATTCCATTATTTGTACCACATGACTGTCAGACATATTAACAGCACAAGATTGACAAGAACATTCATATATTTTTTTCCAGTAAATCATCTTGATTACCTTGGTGTACAAGTTGCGTGGGTCACTGGTCCATGGTTCCTATCTATTTTTATGAACATGCTTCCCTGGGAAAGTGGTAAGCCTTATTTTGTGTTAGTTGGAACATTTACCTTTTCCTTTTCAAAATTATGTTTCTCTGCTTTTGCAATATAAGATAGGTCTATTGAGAACTGCATTACAAACAGTAGGGCCTTTAAGGGACCGTGATTTCTATTGCAATACTGTAAAGTGACACTTTCTACCCTGGGTAGTTGTAGTGTAAGGTCTGTTGTCATAAAATATTTCTTATAGTTGATGCTCCCTTGGTCTTTGTGCGAGTAAGCTTGGACTAATATTCTGTTTCTTGAGTAGATTATAAGCTATTATCTTCTCTAGAAACATTCTTAGCATTTTACTGCTATTTTAAACATTTCAGTGCTTCGTGTGTGGGATGTTCTTCTCTTTGAGGGAAACCGTGTGATGCTGTTCCGGACAGCCCTTGCACTGATGGAGTTGTATGGTACTGGGGTCCCTCCTTTTCTTGCCAAGTATATCGGAAGTTACATTCTGGATAGAGGTTTCTGACCACTATTAATTGCAGGTCCTGCACTTGTGACAACAAAAGATGCTGGGGATGCAGTAACCCTTTTGCAGTCTTTAGCTGGTTCCACTTTTGACAGTAGCCAGCTTGTTTTAACAGCTTGCATGGGATATCAAGCTGTAGGTGAAGCAAGACTGCAAGAATTGAGGAATAAACACCGACCATCTGTTATCTCTTCAATGGAACAGAGAGCAAAAGGTCTTCGTGTCTGGAGGGACACCAACAGTCTTGCATCTAAGCTATATAATTTCAAGCGTGACACTGAACCATTGGTGTCGTTATCAGAAGAACAGTCAAATGATTTAAAAGATGGTGATAAGAACCAAGAAGCCAATTCTAATAATGTGGATGATATGTATCATGGCCTCACTGTCAACTCTGAGATTGACTCTCTGCCTGATCCTAAAGACCAGGTATCCTTCTCAATATGCTAAATTTTCTTTCATCTCCAAATCATAAGGTTTCACATTAAACTTAAGGGACAAACTGAATAACATAAAGAAATATAATTAACTGATACATAAACATTTCCATTAGTGAGGTTGTTTGATGTTCAGTGTATTTATGTGAAATTGATAGTCTCATGCAAAGTTAGCATTTGAAGAAAGTGTTTGCACCCATCCTTTTTAGTTTTTGCTTCATATGTTATATGAAAGATAAAATGGTTGGTCAGAAAAGCAAGAGAAGTTATATCTGGTTCTTATTGGAGCAAATTGCTTATTTATGAAGCAAATGACTTGGTTTTTTCTTGAAAGAAAATTAGTTAAGGTCCAATAGTTTACGATGTATTCCACAAGGATTATTGCTTGAAATCTTTTAGCTTAACCTGCATTTTGCCACTTTCTCACTATGATGATTTATTCAAATGCATCTGGCATTACCACTATTCACTAAGTGACAGAACTCCTGGCCCAATAAATCATGCAGGTGCTAGCATGTCCCTCAGGAACTGTAGTTACAGGTTTTGTATCTTGTTGGCGTCTTGTAGCAATTTCTGCATCCTGCATATCCTCCAGCATTGTGAACAAATCTGAATACCGGCCTTCGGTTCCTATGTTTTATCCTTGAGTTTCTGTACTTATATTCATACTTAAAATAGTTACTTTTGCTCTAGTAATCTAGGGATTTATATTTGGATGTATTAACTCAGGTAGTCTGGCTGAAGGGTGAGCTGTGCCAACTGCTAGAGGAGAGAAGATCAGCTGTTCTGAGGTTGGTTTCAAATATCCAAGACTCTGACCCTTAGGTTGATTGAGTTATTTCCTGTCAACATAATATGAACAAACATGTACATGCACCAATGTAAGTAGTCATTAATCAATTCTTGAAGTTAGGCCAATCAGGTTACAGTTCCTGTCATGTTTACCACTTGCTGAATCCACCTTGTTGTTTGTGGCTGAAACTTGTTTTTCTTCCCACCTTCATCACAATGCCCTACCAACAGAGTTCGTGTAGATGTACTGAAAACAGTTGTCTTTATGCGTCAAAAGTTAGTTAAGGTTGATGGATTTCAGTCCAAATTAGTTGAGCTTACATGTTTATCATATGGACAGTGACTTTATTCACTGATGTCATCAAATCACCAAAATTATATGTATGACTTTAGTCGTGTGGGTTGTGACTTCTGAAGTGGTAAGCCAGTGATCCTTGCATATTGTTTACTTGCAACCTTGGGTACCCATGGTTTATATCTGGGCCATTTTTTCAAAGATTAACAGGAGAGGATGAAGAAGATGATACATACTTTTTTTTTCAAACACGCAGCATAGCTGTACATCATTATCTTAAGAAGTAAATGGAGTCTAGTAGACGATTTATACAACCTGTAGTGGGGCAAAAAAACCATGACTTGCCAAGTAAACACTAAAAACACGACCACTGAAAGATGAGAGATATGTTCCTTACAACTCATCTTCAACTTTCTTCCAGGAAAGCCTTTCACCAAACGATGGTGTTAAGAGTGTACAAGATGCATTTTCTTTTCGTATTTAGGAGTGGACAATGTGATCCTTTCAATTCTAGTAGAAGGGGCTAAGCCCCATTTAGTGTGTCTACATTAGAAGAGTCAATCCTTTTGTTAAGTATTCACTATGATTATTAAGCATTGGTGCTTAACTCTTCATATTGCTTTTTTCCTGTCATCTGTATCCAGGGCTGATGAATTAGAGACAGCACTTATGGAGATGGTTAAGCAAGATAACAGAAGAGAATTAAGTGCAAAGGTAAATGCAAATATTATTCTTTAGAATGTTTGTCTCTTATGATGTTGATTTTGCATGTTGAACCCAAAATTTGCAATATAGTATCATCTCTTTTTGAAGTCAATTTAACAGTTAGATTATGCTTTCAGTTTAATAATTATTGTTAGCTAAGTAGTTAACCTTACTAGATGGAAATTTCTTGTTTCCTTGGAATATGATTGTTTCTACATTTGCTATCTCCTAGGTTGAGCAATTGGAACAAGAGTTATCCGAGCTAAGGCAAGCTCTATCAGACAAGCAGGAACAGGAACAAGCAATGCTTCAGGTACAGTTCTTGCACATGTGATGCTCTAAATGAACCTTGTTACCACTATATCATCTTTAGTCACCCAAAACTAGGTCAACTGCAGGTTCTGATGCGTGTAGAGCAAGAGCAGAAAGTCACAGAGGATGCCCGTATCTGTGCGGAGCAAGATGCTGCTGCTCAAAAATATGCTGCACATATACTCCAGGTTAATTCAGTTTGATCTAATCCATGCCGTTGTGTTTGTGTGCTATGTCTTGATCTGAGTTTGGCTGTCAACAACTAATTCTTTTTATCTTCCTGCTCTTTAAAAATTGTTTCTATGGCATATATTGATATTTAAATGGAACTACGTGTTGTAATGCATATGCACCTGTATCTAGGTTGCTTCAAAAACGTACAACAGTCTTTGCAATAGATAGTGGATACATTTATATTGTACACAGCTATATGTTGCGATGCACTAGCACGCAGTGCGCAGTGCCTTTTTTGGCCACAACTAAACCCTGCCACTGTTTGCAATATGTCTGGGTTGTTTAAATAAATTGTATTATTATTATTATTATTTTAAAAATGAGATACCTCTGCTTATATTGAAATGAGATACCACTGCTTAATAAGTTATATTATTTATTAAGCCTTTGTGGCTGCATGTAGAGTGCTTGGAGAAGATGGTTGAGCTCTCTCCCATTTTATTATACTGGAGCTCTCTGGCTTTATTGTTAGTATTTTGGCATGAATATGTCACATCATTTAATTAAGCAAGTAAATGTTTTCTTGTTCAGTTTTATGATTAGCTGCTTGTATACTTATCTATTCAGGAGAAGTACGAGGAAGCTATGGCTTCACTTACGCAAATGGAGAACAGAGCAGTTATGGCAGAAACTATGTTAGAGGCAACCATTCAGTACCAATCTAGTCAGCAGAAAGCACAGCTGCCATCACCCTCTCCTTCTCCAAGGTACTATTGCTCTGGTCTTGTTTAATGCAATTATTACCAGATCGGTACTAACACTGACAAAGCAATAGCACTGAACGATCAATTTATTTAACTACTTCATTCTATTTTTTTTCTTGTCCGGTTATCTGCTATTGCCCTCAGTTAGGAACCCCCCCTGGTCTCTTTCCCTATTTTCAAACGGATATAGATGTGATTTGATAAGTAGCCTGTTATGTCGCCGATAAGGCGGCAGTGAAGGTAGAGCTGGAGGTGATCCTCAACTATGCAGATCCTAGTCTCAGTTAGGAGGAGAGCAAGGTTTTATGGTTTTACCCCTCGGCTCCCTATTTTGATTGAAGGGAAGAAGAGATAGGCTAATTCATTCTTGATTCCCAATTGTTGGAGCCGAAGGCTATACATAGGCCTGTGGCCAGGTTTCAATCAGTCCCTATATCTCTTTCTCAATCTTTCTATCTTATTGCCTTAATTCTCTCTCAATTTCATCACCTTCTTAGCTAAGCTCTAGCCTTGCTTATTTGGTTTGATCATCAGCCACTGGTAGCTGCCTGCTTGCTGGCATGTTTGCCGCACCTTTCTAATGAGTTGCCCCACATGACATAGTCTTTCCATTAGACACTCAACTCATTTGCTGTTCCAAATGCTAACTAGATATTGTTTCCTATTTTTTTTCCCTTACAGGACCTCAACTCGAGATGCATCACCAGGCCAAGGGAACCAAGATTCATCACAGGAGTTCCAGCCTAGAAGGATAAGTTTGCTTGCCCCATTTTCCCTTGGATGGCGAGACAAGAACAAGGTACATTCTTTTGGCAATTGGATTAGGAATTTAGGATTGATTCAATATTATAGAATGCAGTAACACAGCTATAACAGTAACTTCTTTACCTGAACTCCTAAGTGACGAATGTCACAATGTGGTTCCTCTGATGGTTTTTTTTTCTCTTTGAAAAATATGGCAGGAGCTCTGTCTTGTATTAGTTAGAAGAAAATAAGGAGTTGCAACTTAAAAAAAAAAGAACAGTAACCTTGCTAACAAAAACAAGAATAATGACACCAGAAAAGGAACTAGTAGGGGATTAATAAAGCTAAACACAATACACCATAACCAACCAAACAGCAACATCAACTAATGTGGGAGTACAAAAAGCTTGCCACCTGTTCCCAGCACACTCCTTAATATGGTCGAATACCTTATTGGCTGATCCATGATAAGTCATTTTCACCTAGGGAAATTTTGATCATGCACATGTAGGTGCTGAAAGTGTGTTTAGGAATGCTAGATTAGCTTCTGTCTTAAACTTCATCTGAGGGAATAGTGTGATAAGATAATAAAAATTTTGTGCACAGCTATTCTCAAACCTTCCAGTAGAGTGCAAAAGGAGCAAAACATTCCAATTATTTCTTTTAAATTTAAGCATCAGTTTTACGTGATGGATGCATGTGCATGGACACGTGTCATGAATCCACATTCCACAGTGGGTGCCCATGGTTGATCCATGGGACCGTTCCCATTGATTTTTTTTGTTCCCATTTCACTGACTCAGTTTTCTAGAGTTTGTGAGGAAAATATTCTGGTACCTGAAAAATCCTGAGAGATGTTTCTTTTTGTCATTGTTCAGATGATGAAGGTAATCTCCGGCCTCTGTATCAGCCAAAGATGCACACAGCCATTTTTATTTTAAAATTTTTGAACTTGCCATGACTTATCTTGTTGTGATGCGCCTTTTGCATCATTTGGAATGGCTGTTCAAAATATTGAACTTGCCATGACTTATCTTGCTGCTTGCAATCCATACTTGGCGAAATTTGATCCTCTATACGACCTAACTTGAATTAAGAAAAAGTTCAGACTACTATTATACTCAAGTTATTCCAACTGATCTAGCAGTCGGGGAGGGGCTCACATTTGTCATTCTGGAAAAGTGCCTTCTTTGTATAATGCTTCTCTAGATAAATTATGCAGTTTCTTGGAGTGTTCTTTTATATGTTTGGATTTAGGTCTTGTCTCTTCTGCTTTGCCTTTCCTTAAAAAAGAGCGGTTCTGCTTTGCCTGATCTTATGATTTCTGTGCCCTGCCTTTTGCATAGGGCAAGCAGAACGGCACTGATGAGTCAACAAACGGTAAGCTCAATAATAACACCGATCAAGGGGTTGAAACACCCAAAAAGGACGATGAAAAGAAAGGTGATTCACCAAAAGAGGACTCACCAAAAGAGGGTGAACAGATGATCCAAACACCCCAAAGAGACAGCGAGCCCAGATTAGAGACGCCCAAGATGGATAGTGAGCCACCAAGTGTCGAAACGACGACAAGCAATATGAATGGGCAGGAAGACCAGTTGGAGGAAATAAAATTGGATTGACATCCTGTGGCTGGTCTTCACCAATGTTGCTGAGTCACAACATAAGGTGCCATTAAATTATGTATTGGTGTATTCATTTTCCCCTCCTTTGTACCTCTTTTCTTTTAGGTTTATAGATTCTTTGAACCATAACCTGAGGGGAGAGAATGAATAAGTTATGTTTGCCTGTTATAGCTTTGTTGATCGCCTGTAAGTTATCAGTACACATGGAAAAGACTTACCAAATAGAAGATTATCACAAAAGCAATTTTTGAAACAGATTGGCGACTTTGTGGTTGCTTGTGTCGCTAATTATTTTGTTGGCCACTCCGCCACTGCATCCGACTTGATGCAGTATACAACAACCCGGGCTCTGCCTCTCTCTTTGTTCTATTCTCTATCATTATTCATTTCCATCTCTTTGTCCCGTGCATCTTGTTGCTACTTTACTTTAGCGCGCTTCTTTTTGAACTTTGAAAGCACAAGGGCACTCGGAACTCCTTTTCTTCACAGTTCCACTGTCAGACATCAACACAGCATCTTTGTGTCGTAGTGATGCCGCATCTGCAGCATGTGCCATTCGTGCGCCGTGATTGCTTTCAGACATGAGTGGTGTCACGTCTTGCTAGGCTGCTAGCACTATCGTGTCCGGTCTTTATACCAACAACCCGCCAGTTCTACGGTCCACCTGAAAGCCCCGTCTCACTCACACGGGGGAACCACTCACTAGTGGGCTAGTGGCTAGTCCAAGCGAGGTGCCTGAACTTTCTTCCAGTTCCCATTGCCACTGGTGTCTTTTTTTCCTCCCCTTTTCCAAATTCCCAGCCGAAATTACAACTGTGGTTTTTACAAACAACGGTATGATTTTATCAGGGCGACATAGGTTGATGTGTTTTTTTTTATTTCTTCCATTCCAAACAGAGACCATCGGGCAAATCTCTCTCTCTCTCTCTCTCTCTCTCTACTAGAATTCCCCGATTAGTCGATCAACAAGCACTCTATTTTCCCCCATAAGGCCAGCACTCCAAAATTCCACACCAATCTGGCCATCTCAGTCGGTGAAGCTAGATTGTCTTTTGGTTTCATGCTGCATGGCTATGATGCTACCTCCCGCCGCGTACGGCTTACGGAGTACAGAAGAGGGACGTGGCCACGGTCCATGAACCGACACCGGTGCAGAAAAAACAAGGCCCACCGGCCGGCCACCGGACCACAGTGATCGCGGAGCCCCGCCCACCGCCCACGCGGCCCCAGCTGTGGCTCCTGGTGCTGGTAGGCTTGTATCGCTGGGACGGCCACGCGATGCGCACAGAAACCTTAAAGCTCCCAAAAAAGGGGGCCATGCCCTGACGCCCACACGGCATGCGCACTGCAGCACCAGCAACCGGGGTGCCCCAATCCTCCAACCACTCCTGACATAGAACGCGCCTATTTTCGCCATGTGATCCACGCTCTCCCGACCAAACTGCTCCGTGCTCGTGCTCCCCCGGACCCGGACCCGGACCCTCCCTGCAGGGTGCAGCCTGCAGCATCCAGCAAGTCTGACAAAAAAGGGTGCCCGCCTGCGCAACGCGGTCTGTGTGGACAGATCTGGCAGTGGTCTCATGTGTTGCTGCTACGCTGATTTGCTTCCATCATGCATGTTTAGGCCTAGTGCACTCAAAAACTAAATACTTTTCAAAATTCTCTATCACATCAAATCTTGCGGCATATACATGCAGTATTAGATATAGACAAAAATAAAAACTATTTGCACAGTTTGACTGTAAATCACGAGATGAATCTTTTGAGCCTAGTTAGTCCATGATTGGACAATGTTTGTCAAATAAAAACGAAAATGCTACAGTACTGAAATCCAAAAAAATTTCGGAAGTAAACAAGACCTTAGTTTTAAATTTTTTTATCATATTGAATTTTTAGACATATATATAGAACATTAAATATAAATAAAAAATAATTAATTATACAGTTTACTTGTAATTTGTGAAACGATTCTTTTTAACCTAATTAGTGTATAGTTGGATAAGAATTACCAAACACAAACGAAAGTGCTATAGTAACCAAACCAAATTTTTTTGTGAACTATGATTTCTCTTAGTGTTATGAAAAGAAAGAATTTTATATTCCAAGCATTTTATCTGATTTAGTGTTTGTTTAATTGGATTGCTACTGCTATTGATTAGTACATATTTGTTTATTTTATTTGCTTTTTTTGAAGTCTTGCATCCTACTCAAAACACATAGACAATTATGTTCATTTGGTTTGATAATTGAGAACACAAAGACAATTATGCTCATTTGGTTCAATAATTTTAAGAATTAAAGCATATCTCTACCTCACATGACAAGTATGAATAAACCTAGTGTGGTTATTCTTACTATTGATCATGCCCTATGTCCAGGACCAAAAGAACATTTCTATAGTGGAACAACAAAGTTATGTTGACACCACAAAACAAAACACTTATGTACACCAAGTCATTTTAAGTCATATGCGCACTTATATGTCATCTCATGAAAATAAAATTATTGTGCATAATTATGAAAAATAAACAACATTAGCGTATATTCCTGATCATATTCAGTTGCATTTCTTCAGACTGGGCAGAAACTTGTAAATTCGTATCAGAATCATTTCGTTCATCAGAAGCATCAAAGGTGATATTCTCCTAATTCCATATGGTCTGTTCACCCAGAATTGGTTGATATTCTTCTACATCAGCATGCACTATAGTGCATTAGCACAATTGTATATATATCAAATTTCATTCATGTACTCATATCACTTGCAGAGATAAAGTCATGAGAGATCTTAGTTGAACTGATTCCTTCTTGTTGCCCTCCAACAAGTTGGGCTTGGTGCGCTTATAGATTTGGAAGGGTTCTTCCTCATTTGGTGGCTCCGCATTCAAGTCTAGTTAGGCCTCATGGTTTTAGAAGGGTACTTCACCTGGTGGCTCATCATCCATGTCAGCTAATGTCTTTCCTTTGATCTAGTGGTTCTACATTTAGATAAAAAGCCATAGCTTAGCAGCTTGGGAACGGGGACATGATCCACGTTTCTGTTCCCATGTTTCACGTTCTAGGAATGTCTACGTTTCATAAACATAATGGTTTTTGTTCCCACATTATAAAATGATATCCCAAATTCTGTTCCAGTTCTTGTTTCGGAATCAGGGACTGAAACATGAACGCTATGAGCCATAGGTGCTCTACATCGTGAGGAGGAAACAAAAGGAGTGTTTTGGTGTCTACCATGCTTTTGTAGGCTGCCAAACTGGTGGCAATAGAAAGTTTGTAATGTGTGGTCACGTTTTTAATTTTATTACCATTTGCTTCCAAATTTAAATGTGTATTTATTATGTGGCTATTATTGGACCGCACGAGTTGGTCAACACGCTGTTTGAGGCATTATATAATATAAAATATATTGTATTTATGGATAATCCTTTCGACATAATGATTGCCTCCTTTGGAACTCTTGGAACAACATGTTAGGAAAGAGTATAGTAGGAGCACGTATGTAATTTTGTCTTCACTAACCTGACATCAAACTTGAGAATACTAGTAACAGGCTAACATCACAAATGTAGTTGGAGATAGAGATGCTCATTATTTCATGGATGCTTGAGAGCTCATTCTATAGAAAATAAATATAGCTTCAGACTTTTATAATGGCTGCCTAATGATGAAGTTTTGGAAAAGGTATTGGTATATAGTTACCTAGACTATGAAGTAATATGATGTTGCGTGCTCACTTGCCGCAGAGAGAGAACTACATGGTTCAAAACAAGTCTTACAATACATCTCTCCTAAAAAGAATGCAACTCTAATTTAAGATTGAGTTAAACTTTCTAATCAAAATAGCAAGTTGGCCCATGTAAATAGAACGTAGCTAGTTTCATTATTGTAGTATTTGGATTTTTTAAATGAATATCCTTTTTGCAAATAGTTTTGCTTATTTATTCGATCGATGCACTTTTACTCTATCTTTTGTCATGAACTCTAGCTCTGACTTAGAGCTATTGTCATCCCTTGTGCCTTCCTATTATCATCTTGTGACCGCGTAATTTCAGTTGAGGCTAATTCAAGGAGCCTTCAGTCTCATCTTTGGTGACCTATATTGGCAAGAAAAACCATTTTCAAGCCTTTATCTAGCTCTTGGGCTCTATTATATATTTAAATTCGAGATGATCTTGCATCTTCTATTATGGTTATGGACTATAGTTTCACTTTTCCCCCATAGTATCATTTGTCTCTTGCTTTTCATATCTTGGAGTCGTTCGCTAGTCTAACAACAACATGTGGTGCCACATAATCATGAGTCAGCTTAATAGACAATTTTTGTAGTGAGTTGTCCTTTTAGTTCTCTCGTAGTAACTCATAGTTTCTTAACAAAATGCAATGCTCGAGAAAAAGAGTTTACAGATAATTCACTGCTCGGAAGAAAAAGGCAAAATGAGGTGATGCCATGATGGGATTGGATGTAGTATGATAATAATTTTTGTGCCGCCATTGATTATTAAAGCCCACCATTTATGTGTCACTTAGACTGACAAGAACAACCCTGTTTAGAACTAGAACATGATGGCACATAAGAAGTAGGACTGGTTGGCTCGATTAGTAGGATCATGATTCATAACTCACGAGTTAGGTGAAAAGATAAGTACCCCTCACTTGGAGAAAAAGTATTATTGTAGATATATGTGTCACTTCAACTGACAAGAACAACCACGTTTAGAACTAGAACATGATGGCACATAAGAACTAGGACTAATTGACTCGATTAGTAGGATCATGATTCATAACTCATGAGTTAGGTGAAAAGATAAGTACCCCTCAATTCGAGAAAAAAGTACTATTGCAGATATATTGCCATAAAAGTCTCATGACCACTAAATACGCTACTAACTTAGAAGATATGCTAACATGACACAATATGATATTAATGAACGAAGAGATTATCAAAGTTTGATGGAGTAAAACCCCACTAAGACTAGCCTAAAATACATCCTTTTTCAGTTTAACCAAATTACTAATACTTAAGATACTAAATAAGTATCATTAGTTTGGACCATTAAATATATTTTCACAATATACTCATTCGAAATCATAATTGTTTGATATTATTTTCTATAAATTTATTTAAATTTAAAATAATATGATTAGAAAAGTTGTAGGGTTATATTTTTTGGGGGATGAATATAGAAGAAAAATTTAACATGTAATTGAGATTCTTAGTAACATACTACCTTGTGTAGATTATTTTAGAACATTTACAAAGCCTACAAAAGATACAGATTTAGTCATTAAGTTTTCAAACATTTGATTAGTGTATTTTTTTTTAAAAAAATCAGCTTTATGTTGTCTTCAAATTTTGCCAACGTAGTTTCTGATATATTTATTTTTTATGTTGCAGTTATACCTTATTATTTGTTCAAGAGAAAGCAGTGTTTAACTGTTTTCCCGTGCTAGAAGTTCGAGAAAGAAGCGTTGCGTGTAGCACTGGCATTAGCATCTACATTTAGCTTGAGACTAATCTTTGTTGTTTGCTCTAATTGCCATGGCTAGTCCCACACTCCTACCTAATCTTTGTTGTTTGCTCATTGTCATTGGTCCGCCGTTCCATTCATGGCTTCAACGTGGATGGATGAGGCGAGGAAAAAGGCAGCGAGGAAAAGATTGAAGTGGCGCTTCAGTGCTCCTGCTCCCCCACTCCCACTCGCAACAAGAGACAGAGACTACCACTACGCACATGGCTCAAAACACTTGTGAACTTTATTCCCGGACCTCAGTCCCCACTCTAAACAAAGATGAACGCGCGTTTCCATCTTCCAAAGCAACGTGTCTGAAAACTCTGGCTATATGCCTATATAACACTAGGTTTGCACGCTCCCTCCTCCAGCCATCCAGCCAGCTCACGCACACAACACAGCTCACGACCAGCGACAGAGCAAGCAAGAAAGCAAGCAAGCGGAGCAATGGAGTACTGGTACCCCTGCAACGGCAGCAGCGGCTGCAGCAAGGAGAAGAGGCCGCCGCTCAAGAGGGGCCAGCTCAAACTGCAGATCGCCAGGACCCTGCTCGGCAGCCTCGCGGCGCCGGTCGCCAAGAACCGGGATCGCGGCTTCGGGAGTTAATCAGTGGTAGGAGGAGTAGAGTAGAGTAGCTCATGCCGTCGAGGGGGTGCTTGTAATAGGGAATGTGCAATCTGATGAATTTTCCTCTTTAGAACAGGATGTGTTGGTGTCAAGTTTTGCCGCGTTCGTTCGTTATCCTTGCGCTCTTGCTCACCTTCAGCCTCTTGGTTGGCTCCTGCTAGAACAGAGCACCAAGCTTAAGAGCCCTGTTCTTGAATGAAGCAATGTAAGTAGAGCGAGAGGACTACAGTTCCTTGCTCTTCTTGTCTACAGCTACCAAGTTCTAACAGTCTACAGTTCTGCTATAGCCTAAAGCATTGCTTTGTGTGGTGTTTGGTGCTTAATTTCAAAACTGCAGTGATCAACAAATTAGCACTTACCAAAACTTATCCTACCATTAAAACATACTAATAGTCCTTAATGTATTTACTAATGACAAAGATTAGAAGACATTGAACAAGACAAGCTTGTCAACAGATTTTATGGGTAAGCTTGTTAGCTAGCATGTATAGAGAATATTTTCCCGTGATGGATATCCATGTCCAAGTCACCGACACCAAACATTGCTCATCCATGGACCACTATCTCTCATCCAGGGATATCCACCCTAACAAACACACCTCTATTGGTTGCATGTGTTGTTGGTGCTCGATTTGTTTTGTGCCTTTGGATTCTTCAGTCACTATACAAATACTATGTGTTAGTAGTATGTGAAGTTTGATCAAATTTATGTAAAAATCGCTATATTTATAATACAAAATAGGTACTGGCCTGGATTCATCATCCCATTTCACCTTAGATGAGACCTAAATTGACGATATCCCACAAGTCTTCCAATTGGAAAAAGAGTTCTTAGTAGAACCTTTCTCACAGGAGGAGTTTAGAGTTGCAATTTTCCAAATGGAACATAATAAGGCCCCCTGGCCCGATGGTTTTCCTCCAGAGTTCTATCAAGTTTTTTGGAACGTACTAAAAGATGACTTGATGGACTTGTTTCTGGATTTCCATCAAGGGAACCTGTCTTTGAGTCGCCTTAATTTTGGAACCATTATCCTTTTACCCAAGAAGGAGGATGCGAAGGTGATTCAGCAATACAGACCTATCTGTTTACTGAATGTATCCTTCAAAATCTTCACCAAAGTCGCAACTAACAGGTTAACTACCATAGCGAAGAAGATCATAAGACCCACTCAGACAGTCAGACTGCCTTTTTGCCAGGAAGAAATATACTGGAAAGGGCAGTAATTTTACATGAAACATTGCATGAACTTCATACAAAGAAGAAAGACGGGGTAATTTTTAAAATAGACTTTGAAAAGGCATATGACAAGGTTAAATGGAGTTTTTTACAACAGACATTGAGAATGAAAGGTTTTTCACAAAAATGGTGTCAATGGGTGAAAACATTTACAGAAGGAGGTAATGTTAATATTAAAGTTAATGACCAGCTAGGCTCCTACTTCCAAACAAAGAAAGGTTTAAGGCAAGGGGACCCCATGTCGCCCATACTATTTAATATAGTAGCGGATATGCTGGCTATACTCATTGCTAGAGCAAAAGCAGCAGGGCAGGTAGAGGGGGTCATTCCAAATTTAATACAGGAAGGGTTATCCATCCTTCAGTATGCGGATGACAGTTATCTTTATGAGTCATGATTTTCAAAAGGCAGTAAACATGAAATTGTTGCTGTGCACTTTTGAGCAATTGTCTGGCCTAAAGATAAACTTTCACAAAAGTGAAATTTTCTGCTTTGGCAAAGCAAAAGAACATGAAGAGTTTTATTCGCAATTGTTTGGCTGTGCGCTTGGAAAGTATCCATTTCGTTACCTTGGACTGCCTATGAACTCTAGAAAACTCAATAATAAGGACCGGAAGGAGATTGAGAATAGAATTGAAAAGAGGTTGAGTGGTTGGAAAGGGAAAATGCTTACAGTAGGGGGACGTTTAGTTTTAATAAATTTGGTGCTGACCAGTTTACCGATGTTTATGATGTCTTTTTTTGAACTACCAAGAGGTGTTCTTGAAAAAATAGACTGCTTTAGGTCCCGTTTCTTCTGGCAAAATGACCAACATAAAAAGAAATATAGATTGGCTAAATGGGAGGTTTTATGCCAACCTAGAGACCATGGTGGAATAGGCATATACAATTTGGATATTCAGAACAAGTGTTTGCTGAGCAAATGGCTCTTTAAATTGCTGAATGAAGATGGCATGTGGCAGGAACTGTTGAGAAATAAATACATCAAGGATAAGACTTTAGGGAGTTGTGTTAAAAAATCAATGGATTCACATTTTTAGAAAAGCTTAATGAACATTAAAGATTTGTTTATGGAATTTGGCTCGTTTAAGATCAATGATGGAAGTCAAACCAGGTTCTCGGTTGACACTTGGTTGGGTAATAAGCCGCTTAAAGACAAATTCCCTTCCTTATTTAACATTGTTAGAAGGAAACATGACTCTGTAGCACAAGTGCTTAGTTCAATCCCATTGAATATTTCTTTTAGAAGGAATTTAGTGGGGGCGAATTTAAGTGCGTGGAATAGGATCGTTGCTTCTATACATGATTTAAATTTAACGGAACATAGGGATGAGTTCATCTGGGGCTTATCTGCATCTGGAATTTTTACGGTCAAATCCATGTATGCTGCGTTAATTAACAATGGGGTTAGGGTGTCAAAAGATATTTGGCAAATTAAAGTACCGATGAAAATTAAAATATTTCTTTGGTACTTGAAGAAAGGTGTAGTCTTAACTAAGGATAACTTAGTGAAACGTAACTGGGATGGCGACAAACATTGTTGTTTTTGTCATGTTTCGGAGACCATTCAACGCCTATTCTTCGACTGCATTCATGCCAAGTTCTTATGGCGCGCTGTTCACTGTTTGTTTGGGTTGTCACCTCCAACTGGCGTGACTGACCTCTTTTTGCGCTGGTCGAAAATTGGAAATAAAATTTACAACTCTTTGTTATTAACAGCAGCTGCAGCGCTTTGCTGGACAATTTGGCTAACAAGAAACGAAGTGATTTTTGATAAATGTAGACCAAAATCTTTCTTGCAGGTACTCTTCAGAGGAACACACTGGCTTCGTCAGTGGGCAAATCTGCAGCGGCATGATGATCTTCGAGAGCAGCTGATCCATGTTGGAACTTACCTTGAGACATCAGCTCTGCATTTTTTTAGCGCCCGTGGATGGTTAGCTGCTACATATATTGGTCATGTTTAGTTCCAAAATTTATTTCGTTTTGCTTGGTCGATTTGTTGGCTGTCAAGAACTCTTTGTAATTATTGGTCTGATTCTATCAGTTGATAGAAGAAGCAGGATATAAACTATCCTTTATCTAAAAAATGAAACACACATATACATATATATTTGATATCATAACGTTAATGTTTTTAACATTAATACTTTTACCTATACAAAAAAATGCATCTAAAATCATATTCTTTTCTGGACAGGTATAGTATAAAGATAAGAGAAATCATGCAATTTTAGAATGAGGCAACGTGCCTTTCCTCTTTCTCCGTGGTGCCTGTCGTCCAACTACTGAACTGAACTGTGAGTAATAGAAGCCGATGAGTATCACGGAGGGGCCATAGCCATGCAACAACTCGAAGTAGCAGTCGCGGCCAAAGATTGAACCGTCCTCCTCGTCCGTTTCGTCGTGCAGCTTCTGCAGCGTTGAATCATTTGGTTGCATCACCCACTAACGCCTCCGGCAGTCCGGCCTCCCGCCTTCCCATGGGCTTAACCTAGACAAATTATCCGATACCCGTTACCGTACCCGAATTATCCAGACCCAAACTTGAGGTACCCAATCCTAAATTCGGATAACAAGTTTGATTACCCGAAATTAGTTTGAGTAATTTGGTTAATATCCCCCGGTACCCGAATTACCCAAATATTTGTCTATGTCTTTGTATTTATCATGTGTTGTTAGTTAAACATTAGAATTTATCAATTTATTAGAATATAATTCTCTTTTTTAAACAAGTGACCGTAATATATTATTCTCTACAAAATGCTATTGAAATTCTATACAAATTGCTGCTGAAATTATATATAAATTGCTATTGAAATTTTGTGCAGTGTGTTGTCTTATGAAAATTCAGGTAAATCGGGAATACCCGAACCTAAACCTGAATTGTCGAGTACCCAAAATTGCGGGTAGTGTTTTTCGAGACTAATATTGGATAACAATTTTTATTACCTGAAATTTTAATTACTTAAATTACCCGATTCGAAAAAAACGGGTACCAAACGCCCAGGCTTCAGATGGGCTTGCCGCCCGACGCTGACACGTCCAATAGAATAGCATACCCGGGTGATCCGAGTCCGATGCAAACTCACAAGTCACAACGCCGCACAGGCAATCCATGGATCAGGACGCTCTGCAACGGGACTGCCTCTGCGTATCCATTGATAAACTAATTTAGACGAATTGATAAACTAATGTTGTGCGTAATAACACAAGACTACTATAATACTTTAGGTGGCCCTTCTGAAGTTCTGATGATATAGATCAGCCCGCATTTGTTATACATATAAATAAAAGCATATCTGACCATTTTACCACTGGGATGCAAAAACTCTTGGTATCACTGCTGGATATAAGAGATCTCAATAGTGATAATTGCAATAAAAGCATAATGTATTTATTCAGTGATAGTACTAGGCTAATGCTGCGCACGAGAAAAAAGAGTTTATGGACAATTCATAGCTAGGATGAAAAACCAGAATGAAGTGATGGGACTGGATGCAATACGATAAATTTTATGCACTATTAATAATAATTAAAATCCATCATTTCCGTGTCATGTTGAAAGACAGGAACAACCCCTAGGTTACGACCAGAACACGATGGCATATTAAGGCCAGTCTCAATGCATAGTTTCATGGCACAGTTACCAAAACTATAAACTAGGTAACCGAGCCATAGGAGTTTCATGGGGATGAAACTCCTCTCTCATCTCATGAAACTCCTTCATTTAATGACCCTGCCAAGTCAGCAATTTTGCTTATGTGGCACCCTATTTAATGTGCATGACACTCTCATGAAACATGCATTGAGACTGGCCTAAGAAAACTAGTAACGATTGGCTCGATTAGGACAGCTTCTGTGAGATATCATGAGAGTTTGATGTGCATAATATTGATGTGGCATAATATAAATGAGGAGTGGTCACAAAAGTTTCATGGAATAGAATGAGTTTTATGGGGAAGAACTACATTGTTTCAATTATATGAGTCTTATAAATAGAGATATGGAATCTTCATTAAAATTGGCCTTAGTAGGATCAAAATTCACGACTCACAAGTTAGGTGAAAATATAAGTACTGCCTCACTTTCAGGAAAAAAAGTACAATTATAGCTATAACATCATAAGAGTTTCATGAGCATTAAATAAGCACTAGATTAATAAAAATGCTAAAATGACATGGTATTAATGAAGAAAGGGACTACCAAAGTATTATGTGTGTAAAATAGCACAATATTATTTGATAATTAAATAATAATATTTAGTACTAATATTTATATATATAAATTTGGTCAAACCAAAACTGCCTGACTCCGGAAAAACTAAGAGTTTCGAGTTTTTTCATCGAGCTAGTACAACTTTATTCCGGGATCTCGGCTGATAAAATGAAGAACGCGCATTCTCAATTCCCATCGGACGCAACAAGTACTAGAACCTCAGCTATAAAAACATACACCCCCTGCACAAACCATCCATCCATCCGGCTCTTGTTTTCTCCACCAGCAACGCTTACGGGCTAGTAGAGAGAAAGGAAGTGGAGAAGCTTTGCAATGGAGAGTGGGTACCCCTGCAACGTCCGTGGCTGCAACAAGGAGAAGAGGCCACCGCTCAAGAGGGGCCAACTCAAGCTTCGCATAGTTAGGACCCTGCTGGGCAGCCTCATGGCACTTGCCGCCAAAAACAAGTGTTTTAGCTTTGCTAAATAAGCGATCAGGGTGCTTACGGTAGCAACAATTAAACCCAGTTTGAGACTGAGGATATGCATCCTTATCTTGTGCGCCTCATATAGAGATTGCAGACCGAAGAGTTCATATTTTCCTCTTTGATTTGGTATCTTTTCTTGCTAAGTTTTACCTGTTTTATTGCTTCTCCTCTTTTGCTCACCTCTCTTGTAATGCATCTTTGTAACATCCCTGATGTTACGAACACTAAAACTGGATCATGTCATCATAAGCATTGCAAAGCATATTTGTTGAGCACATCATTATGCATCAACTTAAAAATAAGTTTATTTTGGTTGATTGTGCTTAGGGAATTAAAGTGTGTTTATCGTGCTTGTGATAGTTGTTTAATCCCTAGCTAAGGAGGGTGGTAAGGGAATAGCTAAGAAAAACCCCTAATTTCAACCCCAGTTTTTGCCCCCTTTGGTGCAATTTGAAAACTAAGCAAAATTTGAGGTTGAGTTAAAAAGCAAAGTTGTAGATCTTGTCAAGATGTACAACTTTAGTGTTTTGAGTTTTTGAAGTTTCAGTACAAAATTCAAAGTAATTTTGAAAATACAGATTTCCAGAAATTGTCCCCTTTTCCAATTTGAATCCCTAATTCAAAACCTATTTGGAATCTTGAAAAGTGGCCAACATAAAAGTTGTAGATCTCAAAAAGTTAAACAACTTTCATGTTGGGAATTTTTCAAGTTGTTTTGAAAAATCAAAAGTAATTTTGGAATTTCTAATCTGCCCCAATTCAAAATTGGAATTTTTCCAATTTGAGATTTGAATTTCAAACTGTTTGGCTCAAATTTGTCCCTTTCCATTTAAAATCAGCCTTGGACCCTTAAAGATGTTTTGTAGCATTCAAAATCCTGAACAAGTTTCATTTTGACAGAAATTTGACTTCTATTCAAAATTTGGAAGTAATTTAAAAAAAACAGCGAAGGAGGAGATAAGGCCAGCTACAGTAGCCGGCCAATGGCCGCTCGCCTGCTTCACCTCCCGGTCACTGCCGAGTCGCCGTGCTTGATTTGCCGCCTTTCACGCATGCGACACGCAGCTGGGTGACGTAGCAAAGACGAGCAGGAGCTGGCAATCGCTGACCGCCGTGTCCTTCTTCCATTTCCCTTCCTCTGTTTCCGCAGCCAGGCAAAGCTCGTCGCGTTGCCGTGCTGTTGCTGCTGCCGCTGCCATGCCACTGCTATACCACAACCCAACGATCCATGGACACAACTTCGCATCACTCTTGCGCTTTTGCTGAGTCTTCTTGCGCGGCCTCGCACCATCGGAGTCAGCCTAGAGCCGCCATCTTCTTTCTACGGTCTAGAGCACCGCCGAGCTCCACCTCCGCGTGGCCACGCTCCTGCAGACCACCTCCGACCGAGTAGAGGACACCATAAAATGCGCATGAGTCCGAGAAAGCTCCCTCACCACTCCGTTGCCACAGATACGCATCCCACCGTCGAAACCGCAAGCTCCGACGAGCTTCCTCTGTTTTCAGCTCGCGCTAGGGACCTCGTGCAACAATTTGATGTTTCTCAGGGGTCTAATTGCAGAGACTGTGACTCAGGTGAATAGTGCTATAAGGACTTGTTTGTAGATGTTTTGTTAAATCTTTGAAAATTCATATCTGGAGTTTGGTAGCTCCAATTTTGGTGAACCAAATTTTGTTGTGCTCCTTGAAATGTCTAGTTTTTATTAAAAATATGGAACTGACTATGTTTTGTAGTAAAATAATTAGTTATGATTTATGCCTTTTAATTATGTTTAAAAAGGAGAAATTCATATCTAATTCTGTGTAGCTCCTATGGGCCTGAAATTTTTTTGGTGTTCTTATGATGCTATGTGAGTGTTACAGTAAAGATTTCATGTTCAGTGTATGATAGATGGTTAAGTTATTAATTTATCTTGTTTAGTGCTTATTAAATAGTTTAAAATTAAACTAAAAATAAATAAATGTAAAATATGGTTCCTGTACCTTTATATGAGGTTGTTATATCATATAGGTACATAATTTAGCTATGTGTTTGTAGAAAATGTCGAGTTTCTTATTTATCTTGCTGTTACATGCTTCCTTGTGATGGAAATTTATCTTTTTCATGGAAATTGCTATACTTATCCAAATGGCATGAAACTTATACAGTAGATTTTGGAGAGCATATATGAGCTGCTGTAGTTTTCTCAGAATTTACTGTGTACTTTTGATATATGGTTATTGCTTTGTCTATTTACCTAAATAAATTAATAAAAACATGAAAGGAATTTATTTAGGGATGACCATGATGTTTTCTAGTATCTCTTTGAGGTATTTCAACTATTTGTGAGCTGGGTTTTGCCCAGGTCCAAGTTTGAAACATTAATGAAATGTTATTTGTCTATAATTAATTTATTAGTGATTTCTGGACAGTTTCTGGAACCTTATGAATTGCTCTAGGAAGATAATGTTGGATGTGAAACTTGTCTATAACAAAGTTGTATAGAATTCATGTATCTAGCTGGTGTTAAATTTTGGTGGCATTTGGCCCTATAGTTTCTGAGTTATGCCTGTTTAAATTTAAGTTTCGGAAATGGTTCCTCTCTGTCAAATTCTAGATCAGTTTCTGTAGTTGTGCAATTTCAACCTACTAAACTTATGAATCATGCTTTCATGATAAAAGATGAATTGTAGTAATTTTCATAAGCTTTCCAAAATGTTATGGATCATGACTTTTGGTGATCTAGAACTCTGGTTATAGATGTATGAAGCTTAATGTCTGATTCTGTCCAAGGTCTGGACAGAATTGTTTATTCATACTGTTTGGCCATGTTATCTATTAAATCAGTTCTCGAAGATAATAACAAAGTTGTAGAAAATTATCTAAGCTTTCCAGAAAGTCTAATATCATCTTTATTGGATGTTTGGATCTCTAATTATGGTTGAATGAAGTTGTGTATATGCTGCTGTCCTGGTTTTGTGTGCAAATAGAATTGTTTGCTTTTAGCTAGCCTTTACTTAAATAATGAGTAACTTAATTTCCAAATTATAATTTGAGTGCTTTTGGGATTGTGTGATGACCTGAGGTCATTATCTTTTATGACCTTTGGCATTTAATTATTGTTTGATGTTAATACTTAATTACTGCCATTAATATTTAATTAAGAATTGATTAAGATAAATAGAAAACCTAATCATTTTAGGTTTTGATTGATCTTTGGGATTGATTGACAACCAGTGGTTACTTGGCATGATATGCTCCCTGGTTAAGGATTCTTTCATGTAAATGATCTTTGTTGCTTAATAACTACACAACATTGCTTAATGAAGATGATAAAATTTGCTTAGTAGTAATCTATGCTTTGATAACTAAGTTAGTTTATTTCTATACCGTGAAGGTAAGTTGTACTCGAGGTAGTTATGATTGTTGTTATCATCCAAGAACATGTAACCTGTCTTTATCATGTCATGAACATCTCATTGATCATGCATATGCACTTCTACGTGTAGACTACGCTCCGGAGGAATCTGATCCTCAATGGGTTGCTTCCGAGTTTGTGAATCCATCTGGTTTTGCTGAGTTGTCGGACTTTCCTTCCGGTCAAGGCAAGCCCCGGACATTAAACCCTATCCTTGTATTTTCATAAAGTTATTTATATCACTTGAGTTAATATGATGCATTAGGTGAATAGGAGTTGAGTGAATCCTATTTGCTGCATTATCTACCTTGATGATTTCAATATTTACCTTGATACTTGCTTTATGAAAATGTTTAGTATGCTTAGCCCTGCTTATTAGATAAGTTTTCAAATGAAAGAGTTTGAAGGGTTGTTGTGGCATACTTTTATGGTCAATAATGTTTCAACTTGAGACCGGTCGGTGGACTTGCTTTAAGAATGGAGTCTTAAAGTAGTGTCTCCAACTGTGTCGATTAAGGACCGTACCGTTGATTGGCCTGTTGTGATTGAGAACTTTGAGTACAGCCCACATGCGGCGGTAAGCCTTACCTATAGCTATTCCGATACTTGAGAACGGCTAACCGCGTACTGGGAGTGGAGAGATGGCGAGAGTAGCGTGTACCCACCTTACGGATCTGAGATGACCGGGAAACATCTAGATTGGCTGTAGGATGGTGGTGTACTGTACTCTCGGGTGACGCTGGACCCGTTCTTGTATGGGAGGATCTATAGAAAAGGTTGACATATGCAAGATTAAGTTCTACATATGTCGTGTGGTACTGAATCCCCAGCTGGGTTTAATCGATTCGAATCGCCGTGTTTCCTCGGATATGGAGCCTCAATCCTCGTACCATCATCGTAGTAATAAGTGAATCTTGGTATAAGAAAGATATGGTTTACTTATGAAAGTTTGATAATAGTTTTGATTAGTCATAAATGATGATCTTGAGTTAAAACTTGAAAGTAGGTTTTACTCTTAGTAAGCTTTTATGCAAAAGAAATGCTTTGATCTTGCTAAAGCTTTACCTTGAATCCCTATAGCCTGCATACCTGAGTCTTCACCTCTTTTATAGTCGGTTAAGTCTTGTTGAGTACTTTTGTACTCAGGGTTTTATAACCCCTGTTGCAGGTGCTGACTTAGACTGCTAATGGAGGTCATGTCGGTGGGCGCGACATGATTTATCCATCTCTTCTACCTTAGAAGCTTCACCTAAGATGCTTCCGCTACTCTATACACCTTTTGGAAATTTAGTTAAGTTTATACTTCATCATATGTTGTAAATTAAGTTATAAATCTTCCGCACTCTGATGTAAGTTATTTTTGTAACAAATGTTGTAATGTTGTGGTAACTCCATGTTGATCCTGTACGAGTTAAAATGTGGATGATTCGGGGTCCTCCGAGGGCACCCGACAGACTTCTTGAGTCATTTGGAACTCGTGCACGCTGATCAGAAGTCTTTGAGACAATGATGGGTGCATGTGGGCCACTTAATTCAGGAGGTTCTGCCACAATCTTCAAACTCCCATCTTTTGAATTAAGCAATCCCGTGGCACCACTTGTGCAATCCATGAATCACAATTCTCTACAACTTGAACTACATATGCTTATTTGATGATAAACTAATGTAGCAGCATAACAAAAGGCTATCAAAATACTTCTCATCTAGGTGGATGATAATGATATCCATTTAAATAAATTTTGGTTAATTTTGCAATGTTGTGGATCTACCATTGAAACCTACCACCATAATATTTTCTTTTCTATTTGCTTCCTTTAGATATGTCTTCAGTGAGTTATCATGCCTTCATATAGTGGTGGAGCGTGGGGATTAATTAAGGGGGTAGAGGCTAAATTGTTCAATAAAATTAATGTATAATTTATTGCAAGAGGTTGTTGATGCAAATGCCTTGTATTTATGCAATATATATCTACAAAACAATCTACTTTTAAGCTCTATACAAAGAATACTAATACTTTTTCCATATAGTGCAACCTAGTTTAGAGAACAAATGAGGTATACATGGGGAAAGGACCTAGTTTCACCTCTGAGGCTCCACCAGTGTTGTCATAGGATTCCATCTTTGAATAGCCCGTGTAATATGCTTTTGTTTGAACCTAGAGCTTGAGCTAGAGACCATAAAATAGACCTTCTATGGAATGGAATTGTTTAAACGTGTGATACATCAGCTTTTCAACCTTTCTTGGGCTTTCTACTTTGAGTTGGAGAAACATTCTTTGACCTAGTTTCGACATTTGCATTTACATGTCCATCTTCATTGCTTGAGTCATCCAACTCTTAGTGGAACACGATGCCCACTTCCTCGCCACACTCATGCATATCCTACTCCATGACCTTAAAGTAGGCATCAAAACAAGCTCCAAGTTAGTTGTTTAGTGCATATTGCCATTCACATAATATGTGCATTCGATAGTGGATTCTTGTTTTTTTATTTTCTATTATGCATGCATTTGTAAAATATATGTGGGCATCATAAGAAAAGCAAGTTAGTTTTGATTATAATATTTTATCCCATTCATTAAAAGGATAACAACAATGGAATGCATCTTTTCCTTCTTTGTGCAATCCATTTAATTCAAATCAAATTGTGTTGTTGTTTGATATCTTGTTCACATAATGAAAAGAGCTTAATGCCAAGTATTTAGTGTATGATAGATCTTAGTGTTATGATAAGAAAGAATTGTATTGTCCAAGCATTTAATTTGGTTCAATATTTGTTTAATTGACATTGCTACTACTATTGATTAGTATATATTTGATTATTTTATTTGTTTTTTATAATACTTTTTTACTACTCAAAACACATAGACAATTATGCTCATTTGATCGATAGTTGAGAACATAGAGACAATTATGCTCATTTGGTTTAATAATTTTAGGAATTTAAACATATGTCTATCATGACAAGTATAAATCAACCTAGTGTGGTAATTCTTTACTATGAATCAAGCTCCATGTCCCTAGACCAAAAGAGCTATTTCTATGGTGGAACAACGAAGATATGTTGGCACCACAAAACCACCCACTTATGTACACCAAGTCATTTTAAGTCTTGTGTGAACTTATATGTCATCTGATGAAAACAAAATTATTGTGCATAATTATGAAAAACAAACAACATTAGTGTATGTTACTGATCATATTCTGTTGCATTTCTTTATACTGGGTAGAAACTTGTAAATTGGTATCAAAATCATCTTGTTCATCATGAACATCAAATGTGACATCTCCATCTGCTTGGTATTCATCATCAATAGGCTACACATGAGGTCCATACGGCTTGCTCACTTTTAACATCAGATGCACTATGGTGTAGTAGCACAACTACTATATAATATAATATTTTGTAGCTAGCTACACTATAATATATATATATATATATATATATATATATATATATATATATATATATATATATATATATATATATATATATATCAAATTTGATTCTTGCACTCATATCACTTAGAGATGAAGTTATGAGAGATCTTATCTGAACCGATTCCTTCTTGTTGCCTTCCAGAAAATCTCATCCCCAACAAGTTGAGCTTGCTGCGCTTATTGATTTGGAAGGGTTCTTCCTCAATTGGTGGCTCCCCATTCAAGTCTGGTTAGGCCTCATGGATTTAGAAGGGTACTTTGCCTGGTGGCTCATCATTTAAGTCTGCTAATGTCTCTCCTTGATCTAGCGGTTCTACATTTAGGTCAAAAGCTATAGGTGCTACTCTGCATGGCGAGGAGGAATAGAAGGAGGAAACGGAAGGAGTAATCTAGTGTCTACCAAGCTTTTATAGGCTGGCAAATTTTTAATTTGACTATTGTTTGCTTCCATGTTTAAATGTGTATTCATTGTGTGGCTATTATTGGACCGCACGTGTTGGTTACCCAGGTGTCTGAGCCATTATATAATATTAAATATTTTGTATTTATGGAGAATCATTCATATGCAATGATTGCCTCTCGTGTAACTCTGGGAACAATACAATAGGAAAGAATATAGTAGGAACATGTGTGTAATTATGTCTGCACTAATCTAACCTCAAAACTTGAGAATACTACTAACGTAACATCACAAATCTAGTTGGAGATAGAGACGCTGGAGAATTAGCATCTATATTTGGCTTTACTAGTAATTAATTGCCATGAGGATAATCCATCCATAATCTCGTTGGTTACTCATTAGCATGCTTATTATTTCATGGATGCTTGAGATCCCATTCTATGGAAATAAATGTAGGTTATGACTTTTATAATGGCTCCCTAATGATGAAGTTTGGGAAGAGGTAGTGACATATAGCTAGCTAGACCGTGAAGTGATGTTGCAACCTCACTCGCTGCTGAGAGAGAACTATATGGTTCAAAACAAGTCTTGCAATACATCTGTCCTAAAATGAATGCAAATCTAATCTAAGATTGAGTCAAGCTTTCTTAAATTTAATCAAACTAGCAAGTTGGCCCGTGCAAATAGAACATTTTTAGTTTCATTATTGTAGAATTTGGATTTTTAAAATGAATATCATTTTTGCAAATAGTTTTTGTTTATTTATTCTAATGATGCACTTTTACCCTATATTTCATCATGAACTCTAATTTTGACTTAGAGCTATTGTCATCTTTCATGCCTTCCTATTAATTATTGTCTTGTGACTGTGTAATTTCAGTTGAGGCCAAATCATGGAGAATTCGGCCTCATCATGATGAGCTATATTGGCAAAAAAAAACCATTTTCCAAGCCTTTATCCAGGTCGTGGGCTGTAGATTTAAATCTGAGATGATATTGCATCTTCTACTATGGACCTATAGTTTTACTTTTTCTCCCTATAGTATCATTTGTTTTGTCACAATGCTTTTTATGTCTTGGAGCCATTTGCTAGGAGTCCAACAACAACGTGTGGTGCCACATAATCATGAGTCAGCTTAACAGACAATTTATGTAGTGAGTTGTCCTTTTAGTTCTCTCCTAGTAACTCATAGTTCCTCAACAAAATGAAGCGCTCGAGAAAAAGAGTTTACAAACAATTCACTGCTTGAAAGAAAAAAGGCAGAATGAGGTGATGCCATGATGGGATGGGATGCAGTACGATATTTTTGTGCCGCCATTGATTATTAAAGCCCACCATTGTTGTATCACGTCAACATGCAAGAACAAACCCATTTAGAACTAGAACATGATGACACATGAGAACTAGGACTGGTTGGCTCGATTAGTAGGATCATGATTCATAACTCATGAGTTAGATGAAAAGATATATACCCCCCTTACTTCGAGGAAAAAGTACTATTGTAGCAGTTTCATGACCACTAAATAAGTTACTAACTTAGAAGATATGCTGCCATGACACAATATAATATTGATGAATGGAGAGATTATCAAAGTTTGATGGAGTAAAATAAGCTTTACACGAATGGAACCCACTGAGACTAGCTTAAAACCATCCTTTTTCTGTTTAACCAAATTACTAATACTTATTATACTAAATAAGTCATTAGTTTTCACCATTAAATATATTTTCATAATATACTCATTTGAAATCATAATTGTTTGATACATTTTTCTATAAATTTATTTAAATTAAAAATAATTTGATTAGACAGAATGTAGGGTTGTATTTTTTTTTGGGGGGGGGGAGTGGATATAGAAGAAAATTGTAATATGCAATTTAGATTCTTAGTAACATACTACCTTGTCTAGATTCTTTTAGAACATTTTCGAAGCCTACAAAAGACACAGATTCAGTCATTAAATTTTCAAACATATGATTAGTGTAATTTTTCAAAAAAAAAACAGCTTTATGTTGTCTTCAAATTTTGCCAACATAGTTTATGATATATATTTTTTGTTGCAGTTAAACCTTATTATTTGTTGAAGAGAATAGCGGTGTTTAACTGTTTTCCCGTGCTAGAATTCGAGAAAGAAACGCTGCCTGTAGCACTGGCATTAGCATCTACATTTAGCTTGAGACTTAAATTGCTTTTACATAATAACCTCTAATTGCCATGAGGCTAGTCCCACACTCCCACCTAATCTTTGTTGATTACTTATTGGCCCACCGTTCCATTCATGGCTTCAGCGTGGATGGATGAGGCGAGGAAAAAGGCAGCGAGGAAGAGAGTGGAGTGGCGCTGCAGTGCTCCTGCTCCCACTCCCATTCGCTCCAAACAAGAGCAGCACATGGCTCAAAACATTTGTGAGCTTTATTCCCGGACCCCAGGTCTACTCTGCAGAAAATCAAACAAAGAAGAACGCGCGTTTCCACCTTCCAAAGCAACGTGTCTATAAACTCTGGCTATATAACACTAGGTTTGCACGCTCCCTCCTCAAGCCATCCATCCAAGCTCACGCACACAACACAGCTCACGACCAGCGACAGAGCAAGCAAGAAAGCAAGCAAGCGGAGCAATGGAGTACTGGTACCCCTGCAACGGCAGCAGCGGCTGCAACAAGGAGAAGAGGCCGCCGCTCAAGAGGGGCCAGCTCAAGCTGCAGATCGCCAAGACCTTGCTCGGCAGCCTCGCGGCGCCGGTCGCCAAGAACCGGGATCGCGGCTTCGGGAGATAAGCAGTGCTAGCATCAGGAGTAGAGTAACTCGCTGAGGACATGCGCCGAGGTCGAGGAGTGCTCGGAATGCAATCTGATGAGTTTTCCTCTTTAGAACAGGGTGTTTTGGTGTCAAGTTTTGTCCCGTTCGTTCGTTGGTTCGTTCTCCTTCCGCTGTTGCTCACCTTCAGCCTCTTGGTGGCTCCTGCTAGAACAGAACACCCCCTGTTCTTGAATGAAGCAAATGTACGTAGAACCAGAGGTCTACAGTTCCTTGCTCTTACATGAGTACATCTACCAAGTTCTAAAAGTCTGCAGTTGTTCTGCTATACAGCCTATAGGCTATAGCATGGTTTTGTACGGTATTTGGTGCTTAATTTCAGAACGGCACTGCACTTGAGGCAATGGATGTTTGATGTTTCCCCTCTATCACCGTGCTCTCCGAATCTAGCAGTGCCGAACTGAAGTAGTAATAATCAAAAGCGATGATGCTACTACAAGGGCCATTTCATTTCGCAGACAAACGCATGTATGTAAGTTTGCTCCATCCTTCATCGTCTCCCGGCCTCCGCCGCGTCGATTCGTCAGATTCCGCTGGTAACCGATCAGCTGCCACGCGTTGAGCTGATCGTGCCGTGCGGGTGCCACCTCTGCTTATCTGACGATAATCTAATGTTAACAAAGAAAAAATCAGGGTACTTTGTGTGGCTCTTTGGGCAAACCAATCAACCTTCAATTGTTTTGTGCATCTTTATATCGTTTAATATTGACTTGCAAATCTTATGCAGTACTACCAGTACGAGATATCCGAGATCTCGACAGTGTAAAGTTACTAAAGTAATCCCTTAAAAGCTATCCATGTTTGTTCCATATGATATGATACTATGAACACTAGAGCTTAAAATATTTCGACAGAGACACGCACTCTCCTTGCTAATCATCCGCAAGAGAAGCTCTGCAACTGAACAGAGTGGTGGCTGCACTGGAAAATTAGCATACCACAAGAAAAGAAAATCGGGATATGGGGATAGGATGCATATATAATACAGCGAAGTAATGTAATGGTTAATCATTAACCATCATGTGTCGCATCGCCACTCGCCAGGCAGGAATTCCACTACAATCACGATTTATTAGGCTAAAAGATAGCTCATTGAGATTACACGGCTGGTGAAAAGTATGTGCAAGGTGAAACCTCTCCAATCATGATACAGGCTGTTTTAGGATGTCGACACTCTCATGCGTTGTTTAGCTCCAGTACATATACTGCTTTCTTTGCAACTGGGATTAGACACCACCATTATACTCAACCCAAGCCAGAATTCCAGATCTATACCGGAATCTCACAAGGACATGGTGTAAGGTATTACTCATCACCTAGTGCCTTTATAGATACTACCTCCATCCCAAATTATAAGTCATTCCAAGAATTTTAGAGAGTCAAAACATTTCAAGTTTTATCAAAATTATAGAAAAATTTATAAAGATTTATGAGATCAAGTAGATATACTATGAAAATACTAATGATACTTAGTTGGAATCATAAATATTATTATTTTACCATATAAATTTTGGTTAAACTTGTGATGCTTTGACTCTTCAAGATTCTTAGAATGACTTGTAATTTGGGATGGAGTAAGTATTTAAGTTCTATGTGCATATCTCTACAACAAGAACCATCCCCTAATGAAGAAGCAAAAAATCCCCACCACCAGATCCTAGTAAGCATGTATCTTTAAGCCCATTACTGGTTTGAGAAGGTTTGGCGGCAATAATTCTTTCAAATAGCCTGCATAGTTTTGCAATCATCTCATTTGACTCTCCATCATTTCCAACAAAGCTCAAAACTTTTAGCGCATTGCGTTGTGCGTTGTGCAAGACGAACATTTTGATGAACCAGCTATCCATCATAGGACTTACGCCGCCACCTTTGCTATCATGGAGGATGCTGAAGGTGGATGTATAGAGGAGAAGCTGCCTCTATCAGAGGATGTTTTCTTTGTACTATCCTTGAACAAAAGGAGACGCCGGAGCATGCATCCCGAGGCGCCATTTGCATCTTTATTTATCATGAGATCTTTGCCTAGTTCCTATTTGCCACGAGGGCATGAGGCTAATCCCTCCCTAATCCTGTTTTCTGTCCCTTCACGGATGCTTCGAGTGACCCCAACTCTGAAAAGGTGCGCGGGTGGGAACTGCGAGTGTGAGAAGTCAAGCGACGTACTCCCACTCCCACTAGCAACAGAGAGAACCACATGGCTCCAAACAAAACAAGCCTGCACTGCAACTTTATTCGCCGGCCCCAGGAAATGGATGAACAAACATTTAACAAAGAAGAACGTGCGTTTCCACCTCCTTTCTCCCTACGCAACAACAACATGCCTGAAAGTTCCGGCTATAAAAATGCACGCTGCCTTGCACACCACTCCCCACCCAAGGCCAAGTAGCCACTAGCCAGCCAGCTCTCGCCTTCTCCACCAGCAGCGCAGGCCACCGGGAGCTTCAGCAACGAGGAGAAGCTCACGCACAGATCGAGAGCGAAGCGAAGAAGGTAGAAATGGAGTACGGGTACTCCTGCAACGGCAGCGGCGGCAACAAGGAGAAGAGGCCGCCGCTCAAGAGGGGCCAGCTCAAGGTGCAGATAGCCAAGACCCTGCTGGGCAGCCTCGTGGTGCCGGCCGGCGCCGCCAACAGGGAGCGCAGCTTCGGGAGATGACTTCAGATGTCTAGTGTGTCGTGTCGTGCTTGACGCAGGGATTGTGCAAACTGATGTGTTTTTCCCCCCCTTTATTAGTTTGGTAGTTGTAGGGTCAAAATTTTGCCCCTTTCGTTCCCCCATATGCAGCTTAGAGCTCTGTTGAGTGAAGCAATGTGGAGAGAGATGTATATTGCTCTTTGTTGTTTTACTATGTACAAACTAGTACAGAGCAATATAAGTTATCATGATTTGGCTGGTAATTTGGCGGCTAATTTCTGAACCGTGTTGTAGTGCAGATCGAATTGGGTTTTACCTTTCCTGAATCCTGCTTCGTTCGTCCAACTCTCATCAACTTAGGCCTTGTTTACTTTTAATTTTTTTTGTAAAATAGGAATAATAGCACTTTGGTTTGTATTTGACAAATATTGTCCAATTATAGACTAACTAGGCTCAAAAGATTTATCTCGTCAATTCCGACCAAACAGTGCAATTAGTTTTTATTTTCATCTATATTTAATATTCCATGCATACGTCTAAAGATTTGATGTGACGGGGAATCTGAAAACTTTTGCAAAATTTTTGGGGAACTAAACAAGGCCTTAATTGATTTCTCAGCTGCTCATCTGAATCGAACAATGGCTACTGTGAACTGAGTTCAGAAAACTGAGTGGCGGCTGCTGAAGGGGTTAGATCGTGGCAAGATTTGAAGCTAGCTGCGATGGGGGTTCGTTCTTTGAGAGATTCTCTACAAGTGTAGTGGCCTTTTGGGTTGATGGTAATCGACATGTACTTGTTATGTGTATCTGATCGTTTTAATATTGAGTTGCAAATCTTAACTGCATCTGTACTAGATATCAGAGATCTCACCAGTGCGATCGAATCCCCCACAAAAGGAGATTTATATACTTGTTTGATAACTATCGCCACTCTTAAACAAAGCCACAATGCATGCACATCCTCCCCTGTTAATCATTGCAAGAAAAGCATGTAGTGGTGGCTGGCCTGAAAATTCGAGGAGCACAACGAAGTATTTTATTAAACATTCTGCCAACAAGTTACGCTGATACCACTTATCACATCATACCGCCAGGCAGAAATGGCACTACAACCAGAGCACCGTGATAGGAACATTCTATTGTAAAGTACTAGAACAATACCCTGCATTGTTGTGAAAATAAAGTTATTGTAGTATGTATAAGATGTACCATTAAATAAAACTAGATAAAAGCTAATAGTAGAATCCAATAAAAAAACTACTCCATTCGTACTAAAATAACTGCACATCTAGTATCTCCTAATATATTCCACTGTTAATATAATGATAATAATTATGTATTATTAATATTGGTATTTTTTTGTATATATTTGACTAAACTTAAAAAAATCGATGAAAAAAATATGTATTGTTATTTTGGGATGGATGGAGTTATAAACTTAAATGACTAAACTCAAAAAAAAAATATTGAATGGAATCATAGGAAGATGTGACTTGTGACATAGGTTGTGTTTGGTTGAGCTTCTAAAAAGTGTTTCTGCTGTAAAAAACAGAAAGCCAACCAAACAGGTGAAATCTAAAGTTGTTTTTCTAGAAACAGCTGCTTTCGTGTAGAATAGTTTTGGAAGTACATTGGACCCAAATTTTAGATTTTGGTTTTCTGTGTTTCACATATGTTTCAAGAATGACATAGGGGATATTTCATACTTACTTTAGACAGACAACTTGTATATTGATAGATTAAAAATAACAATTGCACTTAGTAAAAGATGCTGATAGCTTGCATGTAAATATGTGGGAGATGAATGGCACTGCGGAGGATGATACGTGAATATCTTGCATGTGAAGGTAGAAAAGTTATTAGTGGGTTTGTTTCTGTAAGAGATATAGATTACTAGAATATGAACGATATATGCGCAATGATTAGGAACACTAAGTTAAGCTAAGAGATAACTTAGTCTGGTATATAGAGATGCTAGTGAAATCTCTGTGTGTGTGTGTGTGTGATATATATCCAATATGAACTATTTGGGATTCTCGGATTCATATAGTTCCCTCTTATCTCTTTCGCTTGTATCCACAACACTGACAAAGTCTGCATAAACATGGCACTTTATCAATTTTAAAATTATATATGTTCTTTGGCAAAGAGTGTGGAAATATAATATTTTTATAATAGAGTAATAGATCAATTGTATCATGTTCCCATGAAGTCTAAATACTTTTATGAACATTAATGTTCAACTGGTCTGAAGTATTCTCAATTGTTCTTTTTTGAAATATTATACTCAATATGTTCTAAATTGTATGTTACTTTAGTTTTATTCTAAGTTAAATTTCTCTGATTTTAACCAAATTTATAAGAAAAATTTATCCTCATATCTACAACTTGAGATTGATTAATTAAATGTATGCTAACAGTAAATTGAATTTGGAATGGAGTAGAAGTTAATATATTTTTCTAAAGAATAAAGAATGTTGACTATAAACAAAGTTAAGTCATTTTTTTTAAAAAAAGAAGTAATTTATACTTTAGAACAGAGAGAGTGTAGAGAGATCTACTATGTGACAGAATTGGACTACGGGTCTAGTATGCAATTTTATTCCTTTTTTTCCCATCACCTCGAGCGATACGATGACATGGCAACGTGTGACGTCGGCACGTGAAGTCATGCGCACGTCGTACAATCTCTCGCACTAGCACGCTGCTATCTGGGCAAGATTATACTACGCTACGCCGTATCTTGGACGGCTTGCAACGCCGGGCATCGTGCCGCTCTTCAGTCTTCGTTCGCTGAATCCGAACTCCGAACCGACGCACTGCGACTGCCAGTCTTCGAGCATCAGATGCGCCAAGCCGGCATAATTGCCACCTCAGTCGGCCAGAGCCGCTTGCCGTTGACGGCTTGACCGGCGAATCGGCGCAGTGAGGATCCATCGGTGGCTCGCCAGGAGGCATTCTCTGCTCCCCTTTTGCCTTGCCTTTTTCCTCCCCTATTTATACCTGGTTGCGGATGGGGTTTGGTGCCAGGTAGCCACTAGCTTTTCTCGCTAGTAGTCACGAGAGCACACTAGAGGTCTACTAGAGCAGTCAAGCAATGGCAACTGGTGGCTGCGAGGCTGCTCCGGTCGGCAGAACTCGCCTCGTCAAGACGCCGTCGGGGAACCCGCTGCCCCGGCGGAGGGGCCAGGTCAAGGAGAGGATCGTCAGGGACATTGCGGATGCCCTGGCCACGGCGGCGGTCCTCGCCTGCGGCGACCGGACGGTCGTGGGCGCGGGCAAGAAAGGCGAAGGGGGCAGGGCGCCCGCCGCGACCGCGTCGCCGTCTCCCGGTGCCAAGAAGAAATGATCTGATGGATACGATACGACTGCATCAGCCAAATTTCAGCGAGCCGAACATGGCTGCAAAAACTGTACACACATGTTTCGTGTGATGGTACGTGCCCCATGCGTGAATCCGTGAGTTAGTTTCAGTTGTTTCAGGTTACTACTTACTAGGAGTACTACACTAGTATTACTGAACTGGTCAGCCAGGGTTTGTGGGAAGGATCAACGAGTATTGTGGTCTGATCCTTCCTCGTAGTCTCGTTATGTATAACCAAGCAAGATAACAAGATATATCTACGCAGACACCCTAGTAATATATTGAGCCAGTATTTTACTATCTTCTGATCGATCAACTTTTGGCTCTCGAAGTAACATTATACTAGTGTGCCTTTTGGCCTTCTGCATATCACGCGTGTGGAAAGGAAAACACGCGTACGTATCATATGTACTAATGTACTAAGAATGAAGGACAACAAGCCTATCGGCGACAAGGATCAGCGATCGTCGATTCTTAACGTTAACTACCATCGGTTCGCAAGGTTTCTGAAGCAACCAAAAAAATGAAAACGAATCTCAAGGACAAGGAGCACGTTTCGTTTTTTTGTACATTTTAGATGTGCATGCATGAACGTGTGTTAGTGTTCCCCAGGGCGAACACGCCTGATACGAGCTGAGATGGTTCTTTGGGCGACGGGATTTCTGCGCTAGCTTGTAAGATTGCTGGGCCATCACCGCTCGTGGCGCGGCTCATAGGCAGTCCGGGTTATGCAGAGGGCCGTTGATAGGCAGAAAAGGTCGCGCACCAAAAAGAAAAAAATAGTTATGCAACAGTTTGCAAAAAAGGCCTTCGCCAACGTTTTTTTTTTCTTGTAGCCCCAAGTGTAACGTAGAATTAGATTTTAAAAAAAGTAGATATTCTGCATTTGTCATAGTAGCTTGCAGAAGCTACATATGCTTGAAGAGAGAAGGTGTTCAATGCTAAAAAAAAAGAGAGAGAGGAATTTGCATTGTATGAATAATAGTCTCAACATTTTCTAGTATCACTTTATTTGTACCAAAATCACTAAAAACATTAACCTCCATTAGTGGTGCCCTAATATGAAATAATTGCATGCCGAACCACCCACTCATACCAGTCTTCGAGTTTTAGAAAACTAATTAGGCCTTGTTTAGTTCCCCGAAAATTTTGCAAAATTTTTCACATTTCCCGTCACATCGAATCTTCAGACGCATGCATGAAGTATTAAATATAGACGAAAATAAAAACTAATTACACAGTTTGGTCGAAATTGACGAGACGAATCTTTTGAGTCTAATTTGTCCATGATTGGACAATATTTGTCAAATACAAACGAAAGTGCTACTGTGTCGATTTTACAAAAAATTTTGGAACTAAACAAGGCCCGATTTTGCAAAAAATTTTGGAACTAAACAAGGCCTTATTAGAAACTAGTATTCTGCCTGTTTCAAAATTTAAGTTATTCTAGCATTTGCACTTTTACTTTATATACGTAGACATAATAATGCATATAGCATAATCATCGGTTTACCTAGCATTTTTTTCCAATGACCTTTTGGAGAGGTAGCCGATGTTTTTTTTTTCCAAAAAGCTTTTGGAGGGAGCCGATGGCTACATCTAAACATGGCAGAGATATGTCAGTACTGCGCAGCTGCCGATTAATAACGCGAGTCAACTTATCTCTGCATAGTACATGCCTGAAATGCGAATATCATTGCAAATCATCACCATGTAATGTTCGCATCAAAACTTTGTTCAGTCTGCGGAAAACTAAGAAAATGTTTAGTCCTGTTATTCACAAGTAGCAACATATTTCCCACAAAGGGCACGAGATAAAAGGGCACACAGCAAACATCAATTGTCATGTGTGATCATAATACTGGTCGTCATTTGTTGATCATTGCTCCCTCAAGATAGCTAGTGAAAGACTAAGAAATCTATTCCACTTGCATCTGTGCTCCACGTTTCTTTGATTGCAAAAGCAAATAGATCGGACGGGAGTGCAAAAATGGAGAGCTGTCTCAACAATCTTCCATTGTAGCACTGCTCAAGATGATGTTCCCTCGCCTGGCTCTCGAATTTGGATGGAAGTTCTCGACAGGCTTGCTTCAAGTTCATTCAATTCATCAATGTCTAAGTCATCGTCAACATCGATATCTTCATCGTCAGGCTCCTCAACCTCCTTGCCATTACATGCTGATGAACTTGGACCTGCAGCCTGACTTTTATTGCTCTGTCACATGGGAGGAAAAATACATGTTAGAATAGATTCATAGAGAAAATAGATATTTGTTAAAATTAATTGCAAATCATCCAGCGTATAGATATATCAGAGTATCCTTCAAATTACATGTTAAAGCATGCACTGAATTGGACGATTCAACAGGTACACAAGTAATGCACCTTTTAAGTAGAAGTTAAATAACAAATGTTCCTTTTTTTCGATGATAACATGGTTGACTATGGCGGGCGCTAAGGCCCAGAGCAAGCGGGGTAGGCAGATGTAAATGTTTGTTTAATGGGTGCATTCATACACACACAAAAAAAAGTTGTGGAATCGGGAGTGTTTGAGGGAGACATTTTTTCTATCAATGAAACGGCACATCTTTTCTGAGCGTTCGAGAGAGAAAATTCTATAAATAAACTAAGATAAAAGTGACATGAGATGCACAATTTTTTAGTGTATTGTTACTTATTTAATAGTTAAGCCCAGGCCTGTGTATTTCTTTTCTGCGTTCAGGATAAGAGATATAGCTAGTGAAAATCATCACAGCAGCAAGACATCCTTATCTGAGAATAATATTAGGTGCAAGATAAATAAATAAATAAATCTACGTGCAGTTCATAGACCCAGTTCGGATTAAGACATCAAGTTACTTCTTTGATTCCTAAATGCTCCCAAAGATTACCTAACTAGTTTATAAATGATAATATAAAAATAATAAATGGCCACAAGTGGATTCGCTTGTTGGCCCCTGAAAACAGTTCATCAGAAACCAAATCTCCTAAGTCCACCAATTTCCCGAGTCGATTGGGTTGACAAACAGGAATGACGAACGTGACACGCTACTTGATAAAGGCTTTGACAAGGCCGAGGTGAGATTGTTCCTGTGTTCCCAGAACAGGAACGACGTGCCCAGGATGAGCATCACACCACATTCTCAGTGACACTAATCTAGACACTACTTAAAAGAGTTACCAACATAGATCCATTATAAAATGTTTTAATCTTCTCTCAGAATGAAAAAGAAAAAGAAACCTCTAAGAAAAGGCCAAGCCAATAACCCCTTAAATCTAGATCTGATCTGTCAACATCCACTTATGTTTTGGACAAGTTGAAGACCAGGACTTCTCATGGATGTAGAGTGGATATGGTAAAACCATGTATAGGCACAAATTTCATGGCCAAGCTCATACGTGGAACAAGTTTGGTGCGTTTATCGAGCCTACCTATTCTTGTGTTCATAGAGATACAGGACATGTTTATGATATATGGATTGGGGATTGACATGACATGTACCACTTTGCTTCCATTTGGATGAACGGGTACAGTTGTGTGTGTGCGCGCGCATACCCTCTTATATGTATGTGTGTTTTGTGGGCATGGAGGGCTGGGGCCAGGGGCCTAGGTCGTCTTCACACTCTCAAATCCCTTACCTTACTAACCTATTATTTCTTGGACCACGCCTACTTGAAAGAGAACAAATATCAGCCAAGGAAGGTACACTTACCGATTCTTCATTGGCCTCAGGCTCTTCCTCTCTCTCATATACTTCATATGCTTCAGCATCATCAACGAACACACTTGCATCAGCCATGAACAACTCACGACCACTGGAAACGAGAACAGGTATAACCATAGTGAGTACACCAAGTCGGGCAGCAAAAGGTTAGCTAAAAGAAAATAAGATTACCTCATGCGATCATTCTTAGCCCTCTCTGCTTTCAAGGCAGCCTGACCAGCTTCTCTTTCTTCTGCCTTCTTCCTCTTCCATTCCATGAATAACTCTGTCGTCATAGGGGTTGTAGTCTTTGTTTTTTTACGCTGTGAGATCAACACAACAAGATACAAGAACAGTGTCAAAAGAATCCAAATACACAACAGTTGGTCAAGGGTGTGGATGTATGCTCAGACTACCCAAAGTTCAAGTCCTCGTCGAGGCGAATTTGGGTGTTCATTTCCTTCTTAATAAAATGACACCTAATTCCTTTTAGGTTGGTCTAGTTTCTTTAGGGTAAACAAGCTTCACTGTGCCAGAGAAAAATGATGCCTATTACACTTCATTACCTGATCTTCAATCTCATCTTCAATAGCTATCTTCTCACTCTCTTCCTCTAGTAAGGCCTTCATTTGCGATTTCAGTACGTATCCAGGCGGAAGGGCATGCCTGTAATGGCACTCTTTGCCGCCATTTGGGCAAACCCAGAACCATCCATACTGTTTCTTCTCCACAGCGTCAAGAAAGTATTTGCATACCTACACAGAAGAAGAAAATTACCCAAAAATGCTTTCATATTTAACAAAAGTTTGCAGACTGGATAGAAAAGGTTAGGCTTAAAACTCCATTAGTGTAAATAATTTCATATTACCAACTAAAATGGTCAAAGGAACAGTTGCAAGGACTTAAAAAGGTACTCCCTCAGTTCTAAATTAGAGGGTGTATGCTTTTAGGCTGGCTGTTTAGATTTAGAAGACGCACAAAGTTAACTAAGTATCAGTTCACCAGCATACCCCTCATCACTATTTGCATGCACATTCCATTCAATCTTTCGGCCAGCTTCCAAAGTGTTTTACTTGGCAATATTCCTGTGCACAGGCAGGCAGACATGCAACTGTATGTCGCTGCCTATGTTACTGTGTGCAAAGAATGATGTATCGAAGTTAAAAAAAAAAGCTACCAGCACTTAAGACTAAAGGGTAATTTTGTCACTTTGGGCACCTCCTTGGTATCTGAGTCAGAATAAACTATTATGAAAGCTACAGCAGGGTCATGATACAAAATGTAACGCTAGTTCAGAACTTCAGATGCCAATACATCAGAATATGATAGCATGGTAAATCTATATAAAATTTGCATTCAGGAAAAATATTCAGTGCCAGTGCATTGGCATTCAGTTAGTATATCACAGGCATGAAGTTTTTGTACAAACATCAGTTTGCTAGCCTAACCCACTAGTAAATTTTATAGCTCATGTGTTCACTTTCTTAACTCCAGAATGTTTCGACAGTTATAGACAAGATGGCCAACACAATTCTAACTAGTTTGAAAACTTGATAAATGCAGATATATATTAAAATAACATGCAAAGTGACATAGAAGATGACATGGTATGTGACAGGCAAGGATTAGATATTGACTGCAAAATAGGCTCAGTGTAGTGCATACAATATCGGTAGGTTTGTTTTGCTGATACTCCATCTTTTTAGATTCAACAACCTTCTCGAGAGTTTCCTGATCCCAGTCCTCCATGGTTTCTGGCCATAACAAATAACATGTGAATTTAAACAAACCAATTCTAAGAACTTGCACAGAAGGCGGTATCCTATCATGTTTATATATTACCTGCATCACGCTTGTCTGTGTAGATATCAATCTTTTCACCCTTCCTCTGGACATTCAGGTCGTGAGAGAATTTGCACTTAAAACCCTTCTGGCACTGGCCAGCCTTGAAGAACTCACACACTATTGACTTGGGATCAACACCTGCATAGCGTAATCTGAGGCATCAGCATCTATTAGACTGTAAACAGGGATAGTAGCCGTAATACCTTAAATTCCCATGTTGCTTCCTAATAACTTGCTACATTTATGTGCACCCTACAGGGCGTGAAAGAGCTCAAATGTGTTCAAATTTCACAATGTACAACTTATACTAAACAAATTAACCAAACATTGACAATCGATGACAGTAATATTACCACTTTGTGACTAAAAATGAAATCGGATTGAACTAGCACTCTTCCATCCACACATACAATATGACAATTCAAGACTGCTAAACTCGAGGAGATGAAGCCGTACCAACAGGGACCTTAGGCTGGCTGACGGCAACCTTGAAAAGATCATTAAGCTCCTTCTCGCGCGCCTTCTCCTCCTCCTTCTTCTTCTGCTCACCCACGTCCGCATCCACATCCAAGAAAAAGAAGAAACGTTAGAAGAGCGAGGCAATCGGAGGGAGAAGCGATGGAAGCAACGGGGAGGGCTTTCGATCTGAGCGTTCTCCGGTACCTTGGCGGCGGTCTTCGACGCGTCGGGCTTGGGCTGGACGGCCTGGTGCAGGGACTGGACGTACTTCTGGACGTTCTTGCTCTTGTTCTTGTTCTTGAGTCCGAAGGTCTTGTCCTCCACGACCTTCTGCTTCTTGGCCAGCTCCGCCTTCGACGGCGCCGCTTTCTTCGGCGGCATCCTGCCCCTCTAGTCCGATTTCCGCCCTCGTGAAGGTTGGTCCGGGTTCCGGACCGGCCGTCGGGAGGACGAGGAAGCGGCGGCGTGGTAGGAGGGTTTCGTGGGTTTGGGTCTGGCTCCTGCCTGAGTTGAGGGAGGGGAAGGCGGAGGCGGAGGCGAGGAGGAAAGTTCTAGAGATGGTGGTGGTCTGTGGTCTCGTGGCGATTTGGGGAACCGGGATTGGATGGTGGTTTGTGGATCCTGGGCTGCAACTGGGGCACTGGGCCTTTGGTCTTTCGGCCTTGATAGCCTGGTGGAGGTCACCTCCTAGTATTTTTTTTTAAAAAAAAACGCCGCCGTATTTGCTTTAGGCCTTGTTTAGTCAAAAAAAAAAATTATAAAATTTTTCAGATTCTCCGTCACATCGAATCTTTAGACGTATGCATGAAGTATTAAATATAGATAAAAATAAAAACTAATTGGACAGTTTGGTCGGAATTGACGAGACGAATCTTTTAAGCCTAGTTAGTCCATAATTGGATAATATTTGTCAAATACAAACGAAAGTGCTACTATTCATATTTTGCAAAAAAATTTAAAAGCCTTAATAATTTTTGAATGCGTACCGATTTGATTCCATCATATAGATGATCGACTGAAATAGATGGTCACCAAGACACCAGTGCGTTGGAGGCCTCATTTGGGATTCTGCAACATCTTGCTTTTGAACTTTACAGTTTTTTCGGTTAATATGTTCCGAGTAATAATATGGTACACGTGGGGATTCTCAGTTATTGTGCTTCGTAAAATCTTATTGAGGCTTTTGTATGGATATATATATCCTATCCACCCATTTCATATGTCTTAAAATGGATTAAATATAAACATGATGGATAGAAGAGCACTCATTTTTTTAATAAAAATAGCAGGAGCACTGACATGTCATGTTAGAATAACTCCAAAAGTTTAGCTAAAATTAGTAGTCAAATTCTATTGTTTAGATATTTTATAAAATAGAAATCTTCTTAAAAAAAGAAGAAGTTCACAGTAGGCTTGCTATTTTACAAAATCAGATAGTCAGTGTTAGTGGTTGGCTATATATGGCCACCGAAAATTAATGGATAGCCAATTTTCTATTTTACAGAACTAGATAACATATACATTGAAGCCTACTTTTTGCTATATAAATTCTAAAATAACCTATATAATATGAATAGCCAAGCTTTTAGAGTTGCTCAAGTGGCTCTGCCTAGGCATATTACAAAAGTTGTACCAATTTCATAATTTCTTCATTTAAAAGAAATATTTATAAATCAGAGCGATTAGCTATTATTATTTTATAGAAAATACATATATAATCAAAACCACCTTAGAAACAAGAACTAATCTTCTCCTTTGTCTCAAAACCACGACATTAATGATTTCCTTATTTAATACCACATAGTTCTAATAAGGGACATATGGGTGATTTTGATGACCACTTAACATAGTTAGTAAAAAAAGGGGATGAACAATAGTGCCAAATATATAATGAAATTTTAACTCAGGCCTTGTTTAGTTCGCAAAAATTTTCAAGATTTCCCGTCACATCGAATCTTTGGTCGCATGCATGGAGCATTAAATATAGATGAAAATAAAAACTAATTGCACAGTTTACCTGTAATTTATGAGATGAATCTTTTGAGTCTAATTACTCCATGATTGGACAATATTTGTCAAATAAAAACGAAAGTGCTACAGTGGCCAAAACTGAAAATTTTTGCGAACTAAACAAGGCCTCAATGTTAGATAAGGAACTTCAATTTCGGGACCTTAGAAGCAAAAACTGATTTTTTAATGTCAAATAGATAATTGTCTCAAAACTCACCCTACAAATCCAAAGCCTTTCTATATATCCACATGGTAGACCAAGTCCACCATTCCAATCCTAGGCCAACTATCTCGCCAGCATCACGACCGTAGGCTCTATCCAGAAGCACGGATCACAAAGCAAGCAGCAGCCCCGCCAAACCCTAAACACCAGAGCCCCGCATATAAATTCCTTCCCCTCCATTCTTTTCCCCTCTCCTGCCGCCGCCGCCGTCGCCGCCGCTGCTCCAAGCCCGTGTTCCGCTCCTAGCCGCGCCGCCGCCGCAGCGAAGCGCTCCAGAGAACTTCCGTCAACATGGGGTATTTCACTCTCTTCTGTTGCAGTTATCCAATCTCTTCTTGTGAGCATCTGTTTTCTGGTCATAGCGATTATGAGTGTGGTTTGGTGTGACTACATAAGTGCATTTGGTTGCGTGATGCGCAGTTTTGTTTGCGCTGGTGTGAAGTACACTACGTGATTTATTCGGATTTCGTCTCAGTATCCGCGTGAAGCTTATTGACGGTCCAGTGCTGATCAGATTCTACAACGTCAGCGCTAAACATATTCATAAGCGACATTAATCCGTTGCTGCTGTGTAGCGATATCTTTCTTGATCCAGTTACTTGGATGTGGGAAGTTATGCGTGGTAGCATACACACCTTCATTCTTCTTTACGTTTCAAAGAGTCGCCTTTGTTTTTGTAAAATTTTATTTGAAGTTCTGCGAAAGTCCTGATTTGAAGCCTTGAAGCGACTGACATTTTAATCCATTTAAGAGTCAGCAATTAAGCTATTCAATTACTGCAGGTGTAGTGGTCGTTATTTTTTGTTTTCTCAAGCATTTTAGATGAATATTCTAGTATACATTAAGGTGACGAAAAATTTATTAGAACTAGGTAGACTGTATTTAAGTGTGTCAGTAGTTTCGACTTCAATCTAGACGCAATTATCTGTTTTGTTTATGTAATGTCCAACTGTCACTTGGTTCACATTGTATACTAGATAAATTTCTGATAGAGATTTCATTGATTATATCTAGCTGCTCTTTTCTAACTGTTGTGGTATTGATGCTTTCTTTCTAACACTTTGTTAAAAAGGCTTTGGGTTCAATGCATTTGTCAAGTTTAATGTGGTAGTCTATCACATTTTGATAGACTACCACATTAAAATGTTCCAACATGATCCTTTTTTTTTTCTGTCTTCGGTAAACATTTTAAGTTGTCTGATACAGGAAGACACGTGGTATGGGAGCTGGGCGCAAGCTCAAGACCCACCGAAGGAACCAGCGGTGGGCTGACAAGGCATACAAGAAGAGCCATTTGGGCAATGAGTGGAAGAAACCCTTCGCGGGGTCATCCCATGCCAAGGGCATTGTTCTGGAGAAGATGTAAGCAGATGCTACAAGTATACGTTTTTTTTCTTGGACACTTTGCTTTTAACTAAACTGAGCAAATAAATGTTGATCATATTGCAGTGGTATTGAGGCCAAGCAGCCAAATTCTGCTATCCGTAAGTGTGCTCGTGTTCAGCTTGTGAAGAATGGCAAGAAGATTGCTGCCTTCGTGCCAAATGATGGTTGCTTGAACTACATCGAGGAAAATGTATACTCTTATCCCAAACTCGTACTATTGTCTTGCAGCCTATGGTGCAGCACAAACTTAACTTGTCTCATCTCCTGTCCAGGACGAGGTGTTGATTGCTGGATTTGGTCGTAAGGGTCACGCTGTGGGAGATATTCCTGGTGTCCGGTTCAAGGTTGTCAAGGTCTCGGGTGTGTCTCTGCTTGCCCTTTTCAAGGAGAAGAAAGAGAAGCCAAGGTCTTAGATTGCTCTTGCACTCAAAATCAGCAAGCATGGAGTCTAAATTGGAGGGTGTTAGATGTTTAAGAAGAATGGTTGCTTGCTATGTTTACAGTGCACTCATGCAATTGTTAACCTAAGATTTTGTTTGTGAAAACGATTTCTTTAAACACACTGCTTCTGTTGAGTACTATCATGAGTTCTATTCGCCTAGCTTGAGATGCTATAATGCTCTTTTCTGGTTACCTGGCACTTGTGATTGCTTGTTTTAGAGGCCAAATTCGGTAGCATTTTTTTTTTCTGTTCCTACCATGTAATTGCCTTGCAGCATTGCTCATCTTGATAGAACTTAGGGAGACTAATTTAATGTTGTTGGTACCGGTAAAGATTACTGTGTTACACAGCCAATTGTTACGTTTTATGCTGACGAGCATGTAAATCATAGTGGTCATTGGAAGCTCAATAATTAAGACGAGGCCCTTGCTTTGGAATCGGTTTTAATGTATGGAACTTGAACTAATGATCACGAAACGAGGAAGTTGCCAATGCCTGGACTTTTGACGTTGTGCTCGTTGTTGGAGGCGGCTAGTTCTTCGACTGTGGTGGTCAGCCTCCGCCGAACCTCGCATCTGGGTGTTGCCCTTTCATCGGCGAAGCGATTTGCTCCAGGTCTCTACAGAGCCCATTCGACTTCGCCGCCGTAGTCCGTCATCGTCGAGCAACAGTTCTCAAGTTGGTTTGGGCAACGAGTTCAGCCACCTGACATCATCTGTCCTTCCAGCTCGCAACTTCACATTTTGATGTGGTTTATTTTTGTTCTCCATCTATTTCTTCCAGTGACCACCTACTGCAGCTCTATTATAATGTATGGTGGTTTCCTCAGAAAAAAACCCCTTGTTTATTAGTACGTGTGAATTCGTGTGTGCACGTTGTGTAAACTAATTTTTCAAGAGGCAACTCCTTTGGCATGATCGTGTCATGACTCAACTTGGTTACACAAGTTAAAGAGACTTAAAGACCGAAAAGGTTACTTTTAAAATAATAGTTTTGATTATGTTATTATTAAATGTTTAGTTTAGAAATTATAAAGAAACAATATGGAGTGAATGATGACATGAATCTGGAATCTTTAATGTACACTAGTAGGCGTTAAGACTTAGTGTCTGTTTGGTAGGAATTCAGATTCTCATAGTAACATTTTAGATCTAGATTCTTTTTAAAAAAAAACATTTTAGACAATGAATCAGAATTAGTGTATGAAATAGTTTGGCTAGTATGGTGGTTTTGCCTACATAGGTATTTTTCAAAAATAATAAAATAAAGTTAAATCATAAAATTTTATAGTTAAGAGTATTTTCAAGGAACTCTCTAAATCCTTTTTGAATGCTAGGAGTAGAGATTTTAATAAATAAAAAATTGCCCCCAATAGCTTCTCTAAATGGTTATCCAAATATAGTCATCTTCTATTTTAGATTTTTCGTTAGCCGAAAATAAAAAATGAGAATAACTCCCTAGATTGCGCACAAGATATAGCAAAAATGATGCAGTGTTAAAAGATATAGAAAACTATTTATGCAAATGACTCTCAAATAATAATTTAGATAGTGAGATTTAGAAAAGCTCTTGGAGATGCTCAAACTCACTTTAAATAAAGATAAAACTAGTATATTTTTGTCTAAAACTACAACCTACCTATTAGTGTTGAAGTGCTCTATTTAGAGTTTCTAGATCTTATTTGTTCATGTTTCTAGTGCTTCATTGCTCGTTTATCACAATCACTATTTATTTGAGCTATATTTTTGTGCTTTACTTATGTTGATCACATGACATTTGAGCCTTTGCCTTATTAAGCAATCAAGATAGAGTAAATCACTAACCAAGCAATGCCTAGATAGTGTGTGTGGCGGAGCATGGCTTGGGTTGGCGTCACCGTTGTGATCTTCCATGTACACTTGGAATCCATCATATCTTTCTGGTTGATCTCCTAATCTAATAATTATAGTGGAAAACGATAATAACATCTGTGACTACAAAAGCAATAAACATAGTAAAATGGATGAAACAAAAAAAGTCAAAGCAACTTATAACGAGTAAGATCCAAACAAGTTTAACACTTTAAATAGATCATCAATAACCATATGATAATTTTAATTTTTCTAATGATTTATTATTTTTATTTAAAATGAATTAGTTATTAAATTTCAGAGATTTAATCATATATATACGAAAAACCCAAACTAGCTTATGGCTAAAGCTGTCCATTTATATTTTTATAGTTTGATGGCCAAAGTATATGTTTTAAAGCTTAACTGTCAAAATCGGATATATTATTCTACATCTGAAAAAGGAGTCCAAAGTTCCTTATAGTTATAGTAGTAGAAGAAAAATGGCAGAAATAACATTTTTTTTAAAAAAATAATGGCACAAATAGCATCTAAACCCCCGAGTCCACTTTCATAATTAAAACAAAATAGAAGTCCACTGGCAGGAGCTGGACCACGGGCCCAGGGCCAGGGCCCACTCCCTCCTCGTCCCTATTTACAGGCGACGAACGGCCCGGATACCTCGGCTTCCTCCATCGCACCCACCCGGAGCGCCTCCTCTTCTCCAGCGTCCGATCCCCATTCCCCACCTCTCCTCCTCCCTCTGCGGCCAGCTCCTGCCCCCTTCTCTCCCCCTCCTCGCCCCTCCGCGCGCGCGTTTTTATAAGGTACGTACGGCGCGTCGACACGCTGCGCGCTCGCCACCTTCCGATTCCCGGCGGTGCTTTTCTAAGCTCTGACGCGATCGATGCCGTGTGGCTTCGTCTTGGCGGATCTAGGGTTTCGGCGGAGGCGCCCGGTCGCCGGCGATGGCGGACGACGGCGGGAGCCACGAGGGCGGCGGCGGCGGCGGCGGCGGCGGAGGCTACCGGGAGCAGGACCGGTTCCTGCCCATCGCCAACATCAGCCGGATCATGAAGAAGGCCGTCCCGGCCAACGGCAAGATCGCTAAGGACGCTAAGGAGACCCTGCAGGAGTGCGTCTCCGAGTTCATATCCTTTGTCACCAGCGAGTGAGTTGACACGACGCCCGGTAGTGTAGCCTTGGCCTTGGATCGTCTTCTCCTTTTCAGTTTGAGACAGTTTCTGATGTATGTGGCGACGGCGCGGATGCTGCTTGCAGGGCCAGCGACAAATGTCAGAAGGAAAAGAGAAAGACGATCAACGGGGACGATTTGCTTTGGGCGATGGCTACATTAGGATTCGAGGAGTACGTCGAGCCTCTCAAGATTTACCTGCAAAAGTACAGAGAGGTAATTGATGGCTTGCCCTTACTGTGTTGTAGAAGTGGATCTTCTGTCTTTACTTTAATGTTTTTGTACATCTTTCTCATGGTGTTTCTTTGTGTACTTTGCATATCCTCTTCTGGTGACGGGCTGGTGATTGCAGATGGAGGTATGTGATCTTCATGCTTTTATTTTATTTTATTTATTTATTTTTTGTCAGAACAGCACGTATTTGACTTTGCTTTGGCTGAACTGTAGAAGTGTACAGTGTACACAACATTATCAGGTTACTAACCTATAACACCTTAGTTAGAAAACATTGAGCACTTGACAGGAAATACACAATCAGTTTAGGAGCCTGCAAACTAGTAGGCATTAACACCTGAACAAGACTGCTAGTTCGAAACAGTGCATACATGATCTCGTTTGTTTTCTAAATTGCCTATTGTTTGTTGGATTGCGTGACTTACCAAGCAAGCTCCTAGGCAACTAGTGTTGTTGCTGTGAACAAGTTAATAGTTTCATGTACTGTTTGCACATCCAGGATGCAACTGAATATTGATCAATATTTTTTGGAAAATTCTTGTAGGGTGATAGTAAGCTGTCTACAAAGGCTGGCGAGGGCTCTATAAAGAAGGATGCGATCAGTTCCCATGGTGGCACCAGTAGCTCAAGTAACCAGGTTAGTATTTTTTTTTATATGTATTGGCCACCCCTCCCAGTTATACTTGAAACTGACTGGTAGCGCTGGCAGTGGCCAGGCTGCCCACTCGCGTTCGAATCCCAGTCTGGGCGAACTGCCGGGTGCCGCATAGGGACCAAGCGTGTGGCTTGGTGGCGTGTTCTGAGACTGCTCAGACAGCCCATCTGCGTTTGAGCGTGCGCTCTGCACGGGTGCTCTTACCTGTTCGAGTCCTTACATGATTGCTAATGCTCCTGACAGATTTAAGAAACAAACTCGAAACTGAACTACTCATGTTACTTACAGTTGGTTCAGCATGGAGTTTACAACCAAGGGATGGGCTATATGCAGCCACAGGTAATCTATCATACTGTAATTTGTCAGTAAAACAATGCTGCAGCAAATAATTCATCTCACTAAACCGTAAACATGGCACAAATTTTCATATAAACTGACAATTTTCTCTCTGTATGCACTCAGTACCACAATGGGGATACCTAATAAAGGGCTAAGACAACCAAATTTTATGGTAATATTGTTGCTCCCTGAATATTTTTCCCCAAGATTTTGTATATGCATGTTTCATGCCTTTTTATTTGTTCTGACAATTGCTTATATCTCTCCAGTGTCTATCCATCAGCTAGGGAAGTCTCTGCATTGCTTACCATGTTTATTGGCAGAAAACAGAAGGCACCTACAAAGGGTGTTGATTTTTGCGATGGCTGCCTCTCAGTTGTAAATTGGCTTCCATGAGAATAGTTCACCTATGGTTTAGCGCTGCTTTTGTCTGTATATTTAGAATGGTTTGACTGCTGCTATTTTTGCTACCTATTACATTCACAGATATGTATTATTAAGCATAAATATAATGTAGTAGTCCTAGGCCTAAATAATGGTGATTAACATACAAGTCTGCTACCAGTCTACTCATTTTCTGGAACAGGATTCATGCTTGGCTTTCCCTCCAGCCTGAATGCGAAGCTTGTCTGAATCCTAATTTGTGCGTCTGTGCTGTGGGGATATCAGAGCATGTCGTCGAATCCCTTATGTTGTATCTCCTATAAGTTATGTTATTAGTAGAGTATCTTAAAATCAATTTTTATTTAGGATATAGGAGAGCACTGTTGTAGCATATTAATAAAATTTGTCTCCTATATTTCTTTATTTAGGTATACGGAAGGTGTTGTCTCCTTTCTTTAGGAATCAAAAGAAAGGGTGTTTCTGGTCTCTTAAAAATTATACGTATATAAGATGAGCTATCTCCTAAAATGTTTGTTTTTTAGGTATATGATGTTGGATAGGATATTTATGGAGATGCTCTAGGCATTTCCATTGGTGGCATTGGTCTACACAAGAAAAATTATATGGTGCTCTCTTTAGCTAAATACCATGTTGCAATATTTTAAAAAATCATTACCAAATCATGTACACAGTACACCTAAAGTTAAAAGTAGCCACAACAATTCAATTTGGAATTCATCTTTGATGCTGGAGAAGTACCACTGTTTGCACATGATGAATAGTGCCAGGTTAACTGCTTACCCTCCCATGGAAGGGTGGTTTTGATTTTTAGGTTAATTGTGTAGTTTTGATTAAGATTTTATTAGTTCATTACTCTAAACTAAATCAATAGCTTACTTTCTTCATAGAATAAAATATTGGATCTTCTCCCCTCTTTCTTGTTGCTTCATAAGAGTGAAACCATTTTATGGGCGAAACATGTGGGCTCTTTATCGATTGATGGATTGCTTCACTCACTACATCATTAACAAACAAAAGAATAAATAGAGGGATTTTAACCATCTGTGCAAAGGTTTTCTCTTTGTTATTTTTATAAATAGAAGAAATAGGTAACCAATTTCTAGGTATGGAATAAGACTGTGTTATGAAAATAAGAATTCCACGAGCTTTTTCGCTCTAACTAAATAAAGGGGACCCACTAAGGCCTCCCCAACCAAAATTTTTTCATCCATCCCATCGAATCTTTAGACACATGTATGGAAAAATTAACTGTAGATAAAAAAATAAACTAATTACACAGTTTAGTTGAGAATCGCGAGACGAATCTTTTAAACCTAGTTACTCCATGATTAGCCTTAAGTGCTACAGTAACCCACATATGCTAATGACAGATTAATTATGCTTAATAAATTTATCTTGCAGTTTCCTGACGAGCTATGTAATTTGTTTTTTTATTAATTTCTAAAAATCCCTCACGACATCGTTCCGACACCTCCGATGTGACACCCAGAAAATTTTCGTTCCCAATCTAAACAGGCCTTAAGTTCCTACCTTTTCATGTTTACAACCTGATACTCTAAGATGAACCTAGTCCAGAATAGGAACTATAAAAGAAAACATCTATTAAGGCCCTGTTTAGTTCCCCACCCAAAATTTTTTCATCCATCCCATCGAATCTTTAGACACATGCATGGAACATTAAATATAGATAAAAAAATAAACTAATTACACAGTTTAGTTGAGAATCGCGAGACGAATCTTTTAAGCCTAGTTACTCCATGATTAGCCTTAAGTGCTACAGTAACCCACATATGCTAATGACAGATTAATTATGCTTAATAAATTTGTCTTGCAGTTTCCTGACGAGCTATGTAATTTATTTTTTTATTAGTTTCTAAAAACCCCTCCCGACATCCTTCCGACACATCCGATGTGACACCCAAAAAATTTTCGTTCCCAATCTAAACAGGCCCTAAACCAATCACAAGAATACCTACTTTGCATGAGCAGGAGCCGCAGGGAGCCCTATCCAATGGGACCTTATAATTTGAAACGATAAAAGTATTACTTCTCTTTTCAGATATTGAGTTGAAAGTGAAAACTTCATGCGAAGTACCTAATTTGGTTGGAACGTTCAGTTTTTTTTTATAATTTCCCGAGTCATCAAAACTACCGTGCTTTTTTCTTTCTTACTCTGAAATAAAAAAAAAAAAAACACCGCCTCTACATGGTAATCGTTTGTGTCGTTGCTACGAATTATAGCGTTAGGTGCGAGCAGGTTGCCGCTCGACACGGAGAATTACAATCATCGTTCGCACAGACGCTTCTCTCCACTAAGTAGCTGTATGAAAATTCCGCCTAGCTAAACGAGCAAGTTCGTGAGCCACTTTGTTACTCTCCCTCCTTACCTTCATAATCTTCCAGTCCAGCAGCATTTGCAGGTGCTTCTTCTTGGTTTCTAGGATGGTCCATCGCAATTCTGATCTATCTGCCTGGTTCGTCTCCAATGCCGCGACCATCCTCGCTAAATCGGACTCCAGCCCGTACACGTACACCCTCGTGATACCAGACAAGGCCCTTCGGCACATGGTCTACTCCTACTGCTTCATCCGCCGACGCACATCGAAATAGCGAGCGGCGCAGTGAAGGCCCTGTTTGGTCACTGCACTGACAGAGATGCGAGTGCGGGGGACATGGTAGCCTCCGGTCTTCGCCAAAAATTCATGCCGCGACTATCTGGGAGGGCTCAGTCAGAGCTTATCGTGGTAGAAGGAATTCTGCAGCGAACCTTGCTGCAGGAATCAGCGATCGTCGCCATTCTGCAAAGCCAACGGCAGCCTAGATACCGGGGCAATCTACCCGTTGCTGAAAGCGAAGGGCCAACCAAATGATGCGAGAGCGGCATTTATTTGGCAGAACTCAGCGCCGCCAAGGTCCAATTGTTCATGTGGCTATTACTTCGGGGCCGTATCCCTACTGAAGAAGAATGCGGTGCAAGATGCGGTTTGTGAAGTGTGCAGGGAAGCGGAAGAGACCCCGGAACACATAATCAGTGGGTGCACAATCAACAAGCAGTTCTAGGACTGGGGTTGACGGCAATAATCGGAATGTCTGTCGACAACATCCACAACTTAACACCCACGAGTGCAATCCCTGATCAGGAGTTCTCAACTTTTGTTGCCTTAGCCTGCTGGCAGCTATGGAAGGCCAGGACCGCCACAGTTTTTCAGAGCGAACTAAAAACACTGTCACAGGTGTTCGGAGAATGCAGGAACGCGGCTACGCTGTGGCGGGTTAGAATACCGAGACGGAAAAAAGGAGTTGCGGATCAATGGTGCCAACTTTTGGAGATGGTTATGCAGGCATAGATGCTCCAGAGGCTCAGAGCTTGCCAGATTTTTCCTTCCTATTATTTTGTAATCTTCCCCAATGTCAAATGTCCCGTTTTGGGCCAATAATGAAATTCAGGTGGGGAACTACTCAACCCCCCCCGACGTTAGGGCGTCCAGCATTTCACCTTGCCCGAAACTCATCTGGAGTCTCCCTTTGTCCAACCTGCACCAGTGAATCCCGATAGTTTAAAGAAAAAAAAATAGATCTGACATACTCACCGAGCCAGAGGCGTGTGTCGAATTATTGTGTAGGAAAAGCTAGAACAACTTATAATTTTTATAATTTAGAGTGAAGATTTTTACAATTTAGAATGGAGGCATATGTTCTTCCTCGGATCAATCACATAAACATGGCATTCCGACAACAAATCTAGAACAACTGAAATTGGCAGACATCAGCATCAATTCGTGGTGGGCTGGCGTTTACATCCAAACATCAACAATATTTGCAAAAAATACTCCCGTCCGGCAAAAGAGGCCTGCTCCGTGAAAACTTTCCAAACGTTAGATGTAAACTTTCCAGACGAACTAGTACGGTTAGAATGAGTTGGCCACCAATATTGTTACCTTGACGGGGATTTGCATAAAAAGTTAGAAACTATACAATGTGTAGGACATCAATATTTCCAGGTGATTTACAGAACGCAACTTGCGACTGAAAAGGGAACAGTCAATTTATCGGCAAGGCCAATAGTAAACTTAAGCTAGCAAAGCTAATCCAAATTTAACCTATCACACGGACCACACAAAAGGTCTGCCAGCACATGAGCATTAGTCACATCAGACAAAGAGCAGCATTTAAAAAAGATTAAAAAAGAATAAGCACAAGGACAACTATTTATTTGAATTGTAAAAAAAAACAGTAAAAATATCTTGTATGCCTTTTTCCAGCCTCGGCATATGAATGGCCAAATACATCTTTTCCATTCATAAGCGGTAAGGGCCAGTCATGTTGATAAAATTTAAAGCTAAAAGTACGCGGGCAAATCTACATTTCTATCTTTTTTGTTAGTAACTATAATCTGCATCTCCGTTGGAGGAACTGTACCATGAACCTGCCCTCTACAATATTGCTGTAAACTTACAAAATCTCCTTCCACAAGGCTGGCAATCTCAACATGGACTGCACTCATGCGCTGGGAAGAAGTCTAGCGGTCTGCCAAAATGCTGTGTATCAGGGAAAGTCCATCTTGCCCACGAAATTTGACACTGTGCTCCAAAAATTCCTTTGTAAGAAATGAACCAATCTCTTTACGTGCTGAACTACATATGCATCAGTCTTCGTCATCTGCTAGCAGAGCAAATGAAAATGGCTTGAACTTGTAACCATCCCCGTGATAGAACTTGTTCATGAACTCAACCCAGTGCAGACGTAGTGCATGCAGGAAGGCACTCAGTGTTTCCATCATGAGCAATATGAAGGCAGTAGCAAAAGCAAAAACTATAAGCCCCCCTAACTTCACGATAAGATTGTCATACCTATTGACAACAGAGAAAGCAATCTTAGTATGTGATCATCAAATTTTGCTCATCATGCAAGTACAAAGGAGAAGTGTCGGAAGGTTTCTTATAAAACCAGCAGACAATATATTGAAAACTAGCTGCGGAGTTTGTCAGAGTAGCAGCAAGTGCTCACCCCCAGGCAAGTAACAGCAGCTTCTCATAGAAAACTGTTGACAACTCTGAATGCGCCAAGCTGAAACCAACAATCAGTACACAGAAGTGAGGAGTTGAAATGGAGAAAGTTAAAACTGGCAGCAACCAACAAAACATCACAATTCACAAGAGACAAACCTCAGAGCCCAAAGTCGAAGATAAGATGCAGTATTTGAAACTGCGCCAAGTACAAACTCAATGGAATGTATCATTTGATGCACAAAAACTTCGCTGAAATTGAAATCATCATGACGTGCTCGGGCAGAATCAGGTTCAGAATCTGGATCCATTTCAGATGTCCCGAGGAAGCGATAGGTGTGACCTTGAAATCTCTGCATCCAGGTATGCAAAATTAGTTATTTTTGCCTTGCCTACTTAAACATAAAAGGAATTTCAATTTGTTTCTCATAAACATTGATCATTTACGTAGATTTATTGAGAAATTCTGAGGCTGCACTAAGTAAAAGGGCCATGGTTAAAGAGAACTTAGTACAGAAAATTCCCTTGATATATTTTTCAAGAACAATTTCCAAATCACAATACCTCCTTATGAAGTTTCTTCAAGATAAAAGGTTTTGGGAAGAGCATCCATGGAACAGCGACCAAAGCCAGAAGTAACAACAATATCTGAAAGGAAAAGGCAGATAAGTTGGCACACCAAGGATGTTAGAAATACAGAGTATTACTTTTCCTTTTTCAGAAGGATGCACTTAATTGAACCTGAAGTTCCTTTTGGCCCCAAAACAGTTGATTTTCTCCAAGATCTCCAGCAGGATCAAGGAACATATATATCATCACATGATAAAGATCAGCTTGAGAGCCCGTGCACCACTTGATAAGAATCAGGAGTGCCAAGTAACCAAAAAGGCTATTCAGGAAAATCATCTGTGGTATGAATTGATACCTGAAGAATGTGCACAGTTAAAGCACTGCAATTTCTCTCTATTTGGCTGTATCAGAAGAGAAGATACAAAAGAATATACAGCACCTTATGTCAAGGGCATTTCCATGAAATCGTGCGTCGAAATAACTTAATACAATCCCCAGGTTCATCTGGGCAACACCCATTAGTATAGACATCTTCATCTTTAATGAGTTTAGAAAGGGTAGCTCAGACCGACTTCCACGCCAGCTTGGATCCACCCCAAAAGGATAGGGGTCACGGACTTTGATGAGACCAATAGTATGTGCATCACTGAAGCAATAAGTTAGGTGTTAAATCTTGGCGGAGAAACATTCAATGCATGGCTATCTGACATTAAAGTGAGTTACATGCAAAATTTGCTTCCTTGACCTACTGTTGCTATATGTTAATAGAGGAGGTCAAACATTACATTAATTACCAGCCATTCAGAAAAGGAACAAACAATCGGATAAAGGCTTATAGACCATCAATAAAAAATGGCTACAACCAAGCAAAAAGTATGGCTCTCTAGGCCACATACTTCACTATAGACAATGCACTAAGAAATTCACTGTCACAATTTGACTAGTAGGTGCACATGATTTTAGGTCGAAACTTAAAGACTTTTGTATGATTGATGAGCGATGGCGCATATGTCCCTAATATTTTATGCATATCTCTTTGATAGTCATACAAAAGATTAAGGTATAGACTTTTTGTAATTTGGCATATTTATCGATAGACTGTATACCCTGGGATAGCAACTTTAGGGCCTGTTTGGATACAAGGGGTAATTGCTAGCTAGCTAACTAAAAATAAGCCAAAATTAGCTCTAGTGCATCTAAACATGAGGGCTAATAGGAGGGCTAATTTTTTAGCCAACTAGCTAGCCAACCACAAGCTAATTTGGGCTATTTTTTAGCCCCAACTAGTAACTAGCCATGTGTATCCAAACAGGCCCATATTAGTGTAAACCTGAAAGGTGAGAAGGGGGGGAAATGCACTTGCTCTCATGTAGCAAATTGAAGATACAGTGATAGTGATCATTGTGAAATTAAGATACTGTGATCAAATAAAGCAGGGATTTCGCCAGCAGCCACAAAAACAGAATAACTAACAAATAATTGAGCTAACGTGGGATTTTAATTGATATTATGACCTCCAGCATTTTAGAAAATTCAGAGAACAATGATCTCATTAAAACTTGAACACATTGAAGAGTAGGCACACCTGCAGCTTTTGTCCCGGCATTCATATGCAGATTTGCCAAATATATGGAATGGAACTGAGAAGAACTCATTGTATATAAGGCCACAGTATATTGAGAATATTGCCATCAGAAGAATAACATATCGTCCGCCGAATGCCAACTCCATAAAGCTGCTAAGCTTCTGAAATAAGTTATAAACCAAAGGTTACTGGAAGAGATTAAGTGTGCTTGAGCAGACACTGAAATAAATGGCAAGATACAAAGTTCAAATTAAGGCTCCTGAAGCTACACTAAAAGAAAAGGATAGATTCCAAACAATTTCATACTTATAAAGGAAAACTTTTTAAAGCACATATTTTTTTTTCAAACATGCAGGAGAGCTGTGTATCTTTATACTTAAGAATACCCCAAGCGTTGCTGCGGGAATGCGGTGGATGACGTGGCATGATGATGTGGACAAACAAAACACTTATGTGTCTTGCTGACATGGACATTATAATTGTATGGCTAGTGGATTTTAGTTGTAAGTGATAGGCATTGCTTAGTTGGACAGCTTGCATGTTGAGAGAAAATATAGTGACTTGGTGACATGGACACTACAATTGCATGGGCTAGTAAATTTTTAATTGTGTATGATAGTGGGTTGCTTAGTTGGATAGCTTGCATGTTGAGAGAAGTAGTTAGTGGGATTTAGCTTTATAGGAGTATAAGATTAAGAAATAAAAAGGGCAACAGAGCCCTTCACAGAACCATACCAAGACTTATGTCCCGTTCAAATTCCCTATAGATTTTTTTCTTCTCGAACTACTCAAGGGATCTGCATGTCATTTCATTAAGATAGAAGAATACAAGACGAGCTGGATTTAGAAAGAAACCCAGCTCGCCAAACAAACAACACCACACCAACCCACCCTAACCGAGAAGGAAAGGGTGGGGGTGGTTCTATACAAGACCAGTACCTGAACAACAAAACTACTCTACAAATCAGGCAAACTGGACCAAAGACCTTGTGAGCAATTCATTAAGCTTTGATGCTCAAGCCATGCACCACAAACTGCACTCATCTCCTAGGATTTGCAGGAGTGTATGGATACTAGGCAAGGCTCCTTCAAACACACATGAATTCAGTGCTTCTAGGATTCCTAGGATATGAGAATGATGAGATAATTTAATCCTTTCCGCATCTCCTTTGGGACTCCCCTAACAGCTTTTCTCCACCAGTTGAGAAGAGGACGTCTGTGGTAGTGGGAGCTACAGCAGATAAGTTCAGATGCTGCAAAATCAAGAACCACACCTACCGAGTGAAAAAACAGGAGGTTAACAGGTGCTGGACTGGATTGTCTCCTCTTCCTAGTCGCATAAGGGGCCGGCATCCTGGTGAGGCAGACCCCGCTTAGCTAAGCTATCGGCAATCCAACAGCGGTTCTTGAAGGCCAAGCAAATGAAAAACTTGCAGCAAAGAGGAGCCCACCTCTTCCAAATTTCCTTCCAAGGAGAGAATTTAATTGAACTCGTGAAGAAAGCAGCATAGGATGATTTGCTTCTATAAGAACCTGACTGGACATCTTGTTGGGTATATAGGCCATCAACTTGATCCCATAAAAGCAAATACTCAGTGAGGACCTGCACTGTCAAGGCCCATTGATGTCGGCCACCCAGCTGTTTTCCAGGGTCTGAGCAACAGTCCGATTCTTGACAACCCTCTTTGGGATCAACTTGATCAGGTTGGGAGCAATTTCAGCAACTGTCCTGCCACTCAACCAGTGGTCTGCCCAAAAGCAAATTGTTTCGCCATTAATAGAATTTAGATCAGCTGGTTGGGTTCCTTGTGGTGAAACCTGCCCACCTGGGTTCAAGTCTCCGACTTGACACAGGTGCTCGCATTTTTCTGGATTTATTCCAGGATTTAACGCCGCTATGCTTTCAGTGGTAGGCGACATGTCCGTCGATAGTGAGGCGCCTGTGGTGACTTCGTCAATCTCGAGATTTGCTGGTCCAACTTGGTTCTTCGGAGGTGCTCATAGAGGTAGGGTGTGCATGCGTGCGTTCATAGGGGTGAGTGTGCGCTCGTGTTTGTGAGCGTCTGCGTCTATAACTGGGTCTAAAAAAAAGAATGGAATTTAGAATCCGGATTCTAGATATAAATAATCTCTACTTATTTGGATCCTAGATTTTATATTGAGATAATAGTTATTTTGAAGTATTATTATTTTCTCTATATACCCTTAAACATTTTTACCCAATATGACTGTGAATTGGCACCAACTACAAAGCAAACAGGCATGCAATGTATGTGTTCCATCAATGGTAGTGAGAAGAATCTAGTATTATCCAGCTTTCCACGGATTCTTACATTGGATTTTTTTTACCCTGTGTTATCCCTCCCGTTTGGCTGTTACTTAGATTCTTTTTATCGGATTTTCATAATCCAAGAGGGGTTCAAATGGGCCTGAAACAGACAAGCATCATTGGAGCCAAAGGACCCAGAAAAACTCTTCACTGGGTTTCCTGCATGCAGATGTGTTAAACTGGATTCCATTTGCATTACAAGAGTGATTTTCCAAACTCGTATGCAAATATATCACGACTAATTACTAAATGGGTTATCTGCCATATTTCTGAACAGGTCCTGTGACATAATAGGTTTCTCTTTTGCCTCTAACTCATCAGAATGAAGTATAATACATTCAAAAAATGTTAAGGAGTGGATTAAGAATATTCTTTAGGTGCTAAAATTCCTTCATGATATTTAATACAGTATAACACAACACATGATTTGTTTCTAATGGCTATGCTAAAGAAAGAATAAAAAATAATCAAGTTCAGCACCATTTACCTGAGAGGAAAGTCTCTTCTCGCGAACTATAAGAACCAAAGCTCCTAGTAATAGACATATTCCATGACCCCAATCTCCAAACATAACAGCAAAAAGAAATGGGAATGTCACAACAGAATATACAGCCGGGTTAGCTTCTTGATATCGAGCAACACTGCAATAAAACAAAATCATAATCATAATCAACTCACTATGCAAGGTTCATGATAAACCTGTCAGACAAAGCATCTCTTTCATAAGAAAATAGCTAAAAAAATATTGAATATAACGAACTTTCCCAGGCAAAGGTAATCACATCAAACACACACCCAATGATTCAAGGGATCCCATGATCCAAATAACCACAAAGGTTTCAATAAATAATTACCCATGTAAAAATCACCAACATTAAATGCTATAGGAAAACACTGAACACACAACAGCCTCAATCACTTAAATGTTAAAACAACATAGGAAAAAATTTGCCCTGGACAAAGTAGCTAGCGTTACTCCAGCTAATTTATTTGATAGCATAGTGATAATTATAATCACTAAGCAACTACTTAAAAGGCAGAGGTATATAATAAAATAAAATTATCCATCATGAAAAGTTTTGCAGCTATGCGCATACCCATATGCATCAACTATTTCCTGGAAAGCATTGGTAAACTTATCAGTTCGGAAATATGTAGGTGGTGATTCAATAGTGTCCATCTCATGAAATATTGTTCCAACTTGTGAATTGCTGTGAAGCGTGGCACGCTGCAAACAATCCTTGATCTGAAATGCAAGTTGAAGTAAGAAACATCTTCTGAAACTTCTGTTCTGTCAAAAATGAATGATCATAATGATTCAAATTAAATGTATTGTTTCTGACCTGAGATTTAGCAAATATAGGACACCATCCTTCTCCAACAAGGCACTTCTTTGTCACATCAAAGTTCAACATGTTGAGTGTGTCATATACAGCTTTCTCCTTTTTAACCTAAAAGGAATACAAAAAAATTTTGGTTCATAACTGCCAGAAACAGGAAAAAGTCCACATACCATGATTTTAGGTGTGAAAAAGTTGCAGAAATAGAAAATGATAAATTGGTATTTACTTTATTACCATGATTGTCCACCTCCACAATTGTGATCCTATTGACTCAAGAGCTTTGTTTCTGTGCTGGATTCCAGCATCCAAAGTAACTTCCAGGTCAGAGAGACGAGCCGATACCTGGCAGAAGTCATAAATTGTAAGTTACTATCATCAAAGACTCAAGAACACTCTAATAATATAGCAATATATAGAATCAAATCACATGTTGCATTTCAAAGTAAGAAAATGAACTAACAAAATAGTGTGCCAAACAGGGAAATTAATACCTCATTGAAAATTTGTCTCTGCTTGACCATCTCCTCAGGAACAGGGTAGCAACTTGCTCCAAATGAATCACAAATCTTTAGTATCTTTGCTTTTGCTTGTTCCCCAGAAAAGAAAACTACAAAAACAGTTTTCTCTACCTGTCAAAATGTTAACATATTATTCAGAATCTTTTAAGATACCAAATGAACTAAATTGGTTTTCTGAACGTATTGCATTGATTTTAGCTGAAGTAAATGAAAACTAAAAAAAGAGTCCAAATAATGCGATCAGTAAATATTTTGAAGCAAATTTAGAAAAAAAACTTTAACTCAATGTACACAGAAATTAGCAAGGGCAAACCATGATGATCAGACCTCTTCACCAGATATGGGATCAGTAACAGGTTCCCCTGCAGATGCCTGATTGAATAACATGTTTCCTCTTGTAGCTCGAAAAAGCATCCGCTCAAAAGCAAGTGCCTTCGACTTTAATATTATTCCACTAACAAATCTCACTCCAGAATTTCCATGTGCTCTTTGATGCACTCCCTGGGAACAGTTCTGTTTATAATGGTGGAACAGGCAATGGAATAGTGTTAACATTATGGATCAGGGCTAAAATAAGACCTGTTCAAGCAAATAGGCATTTCCCTCGTCTACTCCATTGTCATCTATGTTTTCATCTAGCTCACGCTCAGCTGAAGCTGCATGGTTGTGAGAAGAAGCAAGGATGCCACCTGCCTGCAAGATGTTGTTTGAGAAAACATGGAATGGAAAGAAGAGCAAAATACTATTTAAACCAAATTTGATATGTTACTGGAAATGACTAACTACAGAAGGTGATTGTGCTTGCCAAGCAATGTTGCAGTTTGTAACATAACAAAAATCACCTAACATTGCCTACAGTATAAATTTCTGGCATGTTTTATTTTCCACAAGAAAATTCACTAGGTGTATCATTGAAGTCAAAACTCAAAAGAGATATTCATCTTTCATTGAAAATACATAAGAAAACACATGGATCAGTAATTTCAATCAAGTCACAAGAATGAGATACAACCTTTGACAAGACCAGCTTGAATTCAAGAAGCTCATTGTATGTCTGTTGTAGCTTGTCACTATTTGTATTCATCTCAAGCAGTTCATGCTCATGTTCACCCAATCTTGCCTGGAGAACCAACAAAAGCAAGTTTTTATTCTCACTCAAGCAAGCTTTTGTTTTCACTTAAAACAGCAACCTTCGAAAGAAAAAACATAGAAAACTTTCTGCTACAGGAAAGATGAGTAATGCACCTCTAGCTCCTCCAAATCAATATCCGGTTCAAGTGCAGGTCGAACAGAAGATCTTACTCCTGCCCTGTTGATCTGATCACTGAAAAATCTTAGTTTGCGTGACATTTCTGCACATCGCTTTACCTGCAAGGGAATTGAGGTACATTTGTCAACATAATAAAAAAGTTACTGAGACCATGAACATAAAATAAAGAAAGCAACAGCCCAAACAATAAGTTTGAGTACTGGCCACTTCATCATCATATTGTTTCTGTATTATGGTTTTCTTTTTTACATTTTCTATCATCTACCATACTGTATTCAGTGCTATGAGCATATTTCAACTGTCACTTGATTGGCAATACATTACTCATGATATCAAATACCATAATGCAATGAATATTTTTACCCTCCCCCCCCCCCAAAAAAAAAAAGAAAGAAATACACTGCATATTTATTTACCCAAAATCTTGTTTCCCAGCTGCTTCCAACAACTTTGGGAAACAAAGAAAGTTCAGAGTATTAATCTTGACCATTTGATAGATTGCCTCGGTTTGATTCTGTGTGTTCTCTGTAATTATTTTATGAGAGAACAGAAACATTCATTATTCACAGTGTGAAAGTGAAACACCCAATCCGTAATGCTTCTAACGGAGAACTGGACTATATAATTAATATATTTCAACATTTTTTTTTTGGGGGGGGGGGGGGAGGAAACGTGTTGATGTTGCCTATTTTTCAGAAGAAGAAAAATGACCAAGAACAAAGGTACCAGTAATCTTTCTATTTAAACTTTCTTGTGTTCCATTTAAATTCCAGCAAATGAAAAGAAAAATCCTAAAATATTTTATTGCTGTGCAATTTCCTTTAAGTGATATATCTTATCAAAACTGGAAAAACTAGTCATTTCACTGCACATTGGATTAGTCCTAGCAACACAAGGAATACTATCTGGGAATTACATAACTGTAACACCCAAGTAAAGATCTTGTTTAACAAATAGAATAACTAAGTGATGAATAAAACAAAAAAAACATGGTTCCCAAATCCATGTCTAAGATAAGGCATTTGTGTAATAAAAAAGGTGCATGCAAACTAAGATGATCAGCGAAAAAAATGAATGGAAGAATAGGGTAAGCTGGAATACCTGGTTGACAAATATACGCTGGAAAGGACTCTTATCCTCATTCAACTGCAAAAGATAAGAAAAGATATCAGCAAAATCCATACTGTAACAGTCAACAGAAAGAGGAACATATCGTGTTGGAGTTGGACGATGACATCACAAGAACAAGGTAAAAAAAAACAAAATAGTGTCTCTTCTTCATATATGGTCACTAGTAGCTCAAAACAAATATAGCTTCCCCATGCAACCCCTCTCCCTCCATTTAATCAAACATCAAGTGAAGAAAAAATAACAAGGAAAACAATAGGTTTTGAAACCAACCATCCTTACCAATTTACCTTCAAACAATGTTACAACAAACTGACAGTAACATGTGATGCCTCAGAATAAAATCTAACATAATGATAATGAGTCGGAATATAAAATAAAAGGCATATATAAAACTAAGAGAGTAAACTGAAAATGACATGCCAAGGTTTAAACACCTAATCTCAAAATGACAAAACATCATTACTCATTTCATTGAACCAATTTATCAGTCTGACTTGCTACATTTGCTTAAAAGCAGAAGACTATGCGTAATGGTACAAGTAACAAAGAGTATAACTTAACTCTATAATATTTTGTTCGCACAGACAGTCAAAAGCACACACAGTGGCAATTCTTTTGCATACACTGGCTTAAGGTCAACACAGATGGATACTGTGAATATGATCACGCGAAGCTAAAGCACAGTGATCCAATTTCGCGCTTGTCATGAAAAGCCCTCCTGCTCTCCTACATTGACCCATTCACGTGAGCCATTCCCGTGAACCTGAGTCCTCAATGAGATTGCTGGGCGTGTTCCTCTGATCTAAACCCGACCTCCCACGCCAACCGATCAGCGCGGACGCCCAAGCCAGCTCAGACGTGAAACGCGCGCCAAACCGGGATCGAATGACACCGGAGATCAAAACACTAGCTCTCCAATCCGACCACGGCCTAGAGCTAGATCCAACAGAGCGCAGAGCGTGACGCGCGCGAGCGGGGCCGGGAGAGAGATCACGACTCTCGAGGCTGGATTTAGGTAGATCCGGGGCGAGAAAGCCAGAGGCGGTGAGGTAGCAGGGAGCGGCGGAAGAGAGGGAGGGGCACTCACGTCCTTGAACTGGAGTAGGCCGAGCTCGCCGAGGTAGGTGACGGCGAGGCGCGAGCTCTCGGCGGGCATGATGAGCTGCACGAAGCACATCTTCTCGGACCGCATGTGGTCCATCGGCGGCAGCCGGTCGAACACCCCCATCCCGCCCGCCCGCCCGCCCGCCGGAGCGGAGCGCGGCCTCCCGAAGCTTCCAGAAGGCGTCGCGAGCGCGAGGAGGACGACGACGCGGTGCGGTGGCCGGTGGTCGGGGTGGCGCCTCAGATCTGGCTCTGAGAGGGTAGGCCTAAATTCTATTTTCCACTCTGTTCTGCCGAGTGCGCAACTGCCATGAGCCCATGACCCATCGGTGACGGAGGGAGGAAGCGGCTCGGAAGGGAGGCGCGCAGTCTCTGGCCCGTGGGCCACCACCTCCTGGTGGGAGGGGACCGGTCGAAGGTTTCGGTTGGGCGCTCGGGCCCCCGGGTTTGGTGTTTTTTACGCAAGTAACCCTGTCGGTCCCGCGTTTATCGGAACTGGGCCTGCCTTTGCCTTTGCCTCCTCGTCATGGCCAGACAGACGACCGTCGACGGACGTGAATGGAACGCAAAGAGCCACAAGGAAAGGAAACAATCTGGCGCGCGCGAGGCGTGGGATCAATGCGCTAGCGGCTGGGCTGTGTGGCCTTGTGGGCGGAATATACGGGCCGTATCAGAGGCATCGTTTGGTACAGCCCATTTGCAGATTTTCTTTGTGAATTTCGAACCGAATCGTGTCCTGGCCTTACCCTTTTTGATTTCTGCAATAGATCGGAAACTCGCCTGCATTAGGAACCGGATCTATTTTTCATGAACGGCAGGGGGCTCCTGCCATTTTAGTTCAATTTCGAACCGGGTCTGTTTCTGACAGCGGATTTGTGTTGCCAGTCGTATGTATACGTAGCTGTTAACTTTTGACTTTGAGATTTTTATTACGAGATTTCGAACCGGGTCTGTTTCTAACAGCGGATTTGTGTTGACAGTCGTATGTATACGTAGCGGTTAAGTTTTGACTTTGGCATTCTTATTACGAGATGCCGCGTTGCTCCAGTCCACAATCTCCGCTGCTTCCCATTCCAATATGACTTGTGTTGAAGTCTTGCGTTGATTATTTCCTGCCTCATGCGTCTAGCCTAAGCACGATTCTCACTTTCCCGACTCCGGATGTTTATTTCACTGCTTATATTATTCGGCAGCTCTGCACTATGTACGCCGCCACGCCGGTGCCTCGTCAATTTCTTCTCGTCTGAACTGGAACCGCGCGCACCGTCAATCCAGTCAGAAAGGTTCGGGCTGGACGCACCTGCATCTGGAACCGCCTGTCCGTCTCGGCAGGCTCTCCCGGACGGACGATCGATCACCTCGTGAAAACGACGTGCCGCCGATACACAGTAGGGTATGCATGTACACAATTCTACAAAGACGAGGCCGGCAGCCACACTACACCCACTAGGGTCAGGGTGTGGTCAGTGGAGCTATATGCACGCGGGCTCGAGCCAGGCTACAGGATCGACGTCTGATACTGACCCAGCAGCGAACGATTGAACGAAAGCCCTAAGGGGCTCATGACGCAGACGTACTACGAACTACGAGACGCCGACGGTGGAGCGTGGAGCGCGATCCGTATCCCTTCGCCATTACTTTGGTGGTTAGGAGCAAACCGGGCGTGGGCAGTCGTTGATGTCGCGATCGCGCGCGCGCGGACACGAGCGGAGCCGGCGTATTGAATGCAGTCGCTGCACGCGCGCGCGAGCTAGCCATGGATGATGATGGCGCGGTGGACGGAGACGGAGCTGGACGTAGGTGTCAACCGAGCAGTGGATACGACGGCAAGCAAGTCAAGTACGTACGATGCCTACCCGCCGCCGGCAGCTGCGTCGTCGTCGATGGCATCTACGTATTCTGAGTTCAGCCACCGTACCGCACGCATGCGAGTTGCTTTCAGATCAGATGAACATATATCTTGATGGGTATCGGAGGATCCGTCAGTAAACCTTTGGCTTCAGTACTCATCAGCGACTAAACTTCAGAGCGGTACATGTAACTTCAGGTCAGTACATGCATGTACATCACGGGAAGGAATTCACCCCGTGGAATCACGTGTTGGTCTGTCATAACTCGCTATACGCCCGATCCCGGGCGTACGTACGTACGCTCTGTGAAACGATGGCTCGTCACGAGCGGCCGGATTCACATGCACACAGTACGCCGTCCGATCCCCATCCGCCGATCCGCGCGCACCCAGCCGCGCGCGCCGGCGAGCGGGACACGCCTTGGCGCCTTGCCGCTGCTGCAGACAGCAGACCTGCATCGATCGCTGCTGCTCCGCGCGCGCGCGCGCATCGCTGCTTGCCGTCGTGTAGCCGATGCGCCGCAGTCCCGCGCGCGTGGTCCGCGTCGAGCGCGCTCGAAAGTCGAAAGTGAGATACCATTCATGTCGTGTTACGGTTACGGACGGGGGCTGGTCTCTGCTCTGCTCTGAGCGGTCTCCTTGTCGCCCAGGCGTGTGACCGTATCGTACCGGTGGGGGCACCCCCGGCATGCACGCCGGAATACTAGAGCACAAAACCGTGTGGATCATCTGCTCGTCCTCTCCGGACTGACACTGTAGATCTGAAGTTCTGAACAATTTGAAGTAGCGCCGTACGGACATATGCTTCGCCATGCGGTTAATATAAAACACCTGCTGGTTCTATCTGTAACAGTAACTGTGTTTGCCGCTGCCAGCAGGAGTGTGTGTTGTAGGCAGTGCAAGACAGTGGTGGAACTGATGCACGACACAGTGAAACGTTACTACTCGGATGCACCAACACTCACGAAAGCGCGGGAGTGGGAGTTTGCTATGAGGCCCTTTGGCATGGTTCGTCGTGGCTCTGGCTCTTCTCGACACCAGGATGAAGTTATCGTGCAACCACTCACGTTCTGGAAGCGTGCCACCTGTTGTTTACCTCATATCTGCCTCCTCCCCAACCCATTTCTCCTTTCTCATGCCTCTCCTCAACGGCCCTCTCCCTCACCAACGACCATTGCCCCGACGCGGCCGCGCAAAGGTTTCGCCGGAGCCCCACGGTTGTAGCCGTGATGCCGCCAAATTCTCCTCCCTCATCCCACAGTAGCCCTCTCCCTCACCAACGACCATGGCCCTCTACGCCCTTCCTGACACGGCTGCCTCCACCACCGCCAATGCCCCTAACTACCCAGCTACCTTCCCTATCACCTAGTCGCCTTGCCTCCCCCCGGCTGTCGCCTTCGATGTCCGTTAGAGTTTGCAGGAGTTAGGAATAAGAGGGAGAGAAATTGGAGAAAGAGAGGGCACGATTATGAGGAGATGAACTTACCTCAAATCCTAACTCCGGTCTCTAATGCTAGTGAAACGCTCGCCAGAACCCTAGCCACTGACATAGGCGCGGTCAAGCGCAAGTGCGTCACGCATCGTCCATGAGCCGGCTCACGTCACACACTCACATGCCCCGTCGTGTAAAAGCTTTTGCGCAACCGTATATGGCACCATAGAAGTTTCAAGTAAAAAAAATAAAAGAGCTCGTAAAATCAGTTGTCTTCACGAGTTTTGTGAAGAGCCACTGCTACCGCCACAAGCTATGCGAAAAAAGATCCTTAGCATTTTTTAGGAAAAAAATATTTATGAGATCTGCATATCTTTGCATTTAATAGAAAAAATAGTTTTTTACGGTAGAAAAATTAGTTTTGTTAGAAGATGCGCTTGGTTTTGGCGGCGTACAAGTTTGTGCATAAGATATTCAAATCAGTAAACAGCCCGGAATCCAGCTTTATTTGAATAGCAATCTCCCTTTTTTCAATTGAACTACGCGACCAAATTTACTTGATCTGGTTTCAATTCACAGCTCTCCCTCTTTTCAGATCACCAACAGATCAAGGCCTTGTAATTCTAATATTTTTACAAAATAGATACCGTAGTATTTTCGTTTGTATTTGACAAATATTATCCAATCAAGAAATAACTAAGCTAAAAAAAATTCATCTCATAAATTACAGTAAACTATACAATTAATTATTTATTTTATATATATTTAATGTTTCATGTATGTGCTATAAAATTATGATAGAGAATGTGAAAAATTTTGCTAAATTTTTTAAAACTAAACAAGCCCCAAGCGAGGCCGATACTCCTCTGAATTCTGAACGTCTCTCTGTTTCACGTGACCAGAGCGAGGAGAGCGTCGGAGCCGATCGCCGCTCCACTGACAGCGGAGGCGCTGCGAAAACACGCCCTTTTGGTCTCGATCATGCGGTTGCCACGTGCTTCGTTACAGCGCTATACGCCTTTTTCCGTACTTCATCAAAACAAAGCATCATCGGTCATCGAGTGGACAACACGGGGTGATCATCATTATCCGAGATCAGCGATCGACGTCCGAGCCCCCAACGGCAACATCAGGATCAGGGGGGGCGTTGAAACAACTCCTGGCAAAAATATTTGCCGAAAATCATCAGGTACGGATACGACGATCTCATTTTTCATTTGATTTTCTAGCACGGAGCGGGAGACCGAGCACACCGAAATGATTGTTCCTCATCTCGCATCCGCAGCCGGGGCAGCCTTCTCTCAGAAATCCTGACTAGCCTGCTGTCTGCTTTCCTATACTGCTTACTTAAAGAAGAAGAAGAAGATGGCATCCCACTCCCCCCTGTGCAGGTGCAGCGCAGATGCATTCTCTCCACAGCTCCGTCCCCTTCGGGCAATGGCTCCGCGGACTCGGAGTCGGAGCATGAGATGAAGGCCAAGGTCAAGCAACGGAGACCCGGAGAGGAGACGGAAGGCATCCTCGTCGTCGCCGTGCAGCACAGCAAGTCCTGGATAGGTGAGGTGAGGCTGTTTCTTCTTCCACTTGCCGTGTCCTCACTCAGTGACTCTCCATCACATCATGGGCGGTTGCGCTATGCAAGCATGCATGACCGTGGATCCAATCAATCAGGCACCGACCGAATGCTCGCGTCGCTACCACTACCACCTCCTCTGTTCTGTTGGAACTGGTCCAGGAGTTCATAGCTCTCGTTTCGTTTGCATGCATTTCTCGTTGGAGGAACCATCTCCGCTCCGCTTCCTCACACAACACAAACCTGTCAAAGTCTAGCACCTACTACCCTGCTGCCTGGTCTATTAGTAGCTCACAGTATCTTACAGCTTACTCCTACTGCTACTACTTATCTACCCAGGCACGAACAAGCTGTAAAGCCTTGGATCATCTCCAAGCCTTTGTCTCATCGCCTCCACTCATCCCAAGGCCCCCACCCCACAGCTCATGCGCGTGGCTATCAAGAGTTAGTTATCCGGAGGTACGTAAGATAGCATTGCAAAGCAAGACCAACACGCGTGTCTCTTCTTCTGGCTTCTGCCTGCTGTTGCGCTTCATTCTGCTATCAATCAATCGAAAAAAAAAGAGGTTGCTCTGTATCCGGGCGTGGTTTTCGTTCTGTTAAGGCTCCAACTACTTATGCACCACGCGCATGATTCCAGGCAAGCAGCGCAGCGGGGCGTCTGCTGAGTGTGGGCGGCGCCGCTACTGCTTTTTGTGTGGGCGCGTTGAGTGAGTGCAAAGACTAAGCGAGATCGAGAGCGAACAAAAGGGGGAGCCGTGGAGTGGTGGGTTCTTGCTTGCTTCAGGCCTACCTTTCGGCAGCCTTAAGCTTGGTGGTTGTAGTGGCGCGCGTATAATGCGTTTATCCTCCACCAAAGGACCGACCGGACCATCCTTGTAGTATCCATCCATGTAGCTGCAGTAGGCCTCTACTTAGTAGCGGAGATCATGAGCTGCAGAGAGCCAAGGCATCGCCCGTGGCAAAGCTTAAAGAAACCTCACCTCACCATGTGTCCCCCGGTTTAAGGATGTCAATTGTTTAGAAAACCACACGGCTGTCGCTGTCCCTGTCGACGTCGCTGGCTAAGTGGTTGGAGGACTGACTAGTTAGTGCCAGATTAGCCGGGCAAGCCAGCAGCAGCCGATTCCTCCGTGTTGTCCATTATTTAGTTGCTTTGCGCGCGTGCAGACAGAGCGAGCTAGCCTATAGGCTATCTATAGCGAGCTCCGCCGTCGCCATTGCTAGACACCTTAGCTTAGCTCGCTCGCCGGCCTCTCGCATCAGTCTCTTTCCTGCCTGCCGCCCCGCGCTCGTCCATGACAAAAGCGAGCGGGAGCTAGCTGACAGCCGCTTTCGTCTTTTGTCCTGTCGCAGGCAAGCATTCCTCTTGGTCTTGGAGGCGTGGTGGTAGCCGGTAGCTTGTGCTCTGTGCCACCGAGCTCCCGCGGCCTCCGGAAATAAAGATTCGTCATGCAGGCGGCGGCCAAGACAAGGTTTGTTCATGTTCAGTTTCATCCCCTTCCATGCTAAATTCCATGTGCGGTCTGATGATTGCTGCATAGTATGCATTTTTTTTTCTTGTTTATTTATTTCTCTCTGCGTCAATCTTGCCGATGTTCATTAGATTCTCCTCTCCAAGTCAATGTCCGTGCTTCTCTCTCTCCTCTGCTCTTCGCTCTTCAGTTTGGCCATTAGCCCATGTTCCACTCTATTGGAGGTTGGAGCACGCACGAGTTAATCGCCTACTCTATGACTGTACACGCCTCACGAAAGTGCAGGGAGAACTGTTCATCCATTCATGTTCGGACCTCGGCTCAGTGGTGGCGGCAAAGCAACAGAGGCTCCCACAGCTGCAGTCACAGGCTCACTCACAGCTGCAGCGCCGATTTTACACGCGGCTAAGCTAGCAAGGTTTGAGATGGAGTTATGCGACTGGGCGGCTCTAAACTAATGCTTTCCTCCTCATCACCATATGTGTCTGTCCCCTCCTTTCCCATTTATTTTTTACCTTTTCATGGAGCCGAGCGAGGAGGAAGCGGCCAAGTTTTCAAATCACGGCCGCATGTGACCGTGACTGTTCGCAGATAGCTCCATGCGCAAGGGGTGTCCCGTTCTTGAGCTCGGAGCCAAGGAGGACAGGCAGGTCCACTTGTTGCCTAACCAGCATCTGTAAAGCAAAGCCCCCTCTCCACCCCATCACACACTCTGCCCGCTCGGCCTTTTGATCCCCCCGCCCGTGCTCACCTACGCGGCGGCGGAGGAGATTATGTTAAGCTAATGCCGCGGCCCCTTTCGTCGACTCCTGTCCCGGGTCTCGGCGTTGGCGTTGCTCCTCCCCTCCACTTCCTGTCGGCCTCTTGCGCTTTCCGGCCTCGGATTCTTTGTCGCGTGCCCCCATTGCATCTCGCTGCTGCTTCTTCTTCTTCTTCTTCGCTTTGCATCTGAGTTGAGCTGGAGCATCGATCCGCCTCGTCCTTCCGGACGCGGCTTCGGCTCGAATCCACCGCCCTTTAGTTTGGTTTCCAATCAGAGGCAGAGCTTCCAACCGGTTGTACTCGATTTGGATTTTGGAGCTGGAGTCTCCCCACAAAGCAAAAGCTTTCCTTTTTCTTCCTTCCCCTTTGCATTTGACATGAAGAGAGACGCTACAGTTTGCCTTCTGTTCTGAGCATGTTGTCCTTGAACAAAATGCATTTTCTCAAGTTGTATTCCAGCAGCAACAGCTCCAGGTAATGTGCTGCTCGGGGGGTGTGAGCTCGCCGCCTTGCCTTGCCTGTTCTTTGTAGTTTTTGAGGTCCTCGAATTCTTACCTGATGTTGTGGTTGGTTTTCTTTTGGCATGCGTGAAGGAATGGCTCCTTGGAACACCCCACCCGGACGTCCTCCCAGGGCAGCAACAAGGCCGGGCGGACGGCGAGGATGGCCGAGTCGCCCACCGGCCTCAGCCCCAAGGTCGACCGCCGCACGGCGGTGAGCGCCGAGAGAGAGGTAAATGGCGAAAACCCCCCTGTGTCTCTCTGCAGTTGCTCCATTTCAGAATGCTGTTAGATACAGTAATTTCGCCTGGCAGAAGATAAAGCAAGCTTCAGTGTTTCTGTGTGGTAGTGGTAGTACGTCGGTGCTATCATATCAGGGGCACCGTCCAATTAAGTTCGTGACAAGTCTTTGAAAGACTGTTAACTGCTCTTAAATGCGTCGAATTTCTATACCATTTCTCATGGTTCTTGTGATTAGACGGTACCGCTTATATCTGTAGTTTAGCTCTGATACTCTCACTCAATTAGGAGTGGTTGGGTCTCGGCGTCTCGCTTCTGTCTCTCATGATGGAGCAAACTGACAATTAGACTGAAACAGACAAGTATTAGGTACTAGCTAAGTGCCCAAATCAAATGGTCCAGAGATATTGAATGGCTAGCAAATCCGTGACATAATTGAAGCTGGTCCTCGTGTTGCTACCAAACTGGTGGATTAAGATAGCGGTACCAGTTCTGCTACCATCAGTGTCGCTGCAACCAACGGCAAAACAGGCGTATCTGATAGAACTGACTCAAGCCCTTGTTTGGGACCGGGACCAGGAACCGTAATTGACACCCGTGTTTTATTCTCAATCTGTACTGATTATGATCTTGAGAAGCACCCTGACAATAGGAAGGCTAATTTGGTAGTTGCACTTTTTAAACACTCCGATAGTTAGGCTATCAATCATTTTCTCGTACAGAAAACTAATCAAAATTATCAACTAGCATTTGGTTGCAAGATTATCACCGACATTTGAACAGCTACATGTTCTTTTTTCTGGATATACTGGAGATGAGTTAGACAGTTAACACAACAACAGCATTTCTCATGTCCACTGCATTGGTTAAGCTCGCCAGCGTCTCCCTTAAAAAAAAGAGACTTGCTCAATTCAGGTGTCTTGAATTTTAGCTGCTTTGATCCTTTCAAGCCACTGTTATTGCATATATTTATACTGAATTTATAGGTTTAGTTCGTTGCAATTTATGTAGGCGTAATTTGCAATTAAAGGTTTTGAGAATAGAAAACTGGTTAGATAAAACCACAAACTCGACGAAATGTAATCCGTGCTGGCACAAAGACAATCAACAATTTACAAATGTTTCTATAGTTAGATAAATCACAAAATTAACAATTTACTGTCCTAGTTGGTTTCTACAACAGTGTTGTTTGAAATCATATTAAAGTTCCTGCAATACGGGAGAAGTGAAAAAAATAAAAACTGTCACTGTGGAAATCAAACCACCAGCGGTTTTTCAAACGGGGCTTCAGGAGTAGTACAGTACTAACACTACCATCAGTGATCTTGTCGGCATTAATTTGTCCTTGTGTGCAATGAAATCACCAGAAAAGGAGGCCACCGACGACGAAGCTGTCGGAGCTGGAGTCCCAGCTGTCGCAGCTGCAAGACGAGCTCAAGAGGGCCAAGGAGCAGCTCCATTCCTCCGAGCTCTCCAGGAAGCGGGCCCTGCAGGAGGCCGACGACGCCAAGGCGCAGGCCGCCGCGGCGTCCGCGCAGGCGCGCGACTCCGAGGCGCAGCTCGCCGAGCTCTCGTCGGCCGAGGAGGCCCGCCTCCTGGAGCTGCGTCGCCTGTCTCAGGAGCGCGACCGCTCGTGGCAGTCGGAGCTGGAGGCCATGCAGAAGCAGCACGCCGCGGACTCGACCGCGCTGGCCGCGGCGATGGGCGAGGTGCACCGCCTCCGCGTCCAGCTCGCCGCCGCGGCGCGCGCCGACCGCCGGCAGGACGTGGTGGAGGCGCTGGCCACCATCGACGAGCTCAGGGTGAAGCTCAAGGCGAGCGAGGAGGCCGAGGCGCAGGCGCGCGCCATGCACGAGGAGTGCAAGCAGCAGCTGGAGGCGAGCCGGGCCACCATCGACTCGCTGCTCACCGACGGGTCCAAGCTGATGGACTCGTTCAGCCTCGTGGTGAAGGAGCTCGAGGAGTCGCGTGCCAAGGTCAAGACTCTCGAGGACGAGATCGCGGAGACGTCGTCGAAGGCCGCAAGCGACCGTTGCAACTGCTCGGGCTCGGAGTCGGAGGCCGCTGAGCTGAGGGCGGAGCTGGAGGCCGCGGAGGCTAGGTACCAGGAAGAGAAGATCCTTAGCACCGTCGAGACGCAGTGCGCGTACGAGCTCATGGACCAGATAAAGACGGAGTCCGACCTGCGGCACGGCAAGCTCGCGGCGGCGCTCGAGGGCGCAAAGTCCGAGGTCATCTTCCTCAAGGCGAGTCTGTTCGACAAGGAATCCGAGCTACGGAGCGCGCTGGACGCGAACAAGAAGCTACAAGAGGAGACGAGAAGAGACAGCTCGGCCGACGCGCTGAAGAAGCAGCTGCAGGGCGCGCTGCACGAGAATGGGCAGCTGAAGCAGGAGCTGCGTCAGTACGAGTCCGAGAAGGGCTCCGCAACCGCGAGGACGGCGGAGGCCGAGGCGGCCGAGGCGGCGAAGAAGGGCGAGATGGAAACCGAGCTGCGTCGCCTCCGGGTGCAGGCCGAGCAGTGGCGGAAGGCCGCGGAGACAGCCATGGCGCTGCTGACGGTTGGCAAGGGCGGGAACGGCAAGGTCGTGGAGCGGAGCGAGTCGTGGGAGGGCGGCAAGTACGCGGGCCTCTGCGAGGAATTGGACGACGACGCGGCCGCCAGGAAGAACGGCAACGTGCTCAGGAGGATCAGCGGCATGTGGAAGAAATGAGGGTGATCGGACAGCGGAGCGGTGGCCGGCGGCCGCGGCCGCGGCGAGGGTTGTACTACTCTGTAGGGAGCCCTGGGTCTCTCTGGTGTAATTGTTTTGCCGGTTCTTGTGGTGTAAAAATGAAACATAGTAGAGTGATGTACTGGTTGGGGGTAAACGTGCTCATAGCTGTATTATACAACGTGGTATATGGAGGACGAACAATTCGTCCGGGTGTGACAGGGTTGTGGTAGGTCTCCTATGGTTGCATCCGACAGTGTCTAGTCATGAAGAATTCGAATTTGATACTTCTTGTTTTCTTTTTTTTAAAAAAAAGGGAAGTTCGGTTGATTCCTAACCACATTGGTCCACTGTTTTTCATTTTCGGAATGACAGGGGATCTATCTTGATTAATATGGCGCTCGTTTCGGATCTTTGATCTTTCATTTCAGTTGGTAGCGTGCAAGCAAATGAGTATTTCAGCCCAGTTTATGTGGCATCTCAGCCCATTCCACGGTCCAATTGGCAACTTTTTACGGTCCAGTTGGTATGCACAAAACGGTCCAACGTTTACCAGAAGCATATGACGATTACCAATTTGATTTATTTCCAACGCAGCGGTGCCGCCACGAACTACGTGACGATTACATACACCATACTAAAAATGCAGCTCGGTGTTCCGCTTTGGCTCAATAAAAAACAAACAAGCCATTATTGTTCTTCATCATTTCATTTCATGATTCATCACCCATCAGTATGCTCCTAACCTCCTGTACATCAGAGCAATCGAAGCCTCATGTCGGGGCCTAGTTGGAGCAATTGACACAGACGAGTCTATCAGTGCAACTAGGCTGCTAACCCACCTCAGTAGCCTTGCACTGCAGTAACAGTGATTAAGTATAGAGTTCAACATAAAGCTTAACTTGCTGGGAAGGCAGGCAATTCACTTTATATTTAGCACCCCTCTTCACGTGGATGCTACTTCAGGCCTCAGGGTGGAATAGTAACTCAAAACCTCTGGCTCTATACTATGTTAAATTACATGCATCGACCAGTTTGATCCAAAAAAAGAAAACTGATGAGAAGGCAGACAATTCATGTGACTCCATGATCATAAACATGAGTAACAAAACATAATACCAAGAAAATGAATTAATTACAGTAGAGCTCAGGATGCGATATCGTGCACTCAAACCTTTGTTACACATAGTACTGAAAATAAAGAATAACAGCAAGACTCTTACATATTGGACTACATCATACACATCATTACAGCACTAAGTTTGTGAGAACCTTATTCAGATTCCAGAACCAGCAGATTTCACTGCTTCTGTGTTCTGCACTGAAGGCTCATGAGGAGGGCATGCCAATTCCCATGCCGTAATCTGCGCATTGGAAAATCCGTGCCTTCAGGTGGCTGAAAGTGGTTCATTAGAAAGCAGTTAGAAACAAAAGGGTTCAGTAGCATGACCACATAAAGAAAGGTTTAGGAGTTCCTAATATGATTAGTAAAAAAACATGGGCAAGTGACTGCAGACTGAAAAGCAACAAAATGACCCACAATTCTGTTTCAAAAAAGACAAGACCCACAATGAGGTGAGAAGTGGGTTTGTAATTGTAACTATCAACCAGCTACTTCTTTATTGGGCCGTTATACTAGTTTCCTTGGGAGACCTTTTTTCTTCTTCTTTTTCAGTGTTATAACCCCTCTGATATCCTAGTGACTTGTGGTTATTTGTAAGGGCCATTAAGGAACCATTTCCTTGATCTCTCTTTATTATATGATACACAGCTCTCACGCGTTTCAAAAAAGAATAATTAAGCTGCACTTAGTTAGCATTTCACAAAAAATGAAACCTTGACATTTGTATAGCAAACTAGATTATGATTTACATTTTTAACTATCCATCCGAAACATAGCTCCAAGATGCTTATGGATAAGAACATTTAGTAAGGGCACTCACAATGCAGACTCTATCATAGAGTCTAAAGTTATTTATTACCTCGAACAATGTGGACTTAGAGTCTAAATAAGACTTGGAGTCTTATTTTTTCTACCTCTTTCTTCAATAAATATGCTGCCACATCGGCAAAATACCATAAATAATATGTAATTAATTGTCTTAGACTCTGTGATAGAGTCTTGCATTGTGAGTGTCCTAATGTGCCGGAAAAAAATGGTATAAGCAAAGATGGAATATCCTAATTCCTAAGTCACGATAAAGTTTAAAACAATGAATCCACATCATCTGCTGCTTAAAAAGAACACTAAAGGATAAACTCTATTTTACAAAGAAGTAACACGTTTTTCAGCAAACATTTTTCTATGAGATGAATTCAACTAACTGCTGCACTCAACAACCAAAATCCACGCTTATAATGTTGAAAATCAGTTATCAATTAACCTGCAAGAAATAGAGATACACATTCCTGGATCATAATGCATTTTGTTTCAACAACCTGCATTGTGACAGAGTGCTGTTGGAATATTTACCATCAATCTCTGAAAATATTTATCTAAATTCACTGCTGAATTACACTATCACTGTCCAAATGTTCTAAAATGCTTGGCTGAGTTAGAGCCTTAGAGCTTGCTCATTCCAACTTCCAAGTTCTAAATAGTGTGGTTAATTTCAGCGCACTGAACTTTTGCCAACAGAACTGAAGCAGCTCCTTCATTCATACTGTTTTTTCTAATAAAACTGATTTAGCAAAACTAGGAACCTATTTCCCAATAAGAAAGACTCGGCTAGAGCCCAGATAACATAAACAAGGAAAATATCAGACACCATATTGCAGTTTTCAGACTTAATAGGACAAGTTTCTGTTCCCCACTTCTGAACAAAAATGTAATCAACACTCTATTTGTTTGCATACCTTTCGAAGACGTCAGTGGCGAAGCGGGATCCGTTGAAGCAGATGAACCAGAGCAGGATCAGCACCAATATGTCTACTCTAGTTAAAGGGAGAACATTTCAATAACAGTAACATAAACTCCAGTTACTTCGAAAGGAACACCGAATCAGAAACCTCGACCAACAAATTCGAAGAAATGCTGGTAACCCACGTGGGGAATCAACGGATTGCCTGGCCGATAAAAACATTTCCCGCAAGAACGAATCCAACAAGTGCCCACCCAAACCTAAGCCCTGTCGAGACAGAGATACCCAGAATCAGACGCGGATCTAAGATAAGCCCCTAGTTGATGACGGTGTCGAGCGAAGCAAGGTCGGAATTTGTAAGGTAATAAAGAAACTGAATCCGATCGAGTCGCGGCGGAAGGATACTGAATAGGCAGCGCTCCCACCAATCGAGCATGTATAGGCCCATGGTGACGTTGTAGAGGTGGATCTTCTTGCCAACCCAGCTCATCTCGCCGGCCATCTCCTCTGCAGGGTTCTTCCTCCTTACGGAGCGCTTAGCCCTTTCGGATTCGGGAGCGCCTGTGTTCCTCTGGTTCTAGCTGAATTTCTGAACTCTGAATCGATGCTGCTCTGTCGGGGATACGAAGGTTGTCGTTTATAAAGAACACAAAGAAAGGAAAAGCCCGACCGATTCAGTGACGTTTTTGGGCCACCCGGTCAGATTTGAAGTCATCGTCAGCCTTGGTCTAGTTTGGCCGCCTAGTGCACCTGACATTTTCCAACTAGTACAGCACGAACTCGTACCGGGTCCCACATGAGAAGGTAGGAGTACTGGCAACTGGCATCCACATTGGTACTACGTATTGGTAGCACGCGTCATGAGGGTAGCCGTACCCTGCACATAGTGCATACTGAAAAGCGTCCTGTAAGCTGTATTCACCGTTCACCAAAATGCCGTTTAATAAACGGTAGTAGATGAGATCCAACCAGATCATTGAGTAGGTCCTAAATGGTAGTGATTGGAGCAGTTAAATCCGTTTGAACCATCTAAAACGGTGTATACAACCTAAACGGAATAGACTTAAATGTGATTAAACATGTAAAACGATTGCAATACTCCACTGTTTAATCAATAAGACAATTACAATTACCATATTGACACTCGGCTAATTAGAATTGTAAATACATAAGATGGACTGTGGTATATTTTCATTTCCAAAACAATTGTGTTTGCTAGAATTCATATTTTCTTACATATACATAGATGTGCATATATAAATTTTACATGCATACGTATTTATATTTTAGTGGTATTATATAAAGCCAATTAAATAGTTTAACTCCATTTAAATATTGTTAAACAGTGTAAAAATAAAAAAAAACAAAGGGCAACTTACGGTTTACCATTTAACGTTTAGGATAACATTGGTCGCAGCTGAGGATTTTGGACCCCTAAAACAATACATAGGCAACGGATAATCAAGAGCACCGACCGAAGGCGTTGGCATAACTTTGGCCTCCTATGATATGCTCTTCTTAGGGCGCCTCTAATGGCCTTTACAAATCGCCAGCTTGGATCAAATAAATATGAAAGAAACCTAAAGTATCATGAGAGGATAGCAAAAAGGAGGAGAGAGTAGTGACACAGATTTATTTTAGAGTATCACGAAAGAAATATATGTGACAATATTTTGCAAAGAAGGAAATGATACTCTAGTATTTATTTTAGAGTTGGAGAAAAAAAGGTGTAACAAAGCCCCCTGTGACAATATTTTGCAAAAGAAGAAAATGATACTCTAGTATTATCTTTTAGGTAATACAGTATTTTATCAAACATACTAAACACATTGACGTCTTGCTATTCTAACCGTTGCAAAGATAGGACAGCTGAAGGGATGGGGATTTCAAGCTAGAAATAAACATTATTGTACTACATTATGAGCTTGTTGCGTCTTTAGAACATTTCTACTATTTTTCATTTATACTATTCTTGTGATACGCTATCTAAAACATTGGAGGGTGAAATATTAGTGTTTGTTATGTCATTGTCACCCTATCCCTATTTTGTTCAACGTGAGATCACATCCATTTATTCCTCGAACTTATCGGAACTTTTTTTTTCTTCCATACTATTAGTATCAAGTTAGGATCTGAGCATCCGGAGGAGGCCAAATGTACCATCCCTCGGGGGCAATCATCACAGTTTTTCAATTCTAATCAGACCATCGCTTGTAATCCGTACGTTTTCTGCTAGCTAGTAGTGTTTTTCTCTTACAATAAACAAATCAGTGAACAATATTTTTAGTTCTTAGACAAGCGAACAGACTCATATTTGTGGTACTGTTAACAATTCAGATCTGATTGTCCGGAGGAGGCCAAATGTATCATTCCTGGGGGGCAATCATCACAGTTTCCCAATTCTAATCAAACTGTCTTTGCGGTACTGTTAACAATTCAGATCAGCAGTCCCTAGGACAGCAGCATGTGCGCCAACAACACCAACCTCTCCAGGAAAAGGAGCTCGTTCACTGATCACTTGATCGGATATGGCTGTAGTAGGGCCTTGTTTAGTTCCAAATTTTTTGGCAAAATGAGCACTGTAGTAATTTCGTTTGTATTTGACAAATATTATTCAATTATGGACTAACTAGGCTCAAAAGATTCATCTCGTCAATTCCGACTAAACTGTGCAATTAGTTTTTATTTTTATCTATATTTAATACTCCATGCATACGTCTAAAGATTCAATGTGACAGGGAATCTGAAAAATTTTGCAAAATTTTTGGAAACTAAACAAGACCTAGATAAATAGGGTAGCGAGCGTAGGGGCATCAGAGAATGGATGTGGTGTGAGACCACGTTCCGCCATCAGAAATGGCGCGCCACTACAAATTGTTTGCTGACGGGGCGCCTCGATCCACATGGATCGATAGAACGCAGCCGAACAGGACGTTGCACTGGCGTGGGAGTGGAAACAGGGCGCATGACGACGCATTTCGTGCCTTCGCTTCCGCTCCTGTATCCTCCTCCTGCAAAGGCTGCAAGGTCGTTGGGTGTGGCAGCATGAGAGGCCAGCCCCGGCCCGGCGGCCCGGGCAAGCGACCTGTCGCTAGGAGGGAAATGGGTCAGCTCGGACGGTCGGACCACGGGTTGATTTAAATTACTAGCTAAAATCATAATGGATATTATGTGCCGATCCAAAATACTGTCACTCTACTTTAGTATTCATATATGTACACAGCATGGGCTTTAAATTACTAGTTAAAATCCTAATGGATATTATGTGCGGATCCAAAATGTTTATTATTCATATATGTACACAGCATATGGGTCATACACTGAACAACTAATTAGGCGTAATTACTATACTCATGAAATCCATGTGCTTATAATTTTATAGAACTCCCAACCAGTGCACAACCAATGCCATCCTCGTGGTGATGGCCCAAGTTGACCTTAACAATGCTGCATGAGCTTAACAAATTCTGCATCGGGTCACAATTTTTTTATTGAACCTCAGTAATTGGGTTGAATACGAACGTGTGAGCTTTGAGTGAAAGATGATTCATAATGGGCACAAACATGTGAATAAGGATCGAGACTTGGTATCATCAGGGTAGATGATGATGCAACAATCTTCTTAAGAGTTGAGATTACATGTTACGAAACCAATCCTCAACCTAGGTTAACCGATGGGTCACTAGGGCAATACCGTTGCGGCCACGTCAAAACTGCAGCACCGAATTCGTCCATCACCCTTGCGGTGGGTTTTTAGCGTCAAAATGAACTAGGATACGACGGCGAGGCTGTAACCGTCGCAGCAAACCAAACACGCACAAAAAATGTGGTGTGTGATAGAAAGACAGGATCTACTAGCAGTATATCGAGTCGGGATACTAGATACAAATAAAGACATCGGTACATATACACGCAGTAGATCTATTACATCGAAATAGAATTAAAGAGACACATAGATCTGGGAGTTTAGGTTTCGACCGTCAGCGGCGGGAGCAGATCCGGAGGCGTCCATGGCGAGGGTGTTGAGGTTGCGGCGATGTAGATCACGGCGACCTTCGGGCCTCCAGCGGCACTGCCCAACGACGGCGGAGAAAGGAGATGGCGCAGTGGTGCTTCCCGACGCCACTGCGTAAGACGATCGGATGGCCTAGGGTTTGTCGAGTGGGTGACGAACTTAGGTTAGCGTGTCTGCGGCCCCCACTCCTGTTTATATATAGCGCAGCGCGTCGGGGGCCCACCAACCATGGATCGGTTGGGCGCCCCCGATGAGGACGCGATCCAGAGGGAAAAGGCCCCAGCCGTTGGGTTGGGTCTGAGATCAATCTAACAGTGTGGTGCAACAAGGTAAGACCGCAAACTAAACGCACCCTAGATCTAACTCCATGGATCCGTTTCAACCTTACGGTTACGGCTCATTGGCTTTGTTGTAGGCGGGTGAGCTAACACCTCAATAGCATTGATCGACCGCCGTTGCCACCGTTACCTCCGCTGCCCTGCCTCGCCGCCCCCGTCGTTCCTACCTCCGCTGCCGTGGGGAAAGGTAGCTGGGCGACTTGCCTCATTGCCCAATCTGGCATTCGGCACGTGCGAGAGCACCAGGAACCGAGGGCAACACAAGGATGCCCATGGCCACTAGCCCCCCCGTGGCGTGGCCTCCACCGAGTTGGCAAGATCCAGCATCCAGGACAGAGGACACCACGACCGCGAGGGGCTGGCGCGCGTAAAAAAAAAAAACACACAGGCGAACGGATCTCATCTCGCAGGTCGCAGCCTCTCCGTTGCACTGACACCAACGCTATTCTAATTTCTAATCATAGGGAGTATGATGTGCCATTGCCAGCCGTTCCATCGCCTTTGCCCTTTGGCCTTTGCTCTCGTCTCCACTCTCCAAAGCATGGGCCTATCTGCCTATGGGAGTAAAGAATGGCTGGCAGGCAGGCAAAAAAAACAGCAAAAGATAGTACTGTAGCCTGTATACAAAAGGCCAGCAGCGTTTCACTGGTCACTGCATCGTCAACAGATAAAAGCTGTAAAAAACGGCCGAGCGAAGCCTTTCCAGGCCTTTTCCAACCTTGGAACGTTTAATGACGGAGTCACCGAGGTGTAAATGGCCCCATTTAACACGGGCATTTAACGGGATCAAGTTGGAACGGCGGGTGGACCCCTCTAACCTAAGCTAACAGCGTCAATTACATGTGGGCCTTGCAGTTAGTACCGGTGGGCGCCGCTGGGTGCTACTCCTCCTACTTCCGTAGTACCTGCTCTACGGTTGCCCACTACGTACAGGGTGCCGGAGCAATCCCCGCGAAGATAGAAAGACCCGCGTCCGTCCATGACGTGTGGGCCACCAGCCGGTTGGCCGGCTGCGGGAGCGGAGGCGCGGCGCGGGGCTGCAGCTACAGGCTGCAGCCTGCAAGGCCTGCAGCCCACAGCCACAGGCCAAAGCCAACGTCTCCTGCTCGTACCACCAGTCGTCGCCACTGGTAACGTCTTCTGCCGCGACTGGTCCGCGGCCGCGGTGGGGCCCAGCTGTCATGCCCGTCCCGCTGCCAATATATAAGAGGTGAGCAGGGACAGCGCCTTTCGGCTGGCACCCGGAGCGTGACCGTCACGAGGAGGGAGGAGATCGGGAACGGCTCGTCGCCGCCGCCGGGCCCCGCTCCTCACCGCACCCCACCTCCGGCTGCCCGCCTCCCTCGCCGCCGTGGTCCGCGGCCCGAAGGGCAGAGCGGGGCCACGCGCCCAGGCGGGGGTGAACAGGGCGGGACGGGGTCGCCGGCCGGGCGGTGGGGTGGGCGAATCGATTCTGCGTGCGCGGCTGGGCAAGCCGATAAAAGGGGGCGCCTTTGGACTGGTGAGGAAAGCGAGAGAAAAAAGGTTTTGGGCTGCTTGCCCTTGCCCTTCCACTTCCCATCCTCGCCTTCTACTTTCCTTTTCGCCCCCGGTTTATTTTTTTTTTCTTCGTCCTGGATGCGTTGGTCGCGTGTTTGATCTGACTATAAGCCGCCGTAGAGGAGGAGGAGGAGGAGGTGATATATGTTCGTGCGGTGGGCGGTGGCTTCCGAGGGCGACCAGAGTTAGGTCCTTGGCGCCTTCAGTGCGGTGAGGAAGGTGAGGGTCTCAGGGCTTTCTGTGGTTGCTTCACTAGCTTCGACGTGAAAGCTTGTCTTTCTCCCGGTAAATTGGGATCTTTTGGGGGGTTTCGCCCGCCCCGGTGTTTGATTCCTTTTGGTTGGCTTTTGCCTGAGGTTTTGTTTCGGGTTTTCCTGCCTGGTTTTGCGAAGCGATTGTGGAACAGGGGGTGCGGCGGGTGCTTCAGGCACAGGTGTTCGAGAGTCAGTCATCCCGTTTGTGTTTCGTCCTTCCGGTGAGTAATTCCCCGCTGAGCGCTTGATCGAAACGCCACACGAAGTGTGTCAAAACGCGCCTTTCTTCTTCGTTCTGTGAAGTTGCCTTTTATGGCGAAAAATTGTGCGTTGGTTCGAGAAGAACACGCCACACAGCTTGCCTGTAGGCTCAATTCCACATAGTTTGTGGTTTCTTCTGCTCGATTCAGTCAAATATTTGGTGTATCGTAATCCTGCTAGTTCGTGGTGAAGACGGGATTTTATTTCCTTTTTTTGGCTGTACGACATTTGAGTACTGGGAGCTGGGAAGCTGTTCCTGTTGTCGATTTGTGGTAGAACCGTACAACTTCTCTTCATTTCGCATATTCTCTGGTACTGGTATTATAACTTTCTTTTTTTAGAATTTTTATTACTCCTGGATGCATGAATTATGAGAGAGTCCAAGAACACTAAGTAGAACGTTTGATCCCTGGTTTATTACTACAGATTTTTTTTCCGTATTTTCCATCATGTTTTGGTTGCAGTTGCAAATATTAGATTCTGCTGGTCAAATATTTGGGTACAGCCTTTTTTTTAGTGGAGACATTCTGGCACCCCTTTGATCTGTTCTTGTACTTGCACGCTTGCAGCTAGACATTGAAGGCGCAGTAAAAGAACCCAAAGAATGGGTAAGAAAGGAAAGTGGTTTAGTGCGGTGAAGAAAGTCTTCAGCTCCTCTGGTACAGATGGAAAGGAAGCAAAGGTATGTCGAAATTCCCTATTCACAGGGTCATCTGTTCTTTCATTTCAATCTATATGACTTGTGGGCTTGTGGCTACTATGAAAGGCTGAGAAAGCAGACAAGTCAAAATCCAAGAGGAGATGGCCATTCGGAAAAACGAAGAAGCACTCCGAGCCTTCGATCTCAACGGTGGCAGGGACTGCTCCGGTAGCTCCGTTGCCATCACCACCACCAACTCAGCCCCACTCTCTGGAGATTAAAGATGTCAATCCACTTGAAACAGACAGTGAGCAGAACAAGCATGCCTACTCTGTTGCGCTTGCATCTGCTGTCGCTGCTGAAGCTGCAGCGGTTGCTGCCCAGGCTGCTGCGGAGGTTGTCCGCCTCACAGCAGTTACCACGGCTGCACCAAAAATGCCTGTTAGTTCAATGGAAGAACTTGCTGCCACCAAGATTCAGACTGCCTTCAGGGGTTATCTGGTAATTCATCTGCACTTGTAGGTCATTTACTACTTGCTTCTGTTATCTTGTTGATGTCATTGCACTAGCCCTATAGTAAGAAAATTCAGATCCTCTGATGACTGCTGTGGGTCACTGTCTTGAACTTATTAGCACTTGAGACTGCAAACTAACTTTTGGTTAATACTCGTATTTTGTAAGACATCTGATTTGGTTGGTAAAGCGTTGCTATCTAATTCATCATTGTGTCTCTTAATAATCTGTTGTTTTTAGAATACAGCCAAGATCTCACTTTGCTGGTCTCTTTCAAACATATATTTGCCTGATGTTTCCAATATTATGGTACTTAAATGAGATGCTGATGCTAATGTTACAGCTGAAAAAACAAGTTAAAGCGTGACTGAACATGATCTATTGAGAATACTTCCACTGATCTCATTGGATTCATTGACCAATATGTTATGCATGTTTCGTTATTTTTCTTTCTGTGATATTAATTGCTTACTAAATCTGCAAAAATAAATTTCATTTTTAGGCAAGGAGAGCATTGCGGGCACTAAGAGGGCTAGTTAGATTGAAGTCGCTTGTTGATGGAAATGCTGTCAAACGCCAAACCGCTCACACCTTGCAATGCACACAAACAATGACAAGAGTTCAAACTCAAATCTATTCTAGAAGGGTGAAGTTGGAGGAGGAGAAACAGGCTCTTCAAAGGCAGCTCCAATTGAAACATCAAAGAGAACTTGAGAAAATGAAGGTGAGCACACCATTTTGATGCAAGTCTCTAAACTACATTGATATCTATAGGAAAACAAAATAATGTTTTTCCTTTATCCCTATGTTTTGTACCATAATTTAGAACATAATGTTGCACTCAAGTAGAATAGGACAGTCCTGATATAAGAGATTTCTGACACTTAATTTTTCTTATCAGATTGATGAAGACTGGGATCACAGCCATCAATCCAAAGAGCAAATTGAGGCCAACCTTATGATGAAACAGGAAGCTGCAATGAGACGAGAAAGAGCCCTTGCATATGCATTTTCTCACCAGGCTAGTTGTCTCTTTTGTTTCTGTGGAGTTAGCATATTATTTTTCTTGTTTAGCTAGCTGGCCCAACTTCTGTTGCTACATTGATTTGTTCTATGCATGTAGCTCTGTTTCTCACTCTTTCGCCATTCTTTTTTCATATGCAGTGGAGGACTTCTGGTCGAACTATAACCCCTACTTTTACGGAACCTGGGAACCCTAACTGGGGCTGGAGCTGGATGGAACGCTGGATGACCGCTAGACCTTGGGAGAGCCGATTGGTGGCATCAGACAAGGATCCTAAAGAACGTGCTCTGACAAAGAATCCAAGCACCATTACTGTTCAAGCCGCATCTGTACCCCGTGCCATCTCAATCCAGAGACCAGCTACACCAAACAAGTCAAGCCGGCCACCAAGCCGGCAGTCACCTTCAACTCCACCATCGAAGGCCCCATCAACCTCAGGAAAGACCAGGCCAGCAAGTCCAAGGGGCAATTGGCTGTACAAGGAGGATGACCTGAGGAGCATCACAAGCATCCGCTCTGAGCGCCCAAGGAGGCAGAGCACAGGTGGAGGAGGCTCAGTCCGGGATGATGCAAGCCTGACGAGCACACCACCTCTCCCCAGTTACATGCAATCGACAGAGTCTGCAAGGGCGAAGTCTCGATACCGCAGTCTACTGACTGAGAAGCTTGAGGTTCCTGAGAGAGCACCTTTGGTCCACTCTGTTGTTAAGAAGCGCCTGTCGTTCCCTGTCGTCGATAAGCCAAGTGTTGTGCCGACAGATAAGCCAAAGGAAAGAGTGAGACGCCATTCAGATCCTCCGAAGGTCGATCCTGCAACACTGAAGGATGTCCCTGCTGCTTGATCAGGCCTTGTGATTTAGGTTTTGTGTTTTTTTTTTAACTCCGTGATGTATTATCTGAGTTAGGTTGTTTTACTCCTGTCATGTATGATCTGTCCGGGTTGATTTGAGATAATTCTAACTGTGTTTACAGACAATGCGTGATGCTAAATGTATGTGTGGTTGGCTTTCAATGTACGGATATGGCAATATTTGACTAGACTTTGTTAAGGTGCAAATACTACAGTCCATCTGTCCATTCCTAAGAGCCGTTATCGTTGGCATATCTCAATGGTCTTTAAATTTTCTTTTCTGAAGATGCTATGCGCACGGATATCAATCGAGGCACTTCACCAGTTCGGCAAGGGAGATTTTTTTAAAAAAAAGGCCCAAAAAACTGAAATATTAAAAAGAGCCTTTTTTTTAAGCCAAAGAAGTAAAGAACGTGGTGTGACTAGCTGGCATGGCCAAAAAACACTTGTCAGCTGAGTTACGCCATAGTGAATGGCGTGATTGTCTGATTGAGCATTTGAGCAGAGCAGGTGAGTTAAGCCAACACCGTTTGCATGAATCATTCGCTTGTATCCGGTATCATACTTCTTCTTGTAGTTTTAAATATTAAAAATCTTCTTGTAATACTACTAATAACCTCTTTAGCTTTAAAATAGACCAAAAAGTCTGAGAAAAATTATCTAAATTTATAGTTCGGATAGCATGCGTGTTTAGGTAAAATCCAAAGTTTCTTAAAACACATGCTCAAAGTTTAGTTTTAATTCAAAACTAAATTTAAAAGCATTCGAATTGAATGTGTCGAGTCACTAGTTACTACCATGACACCTAAGTGCTCTAAGGGTTGCTCTATGATATAGTCGATTCATTGCGATAGTATAAGCGGTTTGCTCCATTCAATTTCCTAAATCCTTGGCTCATTCATGGCATGCTCTTCTATTAGCATTATGCTTAATCTCTTGGCCAGGATTTCATATCCCTTATCATGTCATAAGCCATCCTGTATCAATATTTGCATGTTCAAATCTATCTATCCATGCTGCTATTAGAACATCTTTTCTTATCTCATAGATACACTTTCATTTTTTATATATCCACACCTACCTCTATCTTTCCACCATGTTCTCATGCAGATGGCAGGAAAGGGAAAGGGGAAGGCAATAAAGGAGCCTAGATAGAAGAAGGTCAAGACAAAGAGGCGCTGAGAGTGCATGGAGCAGGCCACCCTGGCCATGCTAGTTTGGGATTCAAGTCAGAGCCAAGGCAGCGGTCGAAGGATTTCAGAAAGATAGACCCGTATAACAACAACTGTTTGAGGAAAGTTAGTCGATGAAGACTAGCTGGACAGACATTCACCCAAGAGTAACTTGAGGAGATGAGACAATTCTACTCCAGACACTAGATCTCCACCTTAATTTGCTCCGGAGGAGTTGTCACTAACCGCTACCTGTCAGCGCCCTCGTACTAGAGGATGCTTAACAATGCCCTCTCTCTCTCTCTCTCTCTCTCTCTCTCTCTCTCTAGAGAGAGAGAGAGAGAGAGAGAGAGAGAGAGAGAGAGAGAGAGAGAGAGGCACAATAGGTTGAGCATACCAAGCAACCCTAGTACCCCAAAGTTCAATTTAGAGACTTCTAAGGCTTCACCATTAGGACAATCGAGAGTATTTGTTTTCGTGCCCCAGAGGTGTGGTTTCCTCGAGTCAAGGAGGAAGGCACCAGTAGCAAGTTTTGGACCGCCACTCATCTAAAGGAGGTACTGTGATAGGGGGATGACCCTAACCGACTAGAGGCATGTTGGTTGTATAGGGTTGGAGCGTGCAACAGGTACACCAATCTGGGGGCCCTTCAAGAGGCTTCAGGGCTTTGTTCACTTGTTCATCAAGGTGGATGGAATCGTAATACCATAGTACCTTGGGTTAGAGAGGGAGTATGTTCCCCAGTTTTTGCTAGAGATGGACCATAGAGGCTGTACAAAGAGATACCAAGGACAGACGTTGGAGTGGCCAAGTCAGACAGGAGTGTACAAAAGATTTCTATAAAGATGCTTGTTCCACCCGGTTCTGCGAGAGTTGGAGGCTCGTTCACTACACCAGCAGGTCAAGCAACCCTTCATCGATGGGTCTCTCTGCACGCCAGATCGTTTGCTACCAGAGGTGTACAACTGGTACGTCTTACACATTGCATTGCCCCTGGGGCTGGGGTTGGGGGCAACAAAGAGTCATTGATGAGTTTGCAGCAGTGGTTGCTTCTTTCACTCTGGACCAGAGAGCAATTCGAGTTCGTCGGCTTCTTTTTTAGTGAGAAAAAATGAGATTGAGAACATAGTTGCAGATGCGATCAGAATTGGACATAACTGGATTTACCCTTACCTGATGAGAGCTACTTGTTGAGTAGGATCACATATGCGAGCCACCAGGAGATCTACGAGGTGTCTACCCATGAGCTCCTCACTTACCTTAGTCCTTGAGGACAGGGAGAAACACACATAGGAGGACGGAACACTCATCGCGGCTGAGCATGGAGCTAGATTTGGAGGGATAGTTTGATTGACCTCGACTCGAGGACTGACACTGAGAACAATAAGAGCACTCTGAATGGAGAAACTACCTATAGAAACCACACCTCCAAATGCAGAACCTGGAGCCCTTGTCCAGCAGCAGACCCAGATGGCCCAGATGTTCACTTTAATTAGTGGCTGCATTGGCCATTGGACAGCTCTTCCGGGATGTAGTTGCAAAAAAAATTGCAAAATTGACGTTGTAACATTTTCGTTTGTATTCGCCAAACATTGTCCAATCATGAACTACGTAGACTTAAAAGATTCCTCTCGTAAATTACAGACAAATTGTGTAACTAGTTATTTTTTTAATCTATATTTAATGCTACATGCAGTGCCACAAGATTCAATGTGACGAGAAATCTGAATTTTTTTGCAAAATTTATCAGAAACTAAACAAAGGCCTTGGTGATACTCAGGGTCAGCCGGTCATGGACAGCCTCAGTTGTCAGCTGGTCTACGATTTTAGAGGTTTCTTGCCGGTGCCAGTCCAGAGCTTCCCTGAGTCAGACTGGTTTTGCTCGCCCTGTTGCTCCACCAGGCACCAGTGTACCCAGAGACAGACCCCAGAACTTCACTTGTGCTCACAGAGACAGGCCTGAGAACTTCACTTGCGCGAAGTTCTGTTGTAGCTCCAGAGGTTTCCGTGCCTGCATCCGAGCCAGTTGTGCTTTTTTATCTGCTTATTAGCTATTGGAATCTTTTGCATAATTTTTTTCTTAAATATTGTAGTACACAACTTTTGGTCAATATATACAGCTATTATAATATACACTGCTGCTACTGAGAGTGGTAATTCCATTTTCTGGTGAGAATTAGCATGAAAATGGCCAGGTCTTCCAAGTTCAAACTATGCATTACCTGCAAAATGCAACAAGATCTTGCACTTCTGCAGTACACACTGCTGACAGCACTTTTTCCAAATGTAGTGCCAGCCTAGAGTGAGTGGATGCCCTTGGCCTTCTCAATTGCGTCTTTGATCTTCCGAGTTGGCTCTTCAAAAAGTATCGCTGGATCATCGAACTGTGCTGCGAGGCTGGTCTCATCAAGGAATGCACGGAACGTGTCGGCAACAGAGCTGGAGAGCGACTGCAGGTTGTACCCGCCTTCCAGGAAGAAGACACAGCGGCCACCACAGAGTTCCTTCGCCAGCTGCTTGATGCTGAATGCCAACATGTAGAACGTGCCTGTTGTGAACTGCAGGCCAGCCAGAGGGTCCAGCACGTGTGCATCGTATCTGAGACGTACATGATCGAGTCAGTTCGGCTAGCCTAGAACACTGATGATCTGTGGGTTCATATAACCAAGGGAGTTATTTCTCAGCACGTTCATGAGCTGAAGAGCTTGGTTTTAAGGATGGATAGGAGGATCTCACCCGGCTGAGACAAGGATTATATCAGGCTTGAATCGATGAGCCGATGGAGCAATGACCTCATCAAATGCATATCTCATTGCGTAGTCACCTGCACCACCGGGCAGAGGAAGGTTGAGTGTCGTGCCTTCACCATCACCCTGCCCGACTTCATTGATCTTACCAGTACCAGGGTAGCTTCCAAGCTACATCACACATGGAAAACAAAGAATGGTTCAGCACCTAGTTGCATAAAGAGATGTCACAGACTCACAGAAAACAGGGGTACAAAACCTGGTGAGTTGAGAGGAAGAATATGTCTGGATCAACATAAAATGCATCGGATGTCCCATTGCCATGGTGAACATCAAAATCTATTATCATCACACGCTTTAGTCCATGTTGATGCTGAGCGTACCGAGCTGCCACTGCGATGTTCCCAAAGACACAAAAACCCATGGGACCTTGAGGAACAGCATGATGTCCTGGTGGCCTTACTAAAGCAAAGCCAAGGGGCGGATTAGGACCTAACTTTGACGCTGCGACCTAAGAAAACATGCAATATTTCTCGGGAAAACAGCAATGCAAAGTTATAAAAAAAAACATGCCGAAACCACCATAATAGTCAACAGAGAGAAGATTAGTTACCACTGAATCAACCAATGTGATGCCGGCACCAGCTGATAGAAGTGATTCTTGGAAAGTCTATAAAGAAAATAATGGAACGACTTAAAATGATGATATCTAAAATTTTGCTGATTCCAGTAGTATGCACATTAATAGGTGAAGATGGAACAATCAATGAGTAGCAACTTAAAATTATATCACAGAAAATTTGAGTGATGAAATCAACATGTCCTATATACTTTAATACCTTTCTTGAAAAAAATTTGGGTGATGCCTTAGTGCCAGTTCAGACTTCATTAAAGTGTTCCTCAGTGTCAAATTTATGGATCAGAATTTATGCAGTTATCCGTAACATCAAAATCATAAGGCGTCTGAATGAATCACTAGTTCATACTTCTCATGACAACCGCCAAATAAGAAATAATATATAATGCTATCAGTTGTAAGCATGCTGAGTAATACTCTGTCTATTTCCTAGTTCCGACCAAATTAATACTGGCACGACACAGTAGAGTGCATGCACAATTAGCATCAGAAGCATGTAAAAACGAAAAGGGCACATGCATAAAGCATTACAGTCTCTGTAGCGTATGTTGGTCCAGTCCCTTCAATAAATATCAGACCTTCATCTGAAGCTCTACGCATAGCCTGCAGCCACATTCTGCCACATATTAAGCAATTTGCAGCATTATTTCAAACCTATCTAATAGGTTTTCACCAGTGAGAAAAGCAACTTATTATCAGAAAAGTAAGAATAAATAAGGACAGCTTGATGACAAGTACCTTTTCGAGTCCAGTGATGTAAGATCTTGAATGAACTCGTGCAACATCATCTAGAGAAGCCGGGTTGAAATTTTGAATTTCAAGAACCTGTGAACCACGATGCTGAAAACTAAACAAATGAGATGACATTTAACTTACGAATACTCGTCCTTTTCTAGTTAAATGCAATTGTACATGGTATAAGAAAGAAACATGCCAAAAACCCAGAAGGTTTGACTAAAGGCAGAAGGAACTGTTGAAACATAGTGAGATAAGACAATGTCCTCAAGTTGATTGCTCATCCTATTTCTTTTTATATGACTCAATTTTAGCATGGCTTCAAATAAAGGTAAACTGAAACAATAAAGGTGTTTTCTTTAAGGTCAAGTTCCAAAAATAGTTGTGAATATTTGAAGTAGTATTGCTGGTATACCTTGGGACTAAGCTCCAATTTCTCAAGAGCATCAACTATTGCAGGAACTCTTTTGTTAGATTCTGGATGGGCTTCCTGAATACCAAAAGGAAGAATTATATGAAATATAAAAGTTTGAGTCAACAAGCAGCTCATGAAAATGAATAGCACAGCATTCATGCAACTGAATGTATTCTGCTATGAAACAGGAAACCTGAATTGCTTACTTTGTTATGACCCAGGGCAGGAGAGGTACAATAGAGAATACGAGCATCGAGAAGTGAATCATCAGGTATTGCTAAATTCTTTGGAGCATTGCTTTTCTCTATAGAAGCTTGATCCTGATTTGCTGAGCACTGTGCCCTCCAACTCCTGATTTGTTTTTGTTCTCTTCCCGATGTTTGGAAGATGCTCCTCCAAATTAAGGGATGAGGATGATGACTTCCAAAGGCACAGCAGTGTCTGAACAAAGGCGACATCCTACCTGAAAAAAAGAGACAGATTTCCCATATACGTTACACGAATCATTACAACTGCATGTGGACAGAAAATAGAAAGCTAAGATCAATAACTTAGGCACCAACTGCACACTCCAACTTGGTGGTTTGTAATAAATTGGAAAAAATATTGTCATCCTTATACAAGAAAACTGCTTAGTATAAGCACTATATCATGTGAAAAAATTGAATATAGCACGTACAAACTCCATCCTACCAGATGTAAGTCAAACGTTTGATGAAAAATGGAACAACAAACGAAATTACCACTCCGTACTAATATGTGAAATCATTTTTATGAGACGAGTGCCAGTAAATACCAAGCTCCAAATGAAATCAAGGTCTTTCCCAATCATCTTCTTCTCTACGAGTAACTAAGGGTGTGTTTAGTTCCCCATAAAATGCAAAATGCCAACTACTTTGGAATGATGGAATGCAAAATGCCAAAATTTTTAGGGTTATGTTTAATTCCATAAAAAATGCAGAATTTATTGCCCTCATGAGGGCCTCTTGGGGCTCGTTTGGACTTTTTTTGGCCTCTTGAGACCAAAATCCAAAATGGAGAATAGCCACTTTTTGCCAAAAATTTTGCATGGTGTTTAGTTTTATTATGCAAAATGATGGACCAAAACCTAAAGTTTTTTGGATGAAAGGGGAACTAAACACCCCTTAAGCAGTGTAGTCTAGTCACACTCACACCCCACTCCACTCTAGCATAACATAATTACATAACCGAGCCACAGTAAAAGGTGATAAAGTGTCAAGGCATATAATTCTAGCATTTGGTTTTAATCTGGGGGCAGAGCCAACAACAGGACCTCTTGATTCCAACAGCTTCCGGCGTGTAAATCAACATGCAGTCTTATAATTCCTATATAAGAAAATTCTTATATAGATGTGCTGGTTCTGCTTCACATGAACATTTCCACGAGCAGTTGGTGGCAGAGGCGGACCCAGTAAAGGACACAGATGTACCGTGTATTTTTTGCCAAAAAAAAAACCGAAAAAGCTTGTAGGCATAACATAAGCATTCTACACTAATAATTGGGTAGAGCTTGGGTTTGGTGGGTGCTCGTTTTCGCACAGCAAGGGCGGAAGAGAAGCGGTGCGCATACCTGGTGGGTGCTCGTCGCCGGCGAAAGGTCCCGAAGATAGAGACCTGGGCAACTGGCGTTAGGCGGTGGCGGCGGCGGCCGCCCCAGTAGTCGCCACCGCAGTCCACACTCCACGGAGCGCACGCGGCACGCGATAGGATAGGACGGGGAGAACCGAGAGTCCGAGAGTATGCCGGGGGCGGGGGGAACTTTCGATGGAGAACAAAAGGCAGGTCGCGAACAGACGCTGTTTAGATTGGAATGAAAATTTACATCGCATAGGTTGGAAGGACGTTGGGAGGGATTTTTATAAACTAATAAAAAAACAAATTACATAGTTCGTTTGGAAACTGCAAGACAAATCTATTAAGCATAATTAATCTGTCATTAGCACATGTGGGTTACTGTAGCACTTAAGGCTAATCATGGACTAACTATGCTTAAAAGATTCGTCTTGCGATTTTCAACCAAATTGTGTAATTAGTTTATTTTTTATCTACATTTAATGTTTCATGCATGTGTCCAAAGATTCGATGGGATAAATGAATAATTTTTAGGTGGGAAACTAAACAGAGCCTTATTGAGATTTTTTATTTTTATTTTGCCCCTTCAATTCTAGGTCTTATTTAGTTCTCGGGATAAAAAAATTTATCGTATTGTAATACTTTCTGTATAGCAATTATTATATCCAACTACAGACTAACTAAACTTAAAAATTCATCTCACAGACAAATAGTACAATTAATTATTTTTTATCTATATTTAGAGCGGTCTAGCTCCGGGTGAAGGCGACGATGAAAGTTGCTACGGCGCTGCACGCTAGCGGCGGCGGCGCGGTGCTGGAGCGGCCGCCGGCATTCGATCAGTCCCAGCTCGACACGCTCCCCGTCACGCATGAAGGAGGCGACCCCGGAAGGGCCAAGGACGGGATCGGAGGCGCTCCGGGAGCGGCGACAGCTGCAAGGTTTTGCTCGTGGATGACGTGCGCCACACCGAGAATGTCCGTGGCAATCGTTACCACAGTGCTGTCATCACGCATCTCCAATCAGGCATCCAGTCGTTTGCCTTTTCTTGTACCACAGTACCACCCAGTTAAGTAGTAGTACGTAGAATGCTAACTTCTGCAAATTGTTGCCACTGATGTTGCAGACTTGCGGCATAGTATGAGGACGTGTGTGCTTATTAGGCAATCGAATATTAGTACTGTTTTTGTGGAGGTGTTGTGCAAACAAGCGTTACTATGATTAACAAAAGGTTTTTTAGATCCACCGTGCCCAGTGTCACAATGTTCATTCGTGACGCTGGCGGACACAAGTTTGTATTTTGCGTCCAGACCTCGGTGGTTTGGGAACATGCTGCCTCTCATGCACAATACAATGCAACTTGTGTCCGTGAGCGGGTGCTGAAGATATATATAGGACAAGATTTATTGTCCATTGATGTTGGAATAAAGATAATACTCCCTCCATATTCATAAAGAAGTCGTGGTCTCCAAAGCATAACTTTAACTCTTTGTTTTTATAAAAATATTTATCAAAAATAGTATATGTATATTTTTATGAAAGTATTTTAAAAATAAATATATTTATATGGTTTTCATATTTTCAAATTCATCAATTTAAAAGTTATTCATGATTTATATTCCTAATGTTTGACCCAAACCTTATCCAAAACAACATTTTTTATGAATATAGAGGGAATATAATATAACAAGGGGGCCAGGGTCTATATATACCTTATTTAGGGCGTCTTTAACAAATGAGCAATGGACAAAATCTTGAACCTTATATGGATCTAAAAAGAAGCAATCCAAGAATATGCATGAAATGTAGTTGTGAATCAAATTTTATGTTCCAATGTGGAGGTGTTTTGATTTAGAGTCTCTACAAACTAAAGTCAACTTTGTACATATAAAAATATGCACAAGTATACATAGATGCAGCGCCAGCTTTTTTCTTTATATATTTTTATCCCAAATTTGTTACATAAAAGCGTATCTGACCATTTTATTATTGGGATACAAAAGCTCTTAATATCACTGCTAGATATTAGATATCTCAATAGTGCAAAGATAATTGCAATAAAAATGAACCATGTTTAATCAGCTATAGTACTAGGCTAGAACCTCAACAAATCAAGGACATTAAATGAGCTAATCTAGCATAGTATCGAGGTGGCATAATATAGATGAAGGGAAAATGGCCAAAGTTTCGTAGAATGAAATGAATTTAATGAGGATAAAATTTATTTACACTATTTTAATTATATGAGTCTTATAAACTGGGATATGAAATCTCCAATTGGACCCACCCTAGTAGGATCATGATTCACGACTCACAAGTTAGGTGAAAAGATAAGTACTTCACTTTTAGGAAAGTATAATTATAGCTATAACACCATAAAAGTTTTATGAGTATTAAATAAACACCAAATTAATAGGTATGCTAAAATGACACCATATTAATAAGGAAAGATATTACCAAAGTTTTATGTGGGTACAATGACACAATATAATTAATATTTATGGCTACTAGTAGATATAATATTATATTCAGTAATTAAATAATGGTATTCAATATTAATATTTTATTTGTTAAACTAAAAACTGCCTAACCCCAAAAAAAACTAGGAGTTTCGAGTTTTTTCATCGAGTGAGTACAACTTTATTCCTTGACCCCGACAGATAGAACGAAGAAACATGCATTCCCAATTCCCATCTCTGAACCCAACAGGTGCTAGAACCTTAGCTATAAAAATGCACGTCCCCTCCACAAACCATCTATCCATCCGCCTCTCGCCTTCTCCACTAGCAACACCAGTTTCCCCATCAGGAAGCGGAGAAGTTTTGCAATGGAGTCCAAATACCCCTACAACGGTCGTGGCTGCAACAAGGAGAAGAGGCCGCCGCTCAAGAGGGGCCAACTCAAGCTTCAAATAGTTAGGATCCTGTTGGGCAACCTTATGGCACTAGCTGCCAAAAATAAATGTTGTGGTTTCAGTAGATAAATAAGCAGGAGCAGTGCTTACAGTAGCAACTATCTAACTCAGTTTGAGACCGAGGATATGCATCCTTATCGTGTGGCGCTTCATGTAGAGACTATGCAAACTAAAGAGATCATGTTTTTCTCTTTAATTTGGTTTCTTTTCATGCTAAGTTTTGCTCATTTTATCACTTCTCTTATGGTCACCTCTACTGTAACACCTTTGACCTCTCCTCTTCTAAATTAAGCAAACTTGCGATGTCGCTCGGGCAATCTATGAACGATGATTCTCTGCAACTAGAACTACCCATGCTTATTTGATGATAAACTAATGGAGTGCATGACATAAGACTACCATAATACTTCTCATCTAAGTGGATATTGATGTCCATTTGAATAAATTTTGGTCTATTTTGCAATATATGTGGATCTACCATTGAAACACGCCACCATATTTTTTTTCTTTTTTCAATTGCTTCCTTTAGATATGTCTTTAATGACTTAGTGTGCCTTCATATAGTGGTGGAGCGTGGGGATTAATTAAGAGGGTAGGGGCTAAATTGATCAATAAAATTAATGTATGATTTTTGTAAGAGGCTGTTTATGCAAATGCCTTGTATTTATGGAATATATCTAAAACAATATACTTTTGAGCTTTGTACAAAGAATACTAGTAGTTTCTCCATATAATATATACAACCTAGTTTAGAGAACAACTGAAGTAGGGGGAAAAGACTCAGGTTTACCTCTGAGAGGCTCCACTGTTGCTATCGTAGGACTCCATCTTTGAACAACACATGTAATATGCTTTTATTTGAACCTAGAACTTGATCTAGAGACCTTATAATAGACCTATGCAATGCAATTATTCGAACGTACTTGTGATACGTCAGCTTCAACCTTTTTTCCGATCATAATCTTGAGCTTTCTACTTCGAATTGGAGTAAGATCCTTTGACCTAGTGCCAACATTTGCATTTGCATGTCCATATTCCTTGCTTGAGTCATCCAACTCTTGGTGGAGCACGATGCCCACTTCCTTGCCACACTCATGCATATCCTACTCCATGGCCTTAAAGTAGGCATCAAAACAGACCTCTAGGTTAGTTGTTTAGTGCATATTGCCATTAACACAATATGTGCATTTGATAGTGGACAAAATATATCACGATATGTTCTAATCATATCAACTAGCTTATCAAATGAGTCTAGAAAAGTAAAATAGTCAACACAAGCAAGGTTGCAAAAATATAATGTGAGATAATAAATCTAAAGTGATGACTTTTTCCACGTATCAAAAATCTTGTGCTTCCTAGTAATTCTTGTTGGAGCCCCTTGCAAGGAACGTTGAGCTCCTAATTGGATAATCTCATGGATAGTCGTTGTGTCGTCCTCCACATGAAAATGGATCTTCGCCTTACCTTATCCACCATGCTCCCCTCCGCCTTCACTGAGTAGAGCTTTGGCCAAAAGGCTGATGGTCTCTCCTACCTTGCACAAGTCTGGTAGCCACTACACAAATGTGGTTCAAGGGTCTCACAAAATTTATAAGCCCCGGATTATACGTCTTAATGTGTGTTGATGATCTATTATGCCAAATTCCACCTCCAACATATCTTGAATAACCACAATTTCAAAGCTAAGACCTAGAAGATCTTTGTTGAAGCTAATTATTCCCGTAAGATTTGATGTATCCGAGTACTAGAACTCATGATCTAGTATGAGCATTTTTGGACAAAGTCACAGGTCAGCCTAGGCTAGTCCATATTAGCTCCTTGTGTCCCCTTTGCTCCTATGCAAACAAACACAAACACAACACATCAAGAATGTGGGATAGAGGATCAATGATCTAACCTGAGCAGGCCTCCACTCCTAGATTGAAGGGCCCACACCTAGTACTATGAAACAAGGACATTTTGGTCCACTGCTTGGATCTCATTCTAATTTGGTGGAAAGGTGAAGCATTTCAAATTTATTCTCAAACTTTGCTCAAGAAGAGCACAAATCTAAAGCAATTGAAGATGGTTATAGTGAGTTAGTTGTTTTTTACTATGAAATAAATGAACTTATTTACTCCTTTTGCACCTGTAGGAGCATCAAGTCCTATTTCAAGTTTATCCTTCGCTTGGCCCTACACATGCACACCAAGTATCAACCTATAGGACAATCCAAAGTATCAATAGAAAAAGCGGTTACATAAGGTGGACGGCCATAGGCCTAGGTGAATCAAATGAGTTTGTTGACCCTAGGCCTACAGGCATTTTCATTTGCAGTAAATAGCTTGTAGTTTACCGTGAGTATATTTATCAATAGTTGTGGTATAGATAGTTACCAATGTGGATGTGATGTCTAGACTAGAAGTTGCCTTGGATTGCACTCAACCCCATATAGCCATAAGAGTCGGCAGGTGGTGACAATCCTATCTATTCTTTGTATTGCACCATGTTTGAATCGTTGTGGGACTTTACACTAGTCGTTGTTCACCCTCATCGCTTCATGTTCACAACCTGCTTTTGCCCAAAGTAACAAAGCTAGTGAATGCTACAACCTTATCAACATCATGTGTCCCTACACCCATCAACATCATTTTTATTGTCTCTTTCATCATCATCCTAAGTCAACTTAGATTTGTTCTTAGCACACTTCTCATTCCATGTGAAAAGTACTCTAGAATACTCTCAGGTGAAAGCCACGTCAGTATTTGTTGGCTCTTGGCACAAAATTTAGAAGCCAAGGGTGTCCTCAGAGTTATCTCTCCTAGTGTAAATGAACGATAGATCTTCTTGGATTTCCATGCCTTTAACATCCCTAGAAGCAAATCATCCTTCATCCTAATATGAAAACCCATTGAACCAAACAAAAAAATCAGAATGGAAGAGATTTTGTTATTTTCGCTCTAACATGTGGTACTAGAGTAGAGTCAGAACCAATAACCAATGTTGGACCATAGAGAATTGACTATCATTGCCACTTTAGCTGATTTGGCTCGACCAAATTGGAAGGAAGAAGTCGAGCACCTCATTCAAAATGAAGAGCCTAGTAAAAATAAGACCCAACGATCCTAATCACTACACCCAAACAACCCCCACCCCCCAAACAACCACAACAGTTCAAACAGCCAAAGAAGGTTGGAGTTTTAAAAGTGAAAGTCTCTAGCGTGGGGGCTCCCTTAAACAACCGTTGCTTTTCTGACTGATGCAATGATTCGGTGGTCCGGTCATTGCTGTTCTTTTGGGGGAAGAAGATAGCTCTACTCCTTGTCATCATCAGAGCTTCGCCCGCCGAAGCGCCTCTATTCCTGCGCCTGCGCCTGCGCTGTCGAGCTCGAGCACCACGAACCATGCCAACACAGCTCACACGATCCCTCACTCACATGCCCTGTAGCAGTCCGCGTGTTTGGTTTGGTTTGGTTTGGTTTGCTTGGCCCTTTCCAGTTTCCACGTTCATTCACGCATGCGCGCACGCGACTGGCGACGGACGCCGCTGCTGCCGCGGAGCAGCAGCTGATTTTTTCCCCCTGCCTCCCGCGCGGTTTCCCTCCAACCCTCCACCCCATGTGCCTGATTTCAGCCGCTTCCGCCGCCCCGCCCTTCCCCACGGCACAGCTCGGCTGAGTCGGCTCTGCTCTGCTCTCACGCGCACCACCACGCCACTAGGCTCCCCGACACCCCATTTGCCGCGCCGTGCTGTAGCACGCAGGTGTAGACGCCGCCCGCCTAATCCTGAAAGTTTTCTTGGAGAGGCGCGTTCAGGCAGGGCTGGTACGGCGCGCGATCTGATCCGGACCTTTTCCCTCCGGCGCCTGAGCTGTACCCGTGCCAATCAATCATCGAAGCGGGTGAGGAAATCTCGGCACATTCGGCTTGTACTTGCCCGCACCTACCGCCTTTGCCGGCCGCGCCGCGCGCTGCTGGTCAGAGCCAGAGCCAGAGGCACCGGACGAGGTCAGCTGTGCCTCCGCGGCTCCGTCCTCCCTTTGACGTTTCAAGGAGACAATCGCTCGAGCTCCTGAGCTGTCTTTGGTCAATGGGAGTGGCTGAAGGTGGTGGCGTGCGGACCTAAAATCCCCACTGAAATCAAGGCAACTGCGCAAGCAATCTCCCTGGTCAGTGGTCAGCAGCAGCAGCAGCAGCTGGAGTGCTGTTGCGTATACTCCGCGAGTGCGAGGACTGTGCTGGGTGCAAGCACAGTTCTGCTTCCACTGCTTGAAATCTACTTCCACTCCAGCCTCCAGTGTCTTAAAAGATCTCCAGGGGAAGGGGAGAGCTGCATTGGCAGCTTGCTTCTGCCCATGCCCAGGCATTGGAGCTTGTCGGCAATGACAATGGGTCACCAATTCGCGGCTTTGGTGGTGGTGCTGCTGCTAGTGTTAGCGGGGGTGGCGGCCATGGTCACTGCTGACCAGGAGAGCGACCGGATCCGCGAGCTCCCGGGCCAGCCGCCCAACGTAGGGTTCTCGCAGTACTCCGGCTACGTCACCGTCAACCCGGCGCGGGGGCGCGCGCTCTTCTACTGGCTCGTCGAGGCCGTGCCGGCGGCCGGGCCCATCGCGCCGCTCGTCCTCTGGCTCAACGGCGGGCCTGGCTGCTCGTCAGTCGGCTACGGCGCGTCCGAGGAGGTCGGCCCGTTCCGCATCAGACCAGACGGCCAGACGCTTTACCTCAACCCCAATTCTTGGAACAAGGGTGCGTGCTCTTTGAGCTCAGTTGGATATGGAATCGATTCTGCAATGCTGGTGCCGGATGTGGGCTGATTTGTTTCCGGTTTGCTTGCTTCACGGTGACTGCAGCGGCCAATTTGCTCTTCCTGGAATCGCCGGCCGGCGTGGGGTTCTCGTACTCGAACTCGTCGCTGGATCTGTACACCGCAGGAGATGCAAAGACAGGTAAAACTGATCCATGGCCATTCTCGTGCGAGCTGCCCAGTTACCTTGGTTAATCAAGAATTCAGGTACCAACCCATTGTACTTGCCTTTGTCTTGTCTTGTAGCACTGGATGCCTATGCTTTTCTCGTGAATTGGTTGGAGAGATTCCCACAGTACAAGTACAGGGAGTTCTATATTGCTGGAGAAAGTTATGCGGGTAAAGTTTGTGGTCACAAGTTCTGAATTCTGTTTGGGCGGGCTCATTTTAGTGTGAAAAAGTTGAATTGTTTGGCCTCTGATGCTTGCAGGACACTACGTTCCACAATTAGCCCAGCTCATATATGAAAAGAACAAGGGCATTCAGAATCCGGCAATTAATTTCAAAGGATTCATGGTAAATCTCAGGCTCGATTTTTATCTGTACTAGTTCCACTTTATTTATGCTTGTTTCTGAAGTTCTGTAATTCCTGAAAAATTAAGGTAGGCAATGCAGTCACTGATGACTACCATGACTACCTTGGTACCTTTGAGTATTGGTGGACTCATGGTCTGATCTCTGACAAGACTTATCACAACCTGAAGGCGACATGCTTGCTTGATTCCTCACAACACCCTTCATCTGACTGTGTCAAGAACCTGAATCTAGCCAGTGCTGAAGAAGGCAATATTGATCCTTATAGTCTGAATACAAAGCCATGCAATGACACCGCCTCTCTCAAGCTTGGCTTGGGTGGACGCTACGTAAGTGCTTTTCTTTTTTCCTTTCTTGCATTTCCACTGAGTAATCTTATTGCGATATTATTTCACATATCTACTTTTCCAGACTTCCATTTCTTAATCACCGAAATAGTGATTCCTTTTACTTTTGACACCATTCACACTCAGCAGAGAGCAATGCAATGTCAATCGCCAGATGCTACTGAAACTATCTGATGGTCAAGCATGATGCAATTACTTTAACATGATGTAGTGCTCCATTTAGATATCAAATTAACACGGAGCATAAACAGAATCAATTTTCTGTCAACCCAATTGGTTCACTGTTAGTTTTGTGCTGTAGTGGTTCAGAAAAGAGCAAGAAAGGTCCATCACAAAAATTAATTATTACTTATGGCAACAGCCAATGGTACATAAGGTAACTGGATGGAGTACACAGATTCACTAACAAGGAATATACAGTTTTGTGATTGCTGCAGGCAAATTTCCATTTATGCACACAGTGCATTTATCCAACTATGACATCTAACACTTGATTGTTGATTGTGCATTTATACTTGTGTTGCCGTGTTGGAAAATTTACATTGGATGTACTTGTATCGAATAAACGGATACAGTTCTGCAAATCTCTACTGTGAATGAAGTTATGTTTGTTCTTTTTCCTAATTATTGTTCATTAACATTGCTTTCTAAACTTGATTCGCTGTATATTTGTATCAAAGAATATATTTGGGCCATTTCCTTTCTATGTCTAATTACATGTTCCCATCCACAGCCTTGGTTGTCCAGAGCCTATGATCCTTGTACTGAAAGATATGCAAGTATTTACTACAACAGGCCAGAAGTGCAGATGGCAATGCATGCAAATACAACTGGGCTTCATTACCCTTGGCAAACATGCAGGTTATAATGATTGTACTTGACAGTAATACATATATTTGATGTTCCTTTTTTAGGCATGTGAACTCATGTACACTATCTGTCACAGCGATATCGTTGGATCCTACTGGGCAGATTCACCAAGATCTATGCTTCCAATCTACCAAGAACTGATAGCAGCTGGTATCAAGATCTGGGTTTTCAGGTGAGGACCAGTAGCTTTAGCCTCTCTTGTGTTATTTTTCATGATAGCAATTTACCAGGTGTGCTAAAATCTGATACATATTTTGGTCAGTTCATGGTGAGTGATATCATCAGTTGTTATCTATAGGTGATTTCATGTTCTGTAATTGTAATATCATTTTACCATTTAATATTGGTATCAGACTGCTTATGTAAATGGATGTTTTGTCCAATCATTTAAACTTATGAATGAATCTTTTCTCTCTTTGGTGAAAAAACTCCGTATATCATGGGTTGCATTGACTGTTGACTTAGGTGCATTTGTCCTCTTTACCTGTTCACAGTGGGGATACAGATGCTGTAGTTCCTGTAACTGCGACAAGGTACTCAATAGATGCTCTCAAGCTTCCAACAGTGGTAAATTGGTACCCTTGGTATGATCATGGGAAGGTCAGTACAAGAACAGTTCGCTCTATTAAGAAAATTCTGGAGCAGAATTAATATTCCAACTTAATCTTAATTTCTATTTTCTGATGTCACAGGTTGGAGGTTGGAGCCAAGTTTACAAAGGACTAACCCTTGTAACCATAGCAGGTGCAGGACATGAAGTGCCACTGCACCGGCCTCGACAAGCTTTGATTATGTTCAGACACTTCTTGCAGAATAAACCAATGCCAACGCAATAGCCGGTCCAAGCAGAATTATAGTGTAAACTACCACAGTCATATTTAAATGTTTTTCAAATTCTTTTTACTTGATTTGATTGTTATTGTTACAACATATTATTCAATTATCTCGATTGAATGTATGTATGCCCAGTAGCAAATAGGGATACCTGAAATTTGTACTGCTGGAGCTAAAGAGCTCCGCTGTATATGATAATGATAATTTTTAGCATCACTGTCCTTCGCCTTCAGTCTTAAAATTTGCTTAAGAAAACAGCTTCTGTTTTTCCTATTTGCATATTAGTTTTTTGTGGATCATAACCATGTCATCCAACTAAGGCCTTGTTCGTTTCTACCGGATTGACCTGTTTTTGGGCCTATTACAGGTGGATTATTGTAGCCTATTTTCAATCTGAATGAAAACTAAAATGTCCGTTCATTTTGGGCCGGTCTAGAATGAAAACTAGCCTGAAACTAAAACTAGCTTCTCTTTTCCTAGTCTCCACAGCCGGAATGAAATCGGACCTCCTATCATCCAGATCGGTTCTTGACCTAAGTGGAGGAACGAGTGGAGGAAGTAGATCCACTTGATCCTAGCGTGGAACTGTTTAAGGGCTGCAACGATTCCTGCGAAACCAAACAAGGCCTAAGGTGCTACTAGTTTGAACCCAGCTGCCCCTGTTCCCTGACTACGTATGCTTCCAAGTCCTTTTTCTCAGTGAGCTGCTGCATATATAAGTGCCTTAATAAAGAAAGAAATTGCATTGCTTGTGGGCAACAAATTAAGGGACTAAGCTCCTAGAACAGCTTCTAGGGGAGATTTGCCAAACCGTTTTTTACCCCCAAAAAAGTGATTCTATATTGATTTCAATTTCTATATAGAAATTGTCATAGAGAACCATATTTTATCCACAGATTCTCTTCTCTCGGACAATCACTTCCCATAGAGAATCATGAGTAGGATTTTATGCACCCAACAAGCCCTAATTGTGTCATTTGGATGCCTACAGTAAAATTCAAATACTAATAAGTAAATTATATCATTGTACCAGTATATGCTTTTTCTCGAGAAAGGAAGAGAGCTATAAAGCTCAATCATTCGCACATGCAAGTGAGATGACTAATCAAAATTGCAATTCCATGACTTAATACAAACACTATGGATCAATCGAAATACAGCAAACTTAATCATTTTCCTAACGCCAAGCAAAATTTCAACAACCATGTCGCTGCAAACTTACCGATGTACAGAGGAAACAAAGAGCCACTACAAACAGCAAGATGACTGAAAGCAGCATGCAGATGATCAAACCTCTGAACAGTCTAGGCATGCCAAGATGTTCCCTTGCTGCATTTTGTCCTCCAGCACTGCATACACCACTCGCATCCCCATCCCCAGGTTGCAGCAAATTCAAATTCAACAAGAACACGGTGCAGCAACAGCAACTCGACGCCTGCCATCATCGATGTGTGAAGGGAACAACAGCAGCAGAATCATCTGACGACGGCTGCAGCGCGCTGATCTTGATCACGTAGTTCTTCTGGCTCGACGACACGATGCTGCTGCGGCCCGAGCCCAAGCCGGAGCTCCGGCGCATGTCATCCGAGGAGCCGTCGCCGTCGCCGTCGAAGAGGCTGGAGCTGGAGTAGTCCCTGGCGTCGTCCTCCTCCTCGTAGGCGTTGCCGATGCGTCCGCCGCACTTGCGGCAGAGCAGGCGCGCCCGCCTCCTGAAGAGGCCCCAGGAGCGGGCGGAGCGGAAGTAGGGCATGCAGGTGACCTCGTCGGCGAGCGTGAACCGGGTCTCGTCCACCGCGACGAAGGCGACGACGCCCTTCTTGATCTGCTTGCGGTACTTGGAGCACCCGATGCCCTCCGTGTCCCGCGCCGAGGAGCTCAGGTTCAGCGCGTAGCCGCAGTACCCGCAGCTGCCAGTAAACAGTGGGCGAGTGTGAGTGACATGCTGCCACTTGCCAGTCAGGAAAAACCACCCGACAGTTTCAGGTGCAGAGAGGGCGTGAATGCTATCTGTCGCTTTTTGCAGAGAATTTGGCAGTTGTATTTCTCAGTTACTCTAATAAAAACCTTAGTCCTTAAGTAACGAGTGACACACCGAGTCTGGGTTTTGAGTATGAAATTGGGGCTTCCACTTGTTCTTAGCAAAGCTTGCAGAGGGCCAATATCGGGCCAAGGAAAATGATTGGGGGAATTCGCATCAACCTCGTACATAAGAATCGGATTCGACACACAGGAAAAACGCCAAATACTACGGTTCTGTGGAGAACTACATAGCGAATAGCAGTAAAGCGCAAATGAAAACATCCCGTACTTCCTAGCGAGGATCAATGGATTTGAAATGTTTTGATCCAGGGCGGCAACAGAACAGAAGAAGGAAGGAGGTTGAGAAGCGGCAGAGAGAGAGAGAGAGAGAGAGAAATAACCGGAATCGCCTAGGAATCGAAATCGAACCTATAAGTGACGTCCTTGATGGAGGAGTTTCTGTCGAGAGACCTGTCCATGGCGGGCCGACGATTGTGGCGCTCGCTTCGCTGGAGCATCCACTTTTCTCTCCTGCCGATCAGAGAGCGAGAGAGAGAACAGACGGGGGCGAGTGCGAGTGGGGAGCGGGGGTCAGGAACGCGAACGGCTTAAAAAGGGGGTTGTTTGGTCGGGTTGCGCCACCGGACACGGAGGATTGGCGTCCGGCCGGGGCCGGGGCAGGGGCCGGGCCGTTCTCCTGCCGCTTTGTGCTTTTTCCTTGGCCGATTGCTTTTGCGTGCGCCGCTGCTTATTATACACTCCTGCTGATAGTTAACCAATTCTTTAATCAGCGTCCTAGTTTGATTAACTAGGCAGCGGCCAATTGGGATCGGCCAGCGCGTCATGGATTTAGCATGGGCGCTGGCTTCTGCTATTGCAGCGACGGCCGTGCGGTGCGCGGATATGGATGCCCAGGGTAGTGGAGGCGTGGCAACGTGACAAGTGCAACGAGGGGCACGCATGTTTATACGGGGGGGCGTGGCCGTGACGCGCTATCCTCGCCAGCGGCGGCGGCGGCCGTGAGCCCGTGAGACACCCGGAGAGACCGCGAGAATTGGGCGGCACGTCCGCACGGCAGATCGTCAGGGGTTAGGCAGGATCGGCGAAAATTGCGAAATCCCCGGCCACGACGTCCAAATCGGCATAGCCGCAACCGCGCCGGGCAAGCTGGGCCTTTGTTTAGATGTTGAAAATTTTTAAATAAGTCCAACCGTAGACTAGGTTTAAAAAATTCTTCTCACAAACTACAGTTAAAGTGTGTAATTACTTATTTTTTATCTATATTTAGTGCTCATGTATATGTTGTAAAATGAAATTTTTTAAAGTTTTTAGATTTTGGGGGTGAACTAAAAAGTCCTAGGTCAGGCGAATTCATTGCGGAGTGCAAATATTATTGTGACTTGCTGTGGTTGGCGCCAGGTGGAGGCTGAGATTAGGTGCCGCGTGGGCCGTGATGTTTGGTCAGCGTCTCTGCTTTTGCTCGGCCATGCTCTCATCGGCATCTTGTGCGTCGATTTGTCATGATTTTTCATCTCAATGCTGAGCCGTCGTCATCGTCATTGTTGCTGAAGATTGAGTATAGGTAGTATGGGAACGAACCCTCGATATCAGGAATCACCAAGATAGTGTACCTGTACCAATTCTTTTTGGAGGCTACATCATTGGCTGATCAGTAGTACAGTTTCAAACGACTACAAAGTAGGGACGGAGTTTTCCCTTCATTTTTGGTTCTAACAAAACAGGAGGCAATCTCATGTCTCAGTTTCAAACATCTTGAAAGTACGGGCAGAGTTTTTCCCCCTTCATGTTGGTTCTAACAAAGCATGAGGCCCAAGTTTGAACTCAGATGTGCATTTCTACATAACACTTTACATGTTGGTTGTTCACTACAAACTTGTAGAAGATCAGCCAGCAGTCTTGGCAATGATGTTCGGATTGCGAAATGTTTTTTAGTCCTCCACCACAAATGTTATCCCATCATGTTTCTTGAAATAGTGTGTAGTATGATCGACAACCTGCAAAGCCAGAAACACAGCTGTGTGAAGCAAATGCCACGTTCTGTGCTCCACTTCAGATTACAATAAAACGGGGAATTCCTCACTGTTTCAGTAAACATTGAGTTGCATACAATGAATTTATCCATAAACAATGGAACAGTAAAGCCACGGAATTTCATTTCATATCATTAAGGATTTCACAGCCTTGGGAGACACTGGGAAGTCGTTTGGTAATGATGATAATTTTTAATCCAAAGCATCCTAATTACCTCGTAAATAGCCAGAAGTAGCAATTTTAAACTTTTAGTTGTTCCAACTTCAGCAAACAATAATCCAAATCAGGTTATAGATTCTCAGTCCTTTGCTGTCAGAATAGTTGGGGCTCTGTCAGGTTTTCAACTTCAGAAACATAAAAAATCTAGGACTCCCAGGCCAGCTTCCCTAGACAAAAATTCAATTTGATAACATGGTCATTATTACCACGTTATATTACAGTATGAACTAAGTGAAGGCTTCATTAATCATGATATGGATACTTTGCAAGCTGATACGTGAAAAATAAACAGAACCAAGTATATTTACAAGCAAGTTAACAGGGGCTATTTTTGGTTAAATTGTTTTATTAACCAATCTGTCGAATCAATTGATACTTGCACAGGTATTAACATATGAGATCTGCATATTCTATTTAAATCAGATTTGTGAAGTCTAACAAAACAGGTAGGACATTAAGTGACCATAGTACAGAAATGCAAATTCATCATAATGCTTGCTGAACTGCCCAAAAAGGCTGAAAGAAAGGTAATCGCGTGAAGAATATACGAGAACATCAAATATGAAATCTCTAAAACAGAGACATACATTTCCATTTATCTACAGTATCGTATGAGCTACTTCTGAAAGAAACTATGATCCAATATTGAAGCAGCACACTCTCATGCCCGATTCATTAAAAAAAAAGAGTATGGTGCATTCCAAACAGTGGTACATGTCTAGACTCGGTGAGATTTATGTGTGTAGTACCGAGTACACTGCACTACTTCCAGGGTTTTGTTTGCTAAGAATATATCATGCTCCAGGAGAACATGTAACTTCCAGTTTAATAACTTGCTTACTTAGCACTGAGATTACAAAATTAAGAGACCTAACTAATTATGGTATGATTACTTGAATGCTAATAAGCGAAAAATGAACAGAACCAAGTATATTTACTAGCAAGTAAACAGGAGCTATTTTTAATTAAATTGATTTATCAACCAATCTGCCAAATCCAATTTTACTTGTACAGGCTAGCTATTAACACATGAGATTTGCATAGGTTATTTAAAGCAGATATGTGGGTAATGTTAATTTATGCCCCTCCATGTGCATAGATCATTGGATACATATGGGGATGCTTGTGCAGTAGGAGAGAGCAAGTGCATCCGATGATGTATGCGCATGAGACCATATGCTCTTAGAGGCAAAATCTTTGCGTCCTACATGAAGTCTAACAAAAGAGGTAGAAAATTCAGTGAGCAACTAAGCATAATACAGAAATGCAAACTCATATGAATGCTTGTTGGACAGTCTAAAAAGGTTTTTAGAGTTTTAGTTGGTGAATCACGTGAACAATACACAAAACACAAAATAGTAGGGATTGCTAGATATCTCTAATCTCTAAATCTAACATATTCATCTCAATTTATGTACAGTAACAATACGAGCTAATTTTGGAAGAGACTATGCATGGGCATTAATTCAGCACCGTGCCTAGGGTCGGTGAGAGTGAGATGTATGTGTGTAGACTGTAGTACTGAATACTGACACTACTTCCAGGGTTTTGATTGCTAAATATCTATCGCGCTCCAGAAAAACATATAACTTCCAGTTTTATAACTTGCTGACTACTTACCAGTTACCACTGAGGCTACAAAACTAAAGAGACTTAGCTAATAGGGAGCAATGTGTAACACTTTTTTTTCTGTCAGGATCATCCAGCACAAAGATGAACTACTAGGGTCTAATTCAGTAATTTAGCACTCACGTTGGTGTTGCTCAGCTCCAGATTATAGAAATCAACAGCATCCGCCTTGAACAAAGGCCCGGCATGCCAGGTCCCCTTGTTCAGCTTGAGAAACTTGGAGCCTGAAACCCGGAACACGCAGACCTCGGCTGGATCAGGAGGCAGGTAACAGTGCCCCGCGGCAGACTGTAAGAGCTTCCTCCCCTCCGGGCCACTCTGCTCGGACGCTCCATCCACGATCGACGGCTTGGCCACCCCGAGGTACCAGTCCTGGCCGCCGATGGCGCCCAGGCACTGGGTCACGCTGGCGTGGTGGGTGATGGTCGAGAACTCCAGCGGCCGGTCCTGCAACCGCATGATGTAGAACCTGCGGCGGAGAGAAGGGAGACGAAAAGCCTCGAATCTCTGGTCGAGTCTGGACTACACAATCTGAATTGGATTCCTCTCGTGCGGGAAGGATATCGTGGATTACGTACCTTGGGATGCCGCTGCTGAGGTCGAGCTGGGCGTCGTGGGGGCCGAACTCGTCGCCGTCGGGGGAGGCGGTGATGACCTGCCCGAACGGAGCGAAGGACTCGGGCGTGGCCTCCACCGCCCGCAGCTTCACGACCTTAACCTCCCCCTTGCGTTCCATCTGCGCGGGCTGCGCGGCGCTGGCGCGCACGGCGGCGATGCAGGTTTTTAGCCCTGTGACGCTGCGGGGACGGGGTGGAGCCGGAGGAGAGGGGGAAGCGGTGCGGCGGCAGGGGCTGGCATGGAGGCGGAGGGGGATGCACCCGCGGCCCAGGCCCAGCGCCTGCATCTTGGGTCCTTTTTTGTGGCTGGAGTGGAGGACCGAAGAGGTGAAAAAAAGCCCTGCGCCCAGGCAGAAAAGATTCTGGCGTTCTTCCAGTTGCTGTGGCATTGCATGGCGTGCGCGTGTTCGTTCCCCTGGACGCGCCACGCGCCAGCCCTGTCCACACAGTGATTTGTCATTATTTTTCCCGGGTAGTTTGACATTACTTTCACCTTGGACACGCCAGCCGCCGGGTTTGTAAATTCGTCCGTGTCAAGGCATAATTTTATGATACACTTATCAAGATTATAAACTAGATAATTGAGCCATAGGAGATGAGCCTGTTTAGATTTGGAATTTTTTGGCCTAAAAAGAAAAAAATTTGTGGAATTGGAGCCTGAAACTAAACGGAGCCAAAAAAAATTTAGGGCCAAAATTTTGGACTACAACTGTGCACGCACTCTCATAGAAGCCCACCAATAACAACTTGAGCTACAGTTGTCATTGATGGGCTTTGATAGGAGTGCGTGCACAGTTGCAGCCAAAAATTTTGAGCCTAAAATTTTTTAGCCCCGTTTAGTTCTTAGGCCCCAATTCTATAAAAAATTTTCTCTTTGGATCAAAAAATTTCAAATCTAAACAGGCCCTAAAACTCTTCTCCAATCTGATGAAACTTCTTTATTTAATGACCCTGCCAAGTCAGCAATTTTGCTTATGTGGCATCCTATTTGATGTGCATGACACTCTCATGAAACATGCATTGAGACTGACCTTATTATTACGCTTTGTGAAGAATAACAGTGATTTGTCATTATTTTCCGACCCAAGTTAAGCTTTTGCTAAGATTGAGAATAGTGTGAAGGTGAACATCACCACATCGTGTCCAAACGCTTTATTACGCTTTCCATGGGAACATCATGGTCATGGCCCCCTAAACAACACTGACAGAAACGGCAAGCACAAATTCGGGCGTGGAGCTCACTAGCTCAGATGTGCATGTGTACACGGCAGCCACAAGCCCATAAAAATGGTTGTTCGTTAGAACCTCCAGATACAGAACATCAGCTAGTTGCCCTGCAAACTCGTTTCTGGTAGGCAACACCGCGACACACTGCACGTAGATAGCAAACTGCACTTTAGTCCTCGACAATGAAACATACCCCATCATGTTTCCTGAAATGGTGTGATGTGTGATCAACAATATATATATAGTATTTTTTTTTTGAAACCGAGCTTCGTATATTAACCCACCAGGATTAAGGGATTTTATAGACGCCGACTCTAAAAAGCAGAAGAGCAGTTTAGTGAAGCAAATGCCACAATCTGAGCTCGAATGCATAAATAAAGACAGTACACAGTCAGACTTAGCAGCTTAGGACCCTGTTTTTTTTTGTTTTTTGCGAGGTAACTTAGGACTCCAGGGCTTATTTGGATATGCATGTATTCACCTTAATCCATATGCTTATCCAGGTTCACCCCTTGGGCAGCACAACACTGACGAACAAGACAACACCAAGGCTCAGCTTCGTCATCATGTGTGGCTTAGCCCAAACCCCGCCTAACATGATAGACGGTCGTACGATGTACCCACTACGGGTGTGGGTCTCATGACCAGGAATTTAATTCTCACCGAACCGATCATATCCAATATGCTCCCGAACCAACCACAAGAGGTCAGGACAACATAGCCGTGTCTAGAGGAGTGGGAAGTCTTCAAGGGACCCTCCCCGTACAGCGACACCACGACTTCTTCTTGAAGACACAAGCACTGGGACGGAGACCACGACATCCACACACGAGCCCATACCATGCACGAGAATTGGTGAACAACCACCATTCCCACAGTTCCGCTGCAATTGTGGCATAGTGCCATCACAGCAGTACAGCACACCATGTCGCGGTGTGGGGAGCAAGACCGTGACGACCATACCTGGATGTGCATATAGAAGCAAGGACAAGACATGATGGATTGTTGGCCAAGCTCATAAGCTTCTCCCACCCTCGGGCTCTCGACCACTTGGGGCGGGATAACCCTTCACTTCTACATGTACCCTCGACCCCCACGGCTATATGAGGGGAGATGGTCCTTCTTCTTAGATAATTGAACTCTTGTACCTTAGAACCCTCCATCCGTAGAACCCTAGCTTGCATCCCCCGTGTTGTAGGCCTTTCGAAGCACTTGAATCGAGAAACATGTACTCATAGTTGCTAGCACTAGACATAGGGGTTCATCCGAACTAGTATAATTCCTCATGTCTCGAGTGCTAGCCATTGACTCCCTTGAGCAGCGCAACGCTAAATTTATTGGCCAGTCCATATTATCGAAATTTTGCTCGAAAAATAACATTAGCAACATTGAAATCTGAATTTGAAATAGGTTTTGAATCCGAATTCAAAATAGTTTTTTTAAATGTGAAACAAACATTAACAGAGTCGGGCAAATAGAAACAACCGCCTCCATTAAAACTTTAATAGAGGCGGACTACATAAGACATCCGCCACGGTTAAAGACTTAACCGTGGCGGGCTGCGTAAGCCAACCACCACGATTAATGCGTATTTACCGTGGCGGTTGACTTACGTAGCCCGCCATGGTTAATAGCTTAACCGAGGCGGTTTTAAAACCGCCTCGGCTAAGCCATGATTAACCGTGACCATATGTCTGTGGCGGTTGCAAAAACCACCACGGTAAATGCAAAATGCCCGCCACAGTTAAGTTTTTCTGTAGTAGTTCATAAAATAACGACAAGTCTTGAAGAGATCATGGTCAGACGGCTAAGGATAATTTGGTGGGACAAGGATGCTAAGGATAACTTGGTGGGACATGGAGTGGTCAATAAAGGACACTATAGGAGACCTAGCTAGAGGTCATATTGTTTTTTATATTTGTTTCACAACTGTTCTAAGGGAGATAGAAAGTGGGGTTGGTTTTATACTTGTTTCAACTAAATAACTTATTATTTTTTACAGTACATAACTTATAATAAATTTCCACAATTTACAGTAGCCTTTCTACCAATTTACCATTTACAACTAAACTGGACAAACCCGAAGCCTTGCCAAACCGCTTTAGGAACGAAGCTAGAGAGTGAAGATGTTCTTTGTCTGTGAAGGTGAAGCCAACCGAATTTGACTTCTCTGGTTTCGGTTGGTCTTTTGCGTGGCTTCTTTACACGAAAAAGCCTAAGGGCTCGTTCGTTTGTGGCTAATCTTGGTAGGATCCTGATGAGAGTTATCTATATAATTTAGTGAAGCATCCCTGTAATCGAATGTGGCTTATAAAGAGTTAAAAACCAATGTAACAAATAGCCGGGAAACTAGACATTGTAACATTATTTGTACTCGTGTTGAATTTAGCTCTTTTAAGTGGCTATTGCTTGATTTTAGCCATAGAAAAATCTTGCCGTTAAATGCCTATATATAGCCCGCTAGTCGTCAAAAACTGACTAGCAGTGTTTTTTTTTAACGTGGACCACTGGGTACTCGTATAATCCAAGGAGAGAGTACGTTCTGCTGTTTAATCCAAAGGTAAGTGGATGGCATGGCATTTGTGCCAAGCTGAGGCCTGAGGCCGATCCTGAAGATCTTTTTTTATACGAATCCTGAGGAGCTTTTGGACTGATCCAGGGTGTGACATCATAATTCATAAACGGCTGTATTGTATCGGTCTGCTCTACTCAAACTGCCACCGCTAGAGAACATATACAAGCGGGGCACGTCTAGTAGACGACATGCATATTTTTAAGGGCCAAATGAGAATTTATGAAAGTTATTATCTTCTGCAACTCCCTCCACGAACACGTCTGTGCATGGCATGACGGATGACAATGACCCTGTTTGCATCCATGGAGAGTTAGATTTAGCTATTTGGAGCTCAAATAGCTCTAAAGTATTCAAACATGAGGGTTAATTAGATTAGAGTTATTTACATCTAACCCAGCTCTAAAAACTATCCCTTCAAAGAGGTGCTTATTTGTACTATTTGGGGCTATTTAAGGTGGAGCTCACGGAAAAAGAGATTGGTTGTGTCGCATGAGATCCCCACTCGCGATGCCTCCCAGCCACGACCCCTCCCGGTTACCAGCACTGCTGTCTCTCAACTCGCCTCGCCGCCGCCGCCTCCCAACAATGGCAAAACAGACCGCAAGGTACCATATGGAGCAATGGCAAAATGACCCACCGCCAGTAATGGCAAAACAACACGCAAGGTATCATGTGGAGCAATGTCATTTGTAAGCGGGAGGAGGCCACACAACAGCCGGCCACACCAAATCTGACTGGGAAGGAGCCAAATGAATAGGAAAGTGCATTTATTGTCAATCTAACCTTTGCATCCAAACACCTTTTTAACTAGAATTAGTTGAGGGCTAGTTAGAGCATCTCTAAGGGTTTTGCATTTGAGGTTTGCATTTGAATAATTTGTCAAAAAGCTCCAAAAGGGGTATCCAATGGTTTTGCATTTGGAGTTTGCAATTTGGGTAACTTGGCAAATGAGGGAGCAAACTTGGCAAAAATGCCAAGTTGTAGACGGCTTTGCAAACCTGATCGCACGTGCAAAGTCACACGCAAGGAAAGCGGGCGCGCCTGGAGACCTCCTATTTTATCCTTTGCCAAGTCCAAATGCCAATTTTCTTAGAGATGACCTATTTTTATCCTTTGCATTTCGTTATGGGAGTTTGCAAACAACAACAAATGCCAAGTTAATTTGTCAAAGCCTTTAGAGATGCTCTTATGAGCTAGAGAATAACTTTAACCTCTAATTTAGTCAGAGTATTCAAATAGGGCCAATATCATACGAGTATAACGAATATCATGGACCATATAGTATAGTAATTTGATCGAGACTTGTCACGATGTTTACTCCTTGCAGAGAGGCATTTCTGTATTTTTTTTTCCTTCTATCTACGAGAACACGTGGTGGATATTACTTGAACGGTTGAACCCAGCTAGATGAGGTCCCGTCTCTGTCTACCCGGCTTTGGTTAGGTACCTGGGTGCCTCCGTGCCTGCCTGTTACCAAACCACTATCCAAGTAATATATATGAAGCATGGCCCACACTTGTTTTTCGTTATTCTTGGAACACAAAGGGGATCAAAGGTACTTTGGTATGATCACCAAGAAAAGAAATGCTGAGAAAAAAGCAATGTCTTTGGTTCAGATTCAGATCATGGCGTGTTTAGAGCAGGCCGGAAGGAATATTGTGCTGTGACATTTTTTTTTGTACTTGTTTGCAATGATCATTGATTCATTTCTCACGCTTTTATAGTCACAGAGATGATTTTTGAAGCAAGAACTCTGTAGTCTATATATTGCTATAATAATAACCATGCTTAGGATTGACTAAAAACCTTTCTCTACTCTGCGATTAGTCCAGCAAAGACCATGTCAATCCAGGCGGTTTAAAGTTTAGTGTATGACAAAAAGGATAATGATGGTACCCAAATCAAACAAATCCAGTTGAGTTCTACAACATATATTTAAGCTGTACTAATGTGAGTCAACATCACTGTACCGCCATCGATGTTTCCATCGCAGCAAAGAGAAATACGTAGAGAATTAACACAGACTGGACGTCAAGCCAGTACTAGAAATAGCGAAATGTGCAAGAAAAAACTGAAAACTGCGTGGTGCGCGTACGATAATTACCAGTCGCGGCAAACTCGCTAGTCCAGCTGTATTATCCCTGACAAGTAGGGACCCCTGAATCTACACCTATCACCAATACCCTATTCCGCTAAGCTCACCCGCCCACAAAAACACCACGTACACGGGCGCGGGCGCGGAGACCGACCACCACCTCCTCCGGGCTCCGGTTGCCTCCGGCCTCGCCTTCCCTCCATCCTCCTCCCCGTCTCCAGCCCCCCGGACGGGCAACCCCCCCGTGGCGCGACAGTTCGTCGCCGGTTCCCATGGCGGCAGCGGAGGTGTACTCGCCGACCGCTGCGGCGGCGGCGCAGCAGCAGCAGCGGGGGAAGGCGGCGTCGCAGGCGTGGCGAGCGGTGGTGGGGTGGATCGGCTTCCTCCTCCAGGTCCTGCTCCAGATCCTCCGAGGCACGCCCTCCTGCGCCCAGCTCCTGTCCTTCGTCGGCTTCCGCTACCCTCTCCTTTCCGGGCCCGCGGCTTCGGAGCCGTCGCCGGAGGTGGCCTTCATGCCGCTCCACTCCGAGATCCCAGCTGACGCGGACGCGGCGCCTGCCCCGATACCTGCGCCTGAGCCCCTGGGCCGCCTCACGGTACGAAGATTCGTTTTTTGTTCGATTCGGTGGAGCTTTGGATGTCCGGGGTGGGGGAAAATGGCGCCTTTGTGGAGTATATGGGTTTCAATCAAATAGTATAGTGGACTTGGGACGGTGGGAATTGCATGTTGATCAAATTGGATGATGCTTCGTTATTTGGGGGTCATTGGGATTAGGTGGAGTGGCTGATTTAAGGTTAATCGAGGTTTGGTGGCTTAGTTCAGGTGATTTTTTTTTGTTTTAAAACAATTAGTATTTCGACTGTGTAGCAGGCTTTCCGCCCTCCCCTGAGGATTATTGTGTTAGAGGTTGTCATCATGACTTATTAGCATGGGCAATTAGTTGTGCTGCAATTGCAAAATAAGGGCTTGCTTGTTTTAGTAGTACGGACTTACGATTGCATTATCTCCTCTCTAAACTGGTCGCAATATGTTTCCGTTGATCTTCTAGTGAAACTGTGGAATAGTTCCAGGATACTGGTTCCCTGTCATTGGGTGTAGGTGACTAGATAACCTGCCATCATTGTTGAACATCTTGATTGTAGCTGGATTATGACATATCTTATCAGCTGATTATAGATGATCCAATACATGGGCTGTTATACTGTAAGGTATGCTCATAGTTGGATTTCTAATAGTATGGATCGGCAAAGAAGCTTATAGCTTCACATAAATGGAGCGAAAACTGAAAACTGGAAGTTATATTGTTGCTAAGCATTACTACTTAATTGCCTTGAAATGAAGTCAGCTTGAACATTTTCTCTTGTGTTTACCCATTGAATATTCTGACAACATTAGAGCTGTCTGTTCAGGTAGTGCTTGACTTGGATGAGACTTTAGTTTCTGCATATGAATCATCTAGTCTTCCTGCTATTGTGCGCACACAAGCAGTTGAAGCAGGATTACATTGTTTTGATATGGAATGTATATCGTCTGATAAGGTACCAAACTTGTATCTTTGCTATATGCCACTTTGTTTATAATGATTTGAATCATGACTGATAAATGAGTTTTTGTTTTTTAAAACATTAAAGGATGTTGAAGGAAAACAGAAGGTGAATCATGTGACTGTTTTTGAGCGCCCTGGTTTGCATGAGTTCTTGCTGAAAACTAGTGAATTTGCAGATCTTATTCTTTTTACAGCAGGTTTAGAAGGTATGTTTGCTGCTGTTATTTTTCGTAACCATACGAGCCCAATCAATTTTCACGCATTTCCTCACTTAACCTATCCATGCTTCTCCTCAGGTTATGCTAGACCTTTAGTCGACCGAATAGATGTTCACAATAGATTCAGACTTCGTCTCTATCGCCCATCAACTGTTACCACGTAAGTTACATTACCTTCTCTATACAAATCATGTTGCACCACCACTGTGTTACTTCATATTTCTTGTGTTGAGACCTGTTACTTTATTGCGATGTTTGCAAACTTAGTTAGCATTCCAGCATCTCTATTAAGCGGGGGAAAAAAGCAGATATAGCCAATGCTTGTACACAGAAATCAATAATGATGTTCATATTGTACTCATGGAATGCTAGTGGTGTTTAGATTTTAGCGTTCATTTTATCTTCTTTACCAAGTATTTCTCAGAGTATCTGCACTCCAGAACTTCTACAGTATATTCAATGTGCATTTTTATTGGGTGTCTTGATCTATAGTCGTTGTCTGTGTACAACTATGGATGCTTCCTTTAGCATGCATGTTTTGTGCTGATTCACCGAGTTATTCAATCATAATACACTTGTTTCTTGATGTTTTTTCTCTTCCTGCCTGACTGATTCACACAATACTTTTTTTTTTTTTGCCAATGGTCTCATATCAATGGATTGCATAATTGCAGGGAATACAGAGAACATGTGAAAGATCTTTCTTGCGTGTCAAAAGATTTCGGCAGGATTGTCATTGTCGACAACAATCCGTTCAGTTTCATTCTTCAGCCTTTGAATGGAATACCTTGTGTTCCATTTTCAGCTGGACAACATTCTGATGACCAGGTAACTGACGAGAAGCACGAGTTTTGCATGACCTGAACTTCAAGCCTCAAAAATTGCACTGATTTTTTTTTGATTAACATTTCAGCTCATGACGGTTATATTTCCACTCCTGAAGCATCTTTCCCTCCAGAAAGATGTCAGACCTGTATTGCATGAAAGGTTTCATATGCCAGAATGGTTCCAAAAGCATGGGATCCCCCCAACTAATCAGGCTGTGTAAGTTTTGCTGCCGTACAATGGAATTGTTTTGATGAAGGCTGAAGTGCCTATTGTGCTATAAGCCCCTTAAGGGAGAGCACTTGTACATTATTATCAATATTCATTTAGGGTTCCTGATAAAACCAAATCACTGCCTATATGGAGTTGTCACATCCGAAGATAAGAAAATTGTAATCTAGCATGACGTCAGATTTGTATCTGTGTAGTGGAGCATTTTATATCAATTAATTGTTGTATATCAGCTTCTGTTGTAAAATTTGATTGTTGACAGTTAAGATAGTCTAATGAATAGTTCATGGCTCATCGATGTCAAGTTTACACCTCGTTTGAGCTTATCAGCCGAATCTGCCAGCCAACTGCCATGGCTTATCAGCCAAACAAACAAGGCGATGCCGTCTCGGTAAAATGGCACCATTAACGTATTCATTATGAATCTAACCGTCCGGTATGTAATCATCAATATCAGCAGTAAGCACAAGAATTAGCACAGATAGCATTGTTTGAACCTTACTCACCAATGGCAACAACCATAAGTCAGTGGTCTTTGCTATTTATCTGAAACATTGTCGCCGGATTCGCTGAACAAGTCACTCGAACATGGAGCCTTTTATCTGACTTTCTGGACATCGAATTCGTTCGAACTTCTTATCTGGTTTATAATATGGGATGCCTTATCAAACTTGTATGCTCTCTCATAGACGCCGGCAGCCACAAGATAAAGCTCTCTCTTGTCGATGCTTGGGTCATGGCTTAGCTCGCCAACCAGCACTTCCAGCGCCTTGAAGTCCTTCTGAGCACCAAGGAGGCTAATCATCTGAAAGTGCACCCGGTCTGAGAACACACAACCTTCCTCCCTCATCGCCTGGTACAGCGCCGCGGCCTTGTCGAAATCCTTCAGCTTGCCATAAGCATTCATCGCGGTGGCAATCGTCTCCGAGTCTGGTAACTGGCCCAATTTCCTCATTTCATCAAACACCTCGATCACATTCCGGTGCCTTCGGTTCTTCGCGTACAAGTCCATCATTGCTCTGTGCACCGATGAGTCCTTGATCTCGCCGGTGTTGGCCGCACGACGGAACAGCCATGCGGCCTCTTCCAGACGACCGGCACTCGCCAAGATTTTGATGGCTGTCTCCTTGGGGATGCCCTCCGGGTCTTTCAGATCGCGCAACAAACGCTTGGCCTGCGAGACAAGCCCGGCACGCTCATACGCCACTACCATTGTCTGGTACAGCACTGGGTCGATCTCCGTGCCAGCTTCCCTCAGCTTCTCAAACAGCTTGGCAGCGCGGTCGAGCTTCCCGGCCTTCACCCAGATGGACAAGATAGTGGAGTAAGTGATGGCATCGGGCTGGACACCAATGGCCTGCATGTCCTGCACCAACTTCCCGGCTTTCTCGTCCTCCAGCGACTTGCCGTAGATGGCAATCATGGTGTTGTACGTCACCACGTTCGGTTTGACGCTGCTACCAGCGCCACCATTGCCATCGGAAGCGCTGCGCATGAGGTCGAACAGGTGAACCGCCTCGCCGAACAACCCGGCATCGCCGTACACACGGAGCATGGTGTTGTAGGTCACCACGCTTGGCGGCACGCCTGCCCGGCGCATGGACCAGAACAGCCGGTCCGCCTCGCGCGCGAGGTCCAGCTGCCCGTACGCGTTGAGGATGATGTTGAACACCGAGAGGTCTGGCTTGACGCGCGCCACGGCGCGCATGTGCGAGAACAGCGACACGGCAGCGAGGTGCCGCCCCCTTCGCGCCAGCGCGGCGAGGATGGGGGAGTAGGTCTCCGCGTCGGGCGCGACGCCGTCGGCCGGCATGTCGTGGAGCAGCAGCCGCTTGGCGTCGCGGATAAGGTCGGACTTGCAGTAAGCGGCGACGGCGGCGTTGTACGCCTTGAGGTCGGGCCTGATCCCCGCGGCGCGCAGTCGGGAGAAGAGCGCCAGGGCCTTGGGCGCGTCTCCACCGCGGAGGGCAAGGTGGATGAGGTTGGAGAAGAGGATCAGGTCCGGAGCCACGGCGTCATCCTCCATGAGCGGCAGGAAGGTGAGCGCGTGGTCGAGGTGGCCCGCGCGGGTGAGCGCGGCGAGGAGGGTGGAGTAGGAGAACGCGTCGGGGGTCACGCCCCTCTCCCGCATCTCGAGGAGGAGGCCGGAAGCGAGGCGGAGGTCGCCAGCGCGGCAGGAAGAGCGGAGGAGCAGGTTATAGGGGATGAGGAGCGCGGGGGCCGGGAGGTCCGGCGCGAGGAGGTCGAGCAGCGCGACGCCGCGGCGCGGGTTGGGAAGGCGGGAGAGGAGCGCACCGAGGAGGCGCACGGAGACGGGCCGGTGCGGGGCGAGCACGGCGGCCAGGTCGGGAGCCGTCCGCGCGGCGGAGAGCGCGGTGACGAGGGCGGGGACGTCGATCGTACGGTCCTCGTGCTGCCGTTGTTGGAGCTCGGCGGCGGACTTATGGCGCTGGTGGAGGGGGTGAGAGGTGGGCAGGTTGGGGTTCAACCAGACGGATTTCGCGGCGGGGACCCTGCGGTGAGAAGGGGATGGGAGCGCCGCGGCCGCGGCTGTAGTGGGCGGCATTGGGTGTCGGCGTGGCCGCGTGGGAGCGGGAGCGGGAGTGGCAGTGGCGCGGCAGCCTGGAAGAGAATGAGAGATGGATATGGAGATTTTTTTTTTTTTTGAAACTAATATGGAGATTTTTGCCGTGGTGGCGACGTCACGCTCACTCCAGGAAAGGGCGAAAGGCGGCGGCATCCGAGCAGTGTGCGCTGTCCCTTGGTCCATTGGGCTTGGGCTTGGGCTTGCATCGGCCGGCTAGCGGCTGCGGTTGCGCGGGCTGGGATGTTTGCTGCAGCTGCACGAGCTGGATGTTTTTGCTCAGGAGTAGGGATTCAGGACGCAGGAATTCACAGGGTAGTCACAAACTCACATGACACATTGTCAAATTCGAAGCATTTTATTTATTTTATTAATTATATTACCTCAAAAAATAGGATATGACGATCTGCCATCACCGCTGGTCCCATTCTTGTTTCTTCAATAAGAAATAAGTGATTATAACCCACAATCAAATCAAAGAGCATCGTGAACGGTTTACATCAAAAACCGTTCGCGTGTACTTGAAAATCTAATACTACAAATTGACATTGGACACATCAACGATAGAGCCAACAATGATGAAACATTGGACAATATTTTCTCATGTTATCATTAACGGATCAGATTGAGTACAAGAGTGGGCTTTCAACTGTACAGATACACCGCGGAAAATTTTCTGATATTTACATACACTCATGAATCACTCACAGATCAGGGGTTCACACCAAGAATTACCCTGAATACACAAAACCTGCCCCCACAAAAGGAGGGCTCTTCTAAAAATGTAGGAAAAGAGTAATGATTCACGTTAATTAAGAGAAACTCCAAGAAAATCGATATTTTTCAATAACTTTATGAGGGCTCCAAATTAGGAGACAAACTCATCCTTATATGTGAAGAAAGCACCGGATGGCTTCTCATTAGTACGCAAAAGAAAGCCATGGATGCTGTAGTGCTTCATCAGCTGTAGGTCTTTTCCTGGGGTTAATTTGCAACAGATAAGACAGAAAATCAACAAATTCTGAATCAGGACATTGTAAGTGTCGTCGCAAGGAGGATTTTTCTGGGATCAAATACTCTAGCTGATCTGTCTCCTGGATCCAAAAAAGGCAAAGATGGGATGTGTTAGGGTTTACTGCTCTACAACCAACAGTGCTATATATGAACATAGTGAAACTCAGATTAAAAGAAACTTAGGTCTTCTCGATTCGAACTAATAAACTGACAAGGGCATAAAGTTATGTCTTTATCGTATCAAGTGAGTAAGAAGCCACATAAATATAATTCTGCAGCATATTCAAAATTAAAATCTGGTTAAGTCGGGTTAAGGTGCAACGAAAATTATGAAGGCGAGGGAAATAATCAGAAACAATTCGTGCAATATAGATTTTTCAAATAAAGAATACTCATTTAGCCTTACCATAGGCAGGTGAGCAAGTATGAAAAGAAAATAATCTTACCTCATTCTTGGTAAAAAGGTCATAATCATCAGTGAAATACTTCTGTGTCTCCTGCCCCAATTCTAGCATTTCCATGTCAATTGGGCCGATTATCCCAATCATTTGAGCAAGCATCATGGGCACAGGTTCGTTAGGAAATAATACCTGTTACATGTAATGGACGGAAGCTATAATTCCAAGGAAAACAAGCACCCAAACACCCAATCCACAACTCTCCAGCTTACATGTGCTCACAACATTAATAAAAAGATTAATTTCTAATTCTGGTTTGGAGTTATATGTTGGTATTGCATTGATACAAGAAAAGAGGACTCAAAATTTTGCCAAAATAATACTAAGACCAGTTTGTTGCGCTTATTAGAGATATGTATAGTCTAACACATCTTTAATACTGCCAAGCATTTCAAGTAAATAAAACATACTTACTTCACCAGTGTACAGTTCAGAAAGGATGCAACCAAGAGACCAAATGTCAATCCTCTGATCATAAGGTAGGCCCAGAATGACCTCAGGAGCTCGATAAGAGCGTGATTGGACATAGAGGCATAAGTTGTCTGTCAAGAAGCAACTGCTTCCCAGATCAATGACTTTAATTTCACATCTACTGTAGCTTTTGATAAGAATATTTTCTGGCTTTAGGTCACAATGAATGATCCTCAAACGGTGCAAGTAAACCAAGGCCTCTAAACATTGCCGAGCTATAACCTACAACAAAGGCAAACTTTCAAATTGCTACAACTTTGTAACTTTCTGAGTGAAACTCAATAACACACATAAGTACATAACTTAAAAGAGTTGGTCATATTTTCCAAGGCAACCATTTCAGGGTATCAAATAAGTTTGCTCAGTTAGAGTCCAATGGTTAAACAACTGTGTTTAAATGCATAGCATGTTAGAAAAATTTCGTCTAGGGGCTGACTACAGGGTGAATGAAATGGTCATTATATACAAGTGCAATCTCATTATAAGTAGCAGTTATGGTATCATGGAGTACATCTCAGTGAAGGATAAAGAACATACCTGTATCCTAGGCAAATTAAAATACACCTCACCACCAGATTCCTGATTATATTTCTGAAACTCATATAGATTTGCTCGCAGTAGTTCAGTGACAATAAAAAGGTGTTCCTGTCAATATTTGCTCGCTATCAGCACCATGCAACATCATGAGAATTGAAAAATCCCACTAAAATCTGCCACCGTACATGCATGAAGCAATTCAAGTACACTGGTATAATATTACACTTGATCCTTTTTAAGAAAATTGCAATAGTGATTGAGACCTAGCCATCTGGATTATATCCTTTGAGATGCCTTGCTAGGAAGTTAGGATCCAAACAAGTTGAGTCAAAGGGAGTAACTTAGCCAGTAATCTCTCTTATGAGGCATATACCTGATGGTAGAAATAGTCATAGAGGCGCAACACATGGTGCTCATCTAGTGGATCATATTTGTTCACGAACTTCAGAAGTTTTATCTCATCCAAGCTCTGGTCGAAGAAATCCTTATCATTTTTAATTATTTTAAGGCAAACATCCATTCCTGTCTGAAGATCATGTGCTTGCACAACCTTGCTGAATGCAGCCGAGCCTAGATATTCAGTGATATAATACCTTCCAGCAACAACTGAATTTAAGACAATGGGGAAATCTTTGTTTTCTTCAAAGCCAGTCCTGCAGTGGATGCCTATATTATATAAGTATGAAAATCGATCAACCAACATCCAATTTAACAAAGAGAATTCAAAGTAAAAAAGAGATTGTGAACCTGTTCTTGCGGTGGATAATTCTCAATTCAAATACCTCATATTCTCGGTGAAAATCAGAGAGAGCAAGATCAATATTTGTCTCGGCATCTTCCTCAGCTTTAAGAGCAGTAGAATGTTGAACATCTGCATTTAATAATCCAACATTTTGAAACTCATATGCTTCATCAGGATCACCACTTTCAGGGAATGGCTGTATCCTACGACCTTTCGGATATTCTTTATCAATGCCGCTTTTCAGATTTTTGTCACAGCTGCCATTGAGCTCACCATTGTCCGTGAAATCATGTACACCGTGATCTATGAAATACATGAAGAGAATTAGACCAGCACATAAGCAAAAGATAGCCTCTGACAAGGACCAGGACAAATGGACAACTGATACTAAATTACTCACGAATATGAAGATGGACTAACGTTATTTAATACGACTGGCTACATTGCAAATACATTAAAAACAAGGCCATCATATTTGAAATGTGTGTTTTAAAGGCCCTGATTGTATTAGCAGTTGTTTAACCAAAGTTAGGTTCTAAAACACAGAACATCATTTACTAGCATAGACAAACTCTGCTTCTTTAGAATTTCGAAAGATAATCCATGAGAAGCCTAATCATAAAATGGTAACCATACTGAGGAACTGTAAATATTACATAAAAATGTTACTAGCGCCTAGTATAACATTTCCCCCCTCCATTTATTAAACTACACATTAACCAAATTGCAACAGAGATTTAGCTTTCACAAAGCAACTCCGCAGAATCTAACTTCTTCATTGTTATTATTTATTCCCCCTTTTCCACCTACATTAAATTCAATAAATAAATCACATTATCTTTGGCCATAAAGTGGATTATAATGGTCAAACTATATACTGTGCTGCTACCAAAATTCAGCAACCCCCCTTCAAATAAATAAATAAGGAGGTGGAGAGATGAACTCTCTAGTGGAAGGCTTGAGAAGTACTTACTCACAACAGCATCTGTATCAAATGAACTGAGCATTTCAAGCTCCTTCTCCATAACACTCAGCTCTGAATCATCATCTCCTCGTCCAGGATCCCTCGGCATACCGCATTCAAACATAATATCTCCACTCTGCTTCAACTGAAACCCATCCTGTGCACAATCATCCAGTATCTCTGTCTGGTCATCCATGATTTGGTATCTCCCATACACAGTGGAGCTTGAGCTCCTCGCCACATCAAGCTCGTCATTCTTAAGTCCCCCTCCACAGCAACCACAAAGTGGCGATGAGCATATGTACACCTCAGCGCAACCCTCACATCGGTCACCACCGATGTGTTCATGACGGTGGTTATGGCCTGCACCAAGCTTGCCTATCTCTACCTGCTCCGAGCCATCGTGAGCATCCAGTACAAACTTGTCCTCCTCTTTGCCTTCGTCATCCTCATCGTCCAGCTTGCTCGGGAAGAGGTGATCGTCGTAGAGCCAGTCCTCTTGGAAGAAGAGGTCGGTGGTGTCGTACTGGCGCGCTGTACCAAACTCCATCTCGGATGAAGACGCGTCCGACTGCGAATGCCGCGGCGACCACAGCCCATACGGATTCAACAGCCCTATAATCAACAAAACAATAATAAGGGTTTTCGTTCAGAATTGGTAAAATGTGCAGAAATTCAGCACTAAACACTGAACCAAGCGCAGAGACGGAAATTTAAGTGGCGTAGAGGTTTAACAACTCTCCTACGAAATCGAAGATCGATTATGTTATAAAGTTCATCTCCACAGAAAAACACATACTCTAATCCAATCATCAGCGCCGAATTGGCCCCCGGGAGCCATAGCCGCGGAAATATCGGCGCACAGATCGAGATTGTGTGATACGCCCACGGAAAGCAAGGAGGAGAGGGTTTAAAGCTAGCGACAAAAAAGCCTCGTGCCTGGGTACCTGACGGCGTGGAGCGCATGCTGACGAAAGCTGACGAGGACGCCGAGCCGGAGCTGGAATCGGGGCTCGCGGGCGCCGGCGTGCCAGCGCCAGCGCCAGCACCGACGGCGGAGGCGGGCATCCGGAGCGGAGGGAGATGGGGATCTAATGCGGCGGCGTGGCTCTCGTCCCCGGCGGCGGTGCGTGCAAGGACGTCGTCACGGAGCGCGGAGGCCGTGCCGGCGAAGCCGTGGTCCGTGAGGAACGCCATGACCTGGTCCAGCCCCTGCGCCGCCATGCGCCGCCGCGAAGGCGCGTGGTTGGTGGGTGCTCTCGGTCTCGGTCTCTGCCTCTCGCTCAAGCGCGTGGCGCACGGGCGCGGCGCGGTGATGTAAGCGGTTGCGTCGCCATTGGGGTGAACTTGGAAGCGAAGCGAGAGGAGTCTTCTTCGAGTGAGAGGACCGGGCGAGACGGACGAGGAGGCAGGCAGCGAAGTCAGAGGAAAGAGAGAGAAACAGAGAGGATTGGAGAGAGAGAGAGAGAGAGAGAGAGAGAGAGAGAGGCGCACGGATCGCAGCTGTTGCGCGTAGGTTGCCGCAGTTGCGTTTCAGCCCCTTCGGCGGTTGGCCATGTGTAGGCAGGCAGTACAGTATAGTTAAGGCCATCAGATTCTGTCACCCCGGCGACACCTGTATGCTTGATGACCAATTTTGCCATTATTTAAGGTACGGTTTCGCGGCTTGAATATTTTAAAAATGGTTATGGAAAATTGAGTATATTTATTTTTTAGTAGAACAAGCTAATTATATTTGCCCACGCGAATGTAGGTTCAACGATGTTTGTGATAACAGGGTTGGTCTTTTCCCTGCGTCTGCATAGCTGTTCCATTTTCAAGGGGTTGCCAACATACCAATCACCAATTCCCAAATCCATCGATATAATCGCGGTGGGGTTACTCAATATACTTTCGCTTTTCAACTTTTCAACGAGGGAAAAAGCGGGAGGAGTCCGCGTGGAGCCCCTGCCCCCTAGCGGCCGAGCGACGAGGGCCCCTGTTCCAATGGGCCTGCAGGAAAAGCCAACTGACGTGGAGGGGCCGCGCGGACGCCACCAAGCGGGCCCAGCCGCCCAGGCCCCAACTCCTCCCTCGCAATTCGCAACACAATCCCCGCTGCCGCGCCGGTGGGGCGATCGCGCGGTGGGTGGTCGGGTGCAGAATGCGATGAGGGAAAAAGCGATCGCCGAGAGGCGAGTCCACCCCCCGCTCCCCGCACCCAAACCCACCGGCGGCACGGGCACCCCCGGCCCCCGTCGCCCCCACCCAACGCAACCTTTTCAGGCCTTTTTCACTGTGCCCGCCCGGCGGAGCCCCAAATTATTAACCGGCGGCCTCACCGCACCGCACCGCACCGCACCGCCCCTCACCCCACTCACCGCTCGGCATCGACCACACCCCAGCCTGGAGACGAGAGCGCTCGCCGCTCGGCACCGCCCACACTGGAGCCCCCGTCCCGTCCCCCGCGTCACGTACGCCACTTTTCCGTGATCTGCCTTGCCGGGTGCAGTGCAGGTAGGGGACCAGACCGACGAGCCATGCTCCGCGTCCGCGGCGCGCGGGCCGGTCGGGCCGTCGGGGTCGGCCCGGCCGGTGGCTGCCACGCCACACCAATCGCGCCGAGGTGCCCGCGGCCCGTGGGTACGCATCGGCACGGCACTACTCGTCTGTAGCTAGCGCGTTGTCTGTTCTCCGTTTTGGTGCAAGCAATGATTGATCGCCATGATAGGAGTGGGCCGAGTGCGACGAGTACATGGCGAGCGCGGACAATCGCGTCGCCTATACATGAGTACGCAAACCTTGGCAGTACCCTCGCTAAAGTTAATTTTGTTTTCACCTGCTTGTGCTGTGCCAGTGTCGCCATGCTTGAGCAAAGCTTCCGGTTGCGGACGGTCTTTCATTAGGGGAGCACGTACTACTCTGGCTGCTTTCTCTTTTCTGCGGCACGATTAGCTTAAGCATTCAACACAAGCCAGCCAGATCTCCAAAGCAACTTTTTTCTGTTTGAGTGGTGGTACTTTTTTTTTTCAGATGCAGTCATTCTGACGTTACTAGAACTTCCTTGTAAACTTACTTCTGACACGTAAAAGCGGAGCTTTTAAGTGTAGCAAGCAATACCACCTCACCTGGTACTTTGATGCGTGCTATATATCTTAACTGCGTTTCAAGTAGTATATGTTGGACGGAGCACCTACCACTACGAGAGTTATTTTTGTTCCCCTGCATTTTTTTTTCCCCAGTGCAAAGCCAATCACTAGGTGTAGGTGCTGTCATTAGCAGCCCATCAGAGTCGTTACTACTCCGTAGTAACTTTAGTAAACAGCCGATGGAAATGGAACTGTACTTGTATGTACGCGATAGCAATTGCAGGCAAGCACGAACGCATCAGTGACATGTGCAAACACGAGGGCCCTTGCCGGGAATTGCCATGAAACTTTTCAAGAAATATAAGCGCGGCTTTCGTTAATCGATGCTGCCAAGGGAGTAGTGACAAGTCCACCTAACGACGGCCGTACGTATCGCAAATTCCCCTTGCTGAACGCTTAAGCAATGATTGGCAGTGTAGTACTAGCTGGCGTAATGGAGCCTGATGCCCTCATGGATGTCTGACCCCCCCAGCAGTTCGTCTTGGTGGTCGATGAAACTTGGCTACTTGCACCGAGTCAGATGCTAGCAGAAACCAAAACGATACAAGAAAATGTTCAGAGAAGTTTGGGGTGACGCTAGAAATGAGGTAAAACAAAAGGTCTGGAGGGTGTGTTAAATAAACAATCAGAAGACTACAAAACAGGCCACTCAACAAAGAAGATCCACGGAAGATCATCAGTTAACCATCTGGAGGGTGTGTTAGGCGCACCTTCCTCAGACAGGACATCAGAAAGCGATGATTCACAGGCGCGGTAGTTGTGGAAGCAGGTCCTTTCCCTTTTGATCAAAACAATTAGGGAGATACTTTTTTATTTTAAAAAACCAGTTATCAAGGAGGAAACTCTGCACCAGAAGGATAATGATTGTACCGGCACCGCACCGGCCGACTGAAAGAACACCCACATTCCCTCTGCTTTGGTGCTGTGGTTGCTGTTGATGGCTTAGGAGTAGGACAGTAGGAGTGCACTTAATTGTAATTCATTATTCTTGGTGACTCCGAGTCTAATCACTCGTGGTTTCATGTACTCCCCACGTTCCAAATTATAAAACGTTCTTATAGACATATATTATATATCTACATACATAACAAAATGAATATACCAAAAAAAAAAGTTAAAACGACTTGGAATTTAGAACCAAGCGAGTAGCAAGTACTCGTAGTGGTACATGCAGTAATGTGCCTAATAGCTTCGCTCTAAAGCTCTCACCGATTATGTACCCAGTGCAGCAATGTGATCAGGTTTCAGGTACTTCGCTTAATCAGTGCGCTCTGCCTTTTTTGTGATACAAGCACCTTTTGGGGACAAAAGATAATCTATCCTCGAGCGCATCAAAATGTGAACCCACACAAGCTAGGTCCTGGATCCATAGATGTCTTTGGACCACGTACCAGTAGCAGTCATAGGTCCGACCTGCATCGTGTTGGAGAAAGGGAGAAAACTCACAAATGGGAAATGGCAGCTCATGAGACCTCCAAAGCACGTCCCCCCCCTCGGGTTAAGTTCTTTTGGTGGCTGGTTATGCATGGTAGATGCTGGACGGCGGATAGACGTTTTCGTCATGGCCTGCAGGAATCCAATTCGTGTGTTCTCTGTGATCAAGCGCCTGAGACGCTGGACCATCTACTACTTCAGTGCCCGTTCGCGCGAGAAATGTGGACACGTTGCCTCAGGATTTTCCATCTTCAACATCGAGTGAAGGTCCTAGAAGGGGCGGTGCTTAATTGGTGGATCAGCTCCAGGAAACATATCCCGAAGGGAGTTCGCAAAGGTTTCGATTCGCTTTTCTTTCTTGTTGGTTGGCTCATTTGGAAAGAGAGAAATGCCAGAACCTTCAATGGAGTTTCCAAGTCCCCGGCAATCTTGGAAGGTTTGGTCCTCGAAGAAGCTAACCTTTGGTGCTTAGCCGGGTTCAGTCGTCTTCAGTCGCTTTTGACGTTCAGGGATTAAGTGCTGCTGCTCTGTCGCTGCTTTGTTGCTTTTTCTGTTTTCCTAGGTTCTTACTTGCTGCTGTCCTGCTTTCCACTGGCCACTTGGTTTTGGTAACTGTGGTTACCATCCAAGCAGTGCACTTGTATTTTGTCCCTGATTTCTACTTAATGAAAAACGTGCTACGCACGATCTCAAAAAAAAAAAAGTTCGTTGTGGGTGAAAAAAACCTCAAACCCCAAGTTAGGACTGACAGAGAGGTAAGCGTGGGCATGGGCAGCTGTTCAAATTCTGAATCAGGCAGAAGCAGTGGTAATTTCAACGGAAATTCACTTCAGCGCAGCTTCAGCTGAAGCCTGGGCTGCACTGGATCGAGTCGAGCGACGAGCGGCAACACTGGGTCACTGGCGTCGGCGGTCGCGTTCAGAGAAGGACGTGGAAATCTGCGAGACCGAGACACGACGCGAAAACAAGGTCGATCTCCTTCACCTCGCCAGTGACCAGTCACCACACACAGTCGGCGATTCGGTTTTGGTGAGGCCGTGAGGGACGGCTGCTGAATTGTCGCGCGGTCCTCCTTTCCTTGCACGGCTCGGTCGCTTTGGCGCCGGTTTACTTTAAAAAGGACAAAAGCAGGCGGCGAAGGGGAAATGGCCGTAAGCTACACCGAAACCGCTCGCTTTTACAATTCCCCCCTGACAGTGATGAGCCATCATGGCTAAAAATAATATTTCCTAATTTGTTATAAGAGAAAAATATTTTGTCGCTTTATGTTGTACTTTTGCTTTCCTGTTTATTTATTTCTCTTGTATATATATATATATATATATATATATATATATATATATATATATATATACGGTAGCGCTATTCTACACCGCAAGTCAAAACTGAGCAGAAAAAATACTGAACATTACTGAACAACGTTCAGTATCATCTAGTTGTACACCTAGGACCATGAAATAGTAAACAATACTGAAACACGAGTACTGAACAATACTGAACTCTGTTCAGTATTACTGTTTGGTGTTGAATAGTATTCTACACCTAAGGTGTAGAATAGCATATATATATATATATATATATATATATATATATATATATATATATATATATATATATATATATATATATATATATATATATATATATATATATATATATATATATATATATATATATATATATATATATATATATATATATATATATATATATATATATATATATATATATATATATATATATATATATATATATATAGAAAAAGACTGTAACCTCCTGAGATGGCTTTGGGCTTGAAGACAAATGTGGGCCGATGCGAGCAAACCGGACCAGTCGCGGACAGAACTGCATGAGTGCAATTTGATGGGCGCCATTTATAATTACGCACCCCACATTTACAGAACAGTCCGTGAATAATTAGCTTCACTTTACAGAACAGCATCTCGGCTTCAGTAACTTTGCACTGTGGAGTGTGGTCACAAGTTCAGAGTTGTCGAGGTGTCTGGGACTCTAGGTTAATAAGTAGCAAAAGATTCTACGATGAGAGATACATGTAGCGTGGATTAATGTCACGGCTATATGCACCTAAAAATATTCTACGATGAGAGATTAGATACATGTAGCTTTAACCTTTTGTCTCAGCCAATAGCGTTTTTTTCTCTCACAATAAATCAGCAAACAGTATTTTCAGTCATTAATTTTCAGACCCACAAACATGCTTTAGGAGATAGAGTAGTACATTACACTCCCACGCAGTCAAGGAATTGGCCATTTTATTCGCCTAGCTAAAAAACAATCTTAATATTAATATTGAATTATTTTAAGAGAAAAATAATATTATTTCTCTAAAATGATACGGCTGATAAATTTAAACTATCAGGGCATCTCTAAACTAACGTCTACTTTTGGCCAGGTTATGAGCTGCGGGCATTAGCCTCGCGATGGACAAAATTGATATGGCGCGCTACAGCGTCGCCTACGGTCTACAGAGCGGCCGAGGGGGAGTAGTGGCTTTCTTTTGGAGTTTTCTATATCACTCAGGCTATTTTTAATCGCCTTTTAAGTCAGAACTTTTGTGTACGTACTCCTCCATCTCAAATTGTAAGTCGTTCCAAAAATTTTGAAGAGTCAAAGCATTTTCACGTTTGACCAAAATTATAGAGTGAAATACTAAGATTTGTAACGTAAAGTGAGTATATTATGAAAATATAATTAAGAAAAAATTTAATGATATTTATTTGGTGTTATAATAATTATTATTTTATCATATAAATTTGGTCAAACTTTGAAAAATTTGACTTTCCAAGATTTTTAGAATGATTTACAATTTGGAATGGAGGGAGTATATTATTGTCTGGTGTGCACCAGGATGCACTGCGTCTTATGCTAGCTTGTTTGGGCCCAACGCTTTCCTTTGATGGGCTTGATTCATACTCCTTCTCGGCCTATGTTTTTTGAGTTTACTGATTGACACACCTCGGCTGAAATGCTTTTGGGCTGACTCTTTTCCAAGATTTGCTCCTTCATGGGCGTAACTCGTGTTCGACAGGCCAAGTATTAGAGTTTGAGTCATGACTAGTCTAAATCTAACTATAATTTGGAGCAGGGAGTATAAACCTCCTTTCTGTAATATTGGGATCCATATTAACAGACCGTTTTGCAGCTAACTCTTAGAAAAGTACATCAACATCTGCAATATCAAGTTACTTTGATTAGATTCTTCATAAAATTTCTTGACAATGCATTTATTTGAACTTATCGATATTTGTACTTTATAAACCTTATTAATCAAAGTTTAGGAAGTATGACTTAGGATAAAACTAGAGTGAATTATAATTTAGAATAGATGTAGTTTGTTTGTAACGCTAAGGAACTTGTCAAACATTGAGCTCTTTTGGTTGATTCATCTTTAGACAAATGAAAGTTGGATGATCATCGTTCATTGATTGAATATAGCTGAGTATGATTAATAATTGTAATAAATATATTTTAAGTTATTAGGAAATATCTATTTGACGTCATTAACCATTCAAGATCATCACTAGTACTTTTTCTCCCTTGATTTCTCCAAAGAAAGAGACCTGTTGAGCTTGAATTTAGTTTTAGGTATCTCAACAATCATACTTAAAGAAAGTACAAGTGAAAAGTTTAATAGTTCATCAATAACAATCATACTACTGTGTGGTTTTGGTGACTATCTTTTTAGCTAGTACCCCAATTCTAATTCTGTAAGACCTTTGCTTCCAAATAAAGCAACATGCCAGTTAAGTTCTCTAAGAAAACAGCCCACAGAAAGACAAAGGCAGAGGCAGGTAAGTATTAATACGTACTATAAGACTGATCATTTTTCTTAAAGATGAGGTCAAGTTGGAATAACACTGTCAACAACTAAATATAATTTAATAAGGCCTTCTCTTTCGAATGAGGAAATAAACAAATGATTATTCAGTTTGGAGTAAATGGCATTCCCAACCTAGATCATGCTTATAATGATTAAAAATAACTCCAGCCTCATTGCCAACTAACACATATCTCACGGTTGGGTGCATTGTAGTTATCTCAATAATGGCATGCTCCAACGGAAGAGTACTGTTAGCCCGAACTCGATGGTGTTCCTCTCGTCATAGATGAACGATATTTTACGGTTATCATCATCATCCATTTCAGGCTTCGTTCATAAATTACTTTACATCTTATACATGCTGATCGTGAGTTTGGGTATTTTTGACAATTACAAGGTCAGATTTGCTTCAAATATATAGCTTCATTCATATAGTATGTATGTAGTTATGGTACTTGTTTAAAGACCGTGTCAATGTCAAAAGTTCACTTATTTATGTCTGAAAGTATATTAGTATGCTGAAATATACAAAAAAGTGTTGTATGAGTAGCTCCGCTCTTGACTTCACTAGTCAAATAGGACGACTGAGAAATAAACAAGTCTCTGTGACTGCCCAAGCCGCCTAGGAAAACGTCGCCTGCTCCTTGCTAGCGTCGCCGCCGCGTCTAGATAGGGTCACTCTCCTTCTTCTTCTTCTTCTCCGGTGCGTCCGCTGAGATTAGAAGTGAAAGACCCATTCCTTTTTTCGCAGTTTATTTCTAGTTGCTTAGAGTTTAGTCCAAATAAATGTTTTGGTGAAATCAGATAATTTTCGGTCCGTATCGTGCTTCCTACAATGTTTCCGGTGATTGCCACGATAAGATCACCGTTGCAAGCATCAATTTCATTGGTAAACGGCTAAGTGGTGGCCATGATATGCAAAGAGAGGGGTGCTTATGGACGCCCCCAGGTCCCAACCACTGGCGGATACAGTGGGTATTCCTGGTATTCCTAGGAATACCCAACTTTTTTATGCACTATATATATAGTACATTAGCATTTCTATATTTAGCAAATAAAATTTTTCTCTCATTTTTTAGTTTATCCTTGTATTCCTTTTTCCATTTAGGTTCTATTTTAGCTCGATTGCCAGAAGTATTCTATTTTGTTGTTCCTACAAATGAAAACCTAATTATTTATCTCCAGACCACATGCACATGCCACCAAATATTAGTACAAATCATATCTTATTTCCAAACTTATTTTCAAGACAAATCGGAATATGCGCATGACAACATGTATAACAAACTATTCTTTTCGTGTGAGTGAACAAGGTATGAGTGGGAGGCAATTCCATAATCCCTATTTCTAAATCTCTAAACCTAGCCGACCAGCATGACGTAGTGGCGGCACTGCTGGTTTCTATTATCCTAAGCTCCTAGCGGCGCGGGGCGTGCAGCGCGGGCGTGGCCTCTGTCTCTATGCTACACCTACATGGCGACCGATGAGGGCGCACGTCGCTCATGAGGTTAGAGGCAACAGCTGAGTGGTGGCCCACCAGACATGAATAAAGGAATACCTAAGATCTAAATTCTGGCTCCGCCACTGGTCCCAACGAAGCAGCTACGTACTCTAGGTCGCGATCTCATCGTTGATAATCGTGGAGAGGATTTCAAGTTTTAAAGGTGATGAATCTGCATCCTATATTTGCTGCTCTTGGCGATGCAGATGTTGATATTTTTCATCAGTTTAAATGTGTTTTGGACTCATCCCGAATCGCCGGATCTTGCGGCAATGTCTATTGTTTTCAGATTGGTCGTTGGTTTCAGATAAGTACCGCACTTTGGCTCTGGCATTCAAGGGAGGCCTAGGGAAGAAGAAGAAGATGGAAGAACTTGGATATATATAGAATATAATTTGGTGATGTACTATGCCGAGTTTTAATATAATCTCGCTGCCCTTCAAAGGAAAAGGTTATATCAGAATATAATTTGCGTCATGCGTGCAAAAAAAAAGATTTCTTCTCTTTTTGTTGGTTGATTGATTGATTGATTGATTGATGAAAACGAACCTAACTATACTAATTTTTTTTATCCGTTGAAATCGAATGAACCGAGCTAGCGTCCATTAACAAAACGCACTAACGATTATATTCCTAAACAACAATATTATCTAATCGTTCCGAACTGCTGATCCCGTTGGCCAGACGGCGGCAACACAGTTTACTACGAATTGCTCAAAACAAAAATAAAAAGATAAGAGAGAGTTTACTCCAGGAGCTGACCGCCGATAAACAAATGGTGGTGTCGCCGCAAGCATGATTCGTGAATCGTGATAAGAAAAAAAAAGGCCGGCGGCACGAACTCGTCGCATCGCACACACGACACGGTGACGGTACCGTGCACTTGGGCGCATGCTTCCGTCCTCGATGACGTTATAGTTCGGCACCGTGGGTCGGCGGGTCGGTTTCCGCCGGCGCCGGGGGTTTTGGTCAAACGCGCGCTTGCAGGCGCACAATTTCTGCTGCTGCTGTTGCTGCCCATGTGCAGGGTGGCTGGCCGGCCGCATGCATGCTTCATCTATCATCTTCCCGTCCGTGGTCTACGTCTTGAGAGTTCAGAGTCACAACGCACGTAAATTCCAACTCTGCGACAACTCCGTTAGCAGCCGCGCGAGCTGACCGGCCGGCCGCGCTGTTCCAGTCGACGCAGATCGGAGTGCGCTCACGTTCACGTAATAGCCAGACCATTTGTGTTCGTCTGACTAGTACACGAGTGCTTATCTTCAACATCCACCGACCACGTACCGTGCAGTGTGTGTGTGTGTGTGTGTTGCGGATCGCTAAAGTCTCGAGGTAACTTGAGCAATATGCCGTGGCTCATCGCTATAGCTGTTCATGGGAATGCATGCTTCTTCTTTTTTTTTTAATGAAGCTGTTCATGGGAATGCTTACGTTCAATCGTGTGCATCAAGTGCAGATCATCGATCGATATATATGCAGCCATACACCTTGCTCTTATCCTTCTCGCTTTGAGCTTTGAGTTTAAAATTGCAAAAACCTTTGTTAGCGCATGATGCAAGTCAAGAGGTTGGGGGCATGAACCCATGAGCGACGGTAGGCAGCCTATACTTTCCGTGTTTCTTTTTTTTACATGTTTATCGTATTAGCTTTGTCATAAGTTAAACATGTTTATTTTTAACCATCAAATTTAAGAGGTTTTATATAGTTTCAAAAAATATAAATTATATACTACTCCCTTCATCCCAATTTATAAGTCATTCCAAGAATCTTGGAGAGTCAAATAAAGTATTTCAAGTTTGACCAACATTATAGCTAGAAAAAATAGAAATGTTTATAACATCAAATAGATATTACTATGAAAATATAACTAATGAAGAACATAATGATACTTAGATGGTATCATGAATGTTATTATGCTATCATGTAATTTGGTCGAAGTGCTTTGACTCTTCAAACGCCGCTCTTGTATTTTCAGCCGTGGGCTTGTTGCTTCAACCAATTGCCAGCGATTGTGCTGACCTGTTTTTAGAAGTTTGTTTAGTGTCCGTGTAGCGGAGTTGGGTCTAAGAATCCTCTTGTAATTTTGAGTTGTAAACATTCAACTGTAGATGTGGAGGCTGGAATGGTTATTCCGCTATCTAAAAAAAATCTTAGAATGACTTAGAATTTGGGATGAAGGGAGTATATATGAAAGTATTTTTCATAGTAGCGAATCGCTACATATAAACTTTATGTTGTTAACTTGAAAATTAGAAAAGTTTGATTTAAGACAAAGTTAATATTACATATAAAAAGTAACTATATAAGGGAGTATCTCTGAGACTGATCGAGAGCTACTAGCCGCTAGTGGAGGTGGAGAGTGTGCCAGTGGTTTTCGTGTCCAATACACGCACATGCCGAATTGCTGCTGATGGCTGACTGCTCGAACCAACTACTGATAGTGGCGTGTAGTGCTAGGGGGATGAGAAAGAAAAGGCAGAATCGGGCCCGAGCGAGGAGCAATGGAGCATGCTGCCGGTGTGTTCTTGAGCTGCTCTGTCGACGTGGATCTCTTGCCTAACCTTACTTTAACGACTTTCCACAGTCTACCTCAGCGTGTGTTGTCTGCCCCCTAGCTCCCTCCACAATAGTGGCATAGTGGCATCATCAATTCATCATATCCTAGTATATATTCCAATCCAACTTTTGCAACTTTACTCCGGACTTCGATCAACAGCAACGTCCCATCGATTCCTCCATTGTCGAAAGGTACGGCAACTCCTGTAAAGATACGGAGTACATGTTCTACTGCAGTTGCCAATTTGGTGGTATAGGAATAAGATAGGATAGGGGGTGGGGCTAGCCCTAGCCAAATGCAGTACAGTGGAAAAGTTAACAGGAGCCCGAGCCCCTGCATCTCACGTAACGTAGCAGTTGAAACGGAATATATACTCCTGGCTAGTACAGTACCAAAATGTTCCAAATCAGGGGCTTGATCCAATGATCCGTTTATAGACATGACACGATCAGTGCGCGAGGCATATATCGGGAGACACATCAAAAGATTTGGATAGAGTTTAGCAGGCATGCATATATTTCCCAACCATGCATGCATGCATTTACAGCGCATATATCAATGGTGATTATATATGTTATGTGCACCAAGTCCAAGTGCACTTACGAAAAATGAATTACTACTGCACACGCGACTAATGAATGAAAAATGCCTACCCAACGAACAAAATTCATATTCTTAGTGGGTGTTTAATTAGTTGGGGTTGTTAAAGTTTAACAAGTATTATAGTATTTTTGTTTTATTTGATAATTACTATCCAATCATAGACTTATTAAGCTCAAAAGATTCGTCTCACAAATTACTTTCTAGCTGTGTTTTTTTAGTTCTGTAAATAATATATATTTAGTACTTCATGCATCTCCAAACATTCGATGTGACAGACGATAAACTTTAACAAGACAAACCATCATACAGGACCTTAGCCTGTCTATGAATCTGCCAATTAGTATATATGACAATATTGCTTAAATTTAAAAATGCTTCAGCCTACGTGCGCAGCTGTGAGCAGCAATGGACTGCTAAGCAACTGCATGCACCACACACACATATATACATACGATCGATTATAAATAGTAAGTAGTACCAAAGGTAGTAGTAATAAGTTGGTTGTACACATGTGTTATTACAATCAGATAGTAGCCAAACTAACTTCCAGATCGATTAACAATTGCCATGCATTAGGATACACATGCAGTTGTTTATTAATCAGCTAGTACTGTACTGTACGTAGTAGACAGGTGGTGGCTATTCTAATTATTTTTCTGGCGATGCCTGGCCCTTGAGAGCCTCGATCTGCGCCTTGCCCCTGGCGCCCTTATTCCTGATGTAGAGCCTGTACTCGTCGAAGGTCATCGGCGGGTAGAGCGCCGGCAGGTTCCCGGCGGTGACCAGCCCTGGCGCCGGGGAGATGGGGACGTCGCCCTTGGGGTTGTAGAAGAGCGCGAGGGATATGCGCTCCTCCTCGGCGTTCACGACCACCCGGTGCTCCACGCTCTTGTACACGGAGTTGCTCAGTATCTGTTCATGAGTGAATAAATTCAAGAAGATTAGTTAAAGATGCATGAGCGAGGTTTTCTATATATGCACGTATGAACAGTAACATGCAGCATTAATTTGTATTCAAAAGGAAAGCAAAGGTGGAATTTTTATATACCACGTAAACAGTAGCATGCATATAGTACATAGTAACGGTTACAGTACGTACGTCGTCTGTACATGTGGAGCAGGGGACAGTTAACTTGTACAGTACTACAGTCTACCGGTGGAAATACTACTAGAGGGTAGGCCGGTGCAACATACGGTGGTTGGCGTGAACTGGCCGTGTGCACCTGTGCATGCATGTGCTTTCGCGTGCGTGGCTTGCGTGCTGCGATTCGTCAGTGTTGTCACCGTAACATGCATGCAACTCTGTCCACACACTATACCTACGGAGTAGCTGCTTCTGCACGACAAATCTAAGATTGCGTTCGATGATCACACCGCCCATGCATGTGTCCTTATGCAAACTACACTGATGATCTCTCTCTCTCTCTCTCTCTCTCTCTCTCTCTCTCCAGCATGCACCGACGATTAATTTGATTCAGAGTCAACTACCTAAATTAATACACAGGTTCCTCGCAAAAAGAAAAAGGTTTATTAGAGCAGAATCAAAAACTATTCCTGACAATGCAATGTACATACACGCGTACAGCTAGCGTTAGTGCGCCGCCGCGCTCGCCTTGGTTGGAATTTAAGAATTTGATCGATGGCTAGCTGCATCTCTCTGGATAAATAACTGATGAATGATTAGTTTTTTTAGTTTACTTGAAGAACAAAATGATCCTATATATCAAGATCTTATCTAGTAGTGCCGACTAACGACAAGACCAAATACTTCACGTTTGTACAGGTAGGTATACGTGACAGTCACGATCGTAATCCGTCGACTAGCAGTACCTCTAGAAAGCTACGCATCCTGGAGCTGGAAGTATATATTTTTATTGAGCTTTTCTAGAAGCCGGAGACGACGCGCGCGCGAGCACGCTATATAGCTATAGTACAGAGATACTCCAGCGCCAACGTGCAGAAGATGCAGAATGATATTGTTGCATGCATGGTTATATATATATATATATATATACCTGGACTTGGTCGCCGACGTTGACGATGAAGGCGTCGCGGACGGGCTGCACGGTGACCCACTCGCCGTCGTCGCCGCGGCGGACCTGCAGGCCGCGGACGTTCTCGTCGGCGAGGAGGACGGTGAGGGCGCCCGGGTCCGAGTGCGCGGAGAGGCCCAGCGTCAGGTCCGGCTGCGGGCACCGCGGGTAGTAGTTGGCGCGCAGCGTCGCGCCGCAGTCCGCCCCGCCGAACGCCCGCTGGAAGTGCGCCTCGTCCAGCCCTAGGCTCACGGACAGCACCCGCATCAGCAGCTCGCACACCCGCACCACCTCGCGCCCGTACTCCTCCGACACCTCCCTGTATATATGTCAGTACGAGTATATTGTACGTGCCTGTCAGTAGCTAACAGTACTGTAACAACGATCATATATATGCATGTATTTTGTATGGTGCATGGTGCCTGTTTTTTTACTGCAACGAGCACGAGCAGGCCAGGCATCTACTAGGAGCGAGCTAGGAGCAAGGTCTACTACGACAGGGACACCGGCCCCTTTTTATGATTTATCAGCAGGCACGTGCTGTGCTACCATAGCTAGCTTTGGAATTGTAGACCTGCGCTCTGCGCTGTACATGGCTCTCTCTAGGCATTTTGCATGAAAGCACCATGGACCTACTTTCCGTTTTCATGCACGTGCTGTATTTAGAAGCTGAGTCATTACTACGGCGTGACTGAGTATTATTCTCTATGGAGTAATTAAGTGTTATCTGTACAGTGCATTTTAGGCTCCACGCAATGACTAGCTAGTAGGGAACAAAGCTTGCAATGGTTGGAGAAGTACGGCATGGGCAGGGACAGTTACGTTAATCTATTTTGCGAACAATCAGTGCACTCTTCTCTGGTAAAACATCACCGAACCTAGCTGATTAATTCAACACAAATATTTGTTTATTAAGGATAGAAAAATTAATTATACTTGTGTAGTTTTCGCAGTATGTCACTCAAAACAATTTTAAGGACATAATTTTTCCGACACATGTTTAAACATATGCCATATTTAATATTAGACGAAAACAAAGTTCATCTCCAATAAAATTTCAAAAAAGAGTAAAAAAGCATAACATATCGATAATGTCTTATTTAGGAAGAAAAGAAATTGTGTCTGCTGTGACTTCGTGTCCACATCACAAATTATTCTATCTACTAGTAGGTTGAAAACCTGGAGTTAATTAAGTACATATAATCATATAAACTATAACATCGCAAATGTTGGAGTTATCCACTCGATCCATATAGCTAGCATGCCCAAACGGAAGAAAAGTAAAGGTCAATCTCAAAACTTGCACACACGGTTGAATCAAAACCCAAGACTACTCTCTGCCTAATTAAGGGGAGATGAACATCTATATTTAGGACCTTTTACTACTCCAATCCTACACATAATAATGAAGTTTCACAAGAACTGTTCAATTCTCGTCTAAACACAGAAATTAATGATTTCATGTGTGTTCCAAAGTCCAAACGGGATGGGATCGGAGCTTCGTGTTAATTACCTAGTACATATAGCGATGCACACGCATGTGCACCACAACATCCGCACACCTCTAACCTCTAAATGCATGCACATGGGCACTCTATAACTCTATCATCGATTAGCTTAGGATCTTAATTAGGATCTGAATAAAAAAGAGTATCAAAATTTATTCGAAGTATACACACGTACTTGCAGTTGCTGGGGTTGGCCGGCCAGAAGTTTGCCGCGCTCTTAGCCGCCTCCGGCGCGAGGTGGAGGAAGAAGTAGTCGCCCCAGTCGAGGACGGCGCCCTTCTGGACGCCGAGGCGGCTGCCGTAGCCCTCGTACGTGCGCGGCGAGTTGGCGTAGCGCTGCTTCTCCGCGAGCGGGCGGCGGAAGAAGCCGCGCCAGGACTCCCGCGCCGCGCGCATCAGCTCGGGGCGCACCCCGTGGTTGACCACCTGAAAGAATCCCCACTCGCGGCACGCGGACGCGACGGCCTCGGTGACGACGTTCCCGACAAGGCCGCCGGCGCCGGCGTCCTTCGCCTGCAGCAGCAGCTCGCCGAGGTCGACGACCGGAATGCTGATGTCCGAGGCCTCGGCCGCCTTATTCGAATTCGTCTCCTTGACTGCCGTTGGCGCCGCCGGGGCCACGACGACGGGGCGGTCGCACGGCGGCTTGACGTAGCAGCGCGGGATGACGGACAGGCCGCTCTCGGCGAGCGCCTGCACGCGGACGACGGGCTCCGGCCACTCCTGCATGCAGCTCGCCATCTGTGTGTGTCTGGCTGCTGGCCCTTCCTCCCCTGGCGTGGCGCCGCCCGCAGCCTATATGCATGCAACAGTGAAGAAATTAACGATCGATCGGCAGTGGGAGCGAGGAAGTACACACAGTGGGCAGCTGGACATGCTTGGTGGTCCTATACGAGCTAGCTACAGTGGGAAACGAGGTGGCTGCATATGCATTCAACGCGCCAAACTGGTGAGGGAAACACGAGCTAGAGGCCGGGGGATTGGTCTACGATCTTGCACGGAAATTAAACGGGGCGGGACAAGGCACGAGATGGGATCATGGGAATGCCGGTGGCGACTGACGACGACGATGACTGAGGTATGGACGCGTGCTGTACTGCCAATAAGAACACGATCGATCGAGCTGATGATGATGTGCTTGATTTGCTAGTAGAACACAACAAGACAGAAATTAATTAGAGTGAGGGAACGAGACGTACTGGGACGATTAGACCTCGAGTTCTTGAAGAGAGATGAGCTGAGGCCTGAGTCTGTGGTGTGGTGTGCCCCTTGGTTCTTGGATGGCTTATTAGTGAGAGACTTGACAGGGGTATATATAGCCAAGAGATGAGAGATGGAAAGAGACGTTAATTAATAAGAACAAAATTGCCAGGGAGAGAGACTGAGAGAGGCGAAAAGTTATCGCTGGTTTTGCTCTGCTTTGTTTGGGTCTGCTGGGCGAACATTTTGGCTGCTCCACCTCCACCTGGTCTGGTTGTCGATCCGTTGGGTTGGCGCGGCCGCGGGGACCGGGGGCCGCCGACTGGCGAGGGCGAGGCGCACAGCTGACAGCTGGGCACCGCAGGGACCAAAAGCCAACTAGGTTGAAACGTGTTTTTTGTGCCGAGTATTATATTTTTTGTGCCGGATCTGCTGTGGCTGATGCCGACCACTGGTGGGCAGCTGGACTCGGTTGTAAAACGTACTCTGGCCTCTCGGCCGGCCCGACAACACCACGTAGTTCGGCTGTGGCAAACGTGGCCTTGTTAAAATTTTTCAAAATTCTCCGTGACATCAAGACCTTGTTTAGTTTATAAAAGTTTTGGTTTTTGGCTACCGTAGCACTTTCGTTTTTATTTGACAAACATTGTCCAATCATGGAGTAACTAGATTTAAAAGACTCATCTCAAAAATTACAGGTAAACTGTGCAATTAGTTTTTTATTTTCATTTATATTTAATGCTCCATGTGTATGCGACCAAAAAATTCGATGTGACAAGGAATCTTGATAATTTTTACGAACTAAACAAGTCCCAAATCTTATGGCACATGCATGGAGTATTAAATATAAATGAAAATAAAAATTAATTGTACAGTTTGTCTGTAAATCGCGAGACGAATCTTTTAAGCCTAGTTATTCTATGATTAGACAATGTTTGTCAAATAAAAACGAAAATGCTACAGTCTTTTCGGATTTAAACAAGGTCTATATAGGGTTTTTTCTGAAAAAAACATTGTAAGCTTTTTTCAGATTTCTTGTCATATCGAATCTTACGGCATATGCATAGAGTATTACTTAAATATAGATTAAAAAATAATTAATTATATAGTTTGTCTAAAATTTGGGGGGACGAATATTTTGAGTCTTGTTAATTCATGATTAGACAATATTTATCAAATACAAATAAAAGTGCTATGATATCCATTTTTTTTAAAAAATAACTAAACAAGGCCCCTGTGTAATAGCGTATGATCTTTTTAGCATATAGGCATAGAGCGATCGCATATTTGATTTGATTTCTACACGATGTGCTGACCGGCCGGGGAATGAATTGATTTTTAAGGGTGTTCGTTTGTCTAAAGAGTTATGATTGAAAGTACTCTGGCTAGAAAAAAAAATATGACTTATAAAATAAACGAACGTAGTCTAAAACCCAGTAATAATGTAATAGTGTCTGCGCGGCCGCTCCTTCCTCGCTGCCTGAGTATCACTGGTGACACTGCCGTCGGTGCTTCTTCTTATTTCTATTTTTCAGTTTTTCTATATACGGCTGCTACTGGTGACAGTGACCACTGATAAGGACGCTGAGATTGATTTGGTAATAAGCTCTAGACTCCTTTTGAAAGCAGAAATTTCAAGAGAATGATAGTTTAATAATTTCACAAGAAGAATCAATAACTGACAAATATGAAATGAAACATGATATTTCGTCAGTGTTGTTCAGAGGCTATATATTATGTCAACCTTGTGTGTCTATATAAAAGCAAAACTCAAATGAAGTGAGCCATCACTATATATGGAAAAGGCTGGGAGCCTAACCTCAAACGTCATGCATGATGAAATTATGAATGATCCTCTAAAGACACATTCTTTTTACATGACAAGATAGGAGCTAGCTTTAGGCAAAATAATCTCAGGCCGGGTTTAAATCTATTTTTTAGATTTTCAACACTGTAGCACTTTTGTTTGTATTTGGCAATTATTGTCCAACCATGGACTAAGTAGGCTCAAAAGATCCGTCTCATAAATTACAGGCAAACTGTGCAATTAGTTACTTTTTATCTATATTTAATGCTCCGTGCATGTGCCACGAGATTCGATGTGCTGGGGATCTTGAAAATTTCTTGGAAGGTCATGGCACCGTCACCAGTGGTGTAGGTCAATGTTGCCACTATGAGATTAATTTTACCACCATGTCAGCGAAATTAGTGATTCATTCTTTCCTTATCCATCCACCAACCTAAATGGACTACAATCAAGAAATCGTATTTGTGTGCCGATGGCTAGTTTTGGGCATTTGAAGCTTAGATCCATGTGGATCATGGCTTGTCTAGCGTGGGTTGTCGTAGGTAAACACGATGGTCTAGCTAGTGTAGGCCATGTGTTGCCGTTTATTAGTGATCAATGTCACCTTTGGCTCAAGTTGCGCCAATCTCAATCTTTTGGTTCGATGGTCAGTGCACTACCTTATGATGGTTGGAGGTCATTCTTTGTGTTTGGATTTGCATTGTGGTATCCCTTTTCGAACAGGTCTGATGGTGGTGGACACCTACTCCTAGGTGCTTCAATGATGGTTGTTTAGCATAACAATGTTGATTCCTTTAGCCAATGGGTGGTAATAGAGGGTAATAGGGGTAGCTATGGCTGGTCGTAAGTTGCCTCTACTCTCTCATGGTTGTGATGCACATGTATGCCATTCATGAAAACCTAGCATTGTTTTATCTGCTCGTGTAATGGTGGCATTTTTGGATGTCATTATCTCATTAGAGATGTCGAACTGGATGGATCCAGATGCCCTAGCATCATTCTACAATGAGGATCTTGATGGCTTACTTTAGGTTTTAGTATACAATGTCTCCCATAGCAGTTCATGTTGTATAGGTCATATAGTGCCATTGTTGGAGGCCATGAGGCCAATTTGATTTCTCTTGTTACTAACCATAGATGTTCTTTACATATGCAAGATGGGCTCAAGCTTGAGTTGACAAGATTGGTTATTCTGGACTTGATGTCACATAAAAGCTAGGAAAAGTTGACTACATGATGATCATGTTGATTCTTGTATACTCCCTCCATCCATCTATCAGGGGCATATTACCAAAAATAAAGTTTCCAAAAATTGGGGGCATATATCGTATGTGCCAGTTCTTCATGCCCCCGCGCTCGTCCTATGAGACTCGGCTCCTCGTACCAGACGCGGCATTGATGCGGCGCCGTCTGCCATCGCTTCAACTACTCCCTCCGTTCAACTACACTGTTTCCCTCCCGTTAGCTATCCTGGCCGCGCGGTCGAGTACAAGTACGCTACGAGAGGCCACGCTGCTGAGTACGCTAACGACGTTTGGGGAGGGTTTTGCGGAGTAATTGCTCGGTAATCCAACTATCCGCATGCGGAGTAAATGGAAACGGCATATCAAGAGAAAATCCTGCACGCACAGCCTTTACTTGGTCATCGCGTCACACCCAAAGACACCCCCGATAGATGGACAGAGGGAGTATTTTTCTAGCATACATCAGTGCATAGGCCACATTCCTTCATTATAACTATGGGTGGCCTTTGCATGTACTCCCTAAGTTCCAAATTATAAGTCGCTTTGACTTTTTTATACATCATAGCAAATTTGATATAGCAAAAAATAAAAGCGACTTATAATTTGGAACGGTGAGAGCAGTAACTGTAGGGCACTCCCAACCCAAAAACTAGGTGGTTTTATGTTCATTGATTAGGATGACAACTAAGAAATGATGATGTGACATTGAAACTAAATAAAAGACATAAATAAATGTGATATGTGGATAATGAAAAAGAAAGACATGTGATTGGATAAAAAAATATTTTGAAGAAAGTACCTATTGCAACTATAATTTTTATGTGTAGTGTCTACATAATTTAAGAGGTATAGAAATTAACCATGGTTTTTATTATTGGGGCTGTCTTAATCCCCTCCCCGGCTGCCGCATGGCAGAGTGACAGTTATATTAATTGATGTTATGGAGTGACGGCTAAGACATTAATTAGTGGTCGCTTCCTAACCGACGGCGACACCAACACCACAATGTGGGAGTAGTGCAAAGCGCCAAGTGTCAACAATTTTAATGGTGGATCCCCGCAACACGCTGTGGGGGTTTATCTGTTTATGTTAAAAGGAGAAAGAAGTTTTTTTAGGATAATAAAAGAGCGAGACGACAGAAGCCAGGCAGAAGAAGGCGGAGAAGAGCAGGAGCAGCGGCGTGGCGACACGTGGATAGATGTCACTTGCATTGTCTGGGTATCGCGCGCGGTTCAGTCCAATGCAGGAATTGTGTGCTTAGGCTAGTCTCAATAGAGGTTTTACCAGGATGTCATGCACATTTATTAGAACGTCATGTCAGCAAAACTGTACTTTTTGCATGAAACGAAGAGGAGAGAGAAGGAAGTAGTTTCACCATGGTGAAACTCCGCTGGCGTTGTTTCCCACGCAGTGAAACAGGATGAAATCCCCACTGAGGACTAAATCGTTTCACCATCTTGCATGTGATCCAATCATTTTGCAGTAATTAAATGTTTTGCCCAGCCTAGGAAACATCAAGATGAAACTCATGCATTGTGGAGGTTGTTTCATTGTTCGTTTCATTGATGCTCTGTCAGCAGATTTGTTTTGGAAACAGTGCATTGAAATAGGCCATTGAGACTGGCCTTACGGGCCTACGGCTTCAGTCACTTGTCTGGTCTAGATTCGTAGCTTGCTGCTGATTCCTATCCCGAATGTCCGGCCGCCGCAATTGTAAAGACCTTTACTATCAGACAAAATAAGCCGTCGGCAACCTGATGATTCTTTGCTTGGCAATTGACAATTTGACATGCATGATGATGATCTTCGAAGCTGTTCGACGTTGAGAAATCCTGACTCCTGAGCATATCTAATCTATCTATCAATGAATGATCAAATCGGCAAAGATTCCCTGCCATTGAGCACCGTTCAATTCGATCCAGTACGTGGTCTTGGTTTGTCGCATGCATCTCGGCAGGCATAGCATGCTATAATGCTGCCCACCCGAGAACAAATCAGATGGGTTCCTCTGCCCTATTAGCCCTATTAATGCGTAAGGGCACAGGTCGGCCGACCGGGCCCGCCGCCGCCGGGACGATGGATCTTGTTTGCATTGCATGCATTAAAACTCGTTCAACGCGACTACAGTAGCTAACATGCATGTCCGCATGGCATGGGGATGGAAGGCTGGAAACCATGCTGTCCCGCCCCCCGATCCGTCACGTTTCGACAGTAGATATACTCCTCTTCCTAGCTGCAGCTGTGCATGCATGCTGGTAGAGAGATAGACATGGATGATCGATCACCGCCGCGGAAAGATCCAGACTGCGTGCTGCTATCAGATCAGGCCCGCCACATGGCGTGTGTTATCCAGAACCAGAACCAGAACCCCCGGGCGCTTTGTTAATTTGTCGGCAAAGCTGACAGCAGCCCGCATTGATTGAGAAGATTGAATCGATTAGCCTCGATCCGTCCCGTTCCGCCGCGGCAGCTCCGATTCCGGTCCCTACCTCATTTGCGGTGCATCTTAACATATTCCCGCCGCGCGCCGCAATGTGGTGGTGCAAAGATATACTACTAGACTATAGGAGTACGTCCGACATGTACGTGTGCGGTGTCGCGACGCGCTCAGCTCGTGACGTCCGGCGCGAATCATCGTAGCCCACCGGACGGTGCCGCGCCGCGCCGCGCCGCGTGGCTCCTGGCCGGCCTCACCCGCTACAAAGAAAGCGGCGTACGTCGTCCGGTCCACCGCCGGGTGCAATGCAATGCAGGAGAGCCAGTGGCGCCGTGGCGGCGCAGCGCTAGCACTAGCAGCAACAGCAACAGCAACAGTAAGCGGCCGGAGAGCCAATAGGCGCAGCGCCGCAACGCGCGCCGCAAGCGGTCGCGGTGGGAACGGAATGCGCACGAGCTGCCGAGAGTGCCGACAGCCCCTGCGTACGTCCACGGTCCACGGCCTCGCTCAGTCGACCACCGGGCAATTCTTGCGCGCGTCGCGTCTTTGGCGGCCGGCGCGCCGCACGCACGCTCGCGTAGCAGAGAGTAGAGGCCGGGAGGGCTAGTGCTCAGTGGGGTGGGGTGGGTCGGTCGCTGCCAACGCCAGCTCCAGGCCGCCCGGCGCGCACGTTGCGTCGCGGCCCAAGAGCTTCCCTTTTTCCTTTCCTTTTCCTCCCGTCGTTCGATTGGAAAAAGTTTCTTTTCTATGATTTATACTATAAATTTTTCAAAGATTTAGCCAAAATAATAATAAAAAAAAGAAAAAGACAAAACCACTGTCACTATAGCAAAACCACTATTTACTATAGCAAAAACCATCTTCGAAACCGCTCTAAGGAGGTAAAATGCACGGTTTGAAAAATTGAAAAAGATGATTTGTCTAGTTTTAGAGTTGAGAGAGGAAAAATATGTTTTTTCTTAAATTGATGGAGAAAAAGTAAACTTTTTCCTATTCGATTTGACGTCGGCCGGCGCGGGCACATTGCGCTGTCTGGGCCAGTGCTGACGGGCGGAGCGAGTGGTGGCGCTGAGGTATACTAGTGCCAGTGGTGGAGACCGGTGACGAGTGACTCCAACCTGAGCTAACTTTACATGGCTGACCATGCCACTTCGTTCTCTGGCGCGCGCGCGTGCCGGCTCGTAGAACCACCCACCTTGTAGTAAGTCGCATCCACTTTGTTGACGACGGCAGCAGCAGCAGCAGTAGTAGTAGCGGATAGCCAGATACTCGTGCTGGCGCAGATGTTCCACGATACCTAGTAGGTACGGTGCGGTTCGAGTAGGCAGGCATACGACGTACCCAGCACCAGCAGCGGCGTGCACGGGCATGACACGGCAGTTCAGGTCCGTTTTGGCTTGGGCCCTTTGGGGCTACGTAGTAGCGAACAACGGCACATGATGTTATGCCATGTCGTGGCGGAAAGCGGTGAGCGCACACGGGTTTTTTCTTTTTTATTCCGCCAGTGGCGGTGAAGATCAGATTTGGGGGAGTTTCACTTCACCCCCAGATGCTTCATGCTCGTCAAATGGAGCCGTATGCTTCCCGGCTTAATCTTGTCCTCGGAATTTGACCACATTAACCTCATCTATCTATCTACTTATGCTCCACGCCTGATGATGCCATAAGTCGTTTGTGGCTTTATTTGTGCACTCCAGCAGTCAGCAGATGCATCCAAAGTCCATGGCTGACGAAGAAGCATTGTATGCAATTGCTCCGAGGAATTCCCTCACGTGGTTGAACGCCGGCACGGCTTCTCGATCACGAAAGCATCAGGGTCAGACCAATTTGCCTGGCAGATAGAACAGCATCCGATTTTGTCTGCGTTGCATTGCACCCACCTACTGTACTAGGTGAACACAATGCATCATATCTTCTATTTTGGCATCACATTGCAGGCAGGAGTAGGACGCCACTCCCACACTCCCCCACACATTATTCGGCGTTTCCCAACAGAAGCACGTGATGAACTTTGGCACCGGGCAGCACGGCAGGGTAGGTCAACAAACTGCATTTTTCAAGACTGCAAAACATTGTATTATACAACACTTGGCATCAGGTGCCACAGGATCAAGAGAACAGGTGAAAGCAGGAGCACACCATTCGGTACATCATTTGGTTCGCTCAGTGCTTGTCAGCGAAACCGGGGTAGCTAATTACACAGGTAAGACAATCAGAGGGTTCTTCCACCTATCTAAATTTCCACGCAAGATAATCATGAGGGGAGAAAAAAGGAAGGCCAAAAGTTGTTCTTCTGCTTAGTGGGCCAAGGGCCTAACTACATGCACACATATGAACGAGGGTGCCGTTTCACTCAACACCCAATTTTACCGACCCATCCTTTATAAGCTTCATGCTAAGGCTGTTGAATCTTCCTCTTGAATAGTGTCGGGATGCCTTTCTCCAATCTGTACCGGTCTTCATCATTGCTACAAATTCGTCATAGCTAATCTTGCCATCCTGCAGATGTAAATGGAGAAGATATTCATTCAGATGACTGGAGAACCAAAACAGCGGTTGTATTAGATAGGAGAGTATAATGACCTTATCAGTGTCAACTTCTTGCAATATGTCATTCACCACTTCCATGCTATCAGCTGCTCCATCATCCACTAGAGCCTCCCGAAGTTCCTCGGGCTCAATGAAACCATTGCCATCCTTGTCAAAAAATAGGAAGGCCCGGCGAAGATGCTCATCATTTGCCATCCTTTGCAAATGAAGAGAAACAGCCAAAAATTCCCCATAATCTAGTGCCCCCCTACCATTTGTATCCACCTGTATGCCAACCAGAACTGGTCAAAGATGTGAAAGCTGCAGAGCACATAAGAGCATCTCCAAGAGATTAGGTAAAACGTTTTGTAAAGTTAAATTTGGCTATTATTGAGAAAATAAACCTCTCCAACAGATTATGTAAATGGCTCTTCAAATTTAGACCCTCTTCATTCCGTAAATTTCGCTAGCTAGTATTGGACAGCCAGCGTCGCTAGCTATCGGCACTTTTCCGGCATACGGATCCCTCTTCTTCTCGCAGAAACGTGACTTCGCCGTGATAGTAGAAGCCTTGCACCGGCCACCGCGGTGACCAGAGCCACGACAGACACTTCTTCTTCCCTTACTTACCATCATCGGAGCTCTTGGAGTTGCCGTTAGACCCGGCGCCGCACCCACACGCCGGCTCCTGCCCCTGCGACCAGGCGAGGGCAGCAGCCGGCCCGCCAGACATCTCCTGCCTATTTGCAGTTCTCCGCACTGAGACACTCCCTATGCTACATGCATGTACGTATGCAAGAGGAGCTACTACCGGTGAACGGCACGACGGAACGTGCTGGGTAGCAAAGAAAGTTTATGCGCAACATGATGATATAGCACGTTTAAATATAGATAATGGCAATTTTACAGAGACTGTTGGATTAGTCTAACTTTTTAGAGAGGCTTTTATTTTAGACAACAGCAAAATCACTAAATTTAGCTAATTCTTTTGACTAATCTCTTGGAGATGCTCTAACTCAATAGAAGATGTGCTTAGTGTACAATTCAAATCAGTCACGATTCAATAATCCAGCCTGCTCTCGCTGCCTCGCCACATAGTGATCAAGCTACATCAATGCAAACTATCCAACTGACACAAGCAATGTTTTCAGGTCGTCCGATTAATCGCGATTAATCGTCCTGGTCGGTCAGGAGTGCTCGATTAGGAGGTCCGACCCGACCGGGTCGACCAGAAACCTGGTCGTCCGATTAGTCGTCCACTTATCGCGATTAATCGTCCGATTAGAACATGGACGACCAGGTTGTGTGTGCTCTGTTTTTGGGCTTTTTGACTGGGCAGATATGTGGGGGGTATGGAGATGCTGTTGGTTGTCCCAGTTCTCCAGAAATAGTTAAGAAGGAGATGTTGGTTTACATCAAAAAGAGTTGAAGATGAAGAGGAATGTTGGTTTACAGTAATGCAGTCTTGATGCTTACTTTATTGTGTATAATATAGTGTATATATAGAGGTATATATATAGGTCGACCAGCTGATATGCCTGGACGACCAGGGGGACGACCAGGGTCGATTAATCGACCTGGTCGCTGATTACTCGCGATTAATCGCCTGGTCGCTGATTAATCGCGATTAATCGCCTGGTCACTGATTAATCGCGATTAATCGCCTGGTCGGTCCCAGGTCGACCAGGATCGACCAGCCGACCAGAAAACATTGGACACAAGCCAAAGGTCCTCATGAGATACCACAGATCACTTTGGATCTATTGTCAAATTGAATCCACCAGAGAACTCAAAACTTAGGCGGCAGCAGCAGCAACAACAACAACAACAAAAACTTAAGAAACTTCCTAATAAAACAAGTAAACAATGGCGCTCAAGGAGCACTGGAGAAAAGTAAATAATGAGAGTAAGACAAATAGGCAACACTACTGCCATAACTTCCGTTTTCTTATTAGGCCTGTTTGGTAGAGCACTTGTTATGTGGCTGCTAGGGTTGAGGGAGCGGCGGCTGAAGGCGTGAACAGTACCCGCGGTACTGTTCACAGGGAGGTGGCTGTGAGATCAAGAGAGGCGGCTAGGGTTTTGGGCGCTAGGAACGCCGGCCGCGGGGCTCTGCCCACGGCCGGCAAGAGAGAAGGGATTTCTTTCTAATCTCTTGCTTGATTAGATTATATAGAGAGGTTTACTTGACTTACAAGCAAGACTGACTTGACCCCTAAGCAAGCGACTAATTAAATCTAATGGGCTAAGGCCCAATAAGTCCTTGACTCTTCTAACAGCACTAGAGCTCCTCTGGCTCCTGGTTCTGAGGACAGAGGGCGATTCTCTAAGAGAAGTGATTATGTTGGTGAAAGTGAATATTTTTTATTCTTTAGGATAAATTCTATGTAAAAGGTGATTCTGTTTGTGGGGTCAATCAAGAGAAGCTAATTTTTTCAGCTCCCAGCCTCCTAGTTCATTTCACAGAATCACTGCATGGAATCAGCATAGAATCACTTCTCTGTAATAAATAAATAAATAAAGCCTGCTTGGCAGAGCTCCTCCTTGATTCAGCCCAGAAGCTGTGCTCGAAGCTCTGCCAAACAGGCTCTTACATTGCTGCTACACTACACATAGTACCTTTTTTGTGTTGCTGGTATGAGACAACAGGGCGTGTATTTCATTGATGAAATCATCCCAACTTGCCTCAAATCTGCCAGTAAGCAGTCAGCTAGTTGAGGTTCAGCTCCTATACATTGGGGCACCAGCATTACTACCTAATTTAGTGTAGGAAAAAGCATTCCCCAATGACAGCACCTTAGCTCTTGTGAGCTAGAAGGGACAACCGAGATCAGCACTGGAATTTTCATGTCATTCAAAAGGAGTGCCTAACACACAGCACACAATATTCCATTGCCCAAAGGCATGTATAGTCTAAACTACAGCAGGAATGAAACAATATGTTAACACCTAAGCAAACAGAAGGAAAATGGACACGTCTAACTGGATGAATTGGTCTATTAGACCTCACTAGGGTATGCTCAGGTTAGATGGCTATTTGACACTGATGGAATACAACTGGGGCATATATCAAAGACGAATAAATCACCCTGGAAACTCAGTGCCACATTAAATGCCCCAGATGCTTGGAACATTTGGTTGATGTGGATATAAAGTGGGAAATGCTATTGAGGCATAAAAAGGGATGTACTAGACACAGGATGAAGATTATGAAGTTAGTTCAATGTATCTTCCGTTAAATTACCATTGTTTGTCCTTCAATGCATCACATCTTCCTTGCAACATTTCTATGAACAAGTGATTTGTTAACCACCTAAGACTTCTAAGTAAATAGTAAATACAGAACTCTATCTTATCTGTTTCTAGGAGCATTGGAGGGAGATTCATTGAATACTTACAGCTTCAATGAGCATCTGTACTTCTGATTCCGCAAGATGGGAACCAAGTTTCGCTATTCCGGTCTTCAGTTCTTCATAAGATACAATCCCATCATTGTCAGTATCCATAGTCTTGAACATCTCCTTTATGTCCTCAACTTCCTCAGCAGACAAATGATCAGCAATGACCTAGTCAGACACATACACCTAATCTTATCAGTCAATCCTGAATTGCTATGGCACAGATAAGGGAGAATAAAATATGAGACCAGGATGAAAAGGTTAAATAGAGCAAGATACAGACCCTTAGAGCCCTTCTTTTGAATCTATTCATCCTAGAAAATTGTTTGAGCCTTGACTTTACAATATCTCCAAGAGGGACGTTAGGAGCCTTCTTCGCATTTTGAAGCCAATGATGTTCTGTATTTTTTGGGGGGAAATGTCAATATTCCTCAATCAAAAAGGACAAAGTGAAAGAAGATTATACAGGGGATGGGGGGTGGTTTGACTTTTGGATAAAAAGAATTATGCTAAAGTATTATCCAAACATTTCTCGATGGAACCTCTATTTAAAAATAACAACAGTGCACAACATTGCTGCATTTGGCCTCCAATTATGTCACAAACTGCACTGTCTCAGAAATAGGTAGAGGTTGAAGCGAATTTCAGATTCTAAGCATGGTTCATCTTTTACATAGCTTGGCACCTAATTGAATTGAAATAGCTTTTTTCTTTTAGGGATAAAGCCAGATAGAATCATTCAATCATACTGTCTAATATTTATCGCTGCAAATATCCCAATCAGATGCTCCAGAACAATAGGACAACAGTGTTTATTAAGCAAAGTGACCACCCCACACGACAGAAATACAGCAGGAATGCCAAATAAAACTGGACACCATCACAGTTTTTTACTGTTGGAAGGAATGGAAAAAAATGGTTGAAAAGCTTTAAGCTGGACTGAAAGACTGATCAACTTGACAATTGAGTCCTCAAGGCATATTAAGGCCTACTTTTTCTAGCATCAGTGATGACATACCAAGAACCTGCTTTGCAGTTAACCTGAGCTTTGGATCAGGCTCCAACATGCGTCGAACTAAATCTTTTGCATTTTCTGAAACATTAGGCCAGGGTTCCCGCTTAAAATCGATATTTCCACGAAGAATAGCCTGTGCCACCCCTTGTTCAGTCTCTGCAGTTGTTTCCAGGTCAGGTTTCCTGAAGTAGAGTAAATTCAAAAAAATACAGGTTCAATAAAGAAGTTACCAGCCCAAAATGGAGGAACTCCACATAATAAAATATACAGGATAACTCCCGCACTCCATATGTCTATTTCTGGCCCATAGTTTCTCTTCAATACTTCAGGAGCCATGTAATAGGGGCTTCCCACAATTTCTGAAAACTTTTCACCTAAAAAGTAGAACAAAGGATGAGAAAATGCCAGATAAAACTAGAGTTTACTTGTGTAGTACGCATGCCTGTCCTGCAAGTATTGCAAATCAGCAATGTCACAATGCCAGTCCTGAGATTTAAACGCAATATTTTTTCATCGTTCTTAAGAAGGAAATTTTTTATCCTAGATACTAATCTTCCATGAAAACTTGATAAAACAAACAGTTTCTCTTGAATCTAGGTTAGTGATTTAGTGATTACACCCTAAAATCATAATTAATGGTCAAATGCTGAGATCCTCAACTTTCGCTGAGTGCTCAGGAAATAATTCTAGGACTTACAAAAGTTCCAGATACAGGAAAAAAACATTTGCATGGATGAGTAGTGCTGGTTACAGTTACTATAGTACATACATATATATAATTGGCTACATATATGAGAAATGGGAACATTTCCCTCGAGAAAAGAATACAGAGAACTAAGGTGGAAATGACTTCATGATGATGCATGCTGGATTCTGGGTGTCTCAGTTGCCTTGCCACAACATCCTTAAAAGAGAGTTGCGGAGGGAGAGGATAGGAAGAGTAGAAAGAGATGAAGAGTGGGAGGGGAGTTGGCCAGCAAGGCCAAGGGGCTGCAGCCGCTGCCGTCCCTGTTGGCTCTGGCTCTGGTCAGCTGCGGCACGGTCTGGAAGGGGGCAGTGGCAGTTGTCGATATGATGGCAGAGAGCAGTGAGGGAAGAGAAGCAGCTGAGGGAGGTGCCACTGGATGACTCATCAGGATAACCTCTATGCAGATGGTACACGTCATATGGGCTGGGCCGGCCCCTTTACTACTACTCTTTTTTCTCCCTACTCCACAACGTTGTTTTGCCATTATATAGATTTGAAATTTGTATGATGTCACCACATCTTAAGATCTAAGGGTATTCATGTTGGATAGCGTATAGAAAGCCAAGTAAAATCACGGCATAGAGCTAATGTAGAACAGTAGATTTTTGAACTAAAGGCTTTCCATTTTGAATTCTATTAGAAGAGAAGAATTAGTGGTTTAGAAGAATGAAGTCACCTGTCAAGAAAGAAAATATTGAACATGTTATAAAGTAGACTGCAATAAAGTTTTGCTACAAGTAAACTCTCATTATTTGACCAAACAGAAAGCAGCACTAAATGAATTATCATAGTACCAACTGCAAGTATACCAAGAGAACCTTAGCAAATTGATGAACAATTTAGTTCTTAAATAGAATATGAAAAACTTAATTCTGTAACAGCAAAAAGTAGCCAGACAGACAATAATAGCTATTCAAGCAAGGAAAATTTGGTCTGCAACTAGAAGATCGTCACTTTAGTTATATACTGCCGAAAGACATTTGCACACTTAACTATCAATAAAAAACCATTCTTTCCATTGTATACCATCAATTGTTCTTGCTATTATAGAAGTTAGGCAAACTGCATCTCTGGCAAGATCAAAGCAGTCTGTCCAAACCCCCTATATAAGTGAGCGATGCACACAATATACCGCTACCAATGCACAATAACAGACAGAAGGCCTTAACTGGACCCCAAAAGCACAACATGCCAACACGGAATCTCTAGAAATTAGAATACAACTTTTCTTGACCCATGCAACAGAAAACACCTACTCCCTCTGTCCCATATTAGGTGTCGTTTTAGGATCTCACACAGAAACCAATGCTGAAGCCAAAAGACCAAAATGGCCCTCAAGGAGTAGAGATAAAGATGTATTTGCGAAAAGAGAAATGTGCATTAGGAAGTGAGAATGTCAAGTATTTTGACAAAGTTTGAATGCTACAAGCCTATAAGGTTACCATAACTGGTGCCTCACAGGCCACAGCAGGGGACTACAAGCAGTCAAGCTGTGGGAGAGGATTGAGAGGGGGGGGGGGGGGATATTGTGTCTAGAGAGAATGGGCGCATGGAAGGGCAAAACCATCGGTGTTACCAGCATCCAGGCCAAACTTGACGTGAGTAATGAAGTATAGACTGAGTATTTGTAATCGCATAGCTGATTCTTTAGCTAAGATGGGTGCAGCCTTCAGGTCCAGTGCTGTGAGTCTATGGCCAGATTGTAACCCTGCTGATGTGAACTCTTTAGTGGCCGCCAATCAGGTTTTGGCCTCTGTTTAATGGAAGCTCATTCCTATCTCAAAAAAAAGAGTACAAACTGAGCAGGCTTTGGATGGTATTTGAGTTTGCCCAATGTCTTTCTATGGTATATAACTTAAGTGACAACTTTTCAGCAGCATAAGGCCATCTTTTCCGTAAAAAAAAGTCCGCATGGTGACAGATAAATCTGTTCCATGAGCTGAGTAAAGTGAGTCAGTAAGTTAAGTCAGAGTGGACTGTCCTTGTGTACACACTATTTCAGAAAGGAATCAACATTTAAGTTGCAAATCTAAATGATAAAATGGCACATGGACTATTCTTAGTTAGCTCTCTATGTGTGGGTGGGTGTGGGAAGTGGGGGTCCAAGACCAAAAACACACAGAGAATGGGCAAGAAAAGAAGCACATGACAGGAATCCTCTATAAAGAGTTTGCTGTCGCAAAAGAAAACATCCACAGTAGAGAACCACTTTATCTTACTTATCAGTATCACAAATCCTGACCACTAAGCTCACTTGATAAGTTGAAGCAAATCAAGTAACTACTGTATACTGTATTAGGGAACTCTGTCGAGAGTAAAAACAAGTAAATGTTTCATGAATTATAATTTTGCAAGTGTAAGAATGTACATAACATCTACTCCGGAATACTAACAATTCAGTGATATATAACTTCTACACAGTAGCGGAAACTGAGCTCACTGTCACATATTCACATACTAGTATCAAAGAAATAATGTATCGATAACAACGAATGTGATATTAAATGAATTTCACACTAATGCACCACTAATTGTTCATCATAATCCCAATAATAGTGTACCACACTACAAACATTCTAACACTTTGATGTACCAACCAGGCAACCACTTAGCCCACCACGATATGTTCACTCTTCATCAAACCAAAATGCTCTGTAAGAGGGAAGAAAGAGCCCGGTTGAACCAATGTCCTGAAAATTATCGTCATTACGGCTAGATATTATCCTGAAAAAAAGGGTGTTAACAGTATCCACTGGACCACTACCAAATACTGCCTTGCAGCTAGTAATAGCCAAGAAAGAACCACCCAGTTGTTTCCGGATTGCAGAGGTAGTAATAACCACATTTTTTATGGACTGCAAGGGAAAAAAAAAGAGTACATTTTGGTGCTCTACTGCCCATTTTTGTCCGGAACGCACTCACTAAAACCAGAAATCACGGAAGTGGGCAGAAAATTCTCCCAAATTGGGAAAGGATCTCGGTTTGGGGTGACTCACCAGGCTTGAAGAAGATGGAGAGGCCGAAGTCGATGGCCTTGAGCGGCGAGTTCTCCTTCTTATTGGCGAAGAGGAAGTTCTCCGGCTTGAGGTCGCGGTGGATCACGCCGTGGCGGTGGCAGAGCTGGACGACCTCGACTATGGTGCGGGTGACATTGGCGGCGGCGCGCTCGGTGTAGTGTCCCCGCGCGACGATGCGGTCGAAGAGCTCGCCGCCCTCGCAGAGCTCCATGACGAGGTGGACGGCGCCCTCGTCCTCGCACGCCTCCCGCAGGGACACGATGCTGGGGCTCTTGGGTAGGTGGCGCATGATGGCCACCTCCCGGCGCACGTCCTCGACGTCGACGGCCGTCCGCAGCTTGCGCTTGGAGATGGACTTGCAGGCGAGCAGCTCCTTGGTGTCCCGATCCATGCACAGGTACGTCACCCCGAACTCCCCGCGGCCGAGCTCCCTGTCCAGGACGTACTTGTCGTCGATCCCGACGACCTCGCACCCCTCGTCGCCCAGCACCGAGAGCCGCTTCTGCCCGCCGCCGCCGCCTCCTCCTCCTCCTCCTCCTCCGCCGGCGCCGTTCCGCGCTTGGTGCGGCTTCTTCTTCGCGTTGGATGCGGGGAAGTGCGAGGAGCTGACGTCCTCCCTCGCGACGGCGGCCGGCGAGCGGCAGCAGTTGCCCATGGCCGCCCGAGATCAGAAGACGGGGGCGGGAGGCTAGGGTTGGAGCGGCATTTGGGGCGCTGGGGTGGTGGGGGGAGAGGAGAGGAGAGGAACCGAGCAAGGAAGGATACGGCCTGCGGAGAGAGAGAAGGCGGAGAGGGGGAGGGCGGAGTAGAGGAGAATACAGAGTCTACACAGCCTACAGAGCAGTAAAAACAGCTGTGCGGGCTAACGGTATGGATGAGGTGCTGGGGACGACGAACTGGGGACGCGGAGCCGGCGGTCCGCGGGCGGTAGATTTTAGGCCGAGGAGGACGAGGCGGGGGATGGGCGGAGGGGAACATTCTCACGTGGCGTCTCGGCGTTTGCGTGACGGGTCACTGCCCTGTGGGGCTCTGGGTGCGATTTGGGGCTTTGCGACGCGGTGAGCGGCTGAGCCGTAGCAGGGTGACTGGTGGGTGGTGCCGTGGTGGTGGCTGGTGGGGACTGGGGAGTTTGACTACGCTCACTCTGGCCCCGGCTCGGACGGCGTGGCGATAGGTGAGAGGAAAATGGCGTGCCCACGAGAGTAAATGTTTTTCCGAGCACTTTCCCAAGTAACAGTCCCCTGAAATCAGGCTTCCGTTCAGATGACGACGTGTGTAGTTGTCAATCATACTTCAAGATTCGTGTCCATTGAGTGTGTTACTTGTTCCTTGTTTATATTATCGATTTAGATAAAAAAATTGTAATTGCGTGTTAATACAGAAAAAAAAATGTTTTTTGTTAATTGTCTTTGAATTGTATATTGTTAATTGTTTTTCTTTGTGTGAATTTAGATCATAATCTGGCACCGTTGGATCTTCATCTAAAAGCTTACCAATGTCGCCTAAATAGATGCTATTTTTCTGGCACCTAAAAAATAGCAAATTCCTTTTTCTAAATATACATCGATTTATATTGTTGTTGTATTTATTTGGAACTCAACATTTCCAAGTTAAGTTTGGAAATATTTTTTAAAAAAGTTAGCTCATGAAATAAGTGATTCATATAAAACACTTTACGAAAGAATTTTTTTAAACAAGAAGGCTTCTATAGTCGGTTGCTTTTTGTTAAATTGTGTTTTGGAAATATTTGTTTGGGTCAATTAGAGTGAAATCTAGTTTTAGGTTTATTCAATTTAGCTAGATATATAGATGTCCTTCTTCTCATGTAAAAGGAACTTCGTTTTTCTATGTTTTCCCTCTGCCTTTTTCTCCAATTTCCTCTCTTTGATTGCCATCAATTGTCCAATGGAAGAAGCAAAAGTACACAGGAGAGGCATGGCGTGGCGCTAGCGCTGGCACCACAGGGTGGTGGGCAGGGGCAGAGGTAGTAAATTTAGGCAATTGACCTTACTGCTGGATGGCTGATGATCGTCACTTGAAAAACTCACGCATCATCTCCTCTTAAAAATAAATAAATAAATAAATAAACATGGTGCTTGCGATAGGCGGATAAACATGGTATTTAAGCAGGTCAATTGCCTTGCAGAAGCTATCCTAGATGTCTTCCTAATTAGCGGTCTTATTCGAATACATAAGGGATAAATTTTCAACTCACGCCATAGTATTTCCAACTATGATATCAAAAAATAATTCATTACCGAAATGACGTGTGTGACTTGCACATCACACCTGAACCTGAACTTTGGCGTCCTCTAGTTTATCTACCGCTTGACTTTTGACTCCATCGGTGGATAGGAACACGATTTTATGCTATGCTATATATTCAAACTCCTTTGTTGAAATGACAAAATCCCAACAAATCCATGGACTTTCTCCAACTACCATTGGTATAGCGCTAATAGCTGATAGATTATTCGGCCTTGCGCCAAAATTCAATACCCATGGACTCCCCATGACAATTAGAGCTAGAGGAGGTACCTGGGGGATCCAGGTAAGCACAGCTGCAAGCTCCGGCAGAGAAGTAGCAGCCATGCCAAATTGCCAACTGCCATGCTCCCGACGCGAGGGGGCAAGGGCGACGAGACAGCGATTGCCCGATGAAAGCACGCCGCGCTTCAATATCAATGGAAGGCGACGCCACGCGTGAAACTTGCCGCGGTAAGGTCGGTCTCAACGGGGAGTTTCATGTCCTACTAGTTTTCAACCCATCTGATTTTGGAAACAGTACAAAAGAGTTTAATGGAGATGAAACTTTTCTTGCTCCTATAAAACTCTTGTCATCTCTTAGTTCATTAATATAATGTCATATCATAAAATTCTGATGAATTACATTGAGACTGGCCTAAGAAAGCACAGCAAGAAGATTAAGGCCTTGTTTAGTTCATCCCGAAATTCAAAAAGTTTTCAAGATTCCCTATCACATCGAATCTTGGGACACATGCATGAAGCATTAAATATAGACGAAAATAAAAATTAATTATACAGTTTGTCTGTAAATCAAGAGACGAATATTTTAATCCTAGTTAGTTCATGATTGGATAATATTTATTAAATAAAAACGAAAGTGCTACAGTAGCGAAATCCGAAATTTTTTCGGAACTAAACAGGGCCTAAAGAGACTTTGGCTGGCTACTCCTATTATCTCGGGAAGGCACAGTGAAATCCTCGAAAGCGGCAGGGAAACATCGCCGTCGGTCCCTGGTAGTAAAAATCAAAAGCTGGATCGGCTGCATCCGTAGGCAGATTCTGCGGGTCCGGACGGCGCGGCAACTGTTGTGGGTACGCGACGTACTGGCCTGACCGCCGGCCATGGCCTTGTTTACATTCAATTTTTTTTTTGATTTTGACACTGTAGCATTTTTATTTTTATTTGATAAACATTGTCCAATCATAGAGTAACTAGCCTTAAAAGATTCGTATCGTGATTTACATGTAAACTGTGCAATTAATTATCTTTTTTATCTATATTTAATGTTTCATGCGAGTGCCGCAAGATTTGATGTGATGGGTAATCTTGTAAAGTTTTGGATTTTTTGGTGCATCTAAACAAGGCCTTAGCTCAAAAAAAAATTCGGATTTCACTGTAGCACTTTCGTTTTTATTTGATAAATATTGTTCAATCATGAACTAACTAGGGCCTTGTTTAGTTCACCCCGAAATCCAAAAAGTTTTCAAGATTCACTGTCACATCGAATCTTGCGACAAGTATTAAATATAGACGAAAATAAAAACTAATTACACAGTTTGTCTGTAAATTGCGAGACGAATCTTTTGATCCTAGTTAGTTCATGATTGAACAATATTTGTCAAATAAAAACGAAAGTGCTGCAATAGCGAAATCCGAATTTTTTTCGGAACTAAACACGGCCTAGGATCAAAATATTCGTCTCACGATTTACAGATAAACTGTGTAATTAGTTTTTGTTTTTGTCTATATTTAATGCTTGATGTATATGAAGCAAGATTAGATGTGACGGAGAATCTTAAAAACTTTTTGGATTTAGGAGTAACAAGGCGCATGTATGCCTGGGCCTTGTTTAGTTCACCCTGAAATCCAAAAAGTTTTCAAGATTCCCTGTCACATCGAATCTTGCGGCACATGCATGAAGCATTAAATATAGACGAAAACAAAAACTAATCACACAGTTTGACTGTAAATCACGAGACAAATATTTTGACTCTAGTTAGTGTATGATTGAACAATATTTACCACAAACAAACGAAAGTGCTACAGTTACGAAAACTTTTCAGTTTTCGCAACTAAACAAGGCCCTGTATGGTTACTGGCGTCACCAGGACCCGCTGCCTCGGCGGCGGCGGCGGCAGCCAGCAGTCACACATCTCCATCGGGGAGAAGTCAAGACACCACACCACCGAAGGCTGCTGCCGGCGTCGCATGTGTGTAGTACAACACTACAGTACAGGCCAGGCCTCAGGCAGCAGGAGAGGAAGGGATCCGTTCTGGCTACTCGGCCGGTGACAGCCAACTAACCCTGTTTAGATTGAGAACCAAAATTTTTTGATGTCACATCGGATGTGTCGGAAGGATGTCGGGAAGGGTTTTTAGAAACTAATAAAAAAATAAATTACATAGCTCATCAGGAAACTGCAAGACAAATCTATTAAGTATAATTAATCTATCATTAGCACATGTGGGTTACTGTAGCACTTAAGGCTAATCATAGAGTAACTAGGCTTAAAAGATTCGTCTCGCGATTTTCAACCAAACTGTGTAATTAGTTTATTTTTTTATCTACATTTAATGTTTCATGCATGTGTCCAAAGATTCGATGGGATTGATGAAAAATTTTTGGGTGAGTAACTAAACAGGCCTTGTTTAGTTCGGAAAATTTTTGGAAAATTGACACTGTAGCACTTTCGTTTGTATTTGACAAACATTGTCCAATCATATACTAACTAGGCTTAAAAGATTCGTCTCGTCAATTCCGACCAAACTGTGCAATTAATTTTTATTTTCGTCTATATTTAATACCTCATGCATGCGTTTAAAGATTTGATGTGACGGGGAATATAAAAAATTTTGCAAAATTTTTTAGTAAGTAAACAAGGCCTAACACCAGTCGTGGGCTCGTTAAGGCCTTGTTTAGTTCGCAAATTTTTTTATTTTTGGCTACTGTAGCATTTTGTTTTTATTTGACAAACATTGTCCAATCACGGAGTAACTAGGCTCAAAAGATTTATCTCACAAATTACAGGTAAACTGTGCAGTTAGTTTTTATTTTCGTCTATATATAATTCTCCATGCATGCGACCAAAATTCGATGTGACGGGGAATCTTGAAAATTTTTGCGAACTAAACAATGCCTAACTATCGAGAATTGGATCTCGGCGAGAGGAAAGCCAAGTCCTATCTGGTGTGCACCAACCTCTGCTTAAAAAGCAGAGGGCTCCACTTCGTGTACCCTTTTTCCTTGGATGCCATCATGCTTCTTCGTGCATGCAGGTATGCAATCCTGTTCGCTCTACAGTACCCTGCTAAGTACTTGTCCTTGTCCTACTTCGTTTCTTAATCACTAGTGGCCCTCTTCGATGCAGCGTGGCAGCCAACTAAAATCGTATCCTCCGCTCGTCTGCCGTGCCACACTTTCAGGTTCACAAGAAGCAGGTGCCGTTGCAACTCAAACTGTCGAGCCCATACATGGAGGAAACGGCAAGCAAGAAGGACGGACGACCGGAGGAGGCGCATCAAAGCTCGTACCGGGGTGGTGTGGCGCCGGAGCGGCCAGCGGCGCTCGCTCGTCCAGTCCACCGGAACAGGAGCGCGGCCGGCCATGTGCGCGGAAACTGTACAACGAAGCACTGTTCCTGCTGTCCGTGCCCGGCAGGGTGCGTCACACGGTATAGTCCTGCTCCAGCTACAGGCGATTCTTCGCAGGCAGGGCAACGAATGCCGCCTCCAATCATTGAAGTTGGTCTGGTTTAGACTTGTTTTTAGTTCACTCAGAAAGCAAATAGTTTTTAAGATTTTCTATCGAATCTTGCGGCACATGTATAAAGCATTAAATATAGACGAAAACAAAAACTAATTACACAGTTTGACTGTAAATCGGGAGACGTATTTTTAACCCTAGTTAGTCTATGATTGGACAATATTTACCAAAACAAACGAAAGTACTACAGTAGCGAAATCCAAAAAAATTTCACATCTAAACAAGACCTTAGTTCTAAAAAAAAATACAAAATTTTACAGATTTTCCGTCACATCGAATATTGCGACACATACATGGAACATTAAATATAGATAAAAGAAACAATTAATTACATAGTTTACCTGTAATTTGCGAGACGAATCTTTTAAACCTTATTAATTCATAGTTAGACAATATTTATTAAATATAAATAAAAATACTACAGTGTCTATTTTGCAAATTTTTTTAAACTAAACAAGGCCTTGCTCTGTTGCTGACTCGCATCGTTCGCTGCCCGCGAGGTGAGAGCTTTTTACCTGTATGCCATTATGAAAGATTGACCAAACCAGCAGGCCACTAAAAAGTTGTTTCGCACCACTGTGACCAACTTCATCTTCGACTATACCCGTGTGCCATTCCGTCTCAGTTTCGTTTGTTTTGTGACGTTCAAAAGATCAGACACGTGGGTCCCATGTAGAAAAATGTCCTTCTTACCTCTGAGTCCATAACCCCCACGCGGAGGCCGTGCTCGTGCTGCTTTCCGCGGGCGCTGTTCCTCCGAGGCGAGGGAGTCGACGACATTCAGGTGAGTACGTTACTTTTCTTTTTTTTTCTTATTCTTTCTTTATTTAACTTTTCTTTTCTTTTCTTTTTTTATCTATTTTTTTTCTTTTCGTGTTTCATGTCGCGGGATCGGCTTTCTTTTGTTTTCCATTTTTGTTATTGTTCTCATTTCTTTATTTTCCTCTTCGTTTATATTTTTATTTTTATTTACATTTCTTTTTTGTTTTAAGTGATTATTATTATTATATTAATTTCCATTTTATGTTTCTTTTATTTATTTTTTTCTTTTCTTTTCTTTCCGTTTTAACATTTTATTTCTAATCTTGATTTTTTAATTTTATTCTTTTTTTGTTTCGTGTGATTTTTCATTATGCTAATGATTTTTATTTTTATTTTTTATTTTTTCTCTTTCTTTTTTTCGTGCATTATTCATTTTTTTATTTTATGGTCTTGTTTAGTTCACCCTGAAAACCAAAAAAAAAAATCAAGATTCTCTGTCACATCGAATCTTGCGGCACATGCATGAAGCATTAAATATAGATGCTAATCATACTGTTTAACGGCTAAAACTTTTTTAGTTTAGGTAACATCAGATCTGTGACCTTTTGTTTTGCTGGTTTGGCGTAGCAATACGAAAAAAACAAACAAAAAAATTCATGATTAGACAGCAGGTGCCGGCGTGCCGCTGCTTTCCCATGCATCGGACGGGATGTCTTGCCAATTTCAGTGCCAGAGATCAGGGCTTTGTTTAGTTCCCAACAAATTTTGCAAAATTTTTCAGATTCTTCATCACATCAAATTTTTAGACATATACATAGAATATTAAATATAGACGAAAATAAAAAATAATTACACAGTTTGGTCGGAATTGACAAGACGAATCTTTTGAGCCTAGTTAGCCTATGATTGGACAATATTTGTCAAATACAAGCAAAAATACTACAGTGTCAATTTTCCAAAAAAAATTTGGAAACCCGCAGAGGCTCACCTAACTTTTAGGGCACCCAGATTAAGGTCTTATTTAGTTCAAAAAAATTTACAAAATTTTTCAAATTTTCCATCAAATCGAATCTTTAGACGTATTTATAGAGCATTAAATATACACGAAAATTTGACACACGGTATTTTAACCATACACCATATCCTGCATTTACCATGGTAGTATCCAAAATAGGCCGTTAGTGGCACACGGTATTTTGATTGGCTCGTTCATAGCGGTATCCAAAATTGGCAGTCAGTGGCACTGGGGACAAAAAAATTTTGTTGTCGAGACCAAGTAACCCAGGGGCATTCAAGTCTATTGCCAGGCCACTTAACTGCCGTTAGACTTCAAAATGGACGGAATGGCACACGGGTATAGCTGAAGATGAAGTTGGGTATAACGGTGCGAAACAACTTTTTAGTGGCTTCATGGTTTGGTCGATCTTTCATAATGGCATACACATACACGTAAAAAGCTCGCGAGGTGACCGTGTAGGACGATAGGACGTACGTGTGGCCCAATGCCCATGCCCATGAGAGAGTGCTAGCAAAGGTTACCAGCCCTGTCAACCTAAGTACGTACGCTTCTCGGATGAGTTGGTCCGCAGTGTCCCTGTATCGGTAGTCGGTGCTAGGAACTAGGGATCGCTGTAACGCCACTTTCAGCTCCTATCCATGTATCGTGACAGCGAAATGAAATCACTGGCATTATTGGTGAATGGCGATCGATCTCTGCCCCATTGCCATTTTGGGCTGGGCCAGCCAGCGAAGCCGCCAACAGGCCGGCGTGTGCGTGTCAACAGCGCGGCCCAACGCCTTCCCGTGCGTGTGCGTGGCACACGGTCACCGCTTAGACCGGCCCGACTCGTCAAAAATTCCTAGCTTCCTGTGGTCGTCGTCGTCGAGGTGTCCCCCCCTCCCTCTCGGCACCTCTCTCTCTCTCTCCTCCCCCGGAGAGGAGCGAGGAGGAGCAGCGCAGCCGCGATGGACCGCGTTCAGCTCGTGCTCCTGGGCCTCCCCATCCTCCTCTTCTGCTCCGACGTCGTTACCCTCTTCGCGCCTCTTCCGCCGGCGGCGCCCGAGCCCGACAAGGCCGCCCACGCTTTTCACCCCGGCGACCCCTCCGCCGCCGCCGACGCTTCCGCACTTGTGGTTTGTATTAGTATGGCTTTTGTTGAGTGATTTGGTGCCTGATCTAAAAATAGTTTGAGCTAATGGAGATTCTTGTGCTTTGCTTCGGCTTTCTCCTTTGCAGGAGCCACAGGTGGATGGACCTGGCTCCGGCACCACCGTCGACTTGAAGTTTTGCGCCTCCTGCTCGTACAGGTAACTCCATGTACTTAGTGTTGGCTTTCATAATTGGCATGGAGTTGGAGGAACCGATAACGATGACCTTCTTTGTAGTAGTTGCTGAATGGGTGGTCAAATCCATGAAATTTTGGTTGATTTACTAAAAGCTGGAAGGTCCTGTAGGCACGCAAGCATGGTTAACGCTGTTGGTCATACTGAAATCTACCACTTCTCCTCTGTATTGTACAATTACCCCAAAGATAATTAGATAAACTATTAGAATTTGTGTTGTACAGTTACCCATGCACAACAGGACAATTAAGCTTGTCTTTGCTGGAGTTATCATTGTTGGAATGAGCTTGGGCGGGTGTTGGCAGAGAGATGAGGAAGAAGAGAGGTGGGGGGTAAGTGCCTAGGGGACTAGCCAAAATTTCTTAAGCGGGTCATCAAAGAGATGTTATAATCCCAACTTACCTTTACAAGTTTTCCTTTTAAGATAATCTAACAGTACAGTATGGCTGCGAAAGATAAGCTTGCCACTTTGCCGGTGGATACCAGCGAGTCAGGATACTGATTTCAATGCATTCACCTCAGCTTACATATCTCTCAAACACTAGTTTCTAACTCTTTGTTTGTGCTCTTTAGTCTGGTGCGAGCATCAGAGTCCACACAGCATGGACTGCTCTCTGGGGAACGGATCAATGGAATATCTTTTAGTTCTAACTCTTCTTCATGGTCTTATTTGCATCCAACTGTGCTGATGGGTTACATGGGCTGTAAAAACAATGCACGACTACTTGTTCCAGAAAAAAAACAAGAATGATTTTTCTTCATGTACTTTGGTTGGGTTTTTTGGCCTTGATGCATACTGGTTCTGCTAGGATGACGAAGTGATTAAAAAACAAGAGGGGACATGCATTTGTATGCCATTTGTTCATTCCCGTGGCCTAATTGTCTTCTGTCTGTAGCTAAGATAAAATGTGATAAAAGTTTACAGTATGTGTGATGAATGTATATTCTCATGCGATCCCTTAAAAAGAACATCGAACCTTCTTTTGGTATTATAAACAGCTCTACAGATGTTGGTGCAAGTTCAACTGCAAAACCTCTTTATTCACATGCTTTAATAAAAATCTTGTATAGAGTATAGTGGTATGCCTTTTGTGGTTATGCTGTTGTAATTTTCTGCAATCATCATGCTTTCCCTTCCAAGATAAGGATAAGTTTACCAAAGATTCTACTCCTTACCTAGTTGCTCCTGTGTATATATTGTATAAAAGAGATTGCTGATTTCATGTCAAATTTTGTAGGGGGACTGCAATGACCATGAAACGGATGCTGGAAACCTCATTTCCTGGGATTCATGTTGTCTTGGAAAATTATCCTCCACCGTTCCCCAAACGTGCACTCAGTAAAGCTGTACCCCTTCTTCAGTTTGGAGCGATGGCAACATTAATGGCTGGTGATCAGATATTCCCTAGATTTGGAATGGTTCCGCCTCCTTGGTACTACTCACTTCGTGCTAATAGATTCGGGACCATGGCATCAATTTGGCTGTTTGGCAATTTCGCCCATTCATTTCTACAGAGTTCTGGTGCCTTTGAAGTTTATTGCAACGGGCAACTGGTAGGTTCCTATGAATACCTAATTTTGCTGCAATATCATTCTGCAGTACTTTACTTTTATTTGCAACATTATATTTTTCTGGAATCATTTCTTGTCGACTGTTTGCACTTTGCTGGGCACTGAAGCTTATTTGCTTTACTTCAGTGAGCTATTCTATTTCCTCTTGATACAAGCTAGTAACATTTTGCATCCTGAGGTAAACTAGTTTCTTTTCCTGGATCTCTGAACTGAAATGTGAAGGTCAGGTCATGTTTTTGCATACAATGTCTTCATATGGTGGTACAGTTATCAATTGTTGGTCACAAAGCTTTGGAAAAAGAGCAACTTATTCTAGAACAGAGGAGACAGCAGAGTTTGTTATGTTTATTTGTATGACATCTGTGCTTTTCTTTCTCTTGATGGAGTCAAAGTACTAGTCTGTCCATTTTTTCCTATGTTATCACTACTGAAGTGTTCTATTAGCTGTACTTATGTTGCATAGTACTGTAGCCATAGCCAAACAATGAGACTGAAAGAGGTACTATAAATGCAATAAACCAAGTAGGGGAAATTGTTGAATGCAATAAATGCAGGGTAGGTATTCCAAAATGACAAGTGGTTGGTGTTTATAAAAATAGCCTGGGATCTAGGTTTTTCCATCATATAGAACAGCAAGCTTCAAGAAATCTTATATTCTTATATATGCAGTCCATATGGTTCATTCATGCAAATGCTAAACATGATGAGCAAACATAGTTCTTTAAAGTGCAGCTATAGTCTTACTCTTTTTCACATGCAGTGTTTGAACCATTCCTTCATTCTCCTTTTCTGTAACTGATTTTCTTATGGATCTGTCTTGCTTATGCTAGCAATTTCTCCACTTTTCAGGTTTTCTCCAAACTGTCTGAGCAGAGGTTTCCTAGTGAGCTTGAGCTACAAGAGCTCATTGGCAGTAGGATACCGGATCCTCCGATTCTAGAAAATCTGGAAAAAGATCTGGTCTTAGATGATGCTGATGCTGATGCTGATGATGCCATGAGAGACTAGCTTGCCTGTTTGTTACTAAATAGACAGAACTTCAGAGTTTCACAACTTAATTGTCAAAAACACATTGTCTTATAATTTAAACTTCATTTTCCCCACTTATGTACATACAGTACTAGTTATACCATAGCTATGTAATAACAAAGTTTTCTGTTGAAGTGGTGTGAACTCAGAACTATCACAGATTGAAATAGCTTATTGTTTGCTTAAAGAGGATACAGACTTACACCATACTACTTCCGATAGAAGACAAATACCTGGGGCTAGCACTGTCTACAGAAATGCTAGCGTGCTAGGTCAGCGTGCAAATCACATGTTATTTACTGAACGAAGACAAACTACAGCTGGACTATCACATGAAGTCGAGAAATAAATCAATGTCTTCGTTGTTTGAGATTGATGGAGAATATGAATTACATCAAATTTTCTCAAATCCTCATGTGCCTATGAAGATGGAGAGAGGAAGCAATTGCCCTTGGTTCTTACTCGTCTTGCCAGCCATCCTGTTTTTTTTTCCCTCTACTGGTTTCTCTTCCTCTTCTCCAACTCTTATTTCTTCACCACCTTATTGTCTTCATTGTTGATCATCGTAGTGATCAATTGCTCAACGTTGCGGGTGCACAAGGCGAAATTGGCAGACATTGGTCGATGCAATGCACTAATGCAGTGTGGACTCTTTGAAGTTGCGATGTGTGAGCAAGTTTGGATGGCTGGTCAAGGGGTCTCTCCGTACGTACGGTATGGTACAAACGTTATCGGTAATGATAACGTTATAGTTAAGAAACGCGTGAGAGTACAGTATATTCGTCAAACAATACAAGTTTTACACCGTACGAGTTCGACCCGGAACATGCTGTTTGTACACACTTTTTTCAGTTTCTGTTGGTCTCCACCTGTGTGGTGCTGGTAAATTTCTTATGTGTACTATGCATATTCTGTAAGTGCGAATGAGAACACTCAAAACAATGGCAGCTCTTGTTGCTTGGTGCATTGGTCAATACTGATTCGATATGCAACAACCCCATACATCCTGAAAATGAGGTAATTTTAGGTTTGTTTTAGCCAAACTATCCAAAATTTGGCTCAAACAAATTATTAATTAGAGTAAATTACACTCACAATACAACAACTTGTATGGTTGTACCACTTTAGTCCAACGAGTTGCAAAACATGTAAACAGATGCACATACTTGTTAAATGTGCACATCTACGGTTGCATGTATGCCACAAAGAAGGATCAAAGAGACGACTAGAGAGGAGGTGAATGGGGCCGAATCAATATTTCTCCAAGAGAAACCAGCCATTTCTTATGTGTACTATGCATATTCTGTAAGTGCGAATGAGAACACTCAAAACAATGACAGCTCTTGTTGCTTGGTGCATTGGTCAATACTGATTCGATATGCAACAACCCCATACATCCTGAAAATGAGGTAATTTTAGGTTTGTTTTAGCCAAACTATCCAAAATTTGGCTCAAATAAATTATTAATTAGAGTTAATTACACTCACAATACAACAACTTGTATGGTTGTACCACTTTAGTCCAACGAGTTGCAAAACATGTAAACAGATGCACATACTTGTTAAATGTGCACACTGGTGCCAAATGGCAAAAGCAATAGGTGGAACGGTTCTTCAATCTTGCATGTATGCCACAAAGAAGGATCAAAGAGACGACCAGAGAGGAGGTGAATGGGGCCGAATCAATATTTCTCCAAGAGAAACCAGCCACCCATGGTCAGTCCTTCGTGCCTCGGTCCCTCTAAGCCTCCACATTTGTTCTTCACCGCTACTAGTCTATTAGCACGAACTTTGCATACCTGCTCCATTGCCATCGATCGTCTCAATGCTCCACACATGCACATTGCAAGACAAGAGACATGTTCCACAATACCGACTCGCGCAATGATTACTCCCCACGCGAAACCAAAGTTTGATTATCTCCTGACAATCACTCATTATTCAAAGCACACCTGGAAACATCTCCGCCATATGTTTCCCACAAACGACGTATTTTGCCACCGTGACATTTCAAGCTTGACATTTTAGCTTGTTAATCCTTTAACAGGTTCCCAATCTTTAAATCCCCTTTGGAACAAAGGATTTACAAAATATGGAAATAAAAAAATAGGAACGAAATGTCCTAACACTTCAAATCCTATGGGGCTTTAGATGTCTTTGGAAGCAGCGTAGAAAAAGCACAGGAAACAAAACAATGAGGCTGGAACTCATGTTTAGTTTCCTCCAAAACTCCTTCACAATGGTACAATACATAGGAATTTCAAAGGAGGAATCGTTGGAAAACATTCCTTTATTCCAAATGACCTTTTAGAAATTTTTAATATAGAGATCTTCTATATTTTCCTCTATTCGAAAGGGGGCTAAAAGTTTTCTTCTATTTTCAAGTCTCTCCTCGGCAAGGATGTTGGAGTTAGAGTTGAGTACTGTGCATGTCAAGCCTTCTCTCCATTTTTTCCAAAAAAGACAAAAATCGAAGATGAGCCTTTTATATGTATGTCATTAAAAAAGTTAGTAATTATATATAATCTATTAAAAAGTTGAGTTGTGCCACTGCTTTGAACTCTTTTGCTCTCTACGCCACTTCTGTCAAATTTGACTCTAGAGGTGTTAAACTGTAGGTAAAAGTTTAAAATACCCTTATGTCTGAATATGAAATTAAATTTTTTTAGCATCTTAACGATTTCAAATGAAAAAACTCAAAACTAGAGGTTTATATATAAATATATTTTTTTGATTTCATATACAAATATGATTTTTAAGACATATTAATCATATCTTTTTTTGTACGGAATTCAATGAGTTATCGAGATCTACAACTTTGTAGTTCTGAGTTTTTTTATTTAAGGTAATCAAAATGCTTCAACAAATTAATTACATATTCAGACTTAAAGGTATTTTAAAATTTTCATACTCACAATCTGACAGCTAAATTTGACGGAAATAGCGCGAAGGGCAAAAGATTTTAGAGGGGTGGTAGCTATAAAAACTTAAATTTTTTAATAGTTTATGGATAATTATTAATTTTTATAATAACACGTAAGTAAAAGCAAGATCGCCCATCTTGTGGTTCTCTTTTCCTCCACGCCGTCGGCATGTGCAAAACTGCAACTCCAGGGACCAGGGTCGTCGACTCGTCGCCATCAGAACGCGACGACGAGCACGAGGGCGGGATGTTCAGTCTCGGGCCTCTCGGCGCCCACACCTCGCCGCTGTCCTGCTCCACATACCACGCTCCCCTACTCCAATCCAGACGCCTCTCTCCCTCACCCACTGCCCCCGCCAGCGCCGCGGCCGCGTCCTGCGCGCCTCGCTCACTCTGCTTCCTCCGCCGCAGGAGCAGCCGTTTCGCAGCGGAGCGGAACCGGAGGCCTACCATGGCCGCCGCAATCTCGCTGGAGGCCGGCGGGGGCCTGGCCCACGACCTAGGGTCCGCAGCCGTCACCGCTGGTGTCGCCCTCGCGCTCCTCAAATTCTTCGAGGAGATCGCGAAGCGCGGCGTCTTCGAGCAGGTTAGCCAGCTACGCCCTTCGTGTATCGGGTCGCCCCTTCCTTCTGCGCTGCGCATATCTTCGCCGAATTGCGCGACTACGAGACTACTAGTACTAGTGGTAGCGTCAGAATTTCACTAGAGTACTAGCACTAAGGAAGTAAAGAAGCCACTGCTGCATTACACTGATGAACGAATAACAGAAACGAGTTGGGAATACTTTCTATCATGTGAAATGTGCTCGTCTGTAGTACAATGTGCATGTTCAAACTACAAAATGATGCGGTCGCTCGTTGTTGTTGAACCCACTTGCGGAAGCTGAGAGTACCAACATCATCACGGTACTAGCAGTCAGAATCAGTTGGGAATCGGTACTATCCTGTGAACTGCAATGAGGTATTATCGCAGAGAATCTTCTGTATATAGTCCTCTAAAAGTGATCCTTGCTCCTTCCGAAGTTTAGAGACCACTGAAATGAGGTATTATTGCAGATTTGCAGTATACTATTGTTCATGTGACACAGGAGAGGAGCTATACGGTGCCAAATGCTAAGTATTAGCTCTGCCTTTCAGAAGGGTTTTTTTTTTTGGGTTGCATTATTACTCTGAGATAGGATATTCTAGGTGCAATTGGTGATGATTGATGAACTAGTAGCCAAATCCCACATAAATATCTTAAATTGCTTAGTGCCAAATGATGAGATTGGGTCTTTGTATTTTCTAGAACAATACTGAAATGAATTCTAAATTAGTGAGAGTTCAGCATCTATTATTCAATACATTTAGAAAGAGTAAAAAGTGCATTCTAGCAAAAATTTGTGAACAATACATTTGTCGGAGTAACTCAATTTATGAGCAATTTCAAGCTGAAGTCAAAGGGCTGCCTGTATGTATTTTAAAAATGCACTTTGTTTTTGTGCAGAAACTCAGCAGGAAACTTGTTCATATAAGCGTGGGCCTGGTGTTCTTGCTTTTTTGGCCTCTTTTTAGGTAATAAGATTCTGAAACGCCCCAGTCATATATCATCATTTTGGTGTCAGATATTGACATTTATTGCAGCTCTGGATGGTATGCTCCTTTCCTTGCTGCGCTAGCACCAGGGGTCAACGTTATAAGGATGCTTCTACTGGGGCTGGGACTTATGAAAAATGAGGCTATGGTTAAATCAATAAGCCGCTCTGGAGATTACAGGTTCACTTACATATACCGATATCTGGTCATTTGATACTTCTATGCTCAACTTTCCTGCTCGTACTTTGATCTTCAGGTCATGGCACTCTGGTAATTTTCTTTTGAACACAGGGAACTTCTCAAGGGCCCACTGTATTATGCTACTACTATAACTTTTGCCACGTCTGTATTATGGAGAACCTCACCAGTTGCTATAGCACTTATATGCAACTTATGTGCTGGGGATGGTATGTTCATATATCTTTTGATCCTAGAATAGCCCAGCATAATGTATTAGTTCCTTGACATAGTTACTGGAAACTGTACGCATTAATTTGCGCCTCTTTCCTTTATAAAAGAAAAAATCGTTCTATTTCTGCATATTCCCAACAGTTTCATACTACAAACATGATAGTTAATTAATTGTCCCTGCTCTGCTGATGTTGACTTATGCATTCCCAGGTATAGCTGATGTTGTTGGGAGACGCCTAGGTAAAGAAAAGCTTCCATACAATCCCAACAAATCATATGCTGGAAGCATAGCAATGGCGGTGGCTGGTTTTCTGGCCTCAGTTGGGTAATGTCTGACCTTTACTGAATTCTCAGTTGCATCAACTTATTTTTAATCATTCGGTCTCATTTATTCAGGTATATGCATTACTTCCACACTTTTGGTTTTATTGAGGAAACATGGTACATGGCTTTAGGCTTCCTTGTGGTATCTGTAGCTGCAACACTCGTTGAATCACACCCCATCAGCACAGAACTGGATGACAATTTGACTGTTCCTTTAACATCATTCCTAGTTGGTAGCCTCATCTTTTGATGTTTAGGCTCAAAGGACATCTTAGATGTTTCTCCATCATGTTGTAATTATGTAAAACGTTACTAAAATAATACTATAATTGTGAGAATCTCTACCTAGAGTTTGGAGAATATGTTCACTTTTGTTTATCATCCAGCATTATACTCCTTTGGATAGTAAATTCAGAGTATAAGTCAGTTTTAGGATATGTGCTGGTCAAACTTTCCAAAAAAAAGAGGAATTTGGAGGGGCTAATGCCCCTACAGTAAATATACTGAAAACAGACCAAAAGGTTGAAGTTACAAAAGGTTCAAGAAACAAAGAAGGAAAACTTTTGAAATTTTACCATTGTATATAAATAATTATGTAGATTAAGTCATAACTTCATTTACATGATGTATAATGCAAACCCTTTTTATGTAGAAAAGTATAACTTAATAGAAATAACTAGTGAGGTGTCATATTGAAGACAGTGTCAATGTTCATAAACGACTTATATTTCTGTCCAGAGGGAGTATATGTTTTAATATATCCAGTCATAAAGTCTTCTTTTGGACATAACTACAGCCAAAATTTTAAACCGACTGCTTACATTGGTTTTAAGAGTTAGATTGCTTATATTCATTTGTATAACTATGTTACCAAATAAATTAGCAACAGAGTTCTTTTGAGTGTTGCTGTCTAATATATGACCTGTGTTTGTACCCTGAGTGAGCATGAATGCATGATCCTTTGTCATGTTGGGCATCTTATTAGTTCTCTTGTTAATCAGGCAAGCTTGCTCACATAGTTTTGTGAGGTCCTTTTCTTTTCATCTTATAGCCAATCACATTGCTCCAAATAAATGTCAAGAGGTAATTGTAGTGATTATTTCGTATTTTCATTTGTTTGAAAAAGGCATTTATTTCACCTTATAATGAACTAAAGCAAGGAAACCCACGTATCTTGATGAAAGGGCAAGGTTATCTTTGCTTCTCTAGGCTCGTTATGGTCAACCATCATCGGTTCCCCTCATAGAGAAATCTAGTTTCTTGTTTTTCTCAACTCTCACAAGGCTCTTTCAACTGCTTGCTGCGAGATATTATTATATTAATGAGTGCAATCAGTTCCGTTATGCTGATGACTCAGCCGTTTATCTCAACTTGGTAGGTTGTTAATCCGGGAATGCTGGACCGGAGGCAGACATGCCTCCCAGCATATCAGTAAGCTGGCTAATCGATTAAGAAATCCATGTTGGCTTGTTGGGATTTTACATTCGCATACTTCTGTTGGATCGCGGATCAAATCATTACCTATTGAGGATAGTTCCTTGGACTTCGGCACAACCTACATTTGTGTGCCATATAATCCAAGTTGTGGTTTACAAAAGAACAGAATGGTGACATCCTGTGCCGGATCATACCAATCCCTACCTGTTTCTTCATGCGCACCCTAACACAAGTACACAGCCTCCAATGCCTTTTCTACGATAAAAAAGATGAGGCCTCCGTACTGATGATCTTTGAACGAATGACCGTGGAATATATATATACTGAATATTCCCACACTGCGTCTCCAACGCTACCAATCTTCAGACTTCAGAGTCGAGATTCCAATTGCATCACCCCGACTGGTACCTGGTTAAGGCCTAAACCTTTTGCTACAGCTACGGTTGCAATGTCTTTCAGTACATCACTGCAGCAGCAGCTTCTAGCCGCAGCAAACTTGTAGCGCCAAATTTTTTGAAGAAGAAATAGGTCAGCGTTAGAGCTGCCAAGTTTGACCCGGAACCGGTTGTGGTTCCCCCACACTTCGTCCCCACCACACGTCGTCGATTCGAGCGCGCATCACGTCTCACGAGCCTCGCCTCCGAGCTGGCCCAAAACATTATCAAACTCAACCTGCACTAGATTAGCCCAAATTCGCCATCTCAGCTTGGAACCCATGGCTATTAAACACCCCTCTCCATTTATCAGCCACTTAGCGCACCGTTGTTCACGTACTCCTTGGAAGCTCTCGCTCGAACACCACTAGCCAAATGCACGTCGCGTCCACCGGAATGGCGTCGCCACCGGAGCCCGGGCCGTACATGCCCGACCTCCCGGCGGTGCCGGCGTGGCTGAACAAGGGCGACAACGCGTGGCAGCTGGTGGCGGCCACGTTCGTGGGGCTCCAGTCCATGCCGGGGCTGGTGGTGCTCTACGGCAGCATCGTCAAGAAGAAGTGGGCCGTCAACTCCGCCTTCATGGCGCTGTACGCGTACGCGTCCACGCTCATCGTCTGGGTGCTCGTCGGCTTCCGCATGGCGTTCGGCGAGCGCATGCTCCCGTTCTGGGCCAAGGCCGGGCCAGCGCTGACGCAGGACTTCCTGGTGCGCCGCGCCGTCTTCCCGGCCACGGCGCACTACGGCCGCGGCGGCGCGCTGGAGACGCCGCGCACCGAGCCCTACTACGCGCAGGCGTCGCTGGTGCTGTTCGAGTTCGAGTTCGCCGCCATCACGCTGGTGCTGCTCGCCGGGTCGCTCCTCGGGCGCATGAACATCAGAGCGTGGATGGCGTTCACGCCGCTGTGGCTGCTCTTCTCCTACACAGTCGGCGCGTTCAGCCTCTGGGGCGGCGGCTTCCTCTACCAGTGGGGCGTCATCGACTACTCCGGCGGATACGTCATCCACCTCTCCTCCGGCATTGCAGGCTTCACAGCCGCCTACTGGGTAAATCTCACGTTAGTACGTAACAGTGTTACTAGCAAATCTGTACCAGTACCACTATGTCTATGACAACGAGATGCTGACAGGTGGGCCCGAGACTGAAGAGCGACAGGGAGAGGTTCTCGCCGAACAATATCCTTCTCATGATCGCCGGCGGCGGGCTGCTCTGGCTCGGCTGGGCCGGCTTCAACGGTGGCGCGCCGTACGCCCCCAACATAACCGCGTCTGTCGCCGTGCTCAACACCAACGTTAGCGCCGCGACGAGCCTCCTGACCTGGACCTGCCTCGACGTCATCTTCTTCGGCAAGCCCTCGGTGATCGGCGCGGTGCAGGGCATGATGACCGGGCTTGTCTGCATCACGCCCGGCGCAGGTATCGATTTCATCTCGAAACATTCGTAACGTCCTGTGATCACAGAACAACACACATGCACATGGTGATGCCATGTTGATTTGCGTTGCGTGGCGCAGGGCTGGTGCACACGTGGTCGGCGATGCTAATGGGCGCGTTCGCGGGCAGCGTCCCGTGGTTCACGATGATGATCCTGCACAAGAAATCCTCCCTGCTCATGAAGGTCGACGACACCCTGGCCGTGTTCCACACCCACGCCGTCGCGGGCGTGCTCGGGGGCGTCCTCACGGGCCTCCTCGCCACCCCGGAGCTCTGCGCCCTCGACTCCCCCGTCCCGGGCGCGCGGGGCGTCTTCTACGGCGGCGGCATCGCGCAGATGGGCAAGCAGCTCGGTGGCGCGCTCTTCGTCACCGTCTGGAACCTGGTGGTCACCAGCGCCATCCTCCTGTGCATCGGCCTCTTCATCCCGCTCCGCATGCCCGACGACCAGCTCATGATCGGCGACGACGCGGCGCACGGCGAGGAGGCCTACGCGCTCTGGGGCGACGGCGAGAAGTTCGACGTGACGCGCCCGGACGCGACGAGGACCGGCGGTGCCTCCGGCGCCGCTGTGACGGAGGACACGGTGGAGCAGCGACTGACCAGCATGGGTGCCAGAGGTGTCACCATCCAGCTGTAGCTCCTCTCCGTGGCTTGACTGGCCAGTGGGCCTGGGCTCTCTGATCTAAATTGCTACTGTACTCAGTACTCAGTAACTAATAATTCATTGATAGATCCTTCAAATTTCAAAAAAAAAAAGACCGGAAGAGGAAGAGAGCCAAATTAACAATGCGGCCCATGCTGCATGGGTGCTCAAACAGCAGCAAAAATCTGGAGGACATGATAAATTGAGAAGAACAGAGAGAGGAGATTTGATACGGATGCTAAAAGAATATGGGCACTTGGGCTTCCCAAGTTGACCGACAGCAGGCCGCGCTTCTCACTTTCTCAGTTCTCACCGGCCTGTTCATGCGGCTCACGTACTATCCCTGAAATTTTCACCAACTGCCTGCCCTCCAAGTGAATTTTGGAAACCGGCCTCCTCTGCATACATCGTGTATGTGGGTTTGGAAGGCATTCATTTTTGATACATAATTAATATCATTAGAAAGATCTTTGAATCTAGTTTTTTAAAAAATTTATTTAAAAATATAAATATTATACGTATTTTCTACGAATCGAGTTAAAGTTGTGATATTTACGCCCACAGCCGACGTCCCAGCGGTGCCGGCGGCGTGGCTAAAGAAGGGCGACAACGCGTCCGCGGCGACGCTCGGACTCATCATGCTCTCCTGCATGTCCATTAGCGAGCTTGTCTGTAATCACCGCCAGTGCAGCTAAACTATGTGGGGGAAAAAATGCCCTCAAAATGTGGATTATGCGGCAGAGCTTATATAGATGAATTGGTTATCGCATTTACGATTTTTAGTAGCTTGTATTGTATGTACAAAATTTTGGCACTTACATATTACAATTGTCCTGCACGTCGACACACATGCAGGACTGGTGCACACGAGATCTGCCATGCTGATGGGCGTCTGCGCCGGCAGCGTGACGTGGGTCACCATGATGTTCCTCCAACAGAAGCTGGACAACAGTCACGACACGCTCACTGTCTTCCACACGCACGCCGTCGCCGGGCTCCTCGGCGACGTCCTCACTACTGGCCTCCTCGGCAGTCGGCACAGCGAACCTCTCCACTCCCACCTTCTACGGCGGCGCCCTCTCCGTATATATACTTATAGACCCTTTAGCGCCGTGGGCCTCCGGCCGTCGCACTGGGCTGCCTACCCCCTAGAGACGGCCCTGGCCCTACGTGGGCGATGGCCAGAGGTTCGACGTGACACGCAATGAGGCGGCGAGGGCCCGCGCGTGGAGCAACGGCGTCAGGGAAGAGACAGCGGAGCACCGGCTGGCCGGAATGGGACTATGGGAGGGAGCGGGAGGAAGGGAGCTAGAGGCGTCACCAGTAGGTTTGTAATAGCAGAGTAGGAGTACCTTCCAAGGCGTCGAGAAACGCCATAGCCGGTGTGCTGCTGCATCACGCATTCAGATGTACTAGAATCAATTTAGCATTCTTTAGTTGCCTCTGAACTGGATGAAATTATCATTTTCTCTAAATTAAATGTAACATAAACAGGAACTCAAATCTATTATTTGTCAATGGATAAACTTGGCCCTTTTTATCATATATAAGACTATCTCTAACAATCGTTACCCAAAATACAATAGTCCTTTGGGTAGCGCTACAGGTAAAAGGTTCCATACCTATTTTTAGTCTTCTCCAACAACAAGACCTAAAAGACAACACTCTCTGCAAATAGGTCTCAAGGAGAGAGGATACCCAAATTTGGGTTATGCCTCTCCTGATACCTAAAATGGGTCTTCTGTATGGGTACTCTGTTGGAGGCTATAGGTATTGTGTTGGAGACCCATTTTGGGTTTGGGTTCCCAAATGGGTCTCTATTGGAGACAGCCTAAGATTGCACTGCGCCAGACAGGTAAGCTTTGATTATTTTGCATTGGAGAACTTTGCGATGGTTACTCTTCACTATGCATTTTGCATTGGAGAACTATGCAATGGTTACTCTTCATTATGCTTAAATTTACAGTGAATTCAGGAAAACCTATTTATTGGTAAAGTTTCTGAACAGCTACAACGTCAGCATTTACATGGTACAATTGCATTCACGGATGAGCTTGTGCTGTAAAGGATCTGGCTAGGGATAACCTTGCTGAATCCAGCCAACAAATATCACGCGAATGGCATTGGCATGAGCATATTGAAACATGATCCCCTCAACGAGCGATGCAATTCACATGGCAGTATGGTATGATCTGGTAAAATTCACAGGCAGTTGGGACACCAAAGGCATCAAACGTGGTGCATATACAAACGTGGCGCATATACACAACACCTCGCTGCCTGCAAAGGAATGTCCATACCGATCCCACAAACTTCATGATACATCAAGAACTTCGTCTGAGCCTAGTCGAACTGCTCCCAGTCAGTGTTAACTTGTGTCGAAGAAACACGGGGAGGGGGAGCGCTCAAGCTGCCCATGCCGTTCTCAAACGTCTCCCACTGCGTTGTTACTGAAACAGCTTTGTTATGGTCGCTGAAGGGGTTTGCATTTCTTGCTTTCAGCTTGTCCAAGGTCTCCACAAGGGACTGAACTCGGCGCACCTGAGATGTTGAAGTATTGAACATAAAAGCTATATTAGTCAACTGGTTTAGCAGGTCTAAAATCATCATTTCCATAATATGAGTGTGTATTTTCTTGACTATAGATAAATCGTTTGTCCTTAAGAGACCAACACTAATAACATCATAAGTGTGAACTATCAAATGCCGTGCACGTGAATATAACCTTCTAACCATATGACATAATTAACCAGCAATTTGTGCTTATAGAAGTACCAAAAAACTCAGAACCATCCCTGATGATGCTTGCAAACATATAATCTGTTAAACCAATTAACCTTTTCGTGTGTTCTTATATAGATTAAATTAAGCCAGGAAATAAGAAAGTGAAAGGGGATTGGATAGGTTCTAGATGTACCTTAAACTGGAATATTCTAAGTGTTTATGCAACATTAGATCAAGGGTATGTTTGCCCTTACACAGCAAAGTTTGAGTAGAAGTAAAGCTAGGACAAAGCAACCAACTTAGTCCGATCGTCTTCTCCAGAAGAAGGCCAACAGACAAGGCCAGACTAGCAAAATCTGGCCATTAATATTTATTCAACTAGGAGCCTCATTAAAGTGATACACTATCTACGGAAGAAGTCGGCCAAAGAAATACTAGTTCACTATACCACCATGCAGAGTGCGAAAAACAGGTCGGGCCTGTTTAAACTAAAAAACACAATCACTCCTGAAGCCATACTGCTGGCTGGAAAATCTACCAAATGTGAAATTTCAAGGTTCATATGATAAGTATCACCACAAGATGCTAAGTTGATCCGTTAGGATACCATATATGTCAATCATCCATACTTCAGGAACTAACTACTTGTTGAGCAGGCGTCAAGGACTCATTGTATGAGTATGACTAAAAAAAGGTACTGTTGAAATTTCTACTCAGCCAAAAAAATAGTAAGATCATATCATGGCATATATGGTGGTTGTGTACCTCAGCCTTCCTCTGTGCCCTTGCTTCTCCTTCAGCTTCTATGCCATCGAGTTTCAGCAGTTGCATCATAAGCAGCTCCGTCAAGACGACAAATTCTTTATCCTCAACCTTTCTCCCTCCAAGCACATTCTTCTCCAAGTCACACACCTACAAAAGGAACAGCATGAGCACCAGAAATAATATGACACGTGAATGCTTAAACAAATAAGGACAGCAGATGGAATGTTCCTTCACCTTAGCAGACAGCTTATCAACTTCAGCTCGAACACGAGCAACAGCCTCACATGCCTTCATCATGCTCTCATCCATAACCACAGGCTCCACCTTCTGCTCTATGTTGGCAGGGGCAGGCTTCTCAAGCAGAAGCAACTTTGCTCCATCCTTAACACCTGCCGTGTGCAGGAACTCTCTGTCACTCTTCTCCTTCCCACGGAAGAAGAGCCTCTGCCTCTCAGGCTCCAAGCCAGTAGTCTGAGCAAGGATACTCTTCAACTCACCTTCATATACAAATTACAGAGTGCCTATTAGAATATTGTAAATCAGCACCTTCAAGCAACAGATGCAGAAGCAACAATCATTTATGCAGGTTTATTGATTATTTGGGAGGGAAAGGTGATTGTATCTGCTTCTTTGTAATGATAAAACTGCATACAGATTGACTGACAGAAATGCTCCCCAGGCATGTAAAGACCTACTAGGTCACGTAAATGGTTCGTACCAACTGCACGTGGGACTATAAACCAATGAGGTTCCAATTGATTTGATCATCACAACTGCCAAGGAGGTATAAATGTAACATTTAAACACTAGTATTATTTTTGAAGAAGAAGAATAACCAGTAGTTATGGACCAATGGATGGTATAAGAAGTACTACTTCTATAACATTGAGACATATGGTCAAAAGGATTAGTACGAAAAGCTAGCGGATAACATTGTCCCGGGCTTGCCGTTCAGCAGGGTAAAGTTACCGGAGCAGTGTCATGATCGATTCATCAAGTACGTAAGCCCCTTTTCATCTTAATATGAATACAGGTATTCGAGAACTCTCTGTTCTTCGTCTAGACTCGTCTGGTTAATCTAAAATCAACAACGTGGAGAACGAACGAAACAATCGTGTTGACTTAAATAAAATCCATTAGATTGTCAGTTCACCTGTCAAGATCCAAAACTCAATTCCTTCTCTGCCTCTCCACCAATGCTAATATGCGACAGAAGGGAGAAGAGATCAGTAAACGAACAGGGATGGATGCCTAGCGTACCGAAGGTAGCCTGCGCGGGGACGAGGACCTCGCGGAAGCTGGCGCCGTGGGAGACCCTGATCCTGATGACGGGGCCGGCCGCCTCGCCGTCCCTGCGCTGCACCAGCATCCCGCCGGGCCGGACCTCCCACTCGCCCTCGGCGTCCCTCCCGCCCGATCTGCCGCTCATCATCGCCGACGCCTTTCTTTATGGCTCCGCCTCCAGCGACCGACCCACCGTGTCGGCTCGGCTCGTCTCGGCTCGCGCTGAACGCGAAAGCGACGGGGTGAGGCCGTGAGGGGGGAAAAAAGAGTTTGGTGGCGCGTGGCTTTTGCGATGGGTGGCGGGGCGGCCTCCCGGGTGCCTTCCCTCCCGGAGAAGCAAGGGAAGGGTGGAAGGAAGGAAGATGGCGGATTGGGGAGGAGCGGAGGAGGGTACGAGTCGGTCGGCGGTGGGAGTAGGATTTTGCGAGAGCTTTTGCCGCAAGTACAGCTTTGGATGCTCGCGACGAGGAGCAGGCGGGGACGATGATGGATGGACGGCAGGACTGGCTCGGCTCGGGGTGGATGTCGTCGTGTGCTGCTGTGCTGTGCTGACTCGCCCGCCCCCGCCGTGTCCGCCGTGGATAGGACGGTCCCCACGAGGGAGATTGTGGGGCCGGCCCACCTCCCTTCCCTTGGGCTCAGGCTGTTGGGGCCGGCCTCAGACGGGGCCTCGTGGCATGTTCGTGAACTCGGTGGAGACTGCAGAGGTGTGCGGCGTTCGTCGATTCGTCCCTATCCCTACCCTCGATGATCACGTGAAATTTGGGTTTACGCCTGGTTGAGTTCTCAAATTTTTTCAAGATTCCCCACATTAAATCTTTGAATACATCTATGAAGCATAAAATATAAATAAAATTAGGATAAATAAACGAGCTAAAAACTTTGAATCGGGTGAGAGAGTGAGAAACTGCTTAAAAAAACTTATACTAGCATACGTTCCCTCAGTCTTTAAAAAATTGTATTGAGTTTTGTGCAAGTCAAATTTTCTTCATCTTGACCAGATTAATAGAAATTACTCCTATTATCAATATTTCCATCTTCAAGTAAGTTTATCATAAATATATTCAACAATTATTCTAGTGTTACTTGTTATGTCCCATAAATAATAATAATATTTTGTATTTATTTAGTTAAAATTTAAAAATTACTTCTTAAAATGAGAATGAGTAGTCACATGCATAATGATTAGACACATTCTTCGATGATTCCAACTGTTTTTTAATAGCAAAAAAATAAATTCCGTACCTGCATATGTCTCCTCTTTTTGCAAACGCATGTCTATATACTCTAGCAAAAAGTACACGTCTATTTCTTTATATAATTTCTAATGAAACGGGAAACATGTGCGTGTGAAGCATGGTACTCTTCGACTCCATTTTCTCCCTCCGTACCAAAAAGAGTGTCGTTTTAGATTTTCGTGCTACAAGTTTGACTCGATTTATAGAAAGTACGTGCAATATTTGTATCTCTAAATAAATTTATTAAAAAACTAGACTTAAAGATTTTTCCAATGATACTAATCGTGTACTATAAATATTAATATTTTTTATTATATATTTAGTTAAACTTATTTTTCGGCAAGCACAAATGACACTTATTTTGGAACGGAGAGAGTATGTGTTTGGTACAACTACTACAGTACTACCCGCCCACGACTTTAGACTCATGAAAACTTGATTACTTTGGTGATGATGTAAGGTCGATACGTAGTTGCCAATAATTAGCTTTTTGATCATACAGATTAGCTAATTGCTAGCTAAATATCTAACTAACAACTATATATTTTACTGGTTAGATCAAACATGCTAATAGCAGATGATATTGACTATTCCTAAAAAAAACTCAGCTAAGCTAATGGATGCAAACAAATCTAAGTATTAATAGAGACCTATCATCTTCATGAGACAGTCTCCGTACATAGAGCATTAACAGAGATAGACTCCTTAAAGAGTCCTCCTCAGAGCATCTCCGTATAATTTATTTACTAAACTAATCAATTTATCAAGTCTCCTACAACTAAAAAGAATCAAAGGAAGATAATTTTTTTCGTGCAACTTTTGTTTGGTATAACCTTAACCTCTTCTTGCGACCCCGCGTGCAGCTCCAAATGGAAGAAAAAAATGTATACAAACAAAAAAAGAATCCGACACCACGGCATGCGCATGATCAGTTGGGCCTCAAAAGGAAACCAAAATAATATGTACACACCTGACTTGCGCCCGCGATGCCTCCTGTTGTTTCTAAAAAAATCTACGATCTATGGAAACCCTCCTAGCAAATCACCATCTCCTTTCCAAATAAAACCGGTGCTCAGAATCTTTTTATTTCTGCAATCAGGAAGCAAACAAACAACGCTGCAAACCGTTCCAAGCAAACAAACAACGCTATTCGAAGAAGAAGAAGAACAAGAAGAAGAAGAAGCAATCAGCCCCTGGCCGGTCTCATGCGATCACTATTAGCGCCTCCCGTGACCCAACATGCGTGAAAAAAACTACCTTCGCTATGACTGCTCGACAGCGATCTCCTCCAAGCCGCCACTAAGTATGATCCCTGCGATCCGCTACCCAATCCTCTGACACCCTATGGCAACTCGACAGCATCGATCTGCTACTCCAGGCCAACGACGTCTGTCGACAGGGCCAACATTCATCGACCCTCGCCTCCCTCGCGATTTGCATCCCGGCCAGACGACGTCTGTCTCCCTCACGATCCGCTCCATGGTCAGACTGCATACATAACACGACAGGTCATGCTAAAAATTGCCAAAATTCTATCTATTGTAGTATGTATTGATAGTAGTTATAATGCACGATTAAATCTTTTTATGAACTAATAATAGAACCATGTATTTGGCCGTAAAAATACAAAACAGTGTTAATCATGATCTACTTTGAAAATAAGATAGGTTTTGCTTCATAAAAAAATAAATCTAAGCACCGTACTCCTGTTGAAATGTCCATTTGAAACAAATTGAATGATTAAGACGATTTGAAGTACCCCACTATAGTATAGTGCAACTATGCAACAGAATGCATATTTTCATTGTTACAACATTGTCAAACTGCTAGCCTATTTACCTGCACTTCATTGAGAAGTTCTCGATATGTTTTGATCAGACTGCTTTCCAGTTAGATCATTATCAACAATGACTTGTTTAGAGTCTGACTTCACTATGTAATTAGAGATGTAATAGTTCATCAGAGGCCTGCATGAGCTGTGGCAGGAATCATTAGTGCCAATTATATGCACTTCCATGTTGGCCCGTATGAGTTGTGGCAAGAATCATTAGCGTCAATTCTGTGCAGTTCCATATTGCACGATGATCAAATTTACATATATATGATTTCACTACGGCCATCTCATATCTAACAGGATTGTTGATGCATTATCTACAATATGACCAACTGCAACAGGAAGTCATCCCCTAAATTAAAAAATTACTACAAAAACCTTCATTCTATCGTTCAAAAGAATACAATAGACGCATAAATTATATTGGGACAGCACGCTGGAAAACACCACTACGGAACAACCAAACTTTTATAATAAACACATAGAAAAGTCTATAAAGTAGAGTTTGTGAGCCTGCGATGTTGTTCATAAAACTTTATGGTTTGCATTTAATGTTATTTTAATGTTGATATTAAAATCTTATTATGCGATCTATGTATTTTTAGTATAAATTATTAGCTATCCCGTAGCAACGCGACGCTACCTAGTTAATAAAAAAATAGTAACCTTAATTTTTTTCTCTTCTCTAACAATCTCGTATAATAACTTTCTAAAAGTTATAATAGGGCCCATATTTAATGATTTTTTATTCATTATGTTGTTTATAAAAGATTGAAAAAATAACATCTTTTATCGATACCGTGCACTGACGTGAGCACTAGCTCTGTACTGCCAGCAAGGCATGCCTAGCATCCATGTCTTCGGGTCAATGCAAGCGATGAACATATATAAAGATCACAGACTATGCACATATGAAGGCATGTCGTGCTTTCGAATTAAAGATCAATAAAACCCGCGGAGGCAAGCATGAAACGATAGCGTTGACCTATAGGGCGGTGGCAATGGAGGCCGGTACATACAAGCGGCGGTCGGACCAGAGGACTATACGAGAAATGACGTGAAAACAGAGATACACAAGGCTGTCCTGCTGTGTTGTTTATCCAGGATGAAGTTGTCTCCAGATTTTTTTAGTGAACAGCGTGAAAATATGAGATAATTACCTACTTTACCCTAAAAAAGTTTGGTTTCCTTCCTTAGCTCTTTTAGTTTTGAAGTTAACGATTTGGTTTGAAATACAACTATACTTCCTTATATGGCTCTTCCGTTAAATCTGACCAGTAACGGTGTTAAGTGAGGTGTGAATTAATCTATTTACCTTGAATGAGATGGGAAATAGTGCAGAGTTTAGTTTTGATATACTTTAATTTGCAGATATCCCACAAAAATAGTCTAAATAATTCATAATATAAGAAAGATATCCCACAAAAAATAGTCCTTTGTTGCCTAGGACTAGGAGTAAAAAGTCAATTCATGTCTCACTTAACACCGTTAGTGGTTAAATCTAACTAAAGGTATATATATAAGAAAGCAAGTTGTATTTCAGGTTAAATGGGTAGTAACTTAAAACTAAAAGGGCAAAGAGAGAAAGTATAATTCTTTTTAGTCAGAAAATAATTCTCTCTAAAAAAATTATAGATAAAATTGTGGATAGAGAGAGATATAATAGTACTAGACTCGAATAAAATACACGCGTAGCCAGTGATATGGGTGGACTATGGATGGGTTCCATCGGAAGGTCACGTGTGCAGTGGTTGGCGTGTTGCAGTCTTGCGGGACGGCAATGCCGGTGGGCGGTGGAAGACGAAGACTAAAAAATCATTGAAATGAGAGCGTAGGCTGCGTAGCACTGTAGAAAAAAAAACCAGGGCTACCACCCCTAGCTCGTGAATTCTGAACAGGTCGATCAACAAAAGAATTGTTTCGATCTTCCTTCCATCCATGGACCCCTCCGTTCCACTTGCACCTGATCGAGCTTGATCTTGATCTTGATCTGGTTGCTTGATTCAAATTTTTTAAAAAGAAAACAAAAACACTACCACACCGTGGGCCAAAGTCGTGGACTAGCGCGAATGAGAAGGCCGTTTACACGCGCCTAGATACCTGCGCGGCTCGGCCCGCAACCGCAAGAGCCAGCGTCTGGAGGGAGGCCGGCGGCGAGAGCAACCGGGTCCGGGTGTGCGTGCGATGCGATGGGCGATGGAGGTCACGGTCTCGGGTCGGTCGTGATGGCCGCCGGCCGTACCGCGGGCGCAGTCGAGGCCATGAACGTTGGGCACCGTGTCGCACGGTGGCCAGACAGAGGACTGGAGCAAAATCTTGCCGGCGCGCCGTCCGCGAGCAGACGCACGCACGCACTGCTCACGGCACCCACACGGCAAAGGGAGGAAGGCGACCGGGTGAGCGTGCGTGCGTTGAGGCGCCAATAAGAGAAAGGGAGGGCGGAGATGGAGGAGACGGAGACACAGGACGCGCGGGTACGTACGGGGTGTGGTGTGGTGACGCGACGACGGACGGGACGGGCACGTACGCGTGGCCGCCCGGCCCTTCCTATCATGAGCTCATGAGCGCCTGCCCAGAGGCTGCTCAGATCTGAAACGGCACTGCAGGGGGGGGAGCAGGAGCAGGTAGGGGGCGATCCATCCATCGCTGTGCCTGTGCCTGGTGCTCTGCTCTGCTCTGCTCTCTCCGCTCCGCTCCGCTCCGTCGATCTCACCACTCACTCACTGCTGAACCGTCAGCCCCGTGGCCACTCGTCCCCGGGCGGCCGGCCACGTCACGTCCCACAGTCACAACACACCCTACTCTCACGCAACGCAACCCTAGGGAATTGAAGGAAGGGAGCGCGCGTGTACGTACGACGGAGTACTCGTACACAGAGACAGGAATGTCACATGGCGGACCTATTCACCTCACGCTCTACTGCATCCTGACCCAGACGCGACGCCGAGGCCTCCGATCCGTACGCGTACGGTCCCGGGTTCTCGCTCTCGCTGGCAGAGACGGAGACGGAGACGGAGACTGCGCAGGGCAGGGCAGGGCAGGGCAGGGGCTGCCTGCTGCTCCTGCTCCTGCTCCTCCATCCATCGCGCGCCAGCATGCAGCGCCACTGACCGTTCACGCACACTGTTCAAGTCTCCCGCAACGTCACCGGCCAGTATAGGAAGTTCGGTGCGGGGGTAGGTATTCGCGCAGGCCGGCCGGCTGGCGTGTCCATGATTGGCAAGGAAATCACGAGCTTTCCACAGCCACCAGGATCACGCTAATTCTCGCTGGACAATCCCCACGAAACACTTCACTGCATCTGCATGAATGCACGGGTTCCCACTCCATCGCGCGCCCCCAACAACGCGATCGCTGTGCTGTGCAGTGATCACAGGTGAAACAAAACCTTGAGCTCGTGTGCACACAACCGAACTGATAGGTCAGCCCCATTGGCCCATGCCGCCAGCAAGTACTCCGTACATGTATGCATGTGCAATGGGATGCAAGATCAAAAACCTCCCAAAGACGCATGAGTCACGCCTGCGTTACGTACTACCGGACACCATTTTCTTTCAACGTCTTTTCGAGTAGTAACTGTAGCTCCTCTCTGCCTCTAGCTAGCTTGCTTTTGTTTACCTCGACATGACGTGCCTAGCCTAGCCCTACTTTCTGCTCGCCAAGGCACGCACGAGAGCGCGCGCTCCGGCGTGTAGCTGGCCAGCCAGTCGGAGGAGGACACAGGACACAGAGGCAAAGATACGCCAGGAGCTACTCATTCATGGTAGAGCCCACTACGCGGCTCGACACAGTTTCGTGGTACTAGAATAGAACCAATGCAAGTACGAAGCAACGTACGTACCGCATGCATGTCACACACGGGCTTCTATTTCCAAGGAGCTGTACAACATGTACTACTCTCGCGCGCGCACGTGTACGACGCTAGGTTGAGATCGAGATTGCTTGGATTGGATCATTCGGATATATATGTACATGCATGTCAAATATGAATATGCGATGCCTAGCATCTGTGTGACTTTTGTGAGTACTGAGTCCTTGTTTAGTTCGCAAAAACTTTTGGTTTGGGTAACTGGACTCAAAAGATTTATCTCGCGTTTTACAGGTAAACTGTGTAATTAGTTTTTATTTTCATCTATATTTAATGCTCCATATATGTGCCGCAAGATTCAATGTGACGGGAATCTTGAAAATTTTTTGGTTTTTTTTTTTAACTGAACAAGGCCTGAGCTAGGGAATTAAAGTCAAAACATGAAAATGAGATCACCTTCGACGAGAAGGTCCCCAGGGACGTATACGAAGAATAATCAAGTAAGGTTACCATCAAGCCTTACTATTCTACGTGCTTAATTAAACTAAACCGGCATGCGATCATTTAGTCTCGAGTAAGGTCTTGTTAGGTTGGGCATGTTAAACTTTTTCGCTTATCACATCGAATGTTTAGACACATTCATGAAGTAACTTACGAAACTAAAATTACAGCTAGAGAATAATTTGCAAGACGAATCTTTTAAGTTTAATTAGTCTATATCTGGACATTGCCAAATAAAATAAAAATGCTACAGTACATATTAAACTTTAACAACCCCAACCAAACACCCTTACGATAGCTGAGTTGATATGGTTGGATAGTACTAAGCAAGAGGCAGGATAGCTGAGTTGATATGGTTGGATAGTACTAAGCAAGAGGCAGACCTTAGTTAATCCCCCCCTCAGTATTTTCCTCGCCAGTTTATAACTAAAGCATTAGATTATATACCTATATCAGTTTGTAAAGCACAAAATTGTTATTATTTTTCACATAATTCATAGTTATTTGATGATTGGCGCCTGGTAAACCTTTATTCAAGCTCTGCCAATGGCACTATAAACACCCGTCATAAGTAGATATTTTAGTGGCAAGTGATATGTCTATTGACAACGACGTGCCTATATCGACTTAATTTGTGGAGATCCTCGAATTTATCGGTTGCCCCCGAAAGTGCTTATAGGGGTAGTTTATCTATGTATATGTCGGTGCTCTTAAGGTTGAGTGTGCATCTGTGTATACGAATGTTTGTGTGAACTGTCTATATGTACCAAGATTAAAAAAATAAAAAGTATATATGCAAGCAATGGCGCGTGCGCGCGCGCACTTGGTTATAGCGTTAAATTAAGCTAGCATGCTTATGGTAAGCATATTTTGTTTTTTAACGAAGAGAGTATAAGCATACACGCATGTAATCGAATATGATCGGTGACTTATATAAACATATATGCTATCTATTGTTAAAATAAGCTACCGTATGCGCATGGTAAACATAAACAATGCAATCCAAGATATGATCGGTGGTGAATGGATTACTGTATTCAACAGATAAAAGGATCACTGTAGGTATTCGCCACAGAGCTACGCATGCAAATTCCAGGAAGCCGAACAAGATGTGGAAGAGACACGAGGTGAAGGTGAATGCATGTGTACCCGGACGACGGAGACGAATAAATGGGTAGTATTATTCTATGCTGTCTCGCTTTGCCTCCATCTCCGGGGATGTGTTGCCTCTCGGGTTGTCATATGTACAAGGTGGATGTGACACCGGTACCAATCAGTTGATCCTGTAATTGTTTTTCGTATGGCCACATGATAAAAAGATTGTACTGTTTCCTGCAACCCTAGCTACTAGAGGCCATCTCTTTTCACCAATGCCCTAGATAGAGACCTTTCGACTATTCACTACTCTACAGACTACAGTCTATGCGTGGTTGCTGGTTAGCTACCCATTTGGCTTGGCCTTGTAAGGCCTTCGCAAAAATTTTTAAGATTCTCCGTCACATCGAATCTTTGGTCGTATACATAGAACATTAAATATAGACGAAAATAAAAACTAATTGCACAGTTTATCTGTAATTTGTGAGATGAATATTTTGAGTCTAGTTACTCCGTGATTGGACAATGTTTGTCAAATAAAAACGAAATGCTAAGTACCCAAAAACGAAAAATTTTGCGAACTAAACAAGGCCTTACTTCTCAATTTTTTTGCAAAATTGCTACAGTATCTCTTTCGTTTGTATGTGACAAATATTGTCCAATCATAGACTAACTAGGCTTAAAAGATTCGTCTCGTAAATTTCGACCAAACTGTATAATTAGTTTTTTTCCGTCTATATTTAATACTTCATGCATGTGTCTAAAGATTCTATGTGATGGGAAATCTTGAAAAATTTTGGGTTTTGGAGTGGAAGTAAACAAGGCATGAAGGTCGTCGCGTTTGTGATGGCCTTGTACTACATGCATGATTCGTGCGTCAATCATATTTTACATACAAGGCCTTGTTTAGTTCCGAAAAGTGAAAAGTTTTCGGTACTGTTGCACTTTCGTTTGTTTGTGACAAATATTATCTAATCATAGACTAACTAGGATCAAAAGATTTGTCTCGTGATTTTCAGCTAAACTGTGTAATTAGTTTTTGTTTTCGTCTATATTTAATTAATGTTTCATGCATGTGACGTAAGATTCGATGTGACGAAGAATCTTGAAAACTTTTTGGTTTTCAGGGTGAACTAAACAAAGCCCAAGTGGACTTGCGCACACATATACATCTGCACCAAAAGTAGAGCAGTTCAAATCCCCGAACTGCTGTCACACACAGGTTTCTCACTATTTCAAACAAATAAAACAAACGAGAAGCTTTTAACAATTTTTTTTGAATCCTGAGGTAAAATAATATCGCAAGAACCTTCTGGATCCGAAATAGGGAAATGTCCATACATTTATAAGAATATTACAAGACAGCACCTTCTTTGATGCTTCTCCTGCTTTTTACAAAAGTGGCTGAAACTAGGTATTCCGTCTTTTAAAAACAAAGCCATTCTAGTGATCTTGTTTAAATCAGAGAATATTAAATTCCACCATTTCCAACAAATTGCCAATATTTATGATACCAAATAAGTATTATTAATTAGATTCACCAACATATTTTCAAGTATGCCTGTTTTTTGTCCTATATATTAACACACTTCTCTATAGATTTTGTAAAAAATAGGATGGTTTGGCTTAGAAAAAACTGTAATGGTTTTATTTTTGTGATGGGGTAGTGGAGTAGTTTTTAGAGGAGGAACAATTAATTGTGCCACTAGCTAGGCTAACTATTAGTGTCAGGGGTGCCAAGAATGAGATCATACGCTACCATGTTTTCCTAGGGAAAGATACTTCCCCTAGGGTCGTTTCTCCAATTTTTCTAGGAAAAGTAAAAAAAACTCTAGAAAAACCTATTGATTCTAGTAGTGCGTGACGGACTGACGGTAGGGAGGTCACTGGCCATAATTTGCCTGGAGCACAAAAACAAGTGATTTATGCGGCGGAGTTTGCAGTGGTGGCTTCAGTGGGGAGAAAGCCAGCAGAGCCAGGTTGTACATACACGGGGTGTGTGTGTGTGTTTCGAGATAAACAGGAGGGGTTTCCCCCAACTGTAATTTATTTGAATAAAGATGGGCAGTCTTTCACACAAATCATGATACAAAAAAAGGTAACAATGAAAATGTACAAAAGTTTATAAGATTTCTCATTACATCAAATCTTTGAACGCATGCATGTAGCATTAAATATAAATTAAAAAAATAACTAATTACACAGTTTACCTATAAATCACGAGACAAATCTTTTGAGCCTAGTTAGTCCATGGTTAGACAATGTTTGTTAAATACAAATAAAAGTGCTACAATGTCAAAGTTCAAAAAAAAATTTGCATCTAAACAAGGCCAAAATTACACAAAGTTGTCTACCTTGTGTGCAACAAAGGAGAGAGAGAAAAGTAGTTTGGCAGGAAAAAAGGAATCAGAGAAAAGAATGAAGAGAAGACACAAAACTCTTGGACCGTACGTTGATCTTCAATTCGACGAGAGGACGCACATTATTAATTGACAAAAGAGCGCTTGATTTTTTTTTGGCACATCGCGGTAATTAGCACATTCCTTTCTTTCAATATAAATAAATAGCTCCGTGGTTAGTTTTCAAATGATTAACCCATTTATTAGAGAGATGGCCACATTGATCAAGTCAGCCCAAGCAAATACTCAATGAATCCAATTTCTGTCTCTCCGTCCTTTTCAGTCAGATTCAGGCTTTCTTTATTTCATATCAAAATCAGTTCTTTCCTCTTGATGCTTTTCTTTTAATGCATGCTTCTTTTGAACTTTATTATTAGTGGAATGGACAAGAGCGATCACCCTAGTAACTAATATAAGATCGTCATGGCCTCACTGAAAAATTTCTTCAATGTCTGTTTGTATTTGATCTCTTTTGTTCAGATGGCGCTGTGCATTTTCTGCTATATCTGTCGAAATTAATGGTCATTCCTGCAGTTTTAGATATTTTACAATTATTAGCTTTGTGCTTGCCTAATACTGTGTTACTGCTTTTCAAAGAGCCCGCAGAGTGAAAAACCTCATGCATTTCGCTAATTTGATACAGCGAAGATGCAATTTAGGTTGTACTCTGCATTTGCTTAACTGCTCATACGCTTCCATGCAATGCCATATGCTGAGTATATATACCCGCCATGGGCTCGTCCCAAAGCCATAGCTCTAGGGTTGAAACCAGCAAAGCCAACAGCACCGCACAGTGTAGTAGTTGCACCTAGGCGTCCGCGCGTCGTCGTCCTAGCTATGGATCCATATCACTACCAGACTATGTATGACCCACGCGGCTTCCCCATCATCCACCCGCAGCCGCCGTACCTCCACCACCCGGTGGCGGTGGCCGGCGCCCTCAGCGACAGCAGGGTGCGCGGCGGCGGCGGAGGCGGTGGCGTGCGGCGGCGTCCTGGTGCCAAGCTCTCCACGGACCCGCAGAGCGTGGCGGCGCGCGAGCGGCGGCACCGCATCAGCGACCGCTTCCGCGTGCTGCGCAGCCTCGTCCCCGGCGGCAGCAAGATGGACACGGTGTCCATGCTCGAGCAGGCCATCCATTACGTCAAGTTTCTGAAGGCGCAGATCAGCCTGCACCAGGCCGCGCTGATGCAGCACGAGGAAGGGTGCCATGCTGAGCTAGCCGCCGCCTACTCCGCGGCGGCGGCGGCGGTGGCTGGTGACGACGAGGTGACGCTCGCGTCCCACGGTCGTACCGGCGCATGCGATGAGGTGATGCAGCTCCAGCTTCAGGTGCCGGGGGAGGAAGCTTTGAGTTATGGTGTTGTTGCTGCCCATCAGCCGTACGGGCTCGATCCCAGGCATCAGCTGAGTGGTGGGCACGAGCTGCCTCCGTTGCCTGCTTCTTGCATCTTCGTCGAGGAGCCTGCAGACGCATGCTACTCTGTGTGTGACCTCGACGACGGGGAGACTGGTCTGCCCGCCGGCTCTTACTAGTATAGTAGTAGTGGTAGTTTCTTAAGGTAGCACTAGCATCCCGTGTGTGTCGTCCGTGTCTGCTAGATGGACGCTAGCTAGTACGTCAAATTAGCAAAGTTTAGCTAGTACTCGATCATCAATTGCCTGCCAGTCGTTTAGTTTGCTTAGAGTTAGAGTATATGATGATGCATCTGCTTGGACTCAGCTGTACTTCTGTGTTACTCCGCTAGTACTGCGAATTGTTTGCTTATATATGTATCACTCTCTCCGTCTAAAAAAGTAATAATTCTAGATTTGGACAAGTTATAATTTTTGCTTTTTTCCCTTCTCTTGGTTTTAGTTACAAAACAGAACTCCACCGTCAACGCGCTGATGTCCGATTGTCTATATGCTTGCTCAAGAGTTAAAATAGCACTGCCTGCAGTCCCCTGCATGCACTGCATCTGCATGTAGGTGCAAAAGAATCATAACACTTCGTCCCATCATACAAAATACAGACTACTTAATATATATTTTGTCACTCGCATTAAGGTTGAACATGAAATGATTCACCATATATGTTTACCCTTCTTGATGACTTTTATATTTCACAAAAAAAATGATAACTTTAATAGGTAATTAATTGAAGCAGTAGATAAGCAACTCTCATGAGATAATGAGAACCTATATAGTGCAAGCTAAAATGAGAAAAAGAAAATTTAAAATTATATGAAAACATACAACAGTTTAATTTCCCATTGGTAAAAGCTATATATATATATATATATATATATACTCTCCCCAATTTCAAATTGTAAGTCATTCTAGGTTTTCTAGGTTCATAACTTTTACTATGTAGCTAGATATACATTATGTTTAAATACATAGTTAAAGCTATCTATCTAAAAAAATCAAGAACAACGACTTACAATTTGAAAAAAGGAGGGAGTATAACCAATGCAGTTTAAACCTTGCCCGTCAAGTAAACATGCTAATGCTCCAGATCAGCTTGGCTTTGTTTAGCTATTTGTAACACCCAAAAAATTAATTTCTATTAATAGGAATTAATTTGATTTAATTAAGTATTTTTGTGAGCATTTAAATTTAGCACTTAAATAATTTTTGTGGAAAATAAAATTTATCATAAGTTTTAGAAACATGTTTTGCATTCATGTTGGAGTCAACCAGTCAAAAGTGTCCCTGTGTGGTGCTTTCGTCGAGAGCGTTGTTTAATATTATTATCATTATTGTATAAGACTATGTGATTTATTATGTTCCGCTATGTAATAAACACTGCAATGATACATTTGAGATTTGTCTACTTATGTGTGCGACTGTTTCTGGGGCACATATGAGTCTTTTATGCATCCTATTTTGTTCTTAAAATATGGGCGTGACATTATTGCAAGCCAATTTGCTAACTACTATAACAAAAGCATATATAAATCAACAGTTACTAATTAACTCACAAACACCAAGCCAATAAAATAAGTATAATGTGAACTATACATTAGTTCTAGACTTCAATCACATGCATACATTATAACGTAAGTCTTTGTCTCTTGTTTATAATGTTGGACCATGAAGTGCTTGGTTTGTTTAGATCACAAACCGGCTCATTCACCTAACGAGTTAACATGCTAGCTCAGCCCATTCAAAAGAAAAAAAGTTTTAATTGGTCACTAGTTTTTTCAGCTCTTTTGGAAGGTGCTTAAAGTTTTCATATACTTCGACTGTGACAAATAAGTCCATATAAATATCTATATAGACAACGTAAGATTGGCAGTACTAATGGACCTATAAAATCTTTTCATAATATACAAAAACTTCTATAAGAAAATGTATTTGTTACAAATATTATTAAGCTAGCGTCATTTTGTGTAGTATGGTATGAAAGACAAAAATGACCCATATTTTAAATGCAATAGTATCAAGAAGGGGTGTATCCATGTTTTAGTGCATATGCTTGATGAGTTGATAGGACCTATCTATTTAGGTTAGTATTTTGTGCTAACTATCTTTCTAGTGGTATATCCCTTGGTCGATAACCAGGGGCGGAGCTGCTTTGGTCATAGGGGTGCAAATGCACCCCCGAAAAATTCAAAAATAGTATATTTGGTTAATTTTTCACCATACATGCACCCTCTACAAACCATCTTTATGCACCCACAAGGCAAGTGCACTCCCCTCAAATTTATTCTAGCTTCGCCACTGTCGATAACAAGACACACGATGGTGACTTTGTCAAATTCAAGATCTATCTATTTGAAGTCTTAAATTTGATAATGTGTGTTCTTAGAAGTCAGTTTATGTGCTCGTTTGTGATAATCTTTTATTTGTACCATGTCTCGGAAAAATGTTATATTTATTTTTGTTTCTTTTGTATTGGTGGTGGTTCTAGTTTCTGCAATGCTAAGGACTAGGCTAATGATGACTTATAAGCTATCTATACTTAAGTATACTATTTTACATTTTAATAAAAGAGAGAGAAACTAGTCTTATATACACAGACTCTAAGATCATGTTCGACTATCACAGGACTATTCATGTTATGAGCTTTTTCGTAGCTTAAGGTTATTCGTTTGAGCTTATCTGCCGAATCTACCAGTTATTTAACAGTGTTTTCCTCTTACAACCAATCAGCGAACAGTACTTTTAATTATAACTTTATTAGCCAAACAAACGTGCTTATAATTGGAGTTCTTTTGTTGGCCCTTGTTTAGTTCCCGAAAAATTTTGCAAAATTTTTCAGATTATCCGTCACATCGAATCTTTAGACGTATGCATGAAGTATTAAATATATATAAAAATAAAAACTAATTGCACCGTTGAGTCGAAATTGACGAGACGAATCTTTTAAGCCTAGTTAGTCCATAATTGGACAATATTTGCCAAATACAAACGAAAGTGCTACTATTATTATTTTACAAAAAATTTTGGAAGTAAACGAGACCTTGATGAAGATGTCCTAATAACATGCTCGCCGGCCGGCCCGAGGAGGGGCTCTTGGGTAGCAGTGTTGCACGGTGCCCAAGTGAAGGCGGTAGGTGATCCCCGCAGGCCGCATCCGCGTGCAGTGCTTGGACTGTACGAGAATAAAGGCTTCGTCTCATTGATGAGGACACGACGACGTCCATCCACCCGTGTGGCCGTGTGAATCGTGATCAGAGGGACGAGAGATTTTGGCAGAACCGGCCCTTTGTTATGTAGCGGCAGACGTGCAAGTTTTTTAGGGCGTTAAAATATGCATGCACAGCAGCGCAAAGACGCACACACAAGCTAGCTAGAGGCAGCAGTCTATCAAATACGGCAATGTGTGTCTGCGTGTCTCGGTCGACGAGACCACCTTCAGCAAGCTGCAGTGCCCAGAGAGAGAACCAGTGTGCAGTTTCCTGGGCAGCGCACGGCCGGTTGCCCAGCCGTGCCGCTGGCTTTGTGGCAGGGGGCCGGCCGGTTGATGGTCGTGAGGACTGATGATGAGGTTGGGATGGGTGAGACGACAAAAATTAAGCCGGGGATACCTCTTCCTCTCGGTTACTCCATTCAACCGGGAGAGCCTGTTGAATCAGTATCAGGTTATTCAAATGCTCGTCAGCGCTTCACCAAGGAATTAGTCACGCTGCACCAGACATTCTCACTTCCCAGCCTCAAGCAAGAAAAAAAAAAAAACTTTCTTTCGATATCCCCTCCTGCCTGCTTTGGCCCTTTGGGGCGTGAAACAACTGGTGAAAGTAAAAACCCGGTGCATTTTCCCAGATAATAAGGATCGGAGTAGAAAGATACAGTAAAGTTCGAGCGAAGTGCTCTTTCGTATGAAACTTTCGTGCGAAGTATAGACACTGCGCCCACTGATACGTCTCGCTGATTCAGAAGCTCAAGCGAATACTGACTCAGAAGTTTCGTGACCGCGCAGCACCAGCAGCATCCACGGTTAGGCGACCAACCCTTTCAGTTTAACGCGCTTCCGATCTGTAAAAAATAAAACATCCCGGTTTATGGTCAAAGAGACCCAGAACTCACTGACACGCTATAAATCTGGATCATACCGAGATGGTTCCTTGGATCGATAGCAATTTCTGACCTTCCATGGTGCGAACGGCCAAGTTTCAGTATGCATCATCCGATTAACGCAACCTAACAGGGCCACCCATTTGCAACGAAAAGGCTGAAGAAGAATATAGTTTGATGCTTCCAGAAATGCAGAGACCCGCAAATCCCACGCATTTGCAGCTGCATCTGGTCTCTGGCGAGCTAAGTGCATGCAACTGGTCGACAAGACCCGTAACTTGCATAGAACCTTTTATCCTTTCGTGACCCTACACGAACGTTTCATGGCTCAGCAGCATTCGTTAAACCTTTTTACCGAGAGGAATTTATAGCGCTAATAAAAAGGAATTTATAGCGAACGGGCGCTGCAACATCGGGTGCCAAAAACTTGCATCGGTCGCGGACGCCGCCCAGGCCACCCATTTGAAGCGCGCGCTGAAGGAAGCCACGAGAGACGGCGAGACGCCGACGCGAGCGACACGAGCCCCCCTCCCTTTCTTTGTTCGTTTCGTCCAAAAGAGTCAAGAGCGGCGAGGGGAGAAAACGAGTTTTCTCAGACCCCCGAGGGACTGAGCGAGCGAGAGCCGCACGCATGGCAGCGCAGGAGGCGCTTCGGTGGCGGTACGGCGACGTGGACGACGGCAACTTCGAGGTGCGCGGCCGCGGCGTGCCGGCGGTCCTCGTGGCGCTCTTCGGCGTCCTCGTCTGCTTCGTCGCCGTCTGCCTCTACCTCCGATGGACGTGCCACCGCTACAACGACCGCCGCCTCATCGCCGCGGCGAGGGCGACGGCGCCGCCCTGGTACTCCTCCGCGGCGACGCTGGCCGCCGGGGCCACCACCGCCTGTTTCCCAGAGGCGGCGGGCCTCGACGACGCCGCGATCGCGGGCCTGGCCGTGACGCTGTACCGGCCTGGCGCCGTCGGCGCGGGTGCGTGTGCGGCGGACGACGGCGCGGCGCGGCAGCAGTGCTGCTCCATCTGCCTCGGCGAGTTCCAGGAGGGCGACAAGGTGAAGGCGCTGCCGCGGTGCGGGCACGGGTTCCACCCGGAATGCGTGGACGCGTGGCTGCGGGCGCGCCCGAGCTGTCCCTTGTGCCGGGACACGCTTCTCGCCGCCGCCGTAGCCACCAAACCAGACGCCGCCGTCGGAAGCGAAGCTGTCTGATCATTCGTTCCATCACGGGCGCGGCGCAGCGCGGCGGCCGTGCGCGGAGCAGGATGGATGCCCCCCGTGGCCCTATGCCGACACCCGCCATTGGACTCGGTGTCGGAGAGCCGTCGAGACCGCGGGCATTTGTCGTTTTCTTTCAATTGTTCGCACAGCGCTGTAAAATCTTTGCGATGTGGCATTGTGGCGGTTTCTTCGCCCACTCCATAGCGATGGTGTTGTTTCGTTCCAGGAAAGCGCTGCCATTACCGGGGCGACACTTCCGCTTTCAGATGCAGAGGAGGCAAGAAAAGGTCGAACACGGTGGTTCGATGCATGCACTTCACACGCTCTGTGGGCGTCGTCGTACGATCGATACGGCGCATCTCCAGGGATTGAGCTTGGGTCACGGGTCACACTCGCACCTTGGGCAGCTGGGGCTGAGCTCGGTCTCTGCCGCGATCCGAGATTGCCTGTGAGAGTTCTAGAACTTCTAGACCTCTCGGGTTTGTCCTGCTGGACTTCGGCTTGAACCCACCCCACGTGAAGAGAGTTCTAGACCTCTCGGAAGAGATTACTGCAGCAGAGACTGATGGTGCAGCAAGCGCAACTGTAACTGTTGTTCCATTCCGTAGAGAAAAATTAGCGGTAATGATACCCTCTGTACGGACGCTGCTGTCCACTCATTTTGTTACTTCCACGCCTTCCTATCCACTCATTTTTTTCATCTCTACTCTTCTCTCATATCTCGCTGCCACTTCCACCGCTCGCACATGCGGCCGCATTTTCTGCCATGCGCGAGCCGCTTCTCCCCCTTTTCTCGCTTCCTCCCCGCTGCGACCCACACGCTCTCCATGCCGCCGGAGTAGAGCACGACGGTGACAACTTTCAGTGAGCGGCGCAACTCCCTTCCTCTCTGTTCTTTCTCCCTCGCTCTCGTGACCTCCATACATCTAGAGATGGAGACAACGACGTGGCTCCGACGAGGTAGGTGGGGAGGGATTTGGATCTGAAGCCTTTCTCTCCCTTTTCCCTCTCTCCTCTTTGTGGATCTGGATCTGAGCCCTCCTCTGCTCCTCCTCCACCTCTTGCTCCTCCTGCTCTTCCTCTGGATCTAGATCTACGGGATATTGTGTTGGCCAGGGTTTCGGCGAGCTCTTGGGATTCAGTGCTCGTACGTGTTGTAATGGTGTTCTCTGGTTTTTTTGCAGTATGTTTTTCAGGTGATGTTGCAGTAGGATAGGGTTCCGGCGAGCTCTCGGGTTCAGATCTCGTCATTGTTGCAATGGTTCTATCTAGACGTTGCAGTAGGTTTTAGTCGTTGTTGCAGTTTTTGTGTTTTGAGATATTGATTCAGTTGCTTCAGTCTGCATGCTGTAGTAGTTTGTTTTACGTTGTTACAACATTTGTTCGGTGTTGTTGTAGTACTATGTCCATGGTGTTTTAGTTGCTCCATCCAATGTTTTAATCTGCACTGTTGTATTAGTTGTTGCATGTTGTTGCAACAGTTGGTCGATGTTGTTGTAATACTATGTCTATGGTGTTTCGGTTGCTCCATCTAGTGGTTCAACCTATGCTATTGTATTAGTTGTTACATGTTGTTGCAACAGCCGTTCTTTGTTGTTGTAATACTATATTTATGGTGTTTCGGTTGCTCCATCTAATGCTTCAACCTATGTTGTTGTATTAGTTGTTACATGTTGTTGCAACAGCCGTTTTTTGTTGTTGTAATACTATATTTATGGTGTTTCAGTTGTTCTATCCAATACTTCAATCTGTATGTTGTAGCAGTTGTTTGCATGCTGTTGCAGCAATTATTCTTGTTTGTTGTAATACGGTGTTTATGATGTTTCGGCTACTTCAACTTGTTTGTTGTAGCAGTATGTCAGATGTTGTTGCACTATTATACATATTGTGTTGCAACGTCAAATATGGGGATAGGTTGTAGGAACGAGTTAGCGGCAGGCAGATCTGCTAGGGGCTGACAAAGCGAGGGGCAGGGCGGATCCCATGCTCGTGGGGGCGGAGGATGGGCTCCTTGCACGGAGAACGGACGAAGTGCGGTCTTTTGTGTGGGGCGAGCGTGGCAGGGGTAAGTTGGTTGGGATGGAGCGGATAAGAAACGGACTTCCGGGCGGGACGAGTGGGGCAGAGGTGAGTTGGTTAGAGACAGATGGGTTTTTTTTCTTTTCTGTGGCGCGGGTGGTGGGGCTCGGCGTCCGGACGCGTTGTTGGCGCCGGACGTCCGGAGGCTAGCAGTTCCGTTTTAAAATTCAATTAAATTTGAAGAAAGTAGCATTAGCATTTATATCTTCAAATATATTTAGTATAAAACAATGAAACCAATCCAATGCTACTTGTTCAATATAATAAATATGAGTAATCTGTACTATAAATTTAGGGGCTGTTTGGGACTGCTCCGCTCCACGTTTTTCAGCTCCGCTCCACGTTTTTTAGCCAAACGGTTTCAGCTCCACGCACTCAGTTCGAGGAAAAAAGGTGGAGTTGTGAGAGCACCTAAAGAGGTACTCCACAAACTCCAGTTTTTTGTGGAGCTGCTCCATGGTGAAATTTATGGAGCAGAGTTTGTAGAGCAGTCCCAAACACCCCCTTAGTTGAACTTATGTTAGAATTAAAATTATTTGGCTCTCAAAGAAAAGAGAATTGATTATATTTTCTTTGGACGGGTTAGTATCTGTGGTAATGAAGGGTGATGAAATAGAGCGCGGGCGCACGCTACTAGTTAGGAAATCTGCGGTAAAAACTTCTCCAAACACTGCTAAGTGCTAACTCCTGAGTCTACTACAAACCGAAGGCAAAACAGGAGGTTGAGTTCAAGCTCCTGGGTCTGGGACTCCAGACTCTAGACTAGAAGACTCGGAAATTTCCGGCCATGGAAAGCTAGTTCCACGCTTGAACAGGAGCAGAACAAGAAAAGAGATCCTGCCTCTGCTGCAAGTTTGGCCGGTGTTAATGTGGGCAACCGCAAAAAGAAGGATACCAATTCAGAAATCTCTGGCCCCTCTCGATAAAGTTGCCACCAAAAAAATTACAGAAGCAATGCAAGCGCAAGGCGGATATACAGCAAAAACGGAAGACCGCCTCGACCCACCCCGACTGCCCGACAATTCAGATTCAGAAGAAACCCCGCAATCACCAAAAGCAGCTAGCTAGTTCGGAGCACGGACGACGGCACCGATGAAACGCACGAACGAATGCTTCGCACCTTGAAGACGAAAGTTAGGCTCGTGTTTGAAGCAAATCAGGGGATTTATAGAGTGGCCGGCGGCGGCGGCGGCGCGGGAAAAGCCGCGGGGCGCGTAGCCTAGGGTTAACGGAGTTCTTCCGAGTCCGGGCCGGGCTTAGCCACTGAGCCGGACGGGTGTGGATCCGTTTCAGGCCCATAACGTTCTAAGTGTACATGGGCTAGATAGTTAACAGGCCACGATGTTTATAACAGGAGTCATTGTCTTTCCTTATTTTCACTTTGTACATGCTTTATGCTGCTGTGAAAAACGTCTTTCGATACGCTCGCGTCCTATAGAACAGAATGCAGTCAAGATTCATGAAAAGCTAAGGCCTTGTTTAGTTCCTAAAAAATTGCAAAATTGTTTAAATTACTCATCACATTGAATCTTGCGGCACATGCATTAAACATTAAATATAGATAAAAGAACTAACTAATTGCACAAATTACATGTAATTTGTGAGATGAATCTTTTGAGTCTAATTAGTCAATGATTGGATAATATTTGTCAAATAAAAATGAAAGTGTTGTGTGTCTATTTTGTAAAATTTTTTGAAACCAAACAAGGCCTAAGAAGTGAAATGAAGGAACTACCGAACTACTTTATCCATTCAAATTATAAGTTATTCTAAGAATTTTTGGAGAGTTAAAAGATCTCAATTTTGATTTATAATTTTGGATGTAGAGAGTAGCATGCTGAGCAGATATTTTCTTACTCCCGTTCTGACGTTTTTCATGGATATTATTTTTTATCTATAGAAAATGCTTGGCATAAGGGCGTGCTTGAGTCAGCTGGTGGTCTCGTTAGTCATTACTCATTAGAACATATAGGCTCAGATGCTATCTAGAGAGAATGGTGGCTTGCAGAATGATATATTTTTTTCGACAGTGTCAAAGTGACCAAAGGAATATGAAGAGGTGTGATCGTGGAATAATGGACCTTTTTATCTCGAGGCTAAGAGCAAATATAATAATAAGCTTATATCCAAGATAATACTCATGTGAATACGAGAAGAGAAAAGAGAGATCAGAGTTTAAGTATCGTACAACCAACAAGCTATGCACGTTAGTGAGCCCAAGTAGCATGCTTACTCTCACCCTGTCCTCCTGTGGGTGGTTAGCCGCCTGAAAGTACAGGCCGTGACATCCGATGCCCAAAGTCACCATACTGCTCACCGTACTACTACATTTGTCCGGAAAAACAGCACTCCCTTCGTAATATTTCACATTTCGAGTCAATCAATTTTAAATTTAAATAAATATATAAAAATAGTATTATTTTTTGGATCTCCAAAATAGTTACTATATAAATATATTTATCTTAGTGTTTATTTGGTATCATACATATTAGTACATTTTATATGTATTGGACCACTAAAAAATGCAAGATGTATACTTTTTTTTATACGCGATGAGTGTACAATAATTTGAACATAATGTGGAGTCAAATAATTCTAAATTTAATCGAGTTTACATTGAAAGTGTTAATATTTATTTTACTCAATAACTATTAGATTTAGCTTGAATGTTTTTCGTGGTATAGCTATTTTGTGTTATAAATATTTCATGACAATAAATAATTTAGTATCATAAATATTAATATATTTTTAAAATTTTGGTCAAACTCAAAAAAAAATGACTCTGCATTACTCCAACTAAAATTAGTAATTCTTTTTCTAGGAGGAATGAAGTACTAACTACTTTCTACTATCTCTGAGGGTGTCTCCGATAGGAGACCGATTTGGAAACCCAAACTCAAAATGGGTCTTCAACGTAATACATATAGCCTCCAACAGAGTATCTTTTGGGTATTATGAGAGACATAACTTAAATTTAAGTATCCTCTCTCCTCGAAACTCATCTGCAGAGAGTGATGTCTTTTTATATCTTGTTGTTGGAGAAAACTAAAAATAAGTATGTAACCTTTTAACTATATCTCCACCTAAATGATAAATGAGTTTTGTATTTTTGGTGACGATTGTTGGAGTCAGTGTAAGAAAGAGCATGCTACGTCCTTGCTTTCTACTAGTACCGTCCAAAAAGAATGCAAGTCCTCTCCCTCATTGTCTCGCAGTCTACTAGTCTACCACCGCCACAGGTCCATCCGTTCATGGCAAAGGAGATACGGGAGTTTGAGTGCCACAGCGAACGCCAAAAGCAGCGCAGAACCTGGCCGAATTGAGTCCAGTCTCCCGTCCAGCGCGCACGCTCCAGCAACGACATGATGACCACCTCCGCACGGCACCTTCCCTCAACCTCCGCCGGTGTCCGTTTCTCGTTCTCTCATGGTTCGCTCGCTCGGCCTTCGCAGCTGGATCAGGGAGCTGTTCAACAAAACGAATGAGGCAGCCAGGCAGGACCGGCCACCTGCTGAAAAGGGCCTCCAACTCCACCACCTTTCAATCTGCCTCCCGTGCCCGTCCGTGCAAAAGAGTGCGCCACGACAAGACATCCACACAAACCTACGCTAAAAGGCGCCCCCCACGAGGGCAACGACTCTCTGCTGCGGGTCAGGGTGGACCGGTGGACGCATGCGAGTGCCCGTTTCGTTTTCGTGGAAAAATTCGAGTGCTCGTTTCTACTTGTTTTGTTCATCTCTTTTCATTCCAGCTTTTGTTACCCCGAATGTACATTTCCATCGATCTGGGGCAGTTAATCACACAGCCCGCCCATTTACAGTCTCTTTTTCACTTGACTGACCTATACCACCCCTATATATTTAATAAACAAACAAACAAACAAAGGCATCTTTCGTCATGGAAAAAGGCCAGAGAGAATATGAAGAAGAAGAAGAAAAGGAGGAGAAAATTTTCCTTTCTGAACCGACGATGGTTGTGTGTGTGTGTGTGTATAGCCCACCAGCCATGCCATTGCCATTGCCATCCAAACGCAGCGTATGAATCGAATTGGCGATCTGTCCTCTGCAGCCTATGAATCGAAGTGGAGTGCAGGCCTTGAGAGTATCCGTGTGTAGAGCACGAGGTTCCAGATGTCGGGCACGCCGGGGAGGCACCAGTGGATGCAGTCGGCGTAGGTGCCCGGGTCGGCCTGCTCCTCGGGGCCCAGCACCTTGCCCTGCCGGATGGTGTGCACCGAGGTGTGCCCGTCCTTGCGCCGCTCCGACATGGTGGTGATGTCCACGAAGGTGATGGGCACCCGCGGCGACGCCCGCCGGGAGACGTTCTTCGCCTGGTGGAACATGTCCCAGTCCATGCCCAGCCACAGCGGGCCGTGCCACTCCAGCAGCGGCATCGTCTCCTTGGCGCAACGGATCCCGTCCGGGTTGCCCCACACCTGCGGGCTGTTATTATTACAAAAAGGAAATAAAACATTTTGTCAGGCCTTGTTTAGTTGCGAAAAGTGAAAAGTTTTCGAAACTGTAGCACTTTTGTTTTTATTTGACAAACATTATCCAATCATAAAGTAACTAGGTTTAAAAGACTCATCTCATTATCAGTAAACTGTGCAATTAGTTTTTATTTTCATCTAAATTTAATACTCCATGCATGTGGCGTAAGATTCGATGTGATGAAGAATCTTGAACAGATTTTGGTTTTTGGGTGAACTAAACAAGGCCTCAGTTTGGAGTACGCTGAATTTGCCATTTCACAGCACCCTTCGAAAAGAAATGCAGACCGGTAAAAAAAAATCGATCCCGATTCTGCTTGATGTGAATTTTTAATTGCGAAACACGCGTTGTGGTAAGTTGCTAGCTTTCTCGCCGCTATCGTAACTTGTTCTCTGGTTCGCGGAGCCTCAACTGTATCTTTCGACGTGACATGGCTCCAACTACTCCAGGCTAGGTATTGCTCCGTCCGTGGACGCAATCGCTAATGAAACAGTCCACAATTTGGATTCAGGCCTTGTTTAGTTTCTAGAAAATTTTGTAAAATTTTTCAGATTTCCCGTCACATCAAATCTTTAGACGCATGCATGAAGTATTAAATATAGACGAAAACAAAAACTAATTATACAGTTTGGTCGGAATTGACGAGACGAATCTTTTGAGCCTAGTTAGTCCATGATTGAACAATATTTATCAAATACAAACGAAAGTGCTACAGTGTCAATTTTCCAAAAAATTTTGGAACTAAACAAGGCCTCAGCTACGCACGCGCGTTCGTCCTTGATACCGATCTTTTCCACTTCAAAGGACCAAAGACTCTACCAGAGCACCCCTGCTCTGCGGCCGGGCAGCCGGCCAGTGACAACAACACGCCGTGGCCGGTTTGATGCATTCAGTATTTTCAGTTTCAGCCAGCACATCGGAGCGAACCTCTCTACAGTGCTTCTGGCTAGCTACTCCACACCTTGTTGCATAAAACAACCGCCAAAGACAAATGGAGAACCTCTTGACTAAAAAAAAAGTGTACTACAACTCTGGCAATTCAAAGTGGTTTGCTTCACGGAACCTAAACATCCATCACTTCCCTGATAGGTCACCCTCCTTAATTTTCTTTTTAGTTTTCTTTTGGTTCCTGGATGCTTTAGGTGAGTGAGCTTTCGTAAGGCGTCATCCCCGGGCCAACTTGGCCAGATCGTTGTCAAACGGATGGGATTGGCCGTTGCGATAGGTGACCAGACCAACGCAACCTTCCCGTTTGAAATAATCCTACTAGTAGCCGAGCCGCGTGTGGCCATTCGTTTGTCAGTGTGTGATGCAGCCAATAATTAATTTAGCACTGGCACTGCGTATGCTAAATAAATACTGTATTATGCAAATACAATACTGGAGACGGATACTAATTAAGAGCTTGGGTGCTGACTCTAAGGAGAGGATTGAGCTTTGAGCCTGAACTACGCAACTAGAAAAAAAAAAAAAACAAAGCGTCAGATGCAAGTACAGTAGGATTTATCGATCGTCAGATAAGGAGACTTTCATCTCATCCACCCCCAATCTTCAGGCTGCAACGTGATCGCAGTCTCACAGACAGATCAGGTTTTGAATTGATAATTCGACCAATTTGAAAACTGTTCTCTAAGATCCTAAAATTCCGGCCACGGGATAAGAAATGTATAATAGTAGTAGTTCTCAGAACGTTGCGCCAACCGATGCCAACTGCAGTAGCGACCGAGCTTTTTCTTAACCCCGTGGGCCGTGATGCAACAACTACGGTACTACGTCGCTAGTCGATCATGATCATTGGCGCATCATGGGGTTAATCACGGATCGCAGCAGCAGCCGGCGGCCAAGGGAGAATCGATTGGAAGGTTCGGCACATCTGGTTAGTTTGGTTCGTGCAAATAATTCGATGGCCCATGTGACCAGACAGGTACGCACAACTGTGTGCATCCTGCCCTCCCACAAGCCACACAGTACGTACTGTAATCGCAACGTGCACGGACAGCGCGCTGAGTACAATACTACTATAATTTCTTTTTTTTTAATAGTAGAAAGAACAGTACTCCTCCTATAATATAGTCGCCTGACAGCAACCCAAATTGATTGAAATTTAAAGGGCCGTGACAGTTTTGTGACGCAAGTCTCTTGACCACGTAGTATACTCCTAAAGTGTACTTATTATTGATAATAACCGGGAGGAGGAGGAGGAGGAGGAGGAGGAGGGAAGGTGCTGATCCAAGTAACGTCTAAAAAGTCGCGTTTACCATCTGTTACCGTGCACAAAAAAGTGTACGTACTGGAGTATGAAGTGAAACAACAGACATCTAGTAGAGCTAAGTAGCTCCTCATTGGGATCGGCACTCCACATGTGACCGGCTGCTACCACACTATGCAGCGTATTACACGTGGGCTGAAAAATGTCAAACCCTTCTTTGAGTACGTATATATACTACTCCGTATATAGCTAGTACATCTTATAATAGGTAACAAACCGGCTACCGGTAGTCCGGTGCCACTATGTGCATTAGGACCACGCCTCCGCCATCAATGGTCTCAACAAGTCGCATCAGGCGCACTGGTTTGCTGGTAACGTTTCTCGTAGTACCGCGAATTCACAGCCGAGCCGAACAGCGTGTGTTCTTTATCATGCCACAGAAAAGGGCAAACAGACTCGCGGCGCCCGGTCACCACAGGACGCGCACCTATGGAGTACGCCCATACCCTGAATACCCCCCGACCCGAGCACCCGCGGGGCGGGGGTCGTCTGAGGCCTTGTTCAGTTCGCAAAAACTGGTGAAAAACGGTACTGTAGCATTTTCGTTTTTATTTGACAAACATTGTCCAATTATAGAGTAACTAGACTCAAAAGATTCATCTCGCGGTTTACAGATGAACTGTGCAAATAGTTTTTGTTTTCATGTATATTTAATGCTCCATGCATGTGCCGCAAAATTCGATGTGACGGAGAATCTTTAAAAATTTTGCGAACTAAACAAGGCCCTGACTCTGACATTTCCAAACCCGTCGCCCAAGATAACGACCACTCGTCCAGACGTGACGCGCCCCTTCTCCCTCGACGAGGACTCCGGCAGCGAGACAGCGACCCCGCGCGAGCGAGCGCGCTGGCCGTTTCGCCCACGGCAACGGCATGACGGGAGCCGACCGTGGCAGTCGGGTCGGCCCGCGCGCGCCCACTCCGCCACCAAACCATGTAGGACTAGGAGGATGCACCCACACAGGAAGCACGGTTCTTTAGGCTCGATGCGGCGCTACGCTACGGATCGCATCGCATTGGCAGGAACCGGCACCACCACGCACGCGCAGCCATGTACATGTACTGTACCTTGCCCTTTACTGTACATGCTCTGGTGCGCCCACACGTACGCGTGATGCGTCGGGACGCTAATTAAGAGTTACTACTACATGTGGCTAACTACTACTCAATCCATTCCAAATTGTAAGTCGTTTGACTTTTTTAATATCAAGTTTGACCACTCGTCTTATTTAAAGTTTTATACAAAATATTACTTTTTTTTTGTTGTGTATTGGTTTATTAATAAAAGTTCTTCAAGAGTGACTTAAATTTGACTATATTTGCACAAATTTTTTTGAATAAGACGAGTGGTCAAACTTGGAGTAAAAAAAGTCAAACGACTTACAATTTAGGATGGAGGGAGTACTAGCTAGTAGCATTACGTTTCTGCACTGTTGACTTGGCCAGATGAGCGTGAACACCGTGTGCGTGCTTTGCCCTTAGATCCTATCGTGCGTACTTGTTCGTTGTTCAAGCTTAAAGTAGGGGGTACTGTACTATGAAATCGAAATGCTACGCACGAGAATAATAAAGGACATAAAAAAATCGGGTGGGGATAAATAATTAAATAAATAAAAATGTACTAGTATATAGTACCTGATATGGAGAGGGGACATGCTCATGAAGAAGACGGACGTGCGCGCCGGGTCAATGTTGTCGTTCACCCAGTTCGCCCACGTCGTGAGCACCTTCCGGTACGCCTCGATCCGCACCACCTCGTCATGCTCCTCCCAGCTCTTGGCGCCCGGTCTCCTGCAAATATGTAAACGATCAAGTCATTTCCCTTTCGTGGCCGCGCGCTCGTGTCAAACGGGGTCGTGTCCGCGCATGCATGCAGAGATCGATCGACTGCACGGGGCGGCGCCGGCCGCGGCCGGCCGGCACACGAAACTGACGTGTCGTACGTACATGACTTTCATGTCCAGCGTGTTCATCCACCAGATGTAGGTGTTGAAGACGAGGTAGTCGACGCCGCGCCAGTTGTCGGCGTGCGCCCCGATCGTGTCCGCCTTGATGATCCGGTGCTGGATGCTGTGGATCTTGGGGTCGTCCGAGTTCGACTCCACCAGGAACGGCGCCCAGTAGAACTCCACCGTCGCGTTGTACTCCTGCAGCATTTTATTTCAGCACCCAGCCGGTTCGTTAGTTTATTTCGATTCGAGGAAGGAAACACACACACGCACACACGGCTGCCGGCGGCCTGGTCAGCGACGGCCCCGTCGTCCAGGTCCAGGGAAACGCGACACGACACGAGGTTGGTGCACCTAGCTAAGCTAGCCGTCACCAACGGGCACGCGTCACGGTTGAAAATAAACGGCTGCCTGCGTGGAAACTCGAACGAATTGCTTGCGGTAGTATTATCGAAGGAACCCGTGGGCCCGGCTACTAACCGTCGAGGATTATTATACTGGATGGCACGAATCGTAAAGCAGGCAGAAAAGGGATCGAGGGGGGGAACGGAGACGACGCACCCAGGCGTGGAAGACGACGCGCTGGCCCTCCCAAGAGACGTACTTCTTCCCCGGCGAGACTGCCGACTGCACCAGGCACACCATGGACTCCCACTGGTTGCGGTTCAGCGAGTCACCCACGAACATGAACCGCTTCCCCCGGAGCCTCTCCATGAACAGCTTCGCGTCGAACCTGCAATGGAATTGAAAGGCCGGCCGGCCTTGCCGTTTATATGTGCGCATGGCAGGCATGCATATGGATGGCCAGCCGAGCGAGCGAGCGAGCGAGGCCACTTCCTGGATGGTAGGTGTGTCGTAGTATGTACCTGGGCATGGAGCAGTCCTTGGGCTGCCACCGCCACTTCTGGTAGGTGTCGTCGCGGCGGCCGTTCTTCATGCACGTCACCTGCGACGTCAGGAACTGGCACTCCTCCTCCCGGTACAGCGGGTAGCTCGTGTTGTCGAACACCCACCGCCCCTTGGACAGGTCGCACGTCTCCGGCACGCCCAGCGCCGGCGGCACCACCGTCTTCTTCGCCGCGCGCTGCCTGCGGGGCTTCTTCTTCGCCTTCTTCTTGGACGACGTCTTCTTCTTGCTCTGCTTGGTGGTGTCCACCTTATCCTGAGGCGGCTTCTCGACGACAGCCACCGGCGCCGGCTCAGTCGTCGTCGTCGTCGTGGTCACCGCGTGCTTCGGCTTCTCCTGCTCGCTGTGGTGCAACGCGGCGGCGGGCTTCTCCGAAGCGGAGATGTCTCGCCGGGGCACCACCACTTGCCGGCCACCAGCTCCAGCAGCAGCAGCACCACCCGTGGTGGCCGCCGGCACCGTTAGCACGGGCGGCACGCGCGTCAGCGGCTCGATCGTGAGCGACCGGATGTCCTCGCCGTACATGACGATGACGCAGAGGACGAAGAAGACGCTGGCCACGTAGACCGGCAGCCGCCCGCCCTTGCGCAGCGACGTCACGGCGTGCTTCGCGCCGAACGCGTCGGCCCCGGCTCCCGCGCCCGCGAGCGACGACGACTTGCGCCGCCCCGCCAAGCTCATGGCGCCGGCCGCAACTCGCTCGCTCGCTACCCAGCGCTGGCAGCTGGCTGATCCCTAGTGGTCCTCTGTCCTCTCCCTCTCGACCTCCCCTGTGCGCCGGGCTAGTTTTCGCTTGGACCGATCGATCGAACGCGTGCCGCGACCGGGCGCGATCAGAAAGCGGAGGAGGCCGGCCGGATCGTCCGCGCTAGCGATCGAGGTAGCCGCGCGCGCGGGGTCTTTATGGATTGGCTGGCGAACCCGGCCGGGGAGTCAGCACCGGGGGCTGCGGATTTGGTGAGGGGATGCCATCGTCTCCCGATGCTTCTCCTCTTCTTCCCTGCTGGGCTGGGCGGGGCAGGCGTTGAACGGGCAAGTGCAAGCAACAGGTATTTAATTGGGATGGATTCGTTTTATTCCTTGACAAATTCGCTTAGTCGCCGCGACCTGGCCATACGAGACTAGGGGCATGGACAAACGTGGTACAGCACGTCACTGACATATTTGGAATTGTTTAATTTCAACCACTATAATTCGTATATACAGCACCGAATTGAATACGAAGCTATATACACACACCTCTAGAGTCTAAACATTACTGAGGAGATCGGAAAAGATCTGTAATAGCCGATAGAATTGTTATTTTAGAACGAATTATAAATTAACTTTTGCTATTTATATCTGCTGACAGATTTTTTTTACTAAATCTTTTGGATTTCTATACGTTTGTTTGTGCTTTAAGATTTGTGCTAGAAATGTTTACTGGGTCATATTTATCTATACTAAAAAAATCTGACAGATTTGATCATATAAATTATGTTGATAGATATATAGCTAAACACTCCCTTTGTTTATACACGCTATAGAAGAAAAAAAACTTGGACGGTGAGCTAGCCGCATAATAATTCAATGATTTTATCTGTTCTGAGCTGACGATGTATGGTCAACGAGGTAACTCCATTCTATACATACTAGGAGCGTACCCCGCGCGTTGCTGCGGGAATTGTGGATTAATGGATTATGTAGTATGATGATGTGGGCTATACTTATTTGTTTTGCTGACATGGACATTACAGCTGTCATGTGTGCTATTGGATTTTAATTGTATATGTGGTAGTGCATTGCATGTTGAGATAAATAGTTATTGAGGTTTTACTTAGTGGATTCTAATTGAATATGGTAGTGCATTGCTTAGGTGGATAGCTTGCATGCTTAGAGAAATAGTTTAGTGGAGTTTAGGATTATAAGAGTTATAGATACATGGACAGCCTATTTTCGTAATATGGTGATGATACGATGAGCAGATGTTGAGAACAACATGAACACGCATTTCCTCTCGAAAAAGAACGTGCGCGTGCGCCACATGTAAACAGTAAGAATGTCATGAGGATGTTTGGGAGAACGCAGCAGCCGGGATTTCACTTGATTTATTTCTCCCATTGTTTTCGACGCTTTGCTTGGTAGATAGAATAATGCGTGACATTCCAGCTAAGGTTCTGTAGTACTAACAGCTAACGACCGGTTTGTGACTTCTGGAAATGATGGAGTTGCATCGACGTGACGGTTGATTCCAGTACAGCGTGACAGCGGAGACTTCTTGGTGGCGGCGGATCTGGATCACTGCTCCTGGATTTGTGCACCAGGCTTCTCAGAGCAAACATTTCCCACGTGTACGAACTGGGCCTTATTCTTTGGTTTTCGGAAAACTTTTTGTTTTTTCAGTACCGTAGCATTCTGTTTTTATTTGGTATTATTTTCTAATTATAGACTAACTAGATTTTAAAAAAAAATATCTTGCAATTTATAGGTAAATATGTAATTAGTTTTTTTTTTATCTATATTTATTGTTTCATGCATGTGCTGTAAGATTTGATGTGACAGAAAATCTTAAAAAGTTTTTATTTTTTTGGGTGAACTAAACAAGGCCTGATTAGCACAGTACGCGCCAGTTTTAGTTTTTGGCCTTGTTTAGTTCCGAAAAGTGAAAACTTGTAGCACTTTCGTTTGTTTGTGACAAATATTATCCAATCATAGACTAACTAGGATTAAAAGATTCGTCTCGTGATTTACAGCTAAACTATGTAATTAGTTTATGTTTTCGTCTATATTTAATGTTTCATGCACGTGACACAAGATTCGATGTGAACGAGAATCTTGAAAACTTTTTGGTTTCAGGGTGAACTAAACAAGGCCTTTGTGACGAAGGAATGTCAGATTGTTCTGCTAAATGTTGTATGGAAAGTTCAGAAGACATTCGTCTCCGGTACGGATGATTTTGAAAGCCATTACTGTCGCTTACCATATATCCTAACCCCTTCATTTTAAAATGTGTCATTTTAGTTCTATACTAAAACATGCTTCTAAAGTTTAACTAAGTTAAAAGAATCACAAAAATATGTAAGTCTCCGTTCGGATCTTTGAAATTGAACTCGTTTTAATAATTATAATTTAGGCACATATTAACTAAGTTAATATTGTTACCCATGCAAGGGAGATGTTTACGGTGGTTAGATTATAAAAACAGTGATTAGATCTAAAATTTCATGATATATGCACCCCCATGGAATATGTTTATGTACCACAAGCTAAGTGCACCCCTCTCCAATTTACTCTAGCTTCGTCACTGGATGTTTATATGTTACATTTCTACTATTGGCAAGCGAGTTGAAGAGCATGCTATAAGTTGAAGGTTAGAAACATAGCATGATAATCTATAGAGTTAATTTCCACCTCCCACCCTGGCTTCCATGTGAACTTTGGAGAGTTATGGAATCTCAAAATCCAAGCCAAATAGCATATCCATTAAGTAGAATTAAATTCCTCCAAAATTCACTTTTTCTGAGGGAAAAGTGAGAGGTTTTATTATTACCTAAACAACCATATAATTATAATCTTGTTAGATGAGATTTGTGATTTTGAAATGTTTGATTCAAGACAGAACTAAAACGAACTAGAAGGATCCCCGCGCACTTCTACGGAAATCACAAATGATTTGAAGCGGAATTATATGAAAAGATAAACTATCATAGTGAATGTTATACACTGATTTCATTTGCTTGTGGACTGTAATAATCACATGGTGTTAATGTGGACGACTTACATGGTGAGATACCATGTTAGTGAGGAATAAAATCTAAGATATTATATAATTATAGATTATAGATACATAGATATATAGACATAGATATATATACATAGATGTAGATATAGATATAAACTACATTTTGAAGTTGGAGAGTGAAGGGTTGATGGGTGACTAAGACCTTGGCCTCGTCATAACTTCACCTTATTCTTTTTCAATAAATAAAATGTTTTTGGTCTCAGACCTCTTAAAGAGGAGACATTAGTCCATGTTAAAATACAACTCTAGAGGAAATCTAAAAAAAATGTTTAACATTATTAACCAATAAAAAAATCTAAAATGACATCTATAGAAAGTAAAGAATTGTATTGGTCTAGTTTCTATAAATTGGCATATCAAAGTTAACAAATCCCTACGATCTCATAATCGAACCCGTATGTCCCCTCTAAAAAATATGTGGAAGAAACTTTTTGTTTGTCCATTATTGAACACAAAATCATTTCTTGCCTACCAAACTACCGTGTAACAAAGATTTGAGAATCTGAGCCCCCCTATTAGATGAAGTGTGGAGGTTGGGTGTGCGATACAAAATGCACATCACAAGACATGGCTTTGCATAATAACACTAAAAAAGGTGTTATATAGTTTCTAACTTACTACAATAGTGGCACAATTTACTACCATTCTATTTTTTTCTAGATAATTTATCCTCAGTAGGGATGACTGCTTTGTTGAAGTACTACATAGTAATTTTATTTTGAGAGGCAATTTCAAATGCCAAATTTTTAGGTAACCCTAATTATTGACAATATAACTATACATAGAGTTGGTTGTGAAAAAGCCATCTTTACGAAGTCTCGACATGAAAGGATCAAAACCCTCGTCTAGATTAATAAAAGCCACACTAGCAATGGTGTGTGGGACACAACAAGGTGTTTTTTTAACCCCAGCATGAAATTTCGCTCCCATGAGGAGTTTAACCAAAACGTGAGGAGTGCTGCTCATACCACCTAACTAACTCAACTAGATGTCATTTCGTTGGTCTTCCAATCTTTGTTGTTAGCTTTACGACAGTGCATTGGAACACCTAAATAGCAGAAAGGATATTTCTATTTTGCAGCCAAATTGTTATGAATATTATGATTCACAATCTCCTACCTTTCGGAAGGAGAATATTTTATTTTTAAGAAAGTTAATTTTAAGATCAAACAATCATTCAAAAATACATAATAGTAGCTTCATGTTCTTTGTCTATCCAATATCATGATCCATAAAATAATTGTACCACCCACATATTGTAAAATAGGCAAGCCATCTTCAATTAACGAGGCTCTTAGCTCTTGCCATAATTATTGCCAACATATCTACTACTATATTGAATAGTATAAGGGATGTGGATCACCTTGTCTTAGGTCTTTCTTGGTTTGAAAATATGATCCCAATTGATCATTTACCTATATCCCAACATAACCTTATTGTAAAAATGATTTGACCCATTCACACTAAATATGATAAAAAAAGATCCTTCATTTTTAGAGCTTTTTAATATAAAAAACACTAGTGTGGTTTACTACATCAATATTCTTGATGCTAAGGCCTTGTTTACTTGGCAATTTTTTTTGATACCATATCACTTTTGTTTATATTTGGTAATTATTGTCTAACCATAGACTAATTAGGCTTAAAAGATTTGTCTCGTAAATTATAGATAAACTATACAACTAGTTATTTTTTTTCTATATTTAATATTTCATACATGTGCTGCGAGATTGATGTGATGGAGAACCTTGAAAATTTTTGTGAACTAAACAAGACCTAACATACATGTCAAGATCAGTCTCCATTTGTAGAAGAAAAGTCACACCGGTTGTCATTTCAGTCGCTTCAACTTCTATAGTACTCCCTTTGTCTTATTAAAAATGTCGTTTTTGTTTTTAAATTTCTTGTTTAACCATTCGTCTTATTTAATTTTTTATATAAATAGTATAATAAATAAATTATTATTAAAATATTTTTATTAATAAAACAAGTCATAAAAAATAAATAATATTTATATAAAAAATTTGAATGAGATGAACGGGAAGTCGAAAGTCAAAAACACAATTTCAATGAGGACGGAGAGAGTGCGTGCTATTGTGCTTGGCTTCACGACATTTCTGCAACTAAGGTATTGCCACTAAGTCGTAAGCGACAATGGAATGAGAATTGCTAGTGATTCCCCGCTGCCCTGTCGCTTGTCTTGTGAGGCATGGAAGATACCGTTGAGCCATCTCCCACCACCAAGTGCCAAATTAATCCCGAAAGAGGGGCTGCTCTGTCCAATCATGTAACGGTACATTAGTATGCTGCGAGCATTAGTGCTCCCTATGTGCCAATTAGTGCTCCCTATGTGCCAATAATCTCCATTTGTCTCTGTTCCCCTCAGGAAACGTGTTCGCTCGTCAGGCATGAAACCCGGGGAATGCATTATATGCTTCAGCGAAACACACCATGTCCATGTCCAGATTCCGGAGCATAGCTATTGTCTCGTTGCACGACCAACTCGCCGGTGTTTCGCAGCGCAGGCTGGCTACGCAATAGGCAGCCACAACCATAAGAAAGCGATTTTTTTCGAGGGGGAAACAGCACGCGAGCGACGTAGATTCATATTCATTCACGACTGGACTGGACTGGACTGGACTCATGCGACATTAGCTGAAATCGAAGTGCGCGGTTGCGGCATCCTTTTCGTCTGGACAGCAAGGCAGCACCACACCCCCTATAGTAGACCATAGAGAGCCATCGCCATGGGGCGTCGCTTTGGCTGTGGTACCGGCCGGAGAAAGAGAAAGGGATGTGGCGTAAGAGCAAGTATTATGGTAGGCTGTAAACTGGATAAATGCTGATGTGGAGGAGAGAAGGGAGGAGAGAGAGGAGAAGCAGGCTGTAAGCTTACAGCCAGCTTAGACACAATAACCAAGAAACTTTGTGAGAGATATATAGTGAATAACTAACTATTGTATGGGTGGGCTGGGAGAAGGCTGTAAAGAACCTTATAGTCAGTAAGTGGGCTGTATTATTAAACTTGCTCTTAAGCAAAGAAGCATTTTTTCCTCTGCTTCTGCTCGTCGTCTTCCGTTCCGTCCGTGGTTTCTGATAGACCGATTGGTGTTCGTTCGAAGCTCTGTCCTTGTTGCCTTGTTGGGTTGAGGACTTTTCAGCCTCCAGGTAATGCATATGGCATTTTCAGACAAACAGACTAGAAGGAATAACTAGCAGCTATACTGATCGAACACTCTGAACCGCCGACTAACCAAAGCTCGCCGCTGGAAGTTCCACGCCTACGTTTCATTGGACGGCAACGCTTCGAGGATCTTTCTGTCAAAAAAACGCTTCGAGGATCTAACGCCCTTATTGGTAGCTTAACTCTTGTCAAATCTCAATTGCTTGCCTCACAGTACAGTAGTGCAAGTACATCAAGCTTCAAGCCTGTTGCGTCTTGCGTTGCGGCCGTCAGTGACCACTCTCGCCAAAGAGATTTGACACTCATTTTGTGCCGCTCCTGTTCCTCGCGTCATGTGATGTGACCCACCGCGATCCAAACAGCATTATTTTTGGATGTTCTTGGAAGCTATTTGGCCACCAACCAGAAGATTATTTGCGTCGTCCAAAACCTCCACAGCCTACAACAGCGACGTTCCTGCAACGGCAGTGCTGCTTTATTTGGTTTCAAGACTATTAATAGATCGAGTTTGTCCTGGCTTTGGCTTGGAAGCCCGGCCTCTGCCTTCAGATGATTTGTTTGGTTTCGGTCGTTGATTTGGCCGGGGCTTGCCCGTGGACGCAACATATGCAGAGCCAGAGTTGGTTGGTTGCCTCGGTTCAAATCAGAGAGCGACTGCTGCCTCTGCCTGCATCAAACGCCACTAATCAAATGGTATCGTGAAGAATCTTCATTGCTTCCCTCCCTTTCTTTTTTCTCGGTCCGGTATAACCATGTCACGTTTGACAGCATTTAGCGACTGTTTATGGAGCAGTAGTGGACTACTACTACCACCACCGTATATGAAAGATGTTTGATCTAACCGAGCGTGAGAACAAAATGCTCAGTCAAGAAGATTCCGCGCAGCACTACAGGACTTCCGGTCTTCCACTTTTTGCCTGATAACTTGCGATATTCTCTTTTTTTTTTTCATTTTGCAATGTGCCATGGCCTTGTTTAGTTCCAAAAATTTTGCAAAATTTTTCAGATTTTCCGTCACATTGAATCTTTAGACGTATGCATGAAGTATTAAATATATATGAAAATAAAAACTAATCGCACAGTTTGGTCGGAATTGACGAGACGAATCTTTTGAGCCTAGTTAGTCCATAATTGAATAATATTTATCAAATACAAACAAAAATGCTATTATTTCTATTTTGTAAAAAATTTTGTAAGTAAACAAGGCGCACGTAGCCATCACGGCACAAAAGCAAGCAGAGCCTGAGGCCGGCAAATCATGAGCTAGCTCACGACGATGGACCAGCCGTTGACGGACGCAATAGGAACTGGATACCAGCGCATGTTGACGGCTATCCCGGTGAATGCCTGATCGTGGACAGAAAAAAAAAAACAACTCGTGGTGGTTCGCGCGTCCTCCTTCGGCAAGTTGCCCTGCTGGACTGGACCACGGCCCACGGGGCTGGATCCATGCATGATTAGCCTTCAACATCCGCCGACGGCTTCTGCGTCGACTCCCTGCTAGCTCCTCGGCCCTCGCATAGGTTTCAGCGCACACTTTGGCTGCCTGCGTAGGTTTGCGGGTAGCAGGCCTGCAACTGCAATTGGTCCGGTCCCGTTGGTACGCGCAGTTGCTAGTTGGTGCTGGCTTCAGGTTCAGCCTCATGCGCGGTTTGGTACTTTGGGTGCACGTGAAAAAGTTCTGGTCCGTGGTCGCGGTCATGCCCATGGAATATGCGTGCATGCATGGATCAAACACCAAGGTCATCAAGCATTCCAAGCTGGGGCAACAACCGTGCGTGCCAATTTTCCTGTGCTCACCGATGCACTGTCCTTCACTGTGCTCGCCGATGCAGTGGACGGCTTAAGGGCACTCAGGGCAGTCCCAATGGGCAGTTTCTTGACTCAGTTTTCAAGAGACAAATAGAACAATTAATTAGTTATAGAAACTATCTTCTCCAACCCATAGTTTCTACAATAATTAATATACAAGAGATAACTTAAATATAACACAAAAATATAATAGATCAACTATGGCAAGCAACCATGTAGCCTGGAAAACTTAATGCAGATAATATACACGATCTCATCATCTGATTGCACATCATATATAGTACCAGCAAACATAATGCCCAACGATTACAATAGTTTAGGAATAAAGATAACATAAATCACATATAGTTGATAAACAAAGAACTAAAGCTCAGGCAGTGCATATAGTAAAATAATAATAAAATGGCATCATCTAGAAGCCATATTTGCATCAGGTCACGCAGCAGTCCAGAATCAAACAAGCATAAACTCCAGAAACCAGGTCACCAGCACTCCACAAGCAAAATAACTTGAGCTCCAGCAGTCATCAGCCGCACATGACTTCAGTCACCATATCTCTGCAGGACATAACAGTAAACATAGATGAACTAGCATGAACAGATGTGTACCTAAAACAGATAGCTGCAGCACATAACAGCAAACAAATAACAGCGCGTCGTGGAGGTCTATGATCTTGAAGAGCTTCTCAAGGGAGCGGCGGCCGATGCTGATGGCCTCGGCGAAGCCGAAGAGCTGCAGCGCGGCGCCCTTGACGGCCTCAGCGAAGGGGGTGTCGTGCGTGGCGGGCGCTGAGGCGGCGGAGATGGTGGCGCTGGAGATGGGAAGGTCGTGGAAGATGTGGAAGCAGAGGCGGCGCTCGCTGGCGAAGACGCCACGGACGGCGGCGCGGGCGGCGCGGATCCACCGGCGGATCTTGGCCTCGAGCGCGTCCCACTCGAGGCGCTGGACGTCGCCGATGCTGAGGCGCTCGACGCCGAGCCGACGCAGGGAGGCGTCGACGACGGGCTTGCGGACGGAGGCGTACACCTGCGCGCACTCGCGGCCGTACCCGGCGGCGGCCATGCGGGACGCGATGGCGCGGAGGTCCGCGATGGCGTCGTCGGGCAGCAGGTTGATCTCGCGGATGCTCCGGAGCGAGCGGTAGGCGGTGCTGCGGCGGCCGATGGAGGAGGACACGGAGTCGTCCTCGTCGGCGGGGGCGGCGGCGGAGGGGAGCTCGGCGGAGGAGGCGGAGTTGGGGCGGTCGCTGTTGATGGAGAGGGAGCTGAGGTCGGCGAGCGCCTTCTAGGCCGAGCGCGGGAGAAAGAAGGCCGGCGGCGGCGGAGCATGAGATCCGCCATTGATGACCAAGACATCGGTCGTTTCTCCCCAACGCGAACGAGCCGGTGTCGATGTGCCTCGTGCCTTGCGTCGACGTCGTTCCCTGAACAAAAAATCGTTTCTCTGTTTTTCCTTCTCTCCCTTCATTTATTCCAGTGCCATGTCAACAAAATGATGAGGTGGCAAGGTAATTAATAGAGATAGAAACTGCCTCTTAATTGCCATTGGGACTGCCCTCACAATGCAAGACTCTATCACAGAGTACAAGACAATTAATTACATATTATTTATGGTATTTTGCTGATGTGGCAGCATATTTATTGAAGAAAGAGGTAGAAAAAATAAGACTCCAAGTCTTACTTAGACTCTAAGTCCACATTGTTCGAGATAATAAATAACTTTAGACTCTATGATAGAGTCTGCATTGTGAGTGCCCTAAGTGATTGCCCAAACCTTCTCTCACTTTTTTAGGCACCGCTCCCCACACTGTAACTAGTAGTGCGGGCGCTCGTAAAATCTTACTTTAGATCATATTCTGGTCTCGGTGCTAACTCTATAGAATAAACAACATTGTCCTGTATTGTGATTCTAGAGACATGAAGGGAAGAGAAAAAAGAAGCTGCCAAAGAGGGTTTTTTTTTACTTAACAACTAGGTCCCATGGAGTGAAACTAAGAGCTTATTTGGCACAGTTCAACTTCACCAATAAAACTGTTTTTTGAAAATAGTTTCATGAGCAATTTTCTAGATGAAACTGAGCTATTTTGGAAAAAGTGTTTGTTAAAATATTTCCACCAACTACTTCATGCATAGATGGACGAGATAAATGAGGGGGAGAGAGAGAGAGAGAGAGAGTTGTGATAGCTACTTTTTTCAGCTTCATCCCAACTCATGTCTTTGTGAGAGGAGAAGAAAAACAACTTCACTCATAAAACAACTTTTAGAAATAAGTGCTTGAAAAAAAAAACAGCTCAATGTACCAAACAAGCCCTACATGCTATAATAACATAGTGAAAGCTCGATTCCTACCGACAATTATGGGTTCTATTAATTTTAGTGGCTTCACTCCACGCTGTGTAGGACCTTAGCATCACCTTTCCTATATATGAGGACGTGATCCCCAATTTTCCATACAAGTAAAACAATCAAGCCGTCGACCCATACATACGTTTGTACGGGCTAGGTATATGTGGTTTGGTTATTTATGACTCAAATATTTGAGCTATTAAATTATAACAGGTTGATATTTGGCGTAAAAATAAAAATTGTTGAGATCTTACTATGTAGTTAGTGGAAATGAATGTGTGCAACTCAATAAATTTACAGTAATTGAATTTGGCAAATGTCCATCATGCCTGCTTATATTTATTTACTCTTCAGCTCCATGCTGATGAAATATAAGGGGTGTTGATCTGTTTAAGTCAGGTTTGATCAGTTTTTTTTTGAAAAAAAACAATAACATTTACAGAATAAAATTAGTGTCATTGTATATCTTATGAAATGTGGTTTCATAGTTTACATGTTTGATTTTGTAAATGTTAACACATTTTTAATAAAATCTGATCAAATTCAGAATTAATTTACATATGGATATGTAAGTTTGTCTCAAGTCAAACAATATTGTTTGACTTGAGACAAACTTACATATCCATATATATTTTAGGACGGTAGAGTACATACTCAATCTTATGCCATCTCATCAGTGTGTGTTGGTCGCCTCGATCTATTCATGACGTGCTGCACATCTCTTCAAGCAACACAACTTCGATATAAAGTTTGCCATCATTCCACTTAATTCGGAAAAGTTTGGATTGTTATAGGCAAGCCAAATTGCTAATTACCTCTACAAATGTCTCTATTCCTATAGATGACTAGAAAGTCTAGTTGTCTCTAGAAATGTTATTTTTAGAGGTGATTGAGATTTGCATCCAGCTCTAAAAATAAGGGCCTTTTTAGAGGTAGTTGGGATTTCTGTCACATCTAAAAATCGATTTATAAAGGCTATCTAGCTTAGAGACCATTTTTAGAGAAGATTCTTGATAGAGTTGTCCTTGCATCAAAATGAAGGCGCCTATAAACTGTTTTGTGTAGTAGCATATGTGGCACCTTTTTTCTTGTGGCATGGAAAAGATACATGGCCTTTCGAGTTAAATCAAGCCCTTATAATTCAATCTCATGAAAAATTTTCTTCTCCTATGGTTAATGTGAGAATTTTATTGGTTAGTGTAGATAGATGGATAGATAAATATAGAATGAATACTTATAGATACAAAATACTCACTCGTTCCCAAAATAAATAACTTTTAAGAGGTTTAAAATTTATCCTAAAAAATAAAATCATAAAAAATATGGAATACTGCATCTTAATGCAAGTGATAAGTGCCAAAATCCAGAAGATATCCTCTAGGAAAGGAAAGTAGACGAGGGCACATGTATCTTTTGCTAGTCTTTAATCTATCTAAAAATTCCTATGTCTTTACTGTATTCATTTAGGGCAAAGGGAGTAGATAGATAGCATTTTGAGTTAATTATTTGCATAATGGTAGTGGTGTCGATTTTATTAGTGTATCGATGTAGACATTTTGATTTTTTTTCTCTAACTATCATGTAGTTTCTACACCTTATTAAGGCCTTGTTTGGATGTAGTCGGATTCGCATCAATCCACATGTGTTGGGGTGGATTGGAGTGGAACTTGAACTAAATTCCACCTCAATCCACTCCAATACATGTGGATTGAGGTGAATCCGACAACATCCAAACAAGACCTAAGATGTAGTGTCAAAGCTCCATTTTTTCCTCCTTAATACTATGATAATATGGGCGAGAAAGTAGGGAAAATACGCTTGATCAGACGAGTGAGAAACAACGTCCCATACGGGCGTCCTCAATAAGCAAAAGCAAATTGCGAACTGATAGAAACAGAAAATGGGGAAAACAAATGTGAGCTCCACAACAAGGCAATAGTGGGTCTCGTCCAACAGAGAGTAGAATTTTAGGGACTTGTGCGAGCTAGGCTAAAAACTCGTTGCTAGCTATTTAGGCTCTATTTAGTTTTAAAAAATGTCTTTTCGTCCCATCACATAAATGGATGTATGCGTGGAACATTATATAGATAAAAATAATTAATTATATAATTTATATGTAATTTGTGAGATGAATGTTTTAAATCTAATTAGTGCATGATTGAAAACTAATTATTAAATAAAATAAAAAATGTTACAATAGTAAAATCTAAATTTTTTCGCAAACTAAACAGGGCCTTAGTTTAGACGCTCTCTTTTCTCCACGTAATTCAATAGCTAGATAAAGTTTTTTTTATTGGGCGCCCTAAGATGGTGTTTGATTTGGGGTGTTAAAGTTTAACATGTATTGTAGCAGTTTTATTTTATTTGATAATTATTATCTAATTATAGATTAATTAGGCTTAAAAATTCATCTCTCAAATTACTCTCCAGCTATGTTTTTAGTTTGATAAATAGTTTATATTTAGTACTATATACATATGTTGATGTGACGAATGGTAAATTTTAACAAGAGTAAATAAACGAGACTAGGAAACCAACCAATACACTAATTCCGGGGCGGGCGCATTCCCCTAACGTCGAATTAGCTGGAATTGCAACTGGCGATGCCGGAGACTTGAAACCAAATGGGGCTAAGTCTTGTTTAGCCTGAATGCCTGCCTCGTAACTTGGGCCCGTACAGGCCTTGGTCCTGTGCCGAGTCTATGGCTTAATTCGTCTTGGACTAACTCTCGCGTTTCTGGACCCCCAACTCCAGTATATTCTTTTGGCCTTGGTGGTCCACTAAGGATACCAAGTGAGATTTTTGTTGGGCTTCCTTTATACTAACAAAATTCCAGCCCAAATTAATCTTTTTTTTTCAGCCCAAAGTAACCGTAAGTTAGAGTCGCATCATAGTCTCTCTGATGCTCGATGCCTCTCTGGAAACTTAGAGTCTTTTTTTTTTCTTTTTTGCGAGCATCTGGAAATTTAGAGTTTGAAAATGATGGAAAAAATCTGTTCCAAAACATTCCATTTTCTATTTTGTTTCGCCCGTTTCTATATTTGTGGGATCACATTTTCCTATTTACGGAAGCGAGAGAGGGGTTTTTACACCTGTTTTCGAGAAATCCTGTTTTTATCTGGAACTAAATTTTTACGATACTCCGAGAAAGAATATTCGCATTATAGGATTTTCTACGTTTATTCCCAGAAGATTAGAAAGATAGATTAGAAGTTGTTGGAGAGGATTTTCTTCTAATCTTTCTAAAAGATTAGGATTAGGAAGACTTCTTTTCGCATGACAGGTCTTAACGAGTACTCCCTCCGTCCACGGATAAGTGGACGTCTCGTTTCTCAAAAAGTCAAATCTTTTTAATATATATAAAAATACATTAATATTTATCATATATAGTGTGTATTATTAGATTAAATATAAAATATACTTTTATAATATACTTATTTATAGATATAAATATTAATATTATTTGATATATTTTTAGTCAAATTTAAAAATATTTAACTTCTCGAGAAACAAGATATACATTTATTTGTGGATACAAATACTGAGTGCAATGCAGGACTCTATCGCAGAGTTTAAGATTATTAATTATATATTATTTATGGTATTTTGCTGATGTGACAGCATATTTATTGAAGAAAGAGGTAGAAAAAAATAAGACTTAAAATCTTATTTAGACGAGCATGTCTAACAGTTTTGCATATTGCTTTTGCATTCTTGAATTTTGCCAAAATTCATAAAAACACCTCTCCAACGGTTTTACATATTGGCTTTGCATTTTTAGAAACTTAGAGCATCTCCAACAGGACCTCCTACTTAACCCCCTACTCCTCTTTTAGGTAGTGGATGTCAAAAAACCAACTCCAGCAGACCTCCTACTACACCCCATATATTTGTTGGCTTCCTATTTTCCCCTCCTTCTCTCTATTCCTGTTAGGCCTCTACTCTTCTACGCAAAAATTTACCGTACCCCGACTCTTCCTCCCGCGACGTCCCAGCGCCCCAGCGCCGCGGCTCCCTAGAGCCGCGCCTCCCAGCGCCGCCCGCCCAGCCCCAACGCCGCTCGCCCCAGCGCCAGCCCCAGCCCCAGCCCCAGCCCCAGTGCCGCTTGCCCCAGCGCCAGCGCCGCTCGCCCTTGCCCCAGCGCCGCCCGCCCAGCCCCAGCGCCGCTCGCCCTTGCCGCTCGCCGCGAATCCCAGCGCCGCTCGCCCCCAACCCTAGCGCCGCCCCGTGCGCCGCTCGCTGTGAGTCTCCAGGAGCCTCGCCGCCCCGTGCGCCTCCGTCCGCCCCTGCAGGTTGATATTAATTTTTTCTTGTCAATTAATTTGTGTCTAGATTTATGTTAATTTTTTCTTGTCAATTAGTTTGTGTCTAGATTTATATTAATTTTTTCTTGTCAATTAGTTTGCAATGGAATTCCAAGGCACGTACACAGATTTGTTGTCAGGAAACAGCACTATTGATTCGATTGCAATATCTGCACCTGTTCAATCCTCTCAGTCCAAGCCCCCAAAAAGAACTGCAAATTTGACACAAGAAGAAGATGTCCAACTTTGCATGTCTTGGGAGAGTGTTAGCACTGATCCTATCATCGGCAATGAGCAACCAGCCAAGGCATATTGGGCAAGAATCACAGAACACTTCCATGCCAACAAAACTTTTGAGTCTGATAGGACTAAAAATTCACTTGAGCATAGATGAGGTACAATTCAGAAAGAGTGTCAAAAATTTCAAGGATTGTTTGAGGATGTGGAGCGTCGACACCCGAGTGGAGTTCCATACCAAGAACATGTAAGTTTGTTGTATGTCAGTCAATTGTGCAATGTACGCTTGTTGTATGTTGTCATATGCTGATTCCGGTCAACCCATTGTTCAATTTTGACTGTAGTTATTAGAAGCACAACTCGCCTACTCCTGTGGAAAGAAGAAAGGATTTCCTTTTCTTCATTGTTGGCTGAAGGTGAGAAACTCGCCCAAATTCCAATCAATTAATCCGAGGGAGAAGAGAAAGGCTAGCAATGTCATAGGAGAAGAAGATTTGGACAGCCCACAAGCTCATGATTCTAGTCAAATAACACAAGGACAAAGGCCCATTGGAAGGAAGCGTGCAAAAGAACAGCTCAAGAACAAGGGAGGGGATGGTGGACCATACAAGAATTTAATTGAGAAGTTGCTTGTTGAGAAGAAAGAGGAAAGGAAGATGAAGGATTTGAGGTGGCAAGAGGCCAAGACAATGCAAGAGCGTAGGATATCAGTTGAGGAGAGACGGTTGATGTGGGAACAAGAGCAAAAGATTATGTTCTGTGATGTTAACACTTTAGATAGTATAGAGCAGAAGAATTATGTGTTGACAATGAGAGCACAAATCACAGCACAGAAGATGGCAGAGTTCTCCCAAAGCCTTGGTGGTTCTAGTGGTGGTAGCCATGCTGCAGAAGATGATAGTCTTGGTGGCGACACATCTATTTGAGCATTGTTTAATTATGTTCCAATTGTTGAACTTTATTTATCTATGTTTGAACCTTGTATCCTCCTTTGATAAATTATGCTCGAACTATGATGTTTGAACCTTGTAGTATCCTCCTTTGATTAATTATGTTCGAACTATGAGCTTTATTTAGTGGTTTAAATATTTTTGCTTGAATTGTACCGAAGAAATTGAGATGATAGAGGTGCAACATAAATGTGTGAAAAAATAGGTAGTCTATTTTAGGTAGTGCTGCTGGAGACGGAACCAAAAAAATAAATAGTCTGACAATTGGGTGCTACCTAAATAGAGAAGTAGAGGGTCTGTTTTAGGTAGTCCTGCTGGAGCTGCTCTTAGCAATTCCAGGGGAGGCTTGACATTTATGCAAGTCCGTCCGCGACTTGGCAAACACCGATCTGTCGCGACTTCCGCACGTGACCGCGACTCTCACACGCGATCGGAAAACACCGATCACAGCAGCAGCAAGATGGATCAGCGATCGTGGCTCAGCGTCCACCGGCCAGCGACGATCGTGGACTACTTGCCGATCTCCACGGGAACTTGCACTGCTTGCCGATCTCTAAGTACTTCTTCCAGCGACCGACCGTGGACTTGCCGATCTCCAGGGAGCAGCTATCGAGCCACGGGACGAAGCAACTGGCGGCGGACCTCCTCAACGCGAGTGGTGGCGAACTTCCTAAACACGCGAAGGAACCCTACGAACGGACCGAGACCGCGCACGTGCTAGAAACTTTCGGCAGTTGGGTCCATATTTTGGTAAATGGCAAGTCAGATTTGCAAAACTCTTGGAGATGTCTTAATTTTTCTTCTTTCCATTTGCTTTTCAGAGTTGACAAACTCCAACAAATGGCAAAGAAAAAATATCAAACTGCTGGAAATGCTCTACATTGTTTAAGTCTAATAAATAATTTTAGACTATATGATAAAGTCTGTATTGTGAGTGTCATAACAGTCTTTGCCGTCCACTCGCTCCAACCACACACACATAATTTTTTTTTTGACAAACTAAATTCCATACGCTTGTTTCCTGGAGGATGTTTCAGATGCTGGAACCGGTTTCCTTTTTCTTTTCCTGTTTTGTTTTGTTTTGTTTGCCATTGCTTTCGATTCGAAGCATGGAAATCCGTCACGATCGCGACCGGCTACGCGATTCTGAGAAAAATCGCTCATCTAATCACGTAAAGGACACTCAGAAACCCATTTTTTCTGTCTTCTTTATTTAGGCGTCTGATTAAACGATAGGCACACATGGACTGTCCTTCTGTCCAACAATAAAGCACTCGACATCACTGAACATGATCCCTGACAAGGCACTAAGTTGACAACAACAGAAAAAAAAACATGAAAGGCGAGCCCCCGGCCCTACGATTGAATTTTGGGTTTCATACGCATTCAGATGCTTGTTCGGCTTTCTCTGCATCACTATCGTCATGTTGGGCATCGTCGACGGCAAGTGTGCCATGCATTGTGATCTGTCCTAACTCCCCCATCAGAGAGTAATTGATTATTAGTTTAACCTAAACGCCGCAGAAACGTGCCGTGTCGTAACTCGTAAGTAGTACGTGCAGCAAAATGTCCATGCCTCGTGCGCTCTCCGTTCAACGAAGGCTGATGGATGGAGTCATGGAGCAAAAAATATAATGATACCGACTGACGGTTTACTGTGAGTTCTTCTCTTCTGTTCCCTATTAACGCGAGCCCGCAAATGCATCTAGATCTTCCCGGCGCAGCACGGCAGCTTAATAAATCTGGTCAGGTCTCGACGGCTCACGCAAACGTCCTGCTTTCATGCAGTTATTTCTCACTTATCAGATGTCATCACGCATGTCAGTTCAGATCCTTCAACAGTGTCAAAGCTTGCGTTAATCCAACTTTAATTAGTGTAGGGGCCAACAAATACCCCTCCAGATTTCTTTTTTTTTATATATAAAAAAACTACAATACTATTCGCTTGGCTGACAATAAATAAACAATTTGATAAATGAGCTCAATCTAACAGGTTGCACTGCTACACAACGAGGGAGAGCAGCAGAATTCTGATTTGGCGGGAGCTGTTGCCTCGTTGGAAATGGGGCCAGTAAGCCGTGCTCCGTGCACCGGCCCACTTGCCAGCATCACCGGTCCAGGTCGCCGCAATTCGCAAAAGTGGCCCACCACTGGGCCAGCAGGTGGGTCCACACAACCAGACCACCACTACCCGGATAAAGGCCCGCCTCCTTCGCGGGACAGCAAACGGCGTCCAACAACCACCACCCCCCAGTCACGTTTCCCACCAAAACACACCCCTGCGCCGCTGCGCTGCGATCCCGCCGCTCCGGCCGTCTCCATGGCCGCTTCGTCCTCCGAGGCCGCCACAGCCACGTCCAGGAGGACCACCTCCGGAGGGAGCGCGCTTCCAGGCCCTCCTCCGCCAACGCCGTCGAACCACCACGCGGCGCCGCCGTCCTCCGCGGGCGCTGGGGGCACGGGCGCGGACGCCTCGCTCTCCGCTTTCCTGCACCGCCTCCTCCTCTCGTCCCCGGCGCCGCAGCTACGGTCTCCGCTCGAGGCTCGGTCCCAGGCGTCGTCGCCCTCGCTTCCGCCTCTCGTCTCGCTCGAGTGCCCCGATCAGCGCGCGCTCCGCGACGCCGCCGACTTGGGCTACTTCCACCTCGCCGGCCACGGCCTCCCTTCCGAACTACCGTCCTCCGCGCTCGCCGAGCTGTCCCAAATCGACCTGGAGTCGAATCTCCGCACGCTTGGCTTCGAGGAAGAACAGGATGTAGACGGCGGCGCCGATGATCCCGCCGTGGTGTTCGACGCCTGCGAGGGGGACATGGACGCCAGGGCGCTCCCGGCTGCGGCGGAGTACGCGCGTCGTATGAGGGACGTGGGCATGCGGGTTGTGGCGCTTCTCTCCGGGTGCCCCGACACGGGCTTCCGGGAGGAGCCCTTCGCGGAGGGGAGGAGGAAGCCGCGGTGCCTGCTGTGGGCCTCCCGTGTCTCCACCGCCGATACGGCGCCTCCGGCCGTCGGGAAGGCCAAGGCGTACCCGTACGTCGTGGCGCTTCACTGCCAGTGGGAGGCGTCCGGGCAGGAAGAGGCACCGCCGAGCTGGGTCATGAACGACGGCGGCGAGTGGACGGCAGTGGGCGCCCGCGACGGCGTGATCCTTGTCACCATCGGCGACATTGCCCAGGTACTTAATTACAAGTGCAAATCTCTCAGATATCTCATGAACATTAGTGACTGAAATTTGCAATAGCATCTTCCAAAAAGAAAAGCACAGATTACATAACCACCGTAAATCGTAATTATTCTTATCGTCTTTGTCTGGTCAAAATTTAGAGACCATTTATTTAGTGCTCTAGTACACGCTAGAGGTGGTAGTGCCACTGCAACAGAACCAGCGGCAGAGATGGCGAGCATCCGTTTTGTTTATGCAGCGGCCAGCGGCATCAAATTCTAAAGTAGGTTGCGCATCAGCAATTCAGCATCACCACTCAGTTTTTATTTTTGACCCAGTTAGGCAATCAGGTCCCATGTCAGCATCAGCTGGTGTATCACTCACTGATGCGCCCAGTTCGGAACACGTAAAGACACAAAAACAGAAGAGTCAAACATCTCTGCTTTTCAAACACACACACAAAGAAAAAAAACCATTGTGTCGTCTGAGCTGTTCTTCACTCTTCAGACAACAGCAGCAACAGGACTCATCTTTTGTTGCCATGATTCCTTTTTGGCTCGCGTGCTAGGTGTGGAGCAATGGCAAGTTGAAGAAAGTGAGAGGGATGGCTCGCCCCACATCCGCCGCACCCATGGAGATGGTTCCGACGCAGCATGGTGAGACTGACCGTCTGTCGCTGACGGTCCTGATCACTCTGTCTTTGGACAACATCATCTCGCCCTTGGTCCCGCTCTCCAATGCGGCCGGAGAAGGGCGAGAGGACCGCGAGGACGAGGCAAATGTTGCCGGAGCCGACGACGAGGATGGATGGAGGTTTCACTCTTTCCTACTGGAGGACTATGCGTGGAGGGTGTATAACCAGCGGCTTCAGTTCAAGGATCCATTGGTCCGGTATCGGATATGATATTTACCACGATGATCTATAGCTCTGCTTTTTTTTCGTTGGTGTGCCAATACACAACTCATGTCATGGACTTCGTGTTGTGATCTACTATTTGGCTTTGGAGTGGTTTGAGGAGTAAACTGCGGGTAGAACAGCCCGCCTTGGGTTTCAATGTATGTATGTTGCTGACATCCAGTTTTTTTTTAATTAACCGGATCAAAAGTGACGTTATGACCTTTGCTCAAACTTTGAGCGATTCAGACAAGCAATAGGATTCTTTCTGCACAAACTTTCAAAAATCCCTAGTGGCAGCAATGAAATGTGAGAATTTAAAGTTGACGAGGTGCTCAAGGACATGCTTCCCTCTCAAATATGCGGCCATGTGGGAAGGCCGGTTATAAACTTATAACCATGTTTTCCTAGGAGGATTGATAGTACGTCATTACAAAGCGTTTTCCTACACGGTTGCTTGGGAGCAAATTTTATTATTTACTGAGAACTCGTATTAGGCCTTGTTTAGTTCACTCCAAAAACCAAAAAGTATTCAAGATTCTCCATCACATCGAATCTTGCGGCACATGCATGAAGTATTAAATATAGACGAAAACAAAAACTAATTACACAGTTTGCCTATAAATCGCGAGACGAATATTTTGACCCTAGTTAGTCTATAATTGGACAATATTTACCACAAACAAACGAAAGTGCTATAGTAGCGAAATGCAAAAAAAAAAACCGCATCTAAACAAGGCCTTAAAGGAGAAGGACACCATCTTCTTCCTCAAGCTGTGCCTCTCTCGATTGTCTCCTGTGTGTACTCATGTCGCGGCGGTTTGGCGGCGGCCACGCGGCATATCACGATTGTTTAAACTGAGTAAAAATGCAGCATACAGGCAGACGAGGAACATCTAAACTAGCTGCAACCAAAGTGACAACTATGAGTAATCAGAACCGAAGTACTACCATATATATACTTTAATAGCTGCAACCAAAGTGATAAACTGATAGCAGCTGAAAATGCGCACTTCCTCAAGTAGCATAACTATTGAAACAGAGTCCGGCTGGGGAGTGATATATGGAACGATCATATGATCACACGCTAGAAATCAGACCCATTGATCTTTTGCCCCCTCGCCCATGACCAGTTCAAAGTTTGTAATTTGTAAAACTACTGTACAGTGAAACGGATCATAGAGAAAATTAGAAAATAGAACACAGAAGCAGAAGCCATACTTCTCAAATCAAGAACGGCGTCGGGGGCGGAGAGGAGAGGGAAGCACGATCACCGACGAGAAGGCGGCGGAAGGGGGACAGACGCCGAACTGCCGACGGGAGAGCGCTGCGTCGCCAACTCGCCATGGCCGACGTGTCCGAGTTGCAGGGTATGGGCCGTGGTACCATGAGAGGCTTAGTCGAACGATGGTGGCCCATGGGCCGGTATGATCCACGGGGTTCAGGTAATTCCGGTTATTCCCAGCCCAACCGAAGATGCCATTGACCTAGCGCACCTTCGGCTTCGTCCAAAAACACACGGGGCTGTGGCGGCGCCTTCTCCTCCCGTATTCTCTCGACTCGACGTGTCCATCCTCTCACTCGCCCCTAGAAGCCATCACGAATTGGCCACCTCCGATGTGAGGCAACCTCAAGGAGAAGGAAGCTCATCAATCTCGCCGCTGGCCTCCTCACCTCTGCTTTTGCGTCGCTGCGTTATCGTCTCTGCATCCGAGTGTCGCTATCTTCCTGGTGCCTGGTGCTGCCTGTGTTCACGAGCTGGAACTTGTCCGAGCTTCAGCCAAGTCAAGCTCGAGCCTGTCTAGCCAAGCAGAACGGCACGGTGGTGCTGGTCGACGCCTCCTCTGAGGAACACGTGCCGGTCGACGCTTCCTCTTGGCGGACGGTCTCGAGTTTGGTCGGGAGGATGGGTGGCGGGAGCTGCTGCGTCTGCAAGGAGGCGCCGCCCAAGTACAAGTGCCCCTCCTGCCGCACGCCCTAGTGAGTCCAGCCACGATCCTTATCTGCCGTTGTGCGTGGTTATATACTTACATTTGCTCTCGCCAAGTGCAACTTTGAGGCGTGGCGTGTTTTGTCAGCGGGTCTATCTCTGTTGAATTAACAGTCGTGAATTCATACCCATGTGACTGTATTTGTTCAATTTCTTCTTTGAGGAGAGGACAGGTTGACTAGGGTTCATAGAACAAAGTGATTAATTGGGCGTGTCTGGATTATGAGGACATGACATTTGCTTGTAGCCTCAGACTTGCGATTATAGCTTACTGTCCATACAATCAATTATATGAAAGTAATATCGCTACAATTCTAGCATTAAAGCATAGTGCTGTGTTTCATGTTTATTTTTGGTGGAAATTTAAAGTAGATTAGTGGGAGGTATAACTGAGAAATGCTGCATTAATCCAGAAACCAAATGTCAGCTACTTTTCCTAAATGAATTTAGCGTGCACATAAGGCTAAGGTTACTATTACCTTGAGGAGATTGAAGATATAAAGTTGAGCCACCGAATCTTTTTTTTTTCCTTTTTTTTTAAAAAAATTGTGGCTTCAGCTGGTGTTTCAGTATCATTATTATTTTGTAATGATGGGTAGCATTTGTTTAGAATTGCAACATAAGGATGTCACTAAACATTTCAGCCTTCAATGCAATTAGGCTTTCTTAGCCTGCTCTACTTTATCATTTTTCTAAGTTTATCTACTATTAATTAAATGAAGTCAAGATTATGCCCAGAAAATCTAAATTAGTGTTCATAGTAAATATTTTGTTACTTGTTATATCATATATGCAGATTGACTAAAAGCATTAGCTCTCAATTTTTTTATTAGTTGAACCTAATTTACTGTCTCATTATTCCTTGCAGTTGCTCTGTCACATGCTTTAAAAAGCACAAAGGTACTTCTATCCCAAACTTGCAGTTTGTCAACCTTAAATTTATTCAATTATTTCAATATATTCTTACAGGACTAAAGAGTAGATTGGAATGCTTTTATACTGTGATCTCCAACTTAGATTATTTCTCTTGTCCTGGGAGCAGTAGACACATGCTTACAAGCTGTAACAATCAATTATATGAGATCCAGCTCCTTCATATGAATTGGCTGTTATTTGGTGGTAAATGTTGCTTTTCTTTGCAGAGGAATCTTGCCAAAAGACATCGCCTCAGGAAGAAATTAGCAAGTCACCACTGCAGGAGGAAGTTAGTGAGTTCTCTACCTTCTGGGAATAAAACTATTGTAACTGCTTTCTTAACGTACTGGGGCACTGGGCAGTGGGGACTTGTTCCAGTTACAACAGGGTATGAGGTGTAAATCTCAACTGTTATTTGCATATGCTTGTCCCTAATTGTTATATACTTTGGTAATTGCCTTGAGTGAAGATATCAACTTTGTTAGTTCCTAAAACAAGGTAAAGATGTTCTTATTAGGGACCTAATTTTATTCTTGCTAACCATGCTTGTACAGATTTGTGTGCCTTGTACAACTTCTTTTCTTTTTATTCATAAAATCTTACAGTGGGGGCTCCCCTGCTGTACTGTTTTTTTTTAAAAAAAAAGGTGTTAATACCTTACTTCAGAGGTAATTTATTTTGTTATAGGAAGACAACAATCTTACTATCGGTGTCCGAAATGCCTGCCACATTTGTTTACCAAATAAAAGTGGTTGAACCAATTCTGTTCTGTATATCATTTCATGCAGTACTACTTGAAGGTGTTTTGTATTTGTTGGAATGATTTGTTAGCAAACTATAGGAATCTATGCCTCTTTATGTATTAAATACTACTGCAACATCCTGTACTCGGTTTTTATTTCTATTTTCATTCCTTGATTACATTTGGTATTTATCACTTAAAGTTGATTAAGATCATAGCTAATGTATTATAACCGTATACTGATATACCCACTATGAACATTTTGTTTAAAGTAACCACCCACATGGCCACAACCACCTCTAACTGTATACAGTGGAGCTATATTATTTCTTAAATCAAATTTATGTAAAATGGTTACCTAAAGTGTCATACAGAATGCTTTTGTTGCTTCATTATGTGTTTATGAATGCCTATAAATTATTTAACTGTAATCTCCCTGTTTTTCAGCAGCACTGAACACCACATGCATTGCAGAATCTCCAAATACAGTGGGCCCTACAAAAGCTCTTGAAGTTGAGGACCCAAGCTGGGTTGTTGACAACAATAGACTAAGGTCTTTAGGTAGGGGCATATGGCCTAGCTTACCACCAAGGCACCAAGCTTGACTAAATCTCTAGGAACTTCATGTTGTGTTAACTAAAAAAAGGGATATTAGGATCATATTAGAATGCTCCTGTGACATACTCCAACTTCCATCATAAACATCCATTTTGTAACCAACGTGCACATCTTCACTTGTGGTTTATAACATGTAGGGAAATCATCAATGAATATGACTTAGTGCAGCTAATATAGGGAAACTTGTATTGACATAGATATACCTTAATGCAATGATACAGAGCGCTCCTGTGTATTCTACAAAAAAAAAGAGAAAGATATATACTTTAGACCTTTCATGTTTAAATAAGTTCTGATCCTTCATGCATCATGTGTGAAGTTGTTGATTTGTTCCTTCTTCCAAAAGGTTACTTTATTCACTCTTTAAGATGTTGAGGTAATGACTGTTGTCACTTGGACTGATAGAAGTATGCTAGTGCTGAATTCATGAATGCCAAGCTGTCTGCCAATGTAACCTGAGTGCAGCTTTCTTTCTGAGTGTTTTTACCTGAACTTTGTATCCTTCACAGCGGAACTGAAAGGGATCCAAGATGCTCTCAGGGATCCTGAACTGCAGAAAATGATACTTAAAATTGATGGGTCTTTGGAACCAGAAAAAGTAAGTCTTCATTCACTTGCAACAATTGCTAAGTTTGACATGTGTTTAGATTCATACTTGAGTGGTTGATAAGCTCCAAATGGGCCTATGCGAAGCCGCAAATATGGTCTAAAATCCTGGCTTATATTTCTTAAATTTTACCCAATTTGCTTTCTTTCATTATGTCTACATTAATTTGTCTGTAGGAATTGGAGAAATTGATGGAAGGTCAAGCTTTTGGCCAGTTCGCTGATAAGGTCTTCAGCCATCTCATTTTGCCTGAGCCTTTGATCATATACCTATCTTTTAACAATTTAACTCCTGTATTGCAGATTCTTGACATTGTCAGCCCACAAGAATAATCGCCTGCCCTGCCTGTTTGGTGGGATTGATGCTGGAGTAAATAGAAGCATCCAGGCAAACAAGCGAAAGTGGACGAGCTGATCTCTGGTTTTCCTTTTTCCAGGATGGGGTAGACTTTAGAACACATCTTGAGTCGCCTGTTTTTCCATGACGGGGGTAGACTTTGGAACACATATTGTGTCGCCTGGTGAAAGGAAATTGCTGTAGCTGAAAAATCTCTCTTGCCAAAGATAGATATTTCTTCTGTGGTTGCATTATGCGTTTCACTTCAGAGTGTCGATAATCCTAGCTGTATTTTAGTGCAGTAGACAGCGACTCTACATTGACTACTGAATCTTGAGAAGATGACGCTTCTTCCATTGACCAATATAGCGGCCATATTTCCGCAACATGCTTCTGACACGTGACTCGTGGTACTTGTTTTTAATATTTCCTTTTGAATTATCTTGTTTCTGAAAATTGAAAAACATGCCGTTAGAGTCCAAACTTGCGAAGGCCTACAGTTGTGGACGGGCTTGGCTGGGTTCGAAGCCCGATCTCCGCTTTCCAGTTGAACCGCTTCTGTCCCCCACGCCATCAGATTTAAGGATAAACCATCGTAGCACCGTGTCCCTCTTTAGAAAGCGGGCCAAGAGCTAACTGCATTTTCTAAGAGCATCTTCAAGAGTTTGGCTAAAATTAGTAACCAAATTTTAATATTTAGCCATTTTGTAAAATAGAAAACTTCTTAAAAAAGAAGAGGTCCACAACAGTCTTGCTATCAGATAGCTAGTGTCAGTGGTTGGCTATATATGGCCAACGAAAATCAAAGAATAGCAAACTTTCTATTTTACAAAACCAAATAGCACATCTGTTGGAGCCTATTTTTCTGCTATACAAGTTCTAAAAAGCCTTCATAATAAGAATAGCAAAGCTGTTGAAGTTGCTCTAATGCTACAGCTAACTGCATTTTCTAAATGCTACTACCTACCTATTGAGGCTTTGTTTAGATACACCCAAAAACCCAAAACTTTACAAGATTTCCCATCACATCAAATCTTGCGGCACATGCATGAAACATTAAATGTAGATAAAAAAGATAACTAATTGCACAGTTTACTTGTAAATCACGAGACGAATCTTTTAAGCCTAGTTGCTCCATGATTGGATAATGTTTGTCAAATAAAAACGAAAGTGCTACAATGTCAAAATCCAAAAAGTTTTTGAATCTAAACAAGGCCTGAAATATAAGAAATCAAAATTTATCCTAAAACAAGCTATCATAAATTACCCAAAAAAATGTAAAATAATAGTATTATTTATCACATCAATCAAAGAGGTAAATTATGAAACTTCATTTCATAATGATGCTAATTGATATCATACTGATTTTTTTTATAAACTTGATCAAATTTTAATGGTTTAACTTAGAATAAACTTTAACCTATTGTATTTTAGGACAGGGAGTATAATAGTATAACCTATTGTAATAGCGTACTTGTAAATTATAAGATGTTTTGATTATTTTAGATTTATAACTTTTTTGCTTTGCAATTAGATATACATTATTATATCTTACAACACTGTACAGCTTCTATATACCTTCTCCGTTGGGCCGTTGAGGCATCCATGGAGATTGACGAAATTAATAAAACGGGTGAAACAGCAGGTGAAAGCGGTCAATCGGTTTCGTTTTTTTTTGGCCTGCAATCACGGTCCATTTCCTCAGCGACAGCACAGAGCAGAATATATAGCCGATATAAACACGCCCGGCCGTTCCGACCGCTTGCCGCACACCTCCTGGCCGCGCGTCCGTTACCCAAATTCGCCGCCGCGCCGCCGCTCCCCTCGTCGGCGGCGCCGCACCCTGCCGCTTGGTAATCTCTATCGACAGCGGAAGCTAGGGCGTCCCAGATCCTCCGCCCATGACCCAGACCCTGGCGCCGCAAGCGCGCACCGAGATAGGGTTTGGTTCTTGCGTCCCCCGGCCTCGGTGAGGTGGGACGGCAAGGGCAAGGGCAAGGCGGCGGGGCGAGGGGTGGGGCTGTGGGGCGCGGCTCGCCGTCGGATGGACGCCGATGAGGCCGCGGGGAGCAGCAGGAGGATGGATCTGAACCTTTACCTCGGTCTTTTCCGCGCCGCGCGCCCGCGTCGCTCTGACCTCGGTTCAGACCTCGCCCTCAGCACCCCGATGCCTTCCTCTCCTTCGTCCTCCGCCGCGTCCGTCGACGCGCCGCCGCCGCCGCCGCCGCCGCCGGAGCCCCTGCACCCGCCCTACTCCCCCTCCCGCGCCGACCTCTCCCCTCCGCCGCCAGAGGTGTACTCCCGCTACAACCCCGAAGACTCGCCTGTTCCGGATGCGCATCTGTCGTACATGCAGACTCCGGAACCGCTCATCCCCGGTCCGCGGAACATGCCGCCTCCGGAACCGCTTGCTCTCTCGAGAATCCGAGAGGGTCTTCGGGAACTTCGGGACGCCCTCCATCCGCCGCCCCCTCTCCGGCTGGTGCGGGCCAGCGAACTGCTGGGGTGGGAGGACCGGCCTTCCTCGTCGACGGCCTCTTCATCTATCTTCCCAGACACTGCCGACCGGTACAGGCGGCTGCTCGAGCAGACTTCCAACCGGTGGCTTCGCCCGAGGCGGTTCAGGTCTGACCTTCCACCCCTCAGCTCCGAGGCTCGCCCCTCTGGGCAGGACGCTGCGGAGCCAGTGCGCCAGCATGAGCCTGCAGCTGATGATACTAATGAATTAAACAAGGTGGCTGCCAATGGCTCAGAATTAGGTGTCTTGCAGGATTCCTCTGAGGAACACAGCAAGACTGCCGCTGCATTCGAGTGTAACATATGCTTTGAGATGGCTAGTGAGCCGGTCGTCACTTCTTGTGGTCATCTCTTCTGCTGGCCGTGCTTGTATCAGTGGTTGAACGTTTACTCCAACCACAAGGAATGCCCAGTCTGCAAAGGTGAGGTGACTGAGGCAAATATCACTCCTATATATGGTAGAGGGAATTCAAGTGCAGAGAAGACTCTGGAGGATGGGAAGCCACCAGGTCCTACAATCCCGCCGAGGCCACATGGAAATCGCCATGAAAGTTTCAGGCAGCAATTCCACAATATGCGACCTATCTCAAGGATTCTGGCATCATGGGGGCGTCATCTGGATCAGCAGATCATGAGCAGCGTGAGTAGGTTTGAAGGGCTGTCTGAATCGGCCTGGATAGAAGTAAATGAAAATCGTCAACGTGCTCGCCTAAGAGGATTGGCATTGGCCACGAGGATGAGAGTAAGGCAGTTGCAAATAGAAGCTGAGAGCCGTCCTGGTGGTTCTTCGGCTGGCCCTGATAATGGTCTGACAGGAAACAATGCATCAGAATCTCTGACAGGAAACAATGCATCAGAATCACCAAGACGTGGCTCAACAACACGCGTATCAGATGGACTTGATTTGTTGGAACGTCTTGCTTTTGGCACAGAAAGACTACTAGCTAGTGCCGTGACTGACCTTAGAAGAATTGCTTCACCAAGCCAATATGGAGGATCTGCTTCCTCATCGAATCCTCAAAATAATGAGCCAGCAGTTGATGGAGCTCGCATTGCTGGAGCACCTTCTGCAGATCAAGCATCTAATTCGAGCACTGTTGCAGTGATACAAGGGGATGCTGGTATCTCTGAGAGTGCAGGGGAGCCTAGCAATGCAGGCTCTTCGAGATCCTTGAGGAGGAGAGGGAGGAGCAATATCTTAGGTTCATTGGATGTGGATGGTGGAGGCCTCCAACAGAACAAGAGACGCAGAATGAACTGAACCCTCTTGACATCTGTGTTTGTCCCAAACCACACTTGGCCTCCTTCGCTGATTTCAGTCGTTGTATTTCATGACTTCAGGTGATATCAGCTGCATTGTAGCATGTTGTAGTTTCGTTTTTTATCTGTTCAGGTTTCACTGAAACAGTTCCTTGATCAGTTTGCTCTGTAGTCTGTGCCCCTACCAGTTATCAGAATCGAGTTCTTGCTATCCATGCAGACGAAGTTTAACTGTTTTGTTGGAAGGAATTTTCGTGTTCATAAATTGAATGCTCGATTGTGCATTTTTTGCAATACCATTTTGCCAACTGAGGCAATCAACTGGAGGTGTAATTTGTCAACTGATTCTAAGCCACAAAGGAGATCTAGGAATGGACTGCATTTGTGGTTTGCCAGATACTGGGATGATTCCTTTTTTGGGGTCCGTGTATAAAGTTATTTTAATTATAATATATGATTATCTTCAATTCTTACTAAAGGTTCAATTCTATGAGTATGCAATTGTTTTGATTGAGCAGTAGAGGAGAGGAGATAACTGATACTCCTATTACCATACTAGTCTTCAGACTGCCTTTGGTAGGCATAGCTATTCTTTAACAATCAGTTCATTGACAAGTCGAGACCAATCAACGACAGCAAATACTGAGAATGAATCTCGAACACTGCTTTATTTAAAGATTGTACTCTGGACTTTTTCATTATTTCCTCCTCGTCCAACAGCCTATTTACTGCCGTGAAAATAATCTATTTGACCAGAGAATCTTCCTCAAATCAAAACTCATAGATTTAACTAGGATTACACGAGTAGTCCGTTCCAAGCCATTTAGACTTTATACATTCATAGCACATGTAACTAACTGCGGCATCCTTGGATTTATTCATAATTTACCTGTGAATTACATCCACAGCCAATAGGGTCAGTGGTAGAAGAGGACCCAAAAAGAAGAGGGAGGGGTGTGTGGCAAGCAAGTGACCGTGTCGATCTTATTTGTTGTTCGTACATCTACAAAGACACTCTAGATTCTGCTTATGTCCCGGCCAAATAAGAGTGTGGTCAGCCAATTGATAGCCACATAGAACCTATTCCTCCAGCTAATAACACGGGTTAAGTATGCCGAGCGCCAGATGAACCAGCTCACAAATCCTGCAAGAGATATCCCCCTTGACTCCTGCCGATGGAGAAATAAATTTGTTTTAGTAAATCCATGATCAGCTAGTAAACTGTCAAAGCTTGCAAATAGAGAACATCGACCAACAACTGACCTTGCTTTTCCTCAGATCGACTAGAGCTTTGTATCTTCCAACAGTTGCCATGCTGCCTAGATGCTTGTACACAAAGGGTGGACCCAGATCTGCTTCAGTCACAGAGTTTGCATGCCCTCCTCCAGCTTTCATGACATGATTGAGCAGGCTTGCCAGGTACTTGCCTTGTCGTTCCGCAACCTGCTCATGAGTAAAGTAGAAGAGTTATCTTATTTAACATCTCTTGTGAAATAAAACAAAGGAATCACAGAATCGCACAAGGGTGAGTGAAAAAAAAATCTTGCTCAACAGCATTTCTTCTGAATGTAAACAACTGAATCATATAAATAAGGAAGTGGAACAGAAATATCTGCAACCTAATTTTTCATGTATATCCAAATCTGTTTTTCCCAGTGCGACAAACCAATGCAGGGTTTGCATTCAAAAAAAAAAAAAAAAGAAACCAATGCAGGGTGGCCATACTGCCATAGTAGCATGCAAATGTACTGTGACTGACTTGGACTGCAGCAAGAAGCATGAGACTACCTGAGCTAAAGCAGGGAGAACTTCCTTGCCGGTGCTCTCGAGAAACCCACTGCAGTCACCAATGGCATAAACATCCTGAACAGAAGGGACACGTAACCACTCATTGACACCGATCCTGTCAACATTGAAAAACCTTGTAAAGGTCCTAGAATAGGACAGTAATATGGCATCGGTATTTTGCTTCAAAGTTCAAAACACATAATACCCACACAAACTACACAAGATGATTTGCGTGCAGATTATTTAACTTGCAGCCCAGTCAGTATATGATGGCACATAGACAAAAAGTTACTCATAAAAATGTGTGTACACAGACATAAACATGTAAACTGACTCAATACATGATGCTCACAGACACAAAGGAATTATACCTTCCACCAGGTGACTTAGGAAATGGCAATGACTTAACGAATGGTGAAGCACCAACTCCAGTGGACCATACCAGTAAACCATAAGGAACTTCCTCTCCATTGTCAAGAATTATTTTGCTGGGCTGTACATCCTTAACAATTCCTTGCACAAGCCTAACACCTGACTGGCGAGTGAACATACACAAACGATTTATTTTTCAGATGCCAAATAATATGAGAAAGAACAACATCCAAACGATTAGCAGATATATCACACCCATATGCTATGTGATAGTCGTCAGTGTGCTATATTTGGAAATCTGCAGTTTCAAAACCTTGGTCTGTTGAAGCCTTGTAGGCAAAAGTGACATGACATTATGCAGAGAAGAAACTGTTAACCTTAATTAGTTGCTTTATAGCATATTGCCTGAGCCGAACATCAAATGATGACAATATCTCATTTGCCTGAAATGATGAGACAAATTAACTGATATCAGAGTGCTCAGTTAAAAAATAAATGGTAAACTAGAAAAACAACAGCACAAACCTCAATCAGGGTCACATGGATATAATCCTTCACATGTGAATAACGTTGTTTGACATCTCGTATAATAAAATCACTAAGTTCACCACTAAATTCCACCCCTGTTGGACCACCTCCAACAACAACACAGTGCAATAGTCTGCGCTTTTCTTCTTCTGAAATTCCTGTTTAGTCATATTGCATTGGTCTATCAGTGCTTAACAATACTCAAGTGGATATTTAGGTATGTTAAGACAAGATATTTATGGTTTTTCATAGCCAACCAATTAAGTCCCCATCTGGTTGTATTCTAGATTCTACTTGATCAGGCAATTATAAAATAGAACATCACTAAGAAAGTAAGAACAAGAAATAGTGTGTGTTCATAAAAGTTTTGTTCCAGTGAGAGGTGATTAGCACATGTAGTATGCCAAAAAAGTAAAGCTAAAGCAAGCATACCAGGGACATCAGACAACATCAGATTAAGGAGGAGCCGTCTCCGAATCTCTTGAGCATGGTGAACTTCGCGAAGAAAGATTGCATGGTCGGTAACACCATGTATCCCAAAAGTTGATGCCTCAGCTCCACAGGCAAAAACCAACTTGTCATAAGCAACCTTGAATTTCCATGGCTCCAAGGAATCTTTCTCACCATCTGTAACTGTTTCGCAATCAATCTAAATGAAAAAGGAGGTGAATAAATATACATAACAGAACTGCTGCAGATAGAAAAACAACTGTTGGAGGCAAATGTCCACGTAGCATCACTGTATCAGCTAGACATGTAAAGTTAATACAGGGTATTTATCTATACACTAGACCAAAGTAGATGGTAACTTTGTAACATCGTATCTTTGCGCAACTCTTTGAAATGCATCAACCTTTGATCCAGAAAAATTCCGAAGCGAGTTAAGAAGCTATGCACATATTACTTAATGGTGCCAAATGAGCTAGAACAATGATGAAGCATGTGCATAATGTGGATCATCATCTTCGCAGACATACAGGACATGATGAGTGGTGGCACTCATGCATTGTAAATGTTTTTGGTTCAAGGGAAACGATCCAAGGCTTACACGGTACAGAAAAAGATCCACACTAACCATAATGTTGAACGAGTCAGAACAAATAATAATGATCTTGAACTTTGTACTTAGATGTTAAAAATGTTGTGGCAAAAGGCCACTTCCGCTACAGATTGCTAGGTTGCTGAACATGCTCATGAATTAGATGAGTAAAGCTAAGATTCCTCCTTTTTCTCCAGACCTGTACCCAACTAGTCACTGATCTACTGAAAAGGTAGAAAGCAGATATGCAGAGTACTAGCATAAACGCCCTTTGAGCATTTCTCCAAGAATCTGGGAAGAATACTGATGCCCGCACACACGTGTGAAAGCAACAGCAGTTGGTAGCAACCGACTCACACGGTCAACCTAAGCAGAACGGGGGGATCTCACCGTGTGGCTGTCGGGGTCGACGCCGGTGCAACGGGCGAGGAGGAAGTAGGAGCCCGGCGACTTGGACACGGCGGGCTGGATGCGCGCGATCGGCTCGGCGACGGAGCGGAACTCGAGCGTGCCGACGCAGGTGGAGGCGAGCAGCGGCGTGAACACCATGTGGTTGCGCGGGGCGACGCAGACCATGTCGTAGCCGTGCGTGTCGAGGTCCTTCATGAGCCGAGACCCCGCCCACCCTGTCCCCAACACCACCACCCTGGCCTTCTCCCCCTTCGCCGTCGGCCCTAGTCCAGGGAACCGCTTCGCCGCTTCGTCCCGCGTACCCGCAGCCGCCGCCCCAGCGGCGGTGGTGGAGAAGGGCGACCAAGGTTGTTGTTGGTGGTAGCGGTAAGCGAAAGCGCTCGGGCCCGCGCAGCCGCGGCGGGTGAGCGAGCGGAGCAGAGAGGAGGCGGCCATGTCTGGCGGACGCTACCGCCGCGCGAGAGATGTGAAGCGTGGTGACCACAGCGAGACGTGAGGCGACTTGACGAGCGCATTTCGTTGGACGCCGCCCGTGGCGTGTGGGGTGGGTCGGCGGCCGGTCCGGTGGTCCCGTTCGATCCGCAGGCGGCAGGCCTGAGAGATCGGAGTGGCGTGGATGGCGCTGGCCGTCGGATCATCTCTTGACTGCCCTGATCCGTCAGCTGCGGGGGCGGTCGTTCTAGATCGGCCAAGGCGCTTTCGCCGCCGCTTTTGCGGTGAGCCGGGGAGACGAGTTCGGCCCCCCAAATGGCCAAAATCTCTGAGAGATTATCTGGAGACCGCCACGCGTGGCGAACCACATCCACCAGTGCCGTGCTCTGCCTCTCGGCCGCCACACGACCCGTCCCTCACCCGCGTAGCCCTGCCCGGACCGCGCCCACCAACGCCGGCCTCCCACGCGCCCCCTACACGCGTGCGCGCATCGTGCACCAGTTCCACGACTCCACCCACTCAACAATCCCCGGTTCGGCGGTTCCCCCGGTCTCGGTCCCTCTCCCAATCCCAATCCCAATCCCATTCGCTTTCGCTCCGCCCCTCCCCGGCCGCCGCACCATGGCCGCCTCCGCCTCCACCCCGCTCTTCTCGCCGTGCGCCCTGACCTCCAAGCTTGGGGTAGGGCACGCGTCCTATGGCTCCGGACGCCGCGCCAACGTGCGCCGGCGCGGCCGCCTCTCGGTGGTGGCCGTACAGACGGGGCCGCAGAAGCCGTCCCCGTCGTCGTCCCAGGCGGCCGCGGCGGAGGATGAGGCGGACGCGCTGCAGAAGCTTCTGAAGAGGGAGTACAAGTACGGGTTCGTCTCCGACTTCGAGTCCTTCTCCATCCCCAAGGGGCTGTCGGAGGCCACCGTCCGCCGCATCTCGGAGCTCAAGGCGGAGCCGGCGTGGATGCTGGACTTCCGCCTCGCCGCCTACCGGCGCTTCCTCACCATGGTCGAGCCCACCTGGAGCGACAACGAGTACGCGCCCGTGGACCTGCAGTCTATCTGCTACTACTCCGCGCCCAAAACCAAGCCCAAGCTCAATAGCCTCGACGAGGTCGACCCGGAGCTGCTCAAGACCTTCGACCGCCTCGGCATCCCGCTCACCGAGCAGAAGCGCCTCACCAATGTCGCCGTCGATGCCGTCATCGATTCCACCTCCATCGCCACCACCCACCGCGAGGCGCTCATGGCCAAGGGCGTCATCTTCTGCTCCATCTCCGAGGCCATCCGCGAGTACCCGGACCTTGTCAGGCGCTACCTCGGCAGCGTCGTACCGCCGGGCGACAACTATTATGCCGCCCTCAATTCAGCGGTGTTCAGCGACGGATCCTTCTGCTACGTGCCCAAGGACACGGTCTGCCCCATGGAAATCTCAACCTACTTCAGGATCAACGACAAGGAGACCGGGCAGTTCGAGAGGACTCTGATTGTGGCCGATGAGAGAAGCACGGTTAGCTATTTGGAAGGCTGCACTGCACCGGCATACGACTCGAATCAGCTCCATGCTGCAGTTGTGGAGCTTGTGTGTGAGGAGGGGGCAGAGATTAAGTACTCCACGGTGCAGAATTGGTACTCTGGTGATGAGGAGGGCAAAGGAGGCATTTATAACTTCGTGACAAAGAGGGGACGGTGCAAAGGGCGGGGTTCAAAGATCTCATGGACACAGGTTGAGACAGGATCTGCTATTACATGGAAGTACCCAAGCGTCGAGCTAGTCGGAGATGACAGTGTTGGAGAGTTCTACTCGGTTGCACTTACAAAGGATTGCCAGCAAGCAGACACAGGGACGAAAATGATCCACAAGGGGAAGAATTCACGCAGCCGGATTATATCCAAGGGCATCTCTGCAGGGAAGTCAAGGAATTGCTACCGTGGCTTGGTCCTGATGAACTCTAGTGCGGAGAATGCTTATAATTCTTCACAGTGTGACTCATTGCTGATTGGGGATAATGCGGCTGCGAACACTTATCCCACCATTCAGGTAATTGACACTTCCCTTCTGCACGGTTTGACATGTAAGGTTCACTACGTTACCCCGATACGCCAAGGTAGGGACGTATCCCGTATCGGATACGTATCCGATACCGATACGTATCGGACACTCGTTGGATACGTATCAGCGAAGTATCCGTAAAAAAATAAATCAACTATAATTTGGATACTCTTCTTCGATACGTTAGGCTCATTCGATACGTCAGTCTGATACGGCCCAACACACTGACCGCTCGGCGTCTTGGCCAATCCCCATGCGTGCTGCCTCTCCTGTCCCATAACCCTACAAGATGTCGAATCATCCACACGCAAGAGCCCCTGCTCTCGCGCGCCGCCTCCCGTGCAAGAGATGCGCTGCAACTCGCCGGTCATTGGCGACGAGCCCCCACCCCCTCGCGTCGCATCCTGTGCACGCGCTGCCTCCCGCGCAGGAGATGCGCCAGTGCTCGCTGGCGACGAGCCTCCGTCCCCTGTATGCCATCAATCGACCTCTCGTCCTCCAGGTTGTCGCGGCAGAGAGCACTGCGCTAGGAACACCCACCAGTCCGCTATGGACGTGGCTAGCTCCCACGATGCAGGGGAGAGATGCAGGGAAGATGATGATTCAGCACTCAACAGCAAAGCTAGCTTCCGTCGGCCTCCATGAGTACATCCCTTTTCATTCTTGATGTACTCTGCTTCTGCACTTGTTGCTTGCTAGTGCTAAAGGTAGTCCTAGCATAGGAATAGGATCCACTAGCCCACAACCATAACAGACAATCTTGTTCCTGACTTCCTGTTTTAGATAGACTTGGTAATTGCGCATTCATCCAGTGTAGCTGAACTTGAATCTCCTATGAAAACTAAGAAACCTACAAGGTGATCTGGTGATGTATCATATATGATTGTATGTACTAACTAATATTAGTGATTACACTTCCACAATTTCAATTTGCATTATTATTTATTTTAATAAAAATAGTAAAACGTATCCACGTATCGTGTTTTTTGAGAAATTGCCGTATCCGCGTATCCGTATCCTTCCGATACCGATACGCGTATCCGTATCCGTGCTGCATAGAAGGTTCAATTACAGTGTCTATACTGATATGACAAGCTTTCAATGCTCTGTTATTCTACGTGTAAATAATTACCTTCCATGCATATGTTATGAAGCATATAGACTCGGCTTAAAATTGGCACTTAGGAAAAAAATCTGATGGTCTGATTAATTCGAGGGTACTGTATAATCACCTTAGCATGAACTAAATTGAATTTAATTATATTTCTACAAGGATTACGTTGACACATATTTACCATGTTAATGCTGCCCTCTTCTAAGATGGTCCTTACCTACTAGCAAACTGTACATCTAGCCTTATAAATTTTTGCAGTAGTAAGGAAAGAAGGGAGAGCTAGAAATGTTTGCATTTGTTAACGGAGAAACATAAACATTGGTTTGATGTTAAATTTAATTGGAAAATTGATGTGATATTATAATGCTATATAATCAGGATATATTTATTTTGATGTTTGCAACTTAGATCATATTGTCTTCATACCTCCAGATTCTTTCTTTTAGGTAGACATAGTGCAAACTTTGATATGACTCTTGAAAATCAAGGATTGTACTTGTGTGCTGTTGTAGTATGGTTTGCGCCTTTGCGGCAAGTAATACAGCTGGATTGTTCATGAATACTGTTTGTGTGGAAAAAACAAGAATAGATGACTTCTTAGCTAATTATTAGGATTTGAGATACTTGATGATAATTATGAAGTATAGGGTTTTCAGTTAGTACTCATCTAGCAGTGAAATACATGACCATTTGGCCGTAGTCAGTAGTATCAAAGGCATGTACTTCAAGATTTGATGGGTGAATCTGTATTCAGTTGATTCAGTGTCAGATTTTAGTTATAGTATCTCTCTCTGATACCACTTAAAAAAAGCAAGTGATAAAAAATATATGTTTTTTTTGGAAAATGCAATTGCAACTAAGATGCATGGTTGGAAAATGCAATTGCAACTAAGATGCATGGTTGGAAAATGCAATTGCAACTAAGATTAATGGGTCGAACTGAAGTTTAGTTTTAAGGAAGGTTCAATGACCGTGGAGTTCGTTTTTTTGACCGATGGAGATAGTTATATAAAAAAATCACCATGGAGATGGAACAAGATGCTTGTGTTCTGTCTCTCATATCCTATGAATCTGCGCTTCATGAGTAATTATATGTAATTTGATGGCAAACACAAGTTATCTTATCACTGGCAAGCTAGCGGTGTTTCTCTCTAGCGTTCTAATGAACCAAACACTCAGAACATGACATCCTCTAGTACCATTAGTCCTTGAATTTCATCCTAGCATGGATTCAGTGTCCATGCTGGACATAACTTCATAGTTTTTTCCACCTTCTGCCCTATCAATGTGACAAAACTTTGTTGATAACAGGTGGGTTGCACTAGTGGCCGTGTTGAGCATGAGGCAAGCACTTCCAAAATCGGAGAGGATCAGCTATTTTATTTCCAGCAAAGAGGGGTAGATCATGAAAAGGCTGTTGCCGCCATGATTGGTGGATTCTGCAGATCTGTTTTCGAGCACCTTCCCTATGAATTCGCACAGGAGGTGGACGCACTCATGAACCTGAAACTTGAGGGATCAGTTGGCTAATTTGTTGGCTCAGCGACTGCGTGTAATACTCCATGAACATGACAACCAGTTACCTAGAAAATCCATGTGTACAGCAGTACGAGAAGAATAAAGTGCACGATAGATATACATTTCCTGGCTTGTTGTATACTGAATGTTGATGGTGACTATAGCAATTGGCAACGAAGATAGCAGTAGTGCCTGCTTGTCTTCTGTTTGCCCAGTTTTTGCTACTGCTGTAAGCGAGCTCACATGGCTCGCCCATACAAGAATGGAAATCAATGTGTTGGCTTTATAGAACTATTTCTGTTTGTGTTCCTCTGGACTCGTACCATGCATCATTTCTGATCCTCTTCTTGGTTTGGGGAGTCATTTGTGCCGACGGGAACAATTACCAGCGTTTATGCGTACTTCCTCCATCCACAAAAGAATGCAATTTTGCTAGTTCAAATTTAGCCACAAAAGAATGCAATTTTGCTAGTTCAAATTTAGCCAAGTTTATAGTAAATAGTATTAACATTTATGTCTCTAAATAATTTTATTATAAAAATATATTCTATAAATAATTTAATGTACTTATTTTGTAGCATTAATGTTTATTAATTTTTTATGTAAATTCGATCAAAGGTCATCTGTTTTACTCCCCAAAGAGCAAGATTGCATTCTTTGGACTGAGGAAGTACTATCATTTTGTGTCAGGTTACGTGAGGATTAATGTTTATTAATTTACTTATTTTGTAGCATTAATGTTTTTTAATTTGTTATATAAATTTAATCTTCTTTTATATAAATTTTGCTTGTTCGCTTGAGGTTATCTGTTGAATTTGTCAGCAATTCAACGGTGTTTTTCACTTATGACTTATCAGCCAAACGAACAGACAAAGTCAGTGAGAAATAAAAGGTTATTGCCTATAGATTAGGTATGTAGGTTTGTAAGAAATAAAACAAGTTAGTTTCAAAAGATAGAAATAAAACAAATCGTGACACCTTTAATCTCACGAAAATCATGCAGATACATATACAAGCACGATGATCTTTTCATTCATTTTACTAAGAAACAGAAACAAAGGCATAGCGAAACTGCGAGATTACCGTTTCGTTGAACTACTCTTCCTTCCAGCGCACTAGCGGCGAGAGTACCCATGATGTCCTTTAGGAGTGCTATACATCTCCGACACACCGTTAGCTCGATGATAAGAATAGTAAGTGGACAAGCCAAAAGCACGCAACCAATCTGCCTCTCATTCTTTCCAAGCGTCCGCGCGAGCTGCACGGCCGTCGAACGTCCATGCATAATTATTACCCGTCACCGTCTCGCACCGACAGCGAGGGAACGGCACCGCCGCGAGGGTGGAGGATGGAGTCGGTGGGCGACCCGCGGGAGGGCCCGTCGACGGAGCGGGCGTTCGAGGTGAAGCCCATCCCGCCGTGGCCGGAGCAGGTGACGGGGCGCGCCCTGGCGGCGAGCCTCGCGCTGGGCGTGGCGCTCAGCAGCGTCATGATGAACCTGGTGTTCACGTCGGGGATCATCCCGTCGCTCAACATCTCGGCCGCCCTGCTGGGGTTCTTCCTCCTCAAGGCGTGGACGGGCATGCTCGGCCAGATGGGCGTCACGCACCGCCCCTTCACCCGCCAGGAGAACGCCGTCGTCCAGACCTGCGTCGTCGCCTGCGCCAGCATGACGTACAGCGGTATATGCTCCCCCCCTTGGTGATCTCGTCTCGTTCCTGTGCTGTGTATGTCATCGTCGTCGCTGGCGTCGCCATGCGTGACATCGTCGTCGATGGCGCTGCGTGTAATCTGCAGGCGGGTTCGGGTCGTATCTTCTCGGGATGGACCGGGAGACGGCGGAGAAGACGAGCACCGCGACCATCCCCGGCGCCAACATCAGCGAGCCGACGCTCGGCCGGATGATGGCCTTCTTCTTCCTCGTCAGCTTCGTCGGCCTCCTCGTCATCGTGCCCATGAGGAAGGTACGTAGGCTCTGACCGACCCACCAACCATCAGGCGATCGACGAGATCACCGCGTCCTGACGTCCGATCCCACCGGTGAACAGACCATGATCATCCGCCACCGGCTGACGTTCCCGAGCGGCTCGGCCACGGCGCACCTCATCAACAGCTTCCACAGCCCCCACGGTGTCATGCAGGCAAAGTGAGTGACACTGATGGCATGCACATGAATCGATCGCTAGCCTGCTGGTGGTGACGTTCTTGGCGATTTCTTGGAGCTGATGGATAGATGTTTCTGCATCCGATTCTGCTTCTGATCACAGGAAGCAGGTGTCGCTCGTTGTCCGGTCGTGCCTGGGGAGCTTGCTCTGGTCCATCTTCCAGTGGTTCTACACCGGAGGACCCAACTGTGGCTTCACTGCGTTCCCGACGTTCGGGCTCACCGCGTACAAACGCGGGTAAGGATCGGTCGGAAAATCGATTCCATGAATTCACACATTTCATTTCACGGAATGCATGCACTGTTTCTGATGCCTGCAGATTCTACATCAACATGAATGGAACTTACGTTGGTGTGGGGATGATCAGCCCTTACCTGATAAACATCTCGATGCTCGTCGGCTCCATCATCTCCTGGGGGATCATGTGGCCCTACCTCCAAACCAAAAGAGGCATATGGTACGACGCCAATCTCCAGGAGACCAGCCTAAAAGGCCTCAACGGCTACAAGGTGACAACCTCAACTCTCTCTGGAGCCAGAGGCATGATGATTGATGATTAGCTCTGACGACTGACTGTGTGTTGTGTGATAGCACAGGTGTTTGGCGCCATAGCTATGATTCTCGGCGACGGCATCTTCCAGCTTATCGTGATCTCGCTGAGGACCATACACACCATGCGCCACCACCAGCTAGCCGCCGAGACGATCAGGTCCTTCTCCAACGTGGACTCGATGCCCCGGCCGACGCTCAGCTTCGACGACCGGCGCAGGACGCAGGTGTTCCTCCGGGAGCACATACCCAGCACGTTCGCCATCAGCGGCTACGTCGTGCTGGCGGCGCTCTCCTCCGCCGCCATCCCGCTCATCTACAGGCAGGTCCGGTTCTACCACGTCGCGGCCGCGTACGCGTTCGCGCCGCTCCTGGCCTTCTGCAACGCCTACGGCACGGGCGTCGCCGAGACCAACTTCTCGGCGCAGTACAACAAGCTGGTGATCCTGCTGTTCGCGTCGTGGATCGGGGCCCGGAACGGCGGCATCGTGGGGAGCCTCGTCATCTGCGGCGTCGTGTCGTCCGTCGTCTCCACCGCCTCCGACTTCATGTCCGACTTCAAGACCGGCTACCTCACCCTCACCTCGCCGCGGGCCACGCTGCTGAGCCAGGTGATCGGCACGGCCATGGGCTGCGTCGTCAACCCGCTCGTCTTCACCGTGTTCCACCACTTCTACGAGTCCAACGGCAAGAAGCAGGTGTACGAGGCGCCCATGGCCAAGGTGTACCGCGCCATCGCCGTGCTGGGCGCCGGGGACCACGAGCTGCCCCAGCACTGCCTCGCCATCAGCGCCGCCTTGTTCGCGCTGGCGCTGGTCGTGAGTGCGGTCCGGGAGCTGGCCACGCACAACAAGTGGGAGGCGCAGCATTACATCCCGAGCGTCACCGGCATGGCCGTCTCGTTCCTGCTGGTGCCGGCCGTGTCCATCGACATGTGCGTGGGGAGCCTGATCCTCTACATGTGGAACAGGGCGGACAGGGAGGACGCGCAGGTGTTCGCGCCCGTGTTTGCGTCCGGGCTCATATGCGGGGACGGGCTCTTCTCCATACCCTACGCGCTGCTCGCCAGGTACGACGTCACGCCGCCCATCTGCGTCAGGTTCATCGGCAGAGTGCAGAACAAGATGCTGGACAGCTACATGGAGAAGGCCGCAGCATCCCGATGAACGCCCGGCGGCCCTCTCAACATGCTTGGCCTGTACATTCTTTCCTGCTGTCAGGTTTTAGTCATAGCCTGTGAAGTAAAAAAAATGTTTTGCAGGAAGAGATCGTTTTTATGGAGAGTGACTACGATATCTTCTGTAAATTTTTGACAGTTATTAAAAAGCTAACCTAGTACTATACTGCAATGAAAAAGGAATCACCCATGACAGTTTTCTTAAAGAGCAATTCCAAGAGCCATTCGATGAGTACTCTTTGCATATCTCTACTCTTCAACTCCTTTTTTTTTTCTTTTTTTCATAAAGTATTCCTCCTTCATGCTGATGTCTTGCATTTCCTTACCTTTGTATGGGATTGCCTATAAGGCGATATAAGTGGCCACACCTCGCTTTACCACCTTGATAAACATGGTCATATATCATATATATGCAAACTTCCCATAGTGCAAACATTATTGCTGCCAACATATACGCATCGTTTCATCGACCATGAAACCATCACAGTTCACAATAACCGTTAGCAAGGTAACTCTTCCAGTTCTAATGGCCAAGAACAAGCATGATACAAAAGATCAAATCATATGGATATGGATTTGCTGGACTCCTACTTGTCAAAAAGACGATTCAGCCAGGGAAAAAAAACGAGCGGAAATGCTGAGCACAACTAGGCAGGGCATTGTTCATAGGAACCGCTGTAGAAACACATTTGTACCACATACATCTACATTGGAGTTGGAGACGAGAAACTGAACTGAATCCCGGTCTTTCCACGATCGTGCTCAAACTGTTTCAGTATATAACAGTAGTTTATCTGGGAAACACAAGACCAAGAGAATGAATCAGTTGCATCCATGATTATTATTTTATATAGGAAAGTTTGATAGGACCTAAAAACATACCTCCACACGGAGAAGCTTAGTGGGTAAGATAATGCCAACACCAGCTGAGCTCCTAAATGTGCGCCCAAACTTGGAAAATGAGAAATTCCTGAACTCACCCTCGGACAACTTGGCAAGATTTCCAGCAGTTAGGAATGCATGGCCATGTATGCCAGCATCCTGGAATAACTTTAAGGGCAAATTAAAGGATAGATCAGCAAATGCAGAGACTGCAAAATCACCTCCCAAATAATCCCATCCTGGAGAGGCTGCAGATTCATCTGTAACAGATTCACTTGGGACAAATCTCCGTAGCTCTGTTGGCCCAACTCCTCTTGTTTTGAAACCCAGTAGAGAAGTTAAACTACCAAGACTGATTACTGGAGAAGAATGCCCTCCCATGAAAAATCTATCAGGTACAGATGAAGGTGATTCCATAAACCCCCTCCCCAATGGTAAAAGCACCCCTGCTGAGATGCCAGCATTTAGGGCAGCATTGTAAAAGCCCAATGGAACAGCCCCACGAATATCGAACTCCTGGGAAAAAAAAAGGAGGTGACGTTGCTCAACAGTGCACAGCCCTACATGATTTCGGTAATTAAAGTTTAGAAGTAGATGTGCATCATCTAAAATACCAATAACCATCCATGCTTTAGACTCTTAGATCTTGTTGGGCAACTTTAGCCTTTATTTTATTGTATATATTATTTGACATGAGAATGAACCTTTTCCATCTAAAAATATTTAAGTATTTAACCATGCATAGTATCATATATGATTCATTAGAATTAATAGATTAAGTAGAAAACAATCAAATAGTATCCAACTTATTACAAAAACACTCTTACGGTTCATAGGCACGAGGAACCAAAACTAGGAATATATCAGGATCAGTGACTAACTACTAGGTGCCGTTTGGTCACAAACAACAACAGTAACGCAAAGGGAATGCATAAATGATGGTAATGGGAGTGGAACAGTTGCTTGCTTGTTCTGTTTGGTTGAGCAGGCAGTCAATCAAATCGATACTGCAACCCTTTACAGCACAAATCGAGTGGGAACGGATTTCAGCAGTCGCGGTATCTGTTGCCCCGGCAGCAGAATACGTTGAATACTAAACAAACAGAAACTAATGTAATTGGTTTACGCTGTGATAGGTTGAGCCTGTAAAACATGGGAACCAAACAGCACCTAAGTGCTAAGAAATGGCTCTGTTAGGATATGGGGGACTAAGTTTAATGATGACCCCCCCCCCCCACCCCCTCCCAAATCATTACACAAAAGGTTTGTTTCAGAATTAGAGTATTGGGTAATATAGATAATTACAAATTTACAATTCTATATTGCCAGTCTAACTGAACCCCATTAAATACTAGATTGCTTGCTCTTCTCCAAATCACAAAGTACTTAACAAGGGTGTTAAAGATCTCCATAGAGAAACTTGTATACTTTGATCTAGGAATGCAGTTTGATCAAACAACAATGCTGGTATGGAAGTGCAAAATATATTCCTTCAACTTCATGCTTTACTTCGCAGATACCTCACTAGCAAGTAGCAACAGTATAGAAAATAAACAGGACAAACTGATAGGTAGTAAAAATTCATAAACTAAAAAGCAAGGATACAAAGGACTAGACAAACTTTCAGAAATATAAATCAAAAAAGCTGGTTCGGAAAGAACCTGGCGGAAGAATCTCAATCCTTTGCTGCCCCATAGACCACCAACTTGTGAAGTTGAGACAAATGCATATCCTTTGGTTGGCCTGAGATGGGAATCCCTTTGATCTATTGTATATGTATATCTTAATGCAGAAAGAAGGTTATGTCCTAATTGTCTTCTTATTGATTTTGATGCCTCTTGTGAAGGATCAGTCAAGGTACGCCAAGTCAGACTGTAAGATAAATCATGGTGCACGTCTGAAAACAAACCAAAGGAAAGGCCAAGCAAACGTTCCTTGTATGATGAGAATTTCAGCCAGTCATGAGACAACAGTGATGCCCGAGCAGTCAAGGGGGTTGTTATCGATCTAAATCTTGGCAAGGATACTCCAATGCCTATCTCTGATGACTGGTCCCACCCATATGCTCCGGAAGCATCCCAGATGTCACCATAACCAAATATGTTCTTCCATCTGACTGATCCTTCAACTGTCCATGACCTTGCCTGAAGACAAAACCAAAGCCTTTCAATCAATCCTTCATCTGTTAGGTTGTCAACGGTACGAGTTTAATATGCTCAACTTTAGCATGGCATGCATAAAAGGCTTAAGCAAAGTTAAAGAAAAGAGGCTAGCTTGAAGTAAAAATGCCAGCTATATTGTTATGTTCAGATGGGAATTGTGCTTGTCAAAGCAAAGTTAAAGAAAAGATGTTAGCTTGAAGATAAAATGCCAGCTATATTGTTATGTACGATTCAGAAGGGAATTGTGCCTGTAAGGTTATTTGGTCCTTTAAAATACCTACAATTTAAACCCTCAAGTTTAGATTCGGTGTAGAGAAGTACAAAGAGTAGAATATAGTAAACAACTTAACTGCAGGATTCTATTGCAAAAGGATAGGATGAATACAAATCCTACTTCTGTAAAAGGAAAGGTGAACCTTTCAAATAAATCCTAAATTTACAGAAACAGTTGAGATGCATTAATCAACTCAGACCATTTAAAAAGATCACTATCTACAGTCAAGATTGCATGCTTTTTCTCTCTGAACATTACCTTGTTGTTATTAATTGGAAAATCAAGCACAGCAGAAACCTCATGAATCAGCAAAACAGATTCAACTTTTGAAGATCATAAGATTATCCAAATGACTATACCATATTATTGTAATGACCTTGATGTCCTAATCAGACAGAACAAAAGCCTTCGAAACCTTTTCTGCTCAACTAAAACTAATATACTTTCAATATGAACAACACATAAGCAGTGAGCACTGTGCAACAATGGCTCTCGGCTGCCACAATCAAGCAGCTTAGTGGAGTGGCAGCAAATGGGCCTACTGCTAACCAACAGATCAGCCACCAAATAGCTGCATAGGGCCATGGACCTACCGCTGTAAGGTATTGGATGGCAACATATCCAGTTCAAGCGTCATTGTTTTAGAACACCATATAGTAATCATGGTAAGATGTAAGATGTACATAAAAGAATAGCTGAAGCATGTGCATAGTACAGAATCCAAATCATAGCATTCCTGGGTTACGATTTTTTTCCGACTATTTTCTTCTCCAACACATTACTAGCTGAAGAAAAGAGCTGAGCACACATTTTGCAAATTTGAAGAATGTAATACCAAATTACATTTATAGGTAAACAATCAACAATGGCACAATGCAATATCAAATTGTCTCTAAACAAAGTGATGCTCTTCATTTCATCTAATTCTTAGAGTCTGCCCAAGCACTTCAATATTTCCGAGAGCTCACTGACCTCAGGCTTGGAGAAGCAGCCGACGCTTCCATGGATGGGGTTAGCGGCCTCGACGACTTCAATTACGACGTTAGTGGTGCCGGGCAGCTCGGGAGGGCCAGCATCCAGGAGGACGTGGACGGAGTCGAACACGTCGAGGCGCCTGAGCCGCGCGTTGGCGATGCTGGCGGTGCGCACCAGGTCCTGCACGGTGGCGGCGGAGCGGATGAGCCCCACGACCTCCGCCTCGATGAGCGCGTCGCGGGTCTTGGTGTTGCCCTTGATGATAACTTCATGGACGCGGATGCCAACGGGGGCTTCCGACAGCCGCCGGAACACCGCCTCCACCTTCTCTCTCGCCGCTGCTTCCGCCGCCTCCCCGTCCAGCTCCTCCTCTTCATCCTCATACTCCACGTCAGCAGCATCCGCATTGGGTTCCCCGTGGTCAGGGTACGCGGGTGCCTCGACGGATTCGCCCGCGGCCTCGTCGGGTACAGGGTTTGGGTCCTGATCGGCGGCAGAATCCGCCGCGATCACCATGGCTGGCTGGGGTTAGAGGGGAACAGTACGATTCTGCGAAGGGAATCGTTCCTCGGCAGGGGATGGAATGCGGGTTTTAGGTTCTTGTTGCTCTGTACTACTACTAGAAGGCCCATTTGCATTTGCTTATGGGCCTCTTCTGTTAGATAACCATTTGGCCCATTATGGCCCGAAGTTCAGTACGCTCAAAATCAAGGATGGAAATGAAACATCCCCCCAAATAAAATAACTACCACTAGCAACAGAGCATATTCAACAATCCCCCTTCTCTAACCCCTAATAAGAAAAAAACTATTATTTTAGAGGTCTTGTAGCTCCAGCAATTCACGAAACCCAACCCCAATGAGAAAATTTGTTTCTTAGTCCCTCAAATCACCACCGCTAAGGGCATGTTCAGCGTGTCTCTTCGTGCCGTCTGTATACCCATAATTTTGCAAAAAAACCCTTAGCAGAGGCAAGAGACGGGGAGCTCGTCGTCTCATGAAGGGACGACCCGAGCTCGTGCTCCCAGAAGAAATTACCGCCTAGAGTGAAAGCCCTCAATCCCGTGCGGCAAGAGGGAGCGACGATGGCGCCAAACTATTCTTTTCTCATCTCCTTTCCACAGCCTATGAGCCTATTGCCAAGCTTCTTCTCCATCAAATCAATTTTCTCTCACCTCAAATAGACGCTCATCTGTTGCATAGAATAGATGAAGACACGAGTGCTCTGGCTGATGCGAGCTGCGCCGGCGAGCCCGCCCGACCGCCGGGAGCCGGCTGCACTTGGGCCAGTCCACCTTGGCCGCCGCAAAACACACCGATGAGCTGCGCCATGAGCTTCGTGTGAGCTTCAAAGGATAAGCAGCGTATGAGCGTAGTACTGCGGTGAGCAAAAGGAGGAGCCAGGGGCATGTGAAGTGCAAAGAGTATCATGCAGCTTTTCAGTTTCTACAGACTACATGTTTATCTACGTGTTCGCCTCTCCGTCGACGGCTATATGATTAGGAGTAGCACGCTAGTGTGTGTGTTTGGAGTTTTTTTTCCTGAAAGTGGAAAGTTTGCATCATCCCTTGTTTATTTTCCCCTAACATTCATTCTTTACATTACGAAGTTTGATGGGTCTACTTAATTAGTGCGAAGGGTTGTTTGTTTCAACCAAACCGCAACATAATGGTGTACACAATAATGTTCACAATTGATCTTGGCAACATATAAAGCATTAAATTGTTTATAGACGACTTACTGTCTTTGGGTTGTATGACTTGTCTTTTTAGTTGTTTGTATAATAAATTTTAGCCTCTCAGAGACGACCACCCGTCTCTGGGTTGTACATGCCCTAAAAGGGACACCTCTCCTCTCCCAATCCACTATTTTTCTCATTGGGATTGGATTAAAAGATCTTTAAAATCGCAAAACATGTTTTGTATCTCCTCCAATAATAAGTTTTTGGGGTTGCAGTTTTTCTCCTGCTGTTAGAGATGGTTTAAACTCTCCTGGCTCTACCATGAACTTTGAATCTTTTCGTCCATTTTTTTTTGAAATAGAGGAGCCCGCTGAAATTTGGAAGAATTCAAAGTTCCAACAAAAATAAAAATCTAGGAGAAGGTTAAACATGACAGTCGTTGGAATTTCAAATAACATCAATCAAGAGGAAAAAAATAACAGTCTCAACAATTGTTGACACGGGAAGAGACGAACTAGCTGGGGGGACGCCAGCCCAGTCCACGAGGCCGGCGTGAGATCCAATTGGCACGATCGTCTCCTTCCTTTCGGCCGGCAACCTCCGCCATTAAGAAGCTCTAGAGCACACACTCACGGGCAGCGAGAGCAAAGGAGCTCTGACACGCCACCATCCACGACGCTACAGCCCAACCGCTCCTCTACTCTTCTACTTTTCCGCAGAAAAAGCATGCGTCGGCGGCATCGTCTCAACGGCTTGGCTACAGTCTTCGCGTGCACTCTTAAACGTCCCCGGCCGCCACCTAGTATACGCCGGCGACGCACACTCACGCACAGTAGTTACAGTTGTGCTCTGTCTGGCCCGGGCCGCGTCGTGATCCATGGATCATATCATCACCAAGCGCGCCACGGAGAGCGATCGCAACAATGCCGACGGGCAGCCGCCGCCGCCGCCACCGCTGCTCGACTCGCCGCTGCCCACGCCTCGCCGGTCGTGCGTCTCTGTCGAGGCGCTACGCACGCGCTGCCGCCGCGACGCGTCGCCGCTGCGGACGCAGGTGCCGTTCTCCTGGGAGAGCTCCCCGGGCGTGCCCAAGAACAGCGCGTGCGGCAGGGACGACATGCACAAGAAGGCGCAGGCGATGATGCCGCCGCCGCCGAGGCCGCCGCCCGGGCGCCTGCTGCAGCCGTACCTCGCCAGGAACTTGTACTACGGCAACACCAGCGAGGCGAGCAGCGACGACGACGATGACGACAGGTCCTTCTCCGACGCGCTCGACAGGATCTCCTCGCCCGAGCGGACCGGCTCGTTCGACCGCGTCACGTCGAAGCGCTTCGAGGACATCTTCGTCGGCCGCACCTCGAGCTTCGCCAAGGACCGGACGCGAACCCGACACCCTGGCGCGGAGGCCACCGACTCGTCGGCGTCGGGCAGGCATCCGAGACAGCCGCGTCGGGGCAGCACGCGCCGCGGTCACGACGAGGACCGTGACCGTCGGTGGACGCCTAGGATCGTCAACGACAGCGTCCCCATGCAGCTGATGCAGCGGATCAAAATGGACGCGGACGCCGAGGAGATGACCCCAAGAGCCTGTGGCCTCATGGTGTTCTTCCCTTGGAGCGCAAAGCCAGCGGTCTGTGGGTTCAGGAGCCCGGCGGCGCAGCACGCGACGACGACGACTCGCGCCAGAGCCGAGGTGCCTTCACCTTCGCACAGTCGCAGGGTCACCACCACCCTGCGCGACGTCATCAAGGAAGATAGCCAAGCCGATAGCAGCGACATGCCGCCGCCGCCGCCGCGTGGAGAGAAGAAGAGGGGCCGCGACCGCGACGACTTGCCGAGCCGTCGATGGGGCGTGTCGTCGTTGCTTGACACGAGCAAGAAGTACTGCACTGACGCCCGGAAGGCTCTGAGCAAGCTCTCCATCGGACTAGGAGCGGACGGCGGCAGCCCCAGGATTAGCGGCGAGAACAGGAGCGGCAAGCTGCACGGTGGTTTCTCGTCAACGCCGGCGACGCCGCCCGCAAAGTTGACGCAGCTGAAGGCTAACAGAAACTGAGGTGGCTTGAGTGCAGAAATTATCTGCACTTATAGGTATGCACATTCTATATGATCTGATGTCCTGATAGATAGAATAAATAAGGAGTATACTGTATATTTTTGTGAAGTCTTGTGGGTAATCCTATTACTGTTGGGATAATGTGCACAAACTGTCATTTTAGCATGTTATTAGTTCTCCGATCATAAAAAAATGTAAGGGGATACATGGTTTCTACCTCTTTTGTACAGTACAATGATCATTGATATATTGATAGAAGTGGTAGCTGTTGTGATTCGCTAACAATGGCTCCTCGCCACCGCTGTGGATCGCTTGTGTAACTTGGACACTTTGCCTACTTCCTCTTAATGAAAACGGGTTAAACACTCGATCAAGAAAAAAAAATAGAGGTGGTAGGTCAGAACAACTAGGTTTTGGCAAAAAAACCATCTTATGGTGAAGTCGATATATATATTTGTAATATAATATTAATTACGTACAAAAGTTCTTCTTTTGTCACTCAGTCCATTAAACCTCACTTCCACCTCTCTTATTTTGCCACTCACTTTGATCTTTCTCCCTTTCATGGTTGTCCTTCGCCTCCATCCCTTTTCTTCCGTCCCTTGGTTCGACATTTCTCATTTAGTTTAGAATTGCAAAACTTTCACTATCACCACAACACTCATGTGATGGTCTGGTTGACCTTGATTCATCATTTCTCATTTAGTTTGGAGTTGCAAAATCTTCATTTGCATCGCACTGCTTGTGTGGTTGCCTAGTCGACCAAACTCGAGCCAATGCACGACTTGGCACGCACACGTGTAGCTAGACTTCCACATTTTTTAATAACCTCACAACAAATATATACAATAGCCACTTATTTAAGCTTGATCATTTTTTCATATATGATTAATCCTTTATTGTAATCAGCATTTGTTATGGACCTTATTAGGATTAAATTAAAATAAGGTTAGGTCAAGCTTAATTAAATCTAACAAGATAGCTAGGTAATTGTGAGCTTTAGGGCCACAGAACATGATGTGTGTCTCATTGCAATGCGTGAGCAGAAAGAGATATCTGAAGTAATGAAGTTGCTTGTCATATCGAAAAACACAGTGAAATCGAGCAACAACATAATCTAAAGTTTGGTCTCTGAGGATGCAAACGGCTACAATCGTACCAATAGAAGCACAAGGAGAGGGAAAACATACATGTATACTTGATCTGCTTCACCCTTCACATTTCAATTATCCACTTTCAATTTCAAGCCATGCATGGGAGCTTGCTGCGGTGGTGAAAGAGAACAAGATTCGACCGCTTGCAGAGAGCAACTTGCGGTGGAGGGAGCAGATACAAATGGAGTAGGTGAGGTAGGATGTGGTGACAATTAGGGTACACAATGGTGGGAGGAAGAGACGGAGCCAGAGAAACAAATTAAGGGAGGGAGGAGGGCAAGACAAAGAAAATATATGAAAATATGACCTTCAATAACTTATTTTCTTTAAAATAACTACTTATACTAATGGCTAAAGTAGAAGTATATACAAAAGTTGTAGACCATAGGGGGGCCTTGGCCCCTGCTAGCTCCCCTGGTTACACCACTGTGGGAGGGGAAAGTGACGAGAAAGAGAGGAGGCAGTGTGTTTTGATCTAAGCGCACGTTTGACGTAGAGTCAACGCAAACATGACATGGTCCAAACCCCACTTCATGTCAGACGAAATAACTGTTGCGGAGCCCAGGTCCTAATGCTGAACGATTGGAAAAGATAGGGTGCTATTTTCACATGATTCTGTAAGTAGAGTGAAAATTAGATGGACCAAAGAGACGAAAAGTTGAGGATCAAAATGTGGACTTAATAATCCTTAAAAACATGTGGATAGCAGTTTTTTTTCTTGTTTCTTGATTGAAGACGGAACCTTCTGATTCGGACTTGTGCCATTGTGCACTCTTGTTTTGGCCATGTCCAGCTCAGGGCGCTCGTGGACCTGAGAACCGATTCTGTGCTTGAAAATCTAGCGGCCGACTGCCATTGTTGAAACAATTAAACTAGGAAATGACTACCGTAGGGTTGTGGCCGGTTTACCCGCTTGACCTTTGGTTTCTTTCAGCGCCTACATTCTCTCTAGACCTCACGACCTCTGCCATTTTTGGAGCGCTACTACCTTACAAGTCCACACCAACAAAATGCTCCTAGAAACAGAGAGCATTATTGTTACGAGGCCGCTGGTGTTCCTTGGACCCGTCGTCCCGTTGTCCACACTAGCTTGTTTGTTCTTACGGCCATGGATTATCGGAGGAAGCCCGCGGTGTGCCGTGCCCTTCTTGTGCTGCTCATCGTTGCCTCCAGTGAGCGTCGCTGTCGTCCATCCCTGGCTCTTCCATTGCTAGCTAGCTCCCTGTCGCCATGGCGAGCGAGAGCGAGCTCGGTTTTTCATGTGGTAATTTTCGTGCTGTCGTTTCCCTCGCATGCATGCAGGCGCGGCGGTGTCGATGTCGACTGCGGGCTACGACGAGAAATGCTGGAAGGACGACGACCACCACCCTATCTGCGTAAGCAGTGACTGCAAGGAGACCTGCCTGGATCACGGCCACGTGGACGGCCGATGCTCCTGGCAATGGTCATGGAGGCCGTATTGCCAGTGCCTGTTGGCGGACTGCCAATAGACGGGGGAAAAGCTGCGTCGCATGCATGGCGTCCTGGTTGCCTCGCCGGCCGTCACGACGCCGCGACGACGTGCCGCCGCCTGATCCGATCGATCTGTGCGTCGACGTACGTACGTGTCGGCCACAGGCACGTACGGTACGGTAACGTACCAATAGATGCTTCTTCCTTGTTCAGCTATCATCGATGCTGCTAGTGTTCATGGATTCATTCCGAGATCCAAAGTCAGTACGTACGTGCTCTTGTAAGTTTTCAGCTACTGATGTTGTATCCATGGATCTATTCCGATCAAGTAAGTATGTGCTATTATAAAGTTTTGCTGGAGGTTGTACGTAGCCTTAAACTCGGGCCCAAGATGTGAGGCACATAAGCGCCACTGTGCCGTTTCTCCTGCACCACGACAACCTGCTGTGTCATTTTGTCTCGACTACAAACTGCTGCTGGTTCAAGTTGGTTAGATATGCTGAACGGCTGGACCCAAGCACTGACAAAGGGGGCTAGGGCGCGTTTGGTTACCTGCTTCCGAGCAGCCATGAGTCATGGGTGCATCCGTGCATCCGCGATTGGATGGCTCGGCGAGCGCCAGAACCTTAGCTCGTGAGTCGTGACATGCAAACAACCCCACCGAGACGGGTTAATCTCGTTTTCGTTTCTTCGGAGCCGACTCCCCGGGCGCACACCTGTGGCTCAGCTGAGAGTGAGCACAAATGCGAGCCAGCGAACGGACAACTGATGTGTTAGTCTAGTATATATCTACTCATTGAGTCAATCATCAATCAAACAGATAAAAACGTGTTCCGTGCATCAGGCATGTCTCAACTCAGCGTGGTCCGTAGGAACGAGCCAAGCTCTCCTGGTGACCCAACCAATCATCACGCTCTTACGCGACTACTACGATGCAGCCGGGTGCTGCAGGCCCGCGGCAACGCTACCCCTTCTACAGGTGGAGACTGGACTTGGGCGGGCCTTGTGGGGGCACCGGAGCAGCGGATCCCTCGTCGCGAGAGATCGCCGAGTCCCACCACGTGTGTCTTGCGCCCTCGCGGTCGCGGCGCAACCTCCCCGCAGCTCGCGTCTCAAGCCAAACCGCAAGGTTCCATCCGCAACGTGCTAGCGACCCTTTTTCTGCTCGCTAGCGCCGTTGGGTACTGGGACTGAGAGGACTCTCTGGGAGTGCCGAGTGGCGACCGCGGCAGGGTGTCGCCGCGCGTTGCTCCCCGGCTTGGCCTCCTCCCGTGGCGCACACGTAGCGCCTGCCGACAACCAAGTGGCAAAGTGCCGTACGCTACATGAACAGTCTGCCCTGCCTTCTCGTTATCGTCGTCATCATAGCTCGCACCCGTCGGACGTAGATGAACTGAACTAGTAGTAGTCATTAGTTCAACACTTCAACTAAAGTTTAGGTTTACGTGGACGACTGTAAACTTATGTGACACCAAACAGCCATTTCGGCCTTAAACTCGACAAAGAAAACAGTCACTGTCATTTTGATTTTTTTTTTTTTGAGTAGTCAGAGCATGGAAGCGTAGAGCAGGGGTAACAGTAGAAGAATTATGCTACTACAGTACAAAGCATCGGTCCAATCTCCGGTTTGGAGCTTTCCGGGGGAGCTCCAACCAACCTGAAATCTGCCGCTCGGGAAAAAAGAAGAGGCGCCATTGCCATTATGTGCAGAGCGAGAGTGTACTATCCATACTGACCTTCAAACCTTCAACGGCAACTTTGCCCACTGTATTCCGTATCGCATTCAAACGGCCAGGGGAAACGAAGAATTTCTTGCCTCGCCTATTCGCCGTTGCGCGATGGGCGTTTGGCGAACACCTAGCGGCAGCTTTCTTAAACTTTGGCAGCACTCTTAACCAGGCAACATCACAGCAGGTCACCAACCATTCCAATTTCACACAAATGCACGCATACTACAATCCTAACGGTCAATTTTTGCCCTGTTTACTTCCACCCAAAATTTTTCAAGATTTCTCGTCGCATCAAATTTTTAGACGTATGTATGGAGTATTAAATATAGACAAAAATAAAAACTAATTGTACAGTTTAGTCAAAATTGACGAGACAATCTTTTGAGTCTAATTAGGGCACTCACACTGCAGACTCTACCATAGAGTCTAAAGTTATTTATTACCTCAAACGATGTAGACTTGGAGTCTAAATAAGACTTGGAGTCTTATTTTTTCTATCTCTTTCTTCAATAAATATGTTGCCACATCAGCAACATACCATAAATAATATGTAATTAATTGTCTTGGACTCTGTGATAGAGTCTTGCATTGTGAGTGCCCTTAGGCCAGTCTCAATGCATGTTTCATAAGAGTGTCATGCACATTAAATAGAGTGCCACGTAAGCAAAATTGCTGACTTGGCATGGTCATTAAATGAAGGAGTTTCATGAGATGAGAGAGGAGTTTTATCACCATGAAACTCCTGTGGCTCGGTTACCTAGTTTATTTCTTGTCAATTGTGTCATGAAACTATGCATTGAGACTGGCCTTAGTCTATGGTTGGATAATAATTACCACAAACAAACGAAAGTGCTATGCTAAATTTTTTCGTTGAGGAACTAAACACGGCCAAAGATACTATGCAATTAGCTTGTTTAAAATTGCACGCAACTACGGGACCGATACATACACTTCAATTAAATCTCAACTTAGGCTAGTCGCATCCTTTTACCCAAAAAAGTTATTTTATCAAACACACTTCAGATCTGCCTCCAGCGTACGGAGTAGCTTAGGAACGAAAAAGGCAAAGATGTAAGGAACAAACAGCTGTTCTAAATCCTACTGCAACAGCCACCGTTGGAGGCGTTGATTAGCAAATGCTAGAAAAACTGCAAATGGCCACATTCATATTTAGCGACAAATTAACCCTAGCTACCAATTAAGATTAACAACTACACACACGGTTCGTTTCTTATCTCAAGTTTGGAAAGCATCTAATAAGGTTATCAGGTCGTGACCTCTTGGATCTGGGCCGTCAGACGTCCGGCGGCGAGCAGTCGGGGCATCGGACGAGGCCGTTCTCGTTACAGCCGGCGCAGGTGCGGAAGCCGCCGCCGCCCTTGACGCTGTACCGCTTGTGGCTGCCATTGCAGCTGCCGCAGAGCACGTACCGCTCGCCGCCGCACCGGCCGCAGACGGCGAGGGAGGAGGCGGCGACGGCGCCGGCCACGACGCGGCGGAGCTCGCCGGCCTCGTGGAGGCGCCGGACCTCGTCGGCGCCGCCGAGGTGGCGGCCCCCGACGAAGACCTGGGGCAGCGTGACGCGCCGCGGGGACGCGAGGCGCGGGAGCAGCGCCGCCAGCTCCTGGAGGTAGCGCGGGTCCATGGCGAGGTCGCGCTCGTCGACGGCGACGCGGAGCCCGCGCAGGATGGCGCGCACGGCGCGGCAGTCCTCGTACGTGCTGCGGACCACGTGGAGCGAGGTGAAGTAGAGCACTACGCGGCGGTCGGCCTCGGAGGCGCCGCCGCCGCCGCCGCCGTCGGCGGCGGACGGCGGCGCCTGGAGGGTGCGGAGCGCGCGGAGGGCCGAGGCGGCGACGCGGACCCGGTGGAAGACGCGGACGGAGGAGGACGGGGAGCAGGGCGCGGCGGGCGGCGGGGAGGGCGTGGCGGCGTCGGACAGGAGCAGCGCCTGGAGGTCCTTGAGTGAGGGCGAGGAGAAGGACAGGCGCGGTGAGGCGGCGGCGATGAGCGCGGTGGAGGAGGAAGAGGTGGAGGTGGCGGAGGAGGGGGAGGCGGATGAAGGGCGCGTCTTCACCCAGGGCAACCACATGGGAGGAGATGGGCGAGCGGAGGCCGGAGATGGGGACGAGGGGGAGAGGCGGGGATTTGTTCGTTTTTGCGGGCGGGTTGCTGTTCTGTGGCCCTCGAGTTTTTTTTGGCACGCTCTGTTTTGCGCTCGGATCAGGTTAGGTTTGGAATTTGAAGGGGGAGAGCATTCTCCCTTTTTAGCCCCTGTATTTTTTTTATTTGCCATTCACTTGGAAAGGAACTTGAAAGATTTTACATATCCTAGCAGGTTAAGCCGTTAAGGATAATTCTTCGCCTAAGTATACATGACGCATCGGGTACCCTCGCTTCGAGTTGACTTTTGCTTAGGCCTGTTGAATTGCTTGGCCTAGAGCTAGAGGATCCTTAAGGTATACTGTATGCAACATTGTATAAAGAAATATATTTTCTCCTTTAAGTTTGGCAAGAGTAGAGTACCATGGTAAAGGACATCAAGGACCGGACTAACCTTTCAGGTTCTGTGACTTTTTGTTTATAGATGTCACACTTTGTGTTAGACCTATTAGTGTAAATAGTTCAAGCATATTTGGATCAACTAACACTGTTAAGGCCTTGTTTAGTTCGCGAAAAGAAAATTTTTTTATGTCACATCGAATATGCTAGCACACATTTAAAGATTACGTAGACTAATCAAAAACCAAATTATATGGCTCGCCGGGAAAATGCGAGATGAATTAATTCGTTATTAGCACATATTGGTTATTGTAGCAATTATGACTAATTATGAACTAATTAGGTTTAAAAGATTCGTCTCTTGATTTACAACCAAATTGTACAATTAGTTTTTTCCCTCTACATTTAATGCTTTATGCATGTGCCGAAAGAATCGATGGGATGGGTGAATAGTTTTTGGGTGGAAAACTAAACAAGGCCTAAGTTGCTAATAAAAATTGTAGCAGATCCAACAAGCCAGCTTATTGCTGAACTAATAAAAAACCAACAACTAACCAAAGCAGTAATCCATTAGTTGTCTCTAACTAGCTAATAGCAGCTAATAGGGACATTTACATTAATAATAACCAATAACTCACCTAACTAGCTATAACCTAAGTGGTTCTCTATTAGCCATCTTTTTATTAGCTAGATTTATTTTTCTATTAGCTAACTAATTGAACTATTAGTAAGAGTTGTTTGGATTCACAGTGGTTGGATAGTTGGTTGCAGGTGGACTATTAACACCCCTCCACTAGCTAAAACTGTTCATTAGCAGCCCCCTTAGCTAATACTCCCTCCACCCGCAAAAGAATTTGGTGTGTTAAGATCTTCACCTACCAAACCCAGGTGCTAACTATTATTACTAATGGCTCGAACATACTGTTATCGTTAGTTGCAATATTTGGTGAATTTGAAATGGTCATATTCCATCCCCAAGGTTGTTCAGTACAAGCTTTCAAGGGTTTCTTTATTCATGTATTTGCATTGGTTATTTATGATAACAAATAAAAATACCTTCTCAAATTTTGGAGTGGCTAGATTCACTTGTATAATTGTATTTCTTATTTTTTCTATTGTTATAAACCTTTTAATTTAATTGAAATATAGAACCAATAGGATCTTCCCCCTGGTGTCCGGTGAAAGATAAGGACCAACCCAAAGCTGGCATAGCCTGAAGCTAGCTTGGAGCCTAATAAATTACCTCCTCCATCCTAGAATATACATTTTTAGCATAGTGTTAAGTTAAACTTTCTTTAAATTTGACCAAATTCATGTAAGAGATACTAATATTTGCTTTAAGTAAATATATATAATTAGGTTGATTACCATGAGATATATTTTTGTAGTATATTTCTTTATATGGTTATAAATGTTGTTATTATTTTCTATAAAATTAGATAAAATTTAAATAGTTTGACTTGGACCAAAACTAGAGTTGTATTGCACGTATCGATTCTAGGACAGAGGTACTACTGAGGTAAATTCTTGGAATTTTTTTTGCTCCTATATGAATTAATTTGGCTGCTACTCTTTCCCTTTAATCTTGAATTCTTTACTTGAGCAAGAAACATGAGTCGTCTAATAAAACTACATAAATCATCAAGTATGTTTAAAAAAAGTGTTGCTTCATTAATCATCGCATGGACTGCGTAACTTGGTATAGGATGGAAAACCAGGTGCTTTTATAAATAAACTTTGTACACATCGGCCGAGATTTGCAGAGAATTTACACGAAAAGAGTTGATCGATGATGCACAAAACAATATAAACAATAGAGTTGCGTCAACTAACCATCATACTGGGCTGTGTACATCCTTATGTAGAGGCCGGATCTTATATCCATTATCTTAAAAAAAACTAACCATCATACTGTGATGTCTGAATATTTGTCAAACATCGTCACTAAAAGATGATGGACCCTTGTCACAGTGTCACCCTAACATAGGCCTTGTTTAAATTCAAAATGATTCTAGATTTTCACACCATAACACTTTGTTTGTATTTGATAATTATTGTCTAACCATTGAGTAACTAGACTCAAAAGATTTTATGTCGCAAATTACAGTCAAACTGTGTAATTGAATATTTGTTTATCTATATTTAGTGTTCTATATATATGCCGTAAGATTTAATGTGACGAAAAATTTTAAAAAGTTTTTTGATTTTAGAGGCCATAGCATGTGCTAATTCCAGTCCAGGGAAATGGAATGCTCGCAAGGTGAATACGGAAGAGCGGGGGAGGAGGGGTCCGCCGGGCGCCCTCAGCCGTTGGACGCGGTGGTCGGTGCTGATTCGCAGAAAGCATGGCCCAGCGTGTGCGTGTCTTCTCTCTCTTGTTCTATACAATACCGTAGAGTCACTGATGAGTGTACCCTGCTGTTTCTTAATGGCAAACATGTGAGCTTAGCTTCGTCCTCCCTCCGTCCATTCAATATTTCAGTGCAAACCCCACCACACTGTCCCGGTCCTCGTGGGTCACCTTATCTGTGTGATTGGCATTAAAGCCTGTGTGTGTGTGGATGAAAACCTAATCACAAAACTAAGGTTGTTACCAGTGATGAGTGTTTTAAGTGATCTTGTCAGCTCCATCATTATTAGTAGTTCTTGTATACAATGATGAAATACGTAGAGTGTAACTCATGACATGTTGGCTTTCCCAGTGTCTCCGCCGCTGGTTGGCGCAGCACAGTGAAATTATTGCGTGTCTCCGCCACCGCGTACTGTACGTGCAATAGGACAATCAACGACGCAGCAGGCCTGGCTGGTGCACAGCACTGTGAGGCAGTTTTCCAGATCGAATTCGCTGCTTGCCTGTTTGTCTGGATCGCACAGCTCCCCTGAACCGCCTCTGCAATGCAACGGCTGTCAGCTGGCGACTACCGAACTGCCACTGTACGCTACACGTTGGAGGTCTGGACTGGACGGCAATGCTTCCAAGCAACGGGTGACGAACGGAGAGGAGGGTGATGGCAACCAACAGCAAGGACGCCACCCGCCAGTTTCGATCTCCTGGTTCCAACTTCCAAGGGGCAACAGTCTATCTTGGCGCACGCAAACAAATCTTTGCTGATTTTTACCTCCGGACAGGTGTTTAATTAGGAGGTTGGAAGCCGCGCTTAGTGCTCGATCCCAGGAGCTACTTGCATTGACCAGTGACCACCGACTGCTCAGAAATACTAGCAGCGAAGACAGCACGCACTCTGCTAGTGTTAAACGCTAGCCGGGGCTATTGCTGGTCCTGCTGCCGGTCCGCCACCATGAGCATCGAGCAGCATGTCAATGCGGCATGCTCCGCCCACGTGACGGTGGGTGCCCCGAAAGTGGAAAGGCTGCACGCTGCAAAGGAGTCTGGAGTCTTGAACCTCACCTCACCTTTGCATACACGCACACGCGGCACACCTTCGCCGTGAAATTATTTGGTGGCGACTGCCCTCCTCCGTCCAACCAAAACCTGGCGCGACCATGTGCATGTCCTGACGTCCTGCACGGCTGCCGCCACCACCGACTTTTTTGGGATGACCTAATTGCGCGCGGAGCAAGCAGACCATTACTGGTCGGTTCGATCAGTCAATGAGCGCTCAGCACTAAGAAAATTGACGACACGATTGACAAATACTGAATTGATTGGTAAGTCTTTAAGATAAAATTGATAAAATTATCATAGACATCTTATTATTGATGAAAATGTTATCTTTCACTGAAAGCACAAAGCACGTAAACTCTAATCCTGTGAGTGTCTTTAAAAGCTAGACTGACAAATCATTGAAATGAGATTGATCAAGTCACTATAGATACTAGTAATTACTAGGCTACAGGCCCTTTGGGGGTTTTTTTACTCGAGTTTTTGTTGTGTCGTAACATGTTTATTTTAGAACCGGTTTGATCCACTATATATTGGTACTACCAATTAGCATCTATGAAACTCTAAACCTGCTAACGAAACTAGTAAGCAGAGCTCTAGCTAAGAGGTAGGCCTTGTTTAGTTCCGAAAAGTGAAAAGTTTTCGGTACTGTAGCACTTTCGTTTGTTTGTGACAAATATTATTCAATCATGGACTAACTAGGATCAAAAGATTTGTTTCGTGATTTACAGCTAAACTGTGTAATTGGTTTTTATTTTCGTCTATATTTAATATTTAATGCATGTGCCACAAGATTCGATGTGACGGGGAATCTTGAAAACTTTTTGGTTTTCAGGATGAACTAAACAAAGCCGTAGTTGTAATAAGTCTGTTAGATCCACTAGCACTAATTTTAAACACTAAATATTAGTATTAGTAGATCTAAACAACATTAATTAAAGACGAAGAAGGTGAATTATATGGAGGGGGAAGGACGTTGAATCCTGAGGTCCTGACGCGTTAGTTGGCGTCTCATTTGTTAGATCCAAACTTCAAACGAATGAGCCCTTGATCATTTTGAAGGAAGAATGGGAATGTGACAGCTTGTAGCAAGGGGCAGACAGCTCCGTTCAATTTACCGAAGTTTGGGTTCGTCGGACCACAAGGTCATCGCCCCATTTGGGGGAACTGGATGCATCGGCCCAAACTAAACTGGGCCTGAAAATCCAATCATATATGCCACAACCACAACATCGATACCTACCTGACCGTCTGAAGTCTAAACCCGATGCGACAGAACAGTAAAGAAACTAGTAAAACTTTGGGTTTATCATTGAACCAGTGATATATTTGTCTAATTTATCTACACATCACCGAACGCATCTAATCTAAATCGAAATGAAAACGGGTGGATATATAGCTCTTCACATCTTTTATCTTTTATTTTGTAAATTAGCTAAGCAAAAATAAAATTAAAACTCTGCGTTTGCCGGGAGTCGAACCCGGGTCTATTGCTTGGAAGGCAATTATCCTAACCGTTGGACTACAAACGCTGCGTTGAGTATTAACAGCGAGTACATTTTATTCAAAGAAGGAACATGTTTCAGTACAACACGAAACTGCAGTATACGTTTCAGTTAGCCAAGCATTTGCGAGTTTGTGCTACCGCTTCCACATGACGTACGATGCATAAAAACGAGGGGTCAGAGTTGTTGCGTAGCGGCAGGAGACGCAGGAGAGGTTTTTTTTTCCCCACTCCCGAGTTCCGACCGGGGCCTGCGGGCAGAGAGGCCGCGGACGCGGCCAAGCCCCGCTTTTGTGCCGATTCGTGCGCGACAAACGCCAATTTGAGGGGGAGGGCGTCGGCACATGGCTGCCCTGCCCAGCCGCGGCGGCGACACAGGCCGGCCGAGCGAGATCGCGTGAGCCGCGAGGAAGATGCATGGCCTGTGGGGGCCTGGACCCCTGGAGGCCTTTCACGAGGGCACTGTAGTGCGCGCGCTGGGCGCTGGCTGCTTCTTCACCCGGCGTGCGTGAGCGTGACTCGGCAGTCGCCAGCCGTCTTCCGAACGCGACGTGTACTGTACGCGCTCGTACCGGGGCGGCCGGGGGCCTGCTGCTCGACCTCGATCGTAGGCGTAGCTCTGCTCCATCATTCCCCAATGGTCCCCTTGTTTATCATGCAATCGAGGGCCACAACGGATCCAGCCATCCATGGAATCCGCACGGACTTATGTGCGGACCTGTAGTCATCGAAGCTACCTACCGGGGGCGTGCATGGGCGTATGATGTGGTCTGCTCAATGCTCACGCCATCGCAGTGGCACAGAAGATCAACATTCCTTCCTTGCCCATCCAACACAGCCAGCCAGCGTGACAAGAAAAGCGTCGCCCTAGGTAACCCATGCTGCATCGTTCCACTGCCCCGGCCACTGCTTCCATACTATAGTCTCTCTCGTGCAGGTGCAGCGAGCTCCCCTCTCCCCTTCGTTCCAAGAAATGGCCGCGGCGGAAGCAGCAGCCTCCTCCGCGCCAGCTCCCGAGCGTCGTCTCCTGGAGGTGGAGGAGGACGAGGTGGTGATCGACTTCAAGCCCAACGCCAAGTGCCGCGCCGACCTCCGCCTCCGCTCGCTGCACCCGTCCCTCCCCGTCGCCTTCAAGGTGCAGACCTCCTCCCCGCTCAAGTTCCTCGTCAGCCCGCCGCGCGGCGCCGTGCCGCCGCTCTCCACGGCGTCGCTCCGCGTCGTGCTCCGCCCTCAGGCGCACCCGCCGCCGTCCTTCCCGCGCTCCCGCGCCGACCGCTTCCTCGTCCTCTCCTCGCTCTCCGCCGCGCGCCTCGACTCCGCCGTGGGCAGCGACGACGACGACGTCAGCGCCGTCCGCCTCCGCGTCTTCTTCGGCGGGCCGTACCTGCTCCGCCTCGCCGCCGACGCCGGGGACGCCGCGGCCGTGCGCCTCATCCTGCGCAGGCAGCCGCACCTGCTGCCGTTCCTGGACCACCTGCAGGCCGCCGACGCCGCCGAGCAGTGGGCGCCGCTGCATGCGGCGGCCGCCAGGGGGGACTGCGGGGAGGTGAGGCGGCTGGGGCCTGACGCGCTGGCCGCGCGTGACCGCGAAGGGAGGACGGTCCTGCACGCGGCGGCCGCGGCCGGCGAGGCCGAGGCGGTGGCCGTGCTGGTGGACATGGGCGCCGACACGTCGGCGGTCGACGCGCGCGGGAGGACTCCGCTGGACGTCGCGCGCGAGAAGGGATACGTAAGCGATCCACTTCGAATCTACCTGCTTGTCCTTGTTACTGTCCTGTACCAACACTCACTCGCGCAACGAATTCGGATGCTGCTTCTTTATTAATTAGCCGGACAACCCTTGCGTTAAAACCGCATATACTAACCTGTCACTAACGAACAGAAACACGAGAAGAGACACAAGGAATCACGCCATGGACCAGCCTCAGTCCGCACGCAACGCAACTTGGCTTTACGTGAGCCGCGTAGGTGTGCTCGTGAATCATGATAGGAACGGGCCGAGAGCAGGACGTACGGGCGATAGTATTAGCTAATTAATGCAAGGTTATTCCTCGTCCATTTGGTGTGTGTAACGGCGGTGTTGTTTTTGCTGAGTGGTGCATGCAGCAAGAAGTGGTGGACGTCCTGGAACGGTGGGAGCTGGTGATGACGGCGGCGAGGCGAGGCGACCTCGGGAGCCTCGAGTCCCTGCTCAGCAAGCGCGCGGCCGTCTGCGGGCGCGACCAGTACGGCCTCACGGCGCTCCACCTGGCGGCGATCAAGGGCCACTGCGACGCGATCGCGCTGCTCGCCGGGTCGGGCTGCATGGACGTCGAGTGCGAGGACGTGGAAGGGCACAGGCCGCTGCACCTCGCCGTCGAGGGCGGCCACGCCGAGGCCGTCGAGGTGCTGCTCGACATGGGCGCCGACGTCAACGCCAGGACAAGGCGCGGCGCCACGCCGCTCCAGATGGCGGAGGCCATGGGGTACGAGGCCGTCGCTCAGCTTCTGTGCGCTAGAGGCGCTGAGGTGGCTGCCGCACCGGCGTTGTGCGTCGCATCGTCGTCTTCGTCGTCCATATCGTGCGCCTGATTTGGTTTGCCGGTTTCAGAAGAGTTGGGAGTGTTGGACGGACACGAAACTGCACTGTACTGTATAGTCTAAAAATAGTTCTGCTTTCTTGGGAGAGAACAGCTCCTTATTTAAGGGGACGGTCGATTGGCTGCCTTTGCGTGCTATACGCAGTGTGCTGGTGGGGAAAAAAAGCATGCAATTGCAGCGCTTTACATGTTGATGTTATTGTTTATGTTGTGTATTACTATGCAAGAAAACATTTACTGTTCCTCACTCATCATATTATTCAGCTTAGAAAATATAAACAAAAGTAGCATTTGGCAAAACTTGGAACAGCAAACTAAATAAACACCCTAAAATTGCAAAAATCAGATCAACAGTAGTACACAGATTAATCAGTTCTTCATGCGAATACGATTCCAGTTTCTAGCACGGGAGAAGAGTTAAAATACCAAGCGTTCATGGTCCGCCAATATTTTGCTCTCACTATAAGAGAGAACCGAAGTAAGTTTTGCTCCATATCACAGTTTGCAGCCAACTTGTATGCTCTCAGCTATAAGAGGGAACCGAACTACCCAAGTTTTGCCCCATACCAAAGTTTGCAGTCAACTTTGTAATCATCTAATGTAGCTACGGAGAAAATGAATTAAGCACTCTCCCTGTACTATCCAGAACATCAATGACAACTGAAAGTTATATTTTGTTAGACTATACTATATCAGAATGATACATGATTTAGTTCAGACCTTCCCTACCAGCATTGAGATGTTTTTTTTTCTTGGTTTTCTTTTAGGTATATCAATTCCACACTATTACGAGCACCATGTCCTGGAAAATGATCGAATAAAGGAGCTTCTTCTTCCTGCATCAGATAGATAGACTCAGATGCTAAGTAGATGAATAAGAATAACCGGTACTATTGCTGTTTACAATTGGCGATAGAGTAAACTTTCGGATTAAATGCTTACCAGTAAAAACAAGCACCAATCCACCGGTTGAGGATAAAGACACTATGTCAACAATTTTATACAAGAACTAGAAAGAAGCAACGGCTTCAGGATTAACGCAAGATGGCCTCCTTGCATTGTAGTAGAAATGGGCAATCATTTGAACCAGCTCATCTGCAGTCCTTATCTCTGTTGAATATGTGAAAGACAATCACGTTGTGACTTATTAGTAGAACTCTTGGCAACTGAAACTTCAAGGATCACAAATGGTGGCAATTTATTCAAATTTTCCTTGTGAAATTTATTAAAGTTTCCTGTTTTTGAGGACTTTTCATGGAAAACAAATTGAGAACAAAATAGAGAAATACAGGAGGGGTCTCCTTGTCATCTTGACACTGGTGAGGAAGGGCCTGTTTGGCTGGTAGAAACCACAAAAAACCCTGCCAAAGGATCCAAATCTAGGCGTTTCAAAACAGAAATAGGCTGAAATGTTTCTCCTTTTTACATTGCAAGTACAGGATAAATTACTCCAAGAACCAGTTAGCCAAACGATTATCCAAGAAACAAAAACCCTACCAAAGAAACATTTCGTGGATAATTTGTAACAAAAAAAAAACTGTTTTTCAAGAAACTGGATCCCTACCAAACGGACCCAGAGAATAGCGCTGGAGATGACGTGGAGGGAGTTAGAGAGGAAAGGACTCCATCCATGCCTGTCACGCCCGCTATGTGAAAAGCTCCTCTGCCTGATCAAGAACATACGAAAACCATCCCCATCTGAGTTCCTCAACTCTTCTCTGTATCTCAAGGTGTCTGCCAAGTAACCTTCATCCAGAATTCCAGATGAGTGCTGCTCCAGCAGGATGGGCCAGAAGCCCAACAGCATCCTTCCAAGCACTGGTGTTGCAGCCCATGCAGAGCCATTGGCCTGCATCTGTTCAATGTCAAGGACTGGTGTTTGGTGGATTTCAATTGGGTTGGATTGGTCCTGTGTGTTGGTTCTAAACTTGTCATCATTTCGATCACTGACTGTTTTGTGCATCAGTGTGACCTTGCACAGATTGAATTGATCACTGCTCCTCTTAAGGTGTACGCAATAGCTGGTCGTTGTGTATCCATGGTGGTGTTGTGTTACATCTCCTAGGTATCAAGCTTGTCTGGCAGCCTGCCACAGGGCAGAAGAGTGGTGTTGTATCTCCAAGATAAAATACCGGGATCCTGCAGCAACAATGGGAGTGTAACTGTTCTCTGGCACAGTGATAATCATGCTTCACCATCTGCTGACTTTGACTGTGAGACTAAACTCCATCCTTTTTGCTTATCGATGATGTTGCACTAGGAACTAGTGGACACCAATTAGTATATAATGCATATTATTGGTAAATCAGAACAGTAGCAGTAATTAAATAAGGCAGAATGGTGTTTAGCTGACAGTGCAATGGCACAAAAAGTTGTTAAGTGAGAACTTGCTGTCTCAACAAATGCATCCCAATGGATGCAGTAAGTTCCCAACATCTATTCCCGGAGATAGGACACCATTTTCCTACAATCTGTAACAAGACATCCGACAAGGTTGAGGACCGGGAGATAGGACGCACGTGCCAGCCAAGTCCACACATCTCAGAGAAGAGTAATCAGGACTGGTCACACCAACAAAGAAAGCGGTCCACAAGCCAACTGGATTGAAATCAATGCAAACCAATCCAGCCAAATCAAATTCACTAACATTTGTCCACAACACTGTACTGGTAGAGCAACCAGCCAATCAGGACACACAAGTAGTGCTGCTAGAGAGTGAATATGTTAAGAGGTGCTCCCTAACATGGCGCAGAAAACCAAGCATGAGTTTCAAGCAACTTTCTTCATAGAAGTCTTTTGCATAGCAGGATGGATCATTTGGATTGGAAGCAAAAGAACTCTCATTTTTCAGCGAAGTCTCATTCTTCAAGGCTGCAAGACACCCGGGTCTGTTTGGTTCATGACCTGGCAGGCAGCCTGCCAGGCAGTGATCCTGGCCACCAGGCAACCGGGCGTGTTTGCTTGCATCCCAGGCAAGTCTTCCTGGCATGAGAGTTGTCCCCAACCGTCCGATTTCGGGCACGTCCTGCCTGGGAGTCCACAAAGCAAACATACCCAAATCCAACGGCCTAGGATTGTTGCCTGACAGGCAAACCTGCCTGGGCACAGAAAGCAGAACCAAACACGCCTGAACTTTCACTGCCGTTACACAGGATTCAAGGGCCTTTAGAATTGTCCTTTTGTTCTTGAATTTCCTCTCTTTCTGTAGGTTGTAGTTGTTTCAGTCCTATGTTTCCTGTATAGATCATTTTCTCTTCTTCAATTGTGTAACAATTTTTCACCTCTATTTTTATGTTTATATGTTTTTTTACAACAGTAGGAATTTCCTCTATTATTTTGCCTTTTAAACAAAGAGGTGCTCCCCTGATCAGCACTGCAGGCTGATGTCGCTGGTGCAGTGACGCTGGGGCTGGAACAGAACTGGATGGACCTTTCTGCAGGAGATGAGACCTTTGGAGGTAGAAGAAAATGGAGGAATTCCAACGGAAACCCTGTTCAGGAGCTCACCCGTATGAGCCACATGGGCGTATAAATTGGGCTGGAAATGTGTCCTTTGCTCTATTGTGAAGAGGATCAAGTGACAGATCTCCTTTTCTCTCCAAACTTCTAACCGGAGTTTTCTCTTCCTCCCAAATGTCACAGATGCTAAGTCTGTCTCACCTCTACCTCTCTATTTTGTTTCCCAATTAATTTCCCATAAGAAGAAAGGTAATCCTCAGTAAAACTTTACAGAATTCTCACGAGGACAATTCAAACTATTAAAAATATAAGGGGTGGCTAGGTTAGGGTATTAGTTTGACGTACCTTTTTCTCTGTATAAGATCTTGTTTCCCCTAAGGAACAATAATTGTGGACATTCTCTTACTTGAAGTGCATATGCCAAATCTCTCTCAATATTTATATCAACTTTGACTGTCTGTTAAACAAATCAAAACTTAGGACCTGAACAAAGACCAGAGTAACCCGGCCAAATAATCAAAGATGCTATTCAAACTTACCCGAGGAGGTAAGCGATCTTTAGCATTCCAGTATACCTTAGCAGCCTTTTCCAATTCTTGAAGAAACTTCCAATTGTCAGCAGCCCTGCAAACCACAGCATCATGCAGGGTTCAATACTAAACAATCAAAGCCTCCTGCAAATAAACTAATAAATTTCACCCTAAAGATTGTGAGGAATTCCAGAAAGTGAAGCCTGTTTTGCCGTTTATTTGTCAGTAACAGGACAGTTCTGAATTTTCTAGGCTTGTTTGATTCAGACTTCACAGACATCCGGATTAACAAATGCAAGCTTAAATGGTGGTTGAATAGCACAAGCCGCACTCCAAACATAATGCCAACAGTTTACGAATCAAAATTAGATAGGGATGGATGATTTTTACCTGTTGTAGCGCTCGAAGACTAGGACGACTAAGGGGCTGGGGTGGAATGCGAAGCTCTCCCACTCCAAGCAATTGATTTCCTTGACCCACCCCTCGTCGACCTCCCCTTCCCAATCGATCTCCACCCCGTCCACCGTGACATTTCTGATCGAGTGCTTGTCGAAGTACTCTGACGCCCGGATCCCCCACCCGACATCAGCATCCAGCGGCCAGCTCGGGTCCTCTTCTTCCACCACAGGCTTCTGTTCTCCCTCTCCCTCTCCCTCCTCCTCGTCTGGTACTTGCTCCTCCTCGGCCTTTGGCTTCAGGATGTCGCCTTTGCCCTCGAGGACGTCGGGGTTGCGCTCCCGGATGGAGGCGAAGACCTGCTCGAGGCGGCCGCGGACGAAGTCCTCCACGGCCACCGCTTCGCTGCGGCGGCCACGGCGCGGCTTCCGGGGTTTAGTCCTGGGGAACCCCGCCTCGGTGGAGTCATCCGGGTTCCGGCTGCGGGCCTCATGTGTGGGCTTTGGTGGTTCGGGATTCGAGGTCGGCTTCGGAGGCCGTGAAGACGAAGAAGACGGCGGAGGAGCGGATGAGGCGAAGATGAGCTTGCGGCGGCGGCCATGGCTGCAGCCGACAGGGTTCCAGCTGGCGCTGGGGGTTGAGGGTTTAAGGGCGGTGAGGGTGGGGAGACGAAGCATTGTGCGCGGCGAGAACGGGCGCGAGTATGCGGCGGGGTTTCGCCGGCCGGCGGGTGCGCTCGTGCTATCCGAATGATGGTTTCTCCTCCGCCGTTGGTTTCGTGATCTTCTCAAATCCAACGGTGCTAGCGCTTGTAGCCTCGTGCACCTGCACGCAGCACGCTGCACGCATGACGAATGTGAGGAACCTCCAAAATTAGAGCAAATGGAGTTTTTCGTATTGATATAAAAAAATATTTTAGTTCTTTCAAGTAGATCTTTATATATTATATCATCCACTATTCTCGATTTCTCGTTCTCTAAAAAATAGAGAACTGTGTTTTCTATCTAGATTCCAAATAAGATATAGAAGTTGAGTTATCGAACGGTGATGCAGCGATTTTTATTACAATAGCTCTCTCAATAAAGATTTAGACAATGAATTTAAGAAAACTACTTTAGAGATGCTGCTATCGCCACATAGCAAAATACATGGGCTGTTTATGCGTAAGATACATCCATCGTAAGAAGCCACTAACCATCACTTGTCACATACCATGGTTCTCGGGCTATACCTGAGCAAATTGGAGCCTGACGGATTTTGACTCGCCCACAAACCTTACTGGACAGAGCCTGGACACAAATCTCATTGCCTAGAAAATTTTTTCTTGGCCTGAACCTGGTCCGGAATACTATGGGCTCACACATTTTATGCTTTTGAGCAATCTATGTGTGCACACCGATAGAGGGAGTTTCACAAACTTTATCATGTCCCCTTTGCCTACATTGTAGTGTGTTGACATAAATTATGCACTTATCAACAAATACTAGATCCCCAGGGGCTCAAAAAGACCAAGACACAAAGTGGAAAGAGGCCCAGACAGTGAGGCCGACCAACAAAGTCAACTATTTAGTTTTGACACTCGCTCTTCGTCCAAAAGACCCATGAACAACTCTCGGGGAGATCTATCGTGAAGATGTATAGTGGAGATACCGTAGGACCAACAATGCAGTAAGGCAACTTAGAACATTGTCAAATCTCATCAAGAGATGCGTTGGACATCATAGGGTTGGAAAACGTTTGAGGCATGAGAAGTGAGAAGAGGATTGTAAATTGTTTTTTATCGATTATGTGTGATTACCTCGATCTATTGTGATCCTCTGGTACATGTAGAGCGAGTGTAGAAAACCCCATTCCACAAAAAATTTGTAAGTTATTCATGAAATCGAACAAGTTTCCATCAATTAGATTTAAAACTGACTCAGACAACTAAAACCGGCTCATGCCGATTTCAAAACCAGCTTAAAGGGCCGGTTTCAAAATCAGCCTTGCCCAAATCCACCAATTTAAGTCTAATTTATTTCAAATTTTAATTATTCCAGTTTAAATGTGTTTCGACCCTATTTTGCTGTCAACAGGGGCGGAGTCCAGCGGTGGCAAAACTGGGCTCCCCCTTGCCCAAAACGAAATTCGCATGTACTTTTCAGCCCATGCAAAGGATGCCCAATAGCCCACGCTGTGCAGTGGACTGCAGGAGCACTGCCGAGAGCAGTAGCTTCACGTCATTTCTTCAATCTCCAATCTTTTGCCCTTTTTTTCTCTACGCATTGGTTTTGTTAGATTCAGACTCAAATTTTGACTAGATGTAATTTCTTAATTAGGTATCAATGGTTTGTGTGAAAACTCTGTCTCGCCATTCATTTTACAAAAGGAAACGAGATGAGATGTTGGTGAAAAGGAAGATCCTTTGAGGCTCCTCTAGTACTTCAGCTAGGTGATTTGGAACCCCAAAGGCAAGAAGAAGATGCGGAAGCAGCAGCAGCAGCTCACTTAGATGAATTGGATGCGGAAAGGAGTAGGAGGGATTAGCAGGATGTCAAAGATGCAGAGTAGAGTCGAGGCTAATTGTTAGGACAGATCAATGTATTATGCTAGTACCATATAGAAAGTTAAAGCTCGGACGGCTTCACAGTAAGCAGTCATATTGTTTGACTGAACATAGTACTTCCTTTCAGGATTAGCAGTAGGAGCTAAAGTTTAGATGTCTGTCAAGTTGCCACTGGCTATCAACACAATGCCTAGTAGTACATGAAAAACTCAATTCATGGTTCTTTTTGAGTCAAGATTTGTGTCTACCTCACATCATTAGCTCGAGGCGTCAAAGGCCATGTCGATGAACATGCGCAGCGTGTCAGAGCAACGCACTTGGGCTCGCCGAGGCGGGCGTCAGGTCATGGTCAGCCGGTGACAGGAACTCCGATCTCAGGCTGGGGTAGGCAGCTGGATTGGCGTCGCCCTCGCCCGGCACTAGGTCAAGCTCTGATGCACCGTGTGCCCACAGCTGCGCGCCTGTCTGTCTGCCCCCTAATCAAAGGAGCTCCGTACTGAAGGAGTCTAGAGACAGGGATTAATCTGACTTGTCAACAGATGGCCCTTCACAGTTCAGAATTCAGCAAGTGCCTTTCAAGATGCATAACGAATATGGAGTACGAGAGTTACTATGTCTAGAACTGGAAATTTGCATAAAACACTTTTAGATATACAGTTCCATTTTTAAGTAACCTAGCAAAAGCCTAGATTGAGGATAACTGAGTCCAAGAAATTGCACATAATTTTAAAACAGGGGTATAAGTTTCAGTGTTCTCTAATTTGAAATGGCAATTCATATAACTTTACAGTAGCGCAAAACTCTTAACCATATCATGCTATATATGGTTAAGAGTTTATATAGAAAAATAAAGAAAAATAAATCAATCTTTCTCTAGGGGCAGCCTAAATGACAACCATATCTGAGAAAAAAACAAGATGTCTCTAAAATCATTTATATAGTAGTAGTGTCTACATATTTAATTGTAGGGGCTACTTGTGTGCATGTTTGTAGTGGTGAATTGCTTGCCTGTATGTGAGTATCTATGTTCTTTATTATGTGTTTTTTGAAACTTTTTTTACTTTGATTTGATACAATTCTTTAACTTAATAGATAATTTGCAAGAATAATATGCATGGTGTTATTTTTGAAATGAGATGTTTAAATATCTCATATTACTATTAATAAATGGGCCATTAATTTCTAAATATGAGATTGTTACTTTGTTGCTCTTTTGAATGTTTAGTGGTAGCACCGTAGCTTGCGTGCTAACAACTCTGTTATATAAACACTGAATATTTTATCCACCCACTCAAATCTTCTAATAATAAGGCCTTTTTGTAGAGCTCTAACTCAAAAAATATGGATTTTTGGAGAGCTAATTCATATATGTAGCTCTAAAAAATAATAAATTTGAAGCTGGGGTACGTCAAGACTATTGAGATGAATAATTTTGTGTATAATTAAGAGTATAAATATAAATATTTAGATCACTTTAATTTTGTTTACAAACTACAAATCCATCATAGATCTAAAATCTGAATTGTGCTAAACAGACTCTAAATCCACATGTAGTGCATGGTAGGTTGAGTAAGGAACGTGACGATATTTCCAAAAACCCATGGTGCTCATTTTTTGTTGGATTGGACAAGGAAATAATCTAGTGCACTTTTTTTCAACTAAAAAAATACTCAAATGCTCATATAGCTTAGATGGTACACTTTTTTCTTCATGAAATAAACAGGTATACTCTAGTGCTTTCAGATAAAAGATAATCTTATATTGGCAGAGATAGAAACAAATAGGGCCAGGAAGGGTAGAGTGAGGAAGGTTAAATACTAACTTTTTAGATGGGCATATACACATCCATGTGGACACTCACACATTTCAATTTCTATGAGATACTGGCTAACGGGTCTTCTCAGATTGATGATATCGCTATCAAGCTAAGGGGCATATCATGTCCACCACTAATTAATTAATAAATAAATACATAAATAGTTGAAACCGTGGACATCCATGATCAGTCCAGAGCATAGATCCAAAAAGTTTTTTAATTTTAGAGTGAACTAAACAAGGCCCTAGTACTCAAATCAAGATTTTAGGTTCCATGGGAAAGAATTATACAACTGAGCTATCTAAAATAAACAGGTCCTGCTGGTTGCCATGTAGGTGATGGGAAGATTGAAAGGTCCTAATATGGCTAGAGGGGGGGTGAATAGCCTATTAAAAATCTACAAACTCACTAGAGCAAGAGGTTAGTAAATAACAAAGCGAAGCTTTTTGCTTTAACTCTAATGGGGTGTTTGCAAGCCACCTATCCAACAATTCTAGTTGATATAATCACTAGGCACACAAGAGCTATGTCACTACTTACACTAGAAAGCTACCTAAAGTTTCTATACAAGTAAGTAAGCTACTCTAGTTTGCGGGAATGTAAGAGAGATGGTTCGAACTTTATACCGCCGCGTAGAGGGGATGAACCAATCAATAATGTGAAGTCCAATCACCGGGAGAAATCCAATGAATCAATCACAATGGAGACACACAATTTTTCTCCCGAGGTTCACGCGCTTGCCGGCACGCTACGTCCCCGTTGTGTCGACCAACACTTGGTGGTTCGGTGGCTAAGAGGTGTAGCACGAACCTCGTCCTCACTAGGACACCACAAGAACCCACCCACAAGTGAGGTAGCTCAATGACACGAGCAATCCACTAATGTTTCCTTTGGCACTCCGCCGAGGTAGGCACAAACCTCTCACAATCACCGGGAGATGGCCACGAACAATCACCAACTCGTGCCAATCCTCCTCCGCTGCTCCAAGCCGTCTAGGTGGCGGCAACCACCAAGAGTAACAAGAAAACCGCAGCTACAACGATCCCCAAGTGCCACTAGATGCAATCACTCAAGCAAATGCACTTGGAATCACTCCCAATCTCACAAAGATGTTTAATCTATGAAGGAGATGAGTGGGAGGTGTTTGCTTAGGCTCACAAGGATGTCAAGTATGTTAGAATGCCAAGAGTGTGAGCCCCAAGCCGACCAAACACGCCTTTATAGCCCCTCAAACAAATAGAGCCGTTGGCTCTTTCACTGGGCGAAATACGGGGTCACCGGACGCTCTTAAAGGAGCACCGGACGCTCAACACCAGCGTTCGGTGCTCCAACGTCAGCAGCGTGTCAGATTCTAACGGTAACCTGCAGAGCACCGGACGCTGAGCAAGTTAGCACCGGACGTCCGGTGCACACCGGACTCATGCGCAGAGAGGTTTGCAAAACCTCCTCACACCGGACGCACACCACCGGACGCTCCAGGCTGCGTTCGGTGCCTATCGTCCGGTGCCTAACCCTAACCGAGTCAGGCAGCCTGCACACCGGACGCTCAGACACAGCGTCCGGTGCCTCTGAGCCAGCGTCCGGTGAGTGTTCCTCAGCGAGAAACACTCCCGCGACTTCTCCAATTTTCCCACCGGCGCAATAGAAAGTATGCACTTCATTTTCTCAAAAAGCGCGAATCCCGCCTCGCAAGCTCGGCGGTGAAAGGTCCTTGTTTGGTTTTGGTAATTGAGTGACAACTTAGGTGGACTAATAGTGTTTATATGAGATACACAGGAGATTAGTCCACAGGTGATGATGTGATGATGGAGGAGCTCATTGCATATGAGACATGACATGGAGTCATGTGACCAAGGTGGAGAAGATCAAGATGAGGCTTGGCTTGATGGACCGGTTGCAAGAGTGAAGGGCAAGTCAGAGGCTTTGAAGCGAGGGACCGCGTGTGACGGTGAAGCTTGAGCAAGACTTGGCACCGATGGACCGAGGCAACGGTGAAGAGCAAGTGAGGTCAAGATCGATGAACCAATACGGTCACGTGATGATATGAAGTGGATCATATCATTTGGTGAATTGGTTGGTGCATGTGTTGCATCAACATTGGAGGAGATGGAATGGAAAGCGCAAGGCAAAGGTATAACCTAGGGCATTTCCATTTCACCGGTCATAGGTGTGTAGAGAAGTTTATGACCGGATTTAGGATAGATGGCCGTACTATCAAGAGGGGCAAACTTGTTTGCATATCGGTCATCTAGTGCCACTTGAGCGATCTAACTTTGCATACGTGTTAGGATCGAGTGGCGTGGCAAGTTGAGAGGCTAACTCCTTTGGAAAAAATGTTTGTGAAAATGCTAACACACTTGCACATGGTGGTGTACACTTGTTGGTGTTGGCACACTTTACAAAGGAGGTGGTGTTCCTAGGGTTGAGAGAGGTGTGGGTTTCTCTCTCCCTCCCGCCGAGCTTGCGAGGCGGGATTCGGCGCTTTTGAGAAAATTAAGTGCTTATTTTCTATTGCGCCGGTGGGAAATTTGGAGAAGTCGCGGGAGTGTTTCTCAGTAGGAAACACTCACCGGACGCTCTGCGCGGAGGCACCGGACGCTGGCCTTTAGCGTCCGGTGTGCTGTCGGGTGCAGCAGAGTGCACCGGACGCACCGGAGTGAGTCCGGTGATCAGCGTCCGGTGTGCGGGCGGTTTGGCGACCCTCTCTGCGCATGAGTCCGGTGAGCACCGGACGCTTAGGGTGCGTCCGGTGGCTCGCGTCCGGTGACCGTGCGAGTTTGCAGGGCTCTCTGCGCACGGGTCCGGTGTGCACCGGACGCGTCCGGTGTGACGCAGTGGAGCGTCCGGTGGTGCTGTGCAGGCGCGCGTGCGCAGTAGCCGTTGGCGGCAACGGTCGACTTCAAACGGCTAGTGACACGTGGCGGTCAGCTGAGCACCGGACGCTGGGTGTTGAGCGTCCGGTGGCTCCCTGTGAGCGTCCGATGCCCACGTGTTTTGCCCAGTAAAGGGGCAACGACTAGTTTAGCCCTTGGGGCTATAAGTAGAAGTGGTGGCCGGCCTTGGCCGGTGCTGAGCACCCTTGGGACTTAGTGTCCATGCTTGGGGAGTGCTAGGAAGGCCTCTAACTCACTTGTGCTTGCAAGAGTGCGAATCAATAGCGAGTGAGTGATTCTAGTGCGTTGCATTGAGAGATTGCATTGAGTGGCACTAGGTGTTCGTGTTGCAAGCCGGTGGTGCTTGTTACTCTTGGAGGTTGCCACCTCCTAGACGGCTTGGTGGCTTGTGACTCCGTCGAAGCACGCAAGGAGATTGTGCGGTGCTCCGGAGAAGAGATTGTGAGGGGTACGGTGCTCACCCCGCGGGGATCGCGAAGAGCAACTCTAGTTGAGCGAGACGTGAAGAGCGACAAGTGGTCCGGCCGGGTCAAGTGCTAGAGCTTGTGGTAAGCACTCCACGTGGGAGAGTGTGACTTGCGGGTCACCACTAGCAAGAGGACCGGCGGCAACCTTGGAGCTTGTCTCAACGGGGACGTAGCTTGGTGGCAACCAAGTGAACCTCGGGAGAAAATCATCGTGTCAACTTTGTTCTTCCCGTTGGTTCGCAAGTCCCTAACACAAGCTTGTATTTACTTTCATATATTTGTGCTTGTGGAGTTGCTCTTGTAATTAGTTAGCTTGTGTAGCTTGCTAGTTACCTTCTTGCTTGTGTAGCTAGAAGTAGTTCCCTTGCGTGACTAATTTGGTTTGTGTAACCTTGTTAGTCACATTGCTTAGTTTGTGTAGCTAAGTAAGTTACGCTCTCTAATTTGGCATTAGTTGCCTTGTTTTTGAGCTTGCTAGTGAGCTTAGGCTTTGTGCGCTTTGCTTCACTAGTTTGAGTAGGAGCTCCCCCGGTTTGCAAAGTACTAGTTGCATAGGTTTGTGTGACCTTGCTCCTAGAATTGTTTAGGTGAGCTCTTGCTAAGGTAGCACCTTGCTTGCTTGTTTAGGATCTTTTCAAGGTGCTAGAGAACTTAGATAGAGGGGTGTAGTCTTGGCTAGACCGATAGTTTTAATTCCGCATTTGTTTCGGTTAGCCGGTGCGATAAGTTTTAAAAAGGACTATTCACCCCCCCTCTAGTCCGCCATCTCGACCCTGCAGGCGGGAGGGAGAGAGGAACCCATCCTTTCTCTACCCTTCAAACTCCACCTCCTTCTCAAAGTGTGCCAACACCACAACGTGTGTACCAACAAGTGCACGTGTGTTAGCATTTTCACAATCATTTTCTTTGAAGGAGTTAAGTTAGCTCACTAGGTTCTAAATGCATGCACAAGAACAATGACACCTAGTGGCACTTGATAACCGCTTAGCCAAAGAATTCCCCTCTTTATAGTACGGCTATCTATCCTAAATGTGATCACACCCTCTATGGTGTCTTGATCACCAAAACCAAAACCCTAAGCAATACCTTTGCCTTGAACTCCATAGGGTTTTGTTTATCTCTTTCTTCTATTCCAAGTTGAGCACTTGATCACCTTGTGGTCATCACCATCATCACCATGATCATCACTTGCTCCATCACTTGGCATGTACCAACCTCATTAAGTCTACACACACTTAGCATAGAGGTTAGTACTAGGGTTTCATCAATTATCCAAAACCAAACTAGGGCTTTCAAAGATTCCTAGCAAACTCGCTTTTTGATTTTTTTTCCACACTTACATAGGTTCCAACTTTTTAGAGCTTTTTAGAAGAATTTATAAAACACTTTTTATAAAATTATTTTATAGAGAATTATTCAAACAAAGCTATCTAAGAAGACTCCTTAAAACATGTTTTCTACAAATTTTCTAAAGACTTTTGAAACAATTTTGATGAACTTATCTATAACTCTTATAAAGCAAAACCACACTAACTATTTCTCTTGACATGCAAGACATCTACCTCAGTAGTGTATTATCATTTGCCACTAGCAATTTCTCTTGATATGCAAGGTGTTCACCTCAGTAGCCCACTATATCATTTGCAATTAAAGTTTACTAGTACAAATACAAGAATTATGATATCCACGTTAGTGAGACACATCATCTACTATGGATACATCTCTATGATTATGCTAATAAATCAATACATATAGCATATCATGTTAATAAATCCATTAAGTTTTTATTTTTCTTCCATTAGTTTTGTCTGGTTTGAACAACCTATCTTATATATATGCAAGGAATGTACCGTTGCAATACGTAGTGTATTCTTCTCCATGTGTAGGGTAAGACTAATATGTGGTTGACTATAGAATAACTTATTATATTACCACCTCAACACTTACTATGATGTTTTTTTTACTAATTTATGATAAAATCAATACATACTTACGGAACATGTATTACTATAACTCATGATGATATTGACCATATAGTATTATAATTATTCATTTAAGAGGAGTTGTAGTAATCTTCCAATGTAGTATAATCGTTATGATAACTCAAAATATATATATTATCATATAGAATAAGTTATTTATGACCGACCATGAACTCAAAATAATCATAGAATAAATTATTACTCATTATTTTATTACCGGCCACGAAGTACTATACCACAGACACGTACCTGTATATGTATAAGAGGGATCTTATAGACTTATACCCGATGGAGGCCGAGGCATGCTCATGGTACATAATAAGAAGACATCTTGCATGTATGTAAAGAGTATATAGTTACCATTTACCAACCAGTCTCTATTAATATGTTGATGATATATAGCGTCGATTAAAGAATGATGTAAAGGTATATGGAGAATACAATAAACATATATACCCTTATTTTATTTTATTTTAATCAAACGTTACCACCAGTGTGATTAATAGAGATTAGCTAATAAATGACAAGTAATAACAATATAATATGTACCATATTTATGATACTTCATCCATTCTAAATTGTAAGTCGCTTTTACTTTCTTGGTATATACATTTCACTATGTATCTAAATATAATATATGTTTACATACATAGCAAAATTTATATACAAAAAAGTCTAAGTGACTAATAATTTAGAAGGGGGAGTACTATCTAATGCAAAATTGTCTCTTGTCCCCTAAAATTTCTTATATTTAGATAAATTTTAATGTTTAAATACACTATATGAGCATATATGTTTAAGAGGTACTTCCTCCATCCTTTTTAAATTGTCACTTGCGCTTTTAAAAAAAGAACTGTCGGCAATTATATATTAAAAAATAGTAATATTTATAATATATAATTAGTATCATTAGAAAGATGTTTGAATCTAGTTTTTTAACAAATTTATTTGAAGATACAAATATTGTATGTATTTTCTATAAATCAAATTAAACTTATAGCGCACACATTAACGACGACAATTAAAAAGGGACAGAAAGAGTATATCATGTATCATACTATCAACGTCGCATGCACTATATATACGTATAATACACGCCACAGGTGGTACGTGCTGTATGTACATGCAGATTCTTTGGGCAACTGGGTGGGGGCCACCCAGGTGAATGGGGTCTTGTAGGCGTAGCTCCCATCAGCCTCACCCGCGGGTCACCACCCTCCTCCGATCCCCCTCCGCTCACAACACCTCACCAGTGACATTCATCCCCCTTCCTCCCCGCTCCCGGTTCCCCGTCGCTCTCCGACTCCGCTCCCTTCTCTTTCCGACGTCACATCTCGATCCACCCCGTCGCGGCCCCCAGATCTCTCTCTGCTTTAGCCCACCCCGCGCCCCGGTGCGCGTCCACTCATCGCGATCGCCGCCTGCTCGATTGATAGCTCTCAAGCTGAGAGCTAGTCCTCCTCCTTGTTCACTCAGTCAGTCAGGTCAGTCTCTCGCTCGCGCTCGCCAGCTCTTTCCCACCTGCTGACCTGCATGGATCCCTCCGGGCCTGGCCCGTCGTCGGTCATGGGGGCAGCAGGCGGCGGCGAGGCACCGGCCGTGGCGCCGCCGCGTCCGGCGCAGCTGAGCAGGTACGAGTCGCAGAAGCGGAGGGACTGGAACACGTTCCTGCAGTACCTGCGAAACCACCGGCCGCCGCTGACGCTGGCGCGGTGCAGCGGCGCGCACGTGATCGAGTTCCTCCGGTACCTGGACCAGTTCGGCAAGACCAAGGTGCACGCCGCCGGGTGCGCCTACTACGGCCAGCCGGCACCGCCGGGGCCCTGCCCGTGCCCGCTGCGCCAGGCGTGGGGCTCCCTCGACGCGCTCATCGGCCGCCTGCGCGCGGCGTACGAGGAGAGCGGCGGCACGCCCGAGTCCAACCCCTTCGCCGCGCGCGCCGTGCGGATCTACCTCCGCGAGGTGCGCGACTCGCAGGCCAAGGCGCGCGGCATCCCCTACGAGAAGAAGAAGCGCAAGCGCGCGCAGCAGCAGCAGGCCGCCGCCGCCGCGGATCCTGCTTCGACGAGCTCGTCCGCTGCTGCTGCCGGCGGGAGCGGGACTAGCGGCAGGGCTGCTGCTGCAGCTGCCGCGTCCGCCGCTCAGGCCGGAGGGAGTAGCGCTGCACCGAGCACCACTTGAGAGTACAGTAGACCTGCAGATCTTGTTTAATTATCGTCTCCGTCTCCGTCTACGCATCGCAAGATTTGAGCTTTCACTCTACTTTTGCTCAACATATGCTTCTTGCTTCTTTTCCTTCTGTCGGCGGTTTCATCCTTTTTTGTAGCTTGTTTTCGGATCTTTCTTCTTCCTGATTTATTAGCTAGGTCAGTAGTATATATATGGGTAGAATTTGGAGTAGCCGGCCGAAGGGGGGAAATGGGCTGATTATTAATCGGTGCAACTACGTGTTCATCATGATCTGATACGTATGTACATATATTATCCTTGGTAAAGCAAGGACGTACGATTTGAGGCCATGGTAATGGCTTCCTAGCTTGCTAATAAATAACATTTCAGATCAAAATCTCCCAAGACATATATGATTAATTCCTCGCGTGGCATATACATATCTCCCAATACATACATATATCCTTCTTGCTTCTATTAACAGCACAATTTGCATTGTGGATCTCTATATGCTATGATGCACTCGTGGAACTCGAAACACACATTATTCTCATTGTAGTATATATGTTTAGATCCGTCTGTCATTTCACAAGCATTTCTTGGTTTGTTCTCGTCTTCGTCTCTTGCTGAATTTTGCCGCACGGGATCGATCGATGAGTGTGTGGCTCTCATCATGCAATTTATTTCTGCTGTTGGATGAACTGAACTGTTCAAATGGGGAGGCATACAGTCACTGGAAGCCGGCATTGATGGCGGTGCTCCCTCCCTCCAGGGCACACATGGCGCACGCCTCTGACGGCCGCTACAGTTCCCGGCCGGCTGCCCTATCTCCGTGACCCAGTCGTCCGGCCTATCCTCCCTGATGACCTGAGTACGTAGTGAGTACCTGGCCACCAGCTCGATCACATTTATACCATGTATGTATATATGTTGTATAGGAGGGAGGGGCGTGCGTGTGTCGTCAGCTAGCTCAGCTCTCGTACGTGGTTTGTAATGGCGACGATCGAGCTGATCGAGCCGACGAGAAGGGAGGGGTGCGAGGGCCGGGGATAGTCGGTGGGTCGGCTAGGCATGCACCATGCGCGAGGGGTTTTGAGTGTTTGACCTTTTAAATATAGAAAAGGACGCGGGCGCGGGGGAGGAGGAGAAGGAGGAGATCTCTGCGCTGGTCCCCGGCCGGCGGATGGGACTGTAGACTGCGGATGCAGCACGGTCCATGGCGCGCTCTGAAAACTCTGGCCACACGTGCACTCCGCCCACTCACTCACTGTCACACACTGACTGAATGCCGCCATCTCTTTCTCACGCGCCGCTTGATGATCCGCCGTGCACTGCGTCCTCTCTCTGTCTCTGCTGGCTCTCCCAGCAGAGATCGACGCACGCATCTGCCCGTTGCCAGTGCGCGTGGTCCTTTGCGGATTTTCGCATGCCAATTGCATGCCCTCAAATTTTGTCTGGTAATAACCTCGCTACCTGCACCTGCAGTGCTATAATTGAACGGTAGATCGTTTATTTAAAAATCTCTCTCCTTTAATTTGCTTAACTACAAGTTCTTTTTCAATATTTCTCAAGCTACCAGTGTTTAATTAGTATCCACTTCCACAGATCAGATAAGGATGGATACATATAACTGTTTCTCCCGGCCTAGCTAGAGCCTAATTTAATCATCCAGTGTGTCTCAGCTGTTGTCCACTTGATCATATCTGATGAGCATTTCTTGTTTTCGGATCCATATCACCCTCTCTGACAGTCTGACGGAGTGCTTGCATTGCTTTCAGACCGAGGACGAAGATGAACAGTGGTTAGTGTTCTCCCTGGCCTTGCTTAGGCGCCTTTATTTCTCCCTCGTCACTTATTTGTCAACAAATAAAGAGCTCCCTCGATCTGTGTGGGTCAAGCAAACGCTTGGCCATGTCCACACTGGGCCTGCCTGCAGCTGGGGGAGAGGAGGAATCAGGAAAAGCCGACGAGCCGCTGCTCACCCTCGCGTGCCCTGTACGTATGTGATCCCTCCATGTTCCTGTGTGTCCACCGCCCCAGCGGCATCACCCGCCGGTGCGGCGTGCGCGGGCCTCTCCGCGCTCGTGCCGACACTGTGTATCGCGCTGTGTGGCATGCATACCGTACACGGCCGCGCAGCTTGGCTGCCCGTCCGCCTGCCTGCCTGCTGCTTGCCATCAGCGTCTTCCCCCCCCCCCCCCCCCCCCCCACCCCCACTCCTTTTCTCTTTCCGCGTCGGTGGCATGCGTCGCCGTTGCTCCGCCGCGCGCGTCCGGCCCCACCGTGAGATTGCACTGTGCAGCCGGTCACCACCGGCGAGGAGGCGCAGCGACCTCCTCCGATCCTACTCGATCTTCCTGGGTCCTGCAGCTGGTCGCGATCACAGGCGGCCCGTGTTCTTGCCGTCCGGAATTGCTGCCTGCTTGGAGTACATTTCATATATATTATTATTGTCAGGTCTTGTCTGAAATTATTTGCATATAGACGGCTACACTAGTATGCCTGCTGTATATATATATAGCCTCCCCTGGCTTGCACCATATTGTGCAAGACAAAGGCTTAACTACTGCTTGTACTGTAGGAATCTTGAATTTCTTGCGATTTTCTGTGTCTATCTACAGTACCACATGCAATCATGTTGCAGGTTCCATTGTCATCAGCTCGTCAGTGTCTAGTATCATCGATCGATCTTCTAGCTATACTAGTCTAATCTAAAAAAAAATGGGCAATGGGGGGTGTGTGCTTCATTAGTATATGTGTTAACCTTTTCGTTTCAAAAAGTATATGTTAACCTTTTTTCAGTACGGGATAATTATTATATCTCAGGAACGATTTTCCTAAAAAAATGTATATCTCTCAGGAATGATAGACATCATTGGATTCTTCATCGACGATGATCATGATGCCATTTTAAATCATGTTTGTGTGGTTAGGCGACAGCATGCAGGTGGTAGACTGTACTACGATGTGGTGCATATATAGAGCCACCATCATCAACATCGTCGCCTTGTTCTTTATGGTGGACATCGGATAGTAGCTAGTACAGTAACTGTTTTGATTGGATCTCCAGATACTGTTTGTTAGTACTTGATTGCATGAACAGAAAATCTAAGGCAGAATAAGCCAGCACACTGAATTTATGACTTCGTTTTCTCTATAGTCTATACACTGTTGTGACGATGCTTCTGTGGTAACAGCAAGTATCATCCACTGCCTTCTCCTTATAAGCATACATTGGATGCTCCTTTTGTTCTAACTTAATATAATATATATATATATATATATATATATATATATATATATATATATATATATATGCAACTCATGAATCTACAATTTGCTGTGCACTAACGTGTGGTTGCTTACGAGATGCTGGTGATGATATATAGAAGCAAACAGACGCTTGCAGCTTTTGCACAAGAATAATTTATACAGATGTGCCCAATCGATGAGGAAAGCACAAGCATTTATCCTGTTCCTAAAGTTGAGGAAGACAATAAGACCCCACATCTATCATGTCATTCCTTCGCAGCCTACAAAGATTTCTTGTTAGACCCGTACAAACATACAAATAAATGATACAAGGCTCCCGGCCAGCTACTCAACATTTATTCACTAAATTGCTAGAGCATCATATCATGAACTGATCATAAATCACCTAGTTAGGTTTAGAGCCTCTTTATATCCCAAATCTTTACATCCAAAACTTTTAGCTGTAAATTTTACATTCCAAATAGGTGTTTAGATGTTTTTTAAATTTTTTGGTCTGCAACACACAAGACACAGACCCCTAAGCAAGTTTACACAGTTTTGGGGCTCCAAGGTCCCAAATTCCAAATCTTTACCGTGCAAGTTTTACAGGCCCCTGTTTAGATCCATTCTTTCAAAAAATACTCATTTTTTCAAAAATTTTGGCTGTTTGACTGCATCTAAACAGAGCCTTAATTTCCTGTGGTGGAACCTGCCGACCCAGATTCAAGTTCTCGACTTGACACGGATATCTGCATTATTCTAAGATTTGACGACGCTTACATTATCCCAGGATTTAATGACACCAACTAGGTCTCGCAAAGAGCACCGCGTTCATATATAGTCGGCCACGCGCTGTGGTCTGCAGACGCAGTTGGCTGAATATATTGATTGCTTGTTTATAGTGTTTTATATAATCATACACTCCACCCATTTTAATATGAATCAACAAGTACTCATGAAAATATATTTCATGGTGTGATATTAATTTGATGTCATGTACATGATACTTAGAACGAGGTTTTCTATATTTTATTTTTAAAAACACAGAAGAGTTGCGTTTCATTGTATTAGAAAGAGAGGTTTTCTATATATTCAGTGTTAAACTAAAAATAATTTGACCCAGGACAACTCTATAAATTAATTTATTTGCATTGGGATGAAGTACAACATAACTAATAATGTTATTTTTTTATGAATACTCTTCAATTAATTTGTCTATTTTGGGAAGATTTTTTGTTCTATTTTTTTCCAAAGTTAAACATTTCTATATTTGGCCACCAACTTCTACAAATTGTTATAATTTAACATCATATATTAGAATTACTCCTACGTTTTTAGATTCTCCATGAGAAATACTTTTCATGATATATAATCTGCATGCTGTTAAATATGTAAATTTATAGAGATTGAATACCAGATGTAAAAATGTTTGAGTCAGATTAAAGTTAATTACAATATGTGAACGGAGGCGGAGTCGAAGAGAAAGAGGTGACTAGCTTTAGATTCTACTACACTTTTATTGACAGTGTCACCCGACTCAGAAATAAGTGTTAGTACACCGATGAATAAATTATAAATATAATAATATATTTACAAGATCACAAGTTAGGTGTGTGCTTGTCCTCCTGATTTTGCAAGCAACCTTATTTTATGTTCGGTCTTGTTTGCCACTAATCAGCAATTAAGCACCTCCATGTTGTTTTGTCCTGAGATTCATTCAAGAGATAATTATTTGCATATATATACAAGATGTTGTTAATATGACAGAACAAGTATGGTCATACTTATGTTCTTTTTTCTGAGAACATGACTGTATGATCCTATAATAATGCACAGTTCGACGGTATGATGTTATTAGATATGAACAGCTAGCCTCTCTCTTCGAATACTTCCTTATTTCGGCAGACTTATATGCATATGCGTTCAACACGCTTTACAATTTATACAGCCTTTTCTTTGTGGAGGTAAAAGAGGAGGCACCTCTACTTCATGTTCATGTTACACAGAGAAATCTATTTGATAAATTTTGGTGTGTTTCTTGTTCACCCCTCTGTCAGTTTAATGGGTGGGGACATCAATAAATCTGTTTGACAAATTTGTTTAACTATGTTTGTTAATAAATGCAGTCACTACCATAATCCAGAATTCCCTTGGTGGCAAAAACCAAGGCCTTGTTTAGTTGACCCAAAAAAACCCAAAACTTTTCAAGATTTCCCATCACATCGAATCTTTAAGCACATGCATGGAGCATTAAATATAGATAAAAATAAAAACTAATTATACAGTTTATGTAAATCACGAGACGAATCTTTTAAGACTAGTTACTCTATAATTAGACAATATTTGTTAAATAAAAACGAAAGTACTATAGTATCGTTTCTCCAAAAAATTTTGAAACTAAACAAGGCCTACAAGGAAAATCCCTGAGCTGCCAAGGAAATAGTCTTTGGTAGTCAACTAAGGTCAAGCAAAATCCGCTAAGATTAGAATAAAGCACAAGGAAAATTCAATTACCTTGGTGGCCGACCCTTAGGAATATATTTCCTATGTCCATTCAATTAGTTTGTAAATTCTCAACAAATGGTCATTTCAATTAGTTTATAATTTCCCAAGTAAAGTTTTAGTCCTGATGATCGGCTATGTGTCCACACGACAAATTACTTCTATTATTTGAAAACCTATTTTCCTGGAATAATGCTATTTATATACTTGACGTGCAATGGCTACTAAGTGACAAACAAATTTATACTAAAATAGAAGCGCACCGGCAGCGTGTTTTGCACCTCTCTCTCTCTCTCTCTCTCTCTCTCTCTCTCCAACCCTACTCATCCCACTGGTGAGGCCTGCCGTGCCTCCTAGACTCCTAGTTAGCTGGCCTTCCAATATTGATCTACGTTGCAACGGAAATAATATAATATTATAATAATTTAAGTAGCATCAACACATAAAGCTTGTATTTTATTATTATTTTTTGTCATCCAGCAGTGTTGAAAAACCTCGTCAAAATGTTGAAATCTTTTCCTGCCGATAACCATTAGTACAAAATAAAGTGCGATCAAACTTAGTGATTAGGTAGAATGATGCTTCCCTTCAGCGCAGAGCGCACCACACGATGGGCCCGGCCTCACTATCTGAATGAAGAATAAAAAAGTGGGGCAGGTTGAGATATATTCGATTTCTCACTATTTTACTCATATATTGTGTGGCTGTTTCCACGCACAGTAGGCATGTACGGACCACTTTAAGCCTACAGAACTAGACGAATTATATCGGTGTTTGCAGACAAATGGTTCATATAGAAAAGGTGTAAAGCATCAGAAAATTAAGGAGAGCAAGCGCGTAGGGAATAGTTTTTGCTCTTAAAAAGATAGAGACTGGAATAATTTTGTTGAAGCACGCATCATCATCGTATCCACATCTTTCCTAGCTCGCGCGCGTTACACGCATGCCAACTTCAAATAATTTCCTAGGCAATATATGAACAGGTTTATTATATTATGCTATTTCAATCAACTTAATTTAGTGTTGCTTTCAACACTCAGTGACGGATCAGTTATGAAATGTTTTTATTTCTTATAATCCATCACAGTTATTCAATCCATCACTGTCATTAATAAAAGTCGGGCATAGCTCACTACTAGAAACTCAAAAATTTATCGGTGAAATGTTCAACTAGCGTCTCAGGGACCCGCTTTTGTTGATCATTTTCAGAGGTGACCATCCTAATAAGGTGACCCTCTCAGTTAATCAACTAACAACACAAGCGAGCTTCTTAGGATGCTGTCTCTGAAGATCTCTATTAACAGAGACAAGTTTTTGGCCTTCTCTGCTTGGCGCTGATGGGCCATGGACCTCTGTGACTGCTCACGCTGCATCTGGATTAGCTCGGCCCGCATGGCCATCATCTGTCCCTGCATCTCAGACCATCTGCAATAGGAGCAGTAGTAGTAGTGGGAGCAGCTGACACTCTGGTAATCGGCACAAGTGTGGACTCTCTAGTGGCGCCTGATCATCCAGCCTCGTCATCGTCTGTTGCTAAAGGGAACGGACGAGGTGAAGGTGAAGGTGAAGACTGTACTCATCACCATATCACTATTGGCAGTCTGACAAAGTCTAAATTTGAAAAATCCGTTCAGGTCTGGTAATTGAGTAAACAAGTTAGTGGACTAACATTTTTCTGATATATGTGACTTAGTCCACAAGCTAGTTGAGCTATAGATGTAGCCATAGAGTGAATGTGGCAAGGACCATGAAAGTGCTGTGCTCAACAAGTGAAGATTGATGGATGAAAGCAAAGCAAGGCAAGATATATGATAGGATTTTGCTTTCACCGGCTGATTAGAGAAGTGAATTGGCTAGTTTTAGGATAGATATATAGTCGTACTATAAAGCAGGGAAAAAATATCTTTGGTTAATGTGGTTATCTAGTACCACTAGGTTAAAGCAAAAAATTGTAGATCTCATCGAGATCTACAATATTTATATAAAATATCATTTAATTTCATACAAAAAATATGATTTTTCTAAGACATATTAATCATATCAAATCATATGTTTTTTGTACAGAATTTAAATGAATATAATTTTATAAAAAATCATAGATATTATCAAAATTTGCAACTTTCTAGTTTTAGGGGTTTTTTATTTGAGGTCATTAAGATACTAAAAAAAATTTAATTACATATTCAAACTTGAGGGCATTTTAGACTTTTCATGGCCATGGTTTGACACCGTTACATCTAGATGGAAGTGGTGTGAAGGGCAAAAAAGTTCAGAATAGTGACAGCTGTGAGAACTTACTTTTTTAATGACTTGTGTATAATTACCAACATCTATAATGGCACATAGGTAACAACCTCTTCCATCTCTACTGTGCATATAAACAGTTTTCCTCAGATAATTTGTTAATGCAATCGATTGTACGTTGCCTATCATTGCCTGTTCGCACAGGCGCACAGCACGCTTGGATTGCCAGGCAGACAGGAACTACAAGGTGGCACCATCACTGTTGAATTGTGTATAAATGCATTGTCTACCTCTTCCTGAGATCTTAAGCTTTTGGATTAAATTGGTTTGGTTTAAACTGGTTGCTACGTGCAACTTTTTTTTCGAGAGCCAGTTACAGAGGCGAACACTCACATACACACTCACTCTATGAATGCACACACGACAATCACCATCACCACTTTTATTTGATTTGTTGAACCATTTTTTTTTGTGATGTCTTCCTGACTTTGGACAAACTTAGAATCCCTTATATTATGGGACAGAGGAAGTATAAAATTGAGTAACAAAGAAATAATTCAAAGGTCATACTTGTTCGTTTGCAAGAAGGCAAGAATTTTATATACAATATCTATGACATACAGTTGAAGTTTATAGCTAAATATATATTAAAAAATTATAGAATTCACCTAACAGACTTGTCAGCACTAACCTATTGATTTAACCTGTTTGCAATACCAAACAGAAATTTGAATGGTCAAGGCCAAAACATTTTTAAAAACAATAAAACAAAGCAGGGAAGTTGGAACTTGAAATCATCTATGCCATGAGAAGAATCCACACAAAAAGAATAAGAAGAATCAACACAATGAGTCCATGGCACCAATACCAATTTGCGTGGAAGCCAGAATCATCATGACTTAGAATCTGTACTGCCAGGACGCCAGAAACCCTTGGTGGCAAGAAGAAATTGATGTTTGACAATTTGAGTCTTGTAATGCAAAGACCTGAGAACAGGGTCCATCTTTCTTATCACGTCTATAGTGTCTTGCAGCACAAACCATCTACCAGGTCTAAGTATTCTGTCAATTTCAGCCGCAATTTCAATGATGTGGCACCTAAATTTAAAAAAAACGAAAAAAAAACTTGCTTAGTATAAAGCTGTGATACCAGAGAATGTCAGAATATAAACAGTAAGAGTTCTTCAACAATTAAAAGACAAGCTCATTTACCTTTTCGTAAGAGGCCCTAAGAGATGACTCATGTGAAGAAGATCATAAGTCCGTGGGTATGTATTAAACGATTCACACCAGTCATGATATACCCCAATCAGACCTCTGTTGAAAATGATGTGCAATGTATCTGGCTGATCAACAGGTACAACATTCATAACCCACAACGGTCGATCAATTATTGATGCTGCAAATCTGATTTAAGGAAACAATCATGATCAATGTCTCACCACAGATGAAGGACATAGTTTATGACTACGTTTACAAAAAGAAGAATTTTTGTAAATAAAATTTGAAACTAAGTGTAGTATCAAATATAAACCATAAGAATCATGCAAGCACATCATATGTCCTCTGAATAAAGTTAAATACTTGATCTTAATGAGGTATGGGTACCCTCCCAGCTCGCAATCCAGGACTATGAAAAGCACTGAAAAGCCAACTGGCCTCTGTTTAACATCTAGAAAAGTTGAAGCCAAGGACTGGGAAGTCAATTGTTGAAAAATACAGCATATTATCCCTTCAACAAGAAAAAACTATGCCAGAAAAAAAGAGAGTGAAAACCATAGTGTCAGCAGATTTATAAATAAGCAATTCTGATTGTCAGACACATCTGAATTAAGTGTCAAACAAGATCCAGGCAGAAGCAGTGAAAGTTAGACATGTCAAAAGGCATATTGTTGTAGCAGCTGATACAGTCAACTAATCTAATTAATTTTGCATAAATATCTCAAACCAGTTTTTGCTTACCCTCCAAAACCCGCATTCATGTCCATAACATTGCGAACACTAGACCAATTAACTGCAAATTCATTGAGATATACTTCTGAAACAAGGCCCTTCCAATAATTTGTATCAGAATCAATTTTTTCTTGAGGAAACTGAATGGAAGAATTGTTAGATGTAGTCGAGTGCTTCATATTAAGTCTTTCAGGCCATGGGATGGGCCAACTATTTCCTCCACCTGAACTTGGAACTGAGGGAAATAGGCAACTATCGAGAGGTTTATACCTGAAGGAGGGGAATACAAGATGATTAATATATATGGTAGGAATAACAATCATAGCAGAAATCCCCTCTGAGCTGATGCATCAGTAACCAAGACCCAAGATGGCACAAATCATAATTGCCTTGACTCTTGACCACTGATGCAACCACTGGTTAAGACAGTCAAGAAAAGTACCAAGGGAAACGTGATCGATCACTCTCAGAGCACAGAGGCGGTTCATTATTTTTTCTCTCAATGTAGCATGAATTTGATGTCGGCTTTTGGTATATAACAACTCCGATCTTGTTGATATCTCGAGACCTTACCACTGTCCTCCAGCAGATCGATTTGGTCAGAGCAACCACCGCTGCCAGCCATTGAACACAAATCAAATCAGCAACTAGAGATTATTCTCTGCTCAAGCATATGATAGGTTGCAAAAGAACATGGATATGGACTGAAGCTAGAAATTCACTTAAAAGTATCATCAACTTATGGAGCTAATACATGTGGATGAAACCTAGATGACACTTGTATTACCTCCAGGTGCATAATTTGATTGAGATACTAATGATATGATGGAGGTTCGCATTGATGAAAAACATATGAGACGAAAGATGGTGGTCACAAACCATTCCAATCATCTATATCTCTTGGGTCTTTGCGATAGACAGGTGTTGCAGACCAAATGTAATATCCTCCAGGCCTGAGTATTCTATTGAGCTCCAACAATGGTTTTCCACCTGCATGCCCCAAGTAGAGTAGCGTTAACCAAAAAAATGTATGCATATCATACACATCACATTAAAACAGTGTATAAAATAAGTGAACAATGCTGTATTGAATATAATAAAGAGAAGAACTACATGAGAATATAACAGTGTTCCAAAGTACTTGCCATCAGCATACCAGTGGACCCTACACCTTGCACAGTGGATGACATCAAATGAATTATCAGGGAAAGGGAGCTTTTGTGTTCCAATCACTGCCAAAAACGCTGGAATCCCACGCTCCAGTGCAAACTGAATCTGAGCTTCATGCTCATCTTTGGGTGCAAAGGACATGGTAATGACATTCCGATCAAGCAAGTATCCGCCAAAGCTGGCAACACCACATCCAACATCCAGGACAGTTCTTGTATGGATTCCCCATTGAATGTTTGGTAAAATCTATAAAAACAATAACCGCAAGTCATGAGTTATTACAGACAAAGACAAGGGAGAATTATATTTGTCGTGTTTGAGTAAATTTTCCAATTTGTGATGATTATCCAAGGAATGCAAGTATTCCTTTTCTTATGATACACTGGGTCTTCAATGAAGATACTACAAAAATATCAGTAATATACTGAACTTCTATCAGAAAGTAGCATCACATGCAAGCATATATGATCGGACATAGCTGGAATTACATAAAGAGCATAAGTATAAGCTACCTGTTCAATGAATCGAATGTATGCGGTCACGCCATTTTTGAATTGAGTCCCACCTCCAGGGAAAACAAAATAGTTACCAGACTTCCGGACCCAGTTCTGGTCCTTCTTGTATTCCACTAACTTTGGGTGAGGAACATTGTTATACCAAATCTGAAATTAGCAAGCGGAATATAATATTGCGAGATAGTCAGCAATGGCATAAACTAGGTACATTCCAAATTTGAGCATTAGAGATATGTGATAAAGTCTGCATTTAAAGAAAAGGGAAACTCAATATTCATGCATTGAATTTTCATCTAATAGACAGTATTCATACAAAATAGCATTCCCAAGGGTCATTCGCGGGAATTCGGGAATGACTTAAAAAGTTTGCATCAGTATATGACTATATGTTACCGCTAACCACATGGATGACAAAATTACAAACCTGGCAACACGCTTTATTTACAGCACTACAGCTCAGGCAAATTAGATAACAAACTTCTAAGACTGCATCCAAGATCTATGACAGAGCTCTACTACACTTTCCAGGCAGGTTTCTGCATTCAGTTTCGAGAATGTTAAAACTATGTGCTCAACTGGATCTCACAATCAAGGCGCTGGCAGGCCACATACTACAAAACTGCATCCTAGTCAGAGCATAGGAGCGCAGATTAGCATATTAAATTACTACTATAGCCGCTACTCATCCATTTGGGAATAAACAAACAGCAGTGGAAACATCTTCCTCGCTTACGTACCGAAGCAAGCAAGCGGGCGTCCTCACCATGTCACGGCTGCGCGGCCAGGGCACCGGACGCCGGTATCTCTCGGGCAGAGGCACGAGGCACCTCGGTCTCGGCTCCGTCGGGCAGTGCCTCTCCCGGTGCTCCATGTGCCGCCGCGACATGAGTGCGTTGATCGCCTTCACGTTGTCGAGGCAGGGGATGTAGTCCGCGGCCTCCACCCCCTTCCCCACCTTGCACAGCTCCCACGACGGCAGCTCCACCGGCTCCTCAACGGCGCCGGCGCCGCCTTGCCCCTCCTCATCTCGCTCGCTCGAGACTCCCGCGGCTGTATCACCGTTGCCAGCCGATCCACTCGCTATCGCTTCAGTGGCGGCAGAGGGCATGCCGTGATCTGGTTGGGGCACGCCAGCCTCCGCGTCACCAGCGCCCGCAGCGGCGGTGACATCTGGCCGAAGCGGGTCCGCGGTGCTGTTGCTGACCGCATCAGACGCGATGGCGGTTCCGGTTACGGGCGGAGATGCGTCAGCAGAGACGCGATCAACAGAAGTGCTGCTGCTGCCGGCAATAGGGGTTGGGGTTTCGGGTGAAGATGCGGTAGAGGAGTCGGGAATTGAGACTTGAGAGGAGACGTGTGAGGATGAGGAGGAGAAAAATGGGAGCGCCGACGGTCCGGGGCTGAAGAAGAGGAAGAGAGAGGACAGGAAAATGAAGAGGGTGACGGCGACGACGACGACGATTGGGCGCCCGCGAACGGAGAGGAAGGAGGAGATGGCCATTCCTCTCCTCTGTTTCGTAGATGGTGAACGGGAATGCGGGATGGGGAAAGCGCGGAAGCTGGAAGGCGGCGGCCGGGAAGGAAGCGCACGGCGGCCGTGGGCGGTGGGGTGCCCGTGTGGGCTGCTCTGCCTCTCTGCACGTTGTAGTTGCAGGTCGGGGAGGTTTGTTTCAGTGTAGTACTAGGCCTTGTTTATTTTCCATCTAAAAATTCAAAAAATTTTAAGTTTCTCCTTCATATCGAATCTTTAGATGTATGTATAGAGTATTAAATATAGACAAAAATAAAAACTAATTATACATTTTGATCAAAATTGACGAGACGAATCTTTTGAGCCTAGTTAGTCAATGGTTGAACAATAATTACGACAAACAAACGAAAATGCTATGGTGTGGCAAAATTTTTCCAACTAAACGCGGCCCTAGTACCTCCGCAGGAGTATTCGGTTAGTTGATTTGGACTTCTCTCTCGATATAGTATATATTTTAAAAAACATATCCTCTCCTTCTTTAAAAAAATCGTCTATAGTTTTATGCGTACCAATCTTTATTAAATTTAATTAGAATATTAAATATAAATAAAAACAAAACTATTCACACAGTTTATTTATAATTTGTGAGACGAATCTTTTAAGCTTAGTTAATCTATAATTAGATAATATTTATTAAATACAATAAAAAAAATGCTGCAGTAACCATTTTACAAAATTTTTTAAAACTAAACAAGGCCTATGATCAAAGATGGAGGCGAGTTGTTGAGGGAGGGGTACCAACATCCTAACCCACTCATGCTCGACAAGTTCCTCAAGATCGACTTTGAGATGATCTTGTGGAGTATTTGTGGTCGCTTCATGTAGTAAGCTACTATGATCCATCGTGGTTTTACCATAATTTGTTGCTATGTGGTGTGATAGATAATTTCTTTGCCTATATGATTTTTTATGTTTAGCCAAATTTAAATTTGAATTAAAACTGTCGCATCTGAAATTATGAATTTGAATATGGTTCATTTATATGGTTTACAAACATTTAAGTTTGAAATTATAGTAGTGTAATATGATTGTATCAAAATAGGAAAAAATCTACTCCCTCCATCCCAAATTGTAAGTCATTCTAAGAATCTTGGAGAGTCAAACTTTTTTAAGTTTGACCAAATTTATATGATAAAATAATTATTATTATGATACCAACTAAGTATCATTAGATTCTTCCTTAATTATATTTTCATAATATACTCAATTATGTTACAAATCTTAGTATTTTTCTCTATAAATTTGGTCAAACATGAAAATGCTTTGACTTTCCAAGATTCTTGGAATGACATTTGGTATGGAGGGAGTACATAACTCCCAAACTATCTAGGGTGGACTATTTCACCCCTGAACTATAAAGTTGGATATTCTATCTCCTAAACTTTTAAAACGGGTCAAATAACCCCCTCGAGTGGTTTTAAAGGGTGGTTTTATCTTTTTCTTTTTTATTTATTTATGCTGAATTTTTGAAAAAATCATAATAAATCACAAATAATCATAAAATAAAAAATTTAATTTTGTTGAACTCCTGATGAGTAGATCTACATAGTGAATATATAGTATGGTATACTTTAGTACACGTTTTTGTTGTAGCTTTAAATCTATGTTTTTTTAATTAATTCGAATAATTCATATATATAGTTACTACGGTCCAATTGTGGTAAAATTTTTATGGTGGGCTCATCATACTCATTGGATCAATTATAACTTAGTTATAGATAAAGCATAGATTTAACAAGAATAAAGCTAAATAAATCTATATAGACTTTTTCCTATCAAAATATGAGAGAATGAAATAAGAGCTAGATGTAGAGGCTCTTGTTAGAGTTAAGGTTCTGTTACAACTCACTGACATGTTTGCCAGTAGAACGATCGTAACGTTTTTCTGGTTCAATGAGTCAGTGATCTTTACAGCTAAACAAATGCAGACCGAAGCAATATGCTTGCCTGCCTCCACTCTGTGGCTGAAGAAATTTACAGGTTTCTGTGTTAGTACTCCTATGTCTTATCTGTTACTCTATTGGGCTAGCTCCAGGATCTGTTTGCTTCGGAAAACTGGATTTTGAACTTGATGGGAAGGTGCTTCATAGCCATAGGGCGATACAAATGGCAAGTGCGATGACCACCTCGTGTGCATTCCTCTGTATTAGAAGACCAATGAAACCACGCACCAAGCAATCAGGCATGTGCATCTTTATCTTACTAGACTAGAAGAACACCAAAACGAAACGTACTAATATGATATTTTCTTCCGAAAATGCTACTAGTAAATATCAACCATGAAATGTTTGCATTTGATGTTTTTTCTGTCAAAGATTTGACAGCACTGTTATTTCAACTACTGCAAAATAAACTAGACGGAGACCCAACAAGACTGGCAGAAATGCAGAACACCTCTTGGAACCAAACTCAGCTTAATTTTTCACACGCGAGTTAGCTGATAGTTTTGCTAGCTGGGCACACCTTGTCTCCTCTGCTGGCTTTCGTCTCTTGAGCAATTGCTAGGTGCTTCCCCTTGCATGCCTCTGGAAGCTTGCCATCATAAGCGCTGCAGATGTAGGCCTCAAAGTTCATGTAATCCTGTAGACGCTAAATTAGACTAGATTTCTGAATACACAAGACGGCCTCAGTTCAAAGGAATAAAAGGGTGCATCTTACATCACCGAGTGGTTTGCCGTTGACGACCACCCAAGGTACAAACTGATGAGGAGGCTGCAGAGCATTTGTCTCGGCAGCATACTGGAGTACGAGCTGTATGGTTCCAGTTGTTTGGTTACCGGATTGTGAATAATCAATGAAAATATATAACTAGTTTGCACAAATTGGAAGCATGGAGAAAATTACTGAATCCCTTATTTTGTGATTTCACACTCTAAAACGTTTAGCAGTACTAATATTTCTGAATTGATATATGAAGTAATTCAGTCATCATCCAACGTGGTGCTGGGAGCCTGGGACTGTTGTGAGCTCCAAAGGAAACTAGTCTATGATCAGCACTGTCGAAACAACACAGCTGATAGTGGCTTAATTCGTTTTCTAGGGGAAAAAACTAATAGTAGTATGTATTATGTAACATAGATCAGTTGCAAAAGTTTCACAAAGCAACTGAAAACAGAATGGCAGCAGGAAGTCTAATAGAACTATTCACTCACCTGCCTGCCATATCCTGAGTTGTAGCAGTCAATAGCAGGTTGATATGGGAGACCAGTTTCCTGAAAGCAAGCCTGCCAGGCGTCCCATTTCCGAGTCAGTGCTAAATGCTCAACACATTGAATGAAAGGGAAATGCTGTTCCTGTATCAATAATAAGATAAATATATGTATCAGAACAGTTAGTGCGTTATTTTAAGTTCATTTTCTGGGGAATTGGCAGATCTACTTTATATATGTCTGCAAATTCAGTGCCTCACCCAATCGAATCATTAAAAGTCTGAAAGATAAACTATAGAATATTGAACTGTCAGAAATTCATAATGTGGTAAGGGTCTGTGGATACTAAAACGTTAACAGATGCTGTATCGAATATACTAAAACGTTAACAGATGCTGTATTAGAAATTTCAGCGCAGCGAAAAGGGCCATTTCAGAACCATTTTGACCTCTCTTTCTTTTTTCAACATAAGATGGAGTATTCTTAACACAGGCATTACCGCATCAGGCCATATTCTGATCACACAAGCTTCTATGGCGTTGAGTTGGCACTCCTCCTCTCCATGCTGCAAAACAAAGCAATTGACTAGTGGAGTGAGCAAACTGAAGCCTGTTCATCAAAGTTGACTAGTTTATTACTTGCTGTACTAATCTGTGAAACAGATACATTCAATGCAGAATGTGAAAACCATACTAGTACCTAGCTGCAGCCTAAGATCAGTGGAGTAACCCAAATTCTCTCAAATTTTCGGCCGGACTACTTGAGAAATGCACCCAGTTGAAGAAACAAACAGAATGATACGATGTCAGGCACAGGCACCGACCTGGCAAGTGATGGTCCCGTCGGCGGAGACACGCCCATTGCCGAAAGGGACGAGCCGCAGGTCAGCAATGGAGGAGATCCCGTTGCGGAAGACCCTGGAGAGGTCGTTCACGACAAACGCGGAGCAGAACGGGCACAGCGTCTCGTAGTAGACCGAAACCGGGACTCTCCCGGCGGCGCATGCCGGGGATAGGCAGAGCAGGACGAGGGGAAGAAGACGAAGAGGCGGTTGCGGTTTGGGATTGGGAGCCATGGCGATGGAGCAACGGAAGAAAAGGCGCTGGCTGGCTTTCAGTTTAGTTTAGTCGAAGGCTATGATGATGATGATGGCCTATGCGCGGGAGAGACGGCGAGAGATGCTTTTCCTTTGGAGGGAAAATTAAGGAGGGAGCAGGAGATGCCGATGCAGGTTGATCTACTGGAACAAGGCAGATTTTGTTCGGTGATATGTGTGTATCCCTTTTCCCAGGTTGCGCGGGGACACAAGTTCTTTTTGAGGACTGTTGCTTGCTTCGAATCAAGTGGCCCAGGTTTGATTCTTTTCCACCGCTGGTGTACATTTTTCTTCTCGAGAGGAACTGATAGCTTGTCACTGAAACTTTACATGATTATTACATCAGGACTGATGTATGGAGTATCTGAAGATTAAGGTTTGGATGATGGAACTGTAGGGTGAGGTATTCTACTATATATTCTCTGCTCTTTCAGGAAGATTAAAAACGAGAAAGAAGAATGATAAAGGCATGGAGATCTGAGATCTGCACATCACACTTTTCTTTACTCCCCTGAGAATGCTTTTGTTCCCTTTTTATCCAGTTCATTTTTATAGCTTTTCTGCTGGATGGGGGTTTTTGTTTTCTTCTTCTTTCGCTTTTGAACCCTACTATAGAACTATACGAAAAAGGAGGCAATGGATAATATATATGGGGTACATAATTTAGTGCAAAATTGATTTCTACTAGGGCCTTGTTTAGTTCCGGAAAATTTTGGAAAATCGACACTGTAGCACTTTCGTTTGTATTTGATAAATATTATCCAATTATAGACTAACTAGGCTCAAAAGATTCGTCTCGTCAATTTCGACCAAACTGTGCAATTAGTTTTTATTTTTATCTATATTTAATACTTTATGCATGCGTCTAAAGATTCGATGTGACGGAAAATGTGAAAAATTTTGCAAAATTTTCTAGGAACTAAACAAGGCCTAGGGCATACATTTTTTCTAACTATTTAGAAATTGGTATTGGTTTCATTTTTCATTTAGAATGAATTGGTTAGTTTGAATAAATAAACTAGTTTAATTAATTTTTAGAAAATACAAATCACCTTTGAAGACAACTAATGGTTAAAATTACAAATTGTTTAGATTTTTGGTCTTAAGAGTATTTGTTTGAGCTATGCACCCAAAAGGCCAAAACTCCAACGCGTCGGTGGTGCTTTCCAATGCATCTGGTAGTTTAGGCCTTGTTTAGTTCCCAAAAAATTTTGCAAAATTTTTCAGATTCCCAGTCACATCGAATCTTTAGACGCATGCATGAAGTATTAAATATAGACGAAAATAAAAACTAATTGCATAGTTTGGTCGGAATTGATGAGACGAATCTTTTGAGCCTAGTTAGTCCATGATTGAACAATATTTGTCACAAACAAACGAAAGTGCTACAGTACCTGTTTTGCAAAAAATTTTGGAACTAAACAAGGCCGGGTATTGCTTCAGAACCAAAGCTAGGGCTGATTTCACCCAAAAGGAGTATTTGTTTGAGCTAAGTATTATTGTAGCAGTTCCCTAGAATCAGGTGTACCGCAGCGCATATTCACAGGGCAGCTAAATCAGCCCTTTGCTTCTGAAGCAATCGACGGTCTCCCTGATGGTCACGTCAAATGGAACGAAACGAACGCCCAAATCGATCAACTTCTTGGAGGGCTCCTTTGCTCTCATCAACCAGCCTTGTTTGTCCTCCTTGATTCTGATGTGAAAAAAAAAGGTTACCACAACGAACAGCCCTGCAGCATACAGTGCAAGCTTGATGCATGTTTTGTCAGAAACGGATCACCTGTGAACTGGGAATTCAGTGTACATATCAGCAATTTTATCGGCGAAGTCAACCAAGCGTTCCATGGACGCCAAGCACAGGTGCCGTCCCTGCGCAGATGGGTTCTCATACAGCACAATCGCCGATTGCGCCACGTCTCTGACATCGACCCACCCTGTGTAGACAGCGTCCAACTCAAGCTCCCGGCCTGGTTAAGTGATCAAGGCCTTGTTTAGATGCAAAAAGTTTTTGGATTTTGACACTGTAGCATTTTCGTTTTTATTTGACAAACATTGTCTAATTATGGAGTAACTAGGTTTAAAAGATTCGTCTCATGATTTACAGGTAAACTGTGCAATTAGTTATTTTTTTTATCTATATTTAATACTTCATGCATGTGCCGCAAGATTCGATGTGACGGAGAATCTTGTAAAGTTTTGGGATTTTAGTTGTATCTAAACAAGGCCCAATTTGCACCGCCCTTCAGGAACGAGTTTGCGACATGTGAGGAACGAGTTTGCGACATGTGTTCATTGCATATTTGCGATTCAGATGTGATGCTGTAAATGGCTAACCTCTCAGGAGCTGCAGCAGAATGTTCAGACTGGTATTGACTGATGGAGTAAAAAACGGGCCCAGAGTCGTCCCTGGATTTAGCACAACCAGCTGCAAACCCTCCTTTTCGGTGAATTCCCACGCAGCCTTCTCTGCCAGTGTCTTAGAGACGTGGTACCAAAGCTGCTTCTCAAAGTGAATGAATCAGCAAGTCCTAATAAACACATGGTGTCTATACATGACAGAGTGAAAGTAGCCAGCAACTTCAATAAATCTACCATTGTTTTGTGCGATTCTGACCTGATAAGCATGCCGATGCATAAACAGGTTTCTAATTTGGTCCTTTTATTTGTACTACTAACATTTACCATGCAAGAAAATCTACATCTAGCATCTAGCAACGTTGTGCATTTGTGCTGTACGCCTGTACCTGACGTTTCTTGAGGAGCTCAAGGTCGGCCCAGCAGTCATCCTCTACCATGGCCATGTTCGCAGGCCAGGCAGGATTCGGCAGCATGGCCGACTTGGACGACATGAGAACAACACGGTGGACGCCGCAGTCCTTGGCGGCACGGAGGACGCTGAGCGTGCCCTTCAGCGCAGGCTCCAGCAGCTCCTTCTGCGAGCATGATAATGCAGGAAGGATTATGCTGACAGAGCGATCGATGGTTATGTTATGCTGACAGTGACAGAGCGGAATGATTATGCAGGAAGAAATATATTGCCTCCGGATCCTCTGTGTGCAGCGTTAGAGGGGACGCCAGGTGGAAGACGCCGCGGGCGCCCTCGATCGCCGGCCGCATGGAGGAGGCAGGGTCGAGGAGGTCCATCTGGAACAGCCGGAGCCGCGTGTCCGCGCCGTCCAGGGCCTGCAGATGCTTCGTCTCGCCCTCGTCCTCTGCGAGAACAACCAAACAGAAAATCTCGTCTGGTTTCATTTCATCATGTCTCGTGTGCGCGTGCAATTGTGGAAATGAATTGAATTCGATGATCTAACAGAGAGAGAGAGAAAGACGGGAGAGCATGCATATGCTGTATTGCTAGTGCAACGCACGGAGGTTCTTGACGGTGGCGTGGACGGTGTAGCCGCGGTCGAGGAGCAGGCGGACCAGCCAGGAGCCGATGAAGCCGCTGCCGCCCGTCACGCAGAGGAGGCCTCCACGGCCACCGGCGCTGTCCCCGGCCGCCTCCATGTCGTCGTTGACCGGATCAGCCACCCAAACTCTTGTTTCCTCAGTCTCCTGGCCACTGAAACGAGGAAGAGTAGCTGCCGATTTCTTCCTTATACAACACACAGGCCGGCGGGCGGCGGCGTACCGACGCGGGGGCGCGACATTTAGTCTTTGGCGGGAACGAGGCGGCTCAACATACAGGGTTGAGGCTGGGCCCTGGCAAGCTCCGTCGTCTTAGGCCAAGCTGCCAAGGCCTCAATAACGCAATCGATTATTTGGAACAGCATGATTATAGACAAAATTGCCTCAATCAGATTTTGAATCTGCATATGGATCGTTCATTAATTTTTGCTCATTTATTATTTTATAAAATATGATAAATAAGAAAAGTTTTAGATATGGTAAATCTTTTTTTTATTTTATAACTTTATACTTGATATATTTTGGTTACCATATTATTTTGTATGTAACTTTAAGTACGGCCAGTTACTAAATTTAATTTTTGAGCGGAGTGTGCTTGTGTTGTACTCAATTAATCCTAAATTACAAGACGTTTGACTTTTTTGACACCAAATTTGATCACTCGTCTTATTTAACAATTTATGCAAAAATATCACTTCTTTTGTCGTAGCTTGGTTTATTAATAAAATTTCTTTAAGAATGACTTAAATTTGACTATGTTTGCATAATTTTTTTTAATAAGACGAGCGGTTAAACTTGGAGTCAAAAAAGTTAAACGTCTTATAATTTAGAATAGTTGGGGTACTAAATAGTGAGCGGAGTGTACTAAATTTAAATAGTGAGATATGGGAAATAGGAGTAATAAGTTTAGCCACAAAAGCACGCGAAAAAAAAGAAACATATCCAAGATATGCGCTCCATCATTCCATAATTCTTGTCACTTCAAACAGGATTAGTGTCATTCTTTAAAGAAACCTTTGACTACCACTGACTTTTGAAATATTTATTTTCAACACACTTACATGTGTATATTAATCTTATAAAGAACTTCATAAAAATATTTATTTTTTTATTGTATACTCATATATAATTAGAAAAACCTAGTTAATACCGTTTTTGATAGGGGTGAGTGTGCTTGTGTTGTGAGCATATGCGTTGTAATCTAAAAAAACTGTTTTTTGATACCATGTTGCTATCCACCAAAAGCTCAAGAATTATGGAATTAGAAAGAGCATATGCATTTAGGCAACATGTACATCTAATGATGATATCCACCTGGCATATTCTATATGCCTTTAAAGGCAGATATTACTTTGCCACATTTCGGGTGATTTATTTGACCACATAGTTTACAAAAGTTTTTCTTGAAGCACACTCACAAGCTAGATGAGTCCTTTGCTCCTAAAACAATCCACGGTGTCCCTGATGGTTTTGTCCAGTGGAGTGAAACGAACACCCAATTTGATCAATTTCTTGGAAGGGTCCTTTGCTCTCACCACCCACCCTTGCTTGTCCTCCCGGATTCTATTTTGAAAAGAAAACATTAGTTTCTTTTTATGAAAATTTTTTACAAAATTGGTACAAGTGGTTTTGATAGATGTATAGCACCTCTGAACTGGGTGTTCAGGGTAAAGATCAGCAATCTTATTGGCCAAATCAACCAGGCGTTCAGCGGATTCCATGCATAAGTGGCGTCCTTGTGCTGATGGGTTCTCGTACAACATTATCAGAGAGTGCGCGACGTCTCTCACATCAACACAACCCATGTAGATGTCGTCCAAGTCAATCCTCTCGCCTGGGTACGTAGTTTGCACTCGTTAGATACTTCGTACCATGAGAGGATATACAAATATTCATCTTTTGCAGATTTGCAACACAATAAGAGGCAGTAATTGACTGACCTCCCAGAATTTGCAGCAAGAGACGCAGGCTGGCGTTCACTGATGGTGTTAACATTGGGCCCAATACCATCCCTGGATTGAGCACAGCTATCTGCAACTCCTCCTTTTCGGCAAAATCCCATGCAGCCTTCTCTGCCAGTGTTTTAGAAACGCTGTACCAGAGCTGCAACTCAGAGCATAAATGACCACAAAGCATGAAGCCCTGAACCATAGCATCTGCAACAGTGCAGAAAGACAGCCAGTATGGAGATACAGTTTATTACCTGAAGCTTCTTGAGCAGCTCAACGTCTGCCCAACAGTCATCATCTATGACCTTACCCGGAGGCCAGTTGGGATTGGGCACCATGGCCGCCTGTGACGACATGAGCACAACGCGGCCGACTCCACAATCTTTCGCTGCTCGCAGCACGTTGAGCGTGCCCTTCACCGCAGGTTCCAGCAGCTCCTTCTGCATGCATGCGTGGAACCAATACAAGTGTTACCTACTCGAGCAATCGGATTATACAACGATCGGGTGAACGATCATGGAGAAAGATTGAAAGAATTGCCTCCGGATCTTCTGCCTGCAGTATCATAGGCGACGCCAGGTGGAAGACGCCGTGGGCGCCTTCGATCGCTGGCTGAACGGAAGCAGGGTCGACGAGGTCCATCTGGAACAGCCGGAGACGCGCGTCGGCGCCGCCCATGGCCTGCAAGTGCTTCGTCTCGCCCTCATCTTCTGCAGCGAAAGATTCAGCCGGCCGGGCAACTGAAATTGAGGCTACACGGCGAGCAGAGCAGGAAGCCAGGAAGAGGTCTGTGAGCTGAGCCAGCATCGGAGCACATGTGTCACTTACGGAGGTTCTTGACGGTGGCGTGGACGGTGTAGCCGCGGTCAAGGAGGCAGCGGACGAGCCAGGAGCCAATGAAGCCGCTGGCGCCCGTCACGCAGACGAGGAGGCCGCCGGCGTCCCCGGCTGCCGCCATTTCGTTGCGCCGGCGTTGGTGGCCTGGCCTGCCCGCCTGCCGGCGCACGGAATCACCGGTGTCGCTACGCTAGCGAACCAAAGGCACGAGTCGGCACGCGGAAAGAGACGGAGCAGCGTCCGGCGGTCCGGCCTCCGGTGCCTCGCTCGACAAGCAGCGCCCCGTTCACAATCAATAGCTGCCACACACAGATGTGTCATGCTGTTAAAAGATCTTGCTACTCGTCGATGGAGAGACGTCCCAACAACAAGCAAGGCTGCTGTGTCTCTGTCAAGCCCGTTGGCTGAACCAGAGGACGCTGGCGCCACAGCAGAAGGCGCGTTCGAGGGAGGAACCGAGGAAGACGTAGTAATCTCATTGGAGTGTAATACATTTTCTATGACAGATGGGGCCTGATGGCCAGAACACTAAGCCTAATATGCTGTAAGAGAGAACTATTCCAGTTTTGAGTTTTGACAATACATAATCGAGAAAGGGAAAGCTGTCCTCTGCTCGTTCCCCAAACCTTGGGTTCGCTCGATCTCCTGACGTCGATGGCGATCGCCGGCAGCCACAGGGCGTGACAGTCTCGATACTTTCTCCTCCGAGACGTATTGTGCCTTTGGCACCGGGGCATCAAGAGTTGATTGGTCTCGGTCTCTCGGGAGGTTCAAAGCGCTGCACTTTAGGTCTCTCCCTCGCTCCTAGGGCTACTTGTTGTGTCCAAGAAGTGACAAGCTATGTCCGTCAAAAAAACAAGGACGGGAGTCACGGCATCTGGATGACATATTTCCAAGTGGGATGGACTTGTCTCCGCCTCGCCCCTGAACCGAACAGCATAAAAGCAGGCTCATTCCACCCTATTCCACCAACCAAACATTATTTAAAAGTGTTGTTTTTTACTTTTAAATTTCTTGTTTGACCGTTATTTAGAACTAAAAAAGTATTATCAGTTATAATCTATTTCTAAATGGAAAGAGAGGAGAAGAAAATAGAAAAAAAAACACGTCATTTACAAATGTATTATTTGCGTTCTAGCAGTTTATTTTCACCTTACAACAGTTTTTTTTAATATAAAACTGGAGGGGCCGTAGCCCCTACATGAATTTATTGAATAGAAAAAAAACAGAACAGGTTTGCAGCCAGAGGCTTTACAACAGTTTTTGAACAACACATTTTCACATTCAGCCAGATGGATGCGATACTCGATATTTCCCTAATTTTCCTTTGAAGAAATCGGCGTGACGCGCTAGATGAGTCCTTTGCTCCTAAAGCAGTCCATAGTGTCCGCGATAGTTTTGTCCAATGGAGTGAAACGGACACCCAAATTGATCAGTTTCTTGGAGGGGTCCTTGGCCCTCACCACCCAGTCTTGTTTGTCCTCTTGGATTCTAATGCGAAAACAAGATATCAGCAAGTGAAGAACAATGTGCAACACCGGCGAAAAGACCGGTGGTGTTGTGAGAGATGCATATATCACCTGTAAACTGAAAATTCAGGGTAGAGATGAGCAAGTCTATTGGTGAAATCGACCATCCGTTCAGAGGACTCCAGGCATAAGTGGCGTCCCTCGGCAGATGTGTTCTCATACAGCACTATCAGAGACTGTGCGACGTCTCGGACATCAACACAGCCAATGAAGAACTCGTCCATGTCATACTTCTTCCCTGCCAAGATTAATTACACTCTTAGGGGGGCAAAAAAACTGTAATCATACCAAATGGGCTGCAAGCCTGAAGTCTGCGTTGTTGCAGACGACTGACCTCCCATGATCTGAAGAAACATTTGGAGACTGGCCATGATATTGGGCGTCAAAGTAGGGCCCAACACCAGAGCTGGATTGAGCACAACGAGCTCCAAACCTTCCTTTTCGGCGAAGTCCCATGCGGCCTTCTCTGCCAGTGTTTTGGAGACGTTGTACCAAAGCTGAACTTCAAGGATATGGAATTAGCACAATCGTCCTATTGTATCATCAACATACTGAATTGGATCATACATGAAAGTAGAGATAACATTTTTGTTAGGGTAAATCTGTCAGTGTGGAATGGACCTAAAAGAAAAGCATGCACCTGAAGTTTCTTGAGCTGCTCAATGTCGGCCCAGGAGTCCTCATCCACGACCTTGTCAGCAGGCCACGCTGGATTTGGCACCATGGCCGTCTGCGATGACACCATGACAACACGGCCGACTCCACAGTCTTTCGCGGCGCGGAGGACGCTCAGCGTGCCCTTCAACGCAGGCTCCACCAACTCATTCTTCAATTAAGCAGCGGAAACACCAATTTATCAGCACAGACTAGAAATTTCAAGAGATGTATAGAAGTTTGCTTTTTCAGTCAACTGCAATGGATTTTTTTCAAGAGTGCCTGAGTAAATATGGAGAAAGGATCGAATTGCCTCTGGGTCCTGTGCACGGTGCAGGATGACCGGAGAAGCAACGTGGAAGACGCCGCGGGCGCCCTCGACCGCCGGCCGGATGGAGGCGGGTTCGAGGAGGTCCATCTGGAACAGCCGGAGCCGCGAGTTCGCTCCGTCCATTGCCTGCAGGTGCTTCGTCTCGCTCTCGTCCTCTGCACCGAACAACCAGCTTCGAATTCGGTGAAAACGAGCGCAGTGGCAGGCATGCGAACTTGCGAAGGCAATAAGGAAAACACAGAGAGAGCTAGCAAAGAGCATGCCACGCACGGAGGTTCTTGACGGTGGCGTGGACGGTGTAGCCGCGACCGAGAAGGAGGCGGACGAGCCAGGAGCCGATGAAGCCGCTGCCGCCCGTCACGCAGACGAGGCTGCTGCCGCCGCCGCCGTCTCCGTGAGATGCCATCGCGATCGTCGGCAGGGGAGCTCGGGTAGGTGTGCCGTCTGTCCGCCGCTCTACTCAGGGAAGGCAGAGATCGACAAACATATACTAAGCTCGGAGTGAAGGCAGAGACAAGCATGCGCCGTCTCCCGTCTGCCGCTCTACTCAGAGTCAGTGCCACCGGCACACCATGGCCAACCGATGTGGACAGGGACCGAGTGCACGGTTGGCGCGTGGCGACGCCGACAGGCGCGTGACGCAGCAGGCAGCCGCACAACAAGCAATAGGCATACAACAAGTGAACAAGAGCTTTGTCTACCTCTTGTGACTTATCCGAGTATTGTTCTTTTTTTTGAAAAAATAGCAGGAGCTCTACTCTTCAATTAAGAATGGGAGTAGAAAAAATGTTTTATGTACAAATAAGACCAAAAACACTCCGGTCGGTATAGCAGCAAGAAAAGAAAAGCTCCCTATCAAAACGCTCTCGTTCTTTGATCTATATCGTCTTTAATTCTCGTGGCCACCTGCATCCCTGTTTTATAGACATTGTTGAATATTCGTCTGTTCCTCTCTTATCCGAGTGTTGTGGACGCCAACAACAGCCGGATTTTTTTTTTGAGATTACAAACAGCCGGATTATTGAAGCCGTGGAAAATAACTGAAAACAGCACATCAGTGATCTATATTGTTTCAGTCGAAAGAAACACCCGAATTAGCAGCCGTTAGATTAGAAGCCAACGGACAGATGTTATGTTTTTGTTGTGCATACCTTCCTAACATGCGCCCGTTGGCAAAGTAGGCCAGACGGCTTTTACACTTCAGTCCTTTTTGAATAACTTATTTTTATAAATAAATTGTCCACGAAACTTTTTCTAAAAATAGATCAAAAGTTCGGCGAACAATAACTTTACGCCGAGATATATTGTCAGTCCGGCCGAAGCTCAATCACTTGACACCGAGAGCAGCTATGTCGGTGTTCAATACATGAACGCCAAGCCGCCAAGGTGGGCGGGATTCTTCCCGTCCGAACGTTCGGACGGGAAGCTCCGTCCGATGATTCCCGCCTTCGTTTGATGCTTCAACAGATATACTGCCGCGGCTGACTTTCCCGTGTGAGAATATGTGGACACAAACGCGCGAGGATATGTGGACAAGAGCTGCCGTGCCCCACGTGCATGCATAGTTTCTACTTCCCAGGTAACTACGGACGGACTATGTTTTCTTTACTTTTTCTTTCTATTTTCTTTTCTTTTCTTTCTTTTCTTTCTTTTCTCCTTTTCTTTTTCATGCTTCATTTTTTATTTATATAAACTTTTATTTAATATGATCTTTTATTTTTCTTTTACCATTATTCTTTCAAAAAATTTATTTTATGTTTCTTTTATTTTTTTTCCATTTTTATCTTATTATTTTATTTGACCTTCGCATGTGTTTTATGTTTTTTATGTTTCTTTTATTATTTTTTCATTTTTCTTTTTGCATTTTTTATTTTTTGTTTCTTTTTTAATTATGTTTTCTTTATTTTTAAAATTTTTCTTTTTATTTTCCTTGTCGTGCATTATTCATTTTTTCCTTTTTTCTTTATTATGTTTATTATTATTATTATTATTATTATTATTATTATTATTATTATTATTATTATTATTATTATATTTTTATTTTTTATCTTTCTTTTATTTTTTTCTCACATTAGATGTTTTATGTTTTTTTATTCTTGTAGTGGTGTTCTATTTTCTATGTTTATGTCTTTATATATGTAATTTTTTGTGATTTTTTTATGTTCATAAGGTATATCTGTAATGTTTTATATGATGTTTTCTATCATACATGTGATGTTCTATGATATATTTTGTGATATTTATGTAATATATGAGCAATGTTCTATAATCTATTTAGTGATGTTCTATGGTGCACTAAATGATGTTTATGTAATATATATGCGATGTTCTATAACGTCTTTTAGTGATATTCGCATAATAATTATGTGGTGTTCTATAACGTATTTTAGTGACGTCCTATGGTTTTTTATGATGTTCACATAGTACACATATGGTGTTCTAAAATGTATTTGGTGATGCTCACACAATATATATGTGATGTTCTATATTATATTTAGTAATGTTCTATGGTATATTTAGTAATGTTCACTTACTACACATATGATGTTCTATATTATTTTTATGATGTTTTAAAATTTTTTATGTGATGTTATTTTTTCTTTGTTACATCTTTTTTCTTATACTTTGCTCTAGTTATTATTTGTACTACGTATTTTTTTTATATATTATAGTACTAAAGATAAATATTCATTAATAAAATTTTATCCAAATATATCCTTGTGAGATTTTGTTTTGAAGAATTTTTTGCAAGAAATCTGATGGTATAATCAAAATTTAATTTGAACATTTGATCTGGAAGTTATGACTTTTTTATTTAGCTGTAAATCATCGTGCATGGTAGCTAACGTGGTTTTTCTATAATATATTTTAGAATATTTGAAAAGTATCTATGTGATGTTTTAAAATTTTTCTAAATTTTCTATGTTTTTCATTCTTATTTATATTTATCTTTTATTTATGTGATTTTTATTATTTTTTCATTTTTATGTTTCTTTTATTTTTTATTTTATTTTTCCTTTTTTATTATTTTAAATTTACTTTCTTAGATTTTTTTGTTCCATGTGATTTTTATTTTCTTTTTTATTTTTCTACTTTCTATTTTATCTTACTTTAATTATTTCATGTTTATTTTTTATTTTCTATGTTTCATGAGATGTTAGGTTCATATAGTGCAATGTCTTATGACGTTTTTTGCAATGTTCTTATGATATATAATATCATGTTCTATGATGTTCTTTGTGATGTTCATGTAGTATATATACGATGTTCTATTTTTTTGGTGCTGTTCACATGTCACGTATGTGATGTTTTGTGATGTTCACGTGTATACATATGATGTTCTATGATGTTTATACATCATTCATTTTTTATTTAAAATAGTTTTTTATTTTTTCTTTTTCTTTTCGTGCATCATTCATTTTTTTGTTTTGTTTTTTATGTGTTTATTATTATTTTCTTTTTCATATTGTTACCTTTCTTTTATTTCTTCATTCTTTTTTCCTTATTTTTTATGATATTCTATACTGTTTTTTCATATAGTATTAACGTGATGTTTTTTTATGTTTATATGGTATATATAATGTTTCTATAATGTATTTTGCAATATTTACGTAATATACATATGATGTTCTTGTATTTATGTGATGTTCTATTATATTTTTTTGTGATGTTTATTTAGTAGATATGTGATGTTTTATGAAGTATTTAGTGATATTTATGCAGTATATATGCAATGTTCTATAATATGTTTTAGCGATGTTCTACGATGTATTTAGCGATGTTCACTTAGTATACTTGTGATGTTCTATAATATATTTTAGGATGTTTGAAAGTATCATGTGATGTTCCTTTTAAATTTTTCTCTATAATGTATTTTTTATGCTTTACTCTATATTTTTTGTATTTATTTGTTTATTTTGGATAATTTCTTTTTACTCTTGCTATTAGTTACTCTCATGTATATTTCTAGATTTAGGACGTATATGGCCCGACGAAGTGTATGTAGATAGAGTATGTGTTCATACTAAACTATCTAGGGTATTATGTATGTCAAGTGTGCAAGTATACATATAATATATGATTATTTATTTTATATAGTATTGTATGGATATTTTAATAACATATTAAAAAGTATGGGCTCTTTTAAAAAACGCATGCTAAGATTTGAAGTATCTTGAGTATATAAACATACTTAAACTGATAAATTAGTACGCATACATACGTAATGTGATTTATTGAATATGAGGGTAATCTATTTATTTTTATACTCCCTCCATACTCGTGAAGAAAGTCGTTTAGGACAACGACACAGTCTCCAAAGCCTAATTTGACTTCTTGTTTTTATATAAAAATATTAAAAAGTGGTATATGTATATTTTTATGAAAGTATTTTGCAAGACAAATCTATTCATATGGTTTTCATATTTTAAACTCAACATCTTAAAAGTTATTTATGATTTATATTCATAATGTTTGATCCAAATCTACCAAAAATATTTTTTTACAGGTATGAAAAGAGTATATATTATAATGCCGATTTTATGAACCTAAAACTAGAATATTGTTATTCTAAATTAGGAAGACGGAATATTGTTTTATGAACCCATAACATGTCTCTGCTTAATAAGAAAAATATTCTATCTTCATAAGATAAATGTTCGTTAATAAATTTTTATTCAAATATATTTACGTGGGATCTTGTTTTGAAGGATTTATTACAATAAATTTATCGGTGTAATCGGAATTTAATTTGAATATTTAGTTTAACATGTATGACTTTTTTTAGTTGATCAAAGTCATGAGTAAAAGATGGGTCCTACGCTGGGCAATCAGAATCTTCCGCGGGCGCTGCATCTTTGGGTGGACGGGCGGGAAACAAGAGCGGAAAATATGACGCGGATCATCGGACGGAGGTTCTGGTCCGAACAATCGGACCCGAGCAGCCCCCCCAAGGTGGGTGTTGCTGGTTCAGGCTACAGTACAAGCTAATAACCCAAGCGAATGTGTCCATTCAATATTTTTTGAAGATCCATAAGAAAATAAATATAAATCTCCTTGACACGAGATCAATTCAATTAGAACCATAATGTTACCCTCTACGGGGCAAAAATATATGGAAGGATAAAATGTTTGCCAAGTTTTCTAGAAATAATTTTGGGATAAAGCTTGTGCATGAATTATCTAGTACCCCATGCATTCCAAATTATAAACCAGTTTTGATATTTTGGGTACATAGAAGCCTGTGCAAAAATAAGGCCTATGTATGATGGTTGCTAGAATAAAAGAATGAGAATTTTAGATCATTCTTTTAGACAAAAGTTTTTCCCTGCTTTTATTGCAAAAGACGCGCTTGCCGGTACAAATTCAAATAGCCTCAAGGCTCTCAGACTTAACTAGTTCAAGTATGCGTTAAACTTGCAGCTAGTAGCCATGCATCAAGTCTAATGAATGTCGGTTTTAATTGGGAGCGCTTGTATAAATATAGTTGGACTTGGCAAGTCATTTTTTTGATGGTGCGAAATAGAAGCAAGTAAAATAAAAGAATACACATATAGAAGTCCTCATCATGAGAACAAGACAAATATAAGAATGCGAGTAGTATCTTATTATAAATGTTAGTATCTTATTATATAAATTTAGTTAAACTTTAGATATTTTGTCTCTCCAAGATTCTTAGAATGTCTTATAATTTGGGATGAAGTAAGTGCTAGGCATCAAGGCCGCCACTCATCAAATAAATGCACAACTAAGGGCTTGTTTGGCACAGCTCAACTTCACTAGTAAAGCTGTTTTTTTAGAAAATAGCTTCATGAGTGACTTTCTAGATGAAGCTAAGCTGTTTTGGAAAAAGTGTTTGACAAAATAGCTTCACCAACTACTTCATGCATAGTTGAGAGAGAGAAATGAAGGAGAGGCTGCAATAAGCTACTTTTTTTCAGCTTCATCCAACTTATGTTTTTGTGAGAGGAGGGAAAAAACAGCTTCACCCATGAAGCTGTTTTGAAAATAAGTGTTTGGCAAAAAAAACAGCTCACAACAACTCATGAAGCTGTTGTGAGCTGTACCAAACAGGCCCTAAACCAGACTGAGACAACATCAAAAGTGCACAACGAATCAAATCGAGGCCACTGCTACACAGAAATTGCCCCGGCATACACTCCATACGTGCACCACACTATCGGCCGACGTCGGCGCCTCTGGAGTGTATCTAATTGAGACCAAATCAAAGATCAAAAAGCATGGAAATAGATTGTAGCCAAGAAGACAATGCCAGTTAGCTTCTGGGATGATCTCAGGACACTCACAATGCAGACTCTATCATAGAGTCTAAAGTTATTTATTACCTCGAACAATGTGGACTTAGAGTCTAAATAAGACTTGGAGTCTTATTTTTTCTACCTCTTTCTTCAATAAATATGCTGCCACATCAGCAAAATACCATAAATAATATGTAATTAATTGTCTTGGACTCTGTGATAGAGTCTTGCTTTGTGAGTGCCCTCATTGAAGGAAAAATCCACTCTCAGGTGTTCCCCAATTTATTATCTTTGGAAGCTGAGAAGTGCAGAGCAGCAGGCAGGCTGCAACCTGTACTCCCAGATGTCAATGACTGTTGGAGTTTTATTTGGGGCTATCAGAAATATACCTCGAATAAATATTATCAGTACCAGTTCTCCTCCTTGCAACCTCACAGATCTATCATATGGATTTGGAAGACTAAGTGCATTCCAAAAATAAAATTCTTTGCCTGGTTGCTGTTGAATGATAGGCTGAACACCAGAGATATGTTAAGAAGAAAAAACAAGTTCCTAGAAGAGGGATATAACTGTGTTTTATGTCCGAATAGCATGGAGGAAACTATTGAGCATCTATTTTTTGACTGTCCCTCGGCTACTAGCAGATGGTTTGCCTTTTTCTTTTTTGAGGAAACTAGAGGGGCCTTGCCTTGGCCCCTACAGAAATTTATTGAAAAAGCAAAACAGACGAAACAAACAGAATAGGGCTAAAAGCAGACAAACTAAGGAAACAAAGAAAATGAGAGAAGAGCTAAAGATTACAACAGGCTGTGACTCCATTCCTCAAACTGAAGGCTTAAGCTTGACTTCACTCTATGCAGCAGCAAGAGAATTTCTCTTTGGAAGAGTTGTCTGGCATTGTGCACTGAATGCTGGATTCCTTTTAAAAATCAGATGGTTTGCCTTGGGGATCATTTGGGATGAGAATGCAAATATTCATGAGAAGTTGTACATTGCTAAACAAGGATTCATGCAACCTTTTTTTTTCATGGAGGTCTTCATGATTGGGGCCTGGTGCCTATGGAATGAAAGAAATGACTTAATCTTTAATGGGAATGTCCCAAATTTCATCTAGTCTGCATTCAAGAAAGAAGTTACTGCACACCTCTTCAGGATCAAGCAAAGTCTCCATTAGTCTGTTCTCCTGTGGTTGGATGCTCTGTAATTAGAAGGAAAATGGCAGGAGCTCTGCCTTTCAATTAAGGTAGAAAAAGGAAGTTTTTTACAAAGAAGCCTCCCGAGAGGGAGAAAAGGTTACAGGTGTAGCAAAAAGGGACATAGACATCAAACATCGCTCTAACCAAAGGTTCTTAGTGCTCTCCTCCTTTGGTCGATGTCCTCCTTGATTCTTGCCGCTACTTCCCTTGCTGACTGAAACACATTGTTGAAGATACGCCGGTTGCGTTCCTTCCACAAATTCCAACAGGTATAGATGATCATGCCATTGAATTTCCTTCTTTGGTCTTTGCTTATTTGCGGAACAACCTGTTCCCACCAAGTGCGGAAGTGGTTTGGTTCATCCTGCATGTGCAGTAGGTCAGTATTGATGCCTTCCCAAATGAACACTTGGTTCCAAACGGCTTTGGCGAAGGCACAGTTGAAGGAAAGATGTACGAGTGTTTCCAAAGGGCCATTGCAAAGCACACAATGTTCGTGGCAGGGCCATCTCCTTTTCTGCAGATTGTCTGCCGTCAGGATCTTTTCTTTGATCAAAATCCACACGAAGACCTTGCATTTATTTTCTGTGTCCGCTTTCCAGATCAAATTGGAGTTGAAGGTGCTGTAGGCACCCTTGAATTGTATTCTGTATGCTGATCTGGTCGTGTAGGATCCATCTGCCGTCCATCTCCAAGTGATAGTGTCATTGACGCCCTGTTGTAACTGAACTGTCTGGATTCTAAGCCAAAGGGAGATGAACTCTTCCACCTGTTCAGCTGTGTTGATCCGGCTGCTGAGCCTGCTTATCCAGTTGCTATTCTGCAGCTCCTGCCTCACTAATCTACCTTTTCTTGCCACCATAAGAAAAAGGCTGGGGGCGAGGTTCATAGGGGCTTCTCCCTCTAGCCAGGCATCGGTCCAAAAACGGGCCTTGTTTCCATCTCCAATTGTGATCAGCGTGGATGCTTGGAACAACAGTCGGTCCTCCCTGCTGCAGGGAACATCGGTGCCTGTCCATGGTCTGGAGCTGTCTGTCCATTGCAGCCAAAGCCATCTTAGCCGCAAGGCTCTACTGAATTTGTCTAAATCTGGTACTCCCAGGCCTCCCAAATCTTTTGGTCTTGCTACTGTTGGCCAATTTACAAGACAGTGGCCCCCATTGGCGTTTTCCTCCCCCTTCCAAAAGAAAGATCTTCGAATTCTGTCAATTTTTTTCCTTGCCCATGTCGCCAAAGGGAAGACAGTGAGATGGTAGGTGGGCATTGCGGAGAGTACAGAAGTGATCAGAGTAAGCCTGCCTGCTCGGTTTAGCCACTTTCCTTTCCAACTTGGTAACCTTTGGCCTATGCGCTCAATGAGTGGCTGAATATGGACTTTCTGCAGTTTCCTGATGTGGAGCTGAAGGCCTAGATAGCGGCATGGGAAAGTGCCCCTTACTCCTTGGAAATCGGCGAGCACTTGATCCAAGTCAAGATCCTGACATCTTATCGGGTGAATTGAGCTTTTGTGGATGTTTATGTGTAAGCCGGACGCGCTTCCAAAAATATGAAGGATCATCTTGATAGCGTCGAGGTCGCTTTTGATGGGGTTTGTGAAGATTGCAGCGTCGTCCGCGTACATAGAAATTCTCCACTTAGCAGTAGACGCCGGTAGCGCTGAGAGGATACCTTGTGCTGTGGCCAGTTGAAGGAGTCGCTGTAGGGGATCCATGGCAAGTATGAAGAGCATGGGGGATAGGGGGTCTCCCTGGCGTACTCCTCTTCGGTGCCCAAAGTCCGGGCATCTTTGCCCGTTGAGAAGCGGCGTCGAGGTGGACGTGCGGAATAGGATGGAGATCCATTCTCTCCATCTTGGTCCAAAGCCTAGCGCTTGCATGATTTCAAGGAGATAGGACCAATTAACTGTGTCAAAGGCCTTCTGGATGTCCAACTTCAGGAACAGGGCGGGCATTTTTAGTTTTTGTAGTGTACGTACCGTGTTCTGGACGTACATGAAATTGTCATGGATACTTCTTTTCTTGATGAACGCGCTTTGGCAATTTGATATCAAAGCATCCAGCCTCGGCGCTAGCCTGTTGGCTAGAAGTTTGGTGAAGATTTTTGCGACACTGTGGATGAGACTAATCGGTCTGTAATCCGTGATCTTCGTGGCGTCTCCTTTCTTGGGCAGTAGGACTATGTTGGCAGTGTTAAGAAACTGTAGTCCTTGGGCGTTCATCATATATAGGCTATTCAGGGCCAGTAAAATGTCCTCCTTGATGATTCCCCAACAAGATTTATAAAATTTCCCGGTAAATCCATCCGGTCCCGGTGCTTTGTCAATGGGCATTGAGTCAATAACCTTCTTGAGCTCATCGTTGGAGAAAGGAAGTTCTAGCTCTGAAAGATCCTGAGGTGCATAACCAAGGGCTTGCCATGCCAAGGTTAGCTGTCTCGGAGCTGTCGAGCCGATGTGGTTTGAGAAGTAATCTGCAACTATTTTTTCTTTGCTGTCATGTGCAAAAGCCATGCCATCATTTGTGTGTAGACAGTGAATGTAGTTCTTCCTCCTTCGTGCACTGGCTCTCATGTGGAAAAATTTTGTGTTTGCATCACCGGTGCGAATGTATGTGAGCCTTGATCTTTGGCGAATTCTAGCCTTTTCAATGGCAGCGAGCCCCGTGCTTCGTATTTTTAGGCGCCGTCTGAGGTCAAGCTCTTCTGATGATAGCGCTCTGTTTTCCTGTGCAACCTCCAGCTGCAGTAGGATCTCCTTAGCTAAGGCTAACTGCAGCTTGGTGTCCCCCACTTTCTCTTTTCGCCATTTTTTTAGTGCCTTGGCTACCCTGGACAACTTAATGTGTAAACGTTTCAAATGGTTTGAGGAGCTGATCGGCTTGTCCCAATCCTCTTGAACGATCTCCTGGAAACCGTCCATAGCTGTCCAGAAATTTTCGAAGCGAAAAGAAGGCTCCTTTTTATGCTCCATTTCGCCATGCAGGAGCAGAGGCGTGTGGTCTGACATCAGTGAAGGTAGGCAGTGTAGGAAGCAAGCCGGGAACAGAATTTCCCAATCCGGGGTACAGAAGACTCTATCTATGCGAGACATGGTTGGGTTGTCCTGTTCATTAGTCCATGTGAATCGACGGCCATTAAGTCGAATCTCGTTCAGGTTCATATTGTCCAGTGTTGATTTGAAGGAGCCCATGAGCCGACGGTTTAGATTAGTGTTGTTCTTGTCTTGGGCTTGGTAGATGAGGTTAAAATCCCCTAGCACTAGCCATCGGCCATGGCTGGGCGGTTGGATGCTCTGGAGTTCTTGTAAGAACTGCAGCTTTTGGTCATCTCCTTGAGGGCCGTAGACTGTGGTGATTTGCCACTGTACACCATCAGCTCTCATCGTGATTGTTGTTGTGATAGCATGAGGAGAGAGTAGCACATTAGTGAGGTCGAAAAAGTTTTCGTTTACAGCGAGCAGGATGCCCCCTCTAGTGTTATCAGCCGGTGACACTGCGTAGGAGTTAGCGAAGTTTGCTCCTAGAGTGCGCAGCACAGAGGCTTGATCAATGGCCTGCAGCTTGGTTTCTTGGAGGCATATTATTGTGGCATTGAAGTCTCTTATTAGCTCGTTGACAACATCCTTCCTGGCGTTATTATTTAGACCCTGTACATTCCAGTTTAGCAGAAGACAATTATTTTGTGCCATAAGTAAACAAACAGGGACCCTGGCTTGAATTAAAATTCTAGGAAGGAAGAGTTGAAACATTTAACATGCAGAAGCGACTCCCAGTGAGGCGAAGCTGAAGGCCGATGGCTGCCTGTTGGAAGTGCAGGTAGAAGGGGGAGCAGAATCCAGAACACTGAACAACAGGTTGCAAATCCCTTGAATGCAATGGTAGAGGAAGGCCCCTGGCTTCTACCATTGGCATCCAAAGGGATGGCAGACTGACGCTACACTTGACTAGCAGACTGGTACAATTTCTTCAAACTGACATGAAAAGAAAGCCGGGACCCGACGCGGGACAGCAGGTGCTTAGAGCTGGTCGATGTCGATGGCGGGCGCCTCATGGAGGCCACACAGTGCTGTCATCGCCTTGATCGCTTCGGCGGAGAGGGGGCCCTGGTACATGTTGAGGTATTGCAGGAAGCGGTCATCCGGAGAAACGGCGTCGTCTTCAGGGACCCCCAATTTCTTCATGAGGATCTGTCTGGCCTTGGCCTGCGCATCTCCTTTTGGCCAGTCCTTCGCTGCAATGCGAAGGCTTCTACGAGTGGACGTCGCAGGCTTCCTTGTGCAGCGCGCCCTGCTGTTGGAGCCTGGAGGTGGTCGGAGCAGCGGTGCCTGGACGGGGCGCGACACAGCCTGGGCGAACGTGGCCACAACATCGTTGTTGGCCGGTTGTTGCGCTGCAGCCGGTTGCTGTTGTGTTGCTGTGTTGCGCCGTCGCCTGACATAGACGACGCCTGGCCTGAAACGGAGAGGAAGTCGACCTGGGGAGCGTCTCCCTGTTGTGGCATGCTGAAGCGGGGCCAACGCCGAGGCCTCCTCCCTGTGCGTCTGGATGTCCCTGCGCATAGGAGACGGTTCAGGGGCAGGTGAGTTAGGGGTTGTTGAGGTAGACATCCCTGCAGACCCATCGTCATGCCGGTCTGAGTTCGCGGCGTGGAACCTTTGGTTGCAGCGTGGAGGCGGTTCATTGGAAGCCTCTTTGGATTGGCGGCGTGCAGGGGAGCGCCGTGTTCTGCTTCTGCGGTGGCAGGAGGTTCTCTCCCGGGTACGTCCACGCAGCTCTGTGGCTTGCCCAGCCACAACGATGTTGATGGTGTTTACTGCTTGGTGGCTCTTGCAGTCGTCGACGGTGTTGACTGCTTGGTGGCGCTTGCGGTCGTCGTAGGTCTGGCGGCCTTGGTGGCGCCCGTGTCTTGACCGCGAGCGCTCCCGTTCGCGCTCCCTTGTCGGGGCTCGAGACAAGCTCCTGAAGAGCCTGGCTCCCCAGTTGTGTCCCTTGTCGCTGCGCCTCCCGCGGTCTTCATCATTATCGTTGTCTCGGCGGCTGGCCCTGGGTGCTGGAGCAGGGGAGGCGTGACGCGGCCGAGGCTCACGCTCCCCATCCACGACACCGTACCGCCATGTGAGCTCGCGGGTCGAGGTTTGGCCGAAGTCATCTGGCGGTGACTCGATGAGGTCTAGGTGCACGAGGACCCGGAAGGTGAGGCCTCGTCGCCCTCTTGGTGGAACCGGAGCGTCGTGGGCTGCCACTGCGTTGCCTGTCAAAGTCAGCCATGTTACCTTGGGGATGTCGGAGGGGTTGTAGGTCCATGCCCACAAGCAGAGGGCCCTGGTGTCATCCGGGCACAGCGCCATGTCTTCACGGCGCAGCGAACGGTGCTCGACGTAGTCCAGGTCGCACGATCTCGCCACTGCCCTCTTGGCGATGCTTTTGTTCCACGCGTGGATGGGGATGCCTTCCAAGCAGAGGCGCACGTGGTACCTGAGGTCGCAGTGATCGCCGTAGGGGAGGGTCCTCCATGGAAGCAGCTTGATTTGGCCGCTGCCGACAGATAGGCTGCGCCTATGAAGCGCTGCCTCCCTGTGGTGCGGGTGTCGGAAGACGATGAGGAAGTCTTCAGGCTTGTGGCGCGCCACCTTGACGTCGGCGTCGCGGACCCCCAACCGGGAGCAGATTGCTCTCTTGACTTGGTCGGCGCCGATGTCGTCGCGGTCCTGGAAACGACATGCCACGATAGCATGTGCGGAGAAGTGAGCCGATGCTTCATCCATGGTCCCGTTTGTCGCTGCCACCGCTGATGTCTCCTGGGGGCGGTACTCCGGGTCGCCCAGCTGCGCCATGGCTTCAGACAAGCGCTTGGCGTGGGGGGGAGGTGTTGGAGATGGCTTGGGCGGCCGGTTGTTGGGGGGCAGGGGGCGGTAGTGCTGAGCGCGGCGCAGAATGGGCGATCTGCAGGTTTGTGCTTCATGGCCGAAGCGGCCGCAATTGATGCACCTCACCGGCTCCCTGCAGGACGCAGCAGAATGACCTTTACCCAGGCAGCGAAGGCACTTACCTTGCAGCGTCCTTGCCATGGGCAGGTGGTGCGCACAAGGTGTAGGCCGTCGTCGATGCGGAGTAAATTCGCCGCGGCGCCACCAGTACTTGGGGCGGACCGTGGACCATCCCTTCTCGTCCAGTCCATCGGAGCAGTTGGCTGTCGTGTCCCTGCGGCATTGGGAAGGAACCAGCTCATCAATGTTTGTACCTGAGATTGCGCTGGCCGATTTGATGGCGGATCCGCTTCCGGGAGCAGCTGTGGTGGCAGATCTGCAGCAGGGCCTGGGATTGTGGCGCTTTGGTGGTGGGGAGTAATGGCGACGGTGGGGGGGGAGGCTGACTCTGTAGCCAGAGGAGAAGGAAACGCGACGCGAGGAGGATGTCCTGGCGTGGGCGGAGTCCTCCTCCAGCTGGATCCGAATCGACCCCACTACGACAGAGTGGAGGGGTGGAACAGCGGTCCTGAGCGCTTCGGGCGCCGCGCGAGCGCCGCCGGACGGTGGGGGGTTTAGGGAGGGGTTGGGGGAGGGAGATCCGGTCGTGGGAGAGCGGATCTGGTGGCTGACGGCGGCGGATCTGGGTGGGGGGTGGGGGGTCGTCGTCGGCGGTGCGGGGGAGGGCGGGGGAGGGAGGGCTAACGGCTCCATACCCAAAGGCGATTTTCTACCTGCTCTGTAATTAGTTGCTGGCTGGTTCTCTCAAAAAAAAAAGTAAAGGAGTCTTACATGACAAAACTTACAACAAATGCCTAACCAGAGGTTAGCCACGGAAGGAAGGAAAGAAAGAACAACAGCTAGCTAGCTATACACTAAGCCGCCACGGCGGGTTTCATACCCCACGGTTTCAGTTCAAAAAAAAAATCAAGGAACTAATCAGATTGGTACCGACGGACCGAAGCATTTAATCGTCTAGACGGATGTCAAAAATTGTTGGTTTAATCAGCAAAAAAAAAAGAAAGAAAATTGGGGGCCGAAACCGTAAGCAAACAATTTTGATACTAATAATAATATGCTGATAAAAATGAATGAGTATATTAGACACATGTTTGAGAACTGTAAAGAATAGGAAATCAATCATACATAACCCCAATCAATATAAATATTGCAATCCTAATTACTAGTCCTAATAATAAATAGACCTATTGCAATCCCTAATCCATATGGATGTTGCAATCCTAACCATAATAGATGCTGCAATGATAATCACTACGCTTGAAGGAGCCTAACCACTATGCACGAATAAAAACACATATGATTGAGGACAAAAATATTCAGACATTTGAACCAATCCTAAACCAAAAAAAACTACAACAGAGGAGCAAAACATAATAATAATAACAAACCTAGAAACAAAATAAAATAATAGTCTGTCTCATCTGGAATTTGTGGAAGGGCAAACCATAGTCATATAATCGTCGAAGCAACCCCTCATAAAAAATGTTGCCAACCGTTGTGGGAGAGCCATATTTGTAACACCTATATATATATAGCAACCCTAAATCATAAAACATGTCCGTCAATTGGGGGTAAAATATAGTAACAATATTGTAGAAACCCCAAAACACAAATCATAGTTGTCTCATGAACCTTTATCTCTTGGCGAGAAAAAAAAAATTCAATATTATTTTTGGGTCCATCAACTTGCGCAAATCTACTGCAAGGGGGTGAGCCACTTAAAAACATTATGGACCCAAAATCTACTTCCTGAGTTGATGGGCCTAAGTGAAACTAGAGCCAAGTTGATGGACCTTTGATGCATTTAACTCATTATTTTTTTTAACAACCAATATGGTTCAAATTATAAAATCTTTCAAACAATATTATGTTTCCAATATTCCTGAAGAAACCTAGTACTAACTAACACAAACATTCATACACATCAGAGCACTAATATAAAAAATGCTGCATATATATTGGCTAGCTAGTCCTATCATTCCAGAAGTATAAAAGAAAATATATACACAGACATATACATATATAAAAAATAAAAAATACTGACAAAAAAACAAGAAGAAAGAAACCCTCAAGCTAGTCCTATCATTCCAGAAGTATAAAAAAAATTTATACACATACATACATATATATATAACTATACTACTTTACTGGTCTTATTATTGATGGTGTATCATACAACACTTCACTGTTTAGAGTTTAAGAAAGGGAAGACAAACAACCCCAAACTTCAAAAAGTATACAGTACCATTTTTTTTGTTTTTTTGTTTTTTGTTTTGTTTTTGTTTTTTGTTTTTTGTTTGTTTTTTTTTTGGTGAAAGTATAGATTACTACCAACGACGAAAGAAAATATCATAAATGGTAGATGAAGCCTTCGAAGAAACCGGCAGCCCAACTGCGATGGTTTCCAGCCGGCCAGCCCGGCCGGCGGCGCTCAGTTGTGGTTGTGGTTGTTGTGCGGCGCTGCCGCCATCGCCTGCTGCCTGAGAACCGTGCGCTCGAGGGACTGTAGGTTGCACCGAACGATGGTGTCCACGAAGATGTGCGTCTCCTCGACGGTGTTCCCCTGCGGCACGTCCACCACATAGGACTCGACAACCATGGTGAGCGGCCCGCCGCCGTTCTGTGACGCCGCCTCGTGCACGGTGGTCACCGAGCGGTAGTTGGCCAGGCGGTGGTCGCCGCCCAGGATCCGGAAGCCGATCACCCGGCGCTCGTCGTCCCGGATCTCCAGCCGCTCGCGGCTGTTCTGGGCGGGCAGCCCGGTGACGACCTCGAGCTCCCGCACGGATCCCACCTCGATGCCGTCGCCGTCCACGAGGTGGCAGCTCCTGATGAAGCCCTTGTACCCCTGTGGCTGGTCGAAGCGGCGCACCAGCGACCACACCGCGTCCACCGGCGCCGCGATGGACCGCATCATGACGGAGCAGCACTGCCCCGCGGCTACCGTGTGCTCGTGATGCCGCGCCACCTCGGCCGGCACGCCCGCGTGACCGGCGCACGCCACCGCGGCCCTCCCGTTGGTGACCACACGGCTGTGCTGCTCCGGTGACGTCCTTGTGGCTGCTGCGTACGGCATTGTCGAGCTAGAGCCTCGCGCTTGTTCTTGATCGATCGAGTTGTCGTCTGTCCGGCCTGCAAAGAAAGAGGCGAAGATTGGATTATTAGGAGGGATGAACAAAGGAAACCATAGCCATGAATGAAGGTACTATAAGTGTATAGTAGTTTGTTTATCCATAGGAAATCAATCACTCTATTGTTACGGTGTGGTCGGGTGAGTTGACGCGATAGTTAAGGGTTACTCTAGATGGCAGGGCTGGGAATAGCCAGTGCAGTTTTGGGATGAGAGAGTTTTGACCTTTTGGTTTCTGACGGATGGTAGGGAGTAATAAAAGCCTAAAAGGGGAAGTAGGTTATTTGAACAGTTCACTAGCTAGGGATTGTCGCATGGACCTGGACAAAACAAAAACAAAATCAAACTATTTGTTGGCAATATAGAATAGAATAGGAGACATGTTTTCAACTTGGAGCTATATATGCATATACTACCATTTGTGACATATTAATGAAATATGACCTCGAAAATACATTCATGAATGCAAAATGTTTCATGCATACATGAGGTCCTGGTCACATGACTAGGTAGAGGTAGATAAGCAATTGGTAACTACTCATGCATCTAGTAAGAGAAAATAAGGCCTTTTGACTTATGTACTGATACATGAGCAGACCGCTACTATTGCGGAGCTGTGGAATGAATCTAGACGGAGATGTACTTTTATGGTATGTAGAGATAGTAGATAAGTAGATTGTTATAAAGTGGGAGGAGGTCATCTCTTTTAATGAGGAAGAGGATGAACTAGTATAGGCTCTGTTCAAGGGTACGTATCCATGGCAAGAACTTGGATGTGAGAGAGAAAAAATCATAGTTAGGAACATGCTATGCTCTGTTGTAAGATGGAGCTTGTGGAAACTTAGAAATAACTCGGTTCTTTCCATGCAAGAATTGGAGCTCTTTGCAATCACTATGGTGACATCAGCGATTGGAGCAGTTGTGCCCCCACGGGACCCCTGCAACAATAAGGAGGCTCATCTCCTGATCCTGACTAGAGGAACTGACAAGACGACATTGGGTGACTCCTGATGAATGGACCATGATCGAAGACATGTTGGGGTGCTGGGTTGGCCCTAACACAATACATGCTAGAAGGGATATTGGCCAACCCTGCAAGTGTGGCCTCCAACTCAATGCCATAGTCTGTTGTCTCTGCCATGGTATTCCTCGAGGGAGAAGCTTTTTCAACATCCCAACTCAGAGCTTAATAGGATTAATATATACTCATACCAATCAGTTGCAACTTCGTTTTGAAATCTATTGCAAAGAACCCTGAGGTTAAGCGTGCTTGGCCTGGAGCAATTTTCGGGATGGGTGACCGATCGAAAAGTTCTTCCCAGGTGCGCACGAGTCAGGACAAAGTGTACAGTCGCACTTACGCTAGCATTGGACACACGAACGTGGCCAAGAGGGGACGTTTCTGACTTGGGGTTGACCAACGAGGACGCCGGTCTCTTAAGGAGGTGAGGATGTAACATCCCAGCTCAGAACTTAATAGGATTAATAGGATACTCATACCAATAAGTTACAACTCAGAAGCCTATCTTCAAAGAACTCTAAGATTAAGCGTGCTTGGCCTGGAGCAATTTCAGGATGAGTGACCGACCAGAAAGTTCTTCCCGAGTACGCATGAGTGAGGACAAAGTATTCTTTTCGGGTGTGCATGAGTGAGGATAAAGTATGCAGAAAAGACTGGTATTGGTCTGTGATGGCAGTCTATGTCCTAGAAAAACTGCCAGATATAAGCAGGCCCGGCCTCAAAGAGGCGGGACATTACACTTTTGAAACTTTGAACTAAAATGTTGTACCAGAATCATTGCTTGGTCATGATAAGCAATTTAATGAACCACAGGTTGCCCCTCTTGATTTCTAAAAAATGGGAGCATATGGATGTGCATGGTAACCTTGTAGTCCAATGTCCTATTGTAAGATGTCTATACAAATTCTACCTAACTCAAGTATATTTACATCTCCAACCCTTGCACTATTCCATTTAGATTGCAAAAAACTAAGAAAATAAATAAATAAATAAATAAGGTGCATAAAAATAGGTGAAAAGGTAAACTGAGAGGGATCTTGCTTTCCATAAAACAAGACTCCACTTCTTTTGTTTGGTAAGGCGGTATGAAGGACTTGATTCAAACCTTCTATTCCAGTCAATGGGCGATGGTGATCTTGTGACAGGAAGTGCTCTAGTGTCATTAGGTTTTGGGATTGGATGGTGAGTATGGGGAGACAAATTTGATGGCTACTAAGGTTAGGGGTATGGTCTCCTTTGGTAGCGGTGACTAGAAAGGTGGTGAGGTAGAGGTGGTGGAAGCCTCAAATTAGACGTCTTTGCACTCGACAAGCCTTGTCAAAGAGGTTGGTGGTAGTAGTCACCTACCTTGAATAGAGATTGTAGCAACAGAGACGGTGTGCCGCACGGTGACGACGACAGCGGCGGCGGTGGCGAGGAAGACACCGAACACCACAGGAAGTAGGTTCGGTATGTGGGAGCGATGGTCTATGGCGAAAATGGTAAGGGGATGGGAAGAATTGTGTTAGGGAGGTGAAGATAAGGAAATCGGTGGGTGGATGGGTGGGTGATGGGGGGATGAATGTGGATGGGAATGTGGCTTGTAGGTGTGCTCTTTGCGTGCGGAAAGGTAAGGTTTGGAGTGTGGGGAGGGCTACTGGCATATCAGTGTGCGTGACACCGCCCACCTTTTGCAGGGCCCACCAAAGGATCAAGCTTATTAGGCTTTAAATTACATTCCATGTGGGTCGATAGTTATCCCGACTTATGAATGTGGATGGGAATGTGGCTTGTAGGTGTGCTCTTTGCGTGCGGAAAGGTTGGTTTTAGAGTGCGGGGACGACTATTGGCATATCGGTGTGCGTGACACCACCCACCGCCCACCTTTTACAGGGCCCACCAAAGGATCAAGCCTATTAGGCTTTAAATTACCAAGACATTCCATGTTGGTTGATAGTTATCCCAACTTATGAATGTGGATGGCGCTTGTAGGTGTGCTCATTGCGTGCTGAAAGGTAGGGTTTGAAGTGCAGGGACAACAACTGGCATATCGGTGTGCACGACACCTCCCACCACCCACCTTTTGCAGGGCCCACCAAAGGATCAAGCTTACCAAGTCATTCGATGTTGGTTGATAGTTATCCCAACTTATGATCTATCTCAAAAGTTTGATTCCACTCTATGGGACCATTTCAATAGCAGAAAATAGACTAGTGAATGTTGGTTCTTCTACAATTTTCTACTAAATATAGCACAATAAGAAACTAAATACATATTTAGACACAATTATCAATTTAAATTTAAAGCCTTCATCGATAAGATTGTATGGAACGAGCGGTATCCATGTAACCCAATAGACAGACAGAGAGAGAGAGAGAGAGAGGGAGAGGAAGAATTGGGCCACTTAAAACTATCCTAGGTTCTACTTAAACTGCTTGCTAGATAATTGTTTACACCAATGGTGGCAAACAGATAAAATCACAAGTGCACAACTGTTAATGTAGCTTTCACCCAGGACCAAGAGTATTTTGAAGTATTGATTTCCATGGAGAAAATAAAATGAACTAACAAATAATAAGGTTCATCTTAGGATGCCACAAGGGTATATGATAAACTAAGTAGATAGGATTTCTATGTTTATGAAACAACACGGTAATAAAGTAGAAACATATTAATGTTGTTCACTTTGGGTTACTAGATGCCACTTAGCAATGAAAAGGGATGAGAAGGGTGCTAAACCACTAAGCACGGGTGGACCTACGCTTTAAGAACTTTCCCAAACATGTTGAAATATAGAGATCAGACATGGTTGTCACCACCTGCTAACTACCAAAACAAATCATAAGGTGTTGCATATAGCCTAGACACCACATCTACACTATATCTTACTAATTTAATCCAAATCTCAATGCAAGTGATTAGAGCACTTGGGTGTGAGTGGTGAACCCATGGACAACTAATGTAAACACTTACCAAACCTTAATGATCAATTACAACAAAAAATGTCGAATATTTACTTACAACAAGCCCGCATCCGCCGAGCTACAGTTTAGGAAAGATATCAATAGGACGGCTCTCCCCAACACTCTACCCACTCTCTCTCTCTCTCTCTCTCTCTCTCTCTCTCTCTCCTATTTTCTAATCTCTAAGTGGAGTACGACTTCGCCTATATATGATTGGAATGAGTTGCTTCTCCTTTGGTGTGTTGAGACTGAGGGAGTCCAGATCTTTAAACTAGCTCTCCAAAAATTAGACTATGCCACAACTAGATGTCTATGCGGACATAATGATTAAAGTTGCAAAAATAAAACTCCTTTCGACTCTCTCCCTTTGCAGTCACTCTCCCTTGTAGTCTACATCTCTTTGTTTATTCCATTGGTTGTTGAGTGTGTGGTTCCAGAGCACAGGTGTACCCGCAAAGGCCAGGGGTATAGGCAAGCACGTGCCGTAGCTACGAGGCAGGCGTGGACCAATAGGAGACAGAGTAGGGAGTGGACGTGGAGGAGAGGGGAAGGGAGGGATTTTTGCAAGTTTTACTTGGCCTCGTCCACGCTGGCACAACCATGTAGGCATATAGAGGTGATGCAGTGGGATTTGAACGTCTACTCGCACGACATCAGTTGAAGGACCCAAATGTTCCATTTCAGGTGATAATCCATAGAATAGAATTAAGCATAGGTCAAATCCATCGAAACAACTAATCAAAAAAGATCTATGCCGCTCATGACCGAGTGCACACCTGGTAGTTTTGAATAACTCTATAGAGCTTATGCAACTTCATTCATGAGTTCTGGTACCCATCTGCCTAAAGTAGCAACTTCATTCATGAGTTCTGGTACCCATCTGCCTAAAGTAGCTAGCTTCTGAAACGCTTCTAATGTGAGTCGATAAATATCACTAGGAAGCCCTTTCCAAAAAAAATACCCCAACAAGTTAGTAGAAAACCACTTCTTACAAATAAATATGATGGTTTACTTTCCGCAAGTCATGTACTGTTTACAATTACTCATACAATTCTTTAAGACAAATGTTGTTACTATGTTTTTTTCTGAAGATACTATCTTTTTTGTTATTTGTAGTAACATATGAATGTTTAGCTATTCATTACACATATAAGGGATCGTAGTTTATTCTAAATTTGACCAAATTTATTTTATCTATATCTACCACATTAAAGAAGCAAATTGTAAAACTAAATCTCGTAGTTGTACCTAGTGAAGTTGACTTTGTGTCCTATTTTTTTTGTGTAAATTTAGTCGAACTTATGATAATTTAACGTAGGAAGTACAATCATTATTATGATGATAAAAATCCTCAATAAATTAAAACCTGTATCTATAAAAAGCTTATTATAATGCTCCATACAGGATTCTCCCAAATTCATGATTTTTTCCCTTAAAAATCTTGCTTTTTTTCTTTCAAACACTGTATACATTTCTGAAAGTTCAATCCTTACTTTTCAGACTTCTGCAAACTTCATCCTTGAACACCTCTAACTCAAGCGGTGGTAGAACATATACCACACAGAAAAGCGTTCTGACGTAACTTGACTATAAATTATGGACAAACCAGCATATGCTACCACGCAAAATGAAAGTCTGGCAGGTCCGGTTTCATGTACTCCTACCAGTAACTTCATCTCGATTCAGACGACGCACACAGATTAGCGGCGGCGGCGGAACCCTGGTGTTCTGAACGTACTTCAGCTTTGCCCGTGCGGGCGTGCCATATGGCCATGTGGAAAGTGGAATGGAGGGAGCTGGACGATCCCATTCAGGCCAACATCCCGTGAGCTCACCTTGTCCGGACTCCCGACAGACTCCAATCCAACACATCATCCATATATTGTTGTGTGTGTATTGCGTGTACACTTTTGTCCTACAGCAAATATTGATCTGTAAATTGTTTTATTGGGGCAAACATTTGCTTCAAACAAAATAAGAAAATAAAAGAAAAAATTAGAAGTCCTCACTCCGAAGAAAATTCAGGAGTCGCTCTTGGAGTATCATGCCGTCATGCGTATCACAAGAAAACGGGATAAAAACCAAAATCGCTGCCACTTTACGAGAGCCAAACCATATTGGGATACTAAAAAAAGAATCTGGACTACACCGCACAAATCTGAAACAGGGATCTGAACTCCAAGATTAAAAAAAAAATTGTACCAGAAATTGCTCAGCATGTTCACTCTGCGCCAAATTCTGCACTCTGCACAATAACCAGCATATGCTTTGTATGCCGTCCACCAGCAGTAAGCTGCATATTCTTCGGCTCTACAAAGACAATCAAACCATGAGTTACTAAGACTATGTTTGTTTAAGGAATTAAATCATTCCAGATGAAGGGTTGTACCATGAGTTCATTACTTAAATTGAGTAGAATGGCTTTATTGTTCATACTAGTAATTATTACTCCTCCTGTCTATTTTTAAGTGTCGCCTAGATTTTCATACATGCTAAACTTTCTTAAGTTTAACTAGATTTATAAGAAAATATTAATGACATTTGTATCTCCAAATAAGTGTATTATAAAAATATTTAATGATTAACCTAATGTTACTTATTACGAACAAATATTAATAGTTACCTATATATATTTGGTTGTATCTCCAAATAAGTGTATTATAAAAATATTTAATGATTAACCTAATGTTACTTATTACGAACAAATATTAATAGTTACCTATATATATTTGGTTAAATTTGAGTATGTTTGACTCCTCAGTGTGTGAGAACGACACTTTAAAAAAAGACGAAGGAAGTAGCTCGTGGGGAATAAAGTGACGACACATTAACATATTCTATTCCATCAATCAAATAAAAAACTAAAAAGTGGGAAGATGATAGATTAACTCATTTCTCAAACCAAACACCCTATAAAAGATTATGAAAATTGAAAACCGGTACAAGACGATATGCTAGTTACAGAAAAAACAGCTAAATATTTCCAAAATTTATTAGGCATGCAAGGGCCCTCTAGCCTAGAATATAATAAGCACCAGGGAGCGGATTAAAGCGGAGGCAAGCAAACCGTTCTGATGGCACAGGCACACCCTGTTCTACTCCTCCTGCTCTTCCTCTCCTCCACTGCCGTTTCTTCCTCCAAGAGAATTCAGCCGAAGTTCTCGGCTATCTTCTACTTCGGCGACTCGGTTCTTGACACCGGCAACAACAATCATCTCCCCACGGTGGCTGTAGCGAACCATGTTCCTTACGGAAGAGATTTCCCAGGGAAGAAACCGACGGGGAGGTTTTCCAATGGCCGGCTTATCCCAGACCTGCTCAACGAGAAGCTGCAACTCAAAGAGTTCTCGCCGCCATTTCTGGACACAAGGCTGTCGAGCAACGACATGGTGACAGGGGTGAACTTTGCATCAGCTGGTTCAGGATTAGATGACCAGACGTCGCAGCTGTCCAATACTCTACCAATGTCCAAACAGGTGGGCCTCTTCAAGGACTACCTCCTCAGGCTCAGGGACATTGTTGGGGATAAGGAGGCTTCCAGGATCATTGCCAGCTCTCTGATCTTTATCAGCTCAGGAACCAACGATTTCTCACATTACTACCGTTCGTCGAAGAAGAGGAAGATGGACATCGGTGACTACCAAGATATTGTTCTCCAGATGGTACAAGTTCATGTCAAGGTGAAAATAGGCATTTCCTCTTTTTGAGTTGTCTCTACTGGATTCTTCTATTACACTTCAAAACTAGGCATGGCATTACTTTCAATCCCCTAAATTTGAATGCAGGAATTATATGACCTTGGGGGGCGACAATTCTGTTTGGCAGGCCTTCCACCGTTTGGTTGCACACCTATCCAAATCACATTGAGCAGAGACCCTGACAGGGCATGTGTGGATGAGCAAAACTGGGATGCTCAGGTCTATAACTCTAAATTTCAGAAGTTACTTACAACGTTGCAAGGCTCACTCCATGGAAGCAGAATTGTGTACTTGGATGCATACAGAGCTCTCATGGAGATCCTGGAGTACCCGGCAAAACACGGTAACATTTTCTCTCTTAATGCCATGGCTTATACACTAGGAGGCTCGCAAAAAAAAGAGGCTACAACTGTGATGGGAATTGATCGGACTTAAAAGTTCTGAAACAACATTCAGAGAATGCCTTAAATCCTAGCCAAAACCTAGTGGCTTGCAGAAAACCATTTAGTAATTTCAATTGCAAAAATGCGTGATTATTAGTAGTGAATATTTTAATTCTTTCTTCTTGTCAGCCCAGAGTTTGACTTGCTGTTAACCATATCAATTCTGACAAAGGTTTGCCATGGTAACAGGATTTACAGAGACAACACGAGGATGTTGCGGGACTGGGCTCAGAGAGGTTGCTCTGTTTTGCAATGCATTGACTCCTATCTGCAAAAATGTGTCATCCTATGTATTTTACGATGCTGTGCACCCAACAGAGAGGGTTTACATGTTAGTAAATGATTACATAGTCAAATACGTTATTCCACAGTTTTAATTAATCAAATACCTAAATAAGGTTTTCTCCTTGTATTGATGCACACAACTAATTATTTTGCCTTCATACTTTTCAAGTCCAGTATAAAAGAGCTTCTCGTATGCATGATGTATTGATGTGTTATTGGATTACTGAACAATGGATTTATGAGCACTAGGTAAATAACTCAGTCTCCCCCCAGGATGTCAGTTGTGCATTTTACAAGTTTTTTTTTACAAGGATTTTACAAGTGAAGTTAAAGCAAAACAGAATTGCAATGGTCAAACACAAATATTGTAGGCGCTCCGATATCATTCATCAGCTCTAATGCAAAACGAATCCTTTGTCAGTTCAGTATGAAAAGGTTAGAAAACCAAGTAGTGAGGAATAATATACTGGCTATATCATGCTCATATTAGTCATCACAGACGTTTGATCGCATACAGAGCAAGTTTAGTAGTGAACTAAACTTCCTTACAATTTTAGTCTTCTAGGCTCATAGTAAATAATACTAATGATGGTAAAATTAGACCAACCTATGAGGAACTAATTGCTAGCATACTATGATGCTTGCAGTTGCTACAGGAGTTCATCAGTTCATGTGATCCTAGTTAGTGAAACATGAATCACTGTAACATACGTATGTCAAAGTAATAGAGATGACTGAGACCAAACAGGCCGTTCGAAACACAACTTACAGTACAAACCTCAGAAAGCCACAGCCAGAAAAGCCACTCTATGACTTGGCCATTGCTTTGAACAACCGCTGAATCCGTGACTTCACGTCCTCAGGTCGCACATATGAAACCCCTACAGCCTCTGTTGCCTTTAACATCTCAATTGTATCCCTGTACACTGGAATAACCAGCTCCTCAACCATAATACTCAAATTCACTGCTTGCTGCTTATCCACCAGTACCCACCGTGACTGCACCTGGCAAATTGCTTCCACAAAGCTATGGAAGCGGTTCAGTTTCTCTAACATAATACTCAAACTACTGTCAGATCTTCTGCCAGTCTCAAGTATTGCTATGGCCCTCCCCCAGGTAGCCCGGCGGTATTCCAACACCCATTGGTGAACCTTTGCAGATATTACCCTGGTCCAATCCTCACCCAGCAAGATCTTAAGCTCGCAACCATTGACTTTCTTGATTATATAGATCCCATTGTTGATCAGGAAGACACAGCCAAGAGGAGCATGACCATAAATCCTGGATTTGGACTCAAGATTCCCTATCAGCACATCCACAATCCAAGCAAAGCGGATTGCCAGTGATGATGTGGAACGGTCAGGATCGATTGGACATGTTTCAACACAACCAAACTCCACAAGCATCACTTCTTCCAGAGTATGGCGAGACACGCAAGCTGCCATAAGATAGTTCATCACATACCTTGTTATTGGATGCAATCCACCATCTGGTGGTGAAGAATTGCATGGATCACAGCGTATCAGTTTTTCTAGAGCCACAAATATGCCCTTAATTGACAATCCAAGGCATTCACGAAGAGCAGCTACCTCATGATCAAAGGCTTCATCAAGGACAGGAAGAATATCAGTTAAAGCATCATACATGTCAACTATGCGGAAGAGACTCTCTGGGTTATGTCCAGCAGCAGCAATAACTTTGCCAAAGGACAGGAGTTGAAGAAATGGTTTGCATGCGGTGGCAAAGGCAAGTTTAGTGTAGGATGTAAATTCTTCAAAAATGCAATTGCATAGGTGACGCTCACTTGGGATTAAGATGTGGAACACAACTCGTATTGCAGGTATCCATCGCATGATCTGAGTCTCAAGCTCCTCCCATGATGTTGACTTGCACAATTCTTCGAAATGAGCATTAACCCCAAGTCGAGCAATACTCTCATCAATGAAGTTGCGGCGTGCAGAAGCATAGGTCTCCGCACATGTATCACCAAAACCAGCAGCGATCATCCTTCTTGCGATTCGATTTGCCTCAGTGACTACACCCTCTGGTAAGGCATCAACAATGATGTCAAAGTTTCTTACTGGTTGGGCTACAAAGGTGTGGTTGTCATCTTCATTTTGGCTTCTCTTGAAATTGTGGTCACCACCACAGTCATCACTGAAGCCAGATGTACCCACCAGTTGCTGGAACTCATCCTTAAGCCTCGTGGAACATCGCTCTAGAAGGAGGTCAAAGCTCTCAAGGAGCACATGATCTGCAGAGGTGTTCTCAAGGCCATGGATGGTGGAAGTTAGTTCATCCACAGCTTCTAAAAAGGAGTCAGCATCATCAGAACTGGACCAGAGAGACCGATCCAAGCTCAGAAACTGGGAAATCAGATCATCGAGCGCTTGCAGAGTTTCCTCCATGCCAATCACCAATGCTACAAAGCAAACACTCCTTAAGTCTAATTTCAAATTTGTGAGCCTCCTATGTCTTCAGGGCAAGTCATAGAAGAGGCTGGTGCAACGCAATCTCCAGTCTCTAGCTGGCAAAATGGACCAGTTCAAACATTTCATATTCATATGCATATCATAGAAGAACTAAGAGTGTGAAACGTACCTCACAGAAAGTGAATCTGAAATTAAGGTGCAAAACTTTCCTCCTAGTAGCACCTAGATACATCCAACTTGACCTCCATACAGATGAGTTTACTGATGTTCCGAATGATGCAAAATCACAACAGACCACCATTTATGTACGAGGTGCAATGGATGGTGGATACAGACAAAACCAGAGCATTACATCCATCTATGCTGTTGGGGGGTCACAACGAGCTTACCTCAGGATAGCAACATCCAACCACACAGCCACCAGGCATCACTTCGTGGCAATTGTACTCTTTTGACTTTTCTTTCAACCAACCAATACATCAAGTCGTTGAAATCTAAACGGCAAGCTTTGAGAAACAACACAAAGGTTTGCGTGGAAAAAAATACTTCCTCCGATTGTAAACAAGAAGTCCATCTGGGTTTGTCCTCAATCTTCTTTTTTTCGAACCAGGGAAACAGCAGGGGAGGCCCCCACTGTAAAATTTGTATTGAAAAAAAAAAGGAAAGAACAGGAAACTAAAAACTGTACAAAGAAAACAGCAAGGTCTAGCTAGCCTGAGAAGGGCACTGGAGAGAGGCAAGACCGCAAGAGAGTCTACATTCTACAAGAAGTAAAAAAGTGGGTTTCTTTGCAGCAACAGTCTATGGGCTTGGAGTCCGGCTGCTCTGTAATTGAGCTTCCAGGAGGTAAAGGATGTGCAGGATGGCCCCACTGTATAAATATTTTTTTTAAACTTGCATTATTATCAATATCCCAAAAACTATATAGATTGACGATGCAAGTTTAATGCTACTAGATTCTGCGTAAAGAATACTTTTATAATATATATCAATTTCTATTTAAGATAATACATTTTTACAAATATTGCTAGTCAAAGTGCAGTATTGAGACTGTCGCTATCCTAGTGGACTTATATTTGTGATCCGAGGAAGTCATAGGCGCTAATTACTAAATTCAAGGATGTGCTATGTCTCACTGGCGCATATGTCAAAATCCAAGATCAATTCATCCATAGTTAGAAACTTAGAATGACCAAATAAAATAGTGCACAACACAAATATATTCAGAAACAGTGCGCATTCTACTCGTCTTTCAGTCATGTCAACTGTCAACTATCCTTGAACTCTTGGATTTTCCAGATATGTACTTGCATACATGTAATTCTATATAATGCTTGATGTATTCAAGTAACCTTTCTTAATCTTCTTCCATATTCATTCTCAAAAGTGAATTTTAGTAGTTTACCTAATGGAATCCCTTATTGTGGTTCAATCTATAACACATAACAACTTTCTCTTACAACCTTATGATGCGAATCCATTCACAAATGGTAAATGAAATTGAAGATATAAGAATCATGATGCCACTGACCATTGGGGCAAAAAGGCAGGAGAGAATAGATTAGATTAACTAGCAATTGTTCCTAGAATAGGGCCTGTCACTGATACCACTGACCATTGTAAAAGCTGTGGAAGTGGTATTGAAATAGTGTTCTGTCTTTATAATTTGTTCACATACATCAAGTTACTAAAATGAAATACTAACATAACTAATTAAGTAAAAAGTACACACAGCACTCCTAATGATTACTCATCGCTAAAGGAGAAATCAAGCCAATAATAAGAAACAAACAATACGACACATTAGGTTAAAATTACCAGTTGATATTTGATACAGAAACACCTACAAATTTACATAGCTGGAGACGATAGCATTTCCTCATCTAAGACAAAGTCCAGCCCTTTTTTTAACACATCATTGAGCCCAGAAGCCAGAATGTCACCATAACTTGTGATATCGACTAAAATAGCTATAGCAATAAAATCAGATAATTAACTAATCACTTGGCCACTCCTTCAAATAGATGTTGGATGCGTGCCTGAACATCCTCTGGGGTGTATTTGATGAACAAGTCTCGGGCAGCTTCAGGAGATGACCTCAATCTCCCAATTAAGCCTCTATATGCAGGCATAACAGAATCCACTATCGCTGACTTAACATCTGCTCGTAACTGCTCATCTGCAATCACCCAATCTGACTGCACCGTGCAAATCTCCTCCAAGTAGCTGTTAAACATCTGCATTTTCTGAAGCATGGACTTCACCGTGATACTGCCAACGCCAGGACCTCCAGTCTGCAGCACTGATATGACCTTTGCCCAGGCCCCACGCTGGTACTCCATACTCCACCTGCGCACCCTGCTCATCATCTGCTTCATCCATTCATCACCAAGCAAAACCCCAAGCTCACTGTCATTCACCTTGTGAATAATGTATTTCCCATTGTTCATTAAGAATATGGAAGCAAGTGGTGGATCCCTGTATATCTTAGATTTGGTCTCCAAATTCTTGTGAAGCACATCCATGATCCAAGCTATGTGCACAGCTAGCGACGAAGTAGGGCGATCAGGGTCGACAGCAATAGCCGCTGTACCAACAGCACCCAAGTCACCTTCCATCACCTCTTCCAGTGTTTGCCGCGAACCACATGCGGCACGGAGATAGTTCATGACATACCGAGTGATTGGATGTATGCCACCACCAGGCACAGCAACGCGGGCTGGGTCACGGCGGATGAGATTTTCTAGCTCCATGAATATACCTTTGATTGAGGAGCCAAGAGTGTTGCACACAGCTGATACCTCAGAACGAAGAGCTGCAGAGTAGGGATCAGAGAAGACGGGATCGAGGTCAGGAAGGAGGTCTCGGACTGCTTCATACATGTCAATAACACGGAAGAGCCGTTCTGGCGCGCGGCTGGCAGCAGCAACTGCATCTCCGAATGAAATAAGCTGAAGCGCCTGGGTGCGCACGGCGGCAACAAAGGCAAGGTCGCCGTACGGAGCGAGGCCTTCGAAGACACGATCACAGAGGCGGCGCTCGCTGGGGATTAGGATCCGAAACACCATCTTGAAGGCTGGAATCCAGCGAGCAATGTCGAACTCGAGCTCCTCCCATAGTAAGGAGTGGACCTCGTCGGCTGTACGGGAACGTATGCCGAGGCGAGCGACGCTCTCGTCGATGAAGCCGCGGCGTGCGGCCGCGTATGCCTCGGCGCACTCGCGGCCGAAGCCGGCGTCCACCATCCGCCGGGCAATCTGGTGAACATCAGAGACCGAGCCCGGCGGGAGAGCATCGATGACGATGTCGAAGTCGGAGACCGGCCTCGCGATTGGGATTGGCTCGTCGCCAAAGCCGTCATCCGCGTCGTAGTCCTCCTCCTCGCTCTCATCAGACCCGAATCCACCGGGCACCTGAGGCGCCGCGTCGTCGGGGCGCTCGATGAGCGCCCGGAACTCGTCCTCCAGCCGGGCCATGCAGCGGCTCAGCAGCTCGTCGGCGCGGTCGAGCAGGCCGCGGTTGGTCCCGGCGGCGTCCAGCTCCTGCACGGTGCCGACGAGGTCGTCCACCGCCTCCAGGAACGCGTCCGCGTCCGCTGAGTCCGCCCATATGAGCCTATCCATGGTGACGAACTGCGAGATCTGCCGGTCCAGCGTGCGCACGGTCCGCTCCAGCGACGTGACCGGGGGCATGGCCGCGGCGGCGGACGGCGCCACTGGGGGCGGCGGCATGGGCGGCGAGGCCGGCACGGAGCGCTCCCCAGCAGCCCCTCCGACCGCGGCCGCAGCGGCGCGCGTGGCGTAGAGCTTGTCGAGCGAGAGGCGGCCGTCGTAGTTGGAGAAGACCTTGAGTATATCCTCCGTCATGGTGTCGGTGCGGCCAAGGGTCTGGACGATGTGCTGCACCGTGGCGAGCAGCTTCTCCTCGCCGTCCTCCGCCATCAGCCGCCGAGCAAGGTCGCCGGACGCCTCTCCCCTCCCGTCGACCAGCGCGAGGTTCCGTCTAGGGTTTGAATCTGCGGCGGAGAGAGCCGGGCTGCGACGTGCTGGTTTATCGGGCAGCGACAAGGATGGCCGCTCACTGCTCGGACCGGAGTGGGGAGGCGCCCGGTTATCGAATTTACCGTACCCCGTGCCCGAGAGCTGGGCGGTAAAACACTCGCGGCGTGCGGTGGATGCGAGGCTGGACTCGACGCTTGGACGGTCGGATGAAGTCGGTGACGGCAGTATAAACCGGAACGGACAGTAAAACTGCGGTGACCTCGGGAGAGGAGAAAGCCAGGACCGGTGGCGGCGGATCGGTGGGTGGGGAAAGCATAAATGCAAGCGCAACGGCGCTCTCGAAGCAGAGAGATTTAAATGCTCACTGACAGGTAGGGTTACAGCATGGGGTTTATGGTTTTGGCGTCACGTCGGTGGCAAAGACAGGACAGGACGAGGATGCCCGTGATTGACGCGAAAGCGAGATGCGGACCACACCAGGCTCGGCTTCTTTGGGCCGGTTGCTAGTTTGTTTTGTTACCAGGCCGAGGGTTGTACCATCTCCCAGCTCAATGGCAACACGGGCCACCAATTAAGGCCTGCAGTCCAATATGGCCCAATACAAAGTTAGGTCTAGGCCCACGGATTATTTCTGCAGATCTGAACGCACCCGAAGGAGAGTTATCGTGCGTTCGTGGGGAAGCCAGACTATCTCCAACAATCGTCACCCAAAATACAAGACCTATTTATCCTTTGGTAGTGCTACAGGTAAAAGGTTCCATACCTATTTTTTGTCTTCTCCAACAATAAGACCTAAAAGAACACTCTTTGCAAATGGGTCTCGAAGAGAGAGGATACCCAAATTTGGGTTATGTCTCTCCTGATACCTAAAATAGGTCTTCTGTTTGGGTACTCTGTTGGAGGCTATAGGTATTGTGTTGGAGACCCATTTTAGATTTGGGTTCACAAATGGATCTAGACAGCCTAAGCACGAGAGATATGGGCCCCGTGTTAGCCGCGTACCCACTGTATGGTGGTGACGGGCATAGAAGCACCAATCTGCTGAAGCATAAAAACCAAGGAAACCGCCGCTCGTTGTCGAAGCAGCTCAGATTCCGCAGAGGACAGGCACCATGGCCTCCGCTGCGACGCCTGCGCCTTTGCTCCCCGTGACGAACCCCGCTGCCGGCGGCGGCGGCGGCGGCTCCGCGGCGTCCTCCGCCACGGGCCTCTCCGACGCGGCGCTCGCCACGCCGGCCTTCCGCCTCTTCGTGAGCCGGCTGTCCGACACGGCGCGGCGCTCGCTCGCGGACCGGCGGTCGTGGACGGAGCTGCTGGACCGGTCCGCCTTCTCCCGCCCGGACTCCCTCTCCGAGGCCACCTCGCGGCTGCGCCGCAACCTCGGCTACTTCCGCGTCAACTACGCCGCCGTCGTCGCCTTTTCCCTCGCGGCCTCGCTCCTGGCGCACCCTTTCTCGCTCCTCGTCCTCATCGGCATCCTCGGCGCCTGGTGCTTCCTCTACGTCTTCCGCGCCCCCGACCAGCCCGTCGTGCTCTTCGGCCGCACCTTCACCGACCGCGAGACGCTGCTCGGCCTTGTCGTCGCGTCCGTGCTCGCCTTCTTCCTCACCTCCGTGGCTTCGCTCATCATCTCCGGGCTGCTTGTCGGGGGCGCCATCGTCGCCGCGCACGGCGCCTGCCGCGTTCCAGAGGACCTCTTCCTTGATGATCCGAACGCTGCGTCCAGTGGAAACCCCACCAGCAGGCTCATCTCCTTCCTCGCGTCGCCCGGATCTGGGGTTTGAGGCGTCCAGGACTGGTAGGATTCTTGTGCTCGGGGAGTTCAGTTCAAGTCGAAATCGATAGGGATCTGATCCAGAAGCTGTAGAAACTAGCTCCTTGCTCATGTGGTACTTCACTGCGAGTAGCTATGGATATGGATCCGGTTTTTCTGTTGTACTTTTTGTGGAATTATACCAAGATCTTGCAAGAGCTGTACTTCTCTTGCACCTCACCAAATCTGGTGACAATGAGCATTAAGCATTGTCAAATTGCTAACATGTATCGGTGTGCTCTTTACATTCATCATTCATGTGTACATCATGACAAATTTTATGGATCTCCGGTTATTTCTGCCTCATTAGAAATTTGATCCTCGTGTACAAAATCCATTGTCAACTCTGAATGCTTTAGTGCTGTGTTTTTATTTGATGGTGTATGCAATATTTGTTCTTTTGATGTTCTGAGCAATATTGTACTGTGGTGAACCATATGACAATGCTAGGTTTATAACATAACCAGTACAGTACGTTCTAAAATGATAAAGTTGTACATTAGTTAAGATCTCAGATAGATTGCATCCTTTTATTAGCCTTTTCACTCTCTACAACTGTGCCGCGGTTTACAGAAATTACAGGACATGAAGGTGCCCATGGGGCATAAAAAAATGGGTGAACCAAGATTGTGGCAAAGGTAGTCATCCAGCTAAATCTTAAGTTGGCATAAAGCGTTGAGTGAGATGTGCATCTGTAATCCTAAAGCTATTGAACTAGTGCCCTAAACTTAGAGAGTGCTACTTGTATTTTACTATGGAAAAAACAACATTGCAAGAGTTTGCTTGGCTGCAGTTACCGTGTTTTTCATTGTAAAATTGTTTCAATCTCCCAATAACACATTTACCATTGATTTTTTTTTGTTTAAATTCTTGCTTGCAGTTAAAAGTAGGCATCTGCTCTAAAATTCTGCCATGTTATGCTGAAATTGTTTTGATGTATTATCAGGCTAACAATGCTGAAATTGTTTTGATGTATCCTTCAGGCTAGCAATGTGATTCTTGTTGAGTGCAGATTCCTGCATAAATATACTGTATTTATGTTACATCAATACAGGCAGCCCAATCATCAGTTCATCATGAGTCAATCTATGAAGGTGGTTAAAAAAAAAAGAGGGGCCAGCCTAGCAGGAAGGTGGTTTCATGGTCTTGTCTGTTTGAATGACCCATGACTAATCCATGATACGTGTGACTGACAGTTATTGTACTTTGGAGTTGTTTAAGGTTGCTTGTATTATATTACATAATTTGATATTGATGCCGAATCAACTGTAGTAGGAAAGTAGGATACTAGGATCCCAGCGTGGTGGTTGACCTGGCTAGAATAGAAGATGGCAAATGACAATTGAGATTAGTTTTCACACGGCATTGCTTATGTAAGTATTGATCATGGAGGAGTATACTAATTCCTAGCCTATGTATAGTGTAGCCCATCCTTTCAAAATCTGCCATTATTCTCTCTTGTTTAGGAGGTAGCATTTACCGACCATTGAAGTATTTGGTCTTGTTTCTTGCATTATCAAGGAATATGTGGTTTGGAAGTAATCATCTGATATGGACTGCATGATCTGATTGTATCAGGGGTGATGTCAAATTCATAGGTAAAGCAAATTGGTGGTTGGGCGGCTTGATTCTGAATTCTGAAGCTCGCTTTCAGTTTGGGGATCAACACTACTTAACCCGTACAGTAGGTGAATTTGCAATTGAGGCTTGCATTTTAGTAATTGATATCCATCTTCAGTTTTTAAAATTGTTTTTAACTGAATAGGTTTTTTTAATTGTTAGTGTTTCTATTTGATCTGAGTTGGAGGCGTCAGCTCCACTTTCTGGTAACAATGGGTTATATTAGTTGCAATCCCTCCATCTAAAATTGTCCTTCATATAGGTATATATTGAATAGTGGTTCTGAATTTTCTTGCAGTCATCAGTCTTGATTTTTTTTTTCTTAAAGAACAGTGTTTAAATTTGCTGTTGCACATCTCAGATTGGTTGTTTCGGTAAACAATTATACAAAGAAATAATTTATTCTCAAATAATATGCTGAATGGCAATGAAAGTTACATAGATTTACAGGGGAAAAGTTCAAAACAAGCTGGAAAATCAAGTCCCCTAGAAATAAGATCACAAATATATACCCAAAAAAGTCATAATTAACATACAACGTGAAACAGTCTTCGGATTCCTCAACACAGTGTCTTCAGGCTGATCATTAGCACATGGGAAGATCAACTGGGGGCGGCTCCAGGGACTGCAGTTCGCCATACCCGTCCTCCACTAGGAAAGCCATTGCCAGGCCCCAGGTGATGTGCACGTCCAGATGGCAATGCATGAGCCACACACCTGGGTTGTCGGCGACGAACTGGATGACCGCCCAGCCGTTGACGGGCACCGCCACGGTGTTCCGCTGCGGCGGGTCGACGTAGTTGAACTTCTCGACGTCCTTCTTGGGGTCGAAGTTGCCGAAGCCCTCGGCGAGGATGAAGAAATCGTAGCCATGGATGTGGATGGGGTGGTTCTCCGGCGTGACGATGCTGGTGTCCTGCAGGACGACCTGCACCACGGAACCGAACCTGAGCGGGTACAGCTTGGTCCCGGGGACCGGCTGCCACAGTGCCTGGCTGACGTTTCCCGTGTAGTCGAACTGCACCGGCGGGTACGCCGGGAAGTCGGTGGTGAAGACGCCGGGGACCTTGTAGTAGTGCGCGTGGAGGAGGGAGTCGGACTTGGGGAAGACGAAGGAGACGTTGTTCATGCTGGCCGTGAAGCGGGTGTTGTTGTTGGGACCCTTGCAGAGCTGGCCCGGCTTGCAGTTGAACAGCCCGAGGCCGACGGTGAAGAAGAGGTATTCGTCGACGTTCTCGTGGATCTTGACCCTGTTGGGGCTCTTGATCCCCGCGGCGAAGGCGGTGGCGGCGCTGGTGTCGTTGAAGGCCGGCAGCGCCGGGAACGCCGGCTGTATCTTGGGGCCGAAGTCGGAGGCGCAGCCGCAGTCGTACTCGAGGACGGCCGTGGTGGTGGTGTTGTCGAAGGCCACGTTCTGGCCGGAGACGTAGGCGCGCGCGGCGACGTAGTACCGGGTGGGCGCCTGGTCCATGGTGACGAGCACGTCGGTGGTCTGGCCCGGCGCGATCATGAGCACCGAGGTGGTGAAGGGCTTGGTGTAGGACGCGTCGGTGGCGACCACCGTCATCTTGTGCTGCGCGATGGTGACGAACAGCTCGTGGTTGAGCGCCGCGTTGATGAACCGTAGAAGCGCCGTCTCGCCGGCCTTCACCGGAATGGCCGTCGTCTCTGCATTGCGCGCGGAAGGAGGAGACGAGGAGCTGAGCATGGATGATCGATGCTCGATCTGTGTTCGTGCAGGTATATTGTACGTGCGTATCCGTGACTTCCGTGTACTAACATGCACTGATGCACCCAATGCGAGATGAGCTAGCGTACCTTTCTGGGAGCATTTGAACAGGTCACCGGGCTGGCCGTTGATGGTGAAGGCGTCGGAGACGTTGGGACCGCCGCCCGTCTTCTGAGCCTCCCGGATGACATCGATCGGGTTCGCATCCCACCACTCCCCTGCACATGGATCGATCGATCACCGTCAGGGACTCAGGGTGGAAAACGAGCAAATTAAACTGCAAAAGCAGGGGGGCGCCAGAGACCGAGGATGAGGGGGACTTCGCGGGAGGGCTTGGCGAAAGGGTAGGTCTTGTTCTCCCTGGGGCGGATGATGAGCCCGCCGTAGACGGTGGCCCTGAGCCAGGAGCTGTGCGCGTGCCACCACAGCGTGCCCTCCTGCCCCTCGATGGTGAACCGGTACTTGTAGCTGCCGCCGGGCTTGATGGGGCACTGCGTCACGAACTCAGGCCCGTCCGCCCACCCAGTCCTCATCTGCCGGATGCCGTGCCTGTGCGCACACACACACACCATGACACGACCATGCAGTAAGAACAGAGAAACACGCGCATTGATGGAGACAGCCCGCCCCGGTTGAGAAAGTGAGAACAAACAACGACGAAGGGTGTGGTACGTATTACGTACCAGTGGATGGTGACATTGTACTGCGCCCGGTTGACGACGTTGATCACGAGCGTGTCGCCCTCCCTGACCTCCAGCATCGGCCCCGGAAACTGTCCGTTCACCGTGATGATGTTGTGTGTCTTGCACAGCCTCTTCACCGGCGTCTCTTGGACCTTGATGATGAGCACAAGCACACAAACCCAAAGCAAACATACATCGATCAGGCCAAAAAAAAAAAATGTTTCCCGCTGCACACTGAAAAAAACCTGTCTACCATGCATGCATGTATATGTATGTATGTATGTATTCACGCCGTGCCACGTACAACGAACTCATGGTGGTGCACTTCGGCGTCCGCCGCGAGCAGCGCAAGCGCGAGGCAGGAGAGGAGAAGGAGCAGCCAGGTCGACGACAGCGACGCCATGGCGAGAACGAAATGTTGCCGCGGCGGCGTTGGCTCTCGATGGAACCGCGGGGGGATTTGCTAGCAGTGGCTTTCCTCTGAAGGTTTCCGAGTTGGCGATGAGAGGGTTTGCCACCGAGCACGCACGGAATATATAGCGTTCGAGGGCAGGAGCAACGCGCCGGCTCTCCTCCATGCCATGCCATGCCATGCGTGTTCGCGCTCGTCCCTTTCCCGCGCTGTGGGTGGTTGGTCGATTAGGTTTCGAACTTTTGAATTCGAGCATGGGGGAAATATTACCAACTAGAAGCTGGCTGCAGCGGCCATGTCCCAGTGCAAGTGACTGCATGCATGCGCGTGCAGCTCCAAGCTGATCATGTCATCGTCTCGGATCATTCAAACTGTGCAGATGGTTTGGTGCACCCACTTGGCCTGCCCCCTTTGGCGCTCCGATTTCACTGTACAAGGCACTTCTTCTCCAACACGCTTCTGCAAACAAAGCCAACACCCGGGGTTTACACTGTGTGTTTACGTTGTCATGTCTTTCAGTTATTTCATTTGCGTCGACTTTTCAGAGTTGTTTCTGGTGACCCAAGGCCCAAGCATATTCAGCATTTGCGTTGAATCCACGGAACAGTCGTAGATCCATGCAGGGAAAAAGTAAACCATTTCATGCAGATCAGGAACATTCAGTTTAAATTTCCAGCTGTCACCGATCAACTGCGTTGCAATTGGGATAGGATTTGCACTTGTGCATCCTGTTACGCATCTTGGCTTTGACGAGGAGTGTTTGTTTGTGACTCCTTCGTGGTTGATTAGTTATTCGGCCGCTATCATATGCTGCCTACGGCGAAAAGCGTGGCCATTTTCATATCTCAGTTACGTTCGCAGTTTGCTGAAACTTGTGGGCAAAGGAACTTGGCTTCCAAACACAATGATTAGGAGTCAATCCATGACGTTTAGACGTACTGAGTGTCCCTTTTCTGCCTATGAATTGTTGGCCAGCATAAATCTAATGCGCTGAGCTTTGGCGGTATATGTTTCTGATGCGTCGGCAATCGAAACTGGTCGAAGTCATTTTGTACTGACTTTTTGATGCGAGGAGGTGGATTTGGTAGCCAATATTGCAGCAAGTGTCAATATTTGTTCCAACAAATCTTCGGAAACAATCTGTTTGACAGAAACTGTGGCACCAAATCTGATTGCTCAGTGCAATGTGCCACGTTTCTGGCTTTCATTTTCCTTTTCTTTTAGAAAACAGCGAACTCGTTTTTTTTTCTTGGAGGACTATGAAATGGTGAACTTGGAAGCTAAGGTTATGCTTGCAACAGATCGATCAGTAGTCATGAAACGAACCGTTCATTCATAAACAAATCAGGAAAGCAGTTTCTTTCTTCTTCCTGCCTTTTTTACTCTGCATCTGGCCATTGCTGAAAATGTGTACGTGCTGCTGTCATTTGAAAGTTGAGGCTCTGAAATGCGCTGGTCCTGAATTTGCAAGAAGATCAAACAGAAGAGATAACGCTAGCTTTTGCCTCAGCGGTTGACAATTGGAAGCGAACATTGAACTCTGAATAACATAAGGAAAGCAGTGTTCTTCGGGCCTCAGCTGTGCAGAGCCTGCATTTCGCCGTCCTTGACCGCCCAACCATGCATGAGGTAGGCTGGCAACCTGGCGACGAATCCGGGCCTTTCCGGCGGCCACGGCCCCCCAGCGATGCGTCACATGACATGTCCAGTGAGCCGGTAGGAACGGCAGGTGGGAACAACAAATTGGCATGAACCAACCACCACGATCCCTTTGCAAAGTTCCTATCGCTCTGATCAGAAATTTGCATTCAGGTGGTTGGGTACCCATCCATTCACAATCATTTTCATTCCTGGAATTGCCATTTGTTTGATTGCTGTCAGCTCTAGGACCCATGCTACATGTGCTTCAATTTTCTTTTCTACGGCAGAGCTGCTTTGGAGGTTGGAGTGGACTGACCATGTCCAGGATATGCATTGGACTTTTTTTTGGTCAAGGTTGGATACGCTCATGCTTTCGTTTTCTGCAAATGAAAATGCACTTTAGGATACCTACTGTGGACTTTGGGATGGAGATGACCCTTCTGCTTAAAGCATATGTTGCAGGCCTGCAATGTTGCGCAGATTTATTTTGTGAAGTATGCTAAGCCTGCATTAGGTAACTGTTATGCAGATTTATTTGTGAGTAAAAGTAACGAGTAGTCTTTGAACTTGGATGACGGTTTTTATTTGAGTTCTAACCTTAGAATTTTAAAATTTAAGTCCCCAACTTGAATGTCAAAGTCATCCGATCATCAACTATTGAATATTGATATATGGGTCCAAAACACGTATAACAATGTCATTCAGGTCCATAAACTTATCCTAGATGCTAGCATAGGTCTAAAGAGGCTCTAACTTGCTCTATGCCAATATGGCACTGTGGTTTCATACATGTGGGACCCACATGTCAATGTTGCTCTTCTTGCTCTCAAATATCTATCTTCTTCACCGTGCACAGACCATAGTCCCCCAACGCTAAATTTGGTGACAACATTTGCCACCATACCAGTCCACCGACACAGCCAAAGCTGAGAGTAGTGGCGCCAATTTAGTCCCAGACAAAGATTTGGCGCCCGGGGCCATAGAGGCAGAAGTGTGCAAGACAATATGGGGAGGAACAAAAGATGATCGCATGTTAAGATTTTTAGTGAAGCATAGCCTTATCATCATTGTTAAACCACGTAAGGGGGGATAAGAGCTTATATAAGAGGGTACAAAAGAAGATAGAATGGAGAAAGGAGGTCTGAGCCTCACATGTTGGGTCTACGTTGACATACCAATGAACACGTTGCATTAGTGGAGCGGAACAACATCCATTTAAACTAATGCTAGCATTCGAGATAAAAAAAAAAATGAAAACTAGACAACATTGATGTACAATTCTAATGACCCCTCATGTTTCTTTTAATTTAAAAAAAACTATGTATAAGAAATTTGTTTGGCATATTAATAGAGAAGAAGTTGGTAACATACTTAAAAAAACAACCTCACGAATTAATGAGTCATATAGACTTAGGGATCTATATATATTTTCATTCGTGTATGGATCACCCTTGTTCAATTTGTTCGGACTTCAGAAGTTTGTGTTGTCTAATGTTCTCATGTATAGTACTCTTGTCTAACTTGTTCAGACTTAAGTTTGTGTTCTTTGGTCTTGTTTACTTCCACCTAAAAATCCAAAAATTTTCAAGATTCTCCGTCACATCGAATCTTTAGTCGCATGCATAGAGTATCAAATATAGACGAAAATAAAAACTAATTGTACAGTTTGGTCGAAATTGACGAGACGAATCTTTTGAGTCTAGTTAGTCCATGATTAAATAATAATTACCACAAATAAACGAAAGTGTCACAATGTCGTGAAATTTTTTCCTTCGTAACTAAACACGGCCTTTAGCCAGCGCAATCTCTAGTAGTCTAGTGTTCCAGTGAATCAGTTATTTCACTATCAGTGTGGACGCCGTTGCAAAGTCAAACGAAAGAGATGACCTGGCCCACCTGCCATTGAGTGCATAGCACGAAACGGTTTTGCCTTCGCTTTTGCTTACGCGTACGCGCGGCGAATCACGGCGCTCACCTTCCAACCGGACTTGACTCCGCCGCGGATTCCCCGCCAGATCTCATTTCTCGCCCCAACCCTAACCGCCGGGCGCCGGCGGTGGCCATGATGGCCACCGAGCCCTCGTCCCCGGTGAGCCCCGTCGAGGACCTAGACACACTACCCCTCGAATCCTCCTCCTCCAGTGTCGGTGTCGCGGCCACGACCGACCCCCTGCTCCGCCCACCTCCTCCTCCCTCGTCCACCTCCTCACCCACCGCCGGCGAGAACCACGGCGTGTTTCTGGACGAGGAGGACGAGGATGGGGTGGAGGACTTCACGCCTCCCCCGGCTCCCCACACCGCTGCGGCCGCGACGAAGTCCCGCGAGGCGTCGCCGGGGTTCGCTGAGATCACTGTCTCCGAGCCTAGGAAGCACGCGGAGCCTGCGACCGGAGCCGTTGGCGTCATTCCAGGCTCGGCCAACTACGTCTCCTACCTCATCGCCACTCGGGTGCCCGACGGCGGCGAGTTCCGCGTGCGTCGGCGCTTCCGCGACGTCGTGGCGCTCGCCGACCGCCTCGCGGAGACACACCGTGGCCTCTTCGTACCGGCAAGGCCCGACAAGAGCATCGTCGAGGGGCAGGTCATGCAGCGGCACGACTTCGTGAACCAGCGGTGCGTCACGATCCAGCGCTACCTCCGCCGCCTCGCCGCGCACCCCGTTGTCGGCCGCAGCCCGGTCCTCCACGCCTTCCTTACCGAGCCTAGCGGTATCCCCACTTCGGACGGTGAGTCCCCCAGGTGGAGCCCTGAGATGAGTGCTGCCACGTCCATGGCTGCTGCCACTCCAGTGACGCCTACGAAGAGTGGGAGGGACTTTTTTGGGGTGTTCAAGGACCTGAAGCAGACAGTAACCAATGGGTGGGTGGCAGTAAGGCCACCTCCAGTGGAGGAGGAGATCGACAAAAAGTACCTTGTGCACAAGGCCAAGCTTGAGGACTTGGAGAAACATCTAGTGACAGCATCTCAGCAGGTAACTGCATATTTTCAAAGGTTTAATTTGCATGCTGTAGACTCTGTCTCTTGTTGTCATTACTCATTACAAATACGTATTCAATACAATTGTTGTTCTATAGGCAGAAAAAAAAAACAGGATAAATGAATAAAGTGATTAGCTTCTGAGTGCTTGCTTGGAGAAGCCCGTACACTTGCATTTTGTTACTTGCAGAAAGATACATTTTATGCATCATACTAGTGTAAAGTAAACTAGCTAATCTACTACCATGGCATCATTTGCAGGCAGAGGCATTTGTTAAAGATTATGACGATCTTAGAGCAACGACAGGTTTCTTGGGAATGTCATTCATCAAACTGGCTAAGTTTGAAAAGGAGCAGGCTACGTGTAGTTCTCAGAAAAGACGAGCTGCTGACATCAGTAATTTTGCCAGTGCTGTTGTTAGAACTAGCAGATCACAGGCAAAACTAAATGCTGAAATTGTAAAACATCTGGTAAGTGGGGCGACTTGAGTAAAGGAATATTTGCTTGGACATATGCTTTTAGGATTATTGTTTTTTTCCTTTTTATTTTGACATGTTCTATGCTTTTGCAGGGCGTTATCCATGAGTACATGGAGACAATGGCTTCTGTTCATAACGCTTTTAATGCTCGTTCCAATGCTTTGCTTCGTGTGCAAAATTTGTCAGCAGAACTATATTTCTTACGTACCCGGGCAGGAAAACTTGAATCTGTATCATCGAGAGGAATGGATCAGGAAAGACCAAGGGATCAGAAGATAGAAGAACTGAAAGAAACAGTAAGAGCCACGGAAGATGCAAAAGCACATGCACTTAAAGAATTGGAACTTATCAAGGTATGCCATCCAAACTTATGAAACAAAGAAGGTGTACATTATGGGTGACAAACTGACAATTTTAACCGCAATATTTTTATTACTCAAACAGACCCACAATTATTATCTATTATTCTGGAAGGATACCAAAAATATATTCATAGATTATTCAGTTTGCAGTACATTAGGGATATAATGTTTAGATTATTTTGTAACATGATGCCTAACACTAGCTAATGCTATATATTTGGATAATCCGCTGAAGCAGCCCGATTAAATCTATTTGTCATAGATGTTCGTGCTATGGAATTCTCATTAGCCAACACTTCTTTTGACCATGTCCAGTTAATATTTTTCCAAGTTAAGCTCACAGAAGCCAGAGCGAACGAGAGAGCAGCTGACGTGTTGCTAAGCAGCCAAGAGTCCAGATTGTCTGATTCTAGCTATTGTCATGTTCGAGCTGTGGTGGAAGTATCAAGAATTTTAGAGTACATGCATTGTTAATGAATTCTCTGTTTATCTATTGACCTTAACATTTTAAAACACATCCTACTGCAATTCAAATGCTAGGTTATGCTATCCTGTTGACAAGATTCCTTTAAGAAAAACCATGTAGGCACAATTTTTTTGTGTGGAATAAGTGCTTTCATTAAAGTATTATAAATGCTAGAGATTTCTATTCAACCCTGAGAGTAAGGTTGCATCCATTTCAGGTGATACAAAATTACTGGTATGCATTGCACCATCAGCATTTATGTTTCAACTCATAGTCCAACTCACTGTTTCATCCGGAGTTTTGAATCATAGAAACAACTTTTGCAAGTACTTGGGAGTTGGAACAAGGTTCCACTGTTGTATTTTAAATCCCAGACGTTGCATTGCAGTTCAACATGGAGTATTTATGGTGTTTCTTTTTTTATTTTATTTTATGGTAATGCAGGAAAACAACATGAATGAAATTAAAAGATTTAACAAGGAAAGGCGCCAGGATTTGGTGGAGATGCTGAAAGGCTTTGTATCGGATCAGGTAGAAGCTCTCAACTTCTTATGGTTTATGTTTTGGGTTGTTGTTCAGTTTGCAGTACATTTTTAGTTCTTTAACAAAAAGAAAAGATTAATTTATCAGTTAAATAATCAATCTACTGTATTGTTACTGTAGACTTATCTTTGTACCTTCATGTTTTTTAACAGTAGCATTTGCCTGCTATTTGAACAAAAGGAAAAACATGAGTGCTAAATGCTAGGTCTGTTGTGCATTTTTAGCTCTTTATAAAAGGCAGAGCGGCTTCCATTGCTCCTGAAAAAGATAAGGCTATGTGAATTTTGTGTTATTATATGTGTGCGCGGTGCGCGTGTCCATGTGTGTATTGGAGGGAACAACCAGGAAGCAGAACTAGAAACCTTCAAATGCAGTCTCAGCTTAGCTGATATGCTGGAAAGCTGTGGAGTTAAGACTTGTGCGACCATTTGAATCACCTAGATCTAGTGTTCATCTGTACATTGGTAGACAACATCTTCGTTCTAATTGTTCTCCTGAACACAATCATTACCAATCAAATGTGTTGCCCTTATTTTACCTCAAAACGATATGCATTAGCATTATGACCATTTCAGTTTTGCAAACCCTTTTGATTGAGAAGAAACAAATTTTCTGAAAGTTAACATCAGACAGTTTAGCTGCAATTTATGAAAATTTTCAGTAATATGAGTGTACAATGTACTGTTCAGAGACAGTACCTTTGCTATCTTGCATCTGCTTTTGGGTGCAGAACGCTCACCTAAACAAATGTCATCAACGATGCATGTGAAATTAGTCAATATAACCATGGAATGATGGAAGCTACTGAAATTTGGATCTCTGAATTTTTTTTTTTGTTTTGTTTTCTGTTGCTGTGTTCAGGCCACATACTCAGATCATTTTGCTAGCATATGGACAAAGGTAGCAGAAGAAACAAAAGGATATGCAAAAAGCAGCAGTTGAAGTAGGATGTACATATACAGGTGAATTGGAGCTGTTATTGTGCAGCGTGAACATAGGTACACCACTGAGAATTATGCAAGGCTTATACGCAGACAAGACCACACTCTCCATCCCCGAAGGGACACATTTCTATGGATATTTCTGGGTATTGGTATCTCCAGTTGTGTACCCGAATTTTTTCAGAAAATATATAGTATTACCATTTTCTGTGGCCCTTTTTTCTCAGCCTGGGCTTCATTTGAGTTTTTCCCTGTGCATTTACATGGAATCAATTGAGTGAATTCCCTACCTTCCGAGATAACGAGATACATAAATGAGATCTCTTTTTTTTCCCCCTTCATGAGCTGTTGCACGCTTGTGCTTACATACTTTGTCTCTCTCTCGTTTTTACTTCACATATCCTCATGTTTTCTTTTACCCATTTTTGAGGAAATTTAGCTATGTTCTGTAAAATCATTGTCTTCCAAATTGGCCTGAAAGATCTTGTTGACGTGCAAGGCCTAAACTCAAATAGTCACGCGAGTGACTAGTCAATACTATGGTGGCCCTGGCGCCCGGCGGTTGGTCTCCGAAATCCGAATCGCGGTACACCAACTGAGGGCCACGTCTATCCAAGAAAGGTGAGCCACTCGTCTTGCAAAATGCTGACTGTACATGACCGTGAGCTAGTGGTTGCTGTGACACCTTGGTGTCCCTTTTGAGGCCATCGGCTTCACCATCACTGCTTATCCTCTACACGTAAGCACCAGTTTTGTTCCGTTTCGGTCCTGTAACTTCTGATCCTTCTTCCGAAGATTTCTCTCTCGCTTCCGTCGTGCTTTCCGAGCACATAGGCTCCAAAACCCACCACAAATGGAAAGAACAACCGCGACCATGAAAAAGCCGCCACGTTTGCGCCACAAGAAATCCACCCAAAAATCTAGCAGCGTGAGGCTGTGCTGCTTGCTGGCGCCGCCGAGCAGTGCATCAGTTTCGTTGCCGGTGAAAATCCAATTGAAACTGGTGTCGCGCATTGCTCTTCGCCCAGCCTCTACTAGTGACAGAAACAAACTTGAAAATCCAACTGAAACTGGTGATGCGTAACAAACTTGACAGAAACATGCTTCAAAGTTCAAACCACTACTGATGCAAAACAACCGAGATTTCGAAGAGTCTTGAGTCTATTACCAACCACCACAAAGCTGCTCCGTGTTCTCTGAGCCCTCCATTTCACCCCCACCACCGGGCACCGGCGCGGGCGCGCCTCGCCGCCCCCGCCACCGTGTCAACGCGCGAGAATGCTGCCGCACGCGCCATGCCGAACCCTGGGGGCCTTCAGGTGCAAACCGCACCTCCCCACCAAGCCGCCGCTCCTCACCTCCACCCCCACCTCCGCCTCCACGCGCGGCCGCCTCTGCGCCACCGCCGCCGCCGCCGCCACACGCCGGGGCCTCCTCGTCCTCGTCCCCTCGCTAGTCGCGGCGTCCACCGTCCTCCAGTCCCTTCCCCTGGCCGCCTCCGCCGCGGCAGGCGATGACAAGCCTTCCCCACCGCCGCCGGCGCAGGCGCAAGCCGCACCCGCCGCTCCGGCCTCGCCTCCGCCTCCGCCTCCAGCGGAGGAGCCGGCGCTGTCGAGGGTCTACGACGCCACGGTCATCGGGGAGCCCCAGGCCGTGGGGAAGGACGCGCGGCGGAGGGTGTGGGAGAAGCTGATGGCGGCCCGGGTGGTGTACCTCGGCGAGGCCGAGCTCGTCCCCGACCGCGACGACAGGGTGCTCGAGCTCGAGATCGTCAGGAAGCTCGCGGCCGGATGCGCCGAGGCCGGGAGGAGCATCTCCCTCGCGCTCGAGGCCTTTCCCTGCGACCTCCAGGAGCAGCTCAACCAGTTCATGGATGGCAGGTAGTTGCATGGGTTAATTAACACAACGAGCCTTACCACTTCGCTAGTTATATGACAAGTATGAATTCCTCGATGTGATGTTGCAGTTGCCAGTTTGATTTTCGTACATGTAGAGAAGTCAGGAAATGGCTTATTTGGCAAGAAGCAAAACCATGGCTCTGCTAGGATAACTTCGCTGAAAAGCATGACTGAAATTATTGTTCGCTGATTTGTTGTAAGAGAAGAACACTATTCATTTGCTGAAATAGTACGGCTCATAAGACAAGCGACAGGGCTAAGCTGTATATATAACTGGTAGTTTGTAATACCCGATTTTAAGGACAAAACAAGATATGCACCATATGTGAGTCTTAGAGGTCAAATCTCACATATAGCTACAAATAAGGTGCAATATCAAAAGACAATGCATAAATTATATAGCGTACATAATAAATCAGAGATAATCTTAAGCATCAAACAACGGATAGACAACTTCAAACTTCGGGTATTAACTTCCCTCTACAGGATCCAACTGACTGGTTGATCACAAGCCCAAAACTTTTCCTGAAGGGTGTGGTGGAAATAGCAAGAGTGAGTCCATGTCGAACTCCACAAGTATAGCAACTAGATTGTATAGATCCCACAATCTCATGATCAATGTGACATAAATAATGTAGAGCATTAAACAATAAACAATGCACATCTTAACACAACAAGAATCATCACCCCTTAATGTAGATGTCCCCAAGGCCGCTCCTGACCGTGAGCTCGGCTAGTATACTAGTTTTTAACACTCTGCATAGTTTAACCCTGCCCAAGTAAACTGCTACTCTTAAGTTCCATCCTCGAGGGTTTGCTATAACTATCTGTATCTACTAGGCTACTCCGTGCTACTATTTCGAGTTTTCAACCATATAGGTTCCATGCAGTTTTAGCTCAACCAGAGTCCTATAATGTTGGTTTTATCTTTTGCCTACAGTTTTTCAACCTTTTCTGGTGGAGAAAGCCTTCCAATACTTCATGTGGATGAACTTGTAACAATTCTTTGTATTATGCAGAATTGATGGCAATAGCTTGAGGCTTTATACATCTCACTGGGCACCAGAGCGATGGCAGGAGTATGAACCCATTTTGAATTACTGCCGTGATAATGGAATAAAACTTGTTGCATGTGGAACTCCACTTGAGGTAATTAGTAATTGATTCTCACATGTGATTCAGGCATACTGGAGTCATAAGTAATCTTGTTCGTTTATACTTCTGAATTGTGGACTTGTATCATTCTAAAATTGTACTAATTTCAAATTGATTTGCATTTTCAAACGGGAAAGCCTTTATTTTTTGTACCATGTATTGTAATGTCTTTGCCTGCTTAAGCACCTCTGCTACATGCCTTTTCAACCCTTCCTAGTAAATCTCTGATATGAAGCATATTTGATATGTAAATGTAATATGTAAGCTTAGCTTACCCTAAATTACTGTGTGAATTATCTAGTGTTTTTTTCTTGACTAGGTGGTAAGAACTGTGCAAGCGGAAGGAATTAGAAGCCTTTCAAAAGCTCAAAGAAAGCTTTATGCTCCTCCAGCTGGCTCAGGCTTCATTTCTGGTTTTACATCCATCTCAGGCCGATCGTTGATAGACAAAATTTCATCAAATCGTGGTTCCCCTTTTGGCCCAAGCTCATATTTATCAGCACAGGCAAGAGTAGTTGATGATTATACCATGTCCCAGACAATAATGAAAGAAATTACTAATGGAGATCCTTCAGGGATGCTTGTTGTTGTAACTGGTGCGAGTCATGTTATGTATGGATCACGAGGAATTGGTGTTCCTGCTAGGATATCTAAAAAGATGCAAAAGAAAAAACAAGTTGTGATACTCCTTGATCCTGAGAGACAAAGTATAAGGAGAGAAGGTGAAATCCCTGTAGCTGATTTCTTATGGTACTCTGCTGCCAAGCCATGCAGTCGGAATTGCTTTGATCGTGCTGAAATTGCTAGAGTTATGAATGCTGCTGGCAGGAGACGTGAAGCTTTACCTCAGGTTATCACTCACTCTTTCTCAGTACGCTACCTGTAACATCTCGGGAGTAGTTATTAGTCTAAAGGCAAATGTAATCAATTCTGGTTGTTATACATGAACTGTAGAACAAGAAAATATTGTTATGAACTTATGATAACTCCTTTTCAAGTCTATCTTGCTCTGATAAGTACTCATATTTTCGTACATTGTAGCTGACGGAACTTCCTGTATTTCTATGACAGGATCTTCAGAAAGGAATAGATCTTGGTGTAGTTTCTCCTGAGATATTGCAGAACTTTTTTGACCTTGAGAAATACCCTGTTATGGCGGAACTGATTCACCGTTTCCAAGTAAGCAGCTCCTGTAGTCTTTATCTCTCACTCTTTTCCCTTTTATAAATCCCAAATAAAGGTGCCGCTTAGTACATGGTTAAATTGTTGAAACTTAAAGCTGGCCATTTTCTGCAGGGTTTCCGTGAAAGGTTGCTAGCAGATCCCAAGTTTCTGCATAGATTAGCTATTGAAGAGGGTATATCAATAACTACCACTCTTCTAGCACAATATGAAAAACGAAAAGGACGTTTTTTCGAGGAGATCGACTATGTTCTCACTGATACAATTAGGGGTTCCGTTGTTGACTTCTTTACAGTGTGGCTTCCTGCACCTACTATTTCGCTCTTATCTTTTGCCGATGATGGCTCTGGTGAGAGTGTGGAGCTTCTGAAAGGAATTTTAGGATCAGTGCCAGATAATGCATTTCAAAAGGGTATTGTTGGGCAGAATTGGAACATTAACCAGAGGTTTGCATCGGTGCTTATGGGTGGTCTAAAACTTGCGGGCGTCGGATTTATTTCTAGTATTGGAGCTGGAGTTGCTTCAGATGTCTTATATGGTGCCCGTCAGATTCTTAAACCTTCTGCAAGTATGGAAGTTGCACGCAAAAGAACTCCGATCTGGAAAGCAGCAACTGTTTATAGTTGCTTCCTTGGAACATCGGCAAACCTGCGATATCAGGTAGTTTGCCAAGAGCATCTTTCTGTTTACTCAAGTGATGGTTGCATATATTAGGACATATGTCACTGATGGTTAAAATATGTTGTAATATTACGTGCTGAGAATGGAAGTTGGTAACATCAAAATTAGGCCTTGCAACTGCAGCTCATCTGCAATCATTAACTCACTGGTGCATTAGATTGTCCAAGTAAATGCAGCTTATAATTTCCTCTATTTTTCACAACAGTGTTAACCTTTTTCCAATGAACATGATTCAGGTTATAGCTGGTCTGATTGAGCATCGGCTAGGAGAGGATCTGATGACCTACTATAACCAGCCACTTCTTGCTAGCCTGGTGTCCTTTGTTTCAAGGACAGTTAACTCATACTGGGGAACACAGGTTTACCACTTTTGCACTTTGCATTAACCCTATAATGTTTTGATATTTAAATTTGCACTTTTGAAGCTGGCTGAAAACCAAAAACAAGTGTTCTCCTCTTTCTTTGAACAAGAAACTCTACAGTCTCTTCCTTATTTTAGCATAGGACCAAAGATGTTAGAATAAGGTATGCTAGTGAGCAACTCCCCTATTCCAATTGAATGGTTTTTCAGTTTGTAGGCATAGTTAGGAGGCAACTTAGTCTGCTAGGCCACTAGCATTGGACTCTGGAACTGATTGCTTTAGTTCTGGCATTTTTATTTTGCCTGTTCAACTTTGCTACATGAATTTCAGGATGTATGATCTTAGGCTGGTCCTGATTTAATTGAGATAAAAGGAACCATCAGTACTTATCACAGTTTATTGTTGCTTCTTGAATGGCTTTTTCTTTTATTGATAAAATTCTATTGAATACCTTGGGAGTTGGGAAGGAAATTAAAACCTTGCATTACAATAGATTGATATGATGGAATTCCATGATTTACTGATGGTAGTATTTGCACTACATCTCGCTGTACTGACACCATGTTTCTTGCAGCAATGGATCGATCTTGCACGAGCTACAGGCGTGCAAAGTACTAAGAAAGAGCTGCCTTCTCCTGAGGTTTCAAGCGCAACTGAAATGCCACTGCTAGAATGTGGCACGACCGAAGTACAGAAGGTGGACGACAGCAGTAATAACCAATCAAATGACTTGACATAGTCACCTCACAGTGTCCTAATTTGTTGCGGCCATACAAACAAAACACAGAGCAGCTTCCTTCCATGACACACCAAACATGATACAACTGTACAGGCATACAGACGAGATGTCCTCTTAGAGCCAGACTGAAGCTTTAGCCATCGCGTCATGTGGAGAGACAAATCTGAAATTCTGAAGAGCAAAGCTTTGAAGACTTTCACATCGTTATGATCAGAAAGCCATTGTTACACCCCTCATGGGGTGAATACAGCTTGTACATTATCAGACGAGATCGATCGAAGAATTTTTGAATCCTGTACAGCATTTTACACGCGAAATTTGATCCAAAACATTACTGGAGATTGTCATATGGCAAGGATCAGGATTGTCATTTGTGAACTGTGATACGCCTTGTATGCACTTGAATCCAGAGTGCATGTGTAATTTTTATTAGCCGTGCGGACTGGGCGACGGTCTGATGTTTCCTGTGGTATTGCTATGGTGTGATCAAACCAGACCCTATGTGGTCCTACCAAACAGCAGGCTAAACTGCTTTCACCTCTGCCTTTCCAACGCTGGTGAGTGGTGAACCATGGCAAATCACACACCGTGAACTCGGACCAGGCGACTTTCACCCTGCAGCAGATCTGATCCCAGGAAGTCAAATTCCAACGCCTGAGATTTTTATGCCTGCCAGGCAAGTTTGCCTGATGTCAAACCAAACAGGCTAGCTTCACGTGGAAATTCTTCCTCGTAAACGCGTGTCCAGAGTACAGAGCACTGCACTTGTGAAGCCGCATGCATCCCTCCTTATCTGACTAGATGGCCGTGGGAAGAATCCATTGCAGCTGCAGAACAGGAGATGTATTGGTTCGTTAAGAATCATCAGATCGCCCTATCTATGATCAAAAGTCTGAAACAAGAAGGACAATGCTCCAAACGAATGGGCATCTATCACCTCGTGCACAGGTTCTACCTGTTCCTTCAAATACAGCGCAGGCATCCATCCATCAGGGGGGGCGCAAGCCCCTCCAGATTCTTCAAAAAAAAATCCATCCATCAGGGCCGTCACGCTCGTGCAACCAACCAAACCAAGGCACCATGCGGTAGCCTTGTGCCGTTGCCGCACGAATCCAGTTCCCGAGTCTCATCAGCCATCCAACGGAGCACTGCTTCGTTTCCTTTATCATCACAGGAACCTAATAAAAATATGCTGTGCTGCATCACACTCTCAGGCACGGAGCCCTCTTGTGTTTGGACCACTGAAAAACATATCCAAAGCGCAACAGTAACAGCAGATATGATGTGACATAACCAGAGATCCAGGCACCGTGCGCTGCCAAATTGCCCAAGCGTATCAAAAGGGCCTTATCGCTTCAGCGGAAAATGGAGAAGAACCATGCATAATGCATCTCATCTGTTTTTACTCTCAAAAGTTAAGATTTCCGTTTTTTTTTTTGTTTAACGGAGCAAATAGACATACTGTACCATAGTTTTTATATAGGCTAGATGCTTGGAATCCATCACATGACATGCCCACGGCCTCCAGCTAGAGTGCCAGAGGTCAAAACTCCACTGTGAGGACAAGTGTGCCGTACTGTGCAGTGTACAGGCGTAAGGACAGCCAATACACTGACGCCTCACATCTTGCCAGGTTGGTTTGCCTGCCGCTGCCACATGTAGCCGAGGCCAGGCCGCGAGCAGGAGCAGGAGCAGGAGCAGTTCTCTCCGCGCGACGCGGATGGAGATAGAATAGTCCATAGTGCCTGCCTCCCTGGCGCAAAATGACGGATTCCATGGAGTATTTTGATCTTGATAGCGGGATTAGCGGAAACGATGGATGGTCTGTATACTGTACTAAATACTCCTCCTATCTGATATTCTGACGAACGAAGACGACGAGGCGGTCGGTGCCCGTACGGGTGGCGGTTGGATGCACCTCCGAGCCCGAGCCCGTACGAAACTTCGTCGCGGCTTCCTGTTCCAGTTCCTCACCGGCATCTCCACTCCCGAGTCCCGAGTCCAGCTATTTGGAGCTGCCGCATGCACGTGGAGACGGCGCACAGCTCGCCGTGGGTCCATCTGTCACTCACACGCCTCGCCTGCGCCTCTGCGCGCGCCGGCCTGACGGACGGACAGGTAGCAAGTAGCAGTGACGCCTCGCCGTGTTTAAGGTTACGCGGCGATCGCTTACCTGGATTCCCCAGCTGCCAACTTCGCGTTGATAGCAGCATCTATCCAAACCAATGTCACATGGAGTACTCGCTCATCCATAAATAGATACACATCTTGTTTCTTAATAAGTTAATTTTTTTTAAAAAATTTGACCAAATATATACAATAATATACTAATATTTATCATATACAATATGTATCGTTAGATTGAGCATTAAATATACCTTTATAATATACTTATTTGCATATATAAATATTGATATTATTTAATATATTTTTAGTCGAACTTAAAAAAGTTAGACTACTCGAAAAACGAGACGTGCATTTATTTATGGATGGAGTAGCTGTCAAGATGATCCAACTTAAATGTAAGGCTAAGGGCTCGTTTTGTTAGGAATTTTTTTGATTCTAGATACTGTAGCACTTTCGTTTATATTTGACAACTATTATCCAATCATGGACTAACTGGGCTTAAAAAATTCGTCTTGCAAATTAAAGACAAACTTTACAATTAGTTATTTTTTCTCTATATTTAATACTTCATACATGTGCTGCAAATTCGATGTGACGAGCAATCTTAAAAACTTTTTGGAACTAAACCAGGCCTAACTTATAGAGTGGTACATATATAATTATCATTATTTTGGGCATCGAAGTAATGTACTTTAACTTTGAACTCAATTTTAGATAGTCCAGGACCACAGTGCCCCCTAGCTAGTTCCACCTATAATCTAAGGGGCTATTTGGATCTTTTTATTTTAGAGGAATTGAAATCTACATAATGAATTAGACTATTTGGCTTGAAATTTGGCATTTCATAACTTTTTCAAGCTTAAAAATAAGCCTATCTCAAATTCATAGGGTGAGATATGCAAATGAATTCTATAGATCACTATGCTATATTTCTATTCTCTAACTTATAACACATTCTTTAACTCATTTCCCTACAATAGAAATGCAACGTATAAGTATTTTCTTATATGCCTATTGCCTAACAACAAATATACCAATATATTCTATATACAACTATATTAGCTTAATCAATCTATATCTAAACTATAATTATTAAAATAAATTCAATTCCAAAAATCCAAATGGGGCATAAATGGAAAATCCTTACGGGCATTAAACTTTCAACGGAACGATGGACTGACAAACCGATTCACCATGAGAGGATCCTATTGCCCAGGATAACACCACATACATTTCCCTCCTTAATATACATTACCCTCGTCATACCTATACGGTTTATATTTTATATCTAGCACTCATCTATAGGCAATGTTATCCTAAACGTTAAACGGTAAACAGTCGGTCATGCTTCGTTTAGCGTTTAGACTGTTTAGACGGTGTTTAAACGGATTAAAACGGTCTAAACGGTTTCACACAATATTACAAAAATATACATATTTTTAATGTAAAATCAATGATTCTATCATTTATACATATTTATGCAACTAAAAAACTATTTATTTTATTATGTATATATATTTATGCATGTTATAAGAATCAAATATACATATTTATGCATGTAATAAATCAATTTTACATATTTATAAATATAATCAATTTAAGTATACAAATTGTTGATATAAAGTTCAACTAGATTCATGTGGTGTTTGCCTAAACGGACGTTTAAACAGCCGTTTATCACGTTTAATACCTTTTAAAACCGTTCCGTTTAGGCCGTTTAGACCGTTTTTTCCCTTTTTTGACCGTTTAAACGGTCAACCGTTTAATTTCCTGTTTACCCCTAAACAAAACAGTTTGCCACCGTTTACCGTTTAATGACCGTTTAATCGGCCGTTTAGGCCGTTTAGGCGAACACTGTCTATAGGTCATCACAAACAACCCGGTGCCTATACAATACTAAGAAAGAACTACAGAATGTAGCACTGGTATAGATAGAATCGGATACATTAGGGGAAGAGACTAATAGTGTACATAGCACTACCCACTATAAAAACATGACCGGTTGACCTTTGTGGAACCTGAAAAAGTTTTGAGGCACTGTTTAATGAGCTGTAGCTTTTTTCAAAAAAAAAAAAACTCAAGAAGCTACTCCGAGGAAGTTTATTTGCTTTTAGTACAAAATGTAGCTTTTAGAATTTTTGTCTCCTTAAAAAAACAATCATGTTTGGGAAAGCTTCTAGCTTTTTTGAGCTTTCTGGATAAGCAAAAGTTACCAAAAAAAAATCCCCTAAACCACTACCGGAATCCGGCTCTTTGCCGAGTGTCTATTGGTTTGCCGAGTGTTTTTTTTCGGGCACTCGGCAAATAGCTTCTTTGCCGAGTGCTAAAAATAAAACGCTCGGCAAAAAAAAAAACACTCGGCAAAGAAAATTTTAAATAAAAATTTGAAGCCCTAAACAAATTGAAATCAAAAAGTTTTGAACTACAAAGTTGTATAACTTCTCAAGATCTACAATCTTTATTTTGGCCATTTCTTCATTTGACAAAGTGAAAATAAATTTGTTCACAAATTTTACATCTCTCTTATAGTTCCTACAAACTACAAGAGAGATATATAAGATTTATGAAAAATATTAGAATTACTGTGTGAGATGAGCAAATGATTAAACAACCAAAATAAACTTTATAGATTTTGACAAGTTATGAAATTTTATGATTGACAATTTTTTCATTTGAGTTTATCTTGTCATTCAAAACTGCGTTTTTATTTGAAAAATTTTAAATTTGATTTTTTGAAATTACCTCGGATGAAAAAATTGACTAAATAAACTTTGTAGGTCTCGAAAAGTTATGAAACTTTGTAGTTGATAACTTTTTGATTTGAAACCATGTTGTCATGCAAAAACTACGTTTAAATTTCTCAAATTTGAAATTCAAATTTTGTAAACAGCCTCGGATGGAGAAACTTCCTAAATGAAAATTATAGATCTCAAAAAGTTATGAAACTTTGTAGTTGACAACTTTTTGATTTGAAATCGTTTAGAGGCTCAAATAATCAATTTACATGTAATTAGTATCATATATGAAATATCGAAACAGATTATAATCACAATTGATGGTTTAGTCCAGTAGTAAAGGAGTGAGGTGCTTGAGCCTAAGATCGCAGGTTCGAATCCTGCTGCCGGCGCATATGCTAAATTCGTGAAATATAAATGGTAAAAAAAAAGATGGAGGCTGTAGTGGCCGTTGCTGGCAGGCTGCCCTCTCTCTAAAATAAAATTTTTTTCCCTATTTTTTGGATTTTTTTTATTTTTATCTTTGCCGAGTGCCCGATAAAAAACACTCGGCAAAGACCCCTTTGCCGACCAGAATTTTGCCGTGTGCTCTTTGCCGAGTGCCACACTCGGCAAAGGCTTTGCCGAGTGTATTTAGGCCTTTGCCGAGTGTCAGAAACACTCGGCAAAGCATCTGTCTCCCGTAGGAACAGGGACTGAGGCATGGGTTTGAAGGTGGGTGAGGTGAGCGCGTGCAAGGCCTTGTTTAGTTCACCCCGAAATCCAAAAAGTTTTCAAGATTTTCTGTCACATCGAATTTTGCGACACATGCATGGAGCATTAAATATAGACGAAAACAAAAACTAATCACACAGTTTGACTGTAAATCACGAGATGAATCTTTTGAGTCTAGTTAGTCCATGATTGGATAATATTTGTCAAATAAAAACGAAAATGCTACCGTACCAAAATCCGAAATAATTTCGTAACTAAACAATGCCCAAGCTAGCGTGGCGGTGCTGGTGGGATGGATGCCACGCGTGTTAGCATCAGCGCGTAGCCAGACACCAGAGCAGGTTGTTTTGTACTCCCTCTGTTCTAAATGGCCAGGTTTGCTAGGTCATCTTTGCAAAAGGCTTTACTTTAAACAAATGAAATGATATTTAGGAGGTTTTATCCATCTAGTCTAGTATAAAAATTGGCTTATCCTCTCTAACGACTTCTCTCGCAGATCTATTCTTTATGAACTAGTATTTAAAAATCCTGAGAATTTATGGCTGAGTACTGTTCATTGAAATCTTTTTAGATACAAGTACTATTCGTTGATTTGTTATAAAAGAAAAAACACTTTCAATTGAAAAATGCATCATGTGTGCCGATAATCTAGCACCTGAACAAACCACCACAAGAGCTAGAGAGGAGACCGTGAGACATCTTGTGATGATTCTTATTGTGTGTTCGTTGTGGCTACTCTTGGAATGTGTAAAGCCTTTTCTCTTCCACTTAATGAAGCACGTGCCATTGCACGCTTTCGAAAAAACAATATATTTTTAGTTTCTCAGCACATTAGACACCACCGTATGTGACGAAAATCTTGCCAATTTCAACTGTAAATATTTTTATGGTTGCCTAAGTCAATTCGCCAGTCAAATGGCTTCGTAAATTCTTGTGCACGTGGCAAGTCACAAATGTAAGACGGCTTTTGGTGGCTACAACCAACCAGAACCTAATTGCACGATGGACTCACTTGAATTTCAGCTGATGATGAAACAGTTAGATTTCTTTTCAGACCACGGAACGAGATGGTTTTTAACAAATATAGACCAAAATCTTTTTCGCAGGTTCTTTTTAGGGGAACGTATTGGCTTCGGCAATGGGCAAGATTGCAGCGGCATAATAATCTACGGTGATTCTCGCGGGACTACATCTAGAGACATCGGTTCTGCAATTTTTTTAGTTTCAATGGATAGTTATCTACATGACATATTGGTCTTGCTTAGTCTAAATCTTTTCTTATTTCAGTTATCCGTTTGGCTGAATGTAAAGCCTTTTTGCAGTCCGTGTGTAGTCTCACGCGAAACTTTATAATAATTGATGTGATTCTATTATCGAATAGATGAAGCTGGATATATCTATTATCTAAAAAAAATAAACAAATGCACATGAACATCAATTCAACTAATGATTAGGTTATAGGCCCGTACCTTTCACAGCCTGGTACGGTTCCGGTGCTACCCTTGTCTTGTCTCACCTTATCTATCTTGGAACAAAAATCAAGCAAGCCGATGTATGTATCGTCGCACGCACCAGACCACCCAGAGGCAGCTGTTTCGTACGCAACACGAGTATGCCGGCCCGCCGACGTGCAGTCCAGCGCGGCTGCGTCCAAAACCGCCGGAACCTTGAGGTCCCCCGAGATCCGGCTGCTCCCCCTCCCACCCGCCCAAAAATCTCCTCCGGCTCTCGTCGCGAGATCGCACGGCCGACGACGTACTCCTACGCGACGCGCATGTCCCCCCGCCCGTCCGTTCACCAACACCAACCACCGGCGCGCGCCCTGTCCCGTGGTACGGTGGCCGCGAGAGCGCGCGCCGAGCCGGCAGCTTGTGTCGCGCGCCCGCAGCTCTCGGACGGATTTGGGCGGCGGTTTGGCCGGAGCATGTACGTACTGTACGCGCGGTACGTCACCCGAGTCGATCAGCTGGGTCGGTCGGCGTGCGCGCTGCCACCCAGCACCTTCCGCTTCCAGCTTCCAGAGCTTCCGGTTCCGGCCACCGAACGTTTTTGGCGTGTCTCGAATCTTTGGCGCGCCGCGCGTAGATCAGCTTGGGGAATGTCACGGTGACTTCTCCGCCGTTAAAATTCCCTCTCTCCACTAGTCGTACTCGTACCCCACCTGAAACATATATTTGGGTTATTAATTAATAATAACAAGGATGCAAAATCACCATGCTTGTCACAAGAACATCGTGTCAATTTTATTTCTGAAGTTCACTCTGCTATCGGAATGTTCTCCTTGAGAACCATAATAACAGGGTAATCCGAAGGAGAGGATTACTCGTAATCATTGCGAATGGCTCCTTCGTGGCAGCTTCCTTCCTGGTGAGATTAATTAGAGAGCCAAGCTAATAAGACCATGCTGTTCAGTGCAAATTATTGGATTCATCATAATCTAAGGCGTTGCCAATCTGGGCGCTTGGGCAGCTACCGAAAAAACTATCGGAGATACGTCCAAAGGAATCTATTGGAAACCAAACAAACACGTATCCAGTGATGCAGAGCACTAAAATAAAAAGGGCCCTTACACGAATCCAGCGGGGCCCAGCGAACACGATGCACGGTGCCATCCTTTGTCCTGCAGCGCGAATATAGGATAGTTTTCTTTCTGGAGTTGATATACTTGAGAGGAAAAAAAACAAGGCCAGATGATGCTCCATCAAGAATGCTAGAACAATGATTATTACACTTTCATGTAGAATTTGTAGAAACAACCGAACCAAAATCAGTTATATTTAACCAAACTCAGAATCTAGAATCACCTATACTTGGAGATGATGATCCTGTCATCATGTTTGTAATGTACAAGGACCTCAAGAATTTACATAAAACGCTGCCGATTGTCGTCTTCTAAACGTGACATTGAGCTCTGCGCACCGCACAATTTCAAAGTTTTATGTACAAGATTGTGTGTACCTTCTCTCAAACAAGCCATTATTCAATCTTATTTGTACTACCCGTTAAAAAAAATTCTTATTGAAGCATTTAGCATTATTCAATCCTAAAGCCAGCGAGATATAGCTATGACTTTTAAGATGGCAGCATGGCACAAACCTCCCGGGCCCACCTCCACTTGGCGCGCTATATATACGAGCAGCTGGCTTCCGCCACTCCCATCCATCACAAGCGGAGTCGTCCCGAGTTCCACTCCAATCAGCGGCGGCGGCAAACCAATCAAGAAGCCCAGCTGTGCCGTGCCCCCACCCCCACGTCCAGCGGTCGTTGAGCACCACCACACCATCTCCGTCTCCGTCTCCGACGACGACAACGACAACGTCGTCATGGGCAACAGCTTGCGGTGCTGCCTGGCCTGCATGGTCCCCTGCGGCGCGCTCGACGTGGTCCGCATCGTGCACCTCAGCGGGCACGTCGACGAGTTCAGCTGCCCGGTCGCCGCGGCCACCGTGCTCGCCGCGAACCCCAACCACACGCTCACCACGGCGTGGTCACCGTCCGGCGCGCCCGGGTGCGGCGGCAGGAAGCTCGTCATCGTGTCGCCCGACTCCGAGCTCAAGCGCGGCCGCATCTACTTCCTCATCCCGTCCGCGACACTGCCGGCCGACCGGAGGAGCGGCAAGAAGCAGAACAGCAGCTCCAAGAAGAGCAGCAGCAGCGGCAGCAAGCGGCCGAGCCGCCGTCACGGCGCCAAGAAGAGCGCCGGCGACACGGCGGAGCAGGACAACTACCTGAGGGAGCTGCTCTCCGAGAAGACCGCGTCGAGCGGCGGCGGCCACCACCGGAGGCGGCGGAGCGGCGCCCGCGTCGGCGTGTGGAGGCCGCAGCTCGAGAGCATCGTGGAGGAGGCCTCGGACTAGATCGACCGACGGCTCCAAGAGCCTCGATCTCCGATCCCCTCTTTGGCTTCGCTTACTCATATTCTTTTGGTTTTCTTTCTGATCTGCCGATGTGAATACCACCATCGATCGAGGACGACGAGTCTGTCTCCGGCCGGTTCTCACCTCTCGATCCCCCCTCGACACGTTGTATTGCCATGTCCAGGGCTGAGCGGTCTTTAGTTCGGGAGATGAGGGGAAAATTGTGACAAAATAATGGCAACAGCCATGACCTGTACAGAAAAGATTTGGTTGAGTTCATCCAAAATTTCAAACACATTTGTCGCTTGTCCACCTTTTCTCTGTCTGACTTGTTCCTACTCGAATCGAAAACTAACATGCCGACAGCTCAATGCCTATCCGAGATCAGGAAATGTAGGTGCACGTATCTAAGTGTTCCTTAATTAGATTATGCGAAGCTCTTCAAAAATCTGTGTGGCAACCTTTCGTGGTTTCGCCACCGGATGGTGTTTTTTTAGCACACACTATACGTGATCTTGCGTCGTTGTTCGTATAGTTCTCTACTTCTCTGACTGGACATAACATGGGCCGCCCATTGGGGATTGTGTTCTTCTCAGAGTCACAGGCCATTTCGGTGTGCTGAGCACATGCACTCGCATAATTTTACATAGAAGCTCGATGGGTTCGTTTGATTCTGACGTTGGTGTCCCGTGTGTGTGTGTGTGTGTGTGTGTGTGTGTGTGTGTGTGTGTGTGTGTGTTTAGAGACCGCCAATGTAACACGTAGCGGCACACCAGCCAGCTGTGGCACTGGGCAATGATTCGTTCTTTGGGCCGAAAGCCTTTTTGGGCCTGAGGCTTTGTTAGGCAGGCCGAAGTGCAAACGTGTTGTTGTGTGGTGTCTGGACCGTACAGGAAGAGGGAAGAGGCATAAATTGTGAGTACCATATTGAAGGAGGATGATCGTGCTCGTCACTCCATATTTTTGCTACTACAAAACAATTTATTTTTAGAGGCATATAAAATTGATTTTTCAAATGCCCCATTTAAGTCATAAGCCACGTGATTTTTTAGACCATATTTTATTGGGATTAAACTCTAGACACTTTCTTTTTGGTGTGTAGCATTTCTTAGCTAGATAAAAAAAACTGGTGGTACATTCTTAAATGAAAAGATTGTCAACTTCAATATAATCAATGATCGGGCTGCTTGCCTAACCTAGTCGCGCTGCGTGGTGAAGTTAAAGTAAATTAAAGAGGGTGTAACTGCTTTGTAGGTTGGACCTCAACTGAAAAGAGAGGATACACACATGTGGTGAAAATTTACTCTTTAAAACTAAATTTCTATTTTGAGGAGTGCATATGCATCACAGTTGTATATGTAGCTTCACGAAATTTTAGTCTTTAAAACTAAGGCCTTGTTTACTTCCAAAAATTTTTGCAAAATATGAATAGTAGCACTTTCGTTTGTATTTGACAAATATTATCCAATTATGGACTAACTAGGCTCAAAAGATTCGTCTCGTCAATTCCGACCAAACTGTGCAATTAGTTTTTATTTTTATCTATATTTAATACTTCATGCATACGTCTAAAGATTCGATGCGATGGGAAATCTGAAAAATTTTGCAAAATTTTTGAGGAACTAAACAAGGCCTAAGTTTGTATCTAGTGGGGAGTATATGTACCCACGGCTGCATATGTGGCTTCGCCCTTGATCACACTCCCTCCTCCCTGTAGCAAGAGAACAACCGAATTGTTTTACCCCCTCCATTCCTAAATAAATCAATTACTAGAATTTGTTCAAGTTAAACTATATTAAGTTTGATTAAAGTAACAATATCTCTATAATATAAAACAAACATATTATAAAAATATTTTTATGGTATATTTAATGAAACTAATTTGATGCCAAAGATCTTGACGGATTTTCTTTTTCTAGAAATTGAATTAAAGTTAAAAAGTTCTTGACTTGGACAAGTCTAGAAATCTATTTATATTTAGAGAGAAAGGAGTATTTGTATGAAATCCTTAGATGCGATGTGCGGGGCCTGGCCGAGAGCCCCCGACGGCATCAACGTCGTCGGAAGGGAACGGGAGCAGGGCGACCGCTGCTGTTTTGATCCGGTCCTTGCATGCCCAACTGGAGCGCACGCGCACGCGAGAGGGCTGGAGGATGCTCCCGCAGTCCCGCCCTCCCGTGCGCTCGGTCCGCGACCGGGGCGCCATGGCGCCCGCGACCGCAGCACCTCTGGTCAGGTGGGCTCCTATGATATGAGCTGCTCCCGCAGTCCCGCGCTAGCTCGCTTGTAGGTGGCGCAACTGTGGGGAGCAAACGCTACGTACCGTAGTGTATGCCAGTGTGTGTTGAACGGATTTTGACCCCGCTCGCTGCGTACAATTAAGTGCAGCGTCCAAATGTGTCTGACTTGCATCGAGTCCTGCCCTTTTGTTCTCGGACAAACGGTCTGTTGAAACTTCTTCATCTCCTAGTACTAGTACTAGTGGTTAGGCATGGAGGAACCGTGGTCAAAATCCACGGTCAAATCCTTATACACGTTTGTTTTTTAAAATAAAAAAAAGGGCTCAAATACAAGGGACCAGCATGCTGAGCGTACGTGTACTTGGCAGTGTGGCGGTGTACCCGTGGAACGAAGGATGGACCCTTCGATCGGGTGCTACGTGCAGTTTGGCAGGGTTAGACTTTGCTTATGTCCTTCTTAATGAAATCAACGTGAAGTCGTGGTCTCGGAAGGGAAAAAAATATTACTTTACTTATGTCAAATATGAAAAAAAATATAATAGGACTACCTTTTTGAGAACGTGTGCGTCAGTGCCTGCCTGTGGGCACAAAATACAACCGACCGATGCCCCGGCTCAAGCTAACCTGAGCCATAACTCAACTGAATATATAGGTGGTTTATAATAAATTTCAGCCTACTGATTGAGCTCAAGTCTTCAAATCATGTTTTTTTCTTTCACAAGAAATGAGAAACTTGGCAAACAAGCATCTGTTATAACTAATCACAGTCTACAGAACTAGTCTTGACGAACAAGCATGTGTATGGTAATTTCACAAGAAAATGAGAACCGTGAGATCAGAGTACTCTTTATGGTTGGTTACATTAGCGCGCGCACCTCAATGTACCAGAGACGGACCAGTTTGAATCTTGATAAATGCTCTATGACACAAAATTCAGTTCAATTTTGACTACAGCAGTTTTCATGTGTGTGAAAACAAATAATGAGTAACAAAACTTCTTTACCCTTTTGTCTAATTGCCATGTGTCCTAGACTCTAGTATCCTAAATCCTTTGTTTCCCCTTCCACCTGTTAAGGGGAGGCACCCTTGCGGCAAGCATGTCTCTGCCAACATGGAGGGGGCCTCCAAACAAATAAAGAAATTTGTTCAACCCTATCCTAGACACAACAACAACAACAACCCTATGCAAAGAAACAGTTTTATGGACATCACGTCATGTAGTCTTGCCATGTTCTGCAGATGCAGTCCTTCAGTCAGTGTAGAGCATCGACTGCGGGAAAAACGACATGTCGTCACGGGGCTCCTCCTTGGCCCTCGACGCGTGCATGGCGTCGTTCTGCCTCTGCTGCTGCTGGTGCTGGCTCATGTACGAACCCATCGGGTTGTCGAACCCGGCGGAGGAGAACGCGAAGCTGCCGCTGCTCTGCGCCGGCGCGCCGGCGCCGCCGCTGAGGCCGAACGAGCCCTGACCGCCGAACCCGTACTGCTGCTGCCCCGTCTGGTACGCCATGCCCGGCTGCGCCGCGAGGTAGTGGCCGGCGTTGTCCGCGGACGGCGGCGGCGGAGGCGCGGGCCGGTAGAGTGCGGCGCTGCCACGCGCCGCGGGCACGTCGTGGTTGTGCTTGCCCTCGTACGTGGTGATCACGGCGCGCAGGTCGTGCGACGCGCGCTCCACATGCTTGCGCACCGGGCACCCGGCCGTCGTGCACTTGTAGTAGCTCCTGCAGTCACAAGAAAAACATTCACCATGAGCAAAAAAAGTTCACACTTGCACTTGCAGTAAGCTTTGAATTCTTTTCCACGGAGAGGGATTTTTTTTTTTTTACCTTGGGTTTGGATTTCCCTTCACCACCTTCTGCCCGTACTTCCTCCACCGATAGCCGTCATCGAGGATGTCGATGTCGCTCATGGTCTGGACAACGACCCTCGGCTCACGCACCGTCCGGTTGCCGGCCATGGAGATACCCTCGCCGTCACCGTCTTTCCTCCTGACAAAAAACAACAGGAATTCAATTCCACCTGTTCGATTGTTCCAAGCATGCAACTTAGCGCAAAAGGAAAACTGTGTCATCATCAAAGCACTCACCATCTCTTGGAATCCGGCTCGTCCTCGTCGAACTCGTCGCCGGCGGCGTTGGCGGCGCGCGGCGAGCCCACGCCGACCTCGTCGTCCCCGAACGACGCCGAGGAGTTCTCGGGCGTGGCGACGGGCGTGCCGCCGAACGAGTGCTCGGACGCGTCGCCGCCCTGCAGCAGCTGCGCGGCGGCGCCGGAGTTCCTGCGCGTGTTCTGCGGCTTGGCGTGGTTGTGCGTGCCCTTGTACACGATCTCGGTGATCTGGCCGTCCAGCGACCGCTCCACCTTCTTCTTGGTGGGGCAGCTCGGGAAGGTGCACTTGTAGTAGCTGCGCGGGTTCTCGCTCCCCTTCACCTGCTTCTGCCCGTACTTGCGCCAGTTGTACCCGTCGTCCGACGACCGCCTCTGCGCCTGGTGGCTGTACCCGCCGCTCGCCGGCACGTGCGGCGCCATCGCGCCGGCGTCCGACGAGCCTGCCTGGAACGCCCCGCCGTAGGCAGCCTGGCTGGATCCCGCGTCCATGCCTGCAGGCTGCTGCTGCTGCTGCTGGTAGCCCCATGGCTGCTGCTGCTGCTGCTGACTTCTATACGCCTCTTCACCCTGAAGTGTTGCAAGGGATATATTAGGATAATTTTATCATTGACAATTACAGTACAAACAAAAGATTAAAAGATCATGATCATAACATGATGCTAACCACAAGTGTTATTTTATATTTGTGTGCTTATTAAAGAAAATAGTCTAGGATACTATGCCGGACAGCAGTTCTGTTTTTTTTTTAGTGGTGTAGTTGTCTCTTTTGGACAAAAAAGTCAGCAAAGAGCCCACGAGAGGGTGATGACACAGATGATGGATGCTGATCTCACCAGTGGGGCCGCTGGAATCGGTGGCTGGAAGGTCGTCGTCGTCCGCACGGCCTCTTGGGTCGTCGGCGCTGTCTGGAACGAGAAGTCCGGGTAGGACTGCCTCTGCTCCTCCTTGACGCCTTGCTCCGCGCCCGGCGTCGTCAGCCAGCTGAACTGCTGCGACGCGAATGCGTTCGTCGTCGGCGAGGGGAAGATCTGAAACGTGCAAAAGCGCATTAGCATTCCAGGAACTTGTGGACGGCAGTGCGCGCCGCTGCACGGAGTTCGTCGGTGCTTGCTTACACTGGAGCTCAAGAGGGCCGGCGAGTCGAGGAAGTCGGCGGGGTTGAGGCCGCCGGGGATGTTGCTGAAGAAGGACGACGGCGTCAGCGGCAGGGACGGCGGGGTCATGGCCTTGTACCTCGACGCCCCGCCGGCCGCCGCATCCGCGGATCCTCCCAGCATGTCCGTGAAGCTCGTGCTCGCGAACGAGAACGAGCCGGGCCTCGAGCTCGCCGCCGGTGCTTCGATGCTCCCTGACGACGAGGTGGTCATCGGCGAACGATCAAACCTGCGGCTTCTCTGCGCTGCGACGAGACCGGCGGTCGTGTGTGTGTGTGTGTGTGTGTGTGTTCGGGGTGGCTGTCACGTCGTGTCCGGCGTGTACGTCCTGGCTGGCCGGCACCGTGGAGGAAGGCGATGATGAGGTGGGAGAGGAGGAGGTAATTCGGAGCTGCCGCTGCCTTGGATTTGTTCGACGACGGAGCTGCGCTGGGCTATATAGGCTTGGAAAGTTTGACTGTTGACTGGTCAAAGCTCGTGGAGTTTGACTGGCGGCGCTCGCTGGCCAGGCCAGCTTCGCGACGGGATGACTCTGGGATACCCACCAATAGCAGCGGACAGCGTGGCTGCACGGTGGCGACGTGGCCCGCGGTCATGTGAGGCGGGTGCTCAGGCGGGTAAAGTTTTGGGTGACAAGAAGGGTTGGTGGTCACGAATTGTTTCTTTGACCTGCTCAAACGTCCAATGGTATTAGGGGGGGTCTGATGGACTGATTTTTTATTAAACAATTTTGCTTTAGATTTGAAATTTATAATTATCTAAAGCTAGTATAGAACGTGACAAAATACATGATTTACTGAACAAAATTAACTCTAATTCTTTGGATAGGATGTACGTGTGCATGATCAATGACCTTGAGTTTTATTGTTCTCCCGTTTTCCACGGCTACGCATTTGAGTGTTTAGTTATCAGGATTTTGCAAAATCTGAGACTATTGGATCAACATCGATTAATGAATAATGTAAATTAGAGTTCTTTTAACTTATTCGAGAGTGTTGCCTCTATCATGAAAGTACTAAATTGTAGTCTCATATCTCTAAATTCGTTGTCATGTACTCATGTGAGATTTAAAAATCTTGCTAATTATTATTTAAGCGCCCACACAAAAAGAGACAAAAGCTCCACCTATTCGAGAGGAAATGTCTGGTGAACAATAATCATGAAAGTCTGGACCTTCAAAGAATTACTTCGTATAGTTCATATAGACACTAAGCATATGAACTATACTCTAATGGATATTTTTTAAAAAATAACTTTTTGTCTAATCACATAGCTTCTCTCTCTACCATCTACTTTTTTTTCGTCTCTCTATTCTCGTATAGACATATTTTTTTTATTAAAAAATATTTTCTCCTCATCCTCCTCCTCTCTCTCTTTTAATTTCAATGTCACATCACAATTTTGCTTCGTTAGTATCCTAATTAATGAATATATAGAAATTATCAGTTTTTGGGTTGGGTGTGCCCTTAGAATTTGTTTTGAATTCCATGTAGCTAATAATTATCTACTAAAAGTTTTGTGAGGTTCTATTTAGATCCTCGATTAATAAGTTAATTAATATCTTACCTACTACCTAGCTAATAATTAGTTATTATTAGCTAGTTTTTTTTTTGTCAACACAGCTAATAGTCAGTTGGGTACATTCAAACGGGGCTAGTAACTCTAGGGGCATGAAACTGCAAATCAACAGCTCAGGATCTGGATGAAATCCTCCAGCAGACAAGTTTAGGGACAACTTCAAACCATTTAATTTTGTTGATCTGAGAGAGAATTTGATTTGATAGGTGCTTGCAGTTGCAGCTTGGTAATATAAAGCGGAAGCGAACTGTTTGAACATTTTTCCTGGTTGCTCACAAATCGGTAATACCATAAGCAAAGTATACGTATGTTAGGTAAACTTTTTTCTGAACCTAATACAGTAAGATTGAAGGTTGTATCGTGTTGACATACAACGAGATTCGGTAGCCGTGGACGAGGTGACGAGCCCATGATACAGCAATGTAAAGAGCCAAGGGAAAAAAAAACACATTTGGTCCAATTCAGATGTCGTTTAGAATGCGTTCAACTGTTCAAGAGTTCGGCACCATGTAGGGGCTACGATGACTCAACCCGGTGAACTTAGGTACAAATTCATGTGCTTCTTGGGCCACGGACCATATTGCTCGTCTCCTTGAAAATGATTACGCGATTCAACGAGCATGTGGTTCTTGTGAGTGCGTAACGGATCCTTCTACTACATGCTAGGCATGTGATCTCGAGGTGTAGGGCAACAGAGTAGGCGTGTTTGATTTGCCCAAAATTGTGCTCCCGACGGCATGGTGCCGCGTATGATGCATGTGTTCGATGGGACTCGGAAATTCAGTGCCCCCGTGATACCATGGACCACAGATATTCAGCTGCCGTAATTTAAACTGAGATCTTAGCTAAATGTAAAAAAACCTATAGAGTAACTGATTGCTATCTGAATAAAAATTGTGGAGTTTATGTGTGTGCGCGCGTGCGTGCAGGAGTGAATTGAGTTCAAAATGAATAAGGGGAAAAGGCGTGCAAAGATAAATTTTATTTGTTATAGGTATTAATTAGGGATGAAAATACCTTCTCCATATCCTAATCCGTTTTTCTTTGTCAGATTCGGTGCGGAGCAGATAATACACGGATGCGGATTTTTTCGGTAGTCAAAATTGGTACGGATATGGAGCAGAACCGGATCGAAGACGGATTTTAATAGTTGAGTAACATGTGTATACATAGAGAATTATATGCTTGTTAAGAATTGATTTAGTAGAGAACAAGAATAGGCAATAGATAATAATCTTACATTGCATTCTATGTTGCAGCTCTCACACTAATAATTAACACTTAACATGGTATCTTCACTAAAAAATAATAAGTTATTAGCCCATAAATAATAGCATCTAGCAAATTTTATAATTTAAAAATTAGAACATCAAACAACCACATCACAAAATAAGAGTTCTCAACTAACAAACTTTTTAAAATCTCGAATTGTTTAGTGTAGGGAGAGAAACTTTCGGATATCCTATTTTGAACATAGAATAATCCGCATAGAATTTGCAGAGAACCCATATCCATCGGATTTTACCTATTTCATATCCTACCTTGTATCTGCAGACAATTGGATTCGGATTATCCATATCCGCACGGATATTAAAATTTTTTTCTTTATATCCTCAAATTTTGGATTCAGATCGGATCGGTTCGGAGAATTATCCACACCACTTTCGTCCCTAGGTATTAAACAAGAACTTCTAATGCTTATAAATAATTCATAATTTCGTGGACGTGTTCCTAGTAACCTAGTGTCTCTAATGCCACCAAGTTTTCTCACCAATGTTATTATGAAAGATAATCTACAATAGCCCTTATATTTGAAGGGAGTGCTGGATATCTGTTGACAAATTCTATGTAGTCAAATATGTTAGCTTTTTTATAAATGTGACCTAGTAGATAGTTCATAGTTGTAGCACAAATCCTAAAGCACAATCAAACGTGTAGAAACCTGACAGATTTAGTAACAAAAAAAATATGTCAACAAATAAATAGCAAAAGTCATATTTGAATCTAGATTTTCCAGCTCCGACATTATAACAAATAATCTAAGTAATCCTTTCAATTTTCATCTAAGTTACCCAACTAGCCACCTATGTGCATATCAAAAATAAAATAAAATGTTCCCTCAAATTTACTTTTAATTACTAACATTAACATCAAATTTTATACAAAAAAAACTAAATATGTATGTATAGAGATGAGCCACCACAAGAGCTGATATAACTAGCTAGTATTTGTCCTAAACACAATTTGAAGATCGACAAGATGTGACGCAAGGATAAAAAACCATTAAAATGGATGAAAACCATATAGAACAATCGATAAATCTACCGCAATTAAATAATAAAAGTACTGTTTATATCGAGAGAAAGCAAAAAGAGAAGTTATGATTTGCTATAGGTACGAAATATATCGATTAGTTGCTAATACTTTTTTATGCATCATGAATGTAGGACAGCAGGAGCACAAGTGCACAACAGCACAGCTTGTTGGATTTAACTTGTCTGCATGCATGAACCCTACTCAAAAGCTTGAGCAGAGTCTCGCTCATCACTCGATCACTGGTGAGAGTTTTGGACTTTTGATGTGTTCCCCCATATTTGGCTAACCTTTCTTGCGCTGCGCAAAAGTTTCCCGTGACGGTTACTGCTGGGTGCAGTGCAGGCGAGCGGTTCTTAGCAGACGACCATTCTTCAGCACGACCAGGTCACCAGGACAAAACGCCGTTCTTCGCGTATCTTTGCAGCCACACCCCCGACAAACTACTCGTAGCAAACAACAACACACTCCAACAGGTAGCTAGTAGAATCTCAGTTCTTCCCTCTAGCGACACCGACTGGATCGCACACACAACATGGCGAGTGGCTGTCCCCAAGGCCTCACGCACGATTATCCGCAAGTTTACGGCGTCGGATGCTAAAAATAAAGAACGCTTTTCATCCTGTGTTTATTTTTTTCCCTAATAAAAAACAAAAAAATCTTGGCTGCAACTGCAATGCAATTGGGTCGTTGGCCTGGACTGATGGGTCCACGGGCTGACGTTTCTATGCAGCGGTGAGGACGGAAGGAATACCTGTTCTGTGCAGCGCTGCATATACAGAGAGCTGCTGGCAGACTACTCCGTCGTCTCTTTCCTGGAAAAAGGAAAACGGGAAAAAGGAAGAAGATATGTTAGTTGGAGCTTCTCCATCTTTCTTGGAAGGTGTGTGCGTGTTACCCGTTCGGTTTGCTAACCAGAGAAGATGATGCTCCAGCTATCTAATTTTATTATAAGGGAAAACAGTCCACGTTTCTGAATTCTCTAATGGCTCGCCTGAATTCAGTAGCCTGTCTCTTCAGGGCAGGCTGAAAGCGCTGGTGCCACAACAGTAGAGTAGTGACTGACTGGATGAGTAGGCAACAAAGCAGGAGCTGTTGTTTTCAGTCCACTGCTGGCCGATGCAAGCGCATGCGTCGTATCGGCTGTAAACCAACGTATCGGTACACAACAACACCGGCACACGCGTAGTTCTCACTTGCTAGCTACCTGCCGTGTTTCAGCCCACTGTGCTCGCCGATGCAAGCGCATGCGTCGTACTCGTACCGGCTGTACACCACCGTGCACCGTTAGGGACGATGGCCAGTCAGGCCCTACCATTGGACCTGATCCTTTGGTCTCAAAGCTAATTTTCGAGACCATGGATCAACTCATTTCAGCTAAAGGCTAAAGGCTACATATTTTACAGTTACCATGGATCATGAATATTATTAACACTTTAAGAAAGATGAGAGACATAATATTTACGACTAATTTAATGATAGCATACACATTAAGATATGCATATCAAATAAAATAAGTTAAAAAGTGACATTTTATTTTCACCTCCAAAATATGATATTCTTCAGTTTATTGGCTCATTGGTATTGCTTTCATGTGTCCAACTAACTACCCAATAGGTCGATCTGACCCATTTTCATCTCCAACCACCCTATGTTACAAGTCCACAATAAACATCGACATGTGTTTGTCTTTCCTTTTTATGCAACATGCTTGCTACCAAGGTTAATTTTAATGGAAGTTTTATGACCTTAAATAAGTTGACATGACATATAATAGATGAAGAGAGAGATGAAAGTTTTACGGGATCAAATGAGTTTTACGAGGATGATTGGTTCTTCAGACCCGTGGAAATTTATTCCTGTTCGCTTAAGGTTATGTGCCGAATCTGTCAGTCATTCAGCAGCGTTTTTCTTTCATAATAAAACAGTGAATAATATTTTTAGCCATGACGTGAACATGCGGCTGAAGGCAACAACTTACGATCTGTGTTGAAAAAAAAAACAAAAAACCCGGTGTGGCGGTGACGCGGTGTGTACGATCATAAGCTGCTGATGCTAGAGCTGTAGTAAGGCTGTAGGGTTTTGTCTCCAACTCCAGCTGCTGTTTTTTTCAAAGAAAAAAAATGGTACTGAATCCTATAAATTGCAATGCCGTGGAGTGGAGACGAAGAAACTGCAGAAAATGATGTGTTGATTTTTCCAGACGACGACGGTGCATAGAAAACTAAACCTGCTGGGAAAAAAGATGCCTCCCCACCGGAGACAGACAAGAATCAAAATCGACTGAAACATGCCGTGCTGTCATCGCCAGCCATCCAAGCTGTTTGCAGGGATGCCGGAATGCTCAGTTCTTCGTCCCACGACAGGACAAACGAACGGCGTTTGGTCAATTCGTTCGTACGCAGCTCGCTCGCTCTGAGGCCCTGTTTTTTTAGATCACGGAATAAACAGCATTCCGGCCTTGGCATTCACACGTGAATGCTTGGCCCAACAATAAAAAAAAAGATACTTAGACTAGAGTTCCGCTATACGGACACTAACATAGTTCAAAACAAAGACAACAGCCTACTAACGGCAGCCGCAACAGAAGCATATCACTCAGCAACCTTACAAAGAGCACATCGCGCAAAAAAAAAACAAAGGATTGCACACCTCAGACAGGAAAAAGCAACCAAGACTACCAACCTATCCTTCTTTGAAGCTTCCAAACAGAATCTCCAAAGAAAAACAAATTCCAAACAAAACGAGCTACCCGACAGTCGAAAAAGAGGTGCTGAATGGATTCTTCAAAGCCGCAAAAACTGCACCTAGAATCACCCCTCCACTTTCTCTTTAATAAGTTATCCTTTGTTAACACCACTCCTCTTAAGTACCAAAGAAAAATTTTAATTTTCAAAGGTATTTTCGCCTTCCAGAATAACTCCTTCCCTCCAATTCTCTCCACTTTCATTAACTCTCTATATAGTGACTGAGTTGTGAAACTTCCATCTTTCTTTAGTAACCAGGTGAATTTATCTTTTTTATTGTTTAGAGAGACCGGCAACACTAGAGTAACCAGCCTAATCCACTCTTCCAACCTCTCCCCCATTAAAGATCGCCTAAACGAAATGTTTAGCGGGGTTGAATTCAGTACTTCCGCTACAGAGACATTCTTTTTCCTAACCAAACTGTACAAGTTCGGAAATCTCCACGTCAGCGGCTGCTGGCCCGTCCACACATCTTTCCAGAATCTAGTTTGGTGACCACTGTTTATCTTGTTATTTTGGTTATTATAACACTTGTGTTTATATTTAGTAATTATTATCCAATCATAGATTAACTAGACTCAAAAAATTCGTCTTGTAAATTACAAATAAACTATATACTTAATTATTTTTATTTATATTTAATGCTTAATCCCCTAAAGCAACCAAACCAAGAAGAACCAGTCCTCAATTATGGATGATGATGGATCGACACCTATCCCCAATCCAACCATCCTATCTGTATCTATCTTTGTCAATGCACCGCGCCATGGTTCCTTTCGCCCAAGCAGGCAACCGTGCCGCGACCTCTGCTCCTATCCCGGTGTCTCCTCTGCTCCCTTGCACCGGTCTGCCTGCCGTGGCACGGACATCGATCTTCTGGAAGAAACACGTGTTTTATCTGCAAGTCAGACAAAACTCCGGGATACGGCACCGGCGCTTGTTAATTACAAATGGTTGCTACTAGCTAGACGAAAGACGAGACGGGCGAAGAGTGCGGGAGTTTCCGAGCTGTTTTGCATGGACAGCGGCGTTCGTTCACGCGGCATCTGATCTGACGAGTTCGGCATGGCAAAGGCCCCCCCAATCTGCAGCTGAAGAACTGTTCAAAACGATCGACCGCCGTGCATCCTGCAAGCTCGACGGCCGTGCCATACGGGGAAGCGGCGGTGCATGCATGTAGCAGACCGGCCAGTAGCTGTCAGCAACAGCCGGAGAAGGCAGCGGTCTCGTCTCGCGTACTGTAGCAGATGTCGGGCCAATGGAGGCAGGTCAGCTGAGGATCGCACAGCTGAATCAACGCCTGCAGAGCAGAAATGGTCAAGGAAGGCTATTGGCCTATTTAGGACGCTGTGTTAGGCAACCTGGTAGACACGTTCTCAACCTGCGCGTGTTTATCATGTGCTGACGTCCTATGGGAGCATGAACAAGTTGGTACAATCTGCAAGAAAACAAGATTCGGGCGAATCGGACCCCATTGAGCCGGTAAACACAAGACTTTGTGTCTCTGTATATTATGATCATACGAGATTACGAGTGACATCGAACCAACAGTGAATAACAGCAGCGGTTGCCTCACATGGTCACAGCATAGCATCTGTCTGTGGTTATTTATTCCTATACATCTGAAGTGCATAAGGCCCCTAGGATCCATGGAGATTAAGGAGATAGAAATCTACTCCGTTACTGACTAGTAAATAGAGTAATTAGTAGCTAGCTAGCTAACTGATCGATGATCGTCAGAACAAGGTTGAGAACCATCAGGGCATGTTTAGTTGGAGCCCTGGAAAAGTTGTCTGCCCAGGCAGCTCCATCCAAACACAGCCAACCAAAAATCTCAGGGTCTGAATCAACAAGGCCCTCAGTCTTCGGCCCAGCAGGTTGCGGTCTTCCCAATCTTGTGGAGAGCCTTGACGACTTCCTCTGGGGTAACGTTCCCTGTCACCGTGACCTTGTTTATCTCCGTCTCAAGGTGATAGCTCTCCATATCTGCATGCGCATATGTGCACGACTGTAAGCATGGTGAACGATACAAGAGCTCAAAGTGAATGATTTTTGTGGTATGGAAAGAACTGAGGTTGATGGTCAGCTTACCGTCAATCGTTTTGATTGCCTTCTTAATGGCCTTGATGCACCTTTCACAGTGCATCCCAACCTTCAACTCCACAACCTGTGGCCATATGAACTTTCAGACTTGCTTACATGTATAAACATGATAGACAAACTACTAGATGCATGTAATTCAGGTAATAAACAAAGTAGCCTATAAAAAACTTACAGCCATGGTTCCTGGAGAGTAGAGCCGGGAGAGTAGCTGAGTAGGAAACTACTGTACAAAACTCAAACAGCCTTCAAGTAGAGATGCCTGGCTCTCTGCATCCTGGAGCTTATATAGCTGCCGCCGTACCTTCCTCTTTTCTGCAAGCAATTGCAACTTTTGTTCTCCACCGTGCAAAATAAAGCATGCACTTTGCAATAGTTCATGAGGTCAGAGACTTCACACTCGAAAAGGACCACTGCAAACAGCCAAAGGCCACTACAGGAATATGGTAGATAAGAATCTCCTTTTGAACTGTCTCCAACCAATGGCTTCTAAAGTTACTGATTACATTAGCTGACTTGCATAATTGCTCAAATGGATCGATGTAATGAATTGCATATTTTTTCTGTTAACCCGTACATCTAAAATGTCAGTTTGAATATCTCTGACATTATTGCCTATTCATTACATTTTCCTTTTAATATAAAACAGCTGAATTACTAACCAACTGAACAGGAATTTACAAAAAGCGATGCCAACTAAAACAGGAGAACGACTTGGCTACTTCTAAATAGGACTTGGCTACTTGTGGGTTAGCTTTTGAGCTGGATGCTACCATTTGCCACGAATCCTGAATCAATTCCTCCCGTCCCCCCAAATTCTATTACTGGTTGGGTGGGTGGGATCATTTCACCATCCACCGTGAGTTTGACATTGATACCATTCCCCTCTGCTACTCCATTAGAGACCGGCAATTCAGCCGTAACCACTGATCCTGGCCCATTCTCCACATCATCACCGTCCATAAGTTTCTCATAGAAGCTGCCGTTCTTCGCATCATATAGGTTCCCCGTGCGCACCTCCTGTGCAAGCACACATGGCCAGCAGAATAACCACTGCGTGTAGTCTGTTAGTGATGCTGATCCAAAGCACCACCGGCTTCTGGGCAGCCCAAATGTCTTCCTCATCTGGATCCTCCAGAAACCACCGTACAGCAGACCAAAGAAACACAGCACAATCCCTGCAGAACCAATGAAATCACCAAGGACGTAGTTGTGGATTTGCATTGCTGTGATATTGAACACCCAGAATGGCGCAACACACAGCAGCAGGAAAATGACTGTGTGCACATACATGTTGCCAAACCCAAGCCGCTCCATGTTCCATCCGAACACACAGAACGTGCAGAGGAAAGAGAGGTAGCATGCAGTAGGGTCCTCGCTGCAGTCAAACAGCCCACCAGCCCATGCGGGATTGCTCACCACAGTTCCTGTTTCAGGTGACTCGACTTGAACCATGTCTGATTCATTGGTTCCTTCATCAGACAGAGCATCATTGCCTCTGCCAAGAGGACTGTACACTGTGTATACTCCAGCAAAGACTGGTGCAGCGATGCCTAGGATGAAGAAGAAGTTGTCAGCAAAATCCGAGCGTGATCTGCTGGGGTAGCCCCAGTACAGGCCACAATCAGCATACTGGCATAGGCAAGTGATGTGGAGGAGGGCAACCACAAAGGATATGTGTGCTCGCTCATTTGGACGGCTCATCCCATTCTTGCAGTAAACTTTCCTGAGCTTAGCAGCGTCCTCTGGCAGCCACCGGCAGAGGAGAACAGTATGGTGGATGATATTTGGGTGCTCGTATAAGCTCATGAGGGTGAAGAGGGCGTTAAGTATTTGATTGTCAATCTCTATCCAATAGTTTCTCAAGGGCTTGGAAGGGAATGCATCGTTCAGCAGTCCCAACATTAGTAAGACTAACATGCCACCAGCGGCACCAACACAGAGCAGCCATATTAGGAGGGCAATGTGCATAGGATGCTTGAGCCATTTCTTGCATACAGTGAAAACTGAACTCCAGTCGATTGTTCTGATGAACTGAACATGAAGACTGCCATGGACGCTAGCGGATGGAAGCCGAAATTTTATCAATGGGGAACAAAGATTGATCTTCTTTAGCCACTGCACCGAGGGAGTGGCTTTCAGGAAATCAAGAAGCCGTCGCTCATGACGGGCTGTACCTTGCATTGGTCCATCATGAAGAGCAGGAACTGTGATATGATATTCAGCCAGAATCGGTGAACCTGGATCTGAACATGGCACATCTTCTATACCATCTTCATTGGTCCGAGCCATTTATGAAGTCACTGAGGCTTGTGCAAGGGCATAGGATGATCCACTCGAAGCAGTTTATTATAGAAATTACAGCATCTGTTTTTTTTTGAGGGAAAATTACAGCATCTGTTGCATACGAGAAAAGAAAAGTGATTTAGAATAGTGGATTTCTGAATTCAGTGTATGAGCAAAATATATCTGCAAGACAACATCACAAATAGTGCATCGATCCTCTGAGAGAGGGGAAGCATGGAGTGGCCTCCGGCAAGGATGATAATACTAGGCTAGAGAACTACTACGTTCAGCAATTTCAGCAAATCTATAGTCGAGCATATGCCGTTCGACTTATCTTGGTTTTGTACACATATAAGAAGATAGGTCACAGGTACCAGTAAGATTGTAAGAATCGACATGACAATTGATGAGTTCCATGATATTACCAAGTACGAAGCAAAAGTGGGAAGATCTGCGAGTTGCCTCAAAGACACAGGCACAAAAAGAAGCGTACCTCTGGATCGGATGGAGGAGTTAGACAAGAGCAAGGAGTCCCCTCGAATTAATCAGACGGAAAGCTGCTAGACTGATCAGGACCCGCAGGGCCGCACGCTCGATTGAACCTGCAAGCAGCTTGCGATGAACTGGAGTTGTGGAGGGATCCTGGGCTTGGGGAAAGAAGCAAGCAGAGTAGCCAGTTGACCCCCAATTCTTGACGAACGGCACCGAATTTTAATCCGGCGAAAGACTATTGCTTAGGAAGGAAGCTTGCGACTTCAGTTCCTTGGACGGCACAGGCTTTGTCAACTGCAGCCTACCAGTTAAAGTACCCCGCGAAGAAAGCAGTTGGGCAGCTTCACTCACCTGACGTCACTCGAAAGCAACGCGATGAAATGGTCCCTGCGCGCGTGTGGCCAAGGTAAGCGCACCGGATGTGGTGACGAGAAGGTCAATCCTGGGCGGCGAGGTGCGTTGGGGCCGGGTGTGCTTGCGAAGCGATGTTCCCCGGTCAGACGAAGCCAGCGGGCGTTGAAAGCAGGGAAAGCACCTGAATTCCACGGCCGTCTTCGCGCCGCCGTGCTTACGCGAGTCCACCGAGGCCGAGGCGGCACTGCAAGATTGACCGTCAGGGAGGACGGCACGCGTCCTCAAGATCCACTGGTTCTCCACCGACTGGTCGGCTACTGTGACGAGGCATGGAACCAAGTGAGAGACACGGAGATTGCGGGCAACGGGGCAAGACCGAGGAGAGAACGGGGGAGGATTTGGACCAATGCGCGCACCTCGAAGTCGAAGCTTCCGATTCTCGAACACTCCGCGGCGAATCTTGCCGGTCTCCGTCCCCAACTACCACTACCAGGGTCGCGGATTCCCCAATGGCTGGCAAAGCAGTCGCGTTGGGAAAGGAGAGAGGACTAGAGGAGGGAGCCGGAGGGCGAATTTTCCTGTTGGGCCAGTTCAACATGGGGCTGTATTCCGTACAGCTTAGATTGGTTCAAGGCCCAGCTATAGTTAATGCCTCGCGCCGAGTCTGCGTGCTTTTAACGGCCCATGTATGAACCCAGCAACTTCGGGCGTGTTTGGTATCCGCATGAGGGCTGGGCCAGGCTGCTCGGATGTATGGGCTCGTGTTTGGTTGGCTGGACAAATCACTCAGCCAGGCTTGCACGCTACTCAAACAATGAAAGATGTTGCATCCAGAGAAACGCTAGAATTAGCCGCATCTAGTGAGTCAGGCTCACGCCATGCACGATTAGCAAAGCTATTGATGTCATTAGTACATAATTAGTGAATATTAAGTGATTTCAAATCAAATTACGATTGAATTAGGTAAATTAAAATTAATATGGCACACTATCATAAATAATTGATATTTTAGTATTTATATTGACATATTTGTTTTACATGATTTATACTCATGTGGGCAACCAAACAATTTCTCTTCTAAATCAGGCTACCTGCATGTAAGGAACCAAACATAAAAGTCTGCATACGCTTAGCTTTGGCTAGGGTAAGCCAGGCCCATGGATACGAACCAGGCTAGCTACACGTGAGCAACCAAACATGCCCTTATCCACAGGCTGCTACCATTAAAAAAAATCTACAGGCCGCTAGAGCCCAAAACACGCATCACACCTAAAAGGCCACAAATTTACTCATATTTGGGCTTTGCCAAGGTTTAGAAAGAGAAAAAATACACATTACCTCAACTTTTGAAAAAAATCTATTTTCCTCCTTGAACTCTGGAAACCGAGCAAAACACCATCCTCAACTTTTAAAACCATTAATCTTACCTCTCTAGACCTATTATAAGCGGTTTTGAAGACAATTTAGTCTTTTTCTTTTTTATTTATTGGATGAATCTTGGAAAATTATAGTAAATTACAGAAAAGTCATAAAATAGAAAATCCATTTTTGTTACACTCCACATGTAGATCATAGTAAATCATAGAAATTTTTTGTTGGACTTATGTAGAGTCTAACAAAATTAGATTTTTTATTTTATGATTTTTCTATAATTTACTTTGATTGGATGTGCTTACTATATGGCCGATGGAGTCTATCTCATATTACAATTATATAATGATTATAATTATTGGTCATATACTGTGTGATGTAGGAAGAAGTTTTTCATTTGTTTGATGAAATAAACTTCCATTATCTAAAAAAAATGAGATTATGTTATAATTTTTTTTGTATAAACTTAAAGTAAAGCGCGAACCACACTGTTGTGGCTAAAATCGTGATCCACACCCTCCCTCCCAATACACAATAATATTTTGCTTCTAAATACCCTACTGTGCGTCTCTCTCTCTCTCTCTCTGATATGGATTTAAGAGGGAAAAAACTAATCAATTTGAAAATAAACTAATTAATTAGCTTAGTGTAAATTTCATATAGATTAAGTTAGGCTTGGGCTACCCGACAAGGATGAGAAGGCGTCCGCGGAGTTCTTCAAGGCAGCCACGGTTGCTACGGTGGGAGACGGGCGATCTACGCTGTTCTGGATCGACAATTGGATCGATGGGTCCTGCATCCGCTCCCTGGCGCCGGCCGTCTTCGGTGCTGTGCCCAAGCGCAGGCATGGAGTCACGGTAGCTGAAGCCCTGCAGAACTCCAGATGGGTGTGCCACGTTACAGGTCCGCGTTCTGTGCGCCTCATTGCGGAATTCGTCAACCTTAGCAACATCGTTGAGCATACCATCCTCACTCCTGGAGCGCCCGATACCTTCTCCTGGCGGCTGAGTGCCGATCAGGCCTACTCGGCGTCTTCATCTTACGGGGCCATGTTCATCGGCTGCTCCCGTCCTGTAGGAGCGCGCCAGCTTTGGAAGACGTCAGCGCCTCCTCGCGTCCGGTTGTTCTTCTGGTTGGTGATGCATGGCAAATGTTGGACGGCGCATAGGAGGTGGCGCCATGGTTTGCAAGATGAGTGCACTTGTGTCCTTTGCGACCACGAGGACGAGACGATGGACCATCTGCTGCTTGGCTGTGTTTTCAGTCGCCAAGTCTGGCAGCTCTGCCTCGCAGCGTTCAACTTGCAGGGGTTAATCGTCGTTCGGGAGTGTAGGGCAATGCTCTGGTGGACTGACTCCAGGAGGGGACTGCCCAAGGTGCTGCGCCGTGCCTTCGACTCGCTTTTCTTCCTAGTCGGTTGGTCTCTGTGGAAGGAGCGCAACGCGAGAACCTTTGGAGGGTCACCGCGCTCGCCGGCGCTGCTCCTTCAGGCGATCCTCGACGAGGCCGACTTCTGGATCGCGGCAGGGTTTCGCCGCCTCTCGGCTGTGTGCTGCCGTCGGTCGCAGCCTTAGGGCGTGCCTGCTTTCCCTCATAGCGCCTTTTCTTTCTATGTAATTTAAAACCTTGTGTCGTGCCAGTAGTTGTAGGGCTTCTTCGGTAATCTACGAATTACTGCCGGGTGTACGGATTCTTCTTCTGCTTAATGAAATTATGAAATACATGCGGTCGTATGATCTAAAAAAAAAACATAGGGGGCACATATGTTAAAATTTGGACTAATACGTTCCTTCCCAACATATTTTGAATATGAATACGAAAAGTTATACAAAATATATCTAAATTCTTAAGTTCTCTTTACAACACGTTGCCATCCAAAGAACCAATTGCATCTTAGATACACTTTAAGAATGATGCAAGTTTCTTATTTTAAAGTGACATTTATATAATGTAATTAGTTGTTTTGCCAAAGTTTGTAGCGTTTTTTAATTGTCCTTTATATAAAAAAATGTGCTTACCATTCTGGAATGGGTGAGTGAATATTATTTCGGGGTGCGATGATAGAGTCACAAACAATGGTATAAGAATCCATGGTAGTGTCATAAACAATGGTATAAGAATCCAATGTTTTGGTGAACGAAGTAATGTCTAGGCTATCAGAAACGTACTATCCTGCTACAGTTGTCGTTTTAAATTGCTTACAGGTGCTGCGAAGATTCTGAAAACTCAGATTCTCGAAACTTAGACAGTCCGTGTGTCCAGATGCATTTAACAATATTGTGAACATAGATGTTTAAAGGGTTTTTCAATTAATACCATTATAATTTTCGAACTTTGGAGAAACACCGTTACTATCGTCTATTTTGAAGCATTATCATTACAATTTCCTACGAAAATACCACAGAATACGTATCGTCCAGCTGCAGGCGTATAAAAATACATATACTGCAATACTGCATTGCAGCCTCTCTCTCCCTCTCACCGACACGCGGACCCCACATGTCACCTTCTTCTTCCTCCTCTCTCCTTGGTGAGCAGCATCAGTCGCTGTCCATGGCGAGCAGCAGCAGCTAGCACGTGGCCGAGCAGCCGCAGCAGCAGCACACCGGCTGAGAGCGCGTGGGCTGCGAGCTCTGCTCACCACCCAAGCCGCAAGCTCCTCGCCGGCCACGTGCTCCGTGCGCCGTATGGGTCGCATCGTCCATGGCCAGCTCCACGCAGGTTGCGTGGCGCCAGCCACATGCGCCCCACCACCAGCCGCTCGGCATGTGCTGCTTCTGCTCGCCCGCGTGCAGCGTGCTAGCTGCTACTTGTGGGAAGCAAGGTAGCTCGCATCGTGCTGCTGCTGCTCGCGGCCCGTACGACATGTGGAGCTCGCGACATAAGCGGCGCGGAGCTCGCAGCCTAGGTGCTCCTAGCTGGTGTAGAGCTCGTGGCCCCGTCAATGGCGAGCTACTGTTGCTCCAGCGTGCTGCAGCTGTTGCTCGTAGATGGCGAGCTCGTGGCTCGCAGCTGGCGTGCTGCTGCTGTTGCTCGCCTGTGTGTTGTTGCTATTGCTAGGCCACATGCTAGCCGCTGATGCTCGCCATGGACGGTGACTCATATGCTACTCACCCAGAAGAGATGAGAGAAGAGGAGGAAGAAGATGACGACATATGGGACCCATACACCAGTGACAGGGAGAGAGGCTGCAATGCTGTATACGTATTCGTATACGTCTGCAACTGAGCTCAAGTCGTCTCTATACATATTCTGTGACATTTTTATAGTAAACGAAAATTTGTAATGACATGCTTCAAAATAGATGAATAATAATAGTGTTTCTCCAAAGTTCGAAAATTATAATGATTATGAATAAAAAAACCCATATTTAGGCTTTGTTTAGTTCACCTTGAAAACCAAAAAGTTTTCAAGATTCCCCGTCACATCGAATCTTGTGGCACATGCATGAAACATTAAATATAGACAAAAACAAAAACTAATTGCACAGTTTAGCTATAAATCACGAGACGGATCTTTTGATCCTAGTTAGTCTATGATTGGATAATATTTGTCACAAACAAACGAAATGCTACAGTACCGAAAACTTTTTACTTTTCGAAACTAAACAAGGCCTTAAATGTATTGCCACAATATATGATAATTATAGCGGAACAATGGAGGCATACGCCGAACAACTGGATTCACACGAAGAAACTGGCGTCGGCCATCGTTTTGCGACCTGTGGAGATTGACCTCACGACAAAATTCGTAACAAAATACTAGTAGTAGCCAAAGTGTCATTTGCTGCTGCAGGCATATAAGCCGAAACGCAAGTAATGGGCAATGGCTGGCCGGGCAAAAGCTCGTGCCGCCGTCACTGCTTGTGTGCTAAGGCCTTGTTTAGGCCTTGTTTACTTCCCAGAAAATTTTGCAAAATTTTTCACATTCTCCGTCACATCGAATCTTTAGACGCATGCATGGAGTATTAAATATAGACGAAAATAAAAACTAATTACACAGTTTGGTCGAAATTGACGAGACGAATCTTTTGAGTCTAGTTAGTCCATGATTAGATAATATTTGTCAAATACAAACGAAAGTGCTACAGTGTCCATTTCCCAAAATTTTTCGGAACTAAACAAGGCCTTAGCTCACCCAAAAAACAAAAAGTTTTCAAGATTCCCCGTCACATCGAATCTTGCGACATATGCATGAAGCATTAAATATAGACGAAAGCAAAAACTAATTACACAGTTTAGCTGGAAATCGCGAGACGAATCTTTTGATCCTAGTTAGTCCATAATTAGATAATATTTGTCACAAACAAACGAAAGTGCTACAGTACCGAAATCTGAAATCTTTTCGAAACTAAACAAGACCTAATTGCTAAACAAGTCCCGCTTCACCGTATCATCGCGAAAGGCGAACCCAAGCCGCGTTCCCGTCCAGGTACACCACAGCATGGTCGAGCCCACGGAGGCCACTAGCACCTCCAAGGCTCCAACTCAATCATACCCACCTGGCCACCTCGCTTGTCGTGTCGAAGATCTCCCACACGGAATGACGAAACTACACCCCCTCCACCAGTAACGATCTCTCCGTAGCCTTCCTCGCCCCGGAAGAGTAAAACGGTCATTTTCACAGCTGGGACCTGGCGCGTGCTATTTTAAGTACTTTTATTTATACTGGTTTCCGGCCGTCCGTCGACCGTCGACGAGCGCTACCCACACGCCCGAGAACACCTGCGAGAATGACGCCGCCGCCGGCGAGCACAGGCAAGCGCGCCGGCGACAGCGCGATAGACGACGAGCCGCTGCTGCCGGAGTTCTCGGCGGGTGGCCACGGCGGCGGCGGGGCGTCGGTCTCCGGCGCCGTGTTCAACGTGTCGACGAGCATCGTCGGCGCCGGCATCATGTCGATCCCGGCAGCAATGCGTGTGCTCGGGGTGGTCCCGGCGCTGTTCCTCATCGCCGCCGTCGCCGCGCTCGCCGACGTCTCCGTGGAGTTCATGCTGCGGTACACGGGGTGGGCGGCCGGAAGCAAGAAGCAGGCCCCGTCGTACGCGGGGATCATGGGCGACGCCTTCGGCCGCGCCGGCGCCGCCGTGCTCAACGTCTTCATCGCCTTCACCACCACGGGCACGCTCGTCGTCTACCTCATCATCATCGGTGAGATACACTAGCTCGCTCTAGTAGCTTCAGGTCGAGAATTCAGGTCGAATCGATTGTGATAATTTGTGCGTGGTGCGGCCGGCCGCAGGGGACGTGATGTCTGGGAGCGCCGGCGGAGGCGACGAGCACGCCGGGGTGCTGCAGGAGCTGTTCGGCCCGCAGTGGTGGACGGGGAGGCAGTTCGTGCTGCTCGTCACCGCCGTCTTCCTTCTGCTGCCGCTCGTGCTCCGCCGCCGTGTCGGTAAGTTCACATCTCAGTTGCCGGCATGGTTGAAAAAAACTCAGAGCAATAGTTCAGTTGAGATTGTGTGGCAGCCATGCATTAGGGGCACTGCCCAATCTGATTTTTTTATCAGTGCCCAATCTGATTTAATATTACAAAAATGACCTTACACTGGCGATATGATGATAAAGCGGTAGTATAAACGCATGTGGACTTGGATCTGACCCTAAATTTTTAAATTAAATAGCAGTTTGGTAGGCGGGCCATGATGATGAAGATATGATGGTATCACTTGAACTGCTAGTGTATGAGTTCCGACGTGCAGGCCGTGGCCACAATATTATTATTCTTGTTCATTTTGATATATATTTTCTTAGGAGGACGGGTTAAGTAGCACTACTACACAACTGTTTAACCATGACGGGTACTTTACGTTTACCGCAACGGACATTGGCGTCCGCCACGAATGAAAGGTCACGGTTAATCGTGGCCTCACCGTGGCGGACGCCTGTGCCCGCTGCGGAAAATGGATTTACCGCAGCGGGCAACATAAGGTGTCCGTTGTGGTTAATCCCATTAACCGCAGCAGACACCTTATATAGCTCGTCGCGGTTAATGATTTAAAAAAACAAAAAAAACTGGACAGGCCCGCCGAGCCCATCCAGGCTGTTGCCGCCGCCGCCGCCAGGGAAAACCCTAGCGCCGCCGGTCCAGGGTTGTCGCGGTCGTCGTCCATGGATCTACTCTAATCCACCTTCTCAAATCTGGCTCGTGGCGGCTCCTTCACCGGATCTGGAAAGAGAGAAAGAAGAACAGTGAGATGAGTGAAAAAAGAGAGGAGGACGGGAGGAAGAGGAAGAGGAGCGGCATACCTCATGTCGACACAAAGGGGATCCATGTCTTGGTGCCTTCCCCGTCGTGGATCCGGGCTCCATCCGCGGCGCCGTGCTCCGTCCGCGCCGCCCGAGGAGGTGGGCAGAGCGAGGAGTGGTAGTAGAGCAAGGCGAGGATGAGGAGGAGCATGAAGGCGACGCCGACGGGGGAGCCTCCCACGCGGTGGACGGTGTCGGGGAACCTACCGAAGACGGGGAGGAGGAGCAGACCCACGGGGCTCAACAGCTCCGCCACGGGCCTCCATCAGCGCCTCGTCGCCGTCGCCCAGGAACAGCGGGGCCGCCACCACCACCGCCAGCTGCAGGCCGTGAGGCACTAAATTGAATAATCACCGCTAGCAGCAGCAGCAGGTAGAGACCTTATATATTTGAGCTTCAAAATTTACTGTGACGGGCATGATAGGTTGCCCGCTGCGGTAAATCGATTTACCGTAGATTTTTCGTGGCGGATGTATTAAGATGTCCGCTGCGGTAAATCGATTTACCGTAGCGGGTAAAAGTGTCCGTCGCAGTTAATTAAAAGTGTCCGCTGCGGTAAATCGCACGATTTATAGCAGCGGGCAAAAAAACACCCGTCACGGAGTGAACAGTAGCAACGTCACAGAAGTTCGTTTCTGTAGTAGTGTAGTTGACATTATTGGCTAGCTGGAACGCCTCTCTAATAGCTTAGCTAAAATTAGTTACTAAATTTTATTATTTAGATCTTTTATAAAATAGAAAAACTTTCTACAGTTGCTATTTTACAAAGTCAAATATCCGACGCTTGGTTCTTCTTATTTTACTCCCTCCGTCCCCAAAACAATGTCGTTTTTAACCTTTAGACATCTTATTTGACTATCCGTCTTATTCAATTTTTTGTCTAAATATCACCTATTTTGTTATGACTTATTTTATTCTCAAGTATACTTTAATAATTGTTTAATTATTTTATAATTTATAGATTTTTTTAAATAAAACGAACGGTCAAACACAATGTAAGTTAAAAACGTCATCTTTTTTAAAATGTACGGAGTACACAATTAATTAAATAGCATATCTATTGGAACCTACCTTTTGTGAAATAGAAAACAAATTGCGCATCTAAACAGAAAACCCCAACAACAAACAAACATAATATCCCAAAAAGAAGCGATCCTCTCACTTGACGCGTGCACTGCTATAGATGTGCGTACATTTTTTCTTCTACCTTTTCTTGCTCGGGTCTTCTTCCTTAGGGGCCCTAGCCGGCCAGACCCGCCACCGCACACCTCGACCGCCACCCAAGCCACCGGCGACCTCACCATCCACCTACCGCCTCCGTCGAACGAACCCGTCGTCATTCCCTAATCCCAATCCGAGAGTGTTCATCGGTGCCTCGTCCCCGCTGCTGGCACCACACATATAATTATCTCTTCGCTCGCTCATCGACAACGTCGTCGCACCTAGGCCCCTCCTAAGCCACCCGCCGTCCATGGATGGTCACAAAATCTGAAACCCTATCTGCCGTCTCGTCCATATCGCCCTGGCCACGAAGACCTCTCGCTGGCTAGCTGTTCTGCCAGCCTCGCCCCCTTCCTCAGTTCTGGCCACAGGTTCGTCGTATTCACCACTTCAGTTAGCTGTCCACGCACGCCCAATATATAGTGATTAAAACAGGAAATAAAAAGAGAAAGACATTACACAGCTTTCACTGATCTTCTCACTGTGCGCCAAGGTGTCGTGAAACTCTCTCCAACGCCCTTCACGCGCAGCTCTTTTTCCCTTCTCCTTGAGCAGAAATGTTCCCTCTGTGGCACTACTATAGTAGAAATCCAATATTAGCAAATGGCACTAAGCACCTCATGGTCATGGGACGGGAAAGATCATCAAATGTTACATAAATTCAGAACAAGCTAGCATATCCAGCGATTTAAAATGAGGCAGTCGCCATGACGAGCATTTGTTGGCACGATCAATTTTGCATGCCAGGTGGTCAAAACTCAATAATGAGTGCCAATAGTATTGATCGCACCCTGCTTGTTTTGGCTGATAAACTATGACAGAAAGTATTGTTTGCTGATTTATTATGAGAGATAAACACTGAGGGAACAAGCACAGTTCTAACTAACTGTGCAGTACAGTGCATGATCATCTTATGGCTCGGCTTTCAAGGTTGCTGAGATGTGAGATTGATGCCTAATTGGCATGCCAAGTTCCAAATATGACCAACCTTCTTTCAGGAGTGGAGTTCTACTTGTTTTCTGTGCTAAAGCCGAAACTCTGGGAGTCTTGGTCACGTGGGTCACGCCCAGGCAAAATAATTGAAGCAAAATGCAACAAGCCAAAATAGGGGACATAGTCACATAATCATACTCGTCTAAAAAAATCACATAATCATACTCCTATTGCTTGCACTTGCACGGCACTACATAACCACAGCAGGCTAATATTATTATATTGTACTCTCTCCGTTTTATAAATAAACACAATTCGTCTAGATGAGTCTAGATATGTGTAGTGTCCAGATTTATTGTTAAAATTATATTTTTTGGATCGAGGGAGTACTTCCTCGTTCTACGGTAGTACCAATTAACAATTCTTAGAAAATACGGGCCACATGACATGACCAGCTAACGACAACCCCAGGCCCACTTGCCAGCGGGTTGTACTGTGCAGAGGGCAGCATGCAGCACGTGTATGACTCAGCTCTTATCCCAACGCCAGTCCACCCCATCGTTTTCTCGCCACTTCGCCACGTTTACACGCTCTCGAGCCGCAGAATCCCAGACATACGCGCGCGCACCAAATAGTCCCAGCACCAGCAGAGCTTCACTCCTCTTCTATCCCTCCCACTGAAACCATGGTGTCCAAGAACCCGCCGTTCTCAGCTATGCCCAGCGCCGGCTGTGACAACGCGACAGCGGAGGGGGCCGCCCTGCTGCTGCCGGAGCACGCCGGGGACGTCGTCGACGCCCCGCGCGGGGGCGGCTCCGCTTCGGTTCTTGGCGCGGTGTTCAACGTGTCGACGAGCGTGGTGGGCGCCGGGATCATGTCGATCCCGGCGGCCATGCGCGTGCTGGGCGTGGCGCCGGCGCTGGCGCTGATCGCCGGCGTCGCCGTCCTTGCCAACGCCGCCGTCGACTTCATGCTCCGGTACACCCGCGGCGCGCCGTCGTACGCTGCCCTGATGGACGACGCGTTCGGCCGCGCCGGTGCCAAGCTGCTCAACGCGTTCATCGCCTTCAACGGCTTCGGCACACTCACCGTCTACCTCAACATCATCGGTAACGCCACGAGCCCCACACGGCCATGCCAGTGCTAGCGTGCGAGACTGTTCCGGCCGGTGCGAGTGACCAGGTGCCATGCCATTGCCATGCTGTCGCCGTGCAGGGGACGTGATGTCGGGCGCGGCGACCGGCGGGGTGGAGGCGCACTCGGGGGTGCTGCAGGAGTGGTTCGGAAGCCATTGGTGGACCAGCCGGGAGGTGGTGCTGGTGGCAGCCGCGGCGATTCTCCTGCCTCTCGTGCTCCGGAAGCGTGTCGGTACGTACGAGCGGTACATCGATGCGAAATTGCGAATTGTGCAGAACGTGGAACAGCTTGGCTGATTCCGGCGTCGCGACTTCCCACCGTGCAAAATTTAAAAGAAATTCATCAGAAGATTGTTGCCTTATTGGAAACTGAGTTGCCAATGGGTATATGTAAAGATCTGTCAGGTGTTTATCCATGGTATTCACCAGCTTGTTTCAACATGCAGATTCGCTGAGGTTCACGTCGGCCATCTCCATCCTACTGGCGGTGGTGTTCATGCTCATCAGCTTGGGGATCGCGCTATACGCGCTCTTCAAGGGCACCGCGACCATGCCGCGGATGCTCCCGGACTTCTCCAGGCTCTCCTCGCCGTTCGAGCTCTTCACCGCCGTCCCCGTCATCGTCGTCGCCTTCACCTTCCACTTCAACGGTACCGGTTCCTTCTGCAACCACCATGCACGCAGAATGTCGTTGCATGCCTGACACGCGCTGCTCGACTTTGTCTCACTCGAACGTCGCTGGCAACTGATGATGCAGTGCACCCGATCCGCGCGGAGCTGAGCAAGACGTCGGACATGAAGACGGCCGTGCGCATCTCCCTCGTGCTCTGCGCCGCCATCTACGCCGCCGTGGGATTCTTCGGGTACCTCCTGTTCGGGGACGCCACCATGGCCGACGTGCTCGCCAACTTCGACCGCAGCTCCGGGGCCGGCGTCCCGCAGGCGCTCAACGACGCGGCGCGCCTCAGCTACGCGCTGCACCTCGTGCTCGTGTTCCCGCTCCTCCTCTTCTCGCTCCGGGTCAACGTCGACGAGCTCCTCTTCCCGGGCCGCCGGCCGCTCGCCGCCGACACGCGCCGGTTCGTGTCCCTGACGGTCGTGCTCATGGCGGTGCTCTACGCGCTGGCAATCGCCATCCCCAGCATCTGGACGCTCTTCGAGTACTCCGGGTCCACGTTCGCGGTCACCATCTCGTTGATCTTCCCTGGCGCCATAGTTCTCAGGTACGACGGCCAATTTCTGAACCACCTTTTGCATTGTCAATGCTATGCTATGCTAGCTTAGAATCTAATTAACACTCGATTTTTCTGAAGGGATGTTCATGGAATAGCGAAGCGCAAGGACAAGGCATTGGCGGCAACGATGATCGTTCTGGCAGTGGTCACCAGCAGCATCGCCATTGCCTCGAACATCATGAGCTCCATCAGTGACAAAGTCAGAGGAGGTGATGTATCTAGCAGATGATGGCTCAGATCAGATCAAAATGCTGTTATTGTTTGCAGGCCAACCGCTTCACGATTGTTGCTCGTGTCATGCTCATGCGTTCCTCTTGGGTATTCCTTCGGTATTTCTTCCTTGCAGCGAGATTTGCTTCGACCCATGAGACGCAAGTTTAGCCTGTGCCCCTCTCATGTTGTAGATGTTTGTGAGGAGATACGTAGGTAGATGGCTGTGAGGAAAATTACCAGGTGGCCAATGTTGTATACTTGTATTGGTGATACATTACTGTGTAAAATAGAAATCAATGAGCTTTTCTTTTTCTGGGTTGCATATAATTCCAGGCCGCTTGTTAACCGTCTCCCTTGTATGCACCTGTCTTGTAACTTACTACCGTGAGTAAAGGCACCTTGTCGATGAACAAATAATTGCCCTAATATTTATAGCGTACAATCTATGGCCTTGTTTAGTTCCTAAAAAATTTTGCAAAATTTTTCAGATTTCCAGTCACATCGAATCTTTAGACACATGCATGAAGTACTAAATGTAGACAAAAATAAAAACTAATTGCACAGTTTGGTCGGAATTGACGAGACAAATATTTTGAGCCTAGTTAGTCCATGATTGAATAATATTTGTCAAATACAAACGAAAGAGCTACAGTGTCCATTTTGCAAAATATTTTAGAACTAAACAAGGCCTATATCTAAAAAATGAGCAAATTTACACATATTCATATAGCATACAATCTGTTGTCTCCCTTATATGCACCATGCATGTCATGGATTGACCTATCAGCTTATTGTGGGTCTTGGGATTTAACAAAAGGTCTAATGAAACTCAGATTATTATTCAATATAAGTAAACGTTAAATCTCATTTTTCACATCATTTTAATTAGTACATTTTATATTTAAGTGATTGGAAAAGGTCTAAATTTAACATGCTAAACTCACTAGTTAATGAATAGCAATCACATATTGAGATTGTTAAACCCTTGCATAAAAGAATGGCAGGTCACTGTATTTTTGCAATGCTGAAGGAAGTTGAGTAGCGAGGGAAGGCATATGATCAGTGCTTCATGAACAAAGTATACAATTCACAACAGTCGAACAAGAAATCAGGCGAAATAACAGAATTGACAGGTTTCACGCATATGAAACACATTCTTATTACAGACACAAAGACGGCAGTATCTGGAGTTACTTGAAGTGCACAGCTGCTTGACGATCTCATTGTTATTGCCATGGTAGCTACAAAGGGGTTTCCATGGTTCTGATGTCTGATCTGCAGACTTCCCATCATGCCCTTAGCTCAACATAGGAACCCGAGATCCCTGAGGTGCCAATCAGGGAGATCTGCAGTAGAACAAGTAAATTATGAGTACGGAGTCCTAAATATATGCTATTTCACCAGCTTCAGTTGTGATTGTGACACAACAAGCAGGCTCGATGTGTATCAAAATGGGAACATAATTCCATACATGCTATGAGGCTGAGCAGGACATAATTCATTTTCATCATCAGAAAACAATCTGATGGAAAAAAAATGAAGGAGAAGGTACATTTTCATAGTAATAACGACATTGGACCAGAACATCCTTTCCCCATAAATGGTACACTATGATTATGTGCACAAGGTGTTCGAAAAGGCACACTCATGTGATTCTTATAAAGCTGCTTGCCTGCAAGCAATGCCGTGAGCAAAAAAGATCATGGAGGAAGACTAGACAATATTGGCCACAAATCAGCCCAAATGCATGCTTGTTTTGCTGGTTTATGGTGAAAGTTGGAGAAAAAGGGACAATGTTTACCAAATTGAAATAACAAAAATTACCCTGAACCAATAAAGCAAATCTAAATCACATATCACCAATTCCAAAATGTCTGATATACTTTTTCTCAAAATCCTACCCGCAGGGAGGATTGACATTAGCTTGTCCCTGGTGGTAGGCTGGTAGCAAAACAACCAGTTGCTGTCACCTCGTCACAGACAGAAGGGGTGCCATATTTGGTACTTCAGATTTCACATGCAAAGTGCAATTGGATCCAATTTATGGTACCAAGAGTTCTATCACATACATGACAAACTAATTTAACAATCCTTGCCAGATCTTGCAATGACATTCAGCGCATGAACACTTACAGCAAGACAAAAGCTATGGGTCGGTTGTTACGTATAATTTGCTTTATTTTCTTTGAACCAAGTGAAATACAATCAATATCAAGGTTTAGGATCCCACTAGCAACTGAAGAATTAACACCAGTTTCTGGAAATCATGGGCTTCCACATGGTACAGAAAATAATGGATGGATGGTTGAGGAAAATACAGATTCAAGTTTTTAATAGATTTTCTTGGGATAGGCAAAAGACCAAGCATGGTAAATTCAATGATACAAAAATCAGTCAAGCAATAAACATGATAAAATTCTATTAAAAATGCAGCAACACTGCATATGGAACAAAAACTGAACATAGTCTTAAAAGGAACTATGGCACAGTTGGAGAAACTTCTACAAACATCAAGAATCACAAAAGTATCAGGCAGCATATTTCTAATTTTCTACAGCATAAGACGATAGACGATACTTTAGTAAAACTGTACCACAGGGACAAGTAACATTCAGAAGACATACCTTTCCCCACTCGGAACCTATGCCACTGCATCTCATTTTGAGGTGTATCATTTTTGTCCCCAACTCAGTCTCCACCTTCTTTCTTAGATAATTTTCCTCAGGGCCAAAGGACTCCAGATATGTCATGTAGCGATTATATGCAGCTTTAACAGCATCTTCAATATAACCAGGTAAGGGACCCACATTCTGCAAAAGATTTGTCTTGATCAGACTGATATAAGCACCCCAAAAAAATACATGAGGAAGCAGAGATAACAAATACTGACTTCGCCAGTCAGGCCGCAAAGATCATCAAGAGCCATTCTTAGGGTAACCAAGGTTCCACTAAATTCTTCACATGCCTCAGCTGCACGAAATACATTTTTCAAAGCCTCTTGACCAGCCTTATCATTGGTGGCTTTAGATTCTGCTTTCTTTGCTTCTTCTATGAGAGAATCTGGAAGTTCATTCCAACTAGCAGCCAACAAATCCTTAAATGCAGCTTCTATCTCTGGATCAGATATTGCAGGCAAGTGTTTTTCATTTGAACTGAAGAAGCGCCTCGGTTTCCATGAGATAGGATTGTTCCCACCTGAGCTTATAACATGGACAAGCTAATTAAGATGAGAAGTTTTAAGTGAAGTGCAGTATTAGAATCACATCATAATGAAAACAAACAAGGCATTTGAGTCTTCTAGCATTTTCCCAAATATATAAACACAAATCAAAGAAAAAAATTCCACAACTCAAACGATTTCACATAAAATAATTTAATCTCGTTAAAGTAAGTTTTATCACTTTGAATACTCTTTAACCATTTCTCTCACAGAACTCAGCGCACATTTTATTAGAATGAAAGATCAGTATTAACCAAGTATATAAGATGGAAAAGGCAACCTTTATAACCCCCTTTTAGTTAATGACTATATCCCTAAGTTCATGATTAAGAACACTATATATTGGAATAGAACCATTGGGGTTCAAAAGCCCCCCCCCCCCCTCCCTCCCTCCCCCATCCACATGAAAAAAATACAAGATGTCCCTTATTCCCTTCCACCTTCACTCAAACCAACCCTCCTTGCAGCCACAGCACAGGATGGGCCAACCCTAAACAGTCACAATCTCATGGCACCCCTGACCCCATGCGTGAAAACATAAATAATGATATGTTGTTGCTGACTTCCTGAAGCCCGTGTACTCAGACAAAGGCTAGACAACCTTTTGTCTAGTTGCTTCATATAAGCAAAGGCCTCATTGTCAAGTAACCGACGTTCTAGCTTTCAAGCAACATCACTCGAAATGCATGTGTTCAATCAATAAGAAAGTGAGTCCATTCAATAGTTTGATTGGACATCACCCTAGAAAGAAACGCTCTAGGACCACACATTTCACATCTGAGCAGGTGTCCAGGCAACTCTCTATCTTCACGTTGATGTAACTCTGAGCTAGAGTATGTCAACTCCAGTCAATCATAAACTCTCGCATAGTAACGCCCTTCCTACGGTGTAATAGCTTCTGGCCTTGCAATAAATCTCCCCACTAGCATCAACCTCGAATTTTAATCTCCCTAGTAATTAGGGCAACCATATCTAGGAGAATCCCGCCCCGGAGGATCCTAACCAGGAATCAACCCGGAAGATCAGTCGAATCAAAGGGACGTGGGGAGGAGTACCTGATAGCGCGGCGATCGGGCGCGTGAGCGGCGCCACCCCGGCGGTGGGCCGGGAAGCAGCGGACAGAGCCGATGACGCTGCCGGGGCGAGGCGCAGAAGCCGGCGTGCGGCGGAGGAGCGGAGGGCGGCGGCGGCCATCGCCGTGGTCAGAGAGATCGCCGCGAGATGGAGGGTGAGGTGCTCTTGCGAACTTGCGTGGGGTCGATCAGTCGATGGCGATGGACGGGTACTGCTGTCGTTCTCGGGCTTTGCGGCTGGGCCCTAGTCCTCGAACAAAGTTCAATTGGGCTGGTCCAGCGTTTTTTTTACTCGGAGTGGCCTTGTTTATTCTCCGTCACATCGAATTTTACAGTATATGCATGGAGCATTAAATATAGATAAAAATAAAAACTAATTGCACAGTTTGTCTGTAAATCGTAAGACGAATCTTATAAGTTTAGTTACTCCATGATTGAACAATGTTTGTCAAATAAAAACTAAAGTGCTATATGATTGAGCTCGTTCGCTGCAGCAGCTGCTCGATTCGAAAAAGGAAAGAAACAAAAAAAACAGCAGCTGCTACTTGCACAGTTTATCCAAATCACTGTTTATCCAAGATGTACCTGATGTACGTGTATCGCAAATCAAAAGTTGCTCTTCCTTTGTCAACGTTTTTTTTCTTGTCTTTGGAAGCATGAGGTAGTCATGTTCGTTTCTGCCGAATGTATTAGTCATTGAATAATATTTTTTTCATAATAAATCAACAAATAATATTTTTAGCTATGATTTTTAAAACAAACGAACAAACTCAAAATCACTCTATTTCTAACCTGACATTTAGAGTTTATTTGGCAGAACTCCTCACGATGAGCTTTCCTAGAGTAGGCAGAGCCGTTTTGAAGAAGTTATAATTTATGGCTTCGCCAAAACGACTTCGGTTTCTCTACTTTTTATTTAAAAACGACTTTTTTAAAGAAACCAGAACCGGAGCCGAGAGGACCCTGCATCCTTAGTCGTCGTAACAAACTATACCAATCCTAATGTCACATGAATAAATTCTGTTCATTAGCAGGAAGCTTTCGCAGCTGCCCGCTCCAAGGAGTGGTTAGCTGTTGCACCCTTGCATTGGAGTTGGAGGGCAACACTATTTTAAATTCGATGATCCTGTCATCCATGACCATGGACCTCACCAGCCCGAATGGATATACTAATATACACAACACCTCGACGATGCTCCAAAATGAATCGTCCAATCACAACAAACAAAGAACTAGCGCACCGGTTTTAAGGTTCTTACTAGGCCCTGTTAAAAAGGAATAATCAATATAAGACGAGTTTTAGTAGGAGTTTCGAGAGTTTTATAGCATTGAATAATTTGATATGGCATGTGGAATAGATGAAGAAGGAGATAATAAATGTTTTATGGGATAAACTAAGTTTTATAGGGATGAAACTCGCTTACGCTAAGAAATTAAACTCTCCATTAAAACTAGCCTAAGAAATCAAAAGAGTATTGAAGAATGATATCTTTGGATCGTTGACAATTCGTACTTTATTTTGATAAAAAAAGTAAAATCTAACTACTTTAGAACTACTAGTAATAAATCGTCATAAATAGAGGGCTCAATATTTTTATGGTCAACTTTCTATGTTTTCACTGAATTGGGCATATAGAAAATTAGCGCAAAGAAAGGCGGTGCTTACCACGTAATTTCACCGTGGGATGAACAATGTAAGGCCTTGTTTACATAAGTTTTTAGATTTTGATACGGTAGCATTTCCGTTTTTATTTGACAAACATTATCCAATCATGGAGTAGGTAGGCTTAAAAGATTTGTCTCATGATCTATAGACAATCTGTGTAATTAGTTTTTGTTTTTATCTATATTTAATGCTCTATGTATGTGCTGCAAGATTCGATGTGACGAGAAATCTTAAAAAGTTTTTAGTTTTTTTGATAAACTAAACAAGGCCTTACCTAGTTTGACCAACTATAAGCGCTCGTTCTCGGTACAGGGCCCACCTGTCAGTAGGGAGGCATATCACGAGGGCTTGACAGCTAAGCGCCCCTCCTCTGCGCCTCACGACGGTTGATATTGATATATGGAAAAGTCTGCTTCCGCAGAGCTGCCTTAACGGCCCCTGATTTTTCGCAAACCTCGTTGCTAATAACGGCGCCGGTGGGCGGAGCCGGTAACTATCACTCGCCCTTCCTCCAATCCACGTCCGGCCGGAACCCTAGCCCTTCCCGCCAGCGGTGGGCGGCGGCTGGCGATGTACCCGTCGGGGGCCATGGTGGGGGCGGCGCCCGCGACGCGGCCGAGCGCGTCGTCGCGGGTGGAGAAGGCCACGAGCCACCTGCTGATGGGGCCCGACTGGGCCGTCAACCTCGAAATCTGCGACATCCTCAACGCCGACGTCTGGTGAGCGCGCTGCCTCTCTCACTCCTCGTCGAGCCGGCGTGGGGAATTTGTAGGGGGTTTCGGTCCTCGCTTTGGCTTTTGTGGGTGTTGCCGGTGCAGCCGCCGTTGTGTTTTGGCCAGAATTTTGTGGGGTTTGACAATTGGATGAGAGGAAATCAGGAGTCTGCTCCGCCATGCATATTCGACGCACAGTAAATTGACCTTAATACTAGATGTTGTTTATTGCCCTTAACTTTAGCCCGTGGCGTGCGTTGGGGAAAAACAATTTAGCTATAGAGCTTGGCTTTTGCCATCTCACATGGTTATTCTTGTAGGTGATGGTCCTTCCAGTTGTGATTTGTGAACTTTACTTGCATATAAACCTGGGAGAACAAGAATATTTGAGAATCTTGTGTAGAAAGGGCATCAAAGTGATAAAATTCACATAGGGCTACAGTTAGGAGTCTAGCATATATTGTTTTTTTTTGGTATGGGAAACTTCCAGTAAGTGTTGCCCTTGTTGAAATGATAAAATGAGTGTATCAATTACCTTGTTATTTTCTTATTACAATTCCATGAGCTGGGTGGAACAAATGATGCTATTGTCTAACTTTACTTCGTAATGATTATTTATGATTAAGACAAACGGTGGCCCCATGCCATTGACATGCAGACAAACTTGAAATTGCGGTTTGTTTTTACCTGTATGGTGCATAGGTTTTGATTTTATACTAAGATTTCATTTAGCCTTTCTGCTTGGAAGAGCCGTAATGGTTTCGTTACACTACCATGACTGGAGAATTTTAAGGTTTATTGGTTCTGGGCTTCTGGTACCTATCAACTTTATCGTACTGATTTTGAACATCTGAATCAGGCAAACAAAGGATGTGGTGAAGGCAGTGAAAAAGAGATTGCAGAACAAGGACCCAAAGGTTCAGTTTTTTGCTTTGACGGTATGTACTTTCATTGTGGCATCATGAAACATGTGAGAATTATTTAATACTTTAATGCACAATAAGAATACAAGCTTTATTTTATTTTATTTTATTTTATTTTATTTTATTCATATCAGTTATAAACTGGTGCAGCTTTTGGAGACAATGATGAAGAACTGTGGTGAATATGTTCAGTTTGAAGTTGCTGAACAGCATGTTCTGCAAGAAATGGTTAAAATTATCCAGAAGAAGGTATATAATTTAATATTCTCCTTCCTTTACTTTTATATTTCCTATTATCCTATATTTTTTTCTTAGTGTACAATTTTTAACCAGATTTTCTTTAATCTTGAACAGTTTCAGTAGCAATTGTATATGTTGAACTAGTTCAGTGCTTAACTGGAGGGCATACTAATTCCCATGAATATTTTGGTCTAAGAACTTTGGATTCTTATTGGTGGTGACACCATCAATTAACTGGTCCTAGAATGTGATTGGATGATTGTTTGTGCCAATTTTGAACTGTGGTTCCAGAACCTCTTATCTTTCCAAAAATCTAATAAATCGAAACAACATAAGATAATGTCCATCATATTGGTGGTGCTGTCATCGTATGCCTTGTTTCTGTTAAATACCACACTAATGAAGTAATGAGTCATTATTAGTATCGGAGTATTAAATACTACAGTAATGAGTCATTATTAGTATCAGAGTGTCAAAGTGGCGAGTTTTTTCATATACATATGCCTACAATTCCATATTCTGCATATACTAGAAAACACCTTTTCCTTTGCAAGTTCTTTTTTCAAAGTCCTTTGCAATGAGAAGCCGTAAACTATTGTTTTGTTGAGTCGAACCATCATTGTTAGAGATTTAGAGCAGCTTCTCCTTCTCTAACTATCACGGCTTACCTTTGTTCCTTTGGGTCATCTGACATGCCCTAGTTTTTGGTTCTGGAAAGATCCGTTTTAATTTATTTGTGTTCTATTCCTATCTTGTTTTCTCACTACCTCTAATAACCTGAAATCCATGTTAGGATTTTAAACAATCTCTCTTTTGGAATTTGCTTTCAGAATGATATGCAGGTAAGGGATAAAATATTATTACTTTTAGACTCTTGGCAAGAGGCATTTGGTGGTCCTGGAAGTAAATACCCACAATATCATTGGGCATATCTTGAAGTAAAGGTATGCAATTGATCTCTGTTTGAAATATCTTTTATGTTAGATATTGTCACCAAGTATTGTTTCCACTGTGCATGGTTTCAGAACCCTGTGTTCAACATCCATCAATAATGAGTGGCATCCCCTTCTTTCTGGCAAATTGATTTTAGCAAGCTACTAAAAAACATGGCACTTGAAAAGAAAATGTCACTCTGTTTCCTTTATTTGAATGCCACTCAAGTTTCTCATTGCTTTCAAGTATATCTTTCTACTTCTCTTTCAATCCCTGCCCTTTTCTCTCATTTCTAGGAGAGAAAGATGGGAAATAAGAAAAGGGAGAGAAAATGATATATTCAAAGCAACAGAGAATTTGAGTGGCATCTTCCCAAGTAGAGTATTGAGTAGCATTTCCCCCTGATCTTTTTTTTTTGGCACAGCCGCAGAGATCCATTTCTGCCTCTCTGTTTTTTTTCTGGAAACAATCCTTTTGGTCGCAACTATCTTTGCTAACTGAAACTTTGCTGCAGGCGACAGGTGTGGTGTTCCCAAAACGTCCTATAGATGCCCCGCCAATATTTACTCCTCCAGCTACACATAATTCTCAGACCTATGGTTCACCCAGATATGCTGCAGGAAGTCTAAGTGACAGAATGTCCTCGGATGTTGAGAATCTGAGGTCATGCCCTTTTCCTTACTAATTTGGCCTTTTCACACTCAATTAACCTGTCTCATGATTTTAGAAGTGTTTTTCTTTGGTTACAGCTTAGGAGATTTTAATAAGATTCGAAATGTGACAGACCTACTGAAGGATATGGTGTATGCTTTAAACCCATCTGATCGAACGGTATGAAAGAATTATCTTCTAATTTATTCTTGCCACCATGTTGTACTCTAATTGATGTGGGTGACTGACCTCTTAAATTTGTTTGACCTAGGCTATTAACGATGAAATTATCACAGATCTTGTGACCGAGTGTCGCTCAAATCAACAAAAGCTTCTGCAGTTTGTCAGTTCATCAGGGTAAATATTTTGCTGTGTAAATATTGTCACTTCTTTCTCTTTGATCTGCAATGGTCTTGCATGGTTCCCATTATTCTTTTATATCCATTGTAGCTTATTGGATCTACATTGCTGTGTCTGCTGTATAGCACGCATGTGACTTTTGTGATATTTGATGCTATCTAGGAATGAACAGTTACTAAAGCAAGGACTGGAGATAAATGATCTCTTACAAAGTGTACTGGCAAAGTATGATGCTGTGGCCTCTGGTGCTCCTTTGGCAGTTGAAGCACCTGTGCGAGAGGCAATCGAGGCTCCTATGGAGGCTCCTGCAGTAAAGCCATCTGCACCCCCAGAACATAATGATAATGTTAACGAAGAGGAAGATGAGTTTGCCCAGCTAGCTCAAAGGTATGTCTGAGCAGCCTGTAGAATGCCAACTTTATTTTCCTGCACAGTATGTTAACGCTTCATGCTTTATGCATCTGCAGGAAAAACAAATCCGTAGTAAGTAGTGACGATGCATCGTCCAGCACTGGGGCGGACCTTGCCCTTGTACCCATTGATCAAGCAGTTTCAGAATCGTCATCTTCTGTTGCAAGCAATGCACTGGTTCTTCTTGATCCTGCTCCCAGTACTAGCACTGAACCAAAAGAGCTGGACATGATCGACCTTCTAAGCCTCACCTTGTGCAGCCCTACTCCTGAAACTTCAACAGATTCTTCAGCACAGGATCAAAATGGACCCCAGCAACCTGCAGTTACACATAATCAAAATGGGCCCCATGAACCTACAGTTACAAATGGGCAACGATATCCTTCTAGTGTGCCACAGTATCCTTCAAACTACCAGCCTCACGCTGCAAGCCAGGGTTATGCTCCACAGAACAGCAACTACGTTGCACCTTGGGCCCAGACTGGAGCATATCCACCTCAGCCTCCAGCATATGCATCTGGCTATGGCTACCCTGCACCACCATGGGTGGCACCTACACAACCTGTTGATTCTAACCCTTTCCTTTCGGTTAATTACCAAGATCCTCGCCCTGCTGCCACTCCTGTTGCTCAACCAGCCACATATGCACCTCCCCCAGCTTCATACCCCCCTTCTTCAATATCTTATACACCATTTGCAGCCCCCCAGTTAATCCAGCATAACAGTCCTGTGGGTTCACCAAGCAATGGGCAGACTGCAAATCAAGCACAACTGAGTGTGAATCATCAACAACCAAAAGATTCTTCGGCAGCATCTACCAGACCATACTACATACCTGATAATCTATTCAGCGATTTGATCGATGTGAAAAGTTTTGGTGGTGGAAATAAGATGGGCGGACCCACTACAATGGGTAGCTCAAATGGTGGTCAGCCTATGATTGGTGGAAAGAAATAGGGTTATTGGTCTATATATATATATATATATATATATATATATAGCTGATGGTGATCGCTAGATGCCTTGTTATTTATTATTACTTGGTCCGGTGTACATTTACTGTATATCACCATTCCCTCTTTTGACAGATTTGGCTGCATTGGTTGATTCGTGGGTGCTACTGTTAAATTTTAACAGAGATGTGGACAATTGCTCATGTACATAAATGATTAATAGCATTGCTCCACTGAGGTGGATGGTTGTGATGAAATCAGTTGGTACTGAATTCTTCTGAATTCTCCTGAAGGTAAAAAAAATCCTGTTATGAGCTTGATTCCCTTCACCAAAGGGCTGACAGGTGAAGACACAGGCTCACACAACCAAGGTATTCTGCAATCTGGATGGTGAGCAGTGACCGTGAAGATTTCAGAAGTCATGCAAAAGAGGCAGGACTTGCTAGTGTTAGCCATGGCCGCTCAATGGGCTGAACTGGGCCACTCTCATTACCAAAGTTAATTTTAGAATCTTTGGTCGACCTAGCCCATGACATGCTGTGCCTATATGGCTATATGTCAGTTGAAATGAAATACCTATACCTAGCAATTACAATTATGGCTCATTTGGCTAGCAAGTTTTTACTAGCAATGCGTGTCTTGTTTTATAAAAGGCGGCAAGAGCTTTGCTGTTTTTTATTAGACGAATAAAAAATAACAATAAAAAATACAACCACTAACACTACTGGTTCCGCCACTAAAACTACTACGGCATGCAGGCCGCCGTGTCCATCCCAACTGAAAGAACACAAACCAAAACCAAAGGAGGAACGCCACAATTGCTACAAGAAAGAAAAAACTACTCCACATGTCCATTTGGATCTGTTGCGTGTTGGTACCGAATAATGTCATCTTTGTAGAGAAGCGCTATTTGACTTGCTTGTAAGGATGTTTACTGAAATGTTCTATTCTGCTCCTTCCAAATGTTCCACCAAAAATATATCATGATACCATCTATCCGTCTCTTTTGTGTCTTGTCGAATTTAGCCCAACATTTATGCCAATATCTATAAATTGATCCTGTCGTGTCAACTGCCGATAGATGCAGCCACTGTTTGAGGTCGAACCAAACATGTGTGAATGGACAGTCTTTACACACAGATGGGTAGGAGTTTCTGGGTCAATACCACAAATGGGATCATTGGACCAATTGCGCTTCTCCAAATTATTGGTCGTGAGTATGTTCTTGTGTAAAAGCGTCCATACAAAGAAACAAAATTTCGGTTCTCTTGCTCTCCAAATTGGTGTTAATTTTAGCTTGCTATAGGAGCCCTCAAACTGTATTTGGTAAGCGCTTCTGGTTGAATATTCTCTGTTTTGTGTCCATTGCCAGCGAATAGAGTCTTCTCTAACTTCATCCAGCTATGTACCTCTCACATATTCCCAAAGTGACACATACCTCCTCTGGAGTTTGCAGCGGTAGAATATGTGTTATCCATCTGTTCTCCTTCATAGCATTGTATACTGATAGTTTCTTCCTCCTTGATTTCCGAAACAGCCTCAGTGCCATGGATCTTGGAGCTTTGCCGTCCGTCCAGGGGGGTGACCAAAAACTCGTTGTCTTCCCGTCACCAATTGAGACAACTGTCGAGGCCACAAAATGCTCATGATTGCATCAGTCACGGGGAAGGTCTAACTCGTTCCATGCTCTTTCTTTGTGTTTCCATTGAAACCAAAGCCATCTCAGTCGTAATGGTGTCGCAAAACATTCTAAATCCAGGATCTCTAAATCCCCTTTTTTTTCTTTGGTCTGCAAGTCATTGGCCAGTTCATGAGTGAATGGCCACCATACACCTTGTGCGGTGTTTCTCCTCTCCACAAAAAGCTCCTTCTTAGCCAATCAATCTTCTGTATCATCCACTTGTGTTTTGGAAAGGCTATTAAGTGGTAAATTGGTTGTGCCTAGAGAACTATTTTGACTAGCCTCTCTCTTTCTGCCATGGAGAGGAGTTTACCTTTCCAACCTAGAAGTCTGGCCCCCTATTTTGTTGATCAATGGCTGCACCTCAATCCTTTGTAGTTTTTGAGTATGGAGGGGGAGCCCTAAGTATTTGCCCAGAAATTTGCAGTTTTGCCAGGAAACTTTTGTAGAAGCTGAGAGACTGCCATGTCGTCACGTCGAATTGGAAATTTCTCTCTGTCTTTGAGATGTTGATTTTGAGGCCTGAGCACTCTCCAAAGAACGTTAGAATCTTGAGTAATTGGTCTAGATCGGTGACTGATGGGTCAGAGAAGATAGCCGCATCATCCGCATAGAGTGAACATCTAAGCTTTGCTGTCTTCGATAAGACCGTTTTGAGGAGATCTCTTTCGGTTGCCACTTCAATAATACATTGAAGAGGGTCTATAGCCAATATAAATAGCAGTGGAGAAATCGGGTCCCCCTGTCTAACCTTCTTGCATGCCTGGTTCCCTTTGTCGGTTTGCCATTTAGCAAGACTTTTAAGGAGGCAGCGCCCAATAAAACCGCTATCCAACCTCTCTATTTGGTGTTGAATCCCAGTGCTTGCATAACCACCAAAAGGAAAGTCCATCCAACCGAGTAGAAAACCTTTGAGATATCTAGTTTAATGAATAGAGCTGGTTTCCTCTTTCAACGAAGTAGTTGTATGACTCTTTGTGAATATATGAAGTTGTCATGGATACACGCGGACACCAACTCATTCATGCATGGAGCAAGTCGGCTTGCTAAAAATTTGGTGATTTTTTTGTCACGCTATTGATCCAGCTGATCGGTCTGTAGTCTGATATTGTTGCAGCCATTTGGTTCTTGGGTAGTAAGACAATATTACCTTCATTTGCTAAGTTCAATCTTGCAATTGGATGGGAGTAGAAGCTCAAAATCGCATGTACTAAGGTTGTGCTTTATAGTCATCCAGCACTTCGATGGCATGTCTTGTCAAAGAATGGTACGCTTAGATGTACTTAGGAAGCGTTTTTACTAGCAATTATGGCGTGTCTTCTCACTTATAAAATTATAAACAGTTTTTCTTTAATTATATTAAAAAAGAGCAACAACATTAAATCCTAAAGATTTGCACTCGGGTAGTTAGATTTACCACAAGAAAAGAGCTGAGCTATGCTTAGTTTGCAAATTCATTGGATGTTCAAATCTCAACACCATATGATCTATATACAAGCATAGACGCACAATCTTAGAAAATGTTTCATTGGATATGTTTAACTATTAATCTGCTAAGACACGCAAGAGTGAAACACAAAGTAGAAGAACAAAAAACGCCTAACTGCTTTTCACCTCCACCTTCCAAAGTCAAGTATGAGACAACTCCACAAAGTCAAGCTAACCATGCCATGAAATTAAGGGTCTGTTTACCAAAGTTTCATAGGAGCTGTTTTTCAGTAGAAAAATAGAGGAGACAAAGTTGCTTTGGAGTGGCTCCTCCTAAATAGCTCCAACTCCTCAGGAGGAGCCTCGCTCAACACCCCCTAAAACTTATATGACGTGCCTAGGCCTAGGTTTTTTCATTGGCTGGAATGGAAGCCAAGGCAGTGTTGCCTTTAGGGCATGTACAACCAGTCTGTAAAGCCGTCTGTATAATTGCAGTTTTGCATAAACATCCCTCATTAATTATGAGAGAGAGCGGCCCTGTCGTCTCACCAAACGCCGAATGTGGCTCGTGCTCCGATGTCATACCGCCGCACCACCTCCTGTTGTATGCAGCGTTGCGAGTTGGCGACGGCTTTGCTGTGATCAACTGTGGCATCCGACTGTTTTTTCGTTCTGAATCTAATTGTTCCTGTATGTTCGTAAGCCATCCACTCTCAATGTTCCCTCTTGGTGTGGGGGTATAAACCCCTATACCCTCACGGGCCGATATGGGCCGCACCATCAGAGGTGGCTTGGCCCACAAGATGAAGACGTGCGGCGCACGACGCTGGTTAGCGTGCACCGCAAAGCTACAAGATATTGTACCAAATAGGATAGTTTACTTGTAACTCTGTCCCTTCACGATATATAAGGAGGGGCAGGGGTTCCCTAGAGGACAAGTCATACACACACATTATTCTCTCAACACAATCCCATACAATCGGACGCAGGACGTAGGTATTACGCCCACACGGCGGCCGAACCTGGATAAAACCTTGTCTGTGTCTTGCGTCACCATCGAGTTCGTAGCTTGTGCACCGTCTACCGACAAACTACTACTGTGGGTATACCCCAAGGTAGACTGCCGACCAGCTTTCGTCGACAGTGGCGCGCCAGGTAGAGGGTGTGCGTACAGCTTCTCAGACGAACAAGATGGCCATCATCTCCGACTTCGCGGCCATGGCGGGCGGCTTCACGTTCACCGTCAGCTTCAACAGCTTCACCGCCACGACCACGGAGGAGGCGTAGATCCGATCTGCGCCAATCACTTCTTCATCGACGTCGGCCGCAGCTTCAACCATGCTGGCTACGACTCCGACTACTCCAGCAACGTCTCCGACCACGCCGATAACGCGTCACTTGCTTCCCTGCAACAAAGGAAGGCAGATCGACGACACCGACCTGCTCGGGCTATCGACCAAATTATTTGGCCTACTTGCTCTGACCACCAGTCGCAATAATAATCGCCACGAAGAACGGCGCTACGACAACAACGACCACCGTTATGACAAGTCGAAAAGCTCGAGGGCCAGACAATTTTGTCGTCACCGACCAGACTTCCGTCCAAAGATAAGTGCACTTCTAATATTTTATTTATTTTTGGCATAATATTTTTTATTATTATCCTTCAAAATAATTTTTTTGGTTAGCCGACTAGTTTTTCTCCTACACGAGCTTTCCAGAGCCGGTACTGTCTCTGACTCCTCCCTACACGTGCACGAGATCCGCCCTCTGCATTCCGGGTGGTCGGCAGTAGCTCTCTGACGTGGCTGACAATCCTACGCGTGCCTAGGTTCCGCACCTCATGCTGATTGTTGGCTAGACCAGAGCTGGTACAAGCTCTAGGGTGAATTAACTACTCGTGCTAATTTTATAACAAAAAATCTAAAACTTATCTCAGTGCTGATTTTTTATCTAGAATTTATTTATACATCATATACTACATATTCTCTATATTTATTTTTCAGGAGTTTGGCCCAGTCAACAAGCTACGCTCGGGGACTCGTCGACTATTCCCTACGCTGTGCTCGGGGACTGCTCCCACCACCGAGCACGTTTACGTTCCCAACCACGTTCGGGGACTTGTCGACTAGTCTCTACGTTGTGCTCGAAGACTGTGCCGACCACCGAGCACGTTTACGTTCCCAACCACGCTCGGGGACTTGTCCACCAGTACATACGCCGTGCTCGGGGATTGTGCTGACCACCGAGCACGTTTACGTTTCCAACTACGCTCGGGGACTTGTCCACCAGTCCATACGTCGTGCTCGGGGATTGTGCTGACCACCGAGCACGTTTACGTTCCCAACCATGCTCGGGGACTGGTCGACCAGTCTCTATGTCGTGCTCGGGGACTGTGCTGACAACCGAGCACGATTACATTCCCAAAACGTGCTCGGAGACTCATCAATCACTCCCTGCGCTGTGCTCGGGACTTGCTTCGATTACTCTCCAACCACAGCTTGGAAATTGCTTTTCTCAGTTATGGATAATTTTAATTTTTTAGACCTTGCTACAAGGCTCATACTTCGCCTTCCAGCAAGCTCGGGGACTACATCGGTACGATGCATCTAGCGATGCATTTCAGTATCAGATTTTCTATGTGGTTTTTTCCTTTTAGACCCTGGCACCACGTGCCTACGTTACCTACTACCAGGCTCGGGGACTAAGTGGGCACACTTCACCTTGCGGTGAATATGCTTGCTTCTTGAAAGTCTGTACTTTTCAGAAAAGTAAAGTGGACACATTTCATCAGGAAAGAAATCTTTTTTGATTAAGAGCACCATGCATTCTTCGAACAACTTGCTTCTTCGATGTCAATGTTGATCAACTGTCTTTTGAGTTGGTTAAAATATCGTTGCAACTGTTTGGGCGACTTTCCTGCTTATTGGAGACGTCAAGCCTCACTGGTCGAAGAAGCTCAAGACGGCGTGTTACATCAAAATACATGGTGCTCGGAGACTAGCTGTGGGGGTATAAACCCATATACCCTCATGGGCCGATATGGGCCGCACCATCAGAGGTGGCTTGGCCCACAAGATGAAGACGTGTGGCGCACGACGCTGGTTAGCGTGCACCGCAAAGCTACAAGATATTGTACGGATAGTTTATTTGTAACTCTGTCTCTTCACGATATATAAGGAGGGGCAGGGGTCCCCTAGAGGACAAGTCATACACACACATTATTCTCTCAACACAATCCAATACAATCAGACGCAGGACGTAGGTATTAAGCCCACACGGCGGCCGAACCTGGATAAAAACCTTGTCTGTGTCTTGCGTCACCATCGAGTTCGTAGCTTATGCACCGTCTACCGACAAACTATTACCGTGGGTATACCTCAAGGTAGACTGCCGACCAGCTTTCGTCGACACTTGGCAGATGTAGTTAAATATTACGTATCAGCTTGTAGACTTATGTTTATAGTTTTAAAAAATATTATTAATGATATTCATCTTATTGATTTGATTTTTTTTCCAAATCAAATAGCAACAAAATGGCATGCACGATTGATCTTGGTTGCATTCAAAATATTTTTCAGTTTGTAGACAGCACAATAGATAGTCCATTGTATGACCTGTGTTTTAAACTGTCTATGTTCGGATTTCAATAACTTACTGTGGGTTGCATGTGCCCTTAGATTCCTAGGATGGCGCAAGGATTTGAGGGCCCAGTGCAGGACCCCCGGTAGGGCCAGGCTCGCAAATCTAAACACTTCTTCCATGGTTATCAGTTTATCGTACATTCATGTTGTAACTACGTTTATAAGTATTATTATCCATTTTTAGCGCAGAATTTATAGCTGTCCACTCCATATATGCTTTCTCCTTATTGTCCTCTGTCATTTCCTTATTTATATATATCTGCATAGCTTCGCAGGAAAAAAAAAGGAACACAAACAACTATTGAGACGATCGTGTTCTTCCGTTTCTTTCAGCCATCGATTTACACACTGTTTTAAATAGAACACAAAGAGCCTGTTTGGTTTCCCTTGCTAGCTACTCTTGAATGACTAATGGAACTAAACTATTTTAGCTTTTTTTAGTTAATGTGTTTAGAACTTTAGCTACTAAAGTGACTAAAATTTAGCTAGCTAAAATTTAGCAAGAGAAACCAAACAGCGCCAAAGTGAAAGTTAGTGTCACCACCTACACGATGAAATGCCGATGAATATGAAAATATCTCCAGGTATCAATGCAAAAGTTCCATTCAAATTTTCAAGAGAAAATCCGGGCCTTATAGAAAATTATGTCCGTTTCCCTCGGTGTCTCAATTATAGCAGCGGCAGCAATGACACATTGACACTCTATTCTGATATTAACGTACGAAATCTGTTCGAATTTTCACTATTATATTCAATCAGATTCGCAAAGAAGTTGCAACTGACACTTGACGCGAGTCAAACGACGACGACGACCATTTTTCTTCCAAGAATATCAGATTTTCTTTTCTTTTGCAAGCACGATGACACTCTGCGGCCGTTACTTCTCTCCTGGCTGAACTACCATTTCTGGACGCCAATTCTGCCACGGGATTAACTCCTGCCAATCTTAGCCGCCGTCTGGCATATGCAGCTCTGGACAGTCCAATCGCTGGAAATTCAAATTCAGAATGTAAACACGAACGCGTGTGAGTAGAATAAATCCAGTTGAAATCGAAATCTTCGATGCCATTTCATTCCCTGCTCCCATATCAAACGAACCTGTGAAGAGGGATTTTCTGAAGTACTCTGAACACCGGCTGCAATGGCCATGGCCAGCACCCGCGCCTGCGTTTTGCCTATGCTGCTCGCCGTGGCAGTGCTTCTCCTCGTCGAACAAATCGCTCTCTCGTCGGCAGACTTCCCTCTCGGCGGCCAGGCCACGGTGCAGCTGCCTCCGGCGCCCTGCCAGCCGGGCTTCGCCGCGAGGGCGGTGGTGCTCGACACCCAGGGCCATCGGCAGCCGGCCTTTGTCGCTGCCGTGAGCGCCGCCGAGGCCGGCGCGGGGCGGTGCACGTGCTCGCTGGTCGTCCTCCTGGGCGGCGTTAAGGTCTGGGCCTCCGACCATCTCGAGAAGTTCGTGCCGGCCGCCCTGTGCCGGCTTGAGCTCACGGAGGACGGCCAGCTGCGGCTGACGGACGGCGCCGGGAAAGTCGGGTGGCTGTCCGGCACGGCGGGGCAAGGCGTCAAGGTGGTGCACCGTGATCTCTGTCTACGTACTCTTTTCTCCATTGTTTCAGTTTGATTGCTTCGTTTGTCCATTGTTTAGCCATTGTTCTGCATTTGCTACCAGTAATTAATTATTGGGATTTGTTCGTAGATTTTCATAGGGGTAGACGATAAAACAGTGCTAGGATTGGCTGTGCATGAGTGCATGGGTAGACCAAGTCAATCATCAGCTGTCTGGCCGGCGGGGTAGGCGTCTACATCGGCCTTTTTTTTGTTGAGAGATGTCATCCAGGGTGGGGTGCTCCCAAACCACACTGGAGAAATCCTACTATTACTGCATCATTAATTACATGAACGGGGGAATTGCCAAATAACTCCTAGAAATGAAACAAAATATATGAACTAATATGTTATGGCAAATTGGCATAGATGTAGATGATGAGAAGGTTTATACCGATTGAGTATGTCGTGAAAGCGCGGGAAAGATGCACCAGTCAGATTTTTAAAAAACCGTTAGACTAAAATAATACTTACCTTAATAATAGTAGATGCGAAAAAATGGAAATATGTTTTTTTGCGCGCGAAAACATGTGTGGGTTTATTAGAAAAGGCCTATGCCTAGAACTTGGATTTGAAGGTGAGTCTTTAAAAAACCACTAGACTAGAATTAAAGGTTTAACTTAGTAGTGGATGTTATGGAAAAAGACAATAAGGTTTTTATGGCATAGAACCAGGCATTTAGAAGGCTGATGGCATAAAAGCTGTGGACATTTATTATTTTCCTTTTAAAAAATGGCCATTCGATTAGAACAAAACAAAAGCTTGTATCCTCTTAATAGTTTCATGGGCTTAGAATATATGCATGCATTTTGTACTTTAGTACTTCCTCATCTTCAAATCCTATATTTTGTCTTTATTCCAAGTCAAACTTCTCTAATTTAACTAGGTATTATAAAACTATTAATATCTGCATGTTTTGTTTAAAAAATATACTATCGAGATACATTTCATGAATAATTTACTGAAACTAATTTTATATTATAGATGTTTAATTTGAGTTTTTTTATAATTCAAACTAGAGAAGTTTGACTTAGGAAAAAAGCAAAATAAACTATAATTTTGATTGGAGGGAGCAGTAATCAACTCTTTTTGAGCAATTCTAATAGTCACTTAAAATTTGGGCTGCACGGTTGGATGTTCTCTCTTTGTTTTGTACAAGTAAAGAATTGAATAAGAGTTTTGCAGCCCCTAAATGGACTTGTTTGGTTCATGGGCTCATGGCCAAGCTTGCCAAGAAATATTTAGTCTTTGATTCATTGCCACCGCTTCTATTTTCTTAGCACCGTCTCACATGTTGTAGATTTAGTTTATAGAATTTTTATCACTCTTGTTGAGTCCAAAATTTTCGTCACAAAAAGTGTAGCACGTTACACTTGATTTTCGTGGAGTCCAAATTCTCCGCCACCAAAGGTGTGGCACGTTGCACTTGACTGAGCCTAACCGTGGCAAGGTCAGGCATGAAACAAACTATATAACCAATGGCACTCCATGCTAGGTTAAATTTAATTAGTGTACCTGAAAAACCCATTGATACAATCTTCGTGACTGAGCGGATATATCAAACTTTAATGCTGGAAAGGAGGGCCAAAGTGTTCGAAGCATTCTCATATTCGGTACACGACACACACACGGCATACATTCTCACACTCGGCACACAACATAGTACACACCACCACTCAGACAGGTCTTAAAATGGCACAGACATATATATATCCTGCTTGTGTGTGCAGAAACATTTAATTTCACAACATGTGTGGTAAACATTTCATGCAGATGTATACAATTTACAAGTGTATCATGGAATTATCTGTTCGTATCTTATCTTTTACCTTTATTAAGGCCTTATTAACATTGGAACTTTCACCATCAGGCGCTGCACTTGGATCGCAAGACCGGCAACCTCATCCTCCTCGACGCCCAGAACTGCATCAGGTGGCAAAGCTTGGATGATCCGACGGACACATTCCTACGCGGCCAGCAGCGCAGACTGCCCGTGCACTTGATCGCACCCACGACAAAGGCGGCGGCGGCGTCCTCGGTGTTCTACTCCTTGGAGCTTGACGGCGACAAGGTAGCTGCCTACATCAACTTCGGGGATACCAGGTACTCCTACTGGGAGCTCCCCTCTCCAGCCAACCGCACGATGGCATCGGCGAGGCTCAACGGGTCTGGGCTGAGATTGCTGGACCTGCAGGGAGCGACGGTGGCGCAGATCACGCCGCCGGTGAAGAAACCGCCGGTAAGCTTCCTTGCGCTGGCCGGCGACGACGGCAACCTGGTGATGTACTACTATGACACTCAGCACCAGAAGTTCAGGGCCTCGTACAAGGCGCTCGGGTTCTGCGAGCTCCCGCTCTCCTGCAGCATCCACGAGGTGTGCTCATCCGCCGGGAAATGCAAGGACTTCTCCGACTACGCCGACCGGCCGCCGGCGCGCGCCGCCGGCAACGCCAGCAGCAGCAGCAGCAACCCCTGTGAAGGGGACGGCGATAAAGCGTGTATGGTCCACTTGAGGGGCGTCACCACGGTGCTCCGGACTGCGTCGCCGGCGCTTACCAACGTGACGCTCCGGGAGTGCGTGGTGGAGTGCGCGCGCAACCTCTCGTGCAACGCCGCACTCTACGTGAAGGATGACGCCGGCGGCGTCGCTGCGGCAGCTGATGACCACGGCGTGTGTTCGCACTACACGCTGACGGCGGGGGCAAGGGAGGTGACCGACGGGAGTCACCTCCGGTACAGCTACTGGGTGAAGTTCCCTGCAGCAGCAGGTGGAGGGGACGACGACGACGACGACGACGATAGCTCTCTCGGCAAGCTTAGCACTGGCACGATATTGATGATATGTGGGGCGATCGACGTGGTGTGCGCCGTGGTGTTTGTGGTGCTCATAGCCATGTATTTTCGTCGCCTTCGTCGGCTGGCGGCCGCGGTGGACAGAGTCGTCGAGCTCCAAGAAGGCGCGGCTGAGGGCGTCGGGGAGCAAAACGACACCGACGGTAATGGGTCCGGACACAACTGATTGATCCACTGTTCAGGGAATAATATGTGGGATGCATTTGTAATTGCTTTTAGGAAAAGCTATGTCACACAGGGGTATTTGGCTCTACTGGTCACACCCGAAGTTTGTGTGATATTTTGATGATGGTTGACAAAATGTGCACATTACACAGAAATGCATACATGTAAACATATTGGAATTTGTAAATGCTTCTATTGGGGAGTTCGGACACCACATGCACCGGTGACACACGGCATGATCTAACGGTTTGAGTGCAACAACCCCGACGCCCCACTCGATCAGCTGTCTCCCCCTACCACACTTCACTCGTACACTCTTGTATCTGCATTTCACTCACGAACCATCTTGCCCACCGATCGAGCTCCTACCTGGCTACTTCACATCACACTTGCACTCATTGACGATGTGAGTATGTGACTGCTCAGGTTTGTGTGGCCGAGGATAGCCATAGAGCCAGTAGCATGCATAGAGGTCGGCGCATGGATCAGTGGACACCTTTGGAGAAACTGCTGTTTGGTATGGGTGCTGGAATGGCTCCTCTTCCTCCTCATTCCTCAAGCAATTGCAGGGGTGTGCCTATATTTCTTTACTAGCTCCGTCATACTTCTTGTTTACATATTTGTTCTCGTAATCAACTTGTGTCGTTGCCATTTTTTGCTAGCTTGGTGTGTGAGGTACACTATACACACAAGCTCCTAGACAACCGACATGCTAGCTTTCACTTGAAAATCTTAGGCCTTGTTTGGATGCTATTTTTTAGACAACCGACATGCTAGCTTTCACTTGAAACAACCGACATGCTAGCTTTCACTTGTCGTTACCTTTTCTTGAGTAATGAAAATCTTATCTTTTGCATGAGAAAAAATAATGAAAATCTTATTTGAGAATAAAATTTGCATACATGCGCATGCAGTTTGGGGTATACACATACACAATGGTATGATACATAAAAAAGAAAGCCTATAAAAAAATTTCATAGAAAAGGTAGGAAGGGATTACCTCCTATAGTCCTATATTCCTATCAACCTTTCTTGTGAAATGTGTCTTCACGAATCGGACATCACATTTAGAGCAAGGCTAATAATATAGTTTACTTATTGGCTGTAAGATTTTTTGCAGCCTTCTTGCAGCCCAACCATATAGTATGAGCTATTCACCATTAATACTCTCATAAAGTTTTTTGGTTCTTGCTTACAGTCTACTCCTCTTTCTCCTTCCCTCTTTCCTCGACCCTAGCATTTAGCCAGCTTACAGCCAATTACTATACTTCTCTTAGTTGGCTTCACTAAAATGTTAACATAGTAGGTAAAAAACATTGAGGTAGCATTTTTTTTAAAATGTTTCCTTTTATAAAGTTCTAAAATATATCATATTGGATGTCGTTTTGCTCCCTCAACTATAGCAACGCAATTCAAATGTATATGTGATTTAATTAAGGGATACGACCACTGAAATATTTAGCTTCATATTCTTATTCAACTTCCTCAATCGGTAAACCGGCTGTGTGTATCTTCTAGCCATCTTAAGCCTTGTTTGGATGCTATTATATTCACCTCAATTCACATGGGCAGAGACCAAGCTAAGTTGTAAGTAGTGGTGCAAATGCACCACCCAAAAAACAAGAAAACAGTAAGATTAGTTAGAATTTCATCATATACGCACCCTCCATAAGACATGTTTATGCATCCGCAAGGCACATGCACCTTCCACTAAATTATTTTAGCTTCGCCACTGCACATGTGTTGAGGTGAAATTTAATTCAAATTTTACTCTAATCCACGCTAGCATTTGTGAATTGATAAGAATCTGACTACATACAAATAAGGCCTTAAGGCATATGTAGTGGCAATTCAATGCAAGGAGACAAGGTATCCATTTATTCACAACATTTGACATTTGTGTCTAATCATGACTCGATCGTATATTGGATAGTATTAGGAGTTACTTGTTATTCCTGACAAATGACAGTAGTAAAACGTAGGACAAAGACTGACATGTGGGTGAACTCATTTTTCACTTCGTGAAGAATCTGACTCGAAATCACCAATTGACTCTTGCATACTCGTATTCGACTAGTGGACTCCATGCATGTGAGTGCGACTTGCAATATCAGGTCATCAGCCCAGTCCATATGTGCTTTCTCACCATAGAAGCCCATATGTGGTTTCTCAGCATCAAAAGCAGCTAGGAGATATGGGCTCCAAGTAACCGTGTAATTAGTACAGACAGCCTTGCTTGTCTTTCAGGCCCAGGAAAAGAAAAATAACTGTATGGCCCACTGTCCGAGCAACCGCAGGACGGCCGGCGCCCGGCGCGCCACTCGTTGCTCGCCGCCCCGCGCACGGAGCCGTGCTCACGCAACGGCGCCCTCATCTGATCTGATCTCATCTCACCGGTCCTGTAGCCTGGAGGCATCTACTACTTCACAGTGTTTTTTTTTTCTCGAATACGTAAAAGGTTTGCGTATCATTGTATTAAGTTGAAAAAGTGCTTACATAGGCGCTTTAGCGCTGAAGACAGATAGCGAGAGGTGGGGCTGGTTTATCAGACATACACGACAGACATCCTCTCCCCCCATGACACAAAGCGGACTACTCGCGAATCAAACAACCAAGGTGCCGGGCTCCTCCTGCAACCCAAAGGTCAGCGCTGAGCTTGATGGTGTTCAGCAGCTGGTTAATGTTGGAGGATGCGTTGCGGAAGCACCGGGCGTTACGTTCCTTCCAAATCTCCCAGGTTACTAACGCGAAGAGGGTGTCGGCTCCTTTCTGTCGTTCACCGTGCCAACGCTGCCTCCAACGGTCCCACCACGCAAGAAGGGTGTCGTCACCTATCAGGGATGCGTCGGCCCCAAGGACCGAGAGTATGGTCCACCAAACCTGACGCGAGAACGAGCATGAGGCCACGATGTGGTCAATAGTTTCTGGGTCTTGGTCGCAAAGGTAGCATCTGTCCTCGGCTTGCAGTCCGTGGCACCGCCTCCTGTCGGCGGTCCAGTGCCGACCTTTGATGGCAAGCCAGAGAAAGATCTTAACCCGTAGTGGGACATCCACGTCAAGGTTAGCACCAAGTTTCCTGTGAACCTCCATAGAGCTCTGGCTACCTGAGAAAGCATATTTGTTCACCTTGGCCTTTATTTGCTTAGGACTATCTGTCAGATATATTGCAGAATTTGGGTTCCTGGCTGACATTTTAGAGCTCCCCCCCCTAAAGTGCAACATCACGAACTATCATCCTAAAGAAAGGATCCTAGTGTATTGCACATGGGATAAGGCACCGCGGTTGATCATCGTTGCGAGGAAAGAGATGGGGAAATGACGAAGGGAATGATGGAGCAGCCACCACGGGAGGAATGCTGACAATGCCAATGTTGTCTTCTGGACTACATCCAGATATCCTCATACAAGAGTCACATGACACATGTTTGGCAATTTCAACAATAGTCTCATAAAATGCCCCTCTTGTGTAATTCGTATCTGTGAAGATGTAAGTCCTTTCAATATCAAATCCACAAGCTATGATGTCTTCTGCATCTTCACGGGCAAGCCTTTTGCATTCAGCATTAGTCAAGTTGCTCTTCCGCAAGAAACTTGCATTGTCACTGAGTTGTATCACTACAGGCACCTTGAAAGCATCCTACAGATACTTTGTGAACATGAAGGGGATGAGATGGCCAAGCTGCAGCCCTTCGTATGAGGGTTCCCTCCCCGTGAACACGTAAAATTTCTCCCCTGCCTCGTGGAGATCCAGTATGCTGTTGAGATCCCAGTGGGCGAAGAAGAGTTCGCGACGAAGGAAGCCATGCGGCGGGTGGGATGAGAGGAGCTCGATGCGGTGAACGAGCGTGGCGTCGATGCGCTGGCACCCAAACAGGTCAACCAGCTTGTCGTAGTCCATACACCCCTCTGGAGCGAACACCTCCGACTGGGTATCTACCAGTTCCACTGCCGTCGCCGCCGCCTCTGTCTCGTGTTCTGTATCTTTGGCCCGAACGCCGACCACCGGCGTCTCCTCCTACACGATGAGCATCGGCTGTGTCGCTTCACGTTGAGCAGCAGCTTCCATGTCCGGAGGCAGATCTATTCTATCTCTGGAAAACCTTGACTTTGTTTCTGCAAATCTCCGATATTGCAGGAAGGATGCACGGTGTAGCCATATAGGATCGTAGATCTGCAATGGAGAGACTGCTATGTCTCATATCAGGATGCCAGTCGAGGGATCGAATTGAGTTTCGCCGCCGTTCTAGTGGGAGAATACTGGGTGCAGAGAGCAATGCGACGGAGCCAACGGCCGACGGCGGGGGGGGGGGGGCATGGATGCGGTGCCCAAACGGGGGTGGGACTGTGGGAGGAGACAGGCGGATGCGCCAGCGGAGATAAATAGGGCGCGGGCAAGGCCGAGGGCGAGGCAACCGAGACCGATGCGAATCCAAATATCCTCTCAATTCGACACCAATTCGGAAGCAAGTCACAGCGTAATGGCCTTTCCTGTGCTGCCTTCCAGACCCGCCGCACTACCCTCCGGGGGGCTTGCTCGCGCCACCGTGCCGCGCTCCTGCGGGGTTGCCCGCGCCGGCCTACGTCGCACGTCACAGCCGCGCGGCCTAGCGGGCAGTTGTTGGGAGAGGACGGAGAGCACGGGCCTAGGGGCGGCGAGGCTGAACATGATGACGCGACCGATTCAGTTGCAGGATGATCACGGGCTCAATCTATTGTGCATATAACGGGTTCAGACTTCAGATGTCGCTCGGCGCCGGCCACCGGCGACCATGTTGAGTGTTGACTGAAACCTGAATGCATCGCCTATTGCATTGGGAAGTTAGAATATCAGCAGGAACTTCTTCCAGCTAAAAGTTGTGCAACTCCTTGTTCGCATTGTGGGCACGCATAACAGAGCAGAACTGGAAGAGTTTCCAGCACTGCATGAACACAGCTAGTAGCAGGAGCTTATTGCTTTGGTTCGTGTCGAGTTGTTGACGCCAATCAAAAGGTTTGAGATGGCTCCCTACTGACGCTGAACACGTACTCCTAGTAGTGTTTTGTGGCGGCCACCGCAACGTCCATCACATCACACCGTCTTCCAGCTCAGTCCAGTCGGTAGCCGCCAACAGCGCCATCCCGCAGCGGCTGGTCACCACGCACTGCACATGGTGGTGGTCGTCTGCGGCCGCTGCTCCGGGAAGTCTCGCTCATTCACTCGTTCAATATCACAATATGGTCACTAGCTAGCATTGTCGTGACTCCTGAGAGGATACTGAGCTCCTTCAATGGCATTATCGAAATGTTTGGAAACAAAGGAACTGACAGATTTTCAAAGGAAAAAGCCACTCATCTCATCGAATGATGCTGCTATTCAGAATCGATCCGTTTTCCCATTCCCAGTCCCAGTCCTAAGAAAGAGACGTGTAAAATTGTAGATAGATCTCATCTTCCTCTCTCAATCAACAAGAACATATAGCAGACAAGTATACGAAGAAAACATCTCTTCATTAGTCCATATAGATGTATATGTAGTTCTGTTATATAGATGCCTTCAGGACATATATGGTATGAGCCCATCAATCCTCTAATTGAGGAATTCTTAACAATTGTAGCATAGGCTAAAGAAGATATCAGACACATTTTTCTTCAAAGTTAGCCTAGTGAAAGCCCTAGTTTGGTTTTGGATAATTGATGAAACCCTAGTACTAACCTCTATGCTAAGAGTGTGTAGACTTAATGAGGTTGGTACATGCTAAGTGACGGAGCAAGTGATGATCATGGTGATGATGGTGATGACCACAAGATGATCAAGTGCTCAACTTGGAAAAGAAGAAAGAGAAAAACAAAACCCTATGGAGATCAAGGCAAAGGTATTGCTTAGGGTTTTGGTTTTGGTGATCAAGACATCATAGAGGGTGTGATCACATTTAGGATAGATAGCCGTACTATAAAGAGGGGAATGCTTTGGCTAAGCGGTTATCAAGTGCCACTAGGTGTCATTGTTCATGTGCTTGCATTTAGAACCTAGTGAGCTAACTTAACTCCTTCAAAGAAAATGATTGTGAAAATGCTAACACACGTGCACATGTTGGTTTACACGTAGTGGTGTTGGAACACTTTGAGAAGGAGGTGGAGTTTGAAGGTTAGAGAGAGGATGGGTTCCTCTCTCCCTCCCGCCGAGCTTGCGAGGCGGGATTCGGCGCTTTTGAGAAAATGAAGTGCATACTTTCTATTGCGCCGGTGGGAAAATTGGAGAAGTCGCGGGAGTGTTTCTCGCTGAGGAACACTCACCGGACGCTGGCTCAGAGGCACCGGACGCTGTGTCTGAGCGTCCGGTGTGCAGGCTGCCTGACTCGGTTAGGGTTAGGCACCGGACGATAGACACCGGACGCAGCTTGGAGCGTCCGGTGGTGTGCGTCCGGTGTGAGGATGTTTTGCAAACCTCTCTGCGCATGAGTCCCGTGAGCACCGGACGCTCAGGGTGCGTCCGGTGGCTTGCGTCCGGTGACCCTGCGAGTTTGCGGAGCTCTCTGCGCATGAGTCCGGTGTGCACCGGACCGTCCGGTGCTCACTTGCTCAGCGTCCGGTGCACTGCAGGTGACCGTTAGATTCTGACACGAGCGTGACACGTGGCTGATGTTGGAGCACCGGACGCTGGTGTTGAGCGTCCGGTGCCCCTTTAAGAGCGTCCGGTGCCCCTTTAAGAGCGTCCGGTGACCCCGTATTTCACCCAGTAAAAGAGCCAACGGCTCTATTTGTTTGAGGGGCTATAAATACGTGTTTGGCTGGCTTGGGGCTAACTCTCTTGGCATTCTAGCATACTTGACATCTTTGTGAGCCTAAGCAAACACCTCCCACTCATCTCCTTCATAGATTAAACATCTTTTTGAGATTGGGAGTGATTCCAAGTGCATTTTCTTGAGTGATTGCATCTAGTGGCACTTGGGGATCGTTCTAGCTGCAGTTTTCTTGTTACTCTTGGTGGTTGCCGCCACCTAGACGGCTTGGAGCAGCGGAGGAGGATTGGCACGAGTTGGTGATTGTTCGTGGCCATCTCCCGGTGATTGTGAGGGGTCTTGTACCTTCCCCGGCGGAGAGCCGAAAGGTAACTCTAGTGGATTGCTCGTGTCATTGAGTTACCTCACTTGTGGGTAGGTTCTTGTGGTGTCCTAGTGAGGACGAGGTTCGTGCTACACCTCTTAGCCACCGAACCACCAAGTGTTGGTCGACACAACGGGGACGTAGCGTGCCGGCAAGCACGTGAACCTCGGGAGAAAAATTGTGTGTCTTCATTGTGATTGTTCATTGTATTTCTCCCGGTGATTGGACTTCATATTATTGATTGGTTCATCCCCCCTACGCGGCGGTATAAAGTTCAAACCATCTCTTTTACATTCCCGCAAACTAGAGTAGCTTACTTACTTGTATAGAAACTTTAGGTAGCTTTCTAGTGTAAGTAGTAACATAGCTCTTGTGTGCCTAGTGATTATATCAACTAGAATTGTTGGATAGGTGGCTTGCAAACACCCCATTAGAGCTAGAGCAAAAAGCTTCGCTTTGTTATTTACTAACCTCTTGCTCTAGTGGGTTTGTAGAATTTTTTAAATAGGCTATTCACCCCCCCCCCTCTAGCCATATTAGGACCTTTCACCTAGCCCGTGTGCTTCTTCCAAACCTCTTTTCTAGTGTGATGTATTTTTACTTATGAGCAACTGAGTTGTAATTATCTCGTTGTGTGGTTAGCCTTTGAGCATTATTGTGCGGCTTACACCAACTTGGTTTATGCTCTTCAACCTTAATTGAATGATAGAGCTCTTGCCTATTTCTTTTGTTATGAAAAACTGAGGCTTGTTGTTGACACTCAAAAAATGTCCTGAAATAGATTATAGGCATATCATTATAAAACATCACGGACGTGTTAGAGGTCAAGTGGCGTGATAAAACATCAAAAAAAACACATGTACAAGAGAGCAAGCTGAGCGAGCCAGTCCCAGTCGGCTTAGCTGACTTGGGCAGCCGGCTTGCCCGGTTCCCCCTCTCTAGTCCGACTCCACATAATGACCAGCTAGACCCCTGGTCTCACCTTGATAACTTAGCTGATATCCCTGCTGGAAACTGATTTGGTTTGTTTCCAAATCGACTTTTGGTAGTTTTTGGACGTGGGAAATTTGGAGATTGTATTTTGAGCTTGTTTCCTATTGGGATAAGACCATTCCTTCTATAAATATATATATAAGAGGATCACGACCGATTGAAGAACCCAACTTTCAATCATCAAAATCAATCTATTATAACCCTTTTACCTCTTTTCCTCTCTTGGTGTTTGTCGCATTTCCTAGCAAAATTCAGCGACATTCTAGGAGGTCTTGTTGGTTTTAGGACACCCTCCACGTGCTTCTCCTCGATTTTCTTCCCGAGAGAAATTCAAGAGTCTATCAAGCGAAGAACAGGCTCAACATCGGCCCAACTGGTCTCTAGATCGGTGTCACCGATCCCGCTATGTTCTTGTTGTGTTCATGGTTGTTTACAACCTACCGGGCGTGCTAGCTCTTGCTAGTTTGCAATCCAAAACCTATCCGGCGTCAACATTTGTTCTTTGAGTGGAACTACTTTTCAAGAACTTTTTATAGCACATATTTCATTGCAAGAAAACTTTGAGTGAAATTACATATGGGAATTTAATCTTCTTTTAGAGGTTGTGGGTCTTCTATGGATGTAGTGAGTTGAATTCGCAGCAGCGGAGGAGGAAAGTAAAATTTTCCCTTAAGAACACATATCCTCGTATTGGGAGCCACATGTTGCATTCAGATATGTCTTTAAGATCAAAGAAACTACGTTCCGAACGGCGTACAGTGAAGGCCAAGGTGGGTCATGGGCTCATGGCCACCCCTGGTTCTGCAAAATTCATTTTAAGTAACTGCAACCAGTACAGGTTATAATTAAGTAATTACATAGTTAATTTGTCTGGTTGCACGTTTTTTTTTGATGAAACTGAAGGGGCCGAAGCCCCTGCAGAAAATTTTATTAATTAAATAAAAAAGACAGTAAGGTTACAAGCCAGGAGAAAGAAAAAAAAAGAACTAGGGAACATCAAAAGAGAAAAAGAAAAAAATAGAGCAGGTCCACATAAGGTTTACAAGATAAGCTGCAACCATTGTTCAAAATTAGCTCCCTGGCTTTGCTTCACTCGTAAGGCAATGAGCCTAATTTCCTTAACGAGGATGGCCTTGCAATTTTGAAGATTGACATCAATGTTGTTGAAGATTAGATTATTTCTTGATTTCCAGATTGTCCAGCACAAGAGGATGATCATTACCATGAAAAATTGGGAGTTCAGCTGATTCTTTAAGGCCAGGATGTTAGCAGTTGTGGATCCTTGCTCAACAGTTTCTAAATTGAACAGCCCCCAGCAATCTTTGGCAAAGGGGCACTCCCAAAAGAGATGTAGCAAAGTCTCTTCCCTATGACTCAGACAAATCTCACAATTAAAGGATTGCAACTGCATTTGTTTCCTTCTCAGAATATTTCTTGTGTTCAGCCTGTCGTGAAGAAGCAACCAGAAAAAAACTTTGTGTTTGGGCTGGCAAAAGCTTTTCCAAGTCCACTTGAAAGTTGGTTCAATGGTCTGGTGCCCCATTAGAGCTTTATAGGCTGTTGCAGATTTGAAAGTTGATGTGGAGCTCATACCTAACTTCCACTGATCCTGAATATTTTGATCCCAAGGCAAAGAGTTCAGCCTAGTTTCAATCTCATAGCATTGGTCAAAAGCAATTTGTGACAGAGGAAGTTGAAACAACTCAGTAATATTTTCTTCATTCATGACATTATAAACAGAGATGTTTTTGTTCTTTGCAAAAGAGAAGGCTTGGGGATATGAATCCTTCAGGATGGTAGAGTCCCATGAGTCAAGCCAGAACAAACAGGAGGAGCCATTGTTTACTTTGATTGATACCATATCTTTGTATTTCTGCAAAAGTTTGATGACATCCCTCCACCAGAAAGATCCCTTCTTGACAGTTCCAGGAAGCCTTCCTCCTCTGTAATGCTTTTCCCAAACTAAATTAACCCAGGGGATGTCCTTTTTGTTTAAAAATTTATCTAAGAATTTCATGAGCAGAGCTTGATTCTGAGATTCCAAGTTGATGATACCCAATCCTCCTTCCTCTTTAGGTTTGCAAACCAGCTCCCAAGCTGCCTTTGGTTTACTGCCAACATTGATATGATTGCCTCTCCAAAGACAATTTTTCCTGAACTTGTCAATTTGTTTAATCACTGCCTTTGGAATCTCAAGACTGCACATGTAGAAGGTGGGGAGGGAAGAAAGAACTGCATTAGTTATCTGCAATCTTCCAGCTTGATTGAGGAAGGATGAGACACCTCCTAGTCTTCTCTCACATTTGTTAACCAGTGGAAGAAAATCAATGACCCTTGGTTTGGTAGTTCCTAGAGGCAGACCCAAGTATGTGAATGGAAGAGTTCCTTTAGCACACCCAAAAGTTCTGGCAAGTAGATCAAGTTTCCCTTCAGAAATATTGATTGGCAGCATTGAAGATTTACTGAAGTTGATATTCAAGCCAGTTGACTCTGAAAAGTTCTGCAAGAGGGTTTTAAGAAAGAACAACTGCTTGGCATCTCCTTCCATGACAATAAGGGTATCATCAGCATACTGAATAACAGGGAAGCTAGTTTCTGAAGAAATTGGAATGGGTAAGTTAATTAATCCCATATCTTTGGCTCTATTCAAGAGTGATTGAAGGTAATCTGCTGCCAGGACAAATAAGAGGGGTGATAGAGGGTCACCTTGTCTAAGTCCTCTTTTACAAATAATTTTCTTCCCTGGGACTCCATTTAGGAGGACAGAAAAGCTACTAGTGTTCAGAATGTTCTTAATCCATTTTATCCACCTTTGACCAAAGCCATGAGCATGAAGAATGTCCAGAATAGCTTGATGTTCTATCTTGTCAAAAGCTTTTTCAAAATCAAGCTTCAGAATTACTACTTCTTTCTTGGAGTGGTGACACAGGTGGAGATACTCAAAAGCCCAAGCTAAGCAGTCCTGAATTGTCCTTGATCTGATGAATCCATATTGATTTCTGTGCACTAGAGAGAGGATTTGTTGCTGCAACCTTGAAGCCAAGATCTTTGTCAGAAGTTTCATTGATCCATTGAGCAGGGAGATTGGTCTGAAATCATTAATTTTCCTTGCATTATCAACCTTTGGAATCAAGGTAATGTAAGAATTGTTGATGCTCTGAAGGCAGCAAGAGCTCTCAAAGAAACTGTTGCAGAGGTTATAGAAATCATACTTGATGACTGGCCAGGATGCTTTTAGAAACTCATTACTAAACCCATCAGGACCTAGTGATTTGAAGTTTGGTAAGCCTTTGATGATTGAATCAATTTCCAGAGCTGTGAAAGGCTCTTCTAGGTCTTGAAGAAAATCTTTCCTTTCAATCAGAATAGATGGCTGAAATGTGAATCCCCTAAAATCAGAAATCCCCAATCTATTTTTGAATTCCATCCACAGTGCTGTTTCTTTCTGGTTATGCTGAAAAATGACTTGGTCATTGGTTAGAGCAAGCTCACTCATCATATTTGCTCTATGTTTAATAGTGGCATGAGCATGAAAAAAATGTGTTCCAGCATCACCCAGTTGAACCCATTTCACATTCCCTCTTTGCCTCCAATAAATTCTCTACTTCTCTAAAAGGCTAATGAGGTGCTTTTCCAGAATTCTCTGAAAGTTCCATTCAGGAACACTGAGGTCTCTGAATTCGGCAAAGACTTCCAACATAAACAGGACAATTCTGGTATTGGAGATAGCATCCTTAAGGGTTTTGATTGTTGCTTGCCATGATCTGAGCCCTCTTCTTAAATTCTTGAGTTTTGCAGTAATCAACTTGGCTGGATCTAAAATGCTAGGAGAGCAAATCCAATTTTGATTAAGAACATTTTGATAGCCTTGGTGCTTTAACCAGAAAGATTCAAATCTAAAAATACTGTTTTTGGGATATCTGTAGACACATGAGCAATAAGGGGACAGTGATCAGAAGGCACTCTGTCCAGGGCCTTGACAGAACACGAAGGATAAGTAATATTCCAGTTTACAGAAGAGAAGACCCAGTCAATTTTCTTCAAGAGGGGTGGATGTTGCATGTTGCTCCAAGTAAATTTTTTCCCCTGCAGGGGAAGATCAATAAGGCCAAGCTGATTTATTGCAGCATTGAACCTGAACATTTCATTAAGGTCTCCCCCACGTCTGTTTCTATCCTCAATCTTCCTTATCATGTTAAAATCTCCCATCAAAATCCAGTCCTCATTTAAGGGGATTTGCAAGTTTTTGAACCAATCAAGAAAGGCATTTTTTCCTTCAGAGGAACAGGGACAATATATTCCAATCAAGGTCCATTTGCTGTTATCACATTTGGAGGTGAAGTCCAATTTCAAAGCAAACTCATTACTGAAAGTTTTAGTACCAGCAAAGAGAGCACTCTTCCAGGCAACCAGAATTCCCCCTGAAGCTCCAACTGAAGGAAGAAATTCAAAGCTGTCAAATTGATTTGATGAGATTTTCTTCACAAAGCTGGAATCAAAGCTGTCCTTTTTTGTTTCTTGCAAGCAGAAGATATCACATTGGGAGTCAGTAATTTTGTTTTTCACATGGTCCCACTTCCAATGCGAGTTCAGACCTCTAACGTTCCATGACATAATTCTCCAGATTCTTGATTGTGAATGATTCATTGTAAACTTAAATCCCCAGGTCACAAAGATTTACGGAAGGGCAGAACACAGAAAGCAAATTGCCTGCCCATACAACTGATTTGACTGAAAGACTTGGAACCGAACTCACAGAACTAGCAACCACAGCAGACTCAATAATCAAGCTGAGTAATCCCAAAGAACTGAAAACCACAGCAAACTCTGTGCTGATAAAGACAATAATCAAACTGACAGCATAAAAAACATTCAAGTTCACAAGGTTCTGAGAGTCAATTGTCAACAAGATGCCAACTGGGGCCACAGATACAGAGTACAAGATTAGCACAACCCAATACATGGTTCTGAACAAACACCAGAAGTTCTGATACATAGCAAGCAAAAGGTAGATGCATCTACTAAGCTCTTGTTGCATCTTATTCTTTCTTCTCTTGTTCATTCTGCTGCTCTTGATCATCCTTGCTGCTTCCCTGGGTCTTATTTTTCTTTCTCCTCACAGGTTTCTTTTTCCCCTCAACCTTCAGGAGCTTTTCATCAGAGAGCTCTTCTTCATCAAGACTGCAAAACTGAGTACCCAGGTTTTTGATCACTTTGACTGACAGAATAGGGGGATTGCAAGAAGTGCATTTTCTGTTAGAGCAGGAGCTAGCTTTAAAACCATTTCTATTTGCCTTTATCCTTTCACTACGACGTACCTCTGAGTCCACAATAGGGGGAGATCTCAAGTGTCTTTTTTTGGAGGAGGTATCTGCTAGGCTTTCTGAGGGCACCTGGCTCTCTGAAGGCTTGTCTGCCTCAGCATCAGCTGGGTTCTCTGACTGCACCTGGCTCCCTGTAAGCTTATCTGCCTCTGAATGATCATCAGCCAATAATTCAGTGATTTGGACACAGGATCTATTTTCTTTGGTTGCAAAAACAGGGATAGGGAGCATAACATTACCTCCCTCTTCAGCCAAGAATTCTGTCATCCCAGATGAGATGACTTCTGCAGCTTTCAGGTTGTTTTCTGCAGGAAAGACCCAAGATGAGAAAAAAGGAACCCAGGCTATTGGTATCTTGAACAGTTCTCTAGAGAGGTTACCTTTTCCTGCTTTATTCTCCCAGAGAGATAAAACCCCTGTTTTCTCAAACTTTCCCATGACTGGGGGCATGGAGCTAGAGGAGGACTGCTGAAAAATCTGCTGATTGGTTGAGTTCCAGGTGCCCCAAACATGTTCTGGAATTTGAACCCTTCCCAAGTTCAGATCATTGTTAAGGCCTTGAAGTTGAATATCCTGACCCTGAATCTGAATGCCCTGGTTGATTGCATTTTGATTTACTGCAAGGTTAGGAATCATCTCTTGGTGATTCTGAAGTTCCTGCAGATGTCCCCCATCAGCCAGATTCATCAAAAGTTGTTCATCTTCATTGACCGGGAGCTGTAAACCCCCTATCTCATGGTTTGGAAACCCCTATTCCCCTGGACCTACAAGCAGATCAGGATTGAAATCATCTCCATCCCCATTCTGAGCTTCAAGATTCTCCTGTTCCATCATCAAATGCTCAGGTTCAATTTCCTCCCCCAGAACATCAACAAGATTTGGCATAGGAAAGCCATTGATATGGTTGGGATTCTCATCTGGAATGAGAATCTGATCTTGACTTGGGGCTGCTGGATGTTGACTTCATCTTCATTGATCAAATCATTAAGTTCCAAAAACCCATCCTCTTCTGCAACTTGAATAGGGTTAATGACCACCTCTTGAGGATCAGCTGGGTCTAAATTGAGATCAATTATATTCTGACCATTGGGAAGCTGCTGTGGTGGCTGATGGGCCTGCTGTTGGACTGCCTGTTGTTGGGCTCCAGGATGCTGTTGCTGCTGATTGGGCCAAGCAGGATCCCAGGGATTGACTTGTTGATTGAGCCACTGACCTACATTGTTGACTTCCTCAAAATCATTTCCCTGGTCCATCTGATCAACTGCCATGTTCTGATGCTGCCCCTGAATGTGCTCAATATTCTGCTGTTGGTTCTGTCCAAGATCATTCCCTTGATGCTGTTCATCCTCCTCAGCAACTGGTTGCCCGAGCCCGAAGAAATCAAACGGCATGGCATGTTCTAAGATGTTGTTTTCAGGTAGAGGGTCAGCAGGAGGAGGGAAGAACCCCGGAGGCTTGCTCCTAAGGACTTCACACTGAATCGTCCATGATTCCCCACCAACAGTATCAGGATCCTCATAAATAATGAACTGTGGAACTTGCTGAACATCCCGAACTCTCGCCCTTACTAAGATTCTAGCTTAGAATTTAGGCTCCAACTGATAAAGGAGTACCTTCGCAAACTCACCGACTGCGTGATGAATGTGACGCTTTGAGATTTAGTCCGAGGGAAAATCCAGCAGCAGGATCCAGCATTCATGATTGAACTCCGCACTTCTCCAATTTTTGCCTTGGTCATGGTTGACAAAACTAACCGTAACATTATCAAAGACATGGGGACTGTCTTCAACCAAGACATCTCTAACATGCCCATGAGTAAACCTGACCAGGGCCTGCCCCAAACTAGTTGGTTGAATGTCCTCAAAATGAACACGCACCTCATGCCTCAAGAAATCTCTAAGGACGGCCCTGATGGCTGGGAAGTGCATAGCATTACCAGGCAAAGGATTGAAGGTTGCGATTGCGAGCATCTCGTTTCTTGCCAGCGGCCGCACCGGAGCCACAGCTTTGACATAGCACCTTCGGTTCGGAACATCAACATGTTCCAGATGCTCGGGGATGAACGGCGATGGGTCAGCACGCTGAAGCGCCATTGCCTCCTCTCCAGCTTCTTCGACTTGAGCTTGGGCGTTGAGGCCAGAAATGGCGAAGGCGGGGGAAGAGTTGGGGTTTTTTCCAGTTTGCACTGTGCAGTGAGGAGAGGGCGGTGGAGATGAAGAGCCGGGAGTAAATATCCGCCAACTTCTCGGGTGAACCGCCGGAACGCTCCCGTCTCTTCCCTCGCTAGCTAAATCAGCCCGCTCCAAATTAATGGGCTTCGAGGCCCACGGCAGCACAATAGGGGGGGAGGCCGACTGATTGGGCCAAAGAAAGCGGGACATGTCTTCAAAGGAATTAAATCTTGGCGGGCTCGACGAAGAGGCCTGAACGGCGCCGCCCTTGAACCAACCCGAGCAATCAACCGGAACGGTGTCGCCCTTGAACGAGCCAAAGCAATTGGCAGCCGACTCTTTACCATTGGCCTTGGCCACATAGCGCTGTTTCTCAGGCTTAGGGATAGGCTTAGCATTAATGCAAGCAGCCTCAATATGTCCCTGCCTCCAGCACGCGCGACAGCGAATCCTTTCCCGACATTGAATCCGCCAGTGACTGGTCGAGAGGCACCGGGTGCAGCGCTTTTCCTTCGGGCCATTAGCCCGAGATTGCATTGGAAACACAAGACGATCATGAACCGAAATGCGGCTGGGCTTAGGCGCAGGGCCACCAACCTTAACAGCATTAGCGCCCGTAAGAATAGAGTTTGAAAAAACTTGCTTCCCAAGAGGAATGGAGTTTGCTCCAGAAAGAACGCGCGAGGGAGACGGATCTCCAAAACGAACCGCATCAGCAAAGGTTCGATTTTTAGAGGGAGGATGGCGGCTTTTGGAGGATCCTGCAGGAGCAGGGAACCACGAGGAATGTTCTTCGCTCAAGAAACGCTTATACTCAGATTGCCAGGCAGGCCCCCCGTTGTTCCAGTGGTTGAAGAAGACCACAAACGAATCACAAGAGTAGGATTTAAGACTTGCAACGAACAATCCTACTTTCTTAGAAGAAACAGCAAATCTGAAGGTTCGGTCATTGAGGAGAGAAACAAAAAAAAATGCTGCGCATTTCCACCAATGGCAGCTTGAAGGAGCTTACTGACTGAATCTTCAGAGAGACGGAACTTGCAACGTCCAAAGGACGCCACAAGAAAGAAAGAGGCACGATCAAAAACAGAATGGGTTACTGAAGAACCAATTTTTTTGCGGATCACCGCCTCATTGCCGAGACCATCATCAAAGCTAAGACCAGCGAGATCCATTGAGAACAGAAGGAGTAACACACCTTGAGCAGCGAGGAAGGTCAGAGGCCCGTTACATCTTCCGCCCGTCTTTCGTCCTCCAGTCTCAGCACCTTTAGTCTCTTAGTGATTACAAACTACTACGGTGGAGCACACCCACTTCTCTTAGTGTCCTCCACCACGTGCAATGACGTAGTTCGTGTAGCACACGTCCCCTATTCTGGTTGCACGTTCCTGCCTTCACCCCCACATTGTATGCTGAAGCTCGGCCACTGTGGATTGGGCTGCTGCCCCTCTGCCGTCGTGTTCGAACCAGCGATGCGCATCAGCTTTTAGAGCATCACAACATTTCACACTCGACTGGCCGAAATTCTGAATTCTGAACGTGGTGTGCAACCATGTGAGCAAAAAAGGCTACGTCACTATACAACCTTCGAGGATCGCACATGCATCCAAGCCGGAGATTCAACTGACAGGACTGCCAACCGGTTCTTCAAATGACAGTGAGCACAAAACGCTGCTGCTTTTCAGGGTGTTATCATGTGCATGTGTTTCACAAATCGTGACATCGATCTTATTCGTCTGCTTTTTGACCATTGAAATAGCTAGCTCTTTCACTGAAAGAGGAAAATGACATTATCCTACATACAGGCAGCAGTACAGTAATCCTAACCATTCACAAGATGAGCTCAGCATTAGCTCAGAGTGATCTCGGTTCATCCCATCCCAGAGCTTGAAGAAGTGATCGATCTGGACGCCATAGTCCTCGGTTTCAAGAATCTCGGAAAGCGTGGTTGGTCATGAGTACACGTTTCCATTTGCCAGTGAACGCCAATTGCCAACACTTACCGAACGAGTGAACGCCAGCAACGGCGATTTTCCATGTCCGGCTGCAAAGGTGGCGGTCTGAATGAAGAAATTCAGAGAATTAGGTCTTAGGTATGGTCAGGCTGCACTCCGTATAGGTATAAGTACAAGCAGTCCAAGATATCAGCCGCGGCGCCGGTCTGATGTCACCGTGACCTAATTGCAAATGTAATTCGGCCGGCGTTTCATTCAGCTTCACGTTGAAGCCGGTCTGAAGAGTCTGAATGCGAGTGCCGGGGAAACTGGGTTTCTGTCGCAGGCATGGCTAGAAACGAGTACACGAATCCATGCCTGTTTCTGCGCCGCTAGCGTTTGCTGTCTGTCGATCATGGTGTGGTGCCCCGTCCTGTGGTCTCGGTTTTTAATGCCGCCGAGGCGAGCTGATGGTAACCGCAGCGGTGAGGGTGGCCAGACGTGGGCGAGCACCCCCGGCGAGGGCGAGTTACCCATGCCTCTTGGTTACGCTTACGCGGCGCCTGATGTCACCAGGCCCATTAACTGCCTCAAGCATAGCAACGACGGTGAACCGCTGAAGCCACCGGTGGCGACATGCCGCGACGAAAGAGGCCTGGCTCTCCTGAGCGCGACGGCCGGACAGTAACGAGCCATGGATTCAGATCTGGAGAACCGGTCAGTGCAGGCACGGCAGCAGGTTCATTGCATTTCTGAATCATTTGATTTGAACTGAAGCCGGGGACAGCTGAATGGCGGGAAACGCTTCACGTCGACAGATAGAACGAGATGAAATGATCTATGCGCGCTGCCAGGCGAAAAACGCTGCTGAAAAGACTAGAAAAGTTGTCCATTTCTTTCAGAGACCTGTCGAGACTGAATGAAATATCGAACCGATCACTCTATCACGGCTTAGAGAGTGTCAGTTCTGATTAGGGCTTGGACACGTGTACTTGGTTCAGGATGACTCTCGTCACCTATTCTGGATCAGAGCACCTGATGAGTTAGCCCAAGAAGAAGCCCTGATGCAGTGCCCCGTAGTCGTTGTTCAACTGCTTGGCAACCTCTAGTTCCCTGATGCAGGACTCCTAAACATCGGCACACAATGCAGGGAGAATGACGCAGAGCTTGCGCCTCTCTAGACCTTCGAAGTGTTTGATTTCGTTGCAGCTTGTAATGACCGCCAGATCTCATCTCAATGACGTCCACGGGTATGCCAATGTCAAGCCAATAATAATAACTCTGCTTGCGATGTGAATCCGTCGTGGCTGCAGCGTAACCGTAACCGGCCTGAGCGTTCTCGGCCAGGAAATAGATACAGGAAAAACGGATGCAGATGCAGATGCAGTGCAGCAACAGGTCGTCGGCTTGTGCAAGCAAGCGTCAACAGATGCCACGCAACGACAGTGCTGAAACCGAAAGGCTCCCGCGCGCCCGAGCAACCAAACAGTCTGGTTAACTCTGCACCGAGACTGCCTGCCTGCACCTCGTTCGGCCGAAAGATACGTCTCGGCTTGGATCGGCCGGCCCCGGCCTTGCACTGACCGTTGGCCGCCGTCCTCTGTTGGGCTAGCTGATAGCATAGCGCATTGCTCTGCTCGCCCACTCGGCTAACAGCAAACCACATATATACTGGTACCTGGCTTTTGCGGCCACATCCATCGTAGTCGGGGCATTGAATTGCCGGTTCGGCTTAATTAACCGCCGGGAGCTGCATAAATACCTGGCACGCACAGCTCTCAAGTTGCAGCTGCAATCACCATAGGAGCAAGAGCAATCACCATGCCTTCCCCTTCCTCGGCCCACTGGCTGAGCCTCGTCGGGAGCATCTGGCTGCAGACCATCAACGGGCCCAACGCGGACTTCCCCGTCTACTCGTCGCAGCTCAAGGACCTGAAGCACATCACGCAGGTGCAGCTCAACTTCCTGGCGTTCGCGTCGGACGCGGGCAAGCTCTTCGGATGGTTCTCCGGGGTGGCGGCGCTGTACCTGCCGCTGTGGCTCGTGGCCTTCGTCGGCGCCGCGTTCGGCCTCGTCGGCTACGGGGTCCAGTACCTGTTCCTCGACAGCGCGGGGCTCCGGTACTGGCACCTCTTCCTGCTCACCTCCCTGGCCGGGAACGGCATCTGCTGGATCAACACCGTCTGCTACCTCCTCTGCATCCGCAACTTCGGCACCAGCAGCCGCGTCGCGGTGAGCCTCGCCACCAGCTACCTCGGCCTCAGCGCCAAGGTCTACACCAGCCTGGCGGAATCGGTGCTGCCCGGGATGGCCGCCAGCTCCAAGGCCAAGACGTACCTCCTCCTCAATGCCGTGGTGCCGATGCTCGTCACCGTCGTGGTGGCGCCGTCGCTCAGGGTGGTGGACCTCACGAGCGAGGCGAGCACGGACGCGGCATTCCTCGTAATGTTCGCCATCACGCTCGCCACGGGCGCCTGCGCCGTGGTCGGCAGCATCGGCTCCACGTCCGGCAGCGGGCTGTCGTCGAGGGAGCACGTCATCAGCCTCGGCGTGCTGCTGGCCACCCCCGTGCTCATCCCGCTGGTGCTCAGAGTCCGGGAGAGCCTCAACAAGATACGGGAAACCAAACGGGAGAATAGGATCCACGACCTCGGCACCGACGACGCCGACAACGCCGGGGCCGCTGTCGTCGTCATCGACCTAGCCGCCGCCGCCGCCGACGCCGAGAGTAATAAGGAGGGAGACGGCGTCACGGCGGAGAAACCGCAGGAGGAGATCGGCGGCCTCCGGCTGCTTCGGAAGCTGGACTTCTGGCTCTACTTCTTCAGCTACATGTTCAGTGGCACCCTGGGCCTGGTGTTCTTGAACAACCTGGGACAGATAGCCGAGTCGCGACGGCTTGGCCAGACTTCCACGCTCGTCTCGCTGTCGTCTTCGTTTGGATTCTTCGGCCGCCTGCTCCCTTCCTTCTTGGACTACTACTCCGCGAAGTAAGCAACAAGCTTCAACCTTAGCATTCTGTTCACACCACTTGCTATCTATCCTAGTATATAGTCGTCAATTTGATTGGTATAGATCCTGAGATCTTGGAGTCAGCAGTAGTCTACTCTACTCAAGACTCGGTAGTAGCTTCAGTTTCAACTTTCTAGATCGATCGATCCATGCGCGCGGTCTTTCTTAATTGACGTGCTAACGAACTTGTTGCTACAGAAGTGTTGTTGTTTCTTTGTCGTGCTAACGAATTTGGATTCGCAGGAGTGGCTACTCCATCTCACGGACGGGCTCCATGGCGTCGCTGATGGCGCCCATGTCGGGCGCCTTCTTCCTTCTGCTCAACTCGAGCGACCTGTTCCTGTACCTGAGCACGGCCGTGATCGGGACGTGCACGGGCGCCATCACGTCGGTGGCCGTGTCGGCGACGAGCGAGCTGTTCGGGACCAAGAACTTCGGCGTCAACCACAACGTGGTGGTGAGCAACATCCCCGTCGGCTCCCTCTGCTTCGGCTACTTCGCCGCCTACCTCTACCAGCGCGGGGCGCGGGGCGGCGGCACGCACCAGTGCATCGGCGACGCCTGCTACCGGGAGACGTTCGTCGTGTGGGGCGCCACCTGCGCCGTCGGCACGCTGCTCTGCGCCGTCCTCTACGCCCGGTCGCGCAGCTTCGCGGGGAAACTAGCATCAGTAAGGACACCATGCCTCGCCCGGTTAGCTAATTGCCTCACCAAGTCGTCGTCGTCGTCATCGTAGGTGGTAGCAGGCAGGCTCTCCAGAAGTTTCTGATCTGAGGGCCTGATTAATCATACACCCATCGATCGATCAAGCATCTCTGCCTGTAGGCGATGATGCAACTTTTGATCCTTCCTTCTTTTTCTTTTTTTACTTCGAGTTTCTCTTGACTGATCCCGGTGGAAGGGGGTACATAAAAAAAATGGCCTTGGGGGAGGCTGATCATGAGTAGATATTGTGCAGCAGGTTGGCCACCTTTTTCACTTGTTATTAGTGCATATAGTATATATATGCAAATATAAATATGAGTGGTACACTTAAAAGCTTGGAAGGAATTCAGGTTTTAGATCGGTGCTGATATTTATTTCGATGGCATTTGTGGATCTCTTTCCTTCTCTTCGGAGGAGGCTAGATGGACCACGTAGTACTGCACTCCACACCTTGTTAGTGCCGTGCCGCTGAGAGTGAGAGGTTGATGTATCGCGCGAGCGTGCCTAGGCGGACCCGGAATTCGCATTTCGTGCGTGAAAGAAACCATGAATAGTTTCGAAAAAATTTCAAGATTCCCTGTCATATCAAATCTTGCGGCACATGCATAGAGTATTAAATTTAGACGAAAACAAAATCTAATTATATAGATTGTCTGTAAATCGCGAGATGAATCTTTTGACCCTAATCAATCTATGATTGAACAATTTTTGTCACAAACAAACGAATGTGCTACAGTACCCAAAATCCAAAATTTTTGCCAACTAAACAAGGCCTGACTTTGGACTTGTATAGACTAGCTTGGGTATTTATGAGAACACAACTACTTGCATATGATTAGTGGTCCATAAACAGGCAGTGCTATACTGCTATTCATGGTTTCGAGGACAGTTATACAGTTGCAACAGTATTTATTTTCACAAACACAGTAGGCCTTTCGCTGAAACTCGACGGCTTATGCTGATTTTCGTTCGCTGAACTGGAGTAGTGCAGCAGCACAGTATACAAACTTTATATGGATGGGTGCTGAAATTTACCAGATATTTAAGTTTTCAGTCACCTGAAACCTGATGGATAGATACATCTGTGGTGGGAGATTACGAGTACTGAATTACTGAAAGAAAAAAAAAACCCGAAGAATACAGAACCACTGATAGTATGGTTTGGTTGTTATACGCGTGTCCAGAGTCCAGACCTAACTGTGATTCCGTACACGAAGGTGAAGTCAAGGCCGATGTTTAGTACCGGTAACTGTCCGTCAACTTCGTACTGCCTCAAGGCGCTGAAGAGTCGCCATTCCTCAGAGCGGCGCGACGAACGAAGAAACTCCCGTGTATAGAGATATATCTTTGGTTGTGCCGTGTAGCCATCTCCATATTCCGTAGGCGTGCGGTTGTCTTTGTACTCTCGTTTGGCCCCCTGACCCTGATGGAATCATACTAGCATGTGAAAATACCACTGGACACGGGAAAATGTAAGTTACGCACGCGACGCGGTGGCCCATGAAAGGTGTATCCAGGGAAGAACCGTTCAAGATTCTGGCCATTCCATCTCTGGTCACCATTAATACATGTCGAAACGCTAGATTACCACCACTTGTCGCATCTCTCGTGACTACGACCGACCAGTTAAGGTAGCTCATTTACCTGGAGCGCTCACAGTCACAGTGACCCATGTCTCATGCACCATCACTCCTTCCGACAGAAAACAGCTACTGTACTAGACATTTAGACAAACAGTGGCTCTGAAATATACAAGGCCACATAATAGAAGACACGAGCTGAGAAATTCCTATTTTTGCGACGGTGCAGGAGGGCCGGGCCAGGGGGATCTGAAAGCATGCATGTGATGGATAGATTTTAGCCATTAAAGGATCGATGGGTAGGTAGTAGAGGTCGATCGATCCATCTATCCATCCATCGGCCCTTCGTCTCGTGGTCCTCTCATCAGTCACATGTTGTGCGATGGCGCACCGTTGAGCTGAGTTCCATCTGCACGCGTACTTGGATGGATGCGCAACTGCAATGGCTATTTATTCGCCGAAAGCATGCAGAGCCGCTGCCATTGCTGTTGCGCATGGGCTCGCACCTCGCTATAGCTAGCAGTCTCCGCTGAGGTGAGGTGAGGTGAGGTGAGCCGATTCATTTATGGTTTCATGAGGAACGGTTGGCCTGATCATTCACTGCTCCTTGGACGTCGGTGATGATGGCACGTCCGATCACTCGCTTCAGTTCAGCCTGACAGGCTTGACATTGTCATAAACTCCAAATCCCCCGCCAGTTGTCCTGACTGCTCAACATTACTGTTCTTAAATCTTAGCAGCATTTTCTAAGGCCTTGTTTAGTTCCCTAAAAATTTTGCAAATTTTTTCAGATTCTCCATCACATCGAATCTTTAGACGTATACATGGAGTATTAAATATAAATAAAAATAAAAACTAATTGCACAGTTTAGTCGGAATTGACGAGACGAATCTTTTGAGTCTAGTTAGTCTATGATTAAACAATATTTGTCAAATACAAACGAAATTGCTACAGTGCTCATTTTGCCAAAAATTTTGGAACTAAACAAGGCCTAAGACAAAACCAAGGTTCAACAGTGCGTCATGGTATGGTCGATGGATCTGAGCTGAGGTACATCCGTACGGGGACGGCTCAAATTGAAGCCTCAGCAGCCTGATTCTTCCTGGGCTCCAATGACGTCCTTGGCTGTGCTCCACTGCTACAGTGTACATATATACAGACACGGACACAAGGTTGCCTGCAGACGGGAGCAGCGGAGTAAGTGTTGGTGGAGAGGCTGTAATGGTGGCGGTGGTTGTTGAGAGGGCAAATGCGCGCGCCAAAGCCAGCCACTGCCCACTGACGTGTGTGGAGTGTGCCCCTGTGCACGCACATGCATGCCCAGCTCGCGCGGACGCTGATCGGCCGCGAACCGGAGGCGTGGAGGAGGGGGCAGGGCCGCGCAGGGGGGCGAAGTGGCTTGGGGGGACGAAGTGAAAGTGTGCGGCCTTTCCCTGTCCATCGGTGTAAACGCAGATTTGCCACCGAGATCGCGTGGTTAGTTGGACACATCGTCGCCGTCCCGTGTGTGTGTTGTGGCGGACGCAATGATTACTCGTCGCTTCCTGTTGCTCGCTCGCTGATGGCCCGATCGAGTAGATTATTCGTTCGGTAATGCTTGCTGCTGCTCTGCTGCTGAAGCAAAAAAAAAAATCTCTTCAGGTATTAATTTGCATGCGTATATCGATCGGTGTTGCATGTGGTATTTGGGTGACACGTCCGATCGTCTGTCCGATGAGGATGTAACGTAACGAAGAGGACCATGCGTGTTCGCCAACATCGCGATCTATCCCACATTCCGCGTCGTCGAATCATGTGACTGTCTTGAGAGAGAGCGGGTGGAGCGGAAGTGGAACATCCGTCGTCCAGCTATCAAACGCGAGCATTACTTGCGTCCCTACCGAAGCAATTGAGCACAGTGCCTTACTACATGATAACTTTCAATTTTTGTTTAATGGACGGTTCATCCACCTCCTTTGATAGTGTTGCGATGTTTTAAAAACTGTCGTTGATGCTCCCATGCACACTTATTTATATGAAATGGGCAAAAGTTATTACTCGCATACTATTGAATCGAATTGCCAATGATATTGGAAATTTATTTTGAATTATATTGATAACCCATAACAGTAAATTATATAATTTATTATTTTAGATAAAATCATACATTTTAACTATATTGACATTACGTATCTATATTGACATTTTATTTTTTGAGCATTTTTACCTTTATACCAATACACACGTAAGGCGAGATGGGTCTCTTTACCTTGGCGGACTTGTAAGAGAGTAATGAGTGGGGCCTAAAAGGAGGCAGACAGTCGAATCAGGTCTTGTTTACTTCCAAATTTTTTTGCAAAACATGAATAGTGACACTTTCATTTGTATTTAATAAATATTGTCCAATCATGAACTAACTAGGGTCAAAAGATTCGTCTCGTCAATTTCGACCAAACTATGCAATTAGTTTTTATTTTCGTCTATATTTAATACTCCATGCATGCGTCTAAAGATTCGATGTGACGGAGAATCTGAAAAATTTTGCAAAAAAATTTTGGAACTAAACAAGGCCTCAGTTAGTGTTTTTCTCTCACGTCAAATCAGTCAATAGTATTTTGTGTCACGGTTTATCACCCAAACAAACAAAGCAGTAAGAGGCTGAAAAGCAGTGAGGACGGCGGCGGCGGCTTCCGAAATAATTTTTTAGTACGGTAGTATTTTCGTTTTTATTTAATAATTATTGTTTAACAATGGACTAACTAGGTTTAAAAGAATTGTCTCGTAAATTACAATCAAATTGTATAATTAGTTTTTTATCTATATTTAATATTCCATGTATGTGTCGTAAGATTCGATATTACAGAAAATCTTAAAAAGTTTTTTAATTTTTAGGGTAAACTAAACGAGGCCCTAGTGTGCTTCTTTTGCTTGTAACTAAAAAACTGCATCCCTAATCAGTATCCAGTTCAATCATCGAATTGGGCGGAAATCGTGTCGTGTGTACACACAGCCATCACGCATCAAATGTGTGTCGACACGAAATCACCTTTGCTGTGTGTCAATTATCGCCGCCTCAGAAGCGAACAAGACAATCAGACCTGTAACGAGCACCGGCACGGTCTCTTCCGGAGCCGCCTCCACACGATCACATCGATCGGCTGACGTAAAAATCTCATCTTCACCCGAGGCGCGCGCCATCGATCACTTTCGCGCCCTTAATTTCTCAGCTGGATAAATCCTAGACGTCACTTGGAGAAACACGATTCTGTTTTGTCTACCAGCGACGTCGTCATCATCTAAACGAGAGCGATTTGCCTGCAGAGATGGCTATCTTTTGCTCTATATAGCAGCAGTGCCAGCTATGGCGCGGCTCGCCCGGTCGTGACAGGAAACAGAACCCAAAAATGTACTATTATGTGTTGGGGAAACAGAACCCAATCATCTACTCGATTGTTTGGTTTGCGTCCTCCAAACAGGCTTCTCCGCGCGTGACGTATATCTCATTAGCATGACCACGGCGCCCACATGCGTGTTCATGCCGCTGTTAGCTAAGCGACCGATACTTAAGCAGTTAAGCATGGTCAGCAATTCTGGTGAACCAACACAAGGCTTTAGCTTCTTTTTTGGAATCGATCGGGTCTGTTCGCTGGTCTGAAAAGTTAAGACTAAAATTATTATTGATTAATTTATTATGAAATAAAAACACTGCTGACTGATAGAAAAAGTACGGCTTAAAAGAAAAGAGAACAGACTCGGCATGGCCGTGCGACGTGAGCGACATGGCCATTGAGAATGAAATTTTTTTTTTGTCACATCAGATGTGTCGGAAGGATTTCGGGAATAGTTTGTAGAAACTAATAAAAAAACAAATTACATAGCTCGTCAGGAAACTGCAAGACAAATCTATTAAGTAGAATTAATCTATCATTAGCACATGTGGGTTACTGTAGCACTTAAGGCTAATCATGGAGTAACTAGGTTTAAAAGATTCGTCTCGTGATTTTGAACCAAACTGTGTAATTAGTTTATTTTTTCATCTACATTTAATGTTCCATGCATGTGTCTAAAGATTCGATGGGATGGATGAAAATTTTTTAAATGAGTAACTAAACAGGGCCATAAGCCGTCCAGTTGTTGCATGCCCATGTTGTGCGGAGCAGTGCAGGCCGCCGCATGGGCAACGATGTATCTGAGATTTTTTTAGTTACTGTAGCATTTTTATTTTGTATTTAACAATTATTATTGAATCATAGACTAACTAATCTTAAAAGTCGTCTGCAAATTACAAAACTGTGAAATTATTTATTTATTTATATTTATATTTAATATTTTATACATGTGTATAAAGATTTAATATGATGAAGAATCTTGAAAACTTTTAAAAACTAAACAAGATCTCAAAATGAATAAAGCGCCAAATGACTTCTCTCAAGGAAAAAAAAGTGATGGCCTGACGGGGCGCCGCGTCGGCTGGGGATCGGCCCGCCTCGGTGTCTGCGGCTCTGCGTCTGCATAGCCATACTCCCGCACGGCCGCACCGCAGCATGTGCATTTCATTGTTATAAGCATGATCATAATAAGGTCTTGTTCAGTTGGTGAAAAAAATTAATTTTAGTTACTGTAGCATTTTGTTTGTATTTAATAATTATTATTAAATTTTATAATTAATTATTTTTTAATTTATATTTAGTACTTCATACATGTATCGTAAAATTTAATTTGGTATAAATCTAAAAAAATTTTGAGACTAAACAAAGCCTAAGCATTAGCACGTGTTTAACTTATGAGTAATTAGAAAAGTTATGTGTTATGTTGTGAAACTGATGGCTGGTGCCACATACACGAGGAGGCGGAACGAAAACTCAGAACCGGCAATTCAGAACCGCCGACCGCGGGTCGTGGCCCCATTGCCCGGCGGTGAAAACAACTCCTGGACGACGACGCGGGCGGGGCCCCGGGGACGACGACATGACGACGCAGGTTCTGACGACTGATGACCACTACTCCTCCCCCGTGGCCGTCCAGTAACCGCGGAGCTCTCGTTTAGGCCTTTTAATTTCACAAAAAATCCAAAAATTTTCAAGATTTTTCCGTCACATCGAATCTTTAAACACATACATAAGGTATTAAATATAAACAAAAATAAAAACTAATTACACAGTTTGGTCGAAATTGACGAGACAAATCTTTTGAGCCTAGTTAGTCTATGGTTAGACGGCGCGAAATGGACACTGTAGCTCTTTCGTTTGTATTTGACAAATATTGTCCAATCATGGACTAACTAGGCTCAAAAGATTTGTCTCGTCAATTCCGACCAAACTGTGCAATTAGTTTTTATTTTTGTCTATATTTAGTACTTTATGCATGTGTCTAAAGATTCGATGTGACGGGAAATCTGAAAAATTTTGCAAAATTTATTGGGAACTAAACAAGGCTGGTTGGTTCATGGGGATCAAGGAAAATTTTGCAGTCACGTACTAAGTACGTTCTGGCACGCTTTGCCCAGCTGCTTTTATCAGGGTTTTATTCAGTTACAATTTTTTTTACAAATAGACATTTTAATATTTTCATTTATATTTAATAAAAAACTATATAATTAGTTATTTTTTATTTATATTTAATATTCTATATATGTGTCGTAACATTCGATACGACAAAAAATTAAAAAAATATATAATTTTTTTAGAAAGTAAACAAGGCCTAGCTTTATTTTGTGGAGGACGATGAGTGAACGCCACAACTTTTTACGGTACCGGTCGTTCAACTGAGCATGCAGTGCAGCAGCTCGTGGTGTCGCGGTGACCATCAGTTTGTCTCTTCCCAAGAGCCAAGATCAGCGCCCTGGTTTTCCAGCCGAATAGAAGGCCATCTTTTAATAACACATGCCCCCGACAAGAGAAAACTGTCACATATATGTTCACAATGCATGCATGAAAGGCACGCACAGTATGTGGAAACCACGATGCACGAATGTTCCAGCACGGCGCGCAACGACGTACGTCGTCGCCAACTATCGCTGCCCGGCCGGCATCGTTCAATCGGCAAGAACAGCCACATGTTACCGTGGCTTTCAAGGCTGCTTGCCTAGCCGTTTCCACTCTTCTCTGAATATGAAATGAAATCCCTCTAGTGGGGAGCACGCGCTGCGGAAAAACAACTGCATGTCCAATAGCACGCCTGGACTAAGGTCTTCTTTAGTTCACTTCAAAAACCAAAAAAAAAAATCAAGATTTTTTGTCACATCGAATCTTACAGCACATGTATTGAGCATTAAATATAGATAAAAACAAAAACTAGTTACACAGTTTGACTGTAAATCACGAGACGAATCTTTTAAGCCTAGTTACTCCATGATTAGACAATGTTTATCAAATAAAAATAAAAATAAAAATACTACAATATCAAAATCTAAAAAATTCTGAATCATCCTCCCTCTATCTCTAAACATATGTCGTTTAGATATTAAAAAATATTATTATTTATGGTATACAATTGGTATCACTAAAAAGATCTTTGAAAAAAATATTATTATTTATGGTACACAACTGGTACCACTAGAAATATATTTAAATCTAGTTTTTTAATAAATTTATTTAACAAATGTTACATGTATTTTCACCGCACACCAACGGCGACTGTTATTTAGCGACGGGGAAAGTACGTACGTACGCGCCTCAAACGGGCCAGAAAAAAATGAGCTGGCAAAACAGATCCAAGATGTCTTCCTCCTCATTGACAATGTGCAGATGGTACATTTTCTTCACTGGATCAACTCAGATCCACTCCAACGAGAAATCAAACCATCCACGTAAAAATTCATAAACACATCATCTACCATGAATTGGAGGGTAGCATAGATAGACAGAAGACTCAATGCAACAGCTTACTCTCTAGCTACTCACATTCAGATCAGCTTGTGCTAATTACAATCATGTAAACATTATATGCTCCAATTGTGACCATGTTTCCAGTTGCCCTACTAGAGAGTTGTCCCTCTTGCAGCTTCATGTTGCAAATAAAGTTTGTGCCTTTTATAAAAAAAAACGTCAAACACCAAGTGTGACAATATTAGCGCAAAGTAGCAAATAAGCCAACAATCCATGCTCGAATAAAACATATTAAGATAGATTTTCATTTTGTATGGGAACAAGTTGCTCCCAAGTGTTTGGACATATCAAGTGTTTACTAGCTAGCTCTGCCTATCAAATAGCTGATGAATTTACCAAGGCTCTCTCTACTCAGCAAATGCAGCTGTTCATGAGCAATCCCAACTTAACAGTTGCATTGTGATTGACGGGGTTGTTGAAATACACGTGGCAAGGCGGGATGTTGCACATGTACAGGTGAAGTGCTTCTCGAGAAAGGTTGTTACACGCCTCCATGTATAGTCTAGACGATATCCTCTAGTTTGTTGTATGTTTGTGTTGTAATTTAGATTTGTCTGGTTGTTCAAGTTGTTCGTTGTCACGCTACAGACGGTTTCAAACTATATTAATGTAGAGCTGTGAGCTAGAGAAGACATAATGTTACACCATTCTCACATATGCTACGCGTGGATGAGGAAGGAACTCGGCCCATAATCCTAGGACCACAAGTCCGGCACGCCCGGCCGAGGTCATGGCGCCACTACGTGGCGGTGAAAACCACGCCTAGACGACGACACACGGGCAGGGGCCAACAGACAATGATATGATGCAGATCGTGACGATTGACTACGGATGACCAAATTGGGCCACCACTCCTCTGCCCGTCTAGTAACCGCGGAGCTTCTAATATGCGGCAACCTGAGTGTTGGTTGGATCATATCGGTCGCATGGCGGCCGCCGGCCATCCGGGCGCGGCCGGGGTGGTGGTCCAGATTCAAGGCATGCGCGCTAGCCCGTCGTTCAATGGGAGATGGCGGGGCGCGACGCGGCATGGACAGATTGGCTGGTTCACGATGGTCAAGGAAGATTTTGCAGTAACGTAGTACGTCCTGACAAGCTTTGCCCATTTGCTTAGGCAGGTAGTGTACTATTTTCGTTTTATTTAATAATTAATATGTAATTATGAATTAATTAAATTAAAAAGATTGGTCTTGTAAATTATTCTATATTTGTTGTTTTAGTGTTGCAAATAGTATATATTTAATATTTTATATATGTACGTGTCTAGATATTCTATACGATGGATGATAAAAAAAAATGCTCTGAAACAAAACAAGGCTTATTAGCTTTATTTATTGGACGGGGACGGCGATGAGTGAACGCCACAACCTTTTACGGTACCGGTCTTTCAACCGAGCATGCAGCAGCCCGTGGTGACCATTGGTTTGTCTCTTTGCATCTCCCATTCCTTTTACACCGCACGCACGCACGCACGAAAGTACATAGCCGCGCATCCTAGCCTAGGCTTTTACGTAGAACGTGTATATATTACGAATGTAAAGCGACGAACGTCGAACGGGCGAGATTGTATGGACGGGACGGAGCCGGGCTCTGCGTGCGCTTTATGTTACGGGACGGTGAAGAGTCCAGGGCACGGCAGGCCAGAAAAAACGAGCCGGCCGGCAGCAAAACTAGGGCCTTGTTTAGTTCCCAAAAAATTTTACAAAATTTTTCAGATTCTCCATCACATCGAAGACGTATGCATGGAGTATTAAATATAAATATAAATAAAAACTAATTGCACAGTTTAGTCGAAATTGACGAGACGGATCATTTGAGCCTAGTTAGTTCATGATTGAACAATATTTGTCAAATACAAACGAAATTGCTACAGTGGTCATTTTGCCAAAAATTTTGGAAGGCCTAGGAGAAGTCTAGCTCGTCCGGTAACGTCGGTTTAGTGGTACGGTGGAATCCGTAATCCGTTCATGGAAAATGCCGGGTCCTTTTTCCGATCGCGTGAGGAAAAAAGGATCGTGGTCGTGCATGAGTGCAAGCAAAGGAAAGGCCGTCTGAACTCGGCTCACTACATCTCGGGCCGTGTAACATAACATAAATAAAGCGAAAAGGAAAGGGAAAGTCGAGCAGGAGCAAGCGGAGATTAGCGTGTGACTGCGAGAGGGCACTCACCCGCGGCGGGGCGGGGCGCGCGCGACAGGCCGTAATGCGCGAGCGGGGAAAGGAAAGCAACTGCCGCGGCGCGAGGGCTCGACACGGGCAGAGATTGCGGGTGTTATTCCTTGGGCCGATCAGATCTCCGGGTCGGCTTGCGCGCCGACCCGGCCGGCCAGCAGCCCCGCCTAATTGCTTGCTCGTCCGAGAGGGCAAGGGCTTTTCGTAAATGTGAGCCCGCGCCACCGCCCGTGCCGCTGTCCATGGCAAAGCGCTGCCCCAGCCTCAGTGGAGGCGGCGCGGTGGGTCACGGCCGGCGCAGCCGCACCACCACAACCACGGGACGACCCGGACGTACGTACGTACGTACGTGATCTAAAACAATCGAGCGTGCGCCGGCTTACGGCTTTGGGCTTTGGGTGGGAAGACATACGGGGCGCGCGCGCTAGTCACGGCGGGTGGGTTGTTGGTGACGGACCTGGGTGCGGTTCGTTGGGGAGACCGAGCGGTGGTTACGTTGCCAGCCAGAGACATGAGCCGATCGAGCGAGAGAAACAAAAGCCAGGTGAGCTGGCTGACTCATGCATTTTTGTTGCCCCGAGTCAATCGCGGACTCTGGTACCAAAACCCAAAATGCTTGGGTATGTACGTTGGAGACCGTGGCGGCCCCGGCCCCGGCCCCGGCCCCGCGCGGGTCATGATTTCCAGTTCGCGGATGCGGCGGGGCCGCCCGTGTGACGGCGACGTACGGCCGATCACGCTGGCCGGGCCATCGATCCCACAGTGGCGTGCGTATGATAACGCTCGCTCGCTCGTACTCTCTCTCCCCTGCTGGCACCGGGTCAACCAGCATTTAAGCCAGCTGAGGCGCGCGGAAGCGGAGGAACAATGAATTCGAACGAGGCGATGCCGACGTACGTACGTGCCCCGACAGCGGTCGTGGCCCCGTGGGGGCGCGCCGCGCCGCGGCCGGCCGGTGACGACGCTGACGCCACCGTGACGCCTTGGCGACGTCACAGGCCACCACTAGCATGTGCTGGTGGCATGCGACCGTGCGAGGAGCAGTAGCTGAGAAGAGAAAATCAGGAGCCATTGGATGAAGTGGAGCAACTCGTAGCCCCAAAACTAGGCATTACTTTTAATTTGGGTGCTCTCCCTACTTTTTGGGGTTCAACTTTTTTACTTCAACTCCAACAGTAGCACCCAAATTTGGGCCCCCAAACCTATTCCAGAGAGAATGACAGAAGAGACCCACTTGTCACTGTCGTTTTCTTCTTCCTCTTTCTTCTTCTTTTGGACATGGACACAATTAGAGCATCGAGCCGGTTACCGTAGGGTGTCATGCACATGCAAGAGTAGAGAGAGAGGGAGCATGCGCTAGGGCTAGGACACGCGATGGAGAATGGAGGCTGCCCTGTTGGGCCAACAGGAATGGGATCTGGGGAAGAAATATGGGTGCCCAGCCAAATATGGAGTCTGGAGTACGGGCCCTGCTGGAGTAATATTTTTAGCCTAGACACCCATATTTAGCTATTGGGAGTTGAGTAGGGACTCTGCTGGAGTTGCTGTTAGTGCTCGGCATCCATGACGAGCCATGCGGAGAGAATTAAGGGCACAGCACAACGCCGGCTGTGTTCACGTGTGCGTGTCGCGGCCACTTGGATCGGTCTCGTCTTCCGCCTGGCACTGGCACAAGCAGCAGCTAGCTACCCTACCCAGCGGTTGGCCCCGTTCTGAGGCTATATCCAACAAACAGGTCGATGGATCACCTCAAACACGGCCTTGATTGCCACAATTCTGGAGCTACACGCGCATTCTTCGCTTATTAGCTTCTTGTTGCAACCGTGAGACCATGCATGCAACACAAATGATATCTTTGGATCCCCTACAACATATGCAAACCGATTGTCGTACAGTACTGCCTACACCAACTGCTGCCGAGTAGCATGCATCATGACTATAGCGGGACATGTCCTGCTTCGTAATGGTCTGTCGATATATGTGTGTGAATCACGCTGATGCAGGTGTGATGCGTGCTGTCTGTGCTGGTACGTCTATCCGTGCGTTTTGGGAGAGAAGCTACAAAAGGGCACCTTTTAGATCGTCAGAGAGGGCCTTTTTGGCGGATGCAACTCTGCAAGTGCAAGCGCAGTGCTGCCTCCACAAGATTTTCGGTATATCGGCAGGGATTGGCGGTGCCTTTTGACCGTCTCTTTCTTGCGCCCTAGGCCTCTTTGCGTCGTTGCTAGCTAGCTGCATGGTTGCACTGCGCCTTTGCAAGACAGCAAAGAGGGAGGAATCGAGGATCAGTGGGCTCCGCCACCATCTCCTGTTTTAGTAGCAGAGAGCTAAATGGACGATGCAGAGAAGAGCTGATGATGTCTTCTAGAAGACGCAAAATGCATGCCGGATCTTTATTCCATGTTCTTTCCAGTACTACTACTAGTAGCAGTATATGTATATACTCCCTCCATTCCAAATTGTAAGTCATTCCAAGAATCTTGGAGAGTCAAAGCATTTTCGCATTTGACCAAAATTATAGAGAAAAATACTAAGATTTGTAACGTAAAGTGAGTATACTATGAAAATATAATTAAGAAAGAATCTAATGATACTTAGTTAGTATCATAATAATTATTATTTTATAATATAAATTTGGTCAAACTTAGAAAAGTTTGACTCTCCAAGATTCTTGGAATGACTTACAATTTGGGATGGAGGGAGTACTAACTAAAGTATTGCGTAGACAGCCTATGTCATCAAGTCGTCCACATCCGTAGAACTATACAGCACTCTTGTGTCTGTGCGAGAGAACAGCGAGAGAGACACCGGTTGCAACGCATGCAGATCGTCAGCGCCAGCACGTACGTACTGTGCTGATCTTGAGCTTTCGTTAGCTTGTGCCAATGTACTGTACGTGACTTCAGGGATCAGGGTAGCTAGCTAGGGGCAGCAGCTTCGAGTGTGTGCCGCTTATCTTTAAGCTGCAGACGCTAGCTAGCAGGGATTCATGCATTCAATTCCAGCCGCAGCCGAGTTGCACCTGTATACGGCCACGCGGTGGCTACTAGCAAGCAGAAGCGGTTAGCACAGTGATCTTATCCCAATCTATAGACTGAAGAATGAAATAGATAGATAAAGAGTTGCACCGTGTCAAGAAAATGGAGCATCTATCTTACATGGCATGGCAGGTAATAATTATAAGTACTGTGCTCTGTAACAAATGAAGAAAAGGGTAAAAGTCGACAAGACTTGGTAGTACTAGGTATTTATACTGATAGTGATAGGATTAGTAGATGTAGATGTAGATGTACATGGTACAGATATTTGGGGAAAATGGATTCACTTGTGGCAGCAAAAGGGAAAGCACCACATAAACCTTATCCGCGGCATGCATCCAGCGTATCACCGAGAATCCAGTTTCGATTCAGGAATCGAACACGTCTCCAATGGCTGGCCTATGGTCAGTGGCTCAGAGCAGAGCTTTGCACTGCTCCTCTACTTTCTGAAAAGTTCATCTAGTTCCCAATGGCATCAGTTACACTTACACCGTGTAGTTATGGCACGATCCGTAGGACGATGTGACACAAGATTTTTTTCCCCCCTCCCTTTCCTTTCCGTCTAACAAAATGGCTGCCCCTGAATCGGACCAGCTTCGTCCAATTGTGTGAATGAGAGAATAGATGAGCAGCACCCGGCAAACGCATTCTTCGGCCTTTTTTTTCTTATGAGATTAAACACATTCGGCCTATAACTCTTCTTCGGGCTGGAGAAGGCCCAATAATACCTGTAGAGTGAAAGAGCCCACCGCACGATATGCATCTTTGACTGCTTTTGTCAAACTGGACATGTAATGAAGTTCATAAATACTCCTTTGTGAGTATGTTAGTTTGTAAGATCATTTTGGTAGTCTTTGATGTTGCCATCGGATTAACCTGTGTTGATCTTCTTGGCGCTTTTTCGCCGATTTGCTAAACCCTTTGTGTTCAGTTTAGTTCAGTAAAACTTTAGTTGTTGTTATACTATTATAATTTTATTGTTTATGAGTAATGAAATTTGGTTATGGAAAAAAAGCTCCAGCCTCATAGAACAAAGATGTTATCGTAGTACTGCCACTCTTGCTCGTCGGGTAGTTTATGATTAATGAAATTTGGTTATGGAAAAAAAACTCGAGCAAAGCAATCTACTTTTTTTTTTTTTGCTAGTCTTCCACGACAAAAAACTTGTTAATCCGTAACGGATTCTCAGTGATGGATTTACAAACCGTCACTACCAGACACAATCAGTGACGATAATCTTTTTTTGTCATGGATGTGCACCAGTGGATATTCTTGGCCCGCTAACTTGTGACGATTTTATCCAGATCGTCACAACGTATGATTTTAAATTCGTTTTACTCTAGTTAGCCCAAAACAATAGGCCTATTATCAACCTTTAGTGCAAAGAAAAATAAAAAAAATGTTATTGCAAAAAGATTCAAACACAAAAGACGATTTGTTAAGTTATTTGAACTAAATAATCTTGTTACTTTGTTGCATGTATATGGTGCATATCCAAAACTAAAAATATTCTGCATATATGTGCTGCGATGGAAAAAAAAATTGCAACACATTGGAATGAACCCAACAATGGCATCAATCAAAAGTTCAAAACTAGCAACATGCCTTACCATTAGGTTACTCCTTCGACTAAATAGAGAATGAAGTACTTTTAATTATTTGCTGTTGGTGTGTGCCCACGGCTTGGCCCAGCATCCATGGGAACCAAACGGTTACATTTAATAATGAATACTAAAGTGGTGATTTGAAAAAATTTCGTGAAGTCTAAGATAAATATTAAAGAGCCTAAAACAAAAGTGAGGTTAAATCCATGACTTCTCAATTTAAGTTTAAAACTTATTAACAAAGGTTGCGGTGAGTACTTTGATAATAGTTAAGTTAAAAATACCTCTTAACAAAAGTATAGGTTATGAACCCTAACCTAGGGTAGGACATAATAGAATCCATTGTAACAGCACACATCAATGTGCGGTGGAAAAGCATAGTAAGGAGTACAATTTAGTACCTTTCATAGATAAATGTCCACCAGCTATATTTGTACAGTTTTTTTGGTTGTACCTGAACAAAGCCATGTAACAGAGAAGAACCTCTGATGGATGTTATGGTTAGCATATACATACATCTTTTAAATAAGGTATACTAGAACTTTAATATCAAAAGTTGAGATGGCCGAGTTGGTCTAAGGCGCCAGATTAAGGTTCTGGTCCGAAAGGGCGTGGGTTCAAATCCCACTCTCAACATATTTTTTAATTTTAAAGTTTTTCTCAGTCCTTTTCTGATTTTTTTCTTTTTCTTTTTAAATTTTTTCTCACTCCATGCAACAAATCCGTGTACCTTTTTTGTTTTTTAAATTTTTTCTCAGTCCTTTTTTGATTTTTTTTTCTTTTTCTTTTTAAATTTTTCTCACTCCATGCAACAAATCCGTTTTCTCTCTCACCCTGAACATAATTTTCTTTTTATTTCTTGTTTGCAAACTTTTTCTCACTACTTTTTTCTTTTTTTTCTTTTTCTTTTTTCATTTTTAAACTTTTTCTCACTCGACGCAACAAATCTATTTTCTCTCCCACTCTCAACATAATTTTCTTTCTTTCTTCTTTTTAAACCTTTTCTCGCTCCATGTAGCAAATCCGTTATCTTTCTTATATACTGTGTTTTTTTTTAAAATTATATAGTACAACGTAAACATTCACGATGCATGCATATTCACTTTTATAAACAAACATATATCATACCCATAGAAAAAAAATAGCAGGCTATAGCGGCGCTATAGCTGCTGGACAGGCCTACCGCTAAGCTATTTGTATTTTTTCCGCTATTACAACTTTCACCTCTATTACATGCTATAGCGCCGCTAAGTTACATTTGCTATGATAAATTTCACCGCTATTACGCGCTATAGCGCCGCTATTATAATTTTTCTCAGTCTGACTCTCAAAACTCCATCTTAGACTAGATTATCATTTATCAGTTATAACTAATTTGGTATTTTGAACAATGAAGTTTTCATAAACCATGCTATAGTGTCACATTAGTACTTAGTAATGTTACCTAGACTTATAAAAACATATTTTTATTCATCAAAATTCATATTTACCATGTCTTTTTTATCAATTACTCGTGTTTTTATCTATTTTTTATGAAAACACTATCTGTCATAGCGCCGCTATTACCGCTATAGCTGCATATCTATTGAAAAAAAGTTGTCGCTATTTTCAATAGCCCGCTATTTTAAACTTTGATCATACCCCTATGAGTAAGCGTGGCTGAAAAATCGTGGCTCGCTCGTCTCAACTCGTTATGATAACGAGTCGAGCTAAATCAAGATTTTAGCTCATTAACCATAACGAGCCAACTCGAGCCAGCTCGTGAGCCGTTCGCAATCCAAACTAGCTATAATTTCAGAAAAAATATCATAATAACTTATATTAATTTTGTATTACTTCATTTCTTACACTTTATATATGATTGATATGTTAGCTCATATATGAATATTTTGTTTGACTTAAAACCATATATTATTTTTATATTATTACTACTTTTAAGCTTTAGATAAATATACATTATATTTTGTGTACTTTTATACCTAGCTTGGGAGCTTAACGAGCAAGCTCGAGCTCGTAAGGAGCCAAGGCGAGCTAACTTCTCGTTATCCTAACAAGGCAAAACGAGCCAAGCCGAGCGAGCTCGGCTCATTATCTAGCCTTACCTATGAGCGCCTTCGAAAGACTGAGCTGAGATCACAAGATTCACGGATTCACGACATATGCCTCGCTGTTGACGAAGACGTCGCCTACCGCTGAAAATATAGCGCCATTAAATCTGAGATAAAATCCAGCAAATACGAGCACCCTTACCAAGTCGAGGACTTTAGAGAAATCTATTTTCAGTGGAAGAGTGTATGGTTTGTGATGAATGGTATACTTGGGAATGTTTATTTTGCCCTTAAGGGCATGTGCCCTCACTCTCTCACCCATTGGATTCACATTAAGAAGCGTGCAAACACACATCTTATACGAAACTGTATTGAGATGTATGTTTGCACACTTCTCAATGCAAATCCATTGGGTAAGAGAGTGCGGGCATGTGCTCTTAAGGGCAAAAAAAGCTGCAAGTTTATTTTGTACTTGAGGACATGTGTCCTTACTCTTCCACCAATTAGATTCGCCAAGAGAAATTTGCAAACACACTGGCTTGTTACTCTAAATGGTAACAAGTGCTAGTTCATGCTTCCCGTGAGTAGTAGCAAGCAGCTCAAACCCTTTAAGAGCAAGTATTGACTGTAAGCCGGCTAAATACTGAGGTGAAGGAGAAAGAAGAGGAGAGAGTAGAAGTGGACTGTAAGCTTACAGCCGGCTTAGACACAAGAAAACCAAAAAAGTTTGTAAGAGAGACAAGTTGACCATGTACTAATAGTGATAAGCTAACAACTATACGAGTAGGCTAAAAAATACTGTAAAGAAACCTTACAGCCAACAACCGAGTGTATTATTAGCCTTGCTAGATGTTATTATGAAAGACTCAAACCCTTGTTCCATCCAGTTATGCAGGCCAGTTGATATGCTAGGTAGTACGTGGCATATATATGAGCGAGTAATCACCTTGTTCAGAGTCCGCTAGGGTGGGATAAGCTCTCGCGTCGTTGTAATCAAACTATTTCTCAATCTTAATACAATAATAAACAGTTTTTTGTGTTTTCGAGAAAAAAGTACGTAGCATATGAACTCGTTGCTGAACATTCTTATGTATAATATTGTGTTGCAGTTGAGCCCCCACATGCATTAGCAAGCGAGGCTAGCTAGCACAAGCACTCCAACGGGAACACATACCGTGTTCCACATTCGAAAGCACAGTACTACAGTATAGGCCACTCCTATTACTTACTACTTTCTTCGTTCTAAATTATAAACCATTCCAAAAATCTTAAAAATTCAAATTATTTTAAGTTTAACTAAATTTATATGCTAAGATAATAATATTTATGATATCAATTTAATATCGTAACATTGTTTGTTAATTATATTTTTATATTATATCTATTTAATTTTATAATATATTTTTTTTTATAATTTTAATCAAAGTTGAAATGCTTTGACTCTCAATATTCACTAAAGACACTTAAAACGTCGGATTGCATGTTAAGCAGTTGCCCACCGCACCGTAGGGCGACAAAGACACGGTTTGGTGCCAGGACGAACTCGTAGAAACGGAGCACATCAGTAGGCAGCTAGTAGACTCGGTTATTCATTCGGAAAGATACCGATTTCTAATGCTTCGAACAATATTTATCTGTAGGGGCTCTAGGCCCTCCAGACTCGTTAAAAAAAACTTATCCTTATTTGGTCCGCGTTGCTGAAACAGCCATGTGTGCATGGTGACCGCTAGCTATTCAGCGTTTTGTCTGATAAATTATAGCAGAAAATACTGTTGACTAATTTGGCAAACACTGATAATCTCAAACAGCGGCGGGCACCGAGGTCGCGTGTAGCTGCCACCACCATGTGCGGCATCTCAAGATTCGTGAAGTCGGCGCCTCCCCGGTCAATGAAACCGCTAGATTATCTTGGGCAGAAGCGATTTAACTAAGCCGGCCAGTTCAGATCGATCCGCTGTGTGCTACTCCTATAGCATTGCCGCGCCGACCAGTCAAAGTGTGTGTTTTGGGAACTTGCATTGGGATGCCAGGAACTCAACGTGATGCGTGCATGCCGTTGCCTAGACAGATCGTACGTCCTTGCTTGGTCCATGCCGGCGATCGAGCGAAAATAATCCCCATGGCTGATCGCCCGCTCGTACGTGTGTGTGCTTGTGCCTACTGCACGCGCGCATATAGTTGCCATGCCCATGCGTGCGCTGAGCACCAGTGACACTGTACGAGTGTGCATGCATCATCTTCTTCCCGTGCTGGGTACTAGTGAAGACTTGGAAGCATCGGCATTAGGAGGGTTGAGTGCAGACAAGCGGAGATCAATTGATAGATGCCCACCGTCTGAAGCAACAAGCAACGGTGGACCAGATCCCACTGCATATACATCCCAGTCCCAGCTCACCCCCATCCTGCTCCTGCCCCATCTCTCTAGTAGAATAAACAACGAGAGAGCAGGGCGGTCCTGGGCTGAAGCTTCTCTCACGTCTCGGAAAGAGCGAAGTCTCTGTGGAGCACACATGGATGGATCGATCCTGAGCTGGAGCCATGTAGTACAAGCTAGCCCGTGTGCTGGTGATGCTGCATTTTTCAATTCAAGGTGGAGTGTCTGTACCTGACTTTACCAACTTCGAACTCAACTAGCACGAGCTAGCTTAGCTCTCGGCAATCGAACTCTGCACGCAAAGGAAAGGCTCCTCGATCGTCCTCGTCCTATACAGCCTTTTAGGAATGCAATTAGCTAGCATATATAGCTGTCATATGCCCTAGTCATTGACATCTGACGTCCAATCCATGCATGAAAGAGCCACCTCACAGCTCAGTAGATCTGCAACCAAATATATGCAGACATCCAAAACTGCTACTACTAGGTGGCCATAGCATTCTTTCTAAGGCCTTGTCTAATTTCACTTAGGGCCTGTTTAGATTGAGGATGAAAATTTTTTGGATGTCACATCGAATGTGTCGAAAGGATGTCGGTAGAGGTTTTTAGAAACTAATAAAAAAACAAATTACATAGCTCGTCAGGAAACTGCAAGACAAATTTATTAAGCATAATTAATCTGTCATTAGCATATGTGGGTTACTGTAGCACTTAAGGCTAATCATGGAGTAACTAGGCTTAAAAGATTCGTCTCGCGATTCTCAACTAAACTGTGTAATTAGTTTATTTTTTTATCTACATTTAGTATTCCATGCATGTGTCCAAAGATTCGATGGGATGGATGAAAAAATTTTAGGTGGGGAACTAAACAGGGCCTTAAAAACTTAAATTTTTTTAAGATTCTCCCTCACATCGAATCTTTAGACGCATGCATAAAATATTAAATATAATAAACAAAAATAAAAACTAATTACATAGTATGGTCGGAATTTACGAGACAAATCTTTTAAGTCTAGTCAGTCTATGATTGAACAATAATTATCACAAACAAACGAAAGTGCTACAGTGTCGTGAAAATTTTCCCTTCGGGAACTAAACACGGCCTAAGAGAATTTTCAAGAACAGTACTACTACGTAAAGGATTTCACTGGCTGGAAACATGATATATATACTGCCCTCCAATAAAATAACCTATTTTGAGGTGTGTGCACATCAAAGTATACATTTAAACTTTTGCCTGACGCTCTATGATAATTTAGACCAACCATGTGAAAATCAGAGCAGCATATAACCTTAAAATAACCTGTAACTCATGCAAACATTAGTTGTGAACTTGTGATTATATTGACAAGTGTACATATTATCTTGTGTTTTTTCACGTACTCTTGCAAGGCACAGGAACTAGTATCAAAATAATTGTTTAAAACACATAACTCAGTGAAGAAAGTAATGGTGCATGTCACTACGTACAAAGGTATAAATACATTGTAAAAAAACAAAGCTTAATTAAGAAACAAGCATATGGTAGTACTACATTTGGTATATGACTACTTGCTTTTGTGGGGTAATACTATGGCATACGTACATAACTAGTACAGTACTACGAGTGTGTAGAAAGAAAACCACGTGATCCTACATATAGAATCTGATCCTTTTTCGATCTGCACCACTTAGACTTCATCAGAATAGGCGACGTTATATAAAACAATCCAAAATAGACAATTCAAACATAAAAGATATATAGAATATATATGTGGCGGCCAATATAATAAAATTCATTGATCAATCTAGTGATACAGGCCGGATAACTTTCATATGCTCAAATTCTCGTCCAGAAATAAAATTAAATGTGTCAATCATATATTATTTATATAACACCTACTGAAAACGTAGCAATATAATAATGCCGAACTATAGCATATGGAGATGGCATTTTGGCTAGTGTGCTGTAGATGACTGCCATTCTAAATTTTGATGTGGAATGAAAACAAATACTGTGCTATATATATACATCTTTGTGTTGTTTCAGTCATAAGTTCTGTAGACTCCGACAAGCATACAGTTCTAGACTTCCAGAAAAACTTTAAAACTAACTCAATGAAATGCCCAAAACAGAAAGTTGGACAATGACACCATCATCCAACCAGACAAATACACATCAGTTGTTAAAAAACTGAAGGCAGAAGAAATAAGGGTCCAAGGAAGAACAAAATCCTTATAGATAGTACCTGAAAACTAAATGCTGAAAAGGTCAATTTATCATTTTTCAACCTCGATGGAAATTCATTTGGACGTCGACAAAAAAAAATCATTTGTTCAGTGCAAGCAAATTAATTAAGGAATATCATTGCCTATGCGTGAGCTCATAATCCACTGAAACAGCGTGTTTGAGCTACACACGTTTGGTGTTTTCTGCTATGGGATTTGCATAAAACTTTGAGTGCCAAACCCCTGCAAATGGTTTACTATTTATATATAGGGATCAAGACGCGCTTGCTTGGTCGAACTAATTTAATCAACCAACAATATCGCAATGGGCAATTACAAGAAAACAAATGGTACATACATTCCAAAATATTAGATGAACCTTTTAGCCACCCAATATATATATCCACATCTACAAACCTATTTTCTAGAAAACTTGTAGTATATATAATTAAACTTGCACACAGTTTATTCACCCAACCTTTCTAGTTTTGATCGTCCCACCACCACCACCAAAATGTTAAATACATGCATGTCAACCAAAGTATGCAGGATGCTCACTTGGGTTACGGGAGCTATAGTGATTAGTACTCGCCGGCTGCTCGGCTTCCGCAACGTACACCGCCGACGACGTCGACATCCCCGACGCGCCGCCGCCGGTGGCTGCAACCTCCTGGCCTGCCTCCACCACCGATACCACGTCATTAACGTGCACCGGAGCCGACGCAGGAGCCACAAAGCTGGCCGTAGCATGCGCGTCGTCGTCAATGAGACGGTTGCCGCCGCCGGCCTGCCGGTACCTGTGCTTGAGGATCTCGGCCCTCACCGCCTCCAGCTCGGCCTCCAACGCGTTCACCTGTTGCTGCAGCATGGAGATGGCGCCCATGCAGCCGTACACCGGATCCCGCAGCCGGAGGTTCGCCTCGTACACCAGGCTGCTCGCTGCGTCCGCCCTCTCCCCTTCCGCCACCTCCTGCGACGACACAATCGACACGTTTATACGCGAGGAATCTATCTACGGTGAAATCTTTTTAACTAGACTAGAAAAAGGATGAATTTTTCTTCATGTTGAGGCTTTACCAAGAGCAACTTGGAGACGTTGCTGGCGCCGAAGACCTTGTGGACGGCGGCGAACTTGTGGGGTTCGTGCGGCGAGAAGTAGGGGGCGAAGGGGCACTCCTGCGCGCAGCGGCGGCGGAGGAGCTTGCACGCGGCGCACGGTGTCAAGGTGTTGAGGACACCGCCGAGGCCGAGGCCGAGGCGGTGTGGGATGTGGTTGTCGGCCGGTACAGTGGAGGCGGAGGCGACAGCGACGGCGAGGGCGGCTGTATCCGGCTCTCGCTTGATCTTCTTCCCGATCTCATCGACTCTCTCCCTGCTGGTGGAAGTCCAACGGGCAGAGCTGTCACTTAGGGTTTGTTGCATGTGGGATCAAAGAGGGGGAATAATAATCTTGAGAATTTTGATGGTATAAGAGCAATGAATTTTCTCTCTCGTGATTAACTAATTTTCAAGCAAAAGGATACGAACAAAGAACAGCGATGACATTCCTTCTCGAAGAAAATTTTGTTGTTGAACTGTGACAGAATTCAAGCAGGAAGACACATGGAGACAAATGAGGAAGAAATCTTACCTCTCTGTGGACATCCAGGCATGCTCTCCTCTCCTGTGCTTGGGAGAGGCAGAGGAGACGGAGATGGAGAAGACAGGGGAGAGGGATCGTTAGCCGATGGACAGACAGAGAGAGAGAGATATGAGGCATATAGAAGTGTATAAAGTTTGCAAGGAAAGAGTGCTTAAAAGGCAAGGCATTAATGAGGGGGATGGGCCTGAAGACCGACAAATTGGTAGTAGTAAGCAAATATATGTATGGCGACGGGCAAAAGATTTGTTGTTTTTATTAGTTGGCCTGGCACGCTCCACCCCCTACCTTGGATCCCTCCTGCTGTTTCTGATCATGTCAAGGAGATTGTCCCTTAATAAAATCCATTAGCAGCGGAACCAGCCCTGTGGTGCAGTAAGAGCAACTCCAACAGCTTTGCTATTTTTATTATGGAGGTCTTTTAGAACTTCTATAGTAAAAAAAGAGGTTCCAACAGATGTGCTATTTGGTTTTGTAAAATAGAAAGTTTGCTATCTCTTGATTTTCGCTGGCCATATATAGCTAACCACTGACACTAGCTATCTGATAGCAAGACTGTTGTGAACCTCTTATTTTTTTTAAGAAGTTATCTATTTTACAAAATGGCTAAACATTAGAATTTGACTACTAAATTTAGCCAAGCTCTTGGAAATGCTCTAACTTGACTCTCTTCGACCGTCTAAATTTCTTGAATCTGAACTGAGATATCGATGATGACGTTTTGTTAGAAAACAAAAACACGCGGTGCCAATAATCTTCGCCGCGTCCAATACTGACAAGTATAGTTTCAGTCAAGTACCGAAGGTGAGAGACCCCCACATCTAAGGGCATGTTCGGTTAGGCATTTCTGGTCTGGAACGGCCCGAAACATTTCCAGCATAGTACAAAATATTGAATGGTTCTAGGTCCGAAATAGTTCCAGGCCATTCCAGCCAAAAACAAACGGCCCTAAATGATTTTTTCATTGATTTCAACAAGCCGATGACGGACGGTATCAAACACCGAAGGTTTAACAATACAAAGGCCATTGGCCTGAATATCAAAGTCATTGCAGATAGGGAGCGGGCTAATTCATTTTGAAAAGAGAGCACTAGTAGGGGTCTTCGCCCCTCTTGTTCCCTATAAAAAAAAAGAGAGAGCACTAAACTTTAGTAACATGTATCCAACGGGGAAACATTGGCTCCACGGATGAGAGCACTAAACTTTAGTAACATGTATCCAACGGGAAAACATTGGCTCCACGGATGACTGTTTTCTTGTAGGAGCTCAGGACTCGGCTTAGCTCTGTCCGTCTTTTTTATTTTCTAGTAATTTTTTAAAGATTTTTACAAATACGTCTTTTTTAGTTTGATTTTAGAATCTGAATCATCTTGACGCCAGTGCTAATGGCGCCAAGCTCTTAGACCATGTGGTCGTTGACACAGCGCTGGCAGTGACGTGTTAGGCACTTTGGCACCGTCACCACTGGTGCCAAGCTTGGTGCCAAGATCCAATGTGCCAAGCTTAGGTACAAACTCCACGCTTTTCCTACGTTTAAATGCGAGCTCAAGCCTTGTTTAGTTGCTAAAACTTTTTAAGATTCCTCGGCACATCGAATCTTCAGCACATGCATGGAGCATTAAATATAGATAAAAAAATAACTAATTATATAGTTTCCTTGTAATTTGCAACACGAATCTTTTGAATCTAGTTAGTCTATAGTTGAACAATAATTACCAAATACAAACAAAAATGCTATAGTAGCCAAACAAAAAAAATTCACAAACTCTGGCACATGCCAAATAGCAAGTGGCTTTGCCTTGCAAAGCGACAACAAATGGACAATCTCTGAATAGATGATCTTCAATCTCTAGACTCCTATGGAAGACAACACATGTGTCATCTTGAAGGATGCCTTTCCTGTAGAGGTTTACGTGGTACTAGAGCCGGTTTTGATGTAGCAGCCAACCGAAGAACTTCACTTTCGGTGGGGCATGGCTTCGCTAGACAAACTTCAAGCCTAGCGTGGGAATAAAAGAGTGTGTGGATGCTTTGCAGATCTTAGTGTTGTCCAAGCATCGATCTCCTTTCTCAAACATACTGAAATGGACATCCTCATTTGGTGTAAGGGAAATGGTGGAGAGTATGCCTTCAAGCAAGCCACATTCAACATCAGCTGCGTTAGACAATCTTGGAACAAGGAAGGCACAAAAGCCTTGTTGCACCACTTCTCGGTTAGAGCAGGCAACGATACTGTCTTGTTAGAGTTGTGGTTGTGGAGGATAGGGCTGCTGCAGAGAGACTGCTTGTTGATCCAAGTGTCATCCCAAAAAGACATGGATCTTTCATACCAATTGTTGAGGAGGTGATGCATCACTAAGATTTTGTCCTAGGGTTGTTGGAGCATCAATGGAGGAGGAGAGAGAGCTATTGGTTGGTTGGAGTAAATGAATGAGGAAGATGAGAGCCATTGGTCGGTTGTAGTGAATGACTGAGGAAGATGACTAGTGGGGGGGGAGAGAGAGAGAAGAGTATAAATACTTTCCCTCAACTCCCATGGCCATTCTGACAGACAAACATAGAGGCTCTGCCCATAACACGCGGAGGATCCATGCATGCTACATCAAAATAGGAATTAGAAGCTCTTGGCATTTTGTGTCTCGTTGGATATAAGGTGTATATGGATATGAGCACTTGATTCTTTCTAGCACACTACTAGTATCTCTCTTTATACTACGGCTTGTCCTATACTCAAATCCAAAATGGAAATTTAGCCTTTTCAAGCCACTCTTTTGAGTTGGGGTCCCCTTTAGTGTTTCTTTGCACCCCCATAATGCATCATACATTGTCAAATAATTACAAAAGTCACTAGACCTTTAATTATACGGTTAACATCACCAAAACCGACTTAGAGCTTGATTGCACTTACAATTTGCCATCACTCAAAAAAGGAGATAGTAATCCTAAAGATAGATTTTAAAAATACATTTGAAAAAATGAGCATCAAGCAATTCTTGAGCTCATGGATGCTAGGGGTTTCGACAATGTTTGGCTTTCCTTAATTAAAAGCATACTATCTTCTGGAACTTCAAAGTACTTTAAAATGGTGTTCTTGGCGAAACAGTTTATTATAAAAGGGGAGTGATGCAAGGAGGCCCTCTTTCACCCTTTATCTTTGTTCTTGTTGTAGACTTCCTCCAAATCATTGTTGAACGAAGTAATAGAAAATGGCCTCCTCAAGTTTCCTATTCCTTTGAACTCCACCTTAGACTTCCATAGCATCTAGTAAGCTGATGGCACACTAATCATCATAGAAGGGGATGCTAGACAACTGTTCTTCTTGAAACTAGTTATGCCTTTTTTTTTGGAATCAACCGGTCTAAAGGTTTACTATAATAAGCCTATGATGTTTATAATCAACATGACTGAAAAAAATTGATCATTTGGCAAACACCTTTGGTTGTGCAAAAGGGGCCCTTCCCTTCACATACTTGGGTTTGTCATTGGCCTTCAGAATTCGACGACCTGTGTTTTTTGCGACCAAGAGATTGAATCTTTGGATCATATCCTGATTGGCTACTATTTCAGTCGTGAGGTCTGGAGCCATTGGCTAAGGAAGCTACATCTAGATGGTATTATTATCGTTCAACAGGAAGCAACCATGCAGTGGTGGTTGAGCTATAGAAAGCTCATTCCTAAGATTCAATGGCCCGGTTTTGATTCCTTCTTCTTCTTAATAGGGTGGTTGCTTTGGAAGGAACAAAACGCGCGGACCTTCGGCGGTATAGCGTCATCACTGGCTGCGTTGTAGAACTTGGTATAACAAGAAATTGTCGAGTGGTGTTTGGCAGGATATAAGCAACTTAGCTCATTGTTGGCATTAGCCTCTAGCTGATGCTGCATTGTCTCTACTTATCGTCGCAAAGTGTTTCGATGTAATTACAACCTTTTGTTTTCAGTTTTAGTTTTAGCTTGGAGGTAACTGGGTTACCTTTGACCTTGAGTTTGTAACTTTGTTCCTTTTTTCTTAATGAAAAACGTGCTTCAAGCACGCTCTCAAAAAAATACTTGGGTTTGCCATTAGGATTAATTAGATCGAGGGTTGAGTAATCCTTGCCATGATGAACAAATGTGAGAGGTGACTAGCAAGCATTTTTGCATTCTTGTCACAAGATGATAAACTAGAGCTTACAAATGCAGTCCTATATGCTCTTCCAACTTTATATATGAGTTCCCTATCATTGCCATATTCAATCATTAATTAGATTGACAAATTTATTAAACATTGTCTTTGGAGAGGTGCTGAAATTAACTAAAAGAAGGCACTATAAAAGCTTCATGGGAGATGGTGTGTTTTCCAAAAGATGAATGGGGCCTTGGAGGGATAAATCTAAAGGAACACAATGAAACACTAATGTTGAAAAACACGGACAAATAATATAACAAAAAGAACATCCCTTGGGTCTCTCTAGTCTAGAAGAAACAATATTCTAATGTTAAACTACCCAATCATATAAAAAGATGGTTATTTCTGGTGGAGGCAAAATTTAAAGCTAATGGACTCTTCCAAGTCACTATCTACTGCACAAGTTCGAAATGGTTAGAGCTGCCTCTTTTGGCAGGATAGATAGTTGTTGGAAGAACCCTTAAAGGATGAATACCCAGAACTTTTCTCCTATGACAAATCAAAGGCCATCTCAGTGAGGAATTATGCACAAGACCCATCACATGGGACTTTAGTCTACCTCTTTTGGCAATACAAATATATCCTGCAATACTTTCCATTAACCAACTAGAATGACATCTAGAGTTACAGTTGGGGAGGTAAACTTTCTGCTTCAAATGCTTATATTTCTTTAATTGGGCATAGACAAGTACATCAAGGTTTCAAATTGTTGTGGACATGTTTCTATCAACCAAAGCATAAGATATTCTTTTGGCTGCTCATGAAAGATAGATTAAGCACTAGAAACATTCTGAGAAGGAAAATATTGAACTAGAAACCTATAATTGTGTGTTATGTGAGTCTCAATCAGAAGAACGGTGCAACACTTGTTCTTGTCTTGTCCTTTTGCTAAAGAATGCTGGAGTTTATTGAACATTGACTTCCAGGTTGATTAAGCTTTTCCTAAAGCTTTACTACAAATAAGAGTTTAGTCACATTCCCATTTTTTCATGTTGGTGGCTATCTTAATGAGTTGGGCAATTTGGACAACAGAAAATGACCTAATAGTATCTCAGATATCTTTGACCTATGAATCCAAAATCTGTAGTAATTTGTATTTTTTATCTTTTATCTTCTTTTTCTTCCTTTTTCATTTCTCGGATCGTGGCTTATAACTGTTGACCCATCTTTTTAGTAATTTAATTTTTCTGTAGGGACGCAAGCCCCTCCGGTTGCATAAAAAGTAGCTATATAGAATTTGGGGCTATATGGATGCAGTTAGTCAAACAAGTAAACAAAACTAGTTGTAATAACCATTTTCAAATTAAAACACCAAATGCAAAATAAAGCTAAATAACCTCACTATTTGTGCTGATCATCTTGCTAGTTTTAGAATATTATATGGATCTGGCCCACGTATAATTGTAACCTAAAGGTTCTCTGCATGTAGCTTCATAGTACACATCACGCATCACTGGCACCAGATTCCAGAGTTAGCTTGCAAATTGGATATGTGTTGGAGGGTGACCAACATACTACAAAAGAGGTAAAATTGGAGTACTAGATAGTTTGCTCTGGTGTGGTAGTTAGGTCTGCATGAGGAGCAAACTGGACACAGCATCGGACTTCGATCGATGAGATCCTGTATGCTAATTGCTTGAACAACGACACTGAGTTTGTTGCAAGGAAATTGTCAAGATCGGTTGCGTTAGTTGGCCGACGTACAGCATGAACTACAGCATATACCACATCCACACAGATTGCAAATCGTTATATAGGCCTTTAATTTCAGGCACAGAAACGTATAGTAACTTGGACTGCCAATAACTCGAAGCTGTTTATACTAGCTAGGACAGATGTTTTTCATCCATGTGTTTGATCGAACTCCTACGAGCGTACACTTTTCCCATGCATACTCCTGTGCCCTACCATATTCAGCACTGCTGCTTCAATTCATCGATGAAGAGATCATCGAGCCCGAGATCGAGGTGTAAAGTTTTGGAATGTCACATCGGCTGTCATATAGAGGTGTCACATTGAGTTTAGATAGTAATAATAAAATAAATTATAGAAGTCATCAGTACTCCACGAGATGAATTTATGAAGTCTAATTAATCTATCATTAGCACATGTTTATTGTAGTTCTATTGCAGCACCACATTATAAAATTATGAACTAATTAGGTTTAAAAGGTTCATCTTATAAAATAATCATAATATGTGCAATTAGTTCTTTTTCAGTCTATATTTAATACTTTTTTTATGATTCATCTATATTTAATACTCTATTCATATATTCAAACATCCGACGACATAGTGAGTAAATTTCAGGGGAGGAATTAAAGGCCACTACTAAGGCCTTGTTTAGTTCACCCCAAAATGCAAAAAGTTTTCAAAATTCTCTGTCAAATCGAATCTTGCGACACATGCATGAAATATTAAATATAGAAAAAAATAAAATAACTAATTGTACAGTTTATCTGTAATTTTTTAAACGAATCTTTTGAGTCTAATTAACCAATGGTTAGACAATGTTTACCACAAACAAACAAAAATACTACGGTGTCGAAAAAAAATTGGCAAGGGAACTAAACAAGACCTAAGCGATTTTCAAGATCCTGAATGTCGTACGTACCTACGCTGCCCGGCCGGAGCTGTCCTGCAGATTCAGTAAGAGCAAGTGAGCAACTAATCTCGCTCGATGGATCGAACCACGCGGCCACGCCTCGCTTACCAATAATATATGCAATCACCAACTTTGAAATGGAGGGATTATCTAATTTTTTTATATATAAATCTAAAAAAATGGAGGGGGTACTTATTACATAGCCTCTGAAATAGTTAAGAGTGTTATCTGGACTTATGGTTGGTTCTCCGTCACTGTTGACATCATAGGTTTTACACCGTTCTTTCATCACATCCATCACTACCATTAGTTATGCACTGCTAAAGTGCTAATTGCATGCAACTACTTATAATACTGTATGATAATGATGATAGAGATAGGATCACATGCACATTACGACAAGTAGCAAGTAGCAGAATCAGCATATGTTTCTTATATTATCTCGAGCTCATGTACAACAGAACTGCGTGTGTGTGTGTGTATATATATATATATATACTACTTCCTCCATCCCAAATTGTAAGTCATTCCAAGAATCTTGGAAAGTCAAACTTGTGAAAAGTTTGACCAAATTTATATGATATAATAATAATTATTATGATACCAACTAAATATCATTAGATTCTTCCTTAATTATATTTTCATAGTATACTCACTTTACGTTACAAATCTTAGTATTTCACTTTATAATTTTGGTCAAACGTGAAAATGCTTTGACTCTTTAAGATTCTTGGTTACAATTTGGAATGGAGGGAGTAGTATATACTAACGTTGACGAGATATTACGAACTCGTGAACTTCATGATGATCTGTAAACACGATGAACACAAAAAGAATAAAATTTCATGCAGCACTGCACTGCCACTGGGCAATATACAAACAAACGCAGTTGGACTCACTGGCAGCGATAGAAATCGATCGTTAACCTATTTGGTAACCATAACAAACCACTTTCTGACTTGCGATTCCTTGTCGCAACCACGCTGGAGAGCGACGACGACCGTCCTACGCCCAGCCGTCGTTGCGGCCGCCGGCCCGGTTGCCGGAGCTGTTGCGGAAGCGCAGCAGCCACAGGGTGGGAAAGCTGCACGGCACGGCCTTGTGCTGTTTCGGGTGCGCGGCAACGACGGCGCCGATCTCGTCCTGGTGGATGTCGTTGTGCTCGCCTGTCTCCGTGGCCACCGAGGAGAAGAGCCACCGGCTGGAGGACGACGCCACCTTGACTGGCGTCGCCGGGCGCTGTCGTCGCCACCTCTTCCCGAGGCTGAGCCGCCGTAAGATGCCGGCGACGAAGCCGATCCTGATCCTCTTGAGCCTGCAGCGCCGCTTCCTGGAGCTCCTCGCCGCCCTGCCGCTGCCGCCGCTCTTCTGGTCATGGCGTGCCGAGGCGACCCCGTCGCCGTGGCGGAGCAGGTACGACGGCGGCGGCGTGATGGCCGGGAGCGCGCCGGCGGCGCCCATCCGCGCGACGTCCTTGGGCGTGCCCGGCTGCGACTCCCAGACGAACGGCACCGCGCCCGGCTCCGCCCAGTAGTACCGGAACGACAGGTTGGCCGCGGAGCTCTCCTTGGTGAGGAGCCGCTCGTAGAACTTGCCGTCCTGCTTGATGCGGAGCGGGCTCTGCGGCATGGGCATGGCGCCGCCGTTGCCCCGGTGAGGGCTCCGCGGCGGCTGAGCCGGTGGCGCCTGGTGGTCCGCGACGACGCCGGGACCGGGAGGCATCTCTCGACCGGCCGATCGCTCTCTCCAGCTGATCGATGTCACCACGCGCGGAACGGTCCAAGCGCTCGCTCGTGTCGTGTGTTCCGGTAGTGTACTTGCGCTGTAGGTGGAAAGGACGCGACGTCTTATAGAGCGGATCTTGCTCGGTGGTTGGACGTCACTTTTCGTACGCACGCACGCTTGCAGACGACGGAGCGGGAGCCGGAGCGCCACAGCCCGCAGAGGGCACGCTGAGCTAGGCTGCACTGCCGGATGACACAAGAAGGGGATATGCATGGCAATGGCATTGGCATGGTCCAACACTCCAACTCCAACCAATTGGCGGGTACAATACTATATATACCGAATGTAATGTTGAGAAGACCAGTTTATAGTTTATACAACAAATCTTCTATATGACTGTAATGATGCTTCTTAGGACTCATCTATGCTCATGCCTGAACAGTCCAACCCTACAGTTAAGAGCAATATGTCTGTACGTAGTTTTGTCAGTAGTGCTACGTACACTGCTTCCTCACCTGTAAAAAATGGCGCATCTCGTATAAATTAGAGATAAGTGACCATGGAAATGGCTGGCTTCTCGCAGCACGGCAACCATGGCAGAGACAGATAAGGCAGTTTACTGATGAGCCATTGTTGATTGTTGCCAAGAAGTAGAAGGATGATGCAACTGACGATACTGCATCCGGCCGTGAACATCGATCAATTTAAGTCCACAAAAGAAGCCCCACATTTAGTTTGTAAAGCGATGGGCAAGCTACAGTTTGTTAATTTTTGACGAGGCTTGTTGCTGAGTTATATTGACCAACATTGTGTTGTGTCGGTTAGTGAGTCCGGTTCATGGAGCTCTCTGAAGTTGAGTGGATCTCTCAATGTCTCTCCCTCTCCAGGCGTACAAGTTGCTGCTACGGGCGTAGAAGAAATCTTCAGATGCGTGTGTATCTGTGGAAATCTGCCCGTTAGGAACAGGAAGGAAGCTGCCCGAATTTGGAACAGCAATGCCTCACCTTCCTGATGTCGGTTTTTATTATATCTGTTGCCTGATGGAATGGACCAGCATGTTCAACAACGAATGGTGTAGTAATTGCTCATCATCATTACATGGCGAGTCGACGATATGGATAGCATCCATGGTGAGGTGTGCCAAGCTAGGGAGATGCTAGAATGCCGGGTGACAAGTTTGATAAATGATGAGTTGGTCCGTTTCAGCTTTCATTCATGACCTGATTACCATTGACAGGTCAAAAGAATCTTCATTTCGTCAATGTTTCCTTAAGATAAACCCACACTACTAGAACCCACCGGTTTCGCGAGAGTTGAAACCCAAAAATTTACATTACACTCCTAAAATTTTTATTTCTTGTTTATATATACACATTCGCAAGAGAATTATATACAAACTACAAAATACGGGGAGATTAAATAAACCAAACATGACATGATGCTTCTTTTTGTGTTTAGTTGCTTTCAGGAGACTGCATAATTCATCCTCTATGAGTGGAATCATGCTATAAGTGGATACAACAACCAGAAAAAGAAGAGTGTTTGGTTGACTATATGAACAGATTTATTAATCCTATGCAAACATGTGGTTACACGTGTCTGTGTGGCCGGATACAGAGACTCTACTGTCTATATTCCGCTTCCCCACAGTTAGAGCTCTGCTTCGCCCCCTTAGTCCTCAACTTTTCCTTTGATATTTTCAGTTTTAACGGCCCGTTGCCATGTTGCACGGCTCATAGACCACCCTGGCACTGGCACTTGGTGATTATTATAGCGTGTTTGGATGCCCTCATGTGCATGGGTGAGACACTAGAGATGTAGAGATCATGCTTTTGGATGCCTGCACCACGACTTGGGCCAAGCTTGGCCCGTGCAATCCTCCCCTACGGCCCTACCATCCTGGCTCTAGGGAAATAAAATAAAATCCATTTCCCTATGGTCTGGCTCATGAGGGACGTGACCGCACATTGGCAAGCCAAAAAAAAGGCTCTTGTGGTGCTCTCCTAACACGTGCGAGAAGCTAGGGTTACTAGTCCCCACTTCGTACAACGCACTAGGCATGTTTTGATGAGACCCTATGGCTTGGAACCTCACACAAGCAGCGCATTGGACCCTCGGCGCCTAAAATCAGAAGCCTAGGAATAATGCTTGTGTCACCCATGTTTTTTAGTTGTCAATCCAAACACGCCCAAAATCCTTACCCCCTGGCGCCGCCCTTTTGCCAATGTTTCCCTTTCACTCTCCATTCTTCCGCCCCCTCCCTTGTGTCTTCCCCCTCTTTGCTCTCCTACTTGCCCAGTTACTCCTCTCTGGTGTCCTACGCCATGGTCCCTTCCGCTTCTACTCCTTTGCCCTTCTGCTCCCGCTATAATCACGTGGTGTAGCCCTTCTCCTTCTTAGTCCTTTTTACTCGAGTCCAAATCTGTTACCCCTTTTGGTGAAATCGTACATATATAGGGAATCTACAATGGTTGGCGAAAGTAACTTCGATTCGACCATAGATGTGACTTTTCCTTTCATTTTCCATGGTCATGTATCTTATTGGCTCACTAATCTCATTATGTGTAGGGTTTCTGTTGTGGTCAAAGGTAGATCTACCTCTGTTGTTAGTGATGTGGCCATTGAACTACTCTTTGCTTCCTTGTTTCTCAAACTCTCGTGATAACAGGGAAACATGTGCAATCATTACTCTTTGCTCTTCATTTTCAGCATGCATAGTTCGATGTTTTTTGTTGTCCTCAATGTTATAAGGTGATGAGGATAACAAAAATCTAAGACATGTTCTTTGTTGATGATGCTAGCTTGATCTTTCTACTAGGATTTAACTAAGAACATGGTGATGTCAATGGTGTTATTCTTCAATGCATAAACTAATTTGAGAGCAGGGTCATGCTGATGATTTTGTTTCTAAAATGAGAAAAAGTTCCCTGAGCACATGTTCATGATAATGATTTAGTCTATAAAATGATTAGTATGATTTGTTCCTAAGAATTGGTTGTTTCATTTGTTTCTTTGCACTAGAGGACATGTGGTGAATACAGTCGAATGCTTGTTGTCAAATCAATTGTTTTTTTTTTGTTTTATGTTTTGCATACTTCATGAGTAGGGTGGTCCAACCATCTCACCCTAACATCATCTATGCCTCAATAAGTGCAATGGACAAAAACACCAAGTGCTTGCTGGTGGAGTCTTCAGGTTTTAGTGCCAAATAGTACGAATATTTTTCAAATTATGGAAAGTATTAAATCTCAGCTCCCTGCTCCTTTTTTCATAGATGTAATTATTACAATATGTTGGGCAATCTGGTCTTCGCGAAATGACAAAATTTTCAGAGGCTTTGACAATTCTATTCGCCGCTGCAAGGAGATCTTCAAAAAAGAATTTGCTCAAGTTATCCTAAGAGCAAAGGTGGATATGGAATCTTTGTTGACGACATGACTACAAGCTTATGTATAATTTATTTTATCTTTTTCTACTCTTTCTTCGTCTCCTGATTGAGACTTGTAACACTCTGTACTATTTTCAATTTTGTTTTAATAAATTCCAGTAGGAGGTCAAACCCCTCCTGTTCCGTCAAAAAAAATAAAAATAAAATTTACAGTTGAAATGATATGGTGTGTTTCCAGGTTGTGCATGCGCAGAATCCCCTCATTTTAGCATGTGCAACCTTCTACGATATAGTTGTTTGTTGTAAACATAGGTATTTTACCCAGACAGTCATTCTTTCTGTAGGAATTTTGTTATGCTAGTTGTTTGTGGCTGTTTGCTAGTGTAGTAACAACATTGTTCAACTGACATATACAAAAATATGACTGCCATCCAAACATTTACTGTACGGTAAATCAACGGTACCTGGTAGGTTAAACAGAATACACAGATAATTGTTCCTAAGACGCGGGGAGGGCATTACTGGCAACCTTTGCGGCAAGCGGGACGGCCACCAGCATCTCCACGATGGGCAGGATGTTGCCCAGGAACACCACGCAAGCCGCCGCGTTCTTGTCGCGCCGGGGGCTGCAGAGCGGCCCCGCCACCCGTCCCAGGCTGGACACGACGGCGGCGAGCAAGGTGAACACCAGCGCCTTCGTGTACATGTCGTACTCCGGCGTTCCAAGCAGCGCGGCGTAGGCCGCACCCAGCATGCCGAAGCCGAACGTGGCCACGACGGCAGTCGGCAACATCTCCATCTTGTGCTCAGCGACCTCACGCCGGCCCTGCTCTACAGTCTCCTCAGTGAGCAGGTTCACGCCATAATACATGGCAGCCACGGTGATCTCCGGGAAGAGCGCGAGCACGGTGTCGCCGCCGAGAAATTCCTTGGCGATAGTCACCGCGGTGACCGCGAGCAAGGCGATGACGGCGTCCTTCAGGTACTTGACGAGGGACAGCACCTTGTCCCTCGCGGCACTAGTCCTGTACCCAAGCGGCATGCAGGTGGCCACGACCAGGAACACGCTGAGGGCCGACGCCAGGAAGGACACGGAGAGGTCGAACCGGTGGCCCAGCGCCCGGAAGCTGGAGTTGTTGAGGTAGCCGAACAGGAGCGTGGTCTGCACGGCGAAGGCCGTCGCTGTGGCGAACAGGGCGACCTTGCGGCCGCTCTTGATCCCCGCCTCGAACGCCTCGTCGCGCATGCTGTCCTCCGTCGGCGTCGCGTGGTACGCGAGAATGCCGATGAGGCCCTGTATGGGCAGCAGATTGAGAGACAACAAGATGCTGTCTTCACTTATGAGGAGGAGGAGCAGGGAGTTCGTGGCCACCAGCGCCGCGCCGCTGATGATGCAGAGGAACTGGATGAAACGGATGTGCCCCTTATGCAGCTGCCTGTGTCCTGACAAGAACAATTTCAGGTAGACCAGCAGGAGCGCAGATAGGTATGCAATCACCAGGAAGCAACCGCCGGCCACCAGGATGTGCCGGTGCAACAGAGCATCTTTGCGCACCGAGAAAGCTGCGGTGAGGAAGCCGGTCGCAGTGGCAATAGTGCCTTGAGCGAATGATGAGGTACGCTTCAGAATCCTATTTGTTGCCTGCTTTGGCTCCTCCTCTGGATCATTCTTGGGAGGAGCATTCAACTCTGGGTCATCCATTGTGCACTTTACCTTCAAAAGAAAAGTCCATCAGGGATTAATAAACTCTCTCTCTAAAATTAAGCTAATTTCATAATGGAGGCGCCATACTTTGCAAGAAAGTCGAGTGCCTAACTTAGGCCATGATCAACATGCCAGAATACATGTCAGAAGGTAAACAACTACTAATCAATTCAAACCACAAAGTAAACTGCCAACAATAGCTTAACTAACTATAAAAAATGTACTGAAAATATATATGAAGTATTATCCAGGTCGCTACCCTAACACAAACAGGACACATTACAATGCACTCTGAAAATATATAATGTGTTATCCAGGCCATATATAAGCAGCGGTATACCTAACTAACAAAGGTGATCAAGATTTTCACATACTCCCTTTTCTGAAAAAAAAAAGGAATTACTTCTCAACAGATCTATACATATGACTGGCAGTCTGGCATTCAGAAAAACTTAAGAATTGACCTGTAAACATGCCAGTACTGAACAACCTGGCAAATAGATTCACATGTAAGCATTTAATAAAATGCCGATTCAAAAGACTAGGATTGCGATAAGATCAGCTTTCTTAAGAAACAACTACAATGAAACATGGAAATCCATTTTATGACTACAAAAGAATATAGGATAGCTGTAAGTTGGCTTCAAAACTTCAGGCCATGCTTTCAAGGCACCATAGACATAACCAACTAATTCCTCCTGTTTGCATATACTTGACGTTTTGAACAATATTTGAGTCAAACCTTTAAAACTTTGATTACAAATAATTTTTAAAGTATTTATTATAGAAACTTGAAGACTGTATTCATAGGGAAAAATAATTTCATAACAACCATAAATCTTTCTTCAGTTATATCTATATTCTAATAGAATAGTGGTCAAAGCCGGATATTTGCAAAATGTTGAATATTTGCAACCGGAGGGACTACAAATCAGGTCAGCAGTCAGCACACAAGGAAACTTTATTGGGAGTGTAACAAATTATTTGTCAGATGCCAGCGCTGATTTCAAACTCAACGTCTGTCAGACGCCCCAAACTTTGCAGGAAAGCTGAGTGCTAAACTTTAGGCCATGCTTTCAACACAACGGAATACAAATGCCAGAGGGGTAAACATCTAGAAAGCAGTTTGTAACTTTGTACTTAGTGGTCAGCTTCTGTCGACCATCAAAATCTCTAGAGATCTCTGGATACAAGCCGGGGCTCGGAACTTAGGTTGTCTAGTTCGGGAGTAGTTAGCATGTCGTGTTGCGGGGAGGGCACTGTTCTTGTACCACCTGTAAAACCTCCGCCGCCAGCGCCACGGCGCTTTTGTAAAAAACCTACTTCTACTTAATACAAAGATGCGCAAACCTTTTGCGTATTCGAGAAAAAAAAACTTTGTACTTAGTAGTTAGTACCACATAAGCTGTATAGGAATTTGAACTATGCAGGCTACAACCAAAACACCTAACCCAAAACATATTGATATTTGACAAGAACAATGTTCTTATTGGGATAATCTAGGAATCAGTTTGTACTTAGTACCACAACTGTATAGGAATTTGAACTATGCAGGCCACAAGCAAAACACCTAACCCAAAACGTATTGATATTTGACAAGAACAGTGTTCTTATTGGGATACATTTTCCTCTTGCTGCCTACTACCCTTCAACATATTTCTAAACGAGGTTGAGGCGCAAAATGAAAGTAGCAAAAAGCTTACAAATGCTGACTACAAAGGACTAGGCTTGGCAGTTGGCAGTAAGCTCACTTTCCATCAAGAATCAGCTATTGTGAAACATGAAAATTCTTTTTATGACTACAATTTCTTAGATGATAAAAAAAAATCAGGCTCCAGACTTCTTCAGAGAAGAAGCATAAGACTAGAAGTATTACAAGCATACACGCCCGAAGTTTAAATTCACTATAGGCACCCAACTATAGTCCAATACGAAAAATAAAGTAAAAGGCCCAACCATTGGATGCGAACATAGCTCTTGAGTTAGGCAGCTGTAAATTGGCTGCTAAACTTCAGTCGATGCTTTCAACACACCAAAAAACATATCAGAGATGCAATCAAGTAGAAATAGGTCATAGCACAAGACAACGTTAATTGACGAGCTTAACTATGAACTGGAGATCCTCTTATTGTTCAGTACAGGAACGTCTAAGACAAATATTACATCAGATAGTTGTTCATTGGTTGTCAAATTTGTCTCCATAAAAACATAGGTACTTCATAAGCTCTGTAAATATGACCATCGCACATATTTTTCCTGGATTGAGGTTTAAAAAGCTAACAGCTAAACTGACATCGGAATTGCTAAATATAGGACTAGATAGGACAGCAAGTTCAGTTTGCGTCAGAAAGCAACTATCTTGATAAAAATGGAAATCCTTGTCGTAAACAACATGGATTTGGTACAGATCTAGCTGAGAAACAAATCATGCGTAACACCGATTTCGCTACAGATCTCTCTTGAAGGGGACCCAAAAAAGGGTAGAACAGAAACCTGATAAAACGCACCTAAAAGGAAGATATGCATGGAAAAGGTTCAAAAAACTGAAGCAAGCAACAAGGATTTGCCTGTGCACCTGTGAAGGATAGGAGTTTGCTGCCATGGAGGGGCGTCCGTTCCCGAGTAGCCTCCCAGCAGTGGTGGTCTTGAGTCTTTGACAGTAGGAAAGAGAGGAGGGGATCAGGAGAGGCAATGAGCAGGAAAGACTTCTGTTCCTAGTGCGTCAACGCATGGCTTGCTGGGAAATTTCTTGTCACACAACATAATAAATTATTGGTTTCTCCAAGAGTAATATAAATTATCTATCGCTGTTTGTCAAACTGTGCTCTTTGTTCTTTTCTTATATCTGTATCTCATCCTAGATTGATGCAATAAACTTTTAGCAAAATTTAGGAGCGAATAAACGGGAGAATGTTACTACTAGCTAGTTGTTAGCAATGGATTATTAGTGAATGGCTCCAAGTGAGGCCTCAGTAATATGCCTTGTCAGTAACATGTCTTCTCAGTAATAGGCCTCAGTAATATGACTCATGTTATAAACGTTTGGGTTTACTCATTGCCAGCCATCATCATCGCAGCATTGATACCATAGGCAGTTTCCAGTTGTTTGCTCACTCTATGCGGACACAATATTCCTCGGTTCGTCGTCGCTTGATTTGTGTTTGAACAGTGATTGGAGCGCAAAGCATCTCCATGGGGCCACCGATAGAGACAAAAACGAGGCCACCGGCCACCCCAAGTCCTGACTATACGTGCTTGTCGATGTGCCTTTTGGTCTGTGGGGACGAGGACGATTTGTATGGCGACGATATTTCCAGGCTACCGGTTGCCAAATACGAGTTTCCAAGAACATACTAGGCTCTGAGTAACTTCGCAGCAAAAGTTATCCCGGGAAAAAAAAACTTCGCACCCAAAAAAATGTCCTTCGTGGGTCAAGTAGCTATCGATCAACTTATCATGGACGTTGGCCCCTTGACTACCTCAAGAACCTTCCTCAACCGAAAGAGATCGGTGTCGGCTGTTGCTTCCGTACAACGAACTGGTAAAAGAGAGAGAATATCAATTCTCAACCAAAGGTCTTTGAGAAAGTCAGCCAAAAGTCTTCGCTTGCCCCAATTCTGGAGCAGAATTCCTGACCAAATCGAGCAATTGTGTGTTGTTTGTCTGCATTGATGAATTCGACAAGATGATTATCGAGATTGAGTTGCTATAGTCATGCAATGGCAAACTATGAACCTTGTCCATTAGGACTTGTTTGGATGTAGTATTAAGAAATCATAGTATTAAGGAAATATATATAGTTTTATTTAGAACCATTGACATGCAAAACCATGATTTAAAAAAGAGAGTTTTAGAGTAGAGTTTTTATAAAACTCTAAAAAGACTACTCCCTCCATACCCAAAAACCCTGACGTTTAGGATATGATTGTAACCGATGAGTGATTAATTAGAGTTTAGTTTTCCTTCTTTGCCTCTAATAAATAGGGTTGTGGTTGCTCTCTATACAACAAAGTTAACCATCTCAACTGGCTAATGTGTGGCAACTTCAATTTTATGACTCAGGTTCGAATCTGGGCAACCGCGCTGCAATTAATCTTGGCCAGGGACCATGCGACGTGAGAGCATGCGGGCTAGAGACCACGTGAGAGCGTGCAGAATTGCATGGCAAGGGGTAAATGAGTCCAAGGGCACCTTCACACTAGTAGAACGTTAAGTTTTATAAAAATTGCATGGGAACCTAGAATGTCAGATTTTTTTGGGTACACAACAATACCATTGTATTCAAAACCATAAAGTATCTTGCAAATCAAATACTTAATGCACTCTAAAGTCAAAGTATTTTACAAAACCATAGTGTTTTTCTAAACTCTAGAAATATTTTGTATCCAACAGGGCCAACGATCTAGCATAACAATGAACCTCTGACGCACCCTAACAGTAAGGGACTGTTATGCAAATTTGGGTACTTAGGGCATCTGCAGTGGGCGCATCTAAACTGTATACAATAAAAGTTGTTGCAGGATCAGGTTCTTTACATTGCAGGGGTGTATGTGTATCGATGGATTGGCTGCGTATATCCTCGGATGTAGAGGCCAGATATTTATATATCTCTTATCAAAAAAATATGTATCAATGGTGGAGCGGCTTCTATCCATGGAGCTAGATTCTGTTGATTAAAAAAAAATATAGAAGCCTGATACAAAAGAAAGGAAAGAAAGTTTGGAAAAGGATTGTCTCTTCTTTTTATCAACGTGGGTTCTGAACCGACTACGGGTCTAAATATTGTGAACCAAACAACAAATAACATCTAATCATTGTGGGGTCCATTCATAGAAACATCCCTAACTCCATACACTGCGGAGGCTCTTAAGAGTGTGTTTGACAGAGCTCCGGATTCTTGTAGAATACAGATTCTCTCTAGAAATATTTTGGATGATGAGTTGGAATCACTTTGTAAAACCGTTTAGTTGGTTGACTAGATTTCGATTTACAAGAGATGGGAGGCCAAGAAACAGAACCAAATCTGGCAAAATAAGCCTCTGGCCGATTCATGTTTCTAGGCAAGAAATCGGAAACGTTTCTGGTTTTCACCGGTTGGAAGTGATTCTTTGGTTCTAGTTGAGAATCTGGAACGATTGAGCTTGCCAAACGCACAGCCTTCCCTCTCACGCACACGATTCCACTTGTTCCCTAGGCTTCCGCGAAATTCTGGGTCCAATTTGATGTGTTTAATTCATGTGATGTAAGTAAGTTAGACCAATCTCCAATCTTTGTGATAGAGATATTAGGAGGCCTTGCCAACAGGCAGAGTTGAGAAAAAAGAAAGAATCCAGCTCACGTCATAAGAAAAACAGTGAAAGAGATTTGGTTGGAGCGATTATATTGATATACTATATATATATACTCCCTCCATTTTAAATTATAAATTGTCCTATGTTTTAGATAAATGCTATGCGCTGTACATCTAGAAAGAACAAGATGATTTATAATTTGAAACGGGCGAAGTACTAGAGAAGGGTATCCCGTGCCAATGCAGCAATAAAAAGGTTACTCCTGGCACTCTACAGCATGTACCCTACCACAGCAAGAATTGTGCCGGTCCCCAACAAACAGCCAAAGACTAGCGGTTGACGTAGTGGTCGACGAAGACAAGGAGCACCAATGGAATAGCAGCCAGAAGCGCCAGCAGGGGAAAAGCGAGAGCGACACCAGTAGTGCCGAACTCGATGATTCCTCCTCCAACTCTAGGCTGAAGTGGGATTGCCAGACGGCTCAAGCTTGACAGAACTGCAAGTAACAGGATGAACATAGCGGTCCTGAGGTACAAGCCATAGTGATCTGTCCCCATGAAAGCCGCATAGAGCCCGGTCATTAGCGTGAACCCCGCGGCAGCAACGATCCGGAAGGTGAAGGTGAAGTCAAGCGGTGAGCTCTGCTCTCGGGTTTGACACGCCGAGAACAGCTTCACCGCAAAGCACAGGACAATTGTGACGGCCTCCGGGAAGAAGGAGAGCACGACGAAGCCGTCCAGGAACTCCACCGAGACGACCAGCGCCATCACCGCCAGAGCGGCCAGCACAGCACTCCTGAGCCTCTCGACGACTCCGACGAGAACCTTCAGCATGTCGTCTGGGAGAAGCGCCAGCGGCATGGCGCACACCATCATAGCGATCAGGGAGAGCGTCGAGGTGGCGTAGCACGCAGCGAGGTCCAGCGGCGGGTCACGCTTCACCTGATGATTATTACTGCCAGTGCCAGGGGTCTTCAGGTAGCTAAAGGCGACACCCCCCTGAAGAGTGAAGGAGACAATGGTGCCAACGGTGGCCATATCAAAGGTGACCTTCATGGCCGCGTCGTACCTTTTTCCAAGCTCCGAGTCCGAGCTGGGCTCCTCCAGCATCCATGCTCCAGTGCTCACGGCCACACCGACAAGCAACACCACCGGCCCGAGAAGAACTGACAGTAACATGTTGCTTCGGTTCGCCACGATGAGGAGGATTGTGTCAGCCACGATTAGCATCACGCCGGTGACTGCGACGAGGATGGTGAGAACCCAGCACCAGGCACGGCCCCGCCGGCTATACTGGTACACGAAGAACTCAGACATCATTAGGACCACAGCACACAAGAAGGTCATGAATATGAATAATCCCTCGTCGACGAGGAGGCTGCTGAGGCGAGCTTTGCTGTGGCTTGTGGTCGAGTAAAGGGGCTTCATGTCCTTGTAGCTTGATAGCGCCACCGTGACGAACACCATGATAGCCGACAGGACCGTCTGATAAAAAGTTTTTATTCGGTCAGATTCTGATTTCACCAGGTCAGATGGGGGGTTCTCAACGATCGATCCATTTCCAGTGCGTGGTTCCTCTTCGATGTCCACGGACATGGATTCCTGCACAGCACGACCGCAAAAGGAGATCAAAGTTCCCTAAGGCTGACGGGGGAGGGGGGTACAAATCTGTAATGTAAAGGATTTCCATTACCCTGGCACAACCAAACAATCATGCCCCACGTTGGACTCTGGGTTCAAAGTGCAGAAATGAAAGAAACAAAACTTTCTAAGGTTTGCTATATGTTTGAGAATATACAAGCAGCACATGAAAAGTACTAGGAGATAATACTTGCATAATGATGGTGAAAAATTCAACAACTAAAACAGATCTAGAAATCCACAACAAAATCCTAGAAAGCACCCGCACAGATCACATGGTAGTTTACCCGAAGTGGCTGTTCCATTTCTGCAGCCATGCTCCTATGGCCAACAGAGACCGGATGCAGCTCAGCCTCCACACCAGCTGGAAGAGGAAGATGGAGGGCGCTCCTGAACGAGATACAGTGAATATAGTACCTAGAGCTACAAAACCAGAGAAATCTGGTGCCGCTGAATATAGTACCGGGGGAGTAGACTCAGAGTCTTTCAACAAATAATAACAAACACCAAAACAAGAGTCAGTCTGAATTTTCATTTGACCAGCACAGTGAATCAGTGCTGACTGTTGACTGTTGACCAGCACAGTGAAATATGTCTGGATGGCTTTGCATGTCTCCAGGAGAGACGTTCCTCTGCAGGACAGCAAGAGTACTACGATCTGTTCGGAAAAGGTTACTTAAATCATTTCAGAGCACAGATATCTCAAGAATTTCCATCTCCCTCAAAAAAGTCTTAATCGTTTTTGTTATCATAATTTCTTCGTGATCTACATGTATTTCTCTATGAAACAAAAAAGAAAACAGAACAGATAGATACATTTGGTACAGGAACTGTAAACTTTCAGATTGCAAGGTGAAAGGAAAAATATAGTAATGACGAGTAGAGCCTAACCCAACTACTGAAATTGTACTTGCAATTCCTTTCTTTTTGTCAGGACCTTTTTCTTTTGGGCATCTGCAGTCAGTAAATCGAAGTGTGATTGTGTGAAGAATGTTTGCCAGCATTTTCGCCACATTATCTACCTGGCAATTAGCAAGGCCTCAATCCTATGAAGCACAGAGCACTATGCGAGGGAAACAAAACTCCAGCGACAAACTTAGAATAAGATCATAACAGAAAACGCCAAAGCCCACAGCAATAAATCTGCTCATAACAGTGATAGTAGAGGAAACCAATCATGAAGACTTTTCAGTCGTCAAAATTCATACAACTCAATACTGCTTGTCAATGAATATTATTCTTTCCAAAATTTTGGTTTAACATCAAAAAAGGTGTATGATATATTCTATCATTTCAAACTGAAATACATGGCATTTCTGCAGTACATACAGACATACAGCTTTACAATTCCAGAACAAATAGAAAAGCCAGAACAAAGAGTGAAAACCAGAATAGAACTATGAACTATGGCTGAGAGGGGCATATGAATTACCAGCTGGCTGTTAGAGCTAGTTATTTTGTTCCTCTGGAAAGATTGGCGTCTGCAACTGTTCCAACTGTTCTTGTTGTGGCAGCTGCTCTGCTTGCTCTGGGGCAGTTGGTGATTTCAACTGGTCAAGCGGTAGTGATGGCAATGGGGCTTCTAACAAGTCTTGCCCCTCTTGCTGAGGCAACAATGGTCGCAACTCATCCTGTGGCTGTGGTGGTGACAATAGAGACTGTGGTGGTTGTGAGTGCTGGTGTTGATCATCTTGCCAAACCCAAACAATATCCTTCAGTGCTGGCCTTATCTCCTCTTTCACTAGCTTTTGATACTCCACGGTGTCCCCGTTGGTCTTCTTCAACTCAACTAAGAGCAAAGAAGGGGCAACCTCAAAAATCTCAGCATCGAGCTCAAGCACACCCTTCTTTCCTTCCTTTGGAGCTGCCAACTTCAAGATCCCATTTTCTTTCTTCTTGACCATTAGCTTTAAGCGTTTGGAGAGCTCCTTCAGCTTTGTAAATACTGTTGCTACAGGCTGCCTGGTAGTAAATCTCTCTTCCCTGCGACCATACTTATCCTCAAAAAACCCAGAGAGATTAAAACCTGTTGAGAGAGAGATGATGTCAAATGCATTCAAGTTTGGGAGGCTTAATGGCCCTTGATTTCCCTCGGACGTACTGCACTCTGTTGAGCCAGAAGTTGGACCTTCGCCTGTACAAGTATTCTCACTTGTTTCGGCCTCATTTTCCTTTGCATGTACTTCAACCGGTTTTCTGTACCAAGCACTCCTCTTTATCCTCGCGATAGAAATTCTAGTGCTTGGATCTGGATCGAGGATTTTATATAGCAGATCCTTCAGCTCAGTTGAGAAAATACGAGGGCATCTAAACTCGGCTCTGGAAATCTTCCTGTACATCTCCATCAAATTTGTGTCATGGAAAGGAAGGTAACCAGCCACAAGCACAAAAAGAATTACTCCACAAGACCATATATCTGCCTTCGCACCATCATAACCTTTTCTGCTCAGCACTTCAGGAGCAACATAAGCTGGAGTTCCACATGTAGTATGCAGGAGACCATCTTGCCTCTTGGACTCAGCTAGAGCACTTAGACCAAAATCTGAGACTTTAAGGTTTTCATTCTCATCAAGTAGAAGGTTTTCAGGCTTCAAGTCACGGTGATAGACACCTCGACTGTGACAATAATCAACAGCACTGATCAATTGGTGGAAATATTTCCTCGCAGCATCCTCACTGAGCTTTCCCCCCTTAGCAATTTTGTTGAAAAGCTCACCACCTTTAGCGTACTCCAAAACAAAATAAATCTTGCTCTTGCTAGCCATAACCTCAAAAAGCTGAAGAACATTTGGATGCTTCACTAACCTCATTATTGAAATCTCCCTCTTTATCTGCTCCATGAGCCCAACCTTCATGACCTTGTCCTTGTTAATCATCTTTATGGCAACAGCTTGGTTAGTAGTAAGATTACGAGCATAAAAGACCTTTGCAAAGGTTCCTTGTCCCAGCTGTTTACCGATTTCATAACGTCCCATCAAAATTGTCCTCCTCCCATCCATCGTATCAAACTATGCAACGACGGTATAATGAAGCAGAAGCACCACACCACTTATGAAATGAAAGAATGTAGACGATTTTAACCGTCGTCTCCACGGTGATGGCCAACAAATATAAAGGCCTTCAATCTACTGTGCTTTAAATCACTGAAAAGAAGAACAGTATCAGCATGAAGCCCATGCTCATGAGAAGCCAACAATATCTGCTTGAACAGAGGTCGAATCTTGTTTGCGCAAAAGATTTTCCTGCTGCTTTGCAAGCACATTTTTCAGCATTCCCAAGTCTTCTTCCTCGACGGTCTACAAGTTTAAAACTGCCAATAGGAACAATTTGATTAGGGTATGTAGACATTGATGTAGTGACAATCATGATTTCTGGTCAGATGTTAAACAGGTACTTTACTGACTAGGGAACATCAGATGAACTTCATTGCATTATGGCTCTACCACCAAAATTGCATTATAGGGGTTAAAAGTCTTGAAGACCACGTATGATCTAATCAGCTCAGCCGATTTAAACAACTATTACATGTTTCAGACACTTACCATCAGCCACAATAGCCATGGTCATAAAATGCTCCAGTTTTAGTTTTCTTATGAAACAATACCAGTAATCCTCCCCAATTCTATGTCGTAGCAACACAAAGCTGACTTCTAGCAAATCAAGATAAATCTAAAGTTGAAACTTTAAAATGCACTTGGTCCTTGATAGAAAGACCTATGTCTTCAACTGAGGTCGATGACGCGCGATCTAAAGAGGAAGGATACCCCAGTCCAATCGGGGCAAACCCTGGGATAAATGGATTAGATTGCTACTCCGCTCCGCGCGCCAGGCGGCAACAGCACAGGATGAAATGACGGAAGGAGGTACGATTTGGACCAGGTTTGCTCGTCGCTCACAGCATGTATCAAAAATAAGATCGCGCACAGCTAAACTCGTTCCTAGAACAACGATTCCATCCCAGCAGGTTAGGGTTGCTTACCAGCAAAGCAGAGGAACTGAAATGACGAATCCGGATGGATCTCGACTCCCATCCCTATGTAAACCAACCACCAGCACCGCCAGCCTGGCTCGCCTGCTCCACGGGGCGGAGCTCGATCCCGCGAGGAAGGAGCAACGGCAGAAGATAAATTTGGTCCCGAATGGCCGAGTCGTTGAGCTCCCTGGCAGCAACAGTAGGTGCTCGATTAGTAGTTGGGACTTGGGGTTGCTGTGCGGTCTAGAGGACGCTGGGAAGCCTGGGCCCTCAGATGAGAAGCCCTCGGGATCTTCTTGTGATTCCGGCCCTGGGCACAGGACGCGTTTGTTTTGGCGGCGCGCGGAGCGCTTCCGCGACGGCGACGCAAGTGGGCGGCCGTGGTCGTCGATGCCCACCGTCGTGGTGACGGTTGAGGGAGTGGACGTTTATGCCCCTGGAGGCCTGCCGGGTCGGTGCGTGTCATAGTCAGGCGAGTATCGATTGCTCTGCTCGTGGGGACAGCATGCGCAAGCCACTGTAGCTCCCCCAAGACGGCCGGCCGGCCGGCGAGCCGGAGCCGGTGGATCGGCGCGAGATACTACAACGGCCGTTGACGAGGGGCGGAAAAGCGAGGGATGCGAAGCGACGGAAGAGCACGAGGAGCAGAGAAAACAAAAGGGCGGCAAATGCGATCGAGGCATGAGCTGTCGTGCCGTGGTAGTGCCCACCCGCGCCACCTCAACCTTCACCTCTACTGGACGGACGAGGCGCTGCGCGCTTTTTCCCGTGTCCCGCGGCCGCGACCCGCGAGGCGTATCATAATGGCGCAGCACGGCGCGCTGGCGCCAGCCGGGAGTTGACAGGTGTGCCGGCCGGCGCCTGATTCACGGCCGCCACGCCGCCACGTCCGTGTGCGGTAAGATGGGCCGTCCTCTTTTGGTGGTCAGTTTCAGGTTCCAGCCCTAAACGCAGCAACGATTACGACGCGTCAGCGTTTTGGGCGGGCCGTTGCTAGCTTTTCCGTGGCGTGCTTGGCAAAAAAAAAAAAAACTGTTTGGTGAACACATCCTTTGTTTTAGTGCTAGGACTAGGTAGCGTGCCCGTACGTTGCTACGGGATAGCTAATATTTTATATAAAAACACAAGAATCACATGATAAGATAACAACATTATAAAACTAAATATCGATGTTAAAATGACTTTACAGAGAGCGTGGAGTCGTAAGCTCACAAACTCTATTGTGTTGACCTTTCTATGATGTGGCTAAGGTAATGTTTTATATCGTTAGAAAAAAATGTCCGATATTCATTTCCTTCGTGCACCAATAAATTCTTGAACAAGTTTCACCGTATCTCTATAACATCCTATGGACATTTTGAGTATAAATGTAAATTGGCAAAAAGCATATCATCAAAAATTTACACCAACTGTATTAAGAACTCTAAAATTCAGATAAAAATTTTCAGAGTAAACTTCAAAAACATATACTCCCTCCATATAGGATTTAGAACTCGTTTTAGATAAGGTTTGGGTCAAACATTGAGAATATAAATTATCAATAACTTTTAAATTATTGAGTTTGCAAATGTGAAAATTATATAATAGATTTGTCTTGAAAAATACTTTCATAAAAGATACATATATTGATATATATATATATATATATATATATATATATCATTTGTTTTCTAATTTTTTATATAAAAATAAGAGGTCAAAATTATGTTTTGGAGACCGTGTCATTATCTTAAACGACTTCTAGGTGCTCTAGGTAAGGTTGGCATAGCACCTCGAGGGACTCTACCACATTCCAGTCAAATTTGCAGTGCTGACGATGTGTAGCCAGAAAATAGAACATATAACAAAATTTGTTTTTTCACCTGTGACACTTCCCTGTCCTGAAGTAAGAACAACAAGCTAGTACTACGTCTATAATTAACTTATTGACCAAACAGTTTTGAACATGTAAGAACATATATATTTTTGGCACATTAAGGTTAGGTTGTCAAGAAGAAATAGTGCCTACCTAGTAAGAGGTCCTAAGCAAAACAGGGCATTGCTATTCTGCTTTGAGCATAAATCCCTCTGTATTCTCAAAAATATGTGGAATATGTGTACAATTTTATGAAAGTGGCCAACATTTGTGTTGCAATGGGAAAATATGTCATTTATGTTCCAAAATATACCACTTGAATGCATTTATCACAATTTCTAGATCAAATTGTCCCATCTTCTTCCTCATTCCCTTCCCTCTTTCCTGTTTTGTACAGGCTAGTCACCGCGGGATGCTTGTCCGTGCATAGGTCACCGTCCGACCGTGTGCTTAAGCTTGATGGCCCATGCTTTTGCACTCCTCCGCAGCCATCGTTGCTGTTAAGGCACTCTCAGTTTTCATGTCTGAAAAAATGCAAAGGTCAGCTTAGCGATCGAAGACGAGTACTGAACTGAAGGAAGGAATTGCTCAAGTATAATGTTGTGTTAGGCAGACATGAGGTTCAGTGGAATCCCTGAACCCTGCATAGATCGCTTGAAAAATAAATACATTGCATATTTGTGTCCTAAGAATTCACCATTGATTTGATTGTTTCACTTGTTTCATTCTGGTAGAAGAGTGGGCATCCAATGCTTAATGCCAAATTATAAATACATCCAATCTATACTTAAAAAAACAAAGAGATCATCTACTATTTTCGAATTTCATGAACATTCTAGATGATGGTTTCTCAGTGTCAATCACAAGGGGCCATAAAGATGTGAGCATTTTATTTCTTCCAAACTTGAAAGCCTAAAAGTATTGAGAAAGAAAATGTAATACAGCTAAGCCAAAATGAAACTAAAACCTTCCAGCCTAAAGTCAAATTGAGTTTGAAAATGAAACAATGCATGACGAAATTACCTAATCACCGGAATCATTATAAGTGCTTCAAAAATCACCGAGGCTCCTAATCCCCTGATGCCACTCCTCGACCTTGCCCATCGTGCTCTCTAACGCGTCGTGGTCACTGGAATCAGTTTGAGTGCTTCAAAAATCATCGTGACTGCTAGTTACCTGATGCCAAATGTTGTGCATGAGATGCAGCATGAGACAAAGAGGAGGAGAACCTGCACAAAACACAGAAAATAAAATCAGAACACAACTACTCATTTCCACACCGTCAAGAAAGAATGAAATCATTCAACACACAAAGAAATTTGGAGCCCTGAATCTAAATTGAGAAGCAGAGCTTTGGAAAAAAATTAGAAGCCCTAAAACTAAAATTAACCAAATCATCTACTGATAGTTGCTAGTTGGCGGCGGCCAACGGCCTTGTTCCTGCACACGTAGGCATGTGCTCACTGCACTCCAGTCCCTGACATGTCTTGTATTTTCATGAAACATAGGCATTCAAAAACCTAGTACAAGTAGGGTAATAATTCAATTGGACCCATGTTTTTTGTTGAAAAAAAAAACTGGACCCATGTTTAAATTTTGAGATGAATAAAAGCGTGCAACAAGAATTATAAGGCTTAAGTACTTCATCCAACAGAGTTCGAACCTTTTACGGTCTTGTTATGTGAGTATATTTTGCTATTCTAGACACATATTGCTCCCAATCAAGAGGAGGCACCACTTGATGTGATGTAAATGGGTATCTGAAAACCAAAGGAAAAAAAAGAATATGACAATAGCCAGTGTTGACAGGAGGTAAAGATTAACATAACTGCAAAATTAAAGGTGTGAGAAGATGCAGGTTTTCTTCCTTTCCAATGAACTCTAGAACTTGGACAATCTAGGAAGTGAAGAATGGTGTCAGACTTTAAAACCTGAGTTCTGAATTCTGAGTAACTAAAAACTTAGCAAATCATCTATCCTATATTGTGGGATGCAGAGAGGGAGATAATGCTGGGGAGAGAACAAACACACTGCTATTGAGATAAGTGCACATAGCAGCCCGATTTCTCCAAATTGGTTGTGGTTCAATGCAACACTTTGTAGAGCTTGAATTTTCACCTCTGAACCTGCATGCAGGTGTCAAGAATGTGCAAGATATGTATGGTGGTTACCTTGATTATTTCTTTCATTCTGAGGAGCCACAACGAGCAACCAAAGTAAAAGGATCCACTTTTGACTGCAACTTGACGAAACCCAAAAACTATGCCCATCCAATTTGATAGCTGAAAGTGAAGATTCCCATTTTTATATTGTTCACAAATCAACATCTAAGCTGAACCATTCGTGCCTAACTGCAGTATAAAAAGGTTCGATTCCTCAATGTATTCTTTCACAGACATGGTTGCATAACTGCACTAAAAAATCATAACTGACACAAGCCATCAAGGCACTCTAACAATTCTGCAGTGCTAGGTCTCAGAAAACTTTGGTAACTGAGATAAGGGCTAGGAATATTCAGAGCAAAGCAGATCAAAAGAACAAAGAACTGCAGCATGCATACAGTAAATGACATTGGGGTGTGCACATATATTGCTGCTAATCTCTAAAAGCGGTCAAAACAGATACAATAAAGAACATTGGGTGTGCACATGTACGGCTTATAATATTTGAAAGGGATCAAACTATCAAAGTTAGTAGCACCTAGATCCGAATACAATACCTATTGAGTTGCTTGACGAAGGCTCGAGTTAGGGCACTGGCCAGTCCTTGCCGGCCAGGGCTGGAGTCGTTCCTCACCAACCGGCTGTGCGGTGGCATGGCAGGCAAAGCGGGCCAGGTGGACTCGGGCAGCAGCGAAGCCCGAGATGGCGAGGGCGGGTTGGAGCAACATCCAGTCCTCGCCAAGTTCTTGCTGCCATGGTCGCCTTCCACGACGACGAGCGGATAGGACGACATGCTCATCGCGAGCGCATGGTGAGGACAACGACGCTGGTGCAACGAGCGTGCTGCAGGCATAAGGGGGCGCAAAGCGAGGACTGCGGGCGAGAGGGATTGGTCTTGCCTTTGCGGGGCACCGCATGATTTGGCGTGGGATTATCAGGCGACGTGCGAGGACGGGGACCGGTGACATGTGCGGCCGCAGGTTGCGGGGATGGGCAGCGGCGTGCTCGGCGGCGGACCTGCGTGATTGGAGCAGGATCTTGGGAGGAGATGAGGTGGAATTGGAGGAGATGGTCGCAGGAGCGGATCTTGCGGATGGCGATTTCCTTTTCTGAGCTAGCTATACCACGGGGGAAACGAGGTGAAAGGTCGCAGGGGCAGACCGACGAAGCAGGACGATAGATTGTTGCACGAAAATTTGTCTACACTTTAGTCTTTTAGTCGTAGGAGAATTACGATTGTTTGGGTTAAGCGGTTTAGATGGGTTCATGTGCTGCACTGCTGCTAGGCTTGCACCCCGGACTGTACATCAACAGTTTGATTAGAGAAAACATCGCCACAGGAGGGCCACTGCCGCAACAAAGCGACTGCAGTCATTGAGCTTCCAAAGCTTCGCCAATCACTTCTCGCTTGCCTAGCCTAGCGACGGTGGCACTCAGGCTTTGTTTAGTTCGTAAAATTTTTTGTTTTTAGCTACTGTAGCATTTCGTTTTTATTTGACAAACATTGTCCAATCACAAAGTAACTAGACTCAAAAGATTCATCTCACAAATTACATGTAAATTGTGCAGTTAGTTTTATTTTCGTCTATATTTAATGCTCCATACATGCGACTAAAAATTCGATGTGACGGAGAATCTTGAAAAATTTTGCGAACTACATAAGCCCTCAATACTCGCGGACTCGTAAAACAGAGCACCAGATTTGCCCTGACCGATGACGTTCGGGCGGGCGTTCGGCAGTGTCAGGCTGGAGCCGAGCCTGCCTGCGTCCACGACACCAATCTCCAGCTTCTGCCTTCTGGTACATCATCGCAATTCGCAACGCCTTTGTCCTTGCTGCCAGTGTACGCCTCGGTCTGACTGCCGGCCGAAAAATGGCCATTCAAGAGGACGAGAGGAAAGAGCAGCACGGCCAATGAGCATCTCTAACAGTTTTGTATTTAGAGTTTGTTTTTTTATAATTGGTCAATGAGCATTTCCAACGGTTTTACAATATTTTGATAAAAATATTGTATTTATCATAAAGTTTAAGAATAAAAATATAGTAGTTTTCTGCAGAATGAGCCCAACCCATGTTAAACTGTAGAGGTGGTCCGGTCTGTGTTGGTTTCCCGCGTTGAGCGGAACAGCCCAACTGCAAGATAGGCCGACCTGATTTTGGGCGCTTTTCGGCTTTCGTCTTTCGAAATGGGTGATCTGAAGGCCCGAATCAAGGTCATGGTCTTGTTCTTGGGCTCAATCTGCGGACAATGACCAATGTGGACCGATACACTTGACTACCAGGCGAGGGCTTTTTTTTTTTGGTTTGGAAACTAGTAGGAACGGGCTTGGTTGACAGGTTCTTGCTTTTGTCTCATCGTCTCTAAAAAGGAAAAAAAATCAATTTTACCTTGCTTAACCATTTATTTCACCTCCCTAATCCGATTATAAGTGATTTTCAAATGTAGTTTTGTCTTATACTTTTAAATTTATTTTGGCTAAATACTTAAAAAATCATAAATATAAAATTACATTTTCTTGAACTCCGCATGAATATCTACATAGTAAACATATATAATATAATATGGTTTAGTATAAATTTTTTGTTGTAGCTTTAGATATATATACTTTTTTATAATTAATTCATAACTACAGTTTTCTATGGTCCAATTTGTGGTGAAATTTTTATGATGTTTTAATTATTGTATGCTTTAACTGTAGCAAAAAAATAAAAAAATCACACTTGTTTCTATTTTCAAACACTTTTAACTATTTTAAAACTATGTAACAAGCATAAGCTAAATAAATCCGTAACTCATTTATAAATAATCTAATGAGCATGAAATTTTACTACAGTTCAATCATGTATAGCCTACCATAAAAATTTCGGTATCTTAAGTCCCAAAAAGAATGCAAAGATCGACTAATTATAGACTAAAAAAAGATATCAATGTTTATGATACCAAACAAACACCGTTAGATAAGTTACGAAATGTATTTTCATACTAAATTATTTTTGAGCCATAAATGTGAATGTCACTGCTAGAAATTTGGTCAGACATGAATCACTCTACGGGGCACATAATCCATAGTTACATTCTTTTTGGAATAGAGGTAGTACCTAGAGAGTGCGGAAGTGTTCGATACAACGACGATATAAGCACTACATTTTGCTACAAAGTTCACCAGAAATTTTTGTAACAAGATTCGGATTCGAAACACAACATAAGGAAAAGAAAAAAGAAAAGATCGAGTATCAACACTTTGAACAGATTATACGGACACGTGCAAGAGTGGGCCGCAGCAGCTCTCGTCTCAGGCGCTCCGCGCTCGCCCCTCCCTCCTCGATCCAGCACGCGCTGACGCGCCGTACGCCCGCCATGCCTCCGCGCTCGTGGTAGGGCCGTGCGAATTCCAGCGCGCGGCACGGAAAAAGCCATGCACAGTCTCGGTCTGGGTACCCCACCCCAGCGGACCCAGCCGCGGCAGCCGGTCAGTGTGGTAGGTCGCCACGGTCACCACGCGCGCTGCAGACTGCAGATCCCGCGCGCCCATGCGGGGCGCGCGCGCGCGGAGCGCAGCGCAGCGCAGGCGAGACGAGCCACCCCGCCCCCCGGTGCAATAATGCAGCGTAGGCCCAGCGCCTCCTTCCTGCTCGGACGGCGAGACTGCGCTCTCTCATGGCATGTAGAGGCGGTTGCCGCACTTGCACCTCCACGCCTCCGGGTAGTACTCGGTGGTGACCGGCACGCCCGGCGGCACGGCCACGTGCACCGGGTAGCACGGGCTGCAGTCGCCGCACTTGGACGTGCACCGTGGCGGGTATGACCCCGGACCTTCCGCCAGCAGCCGCCGCCATTGCCCTTGCCCTTGCACGCCCGTGTTGATGTAGCACCCCTGCATGCGCCAGCAGCAAGAAGAATAATCAAGAATCATCAGTGCTGACTCCTGCTGAGGGTACGCCGTCGCCCGTCGCGCGCACGCGTGGAACGTACGTACGCGTATCAGTCGGTAAGGTAAGGTCGCTATCGTGGGTCGGTGGGTGGTGTTGCATTGGCGGATTGCCGTTGCATCGATCGATCGGCAACTTGGGCAGTGACGTATGGTCAAAAGGCCATGGGACCCGGCGGCGTTGAAGGGCTGTCGGACGGACGGACGGCGCTGCGAGCTGGCATCGCCGTGCCTGTGCCTGTGCTGCGATTGCTACTGACTACTGGGAGCTGCAGTGTGCACCCGGCCATGGCGGAGCCGGGTGTGGTTGGCGTGTCCTCTGTCGCTCTCTGTGGGTTTGGATTTGAGGTGCTACTAGCGGCTGGTCCATGGCGGCAACAGCTAATCAAGTCGGTTTGATCTCTGAGCGGTCTAATCGGTGTGCAGTTGATATAGGACAGTAGGTAGCAGAGACGGAGAGGGAGATGGATACGCACCTGGTTATCGCAAGATGCTGCCGCTCGTCCTCGTCCCCATGGTTCTGAAGAAGGAAATGGAGTTACTTTGAGAGTGATCCTCAAATCCAAAGCTAAAGCACGTAAAATGCAGTGAAAAGGAAGATCAGTCCGGTGTGCATGCAGCTGCGTGCAGAAAGAAGACAGCGGCATGACGAATTGAAGCAAGTAGTAGTGAATGAACCTTGGCAAACATGAACCATGGATGAGAAAATGTCACACGAATAACTTTGCAGAGCAGGGTGACCAGAGAGGGAAAAAAAGAAGTTTCCGAAATGCGGCAAACATCTGCGTAAGAGTGAGAACATGTTTCTTGATTCGTTACCTGAACGGAGCAACACAGTACTCCTCCCCCTGCAGGCGCTGGCACTGCAAGCCCAGGACCGAACGCCGCAGAAGCAGATGACGATGGCCACGGCGAAGCAGCATAGCCCCGCCAGCTTTAGCATGGATCTGCCACACCACCTCCATCTCCGCCTCCCCCGGGAGCACTCCATGGCCTTGGACAGCTCCCTTTTTTCAAGCCCCTGCCCTGAAGCCGCAGCAAACTGTAGAGGGGGGAGCTCGGCAGGCAGCCAAATTTAGGAAGCAGAGAGGCACGGCTCGCGCTGCGCACCCTCACTGACTGCTGCCTTGTAAATATAGAACCCCCTGGCCCCTGCGTCGCTCTCCCGCTCGAACGCCACTGTAGCCGAGTCAGATCTCAGCGCGGCTACCTCAGACAGACAACCTGATCGCGTCAAGCTCAATAGATCAGGGAGAGGGAGGCACTGTGCACGACCATACAGACTACAGAAGAGAAGAGCATGCAGAGTGCGTAGCTGCGTAGTACACTGACTCTAGTGCAATCCGGCGACGCCTCACCCGTCACTTCAGGTGTGGAGTAGTTGTTGCCGGCGATTGCTAATCAAGTAGATGGATGTCAATCGGCGCCGGCCAAATGCTACTGCCGCTGCCGGATACTCACTCAAGTCACTCGTCCTCTTTCTACCCGTGGGATCAAAGGAAGGACGGTGGTGGAGCCATGGCCATGGCCATGGCCCATGGAGGAGCTGCTGCATCCATGTGCACCCGTAAAGCCTGCGGTACTTGACAGAAGTTAACACAAACATAGGGGCCCAAGCCCAGCTAGTGGTCCAATAGGGGAGACGCACATAATGGGGGTCTGGTAATGTGGTCGTTCTTGGATCAAGTATGACATAAGCCCTGGTTTATTTGGTGAAATTTTTTGGATTTGACTACTGTATTATTTTTGTTTGTATTTGTTGACACCGTTTTTAGGCACGTGTCCAGAGTGGCAGGATAAGATGACAGTATGTGATTTACGGGATGAGTTGCCGATGAGGATGGTTGCCGATAAAGGAGAGGTTGGACGTGACTAAAGTGATGATGTGTCTGTGCCGATGACTATGATGAGGAGGTCTGCCGATGACCGTGGCGAAAGAGTCTGTCGATGATACAGAGGGGGAGTCTGGAAGCTGCTGATCGGGTTGTGGAAGAGTTTCAGTTTGTCACGAGGGATAACTGAGTTATTTCCTTATTTGTTTAAATCGTTTTGTATGCGGATTCCGTGTAATTTGGAATTCGAATTCTGGTCGTGTTTAGTTATAGCTCTTTGAACAGGGTATAAATATGGACCCTAGTGCTTTGTAATGATCGATCTATCAATCAATCAAACATACGTTTTTACTCATATTCCAGCATCTACTTTTCGACGACTTCGTCATACTTTTTCCTTTTGTTACGAGTTCTTAGGAATTCGTCGACTTAAGCTCGGCGTGTTCTCGAGTTCCGCGTGAGTACCTCTTAGCCGTGACATCCGGGCGCATCGCTGTTGTCAGGACTAAAGTATTCGAGTTATCACCTTTGCCGATAGTAAGGTCAAATCGGCTGGCACGCCTTAACGTTTGAATCGGGTATTAGCCCTTTGTGTTTGCAGATCAGCTTTGCATCAACACATCTTTTGGCACGCCCAGTGGGACCAGAGTCAAGATCAAGATCAACATGTCGATCTCTGACCTCGATCAAGAGAACGTCATCCCCGTGACGGAGGCCAATCTTAAGGATGAGCAGAAGCAAGCTATTGCCCAAGCCATGGAAGAGTTCAAGCAGCAATGCCTTAGGTCTTTCAGTATAAACAGGAGCGGCGAAGTGGTCCAGAAAGACGCACTGCCGGCACCACGGCAGGTTACCTTCGACGCCAATCCTGGCAAGCTTCAAGATATGGTTGACAATGCTATCAACCGAGCTTTGATCAACCAAGCTGGTGTACTGTCTAATACGGTTTTCAATGCCGTGGCAAGAACTTTCAAGGAAGGACAAATCCCACCAAATTATGTGGGCCCCTCTCACCATCAGCCAACAGCACCAGAGGTCACGGCTCCATCAGATACTTTGACGGCTGCAAGTGCACAATCTGCCGTCCCTCCGAATACATCGGGAGCTACTGGTGCACTATCTATGCCGATGACAACCAACCCACAGACTTCAATTGGGCAACATAAACTGACAACGGATATGTTGGCATCGGCAATGTCAGGGTTGACTCTCCCTCCTAACTGGTGGGGTTACGGTATGCCTCCAGAGTTGACACCGGGAACATCACAAATAACTGACATGAGGGGCAAGACTCCTATGACATCGGCACCTCCCAATGCGCCGGTGAACCAGAGTCCTCGGTATACCACAACTACTACTGCAAGGCCTCACACTGGAAATCCTCAAGATTCAATGTTCCAAATGCCTAATGCATCGGCAGATTCAATGTTGATGCAACAGAGGTCTATGGCACAGTCGGGGTATGTCAATTCAATGATGGTACCCAATTACCAATCATCGGCAGCACCTATGCCGATGAACGCCAATAATGGATGGCTTGGACAGCAAGTCTCTCCACAGTCGCCCCAGCAGAGTTATCAGACTACAGGGTTCCAGCAAGGACAGGTCTATCCCGGGTTCCAAGGTCAGGGGATTCCCAACCAGCCAATGAATTTCGGACAACAACTCGGGGGACAACTACTCGGGGGGCAGCAGTTCGGTGGTCCGCAGATTGGTGGTCAAATAATCAACCCAGTGTTCCGTGCAGATCACGTCCCGAACAGACACGTGGAGGTTCGCCACCAAGTGCCACATCCGCAGCCGCCTCATCGGCAGGATGCCGACGCGTATTGGGCCGATAAGATTGCTGAAGTAATGAGGGAACAATTTGGGATAAAACCCAAAGTCAACACGTACTCTTATCGGACACCGTATCCTCCCGCATATGATTTGATCCCGCTTCCACATCGGTATAAGGTACCGGATTTTACCAAGTTTTCCGGGCAGGATGATACGTCAACCATGGAGCATGTCAACAGGTTCATCATTCAATGTGGAGAGGCTGGTAACAGGGACGAATTGAGGGTTCGTCTATTTTCATCATCATTGTCTGGATCGGCCTTTACTTGGTTTATATCATTACCTCCCAACTCAGTGATTACTTGGGCCGATCTGGAGAAACAATTCCACAAATACTTCTTCTCCGGGGTTCATGAGAAGAAGATCACCGACTTGGTCAAGTTGAGACAGCGCAATGATGAATCAGTTGAAGGTTTCGTGCAGAGGATACGGGAAGTTAAGAATAAATGCTACAGTCTGGTTCTAGATGATCGGCAGCTAGCCGATTTGGCTTTCCAGGGTTTATTGCCACACATCAGGGATAAGTATGCTTCTCAGGAGTTTGAAAGCTTAAGTCATTTGGTGCAGAGGATTTCTGATCAAGACATCAAGCCTTTCGAACCCAAAAGAGCATGGAACAAGAAAGTATCGTTTGTTGATGAAGCAACGAGCTCCGATTCTGATGAGGAAACCAGTCATCGGCTTGGCAGAATGGGTCAAAAACAAGAAGCCGATGTCTTGTCCTTTTGGGCAGAAAGAACCAGAAAAGTTCGCTTTCGACACCGCTAAGGCCGATAAGATATTTGATTTTCTACTCCAGGAAGGTCAGATCAAGCTGTCTCCTAATCACGTGATTCCATCAACTGAGGAGTTGAAGAGGATGAGATATTGCAAGTGGCATAATGCAACTTCTCATGACACTAATGAATGCAAAGTGTTCAGACAACAGCTGCAATCGGCAATAGAATCCGGGAGGATCAAGTTTGACAGTTCCAAGACCCAGAAGCCGATGAAGATAGACCAACATCCTTTCCCGACAAACATGTTGGATGCCAAGGGGAAGGCCAAGGTCTTAACATCGGAAACAGCCGAGAAAAGTGCATCGCTAGATCCTCAGCATCAAGTTACTACTGCCGATGCAAAAAGTAAGGGCTTAGTCCAGGAAGGAACCAGTTCGGGTAGGCCCCCTCGGTCTGGTATTGTTATAACTCATAGAAGACCTCGAGAGAACTAGCAGCAACGGGAAGATCGGTATCGGCGCCAGCACGAAGATTATCGACGGGAAGAAGAAAGACGCCGACAGGAGTGGAATCGGCACAGAGATCATTGGAATTGTCCGTTCTTCATCCATTGTTGGGAGGAAAATATCAAGTTTCCTACTGTCAGAGACTGCCCTGAGTGCAACGGTTATGATCGGTACGATAGAACCGATCGGCGTTATTATGATGATGATCGGCGATTTAATGGGCCAATCAGAGGAAGGGCGTCAGTTCATGATCGGCTGGGGGGCAGGCTTAGCGTTCACGATAGGCTTGGTGACCGTGTCCAGTATTTTCCCAGGAACCAGGAAGAGCTCGAGGAGATGGCTAATGCACGGGTTCCCGATGAGTTCATATTTTGCAGAGATGCTAACACGCATCGTATGGAGTCAAGGGAGAACCGACGCCCGGCAGCAAGGCAAAAGCTACTTCCTCCATGGTGTCCTGAAGGATTAACCAAGACACAGAAAAGGAGATTGCAGCGTGAAAGGCAAGAGGAGCTAAGCAAGGGCGAGAACTCTGGAAGTCAGCAGTCGTCAGAAACTAAGAGGGAAGGTCCATCGGCAGGAGTCAACATGGTCTTTATGTTGCCGATGGAGTTTCTTGCACCATCCAGTAATGATGAGTTGGAATTTTCTGATCAGATAGCTCAGCTGGCTCTGGATCCGATGACGGCTATCTTTGAGAAACCTACCGATAACGAGAGACAGCATCTCAAAGCTCTGTTCCTCAAAGGAAGGGTTGATGGGCAGCCAATGACCAAAATCCTAGTTGATGGTGGGGCTGCTATTAATATTATGCCGTACGCAGTGTATCGGAAGCTTGGGAAAGGAGATCAGGATTTGACCAAGACCGATATGATGCTCAAGGATTTTGAAGGAAACGTGTCTCCAGTCAAGGGGGCGATATGTGTGGAGTTGACCATCGGCAGCAAAACCTTGCCGACAACTTTCTTCGTGATCAGCGGAAAGGGTGCTTACAATTTATTGTTGGGAAGAGATTGGATTCATGCCAATTGTTGCATCCCATCTACAATGCACCAATGCTTGGTTCAGTGGGTAGGTGACAAGATTGAGATTGTCCCAGGAGATTCTTCTTATGTTATTGCATCGGCAGAGGCGGATACCTATGAAAGGACTAGGTGCATTTCAGGGGAAGTTTGGGAGAAAGATTTTCTCAAAGTTGCCGATTACGAGATTCCACCGATCCAAGCAGTCGGTTCTGACGACGGTTTTTAATGGATAGATTCGCCGATGATGGAAAATTGGGTCAGGGGTTCACATCGGCCGATGATTTGGTAGAAGTAGATATAGGTAGTGGTGATAAGCCTAGACCTACTTTTATTAGTGCTAAATTAGATCCTGACTGTAAGCAACAATTAACTGATTTGTTAAAGGAATATAAAGATTGCTTTGCTTGGGATTACACCGAGATGCCTGGTTTAGACCGATCAATTGTTGAGCATCGGTTACCCATCAAGTCTGGATTTCGGCCACATCAGCAACCGGCTCGACGATGTAATCCTAACATTCTACCTGATATTAAGGCTGAAATCACCAAACTCATTGAGGCTAAGTTTATTCGGCAGTGTCGGTATGCCGAATGGATTTCCAATGTTGTTCCGGTTTACAAGAAAAACGGGAAGCTTCGGGTGTGCATTGATTTCAGGAATCTCAATAAAGCTACGCCGATGGATGGATACGCAATGCCTATTGCCGATCTGTTGGTTGATGCTGCGGCTGGTCATCGGGTCATCAGCTTTATGGACGGCAATGCAGGATACAATCAAATATTCATGGCAGAAGAAGATATTCCAAAAACCGCATTTAGGTGTCCTGGTCATGTTGGGTTATTTGAATGGATAGTTATGACCTTCGGGTTAAAAAATGCTGGTGCTACTTATCAAAGGGCCATGAATTTTATATTCCATGAGTTCATCGGCAAGCTGGTGGAGATTTATATTGATGATGTGGTGGTCAAGTCTGGAGATTTCTCAAAGCATCTTGCCGATTTACGAAAAGTGTTAGAGTGCACAAGGAAGCATGGATTGAAGATGAATCCCAACAAGTGTGCATTTGGTGTATCGGCAGGGCAGTTTCTTGGTTTCATGGTACATCAAAGGGGGATTGAAATTAGTCGAAGATCTATTGATGCCATCAATAAGATAGTGGCCCCCACCAACAAGACTGAGCTCCAGTCCTTGATCGGCAAGGTAAATTTTATCAAGAGATTTATATCCAATCTGTCTGGTAAGATTCGTGCTTTCAGTCCTCTTCTTAAATTGAAAGCCGATCAAGAATTTATTTGGGGAAAAGAACAGCAGTTGGCTCTGGATGAAATCAAGAATTATTTAGTAAATCCTCCAGTTCTAGTTCCACCTCAGCAGGGAAAGCCCCTCAGATTGTATTTGTCTACCGATGGGACGGTTATCGGTTCGGCTTTGATTCAAGAATTTGAAGGGAAAGAGCGTGCAATTTATTACTTAAGCAGGAGATTAATTGATGCTGAGACCAGGTATTCGGCCATTGAGAAATTATGCTTATGCTTATATTTTTCGTGTGTTAAATTGAGGCACTATTTACTATCGGCCGAATGCACTGTTGTTTGCAAAGATGATGTGGTCCGATACATGCTATCGATGCCGATTATGAGTGGCAGGATCGGTAAATGGATTTTAGCACTGTCAGAGTTCGATCTGCGTTACGAATCGGCTAAGGCAGTTAAAGGACAGGTTATGGCCGACTTTGTGACTCAGCATTGCGGTGTAGTGGAGGCCTTGGAAATTGTGCCCTGGACACTTTTCTTTGATGGATCTACATGTGACCGGGGGGCAGGAATCGGCATTGTATTAGTTTCCCCTAAGGGCAGGAAGTATGAATTTTCCTTGCCGATTGTTGCTACATCAACAAATAATCAGGCTGAGTATCAAGCTCTGATCAAAGGATTGGAGTTGTTAAGAGAAATTCGTGCTGATGCTGTCGAAATTTTTGGAGATTCTATGTTGGTTATAAATCAATTGGCCGGGAGCTATGAATGCCGAAGTGAAGCTCTCGTAACTCATTTCGAGAAAAGCATGCGACTGTTGAAAGAATTCAAAGATTTCCGATTAGAGCATATTCCTCGATTGCATAATGAAGAGGCCAATCGGTTGGCTCAGCATGCCTCGGGGTATCAGCCTATGATTAATGCAATATCGACAATCGGTGCCGATGATTGGAGGAAGGAAATTATTGATTATCTAAAGGATCCATCCAAGAAAGTTGAAAGACGAGTTCGATTTCAAGCAACCAAATATGTGCTCCTCGAAGATGAACTGTATTATCGAACTATTGATGGAATTCTTCTCCGATGTTTGGGTGATGATGAAGCTAGGAGTTTGATGGGAGAAATCCATGAAGGGGTATGTGGAGCACATCAGTCGACTTTCAAAATGAAATGGATGATTAGAAGGAATGGATATTTTTGGCCGACTATACTTGAGGATTGCTTTAAGTATTTCATGGGATGTCAAGGTTGTCAAAAGTTTGGTAACATTCAAAGAGCGCCCGCATCGGCTATGAATTCTATTATCAAGCCTTGGCCGTTTCGGGGTTGGGCTATCGATCTGATCGGCCAGATTTATCCACCATCTAGTAAGGGGCATAAATTTATTTTGGTTGCCACTGATTATTTCACTAAATGGGTTGAAGCTATTCCTTTGAAGAAGGTCACCTCGGCCAATATGATTGATTTTGTGAAGGAACACATTATTTACCGATTTGGGATTCCTCAGACAATTACTACCGATCAGGGCACTATGTTCACATCGGGGGAGTTTGATGAATTCGCAATCGGTATGGGGATTAAAGTATTGAATTCTTCTCCTTATTATGCTCAAGCCAATGGGCAGGCCGAAGCATCTAACAAAGGGATTATCAAGCTTATTAAACGAAAGATTGAAGAAAATCCTAAGCGGTGGCATACATTGTTAAATGAAGCACTGTGGTCTTATCGAATGGCTTGTCATGGATCAACCAAGGTGTCACCCTATCAATTGGTGTATGGACATGATGCAGTGTTGCCCTGGGAGATTAAGGCCGGATCCAGGCGATTATCTTTTCAAGATCGGTTAACCGCCGATAATTATGCTACTTTGATGACCGATGAGTTGGATGATCTAGCAGGGCATCGGTTAAAAGCTTTAATGAGTATAGAAGAAAATAAGAGGAGAGTTGCTAGATGGTATGATAAAAAAGTGAAGGCTAAGGAGTTTGTCGATGGGGATTTGGTATGGAAATTGATTTTGCCAGTCGGGACTAAAAGTGCGAAGTTTGGAAAGTGGTCTCCTAATTGGGAAGGTCCTTATCGGATAAGTCGATCGGCTCCTGGTAATGCCTATATTCTAGAAACTCTCGAAGGAGTTGAATTTCCTAGAGCATTAAATGGCAAATATTTAAAGAAGTACTACCCCAGCATATGGGTCGATGCATAAAAGTTTAAATGCCAATAACACTCCTATCGGCTGGATTCAAATGTTTTGGGGCTTAGTGTTTCAAAAGATGCCGATAACAGTCCTATCGGCTAGACTAAAAGCTGAGGAAGCAGGAAAGCACAGATATGATGCCGATGAAAGCTTTATGTGTTAAGCAGTGCCTGGATTGCCGATATAGCGCGCAACCGGATTTGGTTGGCTGCTTCTATCTCCTTAATGTCATCATCGGCAGAACCTTCTATCGGCTTCAGCTTCTTCTTCAGTTGAAGTGCCTTGCGACCATGAACATTTCGCTCGTGCTCAAGAAGCCTGATGGTCTCTGGCAATTGGCTCTCTTCCTGTTGGGCTTGGGATAAGGCGTTCTCCACTTCCTTGAGTTCCACCAACAGGGATTCTCTTCTTGCCGATAGATCGGATATCTTCTGCTTCAGCGCATCTCCTGAAGATCTCAGGATACCGATGTTCTTGTGCTTCTCATCGGTCAGGAGTTTCTCTTTCCTCATTTCATCGAAGAGTTGAGTCTGAGCGGCTCTATCGGCAAGACGCCGAGAAGCTCTCTGGTACTGCAGCTGGCGACTCTCCAGATGAGCGGCTTGGAACAGGATTTCTTCGACGTCGGCTGGGATTTGGCCTCTCAGAGTTCTGAACAGGGTCTAGGTAGGGTCGGAGTCATCGACCAAATGCGCTGTATCCTGGTGAAGGAGAACTGACAATTCTTCCAGCCTGGCCCTGATCTCTGCCGATGTAATGCCAACTGTCTGAGAAGAGCTTGCTTCTTCGCCTTCTTCTTCAGAGAGATCGATGGCGAAGGAAAACAGGCTATCGGGAGAATCTTGTTCCTGGGAGGGAAAGCAAGGTTAGCTCATATTCGGAGAATCGGCAAATAATGCTGACGGTAAATAGTGACTTACTTGCTTCAAGGTGATCTCTTGCCTTGGACTGGGAGGTGCTGACGGAGCTGCGGGCTGATCGGCCAAAGATGCCGATGGAACTACAGGTTGATCGGCTAAGGTTGCCGATGGGACGATATCGACTGAAAGAAGACAAGAAAGGTTATGAGACTAAATGAGAATAAGTTCATCGGCAATGGTATTGTTAAAGTATGTTACCTGGAGGAGGAACAACGGTTGTCTGAATCGGGAGAACCGCCGATGATATAATTGGACCCACCGGACCAGTTGTTTGTTCACCCACATCAACTGATGTACCTTCTGTTTGAGGCTCTTCCTGCTGGGATTCTTCCATCTGTGGTGCTTCCTGCATTGGTTGGGGAGATGGTGCTTGCTGTGTCTGGACTTCTGGAGAAGAAGGAGAAGACTCCACTGGGATTGGAGATACCGGAGGAAGAGGGGGAGTTGCCACTTTTTGGCGTTTCGTTTCAGCCCTGGTGCTCTTGACACCCTTCCTCTTTGGCTGGTTGGACTGGGTGGCATCGGCACCTTGACGTGTGACCTTTGCCGATGCACTGGTTTGCTGCAATAACGAACAAGGGTTTATAAGTATAAATAAAGCCGATATAAAGATAGTCAGCGTAAAAGATAAAGATTTGACAAATTGCCTTGAAAGCCCGCACCAGAGTGGGAGCAGCTACCGTTGGTGATGTCTGGGTTCTCCTGGTGGTGACTTTCCTGAGGCGCACACCCCGATGCACGATGGAAGCCAGAGTGGGAGCATTGTGGCCGATTGAGGAAATCGGGCCTGATGGAAACAAGTCGATCGGTTTGCCACTCCTGCGAACCGATGAGGGGATGTTATCAACCTGCAAAAGGAATACAAGGGTAAGCTACTGATGGAAATAATGTTGAAAAAATGAAACATCGGTTGGAGATACTTAAAGTGTCATCGGGAATTTCGTATTCGGAGTCGATCATGCCGCGGTATGAAAGGGCCGATCTGCAGAATAGATGCTCTTTCCATTCTGCCCACCATAACTTGTATGCCTGAGTGATAAAAGCAGCCGGAACCCATTCTGATAGATCTACATCTATATCGGCGTTTGGTGGTAGTTGGGCTACTCGACTCCACTCAAGAAAGTTATTGATAGTTTCTCTGGGTTTTATCACATCGGCATAAGGAAGTGCGATTGACAACTGGCCGAAAGCTAACTGGCGAGCTAATGCCGATGGATTGTAAAATTCATAAGTCTGGGGAGAAGTTTTTGTGCTACCGAAGAAATTCACTGGAATGGCTCTGGGAGTCACAATTGCCATCATCGCCTCATTGTCCCTGTCGAGAGCTTCATCAAATGGATTGAAGGTCAGAGGGAGCATGCTATCTGGGTCATCATAAGCCAACCATGGTCATTCATCTCTGGCCAAACCCTCATACAGAGTCTGGAAGAATCGGCCGATCTGATCCGGATTACTCCCTGAACCAGGTAGAACTATGACGGCTTCGCCAAAGTTCAAGGGGGCACGCGTTGCCGATTCCTCTTCACCCAACACATGATTTTCGGCTATATCTCTTGGGAAGTGCTGTGAGAACAAGTTGAAATCAAGGCGCTTATGCAGGTGCAAATTGAGCCACATATTAGTAAACCACCAGGGGCCTCCCAAGTTGCCGATGGACTGGCCAAGCAGGAGTTTCTGGGCTACCTGATGGAGAAGGTGGTAAACAGCGCCAAGCAAGTACCGGCCGAGAGGAAATTGGCCACCGTTAGCAGTCTCTCTGCTGCCGATAGATAGACGGAAGTCGGTCCTGCCGATCGACCACAGAATACAAACTTGTCCAGCCACATGTTCAGAAAGGTGGTTTGCTCCTTTATGGTGACAGGCCCTCTCCCGCGGTACTTCTGAATGTACCCTGACCAACCGCCGATAGCGCGAGTCTCCACTTTGGCACTGGGGGCAGTATCAAAAAAGTGGGTGCTATCGGCAGAAGATATATCTAGACCAGTGAGCATGGCTACATCGGCAAGGGTAGGAGAAGCAGGGCCGTGGCCAAAAACAAAAGCATTGAGGGTGTCTGACCAAAAGTAGGACGCAGCTATCAGCAGTGACTCGTTCCTGTGCATATCGGCAATGGATAGCCTAATGCATTGGGCTAGCTTCCTTTCGCCCCACTGGACTTCATAAGAATTGCTGACCCTCAAGAACCAGTCTTTCCACCCTACGGTAGGGCTGGGCCAAGAGCGAAAAGTGTCTTTCCACAGATCTAAAGAAAAGTTTTCAGCTCTAAAGGGGATCCTATTGGTTTCTGCGTTGATAAGGTCGGTTGGATCTGAATCCCCTAGAGGGCCGAGACATTGAAGGTGTGGTTGATCGGTGGGGATGACGATTTTATTGGACAACTCCTAGTGATTTTGGGGGAATAAAAATACAAAGAAAAAGGAAAAGGAGAATATTCAGTAAAATGAATCGCGGATGAACAGGAATAAAAAAAAATACAGAAGATGAGATGGAGATCTGACCTCAGGGACGACGAAGCCAATGGCCATCTTGTCGTGAAGAGGACGTTGGAGGGCACCGGAGTTGATGAAGAGGAGTGCTTGTCGGAGGTCTCGAAGGTTGTGAATGGCGCCGCCGCTGGAAAAGTAAAAGTAGAGATGGTGAAATGATGTGATGGAGAAGGAGTACCCAAGAAGGAACTATTTATAGGATAAAACGGGCAAGGGCAAATCTGACTTATCTCTTTGCCGCATCCGAGAGACCCGGGGATGCTCAGGTAGATATGGTAACTGTTCGCACGGTAATCAAGAGATTGTGCAGGTGATTTGACGGGGAGCGGTCATTACTTGGAGATATTTTACTGTACAGGATCTTCTGGTCGGTCCATCGGCGGCATATTGTAACGGTCATATTGCCGATGGGCGGATAAAGTAAAAGGTAGCCATTTATACGAACGTCCTGATTAGTCCATCGGTAGATCTTCGTAACGGTAATATTGCCGATGTGCGGATGAGAAGGAAGTGCCCGTTCAGGAAGTTGAGGATTTCGAGGAATTTGCAGGAGAATAGGATCGGAGTTGTTTGGATTGAGGTTGTCGGTTACGAAATTAGGAGCATTAATTGCGGGAAAAGGCATTATTACTGCAGAAAATTTCGGAGCATTAATAGTTTCATACTCCGAAATTGGAGGGCATGTGTTGACACCGTTTTTAGGCACGTGTCCAGGGTGGCAGGATAAGATGACAGTATGTGGTTTACGGGATGAGTTGCCGATGAGGATGGTTGCCGATAAAGGAGAGCTTGGACGTGACTAAAGTGATGATGTGTCTGTGCCGATGACTATGATGAGGAGGTCTGCCGATGACCGTGGCGAAAGAGTCTGCCGATGATACAGAGAGGGAGTCTGGAAGCTGCTGATCGGGTTGTGGAAGAGTTTCAGTTTGTCACGAGGGATAACTGAGTTATTTCCTTATTTGTTTAAATCGTTTTGTATGCGGATTCCGTGTAATTTGGAATTCGAATTCTGGTCGTGTTTAGTTATAGCTCTTTGAACAGGGTATAAATATGGACCCTAGGGCTTTGTAATGATCGATCTATCAATCAATCAAACATACGTTTTTACTCATATTCCAGCATCTACTTTTCGACGACTTCGTCATACTTTTTCCTTTTGTTACGAGTTCTTAGGAATTCGTCGACTTAAGCTCGGCGTGTTCTCGAGTTCCGCGTGAGTACCTCTTAGCCGTGACATCCGGGCGCATCGCTGTTGTCAGGACTAAAGTATTCGAGTTATCACCTTTGCCGATAGTAAGGTCAAATCAGCTGGCACGCCTTAACGTTTGAATCGGGTATTAGCCCTTTGTGTTTGCAGATCAGCTTTGCATCAACAGTATTTAATAGTTATTATCTAATTATAGACTAAGTAGGCTCAAAAGATTCGTCTCGCAAATTATAGATAAACTAAGCAATTAGTTATATTTTTTATCTATATTTAATATTTCATACATAAAGTTTTGATGTGACAGAGAATCTTAAAATTCTTTGGAAACTAAACAAGGTGATGAGAAAGTAGCACATGTTCAACCCTAGATTCGATTTGGATTTGCATATAATGATATAGGAGGCACTGGTGACGAATGATGATGATGTTCAGGGTTTAAGGTATATATTTCCATCTAGCGCTAACACGATAGGTCGGCCCGAGTACGACACTAAAAAGCACGGTCCAGCCACGGCACGGCTCGATGGTAGTGTCGTGCCTGGGCCGCAACTTCAGCCCGCAGTGCCGGCACGGGCACGGCACGGTTAATAGGCTGGCACGACGCTGGCACGATTATTTCCATCGTCTGATGCTTTGAGGATAGATCACGACCATTGAATATATTCTGAGCTATCTATATAAACATCACATAACCCTTCCAAACCCTAACTTTCTAGTCGGCGGCGCAGATGCATCCTTGCTGCGGCCACTCTTTCTCCCGCCTGACTATACGACAGCGGTGGCGCTCGTCTTCTCCTTGAGGCAGGGCGCAGTGAGCTTCTCGACTTCTTCCGAAGCCATGGGCCAGCACGGGCATGATGGGCCACTGTGCCTATCGACACGACACGGCACGGTTAACGAGCCATAGTGCCGTGTCTGGGCCGAGAGTTTGGCACGATAGCCCGAAACAGCACAGCACTATAGACATTGTGCCGCATAGTGCCGTATAGTGCCAGAGTCGGGCCGCCCGTTTGGCCAAGTATAGTTTAAGGTTGTTGTTGTGCATGCGTGGACCGTGCATCAGTGTGTAACAAGAGCTCCAGTTGCTTATGGTTTCGCCGTGCTTTCCCTTATATGAGCCGATCTTGGTTGAAAATGAAAGGGAAAATGGCTACTGTGTTTCTTTGGGCATGTTCTACCAAGCAGTTCCATGGCTCCTTAGGATGGGCGAATAATCGGCGACAATGTCCAAGAGAGAAGAGCCGGAGCAGGTGGGAGCTTGTGTGAAGCAAGCAACGCGAGGATAGGGCACGCATCGGTTAGTGGACTCTGCGGCTATGTTCAGGCATCCCAAGATTGCTTGTCGCCTAACACTGTGCTGTATGAATCGCGCTCGTAACAGTGTCCTTTGATCAGCAGGCTTTACGGATTACAGTTTACACAGGTCCCCTTTACAATGGGCAGGCACACACGTAGCAAAGAACGAGGAATGCAGCGGATCTGCGGTTGCGTGATGTCTGGTGAGTTGTCCTTCGATCGGGCCATACGGACGTGCATGCGAAAGGGGAGGGAATCACAGGTGACAGTCTTTATGGACCAATCGTGTGCATCTGCCGTGAATTCTTGATACGTATCCATACGCACATCTGACCTAGAGCAACTCCAATGCACGAGTATAAATTAAACTGTTGGTATCAAACAGCGAATCATGCGCACTTTATAACATTAGAAGTTTAGAATCCCGGTGTCAAATTCTAAAGTTGAACCCCAGGTATGATTCAAACACAATATAACAGAATATATAGAGGCAGGAGAGAACTGTTCTGTTCGGCAGCAAAGGTTTTCTTATTTAGGCCTTGTTTACTTCCACCCAAAATATAAAAACTTTTTCAAAATTCTCCGTCACATCGAATATTTAGACGCATACATAGAGTATTAAATATAAATATAAATTAAAACTAATTGCACAGTTTGGTCGAAATTTACGAGACGAATCTTTTGAGCCTAGTTAGTATATGATTGGACAATAATTATCACAAACAAACGAAAGTGCTACAGTGTTGCGAAAACATTTCGCCAAGTAACTAAACAAGGCCTTAGTGTGGGAGCCTAAGACAATCAGTGTTTATACTTCGGCTCTCGAACCGTGGACAAGCCAATCAAACTTGCTTCCCAGTTCAGCTGTGACACTGGAGCTGCGACTTTACGATGTGTGGAGAGTTTTGAGTCCTCAACTGAACAGATTCAGAACAGTCTTGGATCCAAGCTTCTGACGATCCTCATCGTCGGTACCGCTTGCCAAGGCATATGCAATGGCCCTGTCGCGGCACCCGTCGTTATTCGTCGTTGTTCGAGCGGCGTACCAAGTTCGCTCAACCGTCCGTCGTCGTCGTCGTCTAGTCACGGTCCATCGGCGGCGCGCGACGACGCAGTTGGGTCTCGTCGAGGAACAGGAGGGCAGCGACCGAGCGAGAGCGACGCCACTGGTCGGCCCAAGGCCCGAGGACCGAGCAGACGTCGCCAGCGAGATCTGGATCGGCTCGGCGACGATTCCGCCGTGTGTGTACGCGCCCGGCCCGCAGCATTGACCCGTCCACTCGCGCCGCACGCGAGGTCACCCCTCAAGCACTCACGCCGAGCTGCAGCTGGGACTGCCGGTCTTGAGCCGCAGCCACTGGGGAGGAAGGGCCGGAACCGGAAGGCAAAAACCACTGCCTACTGGCCACTGGCCGCCGTACCCGCCGCGGTGGGTACACCCGAGAATAGACGGAACCTCCACCTCCACGGGTTGCGTCCCATCGGAGTTGTTCCGACGCGCCTGCGGTCATTTTCGTCAGATGTGAAGGTGTGGCTAACGGCCTGGCACAAAATTGTCAAGGTCCAGTAGCCATGTGGCGCAACAGTATCGTCCGGCCGAATGGGCGACGTACGTACTGTACGATGCGGCTGCTCCGTTCTCATGCCACCTATGGGTACGATTGCCGTCACCGCCACGACTCGAGTAGGAGTAACAAAACTCAGTGTTTAGCCTGTTGGGTTCGAAGGGGATGAGCATTAGATCAATGTGCACCGCACGTGTAACGAGGTGGAGGTGTACGGAGTACTACTTGCGATGTGGAGAGTACGTACCCTGTCTGCACGTTAATTGACAGCAACGTGGACCATCAGCCGGTACTCGGCAACGTCTCTCGTGATATCACAGTATTGCCGACAAACGTTAATGGTTGGTCTAAGGCCTTCTTCAATTCATCAATTGTGCTCTCTCCAATGGCAAACAATCCAAGAGCAGTCCACGTTGTCATGCACGTGTACCCGGTCCTTGGAAGGTCAAGCTAGCTAGCTAGGAGCAAGGACGGACGTCGATGGACGATGGCGCCGGTTACATGTTGCGCCAAGCCATGGTCCGGGATCCGGACCGGGAGGAGCATATTTTCCAAGAGAAAGTGACCTCACAGCATGCACGGTAAGGACGACTGTTGCGTTGGAGAGTTCTGTCAAGTCATCACCAATCGATGGATCTACTGGTGTGATAGCTACACTATACTTGCTCCAGAGTCCAAAACGCATCCAAAGTTAAAAAGGTTGCCCTAACCATTCCCGTCGATGCGAATTTTCATATCCACCCATACCACTAGAATTCATCATAGAGCCTGTCAATATTGAAACTTTCCTGAGTGATTAGTTTTGTTGTTAAGTCATTTTGGCTTCAAAGTGGTGTATAGTTATCACAAGAGAAGATTGAGCAATTGTGCACTGCTTGCGAGAGGACCAAGACACAAGAGAAGCTTTAAGAAATTAGCAAGTCCCCGACATAGACTTTTGCTCAACGCGACAGCCGGCATAATCCGCATCGGAAATAGCCGCAAGAGAAAGAGAGGAAGAAGCTGAAAACCAAAGACCGAACTCGGGTGTGAAATGAAGGTACCTCGAGATCCGCTTGACGGCTTGACGATGAGATGTGCGCAGCAAAGACTAAAAGCGCGCGCACAAGCATACTCGAACTGGATGTCCGGTCCCATCATTGTCAAGTACAGCAACGGCTCGATCACCGCTTCGGTACTCCTTCTGGTCCACAACTTCTCCTTCTTTATCCATATCCAGGGTTGTCATAGTTGACATGAGCGTCAAAAGAGGCTTTGGCCTCACCCATATCAAACTTCTTTGAGTACATCCTTGGTGTACTTGCCTTGGTGCACATACGTCCCTTCTCGAGTTTGCTTGATTTGTAAACCAAGAAAGAACGTCAACTCGCCCATCATGCTCATCTCAAATTCTCTGCTCATAGTTTCTACAAACTTGCCAACAAATATATGAGAAGAGCCACCGAAGACGATATCATCCACGTATATCTGAATCAACGAAGACGATATCATCCACGTATATCTGAATCAAAGTAGTATCAGTGCCTTAAAAGGAGATTCCTGAACCAGCCCAAACAGGGCCCAAGGAAGTCTTCCATCTTTCTCATACTCCAAGATCCTTAAAAGAGCTTACTGAAGATTGGTTATGAGGCGAATAGATTGCTTATGTTCTTGTTTGCAGGGTTTACATGGGCGCTGTGGAACGGGATGGCTATTGAAAAAAAGTTTCCTAAAGCTCCAACTGATGCGATGCATATTGCCTTATCGTTCCTGCAGAAATGGGCAATTCTTCTTCTGGGGAAGGACAGAGAACGGCTTGGAAGCGTGAAGGAATCAATATATCATTGAATGGATGAAGCAGTTTAGGCCGACTACTGTTATGCTTACAGACGTAGTTGAGATTTGAGTATGTTCATTAGGTGTGGCTTGGCTTAGCCCTTGGGCTTGTAATTCTGAATGGTCTAGCTTTTTCTGTGTTGGAGTTGGAAACTGGTTGCCCTAGTCTGTAAACTGATACTCCCTCCATCCCAAATTGTAAGTCATTCTAAGAATCTTGGAGAGTCAAAGCATTTTCACGTTTGACCAAAATTATAGAGAAAAATACTAAGATTTGTAACGTAAAATGAATATACTATAAAATATAATTAAGAAAGAATCTAATGGTACTTAAGTTAGTACCATAATAATTATTATTTTATAACATAAATTTAGTCAAACTTAGAAAAGTTTTACTCTCCAAGATTTTTGAAAATGACTTACAATTTAGATGGAGGGAGTACTATGCTTTCTTAAAAGAAGCAGAGGTTCTCCTCTTTTTCCAAAAAAAAAAAGAATACTGTAGCATTGCTCATTCGCGTTGCCTCCCCTCAACTCTACTCCGCGGAGGCACCAAAGCGCATCAAGCATCAACGACGAAGTCAGACGGAAACTGAGCGTCGCCGTCGCGGCGTCGAAGCGCCGGCGATCGGTGGTGCTTGAGGTTGCTATATTACATTGGGAACCACGAAGTCCGATGGTAACTGAACGATTCTGGGCTTAATGTTCTGCGTTTCCTAAAATATATATGGGCCAAAGCTAAAGACCCCCCGAGATATTTTGGGCCTTGGCTGCCTTCTTGTGTTGGGAACTCCCTTTTATTTTAGCTCACAAGCTTGTGCTGCCACATCCTCAAAATCCAAAAGTCAAAAACGGGCGTCGAGTTTTCACAACTTGTGAACTCCGCAGCTCAGCCTCCTCCATACGCTGACAACAGTCAAAACTGTTTGAAACACCGACGGCACTGGATCAGCAGCGCATCGATGCATAAATAAGGCCTTTTTTAGTTCCAAAAATTTTCAGAAATCCTTGTCATATTAAATCTTTAAAAACATATATGGAGTATTAAATTTAAATGAAAATAAAAACTAATTACACGGCATGTAATTTACGAGACAAATCTTTTAACATTAGTTAGTCTCTGATTGAACAATAATTATTATATGTAAACGAAAGTGCTACAGTAGTCTAAGCCAAAAAAATCACCAACTAACAACTAAGACCTTGTTCAGTTTTCAAAATTTTAGGATTTTAGGTACTGTAGCACTTTCGTTTTTATTTTACAAATATTGTCTAATTATGGACTAACTAGGCTCAAAAGATTCGTCTCACAAATTACAGTTAAATTGTATAATTAGTTTTTATTTTTTATATATATTTAATACTCTATATATGTGCCGCAAGATTCGATATGACGGAGAATTTAAAATTTTTTATAAAACTTTTTGGAAACTAAACAAAGCCTGTCGTCGTGCCGCGCTGCATCATATCCGCGCACCTGTTCATCTCATCGGTTACCACACGCCCCCCGGCTGGCGACTGCTAGCTAGCTTGCCCCCCTGAACTTGGAGCCTAGCTGGCTGCATGCTCTTCAACCGACCAGGAGAGGAGCGTAGTAGGCGGCAGCAGCATTGCATTGGCCGGGCATGGAGATGGAGGGAGGGCAGCACACTAGCCTGGCGCAGCTGCGTACGTCCAGATACGTGCACGGGCCGCGTGATGTGCTTTTCTCGGAATGGCGAAACGCATTCGGTCCGTCCGTGGTGAGTGACAGGAGGACGGCATCGGCATTGGGGCGGTCAGCGGTGGTCAACATCGCAGGGTGTCCTCTGGCTGCTGCCGAGATCCAGCTGAACAGCAGGGGCACTGGCATCGGCAACGGCAATGCTTCATCGTCGTGCCTGTCGTACTCCTGTAGCTAGCTGGATTCCATAGTCCATACGATACGCCGGTCCGCGAATCATTTTCTTTGCCGTAGCTACTTTTGCAGTACGTGTACAAACGAACATGCTGCACGCTCGCGATCGAGTCGCAGCGTCTTCTCCCCGCGGAGCACGTTTGCATGTGCGCCACGGTCCTGGTAGAAGGTTATTGGGGAGTCGCAGTACGACGCGGTCGGTCTCGTCTCGTGCTATTCCGTTGTCCGTGCTTGGGTATTTTTATAGATTAGCATAGGTTTATAGTAGCACTATATTATCAAATTATGGATCAATTAGTTTTAATAAATTTATTTCGCAAATTAATTTTAATTTTTATATTTACTTTCGTAAAGTCTATATGTAATACTTATACTCACCCTTGATCGGATCTACCTAGCAGTACGGCACTGACCGTTTTGCACGTAACACGGCAGCAGCCGTGGCCCGTGGCACGGCATGCTGTTTGACCTCACCGGCACGTGCACGGCCGGGCCTCGCAGCTCGCACGCGTGCACGGCCGTGTCAGCCTGCTCTTGGCAGGCATTTTGGATACTCGTCCTCATAGGAGTATGAGAATTTTGCACCGTAGGCGTAGTGGTACGGTACATTGCTTCTGCACCTGAACGAAATTAAATCACGTGGACAGCAGTCGCTTTGCATATAGTTTACCACCATGTCACCTGGTGACCTGGATGCCGTCCCTCATCCCTGACACGGACCAATCATGTGCACGTCTTGCAGGGGTCACTGCCCGTTACATTTACTGTAGGTCCTCCTGGCGAGGGGGACACGGACCTCTAACCGTCTAACGTGGTGCATGCGACTGCGAGGTTGGTGGCACGTCGCCGGGCAGCGGGATGCTCCAGCTCCACGGTGTACGTTTTGTTCTGGGTCGTCGACCTTAGCCAGCAGCACACCGGCCGGACCCATACCCATCTCTACTTTCTTTTTAGACCGTGGAGTGCGCTAGTTACAAAACAAAAGCAACCGGACTGCCGTTGGCCTTTCGCGATCGGGCTATTTTGGACCGGACCCAAATGGCCCCCCCATTGGCCCCTTTCTTAATTCGACCGCCATTTATAGGCCTACCAGAGACAGCAGACCTAATGCCCTGCTGCTCAACGCACTCGTATCCGGTTCCTCTCTTGTGTCCTTGTCCTACGCTAAAACCACATGCCATTTGGAAAGGACACGACCTGCCAGAGGGCCTTCTAGATGGTCCATGTAAGGTTGCATTGATGTGATCGACCGCGAGTTTTGTTCCTGATCAATCTGCTAGGCTAGTGTTAGCATTTTTTTGTTGTTGCTGAGGCTATACGTGTGCCGCTAAACGGCTAAAGTAGAAAAATGCAGATCGGTTGGTCCGGTTAGCTAATCCCTCCCACCACATGCGCTGGACGCAGGACACTTTGGATGTGGCAGGCACAGGGTATCGATGCGTCGTTTCTCCAACTCCAAACATGAAACATATTTTTTTTGAGGAAAACAAGAGGAGTTATTGTTTCCTGCTGAGATGTTATTCAGCTTATTATGTGTTATAGTATAAATGAAGGTTGTGGGAGGAGAAACGTGGCCAAACACTTGTTATTAGCTCTTAATTTTCGACTTATTTGATCATAAGCAACTTATAAACTGTATGAACATGTCCCTCTTTGTGAAAGAAATGTTATTTTATTTCTCATGGATGCATCTTAAGCTTAATTAAGGTGATTTTTTTTTATGGCGGGCTCTTGTGGTGGAGCCGCACAATGTCTATTGTCTATTTTTTTTAGCAGCAATAAATACTTAATGCCACCTTGTTGACATAATGTTGGTGCCCTATCCGTCCCAGCATAACCTAATACGACTAGTGTTAGACGGAGCAGTAGTGTACCATTCCACGCTGGCACACTCATTGTTCCCTAGTCTGGACTTGTTTAAATATAAAATCTTTTTTGAATTTTGACACTATAACATTTTCATTTGTATATAGATTCAGATCGTAAATTATAGATAAATTATACAATTAGTTATTTTTTTATCTATATTAATACTCTAGTGTCGTAAAATTCGATATTATAAAAAATTTAAAAAAATTTAGATTTTAGGGTGAACTAAATAAGACCACTCCTTCCGTCCACGTTCACATGGGCCACACATGGCTTTGATGCTGAAACAAAATGGTCTTCCCGTCTACCACAAACCTATCAAACCTTAAGGGCGCATCTAATTCCGGCGCGAGGAGAATCGATGCGCGCGGCGTGGGCGTCGCCTGCTGGCTGCTCGGTCCGACGAGCACTTCTGCCCATACAGTGGGCGCCTGGGCGGGGTCGCGCCGTGGGCGAAACAGACCAAAAACGAAAACCAGATGCGGAGCTTATCGGTCCAGCTCGGACTGCGAGCGCGGCCTTCAATGGAGAGGGGCATTCGCCGAGGCCGACGTGCGTACGCTGACACGGGCGACAAAACACAGAGGCGGCGATTGGTGAGCAAAGCCACAGCCACGGGTCGGGGGTCCCAGCGCACGCGGCACGCCAATTTGGCAATTTGCTCGGCCCGGACCCGGATTCTTTCGTCCGGTGAGGTGTCTCTTCCCTTCCCCATGGGCCACGGCGGTGTCGGGGCGGCCAGGCACTTGGAAAACTTTAACGGCTCCACTGCGGCGCTGCACGCACCTGCGCCCGCTCCACCATTTCCTCCTTCGCGGCAGCAGCATATCGTCTACCTGCCGCTGCCGCGCCCCAGCCCTATGCTCCGCGCCTAGCTCGCGGCTGCACCGCCAACGACGCGCGCCGAGATGTTTTTCCTGCAGCAGTGCCTAGTGGCGGAGGGAAGGGGGGGGCTGAGGGGGGCCTGGCACCCCCCAACTTTCTCATAACTCCCTTAATACATACTCTAAATTAGGTGCTTAATTGTCTAATTAACTAGTTATAATGATATTATCTGTACTAAGATTTTTATTCTTATTTCATATTGATCTCTAATAGTTTCTTATATAAATAAAATCTAGATCTTTCTAATATTTTCTTCATATTTTTTATTTTTATTATTGCCTATCAAACATTAGTTTGTCTCCTACCACACACTCTAATTAGCTAGTTAATTGAAAATCAGCGTTTTTTTTGTTGAATCCTTTTGAATTGATCTCCAACAATGGGATCTATATTATTTAGCATTAGTCTTCCTATTATCTTTCTTATCTCCTATGTTTCTATCATTATTCGTCTAAATTCTAAATGGTCATTAAGTACGTGTACTCAACTTTTAAACACTAACAGTGGTATGGTGTTTTGGTTTAACCTTCTATTTAAATGACCATTTTACCCGTTTAAGTGATCGCCTTGTCTGAGGCTAAAAGATATGTAACTGATTGTTTGTCATTTGATGTTAGGATCTAGTACTAATTAATTTTGCCCCCGTTTAACTACTTGTTTTACTGTGATTCTTTTCCTGGCCAAAGAAATAGATTGATCAGGTAAAGGTTAGGGGCTTGAGAATAATTAATTTCTCTTTATTTTTTCTGCTTTTTTGTCGCAAATATTTATTTTGGTGCTATGTACACCTTTGTCATGTAATATTTTGACACACATGATTGTTTTTGATTTGCACGGCCCCCCTATGTTCAAATCCTGGCTCCGCCCCCTGGCAGTGCCACTCGTGCCGATGCAACTACTCCGGGCCGGAGTCCGGTCTACGTACTCGCAACTGCTACAAAAATTGTCTTGATCGGGTCAGCCCTTTTTCTGTGTTAGTATAGTAGGGTACAGGCAGGCAGTACAGGTACATGCATGCACGCCCAGCCGTCTCCTCCGACTGCTCTACCTAAAAGGTGTATCCATGACCATGACACCCTGGAGATTGATACGGGGGATGGGGCTACCCATAAGCGTCGTGCAAGATTTCTTGTTATCATGTACCGATACCGTCAGTACCGACGTCCGACGAGCCCCCCAGTTATTCTCCCGTCCATACACCTGTCCCTTCTCTCTCTCTCTCTCTCTCCCTCTCAAGTATCAGGAAGTTGTTTCTTGGTAGGAGTTGCTGGTTCTGTACAAGCTTTCCCTTCACCCAGATGCAGCCAAGAGGAAAAACAGTTGGGCAAACATTTGTTGTGGGTCTGGCTTTTCACTTTTTCAGCAGTAGAGATATTTTTGCAATAGTAGGAGTAGTATTTGTTGTGGGTTTGGCTTTTCAGCGAGGCTAGGAATATCAATGGATGGTTATTACGTATTGTTCTCCTTTTTTTTTCCCTTTTGTGATGATGGGTGCTATAGAAACGAACCTTTATCTGGTGGCGTCTAATTGATGACAGTGTGCGAGTACTGATAAGTACTGATCGGGGGGAAACAAAGGTACAGTACAGATATAGGTATTGATGGCTTCTTAAAGATGAAGAAACGCATGCAAGCTCACAGTGTCATGATTAGGTGCCTAATTGGCTCCACTAAAATTTCTTTAATGATAGATTAGGTGCAACATCAGGGACCCCCCTATAGTTATACATTTATACCACAAAATAGTACAATCATTCGTAGGATAAAAATAAAACGCACAATTTGACTAACAATATTCAACGTCTGCTATAACCACCGCAACAGAGAGAGCAGAAATATAGGTGGAAAAGAAATAAGGGAATATCTGACAATGAAATCAGTAGACGTGTGCAGAATATTGCATTGCATGGCAACCACTATTTAAATAACTCGACCGACGTTTACTTTTGTGTCCCTGTTCGACGTACGCACGATTAAGAGCATCTCCAACACTTATACAATTGGAATTTGTCATTTGTTGGAGTTTGCCAAGTCCCTAAACGTTGTGCCAAAGGAAAAATAAGTTTATCTCCAAGTGTTTGTCATTTTTGACTTGGCATTTTCCAAAATAATGGACCCAACTATTTTTGTCCGGGAATATTTCATCTTCGCGGGAAATTCTCTCGTGCGTCGCGGGGCACTTTCTTTTCCGTGCGCAATTCCTTCGCCCGTCGCGCGCAATTCCTTCGCCCATCGCCGCCAATTCTCTCGTACGTCGCGCGGCCGTGTTCATCCCGCAAGTCCACGTCGCCGCTTGGTCCAGGTCGTCGAGTTCCGATCTCGTCGCTGCGATCGATCTCCTAGGCTCGCGTCGCTGCAACAAAACGAGGCGGTGATGGATCTCCTAGCCTCGCGCCGCTGCAAGAAAAGGAGGCGGCGATGGATCTCCTTCGTCCCCGCGCGAAGAAAGGAGGCGGCGCGTGGGGGAAAGAAAAGAGTCACGCGCGGGGAGGAGTCGTATCGCGGGAAACTACAGCGACGTGGGGAGTACGGGCATGACAAAGAGTCCAAGATTCTCAGGATATCAAAATTGCCAAGCCATTGTGCCTATGCAAAAATGCCAAGTTTAGTCCATCAAATGCCAAGTTTGCCAAAATGCATAAATCAAATGCAAAACTGTTGGAGAGCAATTTTTAAGGTTTTTGGCAAATTTCAAGAATGCAAAGTCCCATTGCATAACTGTTGGAGATGCTCAATAGAAAAAAAATATTCCAAACACTCTCTTCAATCCACAAAGGTGAAAGCCCTCCTAAAAACATACAGGGGAGTTAAAAAAAATAAAACGATGCACACCCATAGGTTATCCGCATACGTACTTTGTACCAAAAATTGAGTTACAAACTCAATCTAGAAAAAAAATACGGAAATGAAAAAAATTCATATGTATATACCCTACAAGACAGAAATTATGGGAATTTGTTTTGTACTAGTGGGAGAAGTGCCCGAAATTTTGTTATTGATTTTTTATAAGATGATGATGTGTATGCGTCTCAACTATTGTGATAAAGCGTTTATAGATGAATTATGAGTTCTCCAAGTGGCTATAAAAAATATGCATGGTTTATCTATGACTACACAAAATTCATGGAAAAAATTGTTCTGCAACTTTAAAAGCATCTTATTATACTTGATTAAACGTGTCCACAAATACATTTATAATTTATAAATCTCATGGCACTTAACAGAACAATTCCACTAATTAACCATGCTATTGGAGAAGGCACTATCCGATCGTTTCCATCTTTAGCTAGGAAAGAGTCACAAGCCCCCTAGCACATGCTAACAACAATTGCAATAAACTCTTTATATCCTTCTGTATCAATAAGATATAGATTTTTCGTGAAAAAAACATCCAGCAACTTCTTAAATTAGACCTTCAAATATTGTTGGACTTTATTTCTGATTTCTCGGCCAGAGATGGAGTGAAGAGGATGGCCCTTTGAAGCAGATAACGAGATACAGAGAACTCATTGTATGGTGAAAAGATATAGATAGCGGGTTTTATTCAAGTTTTCCAAATGAGGATTTAAAGAGTGAGTTTAAGAAAAAAACTCTTGGAGACACTCTAAGAGTCTCTTTATATCCTTCCATATTAATACGAGCAGAGATTTCGAGAAAAAATCCCCTCCATCAACTCCCTCCATTAGATCTCTAAATGTTGACATCCTATATTTCTAGTTTCTCGCTAGCCAAAGATGAAGGATGAAATTGACTCTCCAAGGTGCACATAGATATAGAGAAGCTGTTGAGGGTGAAAAGATATATACTACCTCCATCCCAAGTTAACTGTCGTTGTTGATTTTTGTGCCATAAGTTTAACTCGTTTTGTAGATAATACGTGCAATATTTGTATCTCTAAATGAATTTGTTAAGAAACTAGATTCAAAGATCTTTCCAATGATACTAACTTATACCATAAATATCGGTATTTCTTATATATATTTAGTGAAAGTTGTTTCTTGAGAAGTGCAAACGAAAGTTATTTTGGGACGGAGAGAGTATAATATTTTTTTTCAAATGACTCTTCAATAAGGAATTAGAGGGTGTGTTTAAGACAAATTGTTAGAGATAGCCTAAAAGTGACTCCAATTGCTTGTTTATATCCTTTCATATTAATATAAATAGTAATTTTGGTGAAAATTTCCTCTAACAGCTTTTCAATTAGAAGCCTATTTGGTTGGTGATCACAAGTCATGCCACATTTTCATCGGCAATTGTTTGCTTCTCACAACTATGGCTCGCTATACTTTTCTAACACTTTGTTCCACATGTTATAGACTCGTTCTCTCACCAAACTTTAACACAAGTGTGGTTTTTATTTTGCTCACCACACTTTCTTTTATAGCTATATTTTGCTGAAGGTTAGATATGACAAATTACGACACCAACTAAACAGACCCTAGACTCAAAACGTTGTCATCCTCTAAAGTTTCTCGCAGACCAAAGATAGATAGCAGCCGACTCTGTGTAGAGGAGTTATTGGAGGATGGAAGATACATATAGCAACTTTACTTTAATGACTAAATGAGGATACGGAGACAGAGTTTAAGAAAGAATATTGGAAGCCAATACCGCTGCTATGAAATTAGGCGCCGCTGCAAAGTTAATCGACATTCAGATACTGCTGCCTGCAGCTATCGATTTCACGTCCGCGCTGTTTAAATTGATTATCCACGAAAGCCAGGTGAAGCAAAGGGACTGTCGTATGTTAATGCAAAGTATTAGGCCATGACATGTTGCCGCTGCACGGCTGCGTCTGCCGGCCGTCTGGTCACCAGCCCACTTACTACCTGATCAGCACCAACCAAACCCGTCGTCGTGCGCGCTGATGTGGCTGCTGACACGCCGGCCAGCCGCCAGCCGGCGAAAAGCCTCGCCACCACCGCGGTCGCGCGGTCACTTTCGTCTTTCGTGGCGCGGACCAGCGCTTACTGCGAACTAGGAGACCCAAGAAAGCGGTCAGCCCTCCCACCGCTTGATACCGAAAAGAACGCGCACGTGAAGCGAATTGCGGAAATCGGTCGTCACGTTCCCTGCACCAGCGCGAACATCTAATCTAATTCTAAGTAATCAGACACCGCGTGCGTGGTGACCTGCTCCAGATGATCAAGGGATCGGCATGCTAGTTGCGGATGGCCGAACGGCGGCAGCCGGGGCGGACAGGTGAAAAGGTGGTCGGACCACACCAGCCGGGCGCCGGCCGGCGGCGCGGTGGGACGTGGACGTGGGTCGTGTGGCCGCAGCTCGCTGGCCTGTTCGGAATGGCGTGTGCGCTTGGAATTCCGATCGAGTCAAATGACGATTGCTTGTTCCACATGGCATCGCCCGTCCGTAATTACTGTTCGCGGCAACCGCTCTTGTTCTTTTTCTGCATCCGTCTGGCCCCGCGTTTGGATGTTATCGAATGCTGCTGCTGCCTGTAGTATCACTCCCTGTCTGGACTCTGGACTTCTGGATGGGAAAAAAAAATTGAAGAAGGAAACATTGCTCTGCAGAAAACTCAATTTCTGACCGTGTCATCATCATCAGCAAGATAATATGCGATTGGAAACAGCACATGGCGAAGGAAGCCAGGTTAGCCTGATTGTCTACTACTAGTCGCTCAGCTCGGGTAGAAAATATCCGGTATTGTCGGATCCAATCATCCAAGTGGCAGTCGGACTGTTCAATGTGGAAGCCGTTGTCTGCCACGAAGGCACATTCACATTCGATCGACCAGTCGCCTGCTCTGACCAGAACAAATGTAATACTCCCTCCGTCCCAAATTATAAGTTATTCTAAAAATCTTATAGAATAAAAGTTTTTTTTAAGTTTGAACAAATTTATATTACAAAATAATAATAATTTTAGTACCAATCAAGTATCATTAGATTCTTTGTTAGTTATATTTTCATAGTGTACCTAATTTATGACATAAATCTTTATATTTCTCTATATATTTTTGGTCAAACTTTAAAATGCTTTGATTTATAGTTTGAAACCGAGAGAGTAGTAATTACTAATCTCACAGCTAAGGTCTTGTTTACTTCGCGAAATTTCTTGGATCTGGCTCATGTAGTATTTTTCATTTTATTTGATAATTAGTGTCTAATCATTAACTAATTAGACTAAAAAAATTTGTCTTATAAATTATATGTAAACTGTATAATTAGTTATTTTTATTTATATTTAATGTTTCATGCATGCCGGCATGTGCGTAAAGATTCAATTTAGGCTCAAAAGATTCGTCTCACAAATTACATGTAAACTGTACAATTAGTTATTTTTTATTTATATTTAATATTAAAATTCAATGTGATGGGATGAAAAGAAAAATTTTGGGAACTAAACAGGGCTTAAGGTACGTGGAACACAGGGTTTTTCACATGGATGGATCATTCCTCCGCTGGGATCATTCCATTCCATCATGGATGCATCATGATATCCCGGTTAACCTAGCAAAACCTGTGCTTACACTGGAGTTTAATATCACACATGCCGTCCATCTGCAAGGATTTACTACAGGCAAAGCAATGCTTCCAGTGGAGATGTTCTTAAGATATGGTATGGTTGTTTCGTGTAAAGTCCCAGTATAGATGTAAGGCCAGTCTCAATGGGGGTTTCACCAGGATGTTATGCACATTTATTAGAGCGTCATGTCACCAAAACTGCACTTTTTGCATGAAACGAAGAAGAGAGAGAACGAAGTAGTTTCACCATGGTGAAACTCCGCTGGCGTTGTTTCCCACGCGGTGAAACATGATGAAATCCCCACTGAGGACTAAATCGTTTCACCATCTTGCATGTGATCCAATCATTTTGCAGTAATTAAATGCTTTGCCCAGCCTTGGAAACATCAAGGTGAAACTCATGCATTGTGGAGGTTGTTTCATTGTTCGTTTCATTGATGCTCTGTCAGCAGATTTGTTTTGGAAACAGTGCATTAAAACGGGCTATTGAGACTGGCCTAATACTAACAAAGAGAGGTAAACGATACTTAAACAACCGAAGCACCCTTGGATTCTCGCGAGCCCCATGCTGGCTGTGGCCTGGCCATGGTCCTCCACTGCTACTATACTATAGGCGGGATCTCATTCTCGTGCACCTTCACCCCCTGCTGTCGGCCGTCAACGCACTGTTTGCATGCTTCGCCTTCCCCTCCCCGCGCTCAAGCCCGCCAGCCGCCGACGTGATCCAATCAAGGCGGGGCTGAGTCATCCTCGACCCATCCGGGAGCACTTCTCGTCCCAGCCCTCCATCCCGTCTCCATCCGACGCCCGCCCACGGCTCTCAGCCCGTTTTCCAATCATCTTCCCTCGCAGTCGCAGACGGAGAGAGCTGCCGGAAATATATTAAACCTAAACCCCGATCAGAGCATCACCATTAAACTAAGCGCATGAAACGCAACCATCACAGTAGAAAGATAAGCAAAGCAACCCTCTCATGCGGGTAGGGATTCCTTCCAGCTCTCATCAGCCATCTGCACACGCCTACCGCGCCCGCCATTTATAAGCCCCTCGTCCACTCTCTTTCTCTGTCTTCGCCTCGCCGCTCCGCCATCGTACGCACGCCATCCCCACTAAACCAGCCGTTTCTGTAGGTGTTAGTTATACCACGCTCGGCAGCTGCTGTTCCAACTCCAATGGCCATGCCCAACCCACGGGCGGTGTTGACCTCCGCGCCGTCACCGCCCGCCGCCTGCTCCTCCTCCTGGTCGGCGGCGGCGGAGTTCATGGCGCCGGCAACGCCTCCGTCGCCGTCCGACGGGGAGCTGCTGCGCTCGCTGCACCGCCTGGCGCGGGACCTGTCCGCGACGGCCGCAGAGACGCCGGCCCCGTTCCTGCGCGCCGCGCTCGCGTCCATCACCAGGCGGTCCAGGCTCCTGGCCGCCGCGTTCGACGACCTCGTCCTGTGCGCCGCGGCGGCCGAGGAGGGCATGCCCCGGTCCGCGTCGCTGTGCCTCCGCGAGGTGCTCCTCGTGCTGCAGCGGTTCAAGGCGTTGGCCGCCGACTGCGCCGCGCGGAGCCGGATGCGGCTGCTGCTGCAGTCGGACGAGATCGAGGAGGAGGTCAGGGAGCTGCACCAGGAAATGGCCACGCTGCTCGACCTCCTGCCGGGCGTCGAGCTGGGCCTCGCCGAGGACGTCATGGACCTACTCGACCTCGCGTCGCGCCAGTGCCGGCGGTTCGCGCCGTCTGTGTCGGTCCAGGCCGAGCAGGCTCTCAAGGCCAGAGTGCTCTCGCTGATACAGGAGATTGAGCGGGAGATCGTGCCGGAGCGGGAGAGGCTGCGGGAGATCCTGGAGGAGGTGGGCATCAACGACTCGGCGACCTGCGGCGAAGAGATCGAGAGCCTCGAGCGGGAGATCGGTGAAAACCGCGCCTCGGAGAGGTGGACGGACGCCATGATCGCGCTCGTCGGCCTGCTGCGGTACGCCAAGTGCGTCCTGTTCAGCGCCACGCCCCGGCCTTCTTCGGATTCCAAGCCGGACCCCGAGGTCGACGAGGAAGGGGAGCCTCCGGCGCCGCCGCCGGACTTCCGCTGCCCCATCACCCTCGATATCATGCGCGAGCCCGTCGTCGTCGCCAGCGGGCAGACGTACGACCGGGAGTCCATCTTCCGGTGGTTCGACTCCGGCAAGTCAACGTGCCCCAAGACAGGGCAGGTGCTTACCGTTCTGGAGCTCGTGCCCAACAAGGCGCTCAAGAACCTCATCGCCAAGTGGTGCCGGGAGAACGGCGTCGCCATGGAGAGCAGCGAGGCGAGCAAGAGCGAGCCTGCGCAGGCGGTGGCCGCGAACAAGGCCGCGCTGGAGGCGGCGCGCATGACGGCGTCGTTCCTCGTGAAGAAGCTCGCCATCTGTTTCTCCCCTGACGCGGCCAACCGCGTGGTGCACGAGATCCGGCTGCTGTCCAAGACCGGCGCCGACAGCCGCGCGTTCGTCGGTGAGGCCGGAGCCGTGCCGCTGCTGGTGCCCCTGCTCTACTCCGAGGACGCCGGGCTGCAGCTGAACGCCGTCACGGCGCTGCTCAACCTCTCCATCCTCGAGGCCAACAAGAAGCGCATCATGCACGCCGAGGGCGCCGTGGAGGCGGTCGCCCACATCCTGAGCTCCGGCGCGACGTGGCGCGCCAAGGAGAATGCGGCGGCCGCCGTGCTCAGCCTGGCGTCCGTCCACACCTACCGGCGCCGCCTCGGCCGGAACCTGTCCATCGTGGAGAAGCTCGTGCACCTGGTCCGCACCGGCCCGACGAGCACCAAGAAAGACGCGCTGGCCGCGCTGCTGTCGCTGGCGGGCGAGAGGGAGAACGTGGGAAAGCTCGTGGACGCCGGCGTCGCGCAGGCGGCGCTGTCCGCGATCAGCGAGGAGGAGACCGCGGCCGCGGTGCTGGCCGCGCTGGCGAAGCGCGGCGGCGCGGAGGCGATCGTGGGCATCGACGGCGCCGTGGCGCGTCTTGTGGCCGAGATGCGGCGCGGCACGGAGTGGGGCCGGGAGAACGCGACGGCGGCGCTGGTGCTCCTGTGCCGGCGGCTGGGCGCGCGCGCGGTGACGCAGGTGATGGCCGTGCCCGGCGTGGAGTGGGCCATCTGGGAGCTGATGGGCACCGGCACGGACCGCGCACGCCGCAAGGCCGCGTCGCTCGGCAGGATATGCCGCCGGTGGGCCGCCGCCTCGGCCGCCGACGGCGAGCGGGGCAGCGTGTGCCCGGCCGCCAGCACCGTCGTGCCTCCGGCCATGATGGCGTCGTAATCAAGGCTAGCCAAGGGCAATGCCGGATAGGATATTAAAGCTCATTTTTTCCCCTCTCTTCTCCTCCTCATGATGTACAAAGTTTGCTTAGGCTGTCACGATTCTTTGATCAGAGAGTGATAATGGTGAGTGGTTGATCAACTGTGCATACACGGAGCTCTTACTGTACCAATGTAGTTTTCCTCTATCTCCACCGAAATTTCTTATTCTTCATCCGCGGCTCTAAAAAAATATACTTATATAGTACTACAATGGAAATGGCTTTTGTATTTGACTCCATTTGCTGATCTGTGGGCTGTCGCGACGTCTGAGCTACTGTTCGATACCGAGGGAAAGCAACGGGGATTTGTTCCGATTTGCCAAGTGATGGGGCCAGGCCGTCTGCTTTGCTCCGTGATCCAACGTAACAGAAGCTGAAGCCGCGACGAAGCATTGCGCTTTTAGCTTCGGGTTATCATTGATGGGGCCTCCCGCTCCGTGCTCTGCGCGAGTGATTGCCGGTGGATGATGATCGGGACCAGGAACCAGACACCCTTCCTTTTCCCTCTGCGAGGAGCATTGCTGGCTGGCGCGAACATGTGATTTGCGAGGAGCAGACACTGCACGGTACGGGTAATCTGGTACTACTCCACAACCGGCTCGCGGGCAGGTGCGGACGCCACGGGCTGGCGGGCAGGTGGCCAGGTGCGGACACCGGACGGTTCGTTGCAGCGACCAGCGAAGCGCCGCGCAGCCGGTGGTGCGCACGGCGGCCGGTTCCGTGCCGCCGGCTGCCGACCAGCCCGTGGTTTCTTTTTGGGAGGATTTGATGATGCGGCCGGACAGGACACCTTTGGATCATTTTTTGTGCGAGTGCGCGGCTCGTCCTCGTTCTCTTTCAGCTTGCCGAATTTGACCTGCCCATCTCGATCAAGCCGGGCGCTTTCGCGGAGTAGTAGATGGCCTGGGTTCAAGAATATCTTACCAAGCACGGAAGCAAGCATCCTTCCTATGTGTTGGAAAAAGCCGAGGAATGCTGCTGCTGTTCCCTGTCTGCTTTTTCTGATCGGCGTGGCACTGTTTTGTCCGTTCTCTGCGTCTCTTCTCCGTTCTCCCCAAACACTAATCAGCAGAGTTGCAACTATACACTAATCAAATTCAGTGTGTCGATGATGGGAACAGTGTTAACTCATCGCGCATGAAGTCCACTGTTGGAATTGGAACCATTCCAAAACAAGCCAATTGGCGCCAGTATCTCCTGTTGACCTGTGCATGGTGCGATAACGTTAAGGTTGATGTTGATCTCACCAGAGAAATTTAAGAGCTGATGACGAAGTATGTAAACTAATGTTTATTTTTAAAGAAAACGTAAGCATCCCAGATTCTAGAAAACTTCTATTCCATTTTAAACCTGCTTGCAGGAGGACCTCTCGCCCTTTTTCATAATTCATAAGAGGGCCAATCAAGCAATCGTTTTTTTTTAATAACTTGCCCGATACGTTGCAAGCCAATTAACAAGAATTTCACGCCGTCAGTTCTAGTTCACATCGCAGGAGAGTAATCAGCACTGACATGGTGCTTATATCACCAAGAGATATTAAAAAAACCAACGGTGGCAACGACAAAATGAACAGAAGCTGAACAGCAGGAGACAAGGCGACATATACAAGTGGCATCATACCCGAACCATCGTTCCTAGCCTGTAAACGCATCTATCTCGTCGAGTCAAAAAGGGGGGGAAAAGTGATGCAGAATATCTTCATACTGTTAGTCTCTGTTTCTATTTTATGAAGGAAAAAAAAATCTGATTTCCCAATGTCAAATTTTGTCAGTATCACTATCGCTATCGCTGCGATGTCGAGTAATGACTCGCATCTTGCTTTTCTTTTTGGACTGGAAAAGCCTCCGGAGGTCTCGAAAAACCTGATCAGAAACATGTCCGTTTTTGCAGCCGCAATGCGGGAAGGCGGCGCGGCGGTGGCGGGATGCGGCGTGGCGCGGGCAGCGGCCACTGCCACTCAAACTCGTGTGCCCTGTTTCGACCACAGAAATGGCAGCCGGGAGTTAAGCCCCGTTGAAATTCGGCTCCATTCGCCGGTCGCCCACACATTTCCGTCGCTTTCTGTTCCCCGAAGGTGATCTCGGCGTCGTTCGTCGAATCGAAAGGAGACGCTGAACCGGAGCCACGCCATTTTCGTACAGCTTCCTGGAGGTGCAAGGCATGGGACTCGCCATACGCGCCCAGCTAGCGGCCTGAATGGCGTCATGGTTCATGAACCGCATTGCATTACTCGAGCAAGCATGTGATGTGCTTCTGTTCATCGCTGCTGACAGCACTGCAACGTGGACCACGGGGAGTTTGTGGCGCTGCTGTTTCGTGTAGGCGCCCCTGCCGCCCCAGATTTCAGGAAAGCAGCTTGCTGGATACTCCCTGCGGTCGAGCAGTCGAGCTTGGTACGCTGTTGACGACGAGCAACACAGCTGCACATACAGGGACGAATTCCAGTTCAAGTTCCAGTGAGCTACCTTGTCCTCCTGATACGTCACTCGATCAGCTACGTGCTTGTAACTCTGTCATTACGCAGTTGGAGGCACTCTTGAGATAACCTGAACTAGCTTTGGCGAATAAAGAGCGAGTATTTTCAGGACATCACATCGGAGACTCGGAGTAAAGCTCACATCAGACAGAAAGGAAGAACAAGCGTGACCTGTGAAGATGTGAAGATAGATGAAAGGGGCTAGAACAGCGATTTAGTAGTGTTTTTCTTTCACAGTAAATCAGCGAACAGTATTTTCAGTCATGACTTATTAGCCAAGCGAAGAGATTCTTAACGTGCCGAGCCAAATCCTCAGCCAGTCAGCCATCTTACTAAGATGATCTTAGATATTCTCTTTTACCATGCTCGGTTGGCCCCGCCCCGCCCAAAGCCTTATCGTTTTATCAACTTGTTTCGAATTTGTGATTATCCAGACTGTATTCGAAGCAGCTTTCAGGACTCAGAGGCTTACATGTTGGTTGTTTATTGCTGATAATCTCGGATTTGTCAACTTACGTCCCTTTCACAGTTTCACTGAAGACGCAAGTGGACGTCATCGTCTTATCTTCCAAGGGATAAAAATACAAGCTTCTGGCGCCATTCAGAAAAAGTGCATCTGATGATGCTGCAGCTGCATTGTTCAGTTGCAGATGATGTGCAGTCCGTGGATTGCTACTGCAATTATATTCCCAGACGCTGAACATTGAAATAATGTTTGACAGTCCGTGGATTGCTACTGCAATTATATTCCCAGACGCTGAACATTGAAATAATGTTTGACTTTATACATTCTGTGTATTTAGACTCTATCACAATGCAAGACTCTATCACAGAGTATAAGATAATTAATTATATATTATTTATAGTATTTTGTTGATGTGGCAGCATATTTATCGAAGAAAGAGGTAGAAAAAATAAGACCTCGAGTCTTATTTAGACTCTAAGTCAAGGTAATAAATAACTTTAGACTCTATCATAGAGTCTGCATTGTGAGTGCCCTCAGCTATCGGGGCCAGAGACAGAGAAGTAGACTTTCCTGGAGTGCGCATACCATCTCACCATCTGGTTTTCTGGCATTTAGTTTTTTTTTTAAGGATTATTTTCTCGTTTCTGAGCTGCTTATATCATGCAGGTTTGATGCCCACAGAACCAATAGTTCTACTGTTAAAGCTAAGATATATCTCCTTCAAGTGAAAAAAAACTAACATGTGTCAACCATCAACACCGATCACTTAATTGACATTTTCTTTTGAGTAAACACACTTAATTGACATTTGACAACAAACCAAGGAGAATTGAGATAAAATACTAACCGCGAAAGAATTTTCGATAGAATATGGCAGGTGGAGCAGCGGATTGGGTAAGACCAAATGATTGTAGATTATGAAAGCTGGAACAGTTTTTTTTTTTTTTTTTTACAATCAGGTGTGTTGCAGTTTTTCACACGAGGACGTTGGTCATGGCGAGCAGCCTTGAACCACGCTGAAGAGTGAAGAGGAATCCTACAGATGCAGTTCAAGCTGATTACATGATGCCATGACGGCCGGATTTTGCGACCAGCTACGGGGCGTAGCCAGCCAGCGCCCAATACTCTCCCTCCTCGACGACCGCAGCGACGACCTCCTGCGCCGTGATGGCGGCCTTCTGAAGACTCTTCCGTTCCTCTTCTTCCATAACGACCAAGCGATCAGTAGCAGAAGGAATCAAACAAGGCTGAAGGAGATGGAGGAGGAGGCCCCCCCGCCCTCCGTGATACACAGGCCAATGTGACCACTCACCACGGAGATGCAAGGTTCTCTTCTTGCCCATCTTTAGTTTCCATTAATACATCGGAAGGTGCACTGCCGTAATCGCTGGCTGGAAGTGCTAGGGATCAGCACGAGCATGAATGAGGCGGCGGCGAGCGTAGATGCGACCGGAAAAGAAAATGGAGAGAAAAAAGTGTGTTGGACCATAATTTTAATACTTTAGAAGTCAAATATATGAGGTACTCTTAGAGGTGCCCTCCTTTTTCTTCCTCATATATTTCTTTGGGAGTTGGCAAAATCTCATATTTTGGAAACAAAATTTAGAATACTCTTGGAGATGCTCTATGTGATGATGAAAACTAAATTCCCCTCATCGTCATATATATTTATAATGCCAATTTAAGCGCTAATATGGTGGTTGAAGTCTCATTGTCCCATACTAGTTTAGTAAATAAAATGGACGTTTAGTCCATCTAATTATGTTTTCCTCCGTTCCATTTAGGTCATTTAATTCTTTCTCCGTTTAAACGTCAAACTGTTTAGGACCAATTAGAGGCTAAACGATTGAGCCTGTTCGTTTGTCTCAAAAGACATTGCTAGAAATATTATTCGCTGATTTATTCTGAGAGAGAAATACTGCTCACTAACAGAAAATGTACGGCTTATAATCTTTATTTACTGTTTAAACAACATTTATACTTCGGCGAACAGCATTAGCATCATTGTTTTATCAAGGCAATTGAATCCACAAGGGAGGGTACTTTGTGATTATAAGAAAATTAAATTAAACACGCATATGCCAAGGAATGAAACATTTGAGAAACTTGAATGTTTATCCAGGAATGAAACTCGCCAAGAGAAAAACTGACGGCAACCTTGATTTGGCCTCGACACGTATCTCTCACAACAATTAGATAGGAGTGGGAGAAAAGAAACAAGAGGAATAAGCTATATTTTTTAACTATGAAATTGGTTGATAATAAGTATACGGATTTTGTACAGAAGGTTCATAGAAAGAGGACAACTAGTAGAAAACAAACAAAAACAATTTTTCAGAATTTATTTTAAAATAAATAGAGTCAAATACTACCGTGACAAAAATAAAACTAGCTACTTGTGCTATTTGTGTGGATCATCTTTCTATTTTTCTAATTATATACTCTCTATATACCCATAAAAAAAGTTGTTTTGGACAAAGTTTGGGTTAAACATTGGAAATATAAATCATGAATAACTTAAGCCATATGAATAGATTTTTCTTAAAAAATACTTTCATAAAAATATGCATATACTATTTTTTGATAAATATTTTTATAAAAATAAGGAGTCAAAGTTAGACTTTGGAGACCATATTATTGCCCTAAACGACTTTCTTTACGTGTATGAAGAGAGTAAGCACAAAACTTAAATAACTTATATTTTAACTGCAATGAATAATAGTATATACAAGGCCATAGAATTAGAATTCAAATTCCGTTTAAACTGGTAACTTTTTCTCAAGTTTTTAGGGCCACCTATGTGGGGGAAGGGGGATAACAACAGCACAACACTGCCACTCACCATTTCATGCATCTAACGTTGTCCTGGAACTTTTATTTTATATTTGTAAGCTTCCAATTTGAAGAAAATAAAGTTTAGAGAGACAAAACGCAGGGACTTTGTTATGTCCTATAACTTAATAATAAGTTTTTTAGGAGACACTTTAATAATAAGTGAAAATTGTTCACCGACATCTTTTATAATGGAAAAAACGGGCTATTTTCTCAATGTATCTGATGGCTGGATTTGAATGGAAGCAATGCTTGCGGCCCGACATGGCCTAACCACCGTAGCGCTGTCTCGTCAGGCGGCCCAAGAGAATTGCTTTGGCACAAAAACAAAGGAAAAAAAAAGAAAAAAAAGTAAGCCCAGTACAAAGTATACATAGTTTGTAGGTACTCACCTGCTTCTCCAAAAAAAAAAAAAAAAATCTACTCACCTGATTTTAAATTCTCAATTTTTTTTTTCAATTTAACATTGGTTAGTAATTTTTTTATATTTATTTTAAGATTTATCGTGGCAGTGCTGCTCTAAGCTCGGCTCATGCAGACCAATGAAACGAAGATTAAAGGATAATTTTACGTTCTCACCATATGCCTGCACAATTTTGGGAAGAATAATTTACCTATAGGAACGTTGACCTGTATAATTTACCTATAGGAACCTACTATGCAGTATTGCTCCTTTCAACGCTATACAATTAACTCCATGTCTCCGTCATAAACCGCCGCACCGTGCGCTTGCATGTCCGCGCACCGACACCGTTTGATGGCCCCGGGCCGGCACAAAAACTGTCCAGGGTCACACCACCGCGTCGAGGATCTCGGTCCGCGACATGGCGACGGCAGCCCGGCACACGGGGCAGATCCACTTGCGCTGGAGCCACAGGCTGATGCAGTCCGCGTGGTATACGTGCCCGCACGGCCGCAGGCGCCGGCACCGGCCCCAGCTCGCGTCCGCAAGCCGCGCCTTGCAGATCGCGCACAGATCCACGTCGCCGTCGCTCGGCTCCGGGCCCCGCTTGCCGGCGGCGCCACCCGGCTGATGAGGGACGGCGACCACGACGTCGACGTCGTCCTTGTTCTTGTTCTTGTTCAGCAGCGCTTCTTGCTTCCCTGCCGGGGACGAAACGCCGCCGCCGCCGCCGACCTTCGCGCTTCCCGCGCCGTCCTGGCAATGGCGCACGGCACAGACGATGGTGCAGATGAGCACCACGAGACCCGCGAGGACGCCTAGAAATATCGCACCAGCCATTGGTGACCGGATGTTCCCGTGTTGCCCAGCAAGATGTGCGGTTAGATGTCGCTAGTTGTGAAGCAGGCTACGGTTTCGGTTAAAAGTCTGTAATTACGATTTCGAATTCTCAATTCCAGGTAAATAGACTCGGTTAAGTACTCGGATTCCGTCCATGTCAAGGGCTCCTCTGCAGATTCGATTCAAATTTTAGTCCGAAAAGGAGCTAGTTAACATTAGAATCTCGTTGACATAGAAGAGAGAATGCACGGTAAAGAAACTTGATGCTAGCGACGGATTGACATAGAAGAGAGAATGCACGCTAAAGAAACTTGATGCTAGCGACGGATTCCTCACTAGTAGATTCGTCAATTTGTGTGCCCAAGAGCACTTGGCACAGCAAGCGAGAGTCTACTCCTCCGTGTCCTTCCCTCCGCTCATCTTCTTTGGGCTGGCTTAAAAAAAGTTTTAAAAAACAGTATGAGTAGATTACTTCCGCTATACAACAAATTAATAGACGGGCACTATCTCCATTTTAGATTATAAGTTATTTTTTCCTTAAAAAATTATAAATTATTTCAATATTTTCATGGAGAGTCAAAATATCTTAAATTTAAGTTGCAGAGTTGCAATGCCACATAGGCTTCTAACAGAAAGTTTAAGCTTTATTTAGACAGGTCAATTCATTTTCCTCTAAGCTTAGCAGGGATCCTAACGAACTTGTAAACTAATTAAATAAATATAACTTGGCAAATTGGTGAATATAATTAAGGTTTGAACATTGCTAGTATAGCAAAATACATACATACCAGTTAAACAAAAGAATTAATAGATAATCTTTTCAGCACGATCATCACAAAATCAATCATGAACAATACTAGATTAGTTGCAATCTATAAAAGATAATCACTAGAATTTTTCAATCTTCTTTTTTGGACAAATAAGATATAATATTTCTATCTAACCCACTTATTAACAAAAGTGAATAGCAATATTCACACAGTAAACACAAATTTGTACGATCATAAATTCATAATACGGAGTATTAGCCATACAGAGTAATTGCTGCAAAAACAAATAAACACGGGTACTAGTCCAAGAAATTTAAGAACTAAGGCCGCCCAAAGTGTATGGCCAGAGTACCTTTGTCCACGAATAAATTTACATATCACTTTCTAAGAAGTCAAACTTTTTAAGTTTAACTAGAAATATATATCAAATAATATCAATATTTATATCTGTAAATAAGTATATTATGTTTAATCTAATAATACATATTACATATGATAGATATTAATATATTTATATATATTTGATCAAACTTAAATAAATTTAACTAGTACTAGGAAACATTTGTGGATAGGGGAAGTACTTGAGAGAGAGAGAGAGAGAGAGTCCAGGTCTTGTTTAGTTGGAGAAAAATTTTTGTAGCACTTTTGTTTGTATTTAGTAATTATTGTCTAATCATGGACTAACTAAGCTCAAAAGATTCGTCTCGCAAATTATAGATTAACTGTGCAATTAGTTATTTTTTATCTATATTTAGTGTTTTATGCATGCGTCTAAAGATTTGGTGTGATAAGAAATCTTGAAAAATTTTGGAAACTAAACAAGGCCATGTGTGTTTGGATTTTCTGGAGCAGAGCATGTAGAGAAATCGGTGCCCACTTGAATAGAAAATTATTTGCTTGCTGCTTGTTGTTACTTCTTAGCCTACTCACCTTAACGCCGCACATACTTGCTCTCTTTTTTTATTTGCATGCTGGGTTCCACGAGTGGTGCTCACCACTGCAACTCAAAGAGACCGATGCTAGAAATCTCTGATGTGACCTGATTTTGTTTTGGGCTTCACTACACAAAATTGAGTAGCAATATTTGCATGATAAACTATTGCCATAATCCTATCAATACCCTATGCTATCCCTCTAGTATCGGACAACAAATTGTTGATCACCTTTACGTGAAAATACAAACTCATACGGTCATAATATTGGCCAAGTGGCCAGAACAGAGTAATTGCCGCAAAAACAAATGAGCACCGGTACCATTCCGACAATTTTAAGAATGTGAAAAAAGCTTACCTCGGCATGATTGAGATCAGGAACAATAGACTAACTATATGGATACTGCTAGTGCCCGCACGTCCGGACAGACGCGTATATCCGGACGTTCAAACCTGCACTCCGTTCCTGTGCGCACCTACATCCCACCCGCGTCCGTCCACGCAGGCTCACACTGCTTGAACCCACCCGTGCGGCCGCGACTGCACCCTGGGAGTCCCTGCTCCCACTCCCTCCGTTGCTCACGCGCATGCACATAGCCAGCAGCTGTAGCAGGTGTTACAGAAATGTGGCTAAGCCAACATTGAGAAGAAGGGGAGAGACAACATATGTGCAGTCAGTGCCAAAAGGAGGAAGAGACACGAGGTGAAGGTGAGGAAGCAGAAAAGCAAAGACAATGATGCAACATTCGATCTACTTTTGAAACATTCGGATGCAACATTTGCAACATACGTCTGAAGGCAGATAAAACATATGAAATATGCATTTGAAACACACTATCTGCAGCACAAGATATACTTTTGAAACATCTAGATGAAACATTTGCAATATTAGTACGAAATATTTGAAGCACTCGAGACATGCTAATGAAACACTTGCAAAAAACACCATGCAACATCCAGATCAAAACGCTTTCAACATGTATAGAGAAAAATTACTTGTTGCAACATCAAACCAAAGCTACTACAAACAACAGAAACAAAAGGCGCAATGCGAGGTGCAACACCAGAAACTAATGCAACAAAAGAAAAAAGGCTCGTGCAACACAAAACATATACTAGTGCAACAATAGAAATAAGCCTACTGCAACAGAGTTTGTTGGAACCCTAACCACTGCTGCGTCCCTTAGATCTAGATCCAGATCCAAAGGAGTAAGAGGAGATGGAGGAGGAGGAGAAGAAGAAGAAGGAAAGCTCGGATCTGGAGAAGAAGGAGGATGAGGATGAGGGGAATGACTTAGATCCAAAGAAGGACCCACCTACCTTGCCTGAAGCCACCGTCGTCGACCTCCTCTCTGGTTGCATGGAGGTCGCGGAGCAAGGAGGAATGCAGGGAGGGAGGGGAGGCAACTTGCGGAAGCCTCCATCATCATCCTCCTCTCAAGTGGCATGGAGGTCATGGATGGAAGGAGAGAGAGAGGGGGAGGAAGAAGGAAGTGATGGGTGGGGTTGGATGCTTTGGCTGTTGCCCTCTTCTTCGGTAGCATGGAGATCGCTCAGGGGAAGGAGGGAGAGGGAGGGAGCGAGGGGCGATGGCAAGCGATGCAACAACAAGAGAATGGTGAAGTAAGAGAAGCGGATGAGGAGAAAGAGTGATTGGCTTGTACGGTGCCGAGTGAGCTTGAACAGTCAAGTGACGGTCTAATGCGCGTCCGAGGCATAGGACGCCCGTGGCTCAGCATTACCGTAACTATATTCACACGACACCAGCTTCTTGGTGATGAGCCTCCATGTTTGGCGTTGTGAAGCATCGTGATGCCCATCTTATAGTTGCCAAAACCATCATATACAATTCGATAAGCATAATGAATGTGTCGTAAACCTACTATTAACCCTAGCACCTAATATGTAAATACAAATTTTATCACACTATTAGTGTTTTTACCATACACGTACCAATTTAATAAGTTTTGTACTTATTACTTGAGCAGCTTATAAGTTCTTGGACTAATTTTCACACACCTACCAAGTTGTTGTAGACGAATGTAACTTGCTCAAACAATTCTCTTAATGAAACACGTGCTACTCACAGTTCTAAAAAAACTTGCTCAAACAAATATTAATATTATTTTAGAAGATGTGCACAGCAAATAAGTGTTGGACGGATGAATTTGCGACATGGATAAAGCTAGGCCTCGTTTAGATGTGAAAACTTTTTGGATTTTGCTACTGTAGCACTTTTGTTTGTTTGTGGTAAATATTGTCTAATCATAGATTAACTAGGGTCAAAAGATTCGTCTCGCAATTTATAGACAAACTGTGTAATTAGTTTTTGTTTTCGTCTATATTTAATGTTTTATGCATGTGCCACAAGATTGGTTGTAATGGGAAATCTTGAAACCTTTTTGGTTTTTGGGTGAACTAAACAAGGCCCAGTAAGATTGTTGGGACGCCCTTGGTATTATACCGAAACAAGCACCGAAGAAGCTTCGTATGTGAAAGCAAAATCTGATCCCGTATTTTTTGCCAACCGACGCGAGACTCGTATCGATCACCACTATAGCTATAGTGTTCAATACGGAGCGCCGTGAGAGGCAAAGCATGGGCCAAATGGATACGGGACCTATAATGTGCCGTCTTAAGCACGAGCGTTTGTTAATTGTAACTACTACTCTTAAGAAAGAAGACACCACGAGCTTTGCTAGATTTACAGTTGGACGTTGCGTGGATGCCATTACTTGCCATCTCAAACGACTCATGATTTGCAAATTAGCAAGGGCTTTTGCGCTTTAAAGCACGAAATCCTTTTTTGCTTTGAGTTTTAAATTTGGAAGGAAAGAGGAAAACAACTTTTGGGTTGCTTTCATAAGGCAAGTCTGGGTTGTCCATTTCTAAACTGTATATCTAAACCTGCTGGTGGTGAGGTTGTTTATTTATTCCCCTATTGCTGCTACCATGACCAGCATTGTCTGGGTGAGCAGAGCAAATTCAGGCATTCATGATTCATTCAGGCATTCATGATTCAAGATTAATTACAATATAATACCAAGGGCGCTCTAAATGGCCCTGAATACCTACCATTATGTTTTGAGAGGGCACTGAAGACCGAACTTATTCAACCACCAGAGCCAACTCAAGATCAGTTTTCAGTTTTCACCTTTCATAAAACTTTTCTTATTTGCAACAACGTGTGACTACTCGCTCTGACCTTTGAAGGTCTGAATATTCCCCTTCTATCCCATTGCACGATCTGGAATAGAAGCTGAGAAGTCAGTCAGATCTGCAGTTACAGAGCCTGAAATAAAAAGATGAACGGTTACTGCCTTTTTTTTACTGGAAGCTGCAGATAGCCCGGTCAGAGGCGACGAACAAGGCTGCTTGCTAGCTAGGGTTTCCAAGGCCCCGCTTCCTTCGGTCGGCAGCATCCTCTCGGCCTCTTGGGATTACAAAAGAAACTCCCCCCACGTCTGTTCCGAGACACTCTTCTGATTACGAGTAAAAAAGAAACTCCCCCACCGGGCTGTCTGGCTACCACTCCCCCTTTTCTTTGTTCGAATCCATTGGAGCCCACGAGGTCGTTGCCTCCCTCCCTCCGCCCTCCCCCACCCAAAACCCTCTGGCCTCTGCTTCTGCCACTAAATAAGTGAGAGCCCCATCACTTCGAGTCTTGGATCCTTGAAGATTCTGAGCGATCTCATCATCTCTCTCGCTGGGTCCTATTCTTGGCAGGCTTTTCACTTCCTGGATCCGTTCAGATGCGCGGGGCTAGCAGTTCCTGGAGTTTCAGGACCCGCCGGCTAAAAGGTATAGTACTCCTCATTACAGAATCTGCAGGGCAGATTGGCATGTTCTATTCTTCGATTGTTTTTTTGTATTTGTTTCCTTCTCCTGGACGCAAATCGGCTAGACACAATCTTACATCCACATTCCGTGTTCATGGCATTGATTGATTCGATCGAAATAAACATGTTCGGAAGCCGCGATCTTTGTTTCTTGGAATCTATGCTCGCTTGACTTTTTGTCTCCACGCAGACTGAAGATCACAATCACTCGGAGTCGGACGCTCGTGCTCAGTCTCCTCTTGCACGACGGAATCTGATCTTGGAGATGGAGCCGGCAAAGGGGAAGATGAGGAAGACGTCTTCCAACCTCCTCCTGCGAATCACGGACATCTGCAAGGTGCATTCCGTCGCTGTCGCAGAGAACGTCGGCGAGAAGCCCAACGCCGGCAGCACTGGGGGAAGCAGTGAAGACGGTGCACACCTGAAAATATATCCGCAGCAAGTCTCTGACCATGAGAGTTGCTCTGGAACTTCCACTGCCCGCTACGAGGATGCGGTTGTTGAGAAGCTTCTTGATGCAGTCTCTGGTCTGAAGTTGGCTTATCTCAAGGTTCAGCAAGCACATGTGCCATATGATCCTGAAAAGGTTGCGGCCGCTGGTGAGCATTTTGTGTCGGAGCTTGAAGAGACAGCTGGGCTTAAAGATCTGTATTTTGGAGTCAGCAAGTGGAGCAATCCAATGTACCAGTCTCATGTGAGCTCAAGGATTCATGAGCACCAAAAGGTTGCTCTGGAGTTGCAGGCTGACATCTGCAAGAAAGATTCTGAACTTGTTCTGTTGCGAGCAGAGTTTCAAGAACTGGAAAGGAGGAATATGGAACTGAAGGAGGAAGTTGACAGGAGAGCGTTGCTCATGCACAGAGAAATCAGTTTTGACATTGGTAATGGGGGATCAATAGATATGTTCATTGAGTTGTTTGAGAATTCATCGAAGTGCATACATGATTTCACGAAACTCGTCATCAGTTCGATGAAAGTTTCTGGATGGGACCTCAACTACTCTAAGTTTCCGGTCGATAAATCTGTTGTATTTGAGAAAAAGACTGACAAGAAGTATTGTGTTGAGGCGTACTTTGCTCGGGCAATGCTGATGGTGACCAAAGGGGAGTATTTTTCCATGGATTCTTTTTACCATGTTATGAGTTTCAAGGATCCATTCGATGCTCTTGTTGAGTCCCCAAATTCCAACTTCGGAAAATTCTGCCGAGAAAAGTATCTGGTTGCTGTACCAAGTAATATGGAGGACTCCTTCTTTGGAAATTTGGACCACAGGGCATTTGTCGAGATGGGCGGCCATCCAAGGACACAGTTTTACCAGACATTTGCAGGAATGGCTAGATATGTCTGGGCATTGCTCACAGTTGCTCGCTTCTTGAAACCAAGGGCTGAGATGTTCTTTGTCAAGAGTGGCGTTCAGTTTCAGAAGAAGCACATGGAAAGTGTACCAGCTAAGCTGACCACAGAGGAAGCCAAGATAAGTGTTGGGTTTACAGTAATGCCGGGCTTTAAGATTGGATGCACTGTCATCAGGTGCAGGGTCTACCTGTCCATGCTCAACACAAAAGGCTCCTAAAAACACACATTATATATAACTACAGCATTAGGTAAGCAAAATGCAATAGCTTTAAATTACTCCATAGTTCTATAAATAAGCTTACAGTTGGAAACTCCTCCTGTATTATGACTAGGAACATGAGCTAATAGATGACTCAAGAGTACTAACTTGTTGTAAAGTCTTATGCTACTATATAAACATTTTCATTTTCAGTAGTATGTTCTGATCTTTCTGGGTCATGGCGTCGTTCATGATCTACTTGAATACACTGAAGAAATTGTGAACTATGGAATGCGCTGATTCTCAGTATATACCAATTCATTTGGAAAAAAAAATGTGCACAACGAAACTTTGGCCCTTTGAAGCCAGAACGCTACCTATTGCATCTAACCATGAGTGAAACAATTACATAGTTCATCTGGCGAAGATTTTGGCAAAGAAGTTCATCGGTTTTGGGTTCTCCAAGCATGCCACATGAGCATATCTTCCTAGTTTGTCAACCTGTCTTGGCTCCCCCCTTGTGTCCTTCTTGCAGATCTTGCAGGTCTTATCGACCCAACCTTCCTCCACGTATTGCCCATCGACTGAATTTGAAACCAATTTGGTTGGTCAGTATTCAGCAACTTGATATTCTCTCTCTTATTCAGAAAAGAATAACCAAAAAACTTTGTTTGTGATTATATATTTTCAATAGGCACTATTTTCATCATACTGCAACTGTTTTTGACGTATCAGTGTATCACACTATACAGCTTATTCAGTCATGCGGTGTTTATCTGAATATCAATCAGTACACAATACACGCAATTATTCACTTGGCATTTAATTATTCTCATGAGAAAGGTATAGATCAGATACCATCAACATATGACTTGAAGAAATCCTGGTAGGTGCCACCAATCTTCCGCCTCAGTGCTCCGTACTTCATCGCCAATCAAACAAGCATGTGAAAAGACATTCAGATTACTGATGGTAACATTATCAATCCCCAGTTGCTTTGCATCAGTGGTTCCAGTTCCATACCTGTTCCCTCGTCATCCTCCCTCCACCTTTGGTGGACTCCCTGGCCTCATACAGCAGCTCGGCATCCTTCTCCGACCGGACTTGCGAGAAGTCCAGCGCCTCGGTGATGCTTCCGAATAGGGACTGCTTGTTGCCCTCCTCCTCATTTCCCTTTGCATAAGCTCTAACTGATCTGAGGTTGCCACTGCTCGGCCTGATTTGGTGAGCTCCAAACGAGGAGGTCTTGGAAGGGGTCAGCGGAAGAGCCCTCATGGCCATTGCTTCAGGAGTTCAGGTGAGAGTGGTTTCTGCAGGCTCGCCCAACGATCGGACCGTTATATATGGAGGACCACTTGAGGCGCAGACAAGCAGCGGCAGCGCGTCAGTTCTGTGGTGGCCACAAGGCTACGTGGTGCAAGGCAGGCCTGCTGAAACGAGACGGGGATTCTGGCCCAGTGCGACGTGGGTGTGTTCAGGCTTCAGACATGAGGAGGGAGCTGCGTGTTGTCTGCCTGCAGCGCTGTGTCTGTGTGGCCCAGGAACTGGAAGAAGAGGATTGCCGGAGCTGGTGACTGAGGACCGGGCTGCGTGGCTGGTTTACCTGAAGTTTACAGAGAGGGATATTTGTGGAGCACATAAACACTTTGCATGATTACGCAGAAAAAGGGAAAGAAAAAAAATACTTGAGCATAGTCCCTGTCCACGTATCTGATTCTCTGAAAGAGGGACATTTGTGCATGGGATGCTTACTTTCAGTTTCATGAACATGAAGATACTGTTTCTAGTCTGAGCTTTGCTCGATAGGTGCCTGCATTAGCTACCTTGAAAGTAACCATGTGCACCGTGAATGGTATCATCAAGACCTCAATTATAGACGTGATTTGTTTATCTACTTTGCTTGACCTGGCTGTCTCCCGATAAGTACAAGGTGCAAAAACTGACAATCTGACATAGAGCCCCGAGAAGGCCTGACTTTGCTTTTAACTCGGATGAGTTCAGCTCTAGAAAGCAACTTCTATTAAGCTCTAGGTGGTTATTCTAATCTAGGACTAGTAATAGGATCTCCAATTACTCGTGCGTAATGCCTGGATGCTGGGCACTGCGTCTGCGTGTGCTACCCTTGACCTTCCGGATCAAAAGAATATTACTACATGCAGCCTTTTCAGTTTAATGGACAGTTATGCTTGCCAAGCAGCAAGCTGATGAGTGATGAGTGACTCGGCAGGGGTATTTCAGTTTGATAGCTGAAAGTGAGCGATCACTAGAAAAACATTTGGGCAGGCCACTGAGCATGACTACTGAATGAGCATGTGGACCTCAGGTGCCGCAATCTCCATGATGACCTGCCTCGTAGCAATGTCCCCGCCTTGATTGATTCCCCCATCAGATCGTCGTAGCATCAGCATTCAGCAGCATCAATGCTGAAACAATCATGGAGCCATGCATGCCGCCGTGACGGACACGGGACACGCCCCTTTCGTTGGTCGCCGGCAGGGGGCCCTTTGTGATCGAATCAACGTCACACAACGCCCCGGCGAACAGTTGCCGGTTCTTTTCCATCATATCGTCGTCGCGACGAAGGATTTGAGTGCTGCCTTGCTCTGTCTCTGTGTGACGGAACCCCTTTGCTTCAGTGTGCACACAAGGATGAAGGATGGATGCATGGTCGCCGTTGGTCGGTCGGGGGATACTCTGCTTGTGTTGTTTCTAGGAGACTGATGACGAGATCGAGAGACCAAGAATATTTTGGGGGCTAATTAAACAACCTCCGATCGAGCACTGGAATGGCAATTGGCCGGCAACGACAAAGATCTTGTTTAGTTCGCCAAAATTTTTGGGTTTCGTTACTGTAGCACTTTTGGTTTTATTTGGCAATTATTATTCAATTATAGACTAACTAGCCTTAAAAGATTCGTCTTGCAAATTACAGATAAACTGTACAATTAACTATCTTTTTTATCTATATTTAATACTTCATGCATGAGCCGTAAGACTCAATGTGACGGAAAATCTTGAAAAATTTTGAAACTAAACCAGACCAAAGAAGAAATTTAGAACTGGACCACCGGCATGCATGGTGATCAACTGGAGATTAATCGGAGGCCTCGCTGCTGCGGCGCCGCGGCGGCATTGTGTCATTGAATAGCCGGCCCGGAGTCTGCGCCTGCACGTTCCACTCGTTCGTCGTCGTCGTCGTCGTCCCGGCTCCCCCCAGTCTCCCGCTCGCCTTTATGGGCGTCGCACGTGTGTTGTCACGTCAGGTCAAAGCCTACTTCAGACAGGAATTGTCCTCTCGCCGTCTACGACTACTCGTAGGCCTTGTTTAGTTCCGAAAACTGAAAAGTTTTCATAACTGTAACACTTTCGTTTGTTTGTGGTAAATATTATCTAATCATAGACCAACTAGAGTCAAAAGATTCGTATCGTGATTTACGGTCAAACTGTGTGATTAGTTTTTGTTTTCGTCTATATTTAATGCTTCATGTATGTGCGCAAGATTCGATGTGACAGGGAATCTTGAAAACTTTTTGGATTTCGGGGTGAACTAAACAAGGCCGTAGTCTACTACCACCACCAGGTCATTTTGGTAGTATACACGAGTACGGGTGCTATCATAATAGTACTATACTAGTACGTAGTACGTGCCATACTGCCATCAGCTGTTCCTTCATTGAGGCCTTGTTTAGTTCTAAAAAATTTTGCAAAATCGACACTGTAGCACTTTCGTTTGTATTTGACAAAAATTGTCTAATCATGAACTAACTAGGCTCAAAAGATTCGTCTCGTCAATTTCGACCAAACTGTGCAATTAGTTTTTATTTTTATCTATATTTAATACTTCATGCATGCGTCTAAAGATTCGATGTGATGGGGAATCTGAAAAATTTTGCAAAATTTTTTGAGAACTAAACAAGGCCTCACTTTGACAAAGGGCTAGGTGTTTTCGCTGGCGCTGGCCTAACTTTTCCATCGTCATGTTTCAGGTACCAGACAGCATGCATGGGCATGGTTCATAGATCTTGTAATGGACTACATGAATTGGTACTTGGATGGATAAAATCTCTATCTCTACTACCATTGGTCCCGGTACATTTTAAGGACCCAAGTTTGTGGCTTACTATCTCATATTACACACAGATCACCCAGAAAACGACTGGAACACGCTTATAATCCCCAGCTAGAGGGGGAGGACCAGGAGTCCAGGACCATTACGAGCCCGGCCGATCATGACGCGCGCGCTAGCTACACGTACTGGTATTACGTTCCTTTCCGTCGCGCTGAAGGCACAGCAGCAGGTGTTAGGTCCACATCACCAGGCGGGACTAGAGGACACGGCCCCGGCGGCCCGGCGTACGCTCCAACCGGCGCTGTCCCCCCGGCCGGCGGCCATGCATGCACCTTCCGGAGTAGTACGTTCCTAATTGCCTCGGTGACGAATATCAATAATCGATCAGGACACGCTAATCTCGTGACGAAAACAGGGCCTTAATCACAGCGACGCCCGGCCGGCTCTCGTCTGCAGCCATTTTATCAGGCTTCAAACGCCAACAAGTGCCCTGTCATTGTCAACGGAGGGCCGCCGGGCATTGCCGAATCTTGAGACACACCGGCGTGAGCGCGCGACACCGCGCGCGGTCGCTCGTAGTTAATTAGGAGCCCCGGGAAAGATAGCACGGGGAAGCTTAAACTAATGGCGTCTTGCCGTCGCGTAACGCGGCGGGGCAACGGGATACCTTACCCCGCAGCGGGCCTGTGTCTGTGTGTGCCAGCCGCGTCCTTGTGTTTTCGCTTGCTTCCGCGCGGGCCATTAAAGAAAATCCCATCGGCAGCAGCAGGAGGAGTAGGCCGTGGGGAGGTGCGCGATGCTGCTGCCGCGGCCGCTCACCGCAACGCCCGACAGACCGGGTAAAATAATCCCGCGGTGACGGCGGCGGGCTGATCTTGATTTTCCTAGGCGAGGCGTCGGCGTCGGCGTCGGCGTCGCTGCCCACGCGATCTACCACGCGCGGTGCCATGCCATCCGAATTCCGACCGGTGTCGGTGAGGAAAACGCGGCGTATTTGTAGTGTATTGTATCGCGGATACCATGTTTTCTATAGGAATATATCCCATTGCAGAATCGCAGTACCTTGATTTAGGGATTTGGATAACATGATTGCAATGCTCCTCGCCATGGATCGTGCACCTCTCCTCTCTTCTCTCTCTTTCTATACTGTATATCTAGAAAGGAATCCTTTTTGTCTCTCTTGGGCCTTGTTTAGTTTCCAAAAATTTTGCAAAATTTTTGAGATTCTCCGTCACATCGAATCTTTAGATGTATGCGTGAAGTATTAAATATATATATATATATATTATATATATATATATATATGAAAATAAAAACTAATTGCACAGTTTGGTCGGAATTGACGAGACGAATCTTTTGAGCCTAGTTAGTCCATAATTGAACAATATTTGTCAAATACAAACGAAAGTGCTACTATTCCTATTTTTGCAAAAAAATTTGAAAGTAAAGAAGGCCTTGAACATATTGCTTTGATCAATCAAAGCACCAAGTAGTCATGAATCGCTTCTCGCTGAGTTTGTTCGTTTGAGATTATCTACTAAATCCATCTATCATTCTTTTTTCTCTTGGATTAAATCAGCGAATAGTATTTCCGGTCAGTTAGACGAATTACTACACAATGTTTTTCTCGCATAATAAATCAACCAAGAACGGTGACTCGTTTTGGCTAGGGAAATCTCAGCCACACTTGCGCTGCAAGACACTCTCGGTTAACTTTTCACAGCGTGGTCCTGCGAAACATTACCCAGAGCACGCAGCACCGAATCGCGTCAGGCGCCCGGGCGTATCTTACGTGACAAGCCAAGGACACAGAGATTGCATTGCACAGCAAGTTTTGACCAAGCGCTCCCAAAAAGACGCGCACGACACGCTTAGGTCTCGATTATCAACGTGAACCTTCTCCAGGTGCATGCTTCACACAAAATGTACAGTTACAGTTCAAAAGGAGGAAGTACTCCTCTGCTGATGTGCACCAACTGATCGAACAATTGCCCGCGAGCACGCGGCAACAACGAGTACACGTGCTGTCGCACTGCTGGTGCCAATGCAAGGCGATGGAAATAAAACGATTAAAACAACAGCGACGACTCCCGGACAAGAACGCTGTTGACGCGCATAATAATTGATGAATTGAAAGCCGGATGGGGAGTGAAGACACAGGACCAAGGCTGCCATTCCTATTCCTATCTACGGTCTACTACGTCCGTGCAGTGCACCCATCTCCCTCCGACCAACACTCTCTGCGCCCGCCATCCCCCTATCCCTGAATTTTATTCACCAGGCTTTCACGTCGGCAGAGAGATCCATCGCCACACGAGCACTGTGCACGCGCTCGTTCGTTTTCTTCCGATATTTTTTTATATATATATATATAAAAGAACGCGATCCGTAACAGTAGCACATAGGAGTAGAGTACAAAAATGTGATTTGATGGCCGTAGCACGAGCGACGCCAAGGGCGAAGGAGAACAGGAGATGATTCCTTCGTCTTCGTGCGTGGCGTGGCTCTGCCTGCCTTCGTCGGCCTTGACATGCATGCATGAGATGAGCGCGAGCCGGAGACCCCCTTTCTCTTTCTGATGAGCGATGACCCTGTGTCTCCGGGAGGACGGGCCGGATGAGGTGCTCACCCACCTGCGCTGGCTTTCCCGCGTCGTCCGTATCTGCTGTGGGGGTCCACGCCGCATAGAGGAATGGGAGGAGGGATCAGGGAGGCGACGCGCGCGCGAGCGCGAGGACAAAAGGCGCCTCGCGTCCCCCTCCTCTCCTCGACTCCTCCCGTTTCGCCCCACCCCACCCCACCCCACTCTAGTGCCGTGCCGTGCGTGCAGTGCGCGCCATTTTCTGCGCTCCCCTGCTCTGCCTCGCCTCGCCCTCATCTCGTCTTCCCCGCGCCGCGCCTCTGCTCCTCCTCGTACAGAGCAAGCTAAGCGAACACAGCAAGCCACCAAAGAGAAGCACAGCAGCAGCAGCGCGCGCGGGGGGAAGTCTTTGTTGCCGCTGTGCCGGTGCTTCTCCCCGCATTCCTTTGTAAGAGCCATGGGGCGGCACAAGTTCCGGCTGTCAGACATGATCCCGAACGCGTGGTTCTTCAAGCTCCGCGACATGCGCGCGCGGGGCGGGGGCGGGGGCGCCGCGGCGGCGGCGGGCAGCCCCCGCGTGGCCGCGTTGCGGCCGCCCCCGAGCACGCCGAGGCAGGCCGCGCCGTGGCTCCCGCACAGGGCGTCCCACTACTACACGCCGCGGGCGGGGGACCTCGTCGGCCTGGGATCGCCGCTGCACCCCAAGGCCTCCGACACGCGCTTCCCGCCGCTGCAGCTGTCGCCGCCGCGCCGGTCCAGCAGGCGGCGCCATCACCACCACCACCGGAGGCGGTCCGTCAAGCTGGCGGCGGCGGCGCCGCCGGCCTCGGCCAGCAGCAGCAGCGGCGTCGCGTCGTCGCCGGCCTCCACCGCCGCATGCCGCTGCGGCCGCGGCCGCCGGCCTGACCTCGTGGTGGTCGAGGCGCCCGACACCCCGCCGTGCCGCCGCGACATTTTCGTCGGGTACAGCAGCGACGACGACGACGACGACGACGAGTACGTGAAGAAACCGACGGTTGCTGCCGCCGTCCGCGCCCACGACAACAAGCTTGAGGGCAAAGTGATCACTTCCGCCACGGATATCATCATCGACCTGCGGACCGAGAGGAGGCCCGAAAAGACGACTCTCCCGCCGATCATGACCAAGCCGGCGGCGAAGAGGGAGCCCGACGTGTGCCAGCTCGTGGACAAGCACATCGACGTCCTCGCACACGCGACACGACGAGCCTCGCCTGTCGTCCCCGAACAGAGCAAGCTCAAGCCGCCGAGGCGGTCCGTGTCGTCGTCGTCGGCGCGCCGCCTCAAGACGCGCGCCAACACCCCGCGCTTAGCATCGTCCAAGAAGTGCAGGTCACCCACGACGACGACGACGACCGCGCGCTCTCCTGCGCGGACCAAGCCGCCGCCGCCGCCGCCTCTGGCTGAGAGCTTCGCGGTGGTGAAGTCGTCGCGGGACCCGAGGCGGGACTTCCGGGAGTCCATGGAGGAGATGATCACCGAGAACGGCATCCGCACCGCCGCCGACCTCGAGGACCTCCTCGCGTGCTACCTGTCCCTCAACGCCGCCGAGTACCACGACCTCATCGTCGAGGTGTTCGAGCATATCTGGGTCACGCTCTCTGACGTCAAGGTGTAGCGGAGCTCATGCATGCAAAATGCAACGCCACTCTTGCATGGTGGATTAAACGAGACCAAGAGTGGTGGTTGTAAATCGTAATTATATTCCTGTTAATGATCCTGATTAGGTATGCAGTATTTGCCAATCCTCTGAAACCAACCGTGCTGTTCTTCACTCCTCTTTTACCTTGATGATACAGTAGCGCTTAGTTGAGTTGAGCCTAACACCTGTGCACTGTACCTACACCTACCAGTGAAACTGTAACCGTAACTGATATGCTGGGCGTGTAGTACTAATCCGGAAATCAACTCTGGCGCCTGCTAAAAAAACTCGGGTGCTATGAAATGTGAAGGTAATTGTGAGTAGCGACTATACTGTTCACATGGACCAGATGGTAAAGAAGTGTATACCATTTTCATTAGTCTTTGTTGAAGAATTAAAGTTGGTCGAGCATCCAAGGCCGATGTGCTAAAAAGAATCATCAGTTCAGACATTTGACTGACAACTAATTTCCCTGCCAATTCTGCATTGTTGGAGAGGGACTGTATACAATAGTAGCAGTGTAATACTGATGCAATAAATGGTACGTATTCACTGTATTGTGTAGTATTCGATTTCAGATATTTATGGGTCAATCGCATAGTGGCATCCATCCACTCCAGTATCTAGCTACTGTATGTTGGTAGTTTACTACTGTATTAATTTATACGCTTGATCAGAGCAACTCCTCAAGACATCAAGGGCACTTGAATTTGCCTGCCACAGCACTTGAATTTCAGTAAAAGATTTTTTCTCGAAAACTTTCAGTAAAAGATTGGATAGAAATAACTTGAAGTGCACGGTTTGCTGGGACTTAAAAAAAAAAGAAATCTAGCATCGATAGGGAAACTTTGCTTCCTCAATCACTGGATAAATCCATTCAGTATAATTTATTTTACAAAGTGAAAAACAGTTTAGGCCTTGTTTACTTCCTCAAAATTTTTGCAAAATTTTTCAGATTTCCCGTCACATCGAATCTTTAGACGTATGCATGGAGTATTAAATATAGTTGAAAATAAAAACTAATTACACAGTTTGATCGGAATTGATGAGACGAATCTTTTGAATCTAGTTAGTCCATAATTGGACAATATTTGTCAAATACAAACGAAAGTGCTACTATTCCTATTTTGCAAAGATTTTTTGGAACTAAACAAGGCCTTAATACTCTTATCAAATTCTCCCCTCTCTTTTCTCCTTTTGTTTCTGAGAATTCATCATCAGTCAGTGTTCACCACTGAACTACTGATACAGTAGCAAATTCTTTGTACTTCACCTCTTTGAAAGCCTGCGTATTTTTTTGGTGCTTCTTCTTGGATACAGTACTCGTTACACTTACACCTAGGGATCTCCTTGAGACTCGCAGTTGTAGGCTGCAGAACTAGCTAGGGGACAACGATGACACCAGTTGAAGACAAAAAGCCTAGCGAGATTAAAACAAGCAATGCTACTGCTGCTTCGAGCCGTCAGACATTTCTACTGCTCTACTACTACAAGAGAGCCGTGAGAGGGCCTGTGAAAGTATCGCAGACTCTGGAGATTCCATTCCCAGCAACGAGAAGCGTTTGTGAGTGCAGATCACAAGGAAAGCATTCAGTTCCGAGAAATACTTGTAGGTTCTCTAATGCATGCGGTAGAGGGCACACTGCTGTGTTCTGAAAGTTTGAATGAGAGATCGATTTCTCCATGGGCCACACAAACTATTTGTGGAAAATGAAGTTACAAAAACTCCAGCAGCAACTACTACAACGTTTTTTTTTTCATTCTAGGCATAAAAACTACATTCACAACTGCATTTCCAAATCTAGCAGTGCGATTAGGTAGACAATTCGGCTAATTTTAATCAAACTCGAGCTCGGTGGGCACATATATATTGTAGCACAGCACCCACATTATTCCAGGGGCCGCATCGGAGGACGTAAGGATCATCAGATAGATCATCCGAGGTCTTGTTCTTCCTCCTTCCACAAGAACATGGGATACCCCTTAAATGGTTCTAGATGCTGTAGCAACACTGCCATTTGTCCCAGTGTGCAGTGTATGGCCGGCCCCATGATAAAAGGCCCCATCTGCATGGCATATTGACATGGCATAATATAATAACAAACAATGAGCGAGCATGATTGGAGACAACCACCGCCGGTTCACGTCATGGAACTATGAGAACAGCCGTTGAACTTGTAGCGAGAGTGCCTGATGCCAGGGAGCGGCTGTTCAAGTCCAAGCCACCAACGTCTGGTTGCAGTAACGAATTGCGAGGACGGCCGGAGCCGGAGCCGGAACCGTCGATCTGATCTCACTAGATCATTTTATTAATGAAATACGGGTAAATAGCCCCATCGCAAAAAAAAAAAAAAAGAACTCAGTAGAAAAAAAAAGTTTTTACGTGGCTTGACCAACAAAACGCTCGCTGCTTCCGACAATAGGCCGAAACATTTCTGCGGAGTTGCTGTGTTTCCGAGCCGGTCTTCGGTTCACGAATACCCGCCAACAGTGTTCAACAACCGATCGTAGTCGCTAGTCATATCTGAACCACCTGAATCCACACGTACGGTACGGCGTGCCCAGCTTGCTTTCGTGATTCATGAGCCTCTCCACTTGTTTAAAAAGACATAAAAATTACTAATTTTTAATTTATTATGAGATAAAAATACTATTGACTTCGATCGCTAAAAATTCTCATATTATAAACCGTACTTATTTCTACAAGCCAGGTACTCGAGTCAACAACAGGACATGACAGGTTGGTAGAAGCTTCCTGTTCCTGAACCCTTCATTTTATCTCTCGAGTCTTGCGCCTTGTTTACTTCCTCAACGAAATTTTTTCGGATACTGTAGTACTTTCGTTTGTTTATGGTAATTATTGTCCAATCATGGACTAACTAGGATCAAAAGATTCGTCTCGTAAATTTCGACCAAACTGTGCAATTAGTTTTTAATTTCGTTTATATTTAATACTCCATGCATGTGTCTAAAGATTCGATGTGACAGGAAATCTTGAAAAGTTTTTGGATTTTGGGTGGAAGTAAACAAGGCCTTGACTGTAAAAGAAAAATCAAGCCATGTTGTTACTGTTGGAAGAAGCTTCGGCTGGGGCCAGAAGTGCCACTGTGGCAGGGTTCACTGAAGCCAATCAACAGTCATGGACATGCAGCACCCTGCCTCCACGGTTACAGCTCCAGTGCCGGTATGACCACTTGTTACAAAAAAAAAGAAAAAAAGAAAAGAAATGTGAAGTGTTTAGGTACCGTATTTGCTGGAATCAGCTGGTTTCTCGCGGTGATTTTGGGTATGACCACTTGTTACAAAAAAAAATGTGAAGTGTTTATGGTACCGTATTTGCTGAAATCAGCTGGTTTCTCGTGGTGGTTTTGTGGGTGGTTAGGGGCTGTTTAGTTCTCAAAAGTTTTACAAAATTTTTTAAGATTTAAGCCTAGTTAGTCTATGTTTTGCGAGACGAATCTTTTAAGCCTAATTAGTCAATGGTTAGACAAACGAAATTGCTACAGTAGCACTTTGCAAAACTTTTCACCACCTAAACAGCCCCTTGGTTCTAAGCTCATGCCTGCCAAGTGCCAACTGCCGGAATTAACGCTTCACACTTTGTCACAGGCTCGAGATTCAGACATGCCCATTGCCATCTAATGTCAAACAGTCCAAATTCAGACATGCCCATTGCCATCTAATGTCAAACACTACCAGAGTGTCCAAGGAGCCGCAGAGGAGCAGCTTACAGGCATAGCAGCTGGAGTAGATGCAATGCAATGCAAGGCTGACAAAAGGCCGCAGCTACACAATACTGTATCTCTCATTACTACGGTGTCTTCGGAGCCCTGTAATCGCCGCAGTGCCGCTCAGCGATTAGTCAGTGAGGTGCCTTAACTTTGAGACATCACATCCGGGAGCAGGAACGGCAGCGAAGATTTAGCCTGTACCTGTAGCAGGTTAACCTTCAGAGTTCAGAGCAGATAAGGCCCTGTTTAGTTCCCCACCCAAAAATTTTTCACCCATCCCATCGAATTTTTGGACACATGCATGAAACATTAAATGTAGATAAAAAAATAAACTAATTACACAGTTTAGTTGAGAATCGCGAGACGAATCTTTTAAGCCTAGTTACTCCATGATTAGCCTTAAGTGCTACAGTAACCTACATATGCTAATGACAGATTAATTATGCTTAATAAATTTGTCTTGCAGTTTCCTGACGAGCTATGTAATTTGTTTTTTTATTAGTTTCTAAAAACCCCTCCCGACATCCTTCCGACACATCCGATGTGACACCCAAAAAATTTTCGTTCTCAATCTAAACAGGCCCTAGGAATAGACGGCAGTCCTGTTCAGACCCTCAGGAATCACCCGGACGTGTAGTGTCAACTGCTGCTTTTACAGAGGCAATTCAACAGTGCAGGAGCGGGTCTTGGACTCGCCGCCGCATACTGCTTTCAATATCGGCACAGTGGCACGCAGTGTCGAGCCGAGCTGCCTCCTGCTCACACTGGCGTTCTTGCTCGGCAGCCGCCCACACCGGCGTCAAAGAACTTGTCTAGCTACATTGATAGATGGGACGATGTGAACTGAACAAATACTCCAGCTGCCCAAAGCAATGCTTGGTTCGACACGGCGTTTGAAGACAGTCAAGGGTAACAAGGACATGACAAAAGGGGAAAAAAAAAAGAAAAGCAAGAGTTTGAGCAGGCAAAAGAACACCACAAGTGTTTGACGAAGCAGAGATGGCGCCAATGATTGCAATGATTAGCAAGACGCATGGCGCAACAAACTGGATGGAAGGACGGTTGGGGGTTGAGAGATTGGCATCAGGGTCGCCTCGTCGTGTGGAAGGTTTCGCGTAGGGCCTTGCTTGGCCCGGGCAGATCGCTCGAGAGATCGCCCGCTTTGATGGTGAGGGCGGGGCTGCGGCCCCAGATGCGCGCGTCGGGCACGGCCGGAGCCGAGGACGAGTTGGTCGCACGTCCTCCTCCTTTCCGGTCAGGGTGTTCCACTGCAGTCTCACAGTCACAGGGGGTCGCCACGGGCTCGGCGACTCGGCTGCAGTGCAGGATCCATCCGACCCGCGCTTCCAGTTCCAGCGCGGGGGGGGCCTGGCGGTGCACGGATGCATTTGCCGCGACAAGGACCTGCCGTTTTGCACTCTCGTGTCGTGGTCGTGGCTGGTGGTGGTGGCAGTGCACGGCACCCCTCTGCGAGTGCGAGAGCCGAGAGGGACTTGGCATACTGTTTGTCTGCAGTTGTACTTATAAGGGAGACTTGCAGGTGGCCGGTCAATTCACTTGGATTGGACCCCGTTCCGTCACGGGGCCACCGTCCGTCCGTCCGTGATCCCGTTACAGCAATCACCGTCTTTACGGGTGATTAGTCAGGATGGAGACGTGCCTCCTGTTGTTTTGTTGCTACTGAAAGAGTGCAAACCCAAGGATCGTAATCGTAGGGCACACTGTACCAGCGCAAAAAGGACGTGACAAGGCAGGCAGTGCGCACATGACCACGCGAGAGACCTATCATCATCAGAGGCTATAGTGCACGGTAATAACAGCATCACCGCTATTTGCACCGCTTGGTCAGCAGTACGGGGATTGTCACTTGCTGGACCGACAACATGGGCGAACTATAGCGAAAATAAATCTATGCCAGACTACACAATACACATATACGAAGACAACGAAATGCAATAGGAACACTGTCACCGCAATCCATGGAGTGTTTTCCAAATCTCCATAATCAACCAATGGAGAAGGGCAGGCAGTTAGGACCAATAAGGCTGTAAAATTTAGCCATCTCGGACGTCGCAAAGGAATTAAGTCCAAATGGACTCCGGATGCACTCAGCACCAGAGGAGGTAGAAGAAAGACAGTAAAATCAGAGCAATCAGTATTTGGTCCCTAAAAGAAACGATCTTGGGACGGTCAATACGACTGGCGTGCGGTAGTACATGAGTTCCACGGAGATGAAGGGGCCTGGTTCATTGGTCATCTCAAACAGTACCTCTCCAACAGAGGTCTTGAACTGCCCATTGGACCATTGCTGAGTTCAGAGCAAACACTGTCATATTTTCAGATTTGGAACAGAACATCCGGCAGGCGCATACACTGGTCAAATTTCACAGTGCGCAACAGTAGGCTAAGGCATTTATATGCTAATTTGAGATCAATTCAGTCATTTGAGATCTTGGCAGTTCTTAAAATAGACAGTAAGCAGTGATGCATGTGGCATGTTACCTGATCTGCTTGCCGATTGTGACAAGCATACAGCTTGCAGGCAAATTGGAGAAGGTTGAGTCCCCCAGATTGCGGAGACAAATCCACCGATCATGTCCACAGAGGTGGATGCTCAAATTGGAGAAGGAGGAGCAGTAATGCTGTCAAACTCGTTCAACATGTTCTCGACATGTTACTGCTGTACAATGTCAGGCAAAGGATTGACGGGTCTTCTCTGAACTGAGCAGAGGCTTTAGGACTTTTGATGTTATCAGATAGAACCCTGATGACAACTTTTGCTACATCCTCCATTTTGGACGCCAAATTGTACATCTTCTCCCTAGCAAAATTGAACGGACTCATGTTGCCGTTGGCGTGGTGGTGACTGACTGAGTGGTGACCACAGACAGAGTTTATTTGGGCCTTTAGTTTTTTTTCTTTTTCTTTTTCAAAATGAGGCCTTTGTGAATTGGGTTTGTCAAGTAAACACACACACACACACTGCCTCATTTTTCCTAAAAAAAAAGAATAAAGAATACACTGTTTCGTCTTAGGGGGTGTTTGGTTTTCTCGGATAAACTTTACAATCTGTCACATCGAATGTTTAGACACATACAGGGAGTACTAAATATAGATTACTAAAAACACAGCTAAAGAGTAATTTGCGAGACAAATTTTTTAATCCTAATTAGTCTGTGATTGGACAATAATTTTCAAATAAGACGAAAATGCTACGTTACCTGTTAAACTTTACCACCCCCAACCAAACAAGTTATTATTGACTGGTCACTTGAAATCTATCAAGATAATTCAGACCCTCCCTTTAAATGTTCATGTAAAATTAAACTGATATCTATCAGGATATCTATGTCATTCTTTTGAAAACTCACGTTACAAATAGGTCTTCAATATGGCCATATGGGTCGTGCAAGTCACAAAGACACGGAAACACGTCAAAATGTTATCAGCGGCAAGCTAGCTATATAATTGTTTCTGAAGCCACTTGGGCAATCATCTAATACAGCCACTAATCTTAATTTGACAGTATCATTCTAAACTAGCGTGCTTCTGACAAAGTCGGATGATACTACTACGATGGAAATTATGTAGGCCACTTTGTGAAGACTTCGAGTATTATGGCTTTGACAAGAATAACAAAGACTGCTTCTGTTTTTTTGTATTTGCTATAGAAATGTAGCAAAAGTCTCATGAGATTAAGGAATCAATAATAATGGTGTGAGACCCCTTAAGGGCCCGTTCGGTTAAGCTGAAATCTGACCAGGAATAATTCCAGTTGTCAAAACCTATTCAAATTAGAATAAAAATTCCGCCTGGAATATTTCCAGGGAACCAATCCCCTTCAAACGAACGGGTCCTAAATAGGTCAAGTTGGACCGGTCTGATGAGTTGAGCCGAATAGCTGAGTTACTGTAGCAGCACGGAACACTGTATCTACAGACTTTCGTCCCATATCGAAACATGAGGTGGAACTGATGGTGTGGAAGGCTATTAACTCCGGATCGATCCTTTTGCGCGAAGCGAGTATGAAAGCACAATAGAATTAATTAGCAAGTGTGATTCATTCAACGTGTAGATTGAGCATTAGCTGTCTTTCCGGGTCGGGGCATTACAAATGGTGATGCCGATGACAAGAACCGACGATCATATGGATGTTTGCTTGTCACGGACGAAGTTTTAATAATACGATTGTCTACTAATATCTCATTTGAACTATGATATTGCCTATTTGAGCTGTGTTGCTGCATATAACTCTTATGACTCTCTGAAATGTTTATTAGCTCATATATGATCGTATTATCAACTCAGCATATGTTTGCTCCTGTGCTGATGATGGTAATGGACTAATGGTGTATTTTTTCTTGGGCATGGACAACCCACGGGTACGTCCTACCCACACGAACATGGATATGGGTGTGAATTTATATCCCCGTGATTGGTATGGGGTTTTTAATAGGTTCAATTGGTATGGGTGTTTAATGGGTGCCATCTCTAAAGAAAGCTAAGGCACTTAAGAGCTATGGTGAGAAATCAAGCTGGACCTAATGATCAGTTCATCACACCTTGCACAGAGTTTTGACAATACGTGGTAGCCGGTATACAACCAAGTGCCAAGTGTATTCTACCACAGGGTGAAGCCGGATTGTCTTGATTTCATTATCTAAAAACGTGCGACTATCAATTTTGGTTTTCAACTGAACCCAGTTTTTTTCTTGTCACTTGATATCTATCATGGTAATCCAAACTTCCCTTTAAATGTTTATGTAAAAATAAACTGATTCTGGAAAAGTGTGATTCTTTTGAAATTCCCGTGTTCTAAATAGGCCTTCAATATCCATCGTGCAAGACACAAAGACACGGAAACACGTCAAAATGTTAGCCGCAAGCAAGCTATAATTGTTTCTGAATCTTATTAGTCTTCATTTGATTGTCTAGCATGCTTCTGACAGAGTCAGATGACACAACCATGATCGAAATTATGCACCAATATTTCAAATTATAAGTTTTGCTTTTCTAGGTACATAGCTTTTTGCTATGCACCAAGATATCCAATATATCTGGATTAAGGGCCTATTTGGCCGTTGCACTAAAAGCAGCTAAAATATGTCCTAGTGGATCCAAATAGAGCTGCTAATTATTAGTTAAAGGGCTGTTAACTATTAATTCCATTAGCAGGTTCAAGGTGCTAATAGGTAGGCACCTTCAACTATCCAACCACCTAAAAGTTGCTAATATATGCTGATTTTTAGTACTAATGGATCCAAACAAGCTCTTCTGTTAAAAGTTATATATCTAGCGAAAATCTAAAAAGACTTACAATTTAGAATCGGAAGTTATTTAGATGGCCACTTTATGAAGATTTCGAGTATTGTGGCTTAAACAGGTGCAATTGGTATGAGATTTTTAATGAGTGCCATCCCTAAATAAAGCTAAGGCACTTAGAACTGTGGTTAGAAACCAAACTGGACCTAACATTGTTGTAAAAAAAAATCATCAATTGATCACACCTTTACACAGTTTGACAATACGTGGTAGGCGGTATACACCCCAAGTTTTTTTTTTAGTTCCAAAAAATTAAATGCTTCGGTGCATACCACCTACCCGTATTTTCTACCACAGGTTCAAGCCGGATTGTTTTGATTTCGTTATCTAAAAACATGCTGACGGTCAATTTTAGTTTTCAACTGAACCCAGTTTTTTTCTTAATGGATTTGGCTTCTGAAATTCTCTGCATATAACTACATTAAAACCTTGCCAACTCGTTCGGCACAACCAAACCTCACATCAATATCATTTTGCACAGCAACACAGGCTAAGACCTCATTACTCATTTGACAAGCTGAAAGCATAGCAGCAAACAGTAGTTTGGACAGAGGCATCGAGTAATCACAGATCAGACATTACGGCCCCACATTTAGACAGAAGCTGCCAACAAAATGATTTCATGGTAAAATACCAATGATCCTTCGAACAAAAAGATATTGAGGCCAGGTAATTTATAAGGCAAACCATAGTACACAACTAGTACTCAAAATCTCTGAAATGTTTCAGCCACAGGTCACAGGTAACATAATATTAGCAAACTCTTGACAAAGATGACAACTGCTCTAAAGATGACGAGCTCCTACTACAGAGAGGGCAGATACAGGCTCTTCCCCATCCTTAGGTATTGGTTGCCCTGGTGTAGATCTGCTGGCTTGAGTGGACAGCGACCATCCGGATGAGGCCACGCGCCATCAGGTCCTTGATGGCCCTCCGAGCAAGGGAGCCATTGATCTGCAAGTCAATGGGGGCAATATTCAGTTATGTAGTGTCAGTGAAGATACTACAAAACAATGGCATTTAAAAGTATAGATAGAACTTGATTCTCTACAAACTGCACAGAAGTGCATGCTATAATGATCATGATAAATGATAGCAGGAGCACACTAAAATGTGTATGCCTGGTAGGTATTAAACAAAATAGTTTGATGTTACAGGACACTTAAGGATTCACTTATTCAAGATAAAGATCTTTGCTACAGCAACTGCTAATTCAAATTACCAATCCAAGACAATGACCCAGTGTCTAGCATACATAATGTTATGAGTACACATGCATAAATGAAACAGTGACCGAAGACAGCAATAAAACAGTGACCAACAAAGGCAGCAATAAAACAGTGGCTTGCACAAAATGCATGTAACTCATCTAGTAGTTCCAATTCGCCTCAACATGACTACATGTACCACTAAATAAGCAGAAACCACCACAGTACCAAAACAATATGGGCAACAAAAGCAGTCTAACGAATAGCACTAAACATTGGAGCACTAAACATATACAGGACTCCACAGCGATATAGCACTAAGTTCTATGTGTTCAGCAACAGGCAATCAGATATAGCACTAAACATATACAGGACTCCACAACGATTACAAGTTAAAAAATCGCACACGGGTGATAGCTAACAGTGTTAACAATGTGACCAGTTCACAATAAATCTTAATTGGCGGCAATTAGACCATTGGAGCCATGAAACTGGCCATTCCAGGCTACTAATCGAACATGGTTCGGCAAGTATGATGGCATTTCAGATAATCTACACTCCTAGGCTCCTAGCAATTTAATTTACGGTGCTGCTATGCACAGGGTTTCGACACAAGCGACACAGATCTGGAACGAGTGATTACCCTCAAGCGCTCGGAGAGGACGGAGGGGGTGATCTGCTTGTACTTGGGCACCTCAGAGAGCAGCTTGTCGTAGGTGGCCTGGTCGAACAGCACAGCGTTGTTCACCTTCTCCTTTTGCTTACCCTTGCTCCACTTCTGCAAAACCAACATGAACTTCTAACCGTGAGAAACCAAAAAACAGTGCTTCCAGCAAATCCGAAGATACGGGCGGTTTGGAGAGAAAGGGTGACCTTCTTCTTCTGCTTGCCACCGCCGGACTTGGCGGGCTTCGACGACGGCGGCGGGGCCTTGTCCTTCTTCGGGGCCTGTAAGGAGATAGACGAGGAGGTTAGTGCGACGTCAACCAGTTGCGTCCAATGGAGGGTGGGGAAGCGAATGGGCGCACCATCTCGGCAGGGGCGGCGGCGCGTGGACGGCGACGGCGGCGCAAGGGAACGGAGCGAAGGGGAGGAGTCTGCGGCGCCGGCGCTGGCTAGGGTTTTGAGGACTGAGGTGGGTTGGTTTTATATAGTGAGCCTGGTGCCGGTTCGACCGTCCGATCAGCAGCGTCGAAGGAGAAAACACTGACGGAAAAAGTGAGGCCCACGGAACGGCCCAATAAAAGTGAGGTATTTATTTATATAAATCCGTAAATACTTGATAATATTTTAAAACAAAAAAACGACTCTAAGATCCTTAGATTTTCTGTGATAATTTGCACTGATCAATCAGTTCTTAGAGCATCTCTAACAATTTACCATTCGGGTTCCCATCCTTAATTTTTTGATAAAATAAGAAAAATTATCTTCAATAGTTTGACATCTTCCTTCCCCATCTTTTCTAACCTCGCAAAAATTTATCTTAAGCGCGCACATATATGCGCGACCTACAAAAACAAATTCAGGGTTGCTGATACAAAACATAAGACTGAGTCGTAGAAAAAAGTACCAAAAAATAAGATAGAAATATAGAAAACTCTTGGAGAAAACTTTTTTTTTCCTTATAGTAATTTAGGAGTTGGCAAATACTATATTTTGGGGAATAAAATATAAAGATCTCTTGAAGCTTTTATGCTTGCCAAGAAATCAGGAAGTCACTGGCTAGAGGGGAAATGGAATAAATTTGAAAACCAAACTGCGCCTAGAGGCCTTATTGTGTGAAGCAATGTCGTTCCAAGACGAAGAAGGCTAAACCCAGCTGAAGCATGGACGGTTGGATTGGATTACTAGATACTAGGGCAGCAGTACCACGCGGGAGACAAAGTTGGCTGAAAAATCATGGTAGAAAAGTATTATTCGTTGATTTGTTGTGAGAGAAAAACAATACTGAATAGTAGGCAAATTCAGCTGATAAGTTCAAAATGAAGAACGAGGAAAAGAAAGAAAGAATCGGTCTTGACTTTGGCTGAGAAAACACAATCTTCTTTGAAGAAGGGAGTCCATCAAAGAAAGATCGGGTTACTTGCAAAATTGCAATAGAAACAGCAAAAATGGAATGTAAAAAAAAAAGGATTCCTCTATTCATTAAGAAATAATTACAGTACAATACAATCCTTTCTTTCAGGTAACCATAGTTACAGTACAGGCCTTCACATTGCAAGGAAGCGATGCCCTATATCCAGGCCACAGCCCACACGAGCAACCCATATACTACTACATACATGATTCAGGAATGTACAAAAGAGATGAGAAACAACTCTTATCACAGTAATACTTCAATTGCAGCGGCAACTCTCTCTCAATCCAAAAATCAACCAATCCCATAGCATTTTCCTCAACTATGACAAGCTAAAAGCAATATTTACCAAACCTTTTTTTTTCCTTTTATTCACGTAAAAAAGAATGTAAATCAATCCAAACACTCAAACCACCTGTTGTCACTGCAATCCATGCAGTGTTTCCCCAATCTCCATAATCAACCAATGGAAAAGGGCAGGCAGTTAGGACCAAGAAGGCTGTAAAATTTAGCCATCTCGGACATCGCAAAGGAATCAGTCCTAAACTCCAAATGGAACTCGGATGCACTCAGCACCAGAAGAGGTAGAACAAAGACAGCAAAATCAGAGCGATCAGAACCTGATCCCTAAAAGAAACGATCTTGGGACGGTCAATGGGACTGGCGTGCCGGCCAACCTCAGAAAGATGCAGGTCGTCTGGACAGTACATGAGTTCCACGGAGATGAAGGGGCCTGGTTCATCGGTCATCTCAAACAGTACCTCTCCAACAGAGGCCTTGAACTGCCCATTGGACCATTCCTGAGTTCAGAGCAAACGCTGTCATATTTTCAGACTTGGAACAGAACATCCGGCACGCGCATGCACTGGCCGAACTGAAGCACTGGACATATATACATATTTCACAGTACGCAACAGTAGGCTAAGGCATTTATGTGCTAATTTGAGATCATTTCATTATTGAGATTTTGGCAGTTCTTAAATTAGACGGTAAGCAGTGATGGATATGGCATGTTACCTGAATCTGCTTGCCGATTGTTACAAGCATACAGCCTGCAGGCAAACTGGAGAAGGTTGAGCCCCCCAGATTGCGGAGACAAATCCGCCTATCATGTCCACAGAGGTGGATGCTCAAAGCGTGCGAGTTAGGAGCAGTAGTGCTGTCAAACTCGTTCCAATATGTTCTCCGCATGTTACTGCTGTACAATGTCAGGCACAGGATTGACGGGGCTTCTCTGAACTGAGCAGAGGCTTTAGGATTTTTGACGTTATCAGATAGAACCCTGATGGCAGCTTTTGCTACATCCTCCATTTTGGATGCCAAAGTGTCCATCTTCTCCCTAGGAAAATTGAAAGGACTCATGTTAGTGTGGTGGTGACTACAGAGAGAGTTTTGTCTGAGCCGTTGTGTTGAATTTGGTCCTAATATCCACATGGACCTACCACGCTCCTTGCATAGTTGGGCCTTTTTTTGGGGTTCCGGGGGGGGGGGGGGGGGGGGGGGGGGTGAGGAGGCCTTTGGGAATTGGGTTTGTCAAGCAAACACACATATTTTTCTAGAAAAAGGAGTAAACACACATACACATCTTCGTCTACCTTAATTGGCTGCCTTGCAACGAAGCAACTATGCTGGCACTTGATCTGGGTGTAAAGAAGTGTGTAATAGCTCCAGACTGCATGAAGGTGATAATCAATAAGCAGAATTTGCTTGCGTGCTTACTCCACCATCTTGAAGGAAATTAATGCTGGAAGAGCTTTGTTTCAAGTTGTTTTTTAAGCATGAGGGTAGAGACTCAAATAAGATGTCCTTTGCTAAAAGTGCTTGTAAAATGACGAGTTATATCTGGCTCCTTGGGAGACTGGAAATTATCCATGTACCTCAAAACATTATGAAGCATAAATAAATAAGAGTATACCAACCTTCGTCTCAAGAAAAATTGCTGTTTTGCAGTGTTTACAAGATTGACTGGTCACTTGATATCTATCACGATAATTCAGACCTCCCTTTAAACGATTTATGTAAAACATAAACTGATTCTTATAAAATTTCTATGTGCCTCTTTTGAAATTCCCGTTCCAAATTGGTCTTCAATTTCAATATCGATCGTGCAAGTCACAAAGACACAGAAACACACCAAAATGTTAGCGGCAAGCTGATATAATTGTTTCTAAAGCCACTTGGCCAATCGTCTAATACAACCATTACTTAATCTTCATTTGATGGTATCAATCTAAACTACCATGCTTCTTACACGGTCGTATGACACTATTACGATGGAAATTATGTAGTTATTGCATGACCACTTTGGGAAGACTTCAAGTATTATGGCTTGACAAGAATAATAATTAATGACTGCTTCTAACTTTTTGTATTTGCTACAACAAAGTGGCAAAAGTCATGAGATCAAAGATTTTCTAGAACTGATGTGTCACCTATAGCTCTAGAAAATCCTGGATCTAAAGTTGCAAACATGTTAAGTGCATTTTTGAGTCGTTTTGTTTATATTTTAGATGAATTAAGAATAATTAAATCACTTAATTTAGTCTACAACTGCAGCCAGCATAGATCTCAAAGCAGAGCTATGCCAAACGTGCGCTAAGGAATCAATAATAGTGGTGAGGCCGAATATGGATGTTCGTCTATCATAGGTCGACATTTAATAGTATGATTAGTTACTAATATCTCATTCAACCTATGAAGCTTGAAGCCCGTTTGAGCTGTTTGCTGCATAATATAACTCTTTATGACTCACTGTGATATGTTTATTAGCTCATATATGGTAATTGTGTAGTTTATTTCGGAGCTGATAAGTTCAAAGGAAATAGGGCGACAACCTACGGGTACCTCCTGCCCGCATGAACATGGATATGGGTAAAAAAATCATATTCGCAATTGGTATGGTTTTTTTAATATGTGCAATTGGTATGGGTTTTTTAATGGGTGCCATCCTAGTGAGAAACCAAACAGGGACCAATATCATCACACCTTAGACGGAGTTTGACAATACTTGGTAGCTGGTATACACCCAACAATGCAAGTGTGTTCTACCAAAGGCACAAGCCGGATCGGATTGTTTTGATTTCATTATCTAAAAACTTGCAGACGATCATTTTGGTTTTCAACTGAACCCAGTTTTTTTTTTCTTACTAGACGATTTGGCTTCTGAAATTCTCTGCATAATTACATTTATCTGCACTAAGCTAGCACAAGCTATCGCTACACTGATGTACCGATGTGGGTCGCTGCCCGGGTGACAAGGAAAGAGACAAGACAACGCACACTAGCTAGTCCAATGGAGGTATAAATTGGTAGCACGTACCTGAACGCACAGTACGTGGAGCCTGGGAAGGCCGCGTCCATCGCTCTGTCCTCGCCGGCGCTCATCGGCCGGAACCAGAAGAACTCCTCCCCGGGCGCCCCATCTCTCCTTCGGAACAACCGTCTATCCAGGCCGCGCTTCACCTCCTCCGGCGCCGCGAACACGGCCCCCGACGCCGCCTCCACGGCTTCGCGCACCTCGCGAGCGTCGGTCGCGCCCGTCACGCGGAACGCGCCGGACTCCGCTGCCGCTGTCACCGCCCGCAGCGCCGCGTCCGCGTCGCCCGAGACGAGGGCGTGCGAAGGGATCATCTCGTCGTCCGATTCCGGCGGAGTCGCCGGCGCCGGCGCAGGCGCGGGCGGGAAGTTGAAGCGCTTCCGCGGAGGCAGGGAGAGATCGGGCACGCGGAGGGAGGCCTCGAGGAACTCGGCGAGGACGCGCTCGTCGGCAGCGGCGGAGCGCACGCCCCGCGCCGTGCGGATCGGGGTCGGCGCCGGCGGCGGGCCGCGCGGGCGGATGCGGGGACGCCGCGGGGCCCTGGACGTCGCCGTCATGCCTGGTGTGAGAAGGTGGGTGCGAGGGGATGGGGATTGGGGAGACCGGAGACCTTCGGGCGGGGTCGCGGGGACGATCGTGCTCTGCTCCAGCTAGTCTGCTGGGTTGGTGGTGGCTTGCCCGTTGCCACCTTTGCTGTGGTGGACTCCTGGTTGCGTGGGTTTGAAGAAAGAGGGGCCGGGACGGACGGCGAGGGGTCGTGAGAATGAGATGCTTCTGGTGGCCGTCAGATGAGGAGCGCGGATGGCTCGATGGCGCGTGGGGGTGCCGGTGAAGCGGTGGGAAAGCCGAGTCACTTCCGCGGCACAAAACTCTCTCGGCGCCGGCAGGCCGCAGGGCAAGAGGTGGCGGTGGCCGGCCAAATTTCGGTCGCTGACCGCGGGAGAAGGGTTCACGCGTTTGGATTAGAGCCGAGATTTGATCTGATGGTGATCCAGAAATCACCTCGCGGCACACCATCTAGCATTCTAGCGTGCGAACGCGACAGAGGCAACTTGTTCAATTCGCATTTGATCTGATGAACGAAATCAAGGACGGGACAGGGGGTGCTGCCATGCTGGACTGCTGCTGCTGCTGCTGCACAATCGTGGATGCACGTCTCCTGGACATCCAAACCGACCGCCTGCTCCACCACGATGAATCCACCATACATGTCTCTCGTCTGGATCTAGGAAACTATTGATTTGCAATGACCCACCGCACGCTGCCCCAACCAAATCAATTACTCTCCCTTCTGCGGTCTCCTCCATAGAAGAAACTAGCAAAGACCCATGTTAGGGTCGGTCGACCTATCTCAGAATCAATCTGACCTCTCTCTTTGTGTCCAACCTGTGACATGATCTTTTAGAAGAAGTAACTTTTGCGTCTAGACTCTGAATTGGGTGATCCAAATGCCCATTTCTGTCATACCAATGAGTTGTTCGACATAGTAGATTTTAAATATGTAATTTGAGAAAGTATTGCACCATGTCTGTCACCTTTTATCCTTGCTTAGAATCTTTGCTGAGCTTTTCTCTTTTTTTTTTTGCGAGATAAACCCTTATCATCCTTGGGTTTAACGTACACTTGTTGTTGCTCATCCACCATTCATGGTATTTGTGCCCTCTAAACCATCTATATTCCTTGCAAAACATGTTGAGACACAAAACTTGTGGAACTCGTTAGATTTCAACCCCAAAGCTATGGTGTCAGTTAAGAAGGGTATGGAAGTTTTGATTTTCATACTATTCTGGCAGTCAGATTAGTGGAGTTAAGGACCGCCAATAGAAAGTTAGAAACTAGCTAAGACGGTTTTGGCAGATTTAGTGCAGATTGGTTTATATTGTGGGATTTTGTTTTTGAACTTCAAACACCAGGCATCGACTTAGTCCTTCGATTGGTTCTTATGGAAGTGTTGCTTAAGTAGGATATGGAAGTTTTGATTTTCATACTATTCTGGCAGCCAGGTTAGAGGAGTTAAGGATCGCCAATAGAAAGTTAGAAACTAGCTAAGACAATTTTGGTAGGTTTAATGCATATTGATTTATATTGCGGGATTTTGTTTTTGAACCTATTCAAACCCTAGGCATCAACTTAGTCCTTCGATCGGTTCTTATGGAAGGTGATGGTCTAGTTTTCCTTGAACTCTAAACAAGCAATTTCTTTGTCTTAACTCTCAAATTGTTCAAATTATAAGTGGTTTCTGAGGTGGTTACATCCTCTTTTAGTTCAAAAATATCTGGTAAACCCCTGATAGGATTTTAAAACCATGAAAAATATCTCTTTAAGCTTATATGAATTTTGAGAAAAATCTTAGAGATATATTGGGACATAATAAACCCAAATAAAATATTTAGAACTCATGACAATATATCTAGAGTCTTCAAAATAATGGATTTAGCTCTAGGAAATGGGAAATACACAAAAAAACTATAGAAAATCCTCAAAAAATTCTAATAAGTGCATATGTACATGTTAAAAATTTTACATAATAAAAAATACATGGCACAACAATCATGAAATAGAACATACATTGATGTTGCATTCACATTGATTGCTTTTATGCTAGTTGTATCTCGCCTTTTTCAAGGAAACATTTGGAAAATATGTTTGTATGTTGGTTAGAAGGTTCTGGATGTTTATTAATTTTGTTTGGTGTTTTTCCATTTACATGTAGCTAAATATAATTTATGAAAGGTTCTAGATATGTTTTCATAAGATTTAAATTTTTTATTTGAGTTCCTTGTGTCCTAATCTATCATTAGAATTTTTCTTTACTTTTTAAAATAATAAATATATTTTTAAAGTGGTTTAGAAAATATCAACAAGTGTTTACTGAATTTTTATATTAAATGATATAATTTAAACGGTGATATAGTTGTCTAGTTTTAAAGTTCGAGGAGAATCTCTATTTTTACCAAAAGTTCATTGAGAACCTGAACTACGATTAATAGTTTTTTGGTTGGGGGTGGGTGGGGGGGCCGGGGGATTCCATGGTCCATGTTCGCTGGTCTGAAAAGTTAAGGCTAAAATTACTGTTGGCTGATTTATTATGAGAGAAAAAACACTGATGAGTGGTGGAAAAAATACGACTGAAAAAAGAGAACAGCCTCCCATCGGGGCCCATAAGCAATGGCTGAATTTAATGGGCCATAATGTATATTGTTGATTTGTCGAGGCCCATAAAGGCTGAACTGGTATGTGGCCCATGCCTACGCACTCATTCAATGCTGGCCTACTTGTAAATTCAAGGTCACAGAAAAACTAGCGGTCCATACGACATCATGTTTGGCCCATGGGTTGCTCCACGTAGAGCAATAAGAGCTTAGCTAAAATTAGTGGCTAAATTCTATTATTTAGTCATTTTATAAAATAAAAAAAAATTTAATAAAAAATAAGTCCACACCAGTCTTACCATTTTGCAAAATCAGATAGCCAGTGTCAAAATCAAAGGATAGTCAACTTTCTATTTTACAAAATCAAATAGCATGTCTGTTAGAGTCTACTTTTTGCTATGCAAATTCTAAAATAGCCTCCACAATAAAAATAACCAAACTCTTGGAGTTGCTCTTACAACCTCAATGAGTGGATTGTTCTACTTTATTTGCAGTTGGTTGGGTCCCTATAGTAGAACGTGCTGATCCCGTGAATAAAAAAAAACTAGTCACCTAGAATTAAATCCTCGACTTCCCTATCGACAGGGAGGTGTCTATGGTGACTTCGTGAATCTCAAATCTACCGGCTCAATTTTTTGGTGGTGCTTATAGAAACAAGGTTTGCATATGTGTACTTATAGGGTTAAGTGTGTGTACCTATTGTGAGTCTTGTACTATGTAATTTAAAAAAAACAGATGGTGTATATATATACATTAGTGGTGAAGCCTTGCCAAACGGGATCATAGTATTATAGACCAACTTTGGGCTGCCAAAAACTCACAAAAATCAAGTAAAGTTTTTGGAGATAGATTTAATGGAAATATATTAGGAACTAAGTTTATTAGAAGACATCCGCCAAAAGAAAGAAGAAAAGTTGAATCGAAATACTTTGAGTTGACACGCTGGGAACAAATTTTGAAATTGACCACTCACGGACTCACCACATCAGACCACGCATGCACATGCGGCCTTTCACAAGTTTGTAAAGAGATGGATCGATGGAAGACAAAAAAGGTACAAACTGAGGATCAAACCACGAGCATATCATCATATATACTACATGTATAGTAGACCATAAACAAGCATTATTGTTCACGGTCGTGCAATGCAATCCCCACAAACATCTCCCACCCCATGTGGCCGGATTCGGGGGGTTGCTAGCTACAGGGTAACAACAAAAGTTACACGACACCACTCCCCTGCATCTAGCCCTACAATATTCAGCCTTGCAGGTTTTTGTTTTTCCTTAATTAACCCAATGCTACAACAATCACTCACCGGTGCAGAACTTAAATAGCTTAATCCTATATGATGATGATCAGGGAAGGAAATGCCTAAGCGGGTGCTAATTAACAAGCAGCCTCGGAATGGCGGGAGCCTCCTCTTTACAACAACGAAGAGGGTTTCCTTCTCTTGCTCACACTCTGATCGATCGAAGTCTGAAATGCAAATCGGTCCTCGTCGAGGAGGGGCGTGCTAGAACTGGGCGCCCTCGAAGGTCTGGCCGAACTGCCAGCCCGCCGGCGCGACGCCGTTGCTGGTGACGGTGCGGCCGTCGCTGGCGGTGACCTGGAAGGAGAGGCTCTGGCCGTCGAGGAGCGAGTTGCTCTGCCAGTTCTGGCCCCAGTTCCGGGACATGGGCTGCCACCCGGTGCTGGAGCCCTTGATGGAGACGGACTGCACGTCCCCGGCGCCGGCCACGTTGGTCACCAGCACCAGGTTGAAGTAGGAGTGGCCGTTGATGGTGAACCGGATCCCGCCCTTCTTCACGCACGGCACCCTGCAAAAAAGGTGATCGATCGTCAGTGAAACTGAAACGTACTGCAACAAGTTCAGTTCAAGCAGCAGCACATGGCATGCATATGCATGAGAGCACAAGTGTGTTACTATTGCTGACCGTGACGTTATTGCAACTTGCCACAAATCGTTATCAAATTGAAGGTAGTAACAACTAACATGGAAGCTCATAATGGTCAGTGTGACGCCTAATCTACTCGCAAACAGCATGGTCAAGTCGCAGTCGTGCATGCATGGCGCACGGAAGAAGACGAACAACCAACAAAAACAGCAGTTAATCTGCCGGCAGCTGGCCCACGTAACATGGTCTAAAGAACCGACACCCGCACGGCGTCACAAAGTCTCTCTGCAACCGGCCGGGAGATGAAAACTTTCTCGAAACCGACGACGAAATATATATATGTATCTCTCACCTCCTGTAGGCGACGGGCACGATGCCGGCGCGGTACTGCGCGATCTGGAGGAAGGCCGGCTGCGCCATGTCGAAGTGCGGGCGCGGCGGGTTGCACCAGCCGCCGTCGTCGCTGGGGAGGCCGTAGTTGGGCGGGCAGAAGTTGGTGGCCGTCACGGTGATGGTGCCCGGCAGGCACGACTGCCCGTCGTTGTCGCAGCGCAGCTCGTAGCAGGACCCGCACGCCGCGCCGTCGTTGAACAGCGCCGTGCTCAGCGCCGCCGTGTTCGTGCCGTACCCCGTGCTGTACATGTTCCCGTACCCACACGCGCCGCCTGCATGACAGATCGAAGATCGAGCGCCGCAGCATGCATTATCAGCAACGTCAGTTTCGATTTCCAACGGAGGCTAGCTAGCTAGTATATATAAGTTCTCGGTCGGTCGTGGAAGAGGACTCACCCATTGTGCCGGACGCGTCGCCGCCGCCGTAGAACGTGGCGTGGGCGCTCTGCCAGCCGCCATAGTCGCCGGCCGCCCGGTGGGCAAGGAAGCAGAAGGTTGAGCAGAGCAGGAGGAGCAGGACGTTGGCAGCTGCTGCCATTGTAGCACACACACCGAGTCGCTGACTCTCCTCGACTCGACCTAGCTACTAGCTGATGATTCAGGAATGGAGAGTTGCTTGGCTGTGAAGGGAGTGGGGCGCGGAGGCCAGGTACTTATAGGCCAACAACGGTCAGTGCTCCCGGCAGTTGGAATCGTTAATAACGTTCGTGGAGGGGCAGGGAATTCGTCGAGACAAAAGAGATAAAGGGAGGTGGGGACTGGGTGCTACCCCCGCCGGCGAGCGCCGACCACGATCGCCGCGGTACACGACGGCGGTTAGCACATACGAATCAGGCGCACATGCAAGTGTGCTCGTCGCTAGGGCGCGCAAGTAGCGGACGACGCCAACTGCTCGTGCGTGTACAGGACCGGACAGGCCCAGCATCACGCCCACATGGCTGGCTCTCTCGCGAGACTGCAAGGCATGGGTCTGGGCTTATTTGGCTAGTGGCAAGACAAGAAATGTGTGGTACATAGATATGAGTGTCGTGGATGCTGATGCCCATGTGTTGATCGAGAGATCGTCGCGTGACCCTGGATCGCCGTGAGTCCCGGCCGGGCTCCCTGTTGCATACCTGACACCTGCATCATGCTCATGCATGACCTGTCTGTCTAGTGGATTCATGTCTGTGCGATGCTGATGCGCGCACGTCAGTACAATGGCTTATGCTGTGCGTGTTTTCTACGTGCCAGAGCTAGGTCAAAGGTAAGAAACTAAACAGATTGTTCACTGCATCAGCGTTCAACGCAATGCAAGTCAGCTATGAAATGCTCATTGCCGCTGCTATGCGCCGGTTTTCTTTATCCTGCATCAATGCAATTTGGTTAGCGATGCTCGATCAAGTTGCGTGTAGAGTACGGCGAATGCGAACCAACCAAATCATTCAAGCGCTGCACATGCTCTGCACAGGGATCGGATGCCTTCGTCCCTTTCCAACGGTGGCGGTGAAAGCTCCCTGAGATATTCCAAACTTGCGTTCTTCAGTTAAGCGCTTTTAGCTGCATCTCAAAAAAAAAAAAAAAACTGCTAGCAATTCGATTTCTGAAAGGATTTTAGCTGTTTGTCTGTTCTCACGGCCGGCTTGTAATCAGAGGGAGGGAGCGGTTAAACTGGATAGATTCGTCGGCCGGGGAAAAAAGTAATCTTGATCAGACTAGCTGCTAGTGGAGCAGCCGTTTATAGCCGAAGTGATCAGACTAACCACACCGGAATCTTCAGGCAGTAGATGCATAAACAACTACCATTTCCTACCAAATATTCAGTACTCCGTGCGATACATTGCCCATCCCAATGATTAGTTCAGATTATAGTGTCGATAAGGGCAAGGCAGAGCCATTTCTGTTCGTCGGCGCGTGATGAAGAAGGGCTCACATGCTTGCATGAGCCTGGACATGGCCACGTAGGTAGGGCGTAGGTGGAGCATGCAGGGTTAGTTTTATAAACCCAACTATTCAGACAAGCCTGCCGGTACACTGCATGCGCACGCAGGCAAGTCCAAGATTGCGTCTGATCCAACTGACGCGAAGAGCAGATCGAGTCGCTCCGGCGATCTCTGCACCATGTGGCTCCTGGACAGGTGTCTGCAGCTGCGCATGTCTTGCTTGGTCAGTCTCCCGGAGGAGCTGCTTACTGCTCAGACATGGATCCTGGAGCTGCCAAGATGAACGTACAAGCTCACCCAATGGTCAATGGCAGAGACATTTGCCATGCATTCTGGCTGCTTTTAGCTAGTTTGAGCATCTTTTTTCTCCGGGCACCAACCAAAACGTGACGTGCTTCATGTTCATGTCTCCCTTGTTTCTTCATTGTACAAACACAGTGGGTGACGTGATAAAAAAAACACAATGGGTGACGCATCAAATTCTCCTTTTTCAGAAGTGCAAGCATTGTGAATTCAGATGTTTCTCCTTTTTCAGAACACGGGAACAGTGGATGATCAGGTGAAGAACACACACACAGACTCACACATTTACGCGAGACAACAGAGTTCATCGAGGTTAGCTTTCCTGTCATGCTCTGTGCCTTTCAAACATGATAACAAGCATCGTAACGTGCGTTGGCTAGCTAGCTAGCTTCACACTTTCGAAAAGCAACAGTCTCACGACCCGGGGGCCTGATGAACCATCCCTTTCGTGTCCCCACGCCATGTTAGTTGCACATGGGAGGGTTGGCCTGCAGGCTAGCTAGTGAGTGGCCTGTGGCCACCCGGAGATCACGGCCTGGCCCCTGCCATTAGCGCTGATCCTGCCTGATTCGCCTTCTCTTGGAAGCATTCTACTACGATAGAGCCCCGGCAGTACCATAGGCTTCATGTACTCCACTTAATGAAAAACGCGCTGTTGCGTGGTCTCAAAAAACCATAGGCTTCATGTACCTGAAAGAAATTGTTAGTTTTTTTTTTTTCTGACGAGAGTGTCTGGTTGTTTGGATCGTTGGCTTCTGATTTCACTTTTGGCAACTATCATCGCCTTTCTAAAGTTAACAGTGGAGTTTAGCTGGAGACCTGGAGTTAACTCTGTTACTCTTGCAATTGCAAATACAGACAACAGATGCAGATCGTTTTACTTTCGCTATGTACCAACAAGAATAGTACGTGAAATGCGTATCCATGTTCATACATATACATACTCCAAACTACAGTAGCATGGACACAGAAATGCACTATTTCAAGGCTTGTTCAGTTGCCAAAAAAATTGCTTTCGGATACTGTAGCATTTTCGTTTATATTTTATAAAAATTGTCTAATCATAAACTAACTAGGCTTAAAAAATTTATCTCGCAAATTACAGACAAACTGTGTAATTAATTTTTGTTTTCGTTTATATTTAATGTTTCACGCAGTTGCTGTAAAATTCGATATAACGGAAAATCTTTAATTTTTTTAGGTACTTTTTGAAAACTACACAAGGCCTCAGTAGTTTCTCTTTATGTCTCTCAAAAAGAAAATGGCTTATCTTTTACTCTGTAGATAGGTAGACAAAAGTACAAAAACAGGATGGAGCTGTTCACGTCGGGGCACCGACGATGTGATGGCTGCACGAGGGAGTGAGAGCGGAAGCCATGTGGGGAGCACGCCAAAAATAGATCACAAAATCGTCCCATGACAGCGACCGGAGCTCCGAAACTCATCAGGTCGCCCCGGCCCGCGCGAAAAGAGATTTCTGTGAATCCGGGACCGGGAGAACGCAACAACCTGCCTACTGTGTCTGTACTAGAGAGAATCCCATAGCAGGACTACCCTATTCATTTTTTTTCCCCGAAGGGCTGCCTTTCCGCCCTTGCCATTGCCAAATCCCATCGTGAGCCAGTGGTGACGCAGCCAGAAACAGACCATCATGGGCTATTTCCGTTCTCAGCGGTTGGGGCCATGCCCGGCTGATGGCTGTCTGGTGTCTGCTCATGAATCATGATTACCGGCCGGAGGAGAATCATGGTCGCTTCGGGCTAAGGCGTTAGAGTACACATACCACAAGTGCAAGCGTCCTACAACTCATCAAGTGCCATCAAGGAAAGAACGATCGAGAGATCCGGCCCCGGCCGGCCGGTCGTAGATACGATACCAACGGCGAGCCAGCCAGCCAGAGCCAGAGCCAGGCCAAGGAAAGAGCGCGATCAAAACGACAGCGACGGCGGGCGCGCGCACTCCCGGCCATGGTCGCGCACGCATGTGGGTGGTGTGGGACGGCGGGCGCGGCCGGGGCTAACGACCGGGCCTTCCGTTGGTTAATGGCCCCCCAACCCCAACCGACCCGATGTGCGCGTCGCTCTCCGGGCGCGAAACGCTGCCGCGCGCTCGCCCGCCGAGGCCGGCCGCGGGGTTTGTGGCTCGTCACGTCGCGCGCCAGTTCCCCGTGCCGGTGGGTAGCTGCCACCTGCACGTTACCCGTCACGCGGGCGGGCGCGCTTGCGAAAAGTCCCGCTCGTCCTCGTCCTCTCTCCGGCCCGAGGGGTCGCGGTTGCGCGGCTGTTGCTGCCATAGTGCCCGCGGCCGGCGCGTGCCGAGGCGACACCACCGTCGTCGGGTCAGGCGTCGCTGGCGGCTATGGAGGCCGCTGGGACCGTGGGAGGGACGGAGGCGTGCGTGCTGGTCCTACTACGTGCGCCGCGACCCGCGGGGGTGCGCTGCGTTTCGGCAGATCTCGGTGACGCTGTTTGTAGCACTGAAGAGACACAGGCTTTGCGCTAGTTGTACTGCACGCTACAATGGGCCAATGCGCTAACCGACGTGCAAAGACTTTTCCAAGGGTCTGCCAGCTTCAGCCTTGATTACTTTTGAAAAAAAAATTAGTTTTCGGTACTTAGCACTTTTATTTTTATTTAATAATTATTATTTAATTATAAACTAACTATATTTAAAAGATTTATCTCGTAATTTACAGTTAAATTATATAGTTAGTTATTATTTTTATCTATATTTATTGTTTAATATATATGCCGCAATATTTAATGTGACAGAATCTTTAAAAGTTTTTGAATTCTGGGTCAACTAAACAAGATCCAAAAGGTACCCGGGCCTAGGCATCTTCACTCTTGGGCTTTGTTTAATTCCAAAAAATTTTGCAACTGGCGAAACCACTTACATCTGGCGCGACAAATCTTCGAAAATGGCCCAACTACGCATAGAACCGTGGGCCAGCGGAGCAGTTGCCAGGCTCTCGGCCCGATGCGGATTCGGCCCTGTCGTCGTAATAAAAAGGCCATCCATAGCTGCAAAAAACTACATTTCACTTGAGAAAAAAATATACTATGAAAAAATTATAGATATACTATAAAAATATAATAGATATACTACAAAAATATAATTAATAAAAATTATAGAAAAAATATCTCAAATTTGACCAAAATTATAGAAAAAACTATAAAAATTTGTGACATCAAATAAATATTCTATAAAAATATAATTAATAAATAACACTTAGTTAATATCATAAAATATTATTATTTTATCATATAAATTTGGTAAAACTAAAAATTCTTTGACTTTTCAAGATTCTTTGAATGCCTTATAATTTAGGATAGAGAGAGTACATTCCACTTGAAAAAAATACAAGGCCGTTGACAAGAAGCTCCCATGTATTCACCGGTCTCTCCTTCCGATCATAAATGTATTTCGCTTCCACCTACCTAAGTTATCCTTCAGTGAGGATTCCTCCCCTTTTAAGAAACCACATAATTTATGATGAAAAATTTTCTACCATGGATCACCAAAAATTAATCACTATGCAATATCTTTGTTATCGCGAATTGAGCTGTGTGACGGTTTTTCAAAATCATCACAGATTAGTGTAAATGGTGATGATCTTAAACCATCACAGTAGAGCTCAAGACCTAGGTAGCCCAACCCAAACCTATTTTCTATGATGAAAAATAACCGTCATGGATATTTTGCCACCTCATCATAGATGTTTATATAGATACTTATGTGGAGAATGACATGGATGAAGATGTGGATGATGACGTCGGCATCTCAGCCCATTTATTAACAGCCCAATATCAAAGATGGTTATTTTTTGCGCCCATTTGCAATATATTGTCAACCCATTTACATCTTGTTTTCGGCCCATTTACATTCTAGTTCCAACCCATTATTTATTTATTTTTTAGCCAATTATTATATAACATACAATATACATCCCACTATTAAAAAATTATAGTCATAGATTGTGTCTCTCTAGTACAATTTATAAATTCATCACCGAAAATCCATCATGAATTAACAAGTTTTTTTGTAGTGTCAACACCTTTAGAAAAAAGGTAGTTTCATAGGACAAATTTCTTGGGTAGTTTTAACTTCCTTTATTGGTAAGATGTATATCAATTTAACTGAGAACAACCCACAAATGTCGATTCCAAACAAAAGGATTCAAACATTTGTTTAGATTAATATTATACACTCTTGCACGGGTTATCTGCAAGCAAAGCTCTTCTGAAAGAGACGTTAACCGGAACTGAGCTTATCAGCCGAATTTGTTAGTTATTTAGCAGTGTTTTTCTCTCACAACAAATCAGCTAATAGTACTTTTTTACCATAACTTATCAGCCAAACGAACAAGTTGATCGCTTCAGTAATGAGATTTTCCCCCCTTGTGTATGGGGCACTTTTTTGGTCAGAATATTTCCAGGACTTCATAAATATATCAGGATTCATTTCTGGCCGGAACGACAAACCAACGAGGCCTTAACAGTGTTGAAGGTCCGACTATTCACTCGCAGAAGCAAATAAGAAGTGATTCGCAGTTTGGAGCCATAGCGCTGATCGTTGATGCCGGATTTCTTCTTTCTTGTTTGGACTTTGCTAACTGTCAGTGCACTCAGAGTTTCCACGCACTGTAACTAACAATACAGTACTACGTACAAATCACACGCTACATCGGGCGCTTTGTTTTTAGCCTTGTTTAGTTCCCAAAAAATTTTGCAAAAATTTTCAGATTTCCCGTCACATCGAATCTTTAGATACATGCATTGAGTATTAAATATAGATGAAAATAAAAACTAATTGTACAGTTTAGTCGAAATTTACGAGACGAATCTTTTGAGCCTAGTTAGTCTATAATTGGACAATTTTTGTCAAATACAAACGAAAATACTACAGTGTCGATTTTGCAATATTTTTTGGAACTAAACAAGCCCTTTGTGTTTGGACGGAACGCGGTTTTGATTGGTTTGTTGTCGTCTCTCGAACCATGGGTGCAGCCACGCCCACGCTGGCTACAGTGAACGCGGCTCCTGCTCGAATGCCTCTCTCTCGAAATGAATGACGATGCAGGGACAGTTAATTCTCTCAACTGCCAACAACCTTTGTAACCACTGCCATCAGTGCCATGTGTAGCGCTAGCACAATTTCGTCAATCGCCATTTGCGTCCGGCGTGATCGACGAGTCGTGATCGAGCAGTGCCTGTAGCCCTGTAGCACGAAGTGGTAATCGAAGCTCCTACAGAGGTTGGCGCAATGGCGCGTGAGTAGGGTAGGTCCGGGGACATTAAAAACCGCCGTGCCGAACGTCCTCTGCCGACCGAAGCAGTGCCGGCCCTAAGGGGTGGGCAGCAGGTGCGACGGCCGAGGGCCCAAGCAAGATAGGGGCCCAAGTCCAAATATATAAGACCTCATACCATTTAGTTATAGTCCATTAGAACTTAGGATTAACGAGAAAGTGCAGCGGCTCATCAGCAAAAGGAGTTTTTTTTAGACGGCGAGACATAGGTACGCAGTACCAATAAAATCACCACATGATTAGCATCATCAGCATTGATCATCAACGTTCCGATGCTCGAGTTCCAGAATCCAAACGACGACATTCTAGATGTCAACTAGGCAGCTGACTAGCTGAGGCAAAGCTTTATATCCTTGTGTCCTTTTTGTGATTTGTGAATGTTGATTCTAAATCAATTTACGTCTAAATTGTATAGGTCCTAGGTTTTTTCTTTGTTCAATTTTTGTCTAGTACTTTGTACTCATATAGTTATGTTTTTCTTAGCAAATTAGAATGCTTGAGCTTATCTACCGAATCTATCATTCATTCAACAGTGTTTTTCTCTCGTAATAAATCAATGAACAGTACTTTCAGCTATAGCTTTTTAGACAAGCGAATAGACCTTGTATAATATAAGATTTTATGATCTACAAGGGCCATCACACGACAAATTCGCCAGAGGGCCCTCAAAATCATAGGGCCGGCACTGGACCGAAGCAGCAGAGCCAGGCGCCGTAAATGGCGATCGATCGCGAGTGGCTATCACATGGCCGCTCTGCGTAGCTCCATAAATCACCGGCCGGTCCGTCGCCCCCTGCAATCCTGCAACCCTGCCGCGGATGCATGGGGTCGCAGATCCAAGCCTGAAAAATACAGGACGAGGGCGGCATCTCTGGTCCATGCTGGGCTGCATCTGCCTACGCTCGCGCGTCCCGAGTCGGGCCCTGGAAAGCTGGAAGCCAATAACCCTGCGGAAAAAGTCTAATTTACGTCCCTCAATTTTCACAGAAGTCTGATTTTCATCCCTAAACTTTAAAACCGGACAAAATACATCCTTCATCTTTTAAACTGTGCATATTACAATCTGGTTTTAAAAGCGGTTTTACCTTTTTCTTTTTATTTATTTTGGCTGATTTTTTTGAAAAATCACAGTAAATCATATAAAAATCATAAAATAAAAAACTCAATTTTGTTGGACTTCAAATCAATAGATCTACACATTGAATATATAATATAGTATGTTCTAGTACAAAATTTTTTGATGCATCTTTAGATCTTTGTTTTTCTGTAATTAATTAGACTAATTATAGCTACATTTTCTATGGTCCAATTGTGATGAAATTTATATGGTGAGCTAATTATTCTATGTTTGAGTTATAGTAAAAATTTTATACTCATTGAATCACGTATTACTTAGTTATAGATTTATTTATGTTTATGCTTGTTAAATTATAATAAATCTATAACTAAGTTATATATGACCTAAGGAGTACGAATTTTTTACCATAGTTTAAACATATAATAATTAGTCCAACATAAAAAATTCACCACAAGTGTACCATACAAACTATAGCTATGAATTATTCTAATTAATTATAGAAAAACACAGATCTAAAGCTACAATAAAAAATTTGTACTAAAGTGTACTATATTATACGTTCACTATGTAGATCTACTTATTTGGAGTCCAACAAAATCAGATTTAATATTTTATGAATTTTATGTGATTTACTATAATTTTACAAATATTCAGCCAAAAAAAAACAAAACTGCCTTCAAAACCGCTCATAACATGTCAGGGACGTAATATGCATGGTTTCAAAAATTGAGGGATGTATTTTACTCGGTTTTGAAGTTCAGAGATAAAAAACAGACTTTTATAAAAGTTGAGGGACGTAAAGTGGACTTCTTCCTAACCCTGCTGATTGAACTTGCGCAGATGGGCGTGGATGATCCGGGCCAAATCACCTCCAAAAATTACGTACCGATAATTTTTAGGCCACTCCTGCATTCCAGGTTCTATTGTCCTATTTTATTTCGATACAGTTAATAGTACTCGTAAAACGCAGTCGTTGGCTGCTTTGGTGATGGGGAGTCGGAATGGAGAGCCGATCCAAGCCGGTGACATTACATGCTTAAACCATGCACTCAGGTCCGTTTGATTTCCCTTACTAAATTTTAACTAACTAAAATTATTTTAGCTCCTCTTAGGTGACTAGTGAGACTAAACTATTTTAGCTATTTTTTAGTCAATATGTTTGGAACTTTAGTTTCAATTTTTTTTACAAAATAAATATTATAGTATTTTCGTTTGTATTTGATAAAATTTATTTAATTATAAATTAATTAGGCTAAAAAATTCGTCTCGTAAATTACAGACGGACTGTGTAATTATAGTTATTATTTTTATCTATATTTAATATATCATACATGCGTCGAAAGATTCAATGTGACGAACTAAGGCCTTGTTTGTTTCCAAAATTTTTCAAGATTCTCCATCCCATCGAATTTTGCGGCACATGCATTAAGTATTAAATATAGACGAAAACAAAAACTAATTATACAGTTTGCCGGTAAATTATAAGACAAATCTTTTGACCCTAGTTAGTTTATGATTAGACAATATTTGCCACAAACAAACGAAAGCTCTACAGTAGCGAAATCCAAAAAAATTCGCCAACTGAACCAGGCCTGAACAATACCTAAAGCAGACAAAACGTACGAGGAGGAGTATGAAACACGGTAGAGAAATGAGACCCAAACAAAACGTGCAAGGACCCTGCACAGGGCTTCCCCCAGCGCCACTGCTTGCCCACCAGGCAGTCACCGTTGTCCGTTAGCTACTTTTTCTCCAACAAGTGCGCTTGACACCTGCACTGCTCAAGAGATCTTTCCTATCATCTCGATGGACGGCGCCCCGCCGCCTCGTTCTGCCACCATATGTCGAATTCTCCCACCATCGCAGGTCGCCAGGTCCAGTGGCCTCCCTAGCAATACCTTGTAATCTTGGAAGTCATACAATTCTCCCATAACCCGTAAACTCTAACGGGTCTCGTGGCATTAGAGCAACTCCAACAGTTTTGCTATTCTTATTATAAAGGTCTTTTAGAATTTTTATAGTAGAAAAATAGGCTCCAACAGATGTGCTATTTGGTTTTGTAAAATAGAAAGTTTACTATCCCTTGATTTTCGTTGGTCATATATAGCCAATCTCTGGCACTAGCTATCTGATAGCAAGGCTATTGTAAACCTCTTCTTTTTTAAGAAGTTATCTATTTTATAAAATGGCTAAACATTAGAATTTAGCTACTCATTTTAGCCAAGCTCTTGGAGATGCTCTTAGACCAAGGAATCGCACCGTTCGTGCGGGGCATAATTGGTCATGTGTTAAGAGTTTGCGCTCCTCAAAAGGTTTGCACAACTATTATCTTAGGAAACACAGAAATAGGAAAAACTTATAGAACTACAATATCCGAATATCTTGAATCATATATGGATTCAAGAAAACAAAGGAAACTGTACGAGCTAATTTGGAAACTCAAATTCTCTTAGGATCCCTAACTTTTTTCTAGCATGGGAAATACATAAGAAAATATTTTGAATAACCATTTAGTTCCTCATAGAGGATTTTCCATCTCTAGGTGTGCCTCCCAGTTGTTTCCAAATTAGCCCTAAGATTGAAAGTTTTGACAAAGCGTAGCTGCGTAGGAAAGCGTGAAAACTTTCCACAAGTTCAACTTTTTGGTAAAAGACAATTCCTCCAAAATTCATATAAAATAGTCAATTCCATAAAAAGGCTTTGTATGTATTTTTTTCCTACATAATTCCAGTCCTTTAAAATCTGTTGATTTCTTCCTTTATTATAAATGGGTTTTATGTTTGACAAACTTTTATAAAAACAATATCAATGTTTATGATTTGAATAAGTATTTTATGCACATACCTCATGTTGAATTTAATAAAACTTGTCTAGTATGATAGACAATTTTTTTATTTTATGCTGCCCCCATCCGTGAAATAATGGAATTATCGGATGTGTGCTGGTCAAAGTAGTTCAAATTTACCTAAATTTATAATTAATATTATTAGTTTTTTTTCACTCTAAATATTTTTTTTATGGAAATACATTCTACAATTAATTTAAATATATTTATTTTGTATCATGAATGTTTGTACTTTTTATATAAGTTTAGTCCAAGTTCAATCCGTTTGATATCTCGAAAAACGAGAATGCATTTCTTTTGTTGATGAGGAGAGTACAAAATTAGTCAAATTTAAGATGATTAGATTTAGCACACCACATGGTAGAATTGAATTCTCGAAAGGAGGCAGTACTTGAAAGGAGGTGAAATGCTAAAACATGTAGCGACAGTCACATGGAAGGTTTTGCATGAGCTGTCCACTCGTCCACTCGTATGACTGCCACACTAGGAAAGCAGGGCCTTGTTTAGTTACCAAAATTTTTGCAAAATTTTTTAGATTCCCCGTCACATCGAATCTTTAGACGTATGCATAGAGTATTAAATATAGATAAAAATAAAAACTAATTATACAGTTTGGTCGAAATTGACGAGACGAATCTTTTGAGTCTAGTTAGTTTATGATTGGACAATATTTATCACATACAAACGAAAGAGATACTGTAGCAACTTTGCAAAAAATTTGTGAAGTAAACAAGGCCCCCGAGACCAGCAATCACCAAACCCAAACCGGTCGCGCCCGGCGCTCCCTTTTGCCACGAACCAGAGCTGACTGTGGCTGGCTAGTACTACTAATCACGTACGCGTAGTCACGTTGTATAGCTAGGCTAGCTCCTCAGTGTCAAAATCTTTTGAGCCTCTAATTAGTCAAAAGTTAGACAATATCTATCAAATATAAACGAAAGTGTTATAGTTTTAAAATCTAAAAAGTTTTTGAATCTAAAAAGATCTTTTCCAAGCAGATAAACTAACCGAATACACAGCTGGTAGTATAGACCAAAACGTTAGAGTGCAGCACTGCTCCGACGATGACGCGAGGGCATCTGCACGATTCTTGCTCCTAGCACGCTGTTAAAAACTCCTGCACAGCAGGTAGTAATTCACGCAGCGATGCATCTACCAGCGGACCATCTTAACTCCTCCCCTGAATGCACCCACCCACCCACCCACCCGTATTAGTAACATGCCCTCCACTATATAAACCCCCCATGGAAAACCCTCGTATCCCCACACCAGAATCCGCGAACCACAGACGCACACAACACCACTCAAGCTTGCTGCTGCACTACTGCCGAATCGTACGTGAGACACATGGCTGCTCCGAAGGGCGCGACGCTGGCGCTGGCCGTGCTCCTGGCGGCGACCGTGGTGGCTCCGCCGGCCGCGGTGCGCGCGGCGATGTCGTGCTCCACGGTGTACAGCACGCTGATGCCGTGCCTGCCGTTCGTCCAGATGGGCGGGGCCATGCCGCCGCAGCCCTGCTGCGGCGGCATCCGCAGCCTGCTGGCGCAGGCCAACAACACCCCGGACCGACGCACCATCTGCGGCTGCCTCAAGAACGTCGCCAACGGCGCCAACGGCAGCGACACCTACATCAACCGCGCCGCCGCGCTGCCCAGCAAGTGCGGCGTCTCCCTGCCATACAAGATCAGCACCAACGTCAACTGTAACACGTACGTCTACATACACGCTTCCTATTTACTACAGCAGTTATCTTTGTTGCTAGATTAACTTTAACCTTTTCTCCCTTGTCTTTGCAGGATTAACTGAGGCGTCGTCCTGTGCGAGGAATGCATCATGGCTGATTGAGAGTAATAAAATAATGCTACTGGTTTGGTATTTGAAGCTAGATCGAGTGTGGGCTAGATCGAGTTGTGCCTGTGTCTCGAGTCATTTATGGTGTTTAGGAATCGTCTACACAGTTTGTAACCGTGTGTCGTGGATGCATGTTGCCGCGAGCAGAGTAGCCATGAACTGGTGTGTGCCGGTGTGCCCTGCTGTGTAATTTCTATGTAATGTGTTGGTGCTTCGATCCAGATGTATCCCCTCGTGGTCTTGGAAATGTTAGATTGTTGCAGTATCATTACCGTACATGTGCTTTGTTAACGTGAGATTCTGAAAAGGATCATGCACACGAAGCTGGACCATGCCCAGTTTGATTATGAGATTGAAAAAAACGGAGAAAACAGTTCAGCAATGCCCCAGGAAACTAACTAATCTCAACCGTAGAACATAGACGAAATAGAAGTCATAATAATGAACAAATTCACCTCACCTCATCTCATCTTCTTCCCCGAGGACGACGCGGACTTCGTCGGTAATGTGATCTCACGAAGGAGCTTCGATTTCCATGGTCAATTGAACCGTGCCACGGGAGGTTTTCGTCAGCCGATCTCAAATTTCAAAGCCACATGGACGTCTTCCAAAATGAGGCGTTGCGTTATTTGTCGCCCGAATAGCCGCTGCGTGGCGCTCTAAAAACCACGTCGAAACTGCTTCTTGGCCTGATTATGAAATTTGAGAGTTTTTTTTTAACTCGAAAACTACTGCTTCCATTAAACATTATTATCCCCAGCGTATCGCCGGAGAAGAGTTTTTTTACAATGTCTGGTGCATGATCAAGAAATATGTGAGAATTGTCCGCAACTGGGGTAGCACCATAGTTTACTGCAAACCGAGACTTTAAAAATTACAAACTCAGAACACATCAAATCTCGAATTTGCTTGAATAATGTCCCCAGGAAACTTCTATCCCAGTTTGGAGAAGACATGGCTTCACTGAGAGTGGTAGAATCTGTCTCGAACAGTACATGAGACACCCCAATATGTAGCACGTTCCAAACACCGCATTATTGCCGCTAGAATTTCAGCGTGTAGAGGAGAAGATAGCTGTTGCAGCCGTCCCACTCCCACCTCCAGAACCTCCCCCTATGCATTTCTCACAACCATTCCCCAATGACCAATGCCCGAATTAAGATGGAACGAGGCATGAAAATTAAGCCGGTAAAATCTAGTTGTTGGTGGTTTCCATTTGAGTTGATGCTTTGAGTTTACAGGGAGGAACTGATTCTGAAGCTTCTCTCAATTTCTGACGTAGTAGCCATTCATCGGCCTTCATTTGTTTTATTCCTGCTGACCACCACTTCCACATAAGATTAGAGTCTTCTCTTATGCCTCTGGTTCCATGTCAACACTACAATAAATCTAGGCAAGGATCAAGCTTATAGTTTCTTTACCAGATTTACAGCCTTTAATCATAACTCTTACATGTTCAGACTTCAGACTCCAATGCTTGCCAATAATCTTCATCAAGACAACAACACAGTGGGCACAAAGCATCTAATTTAATTCCTCTCCTTGCTAAAATACGGCGTACTAGTAGAGTGTTGTGATTTAACCTCAATATAAACATTTTCACCAAAATTTGAGAGTTGTTCATTCAAGGAAAACTTGACATAGTAAAGTGTCTTGTACCTAGCCGTTACTACACTGAAGAAGAGGACTTCAGTGAAAACTGAAGCTGGGAAACTACAGAGGTACCCAACGGACTCGGGAGCTCAATACCAACGTTAATGGGCCAGAGTGCGTTAACTAGAACAAGGCCCATTTACTAGTTAGATATGAAAGCAGTAGTCACAAGAAAAAGAGTTAGCCATGCCAAACTATTGAAGAGGATTTTTCTTTATTTTGCTAAAAAAATTATGGATGAGAAGTCATTTACTAAACTGCTAGAGATGCTTTTATAAAAGATAGGGAATTAAGATATCAAATTATTAAAGAGAGTTTTTTTATTTTACTAAAAAAAATTATATACGCTGAGTAGGAGTGGCCGACATGGAAAGAAGGAACGGGGGAGCGGACCTCCTACGTCCTGTCCAAGCCAGTTTGTCGCCCTGATAGGCTGAGACCTGAGGCTTTTCGATCCAGCATATTGCAGGCTCTTGGTTTGAGGAGAAATTTCCTGACACGACTGATTTACGCTTTAAAGCAGATCAAGCTGTGCGACGAGACTCGTGAAGTTCGAAATCAGTGTGAAAGTCTCTTGGGCACGAACGATCAGCTGGAAATGAATGGCAGGGAGCACCATCGTTCGCAGCCACAAGCTGCCACCAGCGTGCTACGCCACGAGTTCATTGAACTGACCTCTGAGGTTACCTTAGTTGGATGCGCTAGCGCTGCAAATCGAGCCGCGGCTATCTCAAATCTGAATGAACAAGTTAAAAAAAGTGGCTGAGGCTACCTCTGTCTCACTCCCATTTGTGGAGAGCAGAATATGAATATTCCCGATCGAGAGAACACGACCCGTTCAGCCTGATCCTTAAACACAGAAGACGTCGCTGCAGACGACGGCGCAATTATCGTATTCCCGAACGCATGCAATGGATATGGATTATCGGCCTCTGTTTAACTGCCTAAAACAGCTCAGGTTCAGAGTATCCCAAGCAACAGTTGTACTAGCAATAGCAACCAGAGCACAGTGATGCTAATGCCATGCGAGGTCCTCCAATTCTCCGTAGCCAGGTGGCCACCCGCGCGCGTCACTGGTGGTGCGCGCGCGACAAAAAGCTCACACAGCACGACTCGGACGCTGCTGGGTACTTTATACCAACTGCACTCGCTGAGGTGCGAGGATTTGATCGCGTGGCAGTTTGTATATTGCGAAAAAAACAGATTCGACACGTAAGAGAGATCGCATTCTGCACGGCGCGTCCAACGAAACGTGCACACATCCAAAGCGGAGCACGTAATCCTTTTGCTGGGGTTGGGGGCACATACACCCGCTTTGGCCATTGTGCAGTGGATTTTTTTTTTTCACTTTCATCTTATCCCAGGAAACAGCAAAACGCCCCGCCGGCCCCACACAGAAATATCTCACTGCTGACTGGGAGTACACAATCGTAAGACAGCACGGGCATGCATGCATGTACCAGTTGGGCACAGCTTACACGCGACAAAAGGTCAACAGTAAGAAAACAATGTGATACACTGAGACTATACTAATCTGTTTGCAAGGGCTCTACTGTTTTGCCTTTTATATTTTATAATAATATATATGATTTTGTTCTCCGCCTTGATACATACGATACGTCTAAGTAAGAGCATTGTTACATACACATGATTTTAGTTATCAGATTGGCTAAAAGTTAGCTTAAATTGCATATGGTTGACTAGTTAGTTGGCTAACAACTAGCTAAAGATTTATCAAAAAAAACTGAGCTATTAGTCCTCCTGTTTAGATGTACTAGAGTCAATTTATACTAACTTTTAGCTAGCTAACAAATAGTATTTGTTTCCATACAGACTCTGAATACTTAAAAACTATGTACACAGAAAAAGAAACAACGTGTGAAGATGGAGGTCTCATTAAAAACTGTGAGAGGTAATAGCTAGATGCAGAGCAGAGCCCTCCAGAAACCTTAGCTCTATAAATTTCTAGAGCAACTAACTCCGTGGAGATGGAGGCCTCTTAATTCATTTTGGTGACACAATGGAAGTTCTAGAAAATCGTTGAGCTACTCGACCAAGCAGTTTCTGAAGTAGGACCCAAAATCATGAAGTACAGCAGTCCCACAAGAGCTTAGGAAGAGTTTAACTTCTTGAGCGGCGGGGATCAGCTATATGCTGGTTAAACTCGAATGTAATGTGCACTTGGTGATTACTCATTGTGGGGGTATAAACCCCTATACCCTTACGGCTAGACTTCAGCCAGAAAGCTTGGCCCACTACGAGACGAGTTCAAGGCTTGATCCGACAGCCCGAGTTTCGCGCAAGGAAACAAGACGTGGAGATCAAGCAGGATTCTAGTCGGTTAGAATAGGAATTGATATCGAATTATCTATGGCAATTGTAACCGACTAGGATTAGTTTCTAGATCTGTAACCCTGCCCTCCAGACTATATAAGGAGGGGCAAGGGACCCCCTATCACATCATATTCTCTCGGCACAAATCAATACAACCAGACGCAGGACGTAGGTATTACGCCAACTCGGCGGCCGAACTTGGATAAAAAGCTTGTCCGTGTCTTGCGTCACCATCGAGTTCGTAGTTTGCGCACCGTCTACCGATAAACTACTACCGTGGGTATACCCCAAGGTAGACTGCCGACTAGCTTTCGTCGACAGTGGCGCGCCAGGTAGGGGGTGTGCGTGCAACTTTTCCGGCGAACAAGATGGTCACGATCCCAGCTTCCGCGACCGTGCCCGAAGGCCTCACGTTCACCGTCGGCCAGATCACGTGGACGACGTGCAGCGGCGGTTTCGCGACCACGGTTCCGAAAGAGATCCAGATCCAATCTGAGATCACGCCGTCTCCAACCACACGCATGACGGCACCGAGCTCCCGACCACCGTTCCCGCTCTACAAGGGAAAGGAGATCGACTGCTCGGACCTCCTCCAAGCGCTCGATCGCGCTGACTTCAAGCTACTCGAAGTCTCCCAACTAATAGATGGAGTTCTGCGCCGGCCCGACCAAGCTGCTCGAGCGGATTTTTCGAAATTCCGCCGGCCAACTCGTGTCGCCACACACGAACGGCTAGGAACGTCCCTGACGATAACCTCAACCCCCTCAGGACGATCCGTCGAGCTCAAAAAGGAAGACTATCCTTGCGGCCTGAACAACTCGGCCTCTGTTTACTCACAGCATGTCCAATCCGTTTTCAGCAAAGCGGGCTGGTCGCCGACAAGGAACAATCATCACCATGTCAACATGGTGACCATCCGAGAGCTACGGGACGGCCAGGTTTCCAGCACCAACTCAAGCACCGGCTCCGTCCCCACCGAGGTTGTGAACACCGAAGACGAGGACTACGACCTGGATTTTCCTTCACACCCTCCGGGTTTCGACCGATTCCCGATATTCCCCCCCGGCGAGGGGATATCGTATTCAATGTCAGCGCCGACGAACCGGCTGTTGACGGAGAAACAGACGACCAGAGGCAACTCCGCGAACAGCGTAACGCCGATCGCGCTCGACGGCGTGCGGACGAGCAACAACAGACACCACCAGGCAACCTCAACGATGCCTTTGACATGGTCGGGGACCAGCCGGTCTACAAAACGCCAAGCGCCAACGTGGCTGTCGCCATGGCCAACCTGGATCGGCTTCCTGACACCCCCGAATGCCAGGGAGTCCGGACCAGTATTCGAGCACACCTGATCGCCGCGATGGGACAGACAGCCACTCTGCTCAAGAGAGTCCAGGACGTCTCTTATACGGAAGCCGCCTCCGACCAGACTCACCGTAGCCGGGCCTCACCCAGCAGGCGTCGCCGCAGCCGCTCTCCCGACAACCGTCGAGGGGACTCACGGCGCGACGATGGTGGTCGGGACGCCGATGGCCGCCGCCAGCAGAATCGCGTACGCGGCCAAGAAGAAGAAGATCAACACAGGGATCTCCGCCACAACATCCCTCCCAAAGATGCCCGGGACCGCATCAACAGGCGCGCCGCAGAGAGAGCAGTCCACGAAAACCTGCGCCGCATCGAGTACGATGCGACCCATGGTCCTCCGGGCCTAAGGCAGTTCTCCTCACACCTCCGCCAGGTCGTGTGGCCCCGCAATTTCAAGCTCGAAAAACTTAAAAAATACGACGGCAAGGAAAATCCAGAGAACTGGATCACCCTCTACGAAATCGCCGTCCGATCAGCGGCAGGAGATGAGCACGTCATGGCTAACTACTTCCCCGTAGTCCTCGACCAGGCTGGTCATCAGTGGCTTCTCGGCTTGCCTAAGGACTCCTTCGACTCTTGGGAAGAGCTACGACAGGCTTTCATCGACAACTTCATCGCCACATGCGAGCAGCCCGGAAACAAGTATGACCTTGAAAGGATAAGAGACAGGAAGAATGAACCTCTGCGCGATTACATCCGACGATTCTCGGATATGCGCCTCAAAATCCCGAAGATTTCTCACGACGAGGCCATATCAGCCTTTATCAAGGGCTTGCGTTTCCATGAAGCGCTGAGGAACAAGCTGTTGCGTAAGCGCCCATCAACGGTAGCAGAGCTCCTAGCCACGGCTAAAAATTATGCCGATGCTGATGACGCAGAAAAACTAATCCGAGACGATGCGAGAGGCACCGACCAGCCCTCCCGGCGAGATGATGGTCGTAGTCGCTACGACAACAGAAATCACCGCCGCTCCGACAACCGCGATCACCGAGAGGGTTGGGATCGGCGGCGCGACAGCCGCGACGACTTCAGAGGAAAGCGCCCTCGCGAATACGACCACGAAGTAAACACGGTCAAACGTCCCAATGGACGACGGGACTACCAAGACGACTACAACAAAACGTTGAAGGGACCGTGCCAGCTACACCCAAAGTCTAACCATACCATGGAAGAGTGCCGCGTCCTCAAAAGTATCTATACACGGCGGGCCGCCCAAGAAGACACCGCCAAGAAAAGTAGCAAACGCGACAGGCACGACCACGAAGATGAGGATGAGGACCAAGACAGGGACCCCCGACACCAATACGTCAGCCCCACCGACGTGGTTCACTCCATTTTCGGGGGCAAGGTCTCCACTGAGTCCAAGCGAGAAAGAAAGCTGTTAAAGAGAGCCTGCCTCAACATAGACAGCACGGACGGGCTGATCGCAGATCCGAAATTCCCCGCCTGGTCCCACAGGGAGATCGCGTTCAGCAGGAAGGACCAGTGGGCCGCTATCCCAGAGCCGGGTCGTTTCCCACTGATTCTTGATCCCTGCATCAATAGCATCAGATTCGAGCGCGTGCTCGTGGACGGGGGAAGCTCCATCGACATCCTCTTCCGCAACAGCCTGCCCGCCCTCAAGATATCACCGGCGCAACTAAAACCTTACGACGCCCAATTCTGGGGGGTTTTGCCAGGTCAAAGTTCGGTGCCCCTCGGACAGATAACATTGCCTGTCCAATTCGGCACACCCGATCACTTCCGGACGGAGTTCATCAACTTCATAGTCGCGGACTTCGACGGGACCTACCACGCCATACTGGGCCGCCCATCGCTGACAAAGTTCATGGCAGTCCCGCACTACTCATACCTAGTGCTTAAGATGCCCACGGAGAAGGGTGTCCTGACCGTCAGAGGCAACGTCTACACTGCGTACACCTGCGAAGAAGAAAGCTTCAAGATCACCGAGGCAATTGACCTCTCAATCCGCATGGTGGAAACAGCAAACCAAGCCGCACAGCTGCCCCCCGACCAGCTCCGGTTACCTGAGCAGGAGACAGCCAGAAAGAATTCGAAATCCAAGGAGTACAAAGAAGTGCAGCTGGTCGAAGGCAACCCCGAGAAGACAGCCCTCATCGGGGCTAACCTGGATCCAAAATAGGAAGACGCGCTCGTCAGGTTTCTAAGGGACAACGTGAGCGTTTTCGCATGGAAACCCGCAGACATGCCCGGTGTCCCACGGAACCTGATCGAGCACTCCTTAAACGTCTCGAAGACCGCAAGACCAATCAAGCAAAAACTGCGACGGTTCGCTCGTGACAAAAAGGAGGCTATTAGGACAGAAATAACACGGCTTCTAGCAGCCGGATTCATAAAAGAGGTGTATCATCCCGATTGGCTCGCCAATCCGGTTCTTGTACGCAAAAAGAATAATGAATGGAGAATGTGCGTTGATTACACCGATCTCAACAAACACTGTCCTAAAGATCCTTTTGGTCTTCCTCGCATCGACGAGGTGGTCGACTCAACGGCCGGATGCGAACTCCTCTCCTTTCTAGATTGCTACTCTGGTTATCACCAGATCTCGTTAAAGGAAGAAGATCAGATCAAAACATCCTTCATCACACCCTTCAGCGCATACTGTTACACTACCATGTCTTTCGGACTTAAAAACGCCGGGGCCACTTATCAAAGGGCCATCCAGCAATGCCTCCACGACGAGATTCGCGATGACCTCGTCGAGGCCTATGTGGACGACGTGGTCGTAAAAACAAGGGACGCGAGCACCCTAATCGACAACTTAGACCGAACCTTCAAGGCACTCAATAGGTACAAGTGGAAGCTCAACCCCAAGAAATGCATTTTCGGCGTTCCTTCCGGTCTACTGCTCGGCAACGTCGTCAGTTGCGACGGCATACGACCAAACCCTTCAAAAGTCAAAGCCGTACTCGACATGCGACCACCGAAGAACGTCAAGGATATTCAGAAGCTAACCGGATGCATGGCCGCCCTCAGTCGTTTCATCTCAAGGCTGGGAGAAAAAGGCCTCCCTTTCTTCAAACTATTGAAAGCGTCAGAAAAATTCTCCTGGACCGAAGAAGCCGACGCTGCGTTCACTCAGCTTAAGACCTTCCTCACTTCACCGCCTGTCCTCACAGCGCCTCAGCCCAATGAGGACCTGCTCCTCTACATTGCTACAACCGACAGAGTTGTCTCCACGGCAATAGTGGTCGAGCGAGATGAACCAGGTCACGTCTTCAAGGTCCAGAGACCCGTTTACTTCATAAGCGAAGTTTTAAACGAATCCAAGGCCAGGTACCCACAAATACAGAAGCTTATATACGCCATCCTGATAACGTCAAGAAAACTAAAGCACTACTTTGACGGCCATCGAGTCCTGGTGACAACCAGCTTTCCTCTCGGGGACATCCTGCGCAATAAAGACGCCAATGGCAGAATCGTGAAATGGGCAATGGAATTATGTCCATTTTCCCTGGAGTTCCAGAGTCGCACCACTGTCAAGTCCCAAGCCCTGGTCGATTTCATTGCCGAATGGACGGATCTCAACGAGCCTTCCGTTCCCGATGTCTCAGACCACTGGTCAATGTTCTTTGATGGGTCCTTGAACATCAACGGTGCAGGCGCTGGGATATTGTTCGTATCACCCAACAAGGACAAACTCCGCTACGTCCTTAGGATCCTTTTCCCGGCGTCAAACAACGTCGCCGAATACGAAGCATGCTTACACGGCATACGACTAGCCGTTGAACTGGGGGTCAAGCGCCTCTATGTCTACGGCGACTCCGCTTTGGTCATCAACCAGCTCAACAAGGAGTGGGACGCAACCCACGAGAAGATGGATCTCTACTGCAAAGAAATTCGCAAATGGGAAACTAACTTCTATGGCATAGAGTACATCCACGTGGTCCGGGATAAGAACCAAGCAGCAGATGCGTTGTCAAAGTTAGGCTCATCTCGGGCCCAGATCCCGCGGGGTATTTTTGTCCAGGACATCCATGAGCCAAGCGTAAGCCCTCCCCTGGTCGACAAGCAACCCACCGAGGCAATGCTCATAGATGACGCCACTCCGACAACCGGTGGGCGTGACTGGCGTATCCCGTTCATCAAATACATATCAGACGGGACAGGCTATCAGGACAAAACAGAGAACGAGCGCCTCATCCGACGATCAAAGAACTACATCCTGGTCGACGGAAAACTCATGCGGAAAAACGCAAGCTCCGAAGTACTGCTCAAGTGCATACCCCAAGATGATGGTATCAAGCTCTTGGAAGACATACACGCTGGATCCTGCGGCAATCACGCCGCATCTAGAACGCTGGTCGGAAAGGCTTTCCGAGCAGGTTTTTATTGGCCAACCGCGGTCGGCGACGCAGAAAAACTGGTTCGGCATTGCGAAGGATGTCAGTTTTTCGCTAAGAGGACTCACGTACCTGCCCATGAAATTCAAACTATCCCGTCGTCTTGGCCCTTTGCTTGCTGGGGGCTTGACATGATCGGACCATTTAAACCAGCCCCGGGCAATTTCAAGTTTGTCTTCGTGCTAATCGACAAGTTCTCCAAGTGGATTGAATACATGCCCCTGGTCAAGGCAACCTCCGAGAAGGCTGTGGAGTTTCTCAATCAAATCATACACAGATTCGGCATCCCGAACAACATAATCACCGACCTGGGCACTCAGTTTACTGGCACCACTTTTTGGGATTTCTGCGATGACAGAGGCATAGTAATAAAATATGTGTCAGTAGCACATCCACGTGCCAACGGTCAAGTCGAACGTGCTAATGGAATGATCGTTGACGCCCTAAAGAAGAGGCTGTACACCGAAAACGACAGAGCACCCGGTCGATGGATGAGAGAATTGCCGGCAGTAGTCTGGGGCCTCCGAACCCAGACCAGTCGAAACACAGGGGTGTCTCCCTACTTCATGGTATACGGTGCAGAGGCGGTCCTGCCGTCCGACATACACTTCGGATCTCCTAGAATCGAGCACTACGACGAGGTGACTGCCGACAACGCCAGAGAACTCGAAATCAATTGCATGGAGGAAAAGCGTTTAGTTTCATGTCTCCGAACAGCAAAATATCTCGCGGCAGTCAGGCGATACTACAACAGGAACGTCAAGGACCGTTCCTTCGTGGTCGGCGATCTGGTGCTTCGATGGAAAACAAGCCAGGAGGGAATGCACAAGTTATCCACTCCCTGGGAAGGACCCTTCATGGTGACCGAGGTCACACGACCTACGTCCTACAGATTGGCATACCCAGACGGAACACGAGTGCCTAACTCTTGGCACATCGACAAACTGCGACGTTTCTATCCATGAAGTTTTAATGACTTTCTTTTGTAAGTATCTTATAATTTTTGATAATGAAATTCTCTATTTTTCGCCTATACCTTGTCACACACAGCACTCGGCAAAACTCCTGCAATGGATGCTCTTGGCGACAACCAAGACAAATACGGTGACACGTCACTCAGATATTTTTACAGCGCTCAAAACAACAGTCATGACAAGAAAGAAAACTTTATTACAAACTTTACATACAAAGTTTACAATAAATACCCTGACGGGCAGATACTAGTCTATTCCTACAGACTACTTTATTGGCCTAGCTGCTCGGGCTGATCACCCGCCTGGCCCTGCTGCCCGGACGAAGGGGTCGGGGCCACCGGCGCCTGGCTGGTCGAGACCGCAGGCGTCGACCGCCCATCTCCAGCAACGGACGCGCCCGACAACTCCCTGGCCGACCTATCTGAGCTCGGCTGGTCTGGAGGAGTGGCCGTTCCGCACAGGTTGATGTCGCCGATCACTGTCGACGACAAGTCCAGCAGACTACCCCGAAGTTCGTCCGCTTCCTGTGGGCCGACTTCCTTCGGGTACCCCTTCTCCAGCCTGCTCAAGTCGACCAGGGGGTAGTGGGCGCGTACCATGCTGAGGACGTGCGCGCCGGCAAACTCCCCAGCGTCCTTCACAAACTGCTGGAGCCAGTCCCACGCCCGTTGCGCCTTCTCGACCGGGGTCAACTGCGGCGCGCGGGGCTGGCTCTGCGGGAGCTCGGGACTGATCAGGTCCAGGACCGGGGACACTCCCTTCCAGATCCTGCAACAGTTGACCTTCCAGGAGTCCCGGTCCTTGATCAGGTCATCCAGGTGCTTTTTGGTGTTCACCTTGAGCACTGCAAACGAAACGAAACGTTACTTTCGGCATACCAGACAAGCAAAGGGGCAGGCAGCAACCAACAAGGCGGCACCCATTACCAGCTAACTCCCGGTCTTTTCGACCCAATTCCTCTTCCGCTCGCCGCTCGGACTCCTGTGCACTGGCGAGCTGTTGGCCGAGCTGCTCCTTCTCTTGTTGGAGGCTCGCCACCTCCTCCTCCAAGTCTGCGTGAATCCTAAACTGGTCAGCAAAGCAAACTATACAAATATGCGAAACTGCTCGGAGCGTATGACTAACCTTCCTGCAGCCGGTACTGGTCGGCCAGACGACGAGCGAGGTCGAGACGACGCTCCTTTTCGGCGCTCATCTCGACCACCTTCTCCCCGACCTCCGCCCGCAACCGGTCTACCTCCGCGGCAAGGGCCTTGTTCTCGGCCATGACGCCTTCTATCTGGTCAAAGCACCGTTTCCGGTACTTTGCCGTTTTCATCACGTCCTACAAAGCAAGCATATAACGATCAAGCAAGACAAGGCAAAAGAATGCGCAGCAACACAAAAAAAAAGCCGCTTACCTTGACTTCGTCGACAAGGCGCTTGGCCGCGCGCTCCACCCTGGCGGCCTCTTCGGACTCGGCAAGCTCCTCATGACCGATAAAGTGATCCCCGCGTTGGTGCCACACATACACGTGTTGGCGGCCATCACGGGGACGACCCTCGATCTCTTCCACCTCGTCGTCGGAGGCCACCCTGGTTTGCTCCTCCTGGGCTGCGTCACCCCCGGTGGTGGTCCCAGGCATCACTAGCCCTTGGACCAGACCTGGGGAGCCCGCAGCCGGAGAGGCTCCTGCTCGGGGCGGCGGGGGGACTTCACTCCCCCCGGCAGGAGGAGCGGTCGGAGATCTTCCCTTCTCCGAGGAGTCAGTCGGGGGAGCCTCTCCAGCCCTGGTCGGGCTGCTTGTTGTAGTCGGCGCCGCGCTCGGGAGCCCCCCGGTGCTCCCAGGCGCGACTGCAGCTGTTGCCTGCTCTGTGGTCTGGGGGGCCGCATCCCCAGAACCGCGGGCAGGCTCGCCCGTTCCCTGGCCGGCAGTTTGGCCAGGGTCGACATCCGATGCCGCACTGCAGGAACAAAAGTTAAAAAAAAAAGAAAAAAAAAGAGGAGTCCAAAATACGTAAGTCGAACACTTACAGGTCTGACCGACGATGGGTCGCGGTGAACCTCCTCCTCGCCCGGCCGGTCGGCACCTGTGCCCCCACCTCGGCAACCCGCGGGGCAGCGGCGCCGCTAGCCACTCGATCAGTGGCGACCGGCGCAGTGTCTGGGCGGCTCCGAGGCCGTCGGACCAACGACGGCGCAGCCTCCTCGTCGTCGTCATCGTCGTCGACGATCCGCACGAGCCGACGACGCTTCGGCGCTTGGCTGCTCTCCGCCGGTAGGTCTGCCGGCAGCCCCGGTGTCGGCAAGGGATCCGCCGGCAATGGCCTTTTCCCTGCTACCCTCTCTTCGGAGGTCGGGACGGGGCGGGCTCGGTCTTCCTCACTGCTGGTGTAATGAGTACACCGAGCAGCGTCCTCCTCTGGCGGGACCTCTCCCACAGGATCTTCCATCCCCGGTGCCAGGGATACATACACCACGCACCGGTCGACATCACCGACCTGCAAAAGCAACAAGAGATGAGTCAACTGCAGACGATATACGAATGATCAAACGGAGTCTGCTACATACCTTTGGTGCTGGTCGTCCTAACTTGAAGGCTTGCACCCGATCACTGCTACGGGTGAAGCCCCCATCCGCGAAGTTAAACAGCTCGTTCAGCAGCTGTTGTACCTCCGCTTTCTCCAAGATCTCCGACCGCATCCTGGTCGGGTCTGCGCTACCGGCATACTCGTACGCCGAGTGCACCCTCTTCTGGCAGGGCATCACCCGGCGGCAAATGAAGTTGCCGACCACGCCAAACCCATCCAGGCGCGACCAGTCGATCAGCTTCATCAGGTCCGCCACTTGACCGTCGAACTCTGGGCGGTCGGTCCAGCTCGTCCTCTTCTCGGGAACGTACCCCACGTCGCAGAACGTGGAGCTGCCCGGTTCCTCCCTGATGTAGAACCACTTCCTGTACCATTCGGTCAAGGAGGTGTTCCATGGGCAGTGCAGGTAGCGATTCTTCATCCCATCACGAAGGTTGAGGTATACTCCACCTGCAACCTTGGAGCCTCCAACTGCTCCCTTCTTCCTCAGACAGAAAAGGTACCGGAAAAGATCAAAGTGCGGCTCTATGCCAACATAGGCCTCGCACAGATGGATGAAGGTGGAAATAAGGAGAATTGAGTTCGGGTGCAGATTGCAAATCCCGATCTCATAGTACAAAAGAAGACCTTGAAGAAAAGGATGAACAGGAACACCAAAGCCTCTCTTGATGAAATCCTCAAAAACGACGATCTCACCGGCGCGAGGGTCGGGGTAGCTCTCCCCCTCCGGCGCCCTCCAGCCGCCGAGCTCTGCGCCGTGCAGAAGCCCCATGTCGACGAGGTCACCAAGAGATTTTGTGGTGCTGCGAGACTTCTTCCACTCCTTGGCCATCAGTTCGGCCCTCTTCCTGGAGTCGCTCTTCGCCATTAGAGGTGCGAATGTGGGCTGGAGTTAGGAAGATGCAGGAGATTGGAGAAGATGAGAGCGGAAGGTTTGAAGGCAATGGCAGGAGAAGCGGTACAGGCGGTCCTATTAGGCCCTTATAAACCCGCGACCCCACCTCTCCCACTTCCTGTATTCTCGGGAAGTGGGCAGGCCATGCGGCGGACGCGGCGTTTCGGTTTACAATGATTATAGACAATTAATGCGGCGGAGTTTTCGTACCAATTGATGGTTTCCTTTTCTCAAACCATGCAAAGAGCGGTTGTACAGTTGCTAGGTGCAGCTTTTCATGCATCCGTCTGACATATCGTCAGGAGACCCCGTCACGTCAACTTTAATTGGAAAGATCTTTTCAAAAGTAAGAAGACACATACGCCAGTGAGTCAGCAATCCGGGGACTGCACCGACCACCGAGCACTCGACGCTCGGGGACTGGTCGCCCAGTCTATCAGCTCGGAACTTCAAGGACTGCACCGACCACCGAGCACTCGACGCTCGGGGACTGGCTGCCTAGTCTATCAGTTCGGAACTTCAAGGACTGCACCGACCACCGAGCACTCGACGCTCGGGGACTGGTTACCCAGTCTATCAACTCAGAACTTCAAGAACTGCACCGACCACCGAGTACTCGACGCTCGGGGACTGGTCGCTCAGTCTATCAGCTCAAAGCTTTAAGGCATGCACCGACCACTGAGCACTTGATGCTCGGGGACTGGTCGTACAGTATAGTAACATGTAATTCCAAGCAGCACACTAAGTGCCTGGGGACTGGTCGATTGGTCTTTTCGATTGCAGACGAGCATGACATGCTCGGGGACTGGTAGATTCAATTTTTTAGACCTTGCTACAAGGCTCATACTTCGCCTTCCAGCAAGCTCGGGGACTACATCGGTACGATGCATCTAGCGATGCATCTCAGTCTCAAAACTACTTTGGGGAATTTTCTTTTGACCCTGGCACCACGTGCCTACGCCACCTACTACCAGGCTCGGGGACTAAGTGGGCACACTTCACCTAGCGGTGAATCTGCTTGCTTTTTTGATGCTTCTACCTTTCAGAAAGGCAAAGTGGGCACACTTCACCAGGAAAGAAGTTTTTTTTAGAGCACCATGGATTCTTCGAACAACCTGCTTCTTCGATGTCAATGTTGATCAACTGTCTTTCGAGTTGGTCAAGGAACCGTTGCAACTGTTTGGGCGATTTCCCCGCTTATTGAAGACGACAAGCCTCGCCGATCGAAGAAGCTCAAGACGGCGTGTTGCATCACAATACATGGCGCTCGGGGACTAGCTGTGGGGGTATAAACCCCTATACCCTTACGGCTAGACTTCAGCCAGGAAGCTTGGCCCACTACGAGACGAGTTCAAGGCTTGATCCGACAGCCCGAGTTTCGCGCAAGGAAACAAGACGTGGAGATCAAGCAGGATTCTAGTCGGTTAGAATAGGAATTGATATCGAATTATCTATGGCAATTGTAACCGACTAGGATTAGTTTCTAGATCTGTAACCCTGCCCTCCAGACTATATAAGGAGGGGCAAGGGACCCCCTATCACATCATATTCTCTCGGCACAAATCAATACAACCAGACGCAGGACGTAGGTATTACGCCAACTCGGCGGCCGAACCTGGATAAAAAGCTTGTCCGTGTCTTGCGTCACCATCGAGTTCGTAGTTTGCGCACCGTCTACCGATAAACTACTACCGTGGGTATACCCCAAGGTAGACTGCCGACTAGCTTTCGTCGACACTCATCATTATCATAGATTCTCTTGAGATATCTCTGATGCATGCTTGCTTACTTCACAAGAAGAGTTGAAACCGCAACTGAAAACTGGGATACTTGGGAAAAAAGAAAAAAAAACATCCACATGTTGCGGATGATGACGAGTGCTATGGATCTTCTTTCCATCGTATGTGTTGGACTGAAAAAATATCTGATCACAATAAAATACGAAGTGTTGATAAGTGCTAAGCTAAAAAAAATTTTAAAGTGCCATGGATCGTCTCTTTAAAAAAAAAAGTGCCAAGCTAAAATGACAGTAGCAACAGCAGCTGGTCTTGTCCATCTTTTTGAGCTCGCAACCGGAGGTGCACATATGCAAGTATGCAACAGGTCCGGATTTGCCTTTCAAAGAGAAACAGCTCCGATCCCGATTTGTTAAAGATATACACACATCTACCTAGCGTCCTCGCCAGATAAACTATGCACATCATGACATCATGACAAGGTTGCTAGCTTTGTCACTGGCTTTATCTCTTTGCAGGCTTTACGTACTGCACACACGTTTATTTTGGAAACTAGGAAATGAGTTCGTGCATGCACACTTTTGTGCTGATACTTCCTCCGTCCAAGTTCCATAATAAGTTTGTAATTCTAGATTTTTTCTAAATAAAAAAATATAGTTTTATGTTCAACTAATTCTATAAAAAAATATTGATATGAACTAATAAATATTATTATACACGTCAAGGAATATATTTTATAATACATACTTGAAATGATGAGTGGTGATGATATAGTTAAATTTGAGATTAATTAACTCTAAGAAAACTTAAAATTATTCCGGGTTCAGATGATAGATAGATACATGAGCATGCACTAGCACTAGCAAGGCAGCTGCCGGTATGCAGCCATTTTTCATTTTTCACTTGTGTATTGGCGCTTTGCCATCTGACTGTGACAGCCTCAATTACGTAGTAGACTAGATAAGGCTGCAGTTGGCTTTGTCTCTGGAAAAGCATCCTGCTCCTGCCTGTACACACACACTGCCTGTAACCTGTGTATTGGTTTAAGGATAGATTAGACTACTTTACAGCGGATCCGCAGTGTCAGGAGCTGATACGATGATGCATGCATGCGCACTATGCAAAGGAAAAACCTTCGACGAAACGAAACTGCTTTGGCGGCATGCGCTACAATGTTCATTCTTGCTACTTGCTAGTGTGCTTCAGCGTTGCTATCCATCTTGCAAAAGTGAAAGGAGCCCGCATTCCTACTCTTCTTTCCCCTGCCTACACGGTAGGCGGCAGCTAAGTGGCTCTATTTGCAAAATAATACCTACACCGTAAGACTTTCCTTTCTTTTATGCAATCGAAAAACGGATGAGATAAAAAAAAGCCATCATTGGGGGAAGTTTAATTAATTGCTTTTTAGGTTTTCGCCCGTTTGGATCCTTTGGAATTAAACTTATTTTTAATAATTATAATTTAGACATATACTAATTAAACTAATATGGTTGTATAAGAATTGTATTTGTATATTATTGTTGGCTATACGAGAGAGATACTTTTGTGTTGTATTTCTACCTTAGGGGAGCGAGTTGAACAACATGTTATAAGTTGTAAAATATAAATATAGAATGATGATTTTATAGAACTAATTTTTATCTCCCACCCTATAAATTTGAGATAGGCTTATATGTGAACTTTAAAAAGTAATGGAATGCCAAATTTCAAGCTAAATAGCCTAATTTATTAAGTAAATTTCAATTCTACCAAGTAAAAGGATCCAAATGGCCCTTAATTGTTTTATAGCAGATTTCCCAAGCCTCGTAATAAAGAAAGGCTAGAATAGTTGATATGCCTTTTTCTTTTCTTCGATTGGACATTCCAATCTTCCTTTCTATTATATATAATAATGCCCATAGCTGGTTTGATTTTAAAGTTGTCTATTCTTTTCTTTTTCAGAAAAGCTTTATTCACGTGAGAGTCGAACAAATAGCATAGCTTTTGGGGGTTGGCCCTAGTAAAGGGAAGCAATTTTATAGTTGTCTGTGGAAAGATGGAAATTTGTTCAAAAAGAGCTATGCTATGAATAAGAGATATGATTGCTTGGCAAAATGTAATGAATGTGATTCTAATGGGAATAGGAAAATTAATAGTTCCTAGTACTGGGTCCAAATAAGAGATACAAAATGAAGTAGTGGAAGAAAAAGGTCAAGTACGCGGATTAGAGTGAGAAACACATGGCTACTAAGTCAAAATGTCCAATAAAAAACTATTATTGGCATTTAACCAATACATAAAGAAAGGGATCACAAGCATTATCAGTCTAAGAACAGATCCACCCAATGTAGCAGAGGGTGCAGTGCAACCCTCCGTTACCTTGTTCTAGTTCCTACTCATGTGTACCTAGCAATGTATTTATTTACAAAAGCTATTCTTCTAAAAAAAACTAAAGTTATACCACACATGAGAAAAAAACTAAAAAAACTGCCCACATCCGAATTTTTCATCTTCTCTTTTATGGCATATTCTCTAGCTCTGACAAGATTAAAATTCAATGTTTGAAATTCACAATTTCCGTGAGAGATACCAACCTTAAAGAAAGCTCATTCGGCCAAGTAGGAAATCAGGAAGGCTAGGTGAACGAGGCGAACATACGGCTATCGAAGGATTTAGCTCCGGCAATGAAGATTAGCAAATCACGTATATGTCCAGTGGAGAGTATAGATCTCTTATCTCATATCCTTGATGCTTACAGGGGGTGTTGATGGCTATGCGAGCCTAAGTGCCTAATTTGCTAGGGTTACATATCTGATCTCATTCAATCGAGATATAGATTTCCATTTCGGTTACAAGGAAATCTATAGGATATAATCGATCACTTTAGGTATATCTTGATCTCCAAGCTTCATTCGATCGATTGTTTGTCCACCAAGTTCGATAATGTACCCTGTTCTGGTTGGGCCTCGTACTCGAATGCCTTGGCCCACCCTAACTGGAGTGGGCTCTTTGATAAACACTGGGGTTACACTAAGTCCATATCATCAAAAGGTAGCGATGTTGTGAGGTGGAGTGAGCCGGTTAAGCAAGCCAGAGGCCAATGGCTTGGGTGTCATGAATTGATGGGTTATCAGTGGATCGAACAACGAAGAGCTCTCAAAGGCGAAAGGCAAGTGTGGCGGAGGCATCACATAGAGATGATGTCCAATGGTGAGCTACTCGGGAAGACTAAGTGGAAACAAAACCTCATAACCATCTGATCTTGATCAAAGCGCCGAAAAGAATCGGGTGTGGAGGACAAAATTGTGCAGAGTCTGGACAAGCCCTTGAGGAATATTTGTGGGTTTAGAGGATTCTTCACTAGATAGCTGTGCTTGCCATCATCGTTTTGACCCACATGTTGCTGCCCTGATCCAGCTTCCAAGGACTAAGGACCTCCAAATTGCTTTGCGGAGGTACCTCAGCTCAGAAGCTGGATGGAATCATCCGATCCTGGTTCATCCACACGACCACGCCTCAGAAACTGGACGTTTCCGTGCAGAACTCGAGAAGCCATTGCTCTCTGCTTCTGGCCTCTGCCGAGTGCCGACAGATGAGTGAGCTGAGGCCGACGGCGTGGAGTCCGGCCGCCGGCCGGGCCGCCAGCAAAAGCAAACGAAAAGCACGCGTAGGTATTCCATGAGCGCACGCGCGTGGCCGCCTGATTTGCACGCCCAGCATCAGGCCAGCACGGACAAGCCGAACAAGCAACAAGTGTGTGCATGCGCAGCATACAGCAAGCCTACGAGACGAGCACAGATATTTCTCATGTGATGAGAGGCGCGAACTTTTGGAAGGCCAGGCAAGGCCCACCGTAAAGTGACCCGGAACCGACCCCTCCGCTCCAACCGCCACCGAGCCGAGCGCCTCAGCTCCGCTCCCCCCGAAATCTTGCCTCCCCGCTATAAAATCTCCTTCGCCGGCCGCTTGCGCCGGGGGAGCTTTCCACTTCACGGCTGGTGACCCTACTAGAGAAACCGACCCGGTCCGGGCTCGTGGGCGACGCGAGATCGTCCATCAAAAAGGCCGGATCACACTGATCACAAGCCTCAAAACTTTTCCAAACCAAGTTAGCTGCGGAGTGGGTGCTCTAAAGCTAACGCTCTCTGCAGTCTGGACTCTGGTTCGCGGTGGCCGCAGCTGCAGCGTCCCCTCCCTTTTTTTGCCACCGAGCATCACCTGTGCCGCCGGCGCGTAACTGCACCGCGGTCACCGCTTAAGAGGCAGAGGAGGAGGAGGACGGCAGCGGCGTTGGGGGGTCTAGTCTCGTCGTGCGGGTGGCCATGGGCGTGCACGCCAAGTCGATGAGCTGGTACATGAGCCCGCCGGGGTCGCCGCCGGCGCCGGGGAGCGCCGCCACCGAGGCGCAGCACGCGCTGAGCAGCAGCCCCGGGGGCAGCAGCGACGCCAGCTTCGACACCAACATGGTCATCATCCTGGCCGCGCTGCTGTTCGCGCTCCTCTTCGCGCTGGGCCTCAACTCGCTCGCGCGCTGCCTCATCCGCTGGGCGCGCCGCGCGTCGGAGGGGGAGGACGGCGGCGCCGGCGCCGGCGCGGGCGGGCTCAAGAAGCGCGCGCTCCGGAGCATCCCCGTCGAGGTGTACGGCGCGTGCGGCGCCGACGGAGCCGCCGTCGACGCCGACGTCTGCGCCATCTGCCTCGGCGAGTTCGCGGACGGCGAGAAGGTGCGCGTGCTGCCGCGCTGCGCCCACGGCTACCACGTCCGCTGCGTCGACACCTGGCTCCTGTCGCACGACTCCTGCCCCACGTGCCGGGGCTCCGTGCTCGACGGCGCGAAGGCCGCCGCCGCCGCCGCTCCCGCTCCCGCCGCAGGGGGCAGCCGGCGGCAGGGCAGCGAGGCTGCTGCCATCGCCGTTGTCATCGGATGACGTGGACGGGAGGGAGGCGGGCCCCGTGTGCGCGCCCACTGGTGGTGGAGCCACACGGCAGGTATGCGAGAGCTTCGTTCCGTGGTCCGTGAGATATTTTGCTGTGAGAGGCCGACGAGTGGGGCCAGCACTCTTTGTAGGTCACAGTCTAGTCAAAGATTGCAGCATGTCCTTCACGATATTATCCCTTGGGTCTGTACTTTAGCTTGGCTTGCTCGTACACGTCGCAGCAGCTGGCTGTTTGTGTATACTGGGAGTCGATGACGGCGACGGGGTACGCCTCTATAGGCAGTTAGGCTTGCAATAATACAGTTTAGTTTGTACATGTTCGATTTGGCACAGTTTTGGAGCACCGAGCAGAGCACGGAGGTTTGCAGGTCACTAGATTTTGGAAACTATTTTCCCCTTTTCTTTCCTCATATTACGGGCCTGTTTGGTACAGCTCACAACAGCTTCATGAAGCTGTTGTGAGCTGTTTTTTTGCCAAACACTTATTTCCAAAACAGCTTCATGGATGAAGCTGTTTTTTCCCTCCTCTCACAAAGACATAAGTTGGATGAAGCTGAAAAAAAGTAGCTTATTGCAGCTTCTCCCTCATTTCTCTCTCTCAACTATACATGAAGTAGTTAGTGAAGCTATTTTGCCAAACACTTTCTCCAAAACAGCTCAGCTTCATCTAGAAAGTCACTCATGAAGCTATTTTGTAAAAAAACAGCTTTACTAGTGAAGTTGAGCTGTGCCAAACAAGACCTACATATTCGATTTTGGCACTAGTATATTACCGAAATGATTTTGGCACGTCGAAACCGAAATGATTCCATCAATCGTGTGCTCTGGACTCCTCCACGCATGGCTGTGGACTGAGATGCTGTCGTGATAATAACGCTGAGAGTAACGACCGAGACCGACAGCGATATTGCGGCCTTGTTCAGTTCGCAAAAAATGTTGAAAAACGGCACTGTAGCACTTTCGTTTTTATTTGACAAACATTGTCCAATTATAGAGTAACTAGACTCAAAAGATTCATCTCGCGGTTTACAGATGAACTGTGCAAATAGTTTTTGTTTTCATCTATATTTAATGCTCCATGCATGTGCCGCAAGATTTGATGTGACGGGGAATCTTGAAAAATTTTGCGAACTAAACAAGGCCTGCGTTGAAATGAATTGACGCCAACTTGATCGACTATTATGTGATGAATGAATGCTGAATGCGTGGTATAGTAAACTGACACATGGCCACGCGTGCTAACAAGTGCTGTACAACAGCAATCAGTCATCAAATCATATCGTAACAGCTGGCCAGAAAAGAGTATGCATGACAGGACAGCCCTGGAGGCGCTGCCAAACTTGCAGCGAAGAAGTGTCAGGTTAAGGTTTAACTGTGGCCCAAAATTCAGGCGGAGGTTTCCAAAGGCTGGTCCATTCGAAGTCTCTGCGCATGTCGACATGCAATGCAAGCCACATCGGCAGTCTGCTACGCAGTGTAGGAGCTTTATAGACGGAGCAAACAGAGGGTATATCTTTAAGTTGCTATAAACTAATCTGGAACCTAGCTCCAGCAAGGTTAATCTTTCTCTTCACCGTCAAATTTCGTCAGTCTCCTTTGTTTCTTGGCTTTTTTTTCCAACACAAGTATAATCCATATGTACACATCACATCATAGATCTGATACAAGAATATCATATCATATATCATCTCATGTACCAACAGGATTAGTGCCATTTGTCAACTTATCAAGCGAGAGTATCAAATGAAAAAGGTAAATATGGTCAGATAAAGTTCATTGTTCATGAAGAAAGATGTCATCCTAACAGACAGGACACAAACATCATGTGTAGTAACGATAAAATTATGGATGCTAAATAAAGACAGAATCAAGCAAGAAAACAAAGAGTTATTATTCTGTATAGTCACAGCACGGGTTGTTCTTCACCCCGAGAGCCAACAAAGATAACTGGAATGTACAGAGTAATCAAAATTCAGAAGTTCATCACCCAAATGCTTGGATGACAGATGCTTAGTACAAAAAGAAAATTGTGCAAAGATGACTGTCATGTTGTTGTACTCATAACTCATGAGAGCAAAAGTGAGACTGGAAAGCATGGTTATCTGGTGGCTGGATTGCTAGAAAATGTCATGAATTAGCTTTATTTAAGCAAACAATCAATTGCCAGAGAGTAGGAAAATCAATCGAGAAAAGACATGTAGTCCAGCCATACGTATTGCATTCAGTTCATTTTTAAACTAACAGGTAGTCCTAAATCCTAATGTATTACATAAATATGAAGCGTTGTTGGCCTACGTGCAATTTCACCTTGTGCCTATTATTAGTTACTACAGTATTCTTTTAAAGGAAAAGCTTGTTAAAGTAATCTAACATGAACACACAGTTGATATAAAATAGATGGTTGCATAAAGAAATAACTCGTTAATAATTAGCGACTTGAATGGTGACATTTGAAAGCTTTACTGCCAATAGTTCTGAAAATAATGAAGAAAATATCTGATCAAACGTCAAGTGTGGAGTTACCAATTTCTGGAGCACAAGATGAAACTGAACACACAGAATAAAGGAAAACTGATCCACGAGCCCACCACCGTGAACACCATCCATCGGTCACTAATAAAAAAAAAGGAAAATATACAAGGTTTGAACCAGGTACTTGGTCAGGCGACAGAGGGCACAATTCAGTCTTCTTGGGGCCAAGGTTGAGGAGCAGGTTCTCCTTGTATACCACCCACTGATCTTGGATGAGTGCAGCCGACGCTGCCTGATCTTGGGAGCAACAGTCATTGATCTCCACCCACTGATCTTGGGAGCAGCAGCAGCCGCCGCCGCCGCCGCGGCCGTGGAACCCTAGGAACAAAAAAAAAAAGATGAGAATAAGGGGAAGGGAAATGAGATGACGTCGAGGAGGAGATGGAGGAGGGGAGTTGCCACCTGGATCGAGCGAGAAGCTGCACGACGACGAGAAGGCGGTGGACGGCGAGACGCGGCGGCGCGAGGAGGAGCACTCAACGTCTCAGACGTGAGGTCGCGCGCAACTCCTGTGCTCGCCCGTTGCACGCTCCAGGTGGAGATTTTTCTCTCACCCGTGGGTCGACGTGGATCGGGCCGCGATCCACTCGCACGCGCAGGCAGCCAAATGCGAATTTGGACCTCGCTGGGCCGCATTCCACGTGTGGCGTGGTTTTGGGCCGGATCCATGCCAATACACACGCACCCAAACGAGGCCTAATTAATTTGTTCTAAAAAAACAATATTTTTTTTTTGGATCAAGACAAGTCTGCTGAAGCCTCCGGCCGCGTCCTCGCGGTGTACGTGTCTGCTGCAACCCCTTCCTCCTTCCATTTGCGCAGGTGGTCTCCCCTCTCTCTCTTGGCGACGACTGGGCGACCGGCGCTGCCGCCCCACGCCAGGTGCATAGGTGTTCTTGGGGCCCTTCGCCGGCGACGAGCACCCCCAGGTACGTCCGCCCTTTGGTCTTCCCTTCCCGCTGTGCGAAATCGAGCGCCCAAACCCTAACTTACTATTTGTGCTCGGATCTGATCTGATCTGATCACAATTGCATATGCATGTATTATGCCTACTAAATTCAATTCTTTTGCAAAATTATCGGTTGTACATGCTTACACCCATGTCGTTTGCTGGATCCGCCCCTGCCGCTACTATGGCAGCTGAAAGATGGCGAGGATACCGTCTCTGAAGAGCCTCAATGCGTTTCCACATGCGGAGGAACACTTGTTGAAGAAGACTTACTCTGGCGCTGTTGGTATGATCTAATGGGACCCCATTGTTCTGTAATTGTTGCAAATGATTGCTTAAGTATATGGTTTCGAGGTTTGTCTTTAATTTGCACAACATCGATATCTTGGCAGTGACAATTCTTGGGCTCCTTGTAATGATTACACTGTTCGTGCATGAGCTGCAGTTTTATCTTACCACCTACACCGTGCATCAGGTATGATTGGCCACAGCTTATATTTTCCTGTTTGACTGCTATATGCAACTTTTTCAATGTAATATTCAGAGACTTTTGTTCTGCCCCTTCAAATATCTTTTAGTTTTTTTTCCCTGAGGCACTGTGAAAGTGTGAATATGCCTGTAGAAAATAGGGCCTGATCCAAAGTAAATGCTTCCATTTCTTTTTCGAGATAATTCTGGTTGGCATGTGGGGGCTGAGTGCCTGAGTTCAAGCATCATCCAGCAACCTGATGAAAAAATTATTTTGATGGCGATTCATTTATTTGATATGAAACATTACTATAAATCAATTTCATTGTTCAGCTACCCATGTGTTTTCAGATGAAAGTTTCTGTTAATTATCATTGATGAGATTATGGCAAATTCATTTTCTTTTCATTGAGCTTATCCTTCCCAACATCTGTATTATGAACCCTTCGCCAGTTGACACTGTCTGTAGTTATAATTGATGAGATTATGGCAAAAGCCATTTTCTTTTCGTTGAGCTTATTCTTCCCAACACCTGTATCATGAACCCTTCACCAGTTGATACTGTCTGCAGATGTCTGTAGATCTGAAACGAGGAGAAACTCTGCCAATTCATATCAATATGTCATTTCCTTCTTTGCCATGTGAAGGTCAGTTATTAAGTTAAGTAGTTTACCATTAGTATTTTGTAACAAGTCTTTCATTATTTTTGATATATCTGTCTGTGTCTTAATTGTTTAGTATTGAGTGTGGATGCAATTGACATGTCTGGGAAACATGAAGTTGATTTGCATACAAATATTTGGAAGGTAACATCTCCTAAAAAAATTCATCCCTTCCAGTGTGTGTATTTTTAAAAAAATTAATATGGTAGCTGGACTAATGAAGAAGCATTGCATCTGTAAGTATTATTGAGTGCATATGTCCACCAGGTAGAAGCTGGCAGCCAATAGATTATGACGGCAAGTTGTTTCCTATATGTTAATGTACAAATGCAGAGGATATGTACTTTTACAAGCTTTGATTTGTGTCTTGGTGCAGTGTGAACAATACACTTCATATGTATTTCCACGTTAATAGGTTTCCCAATCCCACCAAAAATTGTATTATGTTTTGTAAAAAAATGTTCTAGTACCTTTGTCTAATGTCTAATATCTTCTCTCTTCCTTTATATTTGCATAATACAGCTTCGCTTGGATAAGTATGGCCATATCATCGGTACAGAGTACTTGTCTGACCTAGTTGAAAAGGGGCATGGGGCACATCATGATCATGGTATACTCTTCTTCCTGCAAGGACAAAAAAAAAGCATAGAATAGTGATAATTACCATATGAAATACTTTTTATCTGGAGCATGGATGTCCTTTTCTTATTTTTCCCAACTAGCAAACATTCATGTGTATAGCAACGGGTACAGCTTGCTACGTAGTCACATGGGCAATTTGCGGCTCAGAGATATATTCAATGATTATGTTATCTTTTGCAATTCGTCTTGGAATTGGACTTCGTACTGTTGCTGGACATGTGCTGTTGTAACTCATATCAGCACGGATCGTGAGTCCAGGTCACATATGCGACAGGGAGGGGTGTGAGGGCATTGTGGGAAGTTAAAAAAGACGGTTGGAAGAGTTCCTTCTGTCTTTAATCTTAGATTCTTAGTTATAGATAATTAGATATAAATAGATGTAGGAAAAGTGCAGCTGCAACTTAAGTATATTTTTCTGCTGTAAATATGTTCAGTTAGCATGTGGTGGTGTTGGTTACCCTGGCGATTTAGGCTTCAACCCAGTGCCCTGCCTCCATAGAAGCTGGAAGTTCTAGCTGTTCCCTTTTCTGAAACAGAAAAAACTGGCACCTTTTTGGTAATCTATAACTGACAGAGAAGCTCATGTTCTCAGTCTTGGTTGTCATGGGGAAACCTGTATACAATAACAATGACTAAATTGTTGGACCAAAGATGTTTCTATTGGAATCTCATATGGTTGGACATGAACAGACCATGGGCAAGAGCATCATGATGAACAAAAGAAGCCTGAACAAACCTTCAATGAAGAAGCAGAGAAAATGATAAAGAGTGTCAAACAAGCACTGGGAAATGGTGAAGGGTGTCGAGTATGTTATTCATCTACTGGTTCTTATTTAATTTACAGAATGGTGTTACAGTTTGAGATTGTGAATTGCATTTTATGGCATTGCTAATAAAACTGTGCTCATAATTTTCACAGGTCTATGGGATGTTGGATGTGCAGAGGGTGGCTGGTAACTTCCATATCTCAGTGCATGGTTTGAACATCTTTGTTGCTGAAAAGGTCAGTACTCCAAAATTCCAGATACTTAACAGTTATTCTACCCTTTGTACAATTTGATTATGAAGTATGTGTACTTTCTTTACATAAGATTAAGTCCAAGCTGCTAAAAAAACTTAATTGTAATGCTAGTGATTTTGCGCTATTAGAAATACATTAAATTCTCTTAAAGAACACTAAATTTAAATGAGAATAGAAAGGAGAGAAAAAATAACAAGAGAGCTAGGAAGCTACCAAAACCTGCCATTGGAACAAAAGATATTCGATCCCCTGAACATCAGCTTATTCTGACCATCACATGATATTGAAAATTTTCTTCTGAGGCTCTTCCGTTGGCATTGTACTTTTTCCAGTCTTTCCACTGATATGAAAACAACATAAAGTATCTTTGTTCTTTTCTTCTTTGGGCATATCCACAAATGTTTCTTCACAGCTATTTTTACGAATTAGAATCATTTTTCCCTGCAAGGTCTGTCAGTTTTTGTGGATATAAATAGTTTCAACTGCATTAAAGAAATCATATTTTTTGTTGATTTTGATGTTTTTATTTATGTAAACATGCAGACCTGCTTTCTCGCCTTACCCCTTAACAGCTCCTGTGCAATTTTGTACTTCAATTGACATTAGCGATACATTTTTCAACTGATTATTTAATGTAGGTTACCAATATGTACCTTTTTTATGCAGATTTTTGAAGGTTCAAGCCATGTGAACGTCAGTCATGTTATCCATGAGCTGTCATTTGGCCCAAAGTATCCAGGAATTCATAACCCACTGGATGAAACTTCAAGGATACTTCATGACACAAGCGGAACCTTCAAATACTATATCAAGGTGAGTTGCCATTCATCTAGCCTTTGTAATCAAGCATGTGCATGAAAAAGCTTCCAAGTCGCAACATTTAGGGAATATAGCAAATAAAGCCTGAAGGGAATTAGGTAGTTTCACATTTACATTATGGTATGAGCTCATCAATCAGGGCAAAAGGAAAACTGATATTTCCAATCTCCAACAAGCTATGTTTGTTGAGTTGATTTGATCAAGTACACCACAACATCTGTAGAGTGGATACTTACTAGTTCATTTTTCCTATGTGACTTGTAATAGCTTGTGAGAAAGCTCTTTACTTTTTGTCCAATTGATATACAGGTTGTTCCGACTGAGTACAAATATCTATCAAAGAAAGTATTGCCAACAAATCAGTTTTCTGTCACAGAGTATTTTCTTCCCATTCGCCCAAGTGACAGGGCCTGGCCAGGTAACTATCCCCCCTCCCTTGTCGAGCATGGTATCTTCATCTATTCTCAAAACTAAACTGGTATTTTTTTTCATGTAGCGGTTTACTTCCTGTATGATCTCTCACCAATTACAGTCACCATCAAAGAGGAAAGAAGGAACTTCCTTCATTTTATAACTCGTCTATGTGCAGTTCTTGGTGGCACATTTGCCATGACAGGTTAGCTTGGCCCCAATAATTTTCGGGTCTATCTTTGCGCATTTAGCTTGGCCCCAATATTTTTGCATTTTTTACTCAGTTTCACTGAGAGCATCAGTTAGCACTGCATGCAAGGTGGTACTGACAACAGAACTTAGAAAAATAAATCCATTGTTATAATTAATTGCTTGCTACAGAGCTCTTACCGGTATCTGTTATACAGGAATGCTTGACCGATGGATGTACCGGCTTATCGAGTCAGTCACCAACTCAAAGACCAGAAGTGTACTGCGGTAACTGTGCAGTTCATGATAGATCGAGAACAGTTGGTACCGTGGCTAATGAAGCCAATAGATCTTTGCCCCAAGCTGACTGGTCAAGCCATGTTGATTGGCATGTTTTATTTTCTCACATGGCTAACTTATAATACGTCGTTTTTTTTATCATCAATTATATTAGATTGACACCAAGTCCACGGACTACAGTTTTGTCAACAACTGACATTTATCGACTATCGTGGAACTAAACCATTGAAGACGTGGTTTGGGGGAAAAAACGACTTGTGATGACGAATATGTATGCAAGAAAAACATGGCTCCAGATTAGTTTTTACTGTGAAAATCAATACAAATATTTAGCTTCACTGTGCTCTGTAAATTGTACTAGCGGCCTCATGTTTCATTTGTGGCACAAATTTTATCGCATGAGCTGCGAGCTGCATACAAGCGGCAGGTAAAACCTCCTATAAAAGAGAAGAGGTCCATTAGGTTCTGGCCTCGTTCGGTTACTGGAGATTGAATCCCAGTATAGCGCAGGTACCGTTCCGGAAGAAACGAACGCAGCGTCATGGATATCCACGGGCCTCTCTTGCTAGATCGGCCTATTGAGGCTACAAGTTAACGGGCCGGCCCAATGGAAGACTTATCTTGTTCTTGCCATCGGAGCAGAAGGTTAGCTCGTCTGCACTCTGCACTAGTAGTCAACGACGAACTCGTTGATGGTCCACTGAGTTTCAGTGAAGCTGAAATGTAAACCCAATCTTGATCAACCCTAGTACCATCATGGGAAAAATGTTGAACGGTTGGCTATTCTCTATCATGGAAGAGTTTGGGTTCCAGCCTGAGATGCGCCGTTATTCATGAGATTTCGTATTTTTCGTCGGTCCTCGTCCGCTCAGTCAATCATCCATTCTCCTGCGAAGAAGGGAATGAAGACGGTTAGACTCCATACCAAGACCATTCATCAGAATCTGGAATCAATCCCATGCATGTGTCTATACTCTCGAGGGTTCAGACTTCAGAGTGACCAAACAATCATCTGAGCTGTACCGCGGCGTGGATTATGCAGAAACAACAGAGACGCAAAGGGAACGCGATGACTTCAGTAGCTATAAGCAGCTACATTTAAGTAGTCACCGTTCACACGGCTGGTTTGTAAGCTGTACGTGTAAACCGTTTGCTATTGGGACGCATCAACGCCAAGCAGCAGCGACCCTAATCGACGATGCTTTGCATGCAGCAGTAGTATACGCTGTATCGTGTGAAAGGAGATGACTAGTGTACGCCTGTCCCTTCGGCAGCCGTACCAAACAGGCAAACGCGGCAGGTCCAGAGAATATGATATGATATATAAATATAATGTAAACAGCGAAGATTATTCAGGCCTTGTTTAGTTCCGAAAAGATTTCGGATTTCGGTACTGTAGCACTTTCGTTTGTTTGTGACAAATATTATCTAATTATGGACTAACTAGGGTCAAAAGATTCGTCTCGCGATTTCCAACTAAACTGTGTAATTAGTTTTTGCTTTCGTCTATGTTTAATGGTTCATGCATGTGCCACAAGATTCGATGTGACGGGGAATCTTGAAAACTTTTTGTTTTTTTGGTGAACTAAACAAGGCCTCAGAGGATTGAGCCGATTTCGTTTCAAACTTGGCATCGGTCGATGCATCGATCGGGTTATTCTGGCCACCAGTCAGCAAGCCGAGCCTGTTGACCCCAAGGACTAGGATTTGGACTTTGGACCACGGTTTCCAATTCCAATTCGTGTTTATCTTCACCTTATCTTATATATATCACCCTGTTAGGAAAACACACGCGTCGAAAACTTTGAACGTGGCGCAAGGACCGGACCCGTCAGAGTTGCATAGTGGAGTACAATACAAATGATTTTGAACTTGGCCAATCTACTCTGTGTCGTCGGTCATCAGAAAGCCACGGCCGTGAAACTCACCGGTCACCACCTGCCTGGTTTAGATACACCTAAAACCCAAAACTTTATTATTACAAGGGCCTTGTTTAGTTCCCAAAAATTTTGCAAAATATGAATAGTACCACTTTCGTTTGTATTTGACAAATATTATCCAATCATGTACTAACTAGACTCAAAAGATTCGTCTCGTCAATTTCGACCAAACTGTGTAATTAGTTTTTATTTTCGTCTATATTTAATACTTCATGCATGCGTATAAAGATTTGATGTGACGGAGAATCTGAAAAATTTTGCAAAATATTTTGGGAACTAAACAAGTCCAAGATATCATATTGAATCTTACTCCGTCCGTCCCTGAAAGCTGCAATTTTTAGAGTTGTCCTAAGTCAAATTTTTACAACTTTGACCAAATTTATAAAAAAAATGCCAAGATTTATAGTACCAAATTAATACCATTAAATTTATTATAGAATATATTTTCGTAAGATACTTATTTTATGTCATAGATATTGATACTATTTTCTATAAAGTTGGTCAAAGTTAGAAAAGTTTGACTGACACGGATTCTAAGAGTTGAAGCTTTCGGGGACGGAGGGAGTACGACATATGCATGAAATATTAAATATAGATAAAAAGAATAACTAATTACACAGTTTACTTGTAAATCACGAGATGAATCTTTTAAATCTAGTTACTTTATAATTAGATAATGTTTGTTAAATAAAAACGAAAATGCTACAATTTTTTTTTCGCATCTAAACGAGGCCGAAGCAGCCACGGACAGCGACCCTCTAGGAATACTGCTGGACTACCGGGAGAAGAATACGCTGTCATGCATCGAGGCATCGTTCTCTTCGCGAGCCTTCCTCCAATCGAAAGCCCTGCTGCCACAGGAACGGTTCAACGGACTAGTAGCGTCTGCATTACTGTGAGGCACCAGTGGGCAGTGGCTGGCGCCGCCGCCGCCGCTGCTAGAACCTCCAGTCCGGGTCCGGCTGCCGATCGATGCCAGGTGCCAGCACCACCACGGACGTGAGCAGAGCGCGACCCGTGGAACGCAGCGGGAAACTTGATGGTCACACTCTCGGAAATCAAACGGCGCTCCGGCCTTTGTTCCAATCGCCTGCCACCGGCGACGAATCCAACGAGACGCGCGCCCGGCGGCGATCAGAAAAAAGGACCCGGAAACCGCTGCCCACCACCAGGCGAAGAAGGCGAGCCATCCCGTTGCTCCGCTACCGCGTGCGTGCGACGACCGGACGCCCGCGCCCCGTGCCCGTCCCGGCGCTAACACAGTAGTAACACTTGCTTTTGTTGCGTTACGGAAGTTTTTGGGAATCTTTTGCCGTCCGTTTCCGTTCCGGTCCCGCGCAGGGCCCATGACTTGACTGAGCCTCTGAAAAAGGGCCCGCCGCGCACACACACCCCAGCCGATTTTGGCAGCGCCCGGCGGCCGCGCGCCTCCAGGACCAGGAGCGCGAAGAAGAGCCATGTGAGAAAGATCGGTTTCCCGAGCCGTGGAGACCGGAGGGAGAGGAACCACGCACGCACAGCACAGGGGTGTGAAACCCAAGCATGGGCGACGGTGCGACGACGCCACGGCCCCACGGGCAACGGTGCGACGGCGGCGACGCTCGTGACTTGTGATAAAACCACAACGGTCCGGCGGTGCCAGGTGGAACGGCGGATAAAACAAATGGTCGTGATAAAACCACACCTAATAAATATTACTAGATTGATTATAGTAGAAAATATTTATAGCAGTAGTAGTTAATTTTTTATTCTATTTTTCTACAAATTCAGCTGAATTTTTTTAATTGGTTCAGCTTAGAATTGTATCCTTTTGGACAGACGTGTACTTTAAACGGAGGGCATGGCAGTATGTTTCTATTTTTTTGGGAATCTTTATTTATGTGCAAGTAAAGAGGAGGTATAGGTTGCCGATCGCACGGCCTCCACGGATGCATGCTTCTCCAGCGTACTACTAGCCTCATTGCCCATTGGACGCGCCCGGACGCGTCACGGTGCTCGGTGCGTGCGCTCCTTGCTCGCCACGCCACACCTCGAGATCCGTGCGAGGCCTGGAAATCACGGATGATTGCCCAATCATGCCGCCGGCCGCCAGCGCCAGGCAGCTCCATCAATGCTCGCGCGCGTGGTCCTCCTCGAGCTTTTACTCCCGACCGACCGGTGGGGCCGCGGCGCTAGGCCGATCACGACCATCGGTCTCGGTCCGGACGGGCGTGATGCGGTCAAACGCCTCGTCCCGATCGCCCCCTTCCCTTTCTTTGACTCCAACTACCGTACGACCTTGGAACACTAGAAACTCCTCGTCTGATTTTTTTTTTCTCGTCTTTGACTGGCCTGTCAACATCCGCGTGGGCCCCGCTGCCACCTCGCTGTATTATATTTAGATAATTTTTTAAAATTTGATATTGTAGTATTTATATTTATATTTAGCAATTAGTATTGTCTAACTTTGATAAATAAATTTAAAAGATTTATTTTATAAATTACAAACAAATTACATAATTAATTATTTTTTAATTTATACTTAATGTTTTGAATCAAGATTTAATGTGATGAAAATTTTTTAAAAGTTTTTGGATTTTTGAGGGAATAACAAGGCCTCAATGACCCGACCATGGAGTAGGAGTAGTAGCTTGGCAGTAGAGCTGTAGTATACGGCCCTTCGAATAGGATATTCCCTTCAATGCATGCCATCTCGCTTTGACTGATTTATTAAAGAGGAGGGGGGCTTTCCGCATGCATTGCGCATTTGCATCCCGGTCCTCGGATAATACTTTTCCTTCGTTTCGCCGTTCATGCCCACGCAACTTCACTTGGACTTTTGTTCTCAGAACCGCTTTGTGGAAAATTCTACTCTGAATACGTTTTCCTTGCAGAAATTTCTGCTGAAACTATTCTGTACTCCGTAGCTCTGTCAAAGGCGAAATTCAAATTTGCACTAGATTTGGCGGCTGAGTCACTCTGACCTACGATTTCCATTTAGGTTTTGTCAAAATATTTGGTACTGATCCATTTTGTTTAGTTTAGCTTAAATCGTACAGTTAGATCGCTAGGTGGCATCTTGTTTAATTAGCTGCACTGCAGACTGCCAGTACTGCAAATAAACGACACCCTTCCTTAGCTAACCTCAAGGCAGCTGGTCAAACATATTAACTGATGCTAATAAGCTCATTCTTAATCAGTTCACGTCAATGTCTGACAGTACAGATCGATAAGATCAACGTCTCATGTTGTTCTAGCGTTTTGAGAGCAAATTTTATGCCCGCGAAGGCCGAGGTCACCATGCATAGTTTCTAGTAGAAAAGATAGTTGTGTGCTCCAAGGTTTGGATCCATCCGTTCAATTCAATAAGAGAGGAATATCGGCGCAGCAATATGACTTCAACAAGAGATGCCTGCACGCGATCCTTTTCATAGACCGCCAAGTAATATAATCTCCTGTGCTTCCACGTCAATATATACTACATTTTTGTTTATTACTTTTCACGTAAAGAAGAATAACAAGGTGTTGTAAGATTATAAAGCGACATGAACAATCAATATTCTTATTTGAACGAGGAAGTTTTTTTTTATCCATATGCAACGGTAAACAGGTGATTGATCGAGAAGGCAGATCTGACTCGTCAACACCTTCGAAGCCGTTCTGCTGTACACTTTCGTCCCAAGATGACATTTATAATTTCTATGAAAATAAATTATACTACTCCCTCCGTCCTAAATTATAAGTCATTCCAAGAATATTAGAGAGTCAAAGTTTTTCAAGTTTGACCAAATTTATATAGCAAAATAATAATTTTTTTGGTACCAACCAAATATCATTAGATTCATTGTTAGTTATATTTTCATAGTGTACCTATTTTCTGACATAAATTTTTATATTTCTTTCTATACTTTTGGTCAAACTTGAAAAATCTTTGACTCTTCAAGATTCTTGAAATAACTTATAATTTGGAACGGAGGGAGTATCATCTAAACATTTTATTGATGTGGCAAAATAGTTATTAAAGAGAGAGAACACAAATTATATTCCTACTCATCCGACACAAACTCTTATGGTGTTTTAGTTGTAAGATTAGGTTAGAAGAGGAACTTGAAAAACGATATCAATAGAGTGATATATAAAACAGTTCTATCATTCTACTTTTGACCATGCCGTTTTTTCTTATACTTGCCCTCTCTAACCCCATTTACTTTTCTCACCCTCATTACCTCTACTATCTTGTTACCTGATCAATTATTATTATTATTATTATTATTATTATTATTATTATTATTATTATTATTATTATTATTAGTAGTATTACTACTACTACTATTATATTGTTATACTATATTATTATTGTAATTATTATTATTATTATTATTATTATTATTATTATTATTATTATTATTATTATTATTATTATTATTATTATTATTATATTATTATTATTATTATTTTATATATAGAGAGAAATATTAGAACCGGTGCCTAAAATGCTGTTGGATCACACTTCACACAAGCCTGCAGGCGCTCTCAACGGACCCCGGTCTGCCTATATATGCGGCAACCCATTCCTGCCCGTTCTTCTTCCATTAACCCCCCGCGTGCGTTCCCTCCCTCTGTCAGTCTGTCTCTCTCTTGGCGTCGACTGGGCGACCGTCGCAGCCGCCCTAAGCCAGGTACCCAGGCCATCTTCGGGCCCTTCGCCGGCGACGAGCACCACCAGGTACGCCCACCCCTTGTCTTTCCTTCCTGCTCTGCGAAACCGAGCACCTTAACCCTAACCCACTATTTGTATTCGGATCTGATCTAGTTACAAGTGTATATGCGTGTATTTTGCCTACTAACTTCGTTTGTTTTGGCAAAATAATCGGTTGTACATGTGTACACCCGTGTCCTTTACTGGGTCCGCCCCTCTCTCTACTCTGGTGATGGTTTCAATTTCGAAGTGTGATTATTCAGCTAGGAATTTTCACCTGCAATATGCATTTTGCATTGTCTGCTGTTCAGGATTTAGCTTCAGCAGATGCCAATATGCCATACCTGATATGTCGCATAAGTTTTGTGTAATATTGACTAAGTATCTTAGCGTAACATGGATCTGTCTAACTTTTGCAGTATGTGATAGCTTTTCGATTTTTTTTTTGAATTATGCAGGAATTTTCCCAGCTGTAGCAATGATGGGTTGCTTCACTGTTCTCAGATCCAAGAAGAAGAAAATCCCTTTTGATAATCCTCTTCTTCCAAGCAAGAAATCGGTTGATGCAAGGGAAAGTACGTCGTCTAGACTTCCGGAACCAGAAGTTCATGTGCCATCTTTGCAATCAGCTCCTCCTAGTTTTAGGAACAGGACTAAGATATCCCAGTCGTCAAATAAAGTTTCAAACAGCAGAGCTCGCGTGTTGTCTGCTCCGTCAACCCTTATTGTGGTTGATCAGTTTGGCTTTCCATATGCTGAATACCGAGATCAAGACGACTCCAGAGATAAGGAAGGTTCAACAAAGGGGCATCGCTTTTCAAATCCTTTGCCCCTTCCTCTTCCTTCACCGGAAGGACATTCTTTTAGGAACTCTGGTAGCTTCAAAGCTAGCAACGTAAGTGGGCCATTGGAGATGTCCGGCCCTCTCCCATTGCCTCCAAAGAAATGTGATGGACTTAGAATCTTTTCTTACGAGGAGGTTTTGTCTGCTTGCCAATGGTTTTCAAGTGATCAGTGTGTTTCAGAAGCACTTGGTTCAACATCATACAAGGCAACATTTAGGGATGAATTTATTGATACAAAGACCACTGAAGCAACGGTAGCTCGATTACTCCCCTCCACTCAGGTACCTTTCTTAGCCATTGATCTGCAAATTGCTTTTAATGCCAATTTAAGCCATGATCTTGCATCCCCAACTTTAGGTTACTCAGCTTGCCGATAGAGGTGTCTGGTGTTTTTATGACATAGTTTGATACTTCAAGGACATACCATTCAGTAATTTGCATCATTTATTATTCTGTTAAGGATCCGAGTTCAGGCTAGAGGATCAGACTCATTTTGTGGGCATGTGCTCAAATGCCTACTCTACTGACATATGCTAGGCTGGCCCTATAATTAATATGCCATTCCATTTTTTTGAATGCTAATTAGGACCACAACAGGTGTGGTGTTAGGTAACATGTTTCTGAAGCAACCTTGTAGTTGATCTTGCCTTTACTATTTACTGAAAGATGCTTTCTGTACTCTTTCTCATTTGTCCTTTGTTTTGTCTCCAGACAGTTAATATGTTGGGCCAAGCCCTGGCAATGTTTATTTTGGTTTTTGAGATTTCATGCCTTATATTGCATATAGTTTTTAATGTCTGGCCTTGATGTAGAGAACATTGGTGTTTGGTCGAATACCCACTCCGGAAGTATTTTGGAGTAAATGCAGCTGCTAGCTTGGAATGGTTATTGTAGCTTAAAATTTTTAAGTGATCAATTGCACATTATTTGTGTTACTATAGTCTGATCCACTGATGTATCAATCGAGTTTATTAAGTTGTATATTTACTATCTAGCTCATTATTCTGCTGATGATGTAACATATTGATATTGATATATTGCTAATGACCTGCAGAGTTTGAAGGAGTTTAAAACACAAGCAACTACATTGGCATTGCTTCAGCATCCCAATTTATGTAAACTGATTGGCTATTATGCAAAAGAAGATTCTAATGAAAGGATGTTGGTCTATGAACGGCTTCATCATGGGAGCTTAGATAAGCTACTCTTTGGAAGACCAGATGGTCGTTTCATGGACTGGTCTAAACGTTTGAAGGTTGCCCTTGGTGCGGCCAGAGGTCTTGCTTTCTTGCATGATGAAGGACCCTTTCAGGCGAGCATGCTACATTGCTACTTGATTTGTCGTCTTATGACATTATGCAAAAGTTTGCTTTTAGTTTTTTACCTGGCTTTCAACCACATTATCTTACAGCACTGAGCCGCTGACTTTAACTTGTATTTCCATTTGCTTTCAGGCCATGTACAGCGAGTTCTCAACTTTGAACATCCAAATAGATAAAGATTTCACTGCTAAGCTTTCAGGATATGGTTGTGTTGGCTTCAATACTGAGGAGATATCTAATGCACCTGCGGTATGTTCTTGTATGACTATGATTATAATTTAGAATTTTATGTTGTCCTTTGAGTGGCAACACAACTTATGCCTCATTCCCTTCTGTTGGTTCCAAACTTCCAATAGTATCCTCAACACTATAAGTTTGCATGGGTACATATTTTATTTTGTTATAAGTAACATTGGGTTCAGTTAACAAGAATATATGTATAATATTGTGATATAAACTTGCATCATACTTGTTAATTGACCGATATCATATTGTTCACTAGAGATCTGTTTTCTTCAGTCTGCAGCAAACCTTTCGGTGGAGACCTTGGAGAAGGGTTTACTCACTCCCAAGAGCAATGTCTGGAGCTTTGGAGTTGTGTTACTGGAGCTAATAACTGGAAGGAAGAACCTTGATGCCAATTCTTCTAAAGAAGAACGCAATATTGTCAGGTGGAGTAGGCCTTTCCTTACTGATGATAGTCGCCTATCTCTGATCATGGACTCCCGTATAAAAGGGCGCTTTCCTACTAAGGCTGCTCGGATAGTAGCAGACATCATTCTGAAATGCTTGCATAATGATCCATCCGAGAGGCCGACCATGAGGGATGTTGTGGAGGCTCTAGCAAGAGTCCAGGAGATAAAGGTTCCGTGCAGATATCCTTTGCAAGAACCTTCTGCTGCACCAAGAAAAGTAATGCTAAAATCTACATCCCTCAATGGAATTGTGCCTCATCATCCTGTCATAACCTTCTCTCCATCGCCGCCTTCGCATAACCAGCACTTGATTTCACCAAGGTCATCAACATCTGCCTTGTTTCATCCAAGGACATGCTCTTCTACTCTGGATGATCCCGGTGTAAGCTCTATAAAGAAAACACCTCCTATTATGCGTAGGTCTAGCGTTGAAGGCTTTTGATTGTCCATATTGTTCTTTTATTTCTTTTTCTCGGATTTATTTGTTTCTTTGTTAGCCTAGTGATTTTAGCTGTGTTCTGTATTGTAAGACAAGTGGCCTTATGTAGTGCCCTTGAGTCTCGAGTAATAACTAAGCAGAGCAGGATGAATTGTAAATAGTATCAGGTTGTAGATACCTTTTTGTGCTCTAATTGGGTGGAAGCAGCGTGCTGAGTCTGAGTAGGCCTTGTAACCTCATAAATAAACTCGTTTCCCAGTTTCTGTTCACCCTTCCCGTACGTCAAATGTCTCTGCTGTTTCCTTCGGTGCCATGTGTTGGGTGCCTAGTGTTGTTGCTTGTCGGCAAGCTTTTGTGTTATCGAATGTCTCTATCCACATGATAATCTCATGTGGCATGTTGCAGCCGGTACAAGGAAACTGTTGATGATATCTGTTGCATTAGTTAGAGATGTTGAATTCCTGTCCGTGGAAAGTTTGTTTAACCTCTCGTTGCAATTGTTGACTCTGACCCCAGCCTGATTGCTTCTCTGCCTGTAGCTCCTCAATTGCTAGTCGTCATGCTTTTGGTGAGCGTCCTTTTCTGCTGCATTGTTGATTTTTCTTCCCGGCACGTGTTAGTATTTTGTTGGTTTCATGGTGTGTACTTTACGATGTTGTAACGTAACGGTGGGTAGTGCGATTTGTTGTATCGTTAATAGTCCTACTGATTGTTTATGGTCCTATTTTGGACTATGGTTCTATAATTTCTGTTAAATGGTTTGAACGTTGGGAAAGATTAGTCCATCTGCAGATTTTGCTTGGTAATGCTCTATATATGCTCTTTTGACCTGTAGGCAGGCAGTGGCAGGAGGATAGAAATCTCCTGTTCTTCACCAACTCACCCTCTGTCTGCCGGTTGGTGATGTCTGCTCTTTTTGACTGGTTTGTTTTGTATCGGGATGTGAATGGCTAGGGCCTTGTTTAGTTCTAAAATATTTTGCAAAATCGACACTGTAGCTTTTTCGTTTGTATTTAACAAATATTATCCAATCATAGACTAACTAGGCTCAAAAGATTCGTCTCGTCAATTTCGACCAAACTGTGCAATTAGTTTTTATTTTTGTCTATATTTAATACTTCATACATGTATCTAAAGATTCGATTTGACAGGGAATCTGAAAAATTTTGTAAAATTTTTTGGAACTAAACAAGGCCTAGAACCAGCCGTGATTCTATGACTGAACAAAAATTGCCGGATTCAGCGTCACAGCTATGCAAATACTATGACTGATCTTCCACCGAAAGTCCGATGCATTCGCTCGCCTACTGTCACTTGTTCCCTTTTCCCCTTTGCCGTGCAGCCGAACTAAATCAGGTGTATGGTCGTTGGATCGATCAGGTCAGCGGGAATGATTTATCAAAGAACCAAAATCAACATGTACAATTTCGTAGTGGGCGAGCACGTGTCGCACTGTCGCCGTCTTTTGTTGCCAACAGTGCCTAAGCCACCTTTGCTAACATGTATTTCAAATAAAGGCAACAGCTAACAGAAAACAACAGATGCGTAAGCCACTACTAGTACTAAAGAAACAACCTTTCAACCTTACGAGAGCATGACTAAAAATACGCTTCGCTGCTGGTTGTAGCTTCTGCATCAATATAAGTTGTAAACTTTCATTCCACTTGTTTTCTCTCTTCTCCACTACAATATTCTTCTCTCACCTAACCTTAGCATTAAACCCACTTATAATCCCTTATTAACCAGTTCGTCTAAATGGTCGTTTAGTCCATTAAACAACTTTAAATAGTAAAGAAGGCCACTCATGTCGTTCAGGCCCTAAACAGTGAATTAAACATTGGACCGCTTAAACTGTTAAGAGCCGTCTAAGTGGTCTAAATGGTCATTTAATTCACTATATTTACTATTTAATCAATAATAGAATTACAACTACCACATTCGACATTCAACTAATTAACATTGTAATAAATATATATGGTGAAGTGTACTGTCTACGAGTGACGCCCTCTTTTGCCCGCGCCCTGCTCATGGACGCTCGGCTGCTGTCGAACTCAGGCCACAGCGTCACCCGCTAGGCCGCGGCATGGCACACAGGCCCATTAGAGAGTTTCCCACCGGCCCACCAGTTAAAACCGGCAAAACCAAGCGCGGTTTTGGGGAGATTTTCGCGAAGCAACCCAGTACCGGAGAGAGACAGTACCACGCCACCACGGCCACGCTGGCTCTCTCTCAAATCCCCACCATCAGCTCGAGCGCTGGGATTGAAGCGGAGGAAACGCCTGGAGTTCTCCGATCTAATTCCCGGTGGAAGCGACGGAATCTGTCTGCCGCGGCGGTCTACTTCTCTCCGTGTCGGCCGGAATCCGCCGACCGGCTGAGCCTTCCGGTATTTGCCGCACCTAATCTGCCCTAGTCTCGAATCTCTACCGCTGCTCGACGGTAAAGGGTTATCGCTTCAAATCGTATTTACAGTTGCTTAATGTTGTTAGATTGTGCGGGCAAAATTACTGAACCAGTTGTTCGAACCCACTTTCCAAAGCTGGTGTACAGGCCTGAAGTTGTTTGGGCTTTGGTATAGTGTTGGTTGTGCTGTGTCGTAGCATTCAAATTAGTGTGCGCTATTGTGAATCTGTACTGGTCATATGAAAGCCAATGTTAAATTAGAACTGATATGAGGAATGACCTTTCCACTGTTATTGCACCTGTGAATCTGAACTTTTGCATGTATTCTAGTGGCCATTTGAGTTGGCAGTTCATTCGTTGGCTAATCCAGATTTTCTAGCAATTAACTGGTTTAAGTGTGAAGAAGTTTGTTATTCCATCCACAGTATCGAGCATCACTACCTGAAGATAGGATCTCTGGATTGACACTGCAGAGTGCAAACTGGTGATGCTCCCAACTGCTTGTTTATGAATATTCAGCATAAGACATGTTTTGTCTTCTTTTTTCTACTCGCAGGATTTTATCCACACCGATTTATGTCATTGTGTGGATCATGTCTAGCAGTTCAAATGCTGTTTTAAGTTTGCATAGAAATTCTCCCTCCCATTGGAGTCCCTTCAATGACGCTTCAGTGTTTTAGTATTACGGAATTGAGGTGTCCTTTTACATTTTTTTTCAATAATTGGCTATCATTTTTATTTCTGCATTTTTCATCTGCCTTCTTTGTTTCTTTAACCAGACAGTTACTTTTTTGGGGTGGTTGTCCTTATATTGGTATACAAGGAAAAGGCCAATGCTAGTCTACTATCAGCAGCTTCAGTGTGGACCTCAGGATCCTAGTTCAACAGTGGCAGACCACACCACAAGCACTCTACTGCTAGGATGGAAAGATGAACTCTCTTGATCATCAAAAAAAAAAAATCTGCTCGGAGTTTAGCAAACGGCCTTTCTCTCAAGTTCAGGGAATGGCTGCGAAGTGAAGATTCAGATGATCAAACTTCAGAAAATTAGGAAAACACATTGTTTGTTATGTTGTCAGAGAGATTTGAGCTATGCGTTTCAATGCTGCCCTGTACAGCTAGATTGAGGACACCATTTGCTTGACAATGAGGTATGATATTCTTAGGGGAATCTGCAGGCTGCCCTTATCACGCGGTTTGTGCATAGCATCTGTATTCATTTTGTTTTGAACTGATATTCATGCTAGTATATGTTAATCTGCTATATGCATCAGTCACAACTCACAAGTAGTTAATTACTCCATCAACAGTTGCCAGTTACCTGTGAAATAGCGATGTAATCCTTTCTTACTTGCAGTTTTAATAATGCATGAATGACTGTTCTCATCTTGGATTCATCAACTCCAGATCGCAAGGTTCTTCATGCTATCTTTGACACTACCATATCCGGCCCTACTGCACTGCCATTGTAAGTTTTGTCTCAGTCCGAGCAGTCTCTTATGTGATGCTGATTAGTTCAGAGTTTGTACCTTCCTGAACCTGTGTACATAGTCTATTCAATGCTCAACTAACTTGTCTGGGAAATCGCTTTGAAGTTGTATACTTGCAAGTTAAAACCAATCACATCTCTTATGTGAGTCTTGAAAGTTGTAACTTTCTGACCTTGCCAATCGATATATTGCAGAATCTAAATCACTACTGTTACTATTTCTGGTTCCTGGGTTAGTGTGCTAACATGACCTACTTCTATTATTCTCTGTTAGTCTATTATAGATGTGTGCTCTGTGCTCCGATCCATATGTGCTTGTAATTTGTAAAGCTCGCGGCAGTGATATATGATAATGTCACTGGGAGGTGTGGGGAAACAGTTCTGGTTCCCACTCTATAGGTCAGGTCAGCACTGCCCACTGGTCCACACATTCCTTTTCCCTTTTTCCTTTATGTCTCTTTGCCTTTAACATGATGCCTACCCCTGCTGTCCTGCTTTTGGGCAATATAGTTTTCATAATCTGGATCTATGTTCTTGGTCAGACTCATTGGGTCATACTAAAGATTTTTGGACTAATCAATGGATTTCAAGGTATTGGTGTTCACTTGACAGCAGTACTGTTTGTTGAACAGAATTTTGAAATTGCATGTGCCATTCACCATTAAAAATGATAAAATATATTAAAAAAACTAGAGATTTGCACTAAGATGCATGGTTTTTTTTCTTCTTCTAGGGTTTCAATTTTCAACATTCAACCAATTAATCAATTTCACTCTATCTGGTGCGATTTTTTAATGTTAAAAACTATTGCTATTTGATTCTGTGTTGTATGCCTGCTATGTTTTTGAACTTCCTAGATCTGCATTTTCTAGCCACCACGCCCTTTTGGTACACAATTGTTGCTCGCCTTTCATGGTGTCTGGCCTTCTGTAGATCAATATGAGCTGTCTGCAACAATAATTCTCTGAGCATCGCTTGCTCCACGATCTCCTAGCCATATCCATTTCGCTTAGCATTTTCATATCATTACTGCCACAGCATTTTACCTACTACTGGGACATTTTGAGAATCTGAGATAAGATTTGGTGAAGAGCATGGATTTGTCTGTGATATTCTATATAGTAGGTAGTCTTCTTGTGACTAGCATGTTCTTTGTACTAAAGAATGGGATGTACAGTTATCACGGCAATTATTCTACATGGTCAATTGTTCTTTGGCTGCTAGTTCACTAGACTCTGGTCTGCTGCTACCTTGCTTGAAGTTGGTCCAGCATTAATTCCTCTAAGCATGACCTGGAAAGCTGCTTGGCTGATGCTCTAACATTTTGGTGTCTCTGTTTCCTGCTTTCTGGAGGTGGTAACTCTCTTTGGTGAGGCTTCTGGTTAAATTTGTTTCAGTGGTGATGTTACTTTGCTGAATAAAGAAGATGCCAAAGGTGCAATCTCTCACAATGCTGTCGTATTATGATCTGCTTTCTCCCTCCTGATTTAATCAGGATAATAATGGCATGAATGGATAGCCTTTTGCTACCAGAGCTAACAGAAATTGTCATGTTCCACTTTCGTGTGATGTGTAGCTGAACTTTGGGGTTGCTAAACCATGCATCCAGAATCGGAGTTTAACATTTGCAGTTCCAAGTGGTAGGAATGTGCTCACAAAGCAAATCAAACCCCTTTTCCAAGAACAGGACCATGTAATAGTATCCTTTTCCCTTTTATTTTGACCAGAATCTCCATATCTGTCATCTGCAGAGTTGAGATACTTGCAACTATCCATAATAGAATGTTCTTCGAACCTTAAGCTACAGCTCTTGCTCCAACTATTACTTGCTTATTACTCTCCTTTTCTCTATTAATGCTCGCTGACTTATTGAAATAAACCAATCTTCCCTTGTTTGGTTTCACATTTTGAGAGCTTTTCTTAAAAACAGCCGGAGGCTGGACTGTGTGCAAAATATTTTAGAGACCGAAATAAACTTTCTGAAATAAACCAAATACGAATCCAACTATTTGTAATATACGAGACTATCTTAAAATAAGGGAGATATAGGTGCTTGATTTTTCATTTTTTTTCACGTTTATTATCCAATATGATCATGATTCATATGGCCCAGGTCATGCTAGCTACTGAAGCGTCTTCTTCTGTCACCCTCGTCTGGGGCTGTTCGCTAGTTTGAAAAGTCATGGCTAAAATTATTGTTGGCTGATCCATCGTGAGAAAAAAACACCTGCATAAGGATAACAAGCAAACCTCCGTCTTCTTCCTTCTTTTGGGCTGTGGGCTCCCCCGCTTCTCCTCTTTTTCGGCTGTCTCCAATGGTGTGTCCATTACTGTGCTGGGTTTGTCACCACCTCCCCGTGTCAAGGCTAACCCTTCCATTTCGATGCCCCACAGCCCTGTACAGCCTGCGGCACTAGTATTGCTGTTGTCGCCTCGTTGCAACGTCGACTCGCCAAGCTGCCTCCCTGTAGGCCCACCAATGGAGAGCACATTCTAAACCCAAAGTAAACCTCACCTTGCCTAACCAAGCTGGAGTTTTCGCGAACGACGCTGCTGTGTTTTATTTATTGCTATCGCATAATGAACTTGTATTGTTTTAGACATGTGAAATCTCTCAGGCCATCAATCCATATATATTGAGGTGGATTGGAGTGGAACTTGAACTGAATTTCACCTCAATCCACACCAATAGACATGGATTGAAGTGAATCCGACAACATCCAAACAATGCCTCAGTTGTGCTAAAATAAGGTAAAAACCTTTCAGATGTTCCTTCGTACTTTGGTTCTAATGTGAAAAGAGTGACTGATTGGATTGGAGATGTGTTAATACATCTAACCATCAAGATGGAGTTCTCTTCAACTCGAATTTAGGTGTATATTTTCTTCTTAATAATGAAAAACGCTTGGTTCCTCCTATGTTGCTCACATGATTTTTTTTCTCACTGTCAGTGAACTAACAAGATGCATAAAACAAGTCTGCACATGCCACCTCCACAAACAAAGCAGCTACAGAGTACTCCAGTACGTTTGCTCTGTAAAGTCAATTAGTAGAAAATTTATCTTTAACAATAGCATAGTTTAAAGCAAGGTGACAGAGCCTGCTATTGAATCATTCTTTGAATAAAGCAACAGGCATCTGCATGTGGGTGTGGATCTCAGAAGGTTACTTGTGCAGAAAGACTAATTGAGACACATTATAATGAGAGACATCAGCGACACAAGCAGCCTGTGGGGGACACCATCAGCAAGCCTACTGCTCCTGCATCATTCTCCCCTCACCGCAAAGCATTCCGGTTTGCCGTCCCGCACTCCTGCCTTTCTCATACTGCATGTATCCTAATCCCTTGCGTAATCTATGTATGGTACAGCTGCATCATGCATCAACGAAACAACTGTATCTTGGATCCACATGTCAGCAAATATAGTATCATTGTCTATTCGATTATGTTATAATAATAATAATAATATACTGTCGTTGCTTACAACCCTTTGTTTACTTATATAATACTCCTTCGATTCATCACAAAAAATTTGTAGTGGCATTGCAAGGAATCTGATCTCACTTGACATACTGTTTATTTTAAACTTAATTACTGACTGACTTTGGCGGTAAATTTTGAATGTTTCAAATAGGTGTCCATGGCTCACCAACCGGGGCGTGGGGGGCGTGGCCGCGTGGGAAGCTGGGCATACCTGCCCCCGTGCTGCGATGCCATTGCTTCCCTATGCTCCCCTCCAGATCGCAATAACTTCACATTGAATGCCCCTGTTCCTGTTCTGAACAAAAGCGGCCGGCGTAAATGAAAGTTGTTGGGACACATTGAATACAAGCAACCTTCAGACACTGCGGACAAACGTAAGGTCTGGAAGCTGGAATTTGGAATCATAAACTGCGTAAAAGATTGAAAGTAGATCTTAAAAAAGATAAATTACATAAGTCGACTAAAAACTAAGAGACAAATTTATTAAATCTAATTAATTTGTCATTAGCGCATGTGATTTCGTAACAATTATAGCAAATTATAGGCTAATTAGATTTAAAAAATTTATTTCGTAGTAATTATTTTTTTGTCTACATTTAGTATTTGGATAGGTGGAAAGTTTTTGGGCGTTGAAAAAATTCCAACGCCGATTCCTATGGTTTTGAACTGCCATAAAAAAATGGTTAGTTGCTTGGAATTGACTGCAGCTAGAATTGACTTTTAGTTAGCACTAGAATTGACTGCAGCTAATTAAGTTTTGAAATCAGCATCTCTGGTGATTATGTACCTTATTATTTTGAAGGCTGTGATTATATGCTTGTTGTGGTCTGTCTAGGATGAATCTAACAATAAATGATAGATTCGAGATATAAATTTATATAAAAGTGTAATAGCAAATTTAGTCTCTCTAGTCTTTGCTAACAAAGAAAAATATAGAGGAATTCTAATGGATTGAAAATCTTACAGAAATATTTCCTCTGAAGCTATTTGGAACAATTAGTTATTAAATAATAAAACAACGAATTAAATAATAAAACAATGAATTTTCAGGATCTAAGTAGATATTTTTAACCGCAGAAACACGAAGATTTAAATGTTTATAAAATAATATCCATTAATTAAGGCAAAAGCCGCAGAAAATGCGAAGATTTAAGGGCCTGTTTAGATTGGGAACGAAAATTTTTTGGGTGTCACATCGGATGTGTCGAAAGGATGTCGGGAGGGTTTTTTAGAAACTAATAAAAAAAACAAATTACATAGCTCGTCAGGAAACTGCAAGACAAATTTATTAAGCATAACTAATCTGTCATTAGCATATGTGGGTTACTGAAGCACTTAAGGCTAATCATGGAGTAACTAGACTTAAAAGATTCGTCTCTCGATTCTCAACTAAACTGGGTAATTAGTTTAATTTTTTATCTACATTTAATGTTCTATGCATGTGTCTAAAGATTCGATGGGATGGATGAAAAATTTTTGGGTGGGGAACTAAACAGGCCTAAATGTTCATAAAAATCATATCCATTAATTAAGGCAAAAGCTCATAGAAAATGAGAAAACAGATCATTTTGTCCGTTCCTACTTGTTCTACCCGTAGCACATTAATAGCGCAAGGGGGGCCTCCTCTCCTACACGCTTCTTCCCTCTCCCCACTGGTGACGGGCTCGACTGCTCCACGCCACGACCACGACCACGCCCACCACCTCGCTGCACTGCGCCACTACCCCTCTCCTCCCCGCACTGCCCCAGAACTGCTCCGCGCAAATGGACAGAGCACCGCTGTGATCCCTCCACCGTCCTCGTCCTTCTACTGCCCGCCGTGTCGCGATGGCCGCCGCCGCCGCCTGCCCTCTCCTGCTCCTCGCCGCGCTACTCCTCGCGGTGGCCGCCACCACGAGCGCGCTCACCGACGACGTGCTCGCACTGGTGGTCTTCAAGACGGACGTCTCGGACCCGTCGGGCCGCCTCGCGACGTGGACCGAGGACGACGATCGCCCCTGCTCCTGGCCGGCCGTTGGCTGCGACGCGCGCACGGGCCGCGTCACCTCGCTCTCGCTCCCGGCGGCGTCGCTCTCGGGCCGCCTCCCGCGCGCGCTGCTCCGCCTCGACGCGCTCCTCTCCCTCGCACTCCCGCGCAACAACCTCTCCGGCCCCGTGCTTCCAAACCTCCTAACCGCGCTCCCGCGGCTCCGCTCCCTCGACCTCTCCTCCAACCGCCTCGCCGCGCCCGTCCCCGCCCAGCTCTTCGCCCAATGCCGCGCCGTCCGCGCCATCTCCCTCGCGCACAACCAGCTCTCGGGCTACATCCCGCCCGCCGTCGCGTCCTGCGCGTCGCTCGTGTCCCTCAACCTCTCGTCCAACCGCCTCGCCGGCCCCATCCCTGACGGGCTCTGGTCGCTGCCTTCGCTCCGGTCTCTCGACCTCTCCGGCAACGAGCTCTCCGGGAGTGTGCCTGGCGGATTCCCCCGGACCAGCTCGCTGCGGGAGGTGGATTTGAGCCGAAACCTCCTCGCGGGGGAGATACCGGCGGATGTCGGCGAGGCGGCGCTGCTGAAGTCACTGGATTTTGGGCATAACTTGTTCACTGGCGGCCTGCCGGAGTCGCTCCGGAGGCTGACCGGCCTGCGGTTCCTCGGCGCCGGCGGCAATGCGCTTGCAGGTGAGCTGCCGGAGTGGATCGGGGAAATGTGGGCGCTGGAGCGCCTTGATTTCTCGGGCAACCGATTTGCCGGCGACATTCCCTACACCATAGCCAACTGCAAGAACCTTGTGGAGGTCGACCTAAGCCGTAATGCGCTCACCGGCGATCTTCCCTGGTGGGTGTTCGGCCTACCGCTGCAGCGCGTCTCGGTGGCAGGCAACCAGCTGAATGGGTGGGTGAAGGTGCCCGACGACGCAGCTATGGCGCTTCGTGTGCTGGACCTGTCGAGCAACGCGTTCTCCGGCGAGATCCCGCTGCGGATCACTGTCTTTGCGGGCTTGCAGTCTCTGAACCTGTCCTCGAATTCCTTTTCGGGGCAGCTGCCGGCCGGCATTGGTGGAATGAGGCTCCTCGAGGTGCTGGACGTGAGCGCCAACCGACTTGAAGGAACCGTGCCTCCGGAGATCGGCGGTACGGTGGCGCTCCGGGACCTGCGGATGGGGAGGAATTCGCTCACAGGACGCATCCCGTCACAGATTGGGAACTGCAGCTCCCTCATTGCACTGTAAGTAAATTCTTGTTTTCAAGATTCAGTATTATGTTGACGAAAACAAAAATTAATATGAGACGAATTTTTGAGTCTAGTTAGGCAGTGATTGGACAACAATTATCAAATACAAACGAAAATACTACCATAGAAGCCAAAAAAAATTTGGCTAACTAAACAAGGCCTTCTACCCATATTCTGAAATGAAAATACTTCTTCCCATATTCTGAAATGAAAATTTGACGTCATTGGGATTGCTTGCTACTGAAGTTGACTTGGCGTATTTGTTTTTCCTTTCATGACTGCTTTGATTGATTCCGGTTTCCTAGGTTGCAGAGACGTTGTAGAAAGTGATGATGTCGTATTTTCTGTTTGGAACCCCAAACCGAAAATTATGGGTCTGTGTTTGTTACCTTGGTTTACTCACCCAGCATCTCCTTTTCTTTTCCTGGATACAGTCAAAACTGAAGTCAAATGTCTACATCAGCATGATTTTTTTTTTGACGGAAATACATCAGCATGATTTGGAACGCTCGTTCTCAAATTAGCTAACTGTTTAGATTAATTTAAGCTAAATGCGCTGTACTACTTAGTTAGTATGACCCACCTTAGAAATCGTTATGACTGATACAAATTTTGCTGTTCTAATGCAGGGATTTCTCACACAATAACCTCATGGGGCCAATTCCTAGCAGCATGGGAAACCTGACGAGTCTCCAAGTGGTCAATCTCTCTCAGAACAAGCTGAACGGGACCCTACCAGTAGAGTTATCCAATCTGCCTAGCCTCCATATCTTTGACGTCTCCCACAACATGCTGACAGGGGATCTGCCAAATAGCCGCTTCTTCAACAACATCCCTGAATCCTTCCTCATGGACAATTCTGGTCTGTGTAGCTCACGGAAGAATGATTCATGCAGTGCGGTCATGCCAAAACCTATTGTGCTCAACCCAAACTCCTCATCAAATCCCTCGTCACAGGCTACACCTAGTGCCCCTAGCAACATGCATCACAAGAAAATCATATTGAGTATCTCCACCCTCATTGCCATCGCCGGTGGGGCGGCCATTGCTATTGGAGTGATCACCATATCTGTGCTTAATCGCCGCGTCCGGGCCCGTGCAGCTGCCCCACGCCCAGCACCTGTTACTGCATTGTCTGATGATTACCTTAGTCAGTCCCCTGAGAATGATGCTAGCTCCGGTAAGCTTGTCATGTTTGGCAAGGGCAGCCCTGAGTTCAGCGCTGGTGGGCATGCATTGTTGAACAAAGATTGCGAGCTTGGACGTGGAGGCTTTGGTGCTGTCTACAAGACAGTGCTCAGAGATGGACAGCCGGTAGCCATCAAGAAGCTTACTGTCTCTAGCTTGGTCAAGTCAAAGGACGATTTCGAGCGACAAGTGAAGACGCTTAGCAAGGTGCGGCACCACAATATTGTCACACTCAGAGGCTTCTACTGGACTTCATCGCTGCAACTCCTTATCTATGATTACCTGCCTGGAGGAAATTTGAATAAACACCTACACGAGTGCAATGAAGATAACTTACTTTCCTGGATGGAGAGATTCGACATCATCCTCGGTGTTGCCCGGGGCCTGACATACCTGCACCAGCATGGTGTCATCCACTACAATCTCAAGTCAAGCAATGTGCTGCTGGACAGCAACGGCGAGCCAAAGGTGGGTGACTATGGCCTTGCCAAGCTGCTGCCGATGTTGGACCGGTATGTCCTGAGCAGTAAGATCCAGAGCGCACTTGGGTACATGGCACCAGAATTTGCATGCAAGACAGTGAAGATCACCGAGAAGTGCGACGTCTATGGCTTTGGGGTGCTTGTGCTCGAGGTCTTGACAGGCAGGAGGCCCGTCGAGTACTTGGAAGACGATGTGGTTGTCCTGTGTGATCTGGTCAGAAGCGCGCTGGAAGAAGGCAGACCAGAGGACTGCATTGATCCGCGACTATGCGGTGAGTTCCCCATGGACGAGGCCCTACCGATCATCAAGTTGGGCCTTGTCTGCACCTCCCAGGTCCCGTCTAACCGGCCTGACATGGGTGAGGTCGTGAGCATACTCGAGCTGGTGAGGAGTCCTCAAGATAGTGCCGAGGATGAGCTGGTTTGAGCCCTATCAGAAGATTCTGTTCTAGTTCACCTTGAGAGCCTTTTTTTGTTTTTCTGATGAGATGCATATAAGATTGCCCGGTGGGGAAGAAAGGAGAGGGGTGGTGCAGAGAGTGGAATGTTTGTAATGTGTTGAAAGCTGTAGGGATGCAAGGCTGTTTGTTGCTTCTCTGAAATTCTTTGATTTCGTAGGTCATGTAGGCATTGACTCGATGCAACGCAAGCCAGGTTTGGTAATTGGTAGGGGTTTTGTGATACCTCGGCGTAACTGGATGGCCGGTGTTTTGACTGTTCTGCTGATAGTGCGACTTTGTTCGACCGATTAAATGGCTCATGATTCCTTCATTTAATCTGTCTGCTTGCACTGTTTCCTGTTAGTTTAAATGATCAGTTGCTCAGCGTTTCATTCTTTAACTAGAAGCGTCATAAATCTTTTTGTACTTGTTCAGCGATAAATCAACAATCTCCTGTGTAGTAGTACTACTAGAACAGATCAGCAGGTTCAGACCATGCTCAAATTGAGCAGGAGCCAAGTGTCCATAGAAAATGACCTGCCCTTTGATCATCACACATTCACGTTACTGGGTCACTGCTGCCACGCCGGCGCCACCAGTATTCACCGCGGTAATTGAATGGCCATATTTCAAAAATTAAATACGCCACCAATACTTCTCATCCCACTGCACTCCGCCTCCACCTTGTTGTGCAATAATCCCAGCAGCACCGCAGGCCGCATTCACCTCGCTGCTGCCCGGGCCCGGCGCCGATCTGTTGTTGTTCCTGCTCGCTCTCGCCTGCCTGGGCAAAGGCCTCAGACTGGCGCGAATGAGGCTGCCGGCCGAGTGGATCTGTGGAGATTGGAGAATGGCGCCTTTTTGGCCATGGAGATGGAGCACACTTTCCAGTCCACACGGCAGCACCCCGCCATTTCCGAATTGCCAGATAGGAATAGGACTACAGAAGCACACGAATCGATGAAAATCACGGACGTCAAAACTGCCAAGTCAAAGCACAAGATCGATCTCTTCTCGTAAGGTCGATCTTTGAAATTCGCCAATGATAAAGATGCACCCTTTTGGCTGACGGAAGCTGGCCACCGTCGAGGACCCAAGATCGATCTCCTTCTTGAGCGGCCGACAGGACCAAGTCTGGGTACTGATGAGGCGTGAGCGTGGTCGTTATGATATGAAGATTCAAATACAGTCAACAGCTAGAGTTCATAGACGGAAAGTAGGGGTAGGCGTGTAGCCGAAGCATGTCATGTCGAATGCATGTATAGAGTAAACTCGCGTTTGCTTAAGCTTCCCACAAAATTTTATAAAAATTTTCAGATTTATCGTCACATCGAATCATGCGGTAGTATATCTATAATTTGCAAGACGAATTTTTTGAGCCTAATTAATCTATAATTAGACAATATTTATCAAATACAAATTAAACAACTATAGTGCTTATTTTGCGACTAAACAAGGCCTTAATCACGGGAAATTGAGTACACTTGCCAGTGCCAGCTAGTGCAGCCTACGCCCTACAGAAAAAGGTTAATAGTATACTGCTGTCTGTGGGCTGTGGATCGCTTTTGATTTACACAGAAGCAACGTTTATTTACATACACAGTCTACAAGTCTCAAAATTTTTTGCAAAATAGACACTGTAACACTTTCGTATGTATTTGACAAATATTATCTAATCATGAACTAAGTAGACTCAAAATGTTTGTCTCATAAATTACAGTTAAACTGTATAATTAGTTTTTATTTTTGTCTGTATTTAATGCTTTATGTATGCGTTTAAAGATCGATATGACGGAGAATGGGAAAGATTTTGCTAAAATTTTTAGAAACTAAACAATGCCCTAGTACTTATTTCGAATTGTGCAGTACCAATGCATGTGGATTCAGGCCTTCTTTAGTTCATTCAAAAAATCAAAAAAATTTTAAGATTCTCTGTCACATTGAATCTTGCGATATATGTATGAAGCATTAAATATAATAAAAAACAAAAACTAATTGTACAGTTTGTTTGTAAATCACGACACGAATCTTTTAATCCTAGTTAGTCTATTATCAAACAAAATTTATCATAAATAAACGAAATAGCTACAGCAGCCGAAAACTTTTTATTTCGTCAACTAAACAAGGCCTTAACCTAGTTTGCAATTTGCACTGTGTGTGTGAGACAGTGTCATTGTGCAGAGCGAATCGTGGTTAGCGCGCGCCGTGGGGATCGCCAGACAGCTTTGTCGCGTTGCTGTTACGAAGATTCGGAGCGTAAATCCCACGCACACGCACCATGTGATGTGGTTTGACCCGTACATGGACACACTGCCGTAACGAGAAATTTGTAGAGCCCCGAAGTGCGTGTCCTCCCTCATTCAAGGACGCTGTCCCAGGGTGTCCCCGTGCCGTTAACCAAGGCTTAGTTTTGAAAAGCGAAAACTTTTCGATACCGCAGCACTTTCGTTTGTTTGTGACAATATTATTCAATTATAGACTAATTAGGATCAAAAGATTTGTCTCGTAATTTTCAGCTAAACTGTGTAATTAGTTTTTATTTTCGTCTATATTTAATGTTTCATGCATGTGCTACAAGATTCGATGTGACGGAGAATCTTGAAAACTTTTTGGTTTTCAGAGTGAACTAAACAAGACCCAACTTCACCTCCTTTCTTATTGGCTCAGCCGATCGTTTATCTGTTTTAGGCCGTTCCTAACAAATTTTGTATTTTTTTCAGATTTCTAGTCACATATCTTGCGGCACATTTATAAAGTATTAAATATAAATTAAAAATAACTAATTATGTAATTTGTTTGTAATTTACAAGATGAATCTAGTTAATTAATAATTGAATAATATTTGTTAAATGTAAACGAAAGTAATATAATATCTATTTTGTAAAAAAAATCAACTAAACCAGGCCATAGTATATCTGACTTCGATCCGAGCACAGGTAGGAGTATGCCCTTGATGGCTTGATGTCCGTTTATGTTGAGAAAATTGCCATTCTAGGACTCCCAAACATGTGGCTTTGTTAAAATAGGATTCCTAACATTGACATCGCTAAAACAACATTCGAAACGTTTGCACTTTGTTTTCCATGACATTTGGTGTATTAAATCTTTTTTCTTATCTAAATACATGTATTTCTCTTCTCTTTGGACTCTTTTATCCTTATGTCATTTGGACGTTGATTACGTACGGTAATTTCATCGGTGTTTCATCTAGCCACCGATCGATTCATCTCCCAGTACGAGTATGACTGCGCCCACGCCGCCGGCCGCCCAGCTGCCGCCCCTCCTTCCCTTCCAATCTGGCGCACGCCGCTCCCCTGCCTGGTGCCGATGATGGATGGAGAGCCTCCACCTGGTGTCGATGGAACCAACGATCCTGGTGCCTCGTTGCATATGTCTCATTGTTTATTAATTTTTACTATATATGAACGTGTGCACTTCATATATGCCATGCCCAGCCAAGGCACCGGCACCAGCCAAGGCACTGCCCAGCTAGGCGGCGACGGCAGGCAGCAAGTCAGTCACGGTAGCTGCCCAGCCAGCCAGCCCAGTGAAGAACGACCGATCAAATTCCCGCACGTAACCAACGTCCAGATGACAGAAGAATAAAAGAGTCGATAAGAGAAATACATGTATTTAGATGAGAAAAGAGATTTAATACACTAAATGTCATAGAAAACAAAGTGCAAACGTTTAGAATGTCGTTTTAGCGATGTTAGCGTTACAAATCATATTTTAACAAAAGCGCATGTTTGGGAGTCCTATAATAGCAATTTTCTCGTTTATGTTAGGTGCCGGCGCGTTCGAGCCTTGTTTAGTTCACCCAAAAACCAAAATCTTTTCAAGATTTCCTGTCACATCGAATCTTACGCCACTGTATTAAATATAGACAAAAATAAAAACTAATTGCACGGTTTACTTGTAAATCATGAGATGAATTTTTTAAGCCTAGTTACTCCATGATTGGATAATGTTTATCAAATAAAAACGAAAGTGCTACAGTTCTGAATTTTTTTCACTTTTCGGAACTAAACAAGGGCCTTGTTGTAGCACTTTCGTTTGTTTGTGGTAAATATTATCCAATTATATACTAACTAGGGTCAAAAGATTCGTCTCGTGATTTACAGTCAAACTGTGTGATTAGTTTTTATTTTTGTTTATATTTAATGCTTTATGCATGTGCCGCAAGATTCGATGTGATAGAAAATCTTGAAAACTTTTTGGATTTCGAGGTGAACTAAACAAGGCCAAGGCCTGTCTGGGAGCCCCTGGCGCGTCTGGTTCGCCGCGACCGTTGCAAACGGCGGAGGTAACGCACGCGCTGCTGCTCATCAGGCCTGGTTTACTAAAATTTATCAAGATTTTTTGTTACATTAAATTTTACAACACATATATAAAACATTAAATATAGATAAAAATAATTAATTATATAATTTGTCTATAATTTGTTAGATGATTTTTTTAAATCTAATTAATTTATAATTGAACAATAATAACTAAATACAAATAAAAATGTTGCAGTATCTAGAGAAAAAAGAAATCGCCAACTAAATAAGGTCAGTCAAACGTGACGTACGACACAGGAAGGAACGACACGAGAAATTGCCAGCTACGCTCTACCTGGGCCTTTAGTTTTCAAAAAAATTGTAAATTTTTTTAGATTACCTATTATATTGAATTTTAAGACACATGTATGAAATATTAAATATAAATAAAAATATAATTAATTGTATAATTTATCTACAATTTGCAAGATAAATTTTTTAAATCTAGTTAGTTTATAATTGAATAATATTTATAAAATACAAATGAGAGTACTATAGTATTTATTTTGAAAAAAAAAAGTTGAACTATATGTATTTTTATAAAATACAAGGTCCTGTAGGAGGCCGGCTTCGTCTTCGTTTGGACGACTTCTGGGCTTGCACTGCCACGGGAACCATCGATCGCGCGCGCGGGAGCTGGAGTGATTGGCAAGGCTGTGAAGCACCAACCGTGGCCTTGGGCTTTGGGACACATTTATTGTGGCGCAAAGTCGAGGGCATGCGCATGCGCAGATGCTCTAGTGGCTAGTGGGTGGTGGCCACATTTTATGGCGCCCTGACACTGCCGGCGGCCCAGGTTCGCCGGTGCGGCCAGCCCCTACCACATGCGCGGCGCCATCGCGTCTCCACCGCCACCGACGGCCTTGTTTAGGCCCTGTTTAGTTACTCACCTAAAAATTTTTCATCCATCCCATCGAATCTTTGACATGCATAAAACATTAAATGTAGATAAAAAATAAACTAATTACACAGTTTGGTTGAAAATCGCGAGACGAATTTTTTAAGCTTAGTTACTCCATGATTAGCCTTAAATGCTACAGTAACCCAAATGTGCTAATGATAGATTAATTATACTTAATATATTTGTGTTGCAGTTTCCTGACGAGCTATGTAATTTATTTTTTTATTAGTTTCTAAAAATCATTTCCGACATCCTTCCGACATATTCAATATGACATACAAAAAATTTTCATCCTCAAACTAAACAGGACCTAAAAAAACGTTACATCGAATATCTATAACTCTTATAAAGCAAAATCCCACTATCTATTTTTCTTGACATGCAATGCATCCACCTTAGCAGTCCACTACCAACCTCACTATCTATTTCTCTTAAAATACAAAGCGTTCACCTTACCAATCCACTATCATTTGTCACTACCAATTTCTTTTGACATGTAAGGTGTCCACTTCAGCAATCTACTATCATTTGCATTAAAGTTCACTTCCACAAAAATTATGACATCCACATCAACGAAACATATCATCCACTATGGATTCCATGATTATGATAAAAAAGAGCTATATATTTATATTACATCTTTATAACCACGGCAACGCGCGGGAAATCCTCCTAGTTACTGAATATGTATGAAGCATTAAATATAAATAAAATAATATCTAATTATATAATTTGTCTATAATTTACGAGATGGATTTTTTAAGCCTAGTTAGTTCATGATTAGACAATATTTATTAAATATAATGAAAGTGCTATATTGTCTATTTTGCAAAAAAAATAGAACTAAAGCCTTATTTTTCCCAAAAAGTTTTACAAGAAATTTTAGTTTCTTCGTCACATCGAATCTTAGGCACATACATAAAGTATTAAATATAGGCGAAAACCAAAACTAATTGTGCAGTTTATTTGTAATTTGTAAGACGAATCTTTTGAGCCTAGTCAATCCATGATTAGACAATATTTGTCAAATACAAACAAAAAAACTACAGTACTCAAAATCTTAAAATTTTGCCAACTAAACAATGCCTAGCCGTTGTTTCTATTTTTTCGTTTCATACGGCACATGTAGAAAAATATATATATATGGTCCTGAGTGTTGGACAAGTTGATAGTGAACACTCTCCAGTATTTTTTCGCTTCATACGGCACATGTAAAATTTTGCCAACTAAACAATGCCTAGCAGTATTGTCAAATACATCGAACTGTTATACCGAGCAAAATTCAGTATCGCTTAGTATTCGTGTTTCAGTATTGTTCAGTATTTTATGGTCCTGAGTGTTGGACAAGTTGATAGTGAACACTCTCCAGTACTGCTCAATATTTTTTCTACTCAGTTTTGACTTGCGGTGTAGAATAGTATTCTACACCTAGGGTATATATATATACGGTAGCACTATTCTAGAATATTATTCTACACCAAACTGCTATACTGAACAGATTTCAGTATTGTTCAGTATTTTGTGGTCCTGGGTGTACGACTGGATGATACTAAACGTTGTTCAGTATTTTTTATACTCAGTTTTGACTTGCGGTGTAATAATATTTACACCTAGGGTGTAGAATAGCGCTACCGTATCTATTCTACACTATGGTGTAGAATAAAACTGAGCAAGAAAAATACTGAGCAGTACTGAACATCGTCCAATATCATCCAACACTACACCTAGGATCACAAAATACTGAACAATACTGAAACGCGAATACTAAATTATGTTCAGTATAACAGTTTGGTGTAGAATAGTATTTTACACCTAGGGTGTATTATATATATATATATATATATATATATATATATATATATATATATATATATATATATATATATATATATGATTTTTGCGCATCTAATGAACTATGAACTTGATAGTTTCCATGTTACTCCTAGCTGTAGAATTGAAGAAAGTATACCCATATGAGTATCCCTGATTTTGATTTTGATTTTGTCGGCAGTAGACCGTGGCTACCAGTTTTACGGGAACAGATGCATCATTTGATGAATTACCAGGATGATGAGATGACTACATGTATAGGGCCTATTTCGTACTTCCTCCGTCCACGAAAGAATCAATTCCTAGGATCTGTGCCAGTCAAACTTTTAAAAGTTTGACTAACTTTATAGAAAAGAGTAACAACATCTATAATATAGAATGCACATTATATGAAAATATATTATACGATGAATCTAATAATACTAATTTGATACTATAAATCTTAACATTTTTTTTTAGAAATTTGGTCAAAGTTTCAAAAGTTTGACTTGGGACAACTCTAGAAATTGACTCTTTCGTGGACGGAGGGAGTATGAACATCTTAATTTTATTGGGGACTTTAAGCTGTCATATTTTAAGCCAATTATGCATCATCACCTCTGTCAGCACCTCTAGTTGTCACAACAAGTTTATAGACCATTTTTACTAAACATAATCAAATAGCATCAAAATGCCATGCTGGTCGATCTTCCATATGCTCATCAATTGGAATCCAGAGTATTTCTTTTGCATCTTACGACCATAAGAAATCATTAACAAGTTGCTCATCCCATTCACATGTCACTGGGTTAATAAGTTCATTCACTCTTGTCAATAACGAAGCTATACATAATCCAATGGGTATGAAATGTTTACTACAGTTCAATTATACAATAATTAGCTGACCATAAAAATTCCATCACAATTGGGCTATAGAAACTACAGATATGACTTATTCCAATTAACTACAGAAAATCATAGATCTAAAGTTACAACAAAAACTTTGTATTAGAACATATTATATATTCACTTTGTAGATCTACTAACGTGGACTCTATCAAATTTGTTTTTTTATTAAATGTTTTTTCTATGATTTACTATGTTTTTTAAAGATTCAGTCAAAATAAATAGAAAAGAAAACAAGAAATCCATCTTTAAAATCGAACAGTTTTAAAAGTTAAGAGAGATATTTTGTCTGGCTTTGAAGTTTAGAGAGGAAAATCGGACTTTCGTGAAAGTTGAGAGAGGTAAATTGGATTTTTTAAGGCCTTGTTTAGTTTCAAAAAAATTTGCAAAAAGTTTCAGAAAATATTACTATTCCTATTTTAAGGCCTTGTTTAGGGTTTAGGGTTTACAAACGAAAATATTACTATTCCTATTTTGCAAAAGTTTTTGGAAGTAAACAAGGCCTAATCCAAATACGGGGAAGAAAAGTGGTCGCCCATTATCATCTCATCTGTAGAAACCAAGCCCAAGCTTAACTAATGTCAATTGGGCCCAAGTCGTAGGAAGAGGGCTTAAGCCATCCTTACCTGTGTTTCGTGGTTCTTCCGTGCCCCCGCGTGCCCTTTCCCTCTTCCTCTCTCTACTTGCGACGACTGGGCGACCGCCGCCGCCGCCGCCGCCCTACGACAGGTGCTCAGGTCTTCTTCGGGGCCTTCGCCGGTGATAAGCACCCAACAAGTACGCCTACCCCTTCTCTTCCCTTCCTTATGTGGTTCTGTGCCAAACCGAGGACCCAAACTCTAACTTAAGCCATTTGCATTCGGATCTGTTCTATACATGTACTCCGTAGTATTATGCCTAGTAGCTCCGATTTTTCTTTTTGCAAAAATTATCGGGTGCACATGTGGACACCCATGTCTTTTATTGGCCTCCGCTCGGCTGTGATTGCTGCAGCAGCCGTAGGCAGAGGTCACAGTAAAACACTGTATCAAAGGCTTACGACTCCAGCAGCCGCAGCTGCAGCAACGGGCAACGGGTAGCGATCAGGCTTAGGGCATTTGAATTCTGTTTTGTTGATTAATCAGGCTAGAATTGGATACTTAGCTAAGTTGATAGATGAGGGGTGTTTAGTAATTTCTAAGATGACGTGTGAGCTAAGCACCCAGTTAGTTAGCTACAGCGTTTTTGGCTACTGTTTGCAACACAACAAGAACATTATAGGCACATAGAGATGAAAGTTGAGATGATGAATTCCAGCTTGTGGATTTGATTTATTACTTGTTGCTTGCTAGTTGTTTTGTTACCAGTTCAGCTGTTTAGGCTTAATGGTAGATGATATAATGTTTCGACCTATCCATTGAAACAGTGCCTTGATGCCTGATTTATCTGCTCCATAATACACACATTTATGACTCGCAATGGTTCTATCATAGTTCCATATATTGTGTTATAATTCTGTGAACCTGTAACTTTTTGTTTTTCTTGCTTGTTAATTGTTATTGTCTGCTTGTTTATTCAACTAAATTTTGCCCATATTTTAAATAATAAACTTTATTTGCACGGGTTGGCTATTTTGGCTGGAAGTTGTTACTGATTTCTTTTCTTTTCTACAGATCATTTTATCCGATACAAGCATTGAAGAGAGTAATATTGCAAGCATGTCTTCACATATCGTGGACTCGTCTCAGGATGAGGTAGTGACCTTTCCTGATCTATACACCAAACCCACTTGGTAGTTGCTGCTGCACATGTAACACACGTCTTCATTTTCTTTGTTGATAGGTGAAGAAATGGGCAAAATTTTGCAGCGATTTTACTGCGAGTGATGGAAAACAGCATGCATTGCTTGATAATCTGAATAAGGATTTGTCCCAGAAGTCTGTAATACTGGGTGATGGTTTAAAACTATCGGCTGCTGATAATGATGTGTTTGCAACTGTTCATCCTTTTGTGGTATGATGATGTAACTTTATCATTTTTTTTTGCAGAACATCAAATCTGCCATTCTTTTGCTCTCTCTCTCTCTCTCTCTCTCTCTTGTATTTTAGACCAAAGACCTCGGTCCATCTTTACTGAAAGCTTAATAAGTACTAATTCAGTAATTCTATGTTCTTATAGGCATTTTATAAATTGGTAGAAGTAATTTTAGTGAAAACTGTGGCTAATGCATTTTTGCATACAAATTACAAAAAGTCTTACCACACACATTCCAAAGTGATGAAAACATCTACTTTTGTAACTGGGTGAGTATTAGTCCTATTTGTTCTAAGTGGGGTTTATAAGCTTTTGTTTGAAATGTTTTGTGTTTTGATGTGTACTATTTTCCTTCTCTGTTCTTGCATCTTATGTTATAAACAAATGTTGCAAATTTGTTAAACTTGTAGTTTCCTTGCTTGTTTCAGATTCGTGTTAGTGACAGCGAGTTGCAGAAATATACACATGTATTGCGGTGGATGGACTACATTCAGGTCTAAGATGAACCTTTCTTTTTTATTCATACTGAACCATACTATCTGTTGCCCATATGAAATATGTGCTCATCAGTAGAACGAAAGGATCGAATGAATATAAATCTTCTTGTCATGGTTCCATGTGTAGCCTTTAGAATTTCTTTTCAACTCAAGAGTTGAAAACAAGGTCCACATTAACTCTTCGTGTCCCCGGACTGTTCACTGCTGACTATTCTATGATATTATTAATTTTTCATTTCAGAGATGCTTCCTCTCACTTCTGGATTCCTCCCAACAATATTTGAAGCCAAAATTAGCCATTGTAATACATTGAAAGTGCAAAAGTACAGTGTTGTCTGCCATGATAATATTCAAAATCTACAAAATTTGTAGATTATTTCTATTAATATGCCAGCGATTTTGTACTGACAGAAGTCTCTTGTTGTTGCTTTTTTTAACAAAAGCTACTATTTGTAATTAAAAGGATTCTCATTGATGCCATCTTTCATTTTCCTCTCTTGGAGCATTCACTATTGTTTCTCACGTCAATCTTGCTATCTGATGCAGAACACTGTTGGTTCTGGTACAACTTTGCAAAAGATAAATGTGGTCAAGTCTGTCTTTGATCCACCTTCTGTAAGTAACTTGTTGGGGGTGTGCTGGAAATCTTTTATTCTTTTGTCATACTTATACTACTGAATTCCTTTATTTTACTTTTACCTAATTTCAAGTTGAACTGGAAATTATGGAAACTCAACTTTTTTTTCCTTGAATATGCTGAGAGCTGTGTATCATTGCATTGAGGGAGGTTTTAGAAATATAACCCATCCACACTTAGTTGACATGCGTGCCACTACAACCCTAGGAATCAGAACTCTGTTTACATGTTGCTTCTGTTTAGTGTTTAAAATTTATGTATGTGTCTTCCTGCTTTGTTTGTTAAATTTGTACCTTCTCATTCTGCATTTGGTACAAAATTGCTTCAGTGCTATTATGGCACTAGTAAAATATCCTCTGACATGTATGTATTGGTCATCTTCAGAACATTTGTCGGAAAAAGGTTGTATTAAGATATTTGAAGTAATTGTACCTTTCTTTTTTCTGTTTGGCAGCATCCAAAGAAAGCTGATAAAGGAGATGCTGAATCAAGTTCGAAGAAAGCCATTTCCGGACAGAAGACTGCTGACAAGTCAAATGGAAGTGCTGACTCAAAGAAACCTGCAGGGGAGGTAGTTTGTTTTGCCATCAAGCAAATTCTTGATACTTTTCACACTTATCAGCACTTCTGGGTCAGTAGTTGGAGATATTTACTGGATCATGCTGGCCTCAGTATTTCATATTAAGTTACATGTGCACTGTATCACAAAGTTTGATGGGCTGTAAATTTGCTACTCTTATTATTTTTTACTAGTTTATGACACGTTTGGTCACTTTACAGTTTTTTGATAGCATTGCTGATTTCATGTTCAAACACCATTTATTCTGAGTGACTACTGTCTTGTACAAGTTGCCCTTTTTTTATAAGCCTGTGGTTTCCTTTCTTTGTTGACTTTAGACTAAGCCTCCTGAAAATAAGGAGAATCCTACTGCTGCGGGGAACAACAAAACCTCTGGAGAGAAAAAGAAAGATAAAGAGAAGTCAGCAGGAAAAACAGCAGAGAAAGCTCCAGAGAAAGTTGCAGACAAGGAATCAGAGTGCAATATCAGTATCCTGAATATACAGGTTGGCCTTATCCGCAAAGCATGGAAGCACCCATCTGCTGACAGGTGCTTATTTTCACTCTTCGGCAACACTTAGAATTTCTCCCAGCACTTCTGTTGTAGTATTCAACCTAACATTTTGATTGATGACCGATCAGCCTTTTGGTTGAGGAGATAGATTTGGGAGATGGTAATGTGCGTCAAGTTGTTAGTGGTCTTGCGAAGTACTGCAGCCCAGATGATCTAACTGTGAGTAGTCAGCTGCAGGAAGGAACTCAAATTGTTTTCAACCATTTTTTATCTCTCTTAAATTGTTCAACTTATGCTGCTGTGTTTTGCTATAAACACCTGTCATTTTCCTCTTTCAGAATCGGCATGTTGTCTTGATCACGAATGTGAAGCCTGGGAAGCTGCGGGATGTTATGTCTGCTGGATTGGTACGTCATTTCTATTATAATTGCATTTGTGTAGCCCAGGAAAGCAAATTTGGTTGTTATTAGGATATTTGGTTTATCGAAATTTCCCAAAATACTACTCTGTCATTTGAAGTTACAAGGCATTTTACACATATAAACCAATAAAACATTCAGAATGACTACCCTACCTCATTCAGAATGACTACCCTACCTCATTATTATTATTATCTAAAAAGACTATTTAATGTATGGTTGTAAGCATGATGTAAGGAAGGAAGAAATGCATTTTGCATTGGAATAAGATATTTCTTGTATTTTTTCCTTAACACACAAGAGAGCTGGTATCACTAAATTAAGAAGGTAGTCTTCTAAGAAGACTCAAACAAAGCCCCATTAGGTTATGGTTTTACATTAATGATTAGCTGGTAGAAATACCCCTTGTGAACATAATATATGCCTTAATAATTTCTATTGGCGGGAGTACCATGGTGGACTACAAGCTTCAAACAAGTCTTACTGTTGCCTAACACTAGAAATAGGTAACTTAATGGTGCAGCATTTTTCACTAAAGAAAGTTTAATAAAGTAATAAAGAGCTCTATAAATGTCTATTTCTAATTTGAAATGTTTATCATTTAGTAAAGTTTCTGAAGTAGAACACTAAGTGAGTCAATTATATCTCTTCTGTTATATGGTTCCACGGTATCTTGGTATCTTGTTATCTTGTCAGTAGAGTAGTTCCATTGAACTGAAGTTTCTTAACTCCTGGTCCAAACTGTAAGTGCACTTCTGTTATTGGGAGATCTTTATTGAGATGTTCGTTTTGGCATCAACCGTCTCCCAGGTCTTGTGTGCTTCAACTGAAGATCATACTGCTGTGGAGCCTTTGATTCCTCCCGAAGGAGCCAAGATTGGAGAACGCATTTCATTTGCTGGGTTAGTATATAATCTATTTAAAGGCTCATTTGTGCAGTTAGCATTTATATTCTTTTAGCTGTCCTGATTTATACTCATGAATATGTTAGTCAAGCTGTAAGAACTTAGTTTCTCATAAGAACAATGTTTATTGAACCTACAAGTGTCATCTGAATGAACTCATGCATGAGTTTTCTTCTGCCATATTTGGAATCGAATATTGCAAGTCAGCTTGATTCACATTTTGTTTGGGCTCATGGTATCTTGTAGAATAAAGATCGTGCATGCTTGTGTTCACTTCTGAAATAAAGGGTTGATTGCTCTTTTCAATTTTATTTGAGTTGTCTTGGGCTATAATTTGTGTTGCCCTGCATTTTAACAACAATCTTGTTTACCAGTTATGTTCTGGTTGTTTTTTATTAAATTGTTATTCGTGTGTAGGTTTGATGGGAAGCCTGAAGATGTTCTAAATCCAAAGAAAAAGCAGCTGGACAAGATTACTCCGGTACATTTCTATGACCAATTTGATATGATGTAACATCATCGCCATTGGATGTTGTTGGCTGAACATAACATACTCAGTTATCAGATCCTGACAATTCAAATAGTTTGTTTTTATTTGATGAATGATGTCACTTATTCCTATATATACTGTGCAAAGTTTACCAGTATGGCGCTAACCTCATTGTTTATGCATCCAGCATCTTCGTACTGATGAGAATGGAATTGCAACATTCAAAGGTGTACCCTTTACTACATCAGCTGGCCCATGTAGATCTTCGATTCGCAACGGAAATGTTAAGTGAGCAGCTCATTAGACATGGTTGCATAGATTGACGTCAAACTCATGTAGGGTGTCTGTACCATTTTGTCATACATCATGTTTGGTGTTGCTAAATTTGAACAGAGTCACACTATCTATAAGCAATTTTCTACTAATGGTTGGGCCCAAAGTTTTTTTGAGTATACTATCACACACAAATCAAATATCCGTGAGTTACACAGGTGCGGTTCTGTGTTGGGAAGATATCTGGGACCGCAAATTTTCTTACCACTTGTGACAATTAACCAAAGATACTTTGGTTGGCGTATGAGGAGTTAGTTACAGGTGGCTTTCAGAAAAAACTAGAAGTCTAGAACCAATACCTTGCTTGGTTGGAGAATTTTGCATGAGACAGCATCAATGCCTTTCTTATGATCCGGCTTCCCTGTATCAAATGTTGCATCGTAATTGCCAGAAGCAATGTGTGCTTGGAATCTGTTTCTTTGCTGCACGGGCACGGTCGTGGCACATGGCATCACCCCGAGAAGTTATGAAGAACGTGATGTTTCTGTTCAAGGACAAGGAAAACTTCTCAATGTCTCTTCTTTGAAAACCCACATTATACCTTTTTTTTTAAACCAAAAGTCACAAATGTAACACGGAGTATACGACTGTCATCTTTAGTTTCTCCAGCTTGGTTGTGATCCTTACCAACGGTTATTGAACTGCATTGCAATAGCTTACCGTACATTTTGATTTTTTTGATGAGGCTGGACGTTGGTGCGGTCGGTGTAGAGTGTAGACATGTGGTCGCTCGCCATGTCCAAGCAACCAGAGATCAGCACATGCCGCTTTTTAAGGATCTATATGCTTACCATCTTCTTAGGCTCTATTTGATAAACTTCTCCAGCAGCTTTAGAAGCCATTTAAAGCTGTTTTCTACCAAACGAAGTAAAATAAAACAGCTTCACTTATAAAACCTCTAAAAACATGCTATCACAGGGCTTTAAGGTAGGAAGGAGAAAAAAAGTGGTTTCTTCCAGCTTCACGTCATCATTTCACGTCATCATACATGGTGTTATGTGAGCATATTTTAAAAAACTCTACAAGCTGTTTTACCAAAAGATTTACTAAAATAGCTCTATCTCCACTAATAGAAGTGTTCATAGAGTTGAAGCCTCCCAAAACAGGTGAAGTGGAGCCATGCGAAATGAAAACTTATTACTAGTGGTGTAAGCAGGTAGCATTCTCCCATCCTGTTGCATGCCACCACTTGGATATAAGTATTGTTTCACGAACAGTGCTGCTTTAACTCGACAAGCTGCATTTTGCTGTATTTAATATCTATACATACCATGCTAGTCTAGAGCTATCTGTATTGTTTATCCTTATAAAATATGATAAAATCGAAGGTAGAAGAAAGATATATAAAGATTATTGATTTTGATTTTCAATCAGAAAAAAATATATAAACATAGAGGCATGAGTAATAGAAATTTTTGTTGTGAGTTTACCTTTTTATGAGGAGTTGGTTTATCATTTTTCTCTTTTTTATTGAATACAATATTTATAAGCTAGTTGTACCACTCCCTTTTTTTTGTAGCTGTCCTAATGTGCGTTTTGTTCTAAATTCTAATCACGTGTTTGCTCTCTAGCATCCTGTGGGATGGCACCTCAGCACGCTCGTGTGGGCCAGGCCACAATCTGCTAGCAGGGTCCACGTGAAAATTCAATGAAAATCCCACAGAAATATAAGCTGAAAAGGGCGGTACTCCTGCTAGTACGTTACAATTACGTACGTACATTGCATACATTTACAAAAAAGAGCAGTATAGTTCATTCAAAAAAAAAGAAAAAAGCAGTATAGGTTTGCCCGGAGCTGCGGGTTGGCAGAAAACCATCCCAACATTGTGTGTGCGGAGATGCGCGAGGAGGCGAACGGTAGACTACCAGACTCCAAAATCTGCTGAAAGGAGAAGCGGAGAGGATCGCAACAGCCAACAGATCCTCGTCCTCGCAAAAGCGCAGCGATAGCCGAGCCCCCACGCAACAAACCACCCGCTTCTGGGCCGCCTCCGCCTCCGCCCGTTCACAGCCTCACACCGACGACCCACCAAAACTGGCCAAAAGCCCCCAAGAAACCCCACAAAACTCTCACCCCGTTTTCCCCCACCCGGCCAGCCTCTCCCCCTTGGAGCCGTCCGCCCGCGGCCCGCCTCTCCGCCGTCTCGTCGCTCCCCACCCCGCCACTCGCGAAGCTCGCCACCCCCCCTCCCGTCTCCTCCCATCCCGAGGCGCAATCCCGATGGCCGCCTCTCTCCTCCACGCCGCCACCGCCTCGCTCCAGAGCCCCACCCAGCCCGCCCGCGCGGGCGCGGGCGCCGCCGCCTTTCACCCCCTCGCGTCCGCCCCGTCCCTACGCCTCGCGCGCTCCTCGTTCTCGTCCAGTCGCCGCCTCGAGGTCTCGCTCCCGGCGGTCTCGCCCGGTCACCGTTTCGCGGGGAGGGGAGGAGCACCCCGCGACCGCCGCGTCGTCGCCGCCCTAGCGGGGGAGCAAACCGTGAGTCAACCCTCTCTCTCCGAGATCCTTGCGTCTGTTGCCGTTTCTGGCGGCGAGATTCTCGTCTTCTCAGGCGTGTTTTTTTTTTTTGGTTTCTCCCCAACTGATTCTTCGCAGCCTCTCCTGTTTTTCTCTGTATATCCTGCCACAATCATTTCGGCAAAAAAATGTCGATTCTGGCGCTTCATTTCGCTTTCCTGAATGTAATTCGTGTAGACTATCTGTCATACGGTGATGCTGATTTCGATTACTGGGTTCCTCGCGATGTTTTGTTGGCTTTGTTACGGTAAATTTCATGATTTAGTCGCTAAATGCTGGTCTTAAATTATCCACATCCTGGCGCTGGATCCAGGAGGGTTCAGAGGTGGGCGATGGCAAGGATAACAGCAACGGGGAGATAAAGCCCGAGGAGGCTCAGGAAGCATGGAAGGTAATGCTGGAGCAGTTCAAGGCTGAGGCCCTGCGGATGCAAGCACTGTCAATGCAGGCGTATGATGTCTACTCCAAGAGGACGAGGGAGGTTTTGCTGGAAGCCTCTGAGAAGCTGAAGATACAGGCAGACAAAGCTCAGAAGGACCTGAGCGTGATCGCTGCCGAGGTTAGTCAGGAGGGGCAGGAATATCTGACTATGGCAGCTCGGAACTCCCCAGACTCGATCAAGGATATCACAACGACGTTCAGGGCCCTTGGAAAATTGAACTGGCCATCAGAGTATGAGGATTATCATGTGGGCATTCCGTATGGTATGTCAATGTTTCTACATTGGTGAAATTTTCTATGCAAATTAATTTCATTCTCTCAAGGGTTGAGAAACTGTAATGCACCGAAAAGAATGTTTTCACTAGACCATGTGATGTATTGTATTGTCAATTAGCTGTTGACATAATTTCATGCTGACTCGAAGGGTTAAAGTTATTCTTGCACTTGCATCGTCTTCTGTAGGTACCTTTCTTACCGTAGGGGGTTTCTTCAACTTCATGTTGACTGGAAGTTCCTCTGCTCTCCGTTTTGGTATTGTTCTTGGCCTTGCATTGTTGGCTCTGGGAATCTCAAGTTTGAGATCACAAAGACAAGGCGGTCGTCGGCCTCGTCTTCTGGTGAAAGGGCAAGCTGGTTAGTTCATTTCAATCCATCATCCTTGCCTTGCTTTAATCCATCTGTTCTTTTCATTACTTAAGAACCTTTGGAGAGCATAGATGTGGGCTTCTGGCTTTGAACTTGTGCTGACATGCGTGCTGTGTATGCTTGTTTGACACAGTTTTAAGATTCATAGGTAACATAAATATGATATAGTATATAGAAGACAAAATAGAAGGATTATTAGTGAGTATCAAATCCAGAAGGTTACCTTCCACAATACTACTTGTTCTGTAAAGTTTTCTTGCTTCTCTATAGAGTACTAGAGTTGATTGTTCTTTTCAAGAAGTTTTGTTATATGCAGCAACAATGCTCCTTTCGTGGTCAAATCTTAGTGTTTCTTCCTAAATTCTTGCGCTGTTAGTGCAAGTTCCAAATCCATTGTTTTGGCAGCCATTTGTACTGACGTCATATATGTCTACTGTTCCATTATGCATACTGATCAGATTTCTCATAACTTTTATAAAGTAAAGCCAGTGGCTGCTTGCAGTCATGAGTTGTTCATATGGCTACAACATAGGATTGGACTTCCATTTATCCAACTACAAAAGTTATCCAGGGTAATTTCTATAAGGTTTTGTATCATCTGCATCTCAAATGGTGTACCTTATGATGAATTTGGTTAATTGATACTGTAAAGAAAACAGGTATAAATTACCTTGACAAAATTTAAATTGTACCTTCAGACTTCCTGTCCAAGTTGGGCTTAAGAATTGTTCTTGTTCTTTATCCAAAATTGTCCTAAAATTCCTGCATTTGGTAGCCATCCTTAGTATTTTGGTTTGGACTGGATTAGAGTGTATCCTGCTACAGTAACTCCAGCATGTTCCGTCGTTTTTTCTCCATTTCATTTCATTTCATTATAGAAAACATTTGAACACGTTGGGTTTATTTATGAGACTGGATGTCACGATACAAAATTATTGGTCAGGTACATAACATCTAGGCTTTCTGTTTTTTTTTTTCAATAATCAAACTGGTAAGTGCTATGATGGTTTATACTTATAAGCAATGCTTGATTTATCACACATTTAGTTACCATCTTGAGAGTACAGATTTGATTACTAAATTATCATTTGTGTTCTGATAAGTTATACTAACATTGTAAGGGTTTAAATAGCTATTTCTTGATGTGTTTCACTTGTTTCATGCAGCAATAGCTAGTGTCATCTTCTTCAGGGAGTTTTCAGTACTTCTCCAGGTAAACTTTCTAGCAGTGACATTAAGTATTAAATTTATGATGTTCAGAATTTAATTTGACCCATCTTTCCACCCTATAGAATGGCTGGTTCCCAAAAATCTTCATGGTTCTTCTCAGGTTAGTACACATTTGACCTATTAAATTGCTTTCATTATTCTCATTCTACACCCAAAGAAACATGCAGCGTTTTGTGATGATATGACATGGGCTTATCACATGTCTATGTGCCTGAACCTGCAAGGTGTGTTGCCTGCAAGGCCCACAAAAGGTTTTGTGTTTCTTAGTTTTTGCGACTAGAAGGTTGCACTATTCATTGTAAAACCGTACAGGACTTTCTTTTGATGGATGTAAAATCTTTCCTATTCTTTTTATTTCAACTTTACTGTGATCTTCTGATAGATCATCTCTCAGTTATACTGGCGATCTTTGATCCTTCCAAAACCATATCACCTATAACTGGTCCATTTGATCCAGCAATGTTCTGTCTCTGTACTCCCTGCCATGGTGCACTTATTAAAACTACTGCCCATTTTACATTTTACATCTGGAGAATATGACTAAGTCAGGGCTATTGTTTTCTGGTTTTGTGGGTTTTTCTGTTTATTAACCTCTGCGTCTGTTAGGTTCAGGCCTGGTTTCCTTATAAACTAGGCAAATTCTATTCTTCTTAGTTGAAATGCAGAGCTCCTGCCATCATGTTAAAAAAAAATATGACTAAGAAATTGATTTTACTTTGACCTGTAGGTACCTTTTTTTTCCCATACTGTATCCCACGAACTTTCCTGCTAGACATCCAGTTGACATTTTGTACTTGTATATACCTTATCCACCCATAAGGCCAAAACATGTGTGATATTTCTTTTAAGAAATCGATACATATGATACGTTGTTTAAAACTTTAGAGAAATGCCCTCGATAACCATAGTTGGTCATATATTACTGTTCATCGACCTAAACATCTTGTAGCTTAACTTGAACACTAAAGTTCAAATCCCTTAGGAGTTTGGTAGAGCTCCCCTTCCTGATTCTTGAGCTCAACTTCTTGATTCTCTGATGGAGTGTTTCTGGTGGGGGAGCAGGTGAGGATTAATTTTGAAGTGATTCTAGTGGTGATTGAATGGGGACCAGTGGGAAATGGCGCAGAGTTGTTTTTTTAGCTGCCAGCTCATAGTGTATATGGAGAAAGTGATTCTCGTCGACTCCCCACCAAAATCCAATTGCATTTGGTAGGGATCCACAGAATCTGCTCCGAAGAAGCTGGGAGCGGAACTCTGCCAATCTGGCCCTTACCTTTCAATGCTTAAGCTTTTTATGTCTTGTATATAGCAACTACTGCCATTTTTATTTTTATTTTTATTTTTTTGGTCTGAGAAAAAGAAAGATATTTTGTTGTGTATTGTATGAGGCTAATTCAGTAATTCTTAATTCTGCTGCAGTGGAGTGGTAGCAGGCTTTTACTTCTATCGCATTGCAACTGGTAGCCCCAAAGATCTGAGGAGCAAGAGTGATTCAGCGAACTAATGGTAACCTTATATAATCTCGGTTTTATGTGCTTTCCCATGTGCATCGCACAAACAGATAATAGGATCATTACATGACCAGCAGTTTAAACCATGTACCATGCAGCACTGGGACGAATCAGATGATCACTGGAACGTAGACCCAGAAGACTATGGCCTGTTGCTTTCGATTTCCTTCATCAGCCGTCAATTCAGGCAAAGTTCAGTTCTAGCGTCTAAGGTGTCTGCATGATGACACATGGATTCAGACTCTGCCCTCGTCCCGTACCCCTTTGTTCCTTTATTCATGTAATATAGATGATGATAGGCTTGAGCAACATCAATAAACGACTTTCAAAGGTCATGTAGTTAGCTGTTCAGTTTGTCTGTTGTTTATTTTTCATGGGGACAGTTAAATGATGCGTTCAATGTTTAGCGAAGTGGGCGAAAACAATCAGTGTTATTACTCTGTAGCTTCCATTTTGCTCTCGATTATTCAAGGCGGACGATAAGTTGATAACAATTAGGTGAGGTTGATCCCTAGTCGTATGCAGTTTTGCTCTATTACACTCAATCTAGTCGTATGCAGTTTAAGTTTTGCATGTTCTTTCTGAAATATACAGTTCAATCCGTGTTCTACAAACGTCCGCTAATGATATAGGAGTCTATTTTTCTCGAAAAAGCCACGTCACTAATATTGACTTGTTCATGGTAGAGAACTTAACATTTGGATCATGGCGGAACTTTGCACTGCACAAATATGCCCAGGAGAGTTTTGCAGAGAGTTTTGGTTAGCTTGTCAAAGATACGTCAGGTATCCCTCATTAAAAAAATGAAAAAAAAACCGATGCGACAGGTCTGCGTCCAAATTCGAAGCGTTTTGGTTTTCACATGATGCCGGTCTTACCGGAAGCAGTGCTGACTGTTGACTGCCACTTGCTCATGTACACGTCACTTTGTTCCTTTGCTCCGCTCCATTTTCTAATGGCGAAAGTAGAAGTTCTTTTATAAAAATATAAAAACACTTGGCCCTTTTTATTCTCTGAAATTTGGTTTATACTAATGCTTATGCTAATTTGTTATAAAAAAATTATTTATTTACTGAAAACAGTTAAAGTAGCGTTGAACGGGCGAACAATATCATTTCTCTTTTTGAGAACGTAATATCTTTTTTTTTTAAAAAAATCTGAACCCTCTGCCTGAAACAAGATACTGTTACTAGTGTGCTCTACGGCAACCATCTGATGAGCGAGCCTGTGACCCTCGTAGGTTGTCACTCATTACTGCTCGGTCGGACTGACTGTTCTCACGTACGGAGTACACGTACTACAGCGACGGCGACAACACATGTCCAGTCCAGATCTACCGCTGGTCTGCTGCTGCTATTCTAAAAATAATCTACTACTGAAACGTAGCGATGTCATGGAGGAGGAGCCCGCCGAAGTCGGAGCTGTCTTGGAGGACGGATTCCCATCCGAAGCAGCCGTCCAGGAACTCCATCACCGGATCAGGAGCAGCCGTGTCGTGCCACTCGTGCAGCGCCTCGAAGTCGAACCCGACCTCGGACGACGCCGACGGCGACCACCCTCCCTGCGACATGGAGGCCGCCGGCGAGCCTCCGTTGTTGTTGGCATCCGCGGACCCCCAGGAGTTGGAGCCGAAGTCGACGACGGCGGGCGCCGCTCCCAGCTGCTGCCACGCGGTGGCCGCGCCCTTGCACGTGTGGTCCCCGTAGTAGGCGATCTCGTACGCCGCCGGCTGGTCCTGCGTCTGCTGCACCCGCCGGGTCGCGTTGCATCCCTGGTCCTTGTGCGCGCAGCGGTAGTAGAGCCTGCAGAAGGCCCACGGGGAATAAGATCAGCACGCGTCGGTCGGTCAGTCGATCGCCACCAGGGAACGGAACGGAGTTGAGCTGGTGATGAGCGCCTGAGCCTTGTGAAACTACTTGCCTCGGGTGCTTGTGTCCGTTGATGTCCTTCTGCCCGTACTTCCTCCAGATGAAGCCGTCCACCGTCGTGCCGCTGGTCACCTCCCTGGTCGCCTCCGCGCCGCGCGCCCTGTGAAATTGAACGGCGAAGCAATACTCATCATCATCGTGCTGCTTTTTCAGTTGCCAGCAAGCAAATAAACAGAGAAGCCTGTTGTTGTGCGTGCAAGAGGGAGGGAGACGGCAACGGCAGCCCCACGCCACGCACCTTCTCTTGAGTGGCGGACCCGGAGGAGGAGGAGGAGGAGACCAGGTGGCGCCTCCCGTTGCTGCTGCGTCCTGGTGGTACTCGGCCGCCGCCGCCTTCCTCTTGCGCCCGTTGGTGGTGGCCCTGAGCGCGTCGATGACGCGGCCGCAGCAGCGGAGGATCTCGGCGGCGAGCTCCTGGTGCGGCGACGACGCCGCGGGGGACGAGGCCCGGAGCAGGTCCCTGAGGTGCGCCGCGGACTGCTGCCCCATGGTCATCAGCTCCAGCACCACGGCGGCCGGGGTGTCCAGCGTCATGGCTGCCGCTGCTCGATGCTAAGCTTTCTTGGATCGACCGATGCGTCTGCTAGAGTGCTGCTATGCTAGTCGTGCCTCACACTCTCGAGGGCTCGAGGGGCTTTGAGGCTCACAGCTCACTCGGTGTTGGTGTGTTGGTGTCCAGGTCCGTCTCTGTGGCCCGCGAGCTGAACCGCGGAGGGGCGGCGAGACGAGGGTATGTAGCAATACTGAGATGCAGAGGCAGTGAGCTCGCCGCACTCAATATTTATAGACGTCTCGTCTCGTCTCGTCTCGTCATCTGAGGATTCTGAGCAAGCCAAGTAATCCGAGTGAAGGAAGGGGAAGCCGCGAGGAAGCCGCAGGAAGCGGTCCACGCACGAGCGACGAGCCGAGTGGAGCGCTAGCCCGCTAGCCGCTACTGTATCTGTATGCGACAAGGCGGCAGACGCTCTCCGCTCCTGACGGACGTACTGCAGCTACACGTTGGCATCATCTGCCGAGCTAACAAACACTGAACATTAAACTATGAGAATAAGATGTATGCACTGATTAGATAGGTTACAGTCACCGATAAGCTACTCCGTATGCGTAATGACAATAATCTTATTTAGATATGCTCGCACGCGGGCCGGGTGACCCGGAGCCCGATCGTCGAATGGAACAGTACATACGTGGCCGTACATGGCGATGATGCCGTAGTGGTTAGCACCAAAACGTGTTGCGCCCTTGTTTATACCACAATTATACATACGTACGCACATGCCAGTACATAGGATATGCCTTGGGGGGGGGGGGGAGGAGGTCTTGTTTAGTTCGCGGAAAAACAATTAGATGTTATATTGAATATGTCGAAAAGATATCGAGACGAATTTATTAAACCTAATTAATCCACATTAATTAGTACATGTGGGTTACTAGCGTAATTATGGCTAATCATAGATTAGATTAAAAAGATTCATCTCGCGATTTACAACTAAACTATACAATTAGTTTTTTTCGTCTACATTTAATGTTTCATGCATATGTTTAAATATTTGATGGGATGGACGAAAAGTTACAGGGAACTAAACAGAGTGCTTGCTGCACGTCACATACTCGATCACATGGGTTCATTTTTGAGCTCAGTTCAGTGTGTATGTATTATCTCTCTCTCTCTCTCTCTCTCTCTCTCTCTCTCTCTCTCTCTCTCTCTCTCTCTCTCGTTATATCGCTATTAGTGCTTCATCAGTGTTCGTTCGTATCGCTCGAATATGATTTGATTAGGCGATATTGGCCCCCCATGTGCCGAACGCGTGGTCACCGGTTCCGCGGTCGCTGCCATATCCATATATATGGCATCGATACCGTCCGTGGCTTGATGATTATAACCCGATTCCGATCCGAGAGGAGCAGAAATAGAAAAGCCAAGTGCCCCACGTTCGAAGAGAAAAAAAAAAATTAAAGAAAGCGGCAAAGTGCCCCGGGGGGCCGGGCCGAGTAGCAGCTAGCGAGGTCAACATGCATGCACGGTTCCGATAATATAATCCGATCTACTAGCAACTCTCCTCTCTACCGAAGGTTCGGTGTGTCAACTGGTGAAACTCCGGTGATCCATCTCATCTCGATCGAGTTCAATGTACCTGCTGTGGTAGGCGAAAAGCCACACATATGTTTTATGTTTAGCCCTAAAAATATAAAAACCAGATTAAGCCAAAAAGAAGGGTTCAACCGTAGCCGTGTAGATATCCGGATATGAACACTGCATTTTCTAAAGCATAAGCAGCGCGGAAATTAATGATCATCTTTTTTAAGACAGGTTGCCGTTTGCACGACAGGATCGAAATTTATACTATATTAACGGCTGACTCGCCCGGGACGTGAGAACACTGAGAATCGTGATTACGGGGACTCTGATATATGTTTATTTGAGTAGCGTGATTAGTTTCCACAGTACAGGTGGGGTGTGACCGGTTATTAGGGCCACGCTTTCTCACTTGACTTCCCAACATGCATGCTCTTGTTGAGTGCTACTGCATGCTACTGCTTGACATTCTTATTCTATATATCTTTCGATCACGAAGAAAAAACATTCAGGACTGGACATCACGCAAGGTGTTACACAATTACGTCGATGCTGATGATCATACGATGTTTTTATATATATTCCTTAGTTATTTCATCTTTTTGGGCTCTACTAATTGAAAGAAGTAGATGCATGAGCAGGAGCCAAGGTGACATAAGAGGAGGTATATGTTTAACATAAGGTTCTATTACCCATACCCACTAAAGCCTGGTCATTACGGATGATATTATGATAGATCTGGTACACTGTTCGGCACACCCCCAAAACCAGACAATTACTCCCTGTATCCCGAAATAAACCACCTTTTGGAGTTATCTCAAATTATGCTATAAGTTTAACCAAATTTATAGAAAAAAATATCAATATTTATGATCTCAAACTAGCATCAGATACACCATGAAATATATTTTTATAATCTACTTACATGATGTCATAAATGTTGTTATTCTTTGTTGTAAAAAATAAAGTTGATCAAACACAATAGTTTGACTTAGGATGACTCTAAGTTGATTTGTTTTGGGACTACAGTGTCCTTGCAAATATCCTTTGTTTTGTTGATTTTTGAAAATATCAGCGTGTGGATTATTTAAATTTGAACTTGAGCTTGCTATAAACTATGACACCTAGCACGGTCTGTTTTTCTTCCATCGAGGCAATCCATTGACCTAGAGTTGTCGCGCTAGGTTTTCAATCCAACTTGCCCAGATGGTAAGACCAGCAGCTTATATTATAGAACGTTCCAATTGAATTCCTTGCATGTGAGACAAAACAGTTGTACCTGTAGTTAACTGCACGTACGCGTACATACAAAACTGCGCTCAAAACTCCTAATTATATTTGAACGTACGACTAGACAATCAAGGTCTAGGCAAGAAATTTGTTCGTCTATGTTCGTGTTCTGACCAAAATACAGGTCGGCAAGTTATAGACATACTCGTAACTATAAACAATCGGAGACGTACACCGACCTGGGAGAAATTCTGTCTTCCATTAGTGTGACGACTGACGACGACCAGGTGTGTTAGGAATTTCCACATAATTCCTCCAGGAAATGAAGCACGTACGGTTGCCGTCAGCTAGCTAGCTTAGGTTGCCGAGTCAAAGGCCCCAAGCTAAAGGCAGAATCAGAGCGCCTGCTGCTACTTGCATTTGCTCAGTGTTACGCGGTGATTTAGCGAGAGACCTCCAGTGAACTTGTAGTCATTGCATTAATTGGTTGTGCCTAAGGTCACTCACAATGCAAGACTCTATCACAGAGTCCAAGACACTTAATTACATATTATTTATGGTATTTTGCTGATGTAGCAGCATATTTATTGAAGAAAGAGGTAGAAAAAATAAAACTCCAAGTCTTATTTAGACTCTAAGTCCACATTGTTCGAGATAATAAATAACTTTAGACTCTATGATAGAGTCTGCATTGTGAGTGCCCTAATCAGCTCATTAGCTTTCATATCTTACACGCGAACGGCGCATCAGTCAGATCAGCCGGCCGGCAGAAAGTAGAAACTCACAATTTGCGGTTACTATTACTAAGAAAGCAAGCCAGCCACGCTGCTCATGTAAAGGGAAAAAGTATATCTCTACTATAATGGACCAATCAAAATTATACTACGTCCCCCAAGAAAAATATCCCCCGCTGAGAGCCTCTAACCATTGTGCACCCACTAAAATGTACATAATAAATTGTCTCTCTTAAAATCAAGGGCTATAAAACAATTCATCCTAGGCTTCAACCCAATCGTGCGGCCACAATCACTCCCCGGCTTCAACGCGAACGCCCTCCGCCCGGGCGCACTCGATCTAATCCCAGGCGCGACTCCTCTCCCCCACGCGGCTCCTCTCCCCACACGACTCCTCATCTCCCCTAGGCGCAACTCCTCTACTGCGACGTACGCCAAGACAGGAGGCCATTAGGACGGCAGCCGCCGGCCGCCGTGACACCAGAGCTGCCACCGTGGCCTGTACACAGGCTGCGCCATCGTCCTGTGTGAGTACGATCGAGGGATCACTAGATCTTGCAGTTGGAGGCAGCGGCTAGCGGGGATGAAACCCTAGAGCTTGAATTCCAGCGCACGGGTCGGGTCCTCCCCGTTCCCGCAGATGAGCCGGCAGCAGGAGCAGGAATTTCCAGCAGTGTAGGTAAAGGGTCTTCTCCTCCCCTCTCCATTGCCGTGTCATGCGATTTGATTCCGGCCGTTCACTTTTATTTCCAGTTCAGTCGCTATGCTCACTCAGGCGCCTATACCTTGAATATTCATACATATGTGGTTTCATTCACATTCCGGATAGTGCAGCTCTAGATATACCGGATCGACAAATCATCACTGACCTAAAATATCGTTGGCCATGTCCAGAACACCATTGCCGTCCAAGGTCCGGCTCACGTTCAGCAACACCTACATCCGCTCTGGTAAGCACACTCACGTTTAATTTTCCTTGCCAAGGAACAATTGATATTAAAAAACCTTTATTTAATATGGTTTATTATGCAATTCCTTTTGTAGTAGTACATGTGAACGGAAATTTGATTTGAGGATGCGCATGCATTGTTTAGATTTTTTTAGTTTCTGTTGTCCAGTCTGAAATAAAAAAATAGAAGCTATTCATTGTCAGTTAATGGATAGCTATTAGGTCATCACGGAGACATGGATCGGTTTAACACAAATTGAATTAATCACAGATTGCATTCTATGATTTGGAGATGCTAACATTATCCATGTTCTTTTTTATTTGCATAGACAGAGTTTTGTTGCTTTGTGGTGGGAGGGTGGGCTAACTATGAAATCCATCTTGAAATATCATGGCATCCATGCATCTGCGCAGAGCAATAGGTGTTAGTTTGTCTTCGCTTACTTGTGCTGTACATGGTGATCCACGTCTTGGCATGGTGGTGTAGGTCTGGCAGCTCCATCGAATTGACCTTCAACCAGATGGTGTTGACATTGACCAGCTCAAGGTACACCTATAGTATACGCCGTTAGCCCGTTACAGTTTGTCTATTAGGAACCATGCCATTATAAGTCTCTGGTTCCCTGAAATATGCCATTTCGTATGGTTTACGAGACCCTAGACCAACTGTATTCTCGTATTGCCTAGAATACCCCTCAATCTTTCTCAAATTCTATATGACTGACATGTGGGCCCCACTATCATCTTCTTCCTCCAGCGTAGTACTCTGCAATTCTCTATAATATGTTATGAGGACCAGATCTATTTTGAATCAGTTATTATCAATAAAAATTCCTGTTCAACGATGGTCCAATAACTATTTAACCATCGTACATTAGCAGCCCATATTTTACATTGATACTTCACTTTCAACCTTTTGGAGCATTAACCTGTTAGATACCCACAAGGTACAGCCTAATGTACAACATCTAGAAAAGTAGATTAGCAGAACTGAAATCAATGTTGTCTATTGTGTGTGTATTTTCTTGTACGGTGCTGATTTATGGAATTTGATTTCACCAACATGATGGTAAAACCACAAAATCTACTTTGAAACTATCACAGGAGATGGTAAGAAATTTTTTTCTTCATAAAAAGTGATGCATAGTCTGTTCAAAAGTGTTCCCAGCAATACTTATGAATTTGTTATTATTTAATATTATCATGCCTAAATGTTTATTGTGTTCCCCTCTGCTGAAGATTTCTCTACTACATGAGGGTTTGGGTATTGATGAGTTGACCAGTGAAGAATACTTTTTATTCAGTTTATTTATGTATCATGTCATCAGGAAATATACTAAACAACTTTTGCTTGGACTAGAATATTCGCATCGCAATGGAATCATGCATATAGGGATATAAAGACAAGAAAATTTCTCCTATTATACAAATCATGTCCACAAATGCATTCATGAAGCGGACTTGCCATCATGGTAGCAAACACCAGTCGTTTCCCCATGTTTATCTTGAAAATATGGCATGTTCTCTTGTTAGCTTCTTTGGCATGTCCCTAATAAACTACTAGGTTACTATTGACATGTCCCTTCTCTATCAATTAAATTTTTTGATATTCTCATGCTTGCTCAATAGATTTCCCTAAAAAATGGTCGAGCTTCTTGGAGCAAATTTTTCTGTATTTATGTGGCATTGCTCCATCCAACAGAGGTACCTCCACATTGCTTTTTTTTCATGTCCACTTCATATATGGTACATATGGAATTGATATGTGATATGTCGTGTTTTTCATTTTTGCACACCTTACTCCAAGAGAGGTTATAACTTATAAATGCCTGCAGACAATGGACGGTCATAGCTTGCCCTAATGAGACTTAGCAAATTTCAATATTGGCTTTACCAATCAACAATGGGTTCCTTTTGTTAAAAGCGTTGGTTATATTCCTATGTACCTCTTTAGCAGGTTCACGTAGACCAAATTAAATTATTGCTGAAATGGATAAGATACATTGCCCAGTGATATGATGTTGTTTCTCAGTTTCTGAATTACCAATTAAAAGAATAAAACTGAGAAATACAATTTGTGTCCTGACACATTTATGCTAGCTAGCTCCTAGGGCCAGACATGGAAATTGTATTACATTATCAGGGAACCGTTAATTGAAAATGACTTCTCAACTTTGATGTATAGTTTGCTGGATAATACATGGAGAGGATAATTTGATAAGCACCCTGTAAAGTTTTTGTAACGTTCTTTTGGTAACTATATCAAAATTAATCGATTGCTCCATCACTTTCTTTTGGTGTTTCTACCTAAAGTGAACTCCAAGTTATGGTTTTCAAAAGTAGGTTGATGGTGGAGGGTTCTTGAATAGTCGAACTATTCAATACTGAACTGATGAATTATTGATTCTCTCCTGACCATGTGATGCTCCTCTAACTATTACAGGTGAGGAAATCTAGGCTGCCACTTCATTGGAAGGCAACAACTAGAGTCACTGACTGGCCCTTCAGGTTAAGTAATCAAGGCTGGTGTCTCTCCTTTGGTATCCTGCTGCTAATTCTGCTTCTGCATTTACTTGATTGGTCTCTGTCTGCAAGAATGACTACACATGATTTGCTTGAATGCTTGTCTTGGTTTGCTTCAAGGGCGGCAAGACGAGGACAAGCTCGGCGATGGCGGCCTGGGACAACTCATGGCTTGCGGAGTTGGCATGGATCGGCGACGACCTCGGCATGGCGCGAGGTGGATGTCATGGCGTGGCGTGGCTACCTGCACCATCGATGGACCCAACAGTGGTTGCGGCTGGGAGTCTGGGCGTGCGAGACACTCACGCGAGTCACACCCTTAGGGAGTCGAGACAGAGAAGGTCCTGAGCAGATTGTAAATTAGATGGTTGAAGTGAGACAACTTTTATAATGCCTTGTTATGCAAATTTTCCGAATTATATACATGGTCATATACAAGCGCATGAAACTTACTTGAACTGTGTAAAAAATATAATTATTTTTTTATTTTTATGTGCATCTCTAAAATGAAACCGTAGCGTTAGCACGGGCACTATACTAGTATATATAGTTGTTTAATTTCCCTTTTTCATGCTAGGTCGTCTTCGCCCCCTTTGAATCGGTCCGGACGGAAGGCACTCCAAAAGGGTGCCAGGCCGCTCGATCAAGCCGACTCGATCGAACTGTAGCCAGAGTAATCAAGCTGCTGTGCGTGCTGCTGTTAATGGAGACATGCATGTGTGTCATGGAGGCAGACAGGCATATATCCCATGCGCGAGTGCAGATAGAACTGTGACTGTTTTAGTAACGCGGGATAAATATGTTCGTGTTCCGGCGAAAGCAAGCTAGGAGCTGAGGCCAATTGTTGATCATGAACAATAGTAGTAGCCGCAACAGCAACAGCAGCAGATGAAAGCTGTGCATGGACAGGACAGGGCTTGTTGCCCTGGATAGCCACGTACCAATATCTCCAACAGAAACAAAGGGAAAGGAAACTTCTACCCACGGCCATGATGCTGGCAGCAGCAGTACAGTGATTGGTGGTCAAATCATGCAGTGGCCAACAGGAAAACGTGTCGTCGCGATAATACTACAAAGCCGGGTGAGCCGATATTAGAGATCGGCCGAGTGACTGGTCCCAGTATCGTCACGGCTACGTACTCACCTTTTCGGTCGCACGTGTAGCACGATTGGGTGGGGTTCAACGACGGGCTGGGCGGGGTTCAGCGAATGATCCTGGGATTACGGATAGATCCGGGTTAATTAGATTAGATGACCAAGTGGTAAATTAATTCCCGATGACCGCGTTTTGACACAAGCACAACTGTGACTGTTGTCTTTTTTTTTTTACTAAATGGCCGATAGTAAACTCTTGCTCTAATAGTCGTAAACAAAACTGTTGCACAACCATTGTGACTCTGGTTGCCTTTTTTGTACCAAATGGCTGATAGTGAAATCTTTCTCTAATAGTTGTAAACAAAATTGTTGCACAACTTAACCATTCCTATCACGAATCGATGTGCTCTGTAGATTCACATCATATCCACCTTCTTTTGCAAGGTACAAAGCAAAATCATTCCTATCATTTCTTCAAAAAAAAAAATCATTCCTATCATGATCGATTAATGTGCTACATACAAATCTCTGTGGCTATATGCCCTTCGCCTCTCTCTCCTTTGTGTAGCAATTTTGTTAACCTTCGTCTCTCTCTCTCTCTCTCTCTCTCTCTCTCTCCTTGCTTTGTGCACCAATTTTGTTTATAACAGCCGGAGAAAGAGTTCACTATCGGCAATTTAGAACACAAGCCAACAATCAGTTAACAACAGTTGGGTATTACTACAATTGCCATGTGTCGAAACAAGATCATTAGAAATTACTTTATCCAGTTGATCATCTAGTCTAATGCCTAACTGGACTGACTATTTGATATAAAGACCGACCATGCACACATTAACCGTTAGCCAATCACAATTTCTCCGTTTACCCGTTGGCCATTGTTCTTGCCTTTTGGTATCCGTTGTTGCTAGTAGTCAACCTGTGAGGAACAAGGATGACGTTCAGTAGTATCCATGTATAGATACGGATACCAACGTATAGTACTTGAAGTTGTCAACATTCCTCGGAGGAAAAATGTAGTCGTCGTCGTTAAATGTCAACGCGAGCTGTGTACGTGCTGGTACATTGACCACAAATTTGTCCTTCTAAAATGTGGGAAAAAGACATCTTAATACTTAACTATGTACTATACTCCGTGTGCAGCACCACCGCATCAAGGAATTTGGTACTGGTATGACGTCTCATACACTACTACCAGCATAGATGCAGCTCACCAGCCGTTATACTATTTCTATTCTTTTAAAGACTATATGTGTTCTAGAAGCAACTAACAAAATTAGTTGTAAAGTTCTGTGGCTATATTTTATAGTAAAATTTGTGTGACATATAAATCCATGTTTTTAATTACAAATAAAATACATTAATTAGCACGAATATTATCCTAACTGGTATACAAAACATGCACTAATCAACATATTAGCAACTAATTATCAAAATTAATCTTGCCATCATAATTACTATATATAATATTACATAGTAATATTTCTTAATTTTTTACTATGACAGAGATTAACAAACATGGATGAGCTTGTCCATGGACCATCATCTCCCATCTAGGGATATCCATCAAAAAAATCACGCCCTTATTAAGTCAACCCCCTGCCCCCCTCGGTCTTGAGATTATAAGTAAATATATCTTCCTAGTACCTATCTTTTTTCCTCAAGTTATATCTCCTGATTATATAATTCTGTGTCCGGATAAAATAAATATGATGAGAACTGTTGGCTTTATGAAGAATATTCCTTTTATCTTCAATTTAGAGGATTAAGACATGAATGAAAAAAGTTAAAGATGATTTATAGTTTTTAAGCCAACATAAAGGTCAATAATTCTTTCAAACCAATATCAATGTCTAAAACTGGTATCCCAAAACATTTGTCGACAATAGGCGAACTACCCCCTATTCTAAGTCCCTGTTGGTATTTATTAACGTAAATAGAAAATTCCGCAAGCGCACAGATACAGTTATAGCTTTTACCTAGGAGTATTCTAGAATATCGTATTTATCCACAGGAAAGCAATGATTAAAGAGACTGATAATTCACTATCATATATCTACTAACTTAGTACACCAACTATACTAAAGTGTGGGTGAGTGGTAAATGATATGGGTTATGAATAAAGACACATATACATAGGAGAATTCCATGATAAAAGAGTAGTTTAACTAAATTGAGAGAATTACTGGAAAAGTTCAAGGTTCTTGTATACTTCTCTATTACTTTGGTTCTATATATGATAACTGAAGTATAGATAGATATAGCGATCACACAATAACACTTTGAGACATCAAAACGCTAGCCACGGAAAGAGATGAGGAAGGGCTAGGAAGCTCTGACTACGGTCCTACAATCATCAATCCGAACGTGGTGGACTACATCGGCCGTCAGGTTGTCACCACCTGGGGGCTACCACAACTATCCATAGGGTTGGGTGCAATCTTAGGTAACCTATAGGCTAGACAACATGTCTATACTATCGATTACTACTCTAATCATGTACGATAACTAGAGCACCTGATGCGAGCGAAGATCCCATGCAAAGGTATGATAACTATACTAAACATATATATGAAAGACATAAAAGTAAATAGAGAAGATAACTATATCAAAGAATAAGTCTTACAAAGATAAGATACAAAGAAATACCTGATCTCTGAAGACTTCTCGAGAACTTGGGCATAGCTCGACACTCCCTAACTCTCAACTAGATCTATTCTACTACATTGGAGAGTCTAGTCTTAATTCTCCCGATACTGATCTAAAGGAGAGGTTATCCTTTTATGGGACACCTCTTCAATTGATCCCCCTAAGATATGAATTATGGTTTCTGGGATGGATCCAAGGAGGGGGGCATGGGTCTTCTTATATAGTCTGGTGGGATAAACGTGAGCCATTGGGTCAAACCGACTTTGAGGTGCAGTGGAGATGCATCCTAGGAAGCGGTGGAGGAAGATTCTAGAAGCCGGAGGCGAACGAGCTCCATGGCAGGCTAGCCTGCATGGGGGTAGGGCCGGTCGGCCCTCCACCGAGGCCTTTTGGGCCCATCTTTGGTGGTTCGTCTTCTAGTGTCTTCTAGAGTCTTTCCACGTATATTTCACAAAATAATTCACTTGTTTCATTTGGCGAATAAGTCCTCCTTGATAACTTTCTGGAATAATCCTGTGAGAAACAGAGATTCACCAAAACTTGTGAAATTTATTAGTTTAAAACCTAAACCTTTGTTGGTGATCTCAATTGTGCTGTTATGCATGTTTACTTGACTGTAAAATGTTGATGCTAACTATCGTCAACAGTCCTGCCTCCACCTTTGCTTTTTAGTATATAAAAAATTGGTGTTTTTTACGGCTAGATCTAATTTAGCGTGCTTTATTCCACAATTGAATTGATGCTCAAGCAGAAAATATTGAATCAATTGATGTTATGTGAATATGTGATCATTCAACTTTTCTGGATATGTTTACAATCCGATATCAGTTCCTCAATTTTGAAAGATATATGCACAGGATAGGGTGATATTGAAACCAGAGCCATATATTCCTATTGGTGATGTTTCTATACTCATTAATTTTTATAGACACTATATATAAAAACTATGGTTCCAATGGATAGTTTCTATAGAATATTTTTATATCCAATCACATTCATTCTCTCTCTATTCTTAGCCAATCATATCACTTCATGTCTTGGATTTTGTGTAGACATGGTTTCTAACTTAGACCCAGTTTCTATGATTTTTACTCTCTTTCTTCAATAACTACATTGCCACGTCAGCAAAATGCTTAGTTGGCACTGCAATTAATGTCTATAGAAATCATGATGATTTCTGCATTGGGAGTGCTCTAAGAGGTCGTTTGGCGTGGCTTCTAGAGGCTCTGACTCTATCCTTACATTTATTGTTTAGCATTGTTTTAGAATTTAGCAAAAATATACTTCAGCTTTCAAAATCTACAAACAAATTGAGAAACGGAGGAGCCGCTGAAAGATGTGGCTTCACCCGTTCACCGGCTCTAAAAATAAAGTGACGCTAGGAGCTGCCGGAGTCCCAATAGAGCCACGCCAAACAATCTTATAAAACGACTTTGCGCTGTACGGTTCAGCCGAGTCCACAACTCCGCGTGAGCCGTGGAAGCGGAACGTGCCCCCTGTTGTTGGCTGTTTACCGCCACCAAACCACCACTCCAGCTCGTTCTGAGCTGTGCAGCTGCCACGAGACTTCTTCCCGCGCTTCCCGGCCTCCCAGTCCCAGGCCCTCTTCTTCTTCTATATAAAAGCTGGAAGAACGCCTCTTCCTCTACTTCTGCCCAACGGCCCAACCCCTCCACCAAAACTGCCATAGCCTACCTTTGCCAAGCTTGCTTTTTCTACTCCGAGATCGGATTATTCCTTACCAACAAACAAAACTAACACGGATAACTCGCACAGTCCGGCTTCTGCTGCTAGCTGCTGCACAACGGACTCTCACAGCTAGCTAGCCCGGCGGCCGGCCGGCTCTCGCAGCCATGCAGACGCAGTCCCGCCTCGGCGGCAGCGGCAGCAGCAGCTCGGCGTCGGAGGACGAGCACGAGGCGGTGATCCGCGAGCTGACGCGGGGCCACGAGCTGACGGCGCAGCTGCGGGCGGAGGCCCTGCGCGCGCTGCGCGGGCAGGGCCAGGCCGAGGCCACCGCCGCATTCATCCTGCAGGAGGTGTCCCGCGCCTTCACCGTCTGCCTCTCCATCATGAGCTCGCCCGCCCGCGCCCCGCCGTCGACGTCCCAACCTCCGCCGCCGACGATGGAAATAATGGCGCCCGCCCTGCTGGCGCCGCCGCGCCGGAGCCGGGACGACAGCATGCCAAGAGAGTGAGTTGTCCGCTGCCCCGCCCCTGCCTGCGCAACAGACAAATGCACCAGACCAGCAGCTCCCCACCGGTGGGCGCGATGCTTAATTTGTTCTAACAAATTATTGCACGCTGATCTAATTTGTCGCTGTTGTTCGCGCGTGCATTTGGCTGGGCACAGGCAAAGGAGGACATCCTCGCCGCACTGCGATGGGTACCAGTGGAGGAAGTACGGCCAGAAGAGGATCACCAAGACGCAGTTCCCGAGGTCCATAATATCCTCTTCCTACTGTACTTGGCATAGTAGCTTAATACCAAAAATAAGAAATTAACTACTATATATATATATATATATATATATATATATATATATATATATATATATATATATAACTCCTGAAATATAATAGATGCATTTTAAGTTGCTTTAAGTCAAGCTATCTTAATTTTAACTAAATTTGTAGAGAAGAAAATTATCAATATCTACCATATCAAAGAAGTCAATACATTTCATAATGTATCTAGTGAAGCTTATTTGATGTAGTAAAATATATCCTTTTATAAATTAGAACAAAATTAGGATGATTTGACTTAGTATAACGGAAAATCTACTGTATTTCACAATGGAGGTAGTATATATCTGTGACCGTTCTACTCGTGGAGTGCATATATATATGCTAGTATACCAACCTAGTGTAACCCTGCATAAGCCTAAAAATAACCCTACTCCTCCAACAATTCAGCACGGCCGCTATACAAGAAAAGGGTAAGTTTGCTCTGTTTCTGCAATAAGGGTAAGATTAGCTAGTGAGCGTCACGCATCTAGAGGTAGGCAGCGTGCTAGCAACGGTGTTCCTCTCTGAATGGACGGGGGAATGGGATTGGATGTGGATGTGGTCGTGGAAAGCGACGCGTACGTGGCACCGGGGACGCAAGAGACAAGCGTAAAAAGCCGCTTGATCAATCGAGTTGACACGCACACCACCCCGGCCGTGTGTGTGTGTTCGCCTTTAAAGATTCTTGAGCGGCCAGCAGAACGAATCGCCCACACATTTGAAAACCATTCTAATAAAAAGTTTGATTAGGCCTCTAGCCCCTCTAACAAAAGCTGTTGATTAGAGATCATTCTGATGTTGACGCATGTTTTATCTTCCAAGTTTCTTTGTACATTTGTTTTTTCTTGACCAGCTTTTTTTTGTCCCCCGAAAGTAACATCTCCGCTTGGTGTACTTCTCGTGTGCGTAGACCGTGCTTTATTTACTACTATTACCACTGTGATTTACTAATTTTGCTATTACCACTGGGAGTAGTATACTCGAGGCATCTTCCTTACGTCACAACAAGATCCTCGAGTGACGTCGGATGCCGCGAAAGTCTCCTGTCTTATTAGCCGCCATGCATGTGCTGACTGAGATGGATAGGCTAGCTGATCCTGATTCCTACAAGTAATTAAGCGTGTTGTCTTATTACCTTGCTCACTTTTGTACGTACGTACGTTACGTGGTGCGCAGGTGCTACTTCAAGTGCAGCTTCCACCGCGAGCGCAACTGCCGGGCCACCAAGCAGGTGCAGCAGTGCAGCAACGACGACCCGCCCCAGTACGTCGTCATCTACTTCAACGAGCACACGTGCGACGACACGGCGGCCTGGGATCCTACTCCCACGGTGCCGCTGGACGACCTGTCATCCGGGCTGCTGGTGGCACGCCAGGCCGGCTCGCTGCTGCTGGACGAACGCGGCGTCCAGGAGGAGCACGAGCGCCGGCTGCTCGTCTCGTCGCTCGCCTGCGTGCTGGGGGCCCAGCAGCAGCAGTCTCCTGCCGGCAGCGGAACCACCGCCGCCGTTAACGTGGGGCATGAGCAGGACCAGGAGCCGCCGCCGCCGCGGGCCCGCACGCGCGACGACGCGCCTGCGCCTGCGCCTGCGCCTGCGCCTGCGGGCGTTGACGACGACGCGCCCGGTGAGATGCCGCGCAGCATCATTGACGTGGACGTGGCGGGGCTGGATGTCATGGACTACTATGTGACGGACGCGCTGTGTTTCCGCGATTCCTACGACCTACCTAGCGACGGTTTTTCGTTTTGATGAGAGCGCAGCACATGCATCTTCTCGCGAAACCGGGTATTACGTGTCAGGCCCGAGATAGTTTAATCGGACGAGACGGCCGGGTCACTGAACCGTGATCTATAATGACTGCTACAGATATATACATAGAGCGTATGCGTACGTACCGCGTCGTCATAGAACACTACTGTAATAGTACTATATCTATCTATAACTATGTCTATACTTGCAGTAGCTTACAGCCGGGGTTTGCGTCTCTCCAGTTAAGTTTTGGTCAGGCTGGTGTGATTAATTTGCAAGTGCCTGATTTGTTAATCAGCACGTATACTTAGTATGTAGAACTATCAATTGATGCAGTTCCATTTTTTTTTGTTTCACTATTACTAGTGTGCAATGTTTTACATGTACCACTATATATGTATATTCTTAAATTTTTGTCAATTTTGTTAGCCGTCTTATGAAAATCCAATGACCAGTGATCATTATTCCACCACCTCATGTGTATTAAACACAGCCCACCGATTAATAATACATACCCACCGCCCTCTCCTATCTCCCATGAACCGACACGCTCAACATCAGTCAAATCCCCAACTATGGTTAGTAGGGGTGTCACATCGAATATGTCAGAAGGATGTCAGGAGTGTTTTTTAGAAATTAATGAAAAAAATTACATAGCTCATCTGAAAACTGCAAGACAAATCTATTAAGCATAATTAATCTATGATTAGCACAAGTGGGTTACTGTAGCACTTAAGGCTAATCATGAACTAACTAGACTTAAAAGTTTCGTCTCGCAATTTTCAACCAAACTGTGTAATTAGTTTATTTTTTTATCTACATTTAATGTTCCATGCATGTGTCCAAAGATTCGATGGGATGGATAAAAAAATTTTGGGTGAGGAACTAAACAGGGCTAAAAGCAAAGACTGGTTAGTCAGTTTTAAAATTTAGGACTCATCAAATTTGGCCTTGGTACGTTTGGCTCGGTCTCTCATGACCAAACTAATTGCACCAGGCTAACAACCACTAAAAAGCATAATTTGTAGCAAAACTTAGCAATATTTTACTTTGATTTCAAGGCAAAACTAACAAGACAATATATAGACAAAAAAAATGATAAGAGCGACATAAACTCACTAGAATGAATATTACATCACTAATAACAATTCAAAGTACACATTATGTTGATAAAATCCAAATGTTCAATTACTCGAGACATATAACAAAACTAGTTGTAATAAGTTTGTGTAGTATGAACTCAACACCAAAATAATGACCAAAAACTTTGGTCCCAGTCTCGGTTAGTTTGGTTCATTGTTGTTTGGTCAATTATGCCCAACCCTAATGGTTATCTTACCCTTACCCTCTGTCATCACTTGACCTTTACTGCCACATCGGTGGCATTTTTTTCTAATCACATTACATGACGTCAATTACTTAAAGAATAACACTATTAAATTCTAGAATAAAGCCTCAAAAATATGAGCACATATGTCATGTCAATGGCTAGTACCTATGTTAGTAGATTTCACCATAGGCAACCTAATTAATCCAAAATATATATGAGCACATATGTCATGTCAAGGACTAGCACCTATGTTAATAGATTTCACCATAGGCAACCTAATTAATCGAGTTACGCTCATTTTGCCATCAGTGGCTCAAGTTGTTGTCTCTTGGATGCCATATCATCGGTAGCCTCACAAGCCCTTCTGCCACACCTCATGATGGTATCCTCTTCTTTCGTCTAGAATTACGCACATAATACATAGGGATGGAAGCTGGATTCATTTATCGAGCTAGGTTACACTAGTCACAATGTGGTCTTCTACCAATACTTACAACTCAACTTTGTCTTTTAACCTTGATGTGACCCACTATGGTATGTGGTGTTGGAAAAAAGATTCCCAACATTGACACTTCTCCTCTACCCAATGCATGATGGCTCATGGGTCCGCATGGCAGTCAATGCAAATGCACTTGCCAACACACTACGGTGGTACAATTTTTGCTTGTTTCTTTGTAACATATGGGGCCCACATTGATGCTTACACATTGTAGCTAAAGCTGAAATGAACCTATGATTGGTGATATGTTTCAAACATCAAACACGTTATGAACAGTCATATGATCCCATCAACATTTGATAGATGCTTTGAAATAACTTTGTTTCATAGAATATGACCCCAATGGAACAAGTGAATTTGTCCCATACAAAGGGAATATAATCCATAAGTGGTCATCCCAACAATAATGTATGTCATAAGGTATATAAAATGAAACCAAATTTCTAGACAAAATTGACTCTCCGTTCCTCTTTGATAGTCCTAGGAAATATTGGCCACATGAACAATTCCTTTATCAGAGGATATCATTATCATGTATAATGATTGAAAAATCACACAAATGCTCATTAATATCATTATCAACATCATTTGTCATAAGCCGGTACAAGTGCACATGTCTCAAATCATGTACAAATATATGAGAGAAAACATCCCTGTAGAACTAAAGTATATTCCATTGCCACATGCATCTATTGGGGAAGAACAAAAACTTCCTAGCTTCAATCATCCTCAATAGCACTGAAGACGTAATCGCTTCAAAGTCTAAAATTAAAGCAGGCAACAATATAATAAGTCACAAAAGAAGTAATCAATGTGAACCACTTAAGAGTAAAGCAATTCGAAGGAGTGTGCTAGGATTTCATGCAGATAGCTATATAATTTTCCTATGCAGCAATACAATATGTAGCAAGTATAGGTATCTACTGTAAAAAAATAAAGTATAGGTATCTCATATCCAAGTTTCCATCTCAAGGTATTCTCACCAATATGGACAAAAAGTCCAAAAATCCCAAATCTAGCCACTAAGGAGACAAAACATATCTCAACATTATCTCATAGGCTAAAAGAAAGACAAATCTCAACAAAATAAGAGGTTCGATATTATAGCAATATAGTTAGGGTAACAAACATATAAATGAGGGTGTAACTCGATTTGACCAAAGTACCCACACAAAGCATTGCTTAGTCTGCCGTATGACCACGATAGTGATCTAGCTAGCATATCCTTGGTGCCAATCCTAACTAGTCTTGGGTTGACCCTTTTCAGTCTTCAACATATGGAATGCGCGTTTACATAGGCCCATGAAGCATGGTTATTATACCAACTTAACCCTTAATCAATTTGATCAAGCATCTCTCTCTAAAATGTGCATGGACAAGTAACCGCCACTAAACTCCTCAAGTCCGAAGGATGATCAAAGTACCCACCATAGTAGGTATGAACAATTGGGGGTACCAAGTCCATACCACCGATGATGATACCTGATCATAATGCCCTAATCACTCTTTTTTTCTAGTATACCAATGATATCAGTAAACAAAGGGGTATTCCCTAATCAGCTTGACTTGCATGACATGCATTCACATGTCCATATAAGATATATTTTTTAAAATAGTCCAGATTTTCTCAAACAAAATATAATATAATAACTTTGTAGTATGTTACAAACTTTCAATGTCATCTATATGCCCCCTCCCACAAGGCTCGGGATCATGAAGCAGAGTGGGAGATTCAACTAACTTTATCCTTTTAAGAACATCTTTTTGTTCTTTCTACATTATTAAAATTTGTGTGGCACTTTAGGCGTCATTTATTCGATACTTGAGTATATAATAATAGAACTTGAGCATGTTGTTAGGGGCCCAACCGTGGAAACACATGCTTAATATATATAAATGGGCAGCCCTTATACACATGTATGATTAAGCGATAGCATAAAGGAAACCGTCAAGGAAAAGGAGGGTTATGGCTCATGGCCCCTTTCGGCCTCTGAGTACTCATACTACCACACTAGCTATAGACCACGAAATCAAAAGCTAGCGCAGCCAAAACAGAAGGCGTGGCGCTGGAAATTCAACAAGATAAAGCTCCAACACGAAGACAAGACCCTGCATGCTTTCTTCAATGATTGCGATCGTTGCCATATGTGATGGGCGTAGCAGTTTTTGAAACAAACAATAAAAATGTGAATTGCAGTTTGAACGGGCCAAATTTAGGCCTCGTTTAGTTCGCGAAATTTTTTGGCTTTTGCTACTATAGCACTTTTGTTTAATTTGTATTTGACAATTATTGTCTAATTATAGACTAATTAGGCTCAAAAGATTTTTTTCGCAAATTATAGACATACTATGCAATTAATTTTTTATCTATATTTAATGTTTTATGTATACGTCTAAAGATTCGATGTAACGGGGAATTTGAAAACTAATTAAACCAGGCCTTAGCAACATGGACAATCTGGTGCTACTAGGTACGTACGTGGTTACTGGTGTGAACGAACGCGGTGGCGCACTGGAGCCCGTGCGGTTTGCCGCTACACAGACCCGCGTCAGACGTCACCCGACCACGCAGATCATACATCCACTACTGACTGGCACCGATGAGCAGAGCAGCCGGATCCATTCTGGGGAATAATGGCTGCTGACGCGCGCGGGCAGCAGCGCAGGGCCGGCCGGGCTGAGTTGTGACGGTGACATCAGGGACGCGGGCGTCACGCTGCGGCCGCTGCGTCGACGTCATGCGTGTGTGCGTTCCGTGCCGTTCCGTGCGTGCCCCCACTTGCGCCCGGATGGCGAAGTGTGTGGATGATCATGGATGGCGAAGCCCGCCCGGCGGCCCCCGCGCGGCCGGGGGTTTATAATTCCGCGCGTGCAAAACATTGAGGCGCTCCGCTGTAGCCAACGCCTTTTCTCCTGTGCTCACTCGCTAGCTGTCCCAGTCCCTGCTGGCCTTTCGCGACCCCTCTCGTCGCAGCTGATGTCTGGCATGGCTACAATGCAATACCCTGCGTATGTACATGTGTACATACTACGTGTAGTGATCAGAAACAAAAACGTACTGTACTCTCCGTAGTATTTCACAAGAGAGACCGTCCGATAATCCGGATAAACCTTGTCGGAATCGGAAGCTTCGGTTTGTCCATGAGAACTTGCTCGAAGAGCCGCGGCCTAACCTGCCTGGAACCACAAACGTGTCGCAGCAAAGAGACGATTGATCCATGGATTATTCCATATTCCCATTCCGCAGTGACAGATACAGTACATCGGTCGGTCCTATTGAGATCTATACCTCCCGTGCGCAAGAAGCAACCTCGGAGGACGAAGTGAGGGAGAGTCAACGCCTGCTTTGTCGCGCACTCCACTCCGACTCCGAGCGAGCAATCGTACCAGCTGCATGCGTTCATGAACGGATGCATGCACATCGACGATCCATCCCCATATATGTCGTCAACAGGTGCCGCCCGGCCCGGCCGCCACCGGAGCATCGCTTCCATTTTGGGTGGACTAGCTATGCCTACGTACGATGCTTGTCTTTGTTTTATTAATTTTGTCACGAAGCGGCCGAACGTGCATGTCACCTCGGCGGGTGCATGCGTGCATCAGCTGCTGGTGGTGGCAGCGGTCCGCGGTACGGTGCAAATGACAAAGAATGCGGCGGCGGGCATGCCGCACACCATCACTAGTAGCCGGGGTTACTGCCGGTCTTCGTCAACCGACTCAGCTGGCCAGTTTTTTTTTTTTTTTTTTTTGAGAGAGAGAGAGAGAGAGAGAGAGAGAGAGAGAGAGAGAGGAACTCAGCTGGCCAGTTGGTCAGTCATTTGTTAGTTGGGCCGATTAATTTGGATGAACCCGCGGGCCGAGATATGCATGCAGCCGAGGCTGGTGGGCTGCCGTCGTACTTAATTCTATCATTCCCTTCAGGCCCAGCCCATAAAGGGACGATGTCAGGAGAAGAGACTGCATACTGCTATTACCGTTTCATTCAAACAGACGTCGGTGTTTGCATATCATCACTCACTTCCACTCTCGTCTTTGTCTCTCACGGCTACAAACACTGGGGCGCATGCTGCTCACGACTCACAACTACTCATAAAGTGACCCGACACTGATCCACAGTACTCTCGACAACACCGACTGCCGACTAGTACTACTTCAGGACACTCGATCACACGCGCTAAGTCTAGCCACGTACTACAGCGAGGCAGCGACCGGCCGTTTGCCTGCCGGTCGGCTACTCGGCTCCATCGACGACCATCGTTCGTGTTGGTCTGTTGTTATATCTGTCATCACTCACTCACTTCACTGTCACCATCAGTGATCCTGCATGCTGCAGCTTCCATGCAAGCATGTTTTTGCGAAACATGCCTGCCTATATTTGTGGGCACAGTGCCATTAATAACCTCAACGCCAAGACGCACCCGCGGAGGTGTGCCGCGGCCACACCGTGTCCGCGAGCCGGGCGACATCCACGTGCATGTCGCGGTGGTCCATCATCAGCTGATCTCCCTCCCCCACCGCACAAAACGACGAGGGATCCCAGCAAAAGTCCGTGTCCATGTCGTCGATCATCATCGTCGTCGTCGTCGTCGTCGTCCCACCACCATCCTCCGCCACGCTCGCCGAGTGTCCGGAGGCCTGCATCGGCGGCGGCACGCCGTACGACGACGCTGCAGCAGGATGATCGCTCGCGCCCGCTTCGGCCGCTGCTGGCGGCCACGGGGGCGGCGACGGCGCTGCTCCTCCGCTGATGACAGTCGCGAGGCACGAGACGATCGTCTCGTTCTCTTGGGCGTCGTCGCCGCCGCCGCCGCCGATGCGGGGAAACGACGACGACAGATCGTTGAACAGGACGCCGCCGCCGTGGTCGTCGTCTCTCGCGGTGTCCACGACCCCGAGGACGCGGGACCACCGGTTCGTGGTCCGGGGCGACGCCGCCATCCTAGCAGCGTCGCCGTCGTTGGCAATGGCGCGGAGCAGATGGCACGTGTGCTCGTTCACGTAGGTCACCTCGAACATGGGAGGCGACAGCGGCTGGCCCCGGCCGCTGCCGTCGTCCTGCTGCTGCACCTTCTTCTTCGCTTCGCAACGCCGGTCGCGGCTGCACCTGAAGTAGTACCTGCAGAGATTGCGCATTACACACAGCTACGATTAGGAAAGTTTGATGCTTGATGACCATGGACCTCGCGCATTAATTGTTTCCAAAACAGGACAAAGGACCATACTGTACTGTGGTCTATGGATGATGGGGTGGTGGATGGTGGTTAAGCTTGACCATGCATGTTGACGACGCAAGTCAAGTCTTCGGCTGTGTGCAAGCGTGCATCTCATTGTGTTCCAGATGACGGCAGTGAAATGGACTTAGTCGCGTGGTTAAGTTAGTGTACTAATTACTATGAAATGGCTTGGACATTATATGTGTTGCAGGTAATCAAGCGTGCCTTGATTTGTAGTACTAGTAGTAGATGGCTTACGATTACCAAAGACTTCTTTTTGCAGGATATATATGCACCATAATTCCAACATAATTCTTATGAAATTCCCTCTTTACCATGACAAAGGGCGTTGCTCATTAGAAACACCAGCAATTCCGGGTCTCTGTTTGGTTCCCCTTACTAAATTTTAGCTATCTAAAATTATTTTAGCTACTCTTAGGTGACTAATAGAACTAAATTATTTTAGCTCCTTTTAGTCAATGTGTTTGAAACTTTCGCTACTAAAGTGACTAGAGTTTAGCTAGCTATAATTTAGCAAGAGGAACCAAACAAGACCTAAGTGTACATTATCCAGATCTATGAACAAATATTCATAGATCATGGATAGAACCAACCTCTTTGGATGACGATCGACCTTTCAGAGAACAAGTTCCTTTTATTATATCTAATATTTTTGGAATAACAGATTCCACTAAATCATACTCGATCCTTTTCAAATTATAGTTTGTTTTAATTTTATCCCAAATCAAACTTCTCTTATTCTAATAAAGCTTTCTTAAAAAATACTAACACATCTACATGTTCAAATAAATACATTGACAAACCATATTACATTGAGAATTTAATTAAACTAATTGAATGTTATAGATGTTGGTGGATTTTTCTAAAGTTCAAATGAACTATAATTTAGAAAGATGGAGTAGCGAAATATTGTTTACTAGATGGAGACTATATTTTTATATATTTTCTTGTTACAGCATATGACAATGCATGCCCTAGCTTCTAGGTACCACGAATTAAACCACAATTAATATAATACTAGCAATTTCTTTGAAAATATGATTTTTTTTTTCATATAAATATAAATAATATGATGAAAATGCATTTCTTGAAGTTTCTAATGTAAACCTAGCTTACATCTTTTCGCCAAGTAAACATATCTCATTTAATTGTATATTATATATTGATGGTCAAAGTTTTGAAAGTTTTACTCGTAGAAATTCTAAAAATAGAGTTTAACATGTATTCTTGAATTAGAGGGATTATAGGACTTTCACCTCACATAATTGCAGTTCTGGATGTTCTTTTGCCCATATTTTCGCCACTCGTAACCATCCTTGTATGGCGAGGCCGTAATCTCCTTTCTAGTAACCCCATCTTCTCTACTCTTCTTGACGGGAGTAACCACTTCCCCATTATCACTCCTAGCAACAGCATGGTGAATTCGTGATTACGCAATCCAAACACAGTCCACAACCAACCAAGCTAAGTTTCTCATAAAAAAGAAAAAAAAAGGTAAACAAAGTTGAAATGACAAAAACAACAGTTCACACGCCTTCAGTAATCAGCGCATAATACCTTGCACGCTTATCCTTCACCGCCTGAATGATGACGCCGGAGCTATCGCCGGCCCTTATCTCCGGCGCCGTCCTCAATCTTGTCACTGTGTTACAGTTCAGCATGGACATGGATAACTTGAACACTCGCGAGAGCTCTTGGCTGAACGCCATGGCCTCCTGCTGGCCGATGCTATTCAGGGGACGGCCGACGAGCAATGCCTGGAGCTGGGTGTTGAGATGGTAACCGTTGGCGAGCACGTCGAACAGCTTGGCGTCTCGATCAAATGCCATCTTAGATTCTCAGACGATGACCAAAGAAATCGGGTCAAGTATATAGTAGGAGTCGCGAGGGGGTTTTGTGGTATCTAGCTCTGGGTCTTGCTGAAGCGAGTATTTATGCAGACGGACCGTTGACTGCGATCAACCTAGCTTGCCAATATTTTTTTTTTCAGAGATTGCTCAAATTTGAGCTTGATTGACTAGCTCAAACTCCTTTTCATTAATCTAAGTTGATCACTAATGTCAGCGGGGTCTTTTCATTTGATAATTCCGGTCTTCTGACTGACGGATCTATGGACAGATTATAACACAGATAGAGGTTGACTGCTCTATGCCGTATCATGGTACAGTACATGCAGATGCAGCAGAAATTTCGGTCTCTGCTTTCTGGTGGTCAACCTTGAGTCTGACTCATTGTCACAAAAAGAAAAAACAATGCTGAGTCTGACTTGAGAGCTGTAGTGTTATGATTTGATAATAGAGTAGAAGTATCTACTATGACTGTACGTATGCCACCGTATTATTAGGTTGCTGCAAACTGACAATATAGTACGTCGCCGGAGCTGCCATTTCAAACTCCTCTGCAACGAATTTCCAAGTTCAGTCCCACAAGAGACGTCGGATAGGGACACGGGCCTATGTATGGCCTATCGAATGATCGTAATACTCGGTAGCAATCAAGAGCCGCAGCATGTCATGCAACACATGGCACAGGGTCAAGGTGAACACACCGCGTATGGGGTTTTCAGTTTTGACCCTGCTGTGGCATTATGCATGCATGATGCAGGTCAAATCCATATGCTCGTCTGAATGTTTCTACTTACCAACTTGATGATCCTGACAGTCAAGGAGAGTGATCTCTGTACTTGAATTTCAATTTTTTCTGTTCCCACGAAGCAGCGAGGTCTTGATGGAGAAATCCGCGCGAATGTGGCTCTCAGGATTCACCAATCAGGATTAGGCCATGTTTACTTCCGAAAAGTTTTCGGATTTTGGTACTGTAACATTTTCGTTTGTTTGTAGCAAATATTGTCCAATCATAAATTAACTAGGCTCAAAAGATTCTTCTTGTAAATTACAGATAAACTGTATAGTTTTTGTTTTCTTCTATATTTAGTGCTTCATGCAGATTTGATGCGTAAACAAGGCCTTATATTGCACATCGCCAGTATGAAAGCCCAGTGACTCAAAAGGCCTAACGTTATGCTGACGCTATTGTTACTCTCACCAACCAGAGCCTAACCCGGTTCTAGATTGACTTGGAGTTGGCCCATTAGGTTTAGGAGCCCTGACTCTGATTCCAAAAGCTGGTCGTACATTTAGGAGATTGGTAGGGTCCCCAATTTAATATATCATTTTAGCTTGTTGTAAGTCGAAACTCCCTCGTTTAACTAAATTTATAGAAAAACACATCAATATCTACAAGATCAAATATGTTTAATCAAATTCTCTATAAAATATATATCTTCTTTTTGCAAGTTACAAAGTATAGATGTAGATGCCAACAAACACACAAATTCAACCCTATGAGCACCTCTGGAAAAAAAATAAGGCAACGACCTAAAGTTGATAAAGTCACCATAGGTGCCTTATTGTCGAGGGGAACATTATTGTTGGTCTGGGTTCGTAACCTCGGCGAGTAATTTGTCGATCAATCAATGGGTCGATGTGCGGGACTTTGGTGGTTTGGTACTCATAACACAAAGGTTTATCATGGTTCGGGTGTCTAAGCCCTATGTACACCAATGAGTTCTTCGTGTTAGAATGGCCAATCGAGTTCTTACAATGGACCCACTAGTAAAGAAAAGACTTTCGGTTCAGTACATCAATATCGGCTAGAATTAGGCCCCAACTAATGTGAGCATTAATCTCGGGTCCAAGTTTCTTGGGTGTCAGAGGACCTTTAGTCCAGGTTGGTAGCACCAACCCAGACTAAAGAATCTACATTAGTCCCCATTGGTAACCAGAGTAAAGGCTCTGTTAGTCTCGGTTGGTATTACCAACCCGGAGTAAAAGTTTGACGAGTTAGTTTAAAAGGAAATCATCACGTCTAAAGTCACATGTATTGTGTAAAGGTACATTTGAGGCTATGCATGTGGTCTTGGGTTCAAATCTAGGTTCAAGGCATTATTTTTTTAATCCTCAAAGGACCTCAAATCCAGGTGGGAGGCATTATTTTTTTAATCCTCAAAGGACCTTTAATCCAGGTTCAAGGCAACCGGGACTAAAGAGTCCCAGATTCATAACTGGGATTAAAACATGTTCTCAACCGAGACTAAAGGAGCCTCTATCCCCCTTATATCCCTGAGGGGGAGGGGCGAGAGGATTACAATGAGTAAGGTTGCTCATCGATCTCTTAGCGAACAAGAGCCCTAGAGTTTCATATCCTAATCTTCAAGTTGTTGGAGATGTTTGGTGTTGTCCCCTTCTTTGATGGTCATGTCTGACAAGACATCTCTAACACCTTCTGCAAGAACCTAGAGATATCATCAAAGCTTGGAGATGCTATTATGTCTCGCATGCCTTCACCCCCTCTCCATGGCATTTGTTGTACACCAAAGTGGTAGGTGTTGTATTAGGAGAGATTGACCTACGGGCTCATGCGCCCATCTTCTTCCTCATGTAGAGGCGGTGCACGTCTTCTTTTTGTGTTGCTACATGACCCATGGGTGATCCCAAACTGGGAGCGGCCGATGCAACCTCATGTGGATGAGGAGACCGAGAGCTCCGACAAGGCATAAAGCCCTATGGCTCTGTATGTTAAAGCCTGGCGGGATATTCTAGATGTCATCATAGGTGAACGCTTGGTCGGGGATGGTGTGACGAGTGCCCATGCTTCCTGGGCATCCTTGGTCAGTCGTTGTCGTCCAATGTCATGAACGCCAGAGCCTTTTCGTTCCCCTAGATGCAGGGGCTTGGTCACATGCTTATCTTGAGGAGTATATTTTAAGCATTTGAGTCGCTTTTTGGAGTGGGCTATCTTGGGCCAATAGGCCTTTCCGATTATTCGGCAGAGGTGTGCGAGTGCATCCGATGGGTGTAGCCCCTGATCAATTAAGAGAATCAGCGGAGGTGTGCGAGTGCATCCGATGGGTGTAACCCCTGATTGATTAATGAAATCAGTTAGAGGGTCAATCACATTATCAGGGCACTAATAAGGGGTTTCGGTAGCCTCTGTTGCTAGGTATTAAACAACCTACCGGCTACCACTAAGATAATAGCATTGTCAAATCTTGGAATAATACTAGAAAATATGAGCACCCGTTCAAGTTGAAAAACTTGAACCTGAGTAGGTAGTTCTGAGCTACGCTCGGTCCAATATAAAATATATATCTTAATAATGTAATTATTAGAATTTGTAGATAATCATTTTTTAGAAACTTGGTCAAAGCTATATATAGTCAATATTTTTTTGTGGAAACTTGATCAAAGCTAGAGAAGTTTGATATGGATATAGCCAAAGTGATCTATAATTTAGAATAGCTTGAGTTTTAAAAATATTGTTTATGAAAAATTATAGCCAAAGTCATCTAGTGAGGCTACCAGGTTGCACTAGTGACATGACTTGTTGGAGGCCTTAGGTGGGCCACATTTGTATGGACCTGGTCCAAGAGTTGAAGGACCACCAACACACTCTAGGGACTGTCTATTATTGGGACTGTTATTGGGGATGAATGATGCGCCACTGGCGCCTATGCTAGGGTTTGAAGCGTCGAATTAATGGTGTAGTTGTAGTGTTTGCTTTGGCGTCCTCTCTGCTTGCTAGGTGTGTCCTCTGTGTTGTCCTTAGTTAGGGAAGGCATGGGGCAGTGAGAAAAGGCTAGTCATCGACCATAGGAGGCTAGAGTTAGGTATGTAGCAGAATCACTGGTCGAGGATCATTAAGTCTGATACCATCTAAGCAAGGATAATATGTGGCAAATAGTAGATTGATAGGTAAGAATACTCTAGGTTTGGTTTGTACAATCAAACACCAATCTAGAAGGTCCTTGACTAGTAATGATCCAATCTCTATGTGCCATATGGGCCTTTGGTCGGCACACTAATTAAAGGCCCACTGCCATAATGCAAGAAAAAAGTTTGACCAATATATATAGATTTAAAAGCAACTTATGTACCATATACTACACTAAACTAAGATGAAGTCTTGTCTATATTATCGACTAGTGTTATATGTGAGCAGAACTTAACACCCCCATGACACCAAACATTGTCTTGAGGGCCTAGAGGCGAGATTAGCGATGCTTCATTTAGAAGTCTGGGAATGGGATTGGAATTCGCTGCTGGCCTATTCACAACTGTAGCAAGGGATTCGAACTAGCTCTAGCTTTGTCTCTATTCTTCATCTAGGCTATCCAATTAGACTTTAATGTTGAATCTCCATGACACTTAACATGGTTGCTCAGCAATAAAATGAAAGTCTTGTCTTGAGACTCCATGTATAGGGAAGACAAAAAATGAGTATGGCGAGAAACATGGTTTCCTTCTTTTCATTTCCCACCTCCTTCTACTTCTTCGGATGAGTGTTCCCAGGCCACGCGTATATTTGCGCGCAGGTGACGATGGTTTGCAAAGTGGGGAAAGATGGGGAAGAGATATGGAGAACTCTTGGAGATGATTTTTTTCTAAAAAACATGGATAGAGAAGGAATATGAAGCACTCTTGGAGATGCTCTAAGGAAACAACAACACAACATTTTTTTTCCCCATTTTTAATCAGAAATAAGATGATACAGACCATGCTCAGCTCAATGATTAGTTTAGGTAAAGGGTGGATTATGCGTAATTAATCCCTTTAATTAGGAAAAAAAGCATGTATATTCTCATACTTAATTACGTGAGCAAGTAGACATCCATATATATATATATATATATATATATATATACCAGTTTCTCATAAATATACTTTCACATAATAAAGATCAAAGGACGCCACATGTTGTAACGAGCAGGCTTGCGATTCGCAGCGCTTACACACATCTGATCAGTAATCATCATAATCGTAATTACTATTATTATGAGGTAAATACGTGTGATCGCCGAAGTGCATTTGATTGTCGAAATCATATGCGAAGGAGTTCAATGTCGAGAGCATGTCCCCACCGTCGCCGTTTGCCGGTGGTGGCGGCGCCGGCGGCGCCTCGGTGGGAAACGACGATGATCCGGCCTCCAAGTCAGAGCGGAAGACGGCAGGATGTTGATCGTGCGTCTGGCTCCTGGAACCAAAGCTGAGCATCATGAACGGACTCCGAGACGTGGACTGCTGGCAGTGTCCGTTCTGCTGCATCCGTGCGTGGCCGCCGTGGCCGCCGGGGGAGTCGAACCTGAGCACCAGACCTTCCCTGGCGGCCGGCGGCGGCTCGGCCACGATATCCGGGAACGAGACGGGCGGTGCGCCGCACGTGTGCTCGTACGTGTAGGTCACCTCGTACAGTGGTGGGTCGTCGCCGTTCTTCTGCTGCAGCAGCTTAGAGGCCAGGCATTGCCTGTCCTCACGGTAAGAACATCTGAAGTATAGCCTGCAGCGGCATCAGCATTTTTATTTTTTAGAAAAGGAAACATATTAATATCTTTCATCTTCTGCATCGATCAATGTATATTGACTGTTTCTTATTATAGACTATAGCAAGCCATCCATTATATGTAAGAGTTATGTAATCAACTAATTTTGTTCGTTTTGACCTTTAGTTTGTATATAAGGCTAGTCTCAATGCATGTTTCATAAGAGTGTCATGCACATTAAATAGGGTGCCACATAAGCAAAATTGCTGACTTGGCAAGATCATTAAATGAAGGAGTTTCATAAGATGAGAGAGGAGTTTCATCCCCATGAAACTCTTGTGGCTCGGTTATCTAATTTATAGTCTTGGTAACTGTGTCATGAAACTATGCATTGAGACTGGCCTAAGTACACTTCTCAATGCCATTACTCGAGCATATCCAAAGCCAGCTTATTAAGTGCTTTTTTAATGTCCAAATGACGATGCTGAGTACAAAAGATGCATGTTACTAGGAATCCAAACTAGCTAGGGCCATCTATAGCTAATTATTTGGAGAAAGGGTGCGTAACTGCATATAGAGCTAGATTAGGTTGCGTGATGGGATATCAAAATATATAACTTTGGGTTAACCACTAAAGAAGTATATGGATCAAGCAATAAATTAGCAATAAACTAGATATAGCAGCTAGCAGCCTCGTCCTAGCCGTGCAATGCCTACGCGCCGCCTCCATCTACTAGTATTTGAGCACGAGATGGCTACTCCATTCTATGCCCCCACGTTCATGTTTTGCTCTAAGAATTCATTATCCATGAGATCAGGCTTCATCTTGTATCCTTAAAGGCCACCTTGCCGCGCCATCCTCATCACGAGAGGACATGGCCCTGCTTGCCGTGGCAACATCATCTTCCTTTCTGCTCCCCTTTCTCTTCGAATTGAGCTTAGTGTCGATAACAACAACATCCTAATCCTTGAACCCCTGCTATAGGGTTGACAATGGTTGACTAATTAATCGACGACCTAGCATTGTGTGGCGCAAATTAAAGGCGGCGATATATGAGGATACACAATATCCATGCTGAGCTTAGGCCTTATGTTTGGCTGCACTTTAATCCGCCTCAATTCACATATATTTAGACCAAAAATTAATAGTTTTTCATCTCAGTACATGAAGATTGAGGTGGTTAAAGTACAACCAAAGAATATAACTATCGTTGTGTGACATGAGGTCAAGGAAGTGCGTCATGCACTTTTTCTTTATCAAGAACTATGAGGTACTAGAAAGATATGCTGAAACTTACTCCCTTCATTCTAAATTATAAGATGTTATTTTGACTTTTCTAGATAAATTATGGTTACTATATATATCTATAACTGGACATAGCGCATATCTAATTGTATTATAAGCTACGTATCTAGAAAAGATAAAATGTCTTATAATTTAGAATAGATGGAGTAACACTTATTTAATAACTCAAGGGTTATGTAAGGAGCCATGCATGCTAATAATTAAGCATTGACCGTGCTAGATAGGATTTTGTGCGGCTACTTCCAGGACATATTATTTCGTTGTACGATTGACCGCACATTTGGGATCTTGTATAACTTTTTGAGCTCAAACAATGTCATGTAATCTCTTTTTTGCCCCAAATTTTTTTTTCCAACCATGAAAGATAGGCCCAACAAATAAGAAACATGACAAAGATATCAACCTTGATTGAATGATTAATTCTCACTGTTCCAAAAATAAAATTGTGGTGAACAAGACGTCCAATAAAAGCATTTCTAAAGTGAATAATGTACCTCAAAATGTGCTTTCTAAAGTGAATATAAAGAGCTAGATGCTTAACTATTAATCTTTTGGGAGAAATAAGCCATATAGTTGAGAGGATTATAAACACTTCTCTTTTTGTAACTTCTGAATTTATCCCTTATGTTTAAGATTTTTATAGTTATCTTTGAAGATTTAATGGGTTTATGTCGTCAAATTGAGCTGTTTTTTTCCTTAAATATCATAAATGACCAACTAGATTACCGACTAGTTTGATCAATTGAAAAGAAAATAAGCTGACATGCTCATGTTTGTTCTCTTATTAGAGTGTCTTAAATCCATCATGAGTATAATAATCAAATGATATCAAAACAAGTGGTGATGGAGCAGTTTTCCATATGAACTAATACAATTAAAAAGACTTGACAAGTCAATTACCTAGGGTACTCAGCATCCTTGATTTTCTTTTGCCCATATTTTCGCCACAAGTGACCATCAAAATAAGGTGTGTACGTGAGTCTGACCCATGAAGGTCTATCCCTCCTGCAACATTATTTGAAAACTATATAGGTAAATAAGATAAGTATAACAAAAATTATACTTTATCAATAATTCCATATGTGTTTTATAGGAGATATAAGAACATGAGTAACAATACAAAAATGGAGATATATAGCATGTGGCACTAGGAAGCAAAACTTTAAAGGTTCTATCTAGATGGACCATATATATATAGAAACCGTAGATAAGATTGCTCATAGAGAATTAATCGCAATGTTTATAGCTTGGTGAAAGATTTCTATTATGTCTTGTGTTCATTTGTACAAAGAAGTCCTACAAGTGGATCATATAAAGTAGGTGCCATAACTAATATACTGTGTAATTGAGTAATACGGTGATCAATTTGGAGGTCAGCGTTGCTGAAAAGAATGACCCTACTAGAGATTATTGTGTAGTGAGAAGAAACAAAAAACAATTGGGGCACGAATGCAAACAGGTTCGAGTTATGCTTTTCTTACTATATATATCCTTATAAGGTATCAAGAAAGCAGACTGATATTACTATTGTATATAGTAGTATTAGGGAAGTAAGGTACAATGACGACCTACGTCCAAGGCATCATTAGTTTAATTGTGATTTAAATACCTTCCAAGGACCATAATAAAGAGAAAAAAATTAATGTCACCTCTTGGTCCTAATTATTTATGTATCCTTCCTTTCTTTTGTTCTCCTTGGTAGATCCATGAAGAATGCATGAACGTAATATGCGATGAACTTGTCAAGCATATTCAGGCATACGCTGCCATGATTTTTCCACACGACTGTGGCTATGTATACAAAGTCATCATATTTCTTACTGTCTATTCTAAATTATATGTTATTCTAGGTTTTATAGATACGCAACTTTTACTATACATCTAGATATATGTTATGTCTAAAAATATAACATTTATTGTATATCTAGAAAAGATGGAGCGACTTATAATTTGTAATGGAGGGAGTACCCTTCCATTTTGAAACCTACAATGATGCCAAATTCACGTGAAGTATAAATTCATGTCTGACCTTCGGTTGCATGATCAAAACCGGCGACTTTGCATACATGATCCAGTGCTACCTCTTTCTATTTCCTTATTTCACATTTGGAAGGGAAATGTAGCTTTTGCTTAAGTCCTAAAATTTAATCAATCCTAGACTTCTGTTCAAAGGAAAGAAAAAAGAATGATAGAGGATAGTGAGGGGGTCACTATGTGTGCAGCCCTTTTCAATATAAGCATGATTAAAATGTGCAAAAGCACATAAGTTTAGTAGTACTAGTGGTTATCTAGGGCTCTTAAGCAAAGGAGCCCTCCACTATGGGAAAAGGTTATAGGAAAAGGTTGCTTTGGGGTTTGAAGTCTCACTACAAATGGCCATGGCTGAGGGATGGAGAATATGCTTCTTCTAAGGGAAATATGAAGAATTCCCAACAAAGGATTATACGATGATTCTAATCTCTTAAAAAAATTATGCTGTATTTTGACCATAGTGCGCGGATGGAATCCTCACATATGCGCAAATTTATATCTTTATCATGCATGCATTAGGTTATTTTCCCAGTCCATGAAATATAGTTACACTCAAGAATGGAACTAGCTAGCCATCATGTCTGGTAGCTAGGATCGAAGGATGTATGAGAGAAAGAAGATGGGGTTGCATATGCATTCATGTAGTTGACCCTTACTTTCCAATTCCAACGCCACTGTATTGTACTGTTTTTAGCAAAATAAACTATTAAGTCTGAGTTGTAAACATAGTACGACGAGGTTATCCAACTGTACTCGATCTGTATTTAATATAAACGGGAATTGACCTATGATCATGCATCGACTTCTGAGTGTATGTTACTGTTTCTTTCCTGAAATCTTGTCTATGAATCGGCACAAACTTGAAGACGGAAATATATAGCTCTGGCCATCTATAGACACACATTCTGATAGATTTAGTAGCACATATGAACATGAAGAAGATAGAGCAGCTCTCTTTTCTTTCGCAAAAAAAAAAATGAAGATAGAACGCTGCAACAATACACAGAACTAAAACCAACTAGCAGGCAGGCTCATCAAGATCTGGAGAGGGCAGTCAGAACAAAAAGTAGAGAAATTAACAAAAGGAAACGACCCAAAAGAAGCAAGAAAGCAAGGAGCCGATTAATAGCCATGATAATCCACACTGCACTAGACAAGCATGCTACTTGTTTAGCAAATTAAGAGCTGAGAAGATACAGTATCTATCAGCTCATCGGGTTTATGCGTGTACCTTCTGTTATGCCGGCCGCTGCGCGGCGAGGCCGACTCCGGTGGGGAGAGCCCAAACACAGCTCCGGGAGGGCTGTAAGACGACTCCGAGGCAGCAGATCCCATAGCATCTTGGGCACTGGGATCCCCAAACTCAAAGGACTGCTCCCTCTTCATGCGCGGGGAGTCGGCGACGACCCTATTCTTCTTCTTCCTCCTCGTCTCCTAGCTAGCTACCTTGGAGCTCCTGCGCTCTCAACTGCTGTATTGCGCGGCAGGTGTGTGGGAATCGAAGCGGAGGGGAGCGAGGGCAGACACCCAGCTATGTCGCTTTCATGGTCACCACCGGACCACCCGGAGGGGCTTTAGCTTTAGTTTTGAGCTCGGCTACTCGGTGCAGTACAACGTGACTAATACTTTATGGTTCCATTTTCGTTCCAAGTCAAGATGGTTGCGGGGTCTTTTGATAAGTTTAGTAGTGTTACAGATATTAGATTCGAGCAGATGAATCTGCCACCCAATAATCATGTACCCATTGTGTATGGGTCTCTATTCTCTAGAGGAACATTGCCATTTTCTTTTTTGAGTTTGGCCATCATCATGCATACAGAGTTTCAACACTTGATTTGTATATTCCAATTTGGTTTAATTGGTTCCTCAAGTTATATTTTTTATTTATGAGGTTTCTCTAGTACTATGAAGTCTATGATTGCCATATGCTGCGCACTGAGGACGAAGCTCCAACCTAGGTGTGATGCGTGCGTGTTTATTTACACTTAGATTGCTGCTTTCAGAAACAAAAATATAGGCAAATTGCAGGAAAGGACAGTGCACGAACAGTGGGTGCCAGCAGATTAGATGAATTGCCAAGTGGGGTTAGGCGCTTTTGTGAATCAGGACAGTGGATCGATCAGTCCACCAATCCCGAGCCAGTCCCACGTTCGGTGCTGTTTACAGAACATTTTGACGTAACTGCTAACAGAATGGGTGGTCTATATATATAGTGCAGAGATATTTGATGAAAACATAATGCGGTGATCTGATCTGAAGGGCTTCGTGCGCGCCCATGAATGTATTACATAAATTGCCTGACGACCAAGTGTGCTCTGCACTTGATCTAATATTTTTTTCTGTGCAACAGCAGAGATTTTTTATCCTTTGGGGACAAAAACTAGCAGACTTATGAGTGTACCTTTCGGCTATCCAGCTCACCGCTGATCTGCTTATTTCTGACGACAAGTATTTTTAGTCTAGATACATCCTGTCACCCAACTCACCCCTGAATCCTGATGAATATCCTCAGTATGACAATGTCAAACAACCGCACAAGTTTTTTTTAAAAAAAAAACGGATCGAACAGGAGAGCTACCTATTATATTCTGTTAAAAACTGAATCTAGATTACATAAAAACAACAATAATAACACAACAGAGCAACACGACTTAACAACTATAGCAACAACTAATAATAACTGAAAATATAACTACACTAGGTGGTTGGGTTGAGACATTAACACAGCCCGCACAACAAAAATGCACCGCCGAACCACGCCACTACCCCCTCGGCAAAAGGAGGCACAAGTGATGATACTCCAAAACTAGCCCAACACCATGTCATGGATGACAAAACTATCAAGTCAACACACCCATAGTCACTTCTTGCGCCACTATAAAGGCATGCCCTGCACCAATCTATTTTTTATGCTAGACAAAAACATGAGAGCTTGAGACTTGTATGGAACTTGATACTTTGTATCTGATTTGATGCTAGACAAAAACATGAGATATTGTATGTATCAGCATGCTTGATTAATTAAATTGTCTCATTTGTGTTAAAACTACACATTTAACTTTGGATCAAAACATTTGTCTAGACTTCAATAAATGGGTTGGTACGGTGATGTAAGCATCTATGATGTGGCAATTCTTCTAAGACGTTATTTTCGTCATAGACATTGGGTTTGGACTAGACTAACTGGGCCTGGGATTGTTCTATGACAGTCTAGAACCATCATGGATTGTATTAATCTATGATGGTTTCCAAAAGAAAGTCACACAGGTTAATTTGTGTCACTAAATCCAGATGATATCTAAAACCATCATAAACACTCCTTTGTGACAGTTTTTGTGATCTGAGATGGAATTTTTTCATCATGGATTAAGAGGTTTGTTGTAGTGCGAGCAAGCCACTGCCATGCAAGGAAAAAGTCATCGCAATCCGCTGCAAGTTGTATAGCTATTACGACATCATTTTTGCTTGCGCTATCTACCAACACTATCTATTCTGGACTAACCACTGTTATGCAAGGATAGGTGACACAGTCCGCTGCAAATCATGAAGCCAACACGCAAAACAAATGCCTCTAGTCGCCGACTGTGAAGATTCAATCAACATGTCGGTATTGGGCTCTAGGTGCCCTCATTGCTAGGAGATAAGCTCGATAAAGATGATGTGATCCAAGCCTGCTAAAGAAGAGGCCTAAGACAGACATGATGCAAGAAAGCAAGATATCCGCATGATAGCCTTGGGAACCATGGAAGTCATGTTGATCCCTAGGATCTGATAGATATCATTGTAATAAACTAGAAAACTGTATATTGATACCATTTGATATTCCATTTGTAGCTCAACCCTCAGGCTATATAAGGAGAGGTAGGGTGACTCATTCATAGCTAGGAACCCTAGACAGACTCATCGGCGTCCATACAAACCCCAAACATATAGTATACGAGAAGCATTCTCCACTAGACGTAGAGTAACTCACACCTAAAACAGTATAAATTTGTGTATCATATCCTATACATTTGGTCCCCCCTCCCCCCCTCCCCCACCACACACACAAAAAACATTGATCTACTAGTCAGACGACAATTTCTATGACACAACTCAATCGCCTTACTGAGAAAACAACACATCAAAGTGAGTGCTTTCAGTAGCCAAATCTGAAGGTCTCTGAATAAACCAAAGAAACAAAGTATTTCTATTGGCCACTTTGTACCGTACCGACCTCTTGCTAACTTTGCAGGAACCTCTAGCACACGGCATCACCCTACCATCGCCCACCAAGCACCACATAGAAGCTCTCCATTCCCATGCAGATACCTCATCACGACCGGAAAATGCGCACACACAGCCAACCATGCAAGTTTTTAAAGAAAAATAACTATTATGGGTTAAAAGTAAAAAATATATACTTGGCATGTTGCCTTGCCATATCAATGAGAAATGCCCATGTAGCTGGTATGAACCTGTGGTGTATCACTTAACAAGTTTAATGACCTAGAAATGCATTTTCAAAATTCGTGGACTATGTGACACGTCCCTACAAGTTTGAGGGCTACTGGTGCATTTGACTCTTAGTTATATATCACATCACCAACCCTAGGACATTGGTGACCGAAGATTGAGATATAAGAGAAATATATACGCTCTCAGTAATCACGATGGGGAATCACTACAAGGAGAATCTACTTTTTAGCTCCGAACCTCTTAGTTTATTTTAGAGAATCACTTCACAGAACTATTTGGTAAAGCTCCTACAAAGAAAGCTCTGGAAAATCTGTTAAACATGGCCTAAAACTTGTGTGGCTCTGACTCCTCTATGGAACAACTTTATTTGGTAACGGGCATGTCCTCTAGAAGAACATTCGCTAAAATAACTAGATAAAAAGTGGGTTGGAGACATCTCCTCTCTAGAAGCGATAAAATAGCTTCTCGTGGTATAGATAAAAGTGAAATATTTATGATACCCTTATTTTCCTCTCTTTTCTTTCTTTATTTTTCTTTCGTCCTATTTCTCCTTTCTTTCTTCTCTCTTTTTTATCTGCTTGCCTCTTGCCACCCATGTCACCTCCCTCGCTTCTGCCTCAACGTCAGTGCACCGCCCTTTTCCCCTCCTCGCCTTGCCTCCATTTGTGTCTCCCGTCTCGCTGCTTCCCTTCGTCGAGGCTCTTATTAGCGTCATCAAGCTTCACCTCTGAACGCCGCCCACACCTATATCGCAGCATCTCATATTGATTTAAGCAGCGCATAATAACACTTAGTTTAACTAATTTCATTCATGGTTTGACCTTAGCATGACCGTTCGACAGTCTGACTGACCCCCGCTTATTGCCGAGCAGAGAACCTGAGATGCAGCCAAAAGGTTGGGGACATGGTGACGATGACAAAGCATCTCATATATGGATCGAATCACTAGTCTAATCTCGTCATTAACATAGGTTATCGGCTCGGGGTCGCCATGAGAGAAGACACAGAAGAGTAAAATAATGCAAGTGGCAAGCTAAACAAAGCTGGATGTCGATGCCGATGACGATTAAACAATGCTCTTCAGCTGATCGTGACAGAGCATTTGCTTCCCTATGCATCTGAGACCGAAGGAATTCGCACGTGGTTTTGGGAGCAGGTCCAGTCCTCCTCCAGAAAATGGCCAGTGGCCACCACACCAACCATAAACAATGTTCTGCTGCATTTGCCAGCCGGAGAAAGTGGATTTCTCCTAATCTAGTCGAGATCTGATAACGCACAGGTCGAGGTCCACACGGCCCGAACCCCAGGTTGAGACGCGGATCTCGCGGCCATCATCTGGCGTAAAAAAACCCGAGGTGACACCATGCTGGATGTGAATTGTGGTGGACTGGTGGTCCGGCGAGTCTCCGAGCTACGAGTCTCGGCGGCCGCCCACGCGTCGGCCTGATATCGTCGGAGCACCGGCGCCGCCTGGAAGGCCGAAGGCTGGAACATGCATGGTTTGTTGCACCCGCCGCGCGCTGGCTGTCTTTTGCCCGGCAACCTCGGGACAGGCCAGACGTACGTGAGTGTGCACTGCACCAGCACCTGCACATCTCCTGGCCCCGAGAGGCCCCCGACTGATTAGATACCCTCGGCGTGCCTAGTACACGCATCCACCTCAAATTATTTCTCATATATTTTGTTACCTCAAAGTAATATAAGTTCTCTTTCAGTTTTGTCCTAAGTCAAACTATCTAGTTTGGATCAAAGCTTATATAAAAGAATACACTGACACCTACGTTGTCAAGCTATTTGCACTCAATAAAATATATTTTGATAGTGTGTTTTGTGTTATTGTAGATGTTAATATATTTCCTCAAAATGGCATATAAGTGAAAATTACATGATCCTGTGTTTTTTAAGATGAAAAAGGAGATATTGCTAAAGAGGAACCATTTGCATTCATACCGTTGTAATTTGAGCGAATGATCCTCCAGTGTTTATAAAAGATTAGAAAAAAAACAGAGAGGTTTACCTCATGACAGTGCTCTGTATATAGATAGTCATCACCAATATGAAATGAAAGCTAAAATGCAAACGTCGGTCAAGCAACTTGCTATGTCAAAAAAAGGCAATGAATTAGGAGATGGGGACATTGATATCTTTCATGATAATATTGCTAATTCATTGTTTTGATTACTGTGAGGCTTGGTGGTTGCTATCCTTGATGTCATACAAGATATGATTTGGCTATAGAAACTTGCTTTTTTCTACGCATCTATTTTACACATATTTTACACACTTTTTATTTGTGTCATGTTTCTGAACCAGCTACGAGAAGAATATGCATCTGGTCACAACGTACAAGTACATACACACTTATTATTAAATACTAATTAATGTGGAAAAAAGATTTAGGAACAATAATAGAAACAGATAGCTAAAATTATAGAAAACATAGACACCCCTGATACTGATTTGTTGTGAGTGAAACACTATTCTAGCTGATAAATTCAAGCAAACAGGAAAATTACACAAGAAAAACTGCAGACCAGCACTTCCAAAATACATGACCAACCACCTCAGCTTGTAAAAATCCAGTTATTCAAAATCTTTTTTTGAATGCAACAGTTATTTTTTTCTCAAATACGCAAAAGTTTTGCATATCTTTGTATTTAAGAAGATGTTTTTACAACGCACATGGACGCGCTAGGGATGATAAAGTATAAAAAGGCGCAAAAGTTTTTTTTCTTGAAGATGTTACAACGCAACAGTTATTCAAAATCAACAATCCAAAATCAGCTTTTAGAAATCAACAGAAAAAAACGAAAGGGTTATGGTGTACTATCTTCTAGTGGGTATTTACAGTTTTTTTATTAAGCAACATTTACTAACTAATGGCCTGTTTGAATCAGCTGCACACAGTAGTTCATCAGAGTACGCCTACAGCAGCAGCTTTAGCAGCATTGCTTTAGTAAAAGCCAACACGCCCTAATTTTGTTCCCGTGAAGATATAAAATGTGCACACCTGCTTGTACATTACATGTTACTTCACAAAAATGAAGATATACCAGATCAGTAAATATGTATGGCTTCAAACTAATTAAAACATATACATAGAGAGAGCTATAGTAAACAGAGCAGTACATATTTTCTGACAGTGCATGTCCAGATGTCCTAAACACCGCAGGATGGTTATGGATGTGTTTACTGTTTAGTAATAGATGATAGATCAACCAGTCTGCTTATTATATGAACCAACCCAAATCCAAAGGCTCGAACCATTGAGGCTCCAGTTGCTCAATGAAATCTGTTTTCAGGTTATCGGATGCCGGCAACAGTACAGGTGAAATCGAAGGGCTAGCCTCATTGCTGCTTCTGGACATCCGAGCAGGTGTGTCCTCTTGAACGGCTGCGTGCCCACCATCTGATGTTGCAACATCATAATCACTGATGGCCGTGAGCGAGGAGATGATGGCATCATTCTCTTCTTTTATCAATCCGTGGCCATCAAAACAGTGGGTCAGGCTAGGTATTTCCACCTCTACCTTTCTCAAAGAAGCATCGGCGATCTGTTGGATGTGTATAGATGAAGCCATGTAATCTGAGACATGGGTGCTGCAACATGTGTGCTCATTTGTGTAGATTACCCGGAACAATGGTGGATCCTGGGAATTGGTTTGCTCCACATGCTTGGTTGCTGGGCAGCCATGATCCTGATGGTATGTGCACCTATAGTAGCACCTGCATGCGTAGACACCAAGAGTTGTTTAGAGTTCACTTTTCCATGCCCTAGGGAAAATGCTCACAAAAGAGGTCACCAACATGCATGTAAAAGCCAAAAACATGACACATGACAACACGTGGCGTTGTCTGCCTGGCTCAGAATAGTTAATCATGCCGACATGCATTATTAACTCCAAACTCCAAAGGGGGATTCCAATGCAGGGGCATGCTCTAGATATCATACCCCAATGCTGGGAGTTTCCCCAAGTACTGGATATCACATGCATACACTAGACACTAGAGGATCTAACATCACCAATACTATAATGATAGTACACTACTACCTCTAATATGATACTCCCTCCATTCCAAATATAAGTTGTTTTGGCTTTTCTAGATACATAGCTTTTACTATGTATCTAGACATAATATATATCTAGATGTGTAGATAAAGCTATGCACCTAGAAAAGTCAGAACAACTTAAAATTTGGAATGAAGTGAGTATATACAAAGGCATAGGAAGTAACATTTTCCTACATGTGCTTAAAATAAGAAAAATCGGTAGCTGCTGGTTAAATCTAGATTCAACTACTAAATAAATTTGACAAAAGAAAATTGCATCCATAACATTTACATAACACAAAATAGTTTGTACACCACTAGTCATACATATGCTGATCTGTACATTCGATGCTACTAGTTACTGTTCAATTATTTTATTAAAAAAAAAGGTTGCGTCCATATGCTAATCTTGGTCTTTTGCTACCTGTCAGATATGAAATGTGCCCCCCTTAGCTTGCTGCCAGAATTTGCACCATTCTAAAGTATCCCTTTTCTATTTTAGTACCGTGTCTGTGGGTGTTAGGTTTCTTTATAGCACTGCATTCCTATGGATTCCAATGGTTTTCTAACTCTTTGGCAGAAATGCAAAGTTTGGAAGTCCATAAAAAAATCAACCTAGCTAAAAACCCCATGCACAAATTGAAAGCATTGCATAATATAATTGATTCTCCTCGAAATCTCATGATGTTCAATCCCAAACTCCAATTGTTGGTTGAGCTTGCATAAGCTGCAACAGTGATAAAAGAAAATATCTGCGATGCATTTTAGACAATGAGTTACTTTGAGAGGGAGGGGGTGGGAGCGTTAGGTTTGCTATCAATCAAAATGATGGTTGAAGACAGGGGGTGCAAATTTAACCTTTTGTCATCTATCTACAGGATTATTTGCACACTCCTGTGTAGAAGCATTAAATCATTAATGTAGACGATGATCCATCATACTTGTGTGCTACCGTTCTTTATAGTTATTAAATCAGACAACTAATCCAAACCCTAAACCTCGATTAGGCACTTCGATACGATTAGGTCTACTAGAAACCCAGTCATCCGACTAATCAGTGACTAAATCATGATTATGAATTGTCTGATCAAGGGCATGTGGATGACTAACCGGAAGGACCAACGCTTGAACAGTTGGGCTAAGTAGTTTGATCCATTAGGTTTTCAGTATATATATGGTTGTGTTCTGGACTAGACTCCAGAGTTCACGCTCGTGCCGCCGAAGCTAGCACCGCAAACTCTCATCCTCGCACCGGCTCGCGCTTGCTCCACTGCTGGCTATCATCATCTAAGCCGCTCACCGCAGGCTCTCACCAGATTCATTCATCCATAAACCGCCGCCAGACTCTGCAGAATTCATTCTTCTCAAGCTTCTGTCAGCTGTCTCTGGCATGGGCTGGCAGCAACCATGAGAGCGAGCTAGAGATGCTGCAGATGGACCGGAGGTGGCACACATGCAGCTGTTGGACATGGAGTGGTTGCGAACCATGAAGCTGATCAAGCAGCGGCAAGATCAATGCACGGTGTTGGGACGTCCTGCTCCTCTTCCGTCGCTAATCAAGTGCTGATCTTGTTACCGCTCAAACGCAAGGACGACTTAGTAGATTTGTACAGCATATGATTACTCGACTAATCGAATCTAATCGATGACTAATCATAATTAGTTGTCTAATCGGTACCCATACAAATAGGTTCGATTATTACGATTTAATAACACTTTCTCTCTCAAAATATATTATATTCACATTATGCATTTGTATAAAAACCTAGTCCTAGACATCAAGTCATTCATGTTGTATCAGCCCATTAGTTGGAGCCACTAGTATGGTACAATGTATCGCCAATCATCCTTTTTAGAAAATACTATACCATCAATCATTGCAAAAAAAAACAAAAAGAAATAGAAGAACCGTGGTTTACTCAAAAGCAAGTTGGGTCTGGAGAGCATTAAATATCTCATCCATGGTTCTGCATGCTAATTAGGAAACTAATTTGTGTTCTGCACTAATAAACAAAGTGTACAAAGCAGAGTGTGTAATGATTCCCTCAACATATGGTGCTTAGCTCTTTCCTCTTTTTCCTCTCGGGTTTATTCCACTTCTTAAAAATGCCCATTCTGGCATGTGACTTTTAGCTACACGACAACATAAAGGTAAACGCTACAGCCTGAGAGGAACCGGCTGCTACAGGGAAGACAGCAACCTAATAAATCATAAATGTACATGCACCAGATTTTTTTATTGTATTCCCAAACACACTTGCCATTAAACTATGTTTGTGACCAGAAAGCCAGCTTTCAGGCTTGGAAAGATAAGCTGACCAAGCCAGATCAGTCACGTGTATTATAGCTAATACGGCAAGACTGATCAGGTCTACAGTAAACGTCCACTATTTACAGCAAGTAAGCTTCAATATTTGTACTTGCTATGTTAATTTAGGTAAGGGATACATCTTCACTTATATCTCTATCGTTTTTAAGCTCTTCTTGGGTCCCCTATATATTAAGAAGCTTCTGTAAGACCCAAAGAGCATGGCCTGGTTGGACCATGTGTGACTTAACTGATTGTATATGGATCAGTTCTATTTCAGCCGATGAGCATCAGTGCTAATTAGCCTAGGTAGTAGTTCTTAAGTAATGAATTGTTGGACTTCAACATAGTTAACATATTACAAGAGTCTGTAGCTATTAACTCCACTTGTTAGAAAATGCAAGATAAAAGATTGAATGATTAATTAGACATACCTTGGGTATGCATTGCCCCGGATCATCTTTTGTCCGTATTTCCTCCACTGATAGCCATCATGATACGGTGCGTATGTGTACTCAGTTCTTGTGCTAATGCGAACCTTCCTACTTTCAGGAAAGTACCGTTAATAACTTGAAAACATAACAAGAAACAAAATGAATAGCACAAGTAATAAGAACTAGGAACATCATGTGGAGCAAAAGAAATAACTGAAAGTGCACAGAGCTAACTATTTTTCCTTCCATATTTATCATAATTTCATTTGCAGCACATACTTAACTCTGTTTAGTATATATAGTGTGCACATACTTAACTCTGTTTAGTATATATAACATGACTTAGACTTACTTCTTAGCATGTGCCTGTGCATAACTGCTACAATCCTGCACCAGCCTTTTAGGGGTTCCATTAGAGCAGCCGCAAGAGCTGTCCATGTAGTCATCCCTCTTAGCCATGATGGCTGGCCTCTTGCAACGTCTTCAAACTGATCGATATGGCCTCTCAACAAGGATGCGCGTTGGTGACAGCAAATTACCTTGCGATTGCAGAGCTCCCAATGGATTCTCAGCAATTAACGCTGAGCCCTTGGCTGGTGCGAAGTGGAGATGATGAGTTTTATTCTCCTTGTCTAGTGCTGCAGACAAGCACAGCCTGTAGCTCATATATGCACAGATAACCTTGACCTGGAGTTGGTGGTGCATGCTTGCTTCCAGAATTTTAAATCTACGCTTGACTCTAATAACCGTGTTTTGGACTTTTGAACTCAACCAACATGGCAACATGTATGCAACGTGACATGCATGGTTGCACCTGTTCAGGTCTCTTAGGGTAAAAGAAAGACACAAGTAGCATATTATTGTCTTTTATTCTTGCGGCAGTGAAGACCTTCAAGACAGGTTTGATTATCGCATTTCACTTTGCACATCTACATGTTTCTGGAGAAATAGATTGTCCTCAATGTTTAGGCTCCATAATATAAAGAGAACTTCACAGGTATGGTTTGACGATGACTGGTGCTAATGTACTGCTGTTTGCTGCCTCTGCTGTGACCAGTTGCCAAAAACAACCTCTGCAGTGAGTCAGATATTCATCAGAAATAACACATATATATCCATATTTTAGGGTGCAATAGATAACATTTTTATGCCATATTTGAATCTCAACAAGATTGACATATCAGCACCTGAGGCTTACTTATGTGATGAACTGTAAGGTAGCCTTTTGATAGGATGCACATGGGTAGATGAATGGACATCTTCTTAGTCCAGCATGAAAAGGCTCCTCTCTTAGATTCTCAGGTCTCGTCAGTGGTTAAAACTTCTAGATATGTACATGCTGAAATGTACAGGATCCAAGCTTAGCTTCTGGGATTCCCAAATCTCATAATTTTGGTTAAATCAGTTTCCTTGTTTGTAATTTAAATATAGTTTGGTGCTCACTTTCATTGTAGTTGCATGAAAAATTGCAAATTTGCATAGGACACATATACTTTTTGAGGCCTAAGATTGGTGGAATTAGTATAAGTAAATTATAGAAAATCATATAGATTTGTCTACTCCAGATTTATGTATTTTAGATTGCAGCACATTAGAAAAAACATAGAGATAGTAATGAGATTTACTAGTAATGTGCAAGGCGCTATATATACACCTATAAGTAAACAATGCCATTCTATAAACACGAGTAGAAGCACACAATACTTCCATTGGTATTGTAGCTAATATAGTTCCTTTGAGTTCTTGATTTTGAGCCAAAGAGACTGCCGAACTGAACTTCTACATGGATATTTGCAAGGCACTATCTTACCTTAGTAATCTTGTACCATTCTCATATGCTTGCATTAGAAGTTTCCAAAGCTCAATCAAAGAGTACAAGACAGATAGCATTATGCATTTTTAAGCCCTTGAGTACACCAAGATATACGCTTGGATGGTCTAACAAGAAAGAACAAATCCTACTGATCACTATTCTCATAAAAAACACTAGTGATCACTATCTGAAATTAATATATATCAAGTGAAATGTGATACATGCTGTGTGTGGTTGGTGTGAGACCTGATAGAAAATCTATGACCTTTTGAAAACAGTACGCAAGGTACCACTCATGAACAATCCAAAGTTGCTGTCATAAGTTCACCTGTAGTGGTTATCTATTCTCATTTTGACCGCTTTTTTATTGTACAAAGCTACGGTTAGTCTGAAGCCTTTGTGTAAATAGCTGATTGCGTTTGTATTGACGTTAATTCCATGTTCATTAATCAATTTTTTTTATGACTAAAGTAACAGCAAGGCACCAGTCAAGCCTTTTTCTCAACTTACATGAGTATACACAATTGTGACTGTTTTAACCATCTTTGAATTGAATTCTAGGTCAAAAGTAGTGCAGAACTCTCCCCACAAATCTTTCCAAATCTGATCAACAAATACAATGAAGTAAACGCAGTGTGAGCATCATCAATCTGAATGATACAATATACTTTCCCAGCTAAAATATTCGCAGTGTAAAAGAGGGAAGAGGGTGACGGGATTCTTACATGTTTCAGATGATGTGAGCACCGTGATAAACTAGTAATGGGACAGACACTAGCTTCATAGTCCAAAAGGTTCCCTCCCCTGATCATGCCTTCAGATAGCTTTTCTGAAAATTGGTCTGCAGAAGTAGGATCTGGATTCGTTGCAATACCACTTTTGTTGATGTACATCACTGTACTTCAGACTGCAACTACTCAACCACAGCACCATAGACTTCATTGTGCCCTGCCCGGTTAATTATCTAAAACAAGTGGCAAACCGACAGTTGGAATAGTTCTGGAATAAAACTCCGTGTCCCAGTAATGAAGACCACTTTAGAAAACCAGCACAATTCACATGTGTGTTCATATGAGGTCATTGAGTCATGGCACAGGCCATGATACGAAAAGTGATTCTATCCCTTTGAAAAAGGAAGACAAAGAAATCTTCTGGAAGTAAGCTGATTTGGACAATGGCCCACAAGTAACCCCCAGTGCACTCAAATGTTGCCGAATAGTTTATAAGCACAAACCCTTAGTCACTTCTCTGTCGTTATTACTAAACATCTTGCATCTGTTGCCAATCATGTCAGAGTCGTACGAATGGTTGCCTGACACTCATTTCACGCCATATCTATGTATGTATGAAATTAATTATAGATGTGCTTGGCTTACCTGATACGCGATGAAAACTATGTTGGTTTCAGATCGCGAGTTCGCGACCACCCTAGCTCCTTAAAAACCGATTGCTCAATCACCCTAATTTTCGCCTGCGGGATTGGGCCCAAAACCAGGAGATGAGGCATCCAGGATTCATCATGAAGCCGGACTCACCAGTCACCACTCGTCCACTCAGCAAGGATGTAGCTGACCGAGCTGGGCTGAAATTCTGGGATCCTAAAGCTGTTAAGTAAACAGTTTGGGTCGGAAAGTATGGAACGGTTGGGGCTCGCAGAAACGGTTGAAGCCAAGGAGCAAACCTGAAACCTGCATCTCCTTGCACGATCCGCTCCGTCGCAGGAAGTGTCCGAGAGGCCACCACCAGTCCGCCTCCTCCGACCCTCCCGCGTCGCCGTCGCCGTGCGGAGGCCCCTCCCGTCGGTGCCGCCGCCGTCGATGCCCTCCCGCGTTTCGCGGTCGGAAGTTTTCGTGGGCTGTACGCGGGCTGAACCATTTTTCGTTAGTCCGCTATGCAAAACTGGGCTGCATGGGCTGCGGACAGCGGTTCACGAAGTTGTGGGCTTTCTCCTTCAAGGCTTTAAACTGCCATTCGCTGGGCTGTAAGTTAAGTTCATCTATAGTGTCTCTACTCTACTCGCTGATGCTACTTCAGCCATATGAACCTAAGGATGGCAACAGGTTAGGCCTTTTTTTTAGTTCGCGATTGCGTGTGGTATTTTCTTTTGTATTTGATAATACATCTAATCATAGACTAATTAGACTCAAACTAGCAAATATACTTGTACGTTGCAACGGAAGAAAAACATAAAATGACCTTAGAAAGTGATGACATAATGTTACATATCTATTTATATTTATCTTTTTTATAAAATTTAAAGTCCATAATTTATTTTATTGATAACCATAACATCTACAGTATTAGATAGTTAATATTTACAATAATATATAGCTTGAAGACATATTTATTTAATAATAATAATAGAAATTAGTTAAACTTTATCTCACTCTAATATTACCTCTTAATATACCTCAGTATTATATTAAAACATGAGAAGGTTGTTGCTAGCATTACTTTTTTATTTAGATTAGGATTGCTATGAAATATGAATCAAGCATCACATTAAATAGGCTACCATCAAATTTTTATAATAACTAGGTTAATGCCCGTACGTTGTTACGGGTTTTAAAATCCACATACTCTATGTTTCTTTATTGTTATTGTTATTTTTTTCTATTTATATTCTTCCTTTTTTCACTTATTTTCAATTTTTGTTTTTCGATTTTATTTTATTTTCTGTCCTTTCCTTATTCTTTTCTTGTTTTAATTTTACCTTTTATTTTCTTTTTCTTTTGGTTTTAGTTTTATTGTTCTTCCATGCTTCTATTTGTTTTTCTTTTTTCTTTTTATGTTTTCTATTTTTCTTCATTCTTATTTTATATTGTAATTCCTTTTAATCTTCTTTTTATCCTTATTTAAATTATTCATTTATTTTATTTGCTCTATGCACTTTTTATCTTTGTTAATCATGTTTATTATTATATTTTTCTTCTTAGTAATTTTATTTTTTATTTTTATTTTCTATATATATGCGATGTTTATGTGGTATATATTTAGTGTTCTATGTTGTGTTATGTCATGTTTATTGATGTTCTATGATATTTCTTATGGTGTTCACTTACTATACATATAATCTATAATAGATGTGATGTTCTATAATATATTTAATGATGTTCTATGATGTATTTAGTGATGTTAATGTTCTATAAAAATATTTACGATATTTGAAAAGTAACCCTTTGACATTATTTGAATTTTTTTCTTCATTTTGTGTTTTTATTTTTTTTCTTATGCTTTTTACTCTAGATTTTATTATTATTTTTTATCTATGTCATGTATTTATGTATTTTTATGTATATTATAATATCAGTTTCATAAACCTAAACAAAATACTATTCTTCTAAATCGATAACATTTTTTTACAAAGACAGAACATTGTCTGTTGAACCTAGAATGTTGTCTCGACTTAATAAAAGAAAATATTTTATCTTTATAAGTTAAATATTTATTAATAAAATTTTATCTAAATATATCCATGTGTGATCTTGTTTTGAAGGATTTGTTATAAGAAATTTAATGGTGCAATCGGAATTTAATTTATATCTTTGGTTTATGAGTTATGACTTTTTTTAATTTGCTAAAACAATTTTGCATGCATGGGTGAGTGGGGCCTGGGTTGATGAGATAGCCTATCATAACATAGTAAAAGGGAAGTTGTGGCTTCACCATAGATGTGGTAGATGGGTCCTCTCCATAATTTTTAGTTGTAGAGATTGGAGCAAGATAAATATAATTTTAATTTTACACTAAAAAGCATAGGGAAGCATCTCCAACAAAAAAAGTGTACTAAAATTTGTGATATTTTTTGTTTACTGCATGGATTTACATATGTGGAGTTGAACAAAATTCGATTTATAATTTTTTAGATTTTTCTATGAATTACTATGCATTTATCAATTTTCAGCCGATTTAAAGAATAAAAGAAAAGTAAATTGGAGATTTTATATTGGGAACCCTAGAAAAATTGTTATTCTTTTTTTCTCTTTTTCACCGTACCAATTCCGGATGGGCTGATTGTGCCGACCGACGGCAGAGGCGATCGACGACGGGAGCGGACAGAAACGATTTTGTATTGGGAGTCCTAGAAAATTTTTTATTTTCTTTTTGCTCTTATACAAACGTTGGACGGAGGAGGCGACCGATTCCGCAAACCGAACGCGGATAGGAGCAGAAAAATATTGGGCAAACTGAAATTTTGACTTTTTATAAATAGGTATAGAAAAGATTTATTTCGTAAATTATAAACAAATTATATAATTAGTTTTTTATCTATATTTAATATTTTATGCATAGGTTTAAAGATTTGATGTGACGGCTTGAAAATTTTTGTAAAGTAAACAAGGCCTTAACCGGACAGCAGCAGCCTGCCGATCCTAATTCTTTTTCGTGGGCCTGGCCCCTCGCGCGCGGCCCAGGTTCCGTCCGTAGGTGAATTTTTCTTTTTCTTTTTCTTTTCTATATCCTTTTTTCTTTTCATTTTTCTTTCCTCAGGCAAAAGCTGTATTGATTCGATAATTCATGAGCTACTAATTAAATTGCATTCTCTATTACAATGACTAATAGATATATAAGTGAAATCCAACCAAAGCTGGCAGCATTCATCGTAGATAGGTGCTGCCGCTGTGGCCGAGAAGCCTCCTCCATTCATCGTGTTAACAACTTCCAAGAAATCAACCTGAATTTGCACTCAGTTCCTTAGGTGAGTTTATTCATTTTCTACTATTTCTTTACTTTTTACGGGGAGGCGTCGTGGGCTAGGTGGGATGGGATGAGACCTTTTCCACAATTTGTGCCGTGGGTGTGAGTCGTGCGACAAGAAAGTCACATATGAAGGGAGGTTTAACCAAGACAAAAAAAAAAGTTAGAGCAATAACACACTTGATTCCTTTACATACATAGTGGAGATATATGCTCCACAGACAAGAGGGAGACTCCGCGTACTCTACTGGAGAGATCCGCCACAAGCATAGCCGTTACGTGCATGATACGTGCAAAAAAAAAAAAAGGCCGGACTTGCAAAGTGTCAACCCGATTTGAGACGAGATGTGACACACGACACGTGACGTAGGAGCACAAAACAATCGTGTCACGTAAACCACCAAAGTGATCTCCCGAGAGATCCATCACATTCTATACACAAAAAGAACGTCGCGAAACTCCAGCATTGAGGTATTCCGTGCGTAAACAGCGCACGGACACATATTCGTCATGGACAAGCTCACGATCACGAGCATACTTGCACCGTTCACGGGTCCACAGTGCACATACAAACCACAAATTGAGACGCAAAAGGGTTTTGTGTCTGGCCACGGCGCCACATGGCTGCGCTCCACAGGGGACCGCCTCCCCTGCTCACCTACCCACCCGGCGGCCGCTCTCGTCCCACTGGTCCACGCACGGCTCGGCTTGGCTCCACCAGGTGTCTATCAGCCGTGGAATGAAGTCCGTTGGACACTTGGACTCGTGCAAAATGCCTGTCTTGGTTTGCATTGCATCACCAAACACCGCATGCTCACGTCTCGTCTCGAATACTCGAATGATGCAACGCTGATCTCATCCGATCCAACGGACTCCGGACAGAAAACCTCTTGGTTTGGCAGAAAAGCCATGACTAAAAACATTATTCGTTAATTTATAGCGAGAGAAAAATATTGCTAAATGATTAGCACATTCGACAGACAAGCTCAAGCGAACAGACTCAGTAATTATGTTGAGCTTGCACTAGCTACGAAGTTGATGTCCAATCTTTTATGGAGTAGTAGAGGATGGGGTGGCAAACTGGCAATGTTGTGTTTTCTTTCTCTATAGAACACATCCGTTCTTACTTTGCACTGGGAGGTGCCAGAAACGGCATGCAGCCTAGTTGGCTGGTCCCGTTAGAGCGTCTCCAATGAGATTGACGACTTCACTAGCTTAGTTGGAGGAGAGAGAGAGAGAGTAATTAAAAGAAATACTCCTATTATCTTACCTCTTCAATCCCACCGGTGAAGCAGTATTTATAAATCTCGCGCCCCTCTCATATAGTCCCGATTGATGTCAAATCGTCTTGAGAGAACCTCTCTTCTCTTTTACATGTCCAAGTCAGCTGGCGACGTAGGTAACCATTAAGGCCGCTCTTATGTCCAACTAGTTTTTTTTTATTTTCATATACAATCTATGTTTCTATTCTTATAGTTTTACTAGTCACACACTTAACTAAAAGAGTATATAAAATCTGATATATATCCTAAAAGCCTATATATATCAAGTAAATCAAACAATATTATAAAAGATGGACAATAGGATACAAAACAGCCTCTGGAAAAAAGGGTGGATCAAAGACTAAATTGGTTGTTATCTTTCTTGGATTGTCCACTAGTTGTCGAAGACTAAAAATCACACTGAAAACGATCACTACTTGTAAAAAAAGGGGATGCAAACACCCTCGCACCATCACACTTATCTTTCCTGAACTGGGACCTGTTACGTGCCATAAGGTTAGGTACATCTTTGAACTCTTGAACTTAACCTTGGCTTGGATCATGACTTCCCATCACATGTAGATTGAACATGAGGGTTTTGTTCATTTATATGTTCCATGTACTCCCTTCATCTCACAAAGAATGTAATTTTCACTTGTCGACAAGTGAAATAATATTAATTTTAACCAAACATATATAAGAAAATATTTATAGTGCATCATTTGTGTCATTAGATGTGTTGTTGAATACAATTTTATAAGAAACTTATTTGGAGATACAAATGTTAGTAATATTTTTTTAATATAAAACTAGTTAAATTCAAGAAAGTTTGGCTAGCAAGCATCTTATAGTGATATCTTTTTAAGGACAAAGAGAGTGATGGTTAATGGGTTAAAAGGAAGCTAAAAATAGCAACCACAAAAAAATAGCAACCACTCCACCAGGCACATGGAATTTGGAGGCGAGTCAAAATCAAGCTCTCACCCACCACCCACCAATAACATTTTCTTCTACTATACCAGTCAATTCTCACACCCTCAAAACCATAGAGGCCACAGCCATAAACCACACCGACCCTTCAAGTCGTGAGGCCCAACCAACCAACAAAGAGCACCGTGTTGTCCCAAAAAAAAAAAAAAAGAGCACCGGCACTCACTGCCGTCGAGGCCCAACCGTGGACTCACCAGTCACCAACGCCGGCACCCGGCATCCCACTCCCACAGTCCCACTCCCACCAAACCCTCTCTGGCTCTACAGTCCTCCACTACGGCCCTACGCCCCTACTACCTACCACATCGCCGTCAACTTTAACGCCAACTCCCCATTACCGCCGGTTCTCTATATATGCGCACGTACATGTCCGTTGGGCTCTCCAGGAAGGCAGGAACAACCGCCCACTTTTTCATCGGTTCCGGGGGAAGACCAAAGATCACACACACACACAAAAACCAGTGAGCCCGCCCTCCATCTCCGCCCCCGTCGCCATGGACCTTCTCTTCGTGGAGAAGCTCCTGGTCGGCCTCTTCGCGTCCGTCGTGGTCGCCATCGCGGTGTCCAAGATGCGTGGCCGCAAGCTCCGGCTGCCTCCCGGCCCCGTCCCCGTGCCCATCTTCGGCAACTGGCTGCAGGTCGGCGACGACCTCAACCACCGCAACCTGGCCGCGCTGGCCCGAAAATTCGGCGACATCTTCCTCCTCCGGATGGGGCAGCGCAACCTGGTGGTGGTGTCCTCGCCGCCGCTGGCGCGGGAGGTGCTCCACACGCAGGGCGTGGAGTTCGGCTCCCGCACCCGCAACGTGGTGTTCGACATCTTCACGGGGGAAGGGCAGGACATGGTGTTCACCGTGTACGGCGACCACTGGCGCAAGATGCGGCGCATCATGACCGTGCCTTTCTTCACCAACAAGGTGGTGCAGCAGTACCGGCACGGCTGGGAGGCCGAGGCGGCCGCCGTCGTCGACGACGTGCGCGCCGACCCGGCGGCGGCCACCGAGGGCGTCGTGCTCCGCCGCCGCCTGCAGCTCATGATGTACAACAACATGTACCGCATCATGTTCGACCGGCGCTTCGAGAGCATGGACGACCCGCTCTTCCTCCGCCTCAGGGCGCTCAACGGCGAGCGCAGCCGCCTCGCGCAGAGCTTCGAGTACAACTACGGCGACTTCATCCCCATCCTCCGCCCCTTCCTCCGCGGCTACCTCAGGATCTGCAAGGAGGTCAAGGAGACACGCCTCAAGCTCTTCAAGGACTTCTTCCTCGAGGAGAGGAAGTGAGTTGCTCCGATCCTTTTAATCATCTTCAATTATTACATTTGTTTCGTTTGCTTTTCTTTTGTCGGGCAACCATGCCTGTACGAGCCTGATGTGCTCACATGGTGGTTGTCCATGTCGTTGCGTGTTTCTGCAGGAAGCTGGCGAGCACCAAGGCCGTCGACAGCAACGGGCTCAAGTGCGCCATTGATCACATCCTGGAGGCACAGCAGAAGGGTGAGATAAACGAGGACAATGTGCTCTACATCGTCGAGAACATTAACGTTGCAGGTACATACATGATACATACAGACTTAAGTTAACCTCGCTTCAGGTTTAGTATAACAAAGATTATATTGTCGCTGAAATTTAGTACGTAGCCTGCAAGTTTCTGTCATATGTACTTCCTAGACGCAGCGATGGCGCCGTGTGAGGCCCAGAAAGCTTAAGTTTTGTCTACCTGACAGTCCGCCAGTCAAACACGTGATGCTACTTCTAATATAAATTATGCATTAAACAGATGACATTTCAATTTCTAAATAAACATACTGGTCAACGTAAAGTATATTAACGCACGACCTAAATGCTCTGTTTTTACTCTGCAGCGATCGAGACAACACTGTGGTCGATCGAGTGGGCGATCGCGGAGCTGGTGAACCACCCGGAGATCCAGCAGAAGCTGCGGCAGGAGCTGGACACGGTGCTGGCGCCAGGCCAGCAGATCACGGAGCCGGACACGCACAACCTCCCCTACCTGCAGGCGGTGATCAAGGAGACGCTGCGGCTGCGGATGGCCATCCCGCTGCTGGTGCCGCACATGAACCTCCACGACGCCAAGCTCGGCGGCTACGACATCCCCGCCGAGAGCAAGATCCTCGTCAACGCCTGGTACCTCGCCAACAACCCCGAGAGCTGGAAGCGGCCCGAGGAGTTCCGGCCCGAGCGCTTCCTGGAGGAGGAGAAGCACGTGGAGGCCAACGGCAACGACTTCAGGTACCTGCCCTTCGGCGTCGGCCGCAGGAGCTGCCCCGGCATCATCCTCGCGCTGCCCATCCTCGGCATCACCATCGGCCGCCTCGTCCAGAACTTCGAGCTGCTACCGCCGCCCGGGCAGGACAAGCTCGACACCACCGAGAAGGGAGGCCAGTTCAGTCTCCACATCTTGAAGCATTCCAACATCGTGTGCAAGCCAAGAACGTTCTAATTAGAGCAGCACACACGATCCATTGCATTTTCATGTACTATATACTCCTTTTTATTATGTTCTTCGGGCTTAATTAAGTATTGTTACCTATCCTATGTAGCCAGTAGGAGTACTAGAAAAAAAAACTCTGGATAAGGATAATAATGTTATTTGCAACAGAGGGGATGGAAGGGGAAATCTGATAATTATTCAGTGAAACGTTCAGTTCGTGAAAACGGGCTCGCAAAGTTAATTTATCCCGCGCGCTTCGTCTAATAACGATCATTTATCTGCTGCAAGCCTGCAACAGAGTTCTACCAGAAACGATGCAGTTTGTTGTCGCACACTCAATGACTTTCTGAACTTCCTCCTGCAGGATATTACGACTATAACCTGTACAAAGGAGAGTGGTATTATTGCGGTTTTCTTTCGATTCAAGCAAAGCAATAGTTGGCACAGACCAAAACAGTAGTGAATTAGTGATGTTCAGTCCCTCCTAACCTGAACCATCTGTCTGTTTTTGTACCTGAATGCGTTGTCTCTTGTGTTCCTCTGGTGTTCATTGTTTCTTTTGATTAAATAAAAGATTAAATTTGCACACCTACAAAACTTCAAATGCTTGAAAACGGAGCATATATTTTATCTAAAGAGAGGTGGGTTAGGACTTATGCACGTCAAGATATATTTGGATATGCTCTAGATATATCTAGTGCGTCTATTATAATTCTACCACTCAAAATAAGCATACAAACTAGTACCAATCCTAGCAGCTGTACATGGCGCATAATCAGAAGTAGAGTACAACATTGCAAATTGCAATAAATAAAATGTGGTAGGTTGAAATATCAACAACATAGGTTTTCGAAAATTAAAGATTAACAACATAGTGCAAAACCCCTGAATGCATCTAGGTTTCGATTTTGGTTTTGGGGTTTCATAAATAAACACAAGTGCTTGTGACTAATGTGTGTTTTGCAATGGTTATATCCACATTAAGATAGTTACTTGTCGGCCACATGGTTTTCTTGGCCGCGATAATGTTATAGATGGACGACTAGAGTGTTGACCATGTATCGTAACAGAGTACATCTAAGGATGCAAACCTAGGTCCTTGGCCAAAAAAACACTTTATATAGTCATGGCTCAAGTTAGAGTTAGGTTATCCTTTGATTAGTCTGCAGGGTCACCATCCTTTGATTTGTGAGACCCCAACATGCGAGTTTAATCTTATTTGGAATATCTTAGATTGCATACTTTCATGTTATTGATTCACAATACAAAATAGCCTTTGTGGCAAAGTCATCTGGGTTGTGCCAAAGTTATAAGTAGAGGAGACGTGGTGTCACGATTGTTGGGTTTGAGTCTTTGTGTTATGAAACCACATTGTGTGTGTCCACTCCCCACTAACTGAGAGTTAACCCTTCACTCTTGGACACCCCCATTTCCATCAAGTGGTAATCAGAGCTTTTGGTTGTTACTGTTAGGTTCATCCTATATATGTGCCTTCCATAGCTTGTTTGGAACTACTCTTTCACCTCAGCTATCAGACGCATATAGAGGAATTTGCGAAGTGTGTGTGCGCCATCTAGATCTACATTGTCAAATTTGTGAGAGAGTGCTTTGTGTGCATTCGGTATTCTTAGCTTTATTTTAATCAAGGTACTGTTGAAGACATGCTATTCTTAGTGTTTGCTAGCACCTACATGCCTTGGTCGAGGACTAGGTGACCTTTTCAAAGGAGTTTCTTGTTGTGAGGCTCATAATGATGTATATGGTTTGAAACTCATCGTTCCATAATAAAAAATGGGTATTTACTAGTGGTGACTTGGGACTTTGTAATTCAAGAGGGCTAAATTGAGTCCTTTTGACTTTATTCGGTGCTCCAATGTAAACTATGAAGGTGTAATAACAACCTAATACTAGAAAATAAAAAAAATGGGTTGTCACTTTATCTCTTTTACGTTTTCGTATTACTTTCATGTCTTAAGCTCACACTTTGTTTCTTGTGGTGTGCAAGTTCTTTGTGTAACTACCGTTCGCTTGTCTTTTCAACCGTACTTTTCTGTCAGTCAACCGTGTTTTCTCCCACGATGAATCAACGAACAGTATTTTCAGCCGCAGCTTTTCAGACCAGCGAACAAAGTCGGCTAAAGTTGTTACTTTGATTTTTAGCATAACCTACCCCATTCTTGGTAAGGGATCCCTCCATGGTATCCAAGGAATAAATGTGATGTCATTGCGTCAAGACATAAATGCTATTGTTTTGGTCAACAAACCATATGCTCTTGATCTACCTATGCATAGAAATGGACCTTGATCATGTCGAATGAGGGCACTTCTTATAGTGAAAATTCTTAGAATCACTCCACACTAAAGTTGAAAAAGGTCAGCAAAGTATGGTTGTAAAAGGCTCAAGGTGTCAGCAAGATATAAAGGCATGATGCGCCAACAACATCACGTAGAGATCAAGGACATCACTTCTTGCACTATGCTCCTCAAATTACTATGCCAGGGCCAATCACTAGATATCAATCACAACAATTTACATTCAGTTAGCTAAGTTTTTTTGTTAGCCCAAATATTTAGAAAAGATAAAATTTACATAATTATATAGTGTATACCGTACTTTACAGTTCTGCCTATATCCTGAGATAAATGCTAGCTATAATACTACTTCACGCTGAAACAAGCAAGACAATTTTCAACGTGTTTTACAAGCTAGAACCAACATGATTTATTTGGTTCGGATTTGGCCCATTTCAATGACTTACACTAACACTATGTTATGTATTGACCTCTCATTCTCATACTTTCTTTGCTAGTGTGACGAAATTAGAGTGTCCAACATACTTTTTATGCCTATATAAAAATTTGTTTGACAATATTTGTATCTGTCTTAATCCACATCTGCTTCGGCATGATCGCAAAGGTGGACATGCATGATCGCAAAGGTGGACATGCATGTCCACAATCTTTTCTCACATGCATGAAGCATTAAATATAAACGAAAATAAAAACTAATTGCACAGTTTAACTGTAAATCGCGAGACGAATTTTTTGATTCTAGTTAGTCTATGATTGGACAATATTTGTCACAAGCAAACGAAAATGCTACATTAGCAAAATCTAAAAAATTTTTGTATCTAAACAAGGCCTTACTTTTCAAAATACAAATGCCTCAGAACTAGCTCACACGTGCATGTTCATTGCAAACCATACAATTTGTTGTGTCAAAAACTCAAAATAGTCGCATATCTCGTCGCAATTAGCTAGAATGAGTTGTGTGCCTGCGCTCCTGCGTTGTCTGTCCAGCTGCTGATTCTCCCACGAGTCTAATCATAGGCCAGGGGTAAAAGCGAAAATATTTCTGTGCTCTCTTCCAGGTGGGCCCCTTTCTCTCCCCCCTTCTTCCCCTTCTCCCCTCACCCTTTCTCCCTCGACGATACACTTCTCCGCCGCCCCGGATCTACCTCGCCGCGTCGGCGCGCAGCTCACCCACCGAAGCGAGGAGGCAATCGAGGCGGACAAAGCGCTGCACCAAATTCGACGGGGGATCGAGCACCGGAGGCGTAGTGCAAAATGTTCAAGTTCCTCAAGGAGGTGGTCGCGGGATCCGGATCGGGCCTCAAGGACTTCCCCTACACCATCGGTGAGCCCTACGCATCAGCCTGGGGCTCATGGACACACCACCGCGGTACCTCCAAGGTACTCTTCCGCAGCGTTCCACCCCTTCCCACCCGATCGATCAGTCCTCCTTAGATGTGTCGTTGTTTTGCTTCGTCGACTGGTACGGTTCGGTAGAACTGGTTCCGCTGGTCGAATTCGTGGAGGAACGAACTGTGCACGCTATGCTTCGCGTGTACTTTGCTGTGCGGTTCATGTGCTATGTGGTTTTCATACGCTCTTGATTTTGTGGGTGTGCGCTCTGTAGCATTTTGAGCACTCGAGTGCTATTTTAGGGGCAGGTGTGACTATGTTGGACTATTTGCAAGCTTTAGTAGCCCTTCAGAAGCATAATTTCTGGATTCGTTGTAGACTTGATTCGAGGCTAGTCTGGTTAAGCCAATGAAGGGTATTTGGTTGTACTTTAGATTTTGTGTGATATACGTAGCTGTGTGCAGTTATTTAAACTTCGATCTGCTTGTTTGACTATGGAGCTCATTTACAGTGCCATGCCATCCAACTTGGTGAGGGTCAAAGGATATTGAGGATGTTACTGCTGCTAGCTCTTATGTTGCATTCACCGTACCATCTTCATCTGCTTGTTTGACTGTGCACACATCTTATCTCACTATTACATCACAGCACCTGTAGGCTGAGAAGACAATAAAATCAAATAAACGCAAAACCTTGGATGACATGCAAAACTAGTAATTCCTACTATATTGTCAAATACACAGAAGTTTAGAGAACATGGGTCGCATTACCACCCAGGTTTTTGTCACTGTGATATTGCGCACTGTTAATGGAGTTTTATTATTCATCCTAGGTTTACTGTTAATACTGTTTTTTCATATGCAATTTTGATTTCTTAAGCAGTCTATCCTTTTTCCCACCAAATGATTATTTTGTCTGAATTTTTAGATTTGTATGCCATTTCCAACATTGTTTGTTGTATTGTCTTCTCCAGGATGATGGGTCGCCTGTGTCAATTTTTTCTCTGTCAGGGAGCAACCCTCAGGACAGACACATGGTTGCTGGTCGCAATGGTGTTAAGAGATTACGAACAGTAAGCTAATAACTTCAGTCAGTGGGTGTCTGATTACCGATATTCAATAGTGCTGTACCTTTTATACTTGAGGAGCAGTATGTGGTGGCGAAATGTCAAGTCTTCGAAAAAGAATGATGGCAACATAACTTTCTTTCAGAAAATCTAGACATCATAAAAATATATAGGCCAAATGAGAAGGCAAAATGCCAAAAAAGAAGGAAATGTTTTGTTTGGCGATATTTCAGCATTCAACATTATGTTCCTCTATGTGCTCTTCCATCCACAACACTACTGAATTGTTTCTGTTATATCTTACTTTCACCAGAAGTAGCATTTTCTACAATACACATGTTTCTTTTTTTTTGGGAAGGGGGGGGGGGGGGGGTTAACTTGACCTTTTGTTTCCTCAATATATGCTAAGTCAGTGCAGTGCTGCTTTGGTTACTGCAGGTGCGACATCCAAATATCTTATCCTTTTTACACAGTACTGAAGCAGAAGTTGCGGATGGACCTGCCATGAAACACACAATTTATATTGTAACAGAGCCTGTTATGCCACTTTCTGAAAAGCTCAAGGAACTGAATCTTGGTGGTACACAGAGGTACCATGGGCTTCTTGTAGTTGTGTTTATCAAAATGTTCTTTTCAGAAAGAAAAATTCTGCAGTTTCCAGCATTTTTTTCAGTAGGTTTTAATTCAGTTCTGTTAATGTTTCCTTTTTTTGGAACATAGAACTACTTTATCATTATGGTTAATGGTGCAGAGATGAGTACTTTGCATGGGGGCTTCACCAGATATCCAAAGCCGTGAGCTTTCTCAATAATGACTGCAAACTTGTAAGTTCCTGCATCAAGTTGAAGTTTGGAACGTAATATGCAATCTGGCTCGTTTTATTCTCTCCTTAGATGCAAGATAAAACATTACATTTTGTTGCTTTGTGCCATTTCCATGTAGATTTGCATTGATTTGTTGTGATAATCCCTTCTTGCTTGTAACAATTGTTTTATTTAATTATAGATGATGAAGCGATCTTATGAAGCATGTGGTTGTGAATTTGTGTATGCTGCTTACAGCAGTTGTTCTTAAAATAGGTTAGGTTATTTGTTGTATCGACCTAGAACATTTCCATGTTTTGATTATTGATGTGGTCATGTGGGTGCCTTGTACATATGTTACTGGATCATATAGTCATTTAAATCAAAACAGTGGGGGTCTTAACACATAATTAGAAATCACAAATGCTGTAAATGATTTGATTGTTAAATGACCTGTTTCATCACTTGACCAATATAGGTTCATGGGAATGTATGCTTGGCCAGTGTTGTTGTTACACAAACCCTGGATTGGAAGCTTCATGCTTTTGACGTTCTGTCAGAATTTGATGCTAACAACGAAGCCTCTGGTAGCCCCATGTTGGTAAGGACTTGATCCACACCTTTATTTATATTAATATTAGTACTCAAAGTCAAACAGTGCTCCTACAAAATGTATTTGAAACTTGTTTTATTTCGACACCTGTTGTGTTAAGGTCAACTTTAACCAAAAAAGTTAGAAGGGTTTAATTCATATTAGTACCATGGAAATCGAGGGAAAGAGATGGACTATATAATTTCATTCCTTGATAAATAAAGTAATAAAATATTTACTTTATCTGATGTGTTTTTCTTTTTGCAGCAATTTGAATGGTTAGTTGGAACACAGTACAAGCCAATGGAGCTGTCAAAGTCAGATTGGGCTTCAATTAGAAAATCACCTCCATGGGCCATTGATTCTTGGGGACTGGGTGAGCATAAATAACTCTTAATGGTTCCTCCTCATGTATGGCATGCTTGTTATGGTTGTGCTTACAATTTTTTTGGTTGCTATATATGGGAGAAGTTGTGTTCTAGTGGTTAAATAATAGTACTGAGCTTTTGCATTCTACATAAATGTCATGAGGGGCTAAATAAAAATGTCAAAATCAAAATACAAATTGATAAACTGATGCCATTTGAACTTGTCTGTTGTTTGCTTTCGGTGGTCTTCATCATTGGTTGTTATTTCCTGAAAGCTGAAACAATGAGAACATGACACTCATTGCAGGTTGTTTAATTTATGAACTCTTTTCTGGTGCAAAGCTGGCTAGAACAGAGGACCTTCGAAATACTGCTTCAATCCCAAAGGTTAGCTCACATGATTTCACCTCGTCACTTATTTCGCACCGTGCAATTACCTTTATTGGTTTTGGAGATACCCACTGTTCTAACTGCAGAAGTTTGTATGCATTTGTGCCTTTTTGGTTATTGACTATTTTCTACCCTGTAGTCTCTACTTCCAGATTACCAGAGGCTCTTGAATTCCACACCTTCTCGTAGACTAAATCCTTCAAAACTTATTGACAACAGCGGTAAGCCCAACATATTTTGCATGTCGTTCAGCCAACTTTTGGGGTGACATTTTATCTAGTTATAATACATTCTTCAGTGCTTAGTCTTACCACAATTATTGTCCTCGATGTGGGAACTGCATTTGTTCAAAAAGCTGAAATGGTGTCTTTGGCTCTCTGTTTTCAGAGTTTTTCCAGAATAAGTTAGTAGAGACCATCCAGTTCATGGAAATTCTTAATTTGAAAGACACATTTGAGAAAGACAGCTTTTTCCGGAAACTCCCCAATATAGCTGAACAGCTTCCCCGTGAGATAGTCCTGAAAAAGGTACTTCCAAAGTCTCAAGTAGAACCCTCCATTCATCCATTCATGATTATTCTCTACCTTTGTTTATTTGTTTCAAACCAGCCAGGTGACCTTATGTGTATACTTATTGTTTGGGTTACTTTGTGCACAGCTGCTCCCTGTATTGGCTTCTTCTCTTGAGTTTGGTTCAGCTGCCGCTCCAGCCTTAACTGTTTTGTTAAAGATGGGTTCCTGGCTTCCTGCTGACCAATTTAGTATCAAGGTGACCTTTTTCTCTACTTATTATTATTAACACTGCTTATGAATTATCAAGTAGTCTGATTAGTAGAGAATGCTGGCTCTTTCCAGGTCTTGCCAACTATTGTCAAGCTTTTTGCCTCCAATGACCGAGCTATCCGAGCATGTCTTTTGCATCACATAGATCAGTTTGGGGAATCGATGTCAGCTCAAACTGTTGATGAACAAGTATGTGATATACTTTATTGACAATCGGACATCTGTATTTATTCCATAAAATTGTCTGCATAAATTTATCTATCTAATGATCTAATGTTCCTTTTTAGGTTTTTCCTCATGTAGCCACTGGCTTCTCCGATACTGATGGTACTATTCGTGAACTGACATTGAAGTCAATGCTCGTATTGGCACCAAAAGTGAGTTGCTTCTATCCTCCTGTTGGGTATGGGTCTATCAGTGAGATGTAGTATAAACTGACTGGACCTTAGTTATGAAAAAGTATAACTGTTTTGTCAAATTTTCTAAATTCGTTATTTTCTTGGTTGTGATTTGTACTCCAAAGAAACAAAATATATATGTATTAATTTGGTTACCAATATTGTCTTGTGTCCAGTCTTATTCTGTAAATGTGTTTTTTCGAAGGTTAATATTATGCAGGGTTAGGGGTGAATTCCTATAATCAATTTGGTTGTATGAACTCATATCCTTGCCTTTAGATGCAGGAGCATGCACATAACACACCACAATTTACCATGACATGCTTTAATGGAATACTTCTAGGATTTTAGATCCTCATGCACTGATTTTTGTTTTCTGCCCAAAACTATATTACCTGATGACTGATTGCCTGATCTGTTACTGCAGTTATCTCAGCGTACAATCTCAGGATCTCTCTTGAAATATCTCTCTAAGCTACAGGTGCAGTTCACTTTTGGATTTGAAAAGGTTTGTACTGCAGTTATGGTAGACGCTGCTTTCTTTGACAGGTGGACGAAGAACCTGGAATCAGGACGAACACTACAATTCTTCTTGGCAATATTGCAAGCTATATGAATGATGGGGTCTGTCTCAAAGATACAACTATTGTGTTATTTGTATTCCTTGTTGATTATCCTTTTACATGTTATGTTCTAATTAGACATGCTGAACATGTTGTGTTAGGGAATTTCATGGAAATTGGCTTTTAGAGATATTAGCAAACGTGTCAGTACGTTGCATTGGAACATACAACATCACCTGTTCCAATACATCTTGGAATTAGACTATGTACCATGGCTAGATGCGTGCTGTTCTAACTCATATGAGCACCGGTTGTGAGTTTGGGTCACGGACAGGACAATAAACCAATCAGGATTCTTATCTCTAATTCATCATCTACTACCGTTCTTAGTAAAACTGGCTATAACTATTATGCTTGGGGAAGTGGAGGGACGGACTGGGGGAGAGTAAAGGACGGAAATTTGGAGGAAGAAATTTTCTCCTTTTAATATTAGGTATATAGCCATAGATGTCAATCGTGTGTAGGGGAAAGTTTTGGAGTTTCTTATACTCTTGTTATCCATTTGTTTGAAATTTGCTTTAAACACAAAAAAGGGGTACAAATATGAACACATCATTTGTATAGGCTTCGGCTTCCATGTTCAGGGTTTTATGTTTCTGTTGAAGAGACACTTTTTTCACAGCTGACCTGACTGGTACACCTGGTTAAGGGTATTCAGCACTATCTATTGCTGCAGAAACATGATTACAGGACAAAAAAATATTATGAAAACTGCCTCTATGGATTAGCCCGTACATATGAAAATAGAACTGTATCCATATTAGCCTGGAGATGGATTTTATTTGCTAATTCACATAGTGTTTGCCTCTTTGCTGATAAGGCTTTGTTATCTGACGACAGACCAGGAAGAGAGTACTGATCAATGCATTCACAGTTCGTGCATTACGGGATACCTTCCCTCCGGCCAGAGCAGCTGGTACATACCTTTGCAAACGTGCTGTTTTAGTCTTGTTATAGATCTACAAGTATGTTTCAGTGAGCAAGTGAATGCTTTGTACCATACATGACATTTATTTACTCTTGCTTCATGGCAGGAATCATGGCACTGAGTGTCACTAGTTCATACTATGAAGTGACAGAGATTGCAACTCGCATCCTTCCTAACATTGTTGTCCTCACATTTGACCCAGACAGGTAATCTCAGTCTCTACTTTCTCCTTGTTAGCTGGTAATAACAGGCTTCATCCCTGTAAAACTTCTGGGGATCTGAAATAGATGATTGTGTGTAAGGTTTTATGGTGTTAGACCAGGCGCCCCATCTTGGGCACAGGGAAGGTGTTTTGGTGAAGATTGCACAAGTGTAGCCAGCGTATTTTTCACACATATATGTTAGACAGAACAAGGAAGGATAGGAGGCACTAGTCTATCTTGGGTCTTGGCTCATCACCAACTCAAGCCGAACAGGACTCTGATCACCAATCCCTCATACCCTGTGCTACTGAATACCTACTACTACCAGGTCATTGTGCAATGCCAACCCCTTCACTGGGCTGCTTCTGGCCAATGCATTCATTCCAATCTTTTGGCCTTGGATTATCCACACCATGTTGTAAAGTCCTCATCAACCAGCTGTGGTGTGAAGTCCTGTAAGCTGACATTAACGACCTTACCATACCTGCTGAGTGAGCACACAGCCTGTTGGCCATCCAGCACTGATTATGGATGACAAGCCAGATAAAGAATTTTGACTTTGGAGAAGGCCAAGTTTTCCAAATGCGCCGACAAGGCTCAGAGGTCACATGTCCAGTAAAGAAAGCCTTTTAGGTTTGGTTTGATATATGCATGCTAATCGCTAATAAATAGTAGCACTTGTTACATTCAAGTCGGTTTAGATTGTTGGTGTCAGCAAACTTGAGTGCATGGCACCATTCATTCCATGTCTGTATATGCATTTGTCCATCATAGTCTACTTTTTTCCCCTTTTTGTGGAGTGAGTTTTGGTTTTAACCTATTGTCATAACTGTGGGCGCACAATTCAGTAGCATGCAGCACAAAGATCAAATTGGAGAAATTGTTCGAGCACTAGATGCACAATTGCTAAAAGAAAAGTGCTTGATTCCATTCCACTTTGAATGCAACAATATCTTGCTAACATACTTTTCTGCACCATATTTTAGTGTTTTGGTTTTTATAGCAAATTTCTTTGATGTTTCTATTTCTATAGTGATGTCCGAACCAAGGCTTTTCAGGCTACCGATCAGTTCTTGCAAATAGCAAAGCAACACCATGAAAAGGTATGCATATCTAGTTTCCTACTTATGACCTATCCACTTTGCTGGATCACTTGAACCAACCAATATTTTGCTTTTAATGGTGTGCCACATGTATTTTCTTTTATGTTCTGAAGCACCGATTGTCTTACGACTTGAGTAAGGCAGAAGGTATAAATCACAGAATAATATTCCTCTGGACAATACCAAAATGAAAACACATACTCTAAAAGCAATTCACTGCAGTTGGTTCTGGATCCTACCGAAAAATAGAACTGGCAAGCATTCGTCAATGCTAGTTATTTGAACTTTGTTCATCTAGATTCAAGGGTTTTGGTACTTTTCATGGTTTAGATCATAGGTTAAAATGTTTTTAGAGCCTCTCCTTGGGATAAGGTCATCTACTGTATTTTTACTAATGTAAATTAGTAAATATTCTACTTTTCATTTCTGTACTGTTGATTTTGCTCTTCCTATGTTGTCTAATGTTTTAATTTTGTGTCCTGTAGCTTACTACAGGAGACAACAGGGTGGCTGAAAGTACGGGTGTTAAGTTAAAGCCTGGAAATGCAGGTTTACTTGGGTAAGCTATCTTACATCTTGGCTGCCAAAAGGAAATAAATATTGTTTATAATCGGGGCCTGTTTTAGTTCACTGCCACACTTTGCCACAGTTTGAGTCAATTGTTTGGTTCACTGCCACACTTTTGGCATGCCACAGCCCCACCCATCATAAACATGTTCTTGCCACACCTTGTGTAAGGTGTGGTGAGCAAATTGTTTGCCACACCTTAGGCAAAGTGTTGTGTGGTAGGGAACCAAACAGATCAAATCATTTACGCTTAATATTTCTTATTGAAAGCTTCGCCCAATGCATCATGGACTTCTGAGTATTAGTAATAAATTTACCTGCATTTGTGAAAGAGTTGGGAAAATATGCCAGTTTTAAGCAGTAACCACATACTGAATGATATGTTATTTTAGTCTTGTATTCTACTGTGTTGTTTATTCAAACTTGTCTGTATACAGGTGGGCCATGAGTTCTGTTACACAAAAGGGTAAACCTTCTGACCACGCCCCAATATCTACTGCAAATGCCAGTAATTCTCAAGCATCAACAACTTCGACTGCCGCTCCAGGTATTGGTAATTTAATTATCACAATTGCTTTCATCCATAACATCACTACCGTTCTCACATGCATAGAGGGATGAGGTTTAGATTTCTAAAAAAGAGGATTAATACAGTACTCCCGTCAATTCTTTTTTAATTGTTATGAATACTTTTGGTTTCTGGATGCATCTGACATCTAGCTTTTACAAGTTTGTATTGTGATTTACTAAATAATTTATACCTCTATGAAATAATTTCAATAGAAAAAATTGTTAATATGATTTTTCATATAAATCAAACTTTAGAGGTTTCACATATCAATGGTCAAAATTCAGAAATGTGTTAATACGATTTTTCATATAAATCAAAATTTAGAGGTTTCACAAACAAGAAAGAACAGAAAAACCATGACAAACAAGAACTGATAATGCCATGTGTTGTTATATATTTTGAATCCTAACCTTGTAGTATCCTGTTATTAGTACCTTCATGCCCCATTGCAACATCTATCCTAGTATTTTTTTTGGGACTATTTGAGTGTGAGCACCTGTAGTAGTTCTGTTCACTTTAAAAGATCTACAATTGAGTCTCAATTCGATTGCCAGACACTCAGGCTTCCACACTAGCGTATGCACCATCCACATCCAACTCCCTTGATCAAGCTGCACCAGCATCAGCAAGGTCTTCAGTAGATGGGTGGGGTGAGCTTGATGATGGTAATATCCATGAGGAGAATAGTAGTGATAAAGATGGATGGGATGATGTAGACCCGTTTGAGGACAAGCCATCCCCATCTCTTCTATCCAACATACAGGCTGCTCAGAAACGTCCAGTGGTACAACCAAAGCAAGCCGGTAAGTTGCTTTTGTCAAGTGTATTGTTTTGTTTCATGCAGTTGCATGGTCATATTTCATTACAATTGTACTATTGCAAACATCAAATTCGAAATTACCCACGTGTGAACTTCGCATAGGGTGATATTTCCATCTTTTACATCCTTGTGATTGTACCGAACTAGATTAATGAGATAACCATTTACTTTTGCCGGTTTTCTTCTCTTGATTTTCTCAAATGCAGTTGCAAACTCATCTAAATCCAACCCACTAAAGGCGCCAAAATCAGAAGACGATCCTCTATGGGGTCCTATAGCTGCTGCACCACCCAAAAGTGCAGTAAAATCTGCAGACATCAAGCCATCAACATCACATAATGATGAGGATGACCTCTGGGGTTCAATAGCGGCACCTCCTCCAAAATCATCTGGGAAGCCTTTGAAGCCAGCTGCAGCGAATAGTGACGACCTATGGGGTGCCATTGCAGCACCTCCACCAGCAACCAAAGCCAGACCCTTAGCCTCATCAGGTAGGGGCCGAGGAACAAAGCCAGCGCAGCCAAAACTTGGTGCTCAAAGAATAGGAAGAACATCCTCAACTGGAATGTGAGGGCTTACGATACCAAGTGTTGTACAAGAATGCAAAGTTTTCCTTTTTGCCCCCCTGAGTCTGTCCGGGAGGTCATTCTTTGTAAACTAGCAAAATGATTTATATATATGGACACGGTTTTGACCAATGTATTAGTATTATTTTACCATTGTGTATTAAAATAGGGCCTTGTTTAGTTAACCCTGAAAACCAAAAAGTTTTCAAGATTCCCCGTCACATCGAATCTTGTGACACATGCATGAAACATTAAATATAGACGAAAATAAAAACTAATTACACAGTTTAGCTGTAAATCACGAGACGAATCTTTTGATCCTAGTTGGTCCATAATTGGATAATATTTGTCACAAACAAACGAAATGCTACAGTACCGAAATTTTTTCACTTTTCGGAACTAAACAAGGCCTAGATCCAGAAGATTCTTTGTACATCACATCTACAGCCATCTTGAGTCCATATTATTAATATATTGCCCTGCCTTATTTTGGCTTGATTACTGTGGCACTTACTTTTTGCTAGCATGAAACTTGAGTGCCCTGCCTTATTTATCTACAGCCATCTTGAGTCCATATTATTAATATATTGCCCTGCCTTATTTTGGCTTGATTACCGTGGCATTTTTTGCTAGCATGAGACTTGAGTGCCCTGCCTGTTTTTGGCTTGATTACTTTGGCATTTCCTTTTTGGTAGCATGAAATTTGTACTTCGTGTTGAGATGAAACAAATAGCTAACATCATTTTGGACTCAAAGTCTGAAGGAAGAAATTCTACATTAGAAATCATTCTGGACATTTTGATTTCCGACTCTCAGCTTATCTATTTTATCAGCAACCGATGCCGTAATTCAGGTTATATGATCCTACATTCAGTGTCACAGTACATAATGCGATCAAAAGTATCCACACTAACTACGCATTCGGCTGGAGTGAGCGCATTCGGCTGGAGTTGGACCGAAAGTGCCCTGATGGCCTGATCTAGTGTTTCGCTCGTCCTCAAGTTCAAACCTGCACCGGGCGCTAGCAACAGCAGAGACGGCGTCACCCTGGGGCCAGGGGTGAGGACGTTGTAGTTTGGACTTTGTATCACGTCTGTATCAGCACATGCACATCTCATTTAGCGCCTTGTTCAAAGGCGACAAATGGTCTCACACACCCACCCAGCGGCCAACACCAGGGCTCTTCACCAGTAATCTTTGCAGGAACAAACTCCACCATCGAAGCGATGGAAGCGGCTCGCGTCCCTGACCAGGAACGCCCGGTTGGTAGTGGCCGAAACCACCTTCAAGAACGAGTGGCAGTCCCCGCACACCCTGAGGTTCTTGATCACCACAATCTCACTGCCGGCCTCGGTGTTCAGCAACCCAAACGCCACCGCCAACTTCTCGCTGTGAATCCCAACCAGCGGTTGTGCAGCCGCCTTCTCCATGCGTCCCTTGGCGGCCGCCACCTCGCTCTCCCTCATTCCCGACTTCTCCTTCACCATCAGCTCCAGCCTGATTACCAGCTCGTAGATCCTCCTCGCTTGTGGGTGCGAGTGGTCGTCGGCCATGAAGAGGTGCACCCTCCCCTTGTGCTCGACGTAGCTGCATCCGGGCTCCTTCTTGAGCCCGCGCTCCCTCATCATCGCCCGTACCCTCGCAACGCAGTCCAGCTGCCCCGTGTCAGTGTATATGTTTGACATGAGCACGTAGTATCCCACGTTCTTCGGCTCCAGCTCGATGACACGCGTGAAGGCCTCCTCCCCAACGTCAACGTTCTTGTGTATCTTGCACGCACCAAGAAGGGCACCCCAGACGGCACCGTCGGCCGGCATGGGCATTGACGAGATGAGCTCTCGAGCCTCCTCCAGACGGCCAGCACGTCCGAGGAGGTCCACCATGCAGGTGTAGTGCTCCAGCGTGGGCCGCAACTTGTAGACGCTCTCCATTGCCGAGAAGTACCTGCGCCCCTCGTCATACAACCCGGCGTGGCTGCACGCGGAGAAGAGGGCGACCATTGCGACGTTGTCCGGGCGGATGCCTTCGGACACCATCCTTTCGAAGAGGCTGACGGCGACGTCACCATTTCCGTGCATGCCATGCCCAGTGATGAGCGCCGTCCATGACACGATGCTTTTCCTGGGCATTTCGTCGAACAGCTGCTGCGCTCGGGGCAGGCTGCCGCAGCGCGCGTGGAAGTTGATTAGCGCGTTGCAAAGCTGCACGTTGGTGTGGAAGCCCGGGATCCTCTGGCGCACATAGTGCTCAACGTCGAAGCCTACACCACGCGCGCCCAGGTGCGCTGCAGAGGAGAGCACGCCGACGATCGTCACGGCGTCCGGCTCCACCCCACTGCCTTCGGGGCTACGCATGCGGCGGTACAGTTCGAGGGCGTCCACGGCCAGGCCGTTCTGCGCGTGCGCTGATAGCACAGCGTTCCACGACACCAGGTCGCGGGAGGCCAGCGGCATCTCGTCGAAAACCCTCCGGGCGAGGGCCGCGCCGAACGCGCCGCCGCGCGCGTATGTGGACATGAGGCAGTTAGCCACGGAGGTCTCGGTGGCGAGCCCGACTCGGGCAGCGAGGGCGTGGACCTGCGGCACGACGCTCAGAGGCGTGGCAGGGACAAGGGCGAGGAGGGTGACCGCATCGAAGCCGACCGCCGCGGCGCGCATGCGGCGGAAGAGAGCGAAGCTAGCCACCGGGAGTGCGTGGAGGGCGCAGCCGGAGATGACAGAGTTGAACGCGGTACGGAGCGTGGTGTGGGGTGTGGACTCGAGAGGCATTTCGTCGAGGAGCTGGTGGGCGAGCGGGAGGCAGCCGAGGCGGGAGTAGGAAGTCAGCAGCGCTGAGAGCAGGTAGGCGTCGGCGGCGGGGAGCAGGCCGCGCTTGGCAGCGAGCGCGTGTATCTGGGCAACGCCGGAGGGGAGGGACAGCGCGGCGCAGGAGATGACCGAGGCCGGGAGCGCCAGCGCGTGGGGCGGCGGCGAGGGGTCGCCGTGTCGTAGGAGAGCAAGAGACTCCCTGTGCCGCCCGAGGCGCGTGAGGGTGCGCACCCGCGCGCTCCATGGTTCAGTGGAATTTGCGTCGCCAGCGACGGCGACAGTGGAAGATTCAGTGGCCATGCTCCATGGGCTGCCATTTCTCATTTGGGAGAAGGTTATGTGTTCGATCATATGCTTCTCTCGCTGGCGGGCGGGCCCGTGCTGCCAGGCAGCCAGCCACTATTGGACTCGGTCAATGAAGCAAGTTTATTTTTATTTTTCTTATTTTGCGATGATGCAACTTGTTCTTGTTACCTTTTCTTTAAATAAATAGCCCTTTCACCACCTTAAAAGATCTTAAAAGATCGTTACAAAGTAAAACTCAAATAGACTCTGGAGCTTAACCTAGATACAAACTTATAATCCGATCTTTGAGTTTCCGCAAGATGCAAATCCAACAAGTTTGACAAGTTATCGACTAATTATGTAGTATAGTCACATACTCTCATTTTATACAGGTTTCCATTAGAACAACTTCAACAACTTGCCTATTATTATTATAAAGGCTTATTTCTACAATCTAAATAACAATAATAGACTCCAACATATGCTATCTGACTTTATAAAATAGAAAGCTAGTTATTTTTTAATTTTCGTTGGCCATATATAGCCAACCACGACCTCTAGCTGTCTTTATAAAATAATAAAGTTGTTGCGGACCTTATCTTTTTTTAACGACTTTTTTATTTTTTAAAAAAACTAAATAATAAAATTTGACAATTAATTTAAGCCAAGTCGTTAGAGTTGCCCCGAATCTACCCAAAGAGAATACACAATGAGTGAAAAAAGATTGTGCATCTTTGATGAAAAAAAAACTAACCAGGCTCATTGCAATTTACAAGCAATTCTATGCAACATATAGTAAAAGAATGAAGAATCACGAGTTTTCACAAATCACCACGCCGCTGAATCTCCCTATAGTATATATCAAAAAAAAAAAAGGAGAATGCACGCTCAGCTGTACTCGCCGTACCGCCGGCTGCGTATAACCGAGCTAACGGAGCTGTACCCCAGCACGCGGTGCAGCGGCCCCGCCGCCCGTGGCTGCTCGCCGCTCAGGTTGTTGCTTCTCGCGAGCGGATACTCCTCGGCGTCCTCTCCGCCGTAGACAGCAGGCTGCGGAGCTGAAAAGATTTTCTTGGGCAGGTCAGTCGAGCCGATCGCCGGCAGCGTCAGCTCGAACGCTTCGCCGCAGCCGCCGCACTGCAGCCTGGAGACTCTGCCGGCGGGCAGGGAGGGCGGCAGCTGCAATACCTCCGAGCACTCGCCGCAGACAACGAACGGCGTGCCGCCCAGCACTGGGCGGCATTGGTGCGCCCGCGCCCTGGCACCACCGCGCCGGCTGCTCGACGCCGAAGAAGAGGACGAAGTGCTCGCGTCTCGGCGCGGGCGCGGGCGCGGGCGCTCGGCGGGCAACGCCCGCGTGAGCTGCGACTCGAGGCGGCGCATGAGGCGGGAGCTGCGCCTCGTTATCGTACGCTTGCCTCCGCTCTCGTCGTTGCAGGACGCGCTCAGCCGAGGCATCGCGCCCTGCCAGTGCCCGTCGATGCTCCGCGGGTGGTCGACGGCGGCGATGAGCTTGCGGAGGTTGTCCAGCGCCTGCAGGAGGTCCTTCTGGAACGCCGGATCACTGAGTGGCGTCCTCGTAAGGTCGGCCGGCTCGAACCCTGACAAGGCCGTCGCCACGTCGAGTTCCTGCGAGCTCAGCGGCGACGACCGGCGCGTGTAGTAAGACGACGTAGCCGTCGCGGGCGCTTCGGAGTCCGACTCGGTGCCCGACCCCGCGTCGCTGCCGCGCACGTCCACGTCGCCGGTGCTCGATCGCCTGGTCCGCCGCGACGACGGCCGGAGCTGGGTCACGCGACTGTGCAGCGGAGACGCGCTCCTAGCGGCCTCCGTTTGGTGATCTCGATTCAGGCCGGAGCTGAGAGCGCCGCCGCCGCCGATTCTTGGACCTGTCCTGATCGAACCAAACTCTCTGTCTCTGTACGACGAGGACGACGCGGCTCCTGCGCCCTGCCTGCTCGGCACGGAGCTTCTTCCGGTAGCTGCAGACCTGCTCTGCAGCGGCGGCCGCACACCGTCATCATCCTCGACGGCCCAAGCTGATGACCTCGGATTCGGCGGCTCGACGTCGTCGGAGAACACGGAGGCGGTGTCGGCGGAGAGGATCTCGAGCTGCGCCAGCGCGTACTCGGTCTCGTCGGTGGGTTGCGGGTTCTTGCCTGCAGCAATGCGGGAGGAGAACCGAAGCCGATCAATCGATGGATCGCGCCGGGTGCTCAACAGAGAAGCTGACAGACTCCCAGTGCTCTCGTACCTCGGATTGGCGTGCGGCACTTGCTGCAGTAGAAGATGATGGCGCTGAGGTCCTGGTAGATCATGGCGCGGCAGTACGGGCACCGCCCGAACCGCGACTTCACCTCCTCGCTCTGCATGACGGCGCCGCCGGCCGGCGTGCGGCGTACCTGCTGCAAGAAGAGGGCAGAAGTTCGTGAGCGGCAGCGACAAAACCACCGGACGTCGCATCACGACGAAGCAGAACCGATCGAGAGGCATACCTAGACCCGCCAAATTTTTAAGAATTCTCTCGGTTTCTCCTCCAACTCTTCATCCACTGATGTCAGGAAGGACGGGAATTCGCTGCCCCGCCCTGCTCGGATCCGTTCCAAGAAACCCCGGGGCCGGGGTCCGTCCACCTTCTTAGATTAGAACGTGAAGCCGGATCAGCAGAAGGATGCTGGAGCTGGACGCGTAGGCGCCGGGAGAATGGTCGTCTGTCTCTTGGGACAGGTAGGAAGGAAGCAGTAGCTGATGAGGCGGGTGAGGAGAGGACAAGCTGTGTTTGACTAGGACATCTTTGTGCTTTGCACAAAAAGGCTGTGTAATGGCGAGATTGCTGCTTCCAAACCTCCGTCCGTTGACGCCAACCAAACGCGAGTGAAATGGTACGGTGGGTGTTGCCAGGGGCAACGCGCACGGGTGCTGAAAGCGAGGCGGAGGAGACCCGGTCGGTCGAACCAATAGGCCAATACTGTACCTGTATGCGCTCGAGCACACGATGAGGATGCGTTCCCACACGGTCCTTTTCATTCTCTCTTCCCTCAAATTCCAATTGCTGTTACTCGAGTACATGAATGAGGCCTTGTTTAGATGCGAAAAGTTTTTGGATTTCGCTTTCGTTTGTTTGTGACAAATATTGTCAAACTATAAACTAACTAGGATCAAAAGATTCGTCTTGTGATTTACAGATAAACTGTGTAATTAGTTTTTATTTTTATCTATATTTAATGCTTCATGTATGTGCCGCAAGATTCGATGTGACAGGGAATCTTGAAAACTTTTTGTTTTTTGGGTTGAACTAAACAAGGCCCGAGTACTAGTAGCACTCATATGTTGCCAGAGCCTTGGATTAACAAATGATCTGAACTGTTCTTGCGTCGGTTTACAAATGGCCAATGGGTCTCCATTGTTACTTGCAAGTTACAAGGAATTAGTACGTGTACTCGTTTGTTCTGGAAACTTTGACTTCTCACCTGTCACCGGCGGGTGCCTCGCGTAGTCGTAGCTATCGCATCAGTTTACTATCGAAGACATGGAGAAATGGAAGAATCGAAGTATCCCTTGCTTTGCGAAACACCCTCCAGGGTCCAGCCGATGCAGTTGACAAGGAACTCTGAAATTTCAGAGGTGTGCGATGGTAGTGAAAAGCCATTGGCGCAACTTCGGAAGCGTGAGCGAGATGACATGGGCTGACGGGCCGCCGGACTGGAAATTCAGGAACAAAACCTCCGACCGTGAATAGCCGTTTGTTCACTTGGGTTCACATTCGCTTGACATCGACGTACGTCAACGCCTGGACCGGATCAATATGGGCTGGGACGAGTAAATCAGCATCCTTGTCGCTAACGCCTAGACTAAGTTGGGACCGGGTCACCGGGGCCATGGTGTACGGGCTCCATGGTCCGGACCCTTTCTATACTCCGAGCCAGCAAGCAAATCATCGGATTCGATGCAGTGCATTTTTTTTTTTCCCGAGCTAACACAGGAGGTTGAAAGAAACCCCACTGTAGTTCCAGTCGAAGAAATGGTGCAAGGGAGACATACCAAAGAGCGGGAGAGTCAACCCGCCGGCAAGGCTACAAGGGTGTGCTTTCGGAAATAAGGGTGTGCATGGTTTCTTCGATCGTCACGTCGTCGTTCATCTTACCTCGTCCAAAGTCCATCCAACCTTGCCAGGTCACGTATGCTAATAAGGAAAACCTTACTCGGACAAGCCTCAAGGTATTCTGGTTGATGAAGATCCAACCGAGCAGCTCCCATGCATTCATATTCTTGCTTTGCTTGGTAGGGCTGCATAGTACCGAGTGAAGGATCCAAAGCACGCCCTAAATCCTCGGTAGAAAATAAAGCGTAATACGAAGCTAAAGAGACCATATTACAAACGACGCAAAAAAGAGTGGGATGGCATCCTAACACCTTGTGTCCACTCAGGTTTCGTTTAAATTCTTGACTTGACATGGATGCTCAGTATAAGTGCACACATATCATTGGCGCCCTTCGATTAACTATGCTAAAATAAATTTTCATCCTCTGATCTACACTTGGCTTAACACAAATCAACCTAGATGTTCATGGAATCCCACTATTCGTGCTATCCACCACTATATATTGAAACGCTCAGGATCCATTGCTAAAGAGAACATACATAGCTCATACAAAAGTTTTGCTTAATATGAAAGCAGTTAAGTTACAACGACAGGAGTTGTTCAACAAACCATCTAGTATGACCGGTATCGAATGGAATGTTGGGCTTGGGCTGCTTGATCATTGAGCTCAGATTGTCTTTCCTAAGCTAGCGGATTGTCTACCTGGTCAAATTTAGGACTTGTGTATTTCTATGGTTCTCTCACGAACTATTTGGTAGGTGTCCCGAACCGTCCGCTTAGACATGTCACCGAAAGGTGCATCTCTGAACTAGAGAGAGAAAGTCTAACGGACAATTTGTTGGTGCTCATACACTATATGTCAGTGCACACTATGATCTTATTAGGGCTTTGCGACTAAGTAGCTAGTCTTCATGTACTGTTGGTCAGAGCTGGCGAACTGTCTATCCGTGCCATAGTGATCCTAGGGATTTAATATAGCTAAATGTTGTGTGTGGTTGACCATTTCTGGAATGGAGATAGGAAGTGTGTCGGACTATCCATGAGCAAGGGGGTAGTAGGGTGGCTGTGGTCACGGATGGTGGAGCAGCAAGGGTGGCCGCAGTGACCGGTGAGCAAAGCCAAAGAAGCATGTTGCTCCGTGGTGCGTGGGGAAGAATGGATGAAGGTGTTACACGAGGCTAACACTGCGGCCCCACCCTAACGAACTATTCGCTCAACCAGACAAAGATATGGCATCGGCACTGGCATCCCAGAACTAATTGGCCATGTTGTTACGGTTGAATTGTAACAAATAAACCAAATCGCAGTCCAGAGATGTAAGATGTTGCGAATGCGATGTTGGCAGGCCATGGAGCAGTTAAGCTAAATAGGCCATGTTTTTTTAAGCGCTTGTTCAAGCCTGTTCAAGCATCTTTGCATTGTACTAGCAGGCCAGACCGGGCCTGTTTGCTTCTCAAAGCCAGGCAATCCTCCCTAACGCGAGCAGCATTACCATTTCGGACGCCTAGGTTGTGATGCGTGACTGGCCCGCGTGGTGCCTGTGAGGCCCGCAGTTAGCACTTATGAAAGACAGCGGTTGCTCCCAAAAAAAAAAAAAACACCGACACGTGAGTTGGATAGCCCAGAAGCGAAGTAATGGAGGGCCATGGCATGATCTCGGCAGTCTGCCGCAAGGCCCTAGAGCAGGCCATGGGCAGCTGAGCCCCCTACAGGTCAAAACCTTTCGCATCCCCTCCAATCCCTGAACAAGCCCTCACTGAGAATCATTTACCAAATAACATCAACAACTAGCATAGTTATCACAGCAAGCATAAGTCATCTCATTATCGACGGCAATGGTAGGTTGATGTTGGACTAGGACTCGATCCTAGATGGATCGGAGAATGCACACGGGCCACAAGGAATGGAAGAACATTCGTCCCCAGAAACAGTTTCATGGGGGCAACACCACAATCGTCTGCATTTAAGCAGTAATATGGGGTTTTGGCTTCATTTCATCCCATAGCATACTTCTGGGTCCAGCTGCGGGCTGTCGCCTCATACTTAGGCCGGTCCGTCTTGTACATGTGAGCAATCTCAGGGACAAGAGGGTCATCTGGGTTGGGATCAGTAAGCAGGGAGCAGATAGAAAGCAAAACCTGAAACATAAAAAAAATGGTGGTTAGTGGTGGAGTTACACATTAGAATGCAATTATTTCGAGGATAGCATACTACATATAGTAACCGGACTGATCCTGAATGGCAGTTGTAGATTAGGTGAGCTTGAGGAGCGAATCATACTATTGAGTGACAACCCTGTAGTCGAAAGGTGTACAAGAACAAGACTCCACAGCCTAACTACATATTATAATTTCTCTGGTATTTTTTGGATGTGTAAATTTTGAACCAAAAAAATGGCTTGCAAATGATATTCTGCCATAAGCCCATAATATGCTGACAGCATAAACAAGAACTTATATATATCAGGCTTATTCTGAATCATTAGACTGGATAAACAGCAACACAGCATTTAATCTTCTACATATAGAGACTATTACCAGGAGGCAAATACTGACATTTCAAATTGAAGGGAGCTATATCATCTAAATTAACATTCGATAATAATATGAAGAGTATAGGGGCTAACACATAAAAAAGATAAACATGACAGCATGCATTTAAGCTAATCATTTACTGTGCATACTTCATACTAATAAAGTAGTACTAAATTGTGTCAGCACCTTAGAGATTGTCAAAGCAGGGCTCCACTGCTCCTTAAGAATGTCGAGACATATGCTTCCATTACTATTGATGTTTGGATGGAAGACCTTCGTCTTAAAAGATACCTAAACAAGAGATAATTCAATGGTAGTGAACAGAAACAGAAGAAAACATACAGAGAAAAACTTTATACAAAAAGAAACAGACCCAAAAATGTGAACCTATCTAAAATTGACCTTAAGTTCAGTGCCAGCAAGAAGTATATTGGTGATATTTGGAAAAATAAACAACATAAAAATGATGAAATCAATTACTAAAATAATGAAATAATGGGTTTTAAACCATGAAAATAGAAGGGTTAGTTGACCCTGCATGTCAAAATCTGGGGACGATCAAAATACAAGAATTAACACTGGTACATTTATGAAGTGTGTAAGTTGATAGCATGAACACCTCTTCACAATAACACATTATAGAAGAGAATGACAGAAGAAAAAAACTCAACCCAGGGTATTTCGCTACGAGCTTCTCACACAAGTCGAGAAAACCCCCAAACCACTGCCCCACCCATGCACTGTAGCCCATGAGAACGACCGTGACTTGGGTCGGGCCTTAGACAGTTAGACCCTATGCAGCACGGATACGGATACACATATCGGTATCGGAAGGATACAGATACGGGGATATGGCAATTTCTCAGAAAACATGATACATGGATACTTTTACTATTTTTTAATAAAATAAACAATAATGCAAATTAAAATTGTGAAAGTGTAAAATTTGAGCAATCACTAATTATTAGTTTAGTACATACAATCATATATGATACATCACTAGGCCACCTTGTAGGTTTGAGGTTTCTTAGTTTTCACAGGACATTCAAGCCCAAGTATATACTAGATGAATGCAGAAGTATAGAGTACATCAAAGAATGAAAAGGGGTGTACTCAAGAAAGGTCGGCACAAGCTAGCTTTGTTGCTGAGTGCTGAATCGTCCTGTTCCCTGCATCTCCCCTGCATCGTGGGAGCTAGCCACGTCCAAAGCGGACTGGTGGGTTATCCCTGGCGAGCAGTCCCTGCATTTCCTGCGGGAGAGGCAACGCAAGGGGGCAGGGGTTCGTCGCCGGTGACCAGCAAGCAGTGGCGCATCTCCTGCGTGGGAGGCCGTGCACATATGGAGCCATGCGAGGCATCGCCGCACCAGGCTAGGGCATTGTGACTCACAACAGGGGAGATAAAGGAGTGTTGGCTTCCTCAGTTTGGCTGGGACGTATCACACAGCTCGGATACGTATCAAGTCACGTACTCAATATTCCCAAAATGAAATAAAAAATAGATACTTGCATAATACGTATCAAATCCGTATCGGCAGCGCGTATCCGTATCAGATACATATCCGATACGCGATACGACACCTTCTTGATGTATCCGTGTTACATAGCTTAGGGTGATTTTTTTAAACCCAGCCTAAAATTCGCTCCCACGGGAAGTCGAATCCAGGATTTGAGGAGTGCTACTAGAGCCACCTAACCAACTTAGCTAAATGCCTGTTCACATACAGACAGACAACATTTTTATCTTCCAATAAAGAAAACAAAAGAACAGAAAAATTGAAACTCTAGAATAAAGTGATGCTAACCTTTGGAGGCTTGAAGGGGTAGTCCGGGGGGAAATGAATGTTCACTAAGAAAACACCTCCAGCATATGGACTATCAGGAGGACCCATGATGGTTGCCTGCCAGTGGAACATATCCTCACCAGCAGGACCTAAGTAAATAGAGAACTATAATCCATAAACGCTCAAGTGTGTACAAGAAAAGCACAAAAAGAGAGCAAACACCAAACCATTGCTCAGGACTCATCAAATTAGTATTATAATTAAATAACGAAAGTAAGATGCTCTGTTCTGGATGCTTCTTTTTAAAATCAAACATGGCTTTACAACATGGGACATCAACAACCATTCCACAGTATCGCACAGCAAGAATGGCAAAAAACTTGTATGCATAGATAAATCTGTGATTACAAATATCATTCCCAGCTGACAAACTACAGTATAGATATTCATAATTTATTTTCCAACAAAACATCTCAAAACGAACTCCTGAGAGAACCAAACTCATGAATACTTCCAGTTGGATCACTCAAAGTACAGAAATCTATGACAGAAAAAAAATTACTCATGTACAAGTTCACAACAAAATTCTATTGCACAATAAAATTTTTGTATTATGAGCTTTTACCCTGTAAAAGGACAGTTTAATTAGCATCCAGAAATGTAACAAAATGCATCAATCCTCAGATACAAACCATGCAGCATCATTCATAAGTCAATTGGTAAATCGAACTCTTACCTGCACTGCATGATGTTGGAGGGTCCTTTTGCAGGTCCTTCAATTCCTTGAGGATACGCTTTGATGCCATGATAAGCCCCTGCATTGACCACATTTGCATATTGTGACTACTTACTTGTAAATGGTAAATACAATAGTTCAAACAAATCTTAAACTAATGGTACTTAGATAAACTAAACTGGCACTCTGGCAGCATGAGTAAGCATTACAAAGTAAAGGAGTGGGTATTTATTTGGCTACTGAGGTACTAGCTCATCCTAAGTAATCCAGACGCTAACATTAAAATCTACATGGTGGATCCAAAAATATACCAAATCTTGACATGACTTCGTCTGTTAGACGCATATAAAACATCAATCAGGAACCAATTGGACCGATAAGGCTGCCAATTTAATAAAGTCATAAAGTTAGCTTCATGAATTATGATTAGCACGGAAGAAACATACGCGGACCACGATATGCTAACATAAGATCAACCACCGCTACAGCTAAACCCAGGAGCAGATCTTGAATAGCCCCCGCAAAATAACAAAATTAAACAGGTATTAGCATGCCACCACACAACAAGCAAATCCGCAACAAACTGGATGGAGGGAGCACCGATCGCAGGAAGAAATACTTGGATTTCAGGTCTCACAGCGGAGAAATTACTCTACAGAACAGAGCAAACGATGCGTCCGCCGAAGCAATCTAGGCTTCCTAATAACCAAACAAAAAAGGGGATCGAATCCAGTCCTGGATGGATCCCCAATCGACGGCGGTGGAAGGGGAACGGGGACGATGAGGATGCCTAAGGGATAAAGGGACGGAGGCGGAGCTGCGGGCGATGGGGTTACCTGGATCTGGATCGGGGCGCGTCCGGCGCGGGGTGAGGGCGATGAGCAGCCTGCGGAGTTGGGGAAGGAATGGTGGTGGCCTTTGGCCTCGGTTGGTGCGTCGTGAACCGATAGCTGTGCAAGGTGGCCCGGGGGTAATTCCGGAATACCATCTGAAATTTGAGGCTTGTCAAGAATTTTCGTGTTGGGTTTGTTTGTTTCCACGGTCGCGTCGCATCTCCGCCAAAATCATGAGAAAAGTCTGTCAAACGTGTTAAGGGGTTGTTTAGTTTTGTAACTTTTTAAAAAAAAAAATCGTCACATCAAATCTTGTGGTATATGCATATAGCATTAAATATAAATAAAAAATAACTAATTACATAATTTATCTGTAATTTACGAGATAAATTTTTTAAACCTAGTTAATCTATGCTTGAACAATAATTATCAAATGAAAAAGTGCTACAGTAATATTTTGCAAAAAAAAATATTCCCAACTAAACAGCCTCTAAATGTGTGTCCACCGACTGCGCGATAGGAAATTATGAATGTAGCATCCGAGCCGTATTTGCTTATCGCGGTCGCAAATGGGCTGTTGTGAAGAAAAAGGCCCTTACAATTATATATAGAATCTAGGGGGGAAACCCATATCCAATCCTAGCAATGATAACTTTTTTCACGAAGACACTCAAAATGATATTTTAGATATTAAGAGTGATGTCATTGTAATTTGGATGCTTGTTTGAGCATCAGATTATACGGTTCATTATGTAGCGCATCTGCAAGCTGAAACAAACATGCTCTTCATCAATAATAAATCAATAATGATAATGACCTGTGCTTTATAAAGTAGGTGGAATAATGTACGTCATGACCAATATTTGCATGAACATTTTATTGCATTTAGTGCCTCTTAGTCCGGTCAAAGCCTGAAGTGAACATCAAATCTGGTGGGTATAGATGCATTACCCCGCAAAATACCGCAGTCGGTCATGCTTATGTCAAACTCAATCAGAGACTTTTCAACTTGGCGTTAACAAGGTTGGTACGCTACTAGGCACTGGCTACAGCTATGAGAAAAGGGCACGGGCAGCCGGCGGTTCGCCGGCGTGGCCAATTTTGGGTCTTGTTTAGGTCAAAAAATTTTACAAAATTTTTCAGATTTTCCGTCACATCGAATCTTTAGACGTATGCATGAAGTATTAAATATAGACAAAAATAAAAACTAATTATACAGTTTGGTCGGAACTAACGAGACGAATCTTTTAAGCCTAGTTAGTCCATGATTTAATAATATTTGTCAAATATAAACGAAATTGTTACTATTTACATTTTGCAAAATATTTTGCAATTAAACAAGGCCTTGTACCAAAAAGCCCACATAGTTATGACCGTCGTTCACTAGGGCTTTATTCGTCGACACCCCAACTACGCACGCCGCGGACCTGCTAGATGTCTGGCCTAAAAAGTATTGTTGACTGATTTACTATGAAAAAACATTATTTAAATGACTAGTTCGGCTAATAACATCATGTGCACCAGATTCGTAAGAGCACTCACAATGCATACTCTGGCCTTGTTTAGTTCCTAAAGAAAAAAAAATTCAACACTGTAGTACTTCGTTTGTTTGTGGTAATTATTGTCTAACTATAGACTAACTATCTCAAAAGATTCATCTTGTAAATTCCGATCAAACTGTGCAATCAGTTTTTATTTTCGTACATATTTAATACTCCATGCATGCGTCTATAAATTCGATGTGATGGGAAATCTTGAAAAATTTTAGGTTTTTAAGTGGAAGTAAACAAGGCCTCTATGAAGAGTCCAAAGTTATTTATTATTTCGAACAATGTGGATTTAGAGTCTAAATAAAACTTAGAGTCTTTTTTCTCTCTCTTTCTTTAGAGGGTGTTTGGGACTGCTCTGCTCCATGTTTTTCAGCTCCGCTCCATGTTTTTTAGTCAAACGGTTTTAGCTCCACGCACTCAGTTCGAGAAAAAATGGTGGAGTTGTGAGTCTAAATACTCCACGAACAGTAAAATGCCGCTGCTACAGCAATCACGCGGCACGCACACGCGGGACCATGAGTCCATGACTCATGGGGCCCGCCAGCCCAGGTGACGCGGCTGTATCTCGAGCCATGTGCTCAGCGTCAGCCGGTCAGCGGCTGCGGCTGTGCGCAACCACTAGTTGGCTAGTTGCCGGCTTGCCGGACACGGCCGGCAGGCGTATGGTTGTCGACAGTGGAGGCAGCCCAGCCGCCGCGCTGGTTTGGCAATAGGGCCTTGTTTAGTTCACCCTAAAAAGCAAAAACTTTTCAAGATTTCCCGTCACATCGAATCTTGTAGCACATGCATGAAGCATTAAATATAGACGAAAGTAAAAACTAATTACACAGTTTAGCTGGAAATCGCGAGACGAATCTTTTGATCCTAGTTAGTCTATAATTGAATAATATTTGTCACAAACAAACGAAAGTGCTACAGTACCGAAATCCGAAATCTTTTCGGAACTAAACAAGTCCTAGTTGGGTCCGCCGCGATCAGTCGTTTTTGCACGTCCATTTCTGCCTTCTCATGTGGATGTAGTGCCCCCCATTGGCGGACGGGCAAGATCACATCGTGATGTACCAACTAGTGGTTGGAAGCTATCGAACCGGTTAACAAATGTGACCTCTAGGAGTCACCCACTCAGGTCCCAACAGTTACTACCACCAGATCAAGCAACAAGTTCCTTTGGTTTGGATCTTTCCAACAAGCAGGAGCTACGGACCAAAAATTCCCTAAGAAAAACGGACAGGAAAAGGAGACCACATCAAGCACCGCGAAATCTGACTGATGACGGGCAGAAATAGAAGGGAAATTCAATTCATTAATCACGCTGCAGAGATTATGTCAAATTACAGAGCAACACTATCCTATGAAAATCAGAAGAGCTACTGATTTAACTGAACAATACAATGACATGGATTATCAATCAGCTCGCTAGACTCAGAAAAAAAATGCACAACAGATTTACTGGAAACGATCGGGAATGCAGGTGGTTATCAACTTTGCTGAAGCTCTATAAGCAATTCGCTATGCAACCTAGCTACCATCTCTTGCTAAACTATGCTGTACCCCCTCATGGTGCTTGTGCAGTCTCTGGCTTGTCCTCCAGGGGCGTCCTTGTCCCAGAAGAGTAAGAATTCCGGATCTCCGTGATCCTCCTGATCACCTCCTCCATCTTAGGCCGCTGCTCGGGGGCAATGGCCACGCATGCCATTGCGATCTGGAGCATCTGGACCATCTCATCCTCGACGTTGGGATGCCTTAACAAGTCCACGTCGAAGACCTCAGCGGTCCACTCTTCACGAACCACAGACTGCACCCATCTTGGAAGGTGTTCTATGGAATCCTCGCGCCCAGGGGATCTGAGAGGGGCTTTTCCAGTTAGCATTTCAAGGAGCAAGACACCAAAGCTGTAGACGTCGGACTTCTGAGTGGATTTTTTAGTCTCGAGGACTTCTGGTGCTCGGTATCCAACAAGCCGTGGCGCAGTCTGTGGAGTGGTCATGATCTGTGCCAAGCCAAACTCAGAGACACAGCCGTCGAGGTTCTGTGATAGAAGGACATTCGATGCTTTGATGTTGCCATGGATGAACTTCCCTCCTCCCTCAGCATGAAGATGGGCAATACCGCGGGCTACATCCAGAGATATCTTGACTCTTGTCTCCCAGTTCAATGGAGCTCTTCCAGAAGCTTTATTCCCTGAAAGTAGTTACAGTGAAATGCAACAGCTGTCATTTCATTTCACAAGCCATAGAAAATATACAGGTTCCTGTCAATAGAGAATGATGTTTCTGGCATAAATTAAATTCAAAACATGGTGCTAAATGCCTGAATCTTATTGATACACTCGCAGTGAATGCTAATGACATGCATTTTCCAACTCATGGATTTAAAAGGAAAAGGATAAGGTGGGTAGCTAGGATAAATGGTGATAAGTTTAGTCGATTCTTTCTTAGGAGAAGAAAAAACAGTAGTTCTCATATGATTAAAAGAAGAACTAACACATAGATTTGATACAGGTTTAGTGGCAAGTCTGGCACAGATTACAGAACACCACTTTAGTTCATTTCTTCTGATGGTAAAGGTTGAAGAGCACAATTCAAACAGAAGTGTAATAATGTTTAGTATTGTCTCTTTCTTGGGAAACAATCTGATTAGAAAAACTTGGATGATGATAAAAACAACTACTATACCTACTACAGGAATCATTCCAGATTTACTAATTATGTTAAAGCATTAAAGGTTCACTGTCCCAAACCCACTAGTAGCATTGATTCTGGTTTTAATTCGTGATTTTCTAGCTAAATCTTTAATAACCTTGAACTGTGTGTATTAGTCTATTTCCTAGCTTGAATATTGAGGAACAAGTTGAACAGTTAGAAATTAAGAAATAGTGTTGACCAAGTAATAATCAAAGTGGCAAAATAATGAGCGTACCATGCAAAACAGCAGCAAGGCTACCAGATGGGACATAATCAAACACCAACAGCTTCTCATCCTTGGAGTAATAGTAAGCCCGCAATGGAATGACATTTTGATGCTGGCCAACCCTACCAACTATCTCCATCTGCTGTTCAAAATCCTTCTTGCTAACCACCACTTCCTTCAATCTCTTGACAACAACTGTGGTTCCATCCTCAAGAACAGCTTTGTAGGTGGTTCCATAACTTCCTTTTCCAAGGACTTCAGCAGAAGCTCTCAACAAATCCTCCAAGTCAAAATTATATGAACTGCCCTCGAAGAAAACCAATTTATTCCTCTCTGCTTCCTGAACACCACTGCTGTAGTCTTCCTTAGGGTTTTCTGCCCTGCCACCAGCAATAGCCTTTCCTTTGGACGAAGCTGTGGTAGGTTCAGTGTGTCTCTTTCTCTTGAAAATACATATCAAGAGCGTGATAATCAAAATAAGCAACAATACCCCTCCAACAGCAGCAATTGCAATTAGCACACCAGTTCTGATCTTTTTCCAGAAGCTCTTCTTGGTCTTATTGGTTGATGGTGGTGATACTGGAGAAGGAGTAGGTGCAGTTCCAAAACATGGTTCCAAAGGAAACCCACACAGAAAAACATTCCCTAAGAAGGAACTTGATGGAAACCTCTGCAAGGAAGGTGGTATTGGCCCACTGAGGTTATTGTTGCTCAAATTCAAATGTCTCAATTTAGGAAGTTGGAGGTCAGGAATGGGTCCAGAAAGTGAGTTGTTCTGGAGAAGCAATGCAGTAAGTTGAGTAAGATTTTGCACTTTCAATGGGATTTCTCCATCGAAAGTGTTGTATGAAAGGTCTAAGAACGTTAAGCTGGAAGAGAGGGAAGTTGGTATGATTCCAGACAGGTTATTATGCTGAAGGTAGAGGGAATGGAGGGCAGGAATAGATCCTACATCAGGAGGGAGGTCGACAGTAAGGCGATTTGACCTAAGGCTCAATACCTCCAGGGCATCAAGCTTCCCAAGAGTGTCTGATGGTATTGGACCAAAAAGTCCTACAGCAGGTAGGCGCAGTGTATGTACACGGCTCTTATCTGGTGTGCATGTCACCCCCACCCAAGAAGTGCAGACAGGTGTGGTGGAGCTCCAGTTGAGCTTCCTGCCATGAGGCAGTGATGCAGCAAATGCGAGAAGAGCCTGTTTGTCAGAGTTCAGATCAGCACTTTTGGCATGTGGAATGCTTGCAATGAGGAGAGAAGCAGCCAAAAAGGCTATCACTGTAAGATGTTGCATGGTTGACACTTGCTTGAAGAGAACTGGATTCAGCGCTACTATACAAACTTTTCCATCATAACTTCATTCCTCTAGCAGTATATAAAAGAAACAAAAGTTAGTGAAAATAGAGCATAACAACAAAATCATAGTTCATATAGAAGAAGGAAATAAGGATAGTAAGCATGATACATAAGATCGTGCCCTCTGATATACTTTCATCACTAACTTCCTAATAAGAAAAATAAAGATGATTAAGAGAACCTGAGAAATCTGAAAAAACGTGTGAGGAGCACATCTTGCACATGTTGGCAATATTGCAGAAAATAGTACATCAATACTTGGATCCCAAAAATACAAAGATCTTTCAAAAATAGATAGGTAGGGAGTGGGACATTTTCTGTATTAACAATCCACCAGTAGCATGTCTCCCTAGTTTTCAAAATCAAGGCCAAATCTTAGTTCATTTCAAAGACAGAATCCTTAGTCAGCAAAGAAATACTAGTAGATATTCTATTACGAAATACTACTGTTATGGCCTAAACATAATTGTGACTCCCTAAAACTACAAAAAAAATACTGCGTTAGTTAGAACACGAAATAAGAAACCTTATACAACATGACAAATTATTCGGGAGTTTCAGGCCTTCAGGGTGGCATTGGGAGACACTCAAGCTATACCTACCTACGCTAAGACTTTGCATAATCCAGAATAATTCACTTTGGCAAACGGAGCTACCATGGTCAAAAGCTTCATATTTCTCAACTGCCAGTAGTAAGCGCATCTCCAAAAGGAAACACACATGACCCTCATTGTCTTTTCCTCTAATCTCAACCTAAGACAACCATCAAACTGACCTGCCATAGTTTATCTTCCTCTTTTTAAACAGGGCAGTTGGGGTTGGGATCAGGAGCATATGACAAAAGCAAACTACCCATATCACATCAGAAAGTAGCCATCATTCATCAGTCACGAGCCTCCTTTTAATAAAGCACATTACTCATTATCTTAACATATTAACTATAAAAGTTGCTCACTAAAAACTGTCCTCCAAGCATTGGAATTAGTACTAACTAACCATCATCATAAGAAAACAATAGCAGATAATGCCAAGAACTGTTTTGCCAAAGTCTCCCAAAGGGAAAACTGCTAGATTCCATTACTTGGAGGTGGTCTCCCTCATGTACCAGCATATAGTACTGCACTACAGGTTACACCTCACCAAACCTTCCATATACGCCTGACGCAGCAGTCATGCCGTTACGTTCTGAAGAACCAAATGCTTAACAAAAGTGATGGCACAGCACAGATACTAAAGGCTAGCACATAGTAAAAGCTAAAGCTCTCTGATGCAATGCAAGAAATCAAAGGGGGCATGAGAAAAGACGAGAGCTTTGGAACTTTGGTGGGGGCTGAGGTGAATTAATGCCGTTGTTCTCATGGGCTGGATGGGCTATAGGCTGGCACGGTCCTACACGAATCCATCTCACACCGCGCAACCGATTGTAAACCCAGTAAAGTGAAGATGTGACTGTCTCAACCACACAAACAACATTTACACAAGAATAGCATAAATCCTTTTCCATATGAAAAAAAAGGAGTTGCTAACACATCTAGAAAAGGCAAAGTAACAATGAAACAAACAATGACTCCAGAGAGTAGTACCAAGTACTGGTCCAGAGGGTTTTTTTTTTCGATCGGATCAAGTTGTTCTTTGATTAATGGAAGATTCAAATTACCTAACTCTTAGGAAATGAAAAAAAGGTCAACTTGTCCTCCTTGGAAGAAGAATCGACCGCAGCAAACCAAGCTCGCATTTTATCAGATTACGGACTGTGATTTTTGTGCAAACGGAGTGAACACAACAAACTGCATTGCAGTAGCCTACAATAACCTATACATCCCTTGCTAAATTCTCTACCAAAAATGGGGAGCGGCGCTGAATCCAGCCGAAATACCAATCTTAGAAGCAAATTCTCAAGCCCTGAAAGAAACGAGTGCAGAAAAGAAAACCGCTGCCTCAAGAACAGAGAAGAAGGTCCCAAACCTTTGGCGAGCAGAAAACCAAGAAACGACAGGCTCCCACTCTCCCTTCCCGCGTCTTCCGCCGCAAGATCCAAGCCTTGGCCGGAAGCATGCGAGGAAGACGCCGCCGATTCGAGAGCAGCGACGGCGACTCAGGCCGATCTGCGCCCAGGGACGGCCAGCATTGCGGCGAGGCGCCGCGTAGAGCCTCGGAGGGAGCCCGCGCCAGCCGCCACTCTCGCCTCCGGCTCTTTCGCTGGAGACCCGGGAGCTCGCCGCGACTGAGCTGTTCTCGTGCCTGCGCCCCCTCTGTCCGGAGTGTCGGGGCGTGTGGGGCGTGGGGCGTGGTGGAGCGGGCGCGGGCAGGGCGCAGTAGGAGCTGTACTGGAGTGTGAATCAGCGTGATGCCGCCTACGCGTCGCTTGTGCTGTGTTGTGTGTACACATTTGGTGTGCATTAAGAGAAGAGTTGGGTGTTTGGTCTTGGGAATTAGTGAATGACGTATTTGCCCCTAAGCGTGAGCGTGACCGGCCGTCGTCGGCCGGAGCCGCAGTCAGCAGGAGAGATGCGCTGGCGTGACCTCTGTGACACTCCGGCTGAAGCCATGACAGCTGCTATTGATTTAGTTATGCCTTGTTTAGTTCGCAGAAATTTTCAAAATTTTCCGTGATATCAAATCTTTAATCGCATGTATAGAGTATTAAATATATATGAAAATAAAAATTAATTATACAATTTATCTGTAATTTGTACGATGAATCTTTTGAGCCTAGTTACTCCGTGATTGAACAATGTTGGTCAAATAAAAACGAAAGTGTTACAGTAGCCAAAAACGAAAATTTTTACGAACTAAACCAGACCTTATTGAGAGAAAATTCCTGCTAAATAGTTGACAGATTCGGTTGATAAGCTCAAATAAATAGGCTGATCCATTTCAACAACCTTTTACGGTTCTACTGCCGTGGTTTCCTTGTTTGATCAACCAAAAGGGCATTCATCATCTATGATGTAAACCTATGTTTACTTTACCAGATATAATTAAGAAGCAATGTTCAGTGTCTACAGTGTTTCTTCTTTTAGCAAATATACCCCAGGAATATTATTCTTTCTTAAAAAGGGACTATATACCTCTGAACTCAGATTCTCAAGTAAAATTTCACTTTGAAGTGCCAAACTTTCAAAAAAAATGATGGTCAAAGTTAGAACTTTTTGACTTAGGATAAACATAATACAACATGTATAAAAGAGCAGAGGTAATATTCTCAAAATAACTACACGTCTTGTTTTTTTTAAAGTTGGAATATTTTTAAAGTTTGACATCTCAAAAAGTGAGATTTACAGTTATTTTAGGATGAAAAGAGAAGTTTTATTTCAAAAATTTAACTTTATAATATAAGCTCGGTATATAGTCCTCCAACCTCAAGTATGGATTCAAAGTTATTTGGGGCTATTGTGTTCTTATCTTTATTTTGAAGTCCAATTGTAATTTTACCCTCATTTTTATCACCATTGCGATTTTATCATTGCTTTGTGAAAACGAACTCTCAGTTTACCCCTACTTTGTGAACAGCGGGTAGCAGTGTCAAATGAGATCGGTAATAACAAGTTTGTCCTTGCAAAAATGCCCATACTTTTCTAAGTATATTGTAATTTTACCCCTAATCTTTAACTCTGTTAGTTTTTTGTGTAATAAAATAAATAAAAAACAAAAAAACCCTTCGCAGGAAGACTAAATGATAATGATACCCCTTCCTCATTCTCTCCTCTACCGATTCCTTGCTCATGTTCTATGACAGAAACCATTCGTCCCTCGCGTACTCTCGTACTCCTGTTCTATGACCAAAACCCTAGCATGTCGGATCTTAGCGATGAGGGTGGCTGGGCAGCTCCTAGCGTCGTGCGGCCAGGCCCGAGAGGCCACCCTCTCAATCCCTCACGATCAGGGTCACGAGTGTCGTGGCGTCCCATGCAGCGCAGGCGGCTATCGCAGGCTGACATCATGGGTCCAGCATGTGGCTTGGCCAGTGGTGTGGCCTTGGGGCGTGCGTGGCCAATGCGTGGGACGACCAACTGCGTGGGTAGGTAGGCGAGCGGCCATAGAGCCAAAGGGTGGTGGGTCTAGAGCCAAGGAGTTATGCTAATTTGATTTTAATTGTTGTAGGCAAAATCAAATGAATCTGAATCTAGTTGTTAGGGTTCTTATTTTTTAATTTACCTGATAAGGGACCAAAATCATGGCAATAGTGTAGAACCTTGCCTACTTAAGTTGTTGACATGCATAGCTTTAACCTGCTATATTTTCTTTTGATGTAATATTATCTATCTATATTTGCATGTTGTGTGAAATTATACGTAACAAGTTATCCAACGTTGCTGCATAATTTTTTAAAAAAGATGGGGTAAAATCACAATGTACTCAGAAAAGTAGAGACATTTTCAGGGCAAAGTTGTTCTTACTAAGCCCATTTAACACTGTTACTTACTGTTCACGAAATAGGGGTAAACTGAAACTTCGTTTTCATAAAGCATGGGTAAAATCTCAACGGTGACAAAAACAAGAGTAAAATCATAATTAAACTTCAAAATAAGGATAAAAACACAATAGTCCCAAATTATTTAGATGTGTCATATTGCTCAACGAGAGCACAACGAGAGCATTATTTCTAAGAGAAGACTTGGCACCAAAACCTGTAGGTGAAAGAACAATGCAAGCTTATGTGGACAGCCATCTCCAAAGGTCCATTATGGAGAGCACATAAATTTTGATGTAGCCATCCTCGTGAGGCTAAGTTGTCCGTTGAGCATCTTCAAAGGTTATGCATTTTTAGTTTTGTATTTGATGGAGTTTACAAAGTTTTAAATAAAAATGGTAAGAATAAAAAGGCGTGATCTCCAACGGTTTTGCATTTTCACTTGGCATTTGAGGAAATTTTGAGCCCACACTTTTTTCCCTTTTCTCTTGGCGCGCGATTTTCTTCGTCGCCGGTAATTCTTCGCGCGTCGCGCGCCTTCGTATCGCGGCATTCCTCGCTCAGCCGCCGTCGCCCCGTCGAGGTCCTCGCGCCGCGTCGTTTGGTCCTCACCCGTTATGAACCTCGCCTCGTCGTGATCCTCTGCTGTAAAGCTTCGCGGCAAAACTTGGCGGCGCTCGCACGTGGAGGAGTCACGTGGGTGGACGGAATGCAGCCCGAGTCGCGCGGGCGTGGGGACGATCACGATTTGCAAAGCCTGGAGGCTTGGCATATATGCCAAGTCTAGACCTCTAAATGTCAAGTTATGCAAATTGCAAAGTGTAAATGCAAAACCATTGGATAGCACATTTTAAATTTTTTTTTGCAAATTAGTAAATACAAAGTCTAAATACATAACTCTTGAAGACGCTCGTTTTGGATCCAAGTCCAATAGTTTGTTTTGCTTGCCACCGGCTGTGTGCCAAGTGCCAAGTATGTATTTGGCGGATCATTCGTCCACCACGTCTTCGCCGTGGCCGCAACTGGCATGACGCCTTCCAATACCAAACATGCCTAGAGGACGAAGGATCAGTCAAGCTACAGTGCTGTACTGCGTACGCTACAATACGCTACAGCTGTGGAGCTGGAGCGAGCAGAGCGGGCAGTATGTATTATTACAACATGAACGGAAGGTACTCCGGCACATTGATTAATTTCCTGTCAACGGATACCAATTGTAGGTGCAGTTGGTGGACCGTGAGAACAACGCAACACAAATTTTTATGGCCAACGTCCTAGATCAGCAACCCACGCTCTACTACTTCAAGCAAAGCATCCAAGTTCCAACGGGCCTGAAAAGATGGAAGAGAAACTTGTGCTGCGAAATGCCGGTCACAAAATCAATATGAAAATTTGGAGTGAAGGACCGCGGCTGCTGGTTGACTCTAGCAATTTCTGCCTGCGTGACGTATCTGAATTACTGGATCTTCAGATTTACTCCAGCACGTTTCACTGCTATATAAACAAGAGAAGGCGACAGGTCATTCATGCTAATACATGACAGCGGAATGGATGCATCTCGTGGTCCATCGATTGGTGGTTAAATTTATGTATATCCTACAGATCCACAGTACCATGCATGGCTACATTTTACATATACTATCGATTTGGCAGTAGCATGTACGGATTGGTCCAAAAACAATTTATGTTCACATCCCTTCGCCGCTACTGTCTTTTTCAGCAGCCTGGATGCGGGTGGATAGACTCGCGAGCCAAAACAAAAATTTAGTAGATGCTGGAGCATACCCATACGAAGAAATTAAGCAGATGATTATATAACAAAAGCGATTGATTTAACACAAGGTTGACGACTACGGACGGACAGGTAAACTCCAAAGAGAAGAGCCTCGTGGCAAAACTTTACCTAGGGCAAATAAAAGAACCACCGATTCGGGGACCTGCTCTAGCTCAGGCTATTTCACCTAGAATGATTGTTCTTCAGAGTGGTTGAGCCACTATCACAAATTCACAATTCGCTTGCGACTAGTGGAGTTTAATAGGCCAACCGGCTGCACAATATTCCACTTGAATTGCACAGGGACCACCTGTCGAGTTCACTCGATTTCCAGCAAAGGTTGTCCCAGACAAGCATGTCAGCTCGGCTTTAAACTCGAACATGTTTGTGTAACACGACCGGGTTCAGTTCAAATTAGAAATCAACGCATGGGGGGAACTGGGAAAACAAAGTGGTTTTATGACCCACATCATCCAACGGTAAACAGTTGAAACTTTAAACATTTATCAAAATGATAGACAAGGATGGGAATTGAGTATATATATTATTCCCGCACATTGGATTTCCAGCACAAGTCACTCGGAATCAAGACTTCAGCTATTAAAGAGAAAGTGCAAACCCCACGATCTTTATCTGTTCTAGCATATATCTATAAAAAGATGGGGGAGGTGGGCGATCAAACAGAAAGAGAGACGGCATAAAACCTTCAACTCAATAACAAGTGATGAACAACACAATGAGTGGAATCTTTATGCATAGTATAAAGAGTTCATAGCGGACCGAATGGCTCAGGGAGCGGCTCGAACCTATGATCAAACACTGGGCTCTGGTCAGACTTGTCGTCCACATTGTGCAACCAACTCATGTTATTGGTGTCCTCCTTCAGTAACATCGCCTCATATCGTGAATTGGCATATATATCCAGTTCACTCAGAACCTCTTTTGTTCCAAAGGTTTCCCTATCAGGGGAACCAATTGAGCTCCCACCATTATGTGAAAGAGCACCACTAGAATCTCCAGAGAAGTGTCCATTGCTGCTGCCATTATCTGTGAAGTATCGGTCACCATTTGAGACGGAATGGCCTGGATCTGAGGTTCGAGCTGGTCGGCCCTTGGTAGTAGTAGAACGAATGCTATGAGGAAATAGAGATGTACCACGGATGCCACCCAAATTTTGTCGAATGTCCTATGATAAATAAGCCATTTAGTTTCTTCTCAAAACGAAAACCTATGCTACTTATAAAATGGTAAAATCACAAGTAACCCACCAAAAAGAGCAGTTATGAAATTTGAATTAACAAGAGAGAATGTTGCCAACTGGCGATCCAAGAGGTAAAACTCACCTATTTGTGTTCTCCCAAAAAGAACTAAGTGGTACTCTAGGTTCTTCTAAACATACCAGATTATTTAAAACATTCAAGTTTACTACTCCCCCATCTAACCATCGTCAAATATAAAAGGAGGGAGGGAGTATTTTAAATTTGCATCTATGAAATTACTTTCATACAGTAACATGACGGCTGTTATAATCTTTCCTGCATACAGATGAAACCAACTCTCTTTTTCAGACAAAAATGGCAGAAACTCTTATGTCTTTTTTCTTGAAAGAAAACTATCAGAATGCGATGGCACTATCACAGAGAGGTAGAAAAACATAAGACCTTGTTCAATTCAATGTAAATATGAGGGGTGAACATACCATGTGCCTGATAGCCATGTCAAGTGACTTCCTCGATATTGTCCTGCCGAATCCATTGTCTGCAGCTGTGACAGACCGCGAGGTTCTAGTTGTTTGACCATCCAAAAGAGATCTTTCACTCGGCCTACTTTGGTGACCATTGGTAAGAGATGTCTTTGATTGTATATCTGAGAACTTACTTCGAGTGATAGCAGGCACAGACATCTTTTTTACAGGAGCTGAGAGGACTGGTTCAGCATTTGGGGTTGACCGGACACCTGAAGTAATACCTGGCCGTACTCTACCAGTAGAGAGTGGTCGTTCTGGCAGTTTAGTCCTTAAGTTCGGTGGAGTGTCACTTGGAAAATCTGGAATATCTAGTGGGCGAACTGGAGCTCGTGTCCGTGTATTTGGGGAACTTGGACGAGATGATGGTGCTGATGAAGGTGCTGAACTCCGACCACTGCTTGCTAAGGGTCTGCCATTAGATATCATGTTATTGCTGCCAGAAATCCGCCCAGCAGATGGTGTTGATGAACGCATGACAGGCTGACGAGTGGGTGTGGATGACCGAGAGCTAGAACGGCTCACTGACGGAACTGTACTTGATGAAGAACTGGTACGACTTATTGCAGGAACTTTACCAGAGGATGAGCTGGGACGACTCACTGCACTTGTACTGCTTGAAGATGAACTGGACAAGGTTCGAGACCGAGAGGTTGGAGTTGATGATCTTGAGCTTTGTGCTGACATGTTCTTGGGAACAACAGAGTTGGTCATAGAGTTGGACACAGAAGGACGGTTTTTCACTGGAGTGGATGGACGAGTATTAGTTGGTGTAGACAGACGGGCTTTGACAGGTGTAGAGGACCGTGTTGGCACTGGACGTGACGATAGAACAGATGCCTTTGATGCAGTAAGAGTGGCAGTCCGCTTGCTTGGGGTTGTAGGTCTTGAACTAACAGAGGAAATGTTTGCACTGAGGACTGATGACCTGCTGTTGCTAGACATTGGTGTAGATTGAACTGCCCGGCGGGAGACAGATATACTCCGTGCTGGCCTAGTGGGAAATGTCGAGTGCCCATTCTCTGTCTCAGAAGTGGAAAGCTGCAACAAACGTATCATACAGCTATGTTAACTACAATCATGATCATGATCCACCATGATATAAGTAGCAGAGAGCAAGTTATCTAAGTATGGCCCCGCAGTTAGGCTGAAGAAGGTATCATTATCAAGTTTGCAACTCAAAACTACACAATAATAGATTTTCACAATGATTCTACTAGTCTAGAAGATTAAAATGATTCAAGCTACTTCTTGAAACTAGGCACAAATTGCTCTTGAATTTACTATAAACTATGAAATCGGTGGTTGAAATTCCTATCTTTTCAGTTGCAGGTTCCATAAAGCATGGATAAATGATCATCGCAACTTGCAACTATGTGACAAACATATATAGACCAATAGATGAACCACAGGTTGATGCATGCAACTTGAATGCAGCAGTACTTTGTAATTCCTTATGTATGTAAATCATCAATATGGCCTCAGTGAATTCAGATGCCACTGATAATGAGCCATAAAACATACAGTCTTCACAAAATATCGTGACACTGCATATACAAAGAATCAAGAAACATGTTGCATGTAAAAACATACATGCATTCAATAATAGCATTTTTTTACCGACCCTAGATGCTCTAGTTGTCGAGGATGATCTGTTAACAGTACGTTTAGTCACAGTTGAGGGTGGGGCTTTCTCAGCAGCATCTAATGCAGGAACACGGGGAGTTCCAGGGGGCGTCAGAAGCCTGAGGAATGCATTACAGATGTTAGATAAGATCAGGACAAGATATGTAGTCAATTGTGCACATATGCCACATGATCCCGCACAGCAAATATCAGAAATCTTTAGATGACAAATGACGAGGTTCAAGCACAAAGGGAAGCCAACTCATACATCTTGACTAGCAAAGCAACAAGCCAGCAACACAACAATCCATCAAATGGCATCGAAATCAACATTGTTGTAAGTAGATGTTTATCGTGCCTCATTATTTGGAAGGTTTTTTTTGGGCAAATACGCATGAGAATTGTGGGTCATTATATCAGGATAAGAAAAAATAATTCAGTTACAAGCTGTTATACAGCATACATTAGTCTATGTTGCACATAAGCCATGGAAAAAGTTGAGGCTACGACCAAGAAAGGACCTCATGCTAGAAAAGTGTTTAACGCTATTGACCCGGCCAGCTGCCACAAGCCAACCTCATCAGCAAACTACCGCAGAACAGCGTTCACCCATGGCTTCAGCCCATTATCACTGTAACGCTTCCTAATACCGGTGAAGCTACCATATTAGATAAGGGAAATAGAAATGATTGGATGGTTGCATGAAAGCAGTAAATCTTTCAACACTTGTGTTGAAACAATAAGTCAACCCATAAATTTGGTCGGTGCATCTTCGGAAGTTCAGAGATACATGGGTAAAGTGTTTCACTTAAACAATAATAGAGTCACCCTGATGTGAGATGGCTGAAGACATTCTGAAATAGGAATTGCCATTTACTCTTTTTATTTGATTACTTCCCCTTTCTAAAAAATACTATATGTACATGATGTCCAGATATTTGCTTATTGCTATTCATGGAAGGAACCCACATATACGACCATCAAGTTGCACGATTCTATCTGCTCTCAGCACAACTAATTCAGCAGCTAATCTAAAAAAGGTCCCTACCAGGCAGAGGCAGGCCAACCTTGTCCGATAATGCCCACAAGCAATCGCAACCACTACTCCCCAAAACCCCAAACATGATTTGGGCAGCAAAACCCCTGAAGAAAACAAGTACAATCTGTACAAATTAGTCCTGAAGGTACCAAGCCAACTCTCGAAACTGCTTGAGAGCACCACATTGCCAACCATTTTCACTAAGTTCAGAGTAACTATATTCAAACGATTAACCAATTGCACGCAGCGCTAAACCATGCCCAAATTAGGAAATCAGATCGCCACAAAACGAGAGGAATCATTCAAATCACCAGTCATAGTCGTTCTTCCCGATCTCCGTGTTCAGCAAGTCCTCCATCTCGACCCCCGCCGCAGACCAAAAAAACCACTAGATCACTCCCGCAACTGCAAAAGGGTTAATTAATAGTAATAAATAAAACCACCACTTTGTAAACTCACACGCAAACGGTAGAACTCAGCGGTTGCCGTTACTGTCTCAAACTCACCCGGGCGATTCGGCGAGAGAGGATCCGTCGGTGCGGCCGCCGGAGACGACGGCCCGGGACCCGAGGGAGTCGAATCGGCGGAAGGGGAGTGGCTCGCCTCAACCCCCCGCCCCGCGCCGACAAGAAGCTGCGGGCTCCCACTTCCGTGCCCTCCTGGTCCTGGCCCTCGCTCGCGGCGCGTGTGCGCGGGTTTGAGACCGCAGAGGCGAGGGCGACTGCCTGCGAGTGCGACGGGAGACGGACGGGGCAGGGATGGATGCGTGTGCTTTGTTCCGCGGTTTAACCCTCTCTCTCTCTCTCTCTCTCTCTCTCTCTCTCGAGTCTTCTCTTTCCTCCGTTTGATTTTTCGAATCGCGGGGCGGTAAGTACTGGACCCTGGTGATTATTTTTTATCACGTGTGGGCCCAGTAAACGCCTGATCCCAGTTGTCAGTGAGTTTGATTCGTGCTGGCCTGCGTGAGTCGGCGGAGTCTTTTGAACGGACGAAGGCCAAGCGCCCAAGCCTGCCCAGGTGTCCTTGGGGGTTAATTTAATGGATCACACGCTGACAGGTGGGCAAGGGATTTTAGCTTCAGCCCCACAGGTCAGTCGCTATCCATGGTGGTCAAGGATGGATGGCAGATGAGGATGTTGATGGTGGTTCACCGGTCTCAGAGCGCGAGCCATTCTTTAACCGGTGTCAGGGGGGGCGCAACAGGCTGCAAGCTCTGGCGGCGATGCTAATAGTCAAATATGCTCTTCATCTTCAAAAAGTCAAATATAAACATGCTCCGCTAATTATCTAGGGCCTTTACCTTTGTTGTGCATATTGTAATTTTCTTTCGTCAATGGCTGCCTGCCAACGATTTTTTTTCAAGAACATGCTCTACAGGCTGCCAAGGGATTTTCAGAATGCATGTTACAACTTACAAAGGCCTTGTTTAGTTTCTTGCCGAAATTTTTTCGGTACACTGTAGCACTTTCGTTTGTTTGTGGTAATTATTGTTCAATCATGGACTAATTAGGCTCAAAGGATTCGTCTCGTAAATTTCGACCAAACTGTGTAATTAGTTTTTAATTTTGTTTATATTTAATACTTCATGTATGCGTCTAAAGATTCGATGTGACAGGAAATCTTGAAAAGTTTTTAGATTTTGGGTGGAAGTAAACAAGGCCAAAGATTCGGAACTTGGTCTGAATCTGAACCAAGAGCTATGAAACATGCATACTGCATCTCAGCATAAATTATCTCACGTACAATTGACGTTTTTTCCCCTATCTCTGTAACACTGAAATCAGTATGCTGCAAAGGTGTATTAGGTCATCTTTAGCGGGAGTCTTATGACCTATATTTTGAAAACAGTGTAGATAAGTTTTATTCTTATGTAACTTTCTCTATTTTCATAAAACTTTTATCATCTCTTTTTTCTTTAATACAGTGTCACATCAACATATTTCATCTATATGAAACTTTAATAAAATTTTATTGAACCTGGCCTTACTATGCGCAGAAAAGCCCAAAATGCGTACGAGAAAATTAAGGCCTTGTTTAGTTCGTAAAAATTTTCAAGATTATCCGTCACATCGAATCTTTAGTCGCATGCATTGAGCATTAAATATAGACGAAAATAAAAACCAATTGCACAATTTACCTATAATTTATGAGATGAATCTTTTGAGCCTAGTTACTCTGTGATTAGACAATATTTATCAAATAAAAACAAAAGTGCTACAGTAGCCAAAAAACCAAAACTTTTGCGAACTAAACAAGGCCTAACCACGCCACACCATGAAGCTTCAAGATCACGTATGCCCGTACCCGTAGTACTAGTGCTTACGTACACGGTACGCCCGCCCGCACGCCGTGAATCGGTGAATGGATCGTGTCAGCGGATATAACTCGATCTCGATCGGTACCGACGTACACGCACCGCAGCTGACCTCCTCCAAGATCCTAGTACCAGGTACCAGGACACGGATGATACGGGCTGCCTGACACGTACCCTTGCTGAAAATGCTATTTGCTGAATAATTGACTGACAGAAAAATACGATTTATAAATTAGATAAATAGGCTTTAGGTCGGCGGATACGCACGGTTTAGTTGAGCGGTGGTGTGGTGATCGCGGTCGCCTGATCGGCACAGCTGGTCAGCTGCCCTGTCACGAGGGACCGGGGACGCGGACAGGAGAACGCCCGCGGCCCGCGCCATTGATGAGGGACGAGGGCAGCCAGAGGCCCGTCCGATCCGAGCATGCCAACTCTCATTTACTAGCATCAGCCGCGTCTCGTGAGTGTTGCCCAACTTGCCATGGACGAAATAGGGCAGGGCTGTTACTGTAGGGGGCATGATTTGCGGCGGCACATGCCACATGCGTGGCGCCATGCATTGCACCTCGTTCCTTATCGCGTCAGGACTCAGGAGCATGCATGCAACTAGGGAACGATCAACTGAGAGCCGATCGATCAAACGCAGGAGCAGAGCCTTTTGCGTTGTGCGGGAGGAAATTTATTTTCTTCTTCTCACTGCCTTGGCCGCGAACGCGTCAGGGCTTTCCCAGCGTCCATTCGAGTGGAGTGGAGACTGCCGTGCGACCCGTGCCTAGTGCCCATGCTCATCCGACGGCGCCGAACGTCGTCGTGGGAATGTGGGATCAAGAGGGCGCGCCGGCGAGACGGTAAACACCGTGGCCTGGCCGCGCAAGCATTTCCGCAAACAGCTGACGCTCATGCTCCAAGCATAGCGCGTGGGTTGATGGTTGCCTCCGTCGTCACCGTGATGGAAGAAAGACCAGCAAGTCCCAGGTTGAGCGCTGCGGCCAAGCAGATCACCACCTCACAGCTCACATTGCTTACGTTCGCGTCCGACTCATCCTGATTTACATCTTACTATCTGCATTGTTCCTGTCATTGTTCATCAACTGGTCGTCTTAGGGTAACAGACAGAGAGGCAGGCAGGCAGGCAGGTTCCAAGTCTCTCCAAGCATAAGTTTCCTTGAAAGCCATACAGTTCTCCAGCCCAAATTGTTGAGGGAAGTCACTTGCAATTTGCTTTGTTGGGAGTACTGAATACTAACGGCAGCCGACGAACAAGCCAAGTTCAGTCCAAGGACCATGTTCAGAATAAGTGCTTCTTAGCACCATGTTCAGTCCAAGGACCAAACTCTATCCAAAATGTTTGTGCAGTTCTCTGTCGTAAATTGCAACCGAATGAAGTGCTTCTTAGCACCATGTTCAGTCCAGGGCCCAAACCCTGTCCAAAGTCCATCTGAAACTTGAATGTATGTTTTCCTTCTGGAGGCCTGTTCGGATGTTGGAACAGCATTTGGGCCGGATTTCTAGCCCCTCTGTTCACCTAGACCCCCGATCACTCACCTGTTCCTGCCAACGTCTTTTTTTTTAGACGGCATGTTACTGTCAGCTTCGTACGATAAGTCCTGTGCCTTGCTGTTTAGTCGAAGTACCTGAAAATCTGTGCTGCTAAATCTCCACCGAAAGCTACCGTTCCCTTTGCTGAATCATATTCTTCTCCCTTTTGTGTGTGAACCTGCTGCTGCCTTGCTTGATTCCATTGAGGATTCTACTCCACTGCTGCGCTCTATCAGCATCGGATAATGCAGAGAACATCGCCATCGAGATCCACCGGTGCCGTGAAAGCTGAAAAGTTGAGTAAACCACAATCCTCCTTTGTTTTGTTCCTTACCTTCGATTCCCAAATGAGCCCTTTATTACTACATTGCGATGGGAAGATTAGTCGTCATTAAGGCCTTGTTTAGTTTTCAAAAAGTAGGCAAAAAATTCTCAAGATTCTCCGTCACATCGAATTTTGCAACATATGCATGGAGCATTAAATATAGATGAAAACAAAACAAAAAATCAGAAGATGAATCTTTTGAACCTAGTTAGTCCATGATTTGATAATATTTATCAAATAAGGGCTTGTTTAGATACACCTAAAAACCCAAAACTTTACAAGATTCTCCATCACATCGAATCTTGCGGCACATGCATGGAATATTAAATATAGATAAAAAAGATAACTAATTGCACAGTTTAACTGTAAATCACGAGACGAATCTTTTAAGCCTAGTTGCTCCATGATTGGATAATGTTTGTCAAATAAAAACGAAAGTGCTACAGTATCAAAATTCAAAAAGTTTTTGAATCTAAACAAGGCCTAAAAACGAAAATGCTACAGTGTACCAAAACAAAAAAAATTAATAACTAAACAAGGCCTAATTAATCTGCGTGTCTGTCTGACGGCGAGGTCCGTACTTGAGGCGCCGTCGGCGAGAAGCTCCCGACCGTCTGCAGCACTGCAGTCAACACGCGTGCTCCTTGGGTGAATCTGAAGCCACCCAATGCAACGAAGCAGCAGCATAGCTTATGGTTCTCCGTTGATCCTTCTTTCTTCCGGTGGATTAGGCCTCGTTTAGATGCAAAAAGTTTTGGGATTTTGACACGGTAGTATTTTCGTTTTTATTTGACAAATATTGTCTAATTATGGAGTAATTAGGCTTAAAAGATTCGTCTCGTGATTTATAGATAAACTGTGCAATTAGTTTTTCTTTTTATCTATATTTAATACTTCATGCATGTGCCGCAAGATTCGATGTGACGGGAAATTTTGTAAAGTTTTAGGTTTTTGGACAAGGCCTTAGTCCGGGCGCGTTGGATTGTTGGGGTCGCCCGGACCAATCCGAGACACTGCCGTGGGCGGTCCCTGGATGAAAATGGAATCCTAACTCGTGCAGGGACAGCGCATACGTTTAGATTCATCTTTGCCACCATCGGCCTCTCTAGACTCTAATAATTTAAGATAAAAAGTAATCTATTTGTTCGTCATGGAAGCAGCTTTGCAGCTAATAATGTATTTTCTTTTTCCATGAAGATTGTGAGGCAGTTAAGAGAAGTTAACCAAACCACTTGACCGTCCAGAAGCGGCGCACACACGTGCGCAGCGCAGCTTCGGAGCTGACGACCCTGGCTGGGTGTACTCATGATCATGGATGATGGCTTGGCTTCTTGTTTGTTTCTTCCTCTCCATTGAACTCTGGTTTGGAGTCGGATTGCGAGTCATGGCTTCTATAAACACGTGTGACACCTATCAGGTTACGGTTTGAGCACGTCCCCTATGCGCAGCAGCTTAGGACCTGATGTTTACAGGATTTTCATGCAGTTGTTTCTGAATATTTCCATTGAAACCCAATGTTCTATAGTACAAGAGTATGTCATGGTCACTGTGGTGCTGCTCTGTCCCCTGGTAATACTTGAACTACTCAAGTCTTAGACCGTGTTTAGTTTCCGAAGGAAAAAATTTTGCGACACTGTAGCATTTTTTTGTTTGTGGTAATTATTGTCCAACTATGGACTAACTAGGCTCAAAAGATTTGTCTCGTCAATTTCGACCAAACTGTTCAATTAGTTTTTATTTTTGTCTATATCTAATACTCCATGCATGCGTCTAAAGATTCGATGTGACGGAAAATCTTAAAAAAATTTAAGTTTTTGGGTGGAACTAAACAAGACCTTAAACGATTTCTTAAGCCTCCTAATTTTTTATCCAGCGGTCACTGTCTTGGACTGATAAACGGCCCCGTACCTACAAAGAAATTACCTACAGCTACAACTAGCTGGTACTTGTCCCGGAAAGCAGTTGGACAGTGTGCGGCCGAGAACGTTTTCTGCTTTCGCCACCCTCAACCGACGGTGGGAGCTATACAGAGATGGCATCGCTGACTTTGCTCGCCAGATGAGGCGCTGACCTGACAGCATATTTGCTGGGTCGGCCCTATGAGCTGCTTTTCCGTCAAATACTTTTAGACCCTGTTTAGATTCTAAAAGATTATAAAATTTCTTATCATATCGAATCTTGTGATACATGTATAAAATATTAAATATATATAAAAATAACAAATTACACAACAGTTTGCCTGTAATTCGCGATACGAATCTTTTGAGCCATTGAAAACGACAAGTTTTGAACAAACTTCAGCAAATTATTTTGTACTCCTAACAACTATTCCATACAAGGTCTAAGGAGCTATGAGAAAGTGTAAAACTATCACAAAACATGCAATGCAACCCAGCTATTTCCTATAAATCCATCCAACCAATGCATCTTTTTCTTTAATGGCCAACTTAACCTTACAAAGAGTAATTTCCTCATTCCCTCGTGTGTCTCTCTCCTCTAAGGGCGACTCAGGAAGCGCTGCCTCACCGCCTTTGGGCCCTCCCTTCGGCCTCCTTGGCTTGGCCGCCGCTAGAGTTCGTTGCTAGTGAGCCGGCGAAGGGTGAGGAGGGCGGCGGCCGAGTGTTCTTCTCCATCTTCACTCTCCCTCTCTTGTCATTAGTCCTTCTTGAGGCGGTGGATGGAGAGTTTAGATATGGCCCTTTCACGGGCAAACCTTGTTCCCCGCTAGACGGATTTGTCCATGTACACACGTGAGATGCGTCAGTGCATCTCAGGTTAGGGGCGTGTTGTGCCCGCATGGCTAGCCACCCACCATCAGGCCCCTAGCCCTCCTCTCCCCGCCCTCTTTTCCTATGGACGAATCTGGACAGTGATGACTGGATCTAGTGGTGCCTGGGCTCCGGCGGGCCGTGTGTCAAACCGAGCTCCGGTCAAGTGCTCGGCAGGAGGGGGTTGCCTGGGCCCTTTCATCGTGTCCCTTCACTTCCTTTCCCGACAAGGGTTGAGAGTCTTAGGGCCGAGGAGCGGACGTGCAGACAATGGCAAATCGGTGCGGCGCTGCTGAAGACCTTACATGTCATGGTGTGATGCGGGGTTAGCTCGACAGGTTTTGGGATGTTGGTGGGTCGGGTGTCTAGGGCTTCTTCTGATCCCGACCCTCTTTTCCCTGCCATCTTCCTTCCCCCCTCACTCGGGCACAGCTGATCCCCATGGCGGAGTTGGCCGGAGCTACATGCTACAAACCGACTTTGCCGCTTTCGGTGGGGGCGATATCTCTAGTGGGCTTCTCCTGGCCACATCCCTTGGGGTGGTGGTTGGGTGAGGCTACTGCTGATCCCTTGGTGCATCCTTCCTCCTTAGTGTGGGTCTTTGGTGGCGGTGGTGTGGAGGTTACATGAGGTTAGGGCGAAAGCTTGGGACGACGACTATGGACATTGTTTCCCTTCTTGAAGGCGTCATTTTCTACCTTCTCCTCCTACTATGTTGGATTTGCAGGTGAAAACCTTCACTCGTCGAGCTAGCTTGTCGATGCTCTTGGCGTCGTTTCCTTCTTGAAGGCTTTGCTAGGCTATCTAGTTTCCCATTGTTGATCTCTTGTCGTCTGCTGGTGGTGCTCGGAGCTCTGAGGGTTGCGGTGCTTAGTGCTTAGTAGAGGTTTTTAGTTGGGTCATTTCCTTGGCCTAGTTGCCGTTAGTTGTTTAGTTGTTAGTTGAGTCGATTCGACCAAAGTTGTGAGTTGTGATAGTTGTACTAAAGTTATGCAAAATGAGTGAGACATTCTCCTCACTTGTACGATTTTAGCCTAGTTTTTATTAAAAAAAACTAGGTTGGCATTTGTCTTTTTTATTTTTTTCTTCGTCTAATAAAAATTGCGGCAACCTTTTGCCGTCCTTTATACTCCTAAAAAACTTAAGCCTTGTGAACTTATATATCCATAAAAAAAGAAAGCAACGAAAAAAACAACAACAATAATAATAACAACTGAACTCTACCACCAGGCAAACACGCAGCGTGCACGGCATCTACCGTCAGTTCCGCACCATTTTGCCGATGGGATTATCTACGTGTTGCGTAATACGTCCGTACTCCTAGGCGTCGTCAGGTAGAAGCTCTACTAGACTGCAGTCCACGCGCGTGCCCGTTGACGAGTCTGAAGCCAAAAGAGTTACAGAGAACAACCAAAAAGCTCGGGGCCGGTTATCCAATATAAATCCTTCCTCCTTTTTTCCACGGTGGATTAGTCAGGGCTTGGCTTGTTGGTTGTACGCACCGCACCGATGTGACAATCAGAGATGCAGGTGAAAACATATGGAATCGATCAGCGTCCTGCTGGAACAAACGCGTGCGTTCAGATTAGAAGCGGTGGAGGCAAGTTAACCAAACCTGGACCATCAAAAGTAAGCAGCTCAAGGGCACACACGTAGTACCCATTTTAATTTCTCTGCGGATCGTGTGCTAAACCATGGATTTACTACCGGCGATGAAGACTTGAGTGAGCTGGTCGGTATTTTCCTCTCCCGCGTCATTTGCTGTCAAATCGGCGATTTAATGGCTCCAAAGAAAGAAAAAACAGGCTACCGTCTTGGAGCGCGTCTAGCATATTAGCCGTAGTAGGACGAGATCGACGTACGGTGGAGTATTTCAAAAGATCATTAGCATGGCCTCTTCCAGGAGTTCGGTTGGAGCTGTGTCTGAAAGTTTCAACTAAAGCACCCCATGTTTTAGGAGAGTCGCAGGACCAGACAGGAAGCCGACAACCTCAGTCCTCAGCTGTGCGTCACTGTGCTGTCACACTGTTCCTAATCCTCCAGCCTTACGGTCAGGGGTGCTTCAAGGCTCTCAAATTTCTTATATTAGCAAATGGTCCACGAAGAATCACTAGTAGAACTTTCTCCGTGGAAGTGTCGCTATCTTGGACCGATCAATAGCGCCGTGCCAACAGAGAAACACAACTTGCCGATACGGGTTCACACCTGAAAGCAGACGAACAGTCGCAGACTTCCTGATGCTATTGTGTCACGCTCAACCCAGGCGAAAACTGCAGCGAGCCTCGCCGACTTTGGCCTTGTTTAGTTCCGTAGCACTTTCGTTTTTATTTGACAAACATTATCTAATTATAGAGTAACTAGGCTTAAAGATTCATCTCGTGATTTACAGTTAAACTATGTAATTAGTTTTTATTTTCGTTTATATTTAATACTCTATGCATGTGCCGTAAAATTCGATGTGACGAGGAATCTTGAAAAGATTTTGGTTTTTGGTTGAACTAAACAAAGCCATTGCTCGCCTCGTCACCCGTCTTTTGGGTGCGGTGACCAACTCCTCTTCCATTAAAACCATCTAGATTACGGAGCCTTGTCACTTGTGTGGCGTAAGGTTGCACTTGACTAGCCTTGTTTAGTTCCGAAAAGCGAAAAGTTTTCGGTACTGTAGTTTTTTTGTTTGTTTGTGACAAATATTATCCAATCATAGTCTAACTAGGATCAAAAGATTCGTTTTGTGATTTACAGCTAAACTATGTAATTAGTTTTTATTTTTATCTATATTTAATGTTTTATGCATGTGCCACAAGATTCGATGTGACGGGGAATCTTGAAAACTTTTTGGTTTTCAGGGTGAACTAAACAAGGCCTAAAATGTCAAAGTCGCATGTGTACGGGGACCCGTTTCTGGATTAGGCTTGCATTGCTTGGGTACCGCTTCACTTTGCAGTTAAGAAAATAGAAGGAGGAGGAGAGTGACGCTGGATGATGACGGTAGTCGCTTTCTTGCTGGTACACGAAAAGTGTAAAAAAAAAAACAAGAACCTGATTTCGAACTCAGCAGTGCCAATGCCTGTAGTATTGCCACAACTTGACATGCATGAACAGCTGGAGCCTGAAACGGTCAGGCAGGTTGCAGGTAACAGGAAGTCCGGTAAGATGTGATTGGGACTGCTTATTATGTACTCTATCCACTTCAAATTATAAGATATTTTGGTCTTTTAGATATATACAATTTTTACTATGCACTTAGATATATCCTCTGTCTAGATATGTAATAATAGCAATGCTAGAAAAGGGAAAACATTTATAATTTAGAACGGATTAAGTATTGTGGTATTTGACTCCTCTCCAGAGTAAATTCAACAGTGAACATTGTTGTCTACAATGTACAATAGTACTAAGAAGCTCAAAGCAGAGATTTCTTTTCATTCTCTGCTACAGTCTTACCGTCTTACTGTTACTAACTAGAGTCTAGAGTACCCAAAGGAGCCTTCACGTGTGATACACTAAAAGAATTCTAAAATTCACATAATAATTAAAAATATTTGACCTTTAATTTGGTAAAATCTGATCATCTTTATCAACAATAGCCACTGCATCCATTTTGTTATAAAACAAACAATACTATCTTCGCCATTATAAACAATACATGAAGTAGCTCCTAAAATTTGCATCTTAATTATCCACTTCTGCTATTATTAAAACAAACCCCAAAATTACATATAAATTGTCCACCACTATAATTATAAAATATGATTTAAAATAATCCTCCCAGTTATCAACATTTATATTATAAAAGACAATGCAAAAAAAAACACCTAAGTTTGTATCTAAATTACCCACGTATGCCATTTCAAAAGATAATTTGAAGGAACAGCTTTAGTTTGTATCTAAGTTACCTTGTTATAAAGCATTTACTAAAATATCCATCAATCTATGTACAATACTAATATAAATTATTATGAAAAACTAATTTAATAACCACAAAATACGCAATGTATGTTTCCAAATTACTCATCAGTGTTAGATAAAACGTAAGCATGATGCTATATACCACCGTGGATAGACCAAGTAACATGCATACATTCAAAATTAATAGTTATTTTAATAGTTTATCAAATGTGAACAAATCTCTCTTAATAGTTAAGACCGACAAGCCATTTTAAATTACAATAATACTCTACGACTATACACTTTATAATAAATTGTTATTTTAAATAACTTTGCTCTAACCAGATTCTAGTATGTGTGGAAGTACGGTTAATGGGCTGGGCTAGTAGAAGGACAATGCGCATTTGCTTCGTGTATGATGCGGTATATCCTCTTGTCCTATAGAACTAATTTATGCACCATGATCGTCCCACATATATATATATATATATATATATATATATATATATATATATATATATATATATATATATATATATATATATATATATATATATATATATATACTGTTTTGCTGGTCTTCGACGACAAAACTGTTATCCTGTTTTTCCTCTAAGAAAAGGCGACCCGTGGATCCATTGGAGCACGCACGGAGCGACTCGGACGCAATGCCAGAGAAAATGTAGAATATTGAACATAGTAGAGTAAAGTACTCCATTCCATCAAGGTACCCATCAGAGTATTCATTATAGAAACACATTGAAAACGACACTGATGATGTACTGTACCACCTATAGTAGTACTTTTTTGTGACCTGATTCCTCAAGAAACCGTACACAAGCTGGTACAGGGAGCATCTGAAGTCCTCTCCGCGTACCACTTCCTTGCTTCGATCGTATAGTCACTTGGGCTTGGGCAGCAGCAGCAGCAGCTACTACTCCTATACAGTACATCAGATGAGATGAGCACTATTGCATTGCCCAAACTGCCAGAGTGTCAGAAAACAATCCAAAATCGCCACCAGAAACCAGCACCAACCATCCCCCATCGATCCATCCATCCATCCATCTCGTCGCCGTCGCAGGAGAAGCTTCTGCCGGATCATTAACGTCGACTCGGACGCTTTCGGGCCGGATCCTCCGAACGCGAACAAGGCAAGGAGCTATAATGCCAATTACGTGGAATAAGATACGATTCAATGTCGACATAAATATATGATTTAAATATTCGGATACGGATATGATATCAGATGTTGAATATTCGAACTCGAATATGAACAGATCTAAACATCTCTAAACGAATTCGATCTCGAATACAGTCAAAAAAATATCCATACCGTTTTCATCCTAGGCCTTGTTTAGTTCTGAAAAGTGAAAACTTTTCGGTACTGTAGCACTTTCGTTTGTTTGTGACAAATATTATCCAATCATGGACTAACTAGGATCAAAAGATTCGTCTTGTGATTTACAGCTAAACTGTGTAATTAGTTTTTGTTTTCGTCTACATTTAATGTTTCATGCAAGTGCTACAAGATTCGATGTGACGGGGAATCTTGAAAACTTTTTGGTTTTCAGGTAAACTAAACAAGGCCCTAGTGGCGAGATAAAAATATGCGACCAGCGTGTACAGTTGTACGGTATTTCTACCGTACCGGGACGCGGTCGCCCGCGGTTGACTGACCTGAAACCACGGCCACCGCACGCGTTTCGCCCTTTTCTACCCGAGTTCTGTAGTGGACATTTGGTTGGTTCGTTCCCATCCCACCTGTAGAACGGAGCCGAACAGAGGCAGGTAGGCCCCGGTTCCGGGTCCGGGGACTTGTTGATCGCGCACGGCGCGGCGACGTGCGCGATATAAAAAGCAAGCGCGCGCGCCGCCATTGACAAAGGAGCAACCCAGGCCTGTTCCGAGCTGCCATTGCCAACCCAACAACCCACTCGCCTCCCTCGGCTCACCAGTCACCGCCACGGGCGCCGCGCGAAGGGAAGGAAGCAGCGCGGAAGAGAATCGGAGGAGCCGCCTGCACCTGCAGTTGAAAACGGGACGGGGCGGGGGGGATCGCAGCAGCGGCCTTCTGTTCTGTTGGGGCCGGCTTAATTTGCAGAAGCTTTCTCAGTACTGGACTACCGGTGCTATTTGTTGGTTCCGGGCCGGCGGAAGGGAAGGGTCGAAGGGGGAGGAAGCGAGGGCGTCCGCCGTTTGCTCGCCTGCTCTCGAGTCTCGAGTGCCTGTGCTTCTTCTCCCCTGCCGGACAAGCCGTTTCGTCCCTTCTCCGCTGATTGATTGCTGCGCGCCTGCGCCTGCGCCTGCTGCTGGAGCTCGACCGAGAGGCGCTGGTGGATTCGTCCAGGGAGCTGCAGGGTGCTCGGCCGTAGCTCCACTCCAAGGCCGGCGGTTCCTTGGGCTTTGTTGTTGCCCCTGCCCAGACTACTGCTGGTGAGTTCACTTCCCTTGCTTCCTCTTCTTCTTCTCGGGTTACGATTTTGCTTCGCCTTGTTTACGTTTTCCTTGCTTTACTTGATCATTTTCGCTTCTGTTCCTTTCCGATATGGACCATCGATGATTATCGTAGCTCTGTTTTTTTGGAGATAGAGAGAGGGGGAAAAAGGTGGGAGATATGATTACAGTTGAAACTACCCATCAAGGTAGTACTACATACAGTACGAGTAGAATCCTGTAGTTCAGTTGGCAAGTCCTAATTTCTAGATGGGGTTACCGTCAGCATTAACGTCCTTTTTACCACCTGCTGTCTGTGGAGTTTACGCAACATGCAATCTTGTTTTACTTTTCTCTAGTCAACAAAAGTTAGTAGTTGATCTTAGTCGCCTCCGGGCAATATTTTCTCGCGGGGCTGTTGGTATGAACAGCAGCCCGGTGACCGGTGTTAGGTCAGAAAGGATGTTGAGATTTGAGAATCTGGAGCAGCTGGATGCTTTCACACCTTATTAGGCATAATAAGACAGCCCTGTCAGCCTGTGAGGAATGAACAGACGCCCCCATTTTGGGTTCGCCAATCATTTGATATTGCCACTGGCTATTTGTTTGTTTTCCATGGTTAGGATGATCTCAGATTGTTTATGCTCTTACAGGGATGACAACTTGACAGGTTGCTGCCAATAGATCTCCTGTTCAGACATGGCCAACCTTGGAGGCATGCTGTATGCAGTGATCCTGCTTGTTCTGTGCACGTGCTATGTGGATGTCACGAGGGGACAGACAACTGACCCTACTGAAGGTAATCTCCTGTTGTCTTTGCCTTCTTCAGTTAGAGCTTCGAGCTATACAGTTGGAAATTGCTCCTGCCAAGAAGAAATCAGAGACACTTTGCCATCTAACTGGAAATTGCCATGAAGCTTTGATTCAAGCAGGCCTTGTTTTCTGTTGATTCAGTCATTGTTTCTGACTGCATAATTTGAGCGCACAGGAAGTTTTGAACAACCCATTTTTGCTTCTGATCCTTTTGGTTAGCTGTTCACAAACCACAGTCCAGTTCCATGATGTGTACGTAATCAAGTGTTGTACACCATTATTGTTGAACCTGTAATCAGCAATACTTGTGACTAATCAAAGCACTTCACAGACAGTACGTGATGAGAAATGTGGTCTCTTTATAATGCATATCATGTTCAAGTAGGCATAGGTATCCCGCAAAAAAGAAGAAGAAGAAGTGGGCAGTATAACTAGAGACTGGTTCTTGTTGACATCTATTGAAATGTGTATGCATTTCCATTCTGCATGACTCAGATACTCCGTTGCTGCTGAGTATTGTCTCTCTTATATTTGCAGTGAGCGCTCTCAAGGCAATCAAAAGCAGTCTGGTCGATCCTTCTAATAAGCTTAAGAATTGGGGCAGCGGGGATCCATGCACATCCAATTGGACAGGAATCATCTGTAACAAGATACCAAGCGATTCATATCTTCATGTAACAGAGATGTATGATGACCTCTTCCACATTATTTATTACATTCACAATTGTTTTCTTGCTAGACTGCTGTTCTTACATCCTATTGTCTGTTTATTATTTATTTCTGCCATTTTCCATACAAGTGTAACATTTAATAATAACCGTGTATGCCTTTGATCCCTGTAGACAGTTGTTTAAGATGAATCTTTCTGGAACTTTGGCACCAGAGATTGGTCTCCTATCCCAGTTGAAACAATTGTAAGTACTAATTTGACAGGGCATTGATAATACTTGTGCAAAATGAATTGAGAATTCTCGAGCATACTTTATGCTTTACATAGTTAATTAACTATAGAGCAGATCCCTAAGATTAATAAGGAACTTGAAAAGATACCACAGAAAAGAAGTTTTGATTTCATCTATTTTAACTGTTTCTTTTCCTGGTTAGAACTCTTGTGTCCATGTTCTTGCAGCTGTTTCTTTCTCTCTCTTTTTTTTTCTAGGAATAGCTGTTGCATTTAGCATATTTTATTAACTTGTATAAATTGTTATTTTCAAGGGACTTCATGTGGAACAATTTAACTGGTAACATCCCAAAAGAAGTTGGAAATATCACAACACTGAAGCTCATGTAAATACCTCCTCTCTAACCAAAATTACATGTATCATTTCTTTACAAACAATGCTGACTGTCACTTCCACAATCTTGCAGAACTTTGAATGGTAACCTGTTATCTGGTTCTTTGCCTGAGGAGATCGGTTATCTGAAGAACTTAAACAGATTACAAATAGACGAGAACAACATATCAGGCCCCATACCTAAATCATTTGCTAACTTAACAAGCATTAAACATCTGTAAGTGTCAAGTATCTTTATTTTTCTGCCCATCCTTGATGCTTCTCATTTGTAAGCTTCATAATGATTCTGGTTCCAATTTTGCCTTTAGTCACATGAATAATAACTCATTAAGTGGGCAAATCCCATCTGAGTTGTCCGGCTTGCCTGCACTCCTTCATCTGTAAGTAGTCCTCAACTTTTGTTTGATATTTTCCATTTTGCAAGTTGTAGATGAGTTGTACAGTTAACATGTCTTGTGCTGTGAACTTGCAGCCTTGTTGATAACAATAATTTATCTGGGCCTCTTCCACCAGAATTAGCAGATACGCGTAGTTTGGAAATACTGTAAGTACGTTTTTCTGCAGCACAGTGTTAAACGAATTTTTACTGGTTCATGGTATCTTGAGGTTTCTTGGCAAATAACTCTCCTTCAGTTCTAGATGTTTAAGAATTTAAAGTACCTATCAATTTCATGAGTATGCTTTACTTTCTTTTGTAAATTTAATGGCATGATAAGGATATAATGGTGCAGGCCTTTGCCTTTGATTTTTTTTCTTTATTCTGTATAGATTAGACATCTTTGTTATCTATGACAAACATTTCTCATATCTGTGTACTTGTAGTCAGGCTGATAATAACAACTTCAGTGGAAACTCCATCCCTGCTGAATACAGCAACATACGGACACTTGTAAAGCTGTGAGTGTAACAACCTTGTCCATCATGTTTTTCTTTTTAGAATTTGAGGTAGATGAGGGAGAAAGAAAATTTAAAGAGCTATTACAACTTCTGTTATTGAGAATAGCCGTTAGAAATGTAGGCATTGGTGAGTAAAAACCTAAGGTTAAAAGAAGAATATTATGAGTAAAAACGTTTGTATTTGCCAAAGGGCTTATGCTTCTAGAGTTCTAGTTGGAGTGGTAGTATATCAAAGTTCAGGGCATCACATAGGTAAGAAAGAATTTGCTCTGTGTGCAACTAAAGGCTCGTTTTCACATTGACTCCTCTCCTATTAGGCTATTACAACCTATAGCAGCCAAATAGTTGGATGCAACTGGTCCGCTATCTGGAAATATCTACATTTCAACTTTCTATAGGTAGTCTTCTTTCATTCTTTGGAGATCATTCTCACTGATAACTAAAACAACAATTTACTTCATTATACTCATTTAAGGACAAGCACCATTCAGTCAACATTATGTTTAAAGTCAAATAAAGATCTGTTGAGTAAATCATCCTTTAACATGTTACCAGGAGTCTAAGGAACTGCAGTTTGCAAGGAGCTGTTCCAGATTTGAGTGCCATACGTAACTTTGGCTACTTGTAAGTTCAGATTAAAATGCAGTGTTTCCTTTATCAGTTTTTGGACATCTTACAATCATATATTATCATTTTACATCAGCACGTCACAGCCTTTCTGGAACAGATATTTTGTCAATATTATTTCTTAAATGCCTTTAGTGTGTTATCTTCATATTAGAATGAGAAATCTGCCACTCAGTTTGCATCAGGATATTAGTTCTCAAATATTTTAGTACTAATTCCAGTATATACTTTCAGGGATCTTAGCTGGAACCAGTTGAACGGATCTATACCGACTAATAGGCTTGCTTCAAATATCACTACAATGTATGTAGCTTTTTGACATCTTGCTAGAGTTTTGGTAGAACACAGCTCATCTCTATGTTTTGGCAGTGATTTATCACATAACTTTCTTCAAGGAACTATTCCATCAACCTTCTCAGGGCTACCTAATCTTCAGTTCTTGTAAGTACTATTTAATTAATCGAAAATTTTATGTACCACTAACATCCTGCTATGGAAAAAGAAAAGATCTTTCCATGTCAAACTAAAATAATGAACATACCTTTCAAGTTCAAGTAACAATGTGCTACCCAAAACTTTTCTTCTACTTATGTTGTGTTATCTCAAAATGCCATTTTACAGGTCAGTCCATGGGAACCTCATAAATGGCTCTGTTCCACCGACAATTTGGAGTAACATTACTTTTACGGAAAATAGAACCCTTGTTCTGTACGACAACATTCGCATATGTTCTCTCATAATTCGGTTTGATATGTACTTTTATGTAATATAGTATTCAAATAACGCAGGGACTTCCAAAATAACTCCCTTGACGCTATTCCATCTGCATTTGAGCCTCCAGAAGCTGTCACGGTTCTGTAAGTTTCTTTACCATGGAGATATTTCCTCTTTAGTCTACACTTTTTTTGTGTGTGTGTGTGGAAAGAGCAAGCATGAGGCAGTGCTCATTTCATTGATATATAAGGAACGCTCATGTAATATGCTCATCTCTATAGTTTGTTGGGGATATAAAATTTCAATTGCAAAGTTCTGATGAATTTGCTAATCAGTCTGTCATTCAGTCACTAATGATGTAGACCTGTATGACAGATATTACGGTTATGCGGATCATAGAATAATATTGATAAAAGAAAACTCAACTTCCCAAGCGAATCTTCTGAGTTTCTGACACAGTGAATAAATATTATCATTTTCTGCAGACTTTATGGAAACCCTGTATGTACGACATCTAATGCAGCACGAGCAGCTAATCTTTGCCAACCTACTTCTGTAAATGAAACAACATCTGGAGAGGGAAAGCAAGTTAGTACGACGTGTACTCCTTGCCCAACAGATCATGAATACAATCCAGCATCCCCTATACCTTGCTTATGTGCTGTGCCTCTGGGAGTTGGATTTCGATTGAAGAGTCCAGCAATATCAGACTTCCTACCGTATAAAGAAGCCTTTGAGAACGACTTAACCTCTCTGCTGGAATTACGTGTTTATCAGCTATACATTGAACGATACATAAGGGAGCCCGGACCAAGGGTGAATACGCATTTAAAGTTATTCCCAAATAATACGAATTTATTCAATATGGCTGAGGTGCTGCGGCTCAGGGAAGTACTTGCTGGATGGCAGATCACTCTACAAGATGAGTTTGGTCCATATGAGCTTCTCAATTTCACACTTGGTCCCTATGCAGATGGTATGTGAAACTTACTTTGCAGCAAGGCATTTTATTCGTAATTCTGTCATACCAAACTATTAGTCGAAACCGTCAGAGTGTGTGTATTTCTTTTCCCTAGACAAAAGTAGTACATGTTCCATACTGTTGTACTTGCACAGAATGCAACGACCAATTTGATAAACCTCTGGTTTACTGGCTATTACCTTTTTGCAGAACTTCCTACTACGGCGTCATCAGGTTTAAAAGGTGGTGCACTTGCTGGGATTTTGGTAGGGACAATTGTTGCTGCCATTGCAGTATCTGTGTTTTCTACAGTTTTTATAATGAAAAGGCGCAGAAAACAACGGACAATTTCAAGACGGTCATGTAAGTCATTTTCCGTTTTTATCCTTACAAAAATGTAAATAGCTTCCCGCGTGCTGCATAGATTGAGTTGCTATCTGACAACTTAAAATGCCTTGCTGTTTTAAGATGAAAAGGAAATCTATTCAGGAATTTTATACGAACATAATTAAGTAAAAAGATACTTGAAAGGGCATTAGCTGATGCGTGGTGCTTGTTCTTTCTTTCCACAAGGCAGGCAATTGGCTAAGTTTTTGTAACTTGTAAATATTTCTTACGCCGTACCTTCCTAATATGTAATCTGCCGGTTTGGGCCAATCAATAAAATTTTGATCAGGTGGGGAACGCCTCCCCCCCCCCCCCCCCCACACAGTAAAAAAGATACTTTTTTTGCATATCTAAATCTGGAAATTTGGAACTAAGTTGTAACTCTTGCTTTCGTGACCACATTTAAAAGCATATATTAGGGATTTATGAACATTTTTTTTAAAAGAATCGCTGTAGTACATAAAATTTAGCCTTATGGTGTAGACGTTAGGTTCTCTCAAATAACAAAATCTATTCTTCCAAAATGATCACATGTTCTAAAGATGCATATTATTTGGCAGTACTTTCAAGGTTTTCTGTCAAGGTCGATGGCGTGAAATGCTTCACATTTGACGAAATGGCTGCGGCAACAAGGGATTTCGATATGTCAGCTCAAGTTGGCCAAGGAGGTTATGGAAAAGTTTACAGAGGAAATTTAGCTGATGGAACAGCTGTGGCAATCAAACGCGCGCATGAAGATTCTCTGCAAGGTTCAAAGGAGTTCTGCACAGAAATAGAATTGTTGTCAAGATTACATCATCGTAATTTGGTTTCTCTTGTTGGCTATTGTGATGAAGAAGACGAGCAGGTGTGTCTTCCAATTTTTCAATTATTAATGGACAAGTATATTGTTGAAAACTTTCCCACAACTCTCCACACATTGTGAAAGAATTAAAGTATTGGTATAAATGTGTTTAGAACTAGTGATTCTGCTGTCTTTTTATCGAGTGTGCAGTACTCCCCTCATAGAGAGTTGTGTTCTGCAGATGCTGGTGTATGAGTTCATGCCCAATGGTACCCTACGTGATCATCTTTCTGGTAAGTGGGGAAGTTACATGTTCAAATATTTGCTTTTGTTTTTCATATTACCATAATATATAATAATAATAATAAACTGGACCAACTTAAGTCTTGTTTGGATGTTATCGAATTTACCTCAATCCACATGTATTAAGGTGGATTGGGGTGAAATTTAGTTCAACTTCCACTCCAATCCACCCCAACACATTTAGGTCGATGTGAATCCGACTACATGCAAACAAAGCCTTAGGAGGAATGTAAACCTGGGTTGCCAGGAATACGTCCACAGCCTAGCTCAGCTTCTGCATCCATATGACCATCATGTGCTTTCACATTAAAGACAACACCATGATCACATCTGTATCTGTCCCATGGAATTTATATCTGGCGTGCATTATCTCTATTGCATGTTTGCATATGAAGCTTTTGGTTTAGCTTGAGCTTATCATTGACTTATTTAATGTGCATTTTTTTGAGCTTGAATCTGATGAAGCACATATACAATCTAACTTAACATTTTCACAGCTAAGACTGAAAGACCTCTGAGTTTTGGTCAGAGGGTCCATATTGCGCTTGGTGCTGCAAAAGGAATTCTATATCTACATACCGAGGCAAATCCTCCTATATTTCACCGTGACGTTAAAGCCAGCAATATTCTTCTAGATTCCAAGTTTGTAGCAAAGGTGGCTGACTTTGGTCTTTCGAGGCTTGCTCCAGTGCCTGATATTGAAGGGACTTTGCCAGCTCATATCTCCACTGTTGTTAAGGGCACCCCAGTAAGTGACGTCACACCTAGCAAAGCAGCAACACACAGTCACCATGATTTCATTTACTGCTTCTTGTCATATAACAGTGAATATTTGAGCCCACTGATATGGTGTTGAAATTTAGGTGATCATAATGTTTTCCTTTTTCCTTCGACAGGGCTATCTCGATCCAGAATATTTCCTGACTCATAAACTGACGGAAAGAAGTGACGTCTATAGCCTAGGTGTTGTTTTTCTTGAACTATTGACTGGAATGAAGCCAATCCAGCATGGTAAAAACATTGTTAGAGAGGTAAAAAGTTTCCACTACAGCTCTTATTGATTTTGTTACTCGTCTATAGATAAACTATATTGTGAAGCATTGAGAGTATGCATGGCTGCAGCATTGACACTTAGAAAACCAACTGATCCCTCTTATCTCATCCAAAATCTTTGAATACAACATCCTTTATGTTCACTAGCATAAAATACATAGGTTTGGAACATCTATCTCTATACACCTTAAAGAAACAAGGTGGTGGTGGTGGCTTCACTACTCCACCCTACCATTAGCATGTTGCCCTTATAGTTCGACATACTAACCTACAATACCACTTTCTATTAAATATTTATCATCAAAGTGTCAGCAAGAAATTGTTGGTGGCTTAATGACATATTGGATCTTGTTCATAATAAAAAACAAATACTTGTGAATATAATTAATAGGAATTTAATATTGTTTGGAAGGGCTTATTAGAGGTCCGTCGCTACGCATTGTACCATGTCTAGTTATTTAAAAGTGGTCGCCAAAATAGCAAATAGAGATACATCAATATGGATTTGCTTATGACAAAGAAACTAACTGCATCTCTTTGCATTAGTTATATGGAGCAACTTTATTGATTGTAATGGATTCAGATAGACGAATTAAAACTCAAACGATTTTCTATTGCTGCAGGTAAACATCGCTTACCACTCAGGTGATGTTTCTGGGATCATCGACAGCCGGATGTCCTCATACCCTCCGGAATGTGTGAAGAGGTTCCTCTCCCTCGCAATAAGATGCTGCCAGGACGAGACCGAAGCGAGGCCCTACATGGCCGACATTGTTAGAGAGCTCGAGACCATCCGGAGCATGCTGCCCGAGGGGGAGGACGTCCTGTCCTCGACCTCAGGGTCGGGCTTGCTGATGAAGTCCATGTCATCGTCCTCGACCACCACCACCACCGGGGCCCTCTACGTGTCATCGCATATTTCCGGCAGTGGTCAGGCGGACAGTGGCATCCCCTCCGGGATGGTGGCTCCGCGGTAGCATTGATGGCGCCGTAGATGGTTTTGTAGACACCTGCCGAGCGACAGTGATCTGTACTGAACTTAGCTTTGTAAGTAGTGATAGGAGTAGCTGTGGGGTGGTCCGGTGGTGTTCCTTCCCTTACCTGCAGGTGAGGAGTTGTTCTGTACATGAGTTTGTTGTGAAGTGTGCTGGAGCCTGCTGGGATCAGGGTGTGATGTAATAGTGGCATTGGTAAAGAATACAGATGAGGGGGTATATACTGAGTTACTGACGCAATTCATCAGAAACACTGACGCGGATGGCAACCAACTCCCGTGTTGGTCTCGTTGCGGTGTTTGGTCGAACGCCTTCCGCGCATGCCCCGCCGGCGGCCTCCCATCGTCAAGCGTCGGAAGAACTGACCAGTTTGGGCGGGCCAGTGTCGGAGCCCAGGTTGGGTGGCGACTGCCGACTGGCAAACTAACCAGAAGGGAGCACATGGTCATGGAAGAGGAGGCGCAGCGGCGGGGACATGTGAATCGGGACGCTGGCGCGCCGTTTTGGCTGTTTGGTGTGTGTGGACGAGCTCGACAGGCTCGATGAGTCAAGCGGCAGTCACCGAGGCAGGCAGACGCATCTTTCCGCGCCTGCGTCGGAAAAACGACAGAAACAACGGCGTGTCGTCGATGATGAACGCAGCGGATACGGACGACGGATCCCCGATGATGTGAATGTGCGGAAAACTCAGGGCTAACAAGCAGTTGGGCAGACAGGGCAGGGCAGCTGGTTTGCTAGGAGGCATCGCTGTCCACGTCTTTATGCAATATTGTAAAAGCAAGCAAGAAATGGTTTCACACACACGAAGGTTTAACCACAAACTGCTGCTGCTGCTGCATAGGACTGGTCTCGTGCTAAATTTGCAAATCTGGAGAATTACATGCTGATAATTTAGCGTATATAGACTACGGGCAAATACTACTATATATCGACCTCTTACAGCTATTCCAAAGAGCTAGGTTCATTCAAGCTAGCTACCATCCGTGGAGGTGGTTAACCAGACCGTGATAAGCAACACGGTGGCATCCGAGATAAACTTTCATGTCAGCAAATTGAACGCACGCTGTGTCAACCTTCACTTTTTACACGGTAACTCAGCGCAGCAGCTTGTCATCCAAACATGTCAAAGCCTTCACCGTGTTGGAGATGGGGGAAGCTCCGGGAGCTCTCCACCTTCCCCGGGAAATGATCGATTCCTGCACAAACCAACCGATGCCAAACTTTTAGTAACACTCTTTCAGAATCTTACGTTGCCTAATGAATGAAATGAAGTAACGATGCTGGTTGCAGAGAAGATACTTGGATTCGACATGATGTTCTCGTAGAAGGACATCTGGCCTGAACTGCCAGACGATCTCAAGCCATTGTCATTGCATCCATACATCATGCCACCGATTTGGTCATGATCTGTGTCGAAGTGATGCATCCCTGAGATCCTGTCAGCACTGTGAGCGCCCATAGCCTTGTGATCCTGGAGCGGCCTATCTGACTTCGGCTTCTTGTCGGTGAGAGACTCCTCATCCACCTCAGCTTCAGATTCAGCATTGTTTGGTAAAGAAGCAGCCTGCTTCCGCTTTGACCGTGCCCGTCTGTTCTGAAACCAGTTGTAAACATTTGTCTCCGAGATTTGGCCATGGTGCGAGAGCTCTGCTGTTATCTCTTTTATCTTCTGCTTGCTTGGTGTTCCATTGCCTTGGTCAAAGATGTTCTCCAAGATCTGCAGCTGCATTGGTGTTGGTTGCCATCGTTGCCTTGCTGTGATCTTGTGACCTCCTGGGATAATTAGAGGATCACAGTACAGATTGCTAAACCTCATTCCTGAGGAAAAAACCAAAATTCAGTCGATCAGAAAACAAGGGGCTATATTCCATCGACAATGTATACATTACAAAGGAACAATAAATATACATAGAGGGGGAAGGGTAAATTCAGTAAAAATCTGTTTTAAAGATTATCTAACAGAGAGGGCAATATTCCTGCAGTGGTAGAAATCAGCATTCCAAAAAACAGTTACTCAGCTACAGGTGGAACTCTTGTATGGCCATCATGCAAGTAATTAGGCTGAATCATCAGAATATAAAAAATTAATGACTTAAAAACTTAAAATCAAAAGGTTTATGCATAAGTTGAGAAGAAGAAAACTTGCTAAGTGAAGTATATAAAATGATTACAGCACGGACAAGTTTGCAAAATTTTAAATACTAAGTGATATGTGATGGCTATAAGTAATAAAAAAGGGCAATCACATAGTAAAAAGGTAAGTGTGTTGGCCCAACGAAAGACACATGGACAGATTATAGCTCCCTGAAAGTCAAGCTTAGATTCTGCAGAACAGAAGAAGAATATGGAATAATCAGGGTGGCAGGGTGCACGTGGCACAAAATAGCAATTGGTCGGCCCTACATGACAATCATGTGTTAATAGCTATTCATTATTATCTCTTTAATCAAAGGACCATTTCTCGATTTGTGTGTTTCATTCTTACATAGGTGTCATGCTAACCTTCCAATTAAAAGGGGAAGTAATTGCTTGGGCATAGAAAACTTATCATATAGAGAAAAATTGAATCTTAGCACAAATAACAATCATGCTGCAACCATGAAGACCTTGAGAAACAAATAAGAACAAGGATTCCCACTCTTTGGTACTGACTGAACCTATTCCCATTTTCATGTGTTGGCACTTGTACAACCTATTGTCAAGTATCTACAAAGTACAAAATAAATGAATGCTAGTTCTGTTCAACCAGACAATAAGGTCCACTAAATGGAACTCTGCTTGCAAGTTCTAGATTCTGCAATCAACGCATTAAGGCAGAGTGCCTTAACTGCGCCGCAAAGAATAAATGCAGCCCAACACACACTGCTAAATTGGTTCACTAGACCAATCAAAAGGATGGTCACTACAATTCCATTACCAAGATATATGTTACGAGTAGCATCTCGTGCAAATATCAAATCCAACAGAAATCACTAACAGTTAATTAATGACAGAAAATAACACATTATGAATTACATTCTTGCTACCCCATAACCATTATTACCATTGTAAGATAGTACATAGACGGTCACGGCTAGCAGAGTAAAACAGACTAGACAAAAGCCGCAGTACACAGATGCCAAGCAGAGTAAAGCAGACTAGACAGCCGCAACTATGCATCTAGCAACATGAACAGAGTGAAAAGATACTCCTTCACTTTTCACCAATTGGAGAAGGCAGACTAAAGTACTGGACATAAATTGAATGACTAGTAAAAATGAAAGAGAGTTTCAGTTCAAAAAAAAAAAAAGAGAGTTTGACCGCTAATAATTTCGTAAGATTAGCAAGCGCAGCTTCCTGTAACACCACAATTAGCTCTATTCATATAAATAAACAAAGGATGCGGACTTTAGAGAAGTCATGGCAAAAAAGAGGACACGATTTTTCTTTCTGCACAAAGAGGCAAAGATGGAACTGACAAGCCACAATGCAAGTCCCAAGGCAAAGCAAAGGAATCCCCCCAATTTTCTGCTCGCAAACCCCCAGAACAGACAACAAGACGAGCAGAAGAGGCTAGAGAGTAGCAATTGGTTTTGCCCGCAACTGCGCCGACCGACCTGCAATGGTGTCCTGGTGCTCGGTCAGGGTGCGGTGCATGTCGACAAGCTGCTCGCAGATGGTGGCGTAGATGGAGATCTGCTTGCGGAGCACCTCCATCTGTTCGTCAGTCATGACCTTGACGTATCCCCCGAGTCCTTCACCTACCGCGGACCTCTCGTCTGCTGCCGCCGCCGCTGCTGCTGCTGCGGCGGCGGCGGCGGAGGCCTTGGCCCTGTCCCCCCACTCCATCACCGATCACCTCCGCCCTGCCGGACGCCACAGGACGAACAGAGTGGCCAGGATCGGAAGGGGGCGGGCACGCGACGGGGAATTGGGAAAGTGGCGCGCTATTTGTGCAGTGGAATGGAGCTACGCAAGGAAGGAAATCGGCCGGTTAGGCAGGCACCCGGTTGGAGGCGGCTGGCGACAGCACGAGTCCATGCGACGCGGAACGGAAGGCTCGGACACGCGTGCTCCTCCTCCTCCGCGGGATGGCAGCGAGCGCCGCACGGGGTGCCGGCGACTGGTGGTGGTGAGCGAGCGACGCACAGCAGCGGGCAGCAGGTGGAATGGCAGGAGAGAGCAGAGCAGAGGGCCGCGGGGGGATGATGGCCAGACAGGAATGGGGGGAAAGTGGCAGCAGGACTGCGAGCGCAGAAGGAGGATTTGGAAGAGGGAAGGCGGTGGCGGCGGTTGCGGTTGCGGACGCGCGCACCGGCCACGAGCGGGCGCCGCGACTCGCGGCGGAAAGAAAATTACGGGCGGCGTGCGGCGCGGGCGGGCGGGCGCATGCGGACAGGACACGGACGGGCCGCGCCGCGCCGCGCGTTACGCCGTGACGTGCGGTGGGGGTGGGTGGGGTGGCCGGGCCCCAGGAGGCGACGGGCGTTCTAGGTGCGGCACGACAGACAGGTGGGGCCGTTCTAGGCGAGGGCCCAGGAACGGTCAATGGCTCAGTGCGGCAGGAAGCGCGAGGAGACCCGCGGACGGCGACGTCGACCGGCCCGGCGGCCCCTGGCCAGGCGGGGCGCAGACAGCAATTATCGCGGCAGCACAGACGTTACGCTTTCCTTTGAAAATGGGCGCAAATGATACAGAAAAAAAGCGCACAAGCACTAGTCCTCTGTGCCAACTGCCAAGTGATCTCAACTTTCTCATTGAGCTATTATTATAAAAAAAAACTTCTCATTGAGCTAGCTGTTACGGCTACGATGCTGAATCTCAGAGCATATTTGAATGGTTCAGATAAACAATACTGAGTATGTACATACTACATTGTATTACTGGTGCTACCACACACCAAAACAACTTGCGCTTAGCTAAACTGCTACAGGTTGGCCTGATCATGGCATTCAACAAAATTTTGGATAAATCGCTGATCGCATTATTAGTTTCTTATTGGAGAACTGGCTCCTTTTCTTGTTCAGAGCCATACTGAAGAGTACAGCCAAGCGGCTTACGCCGGCTCGGGCCCTCATCTTTCGTTTCGCTGAAATTTGACCGTTGCTTGTTGTTGCCGATTTTTTATGAGAGAAAAATATTGTTACTTAACCAAAAAGAGTACTCCTGTATTTGGTTGATGTTTTTGTAACATAAATGGATAACACAGGAGATTCGATTGTGTTAGATTAATTTGTTTCAACTTATCCCTCAATTCGCTACCCGTAATCGAATACCAGCCCATAGTAAATTGATACTTGTGCTACTTGGCCGTAATCCCATCAGTGTAGCCTGTTTGCTAGTCTGAAAAATCATGGCTGAAAATATTGTTCGCTGATTTATCGTGAGAGAAAAATATTGTTGGCTGACAGATAAAATCAGAAATCCACTCCATCTGTTACCATTATATTGTTTTTCATTCCCTTTGTGTTTGCTTCTACAGCGTGCAACTAAACAACACCTAAGAGGCTTACCATCCAAGTAGACATTGACTACCTTCGTATGGAGTATTTAGGAGCTCAATTTACAGCCAAAGGTCTCCAATTTAGGCTCCTACACCAACAAGTCAGCTTACAATGCCTACTTCGTTGACACCATAAGATTTGCTCGAAACGCAGTCAACAGCTGACTCTCTGGGATGCAAATTCTATTTGGCTAGCGATCAATGTTCGGCCTTAGAGCGTCTACCCAAATAGGGTACTCAATCCATCGGTATGCCCCTTTATGCTAACCTAGTCACCTCTTGTGCGTTTTTTTTAAGGGGGGAGGGGCTCGGTTATCCCTCTCCTTTTGTTTTCCCTTTACTTTTTGCGTTATAGGGAGCAGATTCTTTCTTGTGCAATTTTCTCTTTAATGAAATGATACGTAGGTTTCCTATATTGTTTTGAGGGAAAAAACTACTATACAAAAAACATCTTCAACAGCTCCTTAGCTCAATTCTGAAAAGACATTTTTGTTTAAAAAGGGAAAAATGAGCTTCCAATTGTTTCCTATCTGAACTCTATAAACATCCAAGTTTGGCAAATCTGGCATAGGACTCCTCATATATGTAGGTCTGGGCGTTCGGTCTGACCGAACCAAACCGATCGGTTCCTCGGTTATTTTGAAAGTTCGGTCATCAAAAAACAAGGACCGATCGGTTAGTTGAAAAAATAAAGACCGAGCAGTTTCGGTCTCGATTACTTCGGTTCGGTCTCGGTCACGACCGAACTAACCGGACTAGCAGATTTGTATCAAATTTCAGCAACATGTTTGCACAAAATGATACAAATATCTTGGTTCTCCTTATTCAAATACTAACTACAATAGCATCTCCAACTCACAAGTCACAAACTCACAATGATACAACAAAAAAACACACAATCAAGTCTTTAAAAAGATAAAAAAAAACAGTTTAGGACTCCCAACAGAGAATTTCGATTAGTTCGGTTAACCGACACCTATACTCGAACTAACCGTATAAAGTTCGGTTAGTAGGAAGCAGGGACCGAATTTATGACCGAAAAGTTCGGTCTCGGTCAGTTCGGTCTTCGGTCTTCGGGTAATTATGCCCAGAGTGACATATATGCGTGTGATGGAACAACGTTAGAGCATCTCCAAATGCTTCTAAAAACATCCAAGAACTCTATGCCAGATTTGCCAGATTTGCCAAATTTTCCTATCTGAACTCTATAAACATCCAAGAACTCTATATTTTTAGAAGCACTTGGAGATGTTCTAACGTTGTTCCACTTCCAACCAAGATCCCATTAATATTATTGAGATAAACTACAAAATTTATCGGTTCTTCTCTCTCTCTCTCTCTCTCGGGGGGTGGGGGGAGTATTTTGCATCATACATGTCAGTCTGTATTATTTTATAACTATTTGATAGTCGAATGTGTTAAATAAAACTTGCCAACAATCCTAAGAGCCTATTTGTCAACAACTAGTTTAAGGCTGACTAAAAAATTAGCCGTCCTATTTGAATGAACTAGTAATTTTTAGCTAGCTAACAAATAACCTTTGATATCCAATGAGCCTATTTTTGTGATCAAAGCTGAACAGACCACACAAAATGCGTCTCGAGATATATTTATGTCGACAAATACTATCATAATCAAATATGTTGCAGAGTCATAACCTTAGTCAATCAAAGAGCTCAAAGTACCGGAACTTAGACGTCTCTGCACTATCAGCACTAGTAGTCGACGACAAGGAAGCAATAAACGAAATATTCTAAGTACACAGCCATGGGAGTTTTTTTTTCATCCTCACTACTTGTCATCTCATCGGCAGGTCAATGTCACAAGGGATATCAAAATTCACCAGCTAGCAATGGCATGAATTCCAATACCATCACGGGAGCTTGAGCATCAGAGAAGCTATGTCTGTCATGAGAGGAGGACCGATGAGAGAGTTTCTGGGAAGGATCAGAGATGAAACGCCTCCCTGTCACTGTTTTGTGCCACCATTGCTGAACGGAGAGGCACTGCCGTTCTGATGCGGGCTATCCTCTCGGTATACGGAGTTCAACATGGCAAGTTCTCGAAGTTGTTGTCTCTTGATGTTGTCTTGTGACTCATCCTGCATGATAACATCAATGGATTGAGATTACAGAAGATGATGAACAAAGCAGATTGTGCATCTACATGTTAGTTGTCTATTTGCTTAATTATGGCAAGAAACTATGGAAAATACATACAAGTTGGCACAAATGCTCTAGGACACTAAGGAGGGCTCTCCGGACGACCTTAACACGAGACACCTTCTCCACCCCCTCGTTCTCGGGCTTTCCCTTTCTCCCTCAACTTCCACCTACCCAACGAGACCTAGATGGCAGGCCCCACCAGGTCGCCTTCGATGCTGGACCTCCTCGCTACACCTCTTGACCCTCCCATACCCCCAACCCTAGATTTGAGCCCCTCGCCCATCCCCCCAACACTCCACGTCCCCACCTACCCCACTATCCGCCGCCGCCGCCGCCCACTCGTAACATCCTTTGCTAGCGTGGCCAAATCATGATGCCCCCGACGTTGGTCCCACCAATCACCATCCTCCACAAAATGTGATGAGCGGCACCACCGCTGAAAACCATACCCCACCCCTCGCCCCACCTAACCCACCCATCTCCACTGTTTGCCGCCGCCCACTAGACAACTTCCTTGCTAACTCAGCCAAATGTTGATGCCACCGATGTTCGCCGCACCCAATTGCCATCCTCCAAACCGTGGTGGGCGGCACCGCCGCTGCGCAGTCACCCTACAACCATACCATCGGGACAACAACCACCCTAACCTTCACTTTAGCCCTGATAGCCATCAAATCCCCTTCCCAACCTAAAACCCCAAACTAATAATATCCCAGTCACAAAACGAACACCATCCATCGGCGGAGCATCATCACAGAACCATGGCCATTGATGGATCTAGAGGTTTGTGTCGTTCTTACTTTCTTACTTCACCCCTTTCATCATTCCATTTGTGCAAAATCTTCCCTTCAACAGGGCATGTTGATCCATAGTTTATGAAATTGCAAAAAAAAGAAGAAAAAAAAAAGAAGAAAGGTTCCAGAACTTAATACTTAATAGTGGCCCATTTCCTTGACCTTTCCTAAAATGACATGCTTCGCTAATGAGTTACAGATTGAGGAATAAATAAAGGTGGAGGGTTAGGGGATCATATGCATACCACTGGTTTCAGCAACTCCTCTAGTATCTCCTGTGCTTGTGTCAGTCTAGCATCAATAACATCAGCAGGTAATTCAGCCTCAATTAAGATATGTGTTGGATCACCCAAGTGTTCATAGCCAGGCCTTCCCTTGAGCTGTTCCTCCTACAGGAAACAGACAGAATGGCATGTCAGCATTGTTTGCTCGCCCCAGGAAGTGGAGTACCAGATCTTCAGATTAATATCAGTTGGTTACCAGAAAATTTTAGCCTACAATGACCACTGATCATTCAATGTAAGATGCCACAAACAACATTATTGAAGAATCAGCTTATGAAAATGAGTAAGAATTTATTTACTTTCACAGGATCTTTTATGGAGCCCTTCCCTCTGATGAAAACACGGCAGCCTGTAGTAGCTTCAACTCTCTTTAGTGAGTGTCCCCTCGGACCAAGCAGACGGCCAATGAAGTTAAACTGCATATATCAGGTATAGTTAATAAATTAAAAAATACAAATTGATAGTAGTAACAACTAATCATCACTTCGTCAGAAGCAGGAAAGAACATACATTGGGGTAAGCCTCTGTTGGAACTTCCAATCGCACGATCTTCTTGACAATGTAGGAGGAATGGTTCTGTACGGCACCTTGCCAGCCCATGGCTCCCCTAGGAAAACCATTTCTCTGGAAAGTCATGGTATCGAAATAGAATTGTAAGTTAAGTTTGCTTCATTGGAGATAAAATGGATAAACAGTAAGCTAAGCTTGCTTCATTGGAGGTAAGATGAATAAACAGTAAAACAGTTAAGCAGTATGCATGCAAAAAATTGCAAAACAAAGAGTAGCTGAAATTACTATTCTCTTCCCAACATGAAAAGAAGTCAAAAGTATCCTGCATATCTCCAACTTTTTTGGTACAACCAAGGCCTTCGAATGGGGAAAAAAGTCGTACCATATTTTAAGCATTCCAACATACAAAAGTCTAATATACTCTTCAATGAAGCTTCAGGGGAGAACAATCATTCAACATGAAACCAGATTAACTTTTCAAGCACTGTAAGATTTAGCCTTCAGAATGGAAAAGAAAAGAGTAAACATTGAATCCTTTGGTGTGAGGCTAGTTTCGCAACTACTCTTATGGGCCAAGTGTAAAATACTACTATTAAGAATGAAACTAGGTCAATAAAATAGCAGGTGGAGACTATTGGGTGGTGTTAAGATCTAATCTATTGGATACAGAAAGATCTTGTAGGTTGTAACAATCTAAGGGAATAAAACTTGCTCCTGGCTCACCTTCACAATGTCTATTAAACTGATTCCAATGCATTGAGCAAAACAAATGAACCTGTCTGTTCAATTCAAAACTAAAATATATAGAATAAAATAACCAAGTATGTGATATGCTTGGAACTTTCCAATCAACTGAAGCTTTCTTTCAGGCTTTCACTATAAAGGGACAGTCAAACTTAAGCTAAGAATATTTTATGTAGTTTTCTAACAGGCAAGATTCTACCTCTCAAGAAATGTATGTACTCCATCTCACTATATCAGTTCTGATTATTTTGGGACTCATGCATATATTTGTTAGCATGCTCTAAACGTAGCTGAGAAGGTAGCTTGTTTGAGCGGTTTGACAAACACATTAAAGACAACGTAATAAGGGTATGTAGTATATCCTAATAAAAGTACAACAAAGTCGGCTTTGCTGTTATGTAAAAAAAAAAAGAGAGTGCAGCAAAGTGTCAAAACTATATTTGCAATTCTACTTCAATATCAGGCAACCTACACATTATGTAGTATCAATTTTCCATAATGAATTGTGTAGCACACAGTTCAGAGGAATCAAGTAAATGAATGAACTGAAATTGCAAAGAATTTTAGTAGCTAGTACAGGTACCTCAGGATGCATCCCATTCCACGGACCGAAACCGTTTCCACAGAAATTAGGTACACGGGGCAATGGATGCATGTGGTTTGGACTTGCAATTGGTGGCAACCTCTCATTTCCTCTAACTCCAGAGTTAGAAAGCAGGTTTGATATTCTCATTATCTCTGCACATTATGGTTTGCAATCAGCATAACATCGACATAAGACTAAATACCTATATTATTGATAAAGTTCTACCATTTTCAGCACCAAAACAATTATATGTTGTATACCAAGACATAGGGACTGTGGGGGTTCTCCGTACAAGTAGTCCCACGTTAAACCAATGTGCCTTTTATGAACAAATGAATGAAAAGGCTGCTCTTTTATCATAAAGACAGAGCTCGTACAGGAACAGAGCATATGAACTACCGAATCTGAGCAAGACTGCTACAAATAAAGCTGAAAATTATCTCACCTTGATTCAACAGCCTGCCGCAGATTGGGAGCACCTGCATGAAGGGCCCGAGCTTCTGTTGCTCCTGCAACAAGTCCTCCAGATACTGACTGCGCCGCCGCAATCCAATCCAGTCCAATCGAATCAACACAGAAAAAAGAAAACGATTCAGACCACGATACAAGAACACCAAAAGCAGGGGAACAGGTTACAGCAAAAAAAGCGACTATATTTCAAGAATCCAATCGGGGTGCCATCTTACCTGGCATGTTCTGGTGATGGAGTGGGAGTGGGCCTCATAATCGGCATCGGGGACATCGCCCTGGCCGGGGAGAAGCATTTGTCCGTGGCCATCAGCGCCTCCATGGCGGCGGGCTGGACTGGGGTTGGATTAAGCTGCTACCAATGAAGAGAGACGACGGCGACGGACGAAGAGGATGTGATTGCGTTTTCCTTAGATTTTTGTCGTGTTTTATCTCTTTTCTTCTGTGCGGTAAAATCAGTCGAGGAGGATTCCAGCGAAATCGCACATACGAGATGTCAAAAACGGCCGCTTCCTCTGGGTGTTTCTTCGGCTGGCTGGCCTCCTTTTTACCCTCTTCGTAGGGTTTATAGCGGCGGTAAGGTGGAGTAGGTTTTTGGCAGCCGCCGCCGGTTGGTGATACTCTTTTTTTTTTCGCCCCCCGGTTTGGCATAGGGTTTTAGGGGATGCGTAGAGACTTAAGAGTTGGCCATATGTACTTGTAGGGATAGGTAGAATTGAACCGTATATGTACAAAATTTGTCAAATTACCATTGAGTTCAGTAATAACGTCTAACTAAATCAATCTCTGATATGTTTGCACCCAACATATATTTATACCATGAAAATATCGTAATCACAACAAAAACTCCTTTCATGCAGCTATCATTATCACTCTAACCTTTTTTTCATTTGTGATAAGCACTACCATGTATGCATTTGCATATATACATTCTTTCTTTGCAGTAATGTCACCTCATTGATGTAGAAATCTATTATAGCATTATTTCCTTTACCTATAATGTTACATCTTTCTTTTGTAGCGGTCACCATCATGTCTAGTCAACATGTTAAGTGAATATTTATTGTTTAAGTGCATCTTTTTTTCATTATTTTCATGTGATGAATAGGAGTCATCAGATGTTAAATTCAATTGTTTCCAGCTTAGGTTGTGTTCTTCTTCTTCATCGTATCGCATCCTTCAATCTCGCAACCCCCTACCACTACTCGTCTCTCATCATTGCTGTTGAGTTTGCCTCCACTGACCGTTGCACTCCCCTCCCCCTTGTTAACCCAACATCATTATGCTATCTCCATGATTCTCTAGTTATTCCTAGCCCAATCATTGTCCTCCCCCGCGCTCATCTCCTCAGTTGCCCAGTCTGCCTCTCACATGTCGTTTCTAAGGAAAGTAAGGGCACAAACCAATCTCAACACCCTCTGACTCATTAGGGACTCGTGGAAAGCAACACATGAAACTAGAAATTAAAGTATGTAGCATAGGAGATGTGAGGATTTTAATACCAAACTACAAAGTTGCTAGTTTGTGTGATTTTCCTCTATTAGGTGAAGGTATGCAATTAGTTTAGTCTGTTTAAAAAACTATTAACAACTATGTAAAAAGAAAAGTTTTCTATAATGACAGACAAATTAGTTACCTTAGTGATCCATGAAATGCATTGCCCTGTAAACTGTATGTGTGTTTAGTGTTCTATACAGTGTTTATTAGTTAAAACAATCTAAATGTCGTCCACTAACTAATTTTAGCATGGTGGATACAAGATACACTAAATTTAATTAAAAAATACTATATTAATATAGTAATTTGGATTTTTTATTATATTTGGTTATTCCGGTTTGAGTATTTAACTACCGAAAGAACTGCAGTAGAGATTGGTCCTTTATTTCATCCTAGCTAGCTAAGCTTTTAGTTTTTTTATTTCCTAACCTCTCTAATATTTCAATACCCATTGCCACAACAACAAAAAACTTCTCCCACAAAGAAGCAACACCTTATCTTATTGCCCAACTCTACCTTATACTTTCAACCTACCTTATACTTCTTCTGTTGGACCAAAAGTAATCATATGACTTCATCATGGCTCTCAAAGTTCAAGTAACTGAAACACCCACTATTGAATGTGCAAAATAATATACACCTAAAGACAAAAATTGTGGCATTGAAACTAGGATATCTCTACTCTACAAGATTGTTTGTTACGAAGCGAGATAGACTCGTCTATAAACAAAATCTAACGCATAAAACCCAACCGCTGAATCTTGCCATATAAGTTCCTTGAAAAAAACCATGTACCATTTTACTTTCCCTTAATTGCAACATACTATTGTTTTTTATGAAATATATTGATTTTCATGACACATAGTTAGGAGAAGAATATCAAGTGTATGCATTGGAAACTATATTTCTATCTAAAACAAAGCAGGAGTGGGTAGTATAGGATACAAAATTATATATCATGAAAAACATAAGGAAAGGTTTAGAAGCTCAAAGAGAGTACACTATGGGTCTATTTGGATCCACCAACTAAACTTCAATACTACAAGAAACTTAATCATGGCGGGTAAAAAGAGCTTAACCAAGGTGGGCAAGCCAACCATCTTTAATGAAAGGTCATGGTTAATCGTGGTCTTAACTAAGGTGGTCCAAATGCTAACATATGTTATCAAATAAAAAAACAAAGCCCGCAGCCCAAACCAGGCCTAGATCTAGGCCTGGATCCATCGCTGCTCGTTGGGTCACTATCGTGTCACATGTGTTTGCTTGTGCATTGGAGCCATGTTGCGCTCGCATCCTCTCCTTTCGGATCTGCTACCGACGGCTCGTGTTTGCTGGATTTGCCACCAATAGACTCCTCGTCGGACCCGCCACCAGCGGACTCCTCCGCGTCAGATCCACCACTAGCAGACTACTCCACATCAGATCCCCGCCTATGGGCTTGTGCTTGCCGGATCCACCACCAGCAAACTCCTCGTCGGATCCGCTGCCGATGAGCTCCTCCTAGTTAGATATGGCGCCGGTAGGCTCATGCTTGCCGAGTCCGCCACTAGCAGACTCCTTCTCACCATATTTGTGGTGGGAGATGGATAGGGGGAGGCGCCGCCTTACCTGCTGACTATGGAGAGGGAGAGGGAGGGGCAACGCCGCGTGGGGGAGAGCGCCGCATGGGGAAGATGGAGGGGCATCGCCCTACCTATCGATTATGGAGAGGGAGAGGGAGTTGCAACACTAAACCGGGAGGGAGCGTCCCACGAGCATGGGGGAGGGAGCGTGGGACGCGCCGATGGAGAGAGAGAGAGAGAGAGGGAGGAACTGACTATGAATGAGTGAAACCCTAAGTCATCGTATATATATGAGGCGTGATATCGAGCCGAGATATGGGTTGTTTGGCCCACTATTTTTCGAGGCGAGTTGTATAGCGTGCCTGCCTCTAAAAATGTATTAACCGAGATAGTTATTTACAATGCTCGTCTCGATTGATCGGCATTAACTGAGGCAATTATCTTACAATGCCCGTCTCAGTTAAACATTAACTGAGTGGCCCGGTTGCCAACCGAGGTAGGCAGGCTGGCCAACCACCTCGAAGCCTAAAGAGAAGTGTTGTGTAAACTCTTTTGTGTAGTAGTGCTGGCTAAATTTAGTTGCTAGGGATCCAAACGGTCAGCTAAAATACAAGCTAAAGTTTAGTTGTTTTAACCCAACTAAAGTTTAGTTGAGTTGATTAACTGGAGGATCCAAACACTCTGGCTAAAGTTTTGCTAAATAACTTTTAGCTGGCTAAACTTTAGTTTTGAATTTTTAGTTAGCTAAACTTTAGTTAGGTGGATCCATTAGGACCATATATAGCTCATATGGGTTTTTTTTTGTGATATGCTATGGTCCTGGATGGATCCATTAGCTGCTAATAGGTAGCTAGTTAATAGGCCACAATTAATATTAGCTAGTTTTGTCAACTAGTGATACAATTAGTTTAGTATTTAGCTAACAATTAGCTAGACCTATTTGGCTTCAATGAGTTTTTTTGTTTGGATCCAATGAATTAATTATTAGCGGCTCCTTGGATCAAATAAGGCCTACGTCAGTAGATAATAATGTTAACGTGTTGGCCGGTTAGTCTACTATATGGATGCTTGCGTTGTACATGTTAACAATTATCTGTTGTAGGCTGCATTTCATCTTGGAATTTTTTTCCATCTCACGTAAGTACATATTTTCTCCCTACACACACAATTATTTAGGAGCTCTTTGACTTGAGCAAGGAAGTTCGTCATGCGACACAAGAAAGAGGGCTATATTCCTAGGCTTTGTTTAGTTCAAAACTTTTTTACAAAATAGACATTGTAGCACTTTTGTTTATATTTAATATATATTTTCTAATTATAGACTAACTAGGCTTAAAAGATTCGTCTCACAAATTACAGTTAAATTGTGCAACTAGTTATAATTTTTATATATATTTAATATTTTATATATGTGCCGCAAAATTTAATGTGATGAAGAATTTGAAATTTTTTATAATTTTTTTTGGGAAGCCCTAGTAGCTGACCGTTGAATTCTTTGAGAGAGATAAAAAAACAGCGTTCTCACACAAGACTAGAATAGAGAGCGGCAAACAACAGCGAGAACTGTGAAGGCCGTGTGAAACTGTGATGTGGAGACTGGGAGGACCTTGCTCTTGTTCGCCCCTCCCTGTTGGTTCTTGTTTAGTTCTATTTTTTTTTTGGCAAAATGAGTACTGTGGTATTTTTATTTGTATCTAACAAATATGGTTCAATTATGGTCTAACTAGACTCAAAATATTCGTCTCGTAAATGACAAACAAACTGTGTAATTAGTTATTGTTTTATCTATATTTAATACTCTATGCATGCGCCGCAAGACTCGCTGAAAAAATTTTGCAATTTTTTTTTTCAGATTCCGTGTCATATCGAATCTTACGACATATGCATGAAACATTAAATATAGATAAAAGAAATAAGTAATCGCACAGTTTATGTGTAATTTACGAGACGAATCTTTTAAATCTAGTTAGTTTATGATTGAATAATATTTATTAAATATAAACGAAAGTGATATAGTGTCTATTTTGTAAAAAAAAATGGAACTAAACAAGTGCTAAGGATGGATGATGGAATCAGGCAGGCCAAAGCCGCACATGGAACTCTTCCGTGGGAGTGGGACTGGTGACCTTGTGGGAAGGGGGGAGCCTACGCGCGGAAGGCTGGCACACGATGGGTCGATGACATGCTCCACCACCGCCACGGGGACCAATGCTCGCCGCCTCGCCTGCACTGCCTGCCGAGTGCCCATCTATGCGTGAGGCGTGTCCTCTCATCACTGCTCCCTTGGCCTCACCTGCAGCCTCGACGGACGGCGGCACTCTGGCTTGTACTGGGATGGACGACACAGCTCAAGCTGAGCATAGGATACGCATACGGCCACGATATGGCTGGCATTTGCCGTACGCTGCAACGGACTGGCAGTGGGTTGGGGTTGAGGAGGAGTAGCCCAAATCTCGCGCATGTTGGCATTGAGCGAGTCGGGGAGGATTCGGGTGCAGGGGGCGGCCAAGCCAAAGGTGCTCGCGCCCGCCCCGCCGTCGTGCCGACCGGCACCGGCCCGCCCCGCCGTCCAACCGCTCCAGCGCGCCGCCCAGCAAGCTACCGACCGCGCTCCTCGCTGCATCGGCTATTCAGAGGGGTACCGTACACGATGGCACAAGGAAAGAACGCGACAATTTACATGTTGCTAGATGCGATGCCTCGGCGCCGACGCCATGCGTAGCAGCACGAAGCAGTGCTCGCCCATGCCCATGCCACGCACCGTGCTGTCAGCTTTGTCGCTGCCCCCACAGACACAGCTCCAAGGAGGGGGTCCCTCCCACTCACTCCACCCGCCCCCCCGGGCCCGGCCTGCAAAGGGCGGAGGATCCGGGAGCACGGATCCAGGACCAGGAGCTCCTGTCTGACACCCGCCACCGCAACATCCCCCACCCCACCACCGGGGGCACCCGGATCCTTTCTTCTCCCTTTCGCAGAAACGCACGAGCCCGCAATCATTTCTCCTCCTTTAGCCCATCTTGCTAACGCTTTCCTGGGCCGCCGGAACGGCCCAAATCGAGCAAACTATTGGGCTGAAAAGCCGTGGAGGGGAGCCAACGGCAAAGGCGTGAAAGGGCGTTGCCAATGCGAGCCGCGCCGGGGCGAAGCGCCGAAGCCTACCAGGCTACCACTACCAGCCATCTTTTGGCAGCCGCTGCCTCGCCGCCCCGGCGGGAGATGGCGGCGCTGCGCGTCCCGCTGCACGCCGTCCTCTCTCGCGGCGCGGCGCCTCCGTCCGCGGGCCTGCTCCTCCCGCTCCACGCGCACCTCGTCGTGTCGGGCCGCCTCGCCGCGTCGCCCGCCGTGACCACGTCCCTCGTCTCCCTCTACGTTCGCGGCCCGGCCGCGCTGCACCCGGCCGTGCCGCTCCTCCTCCCGGCCTCCGCGCCGCTGCCCTGCTTCAACGCCGCGCTCTCCCTGCCGCACGCGCTCGCGCTCCCGCTCTTCCGCCGCCTCCTCGCCGCGCACTCCCCCGACGCCTTCTCCTTCCCGCCCATCTTCTCCTCGGCCCCCGCCTCGCCGCAACTGCTCGCGCTCCATGCCCTCGCGCTCCGCTTCGGCCTCGTCCACGACCTGTTCTGCGCCAGCGCTCTGCTCCGCGGGTGCCTGAGGTTCGGCCTCGCTGACCATGCGCACCGCCTGTTCGACGAATTGAGGCACCGGGACGTCGTCGTGTGGAACTCCATGGTCAATGGGTTCGTCAAACTCGGGTGCTTTGACCGCGCCACGGAGTGCTTCAGGAAGATGAGGGAGGAGGGTGGGGTTGAGATCAGCAGCTTCACAGTCACCGGGATCTTGTCCATGTGTACAGCAACAGCTGATTTCGGGCGCGGGGCTGCAGTACACGGGTTGTCGGTGAAGTCAGGATTTGACAAGGAGGCATCTGTGTGCAATGCGTTGATAGATCTTTACGGGAAGTGCCACCGGGTGCACGATGCAACCATGGTGTTTGAGGGGCTGCCAGATACTGATAAGGATCTGTTCAGCTGGAACTCCATGCTGTCAGCGCATCAGTACTCGGCTGATCACACGGGGACGATGAGGCTCTTTGCGAGGATGAGACGTACTGCACTTTTGCCTGATGCAGTGACTGTTGCCGCTGTTCTCCCCGCATGCGCGCAGACTGCAGCCCTGCAGGTTGGGAGGGAGGTGCATGGATACATCGTGACGAGCGGACTGGCCTGTGATGGAGCACTGGACGTGTTTGCTTGCAATGCGCTGGCGGACATGTACGCAAAGAGCGGTGGGCTGGATGATGCTTGTCGTGTGTTTGATTGGACACGTCAACGGGATGTGGCATCGTGGAACATTATGATCGATGGGTATGCGTCACATGGGCATGGCCAGGAGGCACTGATGTTGTTCCACCAGATGATAGAAGAAGGCCTGGTTCCAGATGAGGTAACACTGCTGGGAGCATTGTCGGCTTGTAGCCACTCTGGGCTTCTCGAGGAAGGAAAGGGTTTTCTAAAGAGGATGAAAGAGGAGTTTGGATTGGAGCCACAGCTCGAGCACTATGCGTGCGTCACCGACATGCTTGGGCGAGCAGGGAGGTTGGATGAAGCAAGAAAGGTAATAGAAGAGGCTGGTGATGTTGGTGCAGGTGCATGGAGGACATACCTTGCGGCATGCCGGATGCATGGTGATAAGGAGAGAGCACAAGAGGCAGCTAGGATGTTGATGATGGCAGAGGAATCAGGGAGTGGGGGATGGGTTCTGCTTGCCAACACTTATGGTTGGGACGGAAACTTTGAGGAGCTCGAAGAGGTGAGAGAGGAGATGAAACGCCAAGGCGTGCAGAAGGCAGCTGGTTGCAGCTGGGTTGAGGTCGGATGAGAGAATAATGGAAGTGAAACAATGATGCATACTTTTGTTAATGGAGACAGGGGACACCCTGAGGCTGACATGATTTATGAAATGTTGCACACGTTAATAGGTTGGATGGAGGAGTGCAGCCATCTGAGCAATATAACTCCAATGTATCCGGCAGAATGCTCATAACTTTTCAAATTGTGCTACACTGGTTACACAAGCACATGGACTGACAGTAGCCTATAAGTTAGAAACTTAGAATGGTGCATCAGAAGATAAAGTCAAGCTCGCGCCATCAAGGCCAGCACCAAAATTTGGTTCTGGCAACAAATTTTCACCAAATATCAGAGTTCCAGCAGCCAGTGCTCCAGCTCCGAGCCCCATTCCAAGGTTAGATGAACCGTTCTGATCTGCAAACCTTCTTGGTGGCATATTTATGTAGCTCTGTGGTACTTGCCCCCTCGTAGGATACGGTGGGAAGTAACTGAGGTTTGAAGTGGGAGGTGGCAAGGTTTGTGGGATCAGTGGGGGTTGATTGCTATATCCATTACTTCCTGACAGTGATGGATCTGGCCAAGTGGTAGGGCTTGTTGGCATGGTGTTGCTGTAGCGATCATCACCTTTGCTGTGATCCCTATAATGGCTAGAGGGCAGTGGTGGATAATTATAAACTGGACCATCTTCTATAGCTAGTGTGATACCGACCTGGTTTGGGTGCTTTGATCCATCATGTGATCCTGCACATTCATGACAGAGGCAGATAAGTTGAATTCAATCATATACTGATTGTGTTATAATCAGTAAGGTCAATCTTTGTTAAGGTCATCCTAAATCTCTTGCTCTATTGGTTAAACATAACTTAGTATTGTTTGTGTGCGAATTTACCTATAGAAAGATCTATTTTTCAAGTGTTGTACTGAATTCCTGTCGGTGCAAATTTACCTAGAAAAAAAAGCATAAGTTTCTGTTTACCTGAAAACTGAGCATGAACATCTTGCTCCTTGTAGATACGGATGGATACGTCGACAAACCCATGAGCTTTGTCTGACTTCTTCCTCCTAAGCTGGAAGCTTGCAGTCTCCTCAACGACCCCAGGCTGCTCCTTGCCATGCTCAAATTTGTCGAAATACTCGTTCATCTGGACAACGGCAGACCCCTGGAGGTGCTCCCTGAGGAAGATGGGCTCTCTCCTGTACACTTCCACCGTCAGCGCCATCTGCTGCAGGTTGCTCAGGTCATGCTCGTCAACCGAGACCGAGAACTTCATGCCCCAGCTTGGGTCGGAGCTCCCTGATGCATCCACCTTGGTGCAGTACTTGCTGTTGGGATCGACCCATGCGACGGAGAACCACTGCGGCTTGAGCAGCGACGATCTGCGTCCCAGGCCGCGCGCGGAGATCAGGCAGAATTCCACTGACGTTTTCGCCATTTGCGTGAAGAGGAAAGCTGAGGTCGCCGGAGGGTGACGCGGGCCGGTGAAATCGATGGTGTGAGATTCGTTGGCTCATAGGGTGCTGCTTTACCACGCTTTGTTTTTTTTTCGTGTTAGCTTTGCTTGCTGTTAACTTCTGGTCATGGAATTGATTCCAAAGGTGCTGCATTAGGAGAGGGAAAAGCATAGCTGTGCGATGCTTCGATTCCAAAGCTGCGGCCATTGGCCATTGCATACGCATACGCTTGGAACATGGAAGCCATTCGTCGCGTTGTGCACAGAAGTGCGAACCGAGGCCTTGTTTAGTCCAAAAATCAAAAAGTTTTCAAGATTTCCTATCACATTGAATCTTGCGGTACATGCATGAAGTATTAAATATAGACGAAAATAAAAACTAATTACACATTTGCCTATAAGTCGAGACGAATCTGTTGACCCTAGGGTCCCTTTGGTTGGGCTTTTGAACCTGCTTTTGCTTTTGTAAAAGCAAAAGCCAACCAAAGGGCCCAAAAGCTACAAGTGCTTTTGCCCAAAAGCAGCTTTTCTCGTAGTACAAATCCAAAAGCACCTCACCCTCTGCTTTCACTGACTTTTGGGACCCGTTCAGTTTTTTTTTTCAAAAGCACGAGTGACCAACCAAATGACTTTTGGGTTTCTCAAAGTCCACATCCCACAACAGCTTTTCAAAAGCTCAAAGCTCACAGTAGTTTTTTCAAAAGTCACAGCCCAACCAAACACACCCCTAGTTAGTCTATGATTAGACAATATTTGCTACAAACAAATAAAAGTGCTATAATAACGAAATCAAAAAAAAATTCACATCTAAGACTACCTCCAACAATCGTCACCCAAAATACAAGACCCATTTGTCCTTTGGGTAGCGCTACAGGTAAAAGGTTCAATACCTATTTTTAGTCTTCTCCAACAACAAGATCTAAAAGACAACGCTATCTACAAATGGGTCTCGAGGAGAGAGGATACCTAAATTTGAGTTATGCCTCTCTTGATACCTAAAATGGAGTCTTCTGTATGGTACTCGGTTGAAAGCTATAGGTATTGTGTTGGAAACCTATTTTGGGTTCCAAATAAGCCACTGTTGGAGACAGCCTAAACAAGGCCCGAGTGACCAATCTGACAGACAGGATTACGACCAAATTACAACAGATGTCTACTTAGGCCGTCTAGATGCAAAAACTTTCAGAATTTTGATACTGTAATACTTTTGTTTGTATGTTTGTATTTGTGAAACAGTATTCAATAATAGACTAACTAGGCTTAAAAGATTTATCTCACGATTTACAGATAAACTATATAATTAATTATTTTTTAATCTATATTTAATACTCTATGCATGTGTCGCAAAATTCGATGTAATAAAAGATCTTGTAAACTTTTAGAATTTTAAAGGGATCTAAACAGGCCCTTACTTGAAACTATACAACAATCTCCTAACATGTCTCAAAGAACTACATGGATCGTTTTTTTTTTTTTTTTTGAATTACGCAGTACAATGCTGTGTTAAATTGCATGCTTGGAGCAACAGCAAAACGAGGTCAAAACTAGTTCCTCGTCTTCAACGTTCTTGTACCCTATGAGCGATTCTTGCGGCCCTTTGAGCCAAATTTCAACGCCCACATGGAAAGACCGGCGATGCCAGCCGCTGCTCCAAATCCTGTCCGGATATCCGCAATCAACTGACGCAGATCTCGTACAGTGCTAGCTAGCAATGGCTCCTCTGTCACGTTCTTCTGATTAGACATTCTCCGTGCGGGTCCTAGTAAAATCAGGTTATAATTGAGTTAAAAAAAAGGTTATAATTGTTTGGGTTGTCTAGTAAGTTATTGGCGTCAAACTGGAGTTCACCTGGCAGGGTAGAACGTGGCGACTGGCGAAGTTGTGCCTCGGCCGTGTGAACAATGTTCATAGAATTTTTCACACCCTTTGTTAATTCTTGACTGATCCAGACAATGCAAGCATGGGTGGTTTTGTTTCATATAAACACAGACAAAAAACGAAAAAAAAAAGGTAAGTGATGCTGAATCAGCACACCAAGTTGTTAAATTCATGAAAATGCATCAATAAAGAGATAACTCGTGGTAAAATTGTAAATTTCCTCTAGAGATTGTGAACCTCTTCCCATGTAGATTCTTTAGGGAATATATGTTATTTTGGTTACCAGTAATTAAGCAACAATATATGCAGAAACTGGTAAGTTAGGGCACAAAGATGCATCCAATTTACTACAATCTATCCCCTCAATTCTTGGAAATCACCAAGGACAAGAATATTGCTACATTTACCTCAGTAAATATACTGTTGCATCATGTATCATGTGAACAATCGTTTTATAGAGTCAAGTTGAACAGTTGCATAGCATGGATACAATCAAAAGATACTCTGATAACCAATAACTGAAGAAGTCTGAAGTTACCTTAGATCACTAAGATCTGCAGCCAAATCACCTATCTCCCTCCCAACCAGTCTCACTGAAGCCATAGTTTCTGGTAGTTTCTCTCTTGCTGAATCAAAGTACTTCTCGAGAAACTCTGCATCCCTCTTACATGCCTGAATATGGTTCAAATATGCTCATTAATGATAGTTACCTTCCTCAAATGAGAAGTTGTAACGAAAAGGCTAACATACCAGCATGGAGCGAATCGCCGAAAAGAATATCAAGCACACAGATACTGCAACCTGTGTAAGGTAGCAACTATGATACATAAACACTAACCTTCTCAATTATGCATATGCAACCTAATAGTACTCATACATATATGAATGCAGCAGAATGCAGACTATGAAATACCGTCCATCACTGTGTGAAACAATATTATTGAGTTTCTGCAACTGCACCTTCCACGTGTTATTGAAGTTGAATTTACAAAAGTGAGAACTTACCGCTTCGTGTCATGTGGATGATAAGTCCCAACAATTCACAGATATTAAACATGCCAAAATTTGACCTATCATGTAAAATCCGATCTATGTCTACCCGGACAGTTGTTCAACAGCATAAATTGGGCAGACACTCGTCTCCACAACCCTTTCACGCACAACTAAACCCGCCTTCATATTTTCAGTTCTAGGTGTCTGAAGCTGAACGATGTTCGTTCATACGGTAGTTAGTCATCAAGTGGATACTTGAACCTACATGCTGGATTAGGATCGCGAGGTGAGGTGGGGACTGGGGAGCGTACCGCGGAAGCAGTGACGGTGAGGGCGTCGAGGCCAGCGCCGCCCCCGCGCCTTGAGGAGGTGGAGGCGGCGCGCAGGGAGGGGGCGGTAGCCACGGAGTAGTGATGGCAGCAGGCGGGGCCCGAGGAGGAGGACGCGGCCACGAGAGGCGTAGCGCCGGCGCCGGCGCCGGCGGACCAACCGCGGACTAGGAGGTGACGGTCACGCGGGCGGGGGAGGCACGCGGCGGAGCTGCCGGTGGCGGGGAGTTTGGCTTGGCTAGGGAGCGGAGGGGACGACATGACGGCGGGGTTGCAGTTGTCGCTTGTCAGTCCCAGCATCCAAGCGGTTCCTCTCGACCTCATGCTTAGCTAGAGAACATATCTTTAACAATGTTAAACGAAACCGACTGAAATTCCCCTAAAAAAAAGAAACTGACTGAAATTACTTAGAGCATCTCCAAAACTTTGTCAAATTATACTTGGTAAATCTTATGATTTGCCAACTTTCTAAAACATATGCCAAGTAAAAGATCAGTCTATCTCCAAGAGTTTGGCAATTTTGACTTGGCAAAATTAAAAAAAAAGACCTACAAACTAATTTTATTCCACGTGTACTGTTTCTATTTGAGAGTGGCAGTGCTCAGCAGCGGTGCTCGCAACAGTGCAATCAATTCCCATGTCAAACCTTGTTTAGTTCACCCTGAAAACCAAAAAATTTTCAAGATTCCTCGTGAAAGGATCTAATTGGCCTAGAGGGGGGGGTGAATAGGCGTATCTTAAAAACCTGAAACTCAAAAACTCAAGTTGCGGAAGTCAAATGCCTGTCGGTACCACCGACAGTTTGGGCCGGTACTACTGGTGTCACACAGCCAGTACTACCGACGCAAACTGCTGGTACTACCGACTTCCTAAGACAGCTACGAAATCTGAGTATAAAGTGCTTAGATTTCAGATCTGAGTTTTACCCCACTTTCCTAAGCATAGAGGAGGATGTTGTTGGAGTTCCCTTAGCTCAATCCTTCACCAAAACGTAGATCGACCTTTGTTTACCTGTTGAAAGAAGGGAGAGAGATAGGAACACAAAGAACACAAGCAAGGGTAGTCGAAGCTACCTCCACCGCAAGACAAGGTATTTTTCCCGAGGTTCGGCAATCTCCACTAAGGAGTACCTACGTCCCCGTTGTTGAGGTGACCACGAAGGTCTGACCACTTAGGTCTCCTCCTCAAGCAATCACAAAGGTTGGCTTGATGTTTCCACTAAGAATCAAGGGGTAATACAAACACTTCGGGGTGCCCTCACAAATGAATCAACACGGGCAACCACGAAGAACGCCTAGCCGGCTAGGGTTCCAAGAACCCAAGAGTAACAAATGCAAACCAAACCGGCAAGACGAGGAACGGAGTGCTCAAGTCGCAGATCGATGCTCCCAACTCTCTAATCTCACTTCTCTAGCTCGAATCTCTCAAGAAATGAAGTCTAGGAGCAAGAGGGAGAGAGAGTGGGTGAGACAAAGCTTGGAGACTGTTTTCTCAGAGTTGGAGTAGCTAGAATAAGCAAGCCAACGGTTAGAAAAGAGGGAAGAGCTATTTATACTAGGGTACAGAACACTGGCCGGTACTACCGGTGCAAACACCGGTACTACCGGCGCCCCCAGATCTAAACGTGAGAAAGGTGAGAAAGATGCGAGAAAAAGGCCTACCGGTACTACCGGCCTTGGGCCGGTACTACCGGCCAGCGCCGGTACTACCGGTGGAAGGCCGGTACCACCGACAGTGCAAAATCTCTCAAAACATGAGTTCTGCGGGATTTTTGCCTGCCGGTACTACCGGCGTTTCACCGGTACTACCGGCGGTAGCCGGTACCACCGGTCAAAGCCCGGTACTACCGGTAGTTCAATTTCTCGCAAAACTCAGGAGAAGAGCTGGCACTGCCGGTACCACCGGCCCTGAGGGCCGGTACTACCGGCTCACCCTGGCAGAGAAGAAACTTTCCAGAAGTTCGTGTGTGCAAGTGTGTCTCTCAAGCGCAAGACCTAAGATGACCTGAGCACCTTTATCCTCATCTTACCGACTCAATTTGCATCCCTCTTGATAGTGCGGCGTTTCCTATAACTCAACCAAGAAATAAAACTAAGTAGCTCCTTGAGTTGAAACGTCGCTTATATGAAGAAATTTTGGGGGTGCTGTGATTCACCAAATGTGTTTGTTTGATTCCATCAATGAACTAACACCTGTAGATTACACTTGATAGACATGTTAGTTTCCAATTCGATTGTCATTAATTATCAAAACCCACACCGGGGGCGAATGCACTTACAAACTCCCCCTTTTTGGTAATTGATGACAACCAACTTAGGCTTATAAAAGATTGAAAGAAGTAGAGCTTTTGAATTCCAAAAATTAGGTTGGGCTCCCCCTTAATGTATGCATTGAATTTGGAATTTCAAATCTTGATTAATATCAAGATGGCATACATTAAGATCAAGCTCCCCCTAAATTTTGTAATCCGTGGGGTGCCTAAAAAAGTGTGTGTGTGACAAGAAATAAACCGTGATGCGTATGACAGGGTATATCACAAAGAGTAAAAGAAGAAATTGAATGATTGTGCAAGAACCAAGGGACTCACAATAACCATTCAAAACAACATTGCACCAACAAAAGTCTAAAGAAGCTAACACAAGCAGGATATAACGAGAAATATAAGTGTTTAGCTTACAATCAACCATCACACAACGAAGTTCTTGTTCACCACACATAGTTCATCACTAAGAAAGTTTAAGACGGGCACCAGCAACTAACTTATTACAGCAAATATAAGCCTAACACTCCCCCTTTGGCAGCAAGTGCCAAAAAGGGTAGGCTGCGAGGAAGAGCTAGAAAGACTACTCGTCACCACCACCAAGGTCGTCGTCGTCGTCGTCGCTGTAGTCGATGAAGGTACGCAACGGACCCTTACCATAAGGATCAGCGGAGGTGGACTGCTCATGAGGGGGTGCAACAGAAGCAGAGGCCCTGGTAACATCGTCCGCAGCTCCAAAGAGATCCTGATAAGCAAAGCCAGCCTCGGTGTCCTCCATTGAGAAACCAGCAGGAATCCCACCACCATAGGATGGATCAAAAGCAGAGGGAGGATCCTGCTGCTCCTCATCGTCATCAGCCGAAGTCCGGTGCATGTTGTCATATTCATCATAGGGATCCTGGAACTCACGAAGAGGAGAGGACGGAGGAAGATCTGCCTTCTCCTCAAGACGACGGAGACGCTGATCGGTCTTCTTTTGGCAATAGCAAAAATAGAAGAAGAACCGCTGCAACGCATGACGGGTAGGACTGCGGCGACCACGACCGCTTCCCTGAGGAGGAATATCTTCACCATGAGCATCAGCAGCACCAGCAGGAGTGGCAAAACCAGAGGTAGCAGCACCAGGAGTAGCAGCACCAGCAGGACTGAGAGGAGGAGCATGAGGAGGACCCAGGTGCTTTGCACGGACCGGAGCATGAATGCAAGGGTGCGAGAACTGCATGCCAGTCACTTGCTCAATAATATGCATCAGATATGGAGCATAGGGCAGGTACTTGTTTGGATCCACGGACGCATCAGCAATCTTGTTCCACATGAAATCCGAGACACCAAAGCGGCCACCATTAGCACCAAAGCGAGCCAAAATTTTAGGAGCATCTTGACGAAGGTGAATGGAATCTCCAAACTTTGGGTCAATGGTGTAGCGGATCAGGTTGTTCAGCACATAGAAGTAAGGCTTCAGGTGAGTGGTCTTGAGATCCGGATGAGCTCCTGGCTTGTACATTTCAGCAGCATCAATGTCAGCCTCAGAAATCCCCTCAGCAAAAATGGTAGACAGCCGGGGTGCATCTCGATCCAAGTGATCAAAACCAAGCAAACGAGAGAAAGTGATAAAATCAAGGCGATAGTGAACACCTTGAGTCATCCAATGCAGCACCCTAGAGGCTTGATCGACCCACAAAGTTGCCCAAAACTGAAAGAGGATCTCCTCATTCCAATTCTTCTCAAGAGTCATAAGAGGAAGAATACGCCATTCTTCAAGCCTTTGAATCAAAGCAGTGACCTCCGGATGATTGAAATCTTGTAAGGACTTGAGGACCACATACTTGTGCTGAAAAAGAGGTCCATTCTTGGTGGCTTTGCTGCCCTTGTAGAGGACGGACTCATAAAAGTCATTGTGAAACTGAGACCAAAACCTCTCCTCAACTCCCTCAAACCTGATGAACTTGTACGGGTTCTCGCTGCGCTGAGTTCTTAAGTCCGTAAGACGCTTCTTGTAATCAATACCAAAACGGGGCAACGTACCAGAGGGAATAGAGGGCGTCCGGACATGAGCATTGAACTGAGGATGCCATTGGAGAGTCCGGCGAGCACCAACCTCACTGAGATGCAGAGGGGGGCGACGAAGGACATTGGGGTCCATGGATCTGCCCTCCTCTTGCACAGGATCAGGCACAGCTTGACTTCGAACTCTGGCTTGATGGGAAGGAGGCGGACATGGGATGGTGTGGGTGTGAAGAGGGGCAGGAATGCCCTCATCACCAGTGGAAGCACCAGCCGCACCCGAACTGCGAGAAGGAGTTCCACGACCACGCACCGACCGGTCCGCAGACCGACCACCGGCATCACTGGAGCGAGGACGAGCACCACGAGGAGGGTTCTTGCGCTTGCCGGAATCCATGCTACAACACCACAAAGAGGGGCAGCAAGAGATCGTTACAAGGCCATACTAGAATGTAACAAGAAATCGATCAAGGCGATGGGAGGAACTGCCTTGCTCACAGGGGCCGGTACTACCGGCGGCACCGTGGAGCAAGGAAATCACCTCCTATCGACCAAATCGACCACGGGAAAAGCGCATAAAACATTCTAGGGGTAAGAACACACTAAGATAAAGAAAGGATTGCGAGGAATCGGCCTAAAGATAGGTACATTGGGAGATCGGGCAACTTCAAGATGTACCTTGCTTCACAAAGAAGAGGAGCCGAATCCAAGCAAACCCACGGGTCTTGGAGACAACCAAGGACCTCCACGCGTCCCTCACGGCCGGGGCAAGGTCCTCCTCAAAGATCGGGCGACGAAGATGGAGGAGCAAAGAGATCGGGGCAAGGGAAGAGCCGCCGCCGCCGTGAGTTGGAGAGAGAGAAAGGGGCGGACGGGTGGGGAAGGGATAAGAAGGAGAATAACCGCGGGCGGCTTATATACCGCAGTAAAAAGCACTGCCGGTACTACCGGCTTCAGGGGCCGGTACCACCGGCGGGCCAGAGACCTGCGAGATGAATTCTGCGGGATTTTGGCCTACCGGTGCTACCGGGCTTTGGCCGGTACCACCGGTGCTAGGCGCCGGTACCACCGGCAGGGCAGAAAACAGCGCTTAATGATGAATTTAGTGTGGGGAACTTAAAAACAAATCAATCATGGCCAGATTTCATCAAATCATTACAAAACAATGGCCAGCTTGAGATGTGAAAAATAGGTTTTGAAAGACACTAGAGTTTTTCACAAAGATTTGTCCTTTCTAATCAATCAAGTATGTGCAAGACATCAAGCCATGTTACGAGAATCAACGATATTTAGTTGACGCCTCAAAGCACAAAACCTTGACTCATCTAGAGGTTTAGTGAAGATATCGGCTAACTGGTATTCGGTTCTCACATGTTGCACAGCGATATCTCCTTTGGATTGGTGGTCTCTCAGGAAGTGATGTCGAATGTCTATGTGCTTTGTTCTAGAGTGGTTCACAGGATTATCAGCTAGCTTGATTGCCCCCTCATTGTCACATAAGAGGGGAATCTTGCTTTGCTCACAACCAAAGTCTCTCAAGGTTTGCTTCATCCAAAGTAGTTGGGCACAGCAGGCGCCGGCCGCCACATACTCGGCTTCAGCGGTGGAAAGGGCAATGGAGTTTTGTTTCTTGGAACTCCATGACACCAAAGACCTACCAAGAAATTGGCAAGTTCCTGATGTACTCTTTCGCTCTACCCTGCAACCGGCATAGTCCGAATCGGAGTAGCCAAGTAGAGTGAAAGTGGAGCCCTTTGGGTACCATAAGCCAAGATTAGGAGTGAACACAAGATATCGAAAGATTCTCTTAACAGCCATAAGATGACATTCTTTCGGATTAGCTTGAAATCTTGCACACATGCACACACTAAGCATAATATCAGGCCTAGATGCACAAAGGTAAAGCAAAGATCCAATCATGGAGCGATATACCTTTTGATCAATGGCCTTGCCGTCTCCATCAAGGTCAAGATGTCCGGTTGTTGGCATTGGTGTCTTTATGGGTTTGGCCTTGTCCATGTCAAACTTCTTTAGCATGTCAGTGGTGTACTTGGTTTGACTTATGAATGTGCCGTCCTTGAGTTGCTTGATTTGAAATCCAAGGAAGTAGGTCAACTCCCCCATCATGGACATCTCGAACCTCTTGGTCATAATCCTACTAAATTCCTCACTGAAGTCCGCATTAGTACTACCAAATATAATGTCATCGACATATATTTGGCATATAAAAATATCATTATTGACTTTGCGAGTAAATAAAGTGGGATCGGCTTTCCCAATCTCAAATCCTTGTTTGAGTAGGAAATCCTTGAGACAGTCATACCAAGCTCTAGGGGCTTGCTTAAGCCCATAGAGTGCCTTGTCCAGCTTGTATACATGATCAGGATGATGTGGATCTTCAAAACCCGGTGGTTGCTCCACGTACACGGTTTCGGTGAGGGGGCCATTTAGGAATGCACTTTTCACGTCCATTTGAAACAACTTGAAATCATGGTGAGCAGCAAAGGCAAGTAATATACGAATAGATTCAAGCCTAGCTACAGGTGCATAAGTCTCCCCAAAATCCAAACCTTCGATTTGAGTGAAACCTTTGGCAACCAATCGAGCCTTGTTTCTAGTGACCACGCCATACTCATCTTCTTTGTTGCGAAAGACCCATTTGGTACCTATCACGTTTTGCTTGGGTCTTTCCACCAAGGACCAGACTTCATTCCTAGTGAAGTTGTTTAACTCTTCTTGCATAGCCATCACCCAATCCGGATCCGCCAAGGCATCCTCCACCCTATTTGGCAACATAGAGGAGACAAAAGAGTAATGTTCACAAAAACCAACTAAACGAGAGCGTGTTGTTACCCCTCGTTGTATGTCTCCCAAAATGCTATCAACGGGATGATCCCGTTGAATAGAGTGATGGACTCTTGGGTGAGGCACCGCTGTTCTTGTTTGAATGGGACCATCATCTTCATCTTCATGGTCTTGGTTGATTGAAGAGTCTAGATCTTCAATGTTTTGATCTCCATCTTGGTTTGGTTCTTGTGCTTGAGGCGGATCTTGTCCAGCTTGTTCTCTTGAGTCATGACCTCTTCTTGATGTGGAAGCATTATCATGGGTACTGGTTGACCCATGATGCAGGTTTGGGTCACGAGGAATTTGCATGTGTGCATCATCATCTTCTTCTTCAACAGGTTTCACTTCACCGGTAGCAAGCTTTTTGATTAATTGGTGTGATGGCTCTTCTTTACCTAAAATTTCAGCATTGACTTGCTCCTTTTGAGAGCCGTCGCTTTCATCAAACGTCACGTCTACCGCTATTTCAATTTGACCGGTGGTCTCATTGAAAACATGATAGCCATGTTGATTAGTAGCATAACCAAGTAAGAATCCTTCATCGACCTTTGGTGCGAACTTAGAGCTTTTGGATCTTTTATTAAGTATGAAACACTTGCATCCAAAAACTCTGAAGTAATCCACCTTAGGCTTTTTACCGGTTAGGAGCTCGTAGGCAGTTTTCTTCCTCAGCTTGTGAAGATATAGGCGGTTGATAGCATGACATGCTGTGTTAACCGCTTCTGCCCAATAATCTTTTTCGGAAATCTTGTATTCATCCAACATTGCTCTTGCGGCTTCAATGAGTGTTCGGTTCTTTCTTTCCACTACACCATTTTGTTGTGGAGTGTATGCAACCGAGAACTCATGCTTGATGCCTTCTTCATCAAGGTATGCTTCAATGTTGGTGTTTCTGAATTCAGTCCCGTTGTCGCTTCTCACTTTCTTGATCTTCACTTCAAATTCATTTTGAGCCCTTCTTGCAAACTTCTTGAAGATTCCTTGAGTCTCACTCTTATCCTTCAAAAAGAATACCCAAGTGAAGCGAGAAAAATCATCAACAATTACAAAACCATATTTGTTACCTCCAATGCTTATGTAAGCATTGGGTCCGAATAAATCCATGTGAAGGAGCTCAAGTGGTCTTGATGTAGTCACAATGTTCTTCGCGGGATGCTTAGCTCCAACTTGTTTTCCCGCTTGACATGCACTGCAAATTCTATCTTTCTCAAAAGAAACATTTGTTAGTCCAAGGATGTGTTCACCTTTTTGAAGATCGGCCAAGTTCCTCATCCCAACATGGGCTAGACGGCGATGCCACAACCAGCCCATGCTAGATTTTGCCACTAAACAAGTCTCGGACCCCACTCTACTAGCTGAAAAATCAACTAGATAGAGCTTGCCCTTTAGTTGACCCGTAAAAGCAATAGAGGAATCCGACCTTCTAGAGACTTCCACACCCTTATCCGTAAAGAGACAATTGTAACCCTTCTCACAAAGTTGTGAGACGGACAACAAGTTGTATCCCAACGAATCCACAAGCAAAACGTTCGAAATGGAATTATCATTTGAAATTGCAATTTTACCTAAACCAAGGATATCTCCTTTACTATTGTCACCAAACACAATCCTTTCACTTGTGGTTTGATTTGGTTGAAAGAAGGTGAACATGCTCTTCTCTCCGGTCATATGATTGGTGCATCCACTATCGAGCACCCAACTTGGCCCACCGGAGGAATAAACCTGCAAGATAAGATTAAGCCTTTGTTTTAGGTCCCGAGTTGGAACCTAGGGGGTTAGACACATAAGATTTGGGCACCCAAACACTCCTCAAGATTTGTCTCTTCTTGAGGGCGCCCACATACTTCACAACAATATTGCCATCCTTATCCCAACAACACATGTAGTCACAAATATGATTGCGTGAAATAGTCGCTTGTTGCTTGGGCATTTCCCTTGGCTTCTTTTTGATGTCCTTGTTGCTTGCAAGTGGGATTGAAGGAGTGACAACATTGTTCACTTTGTCAATAAGGTCAACAAGAGGCACACTCTTGTTGAACTTCACACAAGCCACCCCATTTATCATGTTTCTTCCATTGGCTCTACCATTATACCTGCTGTATCCGAGGCCATCCTTGATTATGGGGTGCCTTGATGCCTTGAACACATTTGCCGGTTGCTTGTCCTTGCACTTGCAACCAATCTTGACAATTGTGTTTAATCTTTGGATCTCCTTGTCCTTCTTGGCTAACTCATCAAGGTTAGTGAGGCATGCATTTATATCAACATTTATGCATCTTTCACAGCTTTTACTTGTGGAGGCTTTTGAATCCTTGGAAATGGTAGAGGTGCTAGTCCAAAGCTTTTCATAGTTTTGTTCAAGCTCATGATATTTTGTTGTCAAGCTTGTGAGGCTTTCTTGAGCCAAACTATGATTAGTCTTTAGGCTAGCCAAAGATCCATTGAGTGAAGAATGTTCCTTAGTCAATCGCTCATTGGAGTCCTTGACTAAAGACAATTCCACACCCAATTTCTCAACCCTCTCCTTTTCCTTGGAGAGACATACTTCGAGCCCTTGGTTCTTCTCCCTTTCCTCTAGGAGCAATTCCCCTTGCGACTCGATGCATGACTCAAGCTTGTCATTAGCGTATATTAGTTTTAGAATTTTAGTTGCAGCAGCTTTACCATATTTTTTAATGAGATTGTTGGCATAGTTTTCATCATCTTCATTATCACTATTATAGTCACTAGTGGTTTGAGGAGAGAAGTCAGCTTGTACCTTATCTCCTTTTGCCATAAGGCATGTAGGGGTGTCATCATCGTCATCGGAGAGGTTGGCGAAGAGCCTAGGCGATGAATGGATGTTGGAGATGAGTGCTGTTGATGAGGCAACGTTGGTGAGGATCTTGTTTGGGGAGGATCCTTCTTGTACTGCGATGGCAGCTACACTCTTCTTCTCATTGTCATCATCATCACTGTCACTGTCCGATTGCCATTCTTGCCCGAGGTGAGCTTCCCCTTTCTTCTTGTCTTTGTACTTCTTGTCATTTTGTTTGGTGTATCTTGACTTCTTTCCTTTATTTGGACAATCTGCTGCAAGATGGCCGGTGTCACCACACTCATAGCAAAACCTTTTCCTATATGGCTTGCTTCCTCCGTATCTCCTCATCTTATCTTTCTTCATTCTCAGATAGTTCTTGTAGTTTCCCACTAGCATAGCTTGTTCTTCATCGAGATCATCATCCTCTTTGTGCTTATGCTCACAACATCCTTTGTTGCAATGACTTGACTCACTTCCATGTGAAGCTGTGAGTGCTATGTTCTTTCTTTGATTTAGGGCTTCTTTGGCTTCATCATCCAAGACTTCATGGTGCATCAACTTTGCTAGCATTTCTTGAGGAGTCATAGTATGATAGTTGTCTTTCTCCATGATAACGGATGCGAGCATGTTGTTCCTTTGTCTATACACCCTACAAATCTTTCTTGCTGCAGAGTTGTCATCCCATGTTGTTGCTCCAAGTGCTCTAATTTGATTGATCAATGACATAAACCTATCAAACATGGCTTTTGTTGTTTCTCCCTCAAGTATGCAAAAGTTTTCAATCTTGCTTTGCAAGAGCTCAATGTTTCCTACTCTTACACTCTTGTCTCCTTCGAATGACACTTTCAAGGTGTCCCAAATCTGCTTAGCATTCACCATACCATTTACTTTGTTGTTGTCTTCCGGAGTGAGACATTGCAGAATCAAGGTGGCAGCTGTTGCATTGAGGTGAAAGTCTCTCTCATCTTCGGAAGTCCACTCACTTGGATTTTGCGGTGGATTCACTCCAATGTCCACTACTTCCCAGCATCTTGCTGCAATGAGATGCAACTTCATTCTATGAGCCCAATCGGTATACCTTACACCATCAAATGGAGGTGGCTTTCCAGGATTGATCATCGGCAATGTTGGATTTTTGCTTGAGCTGCTGTAATCAAACCCAGTGTTGTTGTAGGACTTTGGCCCTTTGCTAGCATCTTCATTTCCACCTTCGCCATCAGACTCAAGACTCCTTTTACCTAGGAGTTCTTTCATCTTGTCTAGCTCTTCTTGCATTTTCTTCATCTGCTCTTTCTGCTGCAGCTGCAAGGATGCTGTGATCTGTGCTGTAATTTGCTCAACGATTTGTTGTTGAGTTGTTGGATCCATATTGACCAATGTTATTCCTCACGCGGTGAAGCGTTTGTACGAGGAACCTTGCTTTGATACCAATTGAAAGGATCTAATTGGCCTAGAGGGGGGTGAATAGGCGTATCTTAAAAACCTGAAACTTAAAAACTCAAGTTGCGGAAGTCAAATGCCTGTCGGTACCACCGACAGTTTGGGCCGGTACTACTGGTGTCACACAGCCAGTACTACCGACGCAAACTGCTGGTACTACCGACTTCCTAAGACAGCTACGAAATCTGAGTATAAAGTGCTTAGATTTCAGATCTGAGTTTTACCCCACTTTCCTAAGCATAGAGGAGGATGTTGTTGGAGTTCCCTTAGCTCAATCCTTCACCAAAACGTAGATCGACCTTTGTTTACCTGTTGAAAGAAGGGAGAGAGATAGGAACACAAAGAACACAAGCAAGGGTAGTCGAAGCTACCTCCACCGCAAGACAAGGTATTTTTCCCGAGGTTCGGCAATCTCCACTAAGGAGTACTTACGTCCCCGTTGTTGAGGTGACCACGAAGGTCTGACCACTTAGGTCTCCTCCTCAAGCAACCACAAAGGTTGGCTTGATGTTTCCACTAAGAATCAAGGGGTAATACAAACACTTCGGGGTGCCCTCACAAATGAATCAACACGGGCAACCACGAAGAACGCCTAGCCGGCTAGGGTTCCAAGAACCCAAGAGTAACAAATGCAAACCAAACCGGCAAGACGAGGAACGGAGTGCTCAAGTCGCAGATCGATGCTCCCAACTCTCTAATCTCACTTCTCTAGCTCGAATCTCTCAAGAAATGAAGTCTGGGAGCAAGAGGGAGAGAGAGTGGGTGAGACAAAGCTTGGAGACTGTTTTCTTAGAGTTGGAGTAGCTAGAATAAGCAAGCCAACGGTTAGAAAAGAGGGAAGAGCTATTTATACTAGGGTACAGAACACTGGCCGGTACTACCGGTGCAAACACCGGTACCACCGGCGCCCCCAGATCTAAACGTGAGAAAGCTGAGAAAGATGCGAGAAAAAGGCCTACCGGTACTACCGGCCTTGGGTCGGTACTACCGGCCAGCGCCGGTACTACCGGTGGAAGGCCGGTACCACCGGCAGTGCAAAATCTCGCAAAACATGAGTTCTGCGGGATTTTTGCCTGCCGGTACTACCGGCGTTTCACCGGTACTACCGGCGGTAGCCGGTACCACCGGTCAAAGCCCGGTACTACCGGTAGTTCAATTTCTCGCAAAACTCAGGAGAAGAGCTGGCACTGCCGGTACCACCGGCCCTGAGGGCCGGTACTACCGGCTCACCCTGGCAGAGAAGAAACTTTCCAGAAGTTCGTGTGTGCAAGTGTGTCTCTCAAGCGCAAGACCTAAGATGACCTGAGCACCTTTATCCTCATCTTACCGACTCAATTTGCATCCCTCTTGATAGTGCGGCGTTTCCTATAACTCAACCAAGAAATAAAACTAAGTAGCTCCTTGAGTTGAAACGTCGCTTATATGAAGAAATTTTGGGGGTGCTGTGATTCACCAAATGTGTTTGTTTGATTCCATCAATGAACTAACACCTGTAGATTACACTTGATAGACATGTTAGTTCCCAATTCGATTGTCATTAATTATCAAAACCCACACCGGGGGCGAATGCACTTACACCTCGTCACATCAAATCTTGTGACACATGCATGAAACATTAAATATAGATAAAAATAAAAACTAATTACATAGTTTAGCTGTAAATCACGAGACGAATCTTTTGGTCCTAGTTAGTCCATGATTGGATAATATTTGTCACAAACAAATGAAAGTGCTACAGTACCGAAAACTTTTCACTTTTAGAAACTAAACCAGGCCTCATTTTCAACACAGCAGCAGCAGGAGGAGTCGTGCAGATTCTCGCAGACAGTGCCGGCCCTGAATTTTTTGAGGCCCGGGGCGGAAAAAAAATCTGGGGCCCTTTACACATTGGTCTTGTTTAGTTCCCAAAAAATTTTGCAAAATTTTTCAGATTGCTCGTCACATCGAATCTTTAGACGCATGCATGAAGTATTATATATAGACAAAAATAAAAACTAATTACATAGTTTGGTCGGAATTGATGAGATGAATCTTTTGAGCCTAGTTAGTCCATAATTGGACAATATTTGTCACAAACAAACGAAAGTGCTACAGTACCTATTTTGCAAATTTTTTTGAACTAAACAAGGCCATTATAAAGTTCCCAAAAATAAAAAAAATTAAATTTTTTTGTCACATCGAATCTTACGGCACATGTATAAAACACTAAATGTAGTCAAAACCAAAACTAATTACACAGTTTGCCCGTAAATCGCAAAATGAATCTTTTGAGCCTAGTTAGTCCATGATTGGACAATAATTGCCAAATAAAAACGAAAGTGCTTCAGTACCTAAAACAAAAAATTTAGGAACTAAACAAGGCTTAAGGAAATTTTTTTGGTTTTAGCTACTGTAGCACTTTTGTTTATATTTGGCAATTATTGTCCAATTATAGACTAACTAGGCTCAAAACATTCGTCTCACAAATTACAGGTAAACTGTGTAATTAGTTATTTCTTTTATCTTTATTTAATGCTCTATGCATGCGTATAAAAATTCGATGTGATGAGAAATCTTAAAAAAAATTAGAAACTAACAAGGTTGTAGTTGTTGTTATTCTAGAATAAGGGCCTGATTGGTTCCCCTCGCTAAATTTTAGTCACTTTAATAGCTAAACTTTCAAACACACTGACTAAAAAAGAGCTAAAATAGTTTAGTTACACAAGTCACCCAAGAGTAGCTAAAATAGTTTTAGCTAGCTAAAATTTAGCATGAGGAACCAAATAGGGCCAAAGCCAAAACTAAGCAGAAAATATACTAAATAGTATTGAACAACGTTGAATATCATTGTTTAATATAATAGTTCGGAGGTGTAGAATAATACTTGTATATATATACTTATAAATACTTAGCTCTACATACAAAAGCAATATTCATATACAACAATTCATATAAATATACAAATACATTAAAATTATTGTATGGTTTGCATATTTTGGGGTGGGGCCCTGTCTAATTGGGGGGCCAGGGCGGCCGCCCCGCTTGCCCGCCTCCAGGGCCGGGCCTCGCAGATGAGCAGCAGCTGTCCAATCCGAGCACGGGAATGCAGCATCAGCTGTCCAATCAAAGCACGGAAAGAGGACGCACGAGGCGTGGGAAGAGGCCGCGGCGTCGGACTTCGCGATGCCAAGTCTGATACGCGCGCATCTTTGCGCGCTAAGAGAAGAAATATGCCAAGTTCTTATTTTAGCAAGTTGAGATACTAAATTGTTGGAGAATGTTTTTTTATGTTTTACTAAAAATTTATGAATACCAAGTTAGCATCTCCAAGAGCTTGGCTAAAATGAGTAGTTAAATTCTAATGTTTAGCTATTTTATAAAATAGATAACTTCTTAAAAAAGAAGAGGTTTACAACAGCTATCAGATAGCTAGTGTCGGTGGTTGGCTATATATGGCCAACGAAAATCAAAGGATAACAAACTTTCTATTTTACAAAACCAAATAGCATATCTGTTGGAGCCTATTTTTCTATTATAAAAGTTCTAAAAGGCCTCCATAATAAGAATAGCAAAGCTGTTGGAGTTACTCTAATATAGCAAACTCTTGGAGATGCTTAGGATGACTCATGTGACAGTTGATTACTTTATGCAGATTAGCATGGTTATATATACATATAGCCTCATGTTAAAAGGTGAAACTTATAATTACGAATATTTATGCTCATACCTTCGAATTTTGAAGGCCGACCAAAATTGGTAGGAGATGATTCAATATGACAACCGGCTACTATAAACAAATTGCTGTTTCTATATATATATATATATATATATATATATATATATATATATATATATATATATATATATATATATATATATATATATATATATACACACACACACATGTAGGGGGCATGTTAAAGAAAGGACTCTAAAGTAAAAACATTGCGTTCACACTTTAAAATTTTAGCAGAAAATGTTTGTACTTTGGTGGAGACGATTTAATATGACAGCCATCTACTCTGTGTATATTAGTGTGGTTATATATACTTGTGGATCCCATGTATAAAGGTGGATCTTTGCATTTAAAATCTCGTTTCACACTTTAAATTTTAAGAAAAAATAACTAAAATTTCTTTTGATATGATTGAGTATAAGAAACATTTGAGCTCCACATTAGAAACCTATAAAACTATGTGGCAGAGCTTTTAGGGGATGTTTAGTTGGAGGGACTAAAGTTTAATAGATATTATAGCACATTTATAATTATAACAATTAATGTCTAATCCTAGATTAATTAGGCTTAAAAATCATCTCGCAAATTATTCTCTAGTTGTATTTTTAGTTTCATCTATATTTAATACTTTATGCATATGTCTAAACATTCAATGCGTCCAAATTATTCTCTAGATGTAACAGTTTCATCGTTCATTCGGAGAGTTTGGAGGTTGTGGAGACCCTGAGAATGGGAATCTTATCATCAGTGGGTGCTCCAATTTATAATCAATGTTTCTCTCTACGGCAGGAGTTTGATGCTATCTCCATTGAGCACTGTGATCGTGAAGCAAATAATGTGGCGCATGAAATAGCTAGGGTACCTTTACATTTGAAAGATATGAACTCTCTAATTTTATTCTTGAAACAATGGTGAACGATGTAATCTTGTTGATAATAAAGTGCGCCGCATTGGCTACATATCCTTAAAAAGAATAATAAACATCTCTAACATACTTGTCATGTAGTCAAATTTTGTGGCTTTTTCGTGGCATCTACTCCAAAAGAACCAATCTCATAAAAAAAACATGCAAAAAACAGAGCTTGAGCTTCAGCCAAATCCAAAAATTCATATAGCAACCATATACTCCAAAAGAACCAATCTTACCAGAAAACATGTGAAAGTAGGACTTGAGCTTCAGCCAAATCTAAAAACTTATATAGCAGCTCTATCTAGACTATCTTTCCATAGTTGTCCGTCTAGATGGTCTAGTTATCTAAGCCCCTAAACTGGATGTCGAGATAAATAAAAGTATACAAACAAGTCATACTATGTAACAAAATATCACCTAAATATTCTCTTTGTCCTAGAATAAATCAATTTCAAGAGTTGTCTTTAAGTCAAACTTTTTAATGATCATCAAATGAATTTATACAAAAGAGTAAAAAGATATAACATCAAATTAGTATCACCGTAAAATATATTTTTATAATATGCTCATTTAGTGTCATAAATATCTATGCTCTTTTATAGAAATTTTGATCGATCTTTTAAAAAAAAATTGACTTAAAATAACTTTAGAGATTTACTATTCGGAACCCTAAGTATGAATTCTTTCATATAAATTTCACTCAAACATAAACAAATGACTTAGGATAAATCTAGCGAACTTATTCAGGGCCTTGTTATTGACGCTGGCATGATATTAGAGCTCATTACACAAGCTAGTGAGGGATAGTGAGGTTCGTCATCTCACGATCATCATGATCATAGGAGCGCGTTATTCCGAGATGACAATGGAGGCTGGCTTTCGTGTTCGTGTTTGCTTAGGGCTTTCCCATTGCTCCACCATGTGTGCTACCTTGTCTTCCAGCTAGGCAAGATAAATCCAGGTCACATGTATTAGTAGCCCTGCAGACTGTTAGGGTGGCCTGCAGAGGAGACTACAACTCCATCTGACAAAGGTTGTAGGCATCTATTGAAGAATGTGTTGTAGCAAGAAATACCATTCATCTTTTAGGGGACCATTCTACCAATGTTACTTTACGCTGATGCACAACTGCTGCAGCGACATAAAGCCCGAAGCCACTGTCTGCACCTAGTGTTGGAAGTTTTATGAGCTTGAGCCGTTCATGCCTAGGTGGTCTGCTACTTTTGTCTGAAGCCTACGTTCCTGTTATCCTGTGTTGGGGAAGCCCTTATGTAAACTCGTGCCACCGCACCAGGAGGACGAGAGCGAACACATACTCCACTTTACCTTTGAGACTATAGGGGTGTTTAGGGTTTGATTAGTTCTTTATTTGGGCTAAAGAATTTTGGGTTTTAGCCCACTATTCTATAGAATAGAATTAAACACCATCTAAAAAATTTGGAAAATGGTTACCATTTTATATTTTGGATTTTGGCGTCAAGAGCCCAAAAAACCCCCCAAAAGCAGCTTTATGTATTTCGGACCCTGAAAATTTTAGCATTTTAGATGAAACTAAACACACCCACAAAAAAGTTAACATTTTTCATTTCATCATTCCAAAGTACTTAGTATTTTGCATTCTGTAGGGAACTAAAAACACCCTTAGTTCCCCTTTTATCTTAAAAGGTTTTAGGTTTTGGTCCATCATTTTGCACAATAAAACTAAATATCATATTATTTTTTTGGTAAAATACTTGACATTCTCCATTTTAAATTTTGGCTTCAAGAGGCCAAAAAAGCCCAATAAAACCTCAAGAGGCCACAATGAAAACAAATAATTCTGTATTTTGGATGAAAATATAACCCTAAAAATTTTAATATTTTGTATTTTCTCATTTTAAAACAGTTGATATTTTACGTTTTGCGTTCCATGAAAACTAAACATGCCCTATGTGTGAGTACTGCGACTATTTTGAGCAGTCCCGTCTCCCAGGACGTTTCAAAGGTTGCTCTGCTGCATCTTGAATGGCAAGAGCACCAGCCGCTGGGCCGCTTGGGCTTTTGCCTTAGCTGCGATGATGGACAGGGTCCAAAACTCCAAACTTTAAAGGCCCTTCAGAATTGTTCCAAAGAACACGCCTCACCGCGAGCAAAATGCCGAGATCTGCTTGCTGCCATTTTCTCTGGTTTAACGTTTTCTTCTTATCCGACAACAGCGTGTGTGTGTCTATGCTGGCATGATTCCTTGGTACAGTCGGAGTGTATTTATTCGATAGAATATTAGAAAATAAAAATTGATGAATTATTTTAATTACTCAGTTATGAATCCTACCTTCCAATCATCTCATCATAGCATGTAGCTTGTCTGTTTTATTCAGATCTGCAGGGTCTCAGATCTATAAGCACATGGAGAGTTGGGGACATCAGACGACATCAAGGACAACCACATCACAGATCTGCATACTTTGGATGGAGTACAGTCAAAACCTCTCGTTTTTCATTATATTTAGAAACTCTAATATTTATTTATATTTTTCATTATATCTAGAAATACCAATATTTATTTATGTGTAATAAGTATTAATAAATTACTAATAAAATATATTTTGTATTATATTAAACATGTTTGCAGATAAATAAAAAAAATTGTGTTAAAAGGCAAGACGTCAGCAGTGGGCACAAGTTCTGCATGATAAAGCATCATTTCCTGCAAAGCCAACACCCAAATAGACAGGCCTAAGGTAGTATTAAATACATCTATACTATTTCAGCCCTCGCCCAGAAGGACACTATTTGAACAAAGCCTCAAGGTTCACATTTACAATACGCGGAAGTACAAATGAATGAATATCGTGGAGCACTGCATAGTCTAGGGTTCTGATAAGAAGGGCATCATCCCAATCTAGGCTCCGTGACCTGATGATACGTGCAGGGAAACACTGTCCTCACATCGCTCACTGCTTGCAGCAGCAGGAGACCACGGTATTATAGGGGGTGATCATATCCATATATCTGTCCTGATACAATTGTACCTCTCCAACTTCGATTTAGTGGCTACTGTACAGTTCATGGTACTTGTTTCTTCGTCAATATTTTGGACAATATTTGATCTCAAAGATATTCCTGTGCAGTAAGGTATCTGCAATCAACTGATTGGAATCAGATCAACTAACATTATTATCTAGCAAAAAATTGCGTTACATCTGACAGGCGGGGATGCAAGAATAAACTGCAGATTGTTGCGGTAGTAGGGTGTGACATACTTAGAAGAGCAAGCTCAGATAGAAAATAATCCATCCTGCCATGGAGAACACAGCAAAAATGTGAACCCAGAACAAAATTGCAGCTGATTCTTTTCCACACCCTCTCAGATTTGCAACAGCACCTGCAACAAACAATTCTATCTTCAGATTCCATAATGTGGTTTCCTAACATGGAGAACATGCGAGGCACCACCCAATGCCTTACAGATCTCAACTAACACACAAAATTGTTAAGAATCTGTACACATGAGCACATGAAGATAAGTGTTGGCTGATAAGACACATCCCTTTTCACATACCTGACAGCACTGATGTGGGCATAGAATGCTGCAGTAGCAGGACAAACTTGAACATTTTATCATCTTTGGGAATGAAACCAAGTTTATCAACTAATATGATAATGCCAACCCCAGCAAGAGGGACCAAGACCAACCGTGCAAAAATTATAGCAACGGTGGTACGGACGCCAAGCCTCTTACTTCCTTCACCAGGGCCTGATTCCATAAATAAACATGGATAAAGACAAAAACATGAGAAATACCTCTAAACCATGTAAGGGTGACTGCACCCCATGCAATTTCTCCAAAGTTTTAACTAAAATAATTACTTACCATCGACAAGATTGCCCCCAACAGCAAGTAAAATGCATGGGATCATAGCTTCTCTGAAAAGTATGCCACAGAATTAGGTGATAGATGATAGATACATTCATCTCAGTTTGATAACTTCATTGGCAAGAGAACAAAACAAGAAATGAAACATGTAGATACCCAAGAATGAGGCAGCTGTCTGTGAAAAAGAACAGAGGGGCATCATCTGTAAGGACAAAATTCTTCAAGAATGGGATAACACCAATTACAATTGCAAACGCCTGCGTTAAACAATGGTCAAGGGGAAAAAGTTGTAGAATTAGTATATAAATAATTGCTAGTAGAATTCGGTTTAAAAATTGTTAGTAGAACACTACAGCAGCAATACATACAGATGCAATAATCGGTGGCTGGAGAAGCTGCTTGTCTTTCAGGAACTTAACCACACATTTAACAAAGCCCATTATCTGCATTAATATACAAAATCATTTAGTTTTGCAGTTGGAAGTACGCGCACCAAACTGATATCGAAATCAGCTCTCCACTATTCGAATTTCTTACCTTTGTTCCTACAGAAGTGGCACGTTCCTTTTGAACATCCCCAGCAGATAACAATGGTTCATTCTCTGGTACAGTACTAGTGTGAGTGTTCATAGGATAATTTCCTATTTGGGGCACTGTATTCTCTCCAGATGCCTTGATTGGGAGTTCATCCTCTTCAGAACCATCAAAGGTCTGTCCTGGTGGTGGAGCAAGCATCTTGAATACATATGTGTAAACAATAATTGCACCAACCTGCAACATATAGAGGACTAACTGAGTGAATAACCAATTGTATGCATAGTCTAGATGATAAACAGATATCTTTAAACAACAAGGTCACTATGCTGACTTGAGTAAAAATGAGCATGTAAAAGCTGAGATGGCGTACCCATTGGCCAAATGAGATATACGCATTCCCATCTTGATTGCATTTATCAGAGTCACCAAATGGGTTAGAAGGATCCCGACATAACGCTGCAATGAGGACCAGAGGTATATTTCCAATATTTCCTGCAAAAAAAAGGACCACAATGGTATTGGATAACGAATAGTAAATAGAAAATAAAACTTATTTTCAAAACACAAAAGTGGTACCTATTCCTATATGGATAATAGTGAACTTAAAGTATGGATATGGAGGTCGGATGATAGATGCCACAACAAATCCAATCAAAGAGCCGGATACTGCACCTACAACAATATTTACTGGAATATACCACCTGCAAACATGCAAGTATAGATGATATTAAAAAACAGAAGTAAAAGCAGAACAGAAGTTCAGAACAGTTATTTGACAAAGGAAATTTCGAGGACACATACTCCTAAAGAAGCTTATGCATAAAAGTGGACACTTGCTATACATATACACACAAGAAGGGGAAAGGAATCCATGAGTATGTCAAAATGTAGGACACGATAGTGAATAGACCATTACATAAATTTCTATCACTTTCAACAAGATATGTATGCTAGTAAGAAAAAAATTATATGGAAACAAACTACTTGGAATAGTTTCTCCAATCTTTACTAACTGCAGTATTTCAGTATGTTAAAAATAAAGTAGCGGTACAAATTAATCATGGAATGTGGAGTCAATCCATATGATCCATAAATTCAACTGGAACCAAATTAATGCTTGAGTGCTGATTTCCTTCACCTTCAGTTGGTCTTTTCTTTGTCCTTTTGTAGAAAGCTAGAGCTTCCAAAGCTAAATTGTTCCATATGGAACTTAATTACTTAAAGGTTGGCCCAACCAGAAAGATCAACAATAGCACACCATTGGTTTGTCATTTTCAGTAATCTAATACTTGCAGGATGTATTGCTAATAGAGGGCCAGCAGCATATACAAATATAGAGATTATTAGTTGAAAACAACATCTCAGTCAATAGCTCACACATAAGAAATCAAGAGCCATATAGCACACCTGGACGAAGCATAACACTAGGTTTATAATAACAAAACTTAAGTACGATAACAATAGAAATTATCCTTACCATTGTATCATCTTCTCGATAGTGATTGCTCTACCCAATTGGGAAAATATAAGGCATGGAAGCAGAAGGGAAAACACAAGCTGCAGCAAACAGTGAAAATGTGATGTCTAATATGAGCACAAAAGTCCCCAACTACTACACATATTCCTACTCTGAACAAAATCACAAAATCCAGCTACAATTGTCCATTGCGCAAAAGCTAGCTTTTATTAATTACAAGAGACAAAGCTCACCCCATTGAGAAGCTTGCGGCCGTTGGGCTGGAGAATGTTGACGTACTTGGAGGCCATGAGGAACCCCATGAAGCAGACAGTGAACACCTTGGCGATGGGAAGCACGGCATACTTGAGCATGCTCAGCACCGACGTCCCCTCGGTCCCTCCTTGCGCAGCCGTGGCCAGCACCTCCAGCAGCGACCTCTCCATCATGGCTTGACCCAGACCTGACTACTGAAGCCTTCTTTTTCTTGCCTCAGGATCCAGTGACCCACGCAACCAGGACTCTGCCATTATTTAAGCATGACTTAGAAGACAAAATATAGAGGCAACATCAGGAAAATTCTGGAACTGCTTTTGGCGCTGGTTGTTCAGGGGCCACCCAGCTGGAACAGAGCTCGTCTTCCGTTGGCGCAGAGCGCGTCGAGAGGAACCGCAGAGCCCAACTCACCGGATTCGCGTAACACAGTACGGCAGGCAGCTTCCCCCCGAAACGGGAAGCTTAGCAATAACAAACTTCTTGTTCGACGAAAACAGACGCATCGACAAACCAATCAAATCGGGAAGAGAAATTATGACAAACTAGATTCCAAACAACGACTACTACTTATACTAGTAAAAGATGACGACACCGAGAACCCGGAGCACTCTGGGTTGCAAATTCGCATGGTCGGGGGATCCAATTCCCCCAGCTGCCGAGCTGCGTAGGGCGTAGGCATCCTGCGGCCGATTCGATTCGTCACGCACACGGCACATCCATATTAGCAGCTTCAAAACCGATTACCATATACGTACGCGTTAAACCACTCCGCGGAAGCTTAGGAAGCAACCGAGCTCAGAATCCCAACGCCACATATCACAATCTACATCCCCACAAGAGAAAAAAAACAGAGAGAAAGCAAACGAACAAGCAGTCGCGAATAATCGCTCAATGCGAGCGAGAGCGATCGCGGACGACGCCACGCCACGCCACCCGCGAATCCTGAACCCCGCTAGCAGCCCCAACCAAGCGAGAGGCGGACTGGCGGCCCGAGAAGCGAAGAACTCGACTCACCGCGTGGCCGCCGCGTCGAGGTGACCCAGCCGGTGCGCGCGCGGGGGTCCCGAGAAGAAGGGAGCCGAGCCCCGAGCTCTCCCGGGTGATGAACCCCTCCCGCGTGACGGCCCGGGCCCGAACGACCTGCCGCGATTAAGGCGGACGGAGGAGGCTTTGATCCGAGGTCAGGCAGGCAGGGGTGGGGGGCGCCTCCCAAAGTCCCAAGAGTTGCGGGCTTGTGATTCGCGTCGCGCGGAGCGGGTAGGGATGGGATCTGGGCGCTCGGGGGAAACGACGAGACGATGGGGATGGGGAGTCGCGGCTCGCGAGACGACGCGCGGGTTTGGTTGGACTGCTAGTAGACAATTCACGCGCGTTTTATATCCGCGTTGGAATCCGTAGCGGAGGGGACACCATCACAGAGGAATTGCGAGAGCTCGTCACGGGCCGTACGCCCAGCCTCGCTGCTCTGCGCCGTGCTGGCGTGCTGCCTGTGGGCTGTGCTGGATTGGATGGCGGCCGGGCCCCGCCGGCCGGCTTGCCATGTGGCGGATTCATTTCGCTCGTTTTCAAAATTCTCCGTCACATCGAATCTTGTAGCACATGCATAAAACATTAAATTTAGACAAAAACAAAAACTAATTACACAGTTTAGCTGTAAATCACGAGACGAATCTTTTGATCCTAGTTAGTCTATGATTGGATAATATTTGTCACAAACAAACGAAAGTGTTACAGTATCAAAAAAATTTCACTTTTCGAAACTAAACAAAGCCTAGGTTTATTTTCCATTTTTCTCTGCCTTTTATCTTTTTCTTATTTATTTATTTATTTATTTATTTATTTATTTGTTATAAACGATTATTATTCATGCTTTTCGCAGATAACTTTTCTTTCTTTTAGAACATGTCAGAAGCATCGGCTGTGGTGTTGAAAAAGAATGCAAAGTCGCTGTTTAGTTTTAAATTTTTTGGCAAAATAAACACTATAGCACTTTTATTTGTAATTGACAAATATTATCAAATCAAAGACTAATTAAGCTCAAAATATTCGTCTCGCAAAATTACAAATAAACTATATAATTAGTTATTGTTTTTATTTATATTTAATACTCCATGTATGTACTGCAAGATTTGATGTGATAAAAATCTGAAAAATTTTGTAATTTTTTTTTAAAACTAAACAATGCCTAGAGATGGAAGGGATGGTTCGGAAGTGTTTGGATCACGGCAGCCTTTAGTCGTCGCCATATATCTTACTCTTTTATGATTTTTTCTTTATGAGGATCGTATTTTTTAGATTTATTTTATAATTTAAAATTTATATTCTATTCTTTTTCGAGACACATGTGATGACTTCTCTAATCTCAAAGTTTTGGCAGGCTTGAATCAACAAGCTCAAGATGGCTGAAAAAACTCGTTCAAAGCTTCATCCCTGTTTACATCAAATCTCAAAGCGCGATTTTTTAGAGTTTCCCATCCAGGTGTGATTTGTCCGGACCATGACAAGATGTTGGCAGGTTTAAAGTGAAGCGGTTGTTGTCGGGAGACAGCGAGAGTCAGCAAAGTATTCTAGTATTCTTTTAAGCTAAAAGTTACTAGAAGACAATTTAACATAAGTTCATCTATTTGTCTTAAATCAAATCTATCCAGCTATTAAAGCCTAAAAATTTACATAAGTTGTTAGATTTACTATATATGCTATTTTTTACATTAGAAAATTATACTTTTTATATTAACCTAAAAGTTAGAAAATAATTTTATATCAGAAATCTCATACTATTTCTAAATTAAATCAACCACCTTTATATTTTCTCTCTATTACATTTGCATCAAAAACTATATCTTTTTTTATTCTTTCTCACATCCCTCAACCTTCGTATTGGCCAACGGACTCAGTCTCTTAAGTCTGGAAAAATTGAGAGTTGAGATGGATAGTTGTCACTACTACAAAATTTATTAACCGCGACCTTTCAAAATAGCTCTCGAAGACGGGCAGTATTTTCAACCGCCTCGGTTAATGCCTACCATTAACCGAGGTGGTCATTTGTTATTAACCGATACGGTTACAAAAACTGCCTCGTAAAATCGATTAATTGAGACGGTTATTTATAAGAGGCTCGTCTCGTAAAATAGAGCTATTTTCGGAGGCAGTTATTTATAAGAAGCCCGTCTCGGTTAAAAAGGCTAGGTCCACTCCTGTTCTTAAAAAGCCTATCTCAGCCCGATATAAGGCTCCACATATATATATACAACTACTTAGGGTTTCATTCGCTCCTCCTCATTCATTTCTCCTCCCTCTGCGCAGCCGCATTCCCTCTCCCTCCCACCACCGACGGCTGACTGCGCCCTTCTCCCTCCTCTTCCCATCCTGGTGCAGCAGCCCTCCTCTCCTCTCGGCCATGGCGCGCAGCAACCTGGCCCTTCTCGATGGCGTGCCTCCCCTCTCCTCCATGGCAACCCTCCTCGCTCTCTCCGGTGGTGCTAGCAGGCAGTGGCGGTGGCGCGGCGACACGACGATGGCAGATTCGGTCGGCGGTGACACCTCACTCTTTCATCCCTCCTGGAAAGAAGGGCGCTCTAGCGGCTTCAACTCCGGCGGTGGCTTCAACACCCGGGTAGAAGGGCACTCCGGCGGTGCTCCTCCACGAGCGATGCGGGCGGCTTCAACTCCGGCAACGCTCCTCCTTCGGCGTCACCTCCAGCGGATTTGCGGCGAGGGTGGCCAGATCCGATGTCACGGTGCAGCGGCAGCTCGGTGGTGCTCGGATGGGCTTTTGCGGGCCTTGTCGATGGGCTCAGCGGGCCCCATCGATGGGCTCACCCTTTTTTGTTTTTTTATTTTATTAACCGAGGCGGGCATCCAAAACGACTCGGATGAAAGGTCAAATGCCCGCCTCGGAAAAGAAATTCTGTAGTAGTGTGTTGGAGAGTAGTTTGTTTTTTTTTTTAATTTTTCTAAAAAATCAAGATGGGAAATGGATTTTGAAAACCCTTGGAGACCCTATTTAGGTTGGAGGGAGTATAACTATTTGGTTAAGACAATATCTTTTTTATCGAAATTGACGGTCTAGATTTTAACTTGGGATGAACAAAGATGTAGTTCTTTTTCAGACGGTGTGAATTCACCATAAAAGTAGATTATTCCAGCGTGTGGGAACACTTCGATGCGAATCTGATGTGATTTATCTCGATAGATAAGACCCGGCACAAAAAATCCCACCCCCTCCCCTCCTCCCCCCCCCCCCCCCCCCCCCCCCCCCCCCCCCCCGGCCGGATGCTTCCTCCGGCACCATCATCCTAGCTTGGACGTCGATGTGGGGCATCTCCGCTGTTCGACCAGCCATGCAAAGAGCTAGCTAGGCGTCGACCAGACCTCTGAACCTGTGTGCGAGTCGTAGCTTTCATGTAACAAGAACTCAAGTTCCCTTTGCTCTGCACGAGTGATTGGAAGAGCAGCTCTTGGGCGGCTAGAGTGGAGAATCGGTTAAGCGATGCTTTGAGATTAATTCCAAGAAGCTGCTGTATTAACTTCTGGAAGAGGATCAGCAAGGGTTGCTGTTTGATTGATGTTGCTGTTGCTGGAGCCTACAGAGTACACTGAGTCACTGTAACCCTTGTTACGCGTGGAATGATGGTAGGCGCCTGTGTCTCCATCAGATATTCAGATGGCGCAGCCACCACGATGTTTCTTCTTTCCTTTCATTCGTTCAGAATTCAGAGGTAGCTATCACAAAGCCTTCCCGGGCCAAATCCGGATTCCCAGTATAACAGTAAAGCCTGATCGGGATGCCTGATGATGACAATGACTCGTCATTTTCGGCAAAATTGGCAGCCACTGGCGACCCGTCTTGTTCGTTTGGCTAATAAGCTACAACAGAAAATATCGTTGGCTAGTTTGTTGTAAGAGAAAAATACTACTGAATTGTTATCAGATTCGGCTGATAATTAAGCTCAAGCAAATAGGCCGATTAATTCCAATCTACGTACCAGCGTAGCAAGCTCATAGTCTGTCCAAATCGGTGAAGTATTACCAGCTCCTGTAACTCTCACCAGTCAGCATCCTACTCGGTCCTCCGCCCCCCACTTCAATTAGTTCACTCTCATGGAGCGATCCTGAATCCTACTGACCTGATCAGTGCATGAACAGTTAGTTGCACACCTTTCATGGCTCCACCTAACGTGCGTGCCGCGGAACAATTGTGTAGTAGAGTTTTATGACGACAACGTACGTGTCGGTATGCACCTGGACCTGGTGATTCTTTGCTTAAATCTTTATGTGCTCGCTGGCGCGACTACGCGTGTGCTGCAGAGGGACTAGACATGGAGAAGAGGCAAGATCGAGTCGTCAGCACTCTCGAGCAGGGCATTGGCTGCTAGTCAACTGGTGCAGGAGCACGCCAATTATTGTTATCTTAATCTTAATTCAGACGCCATTGCTTGTTTGGCGCAGTCTATAGTGAATTGAACAGGTGTGCAAAAGACCAAAAGTCCAGATGGTTAGGCCCAGGTGAGACGCCCGAGGACGCACAGGAGGGTCAGGAGCACGGCATGTCCGGTGATCATCTGGTGCAGGAGCATACGATTAAATGATTAATTTACCCCACGCACGCGTAATGTTTCAAGCTAAGCGACACGATCTGTTTACTGATTTAAAGAAGAGAGCAGGTGTGCTGGCCTGGTACCTTGTTTCCAAATTTTTTTTGAAAAACAGAGCAGCTTTACCTCTACCTGTACGTACGTCCAAATTGTTAGGCTCAGGTGAGGGCGTGAGGCTTTAGCGGCCGCTGCTGTCAAGGAACAGGGCAAGCAACAGCAGCCGAGTCGAAAAGCACTCGAGATTTTCCCCCGAGACGGGGTGACTCATGGCACATTGGCACTGGTGGCCGGCGCGGGCAAGGCAAGCGTCCGCGTGCGTGCGGCCAAGGCGTCGCCGTCGCCGCACGGAAGCGCCCAGGAAAGCAGCGAGTCACGGCGGTTTGCTTCCACGGGTGGGCAGGGGCGGCGACGACGCGTGCCGGCCACCTCCGATTTGATTACTGCGAATTTCCTTTGTTAGTGTCAGTGTCAGTGTTAGTGTCACTCTCCTGCTGATGAAAGCATCGCACAGATTTGCAAAGTTGCTCCCAGTGTGTATAGAGTATTAGTGTCTGAAATCGTCTGACTTTTGCAGGTAACGAGCATAGTAAATGATGAATGCATGAAGCATGCATGCACGCGGCTCTGTTTCGGACAAGAGGGAAGTGATGAGTAATGCAGTCTACAGACTTCAGGAAGACGGACAGGTCGGTACGTAGCCAGCATTATTAGCTTTCTCGTCGTAAAAAAAGAGAAGAAAACGCCGAGTTTCATGTGAGATGAGATGAGATGATACGATCACGATCACAGGGATGTCAGGTCTAGTTTCTACATTGTTCTTCAGAGGCTCCTCAGATTTCCAGAAATCTGTTTGCCTTGGCTCGCACGAACGGCGAGTAGCAAACACACACGTCGCCTAAGGCCTTATGGGTCTAGTCATGGATTGTAGCACTTTGAAAGTCAAGAAATGATGTATACTATTAGTAACGTATTTTGTTGATGAAAATGAAGGAGATCGGGCTCTTTCTCAGGTAGGTGAGCGCTGAGGATGGACCGGACGGTGCAGTCTGCATGCATGCCCACGCCACGTGACTCACCTGAGGTGTCAAGGGGTAGTTCATTTGAGCGGCCAGTACTAGCTTGGGTCGGTCACTGGCTCTCAAGCCGTTGTTATAGATGGCCATCATGCCGGTGTCGTACTTGCACCGTGTCGTGTTGTCGTTGTGCTGGCCGTGCAGTGCCAGGTGCGTGCCTCGTGGCAGAGGTACGGCCCAAGACACGGCCCACGAGCTATTTTTCCGTGCCGTACCACCTGGTGGGCATGGCAATTCTGACCAGGCCATGTCAGTCCTTAGCCTATTAAGTATGAAACAACTCTTTTTTTCACATGACAATGCTAAATTTACATAGTCACACAAATACTATCAAATCACAGCAATACAACGTCAATCATCATCATCTCAAAGCAAAGAATGACATAACAATGTTTAGAACGACGACTGTGTCGTCATCACGCATGTCATCGTCGTCGTCCTCGATTTCCATCTTGTCGTCCGAGTGCAGCGCTAGGTCCTCGCCGTCGACCGGGGCTAGATGCTCATCCGCCACCCACGTTGCGAGCCCAGCACTAGCACCGGACAGGCGAGCAAGCCCCCAACCGTGACCTCTAGCTCCAGCACTGCCCCCCCAACGGGCGCTTGGCCGGCGGCCTGGCCATGTCTACTCCAGAGAAGGAAGACGTGGCGCCAGGCACCAACCTACAAAGCAAAACGAAAACAGAGAAGTGATTAGAACTACGGCGATGGGAGAAAGATGGTGAGCGAACAACAAACCAGATCTAGGGTTAGGGGTACTTGCCTGCTCCGGAGCCCGGTGCCGGAGAATAAGAGGCCAGAGAGCCAACGACGGTGAGACAACAGACAGAGCAGAGATTAGAAACCACGGCGAGCGACGGCGGAGCGAGTTACATGAACAAGTACTCACATGGTTCACCGGAGGAGGAGAGGGGAGGAGGGGAAAGTAGGGAGGAAAGGGACAGAGGGAGAGGATTGGCGAACTCAGGCGTCGGCGTTGAAGCGGAGGAGTGACGGACAGCCGCAGATTGAGATCGACAGCGACCAGCGAGAGCCAAGGCGAAAGTGAGAGGACGACGAGACAAGAGCGAGCGAGTGATTGTGGCGTGGGGCGGGAATGCTTAGGGTTAGGGTTAGAGGGCACCCGCATCCGTCGGCTTATATATGCCGAGGAGCGGAGGGGTTGGGCCGCCGAGTGACCGTTGCAGCCACTGGGCCGCTCGCCGTGCCGACCTTTTGGCCGGGCTAGACCCGTGTCGTGCCATGGGCCAAGGTGCTGGCCCAGGCATGGCCTGGTGCTTCGGGCTGGCACGAACACGACGCCACCAGGCCATGCCGTTCTTCGGGCTGGGCCAAAACACCGAGCCATGGGTCAGGCCGGTGGGCCATGGGCTACATGGCTAACTATAGTCGTTGTGTCTCAGGCTACCACTGACATTTATAACAATTCAGGCATATGGTGGATTTTACATGGCCCAATAATTAGGTCTATCTTATTGGTCTGATTGCCTAAAGGTCTGTGTGCTACAGCTCTACTTTTGTGTAAAGTAGTTTTTTTTTTCTAACTTTACCTAGCGGAAACCTGACAAAAAGGTGCTCCTGCTGACAGTGAAAGAGATCCTTATTATTATTATTTTTTTATTTTCTTTTCTTTTTCCTATACCTTATCGGTTGCTCGCGGTATCCTCTTGGACCTGACGACGCGCGCATCCCGCCGACAGCTCGCGCTAGGCCGCGTCCGGGAGGAATGCGCTCGGCCACGGGCCGCCGCCGACGCCGCGCCCTCCCCCAACGCCAATTCCCTCCGCGCGCCCCTCCGTCCAGCACCTCCCGGTATGTTATGTCATTAATTTTGGTTACCTACTAGGCTACTAGGCGTGGCAAGATGATGTTCAAAGATAAGCACGGATGGAGTTTAAAAGCCAAACATGTATGGATAAATTCAGGCCTTGTTTAGTTCACCTCAAAACTCAAAAAGTTTTCAAAATTTCTCATCACATCGAATTTTTTGTCAAATGCATGAAGCATTAAATATAGATAAAAATAAAAAGTAATTGCAAGTTTACCTGTAAATCACGAGACGAATCTTTTAATCCTAGTTAGTCCATGATTAGACAATATTTGCCACAAACAAACGAAAGTGCTACAGTAGTAAAATCCAAAACCTTTTCGTATCTAAACAAGGCCTCAGAACAGGTCTTGAACCATGTATATCATCAAAATGCCCTAGTTAGCTCGCTCGATAGTGAGATGTTATCTGAAGCTGACAGCTCGCCATCTCAGTATTACTGCACCTTCCCACAAAAGCTATTACCGTAGTACCATGAGTCCATTCTCAGCAGGTTAACGAACTCGTTCGTCAAGGCGTGAGGCAAAAGGTAATCACTAGTGATGACTCACACAAACAGTATATAACCTCGAGCAATTTTAGACTGAGACAAAGTTTGCGGCCTCAGATACAGTATACATAGCTAAATAAAGATAGCTATCAAACTGCCAAAAGCCAGCACAGCATACAACTGTCATCGGTATAAATAGAGCATCTAAATGCAAGTCAAAAGGCATCTCTCAATGTTTTGCTGAGTTTGAGCAACGTGCTTGCAAACATAAATTATTAAATGACATGGCCATATCCATTCTCAAACTATAGAACCAAAATTGGGCATAGCTGGCCAGTCTTTAGTTGTCAGCCACTTCAATCAGGGTTTGCTCGTAGTCAGCAGGGGCCACAAATCCATGGAGGTTCATCACAGTCGCCGCGACGTTGGCGAGCCCAGGGGTTTCAATGTCCTTCCGGAATTTCACTCCGGAGTGAAGACCAGGGCCTCCAATGGCAACCGGGACCTGCAAGTTTTACAGAGGCATTAACATCAACATCAAGCAATCAACATGGGTACGCTTTTACTTGGAGACAACCAAAGACATGGGGTTCAAATGGTATTGCACTCACTGGCTGAAGGGTATGCGAGGTTAGAATCTGGATACCACCATTCTTGTCGAGCAATGGCTTGCCAGCTTTGTTCCTTTTCACCATATCCTCTGCATTGCCATGATCGGCAGTAACAAGGTAAATACCACCAACTTGCTCGACAGCATCCAAAATAATCTGTTCAGAAGAGCATTTGGTTAAAATAGGCAAAGGCCTATAAAGTCTGCTACTGTAAGCAAACTTTTATTGATGTATAAGCAAACTTTCAATGCAGATTATGAAGACAACACACAACATGTAAGCAAACTTTTATTGATGCTCTCACCTTAACAGCTTCATCAGCTGCCTTGCAAGCAACAACGGTGGCCTCAATATCACCAGTGTGACCAACCATGTCACCATTTGGCAGGTTGACACGTACCTATAACAACAATATGCTTAGCAACAGGGAAACCGAAACTCATCTAATAGAAATTTCAGAACTATTTCCCTCCTCAAACTAATTTCAGAAAGACTCATCTAATAGAAATTTCAGAACTATTTACCTGGTCAAACTTTCCACTTAGGAGAGCATCCCTGGCTTTCTCAGCAATTTCAAGCGCCTTCATCTTGGGTGCAACATTGAATGTAATACCACTGTCACTAGGAACTTCTACATACTCTTCCTTAGTTTCATCAAAGTATCCTGAACGGTTGCCGTTCCAGAAAAATGTGACATGGCCGAATTTCACTGTCTCACTGCCACACAAACCAATGTTGCCGCATAATAAGTAAAAAAAAGGATAGGCAAATGTCTTGCAAGCACAAGGATGATACAGAAATGAATCAATCCAAAAACAACATTATGCAGCCCTAATATACAGTATTAAGGAACAAATCATGGACAGAACAATGGAACCAAATATCAGCCTAAGTTAGCACAATGTCAGCATAGTCCTCTGCAGCAAGAACCCTAGAAAAAACTTGTTTCTACAAATATGAAATATACTAGTACGGATGCAGTATATGGTAATGGATATAACTCGCGACAATATCTTTCCAGAAGGCAAGTGCCCCTCACAGGTATGTACAAGATTGTAAAAACTACACTAGATAATGTTGATTCAAAATAAATGAACCATGCGAACTTAGATGACTCAGAAAAACTAAGTGGTTTACAATATTGAAGTAAACAAAAAAAAAGTATCAAGAGAAAGGCTGAAAGAACTTGCCTGCAAGCAAAGGTGCGGACGCCATTCTTCACCAAGTACTCCCCAGATGTTCTATCTATCTCTGGTGGGGAAACAAGGTAACGGCTTGGAAGCTTCAACTCACCATCATACTGAAGCATCCCAGCATATCGGATTTTGGGGACACGAACACGGTCAAATTTGTCAAAATCTGCGTATTCTAGTGCTTTGGCAAGCATAACCATGCGATCAGCTCGGAAGTTGAGAGTGACAACTGCATCACCATCTAATACAGGCCCAACAGCTTTGCCACTGTCGTCAACAATCACAAATGGGGGCAAGTACTGATCATTAGCATTGGGCTGTGCTCTCAGTGTTTTCACAGCCTCAAGTGCACTTTTGAATTTGTAGGGTGCTTCTCCAAGCACCTGGGCATCCCAGCCACGTTTAACCACATCCCAGTCATTCTGGAAGGTATTAAACAAAACAAAACTGTAAGCCAAGGTGTTAGACAATGAACACGGATGCTTGAATATGGCAAAGGTGTTAGACAATGAACACTGATGCTTGAATATGACAAAAAAACGTTCACCTCATAACGGTCCATGGTAACATACATCCTTCCACCACCAGATGCAATTTGTGCATCAATACCCTTCCCTCGAAGCTCCGAAAGATCATTCTCTAGGGTCTCCACGAAACCAACACTGCTGCCATCCAAAACATCACGCCCATCGGTAAGGATGTGCACACGGATTTTTTTTGCTCCCCTCTCACTGGCACCTTTCAGAAGTAACTGGATAGAGCCAAAAAAAAGTAAATCTTGTGGTAAACTTGTAACTTAACTAAACAAATTGAAAACAGATTATTAGCAAACCTGCAGTTGGTCAAGACGAGAGTGGACACCACCATCACTCAACAACCCAATAAGGTGAAGAGTACCACTTTCAAAAGATTCTTTGATGTAGTTGAACCCATCTCCACTATAAATCTTTCCAGAGGCAAGAGCACTATCGACAAGCTTAGCACTATAGGCAGAAAGAATGCAGCTCTCAGATCATAGAACATCTATTATGAACTCTTAAGGACTAAAGGTTTTATTTAAGACTAACATGACAGACAAAATAGCACACTAAGATCAAGTTCTTTATTGCATATGAATTCAAATGTTGAGCCAAAAAGTACACTGCAGTAGTGAGAAACAAATCAGCGCATGCAAGAGAGGTGTCCTAGTTCAGCAATTACTCAAAGCAAGAAAATTAATAAAATCAATGATGTGTCAATGAAACTAGTAACTGATGACAATAAGAATACTAAGTTACAGGCTCCATTCTCTTTATGAAGCAAATACTTTGTACTGTACCAAGCTTCAAAGATTTTGAATCTTATATGGACAAAATTATTTGTTAGCAACTACATGCCTATCTCACGGGGAGGTTTGGCCTGTATAGGAAAAACATAGTTGCAAGCATTCATGTTCAAATGTAATATTGAAGCCACAGCGCATTAGTTATTACAACAACAACAAAATATTTCCATAAATAAATAAATATCTAACGTACCCTTGGGCAAAAATCCGACCAGCACCAAGTGCATTGTGGCCAACTTCACTGTTGCCCATGTCATCATCAGATGGGAGACCCACAGCTGTTCCATGAGCCTTCACTAGTGTCCATTTCTCAGGAGCACCCTAATGTATATATTTCACAAAAAGGTGAGTAAAAGCATGAAGACAGTATACCTGCAAATCAAATAATGCCGACAGAACAATCTTTCATCCAAGAGAAAAAAGCAGAAGCAGAGGTTATGTGCAACACCATGTTATTTTTCATTAACACTAAGTATGAGACAATGGACAAACAAGCAACTGAATGGATACACTTTCAAAACATCGGTAACCTCAGGGCATAACCATTTTCAGACAATCCGGCCTTGTTTAGTTCCATTTTTTTTTGCAAAACGGACACTGTAGTACTTTCGTTTGTATTTAACAAATACTGTCTAATCATATACTAACTAGGCTCAAAAGATTCGTCTCGCAAATTACATGCAAACTGTGCAATTAGTTTTTTTTATCTATATTTAATGTTCCATACATGTGCCACAAGATTCGATGTGACGGGATTCTGAAAATTTTTGCAAAATTTTTTGAGAACTAAACAAGGCTGCATGAAACTTCTGTCCATACTTCAGAGAAAAACTCAGCATTCACTGCTTGGCACAGAGCCCCATATGCATAACAGTGAGTATTGGTATGGAAAAAAGCATTTAACCTTAATCTGTAGAACTTAACCTTAATCAAGATTATATAGAAAAATCTAAAAGCCATTACATACCAGTATTAATTGAAATTAGATCCGTCATGACTGAACTGGAGCTTAGAATTAGGCTCACGATAATAATGCAACCAGTGCTAGCAACAATCAGAACCAAGATATCTAATACACACTCAAAAAAAAGAGCATCTATGCAATCCCACAATGACTTCTTCTTTGCGATACTGGATAAAACAGAAGGGCAGGTGTTAAGGAAAGCATACGCACATTCTTTAGCGAGTCCATGACAGGAGTCTGAGCGACATGGATGCAGTTGTACTGGTCGGGGCTGGCCTCACCCCATCCGTCCAGCACGACGACGGCCACCGGCTTCCCCTTGGGGAGCTTCGGGTGGTCTGGCAGCGTCCACGAAACTCCCGAGCTCGCCATCGCCAACGAGACCTACCAAATAACACACAGCAGTCAGCAACATGTTAGACGAGCAGCAAATCCGCAGCATAACCAAACAGATCTGCACCTGGCTTCACAATCCGCCACACGGCGTCGCTATAATCAATTAGATCTGATCACGTAATGCAAAAATACCCTATTCAGTTAATTCGCATGGCGGATTGCGACTCGTCGACCAGCACAGTATTTTAAAATCAGGTTTAGATCAGATCTCTTGTTACAAATATACGAGAAGAGAAGCAAATCAGACGCGAAGGATGATGGTAGCCGATCTCACGCATCGAGAAATCGAGAGACATGCGAATGAGGGAGGAATCTGAGACTGTTCTTACCTTTTTGCTTCTGCTTTTGCCTTGCCTAACAAGAAGAACTCTTGGCGAGCAATGGGGGCGATGGAACAAAGGGAGGTGCGACGCCGCGGCGGTATTAATAAGGACACGCGACGGCGACGTGAGATGCGAATAAAAAAATTATAATTGCTATATTTAAGGATGGTGCTTCGACTTAAACTCAGGCGATTTAACAAGTGGACGGCAGGATCGGTGCTCCGGGGGAACAAATGGAGTCATCGGACGGCCGAGGTGCGTAGAGAAGGTGAGATATCTTATTTTATATTTTAATAAGTTTTTTATTTATTTATATAGGGAGAAGGAAAAGATGGGCTTTGGTTCGAATGAGGAATGGCTCCGCCGGGTTTGTGGATCCAGACGGCGGAGATCCGCCAGTTTTATTCTGCCCCTGGTATCGGACGGTAATGATGGTGGGCGGCTATCGCCCGGCCCAGGTGAGGCCCACTGGTGATCAGCGCCGTGCAACGGAACAAGCATAGTCCACCTCACGGCGGCCCCACTGCGGATCATATCATAGAGTTTAACGTGAGCTTTGGACTTTTCGACGGGGCGCGTGCGCGAAAGCGTCAGAACCAGCCACGGGAAATTGGACTTTTCGAAGGGGCCGCGCGTGAAAGCGTCAGAACCAGCCGAGAGAAATTTGGACTTTTGGAAGGGGCCATGCGTGAAAGCGTCAGATCCAGCCACGAGAAATTAAAATTTTGCCGCAAGTGGGTTTCGTCGAATGCCATTAAATTGTGGGGTTTGTCAGAATGCCTCCTATTGTGTCATTTTCTGGTTTTAGACAACATTGAAAATTGTTCAGCTCTAACTTTTCAGCCCTGAAAACGGTCACAGCAAGTAAAAAGTTGGGCCGAAAGTTTTTAAAACTTGTCAAAAAATGTTAAATGGTAAAATAGGGTGAAGCACCCATTTCGAAGAGGCGTTATGACAAAGCCCATAACTTTCATTACATTTTAGCGAAATCCACTTATCATAAGGGCAAAATTTTAATTTTCTTCCTAGCCACCAAAGGCGGACGGAGGGCCGTATATTTGTTGCACATACTGTATTTAAGCAACAAGATATGGTGTTTAAAGCCCCTTCTACTCTACAATGAAACAAGTCTACTCCAGGAACTTTATTCCATAAACTCCATCGTAGAGCAACTATAAAAAAAATAAAGTTTATGGAACATCTCTTTAGGTGCTCCCACAACTTCACTTTTTTTGCTGAAGCAGAATTGCATGGAGCTGAACCCTTTTAGTTAAAAAATATGGAACCAATCTGAAAAAAATATGGACAGGAGCAGTCTCAATCATCCCCTAAAATAGGGATGACTCAATACCACATTTTAAATTAATTATTGGATAAAAATACTTTTACAGAGCATAGGGAGCCTCTCCTAATATATTAGATTCACTTGTGAGAAAATTCCTTTACTTATTTTCTTTTTTTCGTCTCTTCTCTCCTCTTCACTCATTTCTTACGGCCTCCTAACGCTCTTGTCCGCCACCACCAATGTGACTATGATGTCAATGTTCGATCCATCCCACTTGGCAAGGCATGCGGGAAGGGAGGTGGCTTCATCCTCAGCCATGGCGCATGAGGTGGCCACGAGGACTCAATGGCCTATTTAGCTCGTACATGCAACATGACAAGTTTGGCATCGGCAAAGACACGTACAGATGGAGAGGATTCATCCCTAGTTGTGGTCGTCATTGCGGGTTGCGGCGACATGCCGGATGCCATCATTAGAGATGGTTGCGGCCACAAACTCTCGTGTGGCGCCAACACTACCCCCACGACTCTATATGAAGCATCATTGGCTATATAGCGTCGTGTACTAAGGTTGTGCTATTTCAACCATGCTTGTGCAGTCACAGGGCCATGGTTGCGCCATCAACCTCCCCCGCACGAAGCTAAGTCACCACATGTTGCTCCTACCATGCTTGTGTCATCGCCTCTCCTTATTAATATCGGGTGCAGCGCCGCCGAGATGGCGACCATGAACTTTGACACCGATGCCAACCACAAACTCGACGCGTATGACAAGGAATGCACATAGGACGTTAAAGGTGATCCTTGTGCTGAGGAACTTGACATCCGTCGATGCTCTATGACAATGGAGGTGGACAATAGTGAAGGGGAGGAGGGGCGAGCACGATGATAGTTAGGGTGGACCTAACTTATTAGGGGAGATATAAGTTCCTTCTTATTCGAGGAGAGATAAGAAAGATATATTGCTAACCACAGAAAAAGAGAAAGTTGTTGGGAGATTGGTGGACAAGAAAAATATCGAGGAAGAATTAGGTGTTTGGCCCTAGAAAAACCTTGTCTCACGTATATGGCTCTCTTTTTCGAATTTGGCTCTGTGGCCTTAAAACAAAATTTATTTCGAAAAAAGAGAGCTATATAACTAATTCTCCCAAATGTTTATCTTTGAATGTGATAGTTTCATGGGGATGAATGGTTGTATTGAAAAACTGTTGAAGATGCTCTTATTCTGTATAGGTGTGCGTGTAGAGTACGTCCATTGCTGTGCTAAGGATTAAGAGTATCTTCATGAGATACCTTATCTATTTCCTAAACTTTTAAAGTATTATTTTAGACGATGGAATAGTATTTTAGTCAGATATGTTATCTATCTTATATACTTTAAAAGTAGTATTCTAGAAGATAGAAGTGATACAACATGTGTCTTATCTCATCTTCTACGGAGTACACATCTACAAAGGAGACATCTCTTCCATATTCCTATAGAAATATAGAAGCTTTAAATAATTTGCTATAGTGATACTCTCTTAAATTAATTGTAATGGTATTCTTCTAGATTAATTTACAGAAGATGTAAATATTAGGAGATGCAATATAAGGATATGACAGAGATACTTAGACTCTATTTGGTTCATCTGTTAGCTTTGAAAAAGTTTATATAAATTATACGTTGTGTAAGGAGTTATAAGTTGTTTGGAAGAAGCATACTCTATCTCTCTATCTCCTTCAAAAAGCTATGAAACAATTGTCAGTTTCCATCCATTTCAAAAGGAGAAAGCCGAAAGTCGAGAGCAGGGTTCAATGTACTTCGAGAATTATAGTACATGAAAGGAAATGCTTCGGGGAAAAACAATTTCAACCTTTATCTATTTGGTCTGTTTTCTGTTTTTCTAACAGCAAAAACACTTTTCGGAACCAAACCAAACACAACTTTAAGGCCTTATTTAGTTTTCAAAATTTTTCAAGATTTTCCGTCACATCAAATTTTATGGCACATGCATTAAGCATTAAATATATATAAAAAAAAGATAAATAATTACACAATTTATCTGTAATTTGTGAGACGAATATTTTGAGTCTAGTTAGTCTATAATTAAATAATAATTGTAAAATAAAACCAAAAGTATTACGATAGCGAAATCCAAATTTTTTCGCGAACTAAACAAGGCCTAAGTATCGAACAGAAGAGCACCTACACCTATGACTGTGAACCGTGGAAATCAAGGAATTCTCTCGGACATCTGGGTCAGGGGTTCCCACGTTGAAGAGTTTGGAACGGTGGGAGGAAAAAAATTCCAGTTGCTCGGCCGCCGACGGTCAATCTCGAGGGGCTCGCAGGAGTTGCGAACCGGGGCTGCGCAAACCAGCAACCGTCCAGGTGTCTCGGGCTGCTCCAGTGCTCCTGTTCGTCCCTGGTGTGACGCACACAGGTTGACACGGCGGCGTGCGCTGACGGGCCACACCATGTTTTGGTGAATGGTGACTTGTGTTGAATATAATGGGCCATTAGCCCACAATTATATTTGATGATTAATTCAAAGGCCTATAATTAATGCTATAATGAAAATAGTTTAGTACTATATTGATCATTGACCATGTGTTAACTCAACTTAAATAGGTGGCCTTTGTTAGCCCCTATGGAGAAGTTGAGAGAGGGTGAAGGGGTGCCACACGCGCGCGCCGCCGCCGCCGAGCCGTGTCTTGTCGAGCGTGACGTGGAGGACCAGACCAGACTGACGTAGCACATGCGTGGTGAATAAGGAAAGGGAGGAAAACGGGATCTGACCGTTGTGTAATTAATGGCAATTAATTTCTAATTGATTGACTCGGTTTCTGGCAATTAAATGAGATTAATTGTCATCAATCAGACGTTTCCTCTTGAGGCCTATATATTTCATACGCACTCACCCTTTCCATACCTGCGAGAACACATTCAGAACCTCTGCGCGCACAGAGATCGGGAGAGCAGGCCTCCAAAACCCGACACCTGCTCGGGTGTTGCGGGCAATCAGGTTTTTGGGGAGCGTCTTCCGCGACTGCTCACCGGCGAGTTCGTTGTCTTCTTCCTGGTGGACGTCCGGCGGATCGTGATCGACTACTTCGTCTTCTTCCTGGTGGACGTTCGCGCGGATCGAGATCGACTACTGCGTCTTCGTCTTCTTCCTGGTGGACGTTCGCGGGACTGCGCGGATCGAGATCGACTACTGCGTCTTCGTCTTCTTCCTGGTGGACGTTCGCGGGACTGCATTGCGAACATCTTCCTGCACCGACTGTGGTCCGCTACTTCGAGCAACGCACTATGTCGACTAGTGCGAATGGAGCCGCCGGTGCCTTCGGCACTGGTCCCTCCTCTGGGTACAATCTCAAACGATTGTTTTTCACTTTCAGTATGTCTGCTGTAGTTGCAGTAGTTCTTGCAATATTTATCTCTAATTTGAGTAGTGATAAAATTGCACACGTGCACATATATGTCACCACTATATTATGCGTAATTTTCTAGATTAAATCAAACATTAAAATGTCTAAATTTCTGACAACCTGGGGTCGTTCGTGGTCGTTTAGGCCTGGTTTAGTTGGTGAATTGATTTTTTTTTACAATAGCACTTTTATTTTTATTTAATAATTATTATTTAAATATGTACTAACTAAATTTAAAATATCCGTCTTGTTGTGTATTTAGTTTTTTATTTATATCTAATATTATATATATGTCATAAAATTTAATGTGACAAAAGATCTTAAAATTTTAAATTTTGGATTTTGGGTGAACTAACAAGGCTTTATTCTCGAAGCTTGCAGGGAGTCTTTCGAGTTGTTGAAAATGAAAGCGTCGGATAGTCCTACAGCTCCCTAAGACTTTGGACCTTAGGCTTCGGCCTGGCTTGCTAATGTTTTCTGGGCACACAAGATTACTTGGGCTTCCCTGGAACAATAGTTTGTTGGGCCTACTGTTACTGTGTTCTGAAATAGAAAAAAGTCAACTTTACGTCCCTCAACTTTTTCAAAAGTCTGATTTTCATCCTTGAACTTCAAAACCGGGTAAAATACATCTCTTAATTTTTGAAACCATGCATATTACGTCCCTGACATGGCTATAAGCGGTTTTGAAGGCAGTTTTGTCTTTTTTATTTTTATTTATTTTGGCTGAATATTTGTAAAATTATAGTAAATCACATAAAATTCATAAAATAGTAAATCTGATTTTGTTGGACTCCAGATAAGTAGATCTACATAGTGAACATATAATATAGTATGCTTTAGTACAAAATTTTTATTGTAGCTTTAGATCTGTGTTTTTCTATAATTAATTAGAATAATTCATAGCTATAGTTTGTGTGGTCTAATTGTGGTGATTTTTTTATGTTAGACTAATTATTATATGTTTAAACTATGGTAAAAATTTCATACTCATTAGATCATGTATAACTTAGTTATAGATTTATTATAATTTAACAAGCATAAACCTAAATAAATCTATAACTAAGTAATACGTGATTCAATGAGTATAAAATTTTTACTATAACTCAAACATAGAATAATTAGCTCACCATATAAATTTCATCACAATTGGACCATAGAAAATGTAGCTATAATTAGTCTAATTAATTACAGAAAAACATAGATCTAAAGATGCATCAAAAAAAATTTGTACTAGAACATACTATATTATATATTCAATGTGTAGATCTACTGATCTAAAGTCCAACAAAATTGAGTTTTTTATTTTATGATTTTTATGTGATTTATTGTGATTTTTCAAAAAAAAAATCAGCCAAAATAAATAAAAAGAAAAAGGTAAAACCGCTTTCAAAACCAAGTCAAGGATGTAATGTGTACAGTTTAAAAGTTGAGGGATGTATTTTATCCGGTTTTAAAGTTTAAGGACGAAAATCAGACTTTCACGAAAGTTGAGGAACGTAAAGTAGACTTTTTCCTCTGAAATATGCAAGCGACAACTCGTGGCCCAATTCACAGTCGCGGACGAGTGGGATTTCCTTGTCGGATTGATACCTCCAGGCACCACAGCCCAGCTTGCTGAAGCCCCATGCAGCCTTGCTTTGTTGTGTTCACGAGATTTCTCAAGTCCTTTTACACATCTGTGTGCAAGACCAGTTTTTTTTTCTGTGTGCACGACCTGCGTAGCGTGAACTGAGCCTATATATGCTTGTTAGACTTTTATGGTGTAACATGTTCATTTAGATTTAATATATCGACTTGATACGGGTACATGGTAACTTCGTTAATATCGGAATTTTATCTTTTCTTTATATAATAAAAATCATCCGGTTTCATCTCCACAAGACCACAAGTGAAGAATTTGACTAAAGTTATTACAAAATAGTATCAACATCTATCTGATCTATCAGATGTACTCATAAAATATGATTTGTGCACGCGTGCGTACATTCATATGAGTGATTGTACGTGTACATTTGTGAGCATGCATGTGAGTATATTGTGATTCGCAAATGTACGAAAGTGCAACCAAGAGATATTATATACTCCCTTCGTTCCAAATTAATTATAAATTGCCTTGACTTTTCTTTTATATTTTTTGCTATGGATCTAGTATAAATAAATAATATATCTACATATATAGTTTAATGGATAAAACAAAAAAAATCAAAACGACTTATTATCATTTGAAACGGAAGAAATACATATTATATATCCTATACAAATCTAATGTAAACACTATGACTAGGTCTTTGCTGAGTGCTTGCGGCTTTGCCGAGTGTCTAGGGTTTTGCCGAGTACTAAATATCTTCTCTTTGCCGAGTACCGCACTCGACAAAGAAAAAAAACTTGGTAAAGAATATTTCTGTTGAACACTGTCCTTACTCGAGCTGTGTGTGTGTGTAAACTGCCCCGTGACACTGTGCTATATGCAAGAACCGTGAAAAGAATCATTGCACAAACTACGGACTTGTTCAGTTTGTATTTTTTTTTTTGCATTTTACACTGTAGCATTTTCGTTTTTATTTAATACATATTGTCTAATCATGGAGTAACTAGACTTCAAAGATTCGTCTCGCGATTTACACATGAATTGTGCAATTAGTTTTTGTTTTCATGTATATTTAATACACCATGCATATGCCGCAAGATTTGATGTGATGCGGAATCTTGAAAAAATTTTGGAAATTAAACAAGGCCTACATGTAAACACATAAAACCGACGTTCAATATAGGATCCGTATCCGTGTATCTAGGGATGAAAACGGTACGGATATTTTCCGACCGTATTCGAGACCGAATTCGTTTAGAGGGGTTCAGATCTGTCCGTATCTGAGTCCGAATATTCAATATCCGATATTGTATCCGTATCCAAATAATTAAATCGTATATTTATGATGTCGACATCTAATTATATCTTATCCGACATAATTAATATCATCCGTATTCGAATTCGAATCCGACCAAAAATATGAAAACAAATATAATATTGGTAATATCCGTTCGTATGCGATCCGTTTTCATCCCTACGTGTATCTTTCAGCGCTCGGCTCTATCAGGGAGCTGGACTGAATGATCACCTCTGGTATCTGGAAAGCAGGGAGACTGCGAGAAACACCAACCAATCAACCTGCCTGCCTGCCTATTGCAGCTCTGAGCTGCCACCGGAAGTCCAGGCCCGCATGACCAGGTGTGCCGTGTTCGACGTCTCTCCAGGATGGCAGGGGTCCCGGCCGGGGCGGAGAAACGACTCGTTGTCCTCTTTGGCCAACCCACATGCAAAAGCCAACAAAATCGTTGCTCCAAGCGTGAGATTCGCCGTGCCCGTGTTTACTGCCGGAGTAGAAGACGATGCAGGAAGCTGTCAGTGTTGCCTTTGGTTTCGACAGCCTGACGTGCCCAAAAATAGCACTCGAGTGGATCAAGACGCAAGGATCAAAGAAGACACACTAGTAGAAGTACACAAAGGACATTATTTCACCTTCAGAAATCGGATGGCAGTAGTATATATAAAAAACAAATTATCTGGTAGTCTTTTTTTTTTCCTTTGTTTCTCGAGGTATTTACATACATCTCCATCATCCCTCTTTAGTCTTTACAGGATTCATGGCTTTTGTTGGATCTGTGCCAACCAAAGAGAATCGAGAGGGATTTCATTTGACGCACTCAGAGGGGGAGAGAATAATAATGATAAAAAAAATCTCAATTGGCCCGACCAGGGTGTTTTAGGGGCAAGCACGCAAGAACAGAAATTGCTCTCATGCCCACGATGCCAGGCAGATCGAATTATCAGCATCTAATGATAATTCATTCACAACCCCCAAGTCCAGGGGCAAAAATCTATCTAGATTGAATTTGAACAAAGAAACCATACATGAATCTATGACGAGGACCAGCTCCTGAGGAGCGACGGCCTCCCAAACAACTGGTCGAGCGCCACCACCACGGCCATGGCGAGCGACACGTCGACCCCCGGCTGCACCACCAGGCGGAACACGTCCGTGCCGACGACCGCCTCCTTGGGCTGTACCTCCGCGACGGCGCGGCGCTCGGCGTCGTACACCACGCAGCGGCGGCGCGCGTAGGAACCCTCCACCTCGTACGATGAAGCCCCGGCCCCGGCCCTGGCCCCGGCGCACGGCGTCACGCGCGCCATGGACTTGCCGCCGCCGCCGCGCTTGACGGCGTAGACGGGCCGCCGCGTCTCCTCGCCCGCGTAGATGAGCCAGTGCTCGCCGGACAGGCTGAGGCGCTTGCGGCGCACGGTGAAGGCCGGGCGGCCGTCGGGGTCCATGAGCACGACCTCGGCCTCGTCGTCGTAGCTGTCGACGCGGAAGGCGAGGTCGCCCCTGGCGTCGAACACCGTGTACCCCCTGCAGTTGAACAGCAGCGACTTGCGCCACACCGTCAGCGACGTCGCCTCCTCCTCCTCCACGCCGCCCGCCGCTGCGGCGCCGGCGGCGGCTCTCTCAGCCGGCGACGGCAGCACGTTGGGGTGGACCTTCGCCATGCGTTGATCGGTGGCTGGATCGATTGCTGGTCGTCGATCAACCTCCGAGGGCCCGATCGAGCGGATCAGGGACGGAAAGGATCGGAGGAGATGGAGCTAGCTAGCGAGCTCGACTCCCAGCCCAGGTGGTTGCTGAGTAGCAGTCAGGCTTAGCTAGCTAGGCAGCTAGCTAGTAGGTCTTGTTGGCAGCTTGCTTTGAGAGGCTGGTAGCTAGGGGAGGTGGTGGGAGTGGAGAGGTCTGCTAGTGCTGTATATATACAGGGGCAAGCGAACAAACAAAGCCACATGTTGCCCCCTAACGTGTGTGGGGCACGGTGACGACATGGGATGCCGGCGAAGCTCAGCTCTGCGCAACTCATAACGGACTCGCCCGAATTATGGCAGCGCGCGAGCTGCTTTAGCCAAAGCAACCACCGGTGCATGCAACGGGGATGCATGTGTTGGCGCCCTGTTGCGGATCCATGTATAATCTCGGTAGGCCACAAGGAACAGTGCAGTTTAAAAACGACGCGACATCAAAAAAAGATTATATAGATTTTTCCCTGTGGAAATATCAATTCGATCGAAACAGTTGGGGGCCGGGCCTCTCGATGATCGGAACAAACAGAAATTTGTAGATATAGCCAATGCGAAACGTGTGCGAAATGTGGTGACGTGGTGGAGGAGTTGTTTTTCTGGTGGTTTGCAGTTTATCTCGGGAGATAATATTGCATGCGATTACGCACGGCAACGTGGACACGCGCGTTTACCGGCTCGATTTGGACGCTAACATATGCCCGGCAGCGGGCAGCGGCTGCGGTTGCGCCGTAGTAGAAATTACTAAGAAATTGATTGGACGGGATAGGACCGGCGGGCTGGACGACACGCGGCGGCAGGCCAAGCTTTGGGCGGGTAGAAGTTGTCTGGAACCGTATCGCAGTCGCAGGGGCGCGCGCCCGCTTGGAGCGAGGCGGCTGATGGAGACGCACTCCTGCTTTTATTAATTTTTTCCTTGACGGGCTGACGGAGATGCGCGCGCATTGATATACAATGGCATGGCTCAGGTTTCCTACGCGGTCTAATACTACATACGGTCGGCTAAATTTTATTGCAAATACATTCAATGAGTGTATATGTAGATTGATCTGAAATTTACTAGAGCAGCAGCACGTTGCTTAATTTGGATAAGCGCCGTGACTATGATGAAATTGAAGTGCATGCGATTTATTTATCAAAAGCTAGACAGTCAGCAGTGGATCCGATGAGAGTATACTATATGTGTGGTATGATTAATTAAGGTTTAAGGACGAGGAATACCGAACATTTCTTCGGCTGCATTCGAGACGTCATCGCTAGCTGACCATCTTAACTTGGTGCGGCTAGCCTAGATATTAGTGGGTGTTTAGTTCCATAGAATTCAAAATGCAAAATGCCAACTACTTTGGAGTGATATACAAAATGCTAAATTTTTTAGGATCATGTTTAGTTCCATCCAAAATGCAGAATTTATTTTCCTCGTTAAGCCTCCTGATCCTTATTTTGGGTAATTTTTTTTGTCTCTTGAGACCAAAATCCAAAATGGAGAATAACTGCCTTTTTGCCAAAATTTTTACATAGTGTTTAGTTCCATTTTACAAAATAATGAACCAAAATCTAGATTTTTTTGGGAAAATTTTGAACTAAACACCCCCTTACTAGCTACGTGCGAACTAACTAATAAAGAATGTTTTCAACTAAGTTCGGATAGGCCACCTGCACGTACGCCATTGGTTGGCTGTGTGTTCATGAGATAATGAACTCTAGAGAGTAGATTGGTTAGGCTTCGTTGTCATACAAATTATTAGATACCCTTTATATTTGTCATTAGGCTGGTAGAAGGTGCAAACAAACGCTAAGCTTACGTGATCAGAACATGTCCAGCGCCACTAAACTACACTTGAGGATCGATGTTGGCCGGACGTACGACGACTGTTTGATTGATCATATACTTCAAATTAAACTCAGAAAATTATTGTCTTCAGTCAATAAGACCACGTCCAGACCGGGACTAGATTTCCGCAATTATATTTGTTCAGACAGTATTCTAGAATATCTTCCTCTACACCTGGCGCTAGCTCCACCACAGAGCATGTGGTTTACATATCGCGAGAGTGATTTAAATTTCCCTACTAGATGATATATATAATTATTTTTGTTTCCTTTGACGCGACGATGGTATCTTATAGTAATTTATAATTGTTCTATGTTGAATGCCAACCATACAATTTCCCCACGGTATATGGAACTATTAATTGACCGTAATGTTCAAGACCCAGATGGATCTGACGTGTATATGCAGCGGGTGAACTTGGAGTTCTTATGTTTTGTATGTACTGCCGTTCATTGTTGGCCTCACGATTGGGATATCATATTTTGCTTTTGATTCTTTTTTTTTTCTACATGACACTACTTAATATTGTTTTGTGTGCTCAGGATAGAACTATTTGAGACGAAATGATAGTTCATTTCTTTCTATGTTCATATTTCGTAGCGTCTTAGCTAGGACACCCTCAACGAGGCATATGTTAACTCTATATATAAGTCAACTTCATACAAGGTGGAGATAAATTTTTTGAACGGACAATAAAAGCTTTGTTGTCGCATATATTATTAGAAGGAAAGTAACAAGGTGCTAGCTCAAGCTTTTTAGTGAAAACTGGACACAAAAACCACATGGTTAGAGGAGGTGTGCGCTTGCACCACACTCAACTTCAATGATAATCGACCAACTAGCCACTCAACTCGGCAAAAAACTCTACATGACTAAATACTCACTCAGTTGAGCCCAACTAGATTGAACACTCACCAACTAACAACTCTCTAATAATATCTTGATTGGCACAATTATTACAATCACTGGCACACCTGCACAACTAAACGAATGGACGTACGGTGAAGCTACCCCTAATAACTTGAATTTTGACTCGATACAAACTAAGCATGAACTAAATGCTAATAAACTTCAACTACTGGTGAAGTTGACAAAATTAACTTCATGGGATGTACAACTGAAGCTAAGAGCTCCCAACTTGGGTGTCGACTTCTTGGATGTGGCGTGGCATTCAAATGTTCAAGGTGGATGACACTGCTATAGCATTGATATGTTTTTCTTCTTTGTAGAGTGTCCCTTCTCAATCAAGATCGTGATGGCCTCCATCTTCTCTTTAGTCATAGGACGAGCAAAGTGTTGTACATTAAATTAAATTTAAAAAATATTTGCCTTATCCTATAATGAATTAGGAGTCACACTAGAGAGAAAAGGTTATCAACAAACTTAGCCAATGTCTTGATAAGTTGATAACGTCACTTTCCATGTTGTAGGCCCTATCCATGCATGTTATTGGCTACTTGTTTGTCTCTTTCTTTCCTTTACTTCTGCTCCATAGCTAGAGCTTGAGGTGCATGGTGCAGAGCACAAGGACACATCTCAAACACTAGTAGGGAAGGATGGCGCAACTCATATCTGTCAATGCTAAGAAGGAGAGAAGGGAGACTAAGGAGCACACAAGAAGGGATCAATTGGCACCCAATGCTGATGTACACGCAAGGAGCAACCAATAACTTGCTGCACCAGGATGCACCGGTTAGGGAGGACGGAGGATAGGTCCTTCACTCTTTGATATGACATCCTCTAGCAGCAAGGGCATTTGGTTCATGCTCCTTTTGCTTCAAGATATGTTCGCCTATACATGGTTGGTGAATGACAATGCACGCGAGCAGAATGGGGAGCGAAGGCGACAAAAGGGATGTGTTGTTGGTGGGACAAGACAACAAACACTACCTTCAAGGCAACATAGTCACCTCTAGATTTGACTGATGTGTCGCAATGCGTCGAGAGAGAGCAAGAGATAGACGAAGGTTGTAATTTTATCCATTGTTTTGGCTAGATCTAGGCTAGGAACAAGAGATGAGAAATAGGGACGCGAGCGATAGAGGGTGAAGAGATTGATGTTGTGCAAGTGGGAACCGATAAGAGAGAAAGGGTGGGTTGATTAAAACTATTCTAACTTATTGACCCTTTTATCCCTTGTATAACATGCAAATAACTAGACAGTTGTAGGAGTTATCTATTAGCTTGTTGTGTGTAGGTGAGGTGGGCATCCCTTATATTGGGAGTACCCTTACCAATGCTAAAGGATTACTAAAATTAGATTTTCATAACTGCCAAGTGATACATGATTACTAAATTGTTTTTTTCATAATTGTGTCTTGGCCATTTTTTATTAAGAGAGAAGAGGACTACGAAATTGTTATAGCCAACACAAGTAGGTACGCGACGTCTATTGATGTGCTACCCACCCATAGAATGGTTGAGCACATCCTTAGCTGGTTTCCTCTGTTGGTAGCTAGGATGCTCGACGACTGAGAAGAGCAACAATGTTGGTAGAGACTTGTTCGAGCCCACAGCTAGCACAATTTTGTCCATGTTTTCAGGCCTATCTATCGGATTATATGGAGTGTATAATGTAAGAGGTGTGTGTTGGAAAAAAAAGGCTTCTAAAATTTTACCTGGTAAACCAATGATTATGCTCCAACTATCATGTATTTCAACATATATCAAGGCTAATATGCAAGAGAGAGTTGGAATACCAAACGGCTATCTAGATTTTTTTCTGGTAGAAGATTATTGAGCTTACAAAAAATTATTTGATTTGCCAAGTAAATTTCAAGGGACTTTTAATTTGGAGATGCTATACAAATTACTTTCTTGGTACTTTAATTTCACGTATTATCTCCATTTCTTCGGTCTCACTTCCAAAACAAGCAATATATGATACAGTTGACAAAAAAATGTATATAAAGTGAACACATATATATATACATCATCATTTTTTTATCAAGTACAACTTGGACACACACTACCATGCACTCCACAGTCACACCAACATGCACACACATGCTTAAGCATCCATACACACACAAAGAAGAGATTGGAAGACATCGTCTCCAGTTCACGTGAAACGCACAAGATTCTTTATATAATCCACTTTACCTTTTAGATTTCATATTCTATGTTATATATAGATGCCAACACCAACGCTAACAAAGATCGTCCTTTAAAACAAACGTTTGCTTTAGCTTAAGGAGACACATATCTACCCACCAATGCGAGCTTGGTTTTTTTAAGCACAAAGTCAAGTCCCCGTGCTGGCCATTATCGTTGCATGTAGACCCCTTGCTCGAGTATCGGTAGCACAGCACTGCACCCTTTAAGTCTTTTAACCTCTTGTTGGAAAGATGCCTATAGCTACCTCCTTCTTTTTATGATCACTCTCATCTCGGTACGTTCATCGCCCCCACTAAAGCTAGCTTTTTTTTGCAAGCTCAGGAGTCAGGACCAACGACGTGTGCGTAGGAGACGCCGGCCGTCCCGGACAGGGCATATGCATGCATGAAGTGAAGGCCCAAGCCAAAGCCAAAGCCATGTACTCTACTGCTACCCGACACCATGATGGCGGCGAGGCTGCAAGACGCCACGAGGTCGCTCTCTCGCCCGCGCATTAGGTCACGGATCCACCCATCGCTCGAAGCTGACATGCGGGACGGGGAGGAGACACGGGGATTAATACGCACAGCGGCTTAATCGCACCATCATCGCCACCACTAATCATTCTGTCCTCCTGTCTGGCACTGGCAGGCCAGGCGAGCGATGCCTCCTCCTCCCGCCGTCCAATCCGCGCTGACACCACCCAGCTAGGCAGGCAGCGTGTCCCCAGCGGCTGGCTCCCGACACCGTCGCTCTCCGCGACCGAACCGATCGAGCGCGGCGTCATGCATGGACGGAGGACGGACCATCCGCCGCCGCTGGCTGAGCGGTCGCACATTGCGTTGCTCCCCCCCGTCCCCCGCCCTCGTTTTGAATGGGGGGCGGGCGGAGTGGGGACTGTAGCTTGCGTGCCGCGAGGATCGCCATGTAGTCGCAGGACTGCAGCTACAGTGAGCGCCCCCAGCTGATCGGTGATGCATGGGATGGGAGCAGAGCACACCCGTGATCGCAGGGCGCTTTGGCCGCGTTGCTGCCCTGCGCATCACACACCCCAGCTGGGTCACCAGCTGATCAGCTGGACAGGCCATGTGGGAAGCTAGGCAATGATGCGACCGGGGTTTGCGATCCAAGAAAGATTGCAGTAGTGACGCCGCACAGATGGATAGGAGGCAGGAGCAGAGCATCTCTCTTGTTTGGGATTGTTTTCCTTTTTTCTGAACTGCAGTCTGCAGTAGCAGCTGGAGACAAGTAGCACTTTTGCTTTGAACTGTTGTGTTGTTTGTGAGATCTTTTGTTGGCAGTTTTATAATGTTTATATTCCCAGGAACGTGCGCGCATGCGTGATATAGGGGTTAATCTTGTGTGGCTCGATAATAAAGGTGGTAATAAAGCACTAGGATTACTAGCGTGGTTTTTTTTGCTGCCGTTTGAAATGGACGGATAAAAAGGTGTGGTTTCTGTATCATGTTATTGGATCTTGTGGAGTTTCCTTTTTCGAAATGGGAGCTTTGGGCAGCTAAATCTGCCAAGATGGATTTTAAATGGAGGATTGCAAACGGTAGAAAGATTAGACTGTTGGAATATTACTAGTTTCGAAGCTCGAGCTCTTAGCAGTACAATTTTGGCCTCTGCATATCCTTCAAGAGAACTTTCTGACCTGCTATAACTGAATCTATTTTGGTCTATGACGATTGCAATGCTTGATCTAGAAATATAAATCAAAGCAAATTTACTTTGTCCGATCTACTGGATCTGGATGATCTATTTTAAAGGCCTCCTTCCAATGTACACACCTGCCATTTGGAAAGTTTGTACCCCCCGCCCCCCCCCCCCCCCCCCCCGGTAAAATTTCCTGTGGCTCCTGATCAACGACAAGCTTCTTACTAGGGACAGGTTAGCTAAAAAGAGATTCAATGAAGATATGGCTTGCTTATTTTGCAACTAAAGCGATTACGTTAATCACTTTTTTTTATTGTTGTGTGGATTCCACTACTTTGGTTGCACAGATCCCGCGTTACAACAATGATGGTACTGATTTTGAATCAGTAGCCAAATTCTGGCCATGTGGAAAAGTGTTGTTTTTACTAACAATGTTTGTTCCTCATCAGTCTTATGGAGTAGAGTATTTGGAAACTGTGAAATGCACTTTGTCTTCAGGGCGTCTGCTGCAAGACGTGAGGATGGTGCTGAGGACCGCGACAAAAGATGCTAAGAAGATGATGCCCACTGTACAGACAACAAGATTGGGAAAATTTGGAGCATCTTGTGAGACAAAATGAAGAAGGGCGGCAAGTGAACCACCGAGAATCATGTGGAAGATATGGATATAGAAGCTCCGGGAAGCTCAAATGGGACTGAAAGTCTGGAACGGCATAGAGCTCTGCTTCAGAAAATGTCTGAGAGGCTAGTTTATTTAGAAGTGTTACATTCTGATCATATAGCGGTGCAAATTTTTTCAGAGTTTGGACATAAGCAATGGCGGTGGATACGTCTCGAACACTTTGTATAGAATGGTGACACGTCTGTGTACTTTATTTTTCTGAAATAAAGCGCGAAAACCTTTTCAAAGAAAACTATGGAGTTTGGTTGAACTACCGGACTGAAGGATTAATATAAAGCTCGCGAAGCCTTCTGGAGTTTAAGCATCACAGCCGGACAAAACTGAGAAGCCTTCTGGAGGCGGGTAGAGGAACGGCATGGGCCAAGGACGTTTGGCACTTGGGCTCCTAAGGTCCTAGCCCTGACAAAATAGCCCAGTAGATGATGGGCCACCAAGTGAGAAGGCCATTTGATCGGCTCGACCTCGTTTCACCAACAGGTGCTTAAATTGCTCAGTTTTTTTTTCTGTGAGAAAGAAAATGGTACGAGCACATTTCTATTCTATCCGATCATTTTTTGGGTGTATGAAATCATGAGCTTACGATCGAACCTTGCCGATTTATTTTTTGTTAATAAGAGAAGATCACTGTCAAAACGGAGAAAGTTAGCTGGCCTTTGAATTTTGTCACGTTTCAGTCCATTGCAGTGCAACAAAGCAGCAGACACGAACCCATGGCATTGACCATATAAACCTGCCCGATCGAAATTTGAATACAGCAGTATACATACACTACACAAACAATAAAAACACAACCTCCTGAATCAAAACGATCAAGTACCTATACATATACCTTAAAAAGCTAGGGAGAAATACACGACGATCCTCGATCAGAAGCCTACGGTGCCACCAGAGCCAGACCACCTGCCATTGGGTGCCGACGCCGCGCTCGTCCGGTACGCCGCCGACGGGCGCTGGTTGGCGTTGCTCACGTACTGGCGCACGGGGTCGTTGCTGGCGGCCGGCGCGGGGACGGGGGCGGGCGCTGCGGTCACCACGTACTGCTGCACCACCAGCACCGACACCGACATGGAGAAGTCGGACGACACGAGCATGTCCCCGATGGGCCCCAGCTCCGGGTTCTCCATCCACTCCTCCAGCGCCGCCGTCATCGGCGACCCGACCTCGCCGGGGCGCCGGCCCACGATGTACAGCTCGTGCAGGCTGTTGTCCATGCCCCGCATGGCCGCCACCGTCTCCTCGCTGTTGGCCACCATCCGCATGGCGTAGGAGATGGCGTCGTTGCCGTGGTTGCGCGCCCGGAACTCGTTGAGGTACTCCTCGTCCTGCTCCAGCTCGCTCTTGCCCTCCGTGCTGATGGTGATGGCGCGCGAGTCCGAGTCGACCGACGACGGCGGGCGGTAGGCCGAGCCGGAGACGGTCCGCGACCGGTAGTCCGGCGGGAGGAACCGCACGATGGTGAGGGTGACGCCGGGGTGCTCGACCATCCTCCACGCGTACGCGAGCGCCTCGCGGTCGTCGGGCCCGCCGAAGAAGAAGAGCGCGACGTGGTGCTCGGTGGCCATCCGCGCCGCCGCGGCGCTGAGCCCGCGGTCGACGAGGATGGCGACGGAGCACGGGGACGTGGAGAGGAGGCTCTCGTTGAAGCCGCGGACGTGCGGGTTGATGGGCTCCATGCCGCCGTCCACCGTCTGCTGCTTGTGGAACGGGACCACGATGAGCGAGACGTGCTTGTCCTCGGCGAGCACGGACACGTCCTCGTGCATGCTTTGGTACGGCGACACCGCCGCCAGCGTCTGGATGGACACGCCTCCTGTATATGTCACACACGGACACCATGCTCTGCTGCGTCAGCTACTCTCAGCTTGTACTTAATATACTCCACCAGCTGCTGGTGGTGCAATTGTATATATCGTGTGATGTGCGCACTGACCAGTGTGCCTCTCGTAGTTCTCGAAGGCGTTGAAGATGTGCTCCGTCACGGGGGGCAGGGAGGATCCCGATCCGCTCCGGTTCTGCTTTGAGGCAGAGGAGGCCGCGGCGGCGGCGAGCATGTTGGAGGCGCGTCCCGTGAGCTCCACGAGGTGGAGCGCGTAGATGAAGATCGGGGAGCGCTTGCTCGGGTTCGAGAGCTCGAGCAGCGAGAGCACGGACGGCACGTTGCGGGTGGTGTGGACGCAGGTCAGCATGCGGAGCTCGCTGTCGTGCCGGATGCGCTGCAGGTTCCGCCGCTTGTAGCCGACGAGGCGCCGCGACGGACGGTACACGCCGGTCACCACCGGCGTCACCAGGGTTGTCATGGCCACCGACACCAGCACCATCACCGCAAAGGACTCGTCATCCAACACCTGCAACAACACACGACACATGGCGCATCATCAGTCAAAAATTATGAATCACATTCATCACCGTAAATCATAATCAACCGCACTGCTGTTAAACCTCTTTGTCCCTTCCAATGTTGAGCACGATCATTTCCACGAGCCCCCTGGTGTTCATGAGGAAGCCGAGCGCGATGCCCTCGCGGAACGGCATGGTGTAGAGCGCGGCGATGATGATGGTGCCCATGATCTTGGCAAAGCTGGCCATGACGAACACGAGCACGAGAAGGCCAACGGTGATGGGGTCGTCGATCTTCTGGACGTTGGTGCGCAGGCCGCTGATGGCGAAGAAGAGCGGCAGGAGCAGGCCGGTGACGAAGTCCTCGATCTTCTCGATGAGCAGCACGCCGAGCGGGCCGGTCGGGATGACCAGCCCGTAGACGAAGGCGCCGAAGACCGAGTGTATGCCGATGGCGTCGGTGCACACGCCGGCGAGCATGACGCCTGTGAGGATGAGGGAGATCTGCATGTCGCTGACGCCCTCGCCCTCGGGGGTGCGGCGGATGAGCCACCACATGCCGGGGCGCACGACGTAGAAGCAGAAGAGCACGAAGAGCACCCCGGAGAGGAGCACCCACAGGGACGACAGCGCGGCGCTGTCCGCCTCCGAGATGGCGATGGCGATGGCGAGCAGGATCCACGCGCACATGTCGTTGACGATGGCGGCGGACATGGCGATGCGGCCGAGGTCGGTGCCCAGCAGCTTGATCTCCGCGAGGATGCGGGCGAGCACCGGGAACGCCGTGACGGAGAGCGCGACGCCGAGGAACAGGATGAAGGACGTCTGGTGCACGTTCCGCGACACCTGGTGCCGGAAGATGAAGGACGTGGCGATGCCCATGCAGAACGGCAGCGCCATGCCCGCTATGGCGATGAACAGCGCCTTCTTGCCCGACCGCCGGATCACGTCGATGTCCATCTCCAGGCCGACCAGGAAGAGGAAATAGAGGAGGCCCAGGTGCGCCACCGTCTCCAGCGTGAGCAGGCTGCGCATCGGGAACACCATGGTCTCCCAGGTCTCTATCTGCCCCATCACCGACGGCCCCAGCAGCACGCCGGCCTGCGCGCGCGCGTGATGCACAGACATGAATACATGCATGCGTGCATGGTCACAGGCGCAGCTCGTGGCGCATTACGTGCAGTGCAGGAAGGAGAACACAGAGGTATAGGTGTACGTACGAGGATCTCAGCGATGACGCGGGGCTGCCGGAAGGGCCTGAGGACAAGGACGAGCAAGCGAGTGGTGACGACGATGATGGCCGTCTGGAGGATGAAGAGCGGGAGGGAGAACTCCAGCGGGTTGAACCCCTGCCAGATGCCGTTGGTGGTGATCATCATGGGCGAGTAGCACACCACGGTGCTGGACGCCTTGGGCAGCATCTGCTCCGTGGCGTTGGTCGGCAGCCCATCGGAGATCGGCATGGCGTCCATCTTGGCGCATGGCACGTACGGCGAACGCAGGACCCTCCTCACCGGCCGGCCGGTCACCGGAACGAAGCCCTCCTCGGCGGCTCGCTCTCTGGCCCCTGCTTCGGGTCGGGCGTGTGCCTGCGCCACACGCGCGTTGCGCTGCAGGGACGTGGCAGCAGCGAGAGCGAGGCTTGACCGCTCGGGGCGTGCGCGGATGCGCTAGGACGGAAGGGGGAATGGGTCAAACGGCTGAAACACGGGGGACCGATCGCTTACCACGTTGTATCATCGTTCGACCGGTGGTTGCCCGGAGACTTTGGAGCTATGAGATGAAGTTAGCGTGTCTGATTTTGATTGGTTGGATGAATCGCTTTTATTATAATCGACCGAAAGAAATACTCCCTCTGCTAAAGGAAAATTTAAGATAAATCAACTTTCAGAGTTGTTCTAGGTCAAAACATTTCAAATAAACTAATTTTTAAAAATCAAGTGTGGTCACACTCGGTTGTTGCATAGATGTTCCCTTCCAAAAAGCGTCGTATCTTTACTCTGACTCATGTTATCATCTATGTATGGCCTCCTATAGATATTATCGTCATTTTCATTACTTATGTTCCTTTTCAGGGCCATATCACCTAGCATCTTTGCTAGTCTTGAACTTCTTTAGATACATCATGAAATATATTTTTATAATATATTTATTTAGTGTTGTAGATAGTGTAATCTTTACTTTAAAATATTCAAACTTAAGACAGCTTGACTTTAGATGATATTAACGATCGATTTATTTTGGAACGAATGTTGTATTAGTGCATACTATTTAGCACAGTTCCTCCTCCGGAGAAGTCGAAGGTGCAGAGAGGAGCCTTAAGTTGCACACCCTCCAGCAATTTGTGAGGCAAAATTTGAACTCTAGAATGTTTTTTTTGAGTGAAGGTATACTTTCTTTACTTCCTAGGCATTACCCCTTCACGCCTAGAGCGTTTTTTTAACTGCCTAGCGCATTTTTCTACGTTGAGAACAACATAAATATTTTGTTCTATTTTTCACAAAAAATGTTCTATAATAAATGAATAGAAAATGATATTCTCCATAATATGAAATATAAATACCTGTATCCATATTACATAGGATCAAATATGAGATGGTTTATGGTCACACATTTTTTATATATTATTGTCGAAATCATTTGAACTTTTAGGAGTCGTCAATGTAAAGTCTTTACCAACTACTCCTAAGTATATTTTGTTTAAATAGTAACTAGTAGATTGCGCGCGCCCTCGCGCGCATGTGAGCTTCATTCATGCTGGGTAGTTCAACGTTGAAATTCGAATATTATACAATATAAGGAGGTTTGTATCTGTTATTGCGCTAAGCAAAGTAGATGCTAGGATTTGATAAGAGCATGCTGAGATAGCGGGAAAGATTACAAGGGGTCGTCTTGCTACTTGTAGTTCTGTCTTATGCATAAGACCATTTAGTAATTCATGCTGCGGTCGGATTCGTATCCAGGCTCATACTCAGTTGAGTTGCTTTTCGCCCAATACGTGTAATCATCTGAGAAGATATGAGCATGTTATATGGATGTTAGTATGAGAATGGTTTGTTCTCTGTAATGTCAAAAGGGTTCAAAAAAATTTGGTACATGAAGGATAAGAATGCGTATTATACCTGGAGATCGAGGCGCAGAGTTTGTTTCATCGTCTGCGTACGAAAATGATATCCCGGTTTATGTTATGTTGTATTTAAGGGTACATGGTTGTTGTTGTAAAGGTAGCTAACCTGTAGGTTGGCGTGCATCAGTTCCTTGCTCTGTGGTTGCAGCGTTATTTATTTGGCCTGTTTTTTTGATTTGTTAGAGAATGTATAAATGTTATGCAGATAATAATGTGCGTCTATGTTTTGACTATGTTTGTCTGTATAGGTTCTGAGATTACCTGATATGTCTTGTCTCTGTTGGTGAGCGTTGTTGGAGCTGAAGGCATCTGGATAGATCATGTCAATTGCATTGTACCAGATGGGCCATACATGGAACAGGAGCTTGCCCTCTTGCATCCTTTTAACGCCTATATTGGCTGTTGGTGGGATTGCATCAAGGCAATGTGTATCTGCATATACTGTATATGTGTGGGCTCTGGGGTTTAGTAGTATCTGTTGCACTGTCGCTAGTTTGGCTAGCAGCATGTTTATAGTTGCGTTGCTGCAAAGGTGTGGTGGAATGCCGCTTATTTCCATCTTTATGTGTTTGAGCGGTTTGCCGGAGTTGCGTGCGTAAGCATTGTGATCAAAGTTTGATAGAGCTGGTAACTGGGTGTATGCTAGAGTAGCAGCCGAATCATGCTCTGGGTTCCACGGAACAAGGTTTAAACTAAAGGGGGACATGGCTAGAAATCCTTTTCTTATCATCTGGCTTCGAGCGGTAGGTGACTGTATCTCCAATAAGAATCCTGATGCAAACTGTGATATGTTGTGGTGGTCCAAAGAAACTCCATACTGCAGTTGAACTGCTGTTTGGATAGTTTTGACAGTGATGTTGTGTGGTTCGTGCTGGGGAATTTTTGCGACTATGGCAGAACGAAGTTGATTGATCCTGAATCTGATGCAGACGTCTTCTTCAACAATGGTGAGGTTGGGGTAATGATATAGGTTCATTGCGTTTATGATGACCTGTTAATAGGGAAATATGAAAATGAAGCTATTTATTTCTATAGTCTGAATATTAATTTTTCTGAGCAGTAAGGTTAGGATTTGTTAGGTTTAGCAGTAATGTGAATGTTAGCCTACATTTGTGTATGCGGATAATCTTGAGAAGTGTACAAATAATATAAATAGAGCAAATGATAGAAAAGCAGAGGTAATTAGGGGATTGATGGCGGTCATACCTGTTCGCGTGTGAATGTTCAGTCGTATTGTAATGGCTTGAGGGTAGGTGAATGGATTGTTACGCTTGGTCGTTGTTGCAGTATTCTTGTTCCTGCTGAAACATCAGTAGATTGGAGATAAGTGTATTTTTCTATAGATCTATGGCTCTGGGGTCTCATAGCAGAGTGGATTTGTCTGTGATTTTGAGTTGTTCATTGTGGTTGTGGATGGTGGCCGGCGATGGATGGATAAGTGAAGAGGATGGTTGTGGAGTGTGGGCAAATTTAAGAATCCAGTAGCCCGATAATCAAATAAAGGGGAAGCATAGGAACAACAATCTTAAATTTGAGGAAAAGAAGAGGATGCATCGCGAAGAAGGTAATACCTCTGAGAGAAGAGGAGCAGTAGGACCTAGGAACGGGAACAATGAGGATGAGCAGCGGTCGCCCAGGAGATACCGCCCGGAAGACGCAGGACACGACAGCCTGCAGGACCACCTGCAGATGTTACCAAAGACGACAGGCAAGCTAAGCCGCCGGCACCCGGAACCCGCGACAGTAGAATGCGGTGGCGCAGCCCACCTCGACAACAGCAGCGGAAGGCGGAAGCGACGATACAGCGAGGGTGCGGTGCGGCGCAACAGCGCTAGGAGAGCGGGGCACAAGCAGCAGCAGAGGCAAGCAACAGACAATCAGCAGGCGCAAAAGGCAAGCTGAGGAGGCCAGCAATGGAAGAAAAGAAAACGGAGCAGAAAAGAGGCGAGGAAATCAAAGAGGAAAAGAGAAGCTGGAAGAACGACGGAGAAAACCAAGGAAGAGGATGGGAAGTTAGGATAAGGTCCTCCTTCCTTCGCTCGCATACACTGTGTCATAGAATGCTCTGTAACAGTAATTTAGGCGAGAACCTGGGTTGGCTATGTGTTTGTGGGCTTTCTGATTTGGGCCGTTTTTTGAGTTCTGTTTTTTTTTATCAATTCTTAAAATATGAATGGAGGGAGGTTTGTGTATTGCTCTTACTGTGTCGGGATAAATCTATGGGAGAATTTATGGCCTTATTTGGTATATGGGTTTATGTTGTAATCATGCTGTTTAGAGGTTTTGGATGTGAGTATCGATCGTTCATAATGCTTATGATATAGGTCATTCGGTAAGTACACAGTGTACAACATCAGTGAGTCTGTAATATATAGTCGGACGACATATTGAGTTCTAAATACTATACAGATAGTAGCCTGAGTCTGGTTTCAAAGATACACGCAAACATACGGTGTTTAAGACACCTAGTCTATGTCATGAGCAGAGTCTGCTTATTTTTTTACATGCATACTCAGTGTATTTACAAGATGCAAATCACAGTTGGTTGCCGACTTTCATAAAAAAAAACAGTTGGTTGCCAACGATGCTGGATTAGATGATGTCCACAGGTTGTTGATCGTAGACTGCCCAGAGGTTGGTTGCTATAGGTTGATGCGTTCTTGATTCTGCAGATAGATGCATTAATATTATAAAGTGATCAATAGGTAGAAAGTAAGTATCGTAAGCATAAGAGCAGATTGAATTCAGTACCTAGTGCCTTGTTTGTGTCCTGAGGGTGGATTTAGTAAGTAGGTTTAGATCTGTAGTTTGTTTGAAGAACGATAGACTCATAGGTTTCCTGTAGATTAATATATAGATGATATAAGTGTATCTCGTAAGCTGTAAGTTAATCATGAAGAGTTGGGTTGGTATGTAAGTACCTTGTTTTGTCTGAAGGCATCTATCCCGTGATCTGCAGCCATTGAGTAAGTTTCTGTACAACTAAGCAGATCTTGGACTAAAACATCTAAATCTGCAATCTGTTGTTGAGGGATCTGTTGTTTGAGGGTTTGATACATTTGATTAATATCTTTGTGTACCTGTTGCATCATGGTAGCAGCTTTTGTTGCACACTGTAGTAATTCATTAATTTCCTCATTAAATTTATTTATCTCGGAGACTAAATTAGCAAGAGTAGGATAGTTTAAGTCCAGTATGCTATATCCGAGAACATTTGTCTTATGTCTTAAAAACCGATAGATAGCATCTGACTCAGCCTCAGATTTTGATATCATTGGAGAAGATTTGTAGCACTCATGGCAATTTGGTGCAGAGATATATGTAATGAGGTTACCAGTCGCCGTTGCCTCTGTTGTAACCGTTGCAGATGTTCCATGAATTCTTTGGCTCACAGTATTAAGAATAATCTGCAGTCGCAAAGTATAACTGCCTGATATGTTATCCTGACATAAGTTTGGAGATGTTAGTATGTAGGGATTAAAGATAGAAAAGAGTAAAATTGAACCACTGGAAGTAATATAGGCTGTATGTTTAAAACTAAAGCTCTAGAGGGAGTGTAAGTTGTATGATTTTGTATAATGGTTGTATGTCTCAAAATGAGTAATCAGTAGTGTAGTTTAACAAAAGCGAATAATTACCGGTAATGGGTGACGCCTTCTCTTAAAGTTGGTTAAGTCAATAATAGGAGTCATGCTGTTATACAGAGGATATATATTGTTGCTAATTCCAATCAACTCTTCAGTTATATATAAGGCCTCTGATTGTGCATCTCCAACAAAGTTCTGCATGAAGAATTGTATTTCTTCTGTTGATGCACTGCTGATGGGTTGGGTAGTGTTTCCTATTGATTTGAGAAGCGGGTCTAAGTCTTCGTAGAGTTGATATGCACAGTCACAAAGTTCTTTGCAGGACTGTGCACATTTCCTAAAAGCTGTGAACTTATTTTTATAGAAGTCTTTGAGCTCTAAAATCATCAGGTAACTAAAATCTGGTGTACAGATTCCTTTTCCCATTGTATCGAGGTTGGATATGTGAATCTGACTCTGCTCAGTTGCATTATCTGCATACATATATCATGTTAATACAGAATGGTAGGCATATTGAGTTTTGTAAAGATAGAAGAGTGGACAACAGATGTGTCAATGGAGATGCACCTACTGTAGAAGTAACATAGTGCTGTCCTCTAATTAGGCTGGAAACAAACTGCTGCAATGGCTTTCCATGGCTTATGAGATTTTGCATGTAAATTTTAGACTGTACTGGTGGAAGAACTGCAGCAGTAGTCTCAGTTTTAATTCGTATAGATGTCAGGCAACATAGATATGAGAAGGTTTAGTAGAGAAGTGGTTGTACCTCTGTTAGTGCGTTTGGTAATCCATGGAAGATCAAAATTGACATACTCAGGGCACCATGGCACCAAGTCTAGCATGACTCCTGGTGCTTCTATCACTCGAGAGTAGAGAACAGCAAGTTGGATGTCAGTTGAGTTTAAACCGATGACAAAATTAGTAGAAGAAAATCCAATGCTGAGGATGTCTCGATACTCTTGTAGTGCTCCTGTGATGATCATGGCGATGGTATAAGGACCAATGGTACATGGTTCACCAGGCCTGATTCTGGCAATAACTGATGTCTCTCGTCGTGATCCTACCAATGGAAGGTAGAAAAAGTATAGTGTGTAGAATAAAAGAAAATGCAGGGATATCAAAGTATGGCATTTAACTTTCCTATTTTATTTTTGTCACAGGGTGATCCTGTCAGTATAGATATGGTAAAAGGGATATGACAGATATGTTGTAGTGTATAAAGTGTAGAAGAAAAGGAGATGCACAAAGAAAGTTGCCTACGTCGTTGATCCATTGCAATGGATAGTGTTGCCATGTTTGCTGCTTATGCGTTCCTTGATTTTGGCCGTAAATTAATAGTGGTAGAAGGCACTATCTGAAGAACGTAAACTGTATCAATTAGTGTACAATATAATGACTGGTATTATAGTGGATCTAAAAGGATGTGTCAGGTTGCTGCCATGCGGGATACCTGTGTTCTGATGCAAAGCAGTGTAAACGGGTGGCCGAATCGTGCACGCAGAAGAAGTAGATGAGTTAAACCTGACAAAAAAGATTGGTAGATAAGTTGAATCCTTTGTCGGTGTGCTGTGTAATCAGCCGATAGCACCGGCAATGGAAGAATAGGACCTGTACGTGTAGTGAAGGATAGTGGATCCATAAAGCAGTAAACTGGAGATCCCAACCTACCTCATGGAATATTTCCTGGAGGAAGTTTGCACAAGGGTGGAGATCTGCGCCGCAAATGGAGATTGAGCTGGTGCTAATCTTTGGAGTCTCCGTCAGTAAAGTCGCTGGAATTTTCCAGCGGCGAAGCCACCGAAGTAGTAGCGAAGGAAAGGAGCTGAGGTGGGGTCTGCACTATTTTATGAGAGGAAACTGACATGATAGGATAGTTTATGTTTGTCCATTTTTTTTCTTACCTGCGGGGTATCTCTTTTTTTGTTTGGGTAACTGTTTTATTAATTCTATTTATTCCATTTTTTTAAGATGGCAAGATATAGAATATCTTTTTCGTCGAGTCCTTTTTATTTGTTTACTTTGTTTGTGTGTTTATTCCTATCGTACATTCCTTTTTTTTTCTTTTGGTCTTACTGTATTTGATGGGTTGTGGTTCCTTAGTTTACCTGATAAATTAGATCGGACAGATTTGTTTGCAAGTAGTGTTTTGGGTACGGAAGAGACTATGAATCATATGACTTCTATTGATCTATTTGTTTAATACCTAGGTGTATAGGTCGTTGTCACGAGAAAGAAAATGGTATGGAATATAAATACTACAAAAATGTAATTAAGGAAGTGGAAACCAAATAGTGGATTAATCGTTGGAGTCGAAGGTAAATCACGCACAGAATATGGTGGGCATAACCACAGCAGTATAGCAACATTCTGATATTTAGTGTATCCTGATTAAAGGTACGTGAGTAGTGAAAGAGGTTACAAGACATAATCTACAGATAGATAATTAGAAACACACATAGTTGAGCATACACAGAAGACTAGAGATAATACGATAGAGGTAATTATCTAAAACATAGATTCCAAAAGATTTTATTCTTCCATCATAAAGGATTCTTTTTTTTTTGCAGCATCTTTGTCGCAGCACAAGAGGCACAATGTTGTTGAAACCTAGCATACAATGAATAAGAAGTTAGATAGACTAATGCTTGGTAGTGGATCGGGTTAATAGCCTACTAAACATTGACTGAATGTATTGACATAATGAGTTAGTAAATAAGTAACTACTGTACCTATTTGTGACTCTTAGATGGAGTGGCTTTGCAGATATCATCCCTTGTTTTGCATCCAGAATCAGCAGGAGTGGATCTTGGGAGTGCATATAATATATATTTATTAATTTTTGTAACCTAACTAAAGCAATGAAGCAGTAGCTGATTGTGTATTCACCTTTTAATTCCATGCTGTGGTGCTATGGCCGTCGTAGCAACGTGCTCATCTTTGGTTGAATCATCTATATGACTACCCTTTTCTATATGACTGTCCTTCTGTTCAACGGAATTCTAAGAACGTAGGCATAAATTAACATGAGAAATTGTAGTTGTATGAACACAGAGTTCAAAAAGTAGAAGTATGATAATTAATTGAACATGATTTGGATGGTGGTTGTGGCTACGAACAAAAAATGTTTATGAGGACCCAGTAGAAATGATAACGGAAGTCACCTTTTTATTTTTAGCACTGGGAGGGAAAGAACCACTGCCATCCTGTGTGCCTGGTGCTTGCAATCTGCTTAGAGATGTAGGTTGAGCTGTGTAAAAATACAGAACTCATGTGTATAAACAACTATCTAAATAACATAAAATAATTTAGAGGAAGCATTTGTATGATTACTCTGGTATTGTATGTGCAGACAATGCGTTCGCAGTTTCTATTTGTTCAGACACCATATCAGTCTGTTTGAGCATGGACATTACGACATGGTTAGTCTGTATCTTTTTGGATTGTGCAACGGTGCCTATATGTAATTGAAGGGGGCAGTACTGGCTTGAGAGTACTCACTTTCTCTGCACAGGCAGCAGGAGGAAATAATGTCCTGGGTTGGAGAGATCTTATGTGTTGGGCTCTATAAATAAGGAGGATATAGATTTGATGTTATGTTCAAATGTATGGAACTATCACGTAATTTAATGAGTCGTTATTATGTATCCATCGTGAATTATGAAGGTAACTTACTGGTTTGTAACATCCTTAGTTGGTGTGTCATCGGTTACAATGGCTGGCGGAGGTGTCTATAGGATAAAAAAGATACCGTGTTTTACTGACATGAATGGGATAATGCAAGAGAAATGAAGCATATAATAGCTACATATGATTGTAATATATGAGCTAGCATAAAGATAGCAATTTGTAATATATAGGTACATACCGAAGCATTGGTAAGGGTTGTGATTTGAGTGACCATCTCGACCTGGTTGTTCAATGCGTTTGGATCAGTTATCTGTAGGGCGAGGGAACCAGAAGATGTTGAGGCTGTAGTCTGACTGGGCGTTTGAACCAATAGGTTCTGATTTGCTACGAAGGCTTTCTCGTGATAATCAATCGAGACTGTCTTCACCAGGTATGTTCTAAATCTGGGATCTTGGAACGATGAATTGGTGACACCGACCACAAATGTGTACTTGCGGGAAATAAGATCTTTGAAATGTTGAGGTAGCCCTGCAGCCTGTCTACTTTGCCTCAGCATGAAATCAATGTTGCGTCGTATTATCCTGCGTGAGACTTCGTCATAACCAAAGAAGCGGGCTTCACCTGTATCATCTTTTGCCTGGAATGAGAGCTTGTAGCTGTGTAGAGATTGGAGCAGAAAATATATAGCGGAAAATATTTTATTAATTCTGATGCAATATTGAGTTACGTGGGGTTAAGAAATAGCATGGATATCTTACAGAGGTGTGCTATCTTTCCAGCCGCACCGACATAGGAATGGTACTGTTTCAACTTCGGGAGCTTTACCGCATTTTGCACAGCCCACATACCACCACCTTGGCATTTCATGTATGTTTGTGATTGTTACAGTGCATTTGTATCCTATTTTCTGCAGATAGTTTCATAAGTCTATCAGACATAAGTTACAACTGAGAAGGATGATTGATGTATATGAGCAGCATACTTATAGTAGAAGCTGTCATATTGGAAGAGCAATCTTATGCGATGGACTTACTGGAATCTCATATGGATCAATGCTGTTTAGCTCATCGAGGGTCTTGTGCTCTATCATAATAGGCTGGATGAGTTCATGTCCACCAGTTAGCTCCGGTGGTGGTGTATGTATTGTAACTGGAGAAAGCTTTAATCTGTTGGTCATTAAAAAAGGAAGTATGAGGCATTGAGTTATGACCATAAACCTGTAAAGAAGTATGTATAGTAGGATACCTGTTATATAAAGCTTGAGCTTCCTTAATTTCTGGATTGAAGTACCACTGGCAAGCATTTCCTCCATATGCTTGAGTTATATCTGTTTAATAAGAACTGTTATATGTGACCATAATATGATATAAGATAGCAAAGTGGACGTACTATTTAGGCTTGCGGGTTGGCAGCCGACGAAGAGAACAACAATGGAGTGAGTACTTTCTGAAGTAGAAGCTGTAGGTAGAGAGAACTCTATGGCACGTTCATCCCATAATGTTATTTTTATTTCTTCATTGCTGATAAGAGAGAAAACAAAAAGAATGTAATATAAAAGAGGAAACAAATGATAGGAACAGAAAGGATAATATGTGAATACATGTAGTCAAACTATTGATGGATAGTGGTAGGAGATAAGTTGTAAACATTATAAATAAATGATGTAGTTGTACCTTTCATTTCTTATAGTGATTTCTCTGATAGTGGCTACTCTTTCTTTCTTTGGCAACGGGAGAGACCTAAGATTTTCAACGGTAGTTAAAATCCCTAGGAGATCTGCATATATTTATTGTGTATTATATACATATACACAGGTAGAATAGAAAGATCTTGTGGAATTATGTAATAATATAATACAATTTGCATGCTATGGCCTTACCAATGAGTTTAGTTGCCGCTGTACCAAATGGATTGATATTTGAAAAAGGTGTAATGTGGTAAATGTATGCAGGGAATGTATTTGGAGGATCGCGAACTTCTTTGATAGTACTGTATGCATTGAACTCAATCATGAGTCTTCTTTCAAAGGGTATGTAACCTGTCCTGGAGGTTCTAACAGTGAATTTGCTGATGATGTATGTGCTATGAAGCTGAAGCAGAGAGTCTAGCCTATGAACTTGTCCCTGAAGGATCTGAGCATATATAGAATCTCCCTAGAGAATGCAAAGAACAGAGAATAAGAGTTGGAATATTAAAATACAGATCCAACGTGGATAAACAATGAAGCAATTATTTCTGTCTTAGAACCTATAAGTATATGAGTAGTAATGCACCTTCTCATCAGCCAGGACTAATCCTATGTAGCGTATTGCAGCACCAGGTTCATTGCCATTGAAGCTCCATTTCCGCATTACACGCACACATACAGCAACCTTTGTAGGTTGTATTGTAAGATCTGCTAAGTAAACTCTTGGCGTTGAAGCTTGCTGCGTCATGTGTTCCTGCAGGTAAGGAAAGACAAGCATGGTAAAAACAGATAATATATATAAAAATTTTAGTGTAAACCATAGCAACCTAAGAGCATGAGTATAAATCAATAGATAAAAAACAGACATAGCTTGTTGAATCATATATACAACATAAGAATGGTATGTACATAGTTTTTAACAAATAATGATTTATTGAATGGATACATGTAGTAAAGTAGTAGAAAGATACATGTAGGTAAGCATTAGAAGTAGAAAATAAGAAGCATGCGAGTATGACGTAGTAAGTAGATGCGAAGGCAGTGCCAAATAATCGAAAAGTTCTCAATTGAATATAAGGATGAACATTAGCAAACAACTGACGGCTTTACTGAAAAGGACTGCCATTATATTATATGATGTACACTATAGAGTTACACATGGAGGTATAAGTGAAGCGAAAATTTCCTTGTAAACAACATTTCTTGTTTCATCAGTACACTCGCCATCGTCGTCCAATATCAGAAGTTTGAGGCCTTGTCTTGAAGTGACACGAGAGAGAGCAACATATAACTGACCATGACTAAAAACAGGTTTCTTAAGATAGACACCCACGTAGGAGAGAGTCTGGCCTTGACTTTTATTAATTGTCATGGCATAGCAAACTTTAATCGGGAATTGTCGTCTTTCGAGGATGAACGGCCATTTTGTGGATTTCAATGTAAGAGAGATGCGGGGTATAAATACAACATCACCCGCACGAGGGCCAGTAATCAGCTTTGCCTCTATGATTTTATGGCCCAGTCGTGTAACAATAAGTCTTGTGCCGTTGCAGAGCCCATCTCTCTGATTCAGATTACGCAGAAGCATTACGGGCACTCCTATTTTGAGGCTTAATATATGCTGGGGGAAGTTATTTCCATTCAATGAGTTTAAGAACTCAACAGGGTATAATAACTCATATGATTCATGTCCCACCGCTGATTTTGATATACTATCACAACTTAAATATTCTGTTGCAGTGGCGGGCAAGAGGGAGACGATATAGTCATTTACTGTCTCTGCAATCTCGTTTGTAGGAGCTAGGATAGCTCTTTCTTGGAGATATATTTCATCTTTGTATCTCTGTAGTAAATCTGGATATAAAGCATGCACAATACAGTCCAGTTTATCACCGCTAGTGGTTAGGAGTAAATCATGTGGGATTTTAATCCATGAAGGTTCAGCCTCGCCCTCTTTAGCTATAGACTGAACATTACCTTCACCAACATCCAACAGCCACGCAGCAAAATATGTGAGGTCTTGGTGTTTGCTGGGATCTGTGGTAAATGCTGAAAGCCGCATATTTTCTGTTAAGTGAAGGATTTTGACATGAAACCAAAGAGGTGAATTTACTATGGTAGCATGAACAACTTGAGCTCTACTTCCACCTTCAACGACAGGAAGTATCTGTCTCAGATCACCACCGAGAACAACAACTTTCCCACCAAATGGAATAGAAGAAGCATCGGGGCAGTGAGCAGATTGTATGTCACGAAGGCTTCTATCAACGGCTTCAAATGCTTTTCTATTGGTCATGAGAGCTTCATCCCATATTATAAGAGAGGTTACCTCTATTAGTTCAGAGAGTATGGTCCCTCTCTTAATTTCACAAACCGTAGCTTCATCAAGGTCACAAGGGATCTTGAAACGTGAGTGAGCAGTACGCCCGCCTGGAAGCAACAAGGAGGCAACACCTGAGGAAGCAACTGTCAAAACTATCTTGTGTTGTGCTCTAAGATGAGCAACTATACACTTCCAAAGATATGTTTTGCCTGTCCCTCCATAACCAGAAACAAAGAAAAAGCCAGGTTCATTATGAAGTACGGTGTTGACTATTGTATGGAAAGCTTGCAACTGACCAAAATTCAGATTGAGGAATGTAGAATTTTCACTGGCAACTTGTTCTATCGGATATGATAACTCTTCCTCAATGAGTCGATTCACTGATGGACAGGCAACAAAGGTGCTCCTGTGTGGTAGGTTGAAGTCACGAATGTTATAACCGCTGTTTGAAAATATCGCGGATAACTCATCTAACAAGGAATCTTTAAGATCTCGATCAGACATACGGTACGATCTGTCACCTAGAATATCTCTAAGCTGGTACTGAATGTCATCACTAAGAAGCTGCCAAACTCTATCGAAGAAAGCATATTCATCACCAACTTCACAGAATAGAAGCATGGTAACAAAAAGCTTCCGTAGTTGTGATGATGTAGCCCAAGCAGCAGCCTCATCAAACGCGTTGTACCATTCCTGATCATCTCCTATCAAACCCCTAGATTTACAGGCTTCCTTGAATGTACCATAACGGACACTATTGTGACAGCGAAGCTCAGAGAAACTGGTTGCTCCCCTAACTCTGAGCAAGAGCATTCGTAGATAATATCTTTCTCCAGCCGAAGGATGCACATAATATAGTCTACCTATCTTAGGTCTATTATCTTTTCTCCTTTCCCAACATCTCGTTCTAGCCTCCCATCTCCATTTTGAGGGAAATTGGAGATACGTAAGACTGCGAGCAGCAGGATGCATTTGATTTGCCACAAACCATTCAGTCAACATTGTTTTGCGAAGGAATTCTAAGGATAATAATTTGTCCATCTGAGCTCGAGCACTGTATGTAACATAGTTATCATTAGGCAAATGAACAGGCATTCTTTCTACGGCTGGATAGTGTCTATGAATGTCAAAACCTAGTATGCGCCAGCATGCATCCTGTTCACATATATAGCGGCAGTCTAAATATTCCTTGACCTCGTTGACAGTTTCTGTTTCTTTGTCATATGGGGCATCTTCTCCGCTACGGACTCTAGAAAGGTAGATCTTGCTGCAATCAGCACCTTTGGTAACATATTTGAACAGATACTTGACGAAAATCGTTTTATTGCACCATTCAACATTTATGTGAGCCTGATATTTCTTAAGTAGATGTGGATTATAGGGAACAACCCACGTATTATCAAGTCGTTGGCCTCCTTTATCAATGTAGAGGTCATTTTTCCGGCGTCGGTACATAGCAAAGCCATCTGCATCGACAGATGTTTCATCTTGATGTGATTTTGGGAAGAACTTTGAACACCTATTGTTCTTCATGCAAGGGCAAGTAGGATGTTGTCGTCCGCACGGTCCATGCACCATGTGTTCAGCAACAAGAGCATATGCCAAGGGATCAATAGCTGGATCTGGTATTTCTGTCGTGACAAAAGAATCTATGAGTGTTGGCGTAGGGTTAACTGTGTCAGCAGAAATCCATAGGATGATATGAGCATGTGGCAAACCACGCTTTTGGAATTCAACCGTGTGTAACACTGCACAACGGAGAGAACACAAAGAGTTGGTATAATAAGGATTAAGAATTTTGTAAGAGTGTGCACAAAGGAGGGAACACCGTATGCGAAAGAAGTATAAGTAGTCGCAATGGAGGTTGGGGACTGAGCTAATGACATGTATAGATACCTGCGGTACATGTCCCGAAGGCAGAGCCACTACGTATATCATGCAATAGCTCCTCAAGCTTCATGTTGAAGATTCTAACAACAATGTCAGATCTATCAGTTGACCGTTGGCCTCCCTCTAGAGTTCCCTCCACAATTTCAGGCCACTTAGGATTGCACGTGAAGGTAACAAAGAAGTCGGGGGGACCATACTCTCTGCAGATAGCTATGGCATCATGATAATTTTGTAGCATATAACGCCGACCGCCGGTGAATGAGGCAGGAAGTACGGTCATTTTGCCCATTTCACTACCCCGTATACATCCTTTATCGACAGCATCTGCTATACCTTGAATTGTTTCCATCCGAATATCTGACTGGTGCTCAACAATATACTGTAGCCTACTCTCTTCAATAGCAGCTCGAGCATCTACTTTGATTTGACTTGAAAGAGTACCATAACACAGATACGGGTTTGGCTGGTTTTGTTTGTAATGTAGCATGTAGCAGAAGTAATCCTGCTGGGTTATTTTTGTACGTGCGTTTGTATCTATAGGTTGCACACCATCATATAGAACACCAACTTGGAATCCTCGCTCACCAAATGGAAATAGGAGAGGGTATTGTAGAGCCATGTAAGCAGGGTGCAGAGCAGATATCTGTTTTAGCTCACCAGAATGCGACTGTATGACTATATCACGCTTAAATGTATCAAGAGAGAAATCCCCAACAACAAGCATCGCAAGCTGATCAACTGTAGGAAGATTATACTGTACTGGGTCTCCTTCTCTAGCTCCAATAATTCTAATGATAAATTCCTCGTCACCATGTTCATGCAACCTATCTCTTGCATGACGGAATTGCCTAGCCAAAGGATTATGCTGGTCAATCATGTGTGTAAGAGCTTGGACCACTGAGACATCCAAGTTGGCGCCAGAAGCATCACAAGGATCGAGAGCATGTAATCTATTGCTGATCTCATTTGATGTGTCATACACATACAACTGTATGAATTTGGGAGGCTCACCATCCAGCGGAAGTAAAGACCCTATACGATGGTGGACCTGACCACAAATTTTGAATACAGGAGGACCACGACCATCATTCAGTGAGCGATCTATGTTTGCTCCCATGGAAGTAAAAGCGAAGAGGCAATTGTACCGGCGTATATTTTTCATGAATCTATTAGATCTTGCATCACCATCAAACCTGGCTAGTGAAGCTAACGGCTCTGGTCTTGGTTGAAAAGGTGGTATAACAATCCTTCCACGCTTGCAGCAATTGTTATAAACCACATCAGATGCATGGCAGGGCATATTTGGTCGTAGCCTTTCACGATACCAGAAAACTGCAGCACAGTGAAAGCACTTGAAATCTGGTGGACCGTAGTATGATCTGCCAGGATATGATGCTGTGGTGTTTTGGAAACGGTATTAGAATAGCATCGCTAAAAACAAGCATAGAAAGAATCAAGAAGCATAAGGTTGAAGAGGGGTCAATGATTTACACACGGTGTACCTTTGAGTGCTTCAAGGAAGACAGGATCAAAATGACCACAGCTCATCGAATGATTAGATTCTGATTGTACTCCTATAAATATGGGAAGTAGAGACCAAAGGATATAAGAACAAAGAGGACAAACCGGCAATCTGTCAAAATGTGCATCATGATATGTCACCTGTACGTGCTAAGAAGCGCTGATCAAGCTTCCGTTTCCTTCTACAACGAGACTCAGTAGCCTGAGGACTGCTAACTTCATGTCGATCAGGAGTGAACACTTGAGAGGGTACCAGAAAAGAACAGAATAGGATGAGTACAAAGGATGATATAAGAAGACGTAGGTACATTGAGAGGTACCCGAGTCAAACTGAGTAGAAAACTCTGTGGGCACATGACAGGCTGAGGTTTCGGCATACAAAGAGGACTGGCCTGTTACAACGACCAGATTGAATGGTTAAAAGGCGTGTAATATAACCAGGTAGCAAAAAAATAGAATGCCTATAATGGCGTAAAAGATTTAGATTACCAATGCGCGGCAACACCCGCACTGGCGCATTTTGCGTGGCTGCAGCAGGCTGATGTCCAAACAGCCTCTGCCTTCCACGACGTGTCACAACACGTTGAGGTGCAGGACTATCAGTGATATTGGAGATAACTGATCCAATAGAACAGAGAAGCAGAAATAACTTTGAATGAACAAATAAAGAAAGGAAGAAAGGGAAAAGTGTAGAAGAATAACATACAAGGTGCCTGAGTAGATGCAGGTAACAAATTTATGGCACCATGAGGCTGCAAGCCTATAACAACGATGCGTTCATCGCGGACGACAAGCACCAAGCCACATATATATATGTATATATATGTAACAAACATAGAAAATAGATAAAACATAAGCAGGAATAATAAACGATAAATAATAGAAACAAGCATTCAACATAGAAGAATTTGTGCATCATTACATACATGCATGTGTCTTCGCATCCTGAGAACCTCTCTCCATTACTGACGAAGGGACCCACAATAGAAGATGAAACAAACATACGAAGAACAAGAAAGCCATACACAGCAGACATAATCTTAGTAGGCAACTCAGGAAAATAGAGGGCGTTATGTTCCTGGTTAGGCACCATCATCTACTACATGTTTATGGTTCTATTCATATCTTATATGTGTTGTACCCAACATAACCATGCGTTTTGCACGTAATATGAGGGAAAACACGGCCAGAAAATCAGAGGTCATAAAAATAAAATGAAGAAACAACTGTTAAGTTCCAGAAAGGCAGTGGAAGCAAATACACAACACAAAGGAAATAAAATAGAAAAGGGATTTTTACGAATAGAGCAAAACTGATTACACCTAAAGCCTAGTAGGATTCATCAAAATATTAAGGTCATCAAGCACACGCTCGGCACAACACAGTACATGTAGATCTGTAGGTGAACCATTGTGTGACATCGCAACAACCATACGTGCAAGCTGTGCACCCCTATTCGCAACAGAGAACACGCGATTAAAAAGTTGCTGCCGAGTAACCATGGTACTATAACTATAGTCGACCACTGTGAATGAATATATTGACTGCAAGCATCTAAGTGCCTGGCAAGCAGCATCCTCGTATGGAGCAGTAGAACCATCCTCATATAGAATAGTGGAATCGAGGACTGTTGAGGACCAAAAAAAAAGGGAACGGGGCATATCATGGATAAATAATGATGGTAATTGCAACTCTACACCATAGAGGGTATATCCGTCAGGCGTAATCTCGCGTATAATGTGAGCATAGGGAAGGCAACAACGCTGGGCAACCACATATAACATTGATAAATAAGAAATGCGAACAACAAACATCTAGGCAAGAAGAGAGAACAAAGTAACAAGGTTAATAACAAAGATTATGTAAAATGTAGTTACCCCAAAACCACAGGTAACACACAAAAGGCAAGAAGACGGGGTGTAAACTCTACGAGCAGGACACATTTGACCGAAAAATGGGGGAATAAACTGAAGCGGAGAAAGATAGAGCAATATGACAGGAAGAGGAGGCAAAGCAATGGAAATATATAGAGCAAAATAAAGATCCACCGCCGGGCATCATGATATCGCCTACACCATCTGCTGATGCTTCGCTATCTTCATCTTTTTTTTATTTAATAAAATAAATGGAAACAAAAGGCAAGGGAAAACAAAAAAAGCACGCAACTGGAGTGTCAGAACATAACGTAGGATATATGATATCACAGGTAAAAAAAATAAGGAACATAAAAATGATAATCCAGCACTAAAAGTACAACATTTAGGTGATACACAATGTAAAACCGTAGGATACATAGTATAGCAGGTAAAGAATTAAGGAGCATAGAAACGATAATTAAGCACCAAAAGTACAACAAATAGGTAGTACATAATGTAAAGGAACGAAAAAACATACCTAAACGGAAGCAAGCAGAATAAGTACGCCTCCACTGTAGTAGGAGTTTTGGAAATAAGAACACGGAATAGCTCGAACGGTAACTGAAACCACAGGCCCTGCAAAGCAACAAGGAAGAACGGCAGCAATACGAAATATATGATTTTCCTGAAGAAACAAAAAGAACATATATATAATGTGAAGACAGAGGGCAATAGGAACATAAAAAATATGAGGTTTGTCAGATCAAAAAGATAATAACACATAATGTAAGGATTTTTTTTTGCGGCCAACATGTAGTTCAGAAACTATGTACAAACTTGCAGCAAGTAAATCAAGAATTTCCAGCATGTTAAATACAAATCTGTTTGGTACACAGGCAGATACGAATCTGTCGTTTCCATACACAGGTATGTATAGCATGCAGGTAAATCGGTACGTTCTGCAACACTACCCACAAATTTGCATTATGTAAACGAAGTAGCATTAATTCATAGGCATTCATTCGTAGCATAAATAAATAGCACTAAATAAAATGGGGATGACAAAGCTGGTCAGCCGATAGGCAGCTGAAGACACAGTGTGGAAACGGCAAAAGTAGATCCGGCCAGGAAAAAAAGACCCCGCGCGTTCGCGGCACTAACAGAAAAAACAAAAAAGAAAACAATACCTCGGAAGCACAGCGACGCTAGAATGCAGGAACACGAGGAGGCACGGCGAGCAACGGCCACCCAGGAGGCAGCGACGGACGGCAGGCAGCCGAAATCGCAGGCAGCTGGAACCCGAAGCGCCGAAATCCGGCAAGACGACGGACACAGCGACCAACGACCGTAGAGGAAAGCAGGCAGACGAGGCCGCGGACAGGCGCGTCCCGGAACAGTCGAATCCGGTAGAAAAAGACACCCCGGCAACCCCTCCGGGAAGAATAACGGCGCGGAGGCAGACAGGATGACGAGCAGCTGCGACCCAACGCAGCCGAGGCCGGTAGAGGACGGCACACGGGACCAGGTACAGGAGCCGCGGACGACGGGACGCACACCGGACCACCGGCAGCCACGAGGCGGCGCAGGCGGACAAAACAAGGAAGACGAAGTGGGGAGCAGGCGAATAAAGCGGTGAGTGGAAGCCAGAGAGAAAGACGGAGAAAACTGAGAGAGACGACGGGACGCGAAGATGGAGCCGCAAACAGTGGTCCAAGCTGAGCACCACGCGCCGACAAAACAAAACAGGAGCTGAAACGAGATCTGGCCATCGAAGACAGGATCTAACGGGCCAAAATAACTCTGCTAACGTGGCCGGAGCGAGGTGCCGGAGAATTCCACAGACATAATGTGTAGAATTATGGCCGGGAACTTTTCCTGGCAGTCATTGGTGAGAAAGCCAACGGGCCTTTAGAGGTGCGAGTAGACGGCCATTGGGCCGGTAGCCGGTAGCGGTGGGGGTGCTTGCAGCGACGCTTGACCTGGCCCAGTACAGGCCGAAGTCCCGGAGCGTCCTTGGTGGCCCAGGTTCTGAATCGCTCCCGTCGGTAGTTACATACTTGATACTTCTTCTGAACCCATAAAAAAAGTCATTTAAAACAACGACATGATCTTTAAAATTTAACTTTAACTTTTTATTTTTTATAAAAAAATATTTATTAAAAATTAGTGTATATATATTTTTATGATTTTTATATTTTTAAAACCAACAACTTAGAAAGTATTTATGATTTATATTCTCAATATTTGATCCAAATCTTGTCAAAATGATTTTTTTATGGGTATAGAGGGAGTACATGTAACCTTCCAGCCTTCCACCATGTAAGGTCATGATCAGTGAGAGTTTCATGATCCACTTTCTAACATACAAATATTTTGAAAATAGAACATAAGAGTTTCATCCCATGAAACTCTCTCTACCCTCGTAAAACTCTTATCATTTCTCTTCATTAATATAATGTCACATCAATATATTTAATGTTTATAAAACTCTAATAAAACTCCATTGAGACTAACCTAAGTTGACGAGCTGTGATTGTGAGTTGTGGGGGGCATAAATGCATTGCTTGGACAAGACCTTGCAACGTCCCGTTGTGCCATGCCGTGACCGTGAGGAAGAAATCAATGAGGTAGGGATTGGAAATTTGGAATGTGCAACATCGAGTTCACTCTTAGATCACATGAGCATTAAATATGTTGATATGACACCATATTAATAAAGAGAGAGATGACAAAAGTTTTGAGTAGAGAGAGTTTCATAGAGATAAAACTCTTATGCACTATTTTCAAAATAAGGATACGTTCGAAACTAGGTAAATAAAACCTCCATTGAAAATGGTCTTAAGGCATTTCCAATTCATAAAATTATTAACAATTTTCATAGTATAAGACATTGTATCAATAAATTATTTCTGTCAGTACAAAATTCCTATAGTATAAGACAGTAGTGAAAGAAATCATGTTTGCTCTCTCTCAATAGGATATGAGTAGTTTCCTATCCATCGATAACCATGAAGACCCATTTTTTTACTTATACTTGGTTTTTTAATTTTAATATTTATAGAAACTAACATACTTTCTCCACTATAAGTGCCCTTAATTTGGTAGAATTCAGATTTCCATCAAAATCATCGATGTGTGGCTTATTTATTAGGAGAGCGACCACAGAGCCAGAGATAGCCGCACGGTGTTCAGCTCGCACGGCGTTCAGCTGAGCTGATAGCAGAAGAAAATCGCAACCTGGAGAAGTACGGAGTAGAGAACCTCTTCTGACAAAAATAATGAGCCACTAATAATAATGCGACATCGCACGGACTAACGACACGATCTTAGTATTTTTTTTGTTCTTCCGATGAAGGAACCAATCATTTTTTTTTGTCGAGAACGTGCTAGTACTACGTTGAGATTTGGCCGTGCATCAATAATATTGTACTAGCACGGATTTACATTTTTTAAAGCATGACCATTGTTTATTTCCACGAATCGTGTGGTCTTGAACCACCTCTGAGCATTTTGATTTGCGAGATCTCAACTTTGCTGTTCGCAACTCGTCGAACTGAACTGGTTATTAATGCAAGATAGTTAAATAAAAAGGGTGTTTAGCATGACTTCTTGGGCTTTTTTTAAAGTTAGAGCCGTTCTAGAGGAACCACAATTTATAACTTTTTTCAAAATAGCTCCGGCTCTAGTGTTTTTACTAAGAAATGATTATCCAAGAGAATGTTTGGTAGAGCTTATTTAGAGGAGCCAGAATTAGAACCGGAGACGAGCCCTCCCAACCAAACAGACCCTAAATAGAAAATATATTGAACCTTTGTCTTTGTGCCAAGTTGAAATTACGTGCAACACCACTTCAACTTGGTAATATTTTTGCAAACTAAGCTAGTCGATTTCTTATGATGAAACTTGTCCGCCATGTACTCGTTTTTTCTCAGTTTTACATTGTAGAAGTGTGCGGACGTTCGTAGATGGATGTGAATATGAGTGTTTACGTTTATGCAATTCATAAAAGAAAACTTAATAATATTTTCCGCACGCTTATTAGAAATCAAAATTTGAATGGACACCGAGGACCAAGCTAACCCAAAATAGGCGATAGCACAAGAATCACTAGAGACGGAGACGGGGGAGGAAGAGGACGGGCATCTCTGATGGAAAGCTAAAGAAAATATTAGGCCTGCTTGTCACCCCTTGCTGCAGATGTTGCCGCTTCTTGTTTAGATTACCCAAAATCCAAAAGCTTTTCAAGATTTCTCGTCACATCGAATCTTACGGTCCATGCATGGAGCACTAAATATAAACGAAAACAAAAACTAATTTCACAGTTTATTTAAAATTTATGAGACGAATTTTTAAGCCTACTTAGTCTATAGTTAAATAATAATTATCAAATACAAACAGAAGTGCTACAATATCAAAATCTAAAAACTTTTGAATGTAAACAAGGCCTCCATGGCAGGAAGACAACACACAACAACACCTCTAACATGCTACGGGGAACACACCCACAGAAGCCGTGAGAAACCTATGATACCTTGATTCAGTTCTTGTATTTCACTGAGAAAAGTATTATTTTCGGTGGTCTAAAATCATTGGCCATATCTTACATTACAAAACTTATATTGCTTATATGTAGGATGGTCGTACTCTCTCTATTTCTAAAAGTTTTAGCTCTTAGAGTTATAAGTTAAAGTTTTAAAACTTTGATCAAATTCTAAAAAAGCACTAAAATTTATAATACCAAATTATTACTCTAAAATTTATCATAAAATATATTTTTATAAAATACTTATTTTATATTATAGATAGATATTGATGTTTTTTCTATAAAGTTGATTAAATTTGAATTTTTTTTTGACTACTACGGATTCTAAAAGTTAAAGCCTTTTAGAGAGGAAATAGATGCTATAAACTACTTGCTGCTAGATGTGGGAAACTACATGACCTCCGCAATTCAACACGATCACATGCTACCGCGGCAGTAGTAACGTTCTCTGTCTCTCCTTGAATAAATTTCTCATTCAAGTTTGACGCCGTGTCACATGCTGCTAGCCGTGCGTTCATCGGATCCACGACGCAGGCAAGTTCCTTGATCAGATCGAGCCTGAACGATCCTGATCTTTAGTTTTCCCTCTGCAATCTGCGAAACGGATCGGGTAGTACGTGCCAAGTTTTACACGTAAACTGATTATTACTGAAGTTGGCTGGCAAACCACGTGGCGTAATAAACGATCCCAACGAACGAACCCGTTCGTGGACGTGTCACCTCGCCCGTGCAATTCAATGCAACGCAATTATGCAACGAATCTGATCAGCTGGCGAGACAACTGGCCCGGGTCCCGTCGTCTCGTGGGTGTCCCAGGGACAAACGGGGCGCCGAGCTGAAGCCGAAGGCCCGAAGCCGAGCACCTCGCCTCCGTCTAGTCGTCGTCCCCTCGTGCGCTGTGCGCAGTGCACGTCGCACTCTCGCTTTAAAAACCCGGAGCCGGAGGCTCAACGCTCGAGCGAGGCCCAGGCAACAGAGAAACCCACGAAACAGAGGCGCGCGCAAGCAAAGCGGCGACGGCCGACGGCTACGCCGAGTGCGTAGTACGCCGCAAGTCCCAAGTCGTCCCAACCTTAACCCATCCTATCCTATCCAGAATCAGGTACCAATCCCCGAAGATTCACAGCTTCTTTTTGCCCCAATCGCTGCCAATTGCCAAGCTTTGCGGGAGATAGGAGATTGAAACGCGGAGCTGCGTTTCGTGCCAGGGCTGGAACGCGGGGTTCTAGGAGGCGTAGGTGCTGCCGTTTTGGTGCCTCTTCGCGGAGCTGCTGCTGCTGCTGGTTCTTCTTCTCCCCTGTTCGTCGTTGGTCGATTGGATCGGGCAGCGGAGTGATGGACGTGAATTTCGGGCCGCAGGAGCGGATTCTGTGGCCGGCGTCGATTCTTGCCGGCATCGTCATTTGCGGCGCTGTAAGCTTCCCTCGCTTGGCCGTTGGCCCCTCGTTGTTTTCCCCCCCTTTCACAGTTTCGCTAGCTGAATTTCAAGCTATCGGCTCATACTTCGTTCCTTTCAAACCATCAACTCATGGTCCGTTCCTTTTAATCTGCGACAGAGTAGTTGTGCCTGTTGCTATTTGTGTACAAACCCCACAAATCTTTCATCATTATACGTCTTTTTTCTTCTGGTAATGTCAATGTAGGTCGTACCGGCGCTAGTTAATGATGCATGATGCATCTAGGTGCCAGTCCCTGTCTTCTACGACGCCTGAGCCTGACTCGTAGCTGTAAAAGTTTGTGGACAACATAGCGTTGAATAGTTTTCAGTGTTTCAACAGGATCAGAGAAGCTTCCTCGAAGACTCTATGGCCTTGTTCAGTTTGGAAAAAATTTTGGTTTTAGCTACTGTAGCACTTTCGTTTGTTTGTGATAAATATTGTCCAATTATGTACTAACTAGACTCAAAAGATTCATCTCGCAAATTACATGTAAACTGTGTAATTAGTATTTGTTTTTGTCTACATTTAATATTTCATGCATGTGTCACAAGATTCGATGTGACGGAGAATTTTGAAATTTTTTGGAAACCAAGGCCTATGTAGTTTCCCCGTGTAACTGCACTGAATCCCTCGATTAGATCCTGAACTATCAGGAGTACTTTTCAATAAAAGAATAATCAGAATCAGAACATATCAATATCAGCTAAATTTTAGCGAAGCGTGCCGTACTCCCGCTAGTATAAGGAAAGGTTCCTCGTCACTGGTTCGTCAGCAGCTTTGATGTCGACCGAATTCTTTTAGCATGGCAGTTCACTGGTCCTCTATCTTTTTCTTTGTCGTGTTCTTCGCTGGTAGAATAGAGTTTATATAGTAAAAAAAGACATGAAAAGAGGGGAGATTTAAGGTACTGCTGAGAAAAACTTCTTTTCGAAACAATTGTTATAATCAATCAGTGTCATATAAACTTATGACATCCGTTACAAGTGTAATGCGTTAAATTTCATATAAATTACACAAATAATGCAGCACAAGATTAGTTGGATGTGTGCTGATATTCCTACAATAATCCCTCAAGGTAATGCTTACCTATCAGTGTCATATAAACTTATGACATCCGTTACAAGTGTAATGCTTACCTATTGGTTTGTTTATTCAAGATGAGTGAATTGCCCAAGAATAAAAGGAAGGTTCTATATAACTTGTTAAAAAAAAAACTAGCTCGGTGAAAGTTCCATTGAAAACATATGCAATACTTTAAAATGTAACTGGGTGGTAAAAATTATGCAAGTCGCTCCATCAAAGGAGTATGGAAAAAAAAATTCAATGGGTCACATGGACAAAGGGAGTCCTTGGTTACAACCAACATAACATTGTTGACTACTTTTTGGCTTTTGTTTCTGTCAGCTACTATATTTCAATTGAAAATGTCATTATACTTATGAAATTCTGAGCTTACAGAAGAGTACTGTTTCAGGCTATTGGATCAAACTATTCCTGTAATATTCTGTATCATGCTATACTCACTGTTGTCTTTACAGGTATATGAGATGACTCGAAAGGTCAGTTCTCGATGTTTCAAATGTTACAATATGTTAAATAACACACAAAAGGTTGAGTGGAACAATAGGTAAGATATGTGTAGACACAGCTTTTTAGATACTTTTGCTTTTCTTATTATTTTTGGCTTTAGCTTTGTTTAATCTGATTATATGATGCCACATATTGGTAGGGGTTTCTCTACACTCCATGCATTGGTAGCTGCTGCCGTGTCTTTCTACTTGGTCATGATCTCTGACCTCTTTAATGAAGATGCGCACAATAGCATAATAATTGATAGAAAATCATGGTTATCTGATTCCATGTTTGGGGTAAGCTATGCATTTCAACTTTATTTCTTCCTCCGTTTGAAGGCAATCGATTTGTTGTCCATATTTGCTACATATCTTTCAGAACAAAATGAACATGAAAATGTTAGAAGAAGTGTTTGGTTTCTTTAATATATGTTAACAACAAAATATCACAAGAAGTGTTTGATTATTTACATGTGGCTCGCAACTCCAACCATTATGCAAATGGACTTGGCATTTACCAAAATGCATAAAACTCAAAAAAAACCCCTCCAATCGTTATGCATTTGGACTTTGCATTTTACATAACTATGCATTTGGAGGGAGAAACTTGGCATATATGCCTAAGGAGTCCGGCTATGCAAATAGAGATCACGGGATTCTCGGTTCCACCTCGCGGGCTTTTTTCTTCCCTTCGCGCGGTTTCCCTTCGCGCCGCCACCACTTCGCGCGATAGGAGAAGCATCGCGCGTCCTCCTTTGCCAGCTTCGCGCGCGCGTTTGGACGAAGCAGCGCACAATAGGACGACGCAGCGCGCGATAGGATCGATTGGCCGCGCGGGAAGGAGTGCCGCGAAACAAAATTTCCGGGAAAAAAAAAGATGATGGACTTGGCATTTTGCATAACGGTTGGAGATCACCCCATTTTAGCCTTGCCATTTTCATTTGGGGGTTTGCAATTTGACTAAAATGCATAATGGTTGGAGATGCTCTTACTCCGTGTCCCTTATCATACACATGACAAAAAATTTAAAACAATTGTTGCCTCTGCAGGTTTCGATTGGTTACTTTTTGACAGACTTGACGATGATCCTGTTGTATTTTCCTTCTTTAGGTGGAAAGGAGTATGTAAGTATCACTCTGTCATAGGCTCATAGCACATGCTCTAGCTCTTGACGGAGTTCTCCTATTGTGGCTTCCTCTATATCAGGAGTTAGTTTTTCTAATATTGATGTTTCAGCTCTTGCATCATGGACTTTCTATGTATGCAATTGGTCTTGCTTTGTTGAGTGGCAAAGCACACATGTACATACTCATGGTCCTCTTCACCGAAGTCACGACTCCCTTTGTGAACCTCAGATGGTAATTATCCTTTGTTGCTAATCTGCGTACTAAAAACTGGGGCTACCATTCATTTTTATTTTTTTAAAAAAGAGTCTGTAATGATCTCTACAGGTATTTGGACGTTGCTGGTCAGAAGACTTGTAATCTTTACTTATACAATGGCGTGGCTCTATTTGTTGGATGGCTGGTACAACAGCTGTTCTCATGAGTCATTATTTTTTTAAAACAATTTTCTATACAATCATAATGCATATGGTTAGGTTTTTTTTGTTGGATGGCTGTACAACAGCTGCTGAACTATCCTTTTTTAGTTTTTTTTACCGAAGTATCTTTTTTTAGGTTTTGACCAGATTCAGTGAAAAATGTGCCCATTTTTATAATTTTTTCATTTACATTTTATTTATTTTGTATCTTTACAAATCAAATGGAAAATCTAAAACTTTTGCTGGAGAAGCAGCTTCCTTGATATGCTTCTGAGTTGTTTTGAAGATATGATAGCTGGGGGTAATGATTAGTGATGACTTCACTATAGAAATTGATAAGGGGCATTTTGTTTTTTTCAATGAACAGAAGAAGGGCGGATTTTGGAATAGGGGATTTGGTCTTAGAAAGTTTCATGCTCTATAGTTTGAATTAACCATAAGGATTTGGATGCCGCTTATCCCTTTCCAAATAAACCCTAAACGTTCTCTTTACATGACCCTTTTGCTCTGGTGAATATTTGATTAACATGTCTTTTTTCTGCTACAGATTGCTCGGATAATCTTATTCATCTATATGTTCACCCATATGTATTTTCATTTTGATCAGGTATGGGTATTTAAATTTTTCATCTTGAAAGCACACTGTTCTACAAATTAACCTGGGAATCAATGAAAATCCATTTATTTCTTGTAATGTAACCTTTTAGAATAAGATCTGTTTGGTCAATATTTTTCGGTTAACATTAAAGGCAGTTCCTCAATGTAATGTGAAACCTTAAATTAAGACCTTGTTTAGTTCGTGAAAAGAAATTTTTTGGGTACTGTAGCACATTTATAACTATAGCAATTACTGTCCAATTATGGACTAATTAGGATTAAAAAATTCTTCCTATAAAATACATAAATGTACAATTAGTTATGTTTTAATCTATGTTTTAATGTTACATCCAAACATTCGACGGATGGGATGAAAATTTTTTAGATGAGAACTAAACATGGCCTAAACTAGATTTTCAGAAGTTATGATTGTTCTGTTTGAAGTAAAAAAACTAGCAATCACATAAATGCCTGTACGGCTGCACAAGGGTTCATCAGTAATAGCTTGCCGCGTTAAAAAAAACAATAATAGCTTGCCGCAGAAACTATATTTTGTTGTAGTAGCATGCCTATGGTTGCACACAACTGCTGAAAAAAAATGTTATCTTCAGTGATGCTGCTACGGTGCTTCTGCAGCAGCATGACGTTTTTTTTTGTTGTTAAAATAATATTTAGTGCACTCATGTAAAGAAGTGTGATTATTTTATATTGCCGATGCCATCCTTGTTTCCCAGGCGAGGTCCATCTTCACCTTAGGATTCTACAGCTTGGTGGGAGTGCCATCTGCGGTTGCAGTGATGAACGTGTTTTGGTTCTGGAAGATACTCAAGGGGATGGTGAAAACCCTTTCTAAGAGGAAGCGCAGTGAAAATGGGAAAACAGAGTAGAAGGAAGGATACTTCTAGTAACTTTACACGTATGTGAGAGAGATATCCTGTGTCTAGATCTACGGTTTAATTGGTCTATGTACTTGTGGCGGTACCTGTTCACTAGCATTAATTTCTCACACAAATTGTAATTATTTTGCGCTAGGTGATTAACATGCCTTCAAAGATTCAAAGCTAGCATCCTGCAACTGTATTGTTGCAATTGCAGCATTACCTGGTGCACTGTCAGTGCCCACTTGGGAGCTGATTACACGCACAAGTTTTGAGATACTGGTCGGCAATGTTGGGCTGTTTGCGACATTCACGTGCGTCACGTGGAAATGAACGTAAACAAATGATCCATTAGTTTTGCCTGATAATTATAATTAACAAACAAATCTGACGGTATTAGATAGATGATAGATCTGAGATAAGGTGCACTACACCACAACCACCGTCAGGTTGTCACAACCACATGTAGAGAATGGCAGCGGGCCTTGTTTAGTTACAATTTTTTGAAAAATGAACATCGTAGCACTTTTATTTACATTTAGTGTTAAAGGGTCTCTAGTCCAGTTGGTTAGAGTAACCCAGCGATATTCCTTAGGTCCTGGGTTCGACTTCTCATGGAGTATAGGTGAGGCAGGGGTTTAGAAATTTTCTTGACCTGCGTGAGAAGTGTTTGCGTTGGAATGTAAATGGACGAACGAACAATGTCTTTCATTGATCTTGTAATGTATATTTATACACCCGTACGGACGCTATGGCGGAGTGCTCGCAGGCAGCCGCTCATGGGGCCGACGGTTCGACAGAACGTGGTGAGTGGGAGTGGGAGCGAGTGCGGGAGCAGTTCCCATTCTCTGATGAGATCAGCCGGTCAATAGTTGTAACACTCCCCCTTTGATCGAATCCATCTTGAGATCAATGAATAGTATTAATCCTCCAAAAAGTCATGTTAGGATAAAAATGAGGAGAAATACTTGATAGATATGTTGCTAAAAACTCCTTCAAATCCAATGGGAAAATAAGGAGAAAGTGATACAACATATAATTTATTGCCTCATTGTAAACTCATATGAGAAAAACCTTTGCAAGAACAAAACTCATAGATAGTTTAGAGGACAATGTATGTCTTTTGTATCTCCTTTAAAACCCCGATGGGAAAAATAGAAAATACGACATACACTTATGTTAATATTGCCTCATTAAAAACTTCATATGAGAAAGCTTGTGAGTAAAACTCATACGAAGAAAAGAGTGTAATATGATGGTTTGGATAAGGCAACATCTAGGAGATTTCTCCCCTTGAACCTTGCAAGTCTCGAAGTTGTCGCATGCCAATCCCTTGAACACATTTCTGGAACGGGGGAGGTGATAATGATTTTGTGAACAAATCGGCGAGGTTATCGCATGATTTGGTTTGCAAGATGTCTATTTCTCCCATTTGTTTAAACTCATAGGGATAAAACAACTTAGGAGAAATATGCTTGGTTATGTTGCTTTTGATGTAGCCTGTCTCCATCTGAGTAACACAAGCAGAGTTATCTTCATAGATAACAGTTGGTGAATCAAGACCACCAATACCATATGATTGTTGTATGTGGTTGATCACTCTACGAAACCAACCACATGATTGGTGGCTTCTTCGGCGTGCACACGACGACGGGCCCTCCAGCAGGCTGTGGAGGAGGAGGCGGTGCAGCAAACTTCGGATCGGTGATGATGCGGCGCGCCGGGGCAGATCGACGTGCCGCGATGGTCGAAGGAGATCGGCTTCGGCGTCTCCTCAGTCTGGCCGCGGCGGCGGACAGTGTCGGCGCTCGGGGCGCCGGCTCGACATCCATTGCCATGGGGCCGGCCCAGTTAGAAGGACCGGCAACATCCAGCGCTGGAGGTGTCGGGAGCGCGCGACGCAGGCAGGGACCGTGGCCATGTTTGCTGCAGTAAAGCGGCAACCATGGTGGACACGACCCCGGTCCATGCTCGGGGCACTCGTTTGCCGGAGGTGGCGCAGGGGCCACCACAGCATCGCCGGCGCGACAACGACGTCCACCACGTCCACCCACCCGCATCCAGAGCCCCCGACCCCTTCCCCGGCGTTCACCGGCCCGGCGTTCGCTGAGAAGGTAGCGGAAAGTATCGAGGAGTTCCTCGCGGATGTAGTGGTGGTCGTGCGGGATCCGCATGTCGACGCCGTGGTGGAGAATCATGTAGACAAGATCGACGAAGAGCATCGCCGGAGGTATGTAGCGAAACATCGGCATGGTACCTTCGGATGGGGGTTTCTTCGCGAACTTGAATGACCTTCAACTCCTTGCCGGCCTTCTCGCCGGCGTTCTTCTTCCTGGACTCCCTCTCGAGAGCACAGAGACTCAAGTAGTGTTGATAACGTGTTCGCGTTGGAATGTAAATGAAAATGTAAATGGACGAATGAACAGTGTCTTTCATTGATCTTATAATGTATATTTATACACCCGTACGGACGCCATGGCGGAGTGCTCGCAGGCAACCGCTCATGGCGCCGACGGTTCGACAGAACGTGGTGAGTGGGAGCGGGAGCGAGTGCGGGAGCAGTTTCCATTCTCTGATGAGATCAACCGGTCAATAGTTGTAACAAGAAGATCTTCTTCTTAGTGCAATGTCTGGGGGCTGTCTTACCTCCGCAGGTCGAGTTTTTTCATTTACATTTGAGAAATATTATTTAATCATGGACTAATTAGACTCAAAAAATTTATATCGCAAAATGTGTAATTAATTATTTTTTAATCTATATTTAATGTTATGTATGTGCCGTAAGATTTGATGTGATAAAAAATCTGAAAACATTTGCAAAAATACCCAGAACTAAACCAGGGTCTTGTTTAGTTCCGAAAACTTTTTGGTTTTCGGGACTGTAGCACTTTTGTTTTTATTTAACAAACTTTGTCTAATTTTAGACTAACTAGGCTTAAAAGATTTATCTCGAGATTTACAGATAAACTGTGTAATTAGTTTTTATTTACGTCTATATTTAGTGCTCTATGCATGTGCCGCAAGATTCGACGTAACGAGGAATCTTGAAAAGTTTTTGGTTTTTAGAGTGAACTATTTGACAAACATTATCCAATCACGGAACAACTAGGCTCAAAAGATTCATCTCACAAATTTTAGGTAAACTGCGTAATTAGTTTTTATTTTTATCTTTATTTAATGCTCCATGCATGTGACCAAAGATTCGATGTGACAGAAAATTTTGAAAAATTTTAAGAACGCCTAAACAAGGCGCAGGCTTTAGTTCGAGCTGGAAAATGGGGCAGGCGTGCAGCATTAAAACATTTCGCTTTTAGGGTAGATGGGTAGTGCTGGGCGCGTCGCATCAACTGCTTTGTTCGTCGTGTGCAGCAGGCGCACCCGCCGTGTCCACGACGCGGTGGGCTGAAACCTGAAAGGCGTCGGTCCGGCGTCCGGGTCGGCAAACTCGGCATGCCGAGCCGACCACTATGTGGTCGCTATTTACGTGTCTTGTTTTTTTTTTTGGACAAGTGTTGTTCGTGTCTTATTGAGTTGTGCTCGTTGATTATCGAGTATCGGAACCGTCGGAGGAACAAAATCAGAATAACAAAGAACAGGTTCTTCCCTTTTGGTTCTTTTGGGTTTTAGACTTTTGGTGAACCTTAGTATTGTTAGGGCACTCACAATGCAGACTTTATCATAGAGTCTAAAGTTATTTATTACCTCAAACAATGTGGACTTAGAGTCTAAATAAGACTTAGAGTCTTATTTTTTCTACCTCTTTCTTCAATAAATATGCTGCCACATCAGCAAAATACCATAAATAATATGTAATTAGTTATCTTGAACTCTATAATAGAGTCTTGCATTGTGAGTGCCCTTACTCGCGACTTTGCGAGCTAAAGCTAAGCCTATGAACGGGGGCACCTGGTCGACGAATTGGGGCTTTATTTACTCGAAGACAAATTACGGCTCAGCTTAAATGTCCTTCAAATTTAGATCCTTTTGGTTCTCTATACATAGCTAATAATTATTTCCTCTAGGACCGAACAGGTACATATAATAGACTAAGTAATTACTCCCTCCGTCCACGAAAGAGTCAATTTCTAGAGTTGTCCTAAGTCAAACTTTTTAAACTTTAACCAAATTTCTAGAAAAATGCTAAGATTTATAGTATCAAATTACTATTATTAGATTCATCGTAGAATATATTTTCATATAATGTGCATTTTATATTATAGATGTTGTTACTCTTTTCTATAAAGTTAGTCAAACTTTAAAAAGTTTGACTGGCACGAATTCTAGGAATTGATTCTTTCATGGACGGAGGGAGTATTAGCTAGATCTCTAGATAACAACTATCTCACTAGTTGGATCAAATGAGATAATACTAACTAATTAATAGGTGGATTAACAACCCAACTTTATCAATTAGTTGTGTGTCGAAACACCCTTCTAAATAATAGAAACCCAATCAATAGTAATATAGCTACTGTTTATGCCTATATGCTATTAGCTGGCTAACTATTATCAGCCAATGGATCCAAACATAGCAGATTCTCACAGTAGCCTTTCTATAGATCTACATTCTACAGTTAATTCGTCTACTATGTACTTAGGGGTGTACGTCTTCACTAGCATAATTCCTCACACAATTGTAATTATCTTGTGCTGAGTGTTGCAGCTGCCAACGCATCCCGCAACTAGTTCCTAGTTGCAACGGTACCACGTGCACCATTACTGAATATATTGGCCACTGTCAGTGCTCACTTGGGAGCTGATTACACGCGCAAAATTTGAAACACTAGTGACTGCTGGTTGGCAATGCTGGCGACATTCACGAGCATCTCGTGGGAATGAACGTAAACAAAACGATCAATTGGGTTCGCCGGAGGGCACTCAAAAACTATGTATAGTTTCCATGCCTCTAAGACTTCATATATCTAGAAACTATTTCTTCTAATGCATAGTTTTTTAGAGTAGTTTCTATAGAGAAATAAATTTAATAGGAAATATAATTAAATAGATCAACTGTGCCAAACATCTAGTAGCTGCGATCGAGGAAATCAACGCCATTTGTAGGCGATTCCTGTGGACCGACACAAGGAATGAAGCATTAGAGAGAAGTGCATGGTCGCATGGCCCACCGTCTGCCGGCCGAAGGAATTTGGGGGTCTAGACATCCCGGACCTTCGCCTCTCCTCCATCGCTCTGCAGACAAGATGGATATGGTTGCAGCAAGCCAACGAAAGCCGCGCCTAGGCTGAGCTGCCACTGTCAGTGCCCCGTGATGTCATGAGTTTCTTCGAGGCGTCCACATACACAATCATTGGGGACGGTCGCTCCGCCGTCTTCTGGACGGGACGGTGGATTCATGGCCAAGCAGTCAAGCACATTGCACCATGTTTGTTGAACTTCATAAGCCACAGGGACATTAGGCAGACGACTGTGGCAGATGACCTGCAGGGACGCGTGTGGGTTCGCCAAATCTCCGGAGGCATCTCTGTCCAGGCAACAAACAAATACAGGTGGCTCTGGAGGTTGATTGCACTGAGACCCTAAACAACAACACGGACCGTCTGGTATGGAAATATAACCAAGAGGGAACATACTCCTACAGCTCAGCTTACAAAGTGCTGCACCTACCTTCGCACCCAGCCCTCGAATGCACTCGGATCTGGAGTACTTGGGCGTCGGCTTGCCATCCGAAAGAGGCACTGGACCGCAGATTGGAGGAGCCGCCACGGTCTTGATGCGCGCGATGAATGCTACCTCTGCGGCCAAAACCCGACGACCATCGACCACATCATCACCACCTGCTCCTTCTCCAAACACATCTGGTGGTAGGCTAACGGTGCTGGGGGTCGACGCCGCTCAGGTGAGGGGGAGCTCCATCGCTGACTAATGGGAGCGGTGGAGACAGAGATGACACGAAGAGAAAAGGAAGGGCACCGACACCCTCTTCGCGCTCGTGGCATGGGAGCTGTGGAAAGAAAGGAATGCAAGATTATTCCAGAACGAAGCGGCCACCAGCGCAACAACTACTCATAAAGATCAAGTAAATCGCTGACCTTTGGATAGAGGTGGGTGCGCGCCACCTAGGATATTTAGTCTGTGAGTAATCGCCATGTGTAATCAGGCTAGAGAGTATGCGTCTTTTGTATACTTATTTTATCTCTAGCGTGCCTGTATATGTTGTAAAAAACATCTTCTTCTTAAATACAAAGATACACAATTTTTTTTCGTATTAGAGAAAAAAAATATCCGGTAGCTCGGGGGTCATCCACCTACCATGTGCCATGCCGACGAAACTGCGCCAAGCTAGGAGGAGCCCTAGCTCTCCAGCTACACGACACATGCAAGTGAGTGTCGGGCGGCGAAGCCAGACGGCCACGCACGATGGCATGCGGCGACCTGCGTGGGGCAGCAGGGCTGTAGATGTCGGTGGATGCGGCGAGCCGGGTGGCCACGCACGAGCTCGCAGCCGCAGCGAGCTGAAGAGGACGGTCGTGAGCTCCGTGGGTGGCGGCGCCGGATGACCGCACGGGAGTCCGGCAGATGCGGCGAACTGGGGCAAGCTCTGTGAGCTGCGAGTAGGAGTGTTGCGAGCGGCGGCAGCGGTGCAGGCGATGCCACGGTGACAGCGCACACGCAAAGAGAGAAAGTGAGCACACAGGATCTGGAAGGCTGGTGTAGAAACGATGTTGTCGTTCACAACGCTATACTGGGAAGTTTTTTTCGTCTCAAGGCACACGTAGACGCCGAGTCCTTTTTAGGCTCTGTTCCTTCGTTTTTTTTTTGCCACCTCAGCAAAATACTTACGTGATAGTGTATTTAATATTTATAAAAACTATCATAATTTTTCTGTATTAGGAATGCCCTGACGATAATTAACAAATCTGAATGGCAGCGGGCCAGTGGCCATCCAGTGCAAGGCATCCAGTGGGTTTCTACTTTCTAGCTCTTCGAGCTGGGCATTGCATTGGGTTCGTAGACGGGTAGTGCCGGTCCATCCGCCAGCCCCTCTTGGCCGCGTCGCATCAGGTTGTGGGTTTCTACTTTCTAGTTCAGCTGGGCATTGGGTACGTAGACGAGTAGTGCTGGTCCATCCGCCAGCCCCTCTTGGGTGCGTCGCATCAGGTTGTTTCGTTCGTGGTGCGCAGCAGGCGCCCGCCGCGTCCACGACGTGTCAGACATCGACATCGGGGCGGACGGGGCGGTAGGCTGGACGGCTCGCCCGGCCGACCGCCGTGTGGTCACTTCTTTTCGTGTCCTCGTTCATTATCGGGTATCGTCAATTCGTCATCGTCGGAAGAATAAAATCAGAACAAGAACAATGTTCTTCCATTTTCGTTCTTTTGGGTTTTATATAATCTAGTTAACCTTTTTACTCGCGAGATAACACCTAAGCCTCTGAACCTGGGCACCTACTACGGCAACGCACAAACTATTTTTGTTTATTTATGCACACACACTAGACAATTTACTTTGCTTAATACAGTATATCTCAACCTTTTTTTTTAGAAAGTAACAATTAGTATTGATGAAAATATATGAAATAACTTGTATGTTCACAAAACTTTGCACGTAACTGAATCGAATCTTTTAAGTAAACAATTTTTTTGCGTAGATGAGGGAATAATTTTTTAACGCGTGATGGAACCAGAAAAGAGTTTCTGGGAAACCGACACGTCCCTCCCTCTCGTATGCACAGAAAGGCCGAACCCACCAAGAAAGAAGCCATGGCGGCCGAGAAAGGAAAGGGAGCCCCACCTCTTCCAAAAATAAACCAAACCCCACGCGAACACGGCCAGGCTCCCTGGCTGGCTGGCTGGCTCTTCCTCTGCCTCTTCTCTCGTCTTCGCCGCCCTTGCCCCTTTCAGCTCTCCTCTCCATACTTCCCGCTCCTTCCCTCCTCCCGCTTTGACCACCTCCTCCCCCATATCTCTCCTCCCCCCTCCCCTCCACCCACCCAGACAAGCATCCGAAACAGGAGAGAGAGAGAGGTCGATAGGCACCGACACGACCCATGTCAATGTGGCGCGTCTCCCGCTCCCTCCTCCGCGCCGCCTCGGCCTCCGCCTCGGCGGCCGGGCGCGGCGCCGGCGCCGCGCCCCGCCGCTGGGTCCCGCCGCCGTGCGCGCTGCAGCGCTGCGGGTACGCGTCGCTGCCGGACGCGGCGAGGAGGGACGCGGGGGAGGAGGAGGTGACGGCGGCGGAGGCGAGGAGGCTGATGCGGCTGGCCAACGTGGAGGCGCTCAAGCGGCGGCTCGGGGACGGTGAGGTGATCCCCTACGCCGACCTGCTGCGCGCGTGCCAGGACTCCGGCGCGGCCCGGACGCGCGCCGAGGCCGCCGCGCTCGCCGGCGCGCTCGACGAGGCCGGCGTCGTCCTGCTCTTCCGCGACAGGGTCTACCTCCAGCCCGACAAGGTCAGCTCGCATTGCCGCCCTCTCCTACTCCCCCACACACCTTATCCCTCCCTGATCCTCTGGAGAATCGCCGCGTTCGAGGCTCGGTTTCTCCGGGCGTCGGGGGCTTTCGGATTTTAAGCTGGTTCCCTCGCCGCCGGCGACTCTGTTCGTTAGTGCGTCGATTGTTCTATCGTACGGTGAGGTATGACCGGGTCCATGCTGGCGGTGCCGGAAATCTTAGGGAACGCATTTTCGATGTAATCAAGGAAGGAATGGGACATGGTAGTTTTTAGGCAATTTGAGGCATTAGTAAATTTTGTTCGAAAAAAAAACGTCGCTAAGCACCGTCCACACGCACACGGCTCAAGTACAGATCCGTCCAACCATTACTCCATTAGGTTCCAGATTGTGAGTTGTGACCCGCGGGCGGCGGCCTGCGGGGTTTGCCCAGCTTCCCGCAAGTGCAAGCGATGGTCCATGGTTACATCGCCTACGAAATATAGATCCAGTCGTTAGAGTTGCACTTGCCGTTCGACGGCAAGCTAATGGTTTTGGTGAAAACCAACATTCATTGTGCAGTTTGTGCGACCTTCTCTGATCGGGACTAGCCTTTGAAATCATGCTGAGTGTAGCAGTACTGTTTAGACTAGTAGCAATCCACTTGCCGATGGCACTTTCCGGAGGGAAAGGCGATCGGTATGCATGTAGACGCGGCGTCCCCTAGGTCGCGACTGGTGGCGCACGGCGTGCTACTCTCTGCTGCCCACGCGGTCACGCCGGCAGCACCAGTGGAAAAGTCATCCGGTTTTCTTCCATGAGAGGAACCATCCGCTTGTAAAGCATCTGATTGGTGCCTCTGCTTTTTTCTTTTTGCTCTGTCCTCTCGTACACGATGGGTCTTCTTTTTTCTACTTCGCTCTGTCCTCTCGTACACGATGGGTCATTGGCTCATTGCACTGGAGAGGCCATTGTCCCTTTGCATTGCCTCTATCCTGTTTCCATTATGTCGTGTGGCTTGTGGCACAGGATGCATTGTCCATTATCTAGACTGCTTGTTTTGTGTATTGCACAGATGGGGCGAGCTACCAATCTACCGGGCAAAGTCTGTCCTTCGATAGCGCGGTAGCAAAAGTTAAATAGTGGGTGTCTAGTGAGAACTTGACAGCTAACTTCAAAGTTGGTTGCTTTTCAGTTTTCACAATGCTTGCCCTATGCCTTTTTTTTTGTTTAAATAGTATTATAATAGTTATGCGTTACTCTCACTTTATTCAGTAACGTGATGTGCATTTGGAGCCTTGTTGCAAGATGAGCTATGGGACATATCAGCAAATTTTGTAACTACCATTCCTCATTCAAGTTGATGGTGTTGGATGTAAATTAGCTATTGTCTATTGAACTCACAGATGATCCTCTTCTATACTCTTATAAATCGTGTTTACTTTCCATTGCATTCCACCATTTTTGCATTGAAATGTATGTACACTCTTGCATAATTGTTGCACATTATTTTTCTTATGATCAAATTCTTCCATTATGCAAGTCTTCCATTTTAGAATAAGCCGCATAGAGTATTGTCAATCCATGTCTTTTTGACATGTGAACATTTCAGTGATACATGGTGTAGAAAACTGAAATACAGATTAGGAGGGTGGTGTGTCAATCCATGTCTTTTTGGTATGTGAAATACAGATTTTAGAATAGGCCAAGTTGCACTTATACTGAAATTTTCCCTTCTAAATTTCTCAACTGACTCAAATCAATATAGGTTCAGATTTAGTGTCGTGTGGGGGTCTTCACATACATTAGTTTATACTTACCTTTGGTTGATGCAAATACCTCTTGTTTTATACAGATTGTGGATCTCGTAAGGAAAGCTATGCCCCTGGCACTGACACCTGAGAATGATCCGGGGAAGGAAGAGCTCAAGCAGCTCCAGGTGCAGTTGGAAGACATCAACAAGCTTGCACACAAGCAGGTCCGGCGCATCCTCTGGTCTGGTCTGGGTTTCTTGATCACCCAGGTGGGCCTCTTCTTCAGGCTCACGTTCTGGGAGTTCTCGTGGGACGTCATGGAGCCCATCACGTTCTTCACGACTACGACAGGCCTGGTTGTGGGATACGCATACTTCCTCATCACATCAAGGGACCCAACCTACCGAGACTTCATGGAGAGGATGTTTGAGTCTCGGCAGAGGAAGCTGATCCAGAGGCAGAACTTCAACCTGGACAAGTACCTTGAGCTCCAGAGGCGCTGCAAGGATCCCCTGGAGAAGGCGTGCGGCACAACCAACCCTGACGTGGCTCATCTCCATGAGCTATCCGTTCACAAATGACAAACAATTCACCATTGCTTCGTTACTCATTCCACTCTGGGAGAAATGATCCCTACTAGCAAAGTAAGCGGTGTTTCTTGCACTTGTGAGATACCTTTTCCACGGTCTTCTCCTATGCAAATGTGTAGGTCAGTACAATCCTTTTTGTAGCGATGCTGAAGCACAAGCACCTGATAGTTGAAAAGGCAAGCTCATCTGCATGGCTGGAAGCTTACTCACTACCCAGAACTGCATTAATATTCTGCAGTCTCTACTAATATACTGTTTCATTGTGACTTAGCTTTATATATATATCCTATATGAAAACTCATTTGTTGGTAACTAATGTGGTCCTAATTAGAGACTTATATTTGATCACGAGCCTTTAGAAATGTACTTGGAAACGAATCTGAGGATTGATAAGATTGGTAATCTGCTGTGAAGGGTAACCGTACGGGCGTCATTCTCTAGTCCTCAAAATGTATAATGTCCTTTTCAGATCATTCCACAATCCGCACTCGCATTCGTTGTTCTTACTGTTCATGCTCTAACCTTTAAAAAATCTCTCTTAAGGCCTCCTTGGCTGTTTGAAACTTAGAAATTTTACAGGCATGTATATTAAATTTACATGAATTAGTTTAATTCCAGAAAAAAAAATGGTGTTCCAAATGGAGATGGAAGACTTGCATAATCCACTGTATGGCATCTCAGTCTTGCATAATCTACTTTTCTCTTGTCTTATCAGCCGTATTTTTTCCACCAGCCAATAGTATTTTTCTCTAATAATAAATTAGCCAACAGTAATTTCAGCTATGACTTTTCAAACCAACTAGCTAGTCTCAATGTAGGTTTTATCAGGATGTCATGCACATTTATTAGAGCGTCATGTCAGCAAAACTGCACTTTTTGCATGAAACGAAGAGGAGAGAGAAAGAAGTAGTTTCACCACGGTGAAACTCCGTGGGCGTTGTTTCCCACGCGTTGAAACGGGATGAAATCCCCACTAAGGACTAAATCGTTTCATCATCTTGCATGTGATCCAATCATTTTGCAGTAATTAAATGCTTTGTCCAGCCTAGGAAACATCAAGTGAAGAGGTTGTTTCATTGATCGTTTCATTGATGCTCTGTCAGTAAATTTGTTTTGAAAATAGTATATTAAAACAGACCACTGGGACTGGCCTTAGGTCGTGTGGTGTACATCAGCTGTTAGCTGGACAGGGGACTTTTAAGGTTACCCTTGTCGGCGCGGTATGCCGGTATCCTGCTCCTGCACCAGCACGTCGGCCGACGACCGATTGTGCTTGTGCCCCTAGTCAAAGATACTGATGCCGACCATCGCTTTCTCTCCAATTCGGTGTTCCGTTTCAACTTGTCAGTGACATCTGCATGGCTTTCTTGGAACTCAGTTTACTTTCATCCAAAAATCCAAAATTTTTCAAGATTTTTCGTTACATCGAATCTTTAGACGTATACATGAAGTATTTAAATATAGACAAAAATAAAAACTAATTACATAGTTTAGTCGAAATTTACGAGACGAATCTTTTGAGCTTACTTAGTCTATAATTGAACAATAATTATCATAAATAAACAAAATTGTTACAGTGTCACGAAATTTTTTTCGTTGGGGAAGTAAACACGGCCTAGCGTCTTTGCTTTGGCAAACCCACGGTGTAAAGTTGGCCTTGTTTAGTTTTAGGATTTTTCGTCACATCAAATCTTGTGGTACATGTATGAAACATTAAATATAGATGAAAATAAAAACTAATTACACAGTTTACCTGTAAATCGCGAGATGAATTTTTTGAATCTAGTTAATCTATAATTGGATAATATTTATCAAATAAAAACGAAAATACTACAACACCCAAAACTAAAAAAAATCGGAACTAAATAAGACCCCTGGGAATAAGCAGGAATACACACCATGCTAATTTTCTCTTGCACTATCTCATCCATGCATGTATACTCTACTCCTAAACTTGCATTCAGCATTGCTGACAAACCTTACTTTATGTTGACGACTAGAGTACTAGACTATGTCTATACATCCATGCATGTATGTTATACTAAGAAAATGTTATTGCTGCTCCCTCCGTCTATTTAAGTACCTTAAAAACATTTTTTTATTTCTCTATGCACAAATTGAAACTTTGTGAGGTGATAGAGGACATGGTATTTTGTGTTAGAAAAATGCATTATCACTTTTTCATCATTATGTTTTGTACAATGTTGTATCTCTAGTATTAATTTATTTTCAAATTTCCTAAGCTATCAAAATAGTGGAAAAAAATGAAGATATATTTTTTCTAAGTAGCTTATGATGTTCTCGATCACATCACAAAATTTGATAGTACAACAATAACAAATCATGTTAAGGGGATAAACTAGACCAACCGAAATAGTTGGAGTGAGTAAGTTAAACCAAATGTTAGTTTAGGGAGCTATCTGGACAAATGCCAAACCTAAGGGGAGTACTCCAGAGTTTTTTTTATTATACTAATATATCTACTCCTTTCATTCACAAAAGGATATAATTATGAAATTTATGCCAGTCAAACTATTTGAACTTTGACCAAGCTTGTAACAAATAGTATTAACATCTTCGTCTCCGATAGAGTTTACTACAAAATTGTATTTCATAATTTACCTAATGGTACTTATTTTGTATGATAAATATTTTTTACTTTTTTTTTAAATTCAATCAAAGTTTAAATTGTTTGATTTCTCGTAAAAAGAATTGCATTCTTTTATGGATAGAAGCAGTTCATAGGGAGAACGTGTCGACTCACCTTAGAACTGGGTAAATGGGGTCGCAGCCCTAGACACATACAAGAATCTTGACTTGTGGATAAAGTATACAATCTATACATATATGTGTTATACTGTGTAATTTGAAAAAAAACCTCTATATAGATTGTTAAACTATTATAGTAGACAAGTTCACGGTTAAGAGTGGTTTAGCCCTGACGTGATTAATAAAATTGAATGGCTAATAATCTGATACTTATATTATGACTAGCAAATATGCCCGTGCGTTGCAACGGGAGAAAAACATCAAATGGTCATAAAAAGTTGTGACATAATGTTAGATATCTATTTATATTTATATTTTTTATAAAATTTAAAGTCCATAATTTATTTTATTGATAACCATGACATCTATGGTATGAGATAGTTAATATTTACAATATTATGTAGCTTGGAGACATATTTATTTAATAATAAAAATAGTATTATATTGAAACATGAGAAGTTTGTTGCTAGTTTATTTTTTTATTTAGATTAGGATTCCTATAAAATATGATATATTAGTTAAATGTATATAGATTATAAACACATGGGCTTATGAAGTGTCATATGATATAACAACACATCGTGCAAAGGTACTGGAAGCATCTTTTTTATATTTTTACATACTTAAATTGATGCTCAACTATTTAGCAAGCATAAATTTAGGTAAATTAGTAAATCAGTGAGATATGCAGGAATGGTGCTAAAACTTTTACCACAAATCAAGCATCACATTAAATATGCTACCATAATTTTTTTATAATAATTAAAGCAAGATAACTACAATTTCAATTTTACACTAAAAAGCATAGGCAAGCATCTCCAGCAAAAAATATACTAAAATTTGTGATATTTTTTCTTTACTACATAGATCTATATATGCAGAGCTGAACAAATTTTGTTTTGTAATTTTTAGATTTTTCTATGAATTTCTACGCATTTATTAATTTTTAGCCGATATAAAGAATAAAAGAAAAGTAAATTAATAGGACAAACACTTTGCACCTATTTTTTGTTTACTATATGGATTTACATATGTGGAGCTGAACAAAATTTGTTTTGTAATTTTTAGATTTTCTATGAATTATTATATATTTATTAATTTTCAGCCAAATTAAAGAATAAAAGAAAAGAAAATTAATAGAATATAGGAGATTTTGTATTGGGAACTCTTAAAAAAATTATTTTATTTTTGCTTTTCTAGAGGCGGACGCCCGAGGCCAGCGATTCCGAGAGCTAAGAGAAAACATAAAACGTGATTTTACATTGGGAACCCTAGAAAATATTCTATTTTCTTTTTCTCTCCTACAGACGTTAAACGGATTTCCAGGCTAGATGGGGCACAAGAAAATTTTGGCAGACTGAAATTTTCACAATTTATTAGTAGGTATAGATTATGTTTGTATATATATTCAATGCTAATGTTGTTTGGATTTACTTAAACTTTACTAATCATATTTTTAATAGAAATTGAAAACTAAATTGCTTGCCACACAGTAAACCATGAGCTTATCCTTTTAAACGTATACATATCATTATTTTACTACACTTGCTGAGTATGACATGTGGTCAGTCTTGCTATGTCCATCATCCCTCGAGTCATTATTATCAGTAAAAGCTGATGATATGGAGTATGCAAAAAAGCTGTAGGAGTTCTAGACATATGTGTTCCCCTAGTGGTGACGAGATTCATGCTCAAAGGTGGGCTAGTGAGATCCGCGCTGGCAGTATATATGTGTGGGGTCAACCCACCTACTTTGGTGGATCCATATGATGGGCTCCTCACGAATGCAGCGGTGAGAGCTCCTCGGCGGCTTCATCCGTCTTATCTGTTTGAGTTTATCAGCTGAATCTACCAATCATTCAGCAGTGTTTTTCTCTCACAACAAATCACTCAACAGTACTTTCTGTCATGATCAGCTAAACAAATAAGTCGATTAAGAATGGCACACGGTCGGACTGCTCGTGGTGCAGCGCGGCGTGCCCCTCGGTGGCTTCACCAAGGGGCGGCATACACCTAGCCTGATCATGGATGCGCTGACGAGCGAGCATGGCCACAGGTCTCCCATGCCGGGCTCGGTGGTCTTTTTTTCATTTTTTATTTGATTTGTTAGTCGCAATTAACAGCGATGAGTGCACGAAGGCGGTTTGGTGTCCACCTCGGATAATCATTTTGGCTGACACTAGAGTTATAACTAAACATGCCTTAAGTTTTTATAGAGAAATCCTAGAGGTGGTGGATGGTCTATGATAACTTCAAGGACAGTCAGTGAGGTCTAGCTAGCTCTAACAAGGTTCACTAATTTGCACTGTGCATGAACTTGTGATCTCCAGAGCACACGAATTTAAAACAAACGTATTGTTCCGGTTTAACTTTGGTGCATCATGTATTCGTGTATCTTCTGGCAGTATAAAAGAACTGCAGCACGAACAATAGTTAGCGTGTAGGGTTAAGGATGAAAATAGAACGGAAATATTCCAAATCGAACCACCTCGTTTTCTATATTTGATTCGATCAAATTCGTATTTTTTTGTCCGATTTTACCGTTTTCATTTTCGTATTTTAGATGTTTCGTATTTCAAATGTAAAAGTATAAAACGGTTTAGATATTTTTGACCGATTTCTATTTTCTACTTTTAATTTGAAATATTTTGAATTCAAAATTTGGTTTAAACCAAATTTAGCCAACTGCACAGTCATACAACCCAATTACAAACTATTCACCATGTAGCTGCGTTCTTTCTACTTCTACTGGTGACCAGCTTCGTTGCTACTAGCTATTAACTGCTTGTTCTAGACTTGTTTTATGTGTGGGCTAGTGTATTAAATACCTAAGACCAAGGATCATGCACTTTTTAATCATTATATGCACTTGAACTTGATCGTGCATATACTTAGTCATGCACATGGTACTACAGGTCGATATTCCGTATTGAGTTTTCGTATATCGACCGTGTTCGATATAAATCTGCTCGAATTGGTTCGTTTTTGGAATTCTCGATATTTCGTAAGTTCACGTTCGTTTTCGTGTCTGTCTTTATTGTTTTTGTTTTCGTATTTCAAATGTAAAAGTAGAAAATAATTTAGAAGTTTTTCGATCGTTTCCGGCCGTTTTACGGGTGTCATAGTTATCCGGTTCAAACTATTATAAGATGCTTTGGTGTGTTGCTGGTGAGGCACACTTTTACCTACCAGCTGCTTTAGGTAGGATTTAGGACTCAGGATGTTAGTATGTGAGGGTTCGTTTATACTTATATGTACTGTAAACTGAATTGCATGCTCACGGATGCTCTTTTTTCTTATCAGCTGGAACTGGAAGGCATGGTATAAAGTGATTACACAATCTATTGATCCATATACCAAGTTACACAAAGTTCAGTACGAAAAATTAAGCGAAAGATAATAAACATCAAAGTTGAATCAGGAGACATATGCATGTACATATACATAATATAAAGAACAGTTTTGGCTGAGGGACTTATTAGATAGACAGGCTTATATATCATCATATCAATCATCATATACTTAAACTCCTACAATGATTCGAGACGAGACGGCGTCTGATCTCGAGGTGTTACTTATGCATGCATTGCATGCATGCAGCTGGCCATCATCGCCTCTTTCCATGGTCGCCCCTGGTAGTGAGTGAGTGAGTGACTGGTGCCCACACTGATCAAGTCTTGAGCCCCTTTTTGGTTGGTGTTATTATTCCTCGCGGTAGGAAGCGAAAACGAAGCGGACGACGACGACGGGACGAGAGAATAAACGAGCTTGGGGTGGGGGACAAATTACTCCTTTTTAATTTGTGTACAGCACCGTGCGCGGCCATCGTGGTGAAGGGGAACCGGCGGCCGGCCGATGCTCTAGACGGAGAGGTAGGACGGCGGCAGTGGCAGGCCGACGACCTTGCCGCAGCGGAGGCTGGTCTCTGGCATGTTGTACTCGTCCCTGAGCGACCGCTCCGGCGAGGTGACGCTGATGTACAGCTGCTCGCCGAGGTAATTCCTCTCCCAGATGTTGGACCGGATACTCCACATGCCCGCGTTGTCGAACGTCATCATCACCGCCGTCCACGACCTCGGGTACACCTGGACCGTGTGCCGGCTCACCGTGTCCAGGAGGTTGTACGTACTCCGGCACGCTGGCGTCCATTTGCCCGGGCCCATGCTGCATGCACACCGGATCAACCATGCATGCAATCGAAGACGACGGGGACGTACAGGGGAACCGTTAATTAAATTAAATTAAAAGGCGTATGTACGTACCCGACGGCGAAGAATGCGTAGCCGTCGATGTGGAAGGTGTCGATGCTCTTCTCGGGGTTCTCGAACACCACCTCGATGAAGGTGCGGAACTCGGCGCGGAGGACGTTGGGAGCCATCTTGGTGGGCGCGGATTTGGCTGGCGGCACGTCGCCGATGAGGTCGTACTGGAACACCCCGTCGGTGGCGTTGAAGTACTCGGCGAGCTTCACGGGGGTCTCCGGGTCCACGTGCGACACGCCGTTGATGCCGAACCGCTCCTTGCCGTCCACCTTGCCCCGCCCGATGCCGAGCCTGATGGTGCGTGTGATGTTGATCTGCCCGTAGTGGTACGACCCCTGCGGGTTGGGCCGCGCCGCGCTCGCCGTCAGGTTCCAGCGGAAGGACCTGGCCTGGTTGATGGACCACGCCCACCCGCTGGGGCTCTCCGGCAGCTTGGCGGGCGGCGGCGCGCTGGCGCCCTTGTAGCGGATCACGGCCGTCGTGGTGCTCACCTCCTTGATGAACCGGGTGGACGCCACCAGCAGGTAGTCGCCGGGCTTCTGGTCGGCGGTGACAAGGACCGACAGGCACTGACCGACGTGGATGTCCAGCGAGTCGTAGTCGTTCTGCATGGTGTGGGAGCCCTCCATCTCCACCAGCTTCATGATGTGGTTCTGGATGCCGATGTTGATGGACGCCTTCATGCCCACGTTGCAGATGCGGAACCGGTACGTCTTGCCGGCCTCCACGTTGTACATGGGCGGGTTCGCCGCGTCCTTCTCGTTCTTGCCGTTGATGACGAGACCCGAGGGGCGGCCGATCCCCTTGCCGGCGTCCAGGTTCTTGGCCAGGACGGCGTGGTCCTTGGTGTACCAGTCGCCGACCAGGACCGGGAAGTCGTCGGCCGGCCTGTCGAAGGGGACCGGGATCAGGTCACGGCTGTGGACGCTGATGAGCCCGTAGGCGCCCGCCGCCCGCTGCATGCCGGTGCTGGGGTAGTAGACGAAGCTGCCGATCTGGTCCTTGGGCTGCCAGTGGTACGTGAAGTTGGTGTTGGGCTGGATCGGGCACATGGTGCCCGGCATGCCGTCCTGCCACGAGTTCTTCCTCTGCTGGATCCCGTGCCTGCACACGCATGCCGCATGTGTAGGCAGCATGCACCAGCAATCAATCAATCAAAGTAGTCCGGCCGGCCTCCATCGGTGCGATGGCATCTGCATACATGGGCATCGATCGATCTGATCTTACCAGGTGAAGAGGAGCGGCTGGTCCAGCATGTTGAAGACATTGATGACGATGTTGTTGTTGGATGTGCAGTTGATGGTAGGGCCGGGCAACATGTCGTTGATGAGGATCACCTTCTGCGGCGTCCCCATGATGGTCTTCGTCCCGTACGTCACCTTCCACTCGAAGAAGTGGTAGGGGTCCTCCGCGCGCGCCACCGCGGCGACGAGCGCCAGCACGAGCAGCGCGGCGGAGGCGCCTCGCATTGCCATCCTCCCAGCCGACCACACCATCCCTCGCGGGGGCCCTCGAGATCGATCGCCTATGCGCGCGCCTGGCCTGCTGTGTGTCGGTGTGAGATCGAGCCGCCGCGCGCAGCAGAGATGCTGTCGTCGATCCGGCCGGTGGCGGGCACAGCGAGTGGGGACAGGCAGCCGGGAGGCCACGCCTTTTATGGGTCCGTCGCCCGTTGCAAGGAGCGGTGCCCGCGCTGTCCGTGGCGCGGTGGTTTGCCCACAAACGGCAAATGCCCCTCCCGTCTTGCCCGCGCGTCCGTTCGCCCTGCCACCCCGCCGATCTGGCTGCCTCCGCCCCTTCTTCTATCTATCCTATTCTTGACCCCTTCTTGCATGACATGAATGATGCACACCATGCGTCGGTCGGTCGATGCGGTGTGGTCGTGTTGGACTGCTGCCTGCTGGTCGTCGATCGTCATGCGCTCGCTCGCTCACTCGCTCATGTGTTTGGGCACGTGGCGTCTGAAAGTCCGGGTCTGCCCGAGGCCGTGGAGTGAAACGACACGTTCACGGGCCGCCGGCTCGGCCTGCTCGCTTTGCGTCCAGCATTGAGAATTGAGGAAGGAACGGGATAGCAACAGAACACGACTACGCAACGGAGGCAGCCCGGCCCATTTAACAACCCGCACCGCCGCTCGCGGAGGGGGAGAGGCAGGGGTGGGGAGGGAAGGATGCCAGAGCCTGGAGACGGAAGAGAGGGGGAGTGGGCCGACTGGGGAGGCGACGGCGGCTACACCGTCGGCGAGGGCCGTCGGGATAGGAGGAGAGGCGAACCAGCAGAAGCGCGAGCAAGCACGCGGACACCGGCTGACGGCTCCTCTGCACCACCGCCGCCCACGTCCTCGAGAACCACACTGGAGGTCTGCCTGCAACCTGCATTTCCTCTCTCTCTCCGTCTCGCGCTCATTAACCACCGCCCTAACTCGCCAGAGGTTTTGAATTCGAGCGCCCCCGCCCCCACCCCCACCAGTAAATGCTAGGGGACTCTGAGGCTTCGATCGATGCGTTTGCCGATGTTTTACTTACTAAATAATAATTCTGCTAGAGATGATTTCACGTCCATATTGGGTATGGTAATCAAATTATGGTTGCGGAAAATTCTGTGTAATAGCATAGCAGCTCGCAATCCTTGGGAAAATTTTGCACAGTACATGTATCAAGTAAAGCTAGAGAGTGATACAATACAACCGAATGATCAGGGAAAAGAAAACGCAGCAAACTGAGCAGTCCCTCTACTGTTCGCTGTGTTTAAGCTCAGAGTGTGCCGCTGCTGTTTAGCGGGCCATGACCACCTCTCCACTGTATAGGTGCGAGGTGGAGGCGGTCCCCGCGTGCTCAAACTCCAGGGTGGATGAACTGCCCGAGCTCAGCCCCTCGCTGTGCAGCATCGCCTCAAGCTCCTTCACCACAGAGTTCATGGTGGGCCTCCGCGAGGCTGATTCGTCCACGCACTCCATGGCCAGCTGCACGAACCTTCTGAACCTTGCAGTATGTGCGGCATCGTGGATGGCTGGGTCCACGATGCCTTGCAGGCCATAGTAGTCGTGGTCATTGGGGTTTATAGCCATCCTGAATTCCCGGACGATATACCTTCCCTTTGATATAGGCAACCTGCCACTCAGTATCTCTAGCATGACGACACCAAAGCTGTACACGTCACTCTTATCTGAGAGCTGTTGTGTCATGTAGTACTCTGGGTCCAAATAGCCCTATGACATGAAATTGACCGTCAATGCCAAGAGTAACCAATGGGCTTAATATAATAATTGATGAAGTACTGTGACCAAAGAACCTACCAACGTTCCTTTGACTTGAGTGGAAATGTGGCCTTTTTCGGTGTCTGCAACTAACTTTGACAGACCAAAATCAGCCACTTTTGGTTTAAAGTTTTCATCCAAAAGGATATTTGTGGACTTGACATCTCTGTGGATAATAGGTGGATCCGCGAGCTCATGAAGATATGCTAATCCTCTTGCCGATCCTAGAGCAATTCTGAGCCTCTTCTTCCAATCCAGGTAAATTCCTCTAGCTACATAACAAATATATTTCTTATAAAATGGGAAAGGAACAGGGAAGAATGTAACACTTTAGGATTTGCTACTAGGTTTTATGTACATACCTTGTAAGTTCTGTCTTAATGTCCCATTGGAGACATATTCGTATACCAGCATCTGCTCCCCTTGTTCATAGCAAAATCCTAGCAGACTTACCAGGTTCTTGTGGTGGACTCTGGATAGCAACTCAATCTCATTTTTGAACTCCACTGCACCTTGCTTTGATCCATACTCTGCTCGTTTTATGGCCACATTTGTTCCATCTACCAGTATTGCCTTGTAAACCTTTCACATGTGAAGATGAATCATTTATTAGCTGTCTATGTAAAACTCCTTAAAAGGAACTCCAATAATGCAGAGGCTGGGATAATGTTTTATTCCATCATCTATTTTGTATGCATAGCTGTTTACCTTTCCATAACCTCCTGATCCTATTTCATTGTTCTCTGCAAAATTGTTGGTGCAAGTCTTCAGTTCATCAAAAGAAAAGAACCTTGCTCCTTTCAGCTGTGGAGCACCTCCACTGTCCTTTTTTGCAATTCCCCATGAAGCTAAAATTTGAATATGGATGAGGTAAATAATCAGTGAAGTTTTAGCAAACTACAGTTATTTTGACCTTTTCTATGCGTTATTACTGCTTACATGCATCTGAACACTATATTTTTGTAGTTAGACACATTTTCTGCTACAATTTTGTAAGCTTTGAAAGACTGGGTATTTAAATAGGATTCGAAAATTGGATGTTGGTTTGGCATGCTGACCTAGTTAGTATACATAGCTGTGTCAATTCTGTTGTATATGTTGATCATATCTCTAAATTACAGCCTATCAGGCTACCATTTAGTTAACTAACTTGAATCCTGCTTAATTACACTTCTAGGTAATCTCATAACATGATAATATGGATATTCTTATATGAAGTAAAATTGTATTTTTTGTACAATCTAGCACCAATAAGCTGTATTTGTTATACATCTGGAAGTCTGTAACAGCTCTAGCAAACCATTGGCACTCTATACTGTTACAATCCATTCTCATCAAATAAATGGCATACATGTTTCCCATTTTTGCTTTATCAATGAGAGGTCATGTAGACTTTTTTATCTGGTTTTATTAGTTTTATATCGGGGTGTCTTTCTCACTGGTTTTATATATATGTGTATAGATTTACTACAAAATAAAGAACTTTATTAATTGGCGCAACCATGGAAAACACATTCTGATAATTTAATGTTTTTCTTCTTAAAGAAATGTTTGGTAGCTTTGAGAGCTATACAGTTGTCAGCCATATTATTTGGAATCTCACCGAAAGGATTTGTTTGTCCTGATAATTCCCTAGTTCTTCTCTTTTGTAATAAACAAAATATTGCCCCAGAAGTTACAGCAATCAGAATAAGACCACATGCTACTGCAATTCCAGCGACAGCACCTGTGCTTACTTGCGATTTTCCACCATCAGCTGGTCCTGAGACAAGATAGCCTAATGTATTTCATGCATGATTACTTGCATACAGACATAATTTTACATGATTAGATTTGATTATTTTAATACCTGCAAAGTGGACATATGGATCTGCAACAAAGTAATAAGGTCCAAAACCTTGTGGTGGCTTGTAAGTTTGATTGCTAAGATCAAAGCCTATCCTCGTTACTTCTGACAAGTTAAAGGATGTTCCAGTCGATGGAAATAGTCTGACTTGAACTTGGAGGTTATCATCACTGGTGAAGTGGATATCAGAAAGGAAAACTGAACCATGTTGCAGTCCCAGCTCTGTTGAGAGGCTAGCTTCCAATAGCTGAAAGTGCTCATTGTCTCTCAAGTCTGCAAACAATGGTGACCTGAAAAAAATTTTACCCATGTAGGGATAGGCGCAGCCGCAATTCGCAGGGTCTAGACTTTGATCACTGGAACAAGAAACTGAACCACAATGGGTTACACTAGTAGTGTATGATGTTATGCTATCTTGCTTGATACTGCAAAAGGGGCTACTGGAGAAGTCAGGATCCAAGCACACAGGATTTCCCACAAGTCTGCCGATAGAGGAAGAGACAATTCTAGTGAGTAAATGGGGACTAGAAGCAGCATGTCGTCTTTGGTTTTGAAGCATGCAAGTACTCACACTAGTGTTCTGTTGTAGCTTTGTGTTATCTGGGCTGCAACTATACGGTTGTTTAGCAGATTGACTTGCTGCAGTTGTTGAGTGATGCTGCCAGTCATGTCAAGTGTCCCGTTGAAGGCATTATTGCTTAGAATACTGTCTGATCAGTGACAAAAATAAGCAAACATGTGAAACTTTGCTAGTTATTAAAATTTATCTTGCTGTATGTTTCCAGAAAATTACACTTGCTGCAGTCTGGGCAAGGTAAAGATCCTGTTGGGAATCTGACCATACAGTCCTCCAGAAGCTATTGCTCTGCATGTTAGGATTTTACAAGGTGACATTGTTTCACTAAATGAGAAAATATAGTGCAGTGAGACTTGTAGTGCATGTCTTAAACAACTCACACTGAAGCAAGTGTTTCCACTGTCAGCATCCAGGTTGGTATGGCAGACGGATCAAATGAATTGTTGCTTAAATCGCTGGGTGTGAAAAGAAAATTCATTAGTACTTGGCACCATGTTTATATCTGATGACAGTGCAGAATAGAAGACAAGGGCGATATCTTACACCACATTAAGTTTTGTCAGGGTACTGAGATCTGGCATTGTTCCAAGCAGCTGGTTGTCTGCAAAATTCCTGCAGAAGATAGTTATTCAAATGAAATACACTGGAAACTCTTAACTTATGCTTATGTGTTGTCGTTTGACCGGGAGGTAAAAATTGATACAGCACTTACAGTACATTTAGGTCAACTAGGTTGCTGATATTGGTTGGAACTGCTCCTGTGAATTTATTATTGTCTAATCGGCTGATGAAGATGCAAAGAAGTCAACATTAATGCTGAGAATATGTTTGGAATAAAGAAAAATGGCTATATACTCACAGAATCTGGAGGGTGGTGATGCTACCAAGTTCAGCAGGGATAGAACCAGTCAATTGGTTGTTGTCAAATAATCTTATGAAGATAAACAAAGTGGTCAGTACAATACTTTAATGTGTAAGCATTACTGGCATTAGAAATTAGTGCTGCCTTACATATGTTCGAGTGTCATGCTAGGGCTGAAGAGGCCGTCGAGATTACCAGTTAATTGGTTTCTACTGAAATGGCTGTTAATTGATCGGAACAGAGTATCAGCATGGCAGGAGCACGAGTAAAAGCATGCATACTGATCATCCGTTCTTGATTAATGAGAGATAAGAAATGTTAGAGGATCTTACAAATGTTTGGTGTTTGTAAGTAGGTCAAGTCCTGGAGAAATCGGAACAGGACCAGAAAGTTGATTTTCTGACAAGTCTAGCCAGAAGAGGTTTTTGAGTAGGCCAATTGAAGCGGGAATTCTGCCTGAAAATTTGTTTGAATTCATTGCCCTGCAGAGTATATTTCATCGCTAGTCCATTTCATCAGTATAGGCAAAGCAGCAGCAGTGAGGTAACAAGAACACTGAGTTGGGATTAAGATATTCTCAGTGTAATAATTCTTACAAGAATGAGAGCTGCACCAAGTTTCCTAATTCTTCGGGAATGCCTCCTGTGAAGCTGCAGCCAGCCAAGATTCTGAAGATCACAACGCATTAGGTAAGCTTCATTGATGCATTATGATATATAAGAATTTGCACTTAGGGCCAGGACATACAGTGTTGTGAGCTGCCTGAGGTTGCCAATTGAAGTGGGTAGTGGGCCACTAAGACCACTGTTGGACGAGAGGTCCCTGCATGCATCATAACGTATGAGTGAATATGATGTCTTTTATCCCCTCAAACACGCAAGAGAGTTATGTATCATTTCGATTACACAAGAGGGACATAGCCCCCCAAAAACACACACCCAAAACTCACATAAACACACCCACACCACAATCAGGAGAAAACAAGACACAAATGGCCCTTTTCAACAGTGGGCAACCATCAAACTACCAGGACCAGGGGTGTTATCCCCAGAAAACGACCTGGCAGCAGCTCCTGGAATGCCTTTGCTACAGCAGAGCACCACAAGATGTTCATCTGGACTGTCTGCAGCACAGCCCTGATACTCGGACTTGTTCCATTAAAAGCTGTAATTGTTCTGATATTTCCAGATTTCCTAAACCACTAGAATGGTAGCTCCTGATCATTGTTGTGCCCTCACCTACGGCCTCAAATTTCTCTGGCTGTTGGAAGTCAGCCATCAGAAGGGTGCCTATGGAGATGAGGAAGGGGCTGAATTCCCTCATCATCCTAGTTTCTTGGGAAGTATGGAAGCATCGGAACTCCTGTGTTTGAAGGAACCTCACCAAACATTCAAGTGCTGTTACAGTCTGTAGGAGATGAATGTAGTCTTTGGTGCATGGTGGAAGCTTCAAAGCTTAGTGGTGTCTTGGCGAGGTCGCTGTCTCGCTGACCCCGCGTAGTTAGTCTCCGGTGTGGTCAGGTGGTCGTATTTTTTTCTGGCAAAGACATAGTCTAATTTTCTGTGTGTGTTGGGGACCTTGTGTCCAGGTTCTTTCTAAACTCGGCTCGTTGTATCTTTTTTTCTATCTTTAATGAAATGACATGCAGCTCTCCTGCGTAGTTGGAGAAAAAAAAGGTAAGTGAATTGAGCCCCTTTCTAGTCTCTTTCTCTACTTCCTTGACTGCCCAGGACCACCAGCTTGAAAATTTGCTAGTGAAAGTTGGAGGGATGGAGTTCAATCCCAATCTCTGGAGTATTATAAACCTATGTTATTAGGACCGGACCGTGACTGGTAGAAGACCGAACCAGAGACTATGGCCTTGTTTAGTTCGCAATTTTTTTTGTTTTTGGCTACTGTAGCATTTTCGTTTTTATTTGACAAACATTGTCCAAACAAGAAGTAACTAGGCTCAAAAGATTCATCTCACAAATTACAGGTAAACTGTGCAATTAGTTTTTATTTTCATCTATATTTAATGCTCCATGCATGCGACCAAAGATTCGATGTGACAGGGAATCTTGAAACTTTTTGTGAACTAAACAAGGCCTATAACGGTTACCAGACGAACCGGCTGGTTTTTTATGGAACCGGTGAACCAGTCGGTTCCATTCATACCGGAGCGGCTCGAAAAAGGTGGCGTGCGGCAGCATGCTCTGGCTGCTGGCTGTTGGCATGCCTGCACCTGTGCCTGCCAGGGAGAGTGGACCATGCAGCGCCCACCTATCTACTGTTGCCGTTGCCCCCTAGTGATTCGCGATTGGGGATTGGAGATTTGAAGTACTCGACATTTGCATGCATGCGTAGTTGCGTACTGGACTTTGGTGGCGCTCCAGCTGCAACGCTTTTTTTAAAAAAAAATTCAAAAAAATAATAACTTTTTAATATGAGCTTTGAAATAGACAAATAATATATTCATCTTGATTATTTCAAGGAGCTCGCACTAGTGCAATCTATTTCAGCATCTAAAGATTATTTTTTATCACGATGAATATTTAAAATAGTATTCAGCATCTAAGATTGTTTTTATAGCGATGAATATTTAAATTAGTATTTGATTTTTAAGTGCTCCTTATGTTCTTTTTTCATGTGTATTTTTTACAGATCTTATAAAACAACTCTAGATTTGGTTATATAATTGTGTGTTTTATCATTTAATGTGTGCATCGAATAAATATATGTTGCTAATTATTCATTGTATATTATTAAATTACACTGGTTCAAAGTATTTGTGAGCGGTTCAATTCATCCGGTCCAAAATAATCGAACCGGTGGTTCAATCGGTTCTTAACAGTTAGACCAGTGAACCAGTGAACCGAAGGTCTCACTGGTTCGATGTCCGGTCCGGTCCTAATAACTATGTTATAAACCAGACCTCCTGGGCAAAGACATAGGAGATCAGCAAATGTTGAATTGAATATGATGTCTTATGGAGGTCAATTAGGAAGTTCCTTTTCTGTGGTACAGATCAATTGAAAGTTTGAAACCTATAGGTTGTTGACACTGTAAGCTGAAATCTTTTCTGTTAGTTTTAACTATTTAGTGCACACACAAAAGCCATATTACACAGTTGAATTAGGAAACTCGTCCATAAACTCTAGACGTTTGCATAGGATATTAGGATAGAAGTACAGCAGCAACCATTTTCTTGAATGTTTTTAACATGTACTCCCTCCGTACTCGAAAAGGAAGTCGTTTTGGAATTTGGACAACATTGGGTCAAACATTGGGAATATAAATCATGAATAACTTTTAAGTAGTTGAGTATGAAAATGCGAAAATTATATGAATAGATTTGTCTTGAAAAATACTTTCATAATAATATACATATATCACTTTTTGATAAATATTTTTATGAGAATAAGGAGTCAAAGTTATGCTTTGAAGACCGTGTCGCTGTCCAAAACGACTTCCTTTTTTAGTACGGAGGGAGTATTGAATACTGGGCTTGGCTGGAAGGGATTAACTTGCAATTTCCACCCCTATATCCAGGAGCCAAAATCTTTCAGTATATAGCTTAAATTTGAAATCATGCTGTCTAGTAAATAGTAATAACTACAAGATTCCAGACTTTCAAAACTACTTTTCAATACATGGAAACAAAGTAATCATGCAGTCAAATTCTGAGCAGACTCTTCTGATATGTCTATCAATTGGAACCAGAAAAATATGGTGCCAGTGATAATTTATAAACTTTAAATATAGATTTTAGATTTTCAAAACTACTTTTCAGTACATGGAAATAAAGTAGTTATGCAGTAAAATGCTGAGCAGACTCTTCTGATATGTCTATCATTGGAACCAGAAAAATACAGTGCTAAAGATAGTTTATAAACTTTAATTATCTATGCAAAATGACTCACAGGTAAGCAAGCTCGCTGAGCTGGCCTATATTGTTGCTTAATGTGCCTTGAAGATTGATGCTTGATAACCTCCTGGAAACGTGAACTTTTAATTCGATGGATGGAAAGTTAAAGTAAAACTAGTAGTGAAACATTATTAGTTGATACCCACATTGATATGACTCGCCCATTGTTGCACGTAATGCCATCCCATTGTGCACCACAGGGATCATTTGATGCTTCCCAACTTGATGGGAAGTTCTGCCACACTTTAATTAGAGACTGAAGTGCAGCCACTGTCAATTGGTATCTGTGTTATTATCTATTGAGCAATTTACATAGCATGGAATTGAGTTACATTTTCATTTGCATGGTTTGATATTGCCATCTCTTTTATTGTCAACTGCTCTTTATTTGCTAACTCACAATATAAATCAGGAAAGATCACCAACTTGAGAAATAAAGAAGGATGATACTTTTTGTTTCATTTGATGTTGTGCTTATCATAGCAATATTTCATTGGATATTACATACTTGAAGATAAAGGCATGCTAAAACATGAAACATTTTTTTTTCTTTGGAGAGAAGATTGTTTCTGAAAACAAGTGCGGCATGTAAAAGGTTTCTCATCTAGCAAATCTGTGTGTTTTGTGAGGCTTCAAGATGCTTAAGCTATAACTTTGCAAGCCTAGTCTAAGTAAGAATAGAAAGTTTCAGAGACCAAGGTTGTATAGTTACCATCTTGGGGATCTGTATCACAGAATAATGCAGGAAGACTGGCCAAAATCATGAATATCAGTAGAAGGATGGACAATGCCTTCATTTTGAGAGCAACAATCACACTGAACCTCAGGGTTCCACAAAGCTGTTGTGAATGCTTCAAGGAGTGGAGCTTTCTAAGGTTTACAACTGATCACCAAAGGCTTGGTCTTTTATTGAATGTTCCCTTGAGTAGGAATAGGTCAGCACAATTTACACTTGCTTGCATATTCCTCATGAGACTTGCACGGTTGCACCAGCTGCAAATTTAGTGATGAACTAGAGAGTAAGCCAAGGAAATGGAAAGGCGTGTAAAACAACAGAGTTGCATAAGGATTACCGACTCTTCCATGGATCCCTGAATGACCTGTTTGTCTGAGGACTCTCCCAGGTATAGGTCTTTGGTGTCTTGGTGCAAGTCACAATGCTGTCAACATGTTTCTTTAAACTTTTGAACGTGGATGTGTTTGTGACAACTGGTGTCTGTTTTGTTATTTAAATTTATGTAGCCTGCTCATGCTTACAGGTTGTAAACTTAATGTGGTTGGGATACAGTATTTTTTGTCATTTCATAATACTTTTGCTTTTACATGTCATGTAGTTGATATTATTCTTTTCATTGATCCAGTGTATGATGAGCTGAACTGAAATAACGATGTCAATGCTTTGGAAGCTCAGATAACGACATAGTTACTTCCATTGTTTCTGCAGGGTACTTTCTTGTTTTGCCCACGTCTTAAATTCAAGTTTGTTTATTGGTATTTTTGGTTTCATTAGCTTTTGATTATTCATATCTTTGAATTTTCCCATTCTCCCAACTGGCTGCAGATGGTACTCAATTAGTGCAGGGAACATTTTCCATAGCACTTGTCCCTGCTACTTCTACAGAAGTGCAGCAGACATGCATTACAGTAGTGATGACTGAGTTATCTTCGTTACTGTTAATTAACATAATTAAAACAAAGATATTTCAACACACATGGGCAATGCCTCTACTAAATCATTTCTTTGTCAACAAAGGGCAAACATCAGTTATAATATTGTCCCCCATCAGTCCTTTGTACTCACATATTGGCATCCACTGACAACTTCATGGCCATGGCCTCTCTCTGATATTGTCTTGGACTAGTTCTTGATCCAACTGGCCAATCTGACATAAAGTTGTCAAGAAATGGTAGCTAGTTTGTAATTTATAACCATATGGAATGTCGCTGCCTTCAATCTTGATGTAGCATTGTTTGCAGAACTAATGGATTTACATTTGATAACTATAGAAACTACAAATGCATCGGGAGAAACAGTTCATATCACATAATAATGTTTGTCTTGGCATGTACTAGAAAAGAGATATTTGTTTTCAGACATTTTTTTTTATTTTTATGTTGTAAGTGTAAAGTAGTACAGGGGCATGAATGGTTTTATCGATAGATCAGACATTCACTTCTGTTTCAGCTTAAGCAAGTCATTTTGCTAGTGTGTTTCTGAAATATTCATTCATTGATTTATCAACAGAAAAAAAAGATTAATGTCGTATAATACATCCCTCAACAAAAACAAAGAGTGGAGACTGTTATCTACTTCGGTTGAACAGCTGAGTATGAATACACACTGTTGTAGTCAAAAGTGTTGCTGCTGCTTTCATCATTCATTGGCAAATGTTCTGCATAAGGATCTTGACTCTTTTTGTTTCCAAATTGTTCAACTGATAAAGACGCTGAGTTTAACAATCGTGCCCCTTCATTCTGTATGATGATCTCAAGTTCCTTCACCACATCATTCATTGTTGGGCGGTCAACAGCAGACTCTTCCACACATTCCATAGCCAACTGTACAAATCTCCTGAAGCCAATTAATTTAGCTGAATCCCGGATTTTTGGATCGATTAGGCCCTTCAAGCCATAGTATTCTTGATCATATTGATCTATTGCTGTCCTGATCTCACGGACAATATACCTGCCTTTCTCTATGGGCTGGCTGGCAGTTATTAGTTCTAGCAGGACAACTCCAAAGCTGTAGACATCACTCTTTTCAGAGAGCTGTTGCGTCATGTAATATTCAGGATCCAAATAGCCCTAGCAACAATGCAAAAAGAGGAATCAGCGAAAGTGTTTCTTAGGTGAACAGGCACCAGAGAATATCCAAAATACATACCAATGTTCCCTTTACTTGGGTAGAAACATGGCCCTTCTGTGTGTCAGACACAAGTTTTGAAAGACCAAAATCAGCAACCTTAGCATTGAGACTTTCATCCAAAAGGATATTGGTTGATTTGATATCTCTGTGTATGATTGGTGGATCAGCAAGTTCATGGAGGTATGCTAGACCTTTTGCTGAGCCAATGGCAATCCTGAGGCGGTTCTTCCAATCTAAGTTCACTCCTCTTTTACCTGCAATCAAGTCATGGTTAGGTCCTATGTTCTTGTGTAGGCATATGTACTAGTTAAGTAAATTTGTGTTACTTAGAGTGAGTATTGTAGTTGATACCCATCAAGTTCTCCCTTAATGTCCCATAAGGAATATATTCATAAACCAGCATCTGTTCCCCTTGTTCGTAGCAGAAACCCACTAGGCTCACTAGGTTCTTGTGATGAACCCTGGACAGCAGTTCTATCTCATTCTTGAATTCAGCTGCACCTTGCATGGATCCTTGCTGTGCACGTTTTATTGCAGCTATTTGCCCATTTGCAAGTGTTCCTTTGTACACCTTTTATAACAGAGTAAAATATTATGTTAGATGCTTTTGCAAACACATGTGTCTAACTGTGAACAGGCCAACACGGCAACTGAATTACCTTCCCATATCCTCCGGATCCTATCTCATGAGTTTCTGAGAAATTATTCGTGCATTTTTTCAGTTCCTCAAATGAAAAGTATCTTGCACCTTTCAGTTGTGGTGCATCTCCGTTGTCTGTCCCACCAGCTCCCCATGATGCTGTGGCACCAAAGCATTAACAAAAATGAATCGGGAGACATATCATTATGCTTCTAAGTACAGTTATCTTCCTAGTCTTTAATCTTTGGTACACATAGAATTAAAGGGTACCCTAGAATTAAATATAGTAGCTAGCTCAAAATGGATGCAAGTGCATGCACATACATCCCACATCTTCTATTGGACTGAAGTTAGCTGTGAAATAACACATTACCGAAAGGATTTGTAGTTCGCTCTACTGCCTCCTTGGCTATTCTTTTCTGTCTTAGAGCATATATTGCTACCACAATAAGGCCAAGAATAAGGACAACACCCGCGATTGCTATTCCGATTATTGCAGCCTTGCCCATTGAGGACTTTTTATTGCTGGGAGCTGAAATGGACGATTACCAATTCAAGATACGTCAAACAAAGATGGTACACACCTTGTGGAATGGTACTGTTTACATACCTGGAAAGTATGTGCTCGCTATGAAGCTGTATGGTCCAAAATTAGTTGGGGCTTTATAAGTTTGGTTGACCAGAGGAGAAATGATTCTTATGACTTCTGAGCGATTGAAGCTCGTTCCACTGGCTGGAAAAATCTTCACTGTGAATGTTAGAGGTTTTCCTGGACTGAATTGAACATTGGAAATGGCAACTGATCTTGGTGCCAGGCTAAGGTTCTGCATAAGCGTTGACTCCAGATTTTGGAACATCGTGGGGCTTATGACATCAGAGAAGGCGGGTGCTTGGAAGATCATCAAACCCTGGAAGGGATTGGTGCATGCACAGTTCTGTGAAGTGACTGGACTTGGTGACTGATCAAAGGGGCATGGAATGGCAGCACATGGGCCAAGGTTAGTGGCATATGGCACTTGCTGCTTTTGCTTGAGTGTGCAGAAACTAATGTTATCCAAACATACAGGATTCTCTATTAATCTGGATAAGAACAAAAACTATGATGGTTAAAAAACGCATGCCAGTAAGCATGCAAGCACATATCATTTCGGTTTGAGAGGACAATGCTTACATAAGACTGTTGCTGTAGCCTGTTGCATTCACTTCGATGATTTGATTAGATGTCAAATTAACAACCTGCAACTGCGAGCTGATGTTACCTGTCATATTAAGTTTCCCACTGAACGCGTTCCTAGCTAGTGATCTGCATGACAAGATGTGACGTCACAGAATGCACTACAAATTACTCAGTTGAACTCTTTAGATATTCAAGGGAATCATGGAACAAGTCAATGATGAATTACACTTGCTGCAGGTTGGGGAGACTGAACATAGCACTAGGGATTGTCCCATTAAGATCATCATGATCCATAAATCTGCATATCCAACCAGAAACATTATCTATATTGTAGTTTTACATTTAATTGATTTCGTCAATCTTCAAAAACTCACATGGTATTTAGGGATGTCAACGTTGAAAACCATCCTGGTGCTGGCGAGCTTGCAAAGTTATTATTGCTTAGGTCTCTGCTTAGATAAATAAAAAATTAACTCCAGAAAAACAAATCGTTAACTTGAATGTGGTATATTTTTCTTACACATAATTTAGCTGGGTTACATCAGTGAGATCTGGCACGGTCCCGTTCAGTAGGTTGTTTGCTAAGCTCCTGCAAGAAGACAAGAACCAAAAGGGATATTTGCAATGTAATTTTCTAGTATCATGAAATATCCGTTGGTATTCATTGAAATTTAGTTACTTACAGTTCCATCAGGTTACTTAGGGCAGCAATACTATTGGGAACAGGACCACTGAACTTGTTATGATCTAGTCGGCTGGCAACAATTGTGAAAATGGTCAAAACACTGCAAGATTGATGGAGAACGTGATTTATCTGGTACTTACATTATTTGAAGTGATTTGACTTGTCCAAGAGATGCTGGGATTGGTCCAGTAAAGTTGTTATTATTAAATATCCTGGCGACGGTTACAGAAAGCAGTGACATACTGTGGTGATAGAAATAAATAGAGTTGCTATTGCAAATGAAGAACACAGCTTACACATGTATAAGGTTCATCTTGGCACTGAAAAGGCTTTCGCTCATCGGGCCTGTCAACTGGTTCTCACTGAAGTGGCTGTTGATTGCATGTATGCAATCGTACGGAGTTAGAACATTCAAGCTACTGTTTTTTTTCTTTTTATGCTAGAATTGGTAAGACATTTGAGAACTTACAAATGCCTCGTGTTGACAAGTTGATTCAACCCTGGAGAAACTGGTATTTGTCCTGACAACTGATTTTGTGACATGTCCAACCAGAGAAGATTTGAAAGGAGGCCAAGTGTTGGTGGAATTCCACCAGTGAAGTTATTTGAGTTTAGTGCCCTGCACAAGGAAATAGTTAGCTGAATTCAAATGACAAACAGAATATTGTCCGTTTTTATTTTCTTCTGAATTTGAGTGACTTCTTACAGGAATGTGAGCTGTGATAAGTTGCCTATTTCTTCCGGGATATTCCCTGTGAACTTGCATCCAAGCAAAATCCTGAGAGAACCAAGGTAGGTCAGCGTTCCTCCTCCTTTTTGGTGATCTTTGCAGACCCCTCAAAAAAAATAGTGTTATCATGAAATGTCATTTCTTACAGAGTGGTGAGCTGCTTCAGATTTCCAATATTTTGAGTAAGTCGACCCCCGAGGTTTTGGTTATTAGACAGGTCCCTGCATGTAGTTTATGGCAGTAGCTTAATGGATGTTTTCTCTTTTGTTGATCTCTAGGTAAACTGGTAGGTTGTACTAGCATCTAACTGACTGTAGTTCTATGTTGTGATAAGATTTCTTGAGAAAATTCTTAATTATTATTGTTAGTTCAAGTGAGTTATTTTCATTCCGAGGACAGGGGACTCACAGATATTTCAAAGCAGATAGTTGGCCTATGGCATTGCTTAATGTACCTTGCAGATTCATGCTTGCTAATCTCCTGCAAACACCAGGTTTCATCAGAGCATTTGATTATTTGTTAAGAGAAGAAGTTTTATTGAGCACTCACATTTCTGTCACCCGACCATTGGAACAGGAAATTCCAACCCAGGAGGTGCAGGGATCGGTTGAACCTGTCCAGCTTTCTGGTTCATTTTTCCAATTATCCATCAAAGCCTTAAGTGCAGCAACTGTAGAAAATCATTAAGCCAACATCAGTTGCTCATTTCTGCATTAATAACTCTAGTAGCTGATTAGTTCTTAGGATCGTAAATTCATGTGAGAGAATATATGCAAGTACCATTTCAAGGAAGTCAAAGAGAGTTAAGCCTAAGAAAGAAAATAGCAAGAAAAAAACACTGTTCAGTGTTAAGCTTTATGTTTTATCATGAGAACATACTTCATACATAACCACGACTTTCTAAATGTGATCCATTTGGTCTTGTGGATTTGATTACATTACAGTTCTGCATGACGTTGACTAATGAACTGATGCAAAAACATTAATTCAAAGGTAACACAAACTGACTTATGCCGAAAAAATCTTCTTGTTTTGTTGAATAGAAATAATTCTAAAAAATTGAAGACAGCCAAATTTAAAATGAACAAACTTTGATGTAACTGAATGAGGTTAAATGTTTTTTATCTGCTGGTAACTAATGTTCATTGTAATCAAAACATTCTCAGATTATCATCCTGGTAGAACTAATCTAGCTGAACATTTTTTCAGGTCAACAGGGCACTCTGTGGATAATTCTATCCTACAAAGATGGCAGCATGCTTCCTATATCCTGATCAAATGCAAAACATCAAGGCTTACCATCTTGGGAGTTCGTCTGACTGAAACTTGGCCGGAGGTATACCAAGAGCAAGAACAGAAGTAGCAGCTGCTGCATCGCCACCATGACGTGCTCTTCTGGGTTAGGCCTCAACACAAGTTGCAGCAGACCAGAGCTAACTCTGATGGCTATCCTTGGAGAAGTCTATGCAATGAGCTAATGGACAAGCGCTGCTACCAAATGGCGCCGCTCTTCTTCCAGAGGTTGGAACCAGGCAAAGCAGATAGTGTTTCAACCAAAACAATCTTGCATCACCCGATTCAGAAGAATCTCTCGTCAATTATTGCCTGGGCTGGTTAATGGGTCCAAGCAATGGATATGCTCATAAGAACGCACGCGTGCAACCGTATGGGAAGCCTTAAACAAGGCTACAAAGAGCTCAGTTGAACTGATCAAAACATGAAATGGTTGAAGAAAAATGTTTCTGTATTCCTAGTTGGTAGTGGGGCAGTTGCTTCCTGTCCTCAACGGGGTAAAACCTTAAACATTGCTTCTTTCTAAGCTTTGACCCGGTCATGGTTATTAGTTAACTAGATTAATACGGCCACAGGTTGGACAGTTGCGACATAGGCCCACACTTCAGAAACGTGTTATGCTGTGCAACTGCTGTATTCTTTCCGTTGTGCAGGTAAGAGCCAGAGGAGATGTGCATTGGACCTGGGCCTGGCTGCTAGCTCTGATGATGTGGATTTGGCGTCATGACAAGGATATTACGTAAGTATGCTTTGAGTCCCCCCTTGAATGTACCCATTGTTGGTTTGTCCTTGGGAAACCTGATTATTCATGCTGACCTTTTTAGCCGAGCAGTTTTTGGTTTTTATACCCGGTTTTGCCATAGAAACAGGATCAAGTCAATTTCTTTTAATAATATGTGCAACAATGCGCTTGCCCTTCTTTTGAAAAAATAAATGATGAGGCAGGGTTTCTCTCACTTGCAGACACTAAAAGCTTCAAAGGAATGTCAGAAAGAATGTGCAGACGATTGCACTGCTCTCCTGGAATCCTTGGCAGTTTGCAAACGCTGCGGTTTAAACCTGGCTCTAACACAACGGGCTTATCTAAACACATTTGGAAGGGTCCGACTGTTCTTTTTCTTCTTCTTCTTGAGGGGAGGCGGCAAATGATTATGCTATTTGTTCACTAATAGAAAATGGGTCCGGAAGGCCAGGTTTTGGATGCACATGCTCAACTGGTTCCTTTGTCGGGATTGCCGAAAGCTTGCCAGGCAGATAAACTTTTGGTGCATGCCAGAAAATGCAGATAGAGGACGGCTTGCATGCACACAGAAGGTTCTTTCTGCACGGAGCCAAAGTGTGGCCGGCAGGCTGATGCTTGCACTGGCCGATGAAAGATTTCTTGAAAGGAATTGTCCGTCTTTTCTCTCCCGTTCCTTCAGTGCGTGATTGCAATTTTGTATTATTCTTGTTCGCCATTGAGCCCGTCGTATATGTTGCCTTTGCAAATGTTGGTGAACAGAGTTTGGCAGTATCTTTCCCCCTTTTTTCGTTGTGGATGATGAAATGCGGTTGTTGGGCGATTCTTGGGCGGAATAACGGTCAGAGGGAAAGCCAGATGCCGTTTACTTCTCATCTAAAAAACTTCAATGTGTTTGGAACAAGTTTAATTTGACTGCTCTACTCAGTCTATCCTGGATTTCTGGTAACACGTGAATTCTGTGCAGCGGGGACCGGGGAGTATGGCCGAGTTCATATCATGTCTAGACCGAGTTCAATTTGATGGACAGAACTTGTCAAACCAAAAAGGATGATTGTGCACAACAATGTATAGTTCCACCCAAAAGACCTGTTTTAGGAATAATATGGTTTACTAAACTAATCAAAATTCACATCAAAACACCTCATGGTTTTGCAAAGCCATGATATTTTTAGGGAACTCCAAAAAAATACTTTATTTATATATAAATAATTAAATAGTGCCTCGATTGAGATAGATAAGGTAGCTAACTAACTGGAGAATGTGATCGAGGTGCGACCGGCTGGTCAGAATTCCAGAACAAAAATGCAGCTCGGCAGATTATTGTAGAATTGGGCCATGGAAAGATGGAACAAGTGTGAATTTGTTCCGCACATTTTGCGTGGCCAGTCGCCATCCTTGGAGCCTTAATATGACACGCCAAAACTGGATGATCGCCCAGGTCAAACGCCGATAAATCACCTGGAGAATCGGTCGATAGCTGCAAACTGTGACGCCGATAAATCGCTTGGAAATTGATCGATGGCATGGCTGCAAATTCTGATGACGGTAAATCAAATGGAGATGGATCGATGGCTCAAAATTTTGGCCGATCATACATAGGCGACGCGCGCGCCAACGTCTGGGGCGACGAGCGGAAGCTGCACGAATGGCCGGGGCGACGAGCGGAACCTGTCAAAGTGGTACGAGGTCGCCGAAGGGGTGAGTAAACCCACTGACGACTGCTGAGTCGGCTGGCCTAAAACCTCATCAGGCGTTTTCTATCTTGGATGTAGCCATCCATGGCAGGCCCCCTACTACTTGTCAATCTAGGTAGGTCGCTGTCGGACGATGGGGCCACTCACAGTTGATTTGACCGGCCAAGCCAATGATTTCAGTAGATAGAACACAGAGAATCATTTAAAAATTATTCCGCAAATATAATAACTTTTGGAAGAGATACGATTTTAAATTAAATTAAATTAATGTACGATCTGATAGATAGTGTATTGTTAGCGTGGTTGTTGTTCTTTTCTTGAGCTACTTGTGATAGTTAATGTCAGATGCTACAACTCTAGTTGTAAGATTTTTAGGCCCATTTTTTTCTTAAAAACTAGATAGCGACAAAGTTTTTGTTGTTCTTTCTAAAAAAATATTGCAGTGTTACATACTACTATTTATCAAATAAACTCTTTTTTTTAGAATTACATACTACAACGTAGGCGCTTCTAGGTATGCCGCTTAAGGTTTTCTAGGTTGCATAGTTTTTTGTCATATGTAGTTTTTCTAGGTATGCCGCTTAAGATCGTGTAACTAGAAAATCTATAGTTTTTCCACCACGAAGTTGTTTTTTTGTTTTCAAGGTATGTCACTTCTATTCTAAGTTATAAGTTATTTAAATTTTTCTAGGTACATAGTTTTTGTCATACATAAATGTGTAATAGAAGTGACATGCCTAGAAAATAAAAAATATAATAATTTAGAATGAAGGGAATATAAGTATGGAAGGAGTATATAGGGTCTGATTGGCAGGGCTCCTCTCGGCTCTGGCTCCGGCTCTGGCTCCGGCTCTAGCTCCTCCAGAGGAGCTCTGCCAAACGTTTTTGTGGAGAAGCCATTTTTAAATAAAAAGCAGAGGTTGAGGCTTTATCAAAACAGCTCTGACTCCTCTAGAGGAGCCCCGCGTGAGGAGCCCTGCTAAATAGGCCCATAAAATCCAATCCTATATTGGACACGGAGCCTATATTTGAGCTTACAAACTTCGAAGTGGCATCCTACTTGTCTCGTTTCTACCTATGAGTATCCTCTTGAGTCTCAACGGTGGTTTGTCCCGGTGTGATCTTGTCTTTCTTCACACAAAATCCACAAATCTATATGTTTATTAGATGTGCACTGTACTGGTTTTATCTCTAGGCCCAGATTTTTACCTTTTTTAGCAGAGGCCCAGATTTTTACTTAAAAGCAGAGAAAGTCGCCGCTGTACTTCCAACTTTTGAGGAAGCTGCACTTAAGATCAGACCAATTGGGCCTTTGCTTCTCTAAACTGTAAAGCCCAGTATGACAAGGCCCATACGCCACCAGAAGCAGTGTGTCCGATAATAATTTATCGAATCAAAAGTGTATAAAATTAGCGAAGCAGAGGCCTGCAGAAAGTGCAACAATGGCCAATCGTGCTTGACAAGGGCGGGGCTGCTGCTCCGAGCGCCTATTATCCTCACAGGTCACAGGCCATGTGCTCAGCCCGTCAGCCGTACCTTCTTCGCCAGGTACGCCAGCATCCGGAGCTCCTGGCTTCTCGATAATCAATAGATTTGTTGGGAACCCTTTGGAAAAGGGATTATCGTCCCTTCTAGTTTGCTGGTTAGGAAAACTAGGCTGGCAATGGCGCAATCGCGCAAGACTAAGGGCATCATCCCTCTTTATTTATTATAGAAATTAGAGCGTTAGGGTTTCCAGATTTACAGGAGGAGCATTATTACTATAGTTACTGATACGACTATCCAAAACAACGCAACACCGCAATGTTCGATCCACAAAACATGCTAAAACAGGGAGTACAGGACAAAACCAATGAATACTATCGCACCATGGAAAGGGGTGTTGCATGCGCTGTTTTGTGAAGTCACAGGATTTGCTGGCTGGTTGGTGTATGGCACTTGCTGCTCTTGCTTGCCTTCGCAGAAACCGGTGTTGTGGTTGTGTAAGCATATAGGATTACCTGTCAGTCTAAACAACAACAAAAGCTGAGATTGTTAAGATTGCATACAACTTGGCTGCTCAGATGTTTAGTCAAGAGAGAGGGAGAGGGAGAGGTGATGTATACATGAGGCTGATGTTGTATCCTGGGTCTACGCTAGCGTCGGTGATTTGATTGTTTGTCAAATTAACCATGCGCAGTAGCGGGCTGATGTTGCTTTTCATATCAAGTGCCCCGTTGAATGCATTGTTAACTAGTGAGCTGCATTACAGGTTGCAATGAAAGAGGCATCAATCTATTTATTCATTTAGATGAAACTTCTGTAGTTACCATATCAAAAAACTGTTGCATGTGTCATGAAGAATTACACTTGCTGCAGTTGTGGAAAACAGAACAGAGCACTAGGGACTGTCCCAGTCAGACCATTATTATCCATGAATCTGTATATCCATTAATAGCACAAACATTACTTATATTGTTCTTTAGGTTACTAAATCCATTTCGTATTCAAATAATCCTCAGAAACTTACAAGGTATTCAAGGATGTCAATGTTGAGAACCATCCTGGTGCTGGTGAGCTTGTGAAGTCATTGTTGCTTAGGTCCCTGCTCAGACAAAGAAATAGAAATCCTTAACACCAGAAAAGAATCATCAATCTGAACCTTGAGATATTTGTCTTACACATAAGTTAGCTGAGTTGCATTACTGAGATCTGGCACCGTCCCGCTCAGCAGGTTGCTTGATAAGTTCCTGCACAAACAAATACTTGTGGTTTAGTTTGAAGTGCAACAATATGTTCATTGGTGTTTCTTGTAATTAGTTACTTACAGTCCTGTCAGGTTACGTAGGTAGCCAATACTTTTAGGAACTGGGCCACTGAACTGATTCTCATCTAGTAGGCTGGCAAGCAAAAAGAATTGCAAAACTGAAGCCTGTGCAAGACTGATGGGAAATCGTTTTGACTGGTACTTACATGTTTTCAAGTGTTTGGACAAGCCCGAGAGATTCTGGGATTGGGCCAGTAAATTTGTTGTTCTGGAAATAACTGATAATGATTACAGAAAACAGTTAGTTGATGCACATGGATAGAGGAAGTTAGCTAGCACAAACGAAGAACACAGCTTACACATGTATAAGGGTCATGTTGGCATTGAAAAGGTCTTCGCTTATTGGGCCTATCAACTGGTTCCCACCAAAGTGACTATTGATTGGATGGGCGAATCAAGCAAATGGTAGTTAGAACATTTAAGCATCAATTTTCATTATTCTTTTTCATTCTAGATGTGGTATAACATTTGAAAACTTACAAATGCTTTGTGCCAACAAGTTGATCCAACCCTGGAGTCGAACTAGTTGAAACTGGGATTTGTCCTGACAGCTGATTTGCTGTCAAGTCCAATAAGAAAAGATTTGATAGATGACCGAGTGTTGATGGAATTCCACCGATGAAACTATTTGAGTTTAAAGCCCTGCATATGAATAATTAGTTAGTATTGAATTCGCATTATGTACAGAATAAAAAATGTCCGCTGAGGATTTCCATCCTAGCTGGAGGTAATTCTTACAGGAAGGTGAGTTGGCTTAGGTTTCCTATCTCTTTTGGAATATTACCAGTGAAGCTACATCCTTGCAGATTCCTGAGAAAAAACAAGATACATCAGCTTTTTCCTCTCATATTTTTGTTTGTTTTCATTTTTGTCATTTCTTACAGAGTTGTGAGCTGCTTCAGATTTCCTATGTTTGGAGTGAGTGGCCCTCCGAGATTTGGGTTGTTAGACAGATCCCTGCATGTATTTTGTATCAGTAGGTTAACATATATTTTTCCCTGCTTGTGTTCACTATTTTTTAGCATGTCTGTTATTTTGTTAGAAAATACTGAAGTTTAATTCTTTGCTACATTTGTTTTTTAAACTAAGGAGTAAAGTACTCACAGATATGTCAAGGCAGTGAGTTGGTCTATGGCGTTGCTTAATGTACCATGCAGATTCCTGCTTGCTAATTTCCTGCAAACATGAAATTTCAGCATAGTGTTGTGCAGTTTTTTTTAAGGTTATAGTTATTCAAGTACTCACACTTCGGTCACCCTCCCATTATTAGAACAAAAAATTCCATCCCAGGAGGTACAGGGATCGGTCGGTCCTGTCCAGTTTTGCGGCACATTCTCCCAATTCTTCTTCAATGCCTGAAGCACGCCAACTGTAGAATTCATTAAGCTAACATTAGCTGAGCACCTTTGTATCAACAACTACATCTATCTTGGTTCATAGTATCAACAAAACCTATAAGTATGAGAAGCATGTGCATGGTCATTTTACGGGATTTAAAAATAAAACTCATGGTTCAAAACTTTTTTTTCACTAGCAAAACATGCCCGTGCGTTGCAACGGGAGAGAAAAACTCTTATATATTAATGAAAATGATAACGAATGGTACACATACACATAAAATAATATAAGTTAGTGATGGTAATAATATATCAATATCCTATTAATATATATCGAATCATGATATAATTTTGATATATGTATTATCATATTATTTGGTATCACAAAATATCATTTTATTTAATATAAGCTTAATCAAATCAAAAATAGGTTGATTGTCGAACTGTACTCCCTTTGGACCGGTAGACACTGTCCATTTAGAGCTGGCTGAAATGGCACGGTGTGGTTATAACTGTCGGCGCTTGCAGCTTGACTGCTTTGCATTGTTGCGTGTGTGTTTTATTCCAATTTCACCATGCGCCTCAAACATTTACGTCTTCCCAAAACCATGTATATTTATTTTGTATTACTATTACTCATTGGCTGGAGAAGACGACAGCCGTAAACTACGAAGAAACCCCGCACGTACTACAAGCCGCACACCCCATTGGTAGGAACATGCCATTTAACGGATGCAGGAGCAGGAGGAGCGTCGCGCTTGCGCCTGCGGATCACAGTGGAATAGAGCACAGGCACGACACCCAGACAAAAAACCCACGCGGCGGAGGCGCAGACGGCGTCCAGGTCGCGGCTGCCCGTGTCCTTCAATTCAACAGCACCCAACGTGTATTCCCTTCTTCAACTTTTCTCCGCGCGCTAATCCTGTAATCCGTTTTGTCCCCGCACACCTCCTCCCCTCCCCCATCTCCACGCCACACCAGTCGCACCTCGCAGATGTCGGCAGCATGCTCCTCCTCCGCCTCCACCCAATGACCCCGCGGCCGCCCCACCTCCTGCTGCTCCTGCCCCTCGCCCTCCTCCTCTTCCTCCTCGCCATTGCCTTGCCCGCCGCGTCCACGCTCGCCGTCTCGGCGTCCACCCACCTCCCGCACCGTCTACAGCATCGACGAGTACAACAACACCGTCTACTGTGCTGCGCTCCCAGGCTCCACCTCCTCCAACTCCTCATGCACCACCGCCTACTCCTCCGCCATCGCGGCGAACATCAACTTCGCGGAGCTCTCAGCGGGGCGAGGCTTCGTGTGCGGTCTACAGGCCAGAAGCGCCGCGCTCTTCTGCTGGCCGTCCACGCCTGTGCCGCAGTGGGACCAGCTCTGCCGCCTCTACCATGGTCCGGACCTACTCACAGACCTCGCCGTCGGCGGGGACCATGTCGTAGCCTACGAACCCTCCGCCTCTGACTCCGGGAGCGTCTTATGGTGGCGCAGCGAGGACAGGTTCCCAGCGCCGGTCGAAGGCGGGTTCGCCCTCTGTAGGTGATGGTGATCTCCCGCATCCCCCGCTCTGCCTCGTGAGGCGTGGGCACAGACCTCTGCCCGGCCGCCGCTGGCACCGTGACGCCCTCCGCTGGCGGCTGCGTCGTGGCGGCGGGCGGGCGCAGCGAGGACAGGTTCCCGGCGCCGGTCGAAGGCAGGTTCACCCTCTGCAGGTGATGGTGATCTCCCGCATCCCCCGCTCTGCCTCGTGAGGCGTGGGCACAGACCTCTGCCCCGCTGCCGCCGCTGGCACCGTGACGCCCTTCGCTGGCGGCTGCGTCGTGGCGGCGGGCGGCGGCTCGCCCACCGTGGCCGCGGCATGCTCGACGGCCATGGCGGCGCCGGCCGCGCGGATCTGGCTGGGGAGGAGGCGTGGACGGGGAAGCCGGGAAGCAAACAGGAGTGAAGCATCGGGCACGCAAGGACGGGGATACAGTGAAGTGGATGGGAGGCTCGCCCACCGCGGCCGCAGCATGCTCGGCGGCCATGGCGGCGCCGGCCGCGCGGATCTGGCTGGGGAGGAGGCGTGGACGGGGAAACCGGGAAGCAGGCGGGAGTGAAGCATCGGGCACGCAAGGACGGGGATGCGGTGAAGCGGATGGGAGGCTCGCCCACCGCGGCCGCGGCATGCTCGGCGGCCATGGCGACGCCGGCCGCGCGAATCTGACTGGGGAGGAGGCACGGACGAGGAAGCCGAGAGGCGGACGGGAGAGAAGCATCGGACACGCAAGGACAGGGACAACACGGGGAAGCGGATGGGAGAGGAGCGGGCAGGGAAAAAAAAGGCAGACATTTTGGCTCTTCACGATGGTCCTCCATCTCGTATTGCTTTGCCGCATGTACGGATGGTGGCCTGGACCTGGATGGCGCTGGTGCAGGCGGAGTAGCACGGGGTGCGGTGGTTCTCGTGGGGCAGCGCGGTTGCCCTCCATCTTGTGTGCGGGGCAGCGCGGGCGTGGTGGTTCTCGGCCACGGCCACCGCAACGAGGGAGGGGCGCGGATGGGGACGCGTACGTCATACGGGAGAGGCGCTACAGACACGGGATTTTCTCGGTTGAAACAGAATACTACTCGGTCACGGTGACAACCGGAGGGCAGAAGAATTATGGAGGCAGACTGAAATTTTCACAATTTAGTAGTAGGGATAGATTTGTCAGAAATATGGTATATCTTGAATTAAGGCATCTTATTTGGCAGGTTTCTCAAGGAGGCGGCAACAAGCTTTGAAACCATGACTGCACGGATTTGCAGAGGGTTCTGTTGTCCTCAGAATTTGACAGAATGTATTACAAGGTTCGTTGTGACAAAAAAATGAAATAAAATCAACAGTCTTATGCAGACTGTATTGCTACTTGTCCACCTATGCGAAATTACAATAATTGGTCTGAAAGATAAATCTTTGGACGCGTCTGGCCAACTTCTGTCCCTTGTTGCCATTGCTGAAAGCTTCACAAGGCATATGAATTTTGGCGCGACGACGCTCTGGTGCAGTGGTGTAGCAGAAAAATGCAAGGATGTAAGCCTTTTGCATAGAGCCAAATATTGCCGGCGGGCTGGATATGCTTCCTCTCTAGCCTATATCAAGTACAGTATTTTTCAGAGATGGAACGAACGGTTCGTCCTTTTCTCCCGTTGTTTCAATGAATGATTGCACTTTGGATCGGCAGCGCACACGCCCCTCTATATTGGATGCTACCTTATTTTGAAGCGTGCAAGTGGTAGGTTTCAAACGAATGCCTACGTTCGTGCCGTCGTCGAGTAGTTGAGCTAACTGGACTAGGGAGCAAATGTGATAGCCTAAGGCCATGTTTGGTTTATTACTAAAACCTATCAACACTATCTGCTGAATATGTCAGCTATTTAGTGGTATTTTTCTCTAATAACAAATCAATAAATAGTATTTTTTTATTATAACTTTTCACACAAATGAATAAGCTCTAAGTATTAATCATGCCAGCTCTTTGTTTCAAAAAAAAATGTCATGCCAGCTCTGCCTGCGCGTGCAAGCCGATCCGAGGCGAGTGGCGGCAGTTCCTGGGCCGGAGACACGTCCGTGAACCATGATGCCAATTGGCACGCAGGCGCAGGGCAAAGCGGAGGCGGCCAGACCCTCATCCTAGACGCGCACACGGCATCGTTGAACTTGATCCTTTGGCACGAGGTCGCTTCGGATGAGCAGCAAACGACGCAAGCCCATGGCGCTTCCAATCCAAATCTTTAATTCGCCAGCAGCTACCCATCAACTTTGGCGGCCAATGGACACTATAGTATTTTCGTTTGTATTTAACAAATATTGTCCAATTGTGAACTAACTAGGCTCAAAAAATTTATCTCGCAAATTATAGGTGAATTATGTAATTAGTTTTTATCTTTGTTTATATTTAATATTCCATGCATGCGTCTAAAGATTCGATGTGACTGAGAATCTGAAAGATTTTACAAAATTTTTGGGAACTGTTAAAAAAATTTGCAAAATTTTTTAGATTCTCCGTCACATCGAATCTTGCGGCACATGTATGAAACATTAAATATAGATAAAATAAATAACTAATTATACAATTTGCTTGTAATTTGCGAGACAATTTTTTTGAGCCTAGTTAGTCTATGATTGGATAAATTTGTCAAATATAAATGAAAGTGGTACAGTGTCTATTTTGGCAAAAATTTTGGAACTAAACAAGTCCTTTGATATAGTAGAAAGGACATGGACCAATTTGTTAATCCTTCATCTTTGAGCGCACAGATGTGCGTGGTGCTTCACAAACATCAGCAGCTCCTAATCGCTACAGTGTTCAACAATCTCTCCAAACCTCCCATGTACTTCCATTTGGCCCAGCACGATTCAACTGGAGCCCATGGAGAAGTAAGCCCAAAGTATGAGATGACAGGAGGATTTGCGTTTCCGAGCCATATCTTGCTAAAGGCCAATTGTCACTACACATGCAGTCTTGTCTAGCACACACATACGCACACCTCTACAAGTCGATCCTGAATCGACAAATAAGAACACACATATATATGGCACTTGGCAGGCACATCATCTTTTACCAAAAAGAAAGAAAGAAAGAAATAGGCATGTTAACAAGACATTCATGACGTTAAACCTGGAGGTTGATCGTTGGTCAGCTACCGCTTGGTTCTCCTTTTAGGTTCTCTGTTTTATTTTTTAGCAAATTCCCTATGGACCATCCAAAAAAACTCGTACTTCCTACTGGACCACCAAAAAACTTTGTTTTCCTCTGCAACCACAAATCAGGGTTTTCTTTTTTTTTTCAGTGCCACTTTTGTCAGTTTTGGGTGAAGTTGCTGTTAACATGGATGGACTTGGGATGGGGAATGACCAGTTGAGGTGAATTTTTATGTAGTAATAAAAAAATACTTCTGCTGTTGTATCTTTTTTTTTTTATTGAAGAATCGACAAAAAGGTGGAGTTCGGCAGCTCATGGAAAAGAAAAGAGATGTGATCAAACAGGAAGCTGAAGCTGCCCTGCACTACCACTAGTTAGCTTCAATCAGACTTCATATCCTCCAGGCTCACTCGATCATCTCCCTGTTCTTCTCTCTATCGGCCCCTCCCTTCTGATCTCATTCTTCTCCATGGACCATGGTGCCCACCTCATCAGGCACCAGCTGCATGCATGAGAGTGTCGTTGCGTGCGTTCGTGGCGCGTGGGACCGAAATGTTTCGATCAAAAAAAAAAGGACAACATGAGACCACCGTCTAGCAAGTACATCGGTCATGTGAAGCGTACGTAGGCTGCTCACGTGTCACGTGAACGCCGCAGCTTGTAGACGCCAGCGCTGCATCATTTGTAATACCGCTGCGACGACGTCGTCTCGATCGGCGGCAGCGCGTTTCAGGGGAGGCCACGGGCATAAATGACATGAACAGCACAATAATTAGATGCAATTGCGTCTAGTCTAGTGCAGCACTGATTGATTGGTTGCGAGCGTGTAGGACGAGTTCGTGTGGTACGGCGTGGAGGCTTCAATACGTGGTGCCCAGACCACGTGTTTTATTTGGACGCCTACTAAAGTGAGTCGTGCATCTTTTGGAGGCACCAGTTGAAGGAACTTTATTAACGTTACGTTGGTTGCTCCTTTAATAATCCTTATTATCATATCGATCAAAAGATAAATTAAAAAAGATTTATGCTATTTATCTGTCAACAGATTTTGGTGGCCTTTATCTGTCAAATTTTGGGTCGTTGATTTGTTTTAAGATTCGTGCAGCTGTATGGTTGTGCTGACGGGTTCGCCACGCTATGACGGGTCCGCGAAATAGAGCCTGTGAAATCCACAAACCTGCTATCGTTTCTCTTTGTCTCCCCCAATCCTCTCCGTGACTCCCCGTGTTCGCTAGCGCATAGCTCAGGCAGTCGGCAACCACTGCCGCTTGGCCTGCGCCGCTCCTCGCCGTGCCTCCCCGCTGAAGCTGTGGGTGGATCCAGCCGGGGACAGCCCTGCACGCCTCCCCGCTCCTCGCCATGCCTCGTGTGCAGGACATCTTGCGCCGCGCTGGTGTGCGTCGTGTTAGTGTTTTTCCCTGTCCTCGGTTCCTCACTGGCGGGTGCTTTGGGGCGTGGCAGTCGTCGCCACTTCTCCTGTTCCGGCTACCGCAGATTGAAGGAGCTGTTGCTCGTCTGAGGAGGTATTGCAGCTGTTGTTGCCGCTCCCCCTATTTGTTGTTTGCTCATGTTGTGTTTATCCTTGGTGTTGCGATTTAGGTATGCATTAGTTGTCATTCTGTAGATCTTATTCTGCAGCTTTGGTTTTGGGTTTGGCAATTGCTTGGTACATATATGTTCTAAATTATCTTAGTTTGGCAATTCTTCAGGACATATGTGATTACCAGTCATGCTATTAATCATGTTGTCATCCTGTTATAAAGTGTATAAGTAGGGTACATTTCTCTAGTTTTTTGGCAAATGTGCCAATGTTTCTTGTGGATTTGGTAATCTCCAGTTCATGTAGAGTTGAAACTATGCAATCTGTAGTTCGTGTCATCTAGTAAATGTTACTACGAGATCTATTTTTTTCTCAGATTCATGTATGCTCTGAACATTGTCATCCTTTGCCTTCTTTAGACTTTAGTTTTAGCTACTGGATGTAGCTGCTGCTTTGGTAGATTTAGATGCCACTTTCTGGTAGTTTATTTATCTTGCTGCTGCTTGGCTATTTGTTCTGTGCGGAATCAGGAAAGTTGTATGTTTTGTTCTGTTTTCCTTTGTCATGCAGTGAGCCTTTAGCATTGTTCTTCTCTAATGATGTGGTTCATCTTTCTTTGTTTCATTTCACTTGCCATGTGCTTCTATCTGCTACATTGTGGCATCTCTGCTTTTGTTCATGTGGTTTGTGTCATGACATTTCTTGTTGGATTAGGATCTATAATATCATGTTGCTGGTTTTTGTCTAAAGATGTTTATAGACTGTTTGATCACAGCAAGAGTTCCTTACTATGAAGTGTGACCTTGAAGAGCTCTATTTTGAGGTTTCTTTTGTGTACTGCCACCAGGAAAGAACAATAATAAGTAGCTAGACCATGCTCTGCTGCAGATACTGCTATAATACTAGGTGCCTTTGCTTTATGAATCGCTTAATTTTTTCCTCAGAATTCCATATATTCTTGAGTGCAAGGAACAAGTTCTATTTTTTCTGAAATACCTAGGGGACCATGTTTGGTTGATTCCTGCCAAACTCTGCGCACATTTGTCTCCATTCCTTTTATGTATTCTATGGGAGATGTCGAGTTTACAAGTATACCAGTCATGTTGACACTCCTGCTTGTCGTTATGCAATTCATATCTGCTTACAATCATACGTTGTGAGTGAACATTTAGTTTTTGCGTGTTGTGAAGGAATGCTGATATGCTTAGTTGTGCATGAGTATTGTTGTCGCAATGTTACATTCAGTGTTGTTCTATTCCTTTATCTCTAGTTTGAGTTGCAATTTAACACGTATCAGTGACATTCTTGGCTTTGTGTCGATGAGCACCGAGTTTTTCATAAATGTGTGTTCGTAAATGAGGTTGTTGTTTGAGACTGGGTAGTAGGACCTCGGGGTGAGGGAGCTGCATTTTATGTGTTGTGGCTCTTTGATATTGCTCCCTGGATGTGTTTTTTTTTCATTTTTTCCTATGTATTATAATGTAATATTTTTTAGGTTCTTATATATTATGTTTTCTTTTCTATAGGGTTAATGGTGAGTCTCCTATTTGATGGTCTTGATGATTTGTTGTTTGGCAGGCAAGTCTTTCTTTTTTCTGGTGATGTGTTTTTATTTTTATGGGATTTTTTCTTGTGGACCCTTTTTTATTTTTCCTTTTTATTTATATTTCTTTTTCTTTTATTCTTTTTCTTTATTTTTAGGTTATAGCAGACATTTCTTTTTTTCTACTACTGTTTTTTTTTTTGCATTTTTTTTGGTGTGTGTGTGTGTGTGTTTAGGTTTTCTTTCTTTTTTTTCCTTTGCCTTTATAGTTCTTTGTGTGTTTTGTTTTTCTCTGTGTGTGTTTGTTTTTTTTAGGTGTGTGTCTGTGTTTGTGGCTGTGTTTTTTTCTTGATTGTGTTTTTTATTTGCTATTTGGATTTTTATATATTTGACTTTGTTTTAGTAGATTTTTTTGACTTTTTTCTGTTCGTGTGTTTTTGTGGTTTTGTGTCTCTGTTTGTTGTTGTGTGTGTTTTTTTGTGTGTGTTTTGTGTTTGTGGGTGTGCCCGTGCAGTGTATTTGGCAACTGATTTTTTTATGTCTTTGTTTGTGGGTGTATGTGTGTTTTTTCTTGATTGTGTTTTTAGTTGCTATTTGGATTTTTTTATATTTTTGACTTTGTTTTAGTAGTTTTATTTTACTTTTTTGTGTTCGTCTATCTTTTTTTGTGGTTGTGTCTCTGCTTGTTGTGTGTGTGGTATTTTTCTTGTTTTTGTTTTTGTAGCTGAGTAGCTCTGCATTTTTTGGCAGTGTTTTTTGTGGGTGTGTGTCTGTGTTTGTGGTTGTGTGTGCAATGTCTTTGACAGCTAATTTTGTTTGTCTTTGTCTTTCTCTTTGTGTGTGTGTGTGTGTCTCCCTCTGTGTATGTGTTTGTCTTTCTCTCTGTGTGTGTCTCCCTCTATGTATGTATTTCTTTTTAGTTGAGTTGATTCTATATTAGTATGTTTTTGGTGTGTGTGGTTTTGGTAGGACGTTGTTTACTGTTATTAGAGATCTTTGATTGTCACTCCCAAGTGCCAATTTGATTAAATTTGAGTTAGGGCATCTCAGGATGGGAGTCTGCGATTTTGTGCAAGCTTTAGCTTGGACTCAATTTAGATCTAGCCTGAACTTAACTTCAACCATCAGTAGTTCTAGTCTTTTACAGTACCAAAACTTTTTTTTGGGTGTTTTCCAGATTATAGATTTTAATATGGATGCATGGGACCTTTTATGCTGAGTTGCTGACTCTTTTTTTCTTCTGTCAGCTACATGTGCACCACAAGTTGACGCTGACTCTTTATGCTTTGAGATGGATGTCTGCTGCGGCTCCGGCAACTCAGATTTCAATCAAACATGGTCTCCGTGAGATTGAAATATTTTTGCTAATAGGTTGTACTGATTTTTCTTATTGACCAGAAGAAAATACGATGAGGTACATTTGGAACCGCAGATTTTCCTTATGTTTTGATATGTGAAGCATAATAATTTGAAATTCCGCTTTTCGAATTAAGGCTAATGCATGTGCAAGTGTGGCCATGACAATTTAAAATAACTATCTTGAAATTCTGGTAAGGACAGTCTATAACAATGATTTTATCTCTGTGATCATGACAGTTTATGCTTCTGGTTCTGTATAAATTTGTCAATCTGTTTGCTTATTAGAGATAAAATGGTGATTAGCTTGTATTTTATTTGGTTGAGAATTTACAATAATGTGATGGTTTATAAGCTCATCGCATAGTCTTGTAAATGGATGGCATTATATTTAGAAATGTCGCATTCTTTGTTCTGAATGATAATTATATTTATGTTTTGTTTCTCTGCTGGCTGCAGTGCAGTCCTACATCCCTATATCCATGGTGGATGGCTGGATGCTTGATTTTTTAGGTAATTTATATGCTTGTTCTTTGTCATAGTTGCTAGAATCGTATTTTTAGGTAATTTATATGTTTGTTCTCTGTGGTAACAGAGATCCAGGTAATTTGGATCAACTATGCAGTTCTTCACCAAGCCAAAGAACTACAAGGTTTTGCATCCACTGCAATTTGCTACCGAGCATAGCGGGAGCAGCAACAGGAGAAAGCAGTGCAGTGCCCAGCCGTAGCAGCAAAAGCAGAAGCAGTGCAGTGCCCAGCAGCAGCAAAAGCAGCACTGTATTTTTTGTTAACGGGTTGTGGATCTTTTTTGTTGGATATGCCTTGTATAATAAAAACTGACAGTTTTTTTTGTTGGAGCATCTGTCTGTTTTTTTCTGCTGATGTGTCACCTTGTCATTTGTCAAAAATTTGACAGATTTTTGATGTCAAAATCTGTCAACAGATATCTAGATAGACCCAAAAAGAAAACAACTGCAATTGCGGTTATAGTGAGGCGGAACCAGAACAATATAATACTCCACACCGGAGTCAAACTCCAATGGATAGGGGTCAAATATGCTCCATTCTCTACTCGGAACTCAGAAGGGTGATTTTGCAAGGCTTGATGAAAGAGTGTCGTTGTAATTAATCGGATTTAAAACATCACTAGGTCAGCTGTGATCCAGCACGACCCCGCGTGCATGCCTGCTGCATCGCCGATCGTGTCATGCTATGAGCTTGGAAACGGGCTGAGGTAGGAGAACGAGTATGATCGGGAGACGGGGAGAGTTTAATGCAGAGGGCCGGAGAATTGATTGTTCCTAAATCATATACCATCTGCGCGGTACGCCGTCGTAGCCTCGTAGGAGTATATACCTTTCGCTGTCTCCCCGTACCGTACGTGCTGATTCATAGTAAAACCAGACGCACCAACCAATCATTGCCACGCGAGCTAGCTAGCATGTTGACGACGTGCGACCCGTTTGTCTCCCTTCCCCCATCGCTCCCTCGTGCCTCGTCTGCGACTGCCAGACAAGACGACGAACACCGCGCAACTATTCTATTCGTACCGATGCGTTCTCCCCTGGTCACACCATTTTTTCTTTTTTTTTTTAGCAATGTCACAGCATTTTGCTTGTGTATGGTCGTGACCGATCGCTCGCTCAGTCGAGTCAGTCATATACGTCCCTCGGCGGTGCAGGGACACGCGCGTGTGTGTGCACGTACGTTATGAGAGTGTACAGTATGTGGGTTGTGTGCGTGTACCTGATAAAAAAAAACCGCGCGTCTGGACTGATTCCTCGCTACTGCTTGAAGCGAAGTCAAGCAGGCTTTTACGGCAGTCGCCCACGAGCACGAGGGACGACGGGGCGCAGATCATCATGGCGTCCACCCGCTCGCCGTCGCCGAGCCTGCCGGGCCGGGCGGAAAGCTAACCGCTCCAAAGAGTGACCGAACGGCCGGACGGGCGACCGCGCAATCACGGTCAGATCCGCAGCATCGGGGCACAGCCAAGCTGGCCATGAGCATGACCGGGTTACATGCATACATCTTGCAGCTGCAGCCGATCGCCCGGCCGGCGATATGCGCAACGTGCCAGAAATAGTAACGGGCTACAGCTCGACGTGATGAGCGCCCAGCTTGAGCCTGTTGTTCTTTGGTGAGCCTTCTGGCTTTTTTTGGGGCTGTAATACAGCTTGCCCGACGTGATGAGCGCCACCCAGCACAAGCAACAAAAAAGTATCTCCTCCGTCGCGGAAAAAGAGCAGACAAACAACTAAAGTCGCCCGTCCTCAAATCTCATGGATCTCCCTCTCCGCTCGCAAGTCAAATGCATGCATTTTCTTGTGCGACCATAATATATCGACCACCCGGGCAGACGGAGACGGGCAGTGCAAAGTGCAGACACGCGCCAGCAACGTGAGATGTTTACTGCCCTTTTCCGCTTTTCTTCCTGGTGGCGCACGTTCTCGATCGCCGGCCGGGTGCTTGTCGGAATCGATGCCGCGACGTGATCTGGTGCTGCTGGCGCCGTATAATTTTCGGCGAAACCGGCCAGAGAGACGAGCAGAACTGCAAAAGGCAATGCAACAGCGATGCGCGAACCAACTCGGCAACAGTTGGATGTGGACTGACGGATCCGCCCGCGGAGGAAGGCAGACACCGAAAGCAATTCAGATTCGAGCGTCGACGTCGCTGTCTAGCCCATCATGGTTCATCAGAAACTAACGAGTAACGACGGTCCAGAACTACATTCTCCACGAACAAATAAAAAGACACGCAGAAAGTTCTGAAAAGACAAAACAAAATCTCGTGTTTGAATCACAGCACTGTTTCCTGCATCAACAATGAAACATGCAGCGTGCTGGGTATCCTGATGAGGAATTAATAGGGCAGGTTTGATAAATGCAGCTTGAAAGAAAAGCGTTGGCTGATCGGTCGAGGGAAAGCAAAGCTAGGCAATGCAAAAAGGCTTCCGCGTGTGTGGTGATGGTTGGTGAACGGTGACGATGAGCAGGTTACCTCGTCCAGCAATACGGGTTGTCTTGTCCTTTAAGTTAAACAAACGACGTGGGTGCCCAGGGATCCAGCCCAGCTTCGCCATGGAACTGACAGGACCTCCGCTCGTGTTAAAATGCCGCGAGGGAACACATGAGTCGTGAGAGTGACGGTGATTTCGGAAGCAAGCTATTCCAGCACGGGGATATGGATGTCGTATTGAGTGTGTTTGGTTTTCTGCCTGAATCTTAGTCTGACTAGGATTGGAGCTAGGTTAGTCTGGGCCTCGTTCCACCAACCCAATTTGCACTTGTTTGGTTATCTAAATTACCTAAGTTTGGTTATCAAATGATTGTGTATGGTTGTTTGGTCTGTCTTGCATAGAATCACCTCTTTTATTCCGCTGGTAAGTTCACCTCATTGACACATTTCCTCGAGCAGGTGGTGAGCGTAGATGTCGGTGCCACTAGCACTCCTTTGCCCATCATGGAGTTCGTCAGGGCAGTGGGTCAATGTCGAGAAGCAGCACGACAGTCGTTGTGCGCATAGTCGAGTGCGAGCCGATGATGGAGGGCAGCAATGGCGCCTCGCGGGAGCTCCATCCTTGTGCGGCCCTACTGCCATGGGCGAGCTCCATCCTTGCGTGGCCCTGGTGCCATGGGGAGGTGGAAGAGAACTGGCGGGGAGGCGATGGTAGGAACTCGAGCAAAGGCTAGCTCGGACCTAGCTCCAATTGAACGGTCGATCTGGTTGTTTGATCTTAGCATGACTATCTATGTACTAATAGCCACCCCTAGCCAGGTTCCAACCCACTTCCAGGCAACCAAACAGGGCAAAATTGGCTTTAGGGAACCAATACCAGATTTGGCCACCCAACCAAACACACCCAAATCTTGTTTAGTTCCTAAAAAATTTTGTAAAATTTTTCAGATTCACCGTCACATCGAATCTTTAGACGTATGCATGAAGTATTAAATATAGATAAAAATAAAAACTAATTACACAATTTGGTCAGAATTGATGAGACGAATCTTTTAAGCCTAGTTAGTCTATGATTGAACAATATTTATCAAACGAAACTAGTACTATTCACATTTTGCAAAATATTTTACAAGTAAACAAGGCCCCATTGTGTCTAGGTCTAGCTTGTGCACATATGGTGTTGCACGTTGTCAATTTTGGTATCTATCTCAGTGTGTCGACGAAAGCTGGTCGGCAGTCTACCTTGGGGTATACCCACGGTAGTAGTTTATCGGTAGACGGTGCGCAAACTACGAACTCGATGGTGACGCAAGACACGGACAAGCTTTTTATCCAGGTTCGGCCGCCGAGTTGGCGTAATACCTACGTCCTGCGTCTGGTTGTATTGATTTGTGCTGAGAGAATATGATCTGATGTGTCCTCTAGGGGACCCCTACCCCTCCTTATATATCCTGAAGGGACAGAGTTACAAGCAAAGTATCCTATTTGGTACAAAATCTTGTAGCCTTGCGGTGCACGCCGACCAGTCGTGCGCCGCACGTCTTCATCTTGTGGGCCGAGCCACCTCTGATGGTGCGGGCCATATAGGCCCATGAGGGTATAGGGGTTTATACCCCCACAGCTAGTCCCCGAGCACCATGTATTATGATGTAACACGCCGTCTTGAGCTTCTTCGATCAGTGAGGCTTGACGTCTTCAATAAGCAGGAAAGTCGCCCAAACAGTTGCAACGGTATTTTGACCAACTCAAAAGACAGTTGATCAACATTGACATCGAAGAAGCAGGTTGTTCGAAGAATGCATGGTGCTCTAAAAAAGATTTTTTCCTGGTGAAGTGTGCCCACTTTACTTTTCTAAAAAGTATAGACCTCAAAAAAGCAAGCATATTCACCGCAAGGTGAAGTGTGCCCACTTAGTCCCCGAGCCTGGTAGTAGGTGACGTAGGCACGTGGTGCCAGGGTCAAAAGAAAAGTCCTCAAAGAAATTCTGAAACTGAGATGCATCGCCAGATGCATCGTACCGATGTAGTCCCCGAGCTTGCTGGAAGGCGAAGTATGAGCCTTGTAGCAAGGTCTAAAAAATTGAATTTACCAGTCCCCGAGCATATCATGCTCGTCTGCAATTGAATAGACCAATCGACCAGTCTCCGAGCATATAACGCTCGGTGGTCGGTACAGTCCCCGAATTCTCAAATTGGTGGGCTGGTCGACCAGTCCCCGAGCGTATAGTGCTCGGTGGTCGGTGCAGTCCCCAAGTTCTTAAATTGGTGAGCTGGTCGACCAGTCCCCGAGCGTATAGTGCTCGGTGGTCGGCACAGTCCCCGAGCACGGCGTAGGGACCGGTGGACAAGTCCCCGAGCGTGGTTGGGAACGTAAACGTGCTCGGTGGTCGGCACAGTCTTCGAGCACAGCATAGAGAGTAGTCGACAAGTCCCCGAGCGTGGTTGGGAACGTAAACGTGCTCGGTGGTCGGAGCAGTCCCCGGGCACAGCGTAGGGAATAGTCGACGAGTCCCCGAGCGTAGCTTGTCGACTGGGCCAAACCCCTGAAAAATAAATATAAAGAATAGGTAGTACATGATGTATAAATAAACTTTAGATAAAAATCAGTACTGAGATAAGTTTTAGATTTTTTGTTATAAAATTAGCACAAGTAGTTAATTCATCCTAGAGCTTGTACCAGCTCTGGTCTAGCCAACAATCAGCATGAGGTGCGGAACCTAGACACGCGTGGGATTGCCAGCCTCGCCAGGGAGCTACTGCCGACCACCCGGAACGCAGAGGGCGGATCTCGTGCACGTGTAGGGAGGAGTCGGAGACAGTACCGGCTCTGGAAAGCTCGTGTAGGAGAAAAAACTAGTGTGGCTAAACAAAAAGTTGTTTTTGAAGGATAATAAAAAATATTATGCCAAAAATAAATAAGATATTAGAAGTGTACTTATCTTTGGATGAAAGTCTAGTCGGTGACGACAAAATTGTCCGGCCCTCGAGCTTTTCGACTTGTCATGACGGTGGTCGCTGTTGTCGGAGCGTCGTTCTTCGCGGCGATTATTATTGCGACTGGTGGTCAGAGCAAGTAGGCTAAACAATTTGGTCGATGGCCCGAGCAGGTCGGTGTTGTCGATCTGCCTCTCTTTGTAGCAGGGAAGCGGATGACGCGTTGTCGGCGTGGTCGGAGACGTTGCTGGAGTAGTCGGAGTCGTAGCCAGCGTGGTTGAAGCCGCCACCGACGTCGATGAAGAAGTGGTTGGCGCAGATCGGATCTACACCTCCTCCGTGGTCATGGCGGTGAAGTTGTTGAAGCTGACGGTGAACGTGAAGTCGCCCGCCATGGCCGCGAAGTCGGGGATGATGGCCATCTTGTTCGTCGGGGAGAGCTGTACGCACACCCCCTACCTGGCGCGCCACTGTCGACGAAAGCTGGTCGGCAGTCTACCTTGGGGTATACCCACGGTAGTAGTTTATCGGTAGACGGTGCGCAAACTACGAACTCGATGGTGACGCAAGACACGGACAAGCTTTTTATCCAGGTTCGGCCGCCGAGTTGGCGTAATACCTACGTCCTGCGTCTGGTTGTATTGATTTGTGCTGAGAGAATATGATCTGATGTGTCCTCTAGGGGACCCCTGCCCCTCCTTATATATCCTGAAGGGACAGAGTTACAAGCAAAGTATCCTATTTGGTACAAAATCTTGTAGCCTTGCGGTGCACGCCGACCAGTCGTGCGCCGCACGTCTTCATCTTGTGGGCCGAGCCACCTCTGATGGTGCGGGCCATATAGGCCCATGAGGGTATAGGGGTTTATACCCCCACACAGTGTATATCATGTACTCCCTTTGTATAAGATTTATAAGTCGTTCAGGACAGCGTCAGGGTCTCTAAAACATAACTTTGACCTCTTGTTATTATAAAAATATGTAGGAAAAAATGATATATGTGTATACTTTTATGAAAGTATGTTTGAAGACAAATCTATTCATATAATTTTTATATTTACAAACTCAACAATTTAAAAGTTATCAATGATTTATATTTCCAATGTTTGGCTTAAACTTTGTTCAAAACGAATTAAAAATCCTATATAGAGGGAGTATATTCTTGCTGATGATTCACAGTAATGGAATTTGGCATTTCCTCTTATCTTAGGCCTCGTTTAGTTCACCCTAAAATCTAAAAACTTTTCAAAATTTTCCATTGCATCGAATCTTATGGCATATGTATGGAGCATTGAATATTGATAAAAAAATAACTAATTACACAGTTTGTCTGTAATTTGCGAGACGAATCTTTTGAACCTAGTTTATATATAATTACACAATATTTGCTAAAAAATGCTACCGTGTTCAAATCTTTTGTGATGAGGAATATTGATTTGTTTAGATTTTAGGTCGAACTAAACAAAGTCTAAAAAAAAGAGAAGCCAACAGCCAATCCTTCAAAGTACACAGCTAATATCGTCCGTACACGTGGCCTCGCAGTCCATCCCGTGCTGCCCCGGAAATTCAAAATCTTTCAAAAACCTCGACCGCACCGGCACCGTCCCACTCCCTCCGTTGCGAACGGGTGCTTACCACCAAACTATCCAATAGCCCACGCAACGGCGCGTGGACCCCGTACACTGGCCTACCAGAAAGTGACTGTATGGGTATCGGGTAACGCCTAGCCCCCGACCCCGACGGGGAACCTACCGGCGGAGCCGGTCCGCTCCGCTCCCGACGCGACTCCAAACACACTCCACATTTCGTTACCATTTCCCACCTCCGGAAAATATTTTTTGCCTTTTTATCTCCCCTCGTTCTCCCTTCCCCCGCTCTCTCTCTCTCTCTCTCCACCCCCTCTCCGATCCAAGCTACCGACGAACGCCGCCACCCGAATTCGAAACCCTAGGCGGCCGCTGTAGAACACGTGAGGCTATAGTGCCTCTCGTTCGGCGGAGCCGGCCCGTGGCGGCAGCGGCAGCCGGCCATGTCGACGGAGGACGAGAAGCTCCTCAAGGAGGCGAAGAAGTTGCCGTGGGACGAGCGGCTGCAGCATAAGAACTGGAAGGTGAGGAATGACGCAAACATCGACCTCGCCGCCCTATGCGACTCCATCACCGACCCTAAGGACGCCCGCCTACGCGAGTTCGGTGAGATACCCTCCCCTACGCCTCCCGATCCGCCACATTTCGCGCTCGGATCTGCGCTATGCTCGATTAGTGCGGGTCCGTTTGCGGATTTCAAATCATATTTTCGGTGCAAGATCTGAAGTCCAGTGTTTTTGTGTTCTACTCCGGTGGTTAGGGCCGTTGTTTAAGAAGACGGTTGCAGATTCCAATGCGCCGGTACAGGAGAAGGCGCTCGACGCCCTTCTCGCGTTCCAGCGAGCTGCTGACGCCGATGCATCAAGGTGTGTGCCTTCAGCTGCCAAGTCATTCCCCTTTATGCTTCTGATTATTTGTCATCTTCAACGATTTATGGAGTGTTGGCTTCTCTCAGATACGCGAAGGAGGTTTGTGATGCAATCGTGGCCAAGTGCCTCACTGGCCGACCAAAGACTGTCGAGAAAGCTCAAGCTGCATTCCTCCTATGGGTGGAACTGGAGGCAGCAGAGGTCTTCCTTGTAAGTTGATCATCAATCCCTTGATTGTTATGATTGTGAGCTGTTGGTGAAATGCATGTGCATGCATAATACCAGTTCTTTTTTGTTCACTTGGCTTTCACAACATGTGGTGAAATGTTCCATGTAGTTGCAGGTAGTATTGACAGTTTGGCATTGTCTAATACACCAACTATCAATATTGTTACAAATGCTAAGCCTATGACATAGGATTATGTGCTGCATTCCTCCCGCCAAATGATTTTCATTTTCAATTATTAGCAAATAGTTGTTCACATTAGCAATTTCTAGGCACTCCTTATGGACAAATGTGACAAGCATGAAAGTCATTTCTCTGGTTTGCCATTCAGGATTTACTGTGGTCATGGGTATCATGTAAAACAGTAAAAGCATGCAACATATTGATTGCTACCATTAAAAAGGGTTTAGCTACTACCAGGTGTTCTTTCTGAGGGAGACAACTAATTGCTCCCATTAAAAACATTTGTGCATTTGATTTATGGTGACAATAACTGTTTTCTTTAATTCCCAGTTTGTTACCATTTTGAGTTTTTTTGTTACATCATCTGTAAGCAACCTTTTCCTCCACAAGTCTTATGGAACAGCCACTGTTCATATTTTGTTTTATTTGCTCACCGAAAACGCATAATTGCATGTCTGTTTAATTCCATGTTCCTTCTTATAACTATGTATAGCATGGTAACTTGCTCAAGAAACTACATACTGTTGTGCTGTCAGGAATCTATGGAGAAGGCCGTGAAGAACAAAGTGGCTAAAGCAGTTGTACCTGCTATTGATGTGATGTTTCAAGCACTCAGGTATGTTCCTAGCTGGTTCTTTGGCTCCCTGATTTGGCAAGTTCTTGTCAACTCTAATCAACATCTTTCCTCTGCTAGCGAATTTGGAACTAAGGTAGTGCCACCCAAAAAGATTCTGAAGATGCTTCCTGAGCTGTTTGACCATCCAGACCAGAATGTTCGGGCTTCTTCTAAGGGTTTGACACTAGAGCTTTGTCGGTGGATTGGCAAAGACCCTGTAAAGTCTATTTTATTCGAGAAGATGAGAGATACTATGGTGCGTTATTCTTAAAAGTTTAACATGTGTAATTGTGTTCTGTCACTCAATAATACAACCAATATTCGTTGTGTTTACAGAAGAAGGAGTTGGAAGCAGAGTTGGCAAATGTGTCCGGACTTGCTAAGCCAACTCGAAAAATAAGGTGTTTCTATTTTTGCCTTTTAAAAACAATTCTTCCTTTTGTTGTAATTAATCAATTAGATGAAAACACTTATGGCCTATTCATGGTTCAGATTGTGGGACTGTGATTCTACACAACCATTTGAAACGCCAGCTGAAATCAACTGTAGTACTATTTATATTTGAATAATTATTTGCTTTCCTTGAGAGTCTGTAGATAGCCTATGGATTATGTCTTGATACTCCATTTTGTTACGTGATGGTAATTTATGTAATTTTTGCATCTCATATATGATATATCACATTGTTTCACTGCCATCTATGTATTTTAACCAAAATACTACTAAACAACCTTAAGGGGTACATAGGCTTGGATTACTAAGACCTCTATGAGGAATTTTCAATTCATTGATTTAGCCATTGAATTTGTCTCGTATAGGATGGTGTAGTGGGCAGATTTTGTGGAACACACACAACTTGTATAAAACTTGTTCCTGATATTATTTTTGTTTTTGGGCCCTAACAAATGTGTTAGTGTTAATGCTGCATTAGCTTCTTTTGTATTTGTGCAATTTGTGGGTCAGTGTAGATTGTACTGTTGAACTGCTATGTATTATGCAATTTGTGGGTCATAAGGAATGTGTATATTGTACTGTTGAACTGCTATAGATCTCTTTGGAATCACCTGTACAATGTACATAATGTTAACGAAGCATACAGCTTGCTATGAATATGATCTTCCTTTGACTTGTTTCATGAGGCATTGAACGTTGTGATTTGGCACTGTGTTCCAGATCCGAACAGGAAAAGGAACTTGAGGAGGAGGCTGTGCCAGAGACAAGTGGGGCAAACACTTCTGAAGAGGCAGCAGCAGATGGTGTGATCTTCTGTGGATTATTGATATGGATATTGCTGTTGATAGTTTGTTAAAACTAATGATGGGAATACTTACACAATTCTACTTTGCAGCCCCTGTGGAGATTGATGAATATGACCTTGTTGATCCTGTAGACATTTTAACCCCACTAGAAAAGTCTGGATTCTGGGACGGTGTGGTATGTGATCTGTCTTGAATGCACACTATATTGGTCACACTGTCATATGGAAAGTAGTTATTATATTGGTTTTTGATGTCTGATGCCAGAAAGCAACTAAATGGTCGGAGAGAAGGGATGCTGTGGCAGAGTTAACCAAGCTTGCTTCAGCAAAAAAAATTGCTCATGGTGATTTTCATGAAATTAGCCGGACACTAAAGAAGGTCAAGTCTCTGAGATTGTTTTTTCGCCTATATTGCATGATCTTCTAAATCCTTGTGATATGTTAATTGTCCAAATCTTCAGCTACCACCTTTTGGGTGTTTGTATTATTTTCTTTTTTGAAGTCTTATGATTAGTTGTGGGATAATTTGGCTTAGAAATTAGCACTTTTATCTAATCTTGGGTGTTAAGTTTTGAGGTATTCAATATTTGTTTTTTTGGATTCTTATGTTGGTTTTTGGTACTGCAGCTCATCACAGATGTTAATTTGGCTGTTGCGGTGGAAGCTACTCAGGCAATAGGGAATTTAGCTAGAGGTTTACGGGCCCATTTTTCTGGAAATGCACGGATGCTCCTTCCGGTTTTACTTGTAAGAAGAACAACCTTTTTCCTTAATAACTGAAACTTGCTATTAAATCCTTTTGTTGCTTTACTGTGTGGACTTTGATGCCCATTGAAACTTGCATATTTCTGTTTGTCTTGATTCTTTTCAACAGGAAAAATTGAAAGAAAAAAAGCCGACAATGGCAGAAGCACTAAATCAAACACTTCAAGCGATGCACAAGTCTGGCTGCTTTACACTTATTGATGTGATTGAAGGTTTGTAATTTTCTAGCAATTTTTATTGCACATGTTCGTCTGTAGCATTATTTTCATTGTTGTGGTTGTTTTTTTTGGTCTGAAACATATTTTGATTTCCTCTAAAGCATATTATTGTGTAACCACATTACTTTCACTAAAATGGACCATAGGTCCCTATGAATTTGTATAGTTTGTTCCCTGTACCTGAGAATTGCGCATTTAAGATCCCAAAACCTTTTCAAAGCAAGATTAAATCTGAACTAGTTTGAAATATTCGATGACTGATAACTTTTAGATGCTGACCTTTCGTAACTTAATAAGTGATTAAGGGAAAGCTACCAAAGGTTGTCCAGAAAAAAAGTATTTACAATTCTTGTTGAATCTCAAGACATGAACCTTTCAGCTTTGATCAAAATCTGAGCAAGAAAATGCTGTCTTTTGATAATGCAGATGTTCGGGTGGCTGTAAAAAACAAGGTGCCCCTTGTTCGTTCCTCAACGCTGACCTGGGTTGCTATTTGTATTGAAACAAGCAATAAAGCAACTGTACTAAAGTTGCACAAGGAATATGTTCCTATCTGCATGGAGGTGAGTAACCACTCTATACTTTTAGCTACACCTCTGTTTTTAGTTCTGTTTTTGTATTTGAACTGATCTGTTTTTCAATATGTAGTGCTTGAATGATGGTACTCCAGAAGTACGAGATGCTTCTTTTTCTGTTTTAACTGCCATAGCCAAGGTTTTCTTCTTGAGAGCTTGCTTTTCTCTTCACTTCATTACATTTATTAAAATGTAGCTTTAAAGCCTGGATTTTTTGTTACTCTTGCTCTCTATAGATGGTTGGTATGAAACCATTGGAACGATCCCTGGAGAAATTAGATGATGTGAGGAAAAAGAAGTTATCAGATATGATAGGTTCTTCCAGTGACACTGTTTTGAGTTCAGGGACAGGTTAGATTCGCTTTTGTAGTTTTACTTGTATTTAAATGGACCAAATGTCTCTGTTTTGGACTAATTTCTGTACAAACCGCACTTTTCCAGCTCCAATCACAACATCAGGAGCAGCAACATCTGCTCGCGGGGTATGTTAATTGATCTTCTAATTTCAATATTATATGATGATGTTTGCAACCTGTCAGCCTTCTAATTTACAGTTCTCGTGCTGTGTTGGGGAATTCATGTTAGAAAATTCACCATTTGTGATTGGGTTTTGTTAGTTATAGCTTAAAAAAAAATCTTTCATGCTGTCGCTGAGTAAAAAACTAGAAAAAAGGGACAGTGCTTTCAAAAGCTTAACGATTACTAGTTATCAACTTTGTTTGTTAGAACAATGTTTATTTGGGACCAGTTCTGTTGATCAAATGTTTGACAACCCAAGTAAGATTATTCTGTATCTTACAGGTTGCAGACAGCATGTCAATGAAGAGATCTGCTGCAAGCATGCTTAGTGGAAAGAAGCCTGTACAGGCAGCGGTTAGTTTTTTTAGATGCATATTTGATGTGTAAGTTTCTAGTATTTGAATTTGTGCACCATGTTCTTATGTGGGATTGTTTTCCTTGTTTCAAGGCTGCCACCAAGAAATCTGGACCATCAAAATCCACTGCAGCGAAAAAGACAGATGGTGGATCACAGTCTAAGACATCAGCTGCTCCTGAGATTGAAGATGTTGAGGTGATTTGTTTGTTGGAATCACACCATTTCCTTGTTCTGATAAGCCCTTTGTGATGTGCATTACTGTGCCTTTACTAAAGAAGCATTGTTTGTTAGTTTAGGACTTCCATTTTATCATTTCCTTTTCCTGGAAATTTTATAGTCCTTATGAATACCTGATTACCTGTATTCATAATGTTTGTTGTTTTAGAGTTGGGCACTTCTAAGGAGCTAGATAAAACGACCATCTTACACTCAAAAGTGTTCGTGCACGAGAAAAAGTTAGTTAAATTTGCAATTACAGAAGGGCAGGACTGGAAATTGCTATCTGAAGATGTCTAGAAGTTTCAGGACAAGTATTTGAATATTGTAAGAGAGTAGATAACAAATATTTTAGACAGTAGTGTATTTTATTTTGGCCAAAAGATACTAAAACAATGGACTTAGATGAACTTTTATTCCCCTTTTACGTCATCTAAATGTTTAAAGGACTAATTGGTGTTGATTTTTTTCTTCTCAAGTAGTGGATACTATATAAAAATCATCGGTACTGATAATACGTACAACTCATGTATGATATTTATTGGTTTGATCTTTTGCAGCCGGCAGAAATGAGTTTGGAGGAAATAGAAGAGAGGTTAAGGTCTGTTGTGAAAGCTGAGACAATTTCCCAGCTAAAGAGCTCTGTCTGGAAAGAGCGCCTTGAAGGTTGCTGATATCCCTGTGCTGTCTATCCTGTAGTTATTGTCTATTTATTTGGTTTCAAAGAATTCACTTGAATTGCTTCTTTTTTCCTTTTAAATGCCGTATCCTTTTTTCTGTGGCTCTTGTTGGTTTTCATCTGTAGCCTAGCCAACTTTATTGGGATAAAGACTACTATTCTTGTTCTGTTATCTGTTGCACTACATCTATCTGTTTGTTTGCTCTTCTTAAACTTGGCTGTCGTATTTAAGGACTATAGCATGCTTGTGTGCGTGCATGTGGAGGCATTATCCTATCAAGGGTGGTAGTGTGCAATGACTGTTCTATGCCTGGCAATTGTTTTCATCAGCTTATTAGAATAACTCATAAATTCATAATTCTCACACTTGGTTGACACCACAAAATAGGAAGCAATCTTATCGTGACACTTTTATTTGTATGCTAAATGTCGCTCCTATTTTCTGCTGTGAAGCTTTAAGAAAGAAGAAACATCTACAGTGAGAATATAACATTACTCTGTGTGGCAGCTATTGGCATACTCAAGCAAGAGGTGGAAAGTTTTACAGAACTTGATAAGTCCGCTGAACTTCTGATTCGTTTGTTGTGCGCTGTGCCTGGATGGAGCGAAAAGAATGTTCAGGTTCTTACTGTTTGATAAATTTTTTTGGTTGAAATATCGCTTTGCTATGGAAGTAATACCATTTAAATGAAACAGGTACAACAACAAGTTATAGAGGTCATCACCTATATTGCCTCGACTGTAAACAAATTTCCAAAGCGATGTGTGGTTCTATGCCTTCTTGGTATGGGCCCCTCTACTTCTCCATGTACTTTTTTTTATGTAATATGTATATCTTGCACCCAAAAATAAAGATTGAGTTTGCTTTCGTCAAATTACCCACCTAATCTTAGCAAACTTGTCAACAGATTAAAACCACGAGTTTCTGAGCATTGGTGACAGTAAATTATAAATAGTTACGCTCACAGAAACTAGGCTCTAGACTGCTGGTTGAACCTAAGTTATTTTCCTGCCTTAGTTTGGTTGATGGGTTCATAACCACAGGCTAATAGGCTATTGACTTACATCCAGGGTCCGGGCTTAGGACCTTGTTTATGAATGTTTAGATTCACTGTATAGGTGCCCTTCAGCTGGCTACTTAAATTAGGCATAATGTTCTACTTAATCTGCCCCAAAATATAAAGATTTCTATGCTTGTCTAAACTATCCTAAGTTTAACCATTATTATAGAAATGAAGAATAATATTTACAGTGTCCAATGAGCATAGTTAGATCCACTATGAAATGTATTTTATACTTCTCTGACTTCCCAAATGTTAATACTCTTCTTTATAAACTTGGTCAATCTTCGAATAACTATCCCTTCAGTAATCTCTTCTTTGAAAAATCAAGCAAGGTTTGGAATTTAGGATAGGCTTGGAACTTAGGTCTCATAATTTATTTGATTCAATTTCAACAAACTTCTGAATAATTTAATTTCAACAAATCTTCATTTCTAAACCAATAACTATCAATCCACTGTTTGGGCTTCGGTTATTTTTTTTCCTCGGATACAGAGGAGAAAGTTCTATTTATGGATTTTGATTTTAATATACTTGCCTGTGGGCCTTAGTTTAGGAACTTGTCTCTGATGTGCTATAATATAAGAGGGATCCATGCTATTTTCTGCAGCAGTTTATTCATAAATAATGTAGCATGGAGCTTCATCTTGGTACCCTGTTTCTGTCTAACTTGTTTTGTGCTTATTTTCACATCTAATTTTGGATGTCCTAGTGTTGTCTGCTGAGCATACAAGTGCATTTCGTTTGGTTGCATATAACCTATTGTCATTGATCTATTGGTCATACTTTACCAGTTTTAAACATATATTAAATGTTTCCTGTTCAATTCTTGGTCATGTGTAAAGTTTGACTTCAGTAAATTTGTTAACACCTGATTTGCTATTTTCTCAGGCGTAAGTGAAAGGGTTGCTGATATAAAAACACGGACCTTTGCAATGAAATGTCTCACTGCGTTTTGTGAGGCAGTGGGTCCTGGATTTGTGTTTGACAGGGTAAGAGATACCGTTACACTATTATTGTTTTTTGTTCAAAAGGTCCTCCACATTTGTTTAATTAACCCAATTAGGTGTTGTTATATGCTGGTCCTCAATAAATACAGTGTATGCACTGTTGAACATCTTTTCCATATTATTCTGTGCTTTAGATGCACACTGCTTATATGATGTTTGTCAACTACTATAATTATGAGTAATTATTTTGTAGCTTTACAAAATAATGAAGGAGCACAAGAATCCCAAGGTCCTTAGTGAGGGTATTCTTTGGATGGTCTCTGCTGTGGAAGACTTTGGGATCTCCAATTTAAAGCTAAAGGTGCACTTTCCTCTGCTTGTTTGCTCTATATTTACAGTGTTACCACACTTTTGTTCTTATCTGTCTTTGCTGTTCCAGGACATGATTGATTTTTGCAAAGACATCGGTCTTCAGTCTAGTACTGCTGTAACAAGAAATGCTACTATAAAACTAATTGGGATGCTACATAAGTTTGTGGGCCCAGGTCACTTTCTTGTCCTCTTATATTTTCTAATATGTTATGATATGATAGTCGCCATATCATGTTCTTGAAATAAACCATCCTGCAGATATTAAAGGCTTCTTAAGTGATGTTAAACCAGCACTTCTAAGTTCCCTTGATACTGAATATGAGAAAAATCCTTTTGAGGTATGCTGTGTTACAGTCATTGTTTGGAAAATGCTTACTTATTGTGACTTCGATTTTCACCGACATCAGTTTGGTTCAATTATTAGGGTGCTGCTGCTGCTCCGAAGAGAACTGTTCGAGTTCTGGATACTGCATCTTCCGCATCTGCCGGCTCGTCTGATGGGCTGCCACGGGAAGACATTAGTGCTAAGATTACACCTACTTTACTAAAAAATCTGGGCAGTCCGGACTGGAAGGTAGTGGCCTCTTTTAAATTATTTGATTTATTCTGTAAGTTTCTTGGATTTTATTTAAGATATTTGATATTATGCTTTTATGTGAATTCACAGGTACGACAGGAGTCCATAGATGCAGTCACCAAAATTGTGGAGGAGGCTAATAAACGTATCCAGCCTACAGGAACAGGTCCGCTGATTATATTCATCTGAAACGACTATAAATGTATCCGTTCAACTTGTAGTAAATTGTCTTGGCCATCTTATCACTGCAGCTGACCTGTTCAGTGCGCTTAGAGGCCGTCTTTATGACAGCAACAAAAATTTAGTAATGGCAACCTTGTCCACAATTGGTGCCCTTGCATCTGCTATGGGACCTTCTGTTGAAAAGTCAAGCAAGGTTTGGAATTAATCATGATTTCTCTACTTCTGCATGTTTATTTTGGTCGCTAGAATAACTGACAACTGTTTGTTTGTTATGAAGGGTATTTTGGCAGATGTGCTGAAGTGTCTTGGTGACAATAAGAAGCATATGCGAGAAAGCGCTTTGACTGCTCTAGATTCGTGGGTTGCTGCAGCCCAACTTGACAAGATGGTTCCATATATTATAGTGTCTTTGGGTGATCAGAAAACAGGTTCAGAAGGGCGAAAAGATCTCTTTGATTGGTTGTCTAAGCATGTTTCAAAAATGGGTGATCCATCTGAGGCTTTGCCTTTGTTGAAGCCATCTGCATCTTCTTTGATGGTATTAGTCTAAACTGAATTTTTTTATTGTTGTTTGTTTGATTTATAGTAATGTTGTTATTCAATGGCTATACCCTTCTTTTGAAAAGGATAAATCTTCTGAAGTCCGCAAAGCTGCTGAATCCTTTATGAATGAAATTCTCAGGATCTGTGGCCAAGAAGTGGTATGTTTCATCCGCCTATTCCATTCATTCATCTTTCCATTTAATTCTGCAGCATTCTCCCTACAACTGAATTTATTGTTTTGGTGTAGGTTGGAAGGAACTTGAAAGATTTGCCATCACCTACTTTGGCCATTGTATCAGAAAGGCTGAAACTGTCCACTGTACATGAAGGTGGTGTCTTACATATTGTGTATTGTAATTTGTAACATACTCCGTTCATTCTAAATCAAAAGACGTTTTGGGTTTTGTAGATACATAACTTTTGCTATGCACTTCGATATACACTATGTATAGATACATAATAAAAGCAATGTATCTAAAAAACCAAAGCATTTTATAATTTGGAACGGTGGGAGTATTTGTTTTCATGTACTTGTTGAAATTTTTGTTCTTGGCTTACTATTGTTGCTTATTTCATCAGGATTTTCTGAATCTGTTAAGATGGTGACAACAAGCATGAGTTTGCCATCAAAAGCAGGTTTGAAGAACAATAAGCATGGTCCTAATGATCGTGGTTCTAATGTGGGCAAACCTGTGTCCCAAGTATGTGTCGCATCTTTCTTTGTCTTTGTGGATAATGCTATTGATACCTATTTTCTAACTACTACACTATCAGAGAGGACTTCCAGCTAGAGCATCTGTTACTATGGTTTCTACTCAAGACCCTGCACAATCCCAGTCATTATTTAACATAAAGGACTCAAACAAGGTGAGCAATCATCAGGTCCTGCAACATTCCTGTATTATGCACAGGTCTCATATAAGTTTACCTATTGATCAGGAAGAGCGGGAGAGGCGTGTTTTGGTAAGAAAATTCAAGTTTGAAGAACCGCGCCGAGAGCAGATTGATGAACTAAAGGTTTGTATATTGCATAAACGGGAACTGCTTTAAGATTGTTATATTTACATCCTGTTATATTCCTTGTTAGAATCTTCCAGCTGAGTGCTTTTATACTGGTATTTTTCCTTGTGGCCGTTTTTGTATAACATAAGTACTCATATTTTGATATATCAAATGCTTTCAATGATAACAATGAGAACTAAGCTGTTACAACAGATGTTATACTTTCGTGCTTGCATGCAAAATCCTATGGTTACTGTTGGACACAACTCGATCAAAATTCATGGTAGTTGTTGCTATGAAGTCATGTAACTAGAGGCAGAAATCTGAACTTTTTAATCAGTTTACATTTACATTATAAAAAGCAAAGATCTATAGCCTGGTGTTGCCCTCAATAATAACAATGAGAACTAAGCTGTTACAACAGATGTTATACTTTTGTGCTTGCATGCAAAATCCTATGGTTACAGTTGGACACAACACGATCAAAATTCATGGTAGTAGGTGCTATGAAGTTATGTAACTAGAAGCGGAAATCTGAACTTTTTAATCAGTTTACATTTACATTAGTACAAAGCAACCTGGATATGTGGTATTAAACGATGGTGTGGCAATGATTGACCCCTTGGAATGAAAAGAAAACCCTTTGTCTGACTGGTATTAGAAATGATCAATACCCAGATTTGTCATAGCTTCAAATATTTGAATTCAAATATGTAATCTTTAAAAAGTTGGATGTTCACCAAATAGATATGTTAAATTGGTGTAGGTGAATTTGATGTTAAAACAGAGGATGAAATATAGTGGGTTTATACGTCTTCCTTTTGCCTGATCTAGTATATAGGGTTACTACTGTGTGAACATATTAGCTAATTCCCTTGGAATAACATTTTATGTGCAGATTGATTTGTTTAAGCATTTCCGAGAAGATGTAAGCTTGCGATTATGGAACTCAGACTTTAAGAGGCAAATAGATGGTATTGAATTGCTACAAAAGGTTGGAAATTGATCACAATATTACTTAATCTCTTTATTAGTGTGATTTAACTTCGTTTGTTCCTGTGAATTTTCTTGTTTTGATGCTGTTACAACTGTGCAGGCACTTCCTTCGAGTGGAAAAGAAGTGATTGAACTTCTTGACATACTATTAAGGTGGTTTGTCTTACGCTTTTGTGAATCGAACACTACATGTTTGTTGAAGGTGAATGCATAGCACTCTTGTTAAGAATCATGCTGGCCTTATTTCCGTTTGTTGCGACCCAATAACCTAATTTGTTTCCTGTACTGTGTACTACCTTCGCTTATAGGTCCTTGACTTTCTTCCTGAGCTTTTTGATATTCTAAAAGACCAGTCTTACATGTTGACAGAAGCTGAAGCTGCAATTTTTCTTCCTTGCCTCATAGAGAAGGTATGATTGGTACAAAAGTGCATATTGGATGTGTAATCATATTTCATATTACAATCATGACCTAATTATTGTTGTTCTGCAGTCTGGTCATAACATTGAAAAAGTCAGGGAAAAAATGGGGGAGCTGATAAAGCAATTGGTCAACATTTATTCTCTTCCTAAACTACTTCCTTATGTTCTTGAGGGGCTCCGCTCCAAAAATAACCGGACAAGGATAGAATGCGTTGATATTATTGGATACTTCATTGACCATCATGGGACAGAGGTCTGAATTGCTATCTTCACCCATTTGCCAGTTTGGTGGTCTTGCTTTACTTATAGTAGATGCTTGTTTTTGTCATGCAGGTTGGTGGGTTGATGAAAAACTTGCCATCTGTTGCAGCACTGACTGCAGAGCGTGATGGTGAGATTAGGAAAGCTGCCCTTAATACGCTTGCAACAGCCTACAAGAACCTTGGTATGCACCCACCCTTTTCTTCCCTTTTGAGCAGATGATATTTCATTTACATTTGTAGCTTCTGTTGGTGCATAATCAATCAAACCCGTTAGTTGGGTTTCAAACTCAATATTTGAGCATTTCCATATGGCCCAGTCTACAAAAAAATTGAATATTTTCTGTATCAATTGTCTTGAACAGTTTATATGATTTATTTGACATTTGTGCTTGTGTATTTGCACAAGAAATAAATCATTGCATCTACTCAATTTAGCAGGATGTCTCCTTTTGCAATATTTTATACTATTGAATTGATTTGCATGAGCCTCATAATATACTTTGTTTGACAAAACAGGGGATGATGTATGGCGATATGTTGGAAAACTCTCAGATGCCCAAAGAAGCATGCTTGATGATAGGTTTAAATGGAAGGTTTGTTTCTATAATCAAACATATGATAATATTTTACAAAAAGGTACTGCAATTGCTTTACGACTAAGAATGTACTGTATTCTGCCTGATGGTATGTTAGGCAAGGGAAATGGATAAAAGGAGAGAAGGAAGGCCTGGTGATGCTCGAGCAGCTTTGAGGCGTTCAGTTAGGGAGAATGGGTTTGTTCTTTGTTCTGTGTCTCTGAATCTTGCCATTTATTTATTCCTAATGTGATGGCTGTTTTTTTAATTGTCTGTACTTTCATTTTGTGGATGTAGGTCTGATATAGCAGAACAAAGTGGAGAAGTAGTCTCCCGTTCTGTGACGGGATCAATGATCTCAAGGTTGCTCCAGGCTCCAGTTGTCTTACTGTGCTCTTCATATGTTCTTATATACCATTACATAAAGCTACCTGTCTATGCTTGACTATCAATAGGGACTTTGGATATGCGGATGCTCATATGGATAGACACATGGTACCTAGGCAGATTCCAGCAGCAACTGGTCCTGCGGATTGGCGTGAAGCTCTCGAGATAGTTGCATTGGGTTTGCCTGAGCAGGTCATGCTGTCTATCACTTCCCATAGTTCTACCTATCCCATCTATTTGAAGCTGTGTTCTTTATTTTTTATATTATATTTCTACATATTAAGATTTTACATTCATTCTTTAAACAGAAACATTGGTCTGATATATGCTTTTCGTTTTCTGCAGTCCGTTGAAGGTATGAAAGTTATATGCCATGAGCTAACGCAGGCAGCTGACCCTGAAAGCACGGTGCTTGAAGATCTTATTAAGGAAGCTGACAGATTAGTGTCATGCTTGGCTGTTATGGTTAGTATTTGTTGTGTTATTCATGTTCTGTTTTCTTAAATCTTATTTTGATCATTGATCTTGCAGGTTCCAAAAACCTTCAATTTTAGCTTATCTGGGGCTTCTTCAAGGTCTTGCAAATATGTTTTAAATACACTCATGCAGGTTTGACATTTGTTTTTGGCCCTTTACCTTTCTTATGGTAGATTTTGTTTATCTGAAATCTTGGGCTATTTTAACAGACATTTCAGATCAAACGTCTTGCTCATGCTGTGAAGGAGGGTACTCTTGACAACCTTATTACGGAGTTACTCCTTTGGCTTTTAGATGAAAGGGTTCCTCTTATGGATGATGGCAGCCAATTACTCAAAGCACTTAATGTTTTAATGCTTAAAATCCTGGTATGTAAATTTCTATTTCATTCTCTCCTTTGCTCTACTTGTTCTTTTTTTAATGGCTCTGTTTGAAACAGGATAATGCTGAGAGAACATCCTCGTTTGTTGTGCTAATTAATTTGCTGAGGCCTTTGGATCCTTCAAGATGGCCATCGCCTACACCAGCAGAGTCTCTTGCTGTAAAAAATCAGAAGTTTTCGGACTTAGTTGTCAAATGCTTAATTAAGTTGACAAAGGTACATTATTATCTGCTTGACACATGTTCCTGAATCTCTTCATGACATTACATCTGATGTTTCCTGAATTTCAACTTTACAGTACTTCTGACACCCTGCATTCCATCTTTCAGGTTCTTCAGAGTACAATATTTGAAGTTGACCTTGATCGAATTCTTCAGAGCATCCATATTTATTTACAAGAACTAGGAATGGAAGAAATACGGAGAAGGTCCGCATCCCTTCAATAGCTCTTTAAATATTTTCTTGAATTTTGGTTTAAATAGAAATTCTGTATAATCTGTAGAGCTGGTGCTGATGATAAGCCATTAAGAATGGTCAAAACCGTATTGCATGAACTTGTGAAGCTTCGGGGGACAGCAATAAAGGGTCACCTTTCAATGGTTCCTATAGATGCTGAACCTCAGCCAATAATTCTAGCGTACATTGATCTTAATCTCCAGGTAGAACTTGCAAAACCACCATTACCAACAAGCTTCTTCGTGCAACCTTTTTTTCTTGCTAAGCAACATTGTTCGGTCGTTGTAGACCCTTGCAGCCGCTAGAATGCTGACGCCATCGGGACCTATGGGTCAAACTCACTGGGGTGATGCTGCGTCGAACAATCCAAATCCATCTAGTCACTCAGCTGACGCGCAGTTGAAGGTACAACTATCTTATCTTTTTTTAGTTGTGCTTGCTTGTGACACAAATGCTTAAGATTAAGGCAGTGATTTCACATGTTTTTTTTCTTCTCTTTTGTGGCTATGAACAGCAAGAGCTTGCTGCTGTCTTCAAGAAAATCGGTGACAAGCAAACATGTACTATTGGCCTTTATGAACTGTATCGGATAACTCAGCTCTACCCAAAGGTATTATTCCTTGTATTGTATTATCGAATGGCATGTAAACTTGTCAAGCTGAGGCCGATTAATGTACTTTCACATTAACACTGCTTATTACTTGGGGAACTATTTGTGAACTGGTTTAGTCTACATTGAAGATTTTAATAATGTGCTGTGCATATATTTCTTTTGAAAGTGAATCTTCTATTGAGCATTCAGCTTCCATATTTCTGTTCATAATCTGATCTGCTATCATTATCTCAGGTTGATATATTTGCTCAGCTTCAGAATGCTAGTGAAGCATTTAGGACCTATATCAGAGATGGGCTAGCTCAGGTTTGAAACCTCAGTCATGGAGGGGTTTGAGCTTGTTATGTTAATGTTGTTTGAGGTACGATTGAATTTAATTACATTGTTTACAATGCAGGTGGAGAAGAATGCTGCAGCTGGAAGAACGCCCTCTAGTCTTCCATTATCCACACCACCCCCAATAGCAGCAATACCCTCTCCAAAGTTTGCACCATCCCCTGTCCACACAAAATCAATTGGTAGCAAAACAGATTATAACGAAGATAATGGCATTGGTGAGACACAACCCTTTAGAGGTCAAGGTGACGCCACCGACCAACAGACTGATAGATACCAGACCTCAGGTCCCCCATCCTACACTGCCTCAATCAAGTTGCATGCATAATTATATATGCTATCAATGTTTATGTGATCTGATTATTGTAATCATTATTTCTTTACCAGCAGGGACATTGGATGCTCTTAGGGAGAGGATGAAAAGCATTCAAGCTGCAGCTATAGGTCATTTTGATGGAGCTCAGGCTCGGCCGTTGGCAAGTATGAACGGAAGTAATGTGCTGCATGGGGGAGCACGGTTGGACGGTGAACCCCAACAACAAAGCAATATTCCACCCATGGATGAGCGAGCTCTATCTGGGCTGCAAGCACGAATGGAGAGGCTAAAGAGTGGGTCTATGGAATCACTATAGATACGAAGAGAAATACCAACCATTGTAATTCATTGTAAATTTGAGGCATAGTGATGCTGTTGTTTGTAGATAGGTATTTGAATGTCGGAAGAACTACATGGCACGGGGCCGACATTTCGTAACCCCTGTGCCTGGTTAAGCCATTCTTGCAGAGCCTTTGGGTGCAGTTTTAGATAAGAGCTAGCCAGATGTTTTCCTTGTAGCTACTCCATGAAGGACTAATTAGTGTTGACACATTTTGCCGTACTGTATTGGTTTTCTTGTGGTGTACAGCAATAGAATTTTTCATTCTCAAATACAGATGTTACTTGTGAAACATACGGTTTTCAGAATGCATATTCGTTTGGTTTCGTTGGTGTGTTGGAAAAACTATTGGAGTGTTTGGATTATAAAATGGTGTTTGGATTGGAAAAATAAAAAACTATCTAAGTTTGACACCCTTTATTTTGTTTTATTAAAGCATCTCCAGGAGTTTGGTAAAACATCTTGTTATCTTGATTTTTTAGCAAAAAGAGAAAAAAAAAGTCTTCTCTGATAGTTTAGTAAAATAGGTACTCAAAAATAAAAAGTTTTTAAATATTCTTTTCATTTCAACTCATAAGTTTACAAATTAGAGAGAAGTCCCTATCCTTCAAGTAAAAGATATGATTAGTTCTAGTAAGCCAAAAAATAACAAATAGATGTGGATCCTACTATAAATTTTTAAATTTTAGTAAGCTATTATAGGTTAGAGAATAATAAAATTTAAAGTTGTTATTTCTTTTATTAACTTGCTAGATGTATTAGTTTAGCAAGTAAATTATACCAAACTCTTGGAGATGCTCCATACAATCAAACTGTAAAAGTCCACTTTGTTTCAAGTCAACCATTTTCCAACTTTGATCAATATTCAATAATATCTATATTTTACAAACTGAAAACAGAATATTGGCATTACAACATGTGTGAAAACACTTCCATAAAACAACACATTTTTTACGTCTTTCTCCAAAAAAAACATGGAGATTGTAAGGGTCATGTGTTTATACGCATGGTCGACCTTAGTTCTAGTAATTTAGTGAATTTTTTTGTATATTTTTAATAATAATAACCGTGTCTAATTTGTTTTTGTAGAACTAAGTTCATAATACGCATGGTCCCTTTTGGTTGCGGAGTCCGGCTAATGTGACATCGCATCACATGTGTTGTTGCGGAGTATTATTCTATCAAACAATCAAAAGGGTTAGATATGTATTTTTAGATGTTGTTATTATTAAAATACTAAACTGATTAAAAAAGAATTAAACTATAAAAAAACCTAATTTAGTGGACATGTGTATTGGGATGTGTTAGATTAGATAGGCTCTGATAGGTCTTAGTGAGGCAAGAGAATAAGGTGGCGGCAAGACATGTAAACAGAGTTAAAATGTGTAAGTGTGTAAAAATTGCATGTGCTAAGCGATCCAACGGGTTAAAAAATAAAAATGTGGGAACAATCAGCGGATACATTCGATGTTAGGCCTTGTTTAGTTCACCCCAAAAAGCAAAAAGTTTTTCAAGATTTCCTATCACATCGAATCTTTCGACACATGCATGAAACATTAAATATAGATAAAAATAAAAGCTAATTGCATAGTTTACCTGTAAATCACGAGACGAATCTTTTGATCATAGTTAGTCTATAATTGGACAATATTTTTCACAAACAAACGAAAGTGCTACAGTAACGAAATTCAAAATCTTTTCGCATCTAAACAATGCCTTACCATTGCTTTGCATTTACCAGACGGTCTGGATGTTTTGTTCGATAGGAGCACCGAACATTTGGGTGTTGCCGATCAATGAGGAGTTGAACACTATGCCAAGGCACTAAAAAGTTTTGATTTTTTTTTTTCAAAAAATGAGATAATTAAGCACTTCTTCCTTGTATAGTTGTATGCCATTGCCATTTTTCTCATGTGGTTATGGCTACAGCCTACATACATGTTACTTTAAACCCTCCACAACATCATTGTATTCTCATATGTCTCGGAGTTGGCTTTGGGGAGTTTATGAAGAATTTGAAACTTTTAGATCTGTTGGGGGACTGCAACTACTTTTTTGTCACTTTCTTGCAGAAATGATTTAATGTTTGAAAAAAAACATGCTTATTCTCCTTTGCAGGTGGTACACTAATCATCCATTGGCTCCACTCATGGGTATCCTCTAGAAGCTTTCTTCTCATACTTTAGTTGCGATGAATTATTGCAAGTTGTTATGGTATTTTTCTCCCTCGTACATGGACGATGATGTAGTTTAATAATTGATTATCATTAGAGCACATAGCTCTCCTTTAGTTGTTTTTAGGCTATAATGATTTCGATATATTAAAATCCTCCCTTTGTAAAAAATATTACTAGCTAAAGCCTGATTAGGAATGATGTTAAGGAATACATCAAAATTTGCATGAAGTCAACTTTTTTTTGGTCTAACGAGAGTGGTGGTTACCACTAGTGATAGAAGACTCAATTCTGATTTTCATAGAGTAGGGTAACAAACATGATAACTAGTTCTAAAATAGCCAAGATAATTTGTTGTAAGCAAGTGCAACCTAATGACACACACAAAAAGCTCTGTATAGCACAGCTTGAACCAAGGATTCACTCAACCACTTTTTCAAAGAACAATTTTTTTTGCTGGTTGCTGCACCTCTTGTCGTACAGAACGAGCCCACAGGAATCACAGTCCACATTTACACACACGATGCGCCATTGTTCAAGCCTTGTTCAGTTGGTAAAGATTTTTGGTTTTGGATACCGTAACACTTTCGTTTGTATTTGATAAATATTTTGTAATTATAAACTAACTAGGCTTAAAAAATTCGTCTCATAAATTTCAAACAAACTGTATAATTAGTTTTTTTTATCATTATTTAATGCTCCATGTATGTGCCATAAGCAGCGACGGAGCCAATAGTGGGGCTGGTGGGGCTCCAGCCCCCCTACGGCCGTAGAATCCACGTAGCCCCTCCTAGCCCCTTCTACAAATTTTTATCATCGATGCTATTTAAGAAGGGGCTGAAATTATCTTAAGGTAGCAGAAGCCTTCTCTAAATATTTTCCTAGATTCGTCACTGACCATAAGATTTGATATGACATGAAATCTTGAAAATTTTTTGGTATTTTTTGTAACTGAACAACCGCTGATTCAGACAAAATGCCCCGCCGGCGCCGCAAGGCCACAGCCGCACACACAGTCACGGGACGGGACAGAGCTTCGCCATGGACACACAGCAGGAGTCGCAGGTGATTGCGAAGCGGCGCACGTGAGGCTATGACCCGGCCAGCGCACGTACGGATCTCGATCGGTTGGTTAGCATCTAGCGCGCGAGATGGATGGGGCAGGTCGTCGGATGTGTGTGGTGACGATCGATCCTGCACTGCTCCCACCGGCTGCAGGGATTTGGTCCAGTCAAGGCCATCCGCCACCGCACAAACACGAGCACGCACGCATGCACGGCGGCCGTGGCTGACGCCTTCGTGCTGTCAGAGTGTGCCTGTGTTTGCGTCAGCACTGGCGTCACTCGCCGTCGACCTCCTCTTGGATATGCCTACCTACGGCCTACCTCTCTGACCATGACCCTCATCGGCAGCTTATGTCGTCGTCGACCTTTGTGCTGTTTTTTTTTGAGAACCTGTAGAACTTAAAAAGGCCAACTTTGTTTAGTCCAATTTATTTTGGTTTCACAATGTGATCGATTGTGAAATTCTGAGCATATATATCACACAACGGCAACGGGGGTCGTCCTGGATTAATTCGGTAATGAAATGGGTATCCGTCCCATCGACAAGTCTCGGGCCTTGTTTAGTTCGCAAAAATTTTCAAGATTCCCCGTCACATCGAATCTTTGGTCGCATGCATGGAGCATTAAATATAGATAAAAATAAAAACTAATTGCACAGTTTATCTGTAATTTGTGAGATGAATTTTTTGAACCTAGTTACTTTATGATTAGACAATGTTTGTCAAATAAAAACGAAAGTGCTACAGTAGCCGAAAACCAAAGTTTTTGCCAACTGAACAAGGCCTCACTATAGCCACCACATAGGCCTTGTTTAGTTTACCTTAAAAACAAAAAAAATTCAAGATTCCCCATCACATCGAATCTTACGGCACACACATGGAGCACCAAATATATATGAAAATAAAAACTAATTACACAGTTTGTCTGTAAATCGCGAGATAAATCTTTTAAGCCTAGTTACTCTATGATTAGACAATGTTTGTCAAATAAAAATAAAAGTGCTACAATGTCAAAATCTAAATTTTTTCGGATCTAAACAAGGCCATATATATTCTATGTCCACAATTGATAATTAAGAAACTCTACAATTAGAAATCTGCCTTTTGAAAAACGGGGTTTTGCTTCCAAATGCTGTACTCTCTGTGACTCTATTTGAAGTCTTTGAGGGAACAAAAGAGAGAATGGTTTCATATGGACAAGTGTCATAAGATGGATACCTCTCAGCTTTCCATTAACACATGTTTCTTGTGCAATTAATTAGGGTACAGTTTTTCCCCCCCAACTTTCAACTTACACGGCCGCACATTTTTCATCACTGGACTATAAAACACGGGGTTTTCTATTTTCTTAAAAAGTAACAATAACTGTTGGTGCTTTATGTTGAGTTATTTGAATCTTATTGATTCATGTTTCTAGTGTTCCGATCCATTGCTTGTAGTCACACATGTTATTCATTCATGTTTATTGCGTGATGTTTGAGGCATGCCTTGTCTGAAACCTATTACCTAATCATGCAATCAAAACAAAGTAAAGCGCAATATAATGCATTTTTTAAGATAAATTTAAAAGAGAACATAAATACGCATATACCCTTGTTTTATTTCATAATCAGTTGCTATCATCAACGTGATTACTGATGATTGGTTGATAAATGAAAAGTATCTAATGCAAAACTAGGTTTTATCCTCCAGAATGCATTATATTTGAGGAGAAACTTTAAATGCCAAAATGCACTTTATTCTAGGATGGATGGAATAACATTTTTTTCTTTAAAAATGCTAGTTCCATATTTTTTTATTTTAGTTAATATTATTTATGATATTTAGAGATGAAAACAATTTATTATTATTTTTTTTATAAAATACTCCCTGTGTTCTAAATTATAAGTCGCTTTAACATTTGGCAGATAGAGTCACTATGTATCTGGACATATATTGTATCTATATACATAGCAAAATAGATATACCAAAAAAATCAAAATGACTTATAAATTTGAAACTGAGGGAGTAGAAAACTATCTTTGAAAATTGAAACCAGCTAGAGGACCAAATTTATCTGCTTTTAGCAATTGAGGGATGAACAAATATAGGAAAGTACCTAGATATACAATAAATGTTATGTATTAAGAAAAGCTAGAATGACTTATAATTTGGAATGAAGGGAGTACTATTATTCTTTCAGCAGTATCTGATATGAGCAAACCATTGACTGGTGTGTGATTACTTCATCAATCTCAAGATCTATCATCTCTTTCAAAGGTATTCATGATGTCAGTTGTGTGTTTTTGTGTTAGCATATGTATTTATATGCGTGAGTGTGTATATACCATAGTCAAATCTAAATTAGATTACCTATGACAACTACTCTCACCATTCTTCACTGCAGATTTGTTATAAGTCAAAATTTTCTAGTCTACCAAGTTTATAAAAAAAATATCAATATACACAACATCAAATTAACTCCATTACATTCTCTATGAAAGATTTCTTGATAGTGTATTTATTTAAGCTTTAGATGCTAATATGTTTTTTTAAAACTCAAGCAAACCTAGAAAACTTTGATTTGAGATAAAACTGAAGTACACTACAATTTATTATGGAGAAAGTAAGTATACTGGCTTTATGGAGGAAGCAGTAACAACTAACAACTCCAATAGACTAAGGGCATGTTTAGATCCCAAATCTTTACATCCCAAAACTTTTGGCTGTAAATTTTACATCAAATAGATATTTAGATGCTTCCCAAATTTTTTGATCTGCAAGACACATGACACGGGTCCCTAAGCAAGTTTACACAGTTTGGAGTTTAAAGGTCCTAAATTCCAAATCTTTACGGTCAAGTTTACAAGTCCATGTTTAGATCCATTCTTCCAAAAAGTGCTCATTTCTTCAAAAGTTTTGGCCGTTTAGCTGCATCTAAACCGGCCCTAAGTACTGGCTAGTGAACATCCAGCTGCGGGGCACTTAAAATTACTATTTAATGTAGTTAAGTTAACTACAGCCAAACACAATCTTCTCCTTTTTCCTTAAAGGAACAGACAAACATAGTGGAGAACACCGGAAAGATCGCTTTCTGACCCCGTTTTTCCTACGAGCAGCCCGTCCTTTTCACCTACATATACAGACATGTAGTAGTTCATAGTCCACCGCAGGAGGAATGAAAGGAAAACGCATGGGATGTCGACGACGAGAGCGGGCCTACCAACCCCCGCCGGATTTGGTCGCCGCCACCGTTGCGGCTCGCGCGCGCACCGCACCCGGCACCCGGGCAAGGTTCAACGCATCGGGATAGGAACAGGATAGCATGCACCCTGACCTAGGACCAGTGCTGGCATTGGCGCTAGGCGGCGGCAGCGGCAGGCAAGCAGCGAGCTGATTCATCGGGCAACGTGCTGTAAGCCAACTTCTTTTTATACAGAAAAGAGGAGATGAACCTACCTTGTACTGTCTACTGGCTGTCTGGCCGCCTGTCTGTAAGCTGTTTATTAGTAATTAAGTGGACGCATGGGACCATTCTCGTATGAACGAACGGTCCAAGCCTATTTATGTGATGGCGTCTGACCTTTTAAATATTCCAAGCATATCCTTTGTTGTCGACAGGTAGAGAAGCCTATGTCCGAGCCAGTGGCGGAGCTAGAGCAAATTTAAAGAGGTATACTTGTCTTTGTGATATAAGACTTTGTGACATTTGAGTGTAAATATGGTGAAAATTTAGTATTTACTACTGTTTTTTATTTTTCTTTAGGTGCGGACGCCGCATCCAATCTTTTGACTATGGATCCGCCCATGGCCTGAGCTGAGATGTGTGTGGGGAAACCAACCAAGAGTTCATAGACGCCGTAAAGAGTAGCGTCAATCGTAATCGCATCGATACCGAATGAAACAGGCGCCTCACATCGCTCGCAGCACATTTTCAATTTTAGCTAGTAGCTAGCTGTCCACTGTCCATCGATCGGGAAGATGTTGCATCATCGTCACCTACGTTCCGGACTGGAAACTTGTGCGCAATTCCAACCGAGAATTTCAGACACCACCCTTGGAGCCTCGAGCGTGACACGATACGAATTTTCAATTCAAATCAAGACACTTTCCTTATCTTCCATCGACCGGACGCAGAAAATCAATGTCGAGCACCCACCAAAATCTGCAGCTCAAACCCATCCTTGGAAAAAGCCACGTCGCAGCAGCCAGCAGGTCCATCACCACGTGGCAGGCAGGGCTTTCCTGAACGCCTGCCGAGAACAGCAGCGGCGGCACAATCCGCACGTGGTGGCGCCACCTGCCCTGCCCTGCCCTGCCCTGCCCTGCCCTTCCTTGGCGCGCGCCGTCCGTCCGTGCCAACTGCCAGCGCAGTCAAAACCACGGAGCTTTCACGTCGACCGTGGCGTCCCATTCGCCGAGATCGCTCGGAATTTTGTACATTTCCCGGTGGAAACTGGCTGTGCTTTTGACGCTTGCTGCGGAGTTGGGCGTCGCGTGGGCTGCTGCGGCCGTCGTCGGCCAGGCCGCCACCACCACCCAACGGCGAACAGGGTCAGAGGCTTTTCCACGCGGGAACCTTCGCGGCAGCGTCGGCCATCCTCATCCGGGGAGCCTCGAGCCCACGAAGGCACGAGGCGAGGGCGGGGGCGGGGGCAGGGACACGCCGGGCCCACGCGAACTTGGGCTGCGCGGCGCAGCCCATATAAACGCCTTGGTCGCCAAGGAAACAGCTCACGGGCAACGAGGATTATTTATCACCTAGCGGCTGCCTGCCAGCCAGCCGCCTTTCGAAACCGAGCACGAGGGAGCAGACGCGGTCTCTGGAACCTTGGTTTGAGCGAGCGAGTTGGGGATTTCTGTGACGAGGAGGAGGAGGAGGGGGATGGCAATGGTGGCGGCGGCGGCGGAGGGGAGCGGGCGGAGGGACGCCGAGGCGGAGCTCAACCTGCCGCCGGGGTTCCGGTTCCACCCAACCGACGAGGAGCTCGTGGTGTACTACCTCTGCAGGAAGGTGGCGCGGCAGCAGCTGCCCGTGCCCATCATCGCCGAGGTCGACCTTTACAAGTTCGATCCGTGGGATCTGCCCGGTGCGTGCCCCTTCCTTCTTCCCCTGCTGCGTCGTCGTCTTCTTGCTCTGCTCTCCTCTGTTTTTTCTTTCCCCTCTTTTTTTTTTTTATTTATCACCATCAATATCTTGGTTTCAAACAAAAAGACAATCTTTAATTCTGTGGTGAATCCATTCATCCAAAGCAAATCCCGGATGGCATTCTTGACCTCGGTTCTGATTCTCTCCTTCAGAGAAGGCGCTGTTCGGCCGCAAGGAGTGGTACTTCTTCACGCCGCGGGACCGCAAGTACCCAAACGGCTCGCGCCCCAACCGCGCCGCCGGGAGGGGGTACTGGAAGGCGACGGGGGCGGACAAGCCGATCGCGCCCAAGGGCAGCGGCAGGGCGGCGGGGATCAAGAAGGCGCTCGTGTTCTACTCCGGCAAGGCGCCCAGGGGCATCAAGACGGACTGGATCATGCACGAGTACCGCCTCGCCGACGCGGACCGCGCACCGGGCAAGAAGGGCTCGCAGAAGGTGTGTGTGTGGCCGTTCAATCCCGCCGGTTGCATTCCGCGGCGAGCCATGGTGCTGATATCTCTTTGCGTTGTTCTTGCAGTTGGATGAGTGGGTGCTGTGCCGGCTGTACAACAAGAAGAACAACTGGGAGAAGGTGAAGGTGGAGCCGGAGCCGGAGGCGGCGGCGCACCATAACCGGCAGAGCGCGGCGGAGGATTCCATGTCAGACAGCTTCCAGACGCACGACTCGGACATCGACAACGCCTCCGGCATGCAGCAGCAGCAGCAGCAGCAGCAGAGCTTCTTCGGTGACATGGTGCAGGGGCAGGCCATGAACATGAGGAACAACGGCATTGGCACCGTGACGGTGAAGGAGGACAACGACTGGTTCACCGACCTGAATCTGGACGACCTGCAGGCGTCCTACAACATGGCCCATATGGTGAATCCGAACCCGGTGGTCCAGACGGTGAACCTGGTGGCTGGGCAAGGCCATGGCTACTTGCAGTCCATGAGCTCGCCGTCGATGAAGATGTGGCAGACAATCCTGCCACCGTTCTGAGAGAGTTGTTGAGATGGAAGGGGAAGAGATGCTCTTGTAAATAAGGGGGCATAGGAGTGGTTAGACTGGACTAGAAACAGCAAGTTTGAAATTTGGAGGGTATGAATTCTGCAACTGTTGCTGTAGGCTTGTAACGTTTAGTATTCATTTGTTAGATTGTTACATGTGTTTGGTAATATACCAAAAAAAAATCTGGATCTCCCTTTGCGCTACTTGGTACAAAATTACAGTTCTCATATCTCATATGGTCGGTCTGAACAGACATTGATCTAGGACATTTGATCTTTTTATGAGATATAGTATTCATACAGTTATTTTCAAGATGATAAAATGGTAGGAGTAACATTCAGTGGATGGATAGGATAGCTAAAATCATATGATTCTACAGTGGGACGAAGTGATATTAAACCAACCAAATCTATTTCTCAAACCGGGACGGTCCGCTAGCCTTATCAATTCTCACCACGTCATCACTGGTAGATTAGATTCGTACCATGAAAATGACATGAATACAAAGCACTGACGTATATGCCTGCCACTCGCACACAGGAAGTGGTATCGAGTATCGTTTTCCTCCCGAAAATGCGTCTGTATCTATATCTATCATCTGCACGGTATAATCAACTTGCACCGGGTTGCAAGATAACGCCAAATTCTGCAGTACATATATATATCAGAAAAGTTCAGAAGCACGAGAAGATATACTTGAACGAGCCACTTGCAATCAGCATCAGCATATCTCTAAGAATGTGTATGGTAGAACACAATGGTCTTCAGACCGTACGAGGATAAGCTTGTTGACTTAAGGCCTTGTTCAGATGCGATTTTTTTTTGGATTTTGACACTGTAGCACTTTCGTTTTTATTTAACAAACATTGTCCAATCATGGAGTAACTAGGTTTAAAAGATTTATCTCACGATTTACAGACAAACTGTATAATTAGTTTTTATTTTTATCTATATTTAATATTCTATGTATGTGCCACAAGATTCGATGTGACAGTGAATTTTGAAAAAAATTTGGTTTTTGGGTAGAACTAAACAAGGCCTTAGACCCATGTTATCAGCAATCTGATATAAGATAGCCACAAGGCGCCAACCAAAAGGCTGTTTGATAGATTAGATTAGGTTTAGGTTCAGATATCAGGTGAGAGTACTAATAGTCACCATTTTGATTAATACTCCTAGTAGCAGCCTGGCGGCGGCAGCCAGTCCCAGCTTCAAATCCGAATGTATTATTGTCGTTAGATTCTTCATATGCACATGCAGAGTAGTGGTTGCTATCATGTTATGTCTAATTCGGTTCCAATAAAACGCAAAAGAAACGAAAAGAAAATACACAGTGGTGCATGATGCATCATCATGCACAGGAGGCATATGCTCTCACTTTCTCATCTATTGGATTCGCTTTGAGAAGTGTGTAAGCACACACTTCAAAACAGTTTCGCATTGAGATGTGTGTTTACACATTTATCAAAGCGAATCTAATGGGTATAATGGGTGGGAGGGTGAGGACATATGCTCTTAAGGGCAAAATTAACTTTACCGAGGAAAAGATAGCACAAAATTCTGTATCTGTAACGAGATCAACGTAACTGAAATGCTTATATGGCATGGCAGAGAACCGGGACGGACGGAATTGATTTCATTGGACGCTTCCGTGACAGCCCTTGATTGGTCAGCAGCCCAAGCACGAGCACCTACTGATAGCTCACCGTGCACCTCGCCCTTCCATGCTGACACGCGTTGCGAATCGCTCCCTTCTCTAGTGACGCACTGACGCAACAGCAAAACTCGGTGACGATGTCTCTCCCTATAACACTCTACGCACTCACCACGCTCCCACGTTGCGAATCATTGTCTATTAAATCGGCACACCTCATCCGCCACCCGATGCTCGCGGGCTCGCGGCTGCTTTCCTCGGCCGTCGATTCGCCGCGCCCGTGCCTTTTCCAACTCCAGCGACGCTTAGGGTTCCAGTAAGCCACACCGCTCCTTCTTCTCCAACTCTAACGAATATAGAAGGGGCCGATCGAAGGAGTTAGGCCACCAGGCGGTGGGGATGGCCTGTGAGCGGTTTAGGGGAGCTGGCGGCGGCGGCGGCAGCAGCGCCAAGTCGGGCGGGGGCGCCATGGTCGGACTTCGGAGGAGCTCGCTGAAGTTCGCCATGACGTTGTAACTTTCGCCACATCTCCACCGTTGACGCAAGATCAAAGGGCTTCACTTGTCTTCAGCAGGGCTTGGCTTCTCTCCCGTGAAGACAACGCAGGTGGAGCTAGCCTTCAGAGCTGCTGCGAGCGTGTCCGGACTCTGCGGGCGGCAAGCGCGGAGGGCGACACGACGAGCTCGCGGTTGGTGCAGACTGCAGAGGACGACGCGGACCTGGGATGAGGCGAGCGAGCGCGACCGTCGCGGAGGGGGACGCGGCGAGCGTGCGCGGCCAGCGCAGACAACGGCACGGCAAGCTTGCAGCCAGCACTACTAGCGTGCGCAGTGAGCTCGCGAACGGTGCAGAGAGTTCGGATCCAGCGCTGTGACCTTTGAGCGTGTGCCGTCCAGCCGCTGACAGAAATGGCCATGCGCTCGCTCACCGCGCTTATTGGCGATTTGGCGTCAAGCTCGCCACCTTTATCCTCGTCTCCGCACGGACGCGCCACTGTCGCAAAAGCGTCGCCGCCGCGCGAGCTCGCCACTGTCACGCGCCTTAGCCATGGGGACACGCCCCAGCCGAGCACCGCCACAGCGGGGACACTCACCTGGCCGCGCAAGCGCGCCTGCTCTGCCATCGCCACGCACCGTATGGCAGCGCGCAAGGGCAACGCGGGTGCCAGGCTGGTGTGGGAAGGCAGGGAGCCGCGGCTCCGGAGTGCTGGAGCGACACGAGGGTGACGAGGCTCTGCATCTAAGTTTCGCCCGGTCGGAGTGTTGCGGGATGGCGGTAAGGCGCGGCTGTTGACACATATTAATTTACAAAATTTGATAGCATTTATTTCTCCACCAGATATGAATATCTACTAGAATAGAGTTGCCACTGACAATTTTCACAAGTTTTGCATATTCTGTGTTTTTCAGGAATTATTCCAGAAAGAGCTGAAAATAGAGATTTAAGTGATAATTGACCACGAAACTTATCCGCGACGGAAGGATGACACTAGAGGGATCAGGAATACTCTAGAAGACACAAGACGCAACGGGAGAGCCAGCAGCCACCAGGTGGGGCCGGCCGGCCGCCCACTATGGTTAGGGTTTGCTCCCTCCTTCCGAAAGCTTCCTCCCTCGCCTTTGAGAAGCCATCTCGGCCGCTTGTTAAGTCGGTTTGATCCAACGGCACATGTCCATCCCACCAGGCTATAAATAGAAGGCTAGACCCTCCCTGGAAGAGGTCAGATCAAGAGATGAAGAGTCAGAGCATTAGATAGAGATCCACTAGATCTAAGCTAGCGATCAAGATAGAGATTAGAGAGATAGAGTAGAGGAGTAGATTCTAAGGAGTTCCGGCCTGTCGGAGCTTCCTCAGGAGCTGTATTCGTCTGGATTCGGCTCCCTCGCCGGGAGCTGCGTTCTGAGGTACTTTTGTATTTACCCTTCTGATTCAAGTAAGCAACTTGTTTGTATTCGTTCTTTGGTTTGCAACTCATATTATATTGAGTACTACAATTTGGGTAGCTCCTAGGTCGGAGTAGTGATTCGTAGCGTAGACGTGGTGTCTGGGCTATGGTTGCTTGTGAATGTCTCCTGATCAGCTAGACAGTGGTAGTTCGCGTAGGTGACTTTATAACTGTGTTGATTCCTCAGTAATCCACTTCCCGTTGATAGGATTGATAGGCTTATAGGTGCCTGATAGGGGATTACTTTGTTTCTTTCCCTATTCGGGTTACTTGCCCGATAAGACGATACTATACAAAGTTTACCGGTTATTAAAACCAGAGTACATTGGTTATTTCCTTTTTCTCAATAGTTTTCTAGATTGATTGTGCCCCTTTAGATTAAGAATTATAGGCTAGGTCATAAATCACCTATTATTCCTTTGGGTTCGATATTAAAATTAGGTTGATCTTGGTAAAGTGCTCATCAGTATATATCTGTGTGCTTGCGGATAATCTGGTTATAATCAATATTTAGGGTGCAGTTAATTTATACCAACAACGGCTCCGAAGAGCTGGGGCAGCATAGGATGGCGACGAGGCTCTGCATTGGAGGTCCGGACGACCGGGGCAATGGCGGGCACGGCGCCGTAGTGGCGATGCGGTGAGGCTTGACGCAGTTGTAGAGTGCCGAGGCAGCGAAGCATCTTCAGGCTGGCAGTCTCTAATAGATGGCTCTATGCCTGAGACGAAAGGCAGCCTTCGGATCTGATTTGGGCGGCAACGATGAGGGAAAAGTTACGTGACTTTATAGTCCGAGTTTTTGCGGTGCTAAGGCTTTGTTTAGTTGTGATTTTTTTTTGATTTTGCTACTGTAACACTTTCGTTTTTATTTGACAAACATTATCCAATCATAGAGTAACTAGGTTTAAAAGATTCGTCTCGTGATTTATAGACAAACTATGCAATTAGTTTTTTTTCATCTATATTTAATGCTCCATGCATATGCCATAAGATTTGATGTGATGGAGAATCTTGAAAAGTTTTTAGTTTTTGTGGGAACTAAACAAGGCCTAAAAGAGAAGAATGTTGGGGCATCGGTGCTGAGCATTGTGGGCGATGGAGTTGAAAAAAAACAGATGGCACCTTGGCATGTTGATTTCTCGATGCAAGATTAAAAAAAAATTGCATCCCCGTTCGTTTGAACCAGCATCACTCCCTCTTCCACACACTGCATCACGTTGACAACTTTGAACATTTAGGTCCCATATACAGTATATCATCAATGCTCACACTAAGGCTAGTCTCAATGCATGTTTCATGAGAGTGTCATGCATATTAAATAGAGTGTCACTAAACAAAATTGCTGACTTGACAGGGTCATTAAATGAAGGAGTTTCATTAGATGAGAGAAGAGTTTCATCCCCATAAAACTCATGTGACTCGGTTACCTAGTTTATACTCTTGGTAACTGTGACATGAAACTATGCATTGAGACTATCCTAAGAGCTGACAAGGGCGGACCCAAGGGGGGGCTGGGTGGGCTCCAACCCTCCCCTTTGAGTCTGATCTGTCCATTAAATTGAGGTTAATTAGCTTTAAATCTTTATTAACTTATCCTTAATGTTTACTATTTAGCCCCTGTTTGTTCTCATCCCGGATCCGCCACTGGGAGCTAGCGTACAGATATGATTTTTCAACACCAGTAACGCTGTGACCAGCCTTATAAAGGCCTTGTTTAGTTTCAAAAAAAATTGCAAAACGAACACTACAGTATTTTTATTTGTATTTAACAAATATTGTTCAATCATTGACTAACTGGGCTTAAAAAATTCGTCTCGCAAATTACAGACAAACTGTGAAATTTATTATTATTATTATTATTATTATTATTATTATTATTATTATTATTATTATTATTATTATTATTATTATTATTATTATTATTATTATTATTATTATTATTATTATTATTATTATTATTATTATTATTATTATTATTATTTATATTTAATGCTCTATGCATATGCCGTAAGATCCGATGTGATGGAAAATCTGAATTTTTTTGCAAATCTTTTTGGGGACTAAACAAGGCCAAAATAGGGGAGTTGCTAGAGCCGTGGTCATCCGCTTGGTTCCTCCTTCCATCAGCTCAGCAGCAAACGGTGCTCTCCATATGTCGCCTGAGAGCTCAGGCGACTGAAGATGAGGAAACGTGTATAAAATAGCGTATACAGCATTAAAAAATGACTTGGACAAGGACAACGCAAATCAAAACTAAACATTGCACTTACATGCACGCAGCTGGTTGGAGTAAAAGTACCGAAACACATCTTTTAGAAAATCAATGGACCATTGAGGCGCTGCTCCAAGGAGGCAGAGGTGCCACCGGCAGCTTAAAAACAAGTTCTTTCCTATTTAGGCCTTGTTTAGTTCTAAAAAATTTTACAAAATATGAATAGTACTAATTTCGTTTGTATTTGATAAATATTATCCAAACATGTACTAACTAGACTCAAAAGACCCGTCTCGTCAATTCCGACCAAACTGTGCAATTAGTTTTTATTTTCGTCTATATTTAATACTTCATGCATGTGTCTAAAGATTTGATGTGACGGAAAATCTGAAAAATTTTGTAAAATTTTCTGGAAACTAAACAAGGCCTTAATCTATTTGATTTCTGTATTGGGCCCTGCTGAACTTACCAAGCTCCGCCACCAAGAAACAAGAAGACATCGGGTGGTCATGTGAACAAGTTTGAGCCACGTCAATATCCAGAGCAAGAACACACGTCCGGGTGTCTAAGCCCAAGCATGTATGTTCATCTAAAATAGTGCAAATCCCACAAGTTACAAAGATATTGTTATAGATGAAATTAGAGTGTTCTATTAAAAAAGTTGCTCTTTGTTTTCTTGTGGTGGAATTTCTCCATCTAAGTTCAAGTCCTTAACTTGGCACGGGTATTTGCATTTTTCTAGATTTATCGATGCTATCTATACTTTCAGTGGTAGACGACGTCCTCCTCGATCGTGAGACGCCTATGGTGACTTTGTGAGTCTCAAAATCTGCCGGTTCAATCCTTTAGAGGTGCTCATAAAGATAGGATAAGCGTACATATGTTTATGGTGATGAGTGTGCGTGTGTATTTACGCGTCCACGTTGTGCTGTGCAATTCTAAAAAACTTAAAAAGATCTAAAACGTAAGAAATGTTCAATTGGCTTTCCATTATAAAAGATTTTGTAGAAAAATACAAGTTCATATTGATTAGAAAAATTCACACACTACGATAAAAAAATGTCCAAGATGTCAAAAAGGCTGTCAAAGACAGTGCGCTGAAAAGTCAAAACTGAAATTACTGTTGGCTCATTTATTATGAGAAAAAAAACACTGGTAGAAAAAGTACGGCTGATAAAAAAAGCGAATGAGTAAAGCGAACTGTGAGAGGGGTCTTCGCATACAACCTACCCAGAGAAGCTCTAGCTTGTGCTGCAAGAGAACGAGCAGTTAAAGTTTTGTGATCTGTGGATCTTGAAAGATCCTGTGTTGACGAATTCAATTCCACACGTGGAACGGCAGAGGTCGCTTCTTCACAGTAACATCAGTCAACTCAGCAAAATGGTGTTCACACTTCACACTATTATGGCCGGCTACTTCGGCGTCATGCTTAAAAAGCAATCTGATGACCCGGAATATATATGGAAGAAAAAGATATGCATACATAGCCATTATTTTCTTTGAGTTAGAGCTTGAGCCATGCCTTATTATCAGCATCTCCTTGTTGCCGCCATCATCGTTGTTGCCAGTAAACTAGGAGATGGCCTATGCCGTCCAGACGAGAAGGCCGCTCTGATCCGCCTCAAGAAGAGCTTTCGCTTCGACCATGCGCTTTCAGAGCTATCCTCCTGGCAGGCGAGCTCTGAATCCGACTGCTGCACCTGGCAAGGCATAACATGCGGTGATGCCGGCACACCAGATGTCCAGGTGGTTGTTTCACTGGACCTCGCCGATCTCACCATCTCCGGTAACCTCAGCTCTGCTCTATTCACGCTTACATCCCTTCGCTTCCTTAGCCTTGCCAACAATGACTTCACGGGAATCCCTCTGCCAAGCGCCGGCTTTGAGCGGCTCAGCAACCTCACCTACCTTAACCTCTCCAGTTGTGGCTTCGTCGGCCAAGTGCCCAGTACCATTGCCCAGCTTCCCAACTTGGAGACCCTTCATATCTCCGGTGGCTTCACCTGGGACGCTCTAGCGCAACAAGCAACTCCCTTCCTAGAGTTAAAAGAACCTACTCTTGGCACACTGATCACCAACCTGAACAGCCTCCAGAGGCTATACCTCGATTACGTTAACATTTCAGTTGCTAATGCTGATGCTCATTCCAGTTCCAGGCATCCCCTCCGAGAGCTGAGGCTATCAGACTGCTGGGTCAACGGGCCTATTGCATCTTCCCTTATTCCAAAGTTAAGGTCACTATCAAAGCTTATAATGGACGACTGTATATTTAGCCATCCAACAACAGAATCCTTTACTGGGTTTGACAAATTATCTTCCTTGCGGGTTCTTAGCCTCAGGAACTCTGGGCTGATGGGAAACTTTCCCTCATCAAGGATATTTTCCATCAAGAGCATGACAGTGCTAGACTTGTCATGGAACACCATACTGCATGGGGAGCTGCCTGAGTTCACGCCAGGCAGTGCTTTACAGAGTTTGATGCTTTCCAACACAATGTTCTCTGGAAACATACCAGAATCTATAGTCAACCTCAACCTCATTACACTGGACCTTTCCAGTTGCCTCTTCTATGGAGCTATGCCGTCCTTTGCTCAATGGACGATGATTCAGGAGGTGGATTTGTCAAATAACAACCTTGTTGGATCATTACCTTCGGATGGGTACAGTGCACTATATAACCTCACTGGGGTTTATCTCAGCAACAACTCACTCTCTGGCGAGATACCTGCAAATTTGTTTTCCCACCCTTGTTTGCTAGTGTTGGACCTCAGGCAAAATAATTTCACTGGGCACCTACTGGTGCATCCAAATGCATCTTCCAGTTTGCAGTATCTTTTTCTAGGTGAAAATAATCTGCAAGGGCCGATTCCAGAGTCATTGTCCCAGCTTTCAGGGCTCACAAGGTTGGATCTCTCATCCAACAATCTCACAGGTACCATGGATCTAAGTGTGATCAAGAATTTGAGGAACCTCTCTCTTCTCTACCTATCGGACAACAAGTTGTCTATTCTTGAGAAAGGTGATGCTAGATCTTATGTTGGATATCCCAATATTGTGTCCTTGGGGTTGGCATCGTGCAACTTAACAAAGCTGCCTGCATTCTTGATGTATCAGAATGAAGTTGAACGGTTGGACCTCTCAGACAACAGCATTGCTGGGCCCATACCTGATTGGATTTGGAGGGCTGGAGCAAACGATTTCTACTACATCAACCTCTCCCATAATTTATTCACCAGTATCCAGGGGGACATCTTAGCACCCTCATATCTCTACCTAGATCTCCATTCTAACATGATTGAGGGCCATCTCCCAGTTCCCCCACTGAACACTTCGTTCTTGGACTGCTCCAACAACCATTTCACTCACTCGATTCCAACAAAGTTTCTGTCAGGCCTGACTTATGCGAATTTCCTGTCATTATCAAACAATATGCTCACAGGAGACGTCCCACCTATGATTTGCAACACAAGCAATCTCGAAGTCCTTGACCTTTCTTTTAACAGTTTGGGTGGCTCAATACCACCCTGTCTGTTACAGGAGACCAAGAACATTGCTGTGTTGAACTTGAGAGGCAACAATTTCCAGGGATCACTGCCCCAAAATATCAGCAAAGGATGTGCACTCCAGACAGTAAATATCAATGCCAACAAGCTGGAGGGGAGGCTGCCGAAGCCTCTGGTCAACTGTAAGATGCTAGAGGTTCTAGATGTCGGGGACAACCAGATGTCAGACACTTTTCCAGACTGGTTAAGAGACCTCACTCAGTTGAGAGTGCTTGTTCTGCGATCAAATAGATTCCATGGCCCCATTTCCATCGGTGATGGAACAGGTTTCTTTCCAGCATTGCAAGTCTTTGACATATCTTCGAACAGTTTCAATGGTAGTTTACCAGCACAGTGCTTGGAGAGACTGAAAGCAATGATTAACTCTTCCCAAGTCGAAAGCCAGGCTCAGCCAATTGGGTACCAGTATTCAACTGACGCATACTACGAGAACTCTGTCACCGTGACATTCAAGGGACTGGATGTGACGCTTGTAAGAATCCTGTCAACCTTCAAATCCATTGATGTCTCAAAAAATAGCTTTGATGGTATCATACCCAGTGAGATTGGCAAACTCAAGCTTCTCAAAGTGCTCAACCTATCAAGGAACTCATTTGCTGGTGGAATCCCCTCCCAGATGTCAAGCATGGTACAGCTGGAATCACTGGACCTCTCTCACAACCGCCTCTCAGGGGACATCCCTTCGAGCCTGACATCCCTTACTTTTCTTGAGGTCCTGGACCTCTCTTACAATCATTTATCTGGGCCAGTTCCACAGTCTGGTTAGTTCTTGACTTTCCCGAACACATCCTATGTGGGGAACGACGGATTGTGTGGGAGTCCACTTTCTCATGGGTGTGACAGGCCTAAATCAAACACTAGAGATGATGTTGATAATGATTCAGAGAACTGGGATGTTCTGTCTATTGAGGTAGGGGTTGCTTGTGGCTTGGCAGCTGTGACTGGATGCTTGCTGTTCTCGAGCCGAGGGAGATGGTGGTTGACCACACATATTGATTCTTTATTGCTGCATTTCCACCATCGCTACTATTGCTGCTAGGCGGTAGGTGCAGCTACTTGGACCTGCTAGTGATTAATGCCGCTGTGTATCCTCATTTATCAGCCACAAAGAAACAGTGATGTAGTAATAGCTGGTGTTGTAATGCTTGAAGATGATTCTTAGCTTTATATGTTCAGTATCTAGTACTCCGTGTATGCACAATAACAGCTCCTCACCCTGACGAGGATATAGTAGAGGAACTGAGGAAGACAGTAGAACCGATTGTTAAGCTGCAGAGCACATATGGAGGTGAATAGTTGTGTGATTTTTATATATTCAGTGCATCCCAAGGCTTTACGCTTCAAATTAAACAGATGACAGTGTAAATACAATTCATATGTTTACACATGCTGATTACAAATGGAAAGGTTGTAAGATATTGAACATTGAAAGCATAATTACACATAATTCAAAAATGGCAGTACTATGAGGAATTTGGGTATGGTCTGGAGGCACAAAATTTCTAAGTCATCAGGTCTGCCTACATCCCTGATTCCACATAAATAAATTTCATGCCTCTAGTCCTCATAACAAATATTGTGCCACTAGATGGTACCATAATTAAGGATGAAAGGGGGTCGGAAACAGTCTGTAACGGGATCAATTTTCCCGATTAAACAATTTAACTATTCAATGACGACTACAATACAGGTACTGAAAGAAATTAAAAAAACCAAATTTATCTACCGTAATAATCGGAAACGGTATCACCTTTATGAGAACGAAATGGAAAAAAGCCCGGTAAACAAGATTTTCAGTTATGGTTTTCATCCCTAACTATAATACTTAACAGACGGTATTAAACTGTGCCATTGCATATTTAGCAACCAGACAAACACTACTAGTCTACTACACAAACCCTAATACAACTATGGATCCCGTCAAAGAAGTCGGACAGCAAAATAGTGACTTCTGGTGCTGTCCCAGGACAAGTGCCCCCAATCAGCGTCTGCCAGTTCGAGTCTGACGAGTCGGTTCACAAAGAAGCATAGCAGGAAAAGAACTGAACAGAAGAGAATGACTAAACAAATATGTAGCAGCTAAGAAACCAACCCCATTCAGTGAATGTGAAGGAAGTCCATAACTTCTTGGGTCATTATGGGGTTTTTTATCATTAGAATACTCGAGAAGTCATTATCCAACCGAAAATTTAACCTTCATGAACAATTAGAGATTCCTTCTCTTCTTGTGTAATGACAGGAAGCATGAACATGATGGAAAGTGGAAACTGCTTACAAGTTAAATGCTAGGGGCCAGCATCACAGTGCCAGTCCTGACTCCTGAACAATGGCGAAGAGCTCACTTTCCCTCGCAATTTCCTTGTCCTCAGGCAGTCCAGTTTTGGAAGCAGCTCAGTGCAAGTATCTCCTTGGAATCTACCGGTTAATGGATCGATGGATGCTATCTGCAGCTTTGCTTTGGGGCATCCAAGAAACATGAAAGCAAAATCTTCATCTCATTTTCCCTGATTTCCTTCTGCAAAATGAAACTGTAGTGCCCCTTCGACATTAATGGAAGTATTTAGCAGGCATGAGCCCTCCATGCTTCAGGATAAGTTTTGTATGCCAATAATTGAGCATGTAGTCAGTGCAGGACTGCAGGGTGCAGACTAAAATGTAAATGTGAATAAATACAGAAAATCACATGCAGCTTGTATGTTTGAAGTTGGACATGCCTTGCCATTGTAATTCCAATTTTCAACTTATCAATAAAGTGGAAAACAACTAGGCCAAACATACAGTAGCACCCATTTCCTGTGCAGTAAAAATATCTCTTTGAACTTTTAGCAGTTCTTCAGGAATAACAATAAGCGCCCTCCTACCTTGTTTCATTTATTTTATGAATTGCCCATAAGGGCTAACCTTAAACTTGTTACTTTTTGGGAAGCTTGAGAGACACTGAACCACCCTTAGAGCTAACTGACGCCTTCGCAAGCTCTCTGCCTTCAAGCCAAGCCGTTATCATTTCTTCAGTCTTTTTCTCTGGCGAAAAGCCTTTACTTTTCATCTCTCCGTAATACTTTGCTGCCTCCTCTAGTCTTCCGTTCAGGAATAAACCATGTATCAACACAATGTACGCGCTCCGGTCAGGGCTCAGCCCATTTGCAGGCATTGCACTCCACAACTTCTCCACACTCTCATGCTGTCTCCACCGGCAGAATTTTCTGATCAACATAATGTAAGTGTCCATCTCTGGCTCACACTGCAACTGTTTCATCTTATCCAAGAGATCAAACACTTCAGTAGAGTTCCTAGCCACATTAAGCAACGCGTGAAAGGTCCTTACTGAAGGAGACAGCCCCCTTTCTAACATAGCATCAAACATTTCCATTGCCTCCTGAACCTGACGAGCCTTACAAAGGGGGCCAATGAGAGAGTTAAAAGTGGCTGTGTCTGGGGCAACCTGCTTCTCCTCCATAGTCCTGACAAGCATCTTTGCCGCCTTCACACACCGACCCTTGGCTAGAGCAAACACAATAGCATTGTACACTTTCCGATCTGGAGCAACGCCAGCCTCATTCATGTGGTTAAAGAGTTTCATGACTGAGTGAAGGCTCCCAGCTTTTGAGAAGCAGGAGATCATGCTCCCATACGACACAACATCCCTGTCAATGCCCTTCCTCTCCATGGAGCTCCAAAACCTCTTCGCCTCGCGCAAGCTGCAGACAATGTTACACCACCCGTTGAGGACGATGTTGAAGCTCTTGGTCTCGAAGGGGAACTCCTTCTCGCAGGATATCAGCAAATGCTCCGCGTCCTGCACGTTCTTGTACCGGCAAAGCGCGCTCAGGAGGCCATGGAACTCGGCGACGCCAGTGTCGAATCCGAAGCTCGGGAGCGCTCGGAAGGCAGCGACGGCTGCCGCGACGTCCCTCGCGGCGCAGTGGCGCCGGACGAGGAGGAGTACCGCGGCCGGAGACGCCATCGACGCGCGGCGCATTTCGTCGAGCAGGGCGCGCGCGGCGTCGAAGCGGCGGTGCTTGGCGAGGATGGCGAGCATGGAGTGGCACGCGCGCCGACCCGGCGCGTACCCGGGCTGCGCCGCGGCCCACCGGAACGCAGCATGAGCGGCGGCGCAGCTGTTGCGGAGGCGCGACAGCGCGGCCACCACGAGCGGCTCGGACGCCTCGGCGCCGCACCCGTCGAGGGCCCGCGCGGCGCCCGCGGCACTGGAGCCGGTAGCCTCGGCAGCGGCTACGAGGGCGTCCACCCCTCGGGCGACATCGGGCGGGAGCTGCTTGTGGTAGTGGTCCGGGAAGGAGAAAGGGTCATCTTCGCCGCCGATGCCACCGTCCGCGACGGGGTCCCCGGAAGAAGTGGCTAGGCGCGGTCCACCGATGCGGAGGGGAGGGCTTAGCGGTTTGGGGAACCCGTAGGAGGCGGAGGAGAGTGGGATCGCTCTCGCGAGGAGGACTCTGCGCAACATCGAGGAGGAAGAGGAACTGGCCGCCGCCCGCTGTGTCAGGCTGCTGTTATATTGTCATGGAACGTCGCCTGTCAAAGCCCCAAAGGCCAAGACTAAACTTTCGTCCCGCCTTGGAATTGTACGGCGCTGGAGAAGGAAGCTGAGGCCTGAGGTCGATCTCGAGCCTCCAGCTCCGGCACCAGTTCCCGCAACAGCGAGGTCATCCACGCCGACATCTACTACCCTCGGCGACGCCTCTCAAGGTGCGCGCGCCCTTTGCTGCGTCGCCGAATTCACCATGCTTGCAGTGCGTAGTGATCCTGATTTACTGATTTCTGGCACTTGATGCTTGCTTAGAGGAAGGTTTGGGGACTACTACCTCCATGACATGGCTCTCTCCCTCCCACCTCTTGCGGCAACGAAGCCCACCATTCCGTCCCGCCACTAGCCCTCGCCTCCGCGACCTAATTGCTCTCGTCCTGAGGCACCAAGACAGGAGGCGCCAACTCCTCCAAATCCACACCCAGTTTATTGCCCACCAGGTGTTCGACCGTAATCCCACGCCGTGGCGCGCCTTCCTCAAGGCCTACTCCCACGGTCCTTTCCCCCTGGAAGCTCTGCACCTCTTCAGGCATGCGCGCCAGCACCTGGCTGATGACACATTTGCCTTCACATTTGTGCTCAAGGCTTGTGCGGGTCTGGGGTGGCCTCGAGCTGGTGCGCAGCTCCATGCGCTCGTGATCCAGAAGGGGTTCGAGTTCCATGCCTACGTGCACACCGCCCTTGTCAATGTGTATGTTGTGTCCAGATGCTTGGTGGAAGCACGGAAGGCGTTTGATGAAATGCCGATGAAGAATGTAGTTTCGTGGAATGTGGTGATCACTGGCTTTGCTGGATGGGGTGAGATTGAGTATGCAAGGCTTCTGTTTGATCAGATGCCCTGCAGGAATGTTGTTTCATGGACTGGGCTGATTGATGGATATACACGTGCTTGTCTTTATGCAGAGGCTGTTGCTCTTTTCCGCCACATGATGGCTGGAGGCATTAGCCCGAGTGAGATAACTGTTTTAGCAGTTGTTCCTGCAATATCTAATCTTGGAGGAATCCTTATGGGTGAGATGCTGCATGGCTATTGTGTGAAGAAAGGTATCATGTCAGATGCCCGGGTTGGGAATTCACTCATAGACTTGTATGCTAAGATTGGTTCTGTGCAAAATTCGCTGAAGGTGTTTGATGAAATGCTGGATAGAAGAAACTTGGTGTCATGGACATCAATAATTTCTGGTTTTGCAATGCATGGGCTGTCAGTTGAGGCACTTGAGCTGTTTGCAGAGATGAGAAGAGCAGGGATTAGGCCCAACAGAATCACCTTCTTGAGTGTCATCAATGCCTGCAGTCATGGGGGGCTGGTAGAGCAAGGGTTAGCGTTTTTCAAAAGCATGGTTTATGAGTACAATATAGATCCAGAGATCAAGCATTTTGGGTGCATCATAGACATGCTAGGTAGGGCTGGACGTTTGTGTGAGGCAGAGCAAATAATAGAAGGGTTGCCTGTGGAGGTTAATGTAATTGTATGGAGGATACTGTTGGGTTGTTGCAGTAAGTATGGAGAAGTTGAGATGGGGAAGAGGGCAATAAAGATGATATCAGACTTAGAAAGAGAATCCGGAGGTGATTTTGCGGTGTTGTCCAATGTGCTTAATGAGCTTGGTAGGTTCAGTGATGCTGAACAAGCGCGGAAGTTATTGGATGAGAGGAAAATTGTTAAGGTTCCTGGGCTTGCTTTGGTTGGTGAGATTCAATAGTCATCAAAATTGTTCGGTCTGATGAGGAGAAGCTCTCTAAAATTTCATTGCAACCTTACCACGTTAATTATGTCCCAGTAGCATACCAACTTCATTAAAAAACCTCCCAGCCTATTGGTGGGTTATTGCACTTTTTTACCTTTTTAATTGTTATTATCTCCCATGTCAAGAGGCAAAATTGAATTTTATTCGCTGGGGTGTTTTGCCCCACAGTTTTAATTCAAAAAAGAATGTTTTTTTTTCTTGGTTGCTAAATAGATTGTCATAAATGATATGCCTGCAGTTCCATATTTGTGAACTCAGTGTTACCATTGTGCCATCTCACTTTGTTTTCTTTTTATGTACTGATAATAAGCCTCGAAGGCATGATGTATTTGTTAACTCGTTTCTATCTTCAAAATGACTGTTTCGCCCAGTACAACTGTTTGTTGGACCTTTTACCTATTCTTACGATTCCTTGCAGTTGCAGGAAGCAGGTGAAGTGAACCTCATGTCCAGTTCTTGCTCCTCTTTAACTAGTAACTAGATCATTTGTAATGATGGAAGCTGTAAAGAAGCTCCATGCTCATCTCGTTGTTTCTGGCCTGCACAACTGTCAATATGCAATGTCCAAGGTTATCAGATCTTATGCTCTTCAACAATCAGATTTGGTTTTTGCTCATAAAGTATTTGAGCAGATCGAATCACCAACAACTTTTCTTTGGAATACTCTACTCAGGGGGCTTGCTCAGAGTGATGCTCCAAAAGATGCAATTGTTTTTTACAAGAAAGCTCAGGAAAAGGGTATGAAGCCAGACAACATGACATTTCCTTTCGTATTGAAGGCTTGTGCAAAAACTTATGCTCCCAAGGAAGGTGAACAGATGCACAGCCATGTTATAAAACTTGGATTTCTTCTGGACATCTTTGTTTCCAATTCTCTGATTCATCTATATGCTGCCTGCGGTGATCTGGTCTGTGCAAGATCTATCTTTGATGAGATGCTAGTTAAGGATGTCGTGTCCTGGAATTCCTTGATCGGTGGATACAGCCAGCGCAATAGATTTAAAGAGGTATTGGCATTATTCGAGCTAATGCAGGCTGAAGAAGTGCAAGCTGATAAGGTTACTATGGTCAAGGTGATTTCAGCTTGCACTCATCTAGGAGACTGGAGCATGGCAGATTGTATGGTTAGGTACATCGAGCGTAATCATATTGAGGTGGATGTGTACTTGGGAAATACTTTGATTGATTATTACTGTAGAATTGGGCAGCTGCAATCAGCTGAAAAGGTGTTTTCTCAGATGAAGGATAAGAACACCGTGACACTGAATGCAATGATCCATGCATATGCAAAGGGTGGGAATTTGGTCTCAGCGAAGAAAATATTCGATCAAATTCCTAACAAAGATTTGATTTCCTGGAGTTCTATGATATGCGCATACTCACAGGCTAGTCACTTCTCTGATTCTCTGGAGCTCTTCAGGCAGATGCAGAGAGCCAAGGTGAAACCAGATGCTGTTGTGATTGCCAGTGTACTTTCTGCTTGTGCACACTTGGGTGCACTTGATCTTGGTAAGTGGATTCATGACTATGTGAGGAGAAACAATATCAAAACTGATACCATTATGGAGAACTCTCTGATTGACATGTTTGCAAAGTGCGGGTGCATGCAGGAGGCACTACAAGTGTTCACAGAGATGGAGGAGAAGGATACCTTGTCATGGAACTCAATCATACTAGGACTAGCAAACAATGGGTTTGAGGATGAGGCACTGAACATTTTTTACAGTATGCTCACTGAAGGCCCCAGACCAAATGAGGTTACTTTCCTTGGTGTGCTGATCGCTTGTGCTAACAAGCGACTAGTTCAGGAAGGGCTTGACCACTTTGAAAGGATGAAAACAGTTCACAACTTGGAACCACAGATGAAGCATTACGGATGTGTTGTTGGTATTCTCAGCCGTGCTGGTCAGCTGGAGAAAGCGAAGAATTTCATCAATGAGATGCCTCTGGCTCCTGACCCTGTGGTTTGGAGGATATTGCTAGGGGCGTGCAAGACACATGGTAACGTGGCTGTTGCCGAGGTGGCCACCAAGAAGCTCAGTGAACTAGACCCCAGTAACAGCGGGGACTACATGTTGCTGAGCAATATTTATGCGAGTGCTGATCGATGGAGCGACGCCTTGAACGTCAGGCAATGGATGGCTGATACTGCAGTGAGGAAGTCGCCCGCTTGTAGTGTTGTTGATTCAGCTAGCTCGACGAATAGTTAGGATCCACCGTAGTGTCTTGCTTATCAGGCCCAATTCTGTCAGTGTTGCAGCACTGTCTATGTAATCTCGTGAGCTGCAACCATTGTCCCAATTAGGGTCAGTACATGGGTGTATATTAGTCTCATGCATACAACTTCACACGGGCAATCTTTATAATGAGTTGTCTTTTAAATCGTCTCGTAATAATTCAATTTGTTTTAGATCTGTCCGTGATGGTGTTTTTGATCAATGCAGAATCATACAACTTGTTTCACTCAAACTATATACCGCATACCGGTAAGAGGCAAACTATGACTTAGACTAAACTAACAACGGACAACCTAAGGAAATTCATGTTTCTGTGGATTCTACTTCTAGGCGAAAATGGCTTTGGCTTCATTGGTTTTAGTTTTGCAAGCTGTTCTCATGTGTGCAGGTTTGATAGAGCTTTTGATTAAACCGGTAGGGAAACCCTAGCAAAAACCTTGCTAAAGAAGGTATAAAAAGCTGACATGTTTTGCATCATCAAAGCCAATTAGTAGAATATATTATGGTATCCGGATTTATGAACAAACTTAGTACAAATGTATCCTCAGACAAGCCAAAACTTTGTAATGCCACGCACCGATCCACGGGTTGCATGTAATAAGTTTTTTTTAGTACAACACAAATGTGTATAGTATACATGCAGCAAACACAATCCAGCAAACCCCAGGTCATAGCGAACAAAATTTTACCATACAAAAAACCATTCCTGGGGCATTATTTTTTTCATGATTTCTGTTTCTGATCGCTCGCTTATCGTCACAAACTGTTATTGAGCAATACCTTGGTGTAAAAATGGTGCATCGCATCGCAGTTAAGATTGTGGTATGCGGGCAATCATACTTCTGCTTTCAGCTGGCATCTTTGTCCATTTCAGAACTGACGATTGGCAGGTTCCTTCTGTATTGCGGGGATGTTAATCTCCTCTCCAATGGTGTCTTCCTCTTGCTCACAACGAATCTGTTCACCCCCTTCCTCATCGGCATTATCTCAGGGAAGTCCTCGTCGGGAATGTTTGCTAGCTCAGAGATGTCCTTTATCTGAGCTGCCCTCCTAAACCATCTCTCTGCCTTAGCTTCCTCAGACATGTCTAGAGGATCAGGATCCTTTACAGCAGATCCTTCCAAGCTCTTTCCAGTATAACCTCTGTTTGAGTTCCCTTCATAACCTGAACTGTGAACCGTGTGATTAGCATTCATGGAACTACTGCTGCTACTGACACTGTTATTATCAGCAAATGAACCACTTTGGTTATTGTTGCTGTTGCTGCTGTCATTCCATGTACCATTGTAATTATAACCATGACTGCTGTTGTCGCTGCTATTGCCGTTCCTAGTACTGCTGTTATAGGAGTTGTTACCACTCCAAGCATTATTGTTATTATAACTGCTGTTTTCACTCCAGGAATTGTTGCTGTTTTTGTTATCACTGCTCCAATAACTGCTGTTGCTATAACCTGAGTTATAAGGTTGCTGTTCAAAGTTAGTTTCATGGTAAGTAGATTCACCTCTGCCACCATTATAGTTCCCCTGGGAGTTGCCCGTGATCTGAGTGCCAGTATATGCAGTACCACTAGGCCTAGATTGCGCCCCATGAGATTGTGATTGATGCTGATAGTAATTTCTGTTCCAGTTCTCATTATTCAGGTTACCTTTTGGCTGACTGCCTTCTGACATAACTCCTGTGTCTGTAGTACTCTTTATTGGCGTATCTTTCTTTGCAAAGTAGCCAGGAGGAAATGGAACAAATGGGACAAAATCAGAACTGTCTGCCTGCTCAAGAATACTACGCCTTTTGTACTGTTGTGATGTCAATGAGCGATCTTTTTTCTTACTAACAACAAATCGGTTTTCACCTTTCCTTATTGGCATAATCTCAGGAAAATTTTCATCAGAAATTGCACTTGGGGAATCCTTTACATTGTCCAGTTCTGCTACTTTCTCGGACCATTTCTCAGTGGTATCTAATGATTCCGTACTTTTCCTCTCAGGTAAAGGCACTGTGTTATTTGCCATGGAACTGTCATCTTCTGCACTGAATTTTTCATTCTCATTTCTCTGTCCATTATTACTCTGTGGTTTAGCGAAGAGATCTGCAGACAGGGGCACAAATGGAACAGGATCAATGCCACCGAGGTGGTCTATTGATTTCTTCGGAGCTTCAGTGGTGGTGTCACTAGTAACAGATTGATTGTTTGGGGCTGCAGTAGGAGTTGAACGCCCAAGTATCCTGTCCAAAGTTTGACTTATCTTTGGGTCAGATAATGTGGGGCTATTGTTGCTGCTGTACTGTGCATTTGCAAGCCTTCTCTCCAGTGGTGTTTTGCGCGTGCTAACCACAAACTTATTCACCCCCTTGCGCATAGGCATAATCTCAGGAAAGTCCTCATCTTCTGCTAGACTACTTAAGTCAGCTGAATCATTAAGTTGAGATACTTTGCTCAACCATCTTTCTGCCTTTTCATCATTTTCAGCAAGCTTTCTCTCAACTTCAGATTTACCAACACTCGTTACATTAAGAAGCTGCGCCACACCACCTAAACCAGCACCAACAGATGCAGGATTCAGTGGGATTGTTGCTGGCCTCTTGCAATCACATTTTAAGCATGACATATTCCTCCCATAATTATAGAAATCACACCTTAGCAAAAGGACAAAACAAAGTCAGCTTCGTCAAAGTTATATAAGCTTAATACAAATAATTTAGCAATTAGCATGTCAGATCTTACTGAGGGCATTCCCACTCTCCACCAGTCAACATCTTCTTTGGCCGCTGCTCATTGCACTCAAGACACCTAACATTTCTTGCAAAGTTCATGAAGCTACATCTGCGAGTTGCAGAGCAATTTTCATAAAAAATGAGTTGCAGATGAAAGAACCCACGGAGTATTATATATATAAAAGAAACAGGTAGAAAGTTAAAAGTTAGTGTGACAATGGTATCAGGTTACCAATAAAAAGGAAACATCTGGGTACACATTTTAATTTTTAGATGCATCATATCTAGTAGCAAAATGAATAACAGGGTATACTTTAATGCAAGGCATTGGGCGGAGCACAAATGTTAAAGAAAAGAAGAAGAATGTTAGAAGTGGCATACCTTGTGCAAATCCAGTCACCTCGCTTCATTTCAATATTTTGCCCTGGAGGCCTGGAAAATCGTTCATGCTGACTCAAGCAACTTTGGTTGGGAGTTGATTCCGCAAAAGTGGAAGACTGGGGACCACTAAAACTGACTAACTCAGCCATGATATTTCTCACAGCAGAATCAGTGAGTTCCTTGTCTTCTGGGTAGCTGTCAGAAGAACCGTATGTGTAACTTAGCAGATATCGAACAATATCAACAGTTTCAGCTCTCTCTGAAACAATGACCTGGCAAAATTTTCCAATGTTTAGTGTGTTTAGCTGAGCAAGGTCATATTCCAGTAGACTGATGAACATGCCGATGACTGAACTAATATTATTTACTAGCCCAAACTAACAATGCTGCAATGTGACCAATTAACGGAAGCCCAATGACATACATTGATTTCTTCCCCAGCAAGGTAGCGCCGAAGCCGCTGTGCTGATGCCTCCCCATCCTTGAACAGAGACGGCGCCGCATTGGTCACCAGGACCTCCACATCCTTCCTTGGAAGCGAACTGGACGCACACCCGAATTAGTCAGCAAGACAGCAACTAAGAGAACTTGAACCCCGCCAAAGCTCAGTCAGGTAGCCAGCCAGCCAAGCGATTTACTTCACCTGAGGAGGCCAGGCCGGTCAAGCGCGAAGGCGAGGCAGGTGGAGACAGCGGCCTGCGCCCCGTCCGGCAGACCGCATCCGGACGCGAGGGCGAGCTCGTCATCAGGAAAGGGCGCGCCGGAGCCGTACCCGGCGGCGGCAAGTCGGTCGACGAGGCGGGACCACTCGGGGAAAGGAGCTCGGGGTGGTGGCGCCGGGGAGTCCGAGCTGGAGCCGTGCGGAAGGGAGGAGGACGCGGCAGCAGCGGACGAGGTGGAGAGGGTGCGGGGCGGGGAGGGCGAGGAGAGCAGGAGCAGGCGGCGCGAGGCCGCCGCGGGCGGGGAGAGGAAGAGCGCGGCGGCGGCGGCAGTAGTGGTGGGTCGGAGGCGGAGCGGGGAGGAGGTGAGGAGGAGGGAGGAGAGCAGCTTGGAGGCGCAGCCCATGGTGCCGGAGCAGCAGCAGAGAGAGGGTTTTGCGCCTCCGCTCCCGGCTTCGGGATGGGGTGCAGTGCAGTGCCGCAGGCGGGCGGCCGGGTTTAGCCGAACGGCAGCACGGTGCGGCGGGCGGCGGACGGCGGACGGAGCTTGGAGAGATAATATCTCGCTGTGATCGGACGGCTAGTATTCTGTTTCTGTTGTCGCCGGTGAGGGGATGGTTCGTGCTGGCCGTTCGGCCTGTGGGCTGAAGTTCTAGTTCTAGGCTGGTCCTTGGGCCTGTGGGATGTACAGTAGTTCTAGTCCCAGGTCACTGTTTATAGGATTACAGCCCATCTAACTCATGCTTAGTGGGCCTAAAAAGCAACCACATTACTAGTTAGCACACAAATTAGCTGGTGGCCTGTTGAGATCTAGACTTCCTAATTATGAGTTGCTAGCTACTCCATTAGTAATGTGGATCAAAACAGGGCCCAGCCACTCAAAAGTAGTAAACAGAGAGTGCAAATAATACTACTACTGAAAAAGTATTATTATCAATCAAATAAATTAAAGATAAAAAATAAAAACAATGACCCGCAAATAAGCTCGTGGTACGAGTGTAGAATGGTTAGCACATGGATGGATATGGGGATCCAAAGCTGATCTCTTTGGGTAGGTTAAAAGAATTTTGAGCGAGGCAAGGGACGTCCACACCCGACTGCCCCTTGTGGAAATGAAACGAGGTCAGCGATAACGTGCGAAAAAAGGGGAAAGGCGCTGCATTGCATTCTTTTCAGATAGCTTTTGGCGCGGTGGCCAATGCGCTCGCCAGGATCCGGGCGGGGATTGACCAACCGTCCTCCACCACGACACGATCCGGATCCGCGACTTCAAGAAGAGAATGTGCGGTCCGCGGTGTCGTCCACGTACTACGTACGTGCTGCCCGTACCGTACGCTCGTCCAAAGGTGAGTCTGAGCGGAATCCGGCCGATGTGATGTCAATTCACGAGTTCAAAGTCGCCGAGGTGTCAGGCCCCTCAGGATGGTACTACGTACTACTACTAGATCCGTTCGTGGTACTTTCATGGGCTCTCGTCGAATAACGGGCCCAAAAGATTGTTCCGTTAAAACGTGTCGGCTGTCACGGGGTGTTGATGACCACTGCATCCTCGCTGAGGAGCTGCGTGCGTGCCTTGCAGCGAGGAAAAGCGTATTCTTTCTATCCCGACCAAGATGTCGATCGGGGGAGCTAGGTTACTAGCGCCTTGTTTACTTCCACCCAAAATCTAAAAACTTTTCAAAATTCTCCGTCACATCGAATCTTTAGACATATGTATGGAGTACTAAATATAAACGAAATTAAAAATTAATTGCACAGTTTGGTCGAAATTTACGAGACGAATCTTTTAAGCCTAGTTAGTCTATGATTAGATAATAATTACCACAAACAAACGAAAGTGCTACAGTGTACCGAAAAAATTTCGGCAATGAACTAAACAAGGCCTAGGTTAGGTACATGCACTGCGCCGTGGGAAAAAAGACGCGGAACGTACGTGGGATCCCGCACCCGCAGTGGATTACACACTATCTTCCGTGTTCACTCTCGTTTCCACGCACGATGTGATCTCCTTTTACATTTCCCGTCCGCGCGCTACGTACCGAGGATCGGGTCGGAGGGAGGAATCCTGCCGTGTGCTCGTACACTACTAGCTACCTGCGATGCAAATTGGGACTTGTTTGATGCATGATCAGTGCTGTACGTATTTTATCGAGTGGGCGTGCACCCAAATACCTAACCGAGCCAACTGCTGCGTCACAGTTGGTTCGCAATGCACAACGCCGCCCGCCATGCATGCCTACTTGTATTGTACGTACGTGTACGTCCGTCCAGGCCAGCCATCCCTAGCTAGAGGAGAGCACTGAGCAAGAGGCGCGCATCCGACAGCGCAGCGTTGCTCCATGCACGTACGAGATACACACAAATCAGAAATCACCAAAAGCTCTTGGTGGACGGACGGGCGCCCCGACTGTGTCGTTGACCAGCAGCCAAAGATCGGTGGTGGCGGGTGCGGATGTTAGGTGGGGTTCGCACTTCCCACGGACCCGTGGACACATGCCAGCTCTGCGCCCACCACCACACACCACTCCAGGCCTACGCATGCGACACCTCGCGCCCGCCCCGCCCCACGGGCCAGCCAGTGTCAGCCGCGCACCATCGAGCGATCACAGAGGAAATGGAATCAAGAGAAAGACACAGGTCGCGGATGCGGAAACGACACATGCTCCATCATCGTCATCTGTCGGTCCTCCTCCTCCTCCCCTCCCCTCGCTCCTAAATGAGACCTTGTTTAGTTCGTGAAAATTTTTAGCTTTAGAATTTTCATTTGTATTTGATAACTATTGTCTAATTATGGACTAACTAGAATTAAAAAATTTGTCTCACAAATTATAAACAAATTATATAATTAGTTTATATATATATATATATATATATATATATATATATATATATATATATATATATATATATATAATGCCTCATACATACATCAAAAGAATCAATGTGACAATTTGAAAATTTTTGCAAACTAAACAAGGCCTGAATAAAGCAAACTGTGCAAGTTGACTTTGAGACTAGCACACACACACTCTCCACAGACAAGCGGGCTGTCCTGTGCTGTGTATAAAATCCCCCCACTACCCATGGCCATTGGTCACCCCCATCCACTGCATGCCTATCAGATTGGCGCGAGAGGCAGCAGCACACAGCTCACTTCATTTGTGTGGTTAGCCGAGGTCTACTGAGAGAGCCACTCAAAACTTTTTTTTTCCCTGAAAGATCTAGAGAGCCACTCATCATCGATAGATAGAGCAGTTTCTATTTCTACTACCTTGCCTTTGCTGCTGCTCTACTGTGCTTTGTGGTGGGCTGGTGGCAGCGGCGGCGGACCGGCGACAGTGGTGATGGAGTTCACCTCTAAGCAGAAGGCTGTGCTTCTCCTCTGCTTCTTCATGCTCTCCTGCCTTCTTCTTCTTCCCCGGGCTTCCTCTGCTGCGCCTCTTTCCAGTAAGCATCCACCAGATGTCTTCTTCTTCTTCTTCTTCCGTTGCCTATCTATTTCATGCTTCCTCACTATCTGCTGCCTTTGTTTTGCTTTCGCAGGAAGCCTGTCGCTGACGAACCGCCAGCTGCCCACGAAGAACCCTGCTCTGGAGGTGCCTGCCCAGCAGGTCGGTCGCGCTTGCTCGATCGCTATCTCGTTTTGCAGCTGTTGGTAGATCTCATCACATATATCACAACTGCCTGCGCAAACTTGTGTGGTTTTCTCTGTAAGCGCTGGAGCAACCTAGAACCCGCTTTTGCATCCATCCAATGTGTCAACAAAGGCACGTGAGCTAGCTACCTCCCATGCTGGCAGTCTCACGAAACAGACCATTTGAGATTTAAATTAGCTATAAGCGCACTCACAGTCACAGGCTCAGTGCTCTCCTGTAGCTGCCTAGCTTCCAGTTCATAGCACCAGCACCACTCGTCACAGACTACCTAGGGCCAGCTTCTCTCTGCATGCGCACAAGTGACTTGAGTGAGTCAGCAGCCAACGACATAAACTATCCACGGAGAGATTAGATTATATATACAACCATCCAATGCCTACGTTTATTGCTTTGCCTTTTTGCACCACACCACACATATACTGCAATACATGTGAGCTTTATTTGCTGCGGCCTTTGGATGCTCGGTGGAGAGCAGAGAGCAGATCATGAACACAAGCGTTGGCCGTTGAAAGTTGGGGGGGCGGGCTTGGAGCAGGGCACTCCACAGTCCACTCACATGCACTGTAAGCTAGCTAGCTAGGGCCGGCCGGCCATGCATAGTGCAGATCACATGCATGGCCACTCGCACCAGTTGTGTTTGCGTACCCCACTACTCATCACGACGCCTTTCCCGCCACAAAGGCAAAAGGTTCAGTTAATTAGTTGATGATCAACATCGATCGTTCGTGCAACAACACAATCTCAACTTTACTTGCACGCTAGCTAGCTGTCCGTCAATTGACTGCTTGATGTCATCATAAACTCTTTTTTGTAAATATCTGACGCACGCACTGGCAACTCATCATCATCAGCTAATAATCTTTAATTTTATATCATGTGTAACACGTCGTCTTTGTGCTATACACAGGATCAGGGTGCGGTGGAAGATGGAAACCTCGGCGAGGTGGCGGCGAGGATGGACATCGAGGTGAACGACTACCCTGGATCCGGTGCCAACAACCGCCATGAACCTAGGAGCCCTGGGAGACCATGAACTTTGCTTGACGCCCCGTCATATATATCATCCCTGCGTACGTCTCACAGAAGAACGAAGAGCATGGCATGGAGTCTTGAGAGTTTTATAATTAAGCTACTAAGTACGTAGCATGCAGCAGGAGTACATTGTTAGCTATAAATTCTACTAGAGCTTATTAACGAGTCTTGTCGTGTATACTTAATTACGTAGCTTAGTACTTGTATACGTCGATCGTATCGTGGGGTGTGGTACGGCCGGTGGTGCTGAGGCCGTCTAAGCTAGCTGCATAGTATTTTGTTAGGGCCTTCAACAACGCACTGTCAGAAGATCAAGTGAACGAGCTGGCCGTGCTAGCTGTTCCGTGTATAGCCAGCGGCAGTCTTGTTCGTTTGAGCTTATCAGCCGAATCTGCTAGTTATTTAGTAGTATTTTTCTCTCACAATAAATCAGCCAATAGTACTTTCTGTCATGGCTTATCAGCCAAACACGGCCATTCAACACGTACGTCGATAGTCGAGTCGATATGTCGCTGCTGTGTCCACTGTACATGGGTTGTTTTCGTACTGCTAGATGTCAACGGCGGATCTGCTTGAGATAGCTTTTGCTATCTTGATCTGAAACGCAAGCGATCAGTTAGCGTCGTCAACAACTATAGTACTCTTGATCTTTACTTGTGCGGCTTTCATGGTCTGTACGTGTGTGTGTGCTGACTGCTGACGGCCGGTGTATTTCGATCGCCACTCCTCTTGTTTGTCGTGTTACATATGGCTGTCCCTTCACATTGCAAGTCGCATTCGCCCTGCAGAGGACTCGACCGAGACCTCCTCTGTCCTCTGGTGTGTCCCGGTTTGGCGCCAATAAATAAGATGCTCAACTGTTAAATGAAAGCTGTAATCTGATGCAATGCAACGACGGCTACGCTACTGTGCACTGGCCAGGGGCCCTGCAGGTGGGCGGCGTGTCGCCACACGTCTAGTGTGTCAACTGTGGGCTCACGAGTAAAGAATGCCGCAGACGTCGTTTCTCCTGAAGTTGAATAAGAAGGATGAGCAGACGAGCGAGCAGCAAACGCGAAAGAGACGGGTGAGAATTGCAGGATTTGTTCACAGGGAATGAACTCTTTCTGAACGTAACGGCAGGGGGGATGAACTCGATCGAACAATAATCGTGATTCCTTTCAGTGAACATAAGGCAGATCGGCTGCCCGTCCTTACTTAATATAATACTACGGAGTACTATAGTACAGCATCTACGTTCTTAGTGATCACATATACTTCGATAAAGAAAAGTTAAATGCAGTGAGAAGGTGTTTTTGAATTATGAATCTAATTTTGTAGTTCTTGTATACACCTAAGCATGCATGTCAATAGTTTGCTTAACTGTTAGTCAAATTTTATTTTAAAATGTATCTTTGGACTAGCTTTGACGTACTACTCTTTTCTTTCAAAGGCTGGAATCTTAGTTAATCACGTACATGAACCACTAAACGTCATTGTTATGCTTCTGCCATTTGCATATTGTTCAGATGTCAAAAGAAAAAAAAAAGGTGCACGAATCACGGGCTGCAGAGAGTAGTTGCCGACCACAAAGGATGCATACAAACTAGTTCTGTCTTGGTCTTGGGGTGGCGAGACACTCAGAACGATTTGTCTGGAAGAAATCATTGTTCGCTTGAGCTTATCAGCCGAATCTGTCTTCTATTCAATAATATGTTTTTCTCTTGCAACAAATCAGCCAGCAGTACTTTCTGTCATGACTTATCTGCACTTTGACTCTATTACCTATAGCCTTATTTTTGCCAAACCCACGGCCCGGAGAGGCGGTGAATCAACAGCTAGAATACTGGCAAGTGCATTACAGGTTTAGCCATTGTACTATTGAGTTTCGACAATCAAAGCTGACAAGCCAGGGGGCAATTAAGCTGCTAAAGGTTGAGTTCTCAGACCGATGAACAGTTGAACACAGAGGACGTTGGCAAAGACACCATATCCTCTTCGTTTGTGTGCTAACGCGTCAGAGCTGATGAAACATCTGGCGGCTAGCGCACTAGCTTTGGTTGAGCTCTCGTTATCTTGCCATCAAAACCATCGTGTACGGATCAATTCATCAAGACAGATTAAAGGAAACCTGTCGTGAACTTCGCTTTCGCCCTTGTAGTTGCACCAAAACCGTGGTCCGCGCTCGATTCCGCGGGCTCCAGAGCTATAACTGAATCTGACGCAAAAAAAAACGCTAGATCAGGGGTTTATTAATGATTAGAAGATAATGAGCGCTCCCTACAAATGATCTTGATGGAAAGCCTGGCCTTTATCTAAGGTCCCCCTGATATTATTTGGGCCAGCACAAAGTCCTAACTCCTTCATATTCGACCCAGCGCAAAGCCCAGCTCACAGACTTTTCCAAGCTGCTACCGCAGTGTACAACAGATTTGGGCCTTGTTTAATTTCCGAAGACAAAAATTTCGCGACACTGTAGAACTTTTATTTGTTTATGGTAATTATTGTCCAACCATGGTCTAACTAGGTTTAAAAGATTCGTCTCGTAAATTTTGACCAAACTATGCAATTAGTTTTTATTTTCGTCTATATTTAATACTCCATACATGCGTTTAAAGATTCGATGTGACGGAAAATCTTGAAATTTTTTGGGTTTTGAGGTGGAAGTAAACAAGGCCTGGGAGTATACTTTCAGGTATGAAAAAACACCTTTTGTTTTATGAAATAAAATTGCAACCTTTTAAGAGCAACCATAATGTATATGGACCAAGTAATTCATATACATGAGACCCACAAAACTAGTCCTATTGTTTTCTTCTGACAATGTATATGGACTATAGTCTATAAGATGGGACCCAAAGAGAATAAATAATTATTTAGCTTCAATCCACCAACCACTACAAAGGAGGGAGAGAGATAGAGAAAAGTAAGAAAATAATTGTTTTTATTCTCTATGGGTAGTCCATAAGTTTACGAGTAACTTTTACTATGGACTACTATATAAACAAATCTCACCGTCTTTCGGCTAGGTGATATATATTATTATAATGTCTATGGACTGCTTTTTGAATACCATTGTAGTTGCTGTAAGTCTTGATTGACGTCAAGCGATAGGGAGTCCTTCGTCCCCATCATCATCTCAGCGCCAAGACTTGAGGCAGAGCATCTGGCTGCACTGGCCGACCTCGATTTAATCAACTTTTGCCACCCATTGTCCATTGAACGCTATGTTCGTCAGTCGGAAGTGCCGAGTCCTTCTCTATCCCCGTTTTTTCTCTGACTGACCGTGCAGCCACGTTCGGCCGCCCACGGCGAATGCCGAATTGGTTGGTCATGGCTAGAGCGATGGGTCTGGACCAAATCTCCCTCCCTGTGCACAACACCAGGGGAAAAACAAAACCGTACCGGCATGGCTGGCGTGACGAAACGGGGTCTCAGGGGAATTAAATTGGGTGGACGACCCTGGGTCCATCCAACACCTGTGCCTCCCCTTGGTCTCATGTCACAGGTGTCGTCGAAGCCAGCAGCATAGTCAAGCAAGAAACTTTCAATTCCCTGGACCTGTAACTGTAATCAACCTTGAACTCCGTTTGTCCACCCATGTGAGCTCACATGCCGGGGTCGTGGAAACGGACGCCGTCGGCGCTGAAACCCTCGCAGCTGATCACGGATCGAGAGCAGTTTTCACGGGAATCGATCAGCAGCGTGCAGGTGCAGCCATCCATCAGTGTGTGTTTGCAAGTCAGGAGCAGCAGAGAGCCACGGCCGACGACTGCGATGGTTGCCTCTGTTTCGTCTGCTTGGTAGGGCAGCCATGGCAGGGCTTGTTTTCCTCTTGGGCCTTGTTTAGTTCCAAAAAGATTTCGGATTTCGGTACTGTAGCAATTTCGTTTGTTTGTGACAAATATCATCTAATTATAAACTAACTAGAATCAAAAGATTCGTCTCGTGATTTGCAGCTAAACTGTGTAATTAGTTTTTGCTTTCGTCTATATTTAATGCTTCATGCATGTGACGCAAGATTTGATGTGACGGGAAATCTTGAAAACTTTTTACTTTTTCGGGTGAACTAAACATGGCCTTGTTGGACCATCTGATGTGTGGTACAATATGTACAGTAGTGACTAGTGAGTACTCCCTCCGTCCTAAAATAAGTGTCGTTTTCGCTTCTCGAGAAATAACTTTAACTAAATATATAATAAAAAATATTAGTATTTATAGTATATAATTAGTATCATTGGAAAGATCTTTAAGTCTAGTTTTTTAAAAAAATTATTTAGAGATATAAATATTGTATATATTTTCTACAAATCAAGTCAAACTTGTGGCACAAAAACCTAAAACAACACTCTTTTTGGGACGGAGGGAGTAGTCGGTAACAAGGGAAAGGCTGTAGCAGACAGAGCAGTTGTGATCTAACCTGATGTGAACGTGTTTCCTGGGTCTGTAATGAAGTTGTTAGCAGTCCTTTCTTTACATTGTTCACCACCACCCTTGAGAGGTAAATAAGAAATGGTCACCTCACAGAAATTACAGAGTATTTTCGCTGTCGCTTTCTTCGTTCGTTTTTTGCTCGATCGGTGTTCATGCCTCACTGTTGTATCGTGTCAACCGTGGCTGTACTTTTGTGGCGAACAAGCTTGAATCTGTTCTCTGTCACTCTCAGCCGATATCCCGGTCCGTGTATGTACTCCATTGTTTAGGATCCTTTCAACTTCACTAACAATAGTAATCTACTCACTCTCTCTGACCCATTCATTCATCGGGACTCGTTTTCACTACCGAGTCCATCACACAGAACCTTACTGGAAAGAATATACAAACGGTAGGTTCCAAGTCAGAGACCACGTCTCCCCAAAGTTCCAACTCCACGCATGGCATGCCCCGTGTGGTGTGATCGACGAAGATCCGAGATGTGCCGCAGAATCATTGTTTCCGGATGGGATTACTCGCCTGTGACATCCCCCAAATGACAATCAGAGGGGTCCAAACGCATGCCAAATATACTATAGCACTACTAGTATATATATTTATGAATTATGAATGGTTTGGTTTGTCTTTAGCGTACAATAAAGCACGATCGAGGATGGCGAGACGCAATACTTAAATCCAGTTGGTCATCACTGAATCAAAGGCTAGACCCATGTGAAACCGCGGGAAATTTCTCGCCGCGTGTGATGGCATGCGCGGTCATCAGGTCGTGCCGTGCCTCCGCTAATCAATCTGCTTGACCAGTGCTTCCCACTTGGCTGATCCCCGGCCGTTCACGCGGCCGCTGATTTTACTGACGCCACCAAGAGCTACTCCTACGTACTATCTTCTCCCAAAGCACGCAGCACCATCTACTCTGACGCTGTCATTTGACCAACTGTGGAAAGAAAAACCCCATCTGAATTCTTCCTCCAGTTTCAGTGGAAGGATAGAAAAAAGGTGGGTTTGGTATCCTTCAGTTCCTCAGTTTGGATCGGTGGGGCACATGACCGTGGAGTGTCGCCATTGGCAACACCCAAAGTTAGCATCGCATCGGCGTCTAGTGGCCGGCTAACATTGCTTGTCAGGTCAGAAGAGAGACGTTTGTCTTCCCAAAAGCCAAAATGCGCCAAGGCGGCACGGAAAGGATTCATCGAAGGATGCAAAAAGGGAGATACCACAGCAGGACGACGACACGGCACCACGACCACCGGGGAAAAAAAAGAAGGGAAGGAGAAGGGGTGGATCCGAAAGTCGCCGCTGAGCCATTGTTGGTGGCTCAAATTCCTCCTGCCCGACGTGCGCTGCCACGCCTTTTTCTGGAACCGGTGCGCTGCAGGACAGGACAGGGGAAACCCTGGTGCGGGAACGGAGCCGACCCGAGCGATTAGCAGCGGCACCACCACGGAAGCCGTGACGCGTCCGTCGTCCGGCCGCGTTGACATCTCGGCGGTGCGGCTGCGTGCGGACAGCCGTCTATCCGTTCGAAAGCTGCTGCTATGCGTTGCGTCAAAAAAAAAATCTGTCTGGCCGATCCGGCGGCTGCCTTCCGGGCGCCGCTGCTATAATAGTAGTCCCTCCCACACGTCAGCCGGACGTGACCTCCTCAGCCTGCCGCGGCGGGGTCCTGCGCGCTGCGTGACATCGCGTCACGGCGCCTGACCTGACTCTGGCGTCTGGCCTCTGCCTCGCCCGCAGGCCGCAGGGGCGTCACGGGCACGGGCCCGGCCCAGTGTCACGCGACGTACGCCACGGAACGAGGCGCCGACCGAGCCAAACCAAACCCACCAGGCCACCACCACTCGTCGTCGTCTCGTCCGCACGCGCACCACGCAAAGGCGCGGTGCCGACTGCCGTGCCGAGTAGCTCCCATTCGCATTCCCCAGCCCCACCGATCGGATCGGCAAAATCCCCCCGGTAGTTCCCCCACAGATCCCGGCGCCCCCACCACACAGCGCTCGCGCCTCCCTCCCCTGCTTCCCCCATCACCACCCGTCGCCCCGGTCGCCACGCCACGCCACGATGGCGGAGTGCCGCAGCCTCATCGAGTTCCTCCGCGCGTTCGAGCACCACCGCAGGGCGGCCGACAGCTCCGCCTCCGCCTCCGCGTCCGCCTGCTCCCGATCCAGGCGGGCGGCCTCCGCCGCCGCGGCGGGGGGCTCGGGTTCCTTCTGCGACAGCACCCCGATGGCCGTGGTCGACGCGGTCATGCTCCTCGCCGTCGTCACCGCGCTCGGCTTCCTCCTGATCCCGTACCTCAAGCTGCTCTTCCTCGAGATGGGCGCGCTGCTCCACCACCCCGCCGCGTCATGCCTCCCCGCCGCCGCGTTCTTCGGGGCCGCCGTCGCCGTCGCGGCCGCGGTCGTCGCGTGGGAGCTGCTGGGCCACCACGCCCGCAAGTGCGGCAAGCCCAGGTGCAGGGGCCTCAAGAAGGCCGTCGAGTTCGACATCCAGCTCGAGACGGAGGAGTGCGTGCGCGGCCGCCCCGGCCCCGCCGCGCGATCGGCGCTGCTGGCGGCCGCGGGGGCGCGCCCCGTGGAGCTAGGCGACGAGCAGCGGGAGCTGGAGGCAGAGCTGCGCAAGATGGCGCCGCCCAACGGCCGTACCGTCCTCATCTTCCGCGCCCCCTGCGGCTGCCCCAAGGGCCGCATGGAGGTCTGGGGCGCCAAGAAGGTGCGCCGGATCAAGAAGTAAAGAGGAGCAAGGATCGGATGGTTACTAGTTAGTGCAATAGTATTAGTGCACTCTTGTTCCTTCCTCAATCCTCGATCATAAGTAGCTACTGCTAGAAAAAAAATAAATCCTCAGTAATAATAAGTATGTATAAGTATAGGGAGAAATAAACGGAGCACAGAACCAGTTATATCACAGATAGCTTATATAGACAATTATATACTCCTTGTATTATGAACTGGTGGGGAATTTGGACAGAAATACATGCTCTTTACTTGTTCATTCTCTAGTTTTCATGGGATCCTGGATACCTGATACAGTAGCAACATAGACAATATCTTAATCAGCATCTGGCTACTCCTTTTGCTGCCTTTTGAATCCTTGATTTTTGTCTATATATTGTGGTGTGGGTTTAGTTGCTACTTATCTGTCTTATTTGAAATGTTTTTGCTGTTGATTCAATGTTATTGAGGTGAAGTTTTAGCTCCTTTGATGGTAGATTGATAGCCAACTCTCTCATTTTTGTTGAGGTGAAGTATTATATTTGAGATTGTTCTTTCATCTTCTGGACACCCCTACTGTGAGCGTGGTAGAATTTGTGTTATCCAACTACTCTTAATTAGTACTCCAATAAACTTTACAAAGTTTCAATGTAATGATCTGAAATTCAACCATCAAGAGTGGTTTCTGTTATGTAAATGTGTCTTCCCTCAAAAGAAACCTTTACTTCATTACAGTTGAAACCTTACTTTCTATGAATTCATGAATAAAATGTTGAGTGTGCATGAGTACAACTTTATTTTAGCTGAGGAGTCCTGATACTGTCCTTTTACCCCTACCCATGCGGCCATGCCTAAATAGATGCAGTTCCTAATGTTAGTACATGTGCCTTAGTTTTCTTTTTACTTAAGCAGATTCACTTTATCTTGATTATAACTGGAACAACCATAATCTTGAATCTGTGACATGCCTATATGCCACACCAACCAGTTGAAGTGGTGCAAATCCTCATGGACCAGTGATATTTCCTACTGTCCCGTGCTGCCTCTAGAAACACCATGATCTTTTTGCTATTTGCCTTCCCTTTTTTTTGCACAGTTTGTTCTTTGATTCTTTAAGAGTGATTCTGTAATGTAATATGGTCTGTTTTTCCATGTCATATAACATCTAACACTACCATCTTTTATCTGTATGCTTAGCATGAGACATATTATATTTATTAAATTCCCCTGTACTTGTGTTATGTTCTGGGTGCTTTCAGCGAGACTACCTACTTTTTAAGTTTTGGATGTTTTTTCATGTTCTTTTCCTGGCTTACCTGCTTTTCAACCATATTTTCCTCAGGCTAAAATTTACCTTTTAGTTTAGCGGCTCCAGTATCATAAACAGAGTAGCAGACCTTTGCAGGAGACTTCCTTTTTCTGAACTATAATACCACACACACTTATAGTAGTTGTTTTCTCCCAACCTAATTCTACTTAGTTGTCTTGGTTTCATAAACAGACATGTCATGTTTATCTGGTTTTCACTCACATACTGTGTTCATGAATTATAGTCTTTTCAGTCTTATGCAAGTGCCGCATTTCCTGGACTTCTGCACTCTGTAAAAAGAATTAATCTTTACTCCGATGTGAGATGATCTGGAACAATAAGTGTATTTTGATTAGGGAAAAGTCAACCATAGTATATTTTGATCTTGCTTTATCTTATAATATGTTATCATTGGTACAAGTTTTTTATGTCCTAAACTCATATATAATTTGATTAATTGTTGAGCAAAGTTTGTAAATTTGACTTTTCCCTCTATAAAATAGGCTTCTCTTTCTTCCTTTCTGGGACAGAGTAGTAGGCTAGTAGTAAAAGACACAAATGTTAACGTGAAACTGGTTTTTGGATTCCTTTGTAACTGGACCTCTATAAAACGTGCTTCTCTTTCTGGGGCATAGTAGTAGGCTATTAGTAAAAGCAACACAAATGTTAACATGAAACTGTTTTTTGGATTCCTTTGTAACTGGACCGTATTGTATGATTTTAGCTGTATTCGGTATAACTGGAACTAAGTCAAATGATTTTAGTTTTGTTAGCATTACTGATTCTGAGTGCTCAAATCAAGTTCCGGTAAAAAACAGGCTTTGAATCTTGTGGAATTGTTTTTCAAACTGTTCAACTCCTTGTTTCTTATGGTTTGGTCCTCTGAGATAAAACTCCCTGCGTGTTTGTATTTTCTGTCGGTCAACCATTTCCGCTGCTTCCGCAATCCTTTTGACTTATAAAATGTTGCATTTCAAATTTCAATACTGTTGACTCACATCGCGTGCAGGTGAGATGAGACATCCTGCCCTCTTCTCACTGGTGCAAATTCGTTGATCTTCCATGGTATGCTTTCCTCCATGGTTTGTGCTAACTCATGTATTCGTCAGCAGCAAAACAATATTTTGGTCTGCAAATTAACTTGACTCTCTTTGGCCTAAGATTTTAGGGTTTTTTGAATTTTTTTGATTAACTTATTGCTATATCGTTGAGGACAAACTGTGAGAGTATCTACCGTTTCTTGAATTGTTAACTTTGCCTCTTCCAAGCTTGTGAACTACTACCAAATTTGCTTTCCAAGGCTTCCTCAAAATAACTGCTTGTAGGTAGTTCCACTGGGGCCTCTGAAGTTGTACATCCTACTTTACCTGATGCCCTCAGATATCTGGTTTAAGAAAATGTGATCATCGAATAAATATACCTCGAAAATGGTACTGATGTATAATTAAAGAATTGCATCCTGGTATCTTCATGCATAGCATAGCATGATTACGCAATGATATTTCACTTGCTCAACGAGTGTTTTGAGCTGAAAGACGATACAATGGACGATATTTCACTTGCAGTAACAAATTTGCACGCGGACTCTCTCTGACAACACAATATATGGGTAGTCCAGAAAGGCGAGATGAAATTTGATAGACCTGGGTCTTGTTTAGCTGAGGAGGTGAAAAGTTTATTATGTACTATAGCAATTTCGTTTTTATTTGACAATTATTGTCTAATCATGGATTAATTAGGCTCAAAATATTTGTCTCGCAAATTACAGATAAACTGCGTAATTAATAATTTTTATCTATATTTAATATTCTATACATGTGTCGCAAAATTTGATGTGACGACTTAAAAAAAAGGTTATAGGGTGAACTAAACAAAGCCCTACCGCATCATCCTGGAAATGGGCCATCCTCTGTAGGCCCACAGAGATGTCTGTGTTCACGGCCTTTTGTTTTTCCAGGCTTCCAGTTACTCGCTCACTGGATACTAGGGCTACTGTCTCCTCTAGACTAGAAGAAGCAATCTACTATTCCCTCCAAGATGTTTTATTTTCTCTAGATACACTAAAAGGATATCCCGTGTGTTGCTACTACAATCACAGATGATTCAAAATAAAAAGTAGTACTTATATATTTACTTAATTATATTAATGAAAAAATATCATAACATATGTTAGTGGATGATGTAGCATATTAAATCCCTTTATAATTGTTGATCTCACTTTATGCGAAGTTAAACTTATTCAAATTTAACCAAATATATATTAAAAATATCAATATTCATGATACATAATAGTATCATTGGATAGATCATTAACTCTATTTTTTAATAACCTAGTTGGAGATACAAATGTTGTTAATATTTCTTTCAGAAGTTTGACTGATATGCACCACATAGCGACACTTGTATAGGGACAGAGGGAGTACATATTAATGGATGATATGACTTGCTTGGATGAAGACATAATTGCATGTGCCATATGCTAGTGGATGCTGATACAGACAACTTACATAGCAAGATAGAATGCTAGTGGATATAGAAAATATAAGGTATATAGGTATATATATATAGATTGCTTTTATTATATCTTTAGACATAGTGTATATCTTAGTGCGTAATAAAAGTTATTTATTTAGAAAAACTAAAACTGTTTATAATTTGGAATGGAGGGAGTATTGGTCTTTTAGGCCCCGTTTAGTTCCCCTTACTATAAATTTTAGCTAGCTAAAATTATTTTAGGTACTTTTGGGTGACTAATGGAACTAAACTATTTTAGCTTCTTTTAGTCAATGTGTTTGTAACTTTAGCTACTAAAGTGACTAAAGTTTAGCTAGCTAAAATTTAGAAAGAGAGGCCTTAGTATCAGTGTCACGAATGACAGATTGTTTTAGCTTTTGTTTTCCTTCTGGTCAAAAGTCAAAAGCTCAACTTCTCAATAAGAGCCTCCTCAATAAGAAGCTTTCTGAAAAAGCTCAGGAAACTCCTCGGAGCAAATTAATTCTCTGCTTTTTGAACGAAGTGTAGATTTTAGAGCTTCTGACCGCTTAAAGAAGCAAACCTATGAGGATCTGGCTTGTCAAGCATTTTGGAGAAGTAAAAATGACCAGAAGCTCCCTTAATCATAACTGAAATCAACTTTAAGTAAAAGTTGCATGTATATTATGATCCTAGAGCAGACGTGAAGGCATTTTGCTGGCTTATATGCAATACCCCTCTTAGTGTATTATATGTAGTATTATACATTTCATTCATGAAAAGGAAAGATATAGCAAAAGAACAAACTAGCAGGCATTCAGTGCTACTCCTCTACTCAGTTCTAAATTATAGTTCACTTTAGATTTATTCTAAGTCAAACTTCTTTATTTTTTGGTCAAAATTTTAGAAAAAGTATATCAATGTATATTTGTATACATTAAGACATGTTTCATGGATATATTGATTAAACTACTTCGTTGTAGATGTGGATTATAAACTTTATCGAAAATAAAGAAGTTTGATTTAGACAAATCTATAGTGAACTACTCTCTCAATTTCAAATTATAAGTCATTTTGGCTTTTTAGATACATTACTTTCACTATGTATGTAAACATAGGCCTTGTTTAGATGCGAAAACTTTTTGGATTTCGCTACTGTAGCACTTTCGTTTGTTTTTGTGGTAAATTTTGTCCAATCATAGACTAATTATGGTCAAAAGATTCGTCTCGCGATTTATAGGCAAACTGTGTAATTAGTTTTTGTTTTCGTTTATATTTAATGTTTTATGCATGTACCGCAAGATTCGATGTGACGGAGAATCTTAAAAACTTTTTGATTTTTGGGGTGAACTAAACAAGGCCATAGTGTATATCTAAATGCATAACAAAAGCTATGTATCTAAAAGAATAAAAATGTCTTATAATTTAGAATATGAGAATCATAATCTAGTTCGGTACTATTACACCTAAATTTTTAAATGTACGATGTGTTAAAATTAACACATCAATTCCCAACTAGATTTCACCAAGTAGATTTCCAAGCGGTACCTGTTTCGCCAAGTAGATCAGTGACTAGTGTGTGCTACACAGTTCACCATCCTTCGCTTTGGGTGTGCCGAGTGGTCGAACCAGAAGTCAAACGTGCTGGAGCTTCATTGAGACCATCATATAGGCTATGGCCCCTCCTTATTTTTGTAATTCTATAAAGGATGCTACAGTATTTTAATATATTTTGCAAATGAAGCTTTAAATTAGCCACTTGTACGCTCGCTAAAATATTATATTCTACTCTTGGATCCCTCTAACTTTAACCTCAAGCTCCGCTACTGTCTTGCAGTAGTCACTAGTTTTCGAAAATGTAGATGCGTAAGGTCTTGTTTAGATGTGAATTTTTTTTTTGATTTCGCTACTGTAGTACTTTCGTTTGTTTGTGTCAAATATTAGCTAATTATAGACTAACTAGGATAAAAAAAATCCGTCTCGTGATTTACAGGCAAACTGTGTAATTAGTTTTTGTTTATATTTAGGCCTTGTTCAGTTCGCAAAAAGTTGTGAAAAACGGCACTGTAGCACTTTCGTTTTTATTTGACAAACATTGTCCAATTATAGAGTAACTAGGCTCAAAAGATTCATTTCGCTGTTTACAGATGAACTGTGCAAATAGTTTTCGTTTTTATGTATATTTAATGCTCCATGCATGTGCCGCAAGATTCGATGTGACGGGGAATTTTGAAAAATTTTGCGAACTAAACAAGGCCTTAGTGCTTTATGCATGTGTTACAAGATTCGATGTGACGGAGAATTTTGAAAACTTTTTAGATTTTGGTGGAAACTAAACAAGGCCTAAATAATTATTTTGGGACCGATCGAGTCACCAGTTTTCAACCGTATTTAAAGATTTTATTTCATTTAAGAAAAAAGCCTGACCTGGCTGCAACTGCGAGCCTGTGACCGTTTTCCGCTGTCTGGCCACCAACCCGCGCGGGGGCGGCATTGATGTGCCATCGCCGTGGGCCGCGGCGTCGTGGCGTGCTCCAGACCACCGACCCGCCGTGGCTGGTCCGCGATCCGACCACAGGAATGGGGAAAACAACTCACCTACCGCGTCTTCAGTCGTCATTTCGTCAGGCCAAGCAATCACCTGCTGATGACAGTGGATCTACCCCACAAGGCCCCAACTGTATATCGTATACGAAATAGCGAAATGCTGCCGTTCCGAAATTCCGAGGCCTCGGCCCTCGTGTGCGCGCGCGTGTGTTTTTTTTATCATCAAAATTATAGAGTGATAATTTCTATAATTTTAAAGAATTTATCTACTATAATTTAATCTTAAATTAAATTTTAAGGTGATCCATAGATCATCTATCCACCTATCTAGCTCCCTCTATGATTAAGGCCTTGTTTAGTTCACTCCGAAATCCAAAACTTTTCAAGATTTTCCGTCACATCAAATCTTGTGGCACATGCATGAAGCACTAAGGCCCTGTTTAGGCCTTGTTCAGTTTAGAAAATTTTTTGGTTTTGACTACTGTAGCACTTTCGTTTGTTTGCGACAAATATTGTCCAATAATGGACTAACTAGACTCAAAAGATTAATCTTGCGAATTACAGGTAAACTGTGTAATTAGTATATATTTTTATCTAAATTTAATATTTCATGCATGTGTCACAAGATTCGATGTGACGGGAAATCTTGAAATTTTTTGGAAACTAAACAAGGCCTTAGATTGGAGATGAAAATTTTTGGGTGTCACATCGAATATGTCGGAAGGATTTCGGGAGGAGTTTTTACAAAGTAATAAAAAAACAAATTACATATCTCATCAGAAAACTGCAAGACAAATCTATTAAGTATGATTAATCTGTCATTAGCACATGTGAGTTACTGTAGCACTTAAGGCTAATCATAGAGTAACTAGGCTTAAAAGATTCGTCTCGTGATTTTTAACCAAACTGTGTAATTAGTTTATTTTTTATGTACATTTAATGTTCCATGCATGTGTCCAAAGATTCGATGGGATGGATGAAAAAATTTTGGGTGGGAAACTAAACAGGGCCTAAATATAGAAGAAAATAAAAACTAATTGCACAGTTTGTCTGTAATTTACGAGACGAATCTTTTGAGCCTAGTTAGTTTATGATTGAACAATATTTACCATAAATAAACGAAAATGCTACAGTATCAAAATCCAAAATTTTTTCGGAACTAAACAAGGCCTAAGCACACCAGAGAAAAGTTAAATTTGAGATGAGAGTATTTTTACTGCTACAGTGCGCAGTTTCAATGAAGGGGGCAAAACGGGAAACACGAAAACCTTGTGATCTCCGCCTCCAGTCGCCATCTACCCTGCTCTTCCATTTTCTGACCTCCCTCCCCGAGCCTGCGGACACCGAGCTACCTACCTCCTCCGCGCCACCTCTAAAATCCCCCCGCGGCCCAACCAAACCCGCCCACGGATTTGTAGTAGTGGTACCGAGGTAGGCCGCACGCAGCCATGGATTTTCTGCAGGGGCAAAGCGTCGAGACCACAGTGGCCGTCGCCGTCGCCGTCGTCGCCATCGCCGCGGGCGGCGCCTTCCTCCTCCTCCGATCCAGGAAGCCCAAGGGTATGGACATGTATACACTCTACTGTTTCTAGTTGTGCGGATGCGAGTGCCTCTGTTTCGTGTAAGATCTGGTTGCCAATGGGCTCCGCGCTTTCATTAGCTCCAGTGGAATTACTGTACTAGTTCAGTTATTTCGGAAAGTGACTGGGGAGGAGATATCAGTGCGTCACAGAGTATAGTTTTTTTTTTAATTATTATTTGGACTCCATCTGTAGAGTTTCTACTTGCAGCCTCCAAGGTAGTAGTTCCTGGGATAAACAAAAAACGAGACAGAAGTTTATAGTACCCATGGACTCATGCTTGTAGTTGTTGTAGGCTGTCAATCAATTATAGTTAAGTTTAATCTGCTTTCACGTTTTGGTTTATGGTCTTTGTTATTACCTGCGTAGTAGGAAATGTCTGCTATTTCCTCGCAAAAAAAGGAAATGTCTGCTATTGTTGATATTATTGGCTCTGATGTGATTTTAGTGACCGAGGGTCTTATTCTATGCAACATAGTTGTAGCTTCATTGTTTATTCATGCTTCTGAACCATCTACAGGTATTAGTTGTTGGCAGTACATGGTAATTTACATTTTTTGTTTATCACCCAAAAATTATTTGTGCTTAAGTTTGCTTCTGCAATTCAAGGTTAATGCGTTGTAGCTCAATTTGATTGTTGTGCTGTTGTTTTGACATTAGGCTGTTTGGATCCTGAGAACTTCAGGAAGTTCAAACTTGTTGAAAAGAAGCAAATAAGTCATAATGTTGCCAGGTTCAAATTCGCTCTTCCAACTCCGACTTCTGTATTGGGCCTTCCAATCGGTCAACATATCAGTTGCAGGTTCTGATTCTGCCTTTTCCCTAAATTTTGCTTTTACATAATTTCTTTTTAACTATAATCTGTGTTCCCTTGTTTTTGTGCAGAGGACAAGATGCTACTGGTGAAGAAGTAATCAAGCCATATACCCCTACTACATTGGATTCTGATCTTGGATATTTCGAGCTTGTCATAAAGGTAAATATTTAGATCGATTTTCCATGTTTGGATACTTTTTGTGCTTTGCAGTCATATGTCGACTCACCAGTTCTTCAATCCTTTTGATCATGCAGATGTATCCTCAAGGGAGAATGTCCCATCATTTCCGCGAGATGAAAGTTGGTGATTATTTGTCTGTGAAGGGACCTAAGGTGATCATCATGTTGTGAGCTTCTGATGTAGTCAGCTTAGGTTTCTTTTGTGGTCATAAAAAAACACTGGTTATTTTGAGCGCTGAGGTGAATTCAAATGGATTTTCCTCAAACCCTAATGAAGCGCCTCACAGTTTCTGTATCATGCACATTTGCCTTCAGCTAGGAGGTTAATATGACTTCTTCTCTGATATAGGGCCGTTTCAAGTACCAAGTTGGCCAAGTGAGAGCATTTGGAATGCTGGCTGGTGGATCAGGCATTACTCCAATGTTCCAAGTAACAATGAATCCTGAGCTGTATATTGCGATAGATCATGCTACAAAACACTTTGTTTTCAAGTGATCAATGATCTTATTTTTGTTTCTGCTACCACAGGTTGCCAGAGCAATCCTTGAGAACCCTAATGACAACACCAAGGTTCACTTAATTTATGCTAATGTCACATATGAAGACATTCTTCTGAAGGTAGAATTTTCAATCGTGATGGTTGTGATACAGTCAATTTAAATAACATAATATATGGTATTTTTCTTGTTGATGTGGTGGCTAGTGTTTCATCAGCCGTGCCTTCTGTGGTATATATGATTTAGTTGACTGTTGTGGACATGTTTACTATTCTTTATGCACATTAATTTTTGTTGCTCATGAGAACCAGTGACATTCAGTTTACTAATGTTCTCTTTCTGCTCTACTTAGCATGTTTTCAGCATAATTTTAAGTTATTATCTAACTCATGCAAATTGTTGTGCACAAAATAGCAACGAGTTATACACTTGAATTTAGCAGCCGGAGCTTATCCTTTAACACATAGCTTTCTGAGAATTTTCTTCAGATATATGTAAAATGATATAATAGCAGCAACATACTGACTATAATAGCAGCAACATATGCTTAAGAAAATATTTCCATTGCCAGATAATGTTATTATGGATTCTTATCTTTTACCTGTCAGATTGATATGGACATGCTCTTTATGATGGGCTGCCACACTGACTTTAATAATTTGTATTCAATTCAATTCATGCAGGATGAGCTGGACAGCATGGCCAAAACCTATCCTGGTCGCTTTAAGATCTACTACGTGTTGAATCAGGTTTGTGTCACATTCTTTAGAAGTTTGAAGACATTACTGTCTCAACATTCTTGATTTTGTGTGTAGGAATACATTAGTTTATTTATTTATTTATTTATTAAAGTGGGCTCCACTGTTTCAAACTCTCCATTTGTTTGAAACTTTTAGAAATGTATGTAGAATTGCTGGTATAACTAAAACAATATCTGGATATACTTGCTACGTTGTTCTCTATTTTCTAAAGTTATTATGCTGAGAAATCTGAATATACTAATGAGCGCATTGTTTCCGAAGACATCTGACATACACAGTGTTTTTTTTACATATGCAGCCTCCTGAGAACTGGAATGGTGGTGTTGGGTTTGTGTCGAAGGAAATGATCCAATCTCATTGCCCAGCACCTGCTGAGGACATTCAGGTGAATCTCAGGATCTGGAATATTGTTTTTTTTTTCAGTTCACTATGAGGATTGATCGTGAATTCTCTATTCTTCTATCTAACCTGGACGCTTGCATTTGTTTACCTATTTCAGATCCTGAGATGTGGTCCTCCTCCGATGAACAAGGCCATGGCTGCACACCTTGACGAGCTCAACTACACAAAGGAGATGCAGTTCCAGTTCTAAAGAACGCTAAGTTTTCAAATAATAACTAGTGACCGGCACGGTTCTTCGGTCACAGCAATGCTGCCTGACTCTGCTCGTTAGCTGATATCAGGAGTTCAGGATTACATGATTAGTCGTGCACCAGCAATTTTTGCTATCTCTATTTTTGCGGTCAAATGATATCTACCTCAACAGAAATCCACATTGGCAGAGACAACATTGTTACTTTTATTGATCTGTAATGTGCAACATTGGATGCTATAAAAAATCTCTCACCATCACCAGTTAGCAATGCAAGAACCTTATACTTTTGGGTTCATATATAAACCCAAAATTAAACATTTTGGTTATGCAATAACCTGAATTCGTGATGTGGACTGGGAGTACCTCTTCTTAACAGGAGTAAACATCTTGGTTATGCAGTTACCTTGAATCACTGAAGTAAGCCGTTAGCGGGACAATTTCGAGATAGAGCTGACATTGTGAACGGTGACTTCCAAATTCTGGTAACGGGCTAATTCTCAAGCGGATCCCGGAGGGCAGGCGCTCTAGAATCCACGATCCAGAGCCAATGAGCCATCCCCCAGTAGGCCAGTCCAGGAGCTCGCGCGGAGCAGAAACTGGGCTGGAGGACCCGATCCGCAGCCCAGTCCCTTCTCCCCTTATCCTGAAAACTACTCCCCTCTCCTCTCTAAACCCCCGGGCAGCCGACAAACAAGCACACAGCACGAGAGAAGAGACGCGGCCATGGCGATGGCTCCGCCGCCCGCCTGCTCGCTCTTCCTCCGGGTCGCCGCCGCTGCGCCCAGTTCCGTCACCTCCAGCTCCGTTTTGACCCAGCGCGGCAGCGGTCTCCTCCCTTCCCCGCGTCCCGCTTCCCCCCGCCGCCACCTTACCGCGGCATGGTCATCGAAGGCCGCGGCCTCCGCTTCAGTCGAAATACAGGATGACTACGCGGATGAGATGGACGCGGTGAACATTGCGCAGGACGTTACCCAGGTGCATGGTCGCTTCCCATCCTTACCTTTCCCCCATGCTTTGTATAGTGATTTGGGTGTGCGGAGCTGATGACTATGCGTTCTAGTGTTTTCACCGATTATGACTCAGAGTCGCTGAATTTCTTGGTAAAATAGGCCATTTTCTACTCTTCATTAGCTAGCAACTGTAAAGGGGATAGTTGGAATAAGTCCTTTTCTTTTTCGTTTCAGTAATGCCCAGTTGCATCTCTGCTAAAATGTTTATTTCCTGTTAACAGTTAATTGGAAAAACACCAATGGTGTATCTCAATAGTGTTGCTGACGGTTGTGTCGCTAATATTGCTGCAAAGCTCGAGTACATGGGACCTTGCCGAAGTGTCAAAGATAGGTACGCTTTTGTGCTGGCGCATGATTCATGCCCCATGATGCAATTATTTGTGTGTTAACTCATGGTATGTTTACAGGATTGGATTAAGCATGATTAATGATGCTGAAGAGAAGGGTTTAATTTCTCCAGATAAGGTTACAGCCCATTCTCATATTATTAGCAATATTATCATGGCCAATATTGTAAATATATGCAGATGGTTTCTACCTGTGCAGACCATTTTGGTAGAACCAACAACTGGAAATACTGGTGTAGCCATTGCTGCTGTGGCTGCAGCAAGAGGATACAAGTTGATAGCAACTATGCCTTCATCAATAGATGTCGAGAGACGTGTTCTTCTGCGTGCATTCGGAGCAGAGGTTGTGTTAACTGATCCTACCAAAGGACTAAAAGGAGCTTTTGATAAAGCTGAGGAAATAGTTTTGAGAACACCAAATGCGTATATGTTTCAGCAGTTCAATAATGAGGCCAATAGTGAGGTTGACATTCAAGCTTTATCTTTCACTCATGATCTGTATTTCAGAAAATGCGAAATTCATTTGCTTTCTATTGAGAAACCACTTGGGTAAATTACAGATCCACTTTCAAACCACAGGCCCAGAAATATGGGAAGACACGTTGGGTTCTGTTGATATACTTGTTGCAAGCATAGGAACAGGCGGTACCATTACTGGCACTGGGCGTTACTTGAAAAGGATGAACAAAGATATTAAGGTTCCTACTTTTGCCTGGGTTAATTCTCGGATGAATTTTGCAATTTTGCATTAAAGGGATTCTCTTGTATTTTATTAGGTTAAGGATTAGGTGTATCTTGTTCAATGCTGTTGTGCTTAGATCTTATTGTTTTTTGAAGTGCTTAAAGCTTTCAGATGAAAATAAAGTTCAAGGCCTTGCTTGTAATAACCCTCTCTACTTCACCATTAACTATACTGCTTTAAGATATGTGCAAATTAGTTATTTTTATGAGAACATAGAGACATTACTATCAAACTAGTTTTAGCAAATGGATAGCAGCACCATCATTCTGTTAACAGTTCATTTTTTCCATTCTAAAGTTGTTCAACTATCATAATTTCTTTTTTGAGAATACAGTTGATTTCTGCAAGGCTGATGTCCATATGTATGAAATTTATATGGCCTGTTTTCATGTCACTGTTTGGTTTTGTTTGTATAATTTTCCTTCTATCATTTCAGGTTATTGGGGTAGAACCTGCTGAAACTAGTGTGATTTCTGGTGATAACCCTGGTAATGCATTAACTGCTTGGCCCCTTCATAAGCAATTCAACATGCTTGGAAACAAAAGCTTGTTGAATATCTTTTCCTTGTCACTGACATATACTGTTGGTTGGTGCCAATAAATAACAGGTTACATTCCAAGTATATTAGATGTTCAGTTGATTGATGAGGTTGTGAAGGTCAGCAATGCTAAATTTAGAACCACTTTTATGTCAAGCAGATTTTAGTGGTAGTTTTATACCTTTTGTAGTCTGATAGTTAATTAGTGATTATCGTTGCTGACTTTGCAGGTTAGCACAGCAGAAGCTGTTGATTCTGCAAGGGAACTTGCACTAAAAGAGGGCTTGCTGGTGAGCAGCGCACTGTAAAATGAATTGCTTTTGAGTTTTCTTTTTGTTATTGCAATAGCATCTCCAATGTCGCTGCTATGTGATTTGTGATTCATCTATGGGTTTGCAGGTTGGTATCTCCTCTGGTGCTGCAGCAATTGCTGCTATTAATGTTGCCAAAAGACCTGAAAATGCCGGAAAGCTGATTGCGGTGCGAGCATGTTAATTTCATTTAGGGCATTTTGCCATGATTCAGACAATTAACTAGTCTCGTGGGATTGCAGGTCATTTTCCCTAGCTTTGGAGAGAGGTACATCTCCAGCATCCTATTCCGTCCGATATATGACTCTGTTCGAAGAATGAGGAAGAGATAGCGAGCCTTGTACAACTTCAAGCACGTGGCCAGTCCCTTCTCAACACCTGACAGGCTTCCATGATACGATAAACATGTAACAGTGAAGACCCTGATTGATTGCAACACGCAGGGTCCGAAGTTTTGAAACGCTCCAAGCACGAATACCAGACTTTTGAAGCTGCACAGAATTCTGTCAAGTGAGCTGCAGGCCTGCAGCTTGGTTCTAGGAGGAGTGCCTCATGTTTAGAACCTGCTTGTACAATCCTGGTGAAACATGCAGAATTGGGTGCCGCAGTTAGCTTAGACTCTTTCTTTCAGTAGTCTAGACGTCTAGGACCGGGTACAAACCGTTTGTAACCTGATACGCACTTGAGCTGATCTTAGCGTCCAACTATCAGCAAATTCTTTTTGGCTTTTGAATTTTGATTGATTGTTCATCTTTTATTTGGCATCTGCTTTAGTAAATAGTTTCTGCGGAGCCTAGCACTGAGGATCAACAATTTTCTCTTTTTCGTCTCGCAAAAGATCAACCGGTTTGTAAAAGAAAAATACTGTACTATGTCTAATTAATCGTGTTGATAAGTTCAAACGAACAGGGCAAAGGTCGAGTTTGCAAGACATGGGGATTATGACAGAGCTCAAGCTAAAAGGAGCCTGTCGAACAAAAAATTGCAGCGTTTCAGGTAGAAGCGGGAAGCTCTAGAACCCTTCAGAGCATCTCCAAACCTGACCAACAGCCAAAAACTGATTTTGGTATGTGAAGTAAAAACATCCTTCCAATAACAGCCTAAATCACCACCTTATTTTAACAGCAACCTCACCGTGTTTTTATCCAGAGGTGACCAGAGAGATCTCACGAGATAGAATGCTGTTCAGCTCTTAGGTAGTACACTTTTTTTTCTCGCCACACAATACATTTTTGCAATTACCAAAAGCTAAAACTTTTAGTCTCTTTTTCTTTTTACTCTTGGAGATGCTCTAGTCATTGCGCTTGCGAAAGCTCTAAGGTCAGTCTCAATGCATGTTTCATAAGAGTATCGTGCACATTAAATAGGGTGACACATAAGCAGAATTGCTGACTTGGCAGAGTCATTAAATGAAGGAGTTTCAACAGATGAGAGAAGAGTTTCATCCCCATGAAACTCATGTGGTTCGGTTACCTAATTTATAGTCTTGGTATCTGTGCTATGAAACTATGCATTGAGACTAGTCTAAGTCAGATCTTGAGAAGTGAAAAGGTTTTAATATCCCGTCGTATTACTAATAAAAATATTAATTAATTACATAACTCGTCTGGAAACTACAAGACAAATTTATTAAGTCTAATTAATCTATTCTTAGCATGTGTAGGTTACTGTAGCATTTAAAGCTAATTATAGATTAATTAGGTTTAGAAGATTCGTCTCGTGATTTTCTAACCAAACTGTGTAATTAGTTTATTTTTTTAATCTATATTTAATGTAGTGTCTAGATCGGGATAGGTGAAAACTTTTTGGAGGCGTCGGTACCGAGAGTGCTTTGTCAAATTTTTTTTTTTGTTTTACAGATTTCGAATTTGCAAAGGCATGGAAATATTTCCGTTGATGGAGCCTGTTGACAAACTTTCAGCATCTCTCAATTCTCAGGTCTTCTCGGACCTGAAAAGTGACAACCGTCCAAACATGATGCGTGGGTTCAGGCCTTGTTTAGTTCCCAGAAAATTTTGCAAAATTTTTTACATTCCCCGTCACATCGAATCTTTAGGCGTATGCATGGAGTATTAAATATAGACGAAAATAAAAACTAATTGCACAGTTTGGTCGGAATTAACGAGACGAATCTTTTAAGTCTAGTTAGTCTATGATTAGACAACATTCGTCAAATACAAACGAGTGCTACAGTATTTTCAGAACTAAACAAGGCCAGTGGCCAGGACCAATTCGTACCTTGCCGTCCTGAACCCTTCCTAAGCGGCGGCCGGCGCCTGCGCAAGTTAACGGCGTAGCTCTCCCTCCCGCCGCCAGTACTCGCGCTCGTGCCGTGCGCCACCGACCCAGCCTAAGAGTAAGAGGGACATGTCGGCGGCGGATCTTCCCGACGAGCTGTGGGCGCGCGTGCTGGAGCTGGGAGCCGCGTCGTCCGCGCTGGGGTTCCGCGACCTCTGCTGCCTCGCCATCGCTTCCCGCCGCCTCGGACGCCTCTCCGTCCACCCCACCCTCTGGTCGGAACTCCTCTCTCGCGACTTCCCCTCCCAGTCCACGTCCTCGTCCTCCACCTCCCAGCCGCAGCAGCAGCTCCACCCCAAATCCCTTTACAAGACCAAGTAATTTCCCCGCCTCCCCTTTCGCATCGATCGCTATTGTTGGTCTTGTGCGTGCGGGTTGCTCGACTGATGCATCTCTGCTGCAGGTTTGAGAGGCACAAGGTGCGGATGGCGGAGGCGAGGCGGCGAGCTGTGTTCGAGGCGGAGGCGCGGGTGCTGGCTTCCAGGAGGCGGCTGGCGGAGCTGGAGGGGTCCATTCGGGAAGAGGGGGACAAGATGAAGACGGCTGCGCAGGAGCTCGACAACCTCGAGAGAGTCAGGTCCGTTTGCTAGCTTTTTATGCCAAATCTCTCATGTTTCATCCGTTTGGTGCTGTTTCTGTACTTTCCAAAGGCTTAATTAATCATCTGCGTCTCAAACAAACGAATGTATCAGCTATTCGCACAATAAATTTTAGTCTAACGCAGAAAGTAGAACATTAATTTGCAGATCAGTAAGGAATATCAGAGCTGAAGTGCGTGTCTGTTCAACTGAAAAATGCGTGCTATTTTCTCATAGTAGTACATCGTCTTTCTGAGAACTCATCTAATTGGCATGCATGAGAAGAAAAAAAAATGCTTATGACTGTTTTTTACATGATATATTAAGCTGCTTGTTTACACAAGAGCCAGACAAAGATTGTTCTTTCGAACCACATATACAGCTGGTTAGTTCAGTCAATGGTCTGCCATTGTTTGTCCTTTTCAATTCTTCATCCAGACTAAAATTCTAATATGTAACTCATTACAAAAAGGACATCCTACACAAGTGTCATATTGCTCAAGAAAGTAGCTTCCACGGAACGTTGAACTGCTTGTTTACGCGAGCTTGAGATTGCCTTTTCAGCCCACTGATTATAGCTATTAATGATTTTTTCCCTGTTTTGTCACGTTTATCAAAATTGAAGTCTCATGTGTTTTATTCATGTCAAAAGCAATGTCTTGCAGAAGTATCATATTACTCAAGATATTTGCTTCCACGATATACGATCTGATCGCATACACAAATGTTAGGCCAATCTTTCAGACCACATGTACAACTAGTTAAGCCATGCCAGTGATTTGCTGCTATTTGTTCTGTCTGAATTGAAAGTCTCTTGTATGTTACAGTACTGAAACAGTGCCTTGCACAAAGTGTTCTGTAGCTAAGTTTTACTGCACGATCATTTATTTGGTATAATTTTACTCAAGACAAGTGTATGTTCTGTTCTGGGCTCATGTTATTCCCTTAGTTCATATCTTCGACAGAAAACAGCTGCGCTTGGTATGTTCTGTTCTGGGCTCATGTTATTCCCTTACTTCATATCTTTGCCAGAAAACAGCTGCTCTTGGTATATTTCGAATTGTAGGAGTGAACCTTGGTTAGGTCATAATCTCATATGTGTGGTTGATGGACAATCATCCTAGAGAAAGCTATTATCGTCTCTAGTTTGTTGAATTAGGCTAAAAAGATGAGCATTTGTCCTTTTATCTAGGGAAGTGTTCTGAATAAAAAAAAGTCAATCGAAGCATATTAATGGTGCACAGAAAGTTTCTAGGTTGTCTGCCAGCACTCAGGTTTGTTGTTGGCGCACATGAACAAGAAAGCAAACAGCACAAAAAGGGTGCCGCTTATAAGAGGTCAAAAATGTGTATAAACCAGTGGGTTGAAACATCAGATTGGACATTTCTTAGCCCAGCACAGTTGAATTGGAAAATGATGGTTACAAACCTCGTCTCCAGCACCTCTGCAACGAACTGAGCTCCTTTCTTGTTTCTGTTTTCTATTTGAATTAGCTAGGAGCTTGACCATCGTCTGATGCGAGGATGAAGGAGGAGGAGGGGTACCTTGGGCCAGTCAGGATTTGAATTAAGAAGTCAATACAATGGCATCTCTAATTTTCTGCCCTCCAGCCAGTCTGAATCCTGTGGAGAGATGTTGCTTTATCGCCTACGCCACACTGCTACAGTCTGCCTTATAAAAGCACAAACACAGTCCTTTTGAAGCATGTCCTTAGAGAATATATTGCTTTGTACACGATGCATTGCCTGCGCTATCTTCAACCATTGATTTAAAATGGCTTTTGCACCGTTTCTTTCGTTACTGTCATGGTTGCATATTTCTTATCTTTAGTGTATGCTGATTTTGCAATTTCTTACTCTCTGTGACATATGCAGGAGAGCTTCTGTGGCATTAAACGTATGGCAACCACAAGTTGTTCGTGGGCGTCAGAAGCAGTTGGTTCAGCAATGCACAGTTCCTGTTGATTCTCGTCTCAGTGATCTAAACATGGAACTGAAAGTTTGTAAGCAACAAATAGCAACTTATAAGAATTCTTATGTATGTGATCATGGGTTTAACTACAATTGACAGAGGAGAAAAGGCTGGCCTTACTATAGTTGTGCTTTTGTTGTTATCATCAGAGCAAAGAGAAGCACAAGTTGAATGATTATGAGGAAGCATTGCAACGAGCAAAGTATCACCCACTGCAGGATAGTTATGCAAGTGGACTTGTCAATGAGCCACGTGCAAAGAGGAAGAAACTGAAATAAGCCTACGGTTTGCCTTCAGGTTCTCAAGGGACTCGAGGTATGCTAGATTGATTGAATATAATATATTTGACACATTTGCTTTCACAATAAGAGTAACTGTGCCTGGAGGAGACTTCATTTTGCTTTTTTTGGGTATATATGCATGTCCACATATTTAGTTGATTATTGACATTGCTATATATTGTCATTGTCAGAATATATAACTGGTAATGTACTAATGTGGGCTATATATATTTCTTACATGGGAATTTGATGCGCATTTTAAACTCATTTACTTTTGTTTTTTCACAGATAGCAACATCTTGGGAGCAGGTGCCGCTGTCTGCCTGTCTCACACATTGGACAGCACAGCGAGACGCCTTCATCCTTCGGCAGTTTGGCTCCCTGTCCATGCGTGCACATGATGTAGGCTATTATGTTGGCATGTGCAATTCTTCTTTTGCCACTTCTCCAGGCACGAAGTTGCTATTATGATAAGATCAGGAAGCACCTCCGGTGTTTCCATATATTGCTGCAAGAATCTGTCCACGGATGTTGTACATCGTCCACCGGCCAGATAATTCCACAGCAGAAAGGTGCCGACTATTCTATCGTGGAATTGTCTGGCGCATGCTTATCCTTCACGAAGCTGTGGGCTAGAAAGGCTGGAGCTGAAGCTTGCCAGATCTGACTTTGAAAACCGCTAGTAGTAACTTGTACGCAACTACTATCTTGTATACCATCATCCTAATGAAGACAGTTATCTTTTTCATTCCTTGAAATCAAAAGAAACTTATCCATGTCTCGCTTGATATGCTCTTGGGCTTATTATAGGTGAGTGAATTGTTTGTTTCTATCCTCCCGTATCTTTCATGCATCACCGAATCTATGCAAAACGTCGAAAAGGCTGGTGTCAAGCATAGTGACAGAATCGGCACAATAGATATGTACTTCTCAAACGTCAAGGTCTGGTGTTAAGCATAGTGACAGATCTGTACATCTCAGCGTCTGTTCGTGTTTTTCCTGTTTTCTCAAGAGCTTCACGGTGAAGTGAAGGGGAATTCCCGGACCCAACAAGAAAGAAAAGTGTACTATAATCTCCCTTTGCAACGCAGGATTTTTTTAATAAAAATTATATCGAAGTTTTTATAAAAATCAGTTCATTTCTCAAAAAACAGAGGAACGGGAAAAATCCCGCGTTCCAAAGGAGTCCATGCTGGTTACGGATCAGGACGGGAAAAAGATTCTGAAGAAAAGAACAACGGTGTCTGCCCATGCACGCAGATGCAGGTCGCATTGCAGCTCAGCATCAGTTTTGTTCGCTTGGACCAGGAGTTCAGGACTCGGACAACCACTCCACGTCCGACGCGGCAAAGCCTTCCGTGCCGCACCCTCCCGCTCCCGCCCGCCAGCCGCGGGCGCCTTTGACCCCGAACGTCTCTGGCCCTACCTGTCATGCAGACGCCGCCAATAACTTTTTAGAAAAAAGAATCCGAACCGCGCCTACAAAACCACCCCCAGTTTGTCCGTTTCCGGGTCCCAGTACCGTCTCACCGCGTACTGGGACCCAACGATCCGGGCCCACGTGTCAGGGGACGAAAAAAATAGTAGTATAAGAGACACCCCAAAGCGGCCTCTCGCCGCACCAAACAGCCAATCCGCACCTCGCGTCCTCGCCTCTTGCGTTGTCCTCGCCGCGCGCGGCCTCGTCGCCCTGATCCGGTTCCCCCCAATCCTTCTTCGCCTTTGTCGTCGAGCCCAAATTGAGCCAAGCGAAGCCGTGATCCGGTCCATGCGCGGAGCGTGGTAGCCGGATTCTCTCGCCGTCGTCGCCTCCCCTTCGCCGCCGCCGCCGCCGTTTCTGGTCGCTGGGATCAGCCGAGTTGGATCTCGAGGCATAAAGCGTTGCGGGCGCCCGGCGAGGATACGATGCCTGCGGTGCTCGCCGCATTCGCTACCCTCCGAGCGGCCGCTGCCATCGCCTCCGGGGACTCCGCCTTCCCCTGTTCCCATCGCCTCAAGCATCGTTTTAGTAGTAATTTTAGTAGTAGTAGTAGTAGTAATTGTCTTTGACCTTTCCGTTCCCTACGTCGCCCACACCTCTTTACCTTCGCGTCCGGGTTTCGATTTGGTTTGCTCGACCCGAGGCTTCCTTTGGCCTTGCGGCTTCTCTCGGTGTCATAGTTTGGTGTCTGGATTCGATCTGCAGGATCGGAAGGAAGGAAGGTGTTGGACGTGGTAATTACCACCTACAAGATAAGAGGTATGGAAATCATTCTGCTGTTGCCATGGAACCATTTATTAGGTTACAAATCATCGAAATGATTTCCGAATTTTGATGTTTAGAGCATCATATAGGTGACATTTCTATGTGCGATCCTATCAGTACGTAACTTGTTTTATAAACTTTCCCTAGATCTTTCATTAAATTAAACAAAATAAGAAATACTTCGGCTATTTTTTTACAAGTGTTTGAAACCAGCTTATTTTTCTATGTCTACCCTTGTCCCTCGGATGAACATCTAACTACTTGTTTTAGGTGTTTTAGGTTGTTTGTGGTGATCCAAGGGTGTAGAGTGCTGCTTGGTTCCAAGCATTTTAAAAATAGTCACGCCCAAAAATATATATATGATTAAGAAGATACCTTCTTATGAATATGATCATCTTCTGGTAGCTGTGCCGCTAGATTGAAAAACTAATACAAATATCAGCAAAATATGTTAATGCATATAGTCGCGGCATCATTTTTTTTTCTGCATATAGTTTTCATAATCCTATCCAGTAACTGTGCGAGAGCCCTTATGCAGCCCTTGTATTTGCATACAAATTGCTTATTGCTTATGCCCATTCTCCTTTTCATCAGAAACTTCTCTTTGTAATTTGGGATCAAGCTTGTGGATGGGCGAACCCTCGGCGGACTTCAGTGCTGAAGGTGTTAGCAGCAGCTCAGGTCTCTGCCACAGCACCTGTTTAAAGCCTGGTTGCGAGCACGGTTGTGCTTGCTGGGAAGATGAATATGTTGAAGCTGTAATATCTTCTGGGCAAGATGATTTGGCGGTTGAGGAAATTGGAATGGCTCTTACTGAAGTGATGCATGCCAATGATGACGAAGAAGGGCCAGGTCTGGATGAAGATTCTGACAACGATGTCATTGATGACCCAATTCTTTCTCTGGAATCTGATTCAACTGATGATTTAGTGGACGTGGACTCTGTATCACCCGCCTTTCCTAGTGGTGATGGTGATGCAATGGAATCATCAATTGACAATTCAGTTGCTGGGAATTCTTCAATTAATGTAGGTTTCTAATTTACTTTAAAGTTGGATTCTTTCATTCTTTACATATTTTTGTGGTCAGATATTTGCTCCACACTCATATTATTCTGATACTAATTTACTGGTAGTTATACTACTATTTTCATCACAATAGCTTTCACAATAATTAGGGACTTAATCATAGATGCTGATTCTGTATAGTTCCTGTCTGTGTTTTAGCACCTTTGTTAACTGAAGGACACTTGAGATTTGATTCCTTTTATTTGTCGTCTTGTTTTGGCTGATTATCCTTTTGGACCAATTGATGATGTTAGTTCTATTTTTTTTAACTTAATGTTTGTGGGAGTAGATGGGTTTTGGTACTGTTCTTATTGCAATTATGATTTCTTACTTCATTATAGTTAGCAGCCTTATTGGTCCTTGTTTATTTGAACGAGTAACCAGTGTAGCATCTCATGGGTGGTTACTTCCATATTTTATCTGCTGATTATGTAAAAGAAAGTATGGATCAATTTTGTTTTGCTAACATGTATATAAATTATCTCCATGCAGGGCACTCCAAGGTTAGTTTCTGCAATGAAAGGAACCCGTGCGAAGAAGGGAATCATTGCAAAGTTGAGTGTTTCATGGGCCCCTGATGTATATGACCCTCCTATTACTTCTGACTCTCACACTGTGAGAGGGCACCATAGGAGTTCAATGAAGAGCAACTACAAATACAAGTCCTCCAAGAGCAGTAGCCGCAGTACCACGGGAAGCAAAAAGGACAAGAAGCATTCTAGGCACAGTAGCAGCAGTGGTGGCGGCAGCAAAAGGGACAGGAAGCATTCTTCCCACAGTACCAGTAGTGCCAGCAGCAGCAGAGCTGTTACCAGTGGTTCTCAATATCGTAACACATACTGTGGTGACGGGATCAGCAGCAGCAGAACTGTGACATGTGTTCCTGAGTCTGCCAAGGTATCTCCATTGGTGTTAGCTGAAAATGCCGCACCGCAAGAGCCGGTTCCTGTACTCAAGACACTGGAACCAATCAAATGTGCTACCAGCTGCAGCAAAGAGAAGCCATTTGCCTTACTGTCACGCCAGTTTTCTCCTGCAAGGTACAAGGGGATGTTTTCCTTTTGGAGCCAAAACCAACTGGCTTCTTGATAATCTGCTATACGGAAGCTCACCTGGAAGTCTTCGTTGCTAATTATGTCGTATCAGTGATTGTTTGGTATCATTCCCTTCGTTACCATGTTTGTTTCGCCTGTGTCTGAAACTTCAGAGGTCACGTTTTCCAAAGTTGCCCGGCAAAGTGCCTGTATATTTGAGTTTCCGTTATTATTATTTCCTCACTGAATCGTGTAATTCTTTTATCTGTTTCATGTGTTTGGTACTGTTCCATTTGTGATCGTGTTGTATTATTTGCACATTTACTCCTACATTGCTGGGACTGGTTCAGTCTTCTGTGTTTTGGTTATGTTGGAATTGCAGCGATTTCAGTTAAATGACGAGGACAGGGTCATCACCTGGTGCGCAGGACGCACGACATAGTTTGCAAACAGTACACTTTTACCTATTGCAACAATGTGTTAATCAATACGTCTATAGTTTAGCGTCGCAAATGTTATGTTGATTTAGGACTATACTCAGAGAAACTCTATTGTAATGTTGATATGCAGCCTTTTCAGTTTAAGATCCATGTCCCGGCTCAGTCTCAGGCTCCAATGGCCAACCGCACTTTGACTCTGTTTTTGTAAACTTGTCTGGGCACGTATTGCACTTGACTCTGTTCAAAGTTCATCCCAATCCAATTAAGGCCTTGTTTAGTTTTCAAAAAATTTTGTAAAATTTTTCACATTCTTTGTCGTATCAAATCTTTAGACGCATGCATGAAGTATTAAATATAGATGAAAATAAAAATTAATTGCACATTTTGGTTGGAATTGACGAGACGAATCTTAAGTCTAGTTAGTATATGATTAGATAATATTTGTCAAATACAAACGGAAGTTGTACTATTCCTATTTTGCAAAATTTTTTGAAACTAAACAAGGCCTAAACAGCAATGAGCCTCTCCCTGCGGAGTGACTGAAATTTTCCGCAGTTTGTTTGGAATTCTCGGGAAAACATGCATGGAACTTGGAACAGCACGACACTATTTACTTGCTCAAACCTCACTTGTCGCTTCTTCGAAAATTCGCCCATTGCGGGTTAGTTGAGGAAGATAACAAGAGCGCCGTTAGTCGAACATGAAAATAGTCAAAAGCTTCAGCTCAAAAAAAAAAAAAAACAACAACAACAACAACAAAAACAAAACCAGTAATTCTTAGGTGTCCTAAAAAAAAGAAAACCAAGAAATCTTCCTATTATCACGGCGAAAGCAGACTCCAGGTGTTTTTTAGTCGAAGATCGGCAACATGCTGTTAGCGAACCAGTCCACATCCATACTATAAATATCGAGCGGTGGATCTTCAGCCGGCGCTGGTTGCTGATTGCCATGTGACGCGGCGCCACCGCCAGACGGTCCTTGCTGCTGCTGCCCTGCCTGTGTCCCGGCGCCTCCACCGCCTGCCTGCTGCTGCTCTGGGAGATGCTTCTCGTATGGCTCGCCGCCGCCGCCGCCACCACCTTCAGACGTCGGTTGCTCCTCGTCGCCTTCCACACTCAGCGATCTGTTGGTAATCTTGCACAGCACGAAGTCGTTCAACTACCCGGCGCAAGACAAAGCAAAAAACCATCATGTCAGCAATACGTGTTACATACAGTTGTGCCATGACCGGGGATCGGGTCAGGGATCACCAACCAGCATGGGGTCGAGCGCGGCATCGTTGCCGGGGGCCCTGCAGGAGTTGCTGCAGACGAACTCCACCATCTTCCACTTGGAGGGCTTGGACGCCGACTTGTTCTTGACCCGCCTGCGCCTCCCATTGCTGCCCACCTCGTAGGTGTCCTCGTGGAACGTTAGCGCGCGCCGTGTCCCGATCACCTCCTTGCCGTCGGCGCCGCCGAGGACCGGCTTCTCAGCTCCCGTCGCCTTCCAGTGTCCCTCGTCGTCCCCCATGGCGCGTTTCGGCCGCATCCCGCCGGCGTACTTGCGCTGCCGCGGCGAGAACAGGTACCAGGAGCCCTCCATGCCCTCCCCCAGCTTCGGCACTGCAAGAGAAGACGAAGAAGGTGAGAGCGAGAAGAGACGGCCTAAAAAGATTGGCTGCATCAAGCGAAGCGAGTCGGCGACGGCGACGACGACTCACCCAGCTTCTTGGGATGCTCGGCATAGGCGTCGTGGCCGTCCTGCACGACGCCGGTGGGGAGCGACTCGCCGCGAAGTTTCCGCCCGAGGTAGTCGACGATGAGCTCCTGGTCCGTCGGGACGAACCGGACGCCGGGGGCGGTCAGGTATTCCTCATTGTAAGCAGCAGCCACGACGCCGGGGACGGCCAGGTAATCCTCATTGTAATAAGCAGGCACGACGCCCGGTGTCCATGACGTAGATTCAGACATCTATCGGTGTCTCGGTTTTCTGAAGAGGGATGGTGCCTTGCTTTGGTCCGGATTTGGCGTACTATACATTGTACTCCTATATATGTGTCCGAGTTCGTGTACACCACGAGCTGAGGCGCATGTGTATAATATAATGTGTCCCGAGCATACTCGTACATGAATCCAACTCGACAACACACCATACAAACACCATAAGTCCGTTCATTAGAAAATACACTCATCCGTTCCAGAATTTAAGTTTTGTCTTGTAACTCCTCTAACTGTGCACTTTCGATACCTTTTAGGGTGGATTTAATTTAATGAAACCACCTTAATATTATTGTACACTATTCTATAAACTTGATCAAAGTTAGAGAAAATTAATTAGCTAAAACAACATACATTTTTGAGCGGAGTGAGTTTTCAACATTATATAGCAAAAACTAGGAAATCCTGAAAATTGCAGTGAGATTATAAGAAGAAAACTTGATGAACTGAGTATGTCTCTGTGTAATAATCCTAGTTTTTTTTATAAAAATAATCCTAGTTGTTTTTTCTGGGGCCATGTGTCTCTTTTGTAATAATAATCGTATGGGGAATCTCTAAAAGCAAAATACTCAGCGAGCATGCTCGTAGGTCGCAATGGAATGTATACATTTTTGTTCGGTCACTAAACGACTTACAACTCATAAAGATATAGTATATAATGGTCACATATATCAACTAGGAGGATTCTCCGCGCGTTGTCGCAAGTATAAAGAAGGAATATAAATATGTCCTCATTATAGTCTATCGAGTAGCTTGAGTATTAGTAATTAGTTTTCGAAGAGGAAGTCATGACAGAAGCATGTGTGCATGGTTATGTGTAGGTAACTACATCTGTTACTGAAACCATTACTGCCGCATGAGAGATGGATGATGACATGACTTAAGGAGGTGCTAGAGAATTAAGTTAATGAGGTTTATCTTTATAAGAAATATAGATATGTGATGAAATCAGATTAAACAAAGACCAACAGAAGAATTACTTCGCTCTTTTAATATTAGATGTATGGAGGTTTCTTTGTTGTTCGAGGAAAAAAAAAGGTTTCTTTGTTTTTGTTTTCACTCACACCCGTCTTATGGGACCCGAAGGACCCAATTTTTCCAGTATGGTACGAGTCAGAGTAGCATTATCCGTACGAGTCTAAGCACAATGAAATCCGGTTTCCAAACGAATTGGAATACCAGCATTTTCACGGTCAGTCATTCTCATAGCCATATAAGTTAGAGCAGAGCATTCATACATGGTGCGGAATCCAGTCCCAAAATGAATTGAAATGTACAACACGATTAGATAAATCTCTAGAGCTCCTGTGAGTTAGAGCAGCACTCATTCAGGTACAATACGGAGTTTGATTCCTAGACGAATTGGAATGGACGACGCAATTAGTGAATAAATCTCTGAGCTGTAAACCATCCAGGTAACCATGGAACAATATGAACAATTCCATTGCAACACACATATATGTTTTCTAGTATATTAACAAGGAAAGAAGAAAAGAATCACCAAAAGTCCTTACAAGAGCAACTTCCTCCGATAAATTTGTGGAAACGAACGCGGTCCCTAACAATGATTTCTCGGTTGTATGACTTGCTTATTATTTTTGCCACTTCATGACAATCAGGACAAAATCTCAAGTTCTTTACCACCCGAATGACATGAGGGGCTTTTGTCTTTAGCAATCCATATGCGATGGCTAGCCTTTCACTATGTTCACAAAGAGCAACTTCCTTTTCCTCTTCACCAACGTCATGCAGAACGGCTGCAGTCCAAGGTTTGTGGCCAGCTCGTCGCACCCTATCCGCTATTTCTCTGAGAACCAGTCTTATCTCCTTGATTTCTGGGTGTGAATCATCGCTCACCACAAACTCGTGCAAGTAACCATTTATTTCAATTGAACTGCATCCAGCAACAGCAGTAACATTGCTGTCTTTCATCTTCTTCCTCAAATAGCTCACTCTGTCCCACTGGGAGTTCGATGCGCACAAGTTGGAGAGCAGAACGTAGTTCTCTGGATTGTGAGGTTCTAACTCAAGGAGTCTCTTTGATGCTGATTCCGCTATGTCAATCCTGTTCGAGCTTTTACAGGCCACAAGAAGAGTCCTCCAGATTATTGAATTTGGTGAGATAGGCATATCAATAACAAAGGAGTAAGCATCATCCAGAAGGCCAGATCGACACAGGAGATCAATCATGCATCCATAATTCTCCATTGAAGGTTTAATTCCCAAATTTTGCATAATAGACCAATACCGTCGCCCATCGTCCACTAACCCACTATGAGCACAGGCTGACAGCACGCCGATAAAGGTGACATTGTTAGGCCTCACCTAGAATATTGAAATACACACAAGAACTTAGGTGAAACATGCGAACTGTAATGGCCACTCTGTGTTTTGTGAAGGCAATATATGAAATTTTAACAATGATTGGAATCTAGGTTGAATATGTGAACTATCAGTGCTTTCTCTGGAGAAATAAGTTGAGCATGTAAGCTACAAAATAGAACATACTTCAGTAAAAACTAGATTCTATTGCTGGCCAATTGTATACAACAATGCGTATGATTCTGATATCACATAACCAACAAAATCAGCAAGTGCCTAACCAATCTCAAGATACATATCAGTGCAGCATTCTTACCTTGAGCTCTAGCATTCTTGAGAAAAGTCCCAACGCATCCTCCACAAGCCCATGAATTGCAAATCCAACTATCATTGCACTCCATGCCTTCGTATCCTTCTCCACCATCGCATCAAACACTCCTCTTGCCCGCTCTATCAACCCACACTTCGCATACATATCGATCAAAGCGGTGCTCAGCTCCAGATCGACAGTGATACCTTTCCTATCGATATAAGCATGCACCCACTTCCCCAAATCAAGTGCGCCTGCCTTGGCGCAGGCAGATATCACACCGACCATGGTGACCTCATCTGGCTCCACCCCGACCGCCTGCATCTCCCGGAACAGCCCCAACGCTTCAGTCACCATCCCCACCCTCGAGTACCCATTGATCATCGCGCTCCAAGCGACCAGACTCTTGTCCGGGGCCATGCCATCAAACACCGTCCTCGCAAGCGCAACCTGCTCGCACTTGGCGTAGAGGTTGAGCAGCCCGGTCTGCACGTAGGCGCTGGCCTCTAGCCCCTGGCGGAGCGCCTGCGCGTGCAGCTGCCGCCCCTCGCCAGGAGCCGGCACGGCCGCGCACGCCTTGAGCGCGAACGCGAGCGTGAAGGTGTTGGGACGCGGGGACCCCGCGCGCAGCATGAGGCGGTAGACGGCCAGCGCGGGGGCGGGGGCGGCGCCCGCGGCGGGGAGCGCGCGGATGAGGGAGTTGTAGCAGAAGGCGGTCGGGTCGGGGATTTGGTCGAACAGGGTGCGGGCGTAGGAGGACGCCGCCGCTGCTGGGGGTGCGGGCGCCGAGGCGCAGGCGGCGAGGAGCTTGGAGAGCGCGAAGGCGGCGGTGAGGCGCGGGAGGCGGAGGCGAGTGAGGTGCGCGTGCGCGCTGCGGAGCGCGAGGAGGCCCCGGCATCCGCGGAGCAGCGAGACGACGTGGGCCTCGAGGGCCTCGCGCGGGAGCGTGGCGGCTTCCTTGGGTTTCAGCAGGCGCATGCGTGTCGTCAGCATCAGACAGACCAGGGAAACGAACGAACGAACGAATCGCCGCTTGGCCTTCGGCAAGTACGCAAGCACATGATGCCCCCCAGCCGTGCCGCAGAACCGGGATCACGTCCGAATCCAGCGAGAATTCTCGTCGCTGACAGCGTCGTCTGTGCGCTCCTACTCCTCCCCCACTTTCTCCCCACCACGGGCTTCCCCCTCCTTCCCTACCGGGAACCCAACTCCTCCCCTCCCCGTATGCACAGCACGTGCGCCCCTCTAACTCGTCTGCCGGTCCGGTCAACTCGACCAGCCGGCGCACCGGAGGTGGGCGACGCATGCAGATGCGGATCGAATGCCGCCAGCCATTCCAGCGGGAGGCGTTCCTTCCTTAAAGTATTCTCCTCCGTGCGACAGTTGTGCGCTCCCGCGGTTTAAAGAATCCACGGAAGGAGGGCCCCGATGGCCATGCATTCCCCGGCCTCCTCCGACCCCTTGCCGGATTCCAGGGGCCGCGCCCCGGCGTCTGCTCCTGGAGTTGGTTTTCTTGGCCGGTAGTAGGACTGGTGGTGGTCACGGCCGTGCCGGCAGGACCGCAGGAGCGGTGATTGGTGAGCGCTCTTGGTTGTGGCGGATTCTTGGCTGCGGGTTTTGGGATCCTGGGGAGGAAGCATTTGGAGGTCGGATTGTCGAAAGGTTCCTGCTGGCATAGGTGGGTATGTTTGGTGTGGCATTGTGCATTTCTTATGTGTGGGTTTTTTTCGAGGGGAGGATTGGTGATTGAGAGCTTGCATATTGCTGCGGTTTTCATGACAGTCGTTGGAAGGTTTCCGGTTCAATGGCTGCTGTGTTCTGTTTGCGTGATTCTCCTCTGTCGTAGACGCAGCAGGGTGATTTGTTTGGAATCGTATGTTCTCTATTTTTTTTTAATCAGACGCAGACGGTTTCGTGAATGTGATTTGCTGCAATTTCGTTCAAATTTGCAATTTATGGCCCTTTTGTTTTTGAAAAAAAAGTTTTCAGAGTTCAAAGAAAACTCATCCGTCATTGCATTAAGTTTTTTTCTTACTTAGCCTCCCTGCTCTAATCTTATGTACTCTTTACTATGTATAAACTGGTAGCAGAATATTAATTACATCGCAACTTAAATTTCAGAAAGGAAACCTTCTACTGGGGTTCAGTGAATAATGGCGTCCACTGGCAAGGACAAAACAAAGGTGATATTGCTGTGATTGCATTACTACAATCGCATTGTGGAGAAACGAAACTCAACTTAATTTTTTTTATTACTTGTATTCCAGGGTTGTGGCCCAAAACTTTTTACAACAAAGGAGAAGAAAACTGCTAAGAGCTCAAACAATCCAAGCCGCCATGCTGGTTGGTTCACATTCTTATTGCCTGTCTTATGAATAGACTTTCTGGTAACTATCACTTGTCATTCCAAACTTACAAGGACTGACGGAATGTTGTCTTAGTTGACCTTATCACACCCAATTTGGATCCCTGAAGAGGGGCTGAAATTGTGGTGCTGAGAGGCAATTGTCTGTTTGGATACTTTACAATTGAACCCAAGAATCTGTGCCCAGTTCCACAATATTCTATCACAATAAAATTGCATCACCGCAATTGCTCTGAAATCGTGTAATATTTATTCATCTCTTAGTTGCAACCATTCACTTGAAGACATCCATGCGAACAACTGAACAACTACACTCCCTACTGTCATTAGCTCTTGTCAACTTGCCATTAAACTGTTGCAAAATTATTTTTCATTTTTCTCCCGAGAATTTAAGTCAAACACCTTCTGCTGTTAAGTGCTAACAGTTCTCTAAAAAGAATCTCTAGTTCTTCCTAATACCATGCAACTGGCTACTAACTTTTCTGGGTGCTCGTGTATAACACCAGCTAAGCTCGCGCCAAGTTCTTCTAAGGCATCATCATCATCCCCCTTGAGAACGCTTTCAGGTACTCTAGTCGGAAAAGTACAGTGCATTTCATGATTTCTTAAATTATATTTTCGGTGGTTTTGATTGGTCTTATGCTTTTTTAAACTAAATGGACCAGAAGTTAAGAGCATGCGCCTCAGCCATTTCCTTGCCCAATCTTCTAATAACACTACAACTGAACCCATTAGGTATAATGTCTATGTTTCATATCCTACCATCCTTGAGCCTGTTTTATGCTAACTAGGTCAAGCTGTTCACTCTCTGCTGCCATTGTGCAGAATATTTGTTTCCACCTGGAATGTTGGAGGAAAAACACCTACTGCTGCACTAAACATGGATGATTTTCTGCCCCCTGATGACAATTCGGATATTTATGTTTTGGGGTAGGTCTATTGTTGATTTTAATACCTGCAAAAATTACTTCCAATGTCATTAGCTGTATAGCCGATGTTTTCTGTTTTCATGTTTACTTACTTGATTCTAAATTTTTGCTCACATATTAGTACTATTACACAACTGAAAATGATGGTAAATTGGTGAAGTTTTACTTGATTCCTCCATGGTAGTGTGGTACCATACGACGCTGTTGCATTGGCATATTTGGTATTTATTTGAAGCGCAATGAAGTACATCTACTTTCAAGGATATTTTAGTGGAATTTTTATATTTGATGCAAGCCGTTGTGTAAATGCTTTTGTTTGTTTAACATTTGAACAGTTTTCAGGAAATTGTTCCTCTCAATGCTGGTAATGTGCTTGTGGTAGAAGACAATGAACCAGCTGCCAGATGGCTTGTTCTTATAAACCAATCACTAAATCGACCAGCTGACATTGATGCCAATGTCTTTCAGCATGAACCATCTCCCTCTGTTGATTCTTCTTCCTCTCGAGCTTCATCAAGCCTCGATACCTCATTCTCTGACCTATCAAAAACAGCAAGTGGCACCACAATCTTTCAGAAATCCTTGCTAAAAGCCATTAGCAAATCTTTCATGCCAGTCCGTAGAAAACAACTTAAGGCCTGTAATTGCCCGATAGAAATGACCAAAGCGTCCTACAGGGATGCTTGCTTTGGATGTAAAAAAGCATATGCAGTTGAGACTGATTCCTCTGGAGAGGATGAAGAAGAGAAAGGGAAAGATAAAGAGAAATCAAGGGACTCTGATGGCTTTGTGGTCGATGGAATTACTTCTGGTCTTGCCACTAGGGATCAACTAAAATATAATCTCATAGCGTGCAAACAAATGGTTGGCATTTTTGTTACTGTCTGGGTGAAGAAAGAACTAGTACAACATATTGGGCATCTAAGGAAGTCTTGCATAGGGCGCGGGATTCTGGGCTGTCTTGGAAACAAGGTCAGGACAGAATCATATCAAATTTATCCTGGATGTAATTATTCTGTCTATTCCTGAATGCCCTTCTACTGCAGGGATGTATATCAATAAGCATGACACTGCACCAGACAAGCTTTTGTTTCGTTTGCAGCCATTTGGCTTCAGGTCAAAAAGAAGGAGACGAATTCAGGAGGAACTTGGATGTTCTAGAGATACTGAGGCTCACAATGTTTTCGAGGATTTGTAGAAGAGCTGGAAGAAAAATCCCAGAGAAAATACTTGATCATGAGTAAGAATGATGTGCATGTGTTAACATTGTGAATATATGTTCCTTTTCAAAATATTTTCCTACTAATTTAGGCATTGTTGGTTTCAGTAAGGTGATATGGCTTGGTGATCTGAACTACCGTATTGCACTGAGCTATGCAGATACCAAGAAGCTTTTAATGGAAAATGACTGGGATGCTCTTTTTGAAAAGGATCAGGTAACTTTCTGGCTCATCAGGAACATGCCAGTGCTTGAGGGTGGGGTGGGGGGATCTGTAGGACTGCTTTGGGTCTACATCTGCTTCTTTAGTGAATGCCAGAGTTCGAGGATAATCTTTCTTTTAGGAAAAATATCTCATCAGAGGATTGGAGTCAGTTCTAAATATGCCTCATTTAAAGAATTAAATTAATAATTATTCATTGAAAGAAGATAGGAAGATTAAATAATTTGTTTGTTGAAGATGCTACTGCTTTATGCTAACAAGCACTACAAAGGATATCTGAAAAGTTCCAGTAAATCTTTTGATAGCTGATCCCCCTCCCCCAATAAACTTTTATGTCATTACATCGCCTTATGTTGTGTATTATTTTGCTTCAGCTTAAAATTGAACGGGATGCTGGGCGAGTATTTAAAGGTTGGAATGAGGGGAAGATATATTTTGCTCCAACATATAAGTACTCCTTCAACTCAGATTCTTATGCTGGTGAGACTGCAACATCAAAGAAAAAGAGAAGAACTCCTGCATGGTATGCACCACTTTTAAATCTAGTTTCTATTACACAAAATTACCTAATACTACCTTCATTTCTTTTTACTCCCAAGTCTCCAACTGTCAAAGGAAACATAGTATTCCACAGAAGAACTGAGACATTCTTATTATACTTTTATTTCAACAATACAATGAAAACCACCGCATTCTGCAGTTTTCATATTGTGTAAGCTAACTTGTTTAGGATAAAGTTGCTATGCTCCATTGATATCTGTTCCTACACTTTTTTCAGTTTACGATGCGGTTTGTCTGTGTTTTCCCGTGTTGTGCTATGAAAATACTGTACTTCTGAACCATCATTTACTTAACTTATTTATTGTGTCTCATCCCTCTGAAGTAGTTGAATTTTCTCAGGTGTGATAGAATATTGTGGCGTGGGGATGGAATTGTGCAATTATCCTACTACCGTGGGGAATCTAGGTTTTCTGATCACCGTCCTGTGTGCGGAACCTTTGCTGTTGAGGTTGAGGTACTAAACAAGGCGACGAAGAGGCGCTCATCAAATGCTGACTTGAGAATTGACGCTGAAGAGCTCTTACCCACGGGCAAGGGTAAAGGTAATGTTATGCCTACTGCTTGCATTATTCTTCTTCTCAATTTTTTGGTACTGAATATTAACAAGAATATTCTATGCTATTCATTCCATTTGGCAGGCATCGCACGAAATGTGAGCTCTCTTAGAACATGATAAGAATATACATATATAGCTTACACCAGTATATATATACCAAAGAAAAAGTTGAAGCACCACGAAGGACGCCTATTTGGATGAGGGGTAAACCACAACCAATGCCATCCCTCATCCTAGCAGGTTTCATGTGCTTCTGATGACTTTTGGAAATTGTTTTCTTTTGAAGAACCACAATATCTAACATGTAGTGTTTGCGAAATTCTGTCAGGGGCCCTTTCGTAGGTCTGTTGTTTCTTCAGAGTAGCTGCAGGTTGCAACTGAGACAGAACCTTTTTTTCTTTGACGAAAGCAGGAATTTTATTTGCTTTATTATTTTATTATTACTAGAGCAGGATAAGCAAAGGTCAATGTTTCTTTGTCCACCCCCCACCCACCCCCGGAGATGCTGCTTGTGTTGTGTCATAGGATACACAAACTAATCGATTACATGTATCCCAACCTCGATTGCCTCACGTAAAGCCCTTCTTTTAACATGATGAGAAAAATGTGACTACGAATTTCTTTTTTTGTTTGTAAATCCCTGTTTGTATCCTTTGAGCGCACGCCTACAAGTAGCAATCAAGGAAATCGATCAAACAATCCTAATACCGTGAAAGAGAAACTTCCCAAATACAGGGAAGCTTATCATATAGGGCTTCAACAAGGAGTTTTATTCATTCTTTGAGGAAAAAAGATACAAACCGCAATTGCAAAGATAATAACTATTATGCCAGCCCAAATCATGATTTCACCAATTTGGATTTGGTTTTGTCACAAAAATCATGAGTTGCAAAGATGAGAAACATGAAAAGCAAGATCCTGAATAAGAAAATAGAAACCAAGAAAGTCATAAGAGCTGAATAAGAAAATAGAAACCAAAAAAGTTATAAGAGTGAAGACTAGTAGAGTCTCATCTTTTGTCATTCTTTGCTCCTTTTTCACTCAATGGTTCATTCAAATTTTCCAACCAAAAATTCTATGTCTATTCTGTGCTATTTCTATATATATAGAACACTCGATTTGTCAAATGGATTAGATTGGTGACTTACCCATTCAGTGACTTTAGCACTAGACCTTGTAAAAATAGGTAGGGCCGAGTGAATTAGAGAATAAATAGGGGTCTGTTGGTATTTCAACTTCTCTTCTCCTTTCGTGGCTTAACAAGTGAGAATCCAGGACGTCTTAGTCCTAAATACCAGAATAGGACGAACTAGCCTCCATAGATATATTTGTTTCAGAACAAAACAATAGCATTGGGCTCAGTCATCTGTAATGTGTATTATCCATATGGGAGATCTTCTAACCGAGAAGATCCATTGACCTGAGACTAAAGGATAGGAAGTTAGAAAAGAACCTAAGAGATAGGGCCTATTTTTTACTCATTCAGTTAAATGAAGGATTCGTTATGAAAACAGATAGCAACAACCATTTCATTAGACATGCATATTTTTTGTTATCTAATGGATTTACACAGTTTTATTAATGCAAATTGTTTGATGTAGTTAGTAATCAGGTTATTCAACGATCAAGAATTCTTTTTTAGGCGGTTTGTATCATCCCATACATAATGTTTTGATCTAAGATTGCAATTCTTCCATGTTTTCGTTGTAGCATATTGTTCAATGGAGCTACAGTCTAAAATAGGAATCAACAAGTGTTTCCATGACTCTACCGCTTGGCCAATCTTGTTCCATCAAATCTTTTCCCTTTTTATGGCTGCATATCTTAATGGCTAAGGAGTAGGAAATCTTTCTCCTATTACAAATTTATAATGTCTTTGCATTTGATCTAGGAGGCTTTCGTTAGATAGGAAAAACTCTGTTAAATACGGAGAACTCTTGGATAGAGTACTAGAATGAAAAAACCATTACTTATATAAGGAAGAGCCCAAGGTTCTCGCCCGTTCTCATTTCTAAATCAACAATTCGTAGTTTCTTGTGTACTCCTAGTGAACCAATTGTTAGCCATATTTTTAGGTCGACGTGAAAACACATGGATAAATGTATGATTTTGATAAGAAAAAGGAATGGATCTAAAGGTCCTAAATCAATCCGCTTATTCAATGAAAGATATATCTCTTACCTAATTAAAAAAATTCGCGAACTAAACAAGGCCTAATGAATGGGCAAACAAATGCCAGACGCACAGGTACAGTAGAGGATCGGGATTGAATCGAGGGGACTCTCCCTCATTGATGTTCCAACGGCCAGCGCTCAAGACGGACGGACGGACGACCACCGGGGCCGGAGTGTCCACGCTGCCTACAACGTCGAAGGCTCCCCGGCCCACACGTCTCTCAACAGCTCATCACCAAGGTTCCATCCATCACCCATGCTGCCAATTCATCGCGCTACTGTTTGCTAGTAGTACTGCTACTGCACAGCATTTGCTACCTTGTCGTCTTGTCCGTGCGTGGATCGTGACTCGTGACATGTGACCCAGCGAGAGAGAGACCAACAGTACCGGCGACATTGAACTGCATCCGTAGTAGAAAGATACCAAGACGATGCTACGTACTACTAGTACATAGCGTCACGAGCTCTAGCAAATTACAGTACAGGACCCCCAAGGAATTATTACAAGGAAACAAATCCGGAAGAATCTCGTGCTTGGCATAGTTGTTTTGTACGTGGTAATAAGTATCATAATAATAAATTCATAATGCACAAACATATATGTGTTGTAAGAATAATGAGGAAGGAATCACAAGTCTGATTAAGACGACGACTGGCAACAAACTCTGAGAGATGGTCTAGAACATAATCCCGGCGGCGGCCGTCACGGCGAGGGCGATGATGAGGCCGCCGGCGTTGACGCGTCCCGGCACGTGGCTTGAGGATTTGGCTGAGCCGGCCGGCGTGTTGGCTGCACAAACACAACAGCGATCGGAAGTTATCACAGCAAGTAAGATTCTAAAATGTGTGAGCGTGACAAACTGACGAATACTGATCGAGGAAACCTAACAGCACAATGAAACCAGTACAGGGCTTGCATCGGTTAACATCAGGAGTACAGAAATTAATTAAGAACTGTCACTGATGGATATTTAGTGCTAATATTCTCTTCTCTCTAATAGCATGCTTGCTTAGAACAAGTATTATAATGAATTGTAAGCTGACTAAATGTTGCGGTGGAGGAGAGAAGGGAGGAGAGAGAGGAGAAGCAGAGGCTATGTATTAATAGTGAATAGCTAATTATTGTATGGGTGGGCTGGGAAAAGGCTACAAAGAACCTTACAGCCAACAAGTGGGCTGTAAGGGGATGTATGGATTAGCGAGCAAGAGAGAGCTCAAAAGGGGTCTGTTTTTCAATATTTTTTAGCACATATGCTGGCATCGAGACCTATCTCAGTGTCAGTGCTTTCAGTGCTTTAGTCCTACGGAACTTTTTTTTAAAAAACTGTTAATCCTACGGAACTGGTTTAACAGAGATGTGCAAAGTGATACATCTTCAACAGAATCAAGTAAAATTACAACTTACCAGGCACTTCTGGGCCGCCAGAAGATGGAGAGAGGCCTGACACGGGCGCGGCAGTAGGCACCAATCCCGCGGGGATAGGGACCCCGAAAACTACAGATCAAAATAGTTCACTCAAACTTAAACGTAACCAAACCACGGTCTTAGTTATGTGAGATATCTGAACATAATTAGCTAGAGGAACTTCCATTTCGCAACTGTATCGTCGTACAACAACAAAAAAACAATGCATGGCTTGACACGCATGAGCAAGGAGGGGATTTTTTTATGCTATTGCTCCATCTGTTCTGAATAAATAGATTTCTAAAGCTATTTTAAGGCAGAAATTTTAAACTTAAAAAACATTCAGATTTATAATATTAAATTAGTATCATTAGATATATATTATAGAATATATTTTTATAATATGCTCATTTATATTATTTATGATAATTACTCTTTCGTATAAAGTTAGTCAAACTGAAGATAGTTTGGTTTGCACGGATTCTAGAAATTAGTTTATTTAGAGACCGAATAAGTAGTATCTGTTTTTTTTCATATTTTTGTAGGAACACTAAGCAAATTTCAGCTGTGCGAATTGATTTGACTGGCTGCATGTGGTTCATGGTAGCAGTGCGCGCGACCGCGCGTACGTACCTGCGCAGGCGGAGACGGGCGGCGCGGTGAGGCGGCAGATACCCGGGAGCGCGAGCGCGCGCTTGTAGTCGACGCTGACGCCGTAGGACTCGGCGCCGCCGGCCAGCAGCTGGCAGAGGCAGACCGGGTGGGACTCGAGCAGCCCGGCGAACTCCGGGCAGCAGGGCTTGTCCGGCTGCCGCGTCGTGCTCCCGGCCGTCACGTACGTCAGGCAGTCCGACATGTTGAGCACCGCGTTGAAGCACTCCTCGCTGATCCCGGCCGCCGGCCCAGGGGCGGCGGCCGGACCCTGCGCCGACGCCATCCCGAACGCCAGCGCCACGGCCAGCGCCGCAACAAGCACCGCCGTAGGCCGCGGCAGTATTGCCATGCTATGCTCCTACTGCTAATGGTAGCTAGCCGGCCGAGGCGGTGGTGTACTGGAGCCCTATGCGCTGCTTATGCTTGCGTTTCTGGAGCTTGACTCCTATATATGCAGCTGCCTGTCCGTGTGAGTGTGACTCTGACTGACGGCAGCGTGCGTGCCGGAGTCGTGCGTCCGGCCGAGGTGAAGCGAACTACCGATCGAGCAGGGCCGGGCCTGGTCGAGCTGCAGTTTGTGGCAATGTAGTTGCAGCGTGTCTTTAGCGAGCTAACCAAAGCAACTGGTGTCACTACCGGCCCCTCCGAAGCATAGAGTGTGCCTGACCGGTGACCGCGAGTTTCAACACATCAGAAACGTTGCCAGGTAGGTTACGTGCGAGGATAAGGATCATATACAGTAGTTCATAGGAGCCGGTGAGAATCATCAAAACTGCCCGCGATCCGCGATCGCGATCTCCATCTGCCACTGCCAGTGCACTGCAACTGTTTGCAAACTCGTGGTCGTCTCGTCGCTAGCCAACCGGCGGCGGCGCGGGAATGAATGCGGCTGCCCCTGTAGGCCGTGGCGCACCCACCGTGGAGCGAGACGGCGGAACCGGAGCCGGAGCCGGAGCGGGCGCCGGTGCCATGTGCGTGCGTGCAGCGCTCGCGCCCGACTTGAATGCCGCATCAATGCGGCGGTCCCAGTCCAGAGACCAGAGTCCATAATCCAGGCATGCCTGCTTGCTCGCGCACAGCGATGGCCGATTAGCGATCTACTACTACTAGGCTGTATCCAAGTGTGCGTCGCCTTTAGTGTGCTCTGAAAATCAGTTGAGGCCATGAGAGGGGATCAGGCGAGAAATCTCGGCTCCTCCGTCCGCCGGCATTCAAGCGCCGTCCTGGAGAGGGTGACTGAAGAGTGATGAAGACGGAGTAAAAGCACTCGGCATGGCATGTCTACACCACGCCACCGCGCCAATAGCGTCCGGCGTGCGGCGTTGAGCGAACAATATGGCTCTGAGCCTCTGATCATGCCTGTGTGTCTGTGCGTTGCATTTCGGAGCAGCAAAGCAAGGATCCATGCTAGTGCTCTTTTGAATCCGTTTAGGAACTATTTGGAACACAGGAAATTTACATGATTCACTCTGAATTTTTATAGAAATCAGTTGAATTTCACATGAAAAACGCATGAACAGGAACATTTTTTTCTCCCCGTGTTTCAAAGAGGCCCTTAGATTTGTATGTCAGGGCTTAGTATAAGATGACCTGAATTGGACTTGGCATGGTCGTCAAGAATATATTTTGACCTATAATTTCTCTTATGATATACTACAAAAAGTTGAATCACAAGAAAGTATTTCTGAATATAAATATAATATAACTGCTTTTATAGTATAAACTTCTTGTATGATTAAGCTATTTTTTAGTCAAAGACAACAAAGCTTAAATTTTAAAGTTCGTACATACATGCAACAAGCCTTACATGTAACTCTTTGCGCAGAATGCTGGGAGACTGTCCTGCGAGGGACGAAGGTCAGAGCATTACAAAGAGCATGCTGCTGTGTTTTGTATACATTCAGGGAAGGACAAAGAACACGTCCGCGCATCGACGAAATGTGATGTACATATATTCCTTGGAGACAACATAACAATTCAACTACAACAAAGTTTCTTTAAACACCAGACCTCTCCTGGAATATGCGAAGAGCTATAGAATGTGTTGTGCAGAGTCACCTTTACACAAGGAGAAGCGCTTTGTCTTTTTAATTTGGATACCCAGTTCAGTAAATAAAATTTTCAGACTGCAGTATCATCTTCAGGCTCATTAAACTGCTCTTGGTACGCATCCTCCTCCTCGGCCCCATCCTCAATGCTGCTGTCAGCACTAACGCCATCGACGTCTTCATCGTTGTGGTTGGCACTATCAGTATCTTCTTCATCAATCGAGCTCAACTCTTTACAATCACCATTTTCATTTACACCAAGGATGCTGTCGTTGGCCATCTCGGCATTATCCAAGTCATCTGTACCAATAGTACTTCCTATTTCAATCTGATTCACCTTAACACTAGGAAACTGTAGAGGCTTATCAGGCCAGTCCTTAAAGAAATTGTTCAAGGTCATGAATTTGAACACGTGGAGAAGTCTATGTCTATCCCTCTTTATATCAGAGCTAAGAAGCTTCTGCAGGAGGGTTGGTTCTCTGCTCTTGGCCATTGCATCATCAGCACAAGGAGTACGGTTCCATACCTTAGATCTTTTAGACTGAAAACCTCCACGCTCATACCTTGGTCTTTTGTTATTATTGGAACGATTTCCAAAATGAGAATCCCTGCATTGAGCTTTCCTATTATTTTTATTTTCAATGCATTGATCCCCAGTTTCTGATAGATAGCCAGGTGGTAGCTCAGGTAGGTCAAAACCCAGTTCTTGCTGCTTTGCTAGGACTTCCTTCAGTTCCTGCAGCAAATAAAACAGTAGCATCTAAGAGCCAGACCAACATACATTTCCTTATTGAAATAATAGAATCATACAATCAATATTTATGTGCCCACTACTCGAATGCTGTGGACAGCACTTATACTCCCTCCAGTCACAAATAAGTAACATTTTGGACATCAAGACAGTCTTCAAAACACAACTTTGACTAGTACCTTTTGCTAAAAAAATGTTTTATGAAACATTTCAAGACAAATCTACCCGTATCATTTTCGAATATCCAAACTCAACACATAAGAAATAGTATGAAAATTTTTTTTGTAATGGTTGACTTGTAACCCCAAAACATCAGACTGGAGAGGGAGTAATTAGAAATCATTTAAAGCCAAACCAATTCCATTTTCCTTCAAAAATGAGAAGGTACATCATGATCATAAATTCATAATAACAAATATAGGATAACCTGACGTCGTAGCTGGGCATCTTTGTCCTTGTTTTCATTATCTGAATTTATCTCAGACAACTTCTGCATTTTTTAGTATATAAGCAGCTGGTTAGTAAATGTTCCTTTCATGCAGACATGAAGTTGGTCAGGCCTAGTAAAAGGACGGTACAAGCATGGACCTTATGTACGTTGACACTTGTAGGGTAGTTCTTCTTTCGTGCCTCTACCCATCGTTTAACTTCATTTGCATCATAAATTATTCGAGGGGGCCTGCAAGTACATGTTTTCCGTAAGAAATAGGAATCTGTAACCCAATGATTAATTTGTGTTTGTACAGCAACAAAGCACGGGACGCTAGGCAGAGATACTACAAAGACACAAATAAAATGCACCAATAGAAAGTGAATGCAGAAAAACTATGAAGTTGAGGCTCTCTTTTTCAATGTCTTGTCCAAGCATATCAAGCTGTTTCTAGACATTAATAAAGGTATTAAAAAATCACCAGAGAAGCATGTGCTTCAATTATTCTAAAAATAAAGGCATATGAAGTTATGAGGGTTTGATGGCAACATAAGCATACTAACTGAGCTGTGGACGTTGTATCCAAGCTACCTAAGTACTACCTCCGGTCAAAACTACCTAACACATTTGACTTTGAATGGTCTTCCATGCATATCCTTGATCACTAATTTCTTCTAGAATAATATTCTTTGAAATCCTCAAAATTTAAGAGGTTTTGCAAGTATTCTGGATAGAAATACGCATATAAATTACATGTGCCCAAACTAAATAATGTAATAGTTATTGATGTTTGTAGTTTTCAAGTTAGACCAAATCTTGTCCGCAACAAGCTCTTGTGACTGGAGGGAGTACTTAACACGAAAATGTGGTAGAAGGCATAATAAAAAGTCATTTTAACTTCAAACAGACTAGAAGAGATGCCAACATCGCTAACACATAATCTGGTTCTTCTCAATCAGACACCTCTAGCCGGCTTCTTACTAATAGCAATGATATTGACAGTAAAATACACAATTTGGTAACTCATACTTTCGGCGTCCTCCAGATGCTGGAGCTGGAATATCACTGCAATGCCCTGATGCTGAACTTTTGCGCCCCATGAAGTTTGATTTTGTTTCTCCCCAGTTGGTGCTTCCTGATAAAGTGATGAAATAATCATGGCAGTTAGTTGGAGAGATATTATTCAATATGATAGACGATGAAATAACAGTGGCAGATATTGGAAGGGTACAAGTAAAATGGAGCTTAGAAAGATGTTTTCACGCAAAAAGATTCAAGGTTAAGTGGATGTGCATGCTAGTTTTACATATTGTAGGAAAAAGATTGCATTTCAGACTTGCAACGATGAAATAGGCTCCAGCTTGATGATTAACATTTAGCTTAGCTTCAGTCCAAAACATACGATGCCAACTCCTTGAATACAGAGAGAAGGTAGTCATTGTTTATGTTAGAAGAGTCAAGGACCTATTGGGCCTTAGCCCATTAGGGTTAATTAGTCGCTTTCTTAGGGGTCAAGTAAGTCTTGTTTGTAAGTAAGTAAACCTCTCTATATAAAGAGAGGAGATGTATCAATCTAATCAAGGAAGAGATTAGAAGGAAATCCCTTCTCTCTAGCCGGCCGTGGGCAGAGCCCCGCGGCTGGCGTTCCTAGCGCCCAAAACCCTAGCCTCCTCTCTCGCTCTCACAGCCGCCTCCCTGTGAACAGTACCCGCGGGTACTGTAGCGCTGGTACTGTTCAAGCCATCAGCCGCCGCTCCTTCGATCCCAATCCATCCCCCTCGATCCCCACCAGCCACATAACAGTTTAATTTAGCAATCTTAATGTATATGAATGTTCAAAAGCAAGAGGTGAAAAAAATTATTGTGTATGATTAACAGCATGTCATAGATCACACTACCTCTTCCACGACTTTGATTAGGGTGCCTTCCTCTGCCCCTCCCTCTAAAGGCACCAAATTGCCTGCCACCTCTACCATCTCTTCCAGCGCTAAATCCGGATTTCTGGTCTGTTATTTTGTTCCCACTTTCAGAGGCAAAATTAGATATGCCATCTGCTTTATTCTCAAAGTGATACACCTGTAATATACAACAAATCAGAAATTAAATGAGTTGTATATTCTTTAAAAAATGAAAAAAAAATGTCACTGAAAAGCAATAATCTAAAAAAAACAGAATAGGTTATGGCTGGCGATGTTAAACTTATCCACACAATTATTAACAGATGGTAATAACATAAGATGATACAAACACTTAAAAGGAACAAGGAAGTAAGGAACCAATCTAAGAAAAGTTAAAGAGCGCAAGAGGAACAGAACTAGACCACCAAAAGGTTCAAATAACCAATGTGCAAATGAACAAAAGGGCCATTTGGTGGAAACATCGATGGGAGAGCATGGTTTATCTCTACTGAAAATCGTGCTTGGAATCCAGCACAATGATTGGAATCTTAAGCATATGGAGTCGCCATCTTAATATCATCTCCTACTAATATCCATAGAGAAAAGGGTCTGCAGAAGAGAAAGCTATGCCAATGCAAATGCCTAGTGTTAGTTCATACCCATAGATCAATTTCAACAAATAACGGCACATGATTCAATCACCTCGCCATTGCCGTCAGCACTGCAATTCTGGTCCTTCCTCCCAACGTCGAGAATTGGCCCCGGCGTGCCACCGCTGCCAGCTTTGCTGTTGTGGTCCTTCCTCCAAACGTTAAGAATCGGCCTCGATGCTCCCCCGCTTCCAGCGTTGTTATTGTTGTTGGAACCGTTCCCCGCAGGGCTCATCATGGGACTGGGTGGCCGCGGGCCACAAAACCCAGGACCGCCAGGCCGAAACGCCCCGCCGCCATTGAAACCGGCAGGCCGCGGGCCGCCCGCGAAGGGCGCAAACTGATTGGGGTTCGCCGGGAACCCTCCGGGGAAAAACGGCGCCTGCTGCTGCTGCTGCTGCTGCTGGAGCGCGGCGGCGGCGAGGAATCCGAGATTCTGGAGCTGCTGGGCCTGGCCGAGGAGCTGCAGCGCCAGGAAAGGGTTGGCCGCCGCCGCTGCAGCCATTGGGTTGGCGGCGGCGGCGGCGAGGTTGGGGACAGGCGGCGGGAAGGCGGGGTGCATGGGGGTACCCGGAAGGTGAGGCGGGCCCGGGTCGCCGCCGGGCCGTGGGCGGTGGTGTTGGTTGGGGTTGGGGCGGGGAGGGTGGAAGGGGCGCATGGTTGCGCCGGCGTTTTTGGTCGGCGAAGAGATGGCCGCCGTCCAGTAACGGTGGGGGAGAGATTTTTCGTGTAGGGTTTTAGGCCTCGTGGGCACGTTTGATAGCTTTCCTGGCTCTCTCTGCTCTTCCTTTCGCGGAAAAGAACTGCCCAGTGCCCACCCTGCAAAAAAAAAATGTTATCTCACGCTGATAAGTCGAGCATCTCCTATTTGTTTAGTTTACCGACTCTCAAAATGATATATCAAATAAAAAAATGTCATTTCTAAATGTTTGACATAATTGACTTGACAAAAACTAAAATTATGAACCTAACCGTATTTGCCGCGATTTTTTTTCGCGTTGTATTTGGTCCCGCGTTTTTGATCGCGCGTGTTTCTTGTTCGCGGCATTTTCTCGTCACCCGCGCCGCCAGTTCGCGAGCATCCGGATCACCGCCGTTTCCTAGTACCTGTAGCCGAGACGCTGCAGGTCGTCATCGAGGGCTTGCGATGTCTTGCGGCACAGAAAGGCAGCGCGATCGACTTTGCCAAAGAACGACAGCGTGAACCCTTGCGGTACATAACAACGGCGCGGAGGAGGAAGTTTCTGTCGCGACAAAGTATGACTATATACGGCGCGAAGAGTCCTCCACGCGCGGGAGTAGCGCAGGAGGAGCGCCCGATCGATGTTTGCCAAGCGGTCCACGGCTTTGCATTTATACCAAGTTCCCTCCCTCAATTGCCAAGCTACCCAAATTACAAAACACAAATGCAAAACTATTGGATACCTTATTTCGATAATTTTGGCAAATTAAAACTCCAAATGCAAAATTGTTGGAGATGCTCAACTTGTTTAGTTCATGAAAAAATTTGGATTTGGTTATCATAGTATTTTCATTTGTATTTAGCAATTATTATCTACTATGGACTAACTAGGCTTATGAGATTTGTTTTGTAAATTACAGACAAGTTGTGTAATTAGTTATTTATTTATATTTAATATTTTATGTATACGTCTAAAGATTTGATGTGATAAGAAATCCTAAACAAGGCCTAAAAATGCGCATGAAAGCCGTCGGTTTAGCAGGAGTATCCAATAATTTTTTTCTAATCTATGATTTTTTGTGGAAAGAAGAACCTACTCTAACAATTCCAAAAAATTTACGAGAGTGTATGGTACGAAAACCAAGCTATTGTGCAAACTATAGAAACTCTAATGAAGACCACAGTTTTATAATCTGGTGGCTAGAGGTAAAGGTGAGTTATTTTAGCACTTAAACCCCCCCCCCCACCACTTATCCCATCCTAATCCTATTTTTTTGCAAAACGCCCCAACATGTCGAGGTAGCGCCGTTTCGGTTCCGTCTCCTGGCCGTCGCGATCTTGCGATCGTTTTCCGCGTGAGGATGCCATCACCCTGTTTTAGTTTTCTCAGCTTGATGTTAATAAAAAAAATTCACAAACAACGAGCTAGTAGCTAGGATGCTATTATGGGTAGATAGTACGTGTGTTGTTCCTGCCTGAAGCTAGCCGGAGAAAGGCCTCTCTCGTCGTGCCAGCGTTCCAGTACGGTGGCCTCTGGTAGCAATTCTGACATCGACTGACATAGACGACAATTCAAACTCGACTACGTTTTTTCCATCATGGTGTAATTCACGGCGACAGGGTCCTCGTCGTCGTCGAGGTAGTTGCTGGGGCTTGCTCTCGTCCCGGGGCAAGCTTCTTGGCGGCGGCGCCCTGGTGCTTCCGAAACTTGTTATTGCCCTGCGGTGATCCTAACGCACGAGAGCACGCCGCCGTGGAGCGGTGCTAGCGGGTCACTGATCTCGTACTCATCCATGATGGTCTCCAAGGCAGCAGCGGCAGCGCTGGTCTCCAAGGCAGCGCCGGTATCCATCGTGAGGGGCGCGGCGGTGGCCTCGCGCCGGGCACCGAAGAAGATCACCGCCAGGGGGCGACGATCGCGAGACGGAACCGGCTGAATGGCGCTAGGTCTGGGAGTGTTTTGCAAAAGCTGAGACTAGGATGGGATGAGTGAGGGTTTAAGTGCTAAAAGAACTTATCTTTAACTCTAGCCATCAGATTAGAGTTTTGTGATTTTGATTAGAGTTTTCATAGTTTCTATAGCTCCCTGGTTTTCATACCATACGCTCCCAATTTTTACATCCTAATTTTTCTAGCATTTGGGAAAAACCTCTCTAGCTCGTAAAGATCCATGGGCTCAAGGTCGCGCATATCTCTTTCGTGCACGTATAGGTCAGTCACTCAAAGAGCATAAGTGACTTCATATCTTTCCTAAATACGAGGAATTGAAATTTTAGTGAAAAACTACTCTCCAATAACTTTTTTAAATAGTTATTCAAATATAATCATCTTCTATTTCGATTTTTTCTTAGCCAAATATAGAAAATGAGAATAGCTCTATGAAATACGCATGAGATAAAAATTATTAGAGAGTGAAAAGCAGAAGGCAATCTTTATATAAATAACTCTCCAAATGATGATTTAGAGAGTGAGATGTCTATATTAAGTGAAATTGGAGGATCATCTCTGTGCCCACCTCTCTCTCCACGCGTGCATCCCTTGGTTGTCACTCCCGTAGCCACCCTTGTTGGTTTCCTCAGCCACCGATCACCGCTCCGACTCCTCTATGTGTGCACCCCTGCCCTTTCACGCCTCCCTCTCTATGCTTTCCCCTAACCCTAAAATTTTTTTGCAAAATAAACACCATATCACTTCGTTTATATTTGACAAATATTATCCAATATAGACTAACTAGACTCAAAAGATCCGTCTCGCAAATTACATGCAAACTGTAGAATTAGTTATTTTTTATCTATATTTAATGTTCCATGCATGTGCCGTAAGATTCGATATGACGGAAAATCTGAAAAAAATACAAAACTTTTTAGAAACTAAACAAGGCCTAGGAAGCGAGTTTTGTGAAGAACTGACGCAAGATGTTAGTCCTATGTACCCTATATAATCAGCTCATAAGACCCAATATAATATAACAACAATACAACATCCTACTTATACTCTCCTATACATGGTGAAAATGCAGCGTAACTAGCTGAATCACAAACACAAGGCAACACTTGCAGAGTTGCAGCGAATTGGTTATGCAGTGAACAAGCAAACATGGTCCTTTAAAAGGAAAAACGAGCAATTTTATGAAGAAAGAAAAAACATGGGTAAATAAAGATATTATCATAATTATCTTTTACTATGATGAGCATTAATATTGCCGAGAGTCGACATGCCCCTTTAACATACAAAGGTAACACCCATTTACTGAACAACACAACATCTGACACCAATATGAAATTATCTTTTGATGAACATCTTTTTACTATATTTTTAAGGAATAAAAAAGGGTAATGAACCAGTCATTTGATGTAAAAATGCCAACCCTCATTCACAACAGGGTTTAACAAGAACACAACCCACGGGCAAATGTTGAAATGGTGAAATAAATTTTTTATGCTTGACCCGCACTGCCTGCCAGAGATACATCAGTCCATGGGAGTATAGGACACAAGCTTTTCCTTCGGGCAAAAATTCCAGCACTCCTGCCATGTAGACTTCTATGCAGTCCTTTCTGATATACAAGAGAACGCGGACAATGAAATCCAAGACACATATTTACCTCAGGGTTTCAGATCCGATGCACATTTGTTTTCAACGCATCTAGTATAGTACACCTGAATATCCATTTGAGTTTCGACCAGTGCCGATTGCCTTCCTCTTCTGTCACCACTATCCAACAAAACACTCTTTACTAGCGCTCACTCAAATGGATTCCTAGGTGGAAAAGCTCCTTGATGTGTTGAACTCCTGTAATAAAGTGATGATTTAGAAAGTAATGTGCATTATCAACTATATGTGCAAGTATCAAGGAGCTTACAACATGTGAGAGTCGTGTCCTGCCACATAGGATAACCCTCCTGGACCAAAAATCAGATATGGTATTAACAGTGAGAATTTTCAGTCTTTCTGTGACTGTATATTTGTGCATCAGTGCATGAGGAGTTATATGAGCAAAGATTAAGTACCTTGAGGCCCAGAAGGAATATATGACATAGTGGAATTTTGAGAAATCCATGGCTCTGTTAAGGTTCCAGAATAATCTGTGGGAGTGTGAGGATCTGGTAATGTTTCTTGCAGTGAGGTCAAATCCATGAACTGAAAAAGGGAACCAAAAGGTGTCAGTGAATAACGAGAACAAAAAAAAAAGAGTATTAGGCAACATGGGAACAACTGCATTCAGGTTAGCATGTCAAGAACCAAAGAATAATGTACAGACTCTATTCCTGGGTTTGTATTCACAATATAAACGAAAGAAAAACTAAAATCCAATAAATGGTTTCCTTTTAGTCTGAACTTGTGTGTTATGAACAGTGTTTTCAAGACGTCCGATTAATCGCGACTAATCGTCCTGGACGGTTGGAGGTACTCGACCAGGGCCTCCGACTTGGCCAGAACGACCAGGAAACTGGTCGTCCGATTAGTCGTCGTCCAATCGCGATTAATCGTCCGTCCAGGTTGTCTGGCGTCCAGTCAGGAGATGGTCCAGTCAGTAGATGAGCTGCATCTCAGAGTTTGAGCCTAGCTAGCTGCCTTATATTTTGGCCCAAGCCCATTAGGGTTTATGTTGTCTACCCCTCACTCATTTCAACACAACACATTCATTCCTCTCCTCTCCTCCCGTCCAGCAGCAACAGCCACCTCCATTGCTGCCCTCCTCTCCTCTCCTCTCCACTCCTCTCCTCCCTTCTCTCTCCCAGCTCCTCCTCCTCTCCTATCCTCCCTTCCGTCTCCCAGCTGCTCCTCCCTCCCTTCCTCCCTTCCAGCTGCCCTCCCTCTCTTCCTTGCAGCTGCTGCTGCAAGCGTGCAGCTGTGCAAGGGAGGAAAGGGCTCTGCAGCTTTATTTTTCTATAATTTCAGTTTGGCAGCAGCAGCCAGCAAGACAAGAAAGGGCTCTGCAGCAGCCAGGTAAGTGGCCAGCTGACCTATCTAGACTCTAGAGCCTATATATATATATATATATATATATATATATATATATATATATATATAAAATGTGTATTGTATATAGCTACATAATATATGTGGTATATATCAGTCCCCATATGTGTAGGGGACGACCAGGACGTCCAGGGGACTCGTCCAGGTTCGATTAATCGTCCTGGACGACGACTAATCGTCCTGGACGACCTGGACGGTCCCCCGGTGTCCAGACACGACCAGCCGTCTTGAAAACATTGGTTATGAAGTCAAGACAGGGAACACATTTCTTCCAACGGCAGCCGAAGTCGCTAAAGGGATACTACATCTTAGGAAACTTTGGAGACTGAAAGTTCACGGTAAGTCTTGCATTAGGAGGGAGCCTATGGTCAAGGCCATCAAGAACTCAGATTTGAATTCCTTATAGCTCTGTTTGAATAATTGTAGGCTGATGTAGGTTAGTTGGCTCTTTTGCTTAATTTATTTTGTATGTTCATATTCCAGCCATGAATACTGTTGTTTCAAATAAGAAGCTTATAAATAAAAGGAACAAAATTACTAGCCCGCATTATTCTTAATACTATTGTAAATCTGAAAGAAAAAAAAATACCATGTCATTGGCGTCAACATCAGATTCAAATGCCATGTCAAATGGGTTTGTTGATTTTCCAGGATGAGAGACCATGCCACCCTGAAATAAAATTCATGAAATTGTTACCACAGTAAAATAATCCTGTTTTGACACTTGGGTAAACTGGTTCCAATTATGCACCAGCACTATGACAGGCAGATTACAAGAAATAAAGGGCATGCAAAGAAGTTAAATGACATTCGCAGGTGCCCATTAGGGTGATGTATGCATTGTGGGAGCCTCAGAATTCATAGTCCAAATTGTCTTGGTAAAATGTTCCCTCAATGTTTATCATAAGCTAGATAATGCCATGTCAGGTAGACCCCACAAACAAATATACATTATATGTTGAAGGGCACAATTTTAATATGTCTGTTCATGTTTGCGCTCAGTAAAAATGGAACTGTTGCCAAACAAGAAAGCTAACTGGCTATCATAGAAAAGAACCTTAAATCATGGATGAAACATACCAAATGGGGCTGGAGTGATGAAGGAAACGATGGTCCAACCACCTCAACATGTGAAACATTGAAGCCAGAAAACATATCCCCAGGAGTTGGCCTTTCAGGCTCACCCCTAGCTAAATCCTAAAGAATGATTCAGAATATTAAGTCCAGTCTTCATTGAGAAATATGCTTTTTGAGTCATTAACTGAAACTTATGTACCTGTGGAGTTCTGGCTTCAACATATGGACCACTTGGCATAGAGAATTGATGAGCTTCTACTTGAGGCATAGTATTAAATGTGAACAGATTATTTGATGTGCTCTGAGTAGATTCACCAAAAGCATTCCAAGACTATAAACAAGCAGGAGAAAGTTACTAAACATGTGAAGCTATAATAATCCATTAACAGCCTCATATGTCAAATGACAAAATTACCTGAGAATTTTCTTTGGGGACAGGGATCTTCACTTCCTCAGCATTTAAACTCCAGTTATCCATCATAGCTGGAGAACTTTGTGACCCAATCACATTTGGTGGCGAAGTTGGTAATGTTGATTGACCAATTCCTTTACCAATACCATCAGATGGAGGGGAAGGGGATGCAGCAGGCACCTGACCTTGCACATTTGAAACAGATGTCAACGATCCATGTTGCATGTCCAAGAAAGCCCATCCATCATTAGCAGGCAATGGAGCTGCTGATGGAATTTTCTGAACAGTAGAAAAATGTGACAAATGTTGGTCAAAGTCAGCAAATAGATCTATTGGCTGAGAGGATGAGGATGTTGCTGGTTCCTGCAAAATTGACAGACTGAATAAATCTTGGTGCACAGCATGAGACGTGGCGAGTGCTTCAGCTGATGGTACCATGCCCTTCTGAACAACACTATGGGCAGGTTCTTTAGCAACATCAGAATGACTGGATACATTATCTGTATTATGAGAAGCTGGTAAGTGTTCATTAAAGCCAGCAAACAGATCTATCGGTGCAGCAGATGTGACAGGCTGTTGCACAGTTGATTGGTCAAAGAGGTCAAGAGGTGTGGAAGTCATTGGCTGTACTGGAGCATGTGCTGACACCACAGCTTCAATCTGAGCGCCACTATGTTGCACTGGTTTCCTGGTGGCAGCAGTTTGGCTACCTAAATCAGCAGGTTTCTGAGGTACCAAGTTGTGATTGTTGGGTGGCGAGGCATATTGTTGTGTCGAACAAGCCTCGGGAGAAGCCACAGTCTGATTGTTTACAGCACAATGGGCTGACTGTTCTGTTGGTGCATCAGGCGGGTTACCTGATTCAAATGATTTGTTGGAAACTGAGCTACCATCAAATGATCCAAAACTTCCAGAAGAAGCTGTTCGCTGCACATGGAAAGAATGAATGATTTATGTAATCTCCACTATACTTGGACGAGTTTTCTAAGCCCAAGAGGCCAAGATGCATTTACTAGAAAGGGAAGAGAACAGAAGAATCAAAAACCTGTGAACGCCGAACTCCATTGAAATCTATTTGCGAAGCTGCATTAGGGTATTTCTGGGATTGAGGATTGTCAGCAGAGACATTTCTTGAATGGTGGACTGAGGGACTGCTGTAGCCTGTCTCCTGAGAGCTAGGAGAAAGCACATCATTTCTAAAGTCACCAGTGCTTGAGGCTGAGAAGTCAGAAAACCTTGATCCTGAACTTTCATTAGCAAAACGGTCTTCATTCATCTGCTCTCGCAAACGACCTGGACTGAATAGTAAGTTGCCAAGTTTCCCATCGAAGAGCGCTCTATCTGAAGGCCTTCTAGCAAGTGTGTCGACTTGCTTACCATATCGTCTATCTTCATACTGAAAATCATAGGGCGGGCTCTGGGAATACGAATGATAAGAGCTAGGTCTTCTCATGTCATTGCCGTTGCCCTTGATACTCTGCCAGAAAAAAAATGGAAACTATAATTAAAGCATATTCGTGGACTATGATGGTTTCAGAAGGTATATGTGGACAACTATGGGAATTAGTTGGAATAGCAATATGGGCTATGGTAGTTCAAAGGTTACATAAATACAGCGCAATTACTTATATCTCCATATCTCTGTTCAATAGACTTATACAAAGGATAATACAATGTACTCGCAAGACACATCAGCTCATTACCTCACTATCTGTGGCTGGTTTGTTAGAGGATCCACCAGCATACTTCTTATCCACATAAACAGACCTGATAAACTCCCTTATCCTATCTGGATTGCTGAAGCAAAATATAGATGAGAAACATATCATTCTTCGGATAGCATAAAACATAAGTACCCATAAAAAATCAAGAATGAAACAAAACTCACGTATTGGCAGGCAACCTCATTCGTTGCCAATCCCAATCCTTTAGGTAGATGTCACGTGCTCGCTGCAGTCATGGCCCCAACTTTAAGTCATAAAAGGTGAATGGGGGGGCTCTAGAGGTACCAGATAAAATAGCTATGGGTTTTGTTTTACCTGGTTACCTCCCTGTTCAAGGGCCTGCACTTCTTGGGTAGTAAATTTGGACATTGACACCGACTTAACACGGTGAGTGAATTCACGGCTGTATATCACACCACAAGACGTCAAGAAGGTAAGAACATCAAGAAGATACATCAGAACTAAAAGCAGACTAAACAAACAAAGGTTAACAATGCACAACAGGACTTGATTATCTGCTTCTCCAGTTGAAAACTGATTGCATGTGCAAGTAAAATGTCCAGAGACTAGAATTGTAAAGTGGCATGATGAAAATTTCCATTTGGGAACTAACCAGAAAATAATGTGATAGCCATTAAATGTAGATTTTCAGCCATGCCTGGGCAGCAGACAATACCATTTTGTTTTTCATCTAAAGCACATTCTTATTATTTGCCTTGTTAGAAGTATTACATACCAAAACCATACATTTCCTAGCAAAAGTCAATAAGGTAGGGAAAAAGGTACTCACTGGATTCCACTACATGACAGGCAAATGAAGGTCCAGAAATTGGTACACACATATTGTGGCCCCTATATAACAAAACAAAAGTGGTTCAGGTGAAATCAAGAGAACAGTATATAGAAAACACTTGGGCAAGAAACTGAGACAAAATGCATCACTGGATAAAGTTTTGTGCTGAACATCAAAGGTAGCAATAACAGTTAACCAAATGGGAAAATCAACTCTACTGCCACACTATATATTACATAAACCGGTAAATGCAACACAAATAGTACTTACTGACAATTAAAATACTAAAAAGCTCAGCAATTCAGTCAACTAAGCAACTTAATTCTCAAACATAAACAGAAGGTGCAGACAAAAGTAACGAAACCATAAGTAGCCCAAATAAATCAAAAAACTACCTATCAACATACGAATCAAGCAATTGTGTATTAGGAAACAGTAGCAACATTTAGAGTTTCACAATCCAGAGCAGACCAGGGACGAAACAGAAGTACCACAAGTGATCAAAGTAAAATAGCAACGAATACGTCATGTTCTGATGTCGGAAACAACAGATAGAAATAATAATAATCTTCCAGCCAACAGGTACAGCTTGAAAATATAAACCAACGAGACAAAGTTCACAAAGAACTCTATATTTTTTAGCAAATCTGAGCTAACTGTGTAACATTCCAAACGACAGACAGACTCCACTGCCGCTCATGTCCGATCCGCGAAGTAGAACAGCAGACGCCTCCCAATCAGCTTAGTAATTAGTGAACCAAAAATGCGAGAGAGGGTTACCACACTGTTGCAATTGATGCACTTGCGGTTGGGCGGCAGCTTCATGAGGCCGCGGATGATCTTCTCGTTCCTCTCCTCCTCCCTTCTGCTCCCCATCGTGCGCCGCAGAAATCAAAAAAATCCCCTCAGAGTAAACCGAAGGATTCACCCGAAAAGACCGGCCGAAATTTCAACGGGCCCGGCCAGAAATCGGCGAGCCCTAGCTCGACTGAGGCCGGGATTCGGGCGCTGGTAGGGGATTCGAGGGGTCGGCGGCTAGGGTTTTGCGGAGGTGGAGAAGAGGAGGAGGAGGCGAATGGGAATGGCGGCGATGGCGAGCCTCGTCGAGAGAGATGGGAGAAGGAAAGGCGAAACGAGAAAATTGGCTTTGGAAATTAGTGGCTGAAAGCCGACGGATCCGGGAGCTTTTTTTTATATATAAAACTGCATGGAAAAAAAGGTTTTAACGGCGTCGTGACGTCAAATTGAATTCCTACGAGAAACCACCGCAACGTCGACAAGAGTACGCTCCGTGCGATTCCGTAAGCATAACGGTCTAATGCGACCATTTGTCCGTTTCGTCTGGGACCATGATAAGCAAAGCTGTACATGTCGGCTGTTTGTTTTGCACATGATGAGTATCTTCACCAACAGATTAACGGGGTGTTTGAAACTGCTCTGCTACACGTTTTTCAGCTTCGCTTCACGTTTTTTAGCCAAACGGTTTTAGCTTCATGCACTCAGTTTGAGGAAAAAGAGTGGAGTTGTGAGAGCGCCTAAAGAAGTACTCCACGAACTCCAGTTTTTTGTGGAGCTACTCTATGATGGAGTTTGTAGAGCAGAGTTCGTGGAGCAGTGCCAAACACCCTCTAAGGAAACAATTTCTTATATACGCAGCTAAAGAGGATTGACAAAACAGAACTTTTAGAGTGTAAGGTAAGTAGGTAACTATGCTCCAATAAATTGAGAAAGGAAAGGAGATTGGAGAAAAGGTTGCTAAATTGAGAAAGTAAAGGAGATCGGAGAAAAGCGTGCTCTCCTCTATTTAAGGGAATCAGGATCAAGAAGAGGTTTTGAGTAATGGAGAAAAATATAGGAAAAATGATTGAAAGATGAGATCTGTTGAAATAGAATTTTTTCACCTCTTTGTATGACAGACTTTTTTTCTTGATCACGCAAAAAATTTGTATGTCTTTGTATTAAAAAAGAATAGTTTAATTAAAATGAAGATGACTTAAGGATTTTTTAGCAGGCTCATGGTCTCTCCGATACAACGCGCTTAGCCTATTGTAGAAGACAACAAAGTGCGGAAGACAACCAAGTGCTTGGTGGCCTACACCCACTGCCCTGGCTTGATGACCGCCATTAGTGCTCGGACTTGAGTGTTTAACCATTAGAAGGACCTTGCATTCATTTTTTTTCCAGAGCTCCCAAGTAATCAAGTCAAAAAGAGAGTCTGGACCGCTCCTGCAATTTCTTGTCCACTACGAACACCAAACATCCCACCAATCAACAATGGAGTTGGACGGCAAGAGCTGATGTGTCTCACCTAGGCCTTGTTTAGTTCTAAAATATTTTACAAAATTGACACAGTAGCTCTTTCGTTTGTATTTGACAAATATTATCCAATCATGGACTAATTAGACTCAAAAGATTCGTCTCGTCAATTTCGACCAAACTATACAATTAGTTTTTATTTTTATCTATATTTAATACTTCATGCATGTGTTTAAAGATTCAATGTGACGGGGAATCTGCAAAATTTTGCAAAACTTTTTGGAACTAAACAAGGCCCTAGTGTCGTGCCGATGTCGCGTCAGACTTGTCTTGACAAAGAGCAGGTAACCACAATGTGATCGATCGTTCTAGCTCTTGGTCGCAGAGGAGGCATGTGTCGTGCATGTCAAGTCCATGTCGTCTTCTTTGGTCAGCAGTCCAATAGTGTCTTCGTTGAACACCAAGCCACAAGAACAACTTTACTCTTAGGTGCGCCCATGACTTCCTGACGCAACCTTGTACCGAGTGAAAGGCCGAGTGAAGCACTTTATACGTCAACTGTACTATAAACTTCTTGTCTGATGAGTGATGACAATCTCTAGATGAACTAGTCGGGTGCATCTGAAAGCGCCATTATCTGAATGGCTCTCCAGATGTACAGGTAGTCGGCAATGGCTAGGACAGAGATGCATTCCCTGATCTATCATACCCAACTCCTGTCGATGAGTGCCTCAATGACCATCTATCCGTTTATCACCCTCGTAGGGTAGGCTCTAACAGAGACTGAGAGACTCTAGATCTAGTTGTCCATTCATAATAGTGTATATGTGCCATTATCGATGACAATGTAGGTGGACATGCGGAAGAATGTGCGAACTTCATCTGTCATCTTTAATAGTAGTTCAGTCTAAGCTTTCTCTCGATCAGTCTTCAGCAACCAGAACCACTTAGCTTTGAACGCTGTCGTGGCCATGCTACCATGAGTTTTCAATTGTTCTAAATCCTATCATTTTAAGTTTAATCATTTTACTGAAAAAGATTATTAACATCTTTTATATTAAGGAGATAAAATATAAAAAAAACATAGGACTATTTTATAATGTATCTTTTTTGCAAAGTTTTTTATAACGTGTCTAATAATGAAGCTTATTTGGCAAATACCTAGTTCCAAATTATAAGTCTTGCTTATACTTTTTCTAAATACCATCATTTATCTGTAGGTTACATATTTTTTTTCCTATGCAGCTAAATATACGATATTTTTAAATACATAATAAAAAATTATGTACCTAGAAAAGCTAACTTGCGATTAACGTAACCTGTGAACATTTCTGCTACTCACATTGCCAAGAAATACAATTCCTATTTTTTGATAAATTAATTATTTTAAAATTTAACTAAATTATACAGAACATTAACAGTTATTATATAAAATAAATATTATTAACTTGGTTATGTAGTATACGTTTATAGTAAACTTTGTTAGAGTTACAGACCTTAGTATTATTCTATTTATAATAAATTTGGTTAAATTTAAGTTAGTTTGACTTTTATAATAAACTATGTAATTGTATTCTTTTTGGATGGAGGGAGAGAGTATTGCATTATCCGCTGGGGATCGTGAGAAGTACTCATACCTACGAACCACACATGTCAATTCTCGAAATTTCTCACAAGACTGAAGGCAGGCGTTGGCCTCTGCCTCGTGTCATTGCCTTCTAGTCGAACTGACGAACTGGCAGAGAGCTTTCAGGATAGACACATGGCTGCCGCCTTTACCGTCATCTCTCTCCTGCTATCGGTCTGCGTCCAGGGCGCGGCTCCCGTTCTCAGCTTCACAAGGAGCGACTTCCCTGAAGATTTCGTCTTCGGATCCGCCACCTCGGCTTATCAGGTAACGGATGAACCCGTCCGGGACTCCCGTGTTCATGGGGCTTTCTAGGCAACTAATTTTTCTAGTTATTTTTGAAATGAATCGCTGCTGCAGTATGAGGGTGCTGTTGCTGAGGATGGTAGGAGCCCAAGCATCTGGGATACCTTCACCCACGCAGGTTCGCGCGTCACTCGTCAGTTGGATTTCTGCCACCGATGAAAAAACAAAAACTGGATACTAGTGACGGTGATTCATGTTTAATAATCATGCATTGATTTAGTTACCGAGCAGCCTGAGTACCTGACTGGAGTATTACTGTCACTCTTTTTCATCCTTGATAACAGGAAACATGCCGGACAAAAGCAATGGTGATATAGCCGCCGACGGGTACAACAAGTACAAGGTGAAAAACTCTGGCTGCTATCGAGGTGCTGGTTTCTTTTACTATGCCTATCAAGTATCAACTAACCTTTTGTCTGATCTCTAAATATTTTTATTGAAAACTCTGTCATTAAATATAAAAATTGATGTCCTTAATCTAAACATATAATTTGTGGCATTGAAGTACTCTTACTACTGAGATCTGCTCATCTCTGCACGCTGATTGTTTCAGCATACGGAAAGGAGCATTCTTGTTTTGTTTCTTGCTTTGACCTTAACAATCTAATGTTTCAGGACGATGTTAAGCTCGTAATTGACAGTAACCTGGAGGCATATAGATTCTCTATCTCCTGGTCCAGGCTTATACCAAGTATAACCATCTTTTGTGCAGAAACATTATCATGTACAAATCAACAAATTTCTAGGATCTTCGATTAAACTTTCTTAAATTAAATACACAGATGGACGAGGTGCTATTAATCCAAAAGGGTTAGAGTACTATAACAATCTCATAGATGAGCTAGCTACACATGGTATGGCTATTGCAAATAAATTTTGAATGGTATTTATATCTGGTAATTGTATGAACATAAGCAATATCAGTAACTATTGGGTTCTTCAGGTGTCCAAGTCCATGTTATGATTAGCCAGCTCGATCCCCCTCAGATCCTGGAAGACGAATATGGTGGATGGTTAAGCCCAAAGATTGTGTAAGATCCAGTGACTTTAGCTGGTAACGATATTTTTCCCAAAATGAATTTATCTTGATCATCCATGCTACCACAAAATGCAGGGAGGATTTCACGGCATATGCAGATGTGTGCTTCAGGGAGTTTGGTGACAGGGTTTCACACTGGACCACTCTGGATGAAGTCAATGTGGCTGCACTTGGGTCCTATGATATTGGGCAAATTGCACCAGGAAGATGTTCTGATCCGTTTGGATTTGGAACAAAAAAATGTACAGTGGGGAACTCAAGTGTGGAACCATATATAGCAGCTCATAACATGCTACTGGCACATGCGTCAGCTACCAGACTGTACAGAGAAAAATACCAAGTGAGTAATCTTGTACCTGAAAACATCACAGGTCTCTTAACATTAGTCCTGTATTGTTTCTTTTTTCTCGAACACGCAGGAGAGCTAAGCATCATTCCATTAGAAGAAGAAATGCACATAGTGTACAAACACACCCACCCAAACACCTGTAAAATCAGAATCTTATATCGTGACATCTGAAATTGATCCTTATAAAGATCTTACATTTGAATACGTTTTGCTCATGAGCCAAGGCATCAGTTTCTCTTCTAACTACACCAACAACATTCCCTTTGGTTTCTTAAAATGTTTATCAGTCATATATTTACACGAGCATAAAATGACTGACTTGTAGGCTGTACAAAAAGGAGTTGTTGGCATAAATATATATACAATGTGGGCATACCCACTAACAAACTCCACTGCCGATTTAGAAGCATCTCAAAGATTTCTGGACTTCTATTGCGGCTGGTATCTTTTTAACTCTTGTTGCCTCACAAATATGGAACATTTACAGAGATAATTGAAAACAAGATGTATCAATTGTAGGATACTAGAACCATTGGTGTTTGGAGATTATCCAAGTGTAGTGAAGAAGAATGTTGGTTCTCGCCTTCCGTCATTCAGAAAAGTTCAATCTGAAGCCATTCGTGGCACTATAGATTTCATTGGAATAAACCACTATCTTTCTGTCTATGTGAATGACCACCCTTTAGAAAAAGGCATCCGTGACTTCGTACTGGACGTCGCTGCTGACTATAGAGGTAAAGCAATTTGTCACTTGATACAGGATTATCCTTTTACTGCTTGCAATTCTTTAGATACATCCCTGGGACTTTTGATTCATTCATCTAGTGTCACATACACAATGGCCTACGAAAATTCAACATGGTATCACATGGACCAAATAATTTGCTGATGCTTCTGAAGCATATTTTGCAATGTTACGAAACCTACAAGCTAAATGCTGCATCTAACCAAAAGATTATTTGAAGCAGTTTCGAGAACGGATCCGCCAGTAGGTCAGGTAAGGTTTTTCATCGACCTTGTACATAAATTTCTTTCGTCTTAATTGAGCAGCAGAGCTCTTTGTTTAAAAAAAAGGGTTTTCATCAACAATTTTTCAGAAATGCTGATGACTTGAAACTTTTCAGACATTAAGCTGTGCAATTAGGAATTCCTGTCTAACATGGGAAGTTAGATAAAAACACACTGAATGGTCCTCTTATTTGAGTGAGTAATATTTGGAACTTTTCAATGCTGTGACACATACAGCCTCTTCATTTTACTGCAGCATGCCCCAACATCTATTCCGGCTGATCCCAGAGGATTGCAACTTATGGTAGAGTACCTGAGTGAAGCTTATGGGAACCTTCCCATTTATATCCAAGAGACAGGAAAGTCTATTTCCGAGCTGCAGGCCTCAAAATTCTAGTTCAGATAGTCTTGAGAAGTACCTCTAAATGACTATGCAGATATCTGTTCTGAAAACAAAAAATGACTATTCAGACATCAATGCGTTCTATATACCTCTCTTTCTGGAACATATACTTTGTCTGGTAAAAAGTACTTTCATGTTTTTCTTACTTTTCATGATCTTCAATGGCTACTTTGACCACTATCATATATTTTAAAATATATTTATAATATAACAAAGTTATAAGACTAAAGTGCCTTTTAAGATAGGTCTATGTTATTTATTATGTTTTCAATCTAGTATATCAAAAGTTGTTGACAGTTAAGTTTTCTCGTTTCAGAAAAAAATATTGACAGTTAAATTTTAAAAAAGTTGATCACATCTTGTTCAAAACATCAATATTTATGAATTATGATCAGAGATAGCATTTGATTTATACTTTCTTCCCTCTCCTTTCTCTCTTCAGGTTATGCAACCAGAAACGGTAGCCTCCATGATACTGACAGGGTTGATTACATGAAGAACCACATAAACAGCACATTGACTGCTCTAAGGTGAGAGATATCAGATCACAGAGAGGTTTTTATGGTTCCTAGAAGGGTACCAAATTATAACTCGATTAGCAGCTTTCCAAGGACGGTAAAAAAGGCACAATAGTGGAACTCAGCAATGTGTGTCAGGCAGTCGACGACTTTTCACTAATTGTTCGATACATTTTTTTTTCAGGAAGAACTATTTTCCAGAGATTTATCCTCATCCTGTTTTGACGTGCAGGAATGGGGCCAATGTGAAAGGCTACTTCGCGTGGTGCTTCCTGGACGTCTTCGAGTACCTGACAGGGTTCAGTTCGCAATACGGCCTGTACCGTGTTGATTTTGAGGACGAGGCGCTACCAAGGCAAGCAAGGCTATCTGCTCGCTGGTACTCTAAATTCCTCAAGAAGGGGATCCGTGTAGAGGATGAGCTCGACGATGCGGGATCACATGTTGAGCAATAAGTTTTCTACAGCGATCCATTGATTTGTACATCCTTTAGCAAGACTATTGAGTATTGTGCATTGCAATGGAAGAACACTTGGCCATGTTTAGATGCAGTCAGATTGATATCAATCCACATGTATTAGAGTGGATGGTGGAACTTATGTTTTACTTAACCAACAAGGAGTTGTGGGTAAATTTTCATACAGAGACCTTCATCTTATTTGCAACATTCATCCTTCAGATCTTATTTCAGTCAAAACTGCATGTAACAAAGCGGGAGGTCGATGCATTGGTGCCACCAACTTGATCCTGGATTCTGATTCCTATACGGCACAGACTTGTTGAAATGTAAAGTGAATTGTCCATCTTCCGTTTCAACTTACTCTTTTTAAATTAAAATGGTTGATGCGTACAATTCAGGAGGTGTTTAGTTCTCTATAAAATACAAAATACAAAATACCAACTATTTTGGAATGATGGAATGCAAAATGTCAAAATTTGTAAGATTATGTTTAATTCTATCCAAAATATAGAATTTATTATCATCACGAGGGCCTCCTGAGGCTCTTTTTCTTTGAGAGGGGGGTGGCCTCTTCCAAAATGGAGACTAAAACTTTTTCTTTGAGAAGGGGAATTGCTAAAGGATGTACAAATTCTATCATTCCAAAGTAGTTGGCCTCTTCTAAAAATTTTGGAATGAGATTTTTTTCTTTGAGAGGGGGGTGGCCTCTTCTAAAATTTTTACATAGTGTTTAGTTTTATGATACAAAATGATGGACTAAAACTCAATTTTTTAAAAAATAGAAGAGGAATTAAACACCCCTTAATATAATATCAAAGTTAGAGGTCTCGAGTTAGTACAATTAAATTAAAATAATTATTGATCAATTGTTGATACTATGTATTAGTAATTAGAATTATTAGATCTATAACTTTTTGAAGTAGCGACTCAGTCACCTTTTGAAGTAGTGACCCACCTTGAGGTGTGGTAACGAACGCGGTTTTTTTGCCCTTAAGGGCATATGCCCTCACTCTCTCACCTATTGGATTCGCATTGAGAAGTGTGCAAACACACGTCTTAAAGCAGATTCGCATTGAGATGCGTGTTTTCACACTTTTCAAAGCGAATCCAATGGGTAGGAGAGTGAGGACACATACCCTCAAGGGCAAAGAAAACTTTACCGTATGGTAACTCTTCGCATGCTATTCTTCTTTGCAGTAGCGATCCAACCTCACTTTTAGAGCAAGCCCAATAAATCAAGCCATGTTATTTGGAGACTACAACTAATTTGTACAACAATTAGTCTTATCATCACCTCTAAAGTAAGTTATTTTATTTGAGTGGGGCCACTTGCATTTAATTCTTTATCTCACGAGTACTTCTGGCCTTGTTTAGTTAAAAAAAATTACAATTTTTTTCAGATTTCTCATCACATTGAATCTTGCGGCATATGCATAAAATATTAAATATAAATAAAAAAATAGCTAATTGTATAATTTACCTGTAATTTGTGAGAGAAATCTTTTGAGCCTAGTTAGTCTATGATTAGATAATATCTGTCAAGTATAAATGAAAGTCCTACGGTGTCTATTTTACCTATAAGATAAACTGATATGACTTATTATACCTTTTCTTCTCTTTTTCACGTCAGATTTTGCTGAGTTGTCTTGCCTAAACTGATATGGTTTATTACACCTGTTCGTAAAGTAAGAACCCACCCCGAAGTGTGATAACGCATCACATGCTTCACTCCAAATGTTAAATGAAACCCATCAGCTATCCTCCAGATAATTCCATCTTTAAACAATTGAGCCCCTTTAAAAAGTATACCACGCCATGTATGAGAAATATCTCGTTTTGCCTTTTCCTTCAAGATGGTTTTGCCTGGAAAATACTTAGCATCAAGCGCATAGAGTATTTGAGGACAGAAACCACCACGTTTGCCTTACTAGCATGGCAATGTCGAAAACATGTAGATCATTTCATAAAAAAAACATGTAGATCTCGAAAATCCCAAGCCCCCTCCACTCAGCACTTGGTCCACGTATAGTATCTGAGAACAGAGGAATCGCCACGCTTGCCTTATCAACATCACAACATGAAATCTTGAAAACATGCAAATCTCAAAATCCCAAGCCCCCTCCGCGCGCTCTTTGATCTTGTTATAGTTCCTCCCAACAGACCCAATAAATTCTGCTTGTCTTATCTTGCTTGCTCCACAGCGTCATATTATGGTTAAGATGTCTTACAAGACTTTTGGTCAAGTCAAAGCACGACATATCAAATATGGGTATCACTTGTGCAACTACCTTGATTAAAATTTCATTCCTGATTTTGGACAATAGCTTTTCTTGCCAACCTTGGATACAAGCCCATACCTTCTACTTGATGTGCTCGAACATGTGCTTCTTTTGATTTCCCTATATACACTAGCAAATCCAAGCATTTATTGTTGATTTCTAAATGAGATCTACTGCACCTAATAGAGGCATGGCGATGCGCATGATTGTGTTTACCTCGACGGTGGCTCCATTGTTGGGTTGGCGACCAGCCAGAGCCCGCTAGTCTGGATGCAAGTTTCATTTATATTGGGTTATTGGGTTAATCTAAAATTTAGGGAGAGGTTATGCCGGAGAGCGCACCACGGTTGCAGCCCACGCTCCTTCCTTCTCATCTCTTCCTCCTCGCCTCGCGCCACCCCCGCCTCCTCCCCCGTCGCCCAGGCCAGCGGCCAACCGCACTCAACATGATCCCATTGCTACGCTCCGTCCCACCCTCATCCCTATTCTCGCCCCGCTGTTGGCCACCACGTCCGCCTGCATGCTCTAAGATTCGCTTTCGCTCCGGGAGAACCCTAGCGCCCGTGGTGGCTGCCCTCTTCCCCTCCCCCTCCCGCTGGAGCTCCACCATTCCATGCTCGTCGGCGACATGGAGCTCGAGCTATGGCCATGGCGCCCTCACCCCTCCCTGGCTCGTCTGCTTTCGCCGCCACTAGGGAGGAGCTCGAGGGAGGAAGCGAGCGCGCCCCCAATCGCGTGACCTGTCACATAGTGGAGTTTTCGTAAAATTTAGAAAATGAAATATAATAGCATGACACGTAGTTAATTTATTAGAAGAGAGAAATGAACTAAAGTCGCAAGTCAACATAAATAACTTAGAGCATCTCCAACTATTTGGCAAAATTCATTTCTTAAATCTTGTTGTTTGCTAACTCCCAAAATAATATGAGGAAGAAAAAAGATCTCATCTCCAACAGCTTGACAAATTTCGTTTCAAAACTCAAAAACCCGCTAAAGAAACGAAGAGGCCCGCTAAGCATGCACAATGAGAAAGACCGATACCAAGCACGGAGCCCACACGTATATCTGCGCGCTGATATGCCAAGTTAGAAAAGGTGAAAAATTAAGATGTCAAACTGTTGAAGAGGATTTTTTCTCGTTTTGCTAAAAAAATTATAGATAGAAAATATGCTCTTCTGCAAAAATAGGGCCTTGTTTAGGTGCGAAAATTTTTAGAAAATCGACACTGTAGCACTTTCGTTTGTATTTGACAAATATTGTCTAATCATGGACAAACTAGGCTCAAAAGATTCGTCTCGTCAATTTCGACCAAATTGTGCAATTAGTTTTTATTTTCGTTTATATTTAATACTTCATACATGCGTCTAAAGATTCGATGTAACGGAAAATGTAAAAAATTTTACAAAATTTTCTAGGAACTAAACAACAAAGAGAGTGAAGGAATGGAAGGAAGAACTATATTCTGGGCATTGGCCGCTGCCCACTACCGTGCTGTGCCCGCACGGAGGCCGGAGCGGTACGCAGCCCCTCCAAAGTCCAAACAGCTCTAGTTTAGCACAGGAAAAACCCAAACACACCACAGCACCGTCGCCATGTCCGCCGCCGCAGCCGACTGGCTCCCGTCAGCGTCCGTGACGGCGTCCGGCCGCCCGGTGCTTTCCACTGGCGAGGTGGAGCGGAATCTCCTCCCGCTCGTCGACCTCGAGCCCGAGGAGAACCCGGGCCTCGCGCCGCTCCGCGCCTGCCTCCTCGCGCTCACTTCCCACCGCCTCATCTTCCTCCACGAGCCGTCCCGCTCCGCGCGGGGCCTCCCGCTCGCCACCGTCGTCCATGCCTATCCTCCCCACCGCAGGCACAGCCACAACCCCCTCCGCTCCCTCTTCTCCTCCTCGTCCTCGTCTTCCTCGTCGCAGCATCACCGCATCCGCCTCCAGATCTCCATGCCGCCCGCGCGATCGGAGGTCGTCGCCATCGTCGTGACCTGTAAGGCTGACGTTGATGTGTTCTTCGGGAGGCTTCTCGAGGCGATCCGTGCAAGGGCTTGGGAGGTGGCCCCCGTAGCCGCTCCGTCGAGCGGCACGCCGGTGGCAGAGGGGGCCGCGCCTGCGGAGGACATCGCGATCCGGATGCCCGTTGTTGGGGTCTCGGGGATACTGCGGATGGAACAGGAGTCATGGGAGAGCGCCGGGCAGAACTTGCAAGATGCGTTCCAGGATCTCAATGCCCTCATGGTTAGCATTCCACAGCTGCCTATCATCTGAGATTGATCACCATGGTCTAATCTGAACTCAATTATTGTTGTTTTTTATGCTCCAGAGCAAAGCTAAGGAAATGATGCAGTTAGCAGAGAAAATGAGGCTCAAGCTATTAATGAACTCATCTACTGAATCAAATTCCAATGATGAAGAGATGGGTTCTAAGCAAGACATGCAGGATTTGCTATTGAGTGTTGGCATTGTGTCTCCTGTGACGAAAGAAACTGCCGGTGCGTTGTATCATCAGCAGTTGTCACTACAGGTAACATGCAAATGCTTTCTTATGTAGCTTATTTTGGACTGTAAATTGGCTTCGATAATGCACGAATTTTGTAAGAAGTTTGTGTAGATTAAATCAATATTTTAGTTAAGGGTGTCATTGCCATATGGCTCAAGCACAATAATATATTTCCAGGACAATCTTTCTCCTCCATATGGTGGTAATCACAACTTCTAGTGATTAATAATTACAGATTTACAGTTCGTTTTCATATGTCAGCTAAACTCCTAATCCATCTGGTAATTTACTATTACTAGAATTTATTCAGGAGCTCTGGCCCCATCTTGTCAATGAAGATGTGTACATAGATCAAATATTTAGTTTGAGGTTGAGGTTCATCACCATATGGATTATGCATATAGTATATTTACCGAACAAATAGCTTGTGTTCACAGTTATGGCCGTGTTTGGCAATCCTGGTTCTTAGTTTATGTTTTTTTCAGACACAGTTCAACCCAAACGCACAGCTTATTGTGAGCTTGTCCCATAAGTGCTTCCACTGGTAGAAAGAGGAACATGAAAAGCTAAGGGCCAATTAGGTAGACCTCCGCCTGATTCTCGAGCGTTTTTTAGCTCCTAGCTTATAGTGTAAATGGAGAAGTGATTCTTGTCATGTCCCCACCAGAATCCAGTTGCATTTGAACCGAGCGGAGCTCTACTAAACCAGCCCAAGAAGTCGTCGTAACCCCGCTTCTCAGCTTTCTCCCTCAACTTGCCACACCTCCCTCCTCTACCCTGCTCTCCTCCCCGCGCGCTCCCTCTGCATGACTGCATCCACTTCCTTGTAGCACCGCCCCACATCGGCCTCCTCACAGTGCCGCCACGACATCCTATCCACCTCACCACAGCAAGCTTGCAGAGTCGTGGTCAACGCCACTGCCGCCAGGAGAAGGCACAACGTGCACCTCTGAGCTGCTGGCGACACAGCTTCTCCGCTGGCTCTTGCCCATGCTGCCCCTTCACCTCTTCTGCTCCTCTGCAGGCCAAAGCTCCTCCAGTGGCTCACTTGGGTTTGATTGATCGGCAACAGGCTCGATTTGTGTATTTCTTTTATTCGATTTACTGCTAGGTGCTCAATTTGGTTGCCTGGAAGGTTGATTTGGGGCAGCGACGATACCAATGTGGTGTCAACGTCAAGGTCAGGAGCTTTTGCTTCGCTCCCATGATGCCAAATCGGCAGCTTTTCCTATACAGTGCTTCTTAGAAAAAAAATGCTTACAGAGAAAACCGGCTTCTGTGAAAAGCACCTAAAAGTTAAGCTCTTCCAAACACCTATATCTTTCTCCTCCATCCAGTGGGAACTAGAACTTCTGGTGAGTAATTACAGTTCACTTTCATATATGAGTTAGACTACCATTTAATAATTTACTATTACTAGAACTTATTCAGGAGCTCTGACCCTATCTTGTCAGTGAAGATGTGCACACATATAGGGTAAGGGCTACATTAAAGGAGAAATATCGAGAATATTATCATTTACTACCTTTGTTTCCCTATGTTTGTCCATGGCCTTGGGATAATACATCCTGCAATGTTTATCAAGCGAGGATATCAAGAGTTTAAGTTGTTGCAACATTTCGAATCTCTATCATTAATTAAATGCTTTCAAAGAAGAGAAATAGTTGTGTCATGTTTTGTATTACTTCGATTTTTTTCTTGTAATTAGTACTGTCTTGGTAGTGTGCATGATGTGCTATGGACAAACATAGTGAAATGGAGGGAGTATATTCAATTGGCAGGAGGCAAGGATAGGAGTTTGTGCCCTCAGAGAATCAGAGTTTCCTTTTAATCTGAGAGACAGTTCCATATTCTCCATTCCCCCTTAAGTTTCTAGCTGCATTATACTACTTGTTATTTGCCAATGATCATTTTGTCCGTTCGTTGTCAGCTGGCGGACTTCGTAAGAATACCGCTTGAGAAAGCAGGTGGTATGATGGCACTAGTCGATGTTTATTGTCTCTTCAACCGTGCTAGGGGAACAGGTCTATTTTTTTCCTGTTAATAATATGTATATAGGATTCCCTTGATATTGTGTTCTGAAATGAGTTTTGTTTATTTGTTTCTAGAGTTAATCTCACCAGAGGACCTTTTGCAAGCTTGTTCGCTGTGGGAGAAAGTTGATGTGTATGTATATCATGCTTTTGATGATTACCAAACTAGCTAAGTTTACTTTTATGAAGACAATCCAGGATGATGGGAATAGCAAAGAGTAATTCAATGCCTTTCCAGCTGGCTCGTCACCAGCCATTGATCATGGTTTTGATGTTTTGCTTATAGATGTTGATTTGTAATGAGCAGCCCAGTCATGCTCAGGAAATTTGATAGTGGAGTGAAGGTGATCCAGACCAAGACACATAGTGATGAAGAGGTAAGCAATCACGACAATAAGTGCATACTGAATGCCCTCTAAACCACATATTGCAGCCAATCAGCATTGACTCTGTTAGTGGATTATACAGCCACCACTGATTCTGCAGTTGTCTATGTTTGTACTATGTACACTTGCCTCTAGATTGTTTTTAGCACTGCTACTAGGCACTAGCAGTCGCTGATTTTTTTTTCCTCTACGAACATAGGTATTTGCGAGAATCTCATCACTTGCACAGAAGCCGGATGCTCTTCAGAAAGGGATTAGCCCAAGTGATGCTGCATTCACACTGGGAATTGCTCCAGCATTAGCAAAGGAGCATCTTCTAAATGCAGAAAACAAAGGTACGTGTGGCTGTAACTTTCAAGTATTTTGCAAGCTACGTGTATGATCTGAAAATGAAACTGACTACCTCTATTTCTCTCAGGCCTGTTGTGCAGAGATGTTAGTCCAGATGGATTCCGCTTTTTTATCAATTTATTTAATGAAATTGATGCCCAAAATATTTACTCGTAAGAAAATCACAGCCCTGGCCCCCTGCAAGTTCCTTTTCAGATATTACGCGTTTATTGATTGTGAACTTTGCAGGCAAAAACCCCATGGGCTGTACAACGCGTGGATCTCCGTTGCGATGGCATCTCACTGACACTGGTTAGATCGACTGGGATATATGAAGACACTGGTTGATCAAGCTGGACATTATAGTATATTCTTTGAAAAAGTTCGATCAAGCCTGATATTGGTGCGATCATAATGTATCCTTTGAAAACGTTAGTCTGCATATCTCGCCATTATGTACCATAGCACCAAAAGATGTCATATAACAAATCCATTTATTCTGTTTAATGAAATAGCATTTGAGTGCGATGTATGAGGATTCGGGCTGCATTGGTAAGTGTATTAGCATGCGACCAGAGCAACATTTCTGTACTGCCTCCATCCAAAAATAATGCAACTCTGGTATAGTCCTAAGTTGAACTGCCTCAATTTTCATCCAATTCATTAAAAAACTATAAAACAAATTATGATACTAGGTATCGCTATATCTTTTGATAAAAGACAGAATCAGTCTCAATCCTTAGGAGATGTACATAGGATGTGTACGTGGAGGGTGTCAATCTCAATCCTTCGGATGTACATAGGGATAGAGGGTATATCCGTGTGTTTGTAGGGGTGAATGTATAGACATATACGAGCGTATATGTTGTATTGTGATTAAAAAACAATTAAAAACATCTTTTTGCAATGGACATAGTCAAGTTGGGCAGCCCTTCCGCATTGATAAGCTCTCCCCGTCTCTTTTTAATTGTCGCTTGCGCTTTCAAAAAACAATTACTGGCAATTATATGTTAAAAATATTAATATTTATAATATATAATTATTATCATTAGAAAGATCTTTGAATCTAGTTTTTTAACAAATTTATTTGGAGATGCAAATGTTGCACATATTTTTTACAAATCGAGTTAAACTTGTGGCATGCACACTAACAACGACAATTAAAAAGGAATAGAGGGAGTATATTTGTTATAAAAACCCTCCTCTGAGCTTCATCTAGATCACCAAATGCTTTCATCCTCTTCCTGGTTTTTCGTTCGCTGAAAATAGGAAGTGAAATTTTTCCTCTAAAGTATTGAACAAGATATAGTTTGAGTTGGCACATGTTTTGTGAAGACGTATGAAGAAATCTTCAGCGTTAACCTTGGTAATATGCAGATGTTTTGTAAGCTATTCTCATCGGACGACGACGTGGGTGCGTGCAAGCAGCGTCGCCGCCATCGCCACCCGGGCTGTCGCTGCAATTCGAGTTGATCAGTGTCCAGTGTCCAATGTAACAGTATATATTTCAGCACACTAGGATGGATCTGAGTGTCTATGTACAACTCTTTTAACCTCCTACCAGGACGCCCTTATGTTGTGTTGTATTAAATTTTCTTTGCCTTAATGTAAACAAGCAAACCTTTTGCATGATCGATAAAAAAATTAGCACATGTTAATGTGCGGCAGATATCTCCTCTTTCTCTTTCTGAAAAGTTGGCACATGTTAGGCCTTGTTTGGATGTTGTCGAATTCACCCTGATCCACATGTGTTGGAGTGGATTGGGGTGAAATTTAGTTCAAGTTTCACTCTAACCCACCCTAACACATGTGGATTAATGTCCGATTACATCCAAACAAGGCCTTAATATGCGACAAATATCTCCTCTCTTTCTGCCCGCTTTGAATTCCTCACCTGCGCTCCCCCGTCCCTCGCTGCCACCTCCAACGCTGTGCTCCATCAGACATCACAACCATCCCTAATCCAAGTATGTTCGACCACCTAACCGGCTACCCCCGCCACCCTCCACCGCCCCTCTGTTAATCCAGAGCCTCCTAAAAAACTTCTAAGAGTATCTCTAGGAGCCTTTTTAAATTTCACTAAGTTATTTGTATAAAAAATTACTTTCTATATCTTTTTACTCTCCAAGAGCTTTTCTAAATCTCATACGCACTTTAGAGAGTTATTATTTTCTTTTTTTGAAGAGCAAAAAATTCAGAATAAAAAATAACTATATTTAAGTAACCATTTAGAAAGACTGTTAGAGTGTAATTTTTCACTAAAATCTCCATTCCTAGCATTTAGAAAAAATATAGTCTCTTGGAGTTGCTCTAAGCCAGCAACATGGAAACCACCTAATCCCCAAAGCCTTTAGCTATCTTCGCCTCCCAAGTGTTTAGCCAAGCCTTCAACTAATTGTTAGCCAACTAGTTAGCCAACCATAGCTAATTCAAGCTAATTTTTTTGACCCATATAAGAACAAAATCTAGCAACTCACATGTCACATCTGGCACAGCACTGGATCGGTGAAGACATAAGGCATGTTACCATACCATCTCCGAACATAGGTAAAATATATGACTGACAGTTTTGTGAAACCGAACAGGCGATGATACCGACCCAAAAACAAAAATACAATCCAATCTAGTATCAATCCCTCAAAAGAGAGCTCTGAAGTTTTTTTTTCCAATAAGCACCCACACTATCTACTGTAGATTGTCTCAGTAATAATATGTAAAAAGAGCAGCCATAAGTTGTTCAGACGTCTTCCTCTTGCTAGGAGCCCAGCCGAAAAGCTTCAAGACTGCAAGCAGATGGAATGGAAACAGTCAGTTACCAGCAGCAAATTTTTTTTAAAGCAAAGCCACTAACAGCTATAGCCAATCATCATGTCCTAGGAGTTCTATGCCTACGCAGAATTGTAAGCATGGTAGTGCAGCCCCTCAAAATATATCAAAATAAAAGTATGGTAGTGCAGGATAGAGGAAAATGACTGCCTAAGACTGCAACTTTGTTCTATGGCTATCAAAGCACTGAAATCCCAACTATACTGAGGCAGCAACAATAGAGCATCTGTGTATGTCTATGTTACTTCAACTTCTAAGGACCATAAAATCAGAACAGGCGCATTATTTCACATATCCACATAAGCACATAAGACATTAGCATGCAGCTGATGTTACCTTGTTGGCGATGTTGTTGGAAAGCCAGTCAAGCCCCTCATACAACCCTTCGCCAGACGTAGCACAAGTGCTCTGGATGTACCTGCAACCCAGGAAACAAACACATTAGCATGTGTACATCTGTTAAATATTGAAGGCAATTGTGATGTTGGCAATTATTCAAGACAAGACAGTAATACACCAGTTGCAGAACGGAGATAAAGATTCAGCTCAGTCACAGTATCTAAAAGCAACTCCAACAGCTTGGCTATTCTTGTTGTGGAGGCTATTTTAGAACTTGTGTAGCAGAAAAATAGGCTTCAACAGACGTGTTATTTAGTTTTGTAAAATAAAAAGTTGGCTATCCCTTGATTTTCGGTGGCCATATATAGCCAACCACTAGCACTAGCTATCTGATTTTGTAAGATAGCAAGGTTTTTGTGGACTTCTTTTTTAAGAACTTATCTATTTTATAAAATGGCTAAACAATGGAATTTAGCTACTAATTTTAGCCAAGTTCTTGCTCTAAAGGGGTGCAGATTAATGCATCATTTGTGATCCCATACAACCTCACATCATGAAGACATGATGACTAAAAACAAGTGCTTCAAAGATATGCTATATATACTTGCAAATATGTCCAGTACAGATACACTAACAAATATCAGAATGCCAGGCAACATTGATTCAGATACAGGCAGGTAAAGGGCTATGAAAACAAAATTTCTTACCAGTGACGCTGGCGCAGGGAATGCAGACCAAGCTTGTCAGTAATTTCAGCAGCATTCATAGCATTAGGAAGATCTTGTTTGTTTGCAAATACAAGCAGCACGGCGTCACGCAGCTCATCCTACAAAATGGAAATATATTTACATCATTAGAGATTAGGTCAGTATGGATACAGGAACTGAAAGTTAGCTGTGAAATGGTGCTGCTTAATGTTTTAACATCCCTATGCATGTCTCATAAGCTGCTCTGACTGCTTTAAAAAACTTTGTTGGCAAGCAAGCTCATATAATATCCAAATTCATGATTCTAATGTTGCTGAAATACAAACTACTCATAGAGAAAGGATAGTTGCAGAATGGAACCTTTTGGGACTACTAAAGTCTAAAATAACACTACTATATTACCTCATTCAGCATCCTGTGGAGCTCATCTCTAGCCTCAACAACACGTTCCCTGTCATTGCTGTCTACAACAAAAATAAGTCCCTGTGTGTTCTGAAAGTAGTGCCTCCACAGGGGCCTGATCTGTTTGACATAAAGAGTAAAGAAACCGGTAAAGTTTATCACAACAGAATAGGTGCTATGGATCTTGAGTTAAAACACATTTGCAAAGAGTTGATACCACCATGATGGTCCATGGAGATATATATAACTCAATTATAAGCACATATGCTCACCTTGTCCTGGCCACCAACATCCCAAACGGTGAAGCTAATGTTCTTGTACTCAACAGTTTCAACATTGAATCCTGCAAGATTCCAAGATAAGACAATCCTGTCAATGAGACTACACTATAGTAAATACATACCATGCATTAATCAGTAACAAATGTATATATTTCATATTTACCAAGTTCCAATATACACAGAATGCTCCTAAAAAGATGACATATCATTCAGAAGTCCACTTTTGTCAAGTACTCAAGCTACTAACCTAACAATACATTTTTACACAAAAATGATGTAACGCAGAGGAGCAATATTCAGGAATCAGGATACAATTTTGCCAACTTTTATAGCTCAAACCAATATAGCCAGATTAGATTACTGTGAACAGATTCATTTTAACGAATTGATAGTAAATATACGCCCGAATGCATGGCACTACCTTCGAGGGTGCATTTCACATTTCGGAAATTGCAGGCCCTGTGCAGTTTTACTAGCAATTTCCCACGGTATAAGTTTAGCATGCAAAGCAGAACGATATGATGGAGGAAGGGCTCACCGATGGTGGGGATGGTGGTGACGATCTCGCCGAGCTTGAGCTTGTAGAGGATGGTGGTCTTACCGGCGGCATCGAGCCCGACCATGAGAATCCTCATCTCCTTCTTGGCGAAGAGGCGGCTGAACAGCTTCCCAAATGAGAGCCCCATCTCTTCCCAAAGGAAATCCTACGAGATCCAAAGCCAGGCGCGCGGGATCGAATCGGATTCGCATGAAAAAAATAAAACAGAGACACGCGAATGAACATACTCGCCAACGCTAGCGTCCAATCTAAGCTAATCATGCAGCAACCCGTAATCGCAGAGAAAAAACACCACTCGATCGGACGATCGAGACGATCAGATCCGCGCGGCGCGGGCGCGGGAACGAGGCGGAATTCTGAGAGGCGCTTCACCGGGAGCACTCACCGCGACTGTGGCGAACGCCTTCCTCCTCCGCCGCCGCGAGCTCCCTCCCTCCCCTTGGGCTCTGCGCCGCCGGGCTTCGGCGATCTGCGTGCGCGGATCGGCGGAGGCGGGAGCTCGTGGTGGTGCGGTCCGGTCCGGTCCGAGGGGATTGTCCCGAGGCGGGCTTCTTTCTCCCGATAAAATAGAGGAGAGGTGCGCTCGCGCGGGGCCCGGCTGAGTCGACCCGCATCGGCATGGAGCCAGCGTCATCAGCAGCCGTGGATGATGGATCCGTCGCTCCTGATCGCGACGCTTGGATCCAACGCGAGACCAGATGAAATGGGCCAGTTTTGTGACGCGGATTCGATCCTATCCGCGCAGCATTCCGTGGGCCGCGGAAGTGGCCAAGTTTGGTTCGATTTGGGCTTATATAATACGCGTATACACGTTTCATTTCGCCCGCTTAGACTGTGCTGCATCGGTGCATCTTGTTCTTTTGACCGGCCGTCAAAATTCAGTTGCCTCCGAGAGCATCTTGTTCTCCTTTGCTCTATTTCTTTTAAAAAATAATAGTTTGTTATTCTCATTTCTGTATGACTTGTGCACTCAACTAAACAAAATTAAAAGTTTCAGCCTCTAGCTGAAAAACAAAAGGTAGCAAAAAGCCAAACATTTTTTTGACCACAAAGTACAAATTCAAATAATAGAAACTAAACATTGAGCCTTTTAAGAAGACATCCACCTGTAGTTGGTGAAAATTTCCATGACAACTGTTTCCAACAGATTTTGTACGCACTGTGCCCACTCCATAACTGGTTGAACACTCTCCTTTTGAAATTAGGTCCAGAAGTGAATCCAGTAATAGCCCCGAAAATGACCTGCATATAAGATTTTTTTGTCAAGTGCAACATCATTTTTACTTAGCTAAATAGACCAACATATCGCACTCACCCCCACCCAAATTTGGGAACCCAACTTTTGGGTCTATTGTTTGTAGCCAATTCTCAAATAATTTGGCTACGTTATGAGGCAAGTGCTCTCCAAATAAAGTGGTAGTTGAGAATGAGATGGTACTCATGGTATTAAAGCAACTCCAAGAGCTTGACTATTCTTGTTGTTGAGGTTATTTTAGAATTTACATAGCAAAAAGTAGGCTCCAATAGATGTGCTATATGGTTTTGTAAAATAGAAAGTTGATTATCCCTTGATTTTCGGTGGCTATATATAGCCAACTACTGACACTGGCTATCTGATTTTGTAAAATAATAAGTCTGTTGTACGCTTCTTTTTTTAAGAAGTTTTTTATTTTACAAAATAGCTAAACAATATAATTTGACTACTAATTTTAGCTAAGCTTTTGAAGTTGCTCTCAGGGAGTTGTATCTTCTCTTTTATTTGAAGGAAGGTAAGAAAAATATTGGTGGTCATAAAAAAAAGAAGATGTAGTACTGGGGAACTACTGAAGTAAAAAAGTATAGCTATCATCTGCATGACAACCTTATGGGAATAGGAGGATGCATTGGGAAACTGCTGGATTTAAAAGATTTGTGTCTCATAAATTACAGACAAATTATATAACTAGTTATTTTATATTTATATTTAATGTTCCATGCATGTGTGTAAAGATTTGATGTGATGAAAAAATTTGAAAAATTTTGAAACTAAACAAAGCCTCAGTAATCTTTATACTCCTTAATTACTACTAGTACTTTGTAGATAGGTGTGTTGATTTGACAAATCAGTAATCTTTATACCATCTTCAGTTACTACTTTGTAGGTAGGTGTTTTGCATTTAACGAGCCATCAAAACGTCTGGACGAGGACGACTAACGCATTTTTTTTTCCAAAGCAATGATCGAGAGCGGTCACTTTACGATCGAGAGCGGTCATTGCACTTATTTAGTTTTTCCACCTAAAAACATTTTATTTATTATAGAGCACTAATATAGATGAAAAAACTAATTGCACAATCTAATTATAAAGTACGAGATAAATTATTTAAACCTAATTAATCTATAGTTAATCATAATTGCTATAATAACCTGCGTATGCTAAATTGCTAATAATATATTAATTAGACTTTCATCAATGAGTTTCTAGACAAACTATATAATTTATTTTTTAATTAATCTATGTCTAGCTGACATATCTGATATGGCTTTGTGCACCGAACATTGGTTGGGAGTTTAAAGTGTTAAAGTTTGACATGTAGTATAGCATTACATTATCTGATAATTAGTGTCCAACTATAAACTAATTAAGCTTAAAAAATTCTATCTTGTAAATTATTCTCAAATTATTCTCTAGCAATGTTTTTATCTATATATTTAGTTTTATAAATAATTTATATTTAATACTTGTGAGAGAGTTAAAGGTTAACAAAACCAAACAGGATGAGGACACGACATGGAGTATCAGAAACTTGTCATTTCAGTTGAGCCTATCAGTATCTTAGCTACTCCTAGGCCCTAGGCTAGCACTTTCGTTCGTTTGTGACAAATATTATTTAATTATGGACTAACTAGAATCAAAAGATTCGTCTTGCGATTTACAGATAAACTGTATAATTAGTTTTTACTTTCGTCTATATTTAATGCTTCATGCATGTACCGTAAGATTCGATGTGACGGGAAATCTTGAAAACTTTTTGCTTTTTGGCTGAACTAAACAAGGCCCTAGCTACGGAGAACAGAGCATCGTGCGCACACTTGTCACGGCCTCCAACTTGGACAGCCGGATGGCAGCGTCGTTGGCCGAAAAGTTACAAGTTACGACGACTTCCACAGTGGATCGTCCAAAAGTAGGAGCCCAACTTTCACGTACCCCAAAAGGTGAACTGCAGAGCGAGAGCGGCCACATCACCCGCATTTACACGCCAAAAGCACACGCTCAATCGCTGCCAAAACGGCACCCAAGCCCCAGGAAACCGACACGTCGTCACGGTGACCGAGTGCACGCCCCGGACGACGCCGCGTGGCGACGCAAGCTCATGGCCACCAGCGCGCGGACGCCAGCGAGCTGATGGTGGCGGCCGCGTCGGCGTCGACTCCAGAAACGTCAGTCACGACGGCGTGGAGCTGCACCTGGACCTCGCCCGTGCCGCCGCCGGGCGCGTCGAACAGCGTCTCGATGTCGTCCTCGAAGCGCACGCTGTCCGGCAGCGCCAGGCCGCGCAGCAGCTGGTCGTCGGGCGGGCAGCCGCCGAGCGCGCGGGCGCGGCGGGCGGGGTACCGGGCCTCGAAGTCGGCGGGGTCCATGCACAGCGCCGGCAGGATCTCGGCGATGGCGTGGTCCACGTCGTCGGCGTCGCGGAGCACGGGGCCGGGCGGCAGCGCCAGGGGCTCGCCCAGCTCGTACCCCGGCTCGGCCTTCGGCGTCAGGAGCGGCGGCGTCGGAACCGGATGATGAGCCTTGGGCAGCGGCGGTGCCTCGTCCACCGGCTCGTCCTTGGGCTTCAGAGCCGGCTTCCGCTGGACCGCCGGTTCAGGCCGCCGCTGGTCGTCCTTGTGCGTGTAGTTGCTGGTGTCGAAGTTGGTGACCGCGGCGTGCCCCCGCAATTCCAGAGCTGCAAGGTCGTATGCTCGGGCTGCCTCCTCTTGGCTCCCTGCACCAGAAGAAACATCCAAGAGGACCAGGGCCTTGTTTAGTTCACCCCAAAAAGTAAAAAGTTTTCAAGATTCTCCGTCACATCAAATCTTACGGCACATGCATAAAGCATTAAATATAGACGGAATCAAAAACTAATTACATAGTTTAGCTGCAAATCACGAGACGAATCTTTTTGATCTTAGTTAGTCCATAATTGGATAATATTTGTCATAAACAAACGAAAGTGCTACAGTACCGAAATCCGAAATCTTTTCGGAACTAAAGAAGGCCCAGCCAACAATTCAGAATAGTACATTCCGTGGGCCTTCACAAATCACAGCAGCAGTGGCATGCACAAAGGAAAGCCTATTGCAAGAATCTCAATGATCTTCAGAACAAAAGGCAAATAAAATAAATCATCCAAGATCATACATTGCCATATAAGAAATGAAGATATCAGAATGCAAAATGCAAGTTAATCCAGACGGATAAGACTGCTGAATGCACGATCCTGTAACAGTGATCCTGTATACATGGTCTTGTAATTTTTCGCGGTCAAGCCTTTGGACCCGTTTTTCATTTAGAATACAGTGATCTTGTAACAAAAATGCGGCTTCTTGCGATCATCAGCACTAGCAAAATACAGTGGAAAACCAGGACAAGAGATACATACCGAACGTCCCCAGGTAGAGGTATTTCTTGCCGCAAGCGTAGCCGATCCTGGCCTCCCACCTGCCATTATGGTGGTGCCTGCGAAAGTGCGAAGCAAAACTCTCATCAGAACTTCCCTAACTCTCAGCAAAACCATTCAGATTTGCTGCATGGCTTCACCGAAAAGAGTGGTGACGGCAGAAAACTGAAGATAAGAAGACAAAAACTCCATCCTAGATAGTGGCTTTGCTCAGTAAAGAATTGCTAGCTGGGTTGGAAAGATACAGAGATCCAGTGATATAGAGATACAGTGATATGCTGATCGGCCTAAGCACCGTGTGTGTTCGTGCTTACTTGGCCACTCCCCTGTACCCGGAGGCGCCCCTCGAGAAGCAGCTACTCTTGCGCCGCAGAGTGGCTAGATACGCCTCCCTTGTCATGCGCTGCATCTTGTCATGCTCATGCCTGTACGATTCCAGCTGCATTAATTTACCACCGTGAGAGTTTGGCCTGGTTTAGTTTCAAAAAATTTTGTAAAATTTTCCAGATTCTCCGCCATATCAAATCTTTAGACACATGCATGGAGTATTAAATATAGACGAAAATAAAAACTAATTGCATAGTTTGGTCGGAATTAACGAGACGAATCTTTTAAGCCTAGTTAGTCCATGATTGGACAATATTTGTCAAATATAAACGAAAGTGCTACAGTATCGATTTCCAAAAAAAATTGAAACTAAACAAGGCCTAGCACAGTTAAGATTATATTAAATCTTTACTAGTAAGCAAACTACTAGTACTACATTACTGAGAGGAATTCCATTACTGAGACAATGACAGATGCAGACTGAACTATCTCAACTTACAGGGAAGTTGAGAGTGCTGTCTGAGCCCCAGTACTTGAGTGCTGCGAGATCATAAGTACGGGCCGCTGCCTCCTCATTGTCAAATGCTCCTGAGAAAAAACAAGATCAAAAAAATTAATTCATGTATAACTGCCATATATGCAAATACCTAATGGTTTTGTGTTGGAGCACGTTTCTTAGGGGCCCTCTTGGAATTTAGGATTGAAAATTTTAAAATACGTAGGAAAAACACATGAACGGGATAAATGCATATGCAAATCAGAGAAATAGCCAAGAATTTTTTGTTGGAATAGATGTTTGAGTCAACGGCCAAAAAACACGTTGGTTTTTATTGTGGAATCAAACACCAAAAAAAAAAGATCCTAAAATTTTCATGTAAGCTATTTCTACAAACCAAGTTTTACCTCTCTCTCTCTACCGGGCTAATACTAGAGGGCTGTTTGTAGTCGCAAGAGTTAAAGTAGTCTAAAGTTCTAAATTTTAGACAGTGGGATCCAGACAGGACTTTAATCTATAAGAATGAGAATCCTACATTTTTTCCAACAATCCAAAGGGCCTTAATTGTGCAGCATAACAGGGGACAAACAAAATACAGTCCAAGTCCTTTCAACTTTATCCAAAAAGCATTTTTTTTCACCGCACTTGATCTCTCTTTTTTTGTTGAAAAGATGGGATAAAGCAGTTTTTTGCAGATTCCAAAGCCGAAATCAGTCAGAACAACGCAATGCAGTTCATTCGCAACCAGATCAAATAATTGCTGAATCATAGCGTGGGAAAGTTTATGAGCTTTTTTACAGATGGGAAAGTTTATCTTGACTCACCCAGATAAACTGTTGGAAGCGAGGCGACAATCAGTCATGGAACATCCACGTATCACACGAATGTCGAGGTAGCCGAGCACATATAAAAAAACCAAAACAATCAAGGAAAAAAACAGAGAATAATGTCAGCACATTTTGCTACAGCGTGAGAAATCAAACAAATGAAGATCATAGAAGAGATAAAAAGAATCATTTGTTCATCAGAGGGACAAGTAAACAAAGACTCCACCTTGCCGGCCCTTCTTGTTCTTGGTCCGGCTCCAAGCGTTCTTGTCCCACAGGTGCGCCTCGTACTTGCCCGTTCCCCTGTGCCTGCAGCACCAACGAACGCAACGACGCGACGCACGCTCACTCAGAAATCACAAGCGCAGAACCCAACCACATCGCGGACGAAGAGGAAGATTGAAACCTTGGCCGATCACGCACCTGGTGACGCCCCTGTAGATGGAGCTGGTCCTCCTCGGGGTCACCGCGGCGCCATTCTTGGCCCTCCTACGGCTGCTCCTCTGCTTCTTGCTGCTGCGCTTCGGCGACCACGGCGGCGGCACGTCGCAGGAGGCCGAGGAGGAGGAAACGCAGGAGAGCGAGGAGGCGGCCCAAGAGGAAGGGGAATGCGGCTTCGTCATTTCCAGTGTGGCCCAGGGCAGGGTTAGCCTGGAGCCCTGGACGGCGGCGGCCTCGCTTTCCACGGCTCCAGGCCCGTGGCTGTTGATCGCTCTCTTTGCCTTTGTTTGGACGGCTTGGTGAGGGTGGTACAGCGACCGCAGTGGAGAGTGGAGACTTGCAGTGGTAGGTGACTGCTTGCTACTAATGGCAAGGAGATGGGAGGCAGGTGAGGAGCCTGCCAATATATGGGGAGAGCGGAAAGCCGGAAAGAAATGGCCGACCCCCACCGCCAGTAGAAGCAGAAGCTTTTAGCATCCAGGAGGATTATGATTAGCTAAAAATATTTAGCTAGTAAATTATTACTCAATCCATTCTAAATTATAAGATATTTAATCTTTTTTATATTAAATTTAGTCACTTTTTTATTTAAAAATTTACGTAAAATATTATTTCTTTTATAGTGGCTTAGTTTATTAATAAAATTTCTTAAAAATGACTTAAATTTAATTATGTTTGCATAAACTTTTTTAAAAATAAGATAAATGGTGAAACTTAGAATTTAAAGACAAACGATTTATAATTTTAGAAAGAGAAAGTAACTTTTTCTTTGATATATAAATATTTTTAATTTGTTTTAAACTTTAGGGGCGAGCCTAGCCGGTCGTCCGGGTGGTCGTGTGGTGGCTCTTTCACCGGGAAAAAAAACAGGGCATTGTCTAGTTCCGAAAAAATTTCGGATTTGGCTACCGTAGTACTTTCGTTTTTATTTGATAAATATTGTCTAATCATAAACTAACTAGGATCAAAAGATTCGTCTCGCGATTTACAGACAAACTGTGTAATTAGTTTTTATTTTCGTCTATATTTAATGCTTAATGCATATGCCGCAAGATTCGATGTGACGAGGAATCTTGAAAACTTTTTGGATTTCGAAGTGAAGTAAACAAGGCCTAGTACTGAGCAACCTCGCTAGGACACCGTGTAGGCTGTATAGTTGACATGTGGGCCTCTGTCTATTTATTAGAGTCATTTTACTAAAAATAATCTCTACGAATAGAAGTTATCGAAGCTATAGATCATTATTTTCACCTTTTTTTCAAGCAAGTCTAATTAACTCAACCATAAGCATACAGTTCCTTTTACTATTAATTTCTCCTTGATCATTACGTACGACTCTAAATGACTCCAAATAGATGGAGGGAGTAATATTTTTCATTCACTACCCTGTCCACCACTCTTTCTAGAAGCTTGGACGATTAACCATGTTTGGTTCTCGCCCGTCTCATGTTGTCTATACGTGACTAGGCATCTTTCGTCAGTGAGACCAAAAACTCACATATTAATTTTAATTAGCTAACTAATCATTTTAACATACATGATAATTTTGTAGTTTCAGCTATTTGTCTAGAACAGTCTTTGTTTGATATGGTAGATGACTTTTCTTTTAAAAACAGAGTTCATCCTGACAAAGCCTTAGTGGTGCCCCTTCCCTTCCTCCTCGTGCCTCTCCCACTCCCCCTCTCCTTCACCGCCCCCTCTCGCGTGCGGATCCAGAAGGAGTACAAAGGTGGATCATGGAGGTGGATCCCGATGGCCACCATCAGATCCCACGAGGAGACTGGGTCCGGTGGTTGCGCGACCCCTACAACTAGATCCGGCGACAGTGTGCCCCCTACGACTCTCCCACAACCACCAGCGCTCCTCCCTCGGCGGCGTTAAGATCCGGCACCCCTCCCCCAACTGCAGGCGACGACATTCGGGTAGGGACCTATCCAGTGGCACTCCTCCCCCAACTCCAGCGTTAAGATCCGGTAGGGGCGGGAGGGACCTATTCGGCGGCGGATCCATAAGGCGTGGGGCAGATCTAGGGGCTGCCCTGGTGAAAGCCCAAGTTTGGTTTTGGTAATTAATGACACCAAGTTGCTAATGCCTTGTGTTTAAGTGATTTGAGTTAGGCATAGCAACACATGTGATGAAGGTACATGGTGGCATGGAAAGGTGGCCACATGATTACAAAGAGTTGAAGCATGATGTGGAGATCATGATGATAGACGAGGAGCAAAGTTATCAAGGCAAAGGTATAAACATAGGGTTTTACTTTTGCCGGTCTAAGATGAGTAAAGAAGTGATTGACCGGGTTTAGGATAGATAGCCGACTATCAAGAGGGGAAATCACGGTCATCTCTCGAATCAAGTGCTACTAGGTCCATATCTTGAGCATATGCATTAGGATCTAGTAAAGTGCTAACTTAACTCCTTTGGTGAAAATGTTTGTGAAAAGCTAACACACTTGCACTTTGGTGGTGGACACTTGTTGGTGTTAGCACATTTACAAAGGAGGTGGAGTTCCTCTCGGCGGGATTCGGCGCTTTTGAGAAAAATAAGTGTATATTTTCTATTGCGCCGGTGGAAATTTTGGAGAAGTCGCGGGAGTGTTTTCTCACTGAGAAACACTCACCGGACGCTGAGTGCGGAGGCACCGGACGCTGACCTCAGCGTCCGGTGTGCTTGACCCTTCTAGGGTTGAGCACCGGACGCACTCTGGTAGTGTCTGGTGGTTAGCGTTCGGTGTGAGGGTTTTTGCAACCCTCTCTGCGCACGAGTCCGGTGAGCACCGGACCGTCCGGTACCCATCGTCCGGTGAGGTCGCGAGTTTGACAAACTCTCTGCGCACGAGTCCGGTGAGCACCGGGCCGTCTGGTGCCCATCGTCCGGTGTGTTGCAGGTAGCCGTTAGAAACTGACACGCGAAATCGAGGAAGGACACGTGGCCAACTCTAGTGCACCGGACGCAGGGTGTCGAGCGTCCGGTGCTCACTTAGTAGCGTCTGGTGCCCCCGTTTTCAGCCCAGTGAAAACAACCAACGGCTAGTTTTCTTGAGGGGCTTATAAATAGTTGGTGGCCGGCTTTGGGAGGTTCTCTCTTGCACATTTGATTACTTGAGACATACATTGAGCTAGAGAACACTCCCTCCACTCATCTCCTTGCTTGATTGCTCATCCTAGTGATATTGAGTGAGATTCAAGTGCATTGCTTTGAGAGTTGCATTTAGTGGCACTTGATTTTTGAGTTTGCTGCGGATTTCTTGTTACTCTTGGGTGTTTCCCGACGCCCTAGACGGCTTGGAGCAGCGGTGGTGTTGAGCTCGTGATTGGAGATTGTTTCGAGCCTCACCAAGTGATTTGTGAGGGGTTCTTAAGCCTTCCCCGCGGGAGATCGCAATTGGCTACTCTAGTGGATTGCTCGTGGCTTGGAGGATCCCCATCTTATGAGTGGATGTGCGGCACCCGCTGAGGGTTTGGCTTTGGATTGCCAATTAGCTCGTGATCCATCAAGTGGGTGTATCGCCACAACGAGGAGTAGCTTGCCGGGAAGCAAGTGAACCTCGGTAAAAAATCTTGTGTCATCTCTTACCGAGGATTCTCTTGTGATTGTGAGTGATTGATTGGATATATTTCTACTCTACAACGTCGGTATAACAATCACTCTCCTCTCCTTTACCTTTGTGTATACCTTCTAGTTGTGCTTTCTTGTTGTAACTAGTGTTTAGCTTTCTTGCTAGACTTGTGTAGGTGGCTTGCATAGCTTAGTTGTGCTAGTGCTAGAATAGCTTCGCCTTTTGTTTTACTAATCAACTTGTCTAGTTAAAGTTTGTAGAATTTTTAAATAGGCTATTCATCCCCCCCTCTAGCCATTTGGACCTTACACCTGGCTGTTATGGCACACAGAGACAGCGGCTGTGGTGGCACGCAAGTGTGATAGCGTGAGGCTCAAGCCCAGGTCCAGACCTAGTTAGGGTTGGACTGTGGGCTTTTTCTTTTCTTTTTCTTTTTCTTTTTCTTTTTCTTTTTTGATTAACTGAGCCGGGTAGCAAACCGCCTTAAAAAATAGGCCATTTATCGTGACCTTTGATTCGAGGCGGTTGCAAAAACCGTTTCGGTTAATCGTTTTTGCCCACTTCTGTAAAGATTACTGTAGTAGTGAGATTTAAATAATATTATGCATCCTAGTGAAAAGAGTCTCGGTCCCTCCTTGTTTATCTCGTATAAATAATTTATATTCTCTTGTCAAACAATATGGTTTTATGGCTTTGGAGTATGCTTACACTTAAGACAAATAAGCACTTCAACATTAATATGTTGTTTCTCATATTGCACTTGGAGAATCTTTTAGGCACTTTCCTTGTACCATCATGTCTTGGCCATTAATAGGCTTTCTCTCATGTCGCAGGAAGGATACAAACACTCTTCTTTGAGTTTGGGTTGTCTCTCCATTCAACGGTTATTTTGTTGACACACACAATTATTGCACCCCACATATGCAATGATATAGGGGAGGCTTTCATTTGATGCAATATGTGCAATTGTCATTTGAGGGCATATTTATGAAATTCATTCATATGCACGTATTAAGGGGAGCCTCACATATATAATTGAATCCAAATTTTGAAATTTTATATATCATTTATTTCTTTATCAACCTTTAATTGAGGGTTGCAATCAATCACAAAAAAAAAAGAGAGAGAATTCGTGCATCTAGGTCCTAGATGGGTTGTTTTGATGGATCGAATAACAACACGAGTAAGGAACTAGTGAATTTCATGAGAATTGCAGCTATTCCATGGTTCAAGATAGCTTTTGTCACCAATCCAAGTCATTGATCTCTTCGTCCAATCTTCACATCAACCAATTAAACCAGGAGGCAAAGGAGGTGATCAAGATTAGAAGAGAGACATACAAAACCGTAGACTAACTCACAAAATTATATAAGATAGGCAGTAATTCCTAGCTCCTGCTTGTACTCTTGCGAGTCTTAGTCCATCTTACCAAGCTGTAATGTCAAAATGGCTCTTCACAGTTTTAGTTGGGGAGCTCTCACTTCACTCTGATCTTTACTCTTTACTCTGCCAGTAATGAATCAAGTTTGTCATTAAAAAAAAACAGAAACAACTGTGACCGTGGTTAATGAAATATAATTCATTCATTCATGGGTTTGGTGACTAGAGAAAGGGGATGTTTAGTTCTCCTTTCATCCAAAAAAATCTAGATTTTGATCCATCATTTTGTATAATAAAACTAAACACCATGTAATTTTTTTTAACAAAATTATTATTATTCTTCATTTTGGATTTTAGCCTTAAGAGGCAAAAAAAGCCCAAAAAAGCATCAAAATGAGAATAATAAATTCTGTATTTTGGATAAAATTAAATATAATTTTAAATATTTTTACATTTTTCATTTTATTATTTTAAAATAATTGATATTTTATATTGTATTCCATATATGTGGAAAACTGTCCCTAAGCATAGCAGAGAGCTCGACGAATGGGTACGTTGCCTGCATGGGTTTACGTGAGTGCGCGTGGCGACACTTGGAGTTGGACTGACACCACGTCAACCCATGGTGCCGATCGGAGGTGAGCCTTTTGATGCTAAGGTCTTAGCGACAGCCACGTGCACCTGTATCCACGCTGCAGGGAAGCACAGACAGGCAACAATCGCGTGTGGAGCGTCTGTGCCACAAAATTCTTACTAAAAATTTTCAAGATTTATTATCATATTAAATCAAAATATTAAATAAAAATAAAAAATTAATTATATATTTTTTGATAATTTATGAGACTAATCTTTTAAATTTAGTGAATTTATATTTAAATAATAATTATTAAATATAAAAAGTATTGTAATAACTTCCTAAAAAATTTCGCGAACTTAACTGCACATCGAGCTCATGACCAGGTATTGCGTACTACTCCCCATATCTCAAATTAAGCGTCGTTTTCGGTTTCCGTAACGCAAATTTGACTCGATTTATAAAAAATACGTGTAATATTTGTATCTCTAAATAAATTTATTAAAAAAACTAGATTTAAAAATCTTTTTAATAATACTAATTATGTAACATTAATATTAATATTAATATTTTTTTAATATATATTTAATTAAAGTTATTTTTGAAAAGTGAGAACAACAGTTATTTCAAAAGGAGGGAGTATGCAGCATGCTTCGATTCACGCACGGTTCAGAGAGAGAGAGAGGGGGAGGGCCGGAGGGGAGGAGAGGGCGAACTCTCTGCGCCGCAAGCTGACACGTACAACCGTGTGGGTACGTACGTGTTGTGTTGTGGACAGAAGGCACAAGTATACTTTGCTTATTTTATTTTGGCCTTGTTTAGTTTACCTCTAAAACCAAAAACTTTTCAGGATTTCTCGTCATATCAAATTTTGCGGCACATGTATAAAATATTAAATATAGATAAAAATAAAAACTAATTACACAGTATTTCTATAAATCACGAGACGAATCTTTTAAGTCTAGTTACTTCATGATTAGATAATGTTGTTAAATAAAAACAAAAGTATTACAGTGTTAAAATCCAAAAACTTTTCGAATCTAAATAAGATCTTTATAGATGTACATCACGTCACATCACATCATGTATTTATCACCAACCCGTGTAGACGGGAGATGATGCTAAGATAAGAGTACAGTACAGACTAAAGTTTAGGTCTCTATCATATTAAATATTTAGATACATATATAACGTATTAAATATAAACTATTTAAAAAATAAAAAAAATACATACTAAGACTCATTTACAAGACGTAATTTTTAAATCTAGTTAGTCTATAATTAATAATAAATTAATTTGTAAGTGCTACAGTAAAAATATGTTAAAAATAAATTAATTAGGTTTAATAAATTCATCACCCTCCTTGAGCCACCCATGTGACGCCGTCCATATACATCCAAACACCGCCTAAATTGTACCGTGTTTGAATAAGGAATGGACTGAACACCAGTGAACTCCTACAACAGAAAAATAGACCTTGGTTAGCTATAATTGTGTTATTTGTTCTACAGCCGTAGAAGAATCACTCTTTCATCTATTTTTGGGCTGCTCTTTTTACGATCTCTTGCTGGAATTAGATGCATTTAGATATGAATAGTTACAGGTGCGTAGGGTTTGCTCCGATCCGAAACGGGGGGAAAAAATGGTCGTTACTAAATCTTTGTCGAGTGTTGACTGTTGACGGACGCTGCTGCAACGAGGAGATGATCACTTTCCTGAGGCGCATGCGAAAGTGTCGAGTGTGCGGATGCAGATCATCACTTCATCACAAAGCTGGAGCTGGGCCGGCACCTGATGCCGAGCCCACGTTTCCTCGGCACCTCTCCTCGCGCGGAACAAGGCCGGTCCACTTGGACTTTCTCTGACAGCCTGAGACCTCCTATAGCGCCCGGCCGGTCGATGGGTCCAGGGCCGACACTTGGCGACAGCCGAGTGCGGGAGGCGGAAGGCCGGAACCGGAAGCCTCCTCGCCGTGGTGGGGATGGTGGCAAGTGGCAACCGCGCGATCGCTGTGGGGTTGTCGATCACTTGTCAGCTCACGTCCAAGGCCTTGTTTAGTTCACCCTAAAAACCAAAAAGTTTTCAAGATTATCCGTCACATCGAATCTTGTGGCACATGCATGAAACATTAAATATAGACGAAAATAAAAACTAATTACACAGTTTAGCTGTAAATCACGAGACGAATCTTTTGATCCTAATTAGTTCATAATTGGATAATATTTGTCACAAACAAACGAAAGTGCTACAGTATCGAAAACTTTTCACTTTTCGGAACTAAACAAGGCCCAAGACGCGCGATCAAGCTCACAGTGAAGCAGGAGAGCACCACCAGCGGTGGAATGAGGCGCAGCCACTGACACCGGAGCAATCATTATTCTGCCTGGAGGTGTCTAGTGCTAGCTCGCTCGAATGGCCGAGGAACTTTTCCCTCTATGACGATGCATGGAACCAGCTACATAATCAGTGCCTACAACAAGTTAACCACCTCAGATCAGCGATTTCCTTAAAACCTGACGACCGCCCAATAATCTTATAGCCAGGAGGCATGGGACGCGATGATGATGCCTCTCAAAGCCTCACGTCACGTGAAGAGGCAGAGCCAGATACGCATGCATATGCTTTGCTTCCCCGGCCCTTTCTCTATTCCAATACAATACACTAATACTAGTACTTAATCGTACATCGTCACCACCCTGCTTGGTGCTCTAGCTAGCTAGCCATTCCTACTGGGCTGGTTTAATTAATTTATAATTTGTCTAAACAAATAAAGCAGTACGTGCCGGCCGAATTTTTAAGCGCAATGGCTTATTAACAGTATTTATATCTTGATCGGTCATAAGGAACAGGCCGGCCTTTAGCCCTTAGTATTTGCTTATTAAGCTTCTCCTGTACTAGCAGCTAGGAGGTAGCTAGCAAGCATATATGCATGCCCTACGACGACTACGATATGTCATTTCGAGGAAGCAACTTTAGGCATCCAGCAAATGACGAGTGGCCATATATCCAGTGAAGTCAAGGAGGACTGCAGGACTAGCTAGGCAGCATCAGTAAGCACTTGGCGCCTTGGGGATTAAAGAGTTTTTGTTTAGATGGTCACCATCATTCTGCCACCAAGCCACTACTACGCTTTATTGTATTGCGAGTTTTGCGCTTGCTTTTCTTTCGTGATGATTGATGAATATTGTATTGTACTGTATCACCATATATCGCTGTCACTCTGTATACATTATTAATTTATTATTGCCAATGGTACGCATGACGCATAATTTAATGCTGACAGTCACAGCTCGCTTCTTGCCGTCTTGCCAAGTCTCCATCATGTCCCACGAGAAAGTTGCACCACCACCGGTCGGACAGAGATTTTTTTTTTAAAAAAACACACCAATCAGTCAGCTTAGAACGAGTATCGAACAAAAAATCCAATTTACATTAAATGCATTAGCAAATACTCTGCGTATTGTTTATTGAGATACATTAGTAAACACTCACATACATTAGCATACACTTAAATATATGAAAGTAAACACTCACGAGCCTATTCGTTTGTCTAAAAAGTCATAACAAAAGTATTGTTCTCTGATTTATTGTAAGAAAGAAAATATCATTGGCTAACGGAAAAAGTACGAGTTATAGAACAAGTGAACGAATCCCACATCTTCGCCTTAAAAAAACTACTATGTACTAAAAGAATAATATAGTTAAATTCTAGAATAAAGTTTAATAATATAACGTCAAGGTAAGTATTTGAAACCGTGCAAAAAGGTGCAAATTGAGCCGTATGACGTACGAGCTTAATAATTAATATATATATTGTTCCTAACTCTTACTAAGAAACACAATATACATCATCAGGAGGTGCTCACGATTATTTACCGTGGATATTGTTTGTCTAAATGTCAGTTTATGCAGTTTTCATGGTGTGCACAATAAACAAAGGTTGACCATATCGGTTAGACGCTAAACGATCCACAAAGATACTCCATAAATTATGAAAATAGCCTAGACAAAATGAGGTAATTAAACATGATTAAATGGGTTAAACAACCGTTTTAATTACCGTGTAGTCAACAGGAGAATTTGAGCCGAGCCACCACATTAGCTGATAACTAATAACTAATTAAGAATGTAAATATGTGAAGGGGCTAGGATTTAGTTTCTTTACCCAAAGTTTTTTCTTGCCAGAGTGCTTATTTTTACATGCACAAATATATATACTTGCTAGCACATTTAATTTTTACATGTAGAAATATGTACTCAATTTAGGCCTTTTAACTTTATTATGCTATTTAAACAGTATACACAAAACAATATATTTTAGTGGTACTATATAAAAATAGTTTAGGTTGTTTTTGTATTTATTAAACATTGTCTAAATGGTAAACAAATAAGAGTAACCGACTAACTGCAATTTGTGTTTAAGATAACACTGCCAAAAAAAGAAAAAATGGTCCAAGGATGCGCTGTCCCGATTATATTGGCAAGGGATCTAACCTAGAACTTCCAAACTCTTCGTTTTATACTACCTGTTGCATACATACCGAAAAGGCACAAAGATCAAACTAACAAGTTGGCATCTCGGAAGTTTGTTTTAGTATGGTTTAAGGAATCTAGAGTGGGAAGTCTCTACTCCCCCAGATGCCATATGCATATTACTTATTAGGAAAACTTAAATTAGCCATACACACAAAAAGAGACTGCTAGCAGCAGTATAGAAAGATATTTCTGATCTCCATATTCATGATCTTTATTTCTGGCACGTATTTTTACAAGATTTAATCATCGTATATATAAACTTCCGAATACATAGGGACCAAGAATTGAGTTGAGAAAAATGCTCACCCATGTTTTGACCAAACCACACGCGCGCAGATGTTTTGAGACAAAGAGAATAACAATAGGATTATAGGAAGTTGTTTGCCTTATATAAAAAAAACTATAATCTTTATAGAACACGTAGATAATCTTTGACATCCTTATACTAAATAGGGATACATATCCATGTCACTAAAAGTATAAGGAGGTTTAATTTGGAGTATGTAAAAGCAATAATTGGGCTAGTCCAATGAAGCTACAAAAGGAAAGACATAACATGTTGAGCCTTAAATATAGTGGTCATATAAAGGGGCTTGATTGATGAGCTCTTTGCTACTAATTTATCCGTGGTAGTGGTTTCATGGTTGAAATGATTCGTAGAATAGATTTAGGAGAAACTAGTCTATGTTTCCAGCTCTTAACTCCTACGTTCCAACTAGTTCACATAATCGACGTAGAGTCAATTCTCATTAATATAGTATTTGATATAACTCCTCTAAAGATTCATCGTGGAAGGTGCTATGGGATCTTTGTCAAACATGTTAAGTCTCATCGAGAATGGATCGCAATTTAGTCATAGGATATGCAGTTAAGGCTAATGTCTCTCTTGTTGCCTCCTTTTGCCATTCAAATGAAACATTGTAAGGGCGGTTCCTACATTGACTTATAAACTAGTTCTAAATATATTATTTTATATTCTAATAGAAATGAGAGAAAAACTATCCAAATACTTTATAGACACCATCTACACTTGCATCTAGCCGTGTCGAGAAGATCTTGGCCTTGTTTAGTTCAAAACAAAAATAAAAATCGTCACATTGAATCTCACGGCACATGCATGAAATATTAATATAAACGAAAACAAAAACTAGTTGTACAGTTTGTCTGTAAATCGTGAGATAAATCTTTTAAGTCTAGTTAGTCCATTGTTGGACAATAATTATCAAATAAAAACAAAAATACTGCAGAGCAGCCAAAACCAAAAGAATTTGAAGACTAAACAAGGCCTTATTTTCCAAGCCAGGAAAAGACAAAAGCTTGAACCCCATTTCAATTCTATTTTTTCTTATTCTGCTGGTGGGGCCCACGTCTTAGTTCTTATAGTTAACCATGTACAGCAGTTTTATTAAGGCTTTAAGTTAGCGTACTACCACTGCTGCTTAACACCAAACAAGATCTCTCAAGCCCCCGGTTTCCTCGCACACCCAACCAGCCACCACATGGCCGCCTCCTCCCTTTCCACCTCCGCCCCTAATGGCAGATGCTAGGCGGCGGCGCCCTTCTTGAGAAGTAAAAGGGAAAGATTTTTGCCGCCCGCCCGCGCCCTGCTAGGGCGCTCGGCCTCGGTCGGGCCACGGCCACACAAAGCGCCTTCCGCCTTGTTGCCTGACCCACTCCTGTTCCGTTCGAAGGCCCCAGACCGACGCAAGGCGCCGAGGCCAGTGGTCGACGCCCGCGGCGAGCTGAGAGGCGGTGTCGTCACCGACTCCGGCGCCGGCCAGGGTTGCGCGTCTCACGTGCAGGTAAGGTCGCTTCTTCCCTTCCCATGCCTCGATTGATGATTCATAATAATATTGACCCTTTTTCCCATTTTTATCCGTGTTGGGTTCAGTGGCAGCGGCCTGATGGCTCCCCCCTGTATTTTGGATCTGCAGGTTGTGATCTTTCTGCCCGTATATGTGCGATTTGTCTTCGCTTGATCTGAGTGACAGTAAAGCGGAGACCGGCTAGCGTTGTTCCTGAAATCTGTTGATTGATGGGGAGTCAGACAATGGCATCACAGGCTGGGGGAGGTGGTGGAGGCGTGGGTGGCAGTGGCGGTGCCGGCGCAGCGCAACGTGGGCAGATGCAGAGCCTGGCAAGACAAGGGTCTCTGTATAATCTCACCCTTGATGAGGTGCAGAGTCATTTGGGAGAACCCCTTCACAGCATGAACCTTGAGGAGCTGCTGAAGAGTGTCTTTCCTGATGGCTTGGACCCTGATGGTGGCACCACCAGCCAGTATGAGCAGAGTTCGGGCCTCTATCGACAGGGGAGCATCACAATGCCGCCTGAGCTCAGCAAGAGGACTGTGGACGAGGTGTGGAAGGGCATCCAGGATGCACCAAAGAGAAATGTTGGGGAGGGTGGTCGGCGGAGGCGGGAGCGGCAGCCGACGCTTGGGGAGATGACGCTTGAGGATTTCTTGGTGAAAGCTGGGGTTGTCACCGAAGGATATCTGAAGGACTTGAATGACGTCGGCAATGTGGAGCAGGTCGGTAGTGCTGGGGCTGCAGGTTTGACTGCTGGGGCACACTGGTTAGACCACTATCAGCAGCGGATTACAGCTATCGAGCCCCATCAGCACGGGCAACATAGTTTGCCAGGTGCTTACATGCCGGGCCAGTTAGCCCTTCAGCCTCTGAATGTTGGGCCAGGTGCTATTCTGGAGTCATACTCTGATGGCCACATTACTTCACCAATGATGGGTGCACTTTCTGATTCTCCAACGCCTGGTACAAAGCGTGGTTCCCCAGGAGATGTGGCAGACAAGTTGATGGAGAGAAGGCAGAAGAGGATGATCAAGAATAGGGAGTCAGCTGCTCGTTCAAGGGCTAGGAAGCAGGTTGCAATATATGTTTCCTGCCTTTCTATGTTTTAGCTAATTGATTGAGCTAGTTTTTCTTGTGATCTGTGAGTAAAATTTTAGAAATGATGACGCTGTTCTTCTTAAGCCTGAGTATTACTTACTCTGTATTTTCAACAGGCCTACACTAATGAACTGGAAAACAAGGTATCTCGATTAGAAGAGGAGAATGAGAAGCTAAAGAAGCAAAAGGTACTTTATTTCTTCAATACAATAGTACAATACCATCAGAATGTCACCCTCGTTTTGCTAACAAATGACTTTCTGCTTCTGAATGGGTGTCATTTTACCCTTATTGACATCTGCCTCTTTCTGTCCACTTTTAAGACTTGCATTTATCTAAACATCCCTAAACCCCTTGAAGGTTTTTTATTTTCCTTTGTTCTATCCTTTTTGCTTCCGTTGCTGGAGATAAACCAAATTCAGGTAGGTATACAAACTAAGATCTGATGTTCCACATGTGTTGGTTGATCCAATTATGAGATTTGTGCTGTTTGTCCCTTCAAATATTTATTGAGGCTCGAATAGCAAAGGGTAATTCTAATTCTTATTTACAGTTTTAGCTGCGAGTGTTTTGAAACCCTTCAGTTAATCATGAATAATCAATATTAATATACAAATTGTTCCCTGGGCACAATTAGGTGCACCGATTCGATTACATTGGCTAGTTTACTAATCAAGTGTTTTGAAACCCTTCAGTTAATCATGAATAATCAATATTAATATACAAATTGTTCCCTGGGCACAATTAGGTGCACCGATTCGATTACATTGGCTAGTTTACTAATCATTGACTAGTCGGCTATGTCTCACTGGCAACTTTGGCTTCAGCCCAGCAGTATCTCTGGCCCAGACCACATTACCTTGGCTTGTCACCAACTATATATACTAACACAGCTGCAGCTTTGTTTTCGAAGTAGCCGATCTTCACGCACTGCCTGTAATGGAGCAAAAGTAGGAAAGGGAAGTTTCTCCCACCCGACACCTCTGTCTACAGCTTGCCACACTGCAGCCACCTCCGCTTCCATACTGCGGTGCACCTCCGTCTCCTTCCAGCATAGGTCCATGCCACAGTGTGTTGCACGTATGCCCCGACCTCTTCTCTCTGGTTGCCGGTTGTTTCCTCTGTCCTCTCTGCAGTCTGCACCCTGATCTGTGTGATAAGCTTCTCCATCTAGTCTCTACTAGATTTGCAGTCAATGATACTGGGATAAACTTCTCCATCTAGTCTTGCAGTCAATGATACTGGGATAGCCAACCAACTAGGCAATAGGTTGCCCTGGGCCAACTATTCAACTAGGATGGCTAGTCCTAAACTAATTGTGACTCACAACTAGCCAGCTAGTTGTTCCCAGGTGACTAGACTCGATTTACAATTTGGAAACACTAATAGCTGCTTATCTTTTATTTACGCAGTTACCCTCAAAAGGCCACCAAATGTTATTATACACATTCAAAGTAATCATATATGGTGAATGATGTGCCAAAAAAAATGGATAAACATGTTCATTTAAATTCTAAGAGAGCCATTTTATGTTCTTGCTGGATACAACAACAACATTCTGATTTACTGTCTTGCATCAGAAGGGTGCATTCCAAGCCCGCTATATCTAGCTCTAAATTCTTAGGGTCTGATTGGTTGCCTGTATAAGCTCAGGCTTGCACAGTATACTGCATAAGATTCGGTCATATTACACAATGCAGGTTTGCACAACCCGATGAGCACACAAAAATGAAATATTCTCATCCCTCATACTTCTACTAGAAACATGAGACCTCAACTCGAACGTGGAGGTGACTACATGCAATTAAAAGTAAACAATCAAACACAATTTTATCAAATGTTGCTTGCCGGTACAGAACATCCAAACGCCAAGACATTGCATACGTTTAGGTTATGCTGCACAAGGTCTAATGTAGGCTAAGGCTAATGCAAACAACCAATCAAGCCCTTAGAGTAGAAGAGAACTATAGCTCTATGGACATATGATGTGTATTTATAATAGAGAGCTCTTGGTTGCTATTATCATTTGTTTGTGGAAACTATATTTTCAAGTTTTTCTAGATAACTCAAAAGTTTTTAAAATTTAAGTTCTACCAGTGTAATTTGGATATTTATATGTTAAATAGTTTGCAAAAATGTCCAGGTTTGAGTTCTGTTTTATAAAACTGTGGGTTCAGAGTTCAGTCATTTACACAGATGAGTTAGTGCCATCATAACTAATGTTCTTTTCTTTAGATGCTATTGTTGATGGGTGATATGTAACTAGCTATTCAAGTTTGTACTTGACATCTTGGTCTTTATTGCTACATCTTGATGACCACTCGATATTGGTAACTCAATAGTTTATACAGCCGCCTGTTCATTCTTCAGTTAGTATGTTTGTAGCCTCAATCTCAAACTTTAATTTCTATCCAAGTGATCTTGTTTAGTTGGTTGCAACTTTTTGATCTTTTATTTGGTGCTTATGGTCTTAGATGGCTATTATGTTACTGAGTAATTTCGTCTTTCATATTGTTGTAATTTTATCAGTGAATGAGCAGGTTGAAGCAATTTCCTGACATCGTATTCTGACAATCAATTTCTCATGTGCCAAAAAATAAAAATAAAATAAATCAAAACCAAGACACTGGTGCTCTACTACTGATGCAAATGCTTAGATAGTTGCAAACAATCTGTTGGTCTGATTTCTTGGTTCTTTTATTTAATTCAATACAGTTCCCATGGTAGGTAAGTAGGTTCTTGTATTCGTGTACTCTGATGGAGTTAATGATGGATTCTGTTGACTCACTTACCCTGTTCTGTGTTATCTTCAGGAGTTGGAAAAGATACTTTTCTCTGCGCCTCTTCCGGAACCCAAGTACCAACTCAGGAGAACAGGCTCGGCGACTTTCTGATTGTATCCAGAATATCTTGTTTCGTAGTTTTTAAGTCCTGTGGCTTGTAAGTTTTTGCCTCGTCGGTTTAGAATCATTTGCTAGCTTGGGAGTTTTTGCTTATCCTAGCTCGATGGTTTGCTCTCTCCCTCAGTCTCTGTCTAGACTAGCAGGAGCCTAGCATGTGCTGTTCGAGGCCTTGCTACTAGCCTAGTATGTAAATCTGCAGGACACATGTAGGTGGTCGTAGCTTGTTTACATGGTGTGAGTTAACCCTGCTCTTGCATGTGTGATATTCTGTGCTTGCGAAGCTTGCATTGTACCAGATGGATACATATAACTATGAGCAGTATGGAAACCCTTTGGTAATCTTTCCATCACCTTGTATTGGGTTATAGTGACAGGAGTCAGTTTCTTGATGCATCTTCTGGGAGAATTGCTTAATACTGAATTCTTTTATTTGTCGAAATGCTTTGCTGGGCACAAGGAATCACTTCATGTGTACGCCATTGGGTCATCCTTGCGGCCTTGCCGCATATCTGTTTGGAAATTTTTTTGGTCTAACTTGTGAAGTTGTGGTATTGCAGTTGGTCCGGGTTACTTACCCTGACCCCACTGCATCATATTGGGTCTGATTGGTTACCTGGTGACCCCACTGCATCAACTTGTGGAGCCCCGGTCTCGTGCTGATTAAGCCTGTAAGTGTTCAATTATATGCTGGTGAAACGTCGCGTACAGCCCGATAAGATGCTGATGTGTTTCCTTCTGAAAAATGGTGTTGATGTCTCTGTTTTAGTAGCATGAAATGTCAATTGTTTCAAATACAGATCGAGAAAACCCAAAACCAAATGCCGATTCTGAACCTCGCATTACCAGGGCCTTGATTTCAGATGTGGGTTTAATTTAGTGACTAAATTAATCATGCTCATACCTCATAGGAGTACTACCTTCTGATGCGCAAATCGGATGATTCATATCACATAGAAGTGTAGAACAGTGCGCTTTCCTGACACATTGCGAATTGGTTGGGAACCGTGATAGGCTTCGCTAAACTCGCGTCAGATGCGTAGTAAGTACGTTTTGATTCTAAGAAGGCGTAATCTAGTTAGTGTGGGTCGGACTGCGTGGGGAGCAAATGGTCAAGTCCTCACCTTTGGACGAGGAGGAGCGAGGGTGCGAGGGAATTCACTGGGAATGAGCGCTCAACTTCCTCCGCCGACGGCGAGCGGCAACCGCCTCGCGGTCATCGCGTCCCACTTATCATGCCCTCCGCTCGGCAGTCCGGCAGCCATGTCCGGGGAGAAGGAAGCCGCCCTCGCCGCCGAGCCCATCGCCACCGGCACCCCTACCATGTCAGCTCTCTTGATTCTCTCCAAATCCTGTACCGTCAATTCGATTTCGTAGCGTCATGAGGGAGTAATTAACTTCGATTTGGTAGCGTGACGGCGAGTAATTCGTTCTAGTAAAATAAGCAAAAGCAGAGAGTACCCTGGGATTTTGGATCCTTGGTGTTGGACTTCGGTGCGGAGCTGTGCTGGTCCCAATGCGAGGGATGGTTCGTCATTCGTGTAGTCAGGATCGTATTCTGTTGAGGTTGATAGATTTTATAGGAGACGCCGATGTGCTTAGATTATCACTCAATTGGGTGAATCAAGATATCCGAATGCAGTATGTCCATAGTGCTGATTCAGATGGCATCATTACCTAAGGGCCTTGTTTTGAGGTATGCAATTGAAACCACCAGTCCACCACATGCAGGAGCAGGAGCAGGAGCACAACCTCCTCTCCTCAACCTCAACCTCCACAGGAGCTCAGTTGTCATAAGACATAAGCTCATTAGTTGGGCCATGTTTAGTTACCTCACATCATCTAGGAAAGCAATCCCACACATTATGGCATGGCATCTGGTGGAATTTGTTATTGAGCTCCTGAAAATATATCATTGGCTTGGCAACATTCGTTTATCCGTCACGATGCACTCATCCTATGGCTAGTGAAACTTGCAGAAATCTTCAGATAACTTCGCTGCATAGCAGTCCCTGTTAGCTAATCAAGCTTCGGCATCATGCTTGTTGCTTAGAAATGTGAAGTACATGCTAATTGCTAACTTGTGCTAAATTCAAACTTCATTATTTTTTACTAGAAAAAGCATCGGTGTTGGCTGTTCTGGTAATTTTTGTATATGAATACTATTTTATCCTCTTCACACATACATGCTCCATTCACATGATTACCTCTCTGCCTTTTGTAGTTTTGACAAAATTATTCGGAAGGAGATCCCATCTCAGGTGGTTTATGAGGATGAGAAGGTTAAATATTATCTATGCTATCAGGATAGAGTGCCTACTGTTTCTAATGCTATAAATGTACACTTTTAAATTAATGATGCCTCTGTCACCTTGGTGCTATGGTGATGTTCCTCCTTGTCTCCTTGATATGCCATTCGTACAAACTCAAGAACCACTTATCCGTAGACATTCCTCCTTGAAATTCTGGGCTCCAAAATCTGGGGAAGTTTGCATCTCTATCATCCTTGCTGCCATAGCAGAGGATCTCGCATTCAAATCTTTAATGCTTAAGAAGGAAATGAATCGGTCTATGCTCAAAAAATTGTGCTCCTGAAATAACACCTTCCTTGGCAAGCCAACAACCTTCAGAAATGTGTCTTTATGGATATCAAGAATCAGATTGAAATATTAGTGTAGTATGTGATTACAGTTAAATTTTTGTGATGTCACATTTGTATGCCTATAACTGCAGGTTCTTTCATTTAGAGACGTATCACCACAAGCTCCTACACATATTATAATCATTGCGAAGGTTAACGATGGGCTGTCTAGGCTGTCGAAGGTATGCATATTCATCTATTCCCCATCTTTATGGATTGTATTTTGCCAAGTATTGCGCCTTGTATGCTGACAGCTTTTATCGTGGAGTACTAGATGTTTGAAATATGATCGGTTTACCTTATGCTTTGAATGTTAATTGATACATGGACGTTTCTATGTTCATGAATGATTATAACACTTCCTTAATGATAGTAGTTTTCAGCAAGTCACTAATTTTTGTGGTAACAGTTTGTCATAAGTGTACCAATACATATGAAGGTTCATTTATCTGTCCCATTTATTTTATTCCATTCGTTTTTTTTTGGGCAAAACATGCAAATGGACCCACCAGTTCAGTCCTTGCCATGATTTGTGCCATTTGTGGCACAAGAGCTTTTGAGGTTGCAGTGAGTAGAATACAAACCAGCTTTATGCAAAGGCCCATGGTGGCAGGAACCGGTGTTTGAACCTTGGCCAGTCAGCCCTTAACTGTACTAAAAGCTTGACCAACTGAACTAAGCGTGGTTCCCTAACACGAGAGCTTTTTAGAATCATGACTTGCTAATTATCATATTCTGGAATATAGCAGGCTGATTTTCAGTACACTGTGAGGAAATCTTTATCTTTCTCCACAAGCCTGACTAGAATAAGAAACTATTAAAATATTTCGTAATTCACCACCTCACAACCATTTATGTTTTTTTTTTATCACCACAACCATTTATGTTTTGTGGTATTGCTATGAAGACCTTGCCTCTCGGCACCCTGCACCTCATAGGCTCATAACACTTGAATATAAAGGACAAAATAGCAGTTTAGGACTTATTTAGGGATTCAAGGTTCTTGGCGCATATACTGATGCACAAATAATGTACAGTAACTGTAATGCATTGCTGTGCTTGTTTCCAGGCAGAAGAAAGGCATGTCGAAGTTCTGGGCAGTCTCCTGTATGCTGCAAAGATTGTAGCAAAGCAGGAAGGGCTTGATGATGGCTTCAGAATTGTCATCAACGATGGACCCAAAGGAAGTGAGTATCGGTTCACTGATTCTAATAGAACCCATCTTGTTGGTGCCCTGGTGGTTTCGACTGATTTTTGTCTTCTGTTATTACGTAGCGCAATGGGTCTACCACCACCTGCACGTTCATCTTCTCGGTGGACGGCAGATGAATTGGCCACCGGGATGAGTTGATATTGCAGAAGGGACTTTACTCCTGTAGAACTATTGTTGTAAGACCCAGGCAAAGGGCTTCGTGGGAGTGGGACATGTTGTACACTCGTTAGGAATTCATAAGTCATAACACACCCTCATGCGCAGTTTGCTTTGTGTTGCAAAACTCGTTTTGAGTTGGAGTTGGAGAACAGTCATCCGTAGACGCTGCCCCCTGTTCCTGTTATGATTCCGTGTGCGGAACCCACCCGTTTCGTTGCTCTCTGTTATCCGTGTTAAAAGAGCAAAGGATTACCAGCAGTAAATCATGACCTGTTTCTCAATTAATACCTGGCGGTAGTCTAGTACAATGTTTGTCTAAAAAGCCATAACTGAACTATTCACTAATTTATTGTGAGAGAAAAAACATTACTTGCTGATAGAAAAAATATGACTTATAAGCGAACAAGCCCCACAACATCTAACAAGAAACCGGACAAGAACTCCCCTCAATTATGCCTAATCATGCCACTCCTTAGAGCCAAAACCGGACAAGAACCTTATTTTTTCTTTTTGTCGAAACCATACCTCCTGACAAATTGAAACCCAGCCGTTTCGAAAGGAACAGCGAAATCAGCAACACGAGATGCTCCAAGCTCGCGCACTGTTCAGCACCCAAACGCCAGATTCCAGCAAGCAGCCATCTCGTAGTCGTAGGTGGACGCACTCACGGACAGGTGGTCGCCCGCACGAAGCACCTCAGAGCGCAGCGCACTTGAAGTCCCCACCACCAACCCCCCCCCCCCCCCCCCCCCCCCCCCCCCCACCAAACAGCTCGGCACTACTTCACTCCAGTGACCAACCCCCAAAAGGCCAAAACCCTTCCCCATCCGAGGCCGTCTCGCCCCTACTCACCTCCCGCACCGCACCGCCGCCGCCGTCTCGCACGCGGGGCACACAGGACGCGCGCGATCCTCTCGCGTCCGGATCGCCATGGCCTCCACGGCGTTCGCCGCCGCCAAGTTCTTCCCGGCGCACCTCGACTCCTCCCCGCGGATCGCGCCCCACCGCGCCGCGCCCACCGCGAATCTCACCTTCTCACCGCTTTCCGCCAACTCCTCGTCCCTGCTCCGCCTCCGGTCCCCCTGCCCGTCCGGCCCGGGGGGCAGGCTGCCCCCGCCCCCGCCGCCGCGATCGTACGGCGGATCTGGCGACGCCGCGGGCTCCGGCGGCAGCGGCGACGGCGGCCGCCGCGGGGGCATCCTCGGGCTCTTCCTCGCCGGGTGGGCCGCCCGCGTCGCCGCGGACCCGCAGTTCCCTTTCAAGGTGCTCATGGAGGAGCTCGTCGGCGTCACCGCCTGCGTGCTCGGCGACATGGCCTCCCGCCCCAACTTCGGCCTCAACGAGCTCGACTTCGTCTTCTCCACCCTCGTCGTCGGATCCATCCTCAACTTCGTCCTCATGTACCTCCTCGCCCCCACCGCCGGCGTCGCCGCCGCCGCCTCGTCCGCCGCCAAAGCGCTCCCCAGCCATATGTTCGAGCCCGGCCCGTACTCGCTCGGCTCCCGCGTCGCCACGATCATGTCCAAGGGCGCCACCTTCGCGGTGGTCGGGTTCGCGGCCGGGCTCGCCGGGACAGCCATCTCCAACGGGCTTATCGCGATGCGGAAGCGCATGGACCCGGCGTTCGAGACGCCCAACAAGGCTCCGCCCACGCTGCTCAACGCCGCCACCTGGGCGCTCCACATGGGTGTCAGCAGCAACCTGCGGTACCAGACGCTGAATGGGGTCGAGTACCTGCTCGGCAAGGTCGCACCGGCGCCGGTGTTCAAGGTGTCCGTTGTTGCTCTCCGCTGCATGAACAACGTGCTTGGTGGGATGTCCTTCGTGCTGCTTGCCAGGTTGACCGGGGCGCAAAAATCAGATAAGCCAGCCACGGTCGCGGAAGAGAAGGAGAGGTTGATAGCTGTGGGCAATGCCGCAGCAGATGCCATCAATGAGGCAAGGGATGGAGAGGGTAAGTAAATGGTAGAGGAGAGGGCGAGTGCATCGTCCCAGACTCGTTTGCTGCTTCTTGGACATAGACCAAGAAACCTGTAGAGTTGGTTGGAATAAGGAGTGGAGTGAGGCTCAAAACTTTTTCTTTTAAGTCAGTCTGTGTTTTATCGGTGTTGATGATGGCATGCTTAGTGATCTTAGAATAAAGTTTTTCTCTCATGCTCATTTGATCGTTGACTCAATGGGTAGCCTGCTTGTTATACCTTCAGTTGCTTGATTTGCATGCAATATATATCATTCTGAATGATATTATGGTGTAAAGATGAGAGAGGACTCATTGACCTAAGGGGGGGGGGGGGGGGGGTTGTTGATGAGATCTAGTGTTTTCATAGGTGCATAGGAGCCAGGTCTTCATGTAACCAAGCCAGGGGCAAAATGCAAATTCAAACTTCTGCTCAGATGTTGGAAACCGGTTCTTTTGTTGAACACATCTAAAACCTGATGTTTGTTTTCCCCCTGACTTTGCAATGGCTTATGCTCACCTAATAATCAAGATTCCACATTGAATGCCTTACTGATGCAGTAAGGCCACAAGGCCATGCCAAAACAATGCATGGGTCTAAGTTGTTTGCTGGAACTATATTTCGGTATTAGTGCTACATTTCATTGTAACTGTCATGCTTAAGATCAAGTGGGGAAAAACTTCTGGTCTTATGACACCTGAGATTTTATAGTCAAGTTGGAGCATGTGGAAAATAATGAACAGGGCGGGAAAGAATTTTGGTGTTATCAGATTGCATTCACCTTAACCAGTAGGCAGAGCTTTATGGTTCATCAGTTTGTATTGTATTTGATATGTACATACAACTGTCCAGTAACCGATATTTACTTTTTTTGACTCTTGGTTAATTGATTGGTTGTTGGCATATTGTCATCCTTGGCAGTACAAATTGAACCGAGGATTCAAATTTGTAATTTTGGTGGGAGTAGACCTAAAGCTCCAAGTTTCATGGAAGCAATGCTATAGCTTTGTACTGTATGTATTAGTTGACATCGGGAGGATATATATTTTCCTGTTGCTACCAAACGTGACAATCTCGATAGGTTCTAAGCTTCATTGCGACACTCGAATAGGAGTGCTTCCTGTTGTTCATGCATCATTTCACTTAATCTGGCTTGTGTAGTTGTGTTTGTGTTGGCTGTGCTTTAGTGCTTATTCATTTTTTAAAAAATTCTGAATAAACACAAGCAGGAATAGTTTCTACACAATGGAATGGTTTGACATTTCGTTTTGGCCAATAGGATTCCGACACTCGATCTGGAGTTTGTTGTGACGCTGTTGTTGGTAGACAATGAGGATTTTAGGTCCCCAAATACGGATGCCGCCGCTCACCGTTGTTGGTAGTAGACGGCGACCTCCAGCGACGATTGCTGGTCCAGCCGGGTCCACGACTGTGAGCTTTGACAGGTTGTACTTGCTTGACGTGTTACGCTTGCTAGGGATCGCAATTTTGTTCAGTCGTGGGGTGATCACCCCTCGAAAAAGACACGCGACGACGTCAAATCACCAGCAGATCGGCTCGGCGCGGCGCGGAGATTAAACATGTGTGTCTGCACCTGGCGTGCATCGACGTCCAGCCTGAACCGGACGCGCGCGCGCGCCAGCGGAGTCCATGCGTGATTGCCTGTCCACGGGCACGGTCGCATGAAAGCCTTTGTCACAGTCACAGTGGCTGAACATGGACACGGCAGTAACGGCACTTGGTTGCTGCGGACTCGTCGTCTCCTTCACGTCGCCGCCACCTGCCTACGGTCCTCGTCATCCGTCTGTAGCTGCCAAAGCAACTTTGAGGAGAGCCTGCCTTGGAAGGCTTGCCCGGAATCCGGATGGCCTGGACTAGCCAGAGGGAGAGCCGGACAGGCAATAATCTACTACAGGTTTCGTGCCGAATCAGCTGCAATTTTTTTTGGCATATTCCCGCGGCCGCGGCGCAGGCGCTGCCAAATGCGCGGTTCGGAGACGGGCTACTTTTTTTTACTCGGCAGCTGGCAAGAATTCTGCGGCCCGCTCTTTGTCTTGTCCGTTTGGGTCGCGCCGGCGCTCCAGCCATTACGCCTTCAAGTTAAACATGCAGCGCGACGCAGCGCGATCACGGCTTGTTCTAATGTTCTCGTTGGAAATCACACGTCAGACGGACATGCCAAAATTGCCTGCGCTTGTGATCCAGGCAGTACAGGTCGCATCAAACTGCGATGGAGTAGCCTCTCAAGTATTCAGGTATTCAAACCGGTTTGCCATAGTTAGAAAAAGAAAAGTTATAAAAAAAACCCCGGTTTGCCACGAACCCGTCCAGACCATCTAGCGGTCTAGGCAAAAAATAGACTAAGGCGCCCCGTTCGGTTAGCATGTTTCCGACCTGGTTCGGGCAGGAATGGTTCCCGCGCTACTCAGAATACTGAAGAAATTACGGGCCTGGAATAGTTCCGGGGCAGGATCAATGATAACCGAACGAGGCCTAATTGTGCTCGTGATGATTAGCGTATTTTCCCTCTCTCTCTATACTACAATATATCCCGGTTTGAGCAGATTTGTGATAAACGGGTTCATGCACCTTAGGATATGTTAGGACTTGTTCTGAAGGAGACAACGGTGTGGGTGAGGCAACAAAACCAATGATTAGCGTGGTCAAACCGGTGAGTCCAAATGCTTGGGGCCTTTTGAGATCTTGAAATGGATCTGTCATGTTGCCTGTGGGTATGGCATGTGGATGTTCACTCCTGCCACTTTTCTCCTATTATATTCTAGTAAGTTCTAATTGCACCAGATTTGGCGCCTATTACTCTCCAGTCACATTTTCTTTTTCTCCCGATACAATGAACGGTCCAGTCACATGATTCGGAGGGACTGTACGTCAGGTATACAATTGCTGATTTATCATGACACCGCTGATATCTGGATCTAGAGCCACTCATCACTCGTAAAGCAGCTTTGTAGCAAGCATCTAGCAAGGACCACAGCAAAGAAGAGCAAAAGCTGAATGAATTGCTACAGTTCACTGGTCCCAATATACCAAGAAACCATTTCTCTGCAAGTTGACAGGAATTGGAGACTAAGATTACACAAAAATGTTTATCTAATCTCACAATAAACAATAATTGAAATCCACGAAATAAAACTCATGCTCATGTTTTATAAAAGACTTTGTTATAGAAAAAAAATACGTGGAGAAGAGGGAAAGGTTGATGGAATCTATGGCTCCATGTGCTGCCCACAATCGCCGAATGGGCACTCACACAAAAACATAAAAACGGGAGTTGGTGTACTGAACTAATCACATCACACATGCACATGCTGAATCAAAACACAATCATGAGAGCTCCTGAGCTCGGATCTCTGATCTCTCGGTGCTGACTGTACTCACATGGAATGGAAGTTCTTATAAGAGCACACCTGAGTTCCCAGTCCCCATTTCTCAGTTGATCTCATCATTCATCAGTAAGCTCCATGGGAGCCATCAGCGTCTGCGCTTTCAGCCTCCTCTCTGCCTTGCTACTCCTGCATTGCCTCCTGGCACCTTCTGCTGAGGACAGCATCCAATCAAGAAAGCTCTTGCAGAGCGTACTCGTCAGCTCAGACTTGGAGAAAGCGCGACGAGAGGTGTTCCAGGCAGCGGCTAAGGCGGCAAACAAGGTTCCTGGCGGCGGCGACGCCGAGGTGTCCGAGAATCTAAAGAAGCAGACGCCGAGCAGGTCCAACCCGATACAAAACTAGCTGGAGTATACCAGAGTTTTTGAGCGACTCCGGAAGGCATTCTCTGCAGGCTGCCGATGTGAAGTCTTTGTAGGCTTTTTCTCTCTCCCTTTTTTCCCTCTGGCTAGAATAGGAACATTTGTTTGCTTGTACAGTAGAGGATGCTGTAGTAAAAGTTAGGTAGAAAGGGGATTTTCCATGTTGTCTCCCTTTCCCAATTGTTCATAGATTTTTTTTGTTCTGTCACATTCATGTTTTTCCTGTCTGTGAAACCTCATTTTAGCAAGATCAGATTCTACTCACGCCCTCACATTCCGTGAATTGTTCACAGGAAAGGTAACAAAAACGCTAGGTTACGGATCAAGAAACCATACATGCCATCTTATTGATCGAAACATACAACTCCTTGCCACCATATGGACGTCGATGTTTGAGTGACCATTTACAATATCCATCGAACAGAAGGTCTCCATCCTCGCGTTGATTTCTCGGATTATCTTGTCATAAGGTCCCATGTCATTTCCACGCATGCTTTTAATCATGTTCGCACAATCGATCAGACAGTGGCGGAGGACTCGGTATCACCATTCTGATCAATGCCAAGCGCCAAACCTTCGCATTGAAGGTCTCCATCGTCACGTTGATTTCTCAGGCTGTCTCGCCATAAGGTCCCATGTCATTTCCACGAATGCTTTTAATCACGTTCGCACAATCGATCACCATTCTTATCAATGTCAAGCGCCAAACCTTCACATTGAAGGTCTCCATCCTCACGTCGATTTCTCGGGTTATCTCTCCATAAGGACCCATATCATTTTCCACGAATGCTTTTAATCACGTTCGCCCAATCGATCACCATTCTGAATAATGCCAAGCGTCAAACCTTCACGATAGGCCAGAGCTTTCATATTAATTTGTTTGGGTCTGATATTCCTATAAAAGACGAGATTGATAAAGTCACCATAGTCGTCTCGTTATCGATGGAAATGTCGTCTACCACTAAAAGCACAAAGTTGTTAAATCTTAGAATATTCGTACCCGCAGTGAGTCGAACCTAAGACCTGATGTGCTATTGAGACTTATAATTACTTAGGAATATGATCTGAATTACAACGTGAGTCTTACAGCGACACCTGGAGGACCGTGGTTCAGATTATATTATTAGCTGATTTATTTCTGTATTTAATTGTAGTCGGTCCATCCTTATTATAAGCCGCACAGGAAGAGTGAAGACGACTCATTGTATTCCTTGTGTTTTGTAAACTCTCTTTGTATAGTGAAGATCATCTGTGTTTTTTTCGCAAGAGTTTTGCATGTAAAATTCTGTGCTTGCCATGGATAGTCTGACGAGAACCTCTCAATGAAGTAATGGGGGATTTTTTTTTTTTTACCAACAGAAGTAAAAGTAATGGGTTGATAATGGACTTTGGAAGGAATGATCGCATATCCCCTGTTTTCATGCTTCTTCATGGGCCGAATCTCACCCAATCCAGGCTGAAAGTTCGGTTGAAATTCCTGGACCATCTGTATGCATTGGGCTGAGATTTTAGCGCTGACCCCTATATTATATCCTAATTTTCCTGGTCGCTGCGCCCGCCCGCGTGATCGATCAGTTCAGTAGTATGCCACGGTATCCGATTATTGTACGGGACTCCATAACGGTGGACGGGTGGAGAGGCTGAAACAAACACGATAACGCAAACGCGTAATAGTGCTGTAATCGGATTGGAATCGAAACAGAACCGAGAACACTATCATTGTACGAATAAAACTACGCCCGAGGGCACGAATTAGGCGCAATTTTCAACTTGAGCGCGTTGTTCTGGGTCTAGTTTTCTTGATTGATCGTCTCGCGTTGCGCAAGACAGCCAGCCTCGCCGCCGGCGTTTAGCGGATTGGTCGGGATCATGGACGACGACGACGACGCCCGCTGCTTGCACATCGTCGAAGCCTGTGTCGGCTTGTGCGGCTGCTGTTGCAGAATAAATTTCGCCTGCTTGTTCATCGGGGTGGCGCTCATCTGCGTGCTCGTCCCGCCCTTCGGCGTCGTGTACCCAGTCCGCGCCGCCGTGAAGGACGCGTCGGTGTCGCGGCTCGCCCTCGCCGGCGCCAACGGCACGGCGCTCGCGTACGACCTGTCGCTCACCGTCTCCCTACGCAACCGCAACTGGGCGATGCGCGCCGAGCACTCCGCGCCGCTCGACGCCGAGCTGCTCTTCGCGGGGAGGCGCCTGGAAGGCGCCCGGCTGGCGGACGCGGGCATGTGGATGGACCCGCGGCGCACGGAGGAGTTCCGCATGCTAGCCGTGTCGTCGTCACCGGGATTTGCGCTGAACGGCGACGAGGCGGCGGAGTTTGCGAGGGAGACCGTTGCCGGCGTGGTCGAGTTCGAGCTCAGGCTCACCGGGGCGTTCAAGTACCGTCCGGTTCACGTAGGCGGGAGTCGAAGGCTGGACGTTAAGGCCCTGTTTAGTTTCCCACCCAAAAATTTTTCATCCATCCCATCGAATCTTTGGACACATGCATGGAACATTAAATGTAGATAAAAAAATAAACTAATTAATAAATTTGTCTTGCAGTTTCCTGACGAGCTATATAATTTGTTTTTTTATTAGTTTCTAAAAACTCCTCCCGACATCCTTCCGACACATCCGATGTGACACCCAAAAAATTTTCGTTTCCAATCTAAACAGGGCCTAAGTGTCCGCTGAAGTTGCCCGTGGCGCCACCGCCTTCGCCGTCGTCGACAGGGACGCACTTCATGTCGACGGTGTTCGACAAAGTCAGCATCACGTGCTATTAGCTACATGGCTGAGTTGTGTGCCGCCACGTCCACACTATTTGATTTAAGCCTTGTTTAGTTCCCAAGAGTTTTTAGATTTTGATATTGTAACACTTTTATTTTTATTTGACAAACATTGTCAGGCTTAAAAGATTCATCTTGTGATTTACATGGAAATTGTGTAACTAGTTTTTTATTTTCATCTATATTTGATACTCCATGCATGTGCCGCAAAATTCGATATGACGAAGAATCTTAAAAATTTTTTGGTTTTTAATATGAACTAAACAAGGGCTTAGGCAGGTAGCATGGATTTCTAGGAACAAGACACACGATATAATATTTTTTTAATGACTACTCGTATGGTAGTTGGTTTGTCTATGACTCATTTATTTCTCTTATAAAGCTTACTTTTTAATTCTTGCATATAAGTAGGGATGAAAACGGTACGGATATTTTCCGACCGTATTCGAGACCGAATTCGTTTATAGGAGTTCAGATCTGTCCGTATCCGAATCCGAATATTTAACATCCGATACCGTATCCGTATCTGAATACTTAAATCGTATATTTATGATGTCGACATCCAATTGTATCTTATCCTATATGATTGACATTATCCGTATTCGAATCCGAATCCGACAAGAAATATGAAAACAAATATGATATGAGTGACATCCGTCCGTATCCGATCCGTTTTCATCCCTACATATAAGAGCTCTTACAGCTACATCCACCAATAGAGAAAGGATTTTTAGTTCAGCATATTAGTCCCACTTAGAATTGAGTTTGGGATTAATGTCCTTTAGTCCCATATAGTGTTATCAGAGTATCTCCAGTAATGCTACCTAAATCAGACTACCTAATGTCTATTTGGGTAGCCACCTATTTTGATATTACCTAGATTTTGCTCTCAACTCCAGCAGTACTATCTAAAATTAGCTACCCATTTTTGTCTTAGCAGAGGATGACTTCTAGGTCTGACAACCAGAGCATGAATGGGAGAGAGAGAGAGAGAGGCACGTGGGTGGGGAAAAAAGATTTGGGTAGTGTTCTTGACCCAACAGGAATGAGTAGTGGAGAGGGGGATTTGAGTAGCCAACAAATCTGTTGGGTGAAATAGGTAGTCTGCTAGAGTGGATTTTTAACCCTCCACTACTCAGATTATGGATAGGTAGTCCATTTAGGTAGCTTGCTGGAGATGCTCTCAACTCGGACAAAGTGACCTTTTAGTCTCAGTTGATGTCATCGATTCGGAGTCTCTCACATGGAACTAAATGTCCCTCATGAGTAAATTGTAAAAATGAGAGCGTCTAAAATGTCAAGTTGACAAAAACGTTACTCGTGAGGCAAGAGGGCCCTGGGTGAGGATGGGCCAAGGACACGAATGCGAATAAAATTCTGATCCACCGTACCCGGGGGAGAGGGAGTCCGGAGTCCGAACGTGACGCTATGGTAGGACCGAGCCATCCACGAATTCATCCATCCATCTATAAATGTGGACGATTTCAGACCACGAACACGAGGATCTCGCCCACCCGTTTCCGCAGCAAGACAAGATTTTCGGAGAGATCCCGCCGCCGTGCCCGTGCGCTCGCACGCACGAACGAACGAACGAAGCCAAACGGGCGATCATGGGGACTGCGGCCTCCCGTCGCCGGCGCACGGAGGAAACCGCGCGGATGGCCATGGAGCTCGCGGCCTCCCGGCGCCGTGCAGCCGGCCGGCACCCAGCAGAGCACCAGCGCGGTGGAAGCATCCGCAGGAAAGAGAAGCCCGGAGGGTACGACTACGACCCGACCCAGCGGCGTGGACGACGCCATGGAGGCGAAAGGCGACGAGATGGTGAAGCAGGCGCGGTCGCGGAGGCAGCTCCACGTCCTCTGGGATCGCGTGACTTCTCGTCGGGCCTGCCAAGGACAGGCAGGGCCGCAAGGCTACGCACCCTGCTACTTTGCTGACACCGCCGAGGCCTTCAAGCACGCCGACGGTTCGACGAAGTCATCTAGCATCGCCAGTCAGCGCCCTCGCCACTTCGCTAGGAACGGACGGACGGTGTTCCACAAAGTCAGCATCACGTGCCATTAGCTGGGTTGCTGGATTCAATGACGAACGCAGTTTTTTTTTTTTCTTCAAAGACATGTGCTTCCACTCCCTCTATCACTGTATTCATATTGAGACGTGCATACGTCTTTATTCTTGTATATATGTACTCTAATCTAATATTATTTAATTCTTAACAGATTATAAAAATATTTAAAATATAAAAGTGGCACATATATAAGTTTTCCGCATATCATATACCACAAGGCCTAAGTGTATGATTAATCTAGACGAATTAACTCCTCCAAAGTGCCAATCACATGGTAAATTTGTCCCAACTACCAAGCTTAAAATATAGAAAGTAGTACAAGATCTCTCTGTAGTTAAAGAAGGATTACATGTGTCAGCTATTTCACCAAATAATATGTCTAAAACTTTTATGATATCTTTTATTTAGGGACTGATGAATCACTTATTATAAAGTGATTTTTGGACCTGCACGAAGAAGGAGACCGGAGTGCAAATCATGCTGGAGCAAGTATAGAGTCTAATTGGTTGACTGCATTAGCATGTATACTTATACAGTGCAAGGCTTTTATGCGGACTTCTAGATTTTTATTTACTCCCTCAATATAAAATTTAAAAATTATTTTGGACAAGATTTGAGTTAAATATTGAGAATTAAATTATCAACAACTTTTAAATTGTCGACTTTGTAAATATGAAAATTATATGGATAGATTTGTCTTGAAAAAATACTTTCATAAACATATACATATATTATTTTTCTAAATATTTTTATAAAAATAATAGGTCAAAGTTTTATTTTGGAGGCATATTAAATTTCATCCTTGACCGTATTTTCTTGTCCGTTGACTGTCAGAAATAATTTCCATGTGAATTTTCCCTATTTCCTTGACTTTTTTTTGTAACACAAGGCATTTCAGTTTCTATTAGTGGCAAGACATTATATATAGGGGATCTAAAAAATAAAAGTAACATCTTGTGCTGTTTTGCATTTCCCCCCCCTTTATTCATAGACAAACAGATGTTGCAAATGATGGCCACCAGTAAGTAAGGCCTTATTCCTGGGGTAACATACACGCAATAAGCACTTTATTTACTAACTACTCCACGTGCTTATACGCGTGTGTATAGTTGTACTCCACCACGTACGGCACTACTACTCATGGGCAGAGCACGATCTCGTAGTTGGAGCCCTTTGGGCAGGTGAAGGTGCTGGTCTGGTCGTCCTTGGCGTAGCTGTAGGCGTCCAGGCACAGCCCCTTGAAGAACCTGGAGTAATCCGTCGGCGGGCACTTGTCCGTGTATTGGCCCCGGCAGCAGTAGGTGTCGCCGCCGAGCTTCTCGCACGCGCTGGCGCAGCCGCCGGGCACCTTGAGCTTGGCGGGGCACTTGGCGTTGACGTCGGCCTTGCAGCTCGGCCCCTTGCCGCCGCACCGGAAGGACATGGGCACGTTGAAGCCGTCGACGAGGGAGATGTCGATGTAGTCCGGCCCGTTGTTGTTGAGCGTGTACTCGGCCAGCGTCGCCGGGGTCCTCCCGGACACGGTGCACGCCAGCGCGCCGCCGCAGTCCCCCGTCTGGCACGTCCCGCGCCCGCTGCCGTCGAAGCGGCACCCCGTGCGCGCCCACATCCGCGCGTGCGCCGTGCCCGCGGGGACCTGCACGGTCCACGTCTTCCCCGGGTCCAGACGCGCGCCGCCGCCCGGGAGCGCCGCCGGCCACAGCGTGTCCTTGCAGCGGTTGATCACGTTGAAGGTGGCCGCGTCGACTGACGCAGAGGCGGCGAAGAGGGCGACGAAGGCGGCGAGGAGGAGAACGGAGGACGATGACTTGGCCAGAGACGACGCCATGGTTGTTGATTAATTATTTGCTAGCCGTGCACGGTTGTGCACGTACTGTCAGTCGGTCGCTCACAAGCAAGTTCTGAAGCGCAGTGTGTGGGTGCTGTGACTTGTGAGCATGGAGGAGGGGGTTCATGTGTTGCTGCGTATTTATAGGTGCATGCGGTGCGTCCGGTTGGTAGCATGGCATGTGCATGGTGTGGTTGCGTGTGGAAAATTCAGAACAAATTCTTCCACAAGATGATGCGTTCGTGTTCGGCATGCTGGGGATGAGGTGTACAATGCACTACAGCTATTGATCAGGTCAACACGTCTACGCTCCAGATTACACGTTGTAACTCTACGTACTGTGTCGAGGCCTCGAGGGTGTACAGAAATGCTGCTGTCTTCCGCCGCGCCGGTTAGGCGTGTTACGTGTATCGCTTGGTACCTTTGGCCCTGCATCGGCTATTCGGCTGGCACGCAGGCACGGCCAGATCAACGTGTCAGGGCGGCAGTACGCATGGTCGGGCTTCGTCCATGAAGACTTTTAGGCGTATGGAGCCGTAGGCGACTCAAATATGGTCCAAGTTTGTCCATGTGCGGGCACCGTACCGTTCGTACCAGAGATGATTTGGTTTGAAAGGAATTAGAAATTAGAATGTTTGTAAAAATTTGTTGCTTTTTGGTAACCTTATTATAAAACCAACTCATCCGACATTTGTTCTTTGCATATCGATAGTTTTTTATTGGCATACTATACATGTTCCACCACTACATAATATACACATGCACGATTATAAAAACGAAAGATAAATGACAAGAACCGGCGATCTGGCCAATACACATAATTCGTACTACTACACGATGCAATAATAATTACAACATCGAGAAAGAGAGATGGAGAGAGTAATGTTTTCTAGCTTATGGGTGGTCTTTTTTTTTCTTGAGACTTGAGATTAACCTAAACTTTATAATAGCCATGAGCAAGATTACAATCATCATCAATGGTAACCGGTAAGCTTGGTGGAGCTATAAGTCACTCATCCACTGGATTGCCACGAGAAACCAATTTAGCACACTCATAAGCTAACCTATTATAGTTTCTACTGACAAAACATAAACTGAAATCCTCAGAGCTCCAGCTAAGATCCACCATTTGGGTATAAAAGCTCCTGCTAAAGAGACACGGATAATTGAAGCAAAAGCTTTGTACTTCACTTGGCCATGAACTTGCTCTTAGGTAGTTATTAGGCGACATCTAGTGGCGAAGCTAGAGCTCTTAGGTAGTTATTAGGTGTCATCCAATGGCAAAGATAAAGCAAATTTTGGAGGGATGCACTTACCTCTTGTGGGTGCATAGATATATCTTATAGGACTGCATATGTGACGGCTCACAACAAATGTTCTCCATGCATGCGCGGATCGCTTCGGGAGGGCACGATCGAGGACTGAGATGACGACCGCAAAGCCACGGTACCAAACAGAAGTACAATGGGTCCCGCCAAGCCACGACCATCTTCAATGGCAAGGCGGGTCGGTGGAGGCAGCAATGCTAGTGCAGGAGGTGCAGTCGGCTCCATGGAGGGCACAATGTTGAGGCAAAGCTGCCTTATGTACACGGGTGCACATACCCCCCCCCCCCCCCCGAAATTTTCAAAAATAGTGAGTTTTTTAAGGTAAATAGGAGGAGTAAGCCTCCTATTGTGCTTTTATGGATTTTGCTAAAAATTACAGTTCCTGAAACACATACAGGGTTTATTAATAAGATACAAAGCTTACAAAGAAAATCAAAATAATTATACAAAAGCTTCTAGCCTTAAATCATCATGTGGACGGAATGCTTCTAGCTATAAAAATAGTGAGTTTGATTAGAACTCCACCATGTATGCGTCTTTATGAGACATGTTTTTTACATACACACAAAGTATAAGTGTACTTCTTCTAATTTGCTCTGGCTAGTTTTGTCTCTATAGAAATTCTCAAATCAAAGCTTTTCTATACGTGTTATATATAAAAAATCTGCACCATTCGTACCAATACCAAGTGGCAAATACCCACGCGTTAGCCGCATGCCGTAGGCATATATAGGCCGCACGACCCGGCGGGATCGATGGGATGCATGGCCCTCATGGGGCATGCATGTCCGTGGCAGCTAGCCACGTACCCGTACCCCGTGTCCAGTATGCCGCACGCCGACTCTGTTTTCTTCACCCGACCGGAGAATTCCTACGGGATGTCATGCAACCTCATGAATCGTCAATTCAACGGTCAAGAGAATTAAAGCTATCTCTACCTATCTTCTACAACGACGTCGTCTATAGCTAAGGCCTTGTTTAGTTTACCTCAAAAATCCAAAACTTTTCAAGATTTCCTGTTATATCGAATCTTGAGGTATATGTATAAAATATTAAATATATATGAAAATAAAACTAATTAAATAATTTGTCTGTAAATCGTAAGATGAATCTTTTAATACTAGTTACTCTATGATTAGACAATATTTATCAAATAAAAACAAAAATAGTACGGTATCATTTAAAAAAAATAGAACTAAACAACGGCAGGACGAAGAAGGCGCCGATCCCTTCACACCCGGCGCTCCACCATTCCCCAAGGATTTTCTTTTTGCACATTTTGTAGGTTCTGAATTCGCTTATGCCAGTTCATCAAGGATCTGAAGACTCTTCGTACTACAGCTGGCCGGTTCATTGACAACTCATCACTTTAAGACCTAGGCCTCGTTTAGTTGTAAAAAGATTTTGGATTTTGACACTGTAGCACTTTCGTTTGTATTTGACAATTATTGTCCAACTATAGACTAACTAGGCTCAAAAGATTCGTCTCGTAAATTACAGATAAATTGTGCAATTAGTTTTTGTTTTCGTTTATATTTAGTGCTTCATACATGTGCCACAAGATTTGATGTGACGGGGAATCTTGAAAAGTTTTTGAATTTCGGAGAAACAAGGCCCTATATATATACGATCGATAATCTTTGTAAGAACGTTCATTATTCCTATTTCAAGAATCCAATCAAGAAAATGAAAACATCAAGTACATTAAAAAGTTGTCATAGTTGGATTTGAGAGCAAAGTGCTTCATGGATAACTAACAATAAACTGATTGTTAATTTGTGCCCACTCTCATATCTTGGTTTTGGCAAGTAGTTGGGATAAAAAGTTAACAGACATAATAAATGATAATACACACAAGACATTGTGCTCATGAAAGAACAAAAAAAATTGAAAAAATGTATTGCTCTAGTTAGAATGCCCAAGTAAGGACCTAAGTCTAGTAAGAAAAGTCTAGGTCTAACGTGCAAGAACTGTTAGAAGCCGATCTAAGGCTACCGCATGGCTAGGCTGTGGCTCAGGGTGTGCAACAGCCTTGTTTAGTTCCTGAAGTATTTTGTAAAAAATCTAAAACTTTGAGCACCCCATCAAAATTCTAACATTAAATTTTTTTGGTTTTGATGTTTACTTTCAAAAAATTTTGTAAATTTTATTTTAAATTCTCTGTCACATCAAATCTTTCGGCACAAGTATAGAGCACTAAATATAGATTAAAAAATAATTAATTGCATAGTTTATATATAATTTGTGAGACGAATCTTTTGAGCCTAATTATTTCATTATTGCACAATATTTGTCAAATACAAACAAAAGTGTTATAGTGTCCATTTTGCAAAAAAAAAGAACTAAGAGCATCTCCAAGGGTTTTGCATTTGAGGTTTGCATTTGAGTAATTTGCCAAAAAGCTCCAAAAAATGTATCCAACGGTTTTGCATTTGGAGTTTGCAATTTGGACAACTTGGCAAATGAGGGAGCAAACTTGGCAAAAATGTCAAGCCGTGGACGGCTTTGCAAACCCGATCGCGCGAGCAAAGTCACGCGCGAGGAAAGCGCGCACGCCTGGAGACATTCTATTTTTATCCTTTGCCAAGTCCAAATATCAATTCCCTTGGAGATGACCTATTTTTATCCTTTGCATTTTGTTATGGGAGTTTGCAAATAGCAACAAATGCCAAGTCAATTTGCCAAAGCCTTTGGAGATGCTCTAACAAGGCCTTAATGTCCCTATTTAATTTTGCAAAAAGTTTAGGACCAAAATATTTTGGACATGTTTACTTCGCAAATGCAAAATAGCCCAAAATATTTTGGAACTAAACAAGGCCAAAAGGCCGGTTTCTAAAAAAACATGGGGCCAGGGCTACCTAATGGACATGATCTGCCTATTTTTCCCTCTGGGAAAAAATCCCTTGACTTCCTCAACTATTATCGAAGTCTCATTTACCTTATCCATGTGAAAAATTGTACTTCATTTATTCTAAATTATAAGTCATTTTAACTTTTTGGAGAATCAAAGCATCTCAAATTTAACCAAAATCATAGAGATAATTACAAAGATTTATAAATTAATGAAGAATTTAATCATACTTATTTGATATCATAAATGTTATTATTTTATTATATAATTTTAGTCATACTTGAGATGTTTTGACTCTCAAAAAAATTATAATGACTTATAATTTGGACAAAGAAACTATGTTTGTCTCGCCAAATCGACTATTATTTCATCCTAAACTGTTTTAATAGTTTGTTCCATGCTGACAGTAGGTTTCACATGTCACTCTTCATCCTTCATTCTTCCTTCCTAGCATGTGAATGACTTTTATTTCATCTAAATGGATTTTACTTTTAGGCCTCGTTTGAATGTTATCATATTTTAATCTACACCAACACATGTGGATTAATACGAATCCGACTAAATCTAAATAAGGTCTTAGAAGGTTTATCCAATTTTATTATTGTTCGACGAGGAAAACTAGATTTGATGATAATCCACGGAAGCTTCCTCGCAAGCCATGAATTATATTCTAGTTTTTGGGTTCCCCGCGTCTTAGGGGGTGTTTGGTTGAGCGTGATAAAATTCAATAGACATTGTAGTATTTTCGTTTTATTTGATAATCAGTATCTAATTATGGACAACTAGGCTCAAAAGATTCATCTAGTAAATTATCATCTAGTTGTTGTTTTAGTTTTGCAAATAGTATATATTTAGTACCAAACAGCCTTAAAAAGGATGGCCGGGTGCCTGGTGATGCCTTGTTTGTTTGGCTGATAACCCATGGCCTGATTTGTTATAAGAGAAAAACACTGCTAAATGGGCTTATAAGCTCAAGCCATTGATGCTGCCGGTGGAGATGAAAAGGATGTGTACGGGGTGGGAGCAAGTTAGGAGAAGAAACGATGAAAGGTAATCGTGGACCGGTGAGGCGGTGAGTGCGCCTGGAATCTTGCATGGGCTGGGCTTATATTGCAGGGACATGAGAAGAACGACAGGAGTTTTTTTTTTCTTTTTGGAAACAATATGTAAGAGTTTATTCATTCAAGATAGTTACATCATTGTCATTGATCAAGAAACATCTCCTCAAAAAAAAAAACGAGAGTTTACACAACATGGTACATCTACTTTGAACTGGGGTATACGTACATTCAGGCATGTGAACGATAGTAACTTTTTTTTAGGGATGACCAACAGACATTACTAGGCCGCCTTCATTGCAGCACTTCCTGGGAAACGTATCCTCCTTCGACGCCTTTCATTGAGCAATGGGACACGCACATACTTCATGCTACACGTGTTCTCAGCAGGCACAAACGGTGTGCTCCACCATGTACAGCGAGACATCACAATTCTCTACGGATGCTTAGCTTAGGTAATAATAATAATCTGATATCATATCATCCGCTATGATGGTTATACTGTATGTACAAAGATCAGACAGGAGATAGATGCCCCTCTTCATAGAAAGCATCAAAAAGCAAGATATATGGGTCTCTAGAACCCATTCATCTCCAGGAGATAGGTGCGCCTCTTCATCAGTGCCTTCGCAGCAAACCTCAAGGGTCCATCGAACGCGCCTGAAACAAAGGCGTCAACTTCCTTCCGATTGCCATGACCACTGCTGCTACCATCGCTGGCAGGCTTGATGACAAGCAAGGTTGCACCTTGCAATGCCAAGCCGCCAGGCAACTCGAGGTACTGAGCGTACTTCAGCTTCATGTTGCATGCTGGCACCTGTGTCCTGTTAGAACATGGCGAGGCTGACAACTGGTGTTCCCTGAAATCCTTCAGCTGCTCTGCGCCCATGGAGAGTGCGCCCTGCCCCTCGGCATCTGCCAAAACCAGGCTCCTCAGTGTTGGATGGTCATTGATGATTGATCGGAGCAAATAATGCCTCGTCGATGCAGCAATCAAACAGCTGATAGTCCATACAACACGGAGTTTCAGCCCACCATTGGTATAGAAAGATTCTGGCATGCTTCCATTGTCATCAGACGATGGCTCATGCCCATTGCCAGCAGCCTTGCGATCAACCAAGGTTCCTCCAAGGATCACACAATTCTGAAGTGTACTGCCATATTCAGCTCGCCACTTCAGTAGAACCCCCTCCTCGACAGCAACATCTCCAGAGGGGAGCTCCACCTGAAGATTGCGAACATGGGAGAAGTTCTTCAGCACCTGCACAGGCGAATGCTGGGAGAGCTGAGGGAACAGCGGCCTCCCTGTGCTACTGGGACTGCGCATGTCATGGAACGGCTTGGCGATCGCGAACAGCATCAGCTTGAACAGATGCGAAATGATGTTGTGGGGCTTTGGCGACGATAGGTTCAGAGCGTCATCAGAGTCCCCATCCACAGTCACAACGTGGTCAATCTTGACACACACATCGTGGACGAGGGGAACCAGGCCGCTGAATCGCTTGGACACGGCAGAGCACCTGCCAAGTGAACGCACGTCCTCGAGCTTGTTCAGGATCAGCAGCACAAGAGAATCAGGCAAGCCGTCGAATTGGTCAAACTCCAGGACCGGGTCAGCGTGGATTCGAGCCTTGGTATGCATTGCCCGGTTCAAAAGTCGTCCCTATCTGCTTCTTCAGAAATTGCTAAGAAACAGCTGAATCTTTTATTGTCGAAAATGGTGTGCGCCAGCTAATAAATCTTCAGGTCCTCGAATTCAATTGGTTTCCTGAAACAAGAGAGGCAACGAACTATATTAAACAACGCATTCGACGGAGAAAGCAAGCTAGTACAAAACAACATGCATCACACAAGTTTGATGTAGGAAACGAACTGAACCAAACTATAAGCAAAGCAACATCACATATCTATATATGTGATAGAAGACGAAAAATTATCACTAAAATCGCCAGGCAGTACTACTACTACTACTTCTAAAATGTAAACAATGCTTGAACACGATGGCAAGCCATTAAAACTGAGAAGGGAATTAACTATGACTCGGCGGAATAAGACAAGGATTTGCCTCAAAAAAGCTCACCACGAGTGCAGCTACGGACACCTCAAGACTCCCAAGTATTGTCCTGCTTCAAGAACGCGATCTGTCGCCGGAACCCAGCCGGATCCAGACCCGCCGAGCGGTCACCACCACAGCCCCGCCGAAGACGACTCCAGCAACGGCCGAAAAATCGGCGCCTTCAGGCTGGAAAAATCAACGAATAGCTCGCGGACTGGCGCACAACTCAGCTTCGAGACCCAGCAGTCCGATTGCCGCTCCGATTTGGGAGGCCGGTTGACGAATTCGGGAGGAAGAGGGAGGGTTTCGCGCAAGCTGCAGGAGGAGGTTGCGGCCTGTGGGGGAATTTTTTGGCTTGGGCTTCGGGGACGGTTTCCTTTGTTTAGCGCGAGGAGAAACGCGCCGGCCGCTCGGCTCGACGCGGCTTTAATACCAGAGTAGAGTGGTAGGATTCTCGGGGGAGGTAAAGCGCGGGCCCCGCCAGGGCGTGGTGATTCGTTGGCGCTCGCGCGCGCGACGGCGTGGCGGCCCCGGGACGGCGTTACGGGGATAACAAGGACGGACGGAGAACCCGGTGGGGTGACGAGCTCGGTCATCACGATCGGCAGATGGCCTTGCCAGATGGACAAATTTCCACGTTCTTTTTTTTTTACTTTTCTACCTTCGAGAGCCCTGTTTTGACAATGACAAATGACAAAAGATGGCAAATAATTTCGTGACGGTCCTGACAACACATGGCACTGGACTTTGTTGAGAAAGGAGAAACACAGTTTGAGTTTCTATCCATCAAAAGAGGAAATAAAGTTTCTTTGGGAAAGGTGTGCCGTTGAATGATTTTTTTTACATACATATGCAGGAATTCGGTATGTTTCATGTTTTGTAGTTGGGGTTGCTCCGTTTCAGCTTTTTCTAGCCAAACAGGTGCGACTCTACAAAATATTGCTTTAGGGGGAAAAAAATAGGTTTGATAGAGCACCTAAAAAGATGTATCAGAAACTCCAAAATTTCTTTACAGTATAGTTTATAGAGCATAATTGGTGAAGCAGTTTCAAATAGGTCCGGATGTTAGCGTATATTCATCGGCACGATGACAGCTATCGCAAAGGATAATAAAGTTAAATGATACAGATTGTTTTTTTATCGAAAATTTACATATTGTTGTTTTAAGAATGGGCCAAATTGCTTATCCCCATTAACATGTTAAATTTCCAAACAAAGAAAACTTTGTAGTATAAAAGTTATTGTTTTGATTTTATTTTATATTGTTATAGTTTGTAAATAATCCATATAGTTTAGCTCTCTTTGTTTTAAATTATAAGATGTTTTATTTTTCTCTAGATGCAATATTTTTTATTTATCTAAACATATTGCAGGTTTAAATGCATGGCAAAAGTTATGTATCTAAAAAGTTAAAATATCTTATAATTTAAAATAGAGGTAGAATGTTTTTAAATTGATTATTCACATTCTAATTTGTATGTTAAACACGGATCTATAGGAATCGATGGTCAGAAGTAGGCATGGTGACTTAAGAAAAAGTTAGAAGCGCAGTCTTTGTAAAACAGATGGGGTAGTAACAAAAAGGAACATATCACATCAAGGTGCTTTAGGGCTTCCCCAATGCAGGCTAATATGAACATAGGCCTCAGACTAAAGTAACATGCCATACAGATTGAGCTACCAAAACTCCCAATGCAGACTACAAGTCACTAGGTGCTCTGGCCTGGCCCAGAAAGTTGTGTCACTTTTCCTTTCTCTCTGTTAGTTTTCTCTCCACTTCCGTTCAGAGAAAGTTGCGTTCCGAAAGATGGAGACTTCAGCTCCGCAACGCATTCTCGGATTGTGTCTTGCCGCTTTTGTCAGACGAAGCCATCGACTCCTCTGGAAGCCTCTCTGACACCCTGCGGGGATACTGAAGCCGGTGATCTAGACGCTTGGTGCTTACCTAGACGACGGGGCAGTACGCCACAGTGGAGCGATGGGGAAGCTCTTATAGACACCACTTGGGAATTGCACATTTAAAAAGCACAAAAGCAAACCAAGAGACCTGGAGTGCTGCGGAAGTTCAGATCAAGGTGCTTAGGGAATTGCACATTTCCTTTGCTAGCTTATACCACTTTGGAGTGCTGCGGAAGTTCAGAGAGTACATAATGTTTAGCTCACCCCGAAATCCAAAAAGTTTTCAAGATTCTCCGTCACATCGAATCTTGCGGTACATGCATGAAACATTAAATATAGACAAAAACAAAAACTAATTACACAATTTGTCTGTAAATCGCGAGACGAATCTTTTAATCCTAGTTAGTTTATGATTGGACAATATTTGTCAAATAAAAACGAAAGTGCTACACTAGCGAAATCCGAAATTTTTTCGGAACTAAACCAGGCCTAAACAGCAATCGAGGTAGGAGTAAAATACTGGAGTACTATACTGTAAGCACCATACCTCAGCAGCGAAATAGCGAATGGCTGTGAATTAAAGAACCGTATCTCCCATCACCACGGATGAGACCTGGAATGAATCACAGCAATAAGCGCGAGTCAAAGCGTCAGGAATGGCCGGAACACCGAGATACTAGCTGATGATATGGACTTCTTTAAAAATCCATGGTGGTAGGTTGTAGTACCTGACAACGCATGATCTCTCTATAAACAATACACAAAATCCTTTACCATGCCATCCTTAGGAATGGCCGGAACACCGAGATACTAGCTGCTAATTTGAATATCCTGCCCGTAGCGCCATGATTTGATTTTGTAGAGTAATAGTAGATGGAAGTCGGCAGAAGCCGGCACGACGCGCACGGGAGGATAACGACGTACGGGAGCAAGCGAGAGAGATGGCTTCCTTTTGTTTACTGGTCGGCTCTTACTTTGGAATGGCCGAGAAAAAAAAAAGAAAACTAGCGCCTGTGCACGGATGAGATTGAGACGTGGACAAACTTTCAGCAAAAACCCCAGTCAAACCGCAAGGAATGGGCAGAAGGAGATAATCGACAGGGAACTCCTTGCAATTCCATGGTAGGTTGTAGTGTTCCCGTGCGTGACGACGCTCGATGCTGCTCTCTCAGTCTCCGGCCATACCATCTGCGCGGGTATCGCAGTCAGACGGCTTTGCTCACATCGGCATACTGTACTGTTCATGCATGCATCTAGCAGAATCGAGGTCGAAAAAACGGCGGGAGCAAGTGAACCCACCCACCTTGTCGCGTCACTCGCGCTCGCGCTAGATAGAAGCCGACGAGGCAAGCAAGAGACAAGGACCACGAGTGGTGCTGCAGTACTGCAGACGTTTTTTCCGCCCAACTGCCCAAGGCAGGCTGCAGCAGGAAGAAGAGTCGCCCCCGTCCCGTCCAGACAGCGCCAAAGCTGGCGGCGCCGCGGGAAGGGACGCGAAAAACGCCCGCAATTTCGGTCGCCTCCCGACCCCTGATGGGCGGGCGGGCGCCGATGATGGGCAACGTTGCCGGCAGCGCACGCGAGAAATAAACCAGCGGAGCCACGAGCACGAGCACGTCCGTGTTTCTTTTCCTGTCCTGCGGAACGGACAACGGAGTACGTACAAGGCTACAAGCTACGTGCAGTATGCTGTATGCAATCAAACTCGTTCGGATGCAAGCGAGCCCATTCCCATCGGCGTAGTACGATCTCGCTGTAGCACCAGCAAGCACGGATCAGAATCATCAGTGCAATGATTTTTTGGCTTAATCAGCAGCATGACGCGGTCCCATCAACGCATCCGACCGGCGTCCAGATCAGAGACGCTATCCTTCCCCCTGAGCCCCCAAGCCAAGCCTCAGCGAAGCGAAGCGAACACGCCGCCGAAAAAGGGGGCGATCCTGAACCTGATCCACCCCCTCCTGGCAATGGCAATGGTGGTGGCCCGGCATTATTGCCGAAAACGACCCAGGCGCTGACGCACGCGGCACCACGAGCATGTCTGCTCCGTGCGCGCGGCAGCAGCAGCCACGCGCCCACCGCATCTCTCTCGCTCGCCTCGCCTCGCCTCGCCGCACCTGCATTGCACATGCCGCCGGGCCGCGGCGGCGGGTCCATTTCTAGTTGGTGCCCGTGGTCTTTTGTGATGCGAGACCAGGGCCGAGGCCGAGGCGGAGGCGGATCGCTGGATGAGGTTCAGGATGGCGTCGTCTCGTCCGCCCACAGCGACATCATCGTCGCATCGCTCGCCGCACGCTAGGGATCACACGCTGACGCTGCGACGCGCGACGAGCTACCAACCTGGGTGCAGAGGTACGGGTGCTTATCCGAAGTCATCTGCGTCTCTTTGTATTTGCGTTTGCTTCAAATAATGCCAATCATGCGCTGCATCAGCCTGTTGTCTAGCGTAGCGAAGCTGACTGAAGCACATGGTATCCTCGTGCTCTACCAGTTTCCGACGGCAATGGGAGTCCGGGACCACTGGGAGCCAGCCACTTGGCTTTATTTGAAGAATCAGAGGCACTTGTGCTTTTTTTTTTCCCGCGCTAAATCTCATCAAGATTATACGAAAGTGAAATCTTTCTGTCTGTATGTACTATGTGTGCTGCACTGCTGCTAGGCAAGCGGCTAGCTGCATCGTCGTTCTGTTTGAAATCTGCGTGTTCATGTTGTACGCACGTCTCCTTTTTGAAAGCTGCGTGTACGCCGTAGCAATCTGTTGCATGTAGTACTGTTGAAGCTGGGTCGTCGCGTTGCATTGTACGCATTATAAATCTTGTTTAAGGCTCACGCGGTCACGCGGAGGCTAGCTAGAGATCACAACAGCATTGTCGTTTTGGACTGAATTATTATTTTGAGTTGAGGAGGTTCGTGGAGGCGCACCAATGTGTTCAGAAAATCAGAACTGGAAGCGGATATGCAGATCTCAGCATTCAAATGCAAAAGCAAGGAAAGAAAAAAAATAACAACAAAGCTCACGACAATTTCTTTGGCATAGATTGGACGATAATCCGGGATTCCGAGCGCGACCACGACGTGGATGGCAGTATCGTTAGCTGCCCGGATATCACGATTCACGACAATGAATTGACCAACAACCAGTCTTATAATAGAGCAGAAAAAAGGCTCTCTGGGCAATTCCTTGTTCTGGCTTTGGAGATGGATGGATGGATCGAAATGCTTTCGGTATTTCAGAAATTCACCTCTGTTGTCAGTCTCACCTATGTCATCAGACTCTTCCAACGTGTCTAGCTAATTCCTTGCCACAGGAAGAGCATTCCATTTCTATAGTATTCAATATCTGAGGAAAATATGTAAGAGTACAGTGTGCAAAGTTTTTTTAAAAAACCGATCCATTATAATTAAAAAAACTAAAAAATAAGAATCATCTCCTTCTATCTTTTACATTTATTTATACGATAAAAGGACATTTTATATGGGTACCAATACTCCCACATCTACTATATATTTTTCTTCTTCTCTCCCTCTCCATCCATACTCTCTGTCGATCAAATGTACAATCCTTACCCACCTTTGTCGCAACTCACAATCCATCATAACAACGTCATAGTAGCCTGTCCTTTCCTAACTTATTCCTTCTTCATCCCCCCTTCTCTTCTCTTTTCTCACTATGTTACCCTACCACCACCTGTTTGACCACTGTCTTTATCGTTTGCAACCTCACCACCCCACCCCCTATTACTAACACCTCCACTATGCCCATTGCCTAATGCCAATTTGGAGAGAGGGGGATGATTGTCGACTCTTCCCATCCGGTTGTCTCCCCGCCACCTCGCTCACCACCTAACGAACTGCCACCACCGTTGAGCCCCCTTCCTAATCCTAGAGGACATCGGAGTTCCTGTCACCCTCCCCATAGGTCCAAACTTCTATGGATGTCACGGGGAAGACGTCACGTTGTTTAGTCCAATGATGTATTAAGGCATAACTTCAACGTGCGCGCCAAATAATGATTAAATACATCTTCTATCTATTTTTTCTTTTGAAATAACATTCTTAGCTAGAAAACATATTGACTTTATTTTGTTTTTTTTTGTATCGTCCATTTTCATATTTGATTTTCTCTATCATCGCCCACGGGGTTTCCTCGCAAAGAATTTCCACATAAATCATATCTTTATATATGGCTACTTGTCTTTCAGCTTTCATTTTTGTCATATGAGTTGATCGGTTGCTATCTTGCTTGTTGTTTGTGTTATTTATTGGAATTGTTTGGGTTAAATGACATGTTGTTGAGTCATTTGAAATTTAAATCTGCCCTTAGGGGCATTTGCCCTAAGGGCAAACAAAACCCGCCTATTGATGATATAGAGTGACACGTAAATTTATAGCCACAAATGTTTTAACGCGGGAGCACATGCCCGAAGAGCAAACAAAACCCGCCTATTGGTGATGTAGAGTAACACGTAAAAATGTAGCCACAAATGTTTTAACGTGGAAGCATATGCCCTAAGGGCAAACAAAACCCGCCTATTGATGATGTAGAGTGACACGTAATTTTGTAGCCACAAATGTTTTAAATCGGCTTCAGCTCTATGAATTTTTTGCTTGTGGTGTCTTCCACAGTTATGCAAAACTTCCATGGTGCGAAACTAAAAATATTTTGCGGAGCCGTTTGCTATTTATCGGTGTCTGGACTCATGCTTCAAATGCTAACGAGTAAATATGTGTATGTGTGCCCTCAATCCATATGGTAATGCGGGAAGAATACAACATATTTATACTGGTTCAGACCTAGAATGCCCTACGTCCAGTGTGAAAGAGTGACTTGTATTATCCTGCACCGGAGATGCTCGTAGTAGAGGTTACAAGCAAATTGCTTGAGGAGGGGTCACAAGCAAGTCGACTTAGCTCGTGTTTGCGGTGTGATTGTTCGTGTCGATATGTGTTTTTTCTCGAATGAGGCCCTTTCTCCCCTTTTATAGTTCTAAAGGAAGGTAAGGGGTAGATATGTTCATGTTATGGCATCGTGTCGTCGATCCGAGGCGTGGTTTAAGGTATGACGTAGTACGGGGGTGGTAAGGCGCTCTATTCTTGACGCTATAGCTGATCGTGGTTGGGGTATTGATGCTCCTGTTGTTCCTGTTGAGCCATGTAAATGTTGTAAAGAAGACTCTTGTTCCTGTACATGTCATGCCAACCTTTGTTCTTCATTTGCACTTTCCTCTAAGGCCTCTTCCTCGTGATCCGCTGACAAGTTCGTGGTTGCAGTGGTTCGGATTGACGTTGCCCATTTCCACTTTATTACTCGCTCGTACGTGCGGTGGCAGGGGCAGGTGTTGTAGTGACAGGAGTTGGTGGCACAGTACGCGTCATGCCTTGCTCTATATGGGCGTGGAGCAGATGTTGAAGGCGTGCCCCGCGTCCCATCCGTTGTATGACGACTCCTGGTGTGTATGAGAAGCCAGGAGCGCTTTACTATGGAGAAGACGTCTGAGCCTGGGCTCGAGCGAGGCGGGAATCGTCCGAGGCTTGGCCTCGGGCGAGACAGAGATCGCTTTATTACGGTCGGAGGCTTAGCCTAGTCTCGGGCGAGTCGCTACCGTTCCATTATTGCCTGAGGCTTAATTTGGTTTTATTGAGACGCTTTTTGGCGGGTCTATTTGTGGTGGCTTTTGTTATTTTTGTTTCAAAAAGGAGACTAGGGTTGTTTATGATCCCAGTTTGGTTACCCTGGTTTATGGTACTCGGCATTATTATTGCCTATTTTTAGCTCCTTTTGTTCTGCTATTTCCCTATGTTGTACCCACCAAATTTGAGCAAAATCAAGCAACAGTCCACACTGGAGCATAAGAATTGTTCTGCCTTGGAGTACAAATTGGTTAGATGATACTCCTTCTATCCAGAAAACAATGTAATTATGGGAAATGTGCTAGTCAAGTTAGCCTAATTTGATCAAATTTATAGTAAATAATATTAGCATTTATGTTTTAAAATAATTTATTACAAAAATATATTCTATAACTAACTGTTGATACATATTTGATATCGGGAGTGTTAGTATATTTTCATATATTTTTAGTTAAAGTTGAAACGCTTTAACTTTTCGAAATATGAGAATTGCATTCTTTTGTGAGCGGAGGGAGTAATTGGGAACCTTTAGGTCATGGTGCAAATTTGAGTTGTACTTGGACAAAACATTGGGGTCAATTCACTTGACAGATTTATCCAATATTCAGGTGATCATGTCAGCAACACAACAGACGGTGTTTGGAAGTGAAGTTACAACTGGAAATCATGCCGCCAAGACCTGAAATCAGTTTCAAGTGTTAACAATCAGTTTTCAATAGCGTTGTCGGTTGTTCAGGTGCAATGCAAACTAGCAATGGTTTCCTCAGTCTTGACTCTTGAGCAAAAGAACACAGGTGGGCAACTCAACCACATCACAAGTCGCAAGACAATTTCACAGCATCCATGATATGATATTACGATGATATGATCCATATTGCTCGATCAAAACCAACTTACAAATGAGGAAAAATGCATCCTAAAACGAACAAGAACCTGTTTTGCTCATGTAATCCGCCATCGTCAATTCCTCCACGACAGGAGGTGCACCTTGACGTCGCACGACCTGGACACCACCTTGGCGTCGGCGGCGAGCCTGTCGACCGTCACGGTGCAGTGCACCCGCACCGGCACGGCCCACGTCCTGACCTTGCCGAGCTGCAGGCGCACGGGCACCTCGACGTCCACGTCGAACGGCACCGACCGGAGCCGCTCCGCCGCGGCCATCTGCCCCCGCACGCGCTGCGAGAACCGTATCCCTGACCCCTTCGCTTTCGCCACGAACACCGTCACGTTCCGAGGCCCCTGGTAGAACGCCGGCCACGCGCCGTCGCCGTCGGCCAGGGGCACGCCGTCGTACGACACGGAGACGCGGCTCCGGCCTCCCTCGTAGCGCACGCCGATCCTGCCGTTGGGGTTGTCGGCGCGCACGGTCGCGTCGAACCCCGGCGAGAACGCAACCGGGGAGGAGGAGGAGGAGGAGGAGGAGGCGTTGCCGAGCCCGGCGAGGCCGGACACGGCGAGCGCCTGGACCGTGTACGCCGGCTGCTTCGGCCTGAGGACGAGGTACGCGACGCCGGCGAGGGCCGCGGCGAGGACGGCGAGGGCGACGGCCCCGGCCAGCATGCACGCGCAGACGCGGGCGCAGGAGCGGCCGCGGCGGCGCTTGGCGCGGCGGGTGTAGTGGTCGAAGAGGCGCGCGTTCTCGGGCGGCGGGACGCGGAAGACCTTGTCCTTGGGCACCTGCACCACGTACGCGCCCGGCGGCGGATGATGCTGCGGGACGGGCTTCTCGAAGTGGAAGCTGTAGAGCGGGCTGGAGGAGGGGTCGGACACGGACTGGTTCATCTCGCCGGAGAAGTCGGAGCTGGAGGACGCCGGGTGGACACGGCCGTGGCCGTGGCCGTTCCCGCCGTGCATCATCGGCTGCTCCTCGAGGGAATCAATCTGCATGCAAATGCACCGGCGCGCGGGGTTATAATGAGGCCATATTGATTAGATTACTCAACGGTGTGAATCCTACGATACATGCATGCCAGCCTGGGTGTGAAACTTTTAATTGGTTGTTTGAATGGAAAAAAAAAATTAAAGCATGCCGTGTTTTTATATAATAATAAAGAGAATTTGGAATGCCATGTGCTGGTTCCAACAATTAATCTGCTAGCACGGTATACATACGTCCCTGGCTGGCTCCCTGCACATTGCACTCCCAATTGATAGTTTCAGACTTTCAGTCCAAGGATAAACTCTCCGAAAAGGAAATGGAGAGTAGAAGCCCGGATAAGATAAACTCTCCTATTCAGTCAAAAAAAGATAAACTCTCCTACCGCCATTTCGCCTTTGGAAGAGCTAGCATCTTTTGCCTGTCGCCGTCGACAAAATCTGGTGCGAGAGGAGGCTACAAACTGATGGATGTGCGCGACGAGAAAACGTTGGCTCCTCATCACGCGCAAACGAACGCAGAGGGCGGCAAATCAATCCAAAGATGAGAGTGGAGGAGACGTGTACCTTGCCCGGCCGGCTGACTGCTAGTGCTCGTCGTTGCCGATGCTTCTTCCTTCTCCTTCTCGAGGTCGTCCGGTTTGGTGTCTTGGGGATTCAGAGTGGCGCGCGCGCGGCCGCGGCCGGCCTCGACGCGAGAAGCGGCGGGTCGGACGTGCGAGGAGGTAAAGCTGATGGGGCTGAGCTGCAGAGCTGGTGCGGACGGGGAGACGGAGACGGGGGAGAAGGCGGCAAGGTCTCGGGGCGGAGGGGGCGGGCGTTTTTATACGATGCGCGGGCACGGGGGCCTAGGCGACGACGCGCGATCGCCGACCCATCGGGTGCGGTGCTCAGTGTTTTCCAGGGAAAGAAGAGTTGGAAGTTGGAACCGTGTCGTGCGCGGCGACAGGTTTTAGGGAAAACGAAGGAACCGGGCGTGGACTGATCTGGGCCGGAGCTATGGGCACTGAGCTGGGTGCACGTGCACGCGTGTCCACAAGTCACACAGCCCCTCGTATCCGTGCTCTGTCGTGCCATGGCAGGCTTATCCGTTTCACGGTAACGCGGCTCCTCCTCAAGCGAGACGACAGACATACAAAAAGTACTCGTACTAGTAACCGAAATGCAATCTGCAAGCTGTAGCCGTTGTCAAGCATTTCGGGCGGCGGTGGGCTGGCCAGCTGCTAACACAGCCCAGCACGCGCCTGACAGTGGACCACGCGGGTCAAGGATCAGACTGCTACACGTAACCAAGCGATATCGCAGTCGCAGGAATGTTCGCACCGCGAGTATGCGCGCCACGCTCGCGCGGCCGGCAGCCGGCGAAGCCTGCGCCCGCACGTCTCGTCGTGCTGGTCCACGATGCCAACCCAGAGATAAACCAGTTCATTATGTCCAGATAATTGGCAAAGCAATCATATATACATGCAGTGCAGCAGATAGTATCATGGACCTTCACATTTTTCATCTTGTCATGCACTCAAACGCCGTAACAGCTTCCACGTAACTGAAATCGTTGGGTATTGTGTGGACTCCATGGTATATGTGACAATAGACAAATAAACAATGTAGCAGATGGGCAGCCATGAGACGTGCGCTAGCCTTTTTGTTTGAGTTTATCAGCTAAATCCACCGGTCATTAAATAGTACTTTTCTCTCGCAACAAATCAGCGAGCATTACTTTATGCCATGGTTTATCGGCAAGTGCTGCTGATGACAAAGGCCCGAGGTCACGTCCTCATCACGCACACTGCTGCCAGCAGCCTAGACTTCAAATCAAATGCAGTATATATTAAGTTGGATATTTCAAGTTCAGTATTCAGAGTTCAGCCTTGTTGATTTGATCACTTTTGTCATCTCGACCTCACTTGTTTTTGCAAGTCAATCACAAATTCAACACTGCCGTTAATCATCGATTGCTTGCTTGGCATTCCCTGTCAATCTACAAATCTTCAGTTCAGCTTTCAAAGGAAAAAAAAAATCTTCAGTTTGCATGCTAAATTAGAGGAGGGTGGTCAGGTCGGTGTTCCTAAAGCATCTTGTTATAGAGCCAGCATGATGACGCACAAAGATCTATAAGGTTCTATTTAACTTGTAAGCACCGGCATGATGGTTAGAGCCTTCGGGTGTTGTTGCTGTTGTCACCACGGTCATCTCCCCTCTCCGGCCTCCGCCACGCGCACGGTCAATTAATTAATCAGTTGGGAGGAGGCGAGCAGGAAGGACTGGGCCACGACAATGCGTGGGATTGCCAAATTGCGAGCCCAAAAGGCCCAAGTGATCAAACCGAGCAATAGCATGCGCACGCGCTGCGCTGTGCGGTGCGGCGCTTCAGTTTAGTCCCACCTCGGCGGCTTTGGGCGAGCGGAGACGGAGGAAAGATATAAAAGGACACCCAGGGTGCCATACCAACTCATACCTTTCTCGGCCTTTTGGCTAAGATCAAGTGTAGTATCTGTTCTTATCAGTTTAATATCTGATATGTGGGCCATGTGCCTACTTCGATATTAAGTTTATTTTTTGTGGGGGAGGGTCCACTACAGTGGCTTGCCACCGGGGCCCTCGTGTGTCGCTCGGGCGTTGCACTACTGCCCGAGCCTGGCGCTCCCCAACCAATTCTGAATCGAAATTTTGTTGGGCCAGCACCCTGAACCCATAGCTTTTTCCCTCCTCCTACATTGGAGGCCCGGTATTACTGTTCGTATGGGTCTCTAATCAGCTATGAGCTCTCTCCCAGGAGCAACTATCCCATATTCCAAGTTGGGAAGAAAACGAGCTCCAGAGTTGTATGAGATTGGGAAAAGTTTTCCCGTTCTGTAAAAGAGCATGTTTTCTACTTACTCATGCAAATCCAGCTATATACTGTGGAGGAGGCGAAGGAAAAATAAGAACATTGCAACAGCTAAGGGGCTGAGATTCATCGAAGGAAAAATAAGAACAACATTGCAACAGCTCAAGGGGCTCCTCTTAAGATTCAGGATGAAGAAAAAAAAAGTGATGAAGGATAACGATCTCATGTCAGCACACTATTGGACCGTAGAAAATTTCATAAAACAACTTCAGCCCAGATAAATCTTTACAATGAAAATACACAGCCGCCGTGTCTGATCTCAGATTTAAGAAACGTAAAATAATAAAATTACATGCATTTTATGATTTTAACACAGAGAAGACTTTTCACAGAGGCGTGCCACACTTTTACATTTCTCGGTTACTACTTTTACTATGGACGTACTGAATAGAGGATGTTATGGGCACACTAATGAAGCCATTTCTTCTCTAATTAATATAATGTATGAACAAGAGGTCACCATTGCTTCGTCAACAGACTCCTGTCAGCAGGTTTGCAAGACAACAATGGAATCCAGACGTAGTAGGTGCAGGACTCTAATTAGTTCATCGATGGAATGCATCCGTTATGAGTTTTCTAGAAGAATACTTAGAATAGATCAGAATACTTACACATATGCTAGATGGAGCAGCAGCAGCAAACAACACTGCCTGCACAAGTGCAGGAGTGCCCTGTCACAATAGCTGAAAGAAAAATTTACTCACTGAACACTTTGGCAGTCCAAAAAAAAAAAACTAAAAAAAACTCGACCAGGGGGTGATTTTCGTCTTAAGAAGATGATGTCATGATTCGAACCCGGGCTGGCTCAGTCAACCGCTTCTTTGGCGTGTTGTGCTGACCAGTTACACCGTAAGAGTGTTGACGGCAGTCCCAAAATGACATCTTGTATTCTTTCTTTTGTGTCCATGAGTCACGGTCAAATATATATTGCGGAACCAAAATTTGGAGAACATGTAAAACCTGAAACCTATTCAGGAAATGGCAAGAGCACCAATTCTAGAACTATAACTATGTACCAAAGAAGAGGCTATAACAAACCTGAAATCTATCGAGACTATAACAAGAGCACCAATTTCTGTACTCATCCTTACGGAGTATGTACTTTATCTCTACAACTTCAATTTCCTCTAAAAGCCTGCAAAATCTGAAGACGGTTTTAGTACATCCGTCCTCATTAGATTATGTCACTAATCAAATGAAAAAAAAGCTGGAATTTTTTTTGCATTATTCTATTAGTATCCACAACCTGGTCATGTAATCAAGCTTTTCCCAGCCATTGTTAGATTATTGATCTGCCTTTTTCTCTCTGGTGGGGATCATTCTTAGGAAGCAGTCTACAAGCTTAGTAATAAAGAATGAAACATCACTTGTAACTCAATATTTCACAGTAGCTCTGAAAAGAAAAGGAAACATACTTGCCATTTATTCTAGGAAGAAACTTTTAGCCGAAGGGAGGGAAAAAATTTCAGGCACCTTTTTTTGTGTGCTCTCCATTTACTACATTTTATCATAGGAAACAGGTCAGGGCTACAGACCACATCCACATTCACTTGAAAACCAACTCAAGTATACGGACTGCAGAAACAGTTACTTAAAAAGCTGTGCTATGAAGGGATGCTAACCGAATTGTATCTGCAAAGATTGTCAATGTTGTTTGCTCTTGCCTGATGAACCAGCGATTCCCAAACCTGAAATGTAAGGCATGAAGTTCATGAATGATTTGCCATGTTTTCTTCCCAACAGAATCATGCAATCCAAATGAATGGTGTGTACATAAAATGGGTTAGACTGAGGGATGAAGACAAAGTGGTCCAATCCCGGCTATCTTACCCGACACTATGGTTTTGAGCTCCAGCTAACTTGATGAGCAGGAAGTTTAATTAAACAGAAAATCTCCAATAATAGGCAAAACTAATTAGCGAATGTAGCTATCAAAATAGACAGTGAATTGGGGCAAAGAAGATCCGACACCATGTTTTTTTTATCTCAGCAGTTAACTCGATGAGCAGGAAGTTTAACTGAACATAAAAATCTCCAATAATAGGCAAAACTAATTAGCGAATTGTAGCTACCAGAATCCAATCAAATATCATGAACATTGCAAAATTGCTACGAAAAGAACATTTGAAGACCTTTATATTTTAATGAGAACGTGTATGTTCAGATAGCTACAAAGTGTGAAGGATAATTAAAACAAGCGCTCAGAGCACAAACCTTATGAAAGCTTTGATGCTGTTGTAAATAGATCTTTCTTCATCAATTGCAGATGCCTCTTTGGCAACCTGAAACATTAGAGATTTGTTTTAAAAAACACACTTCAAATTATAGCATGGCAAAGTCATAGTTTTACAGATAAATCTTCGTTGTAGGCACAACAACATATAAATTCACTTCCTATAAGTTTCCATTGCCTATATTTATAAAACAAGAAGCATAAGGAGCAGTTATTCTCTGGTGGCCTACAGCACAACCCTTCCAATAAAATCAATCCTTGGAATTGAATTGTCTGAAAACAATTCTCTATAGGCTTCTCAAGCAGAATTAATATGGCAACTCAAAAGGCTGTCAGCTCTATGTCCAGGACACTCACTAAGTATTTACTTGAGTTCCAGCAGTGCCAAGCAGAATTAATATGACAATTCAAAAGGTTGGCAGGTCTATGTCCATGAAACTAAAAAGATGTGATTTGAGCTGAACCTAATAAGATGGAAACCTATTTACCTCAGTTCCAATAACGCCCATAGGTAATCCTCCAGAGCCTGCTAACAGTACCTGAAACTAACCATCCAGCATATGCATAGCTAGAAGATGATCTGCAAGATAAATGCTCGAGTAGTTTTAGTTTCGATTTGTAAAACTATATACACCTTGGAGTGGGCTGCAGGCACCTTTGTAGGTGAAATACAGGTTACCAAAATAGGTTAGGAAAACGGTAGGAAGTAAGCACATGTTATGCAACTCCTATAGAATCATTGACATCTAGCTGAGATACAAGAGGGCATGGTCATGTCAATACAGGTCAAAGAAATTGTAGAGGTCGGTCAAAGAACAGCCTTGCAGATGAAATACAGGTTAGCAAAGCGATAGGTACAAACCACATATCACATCGGCATTCCATCGACATGTTATGCAACTCCTATACATTGGCATTCCATCGAACACATGCTATGCAGCTCCTACAGAGTCATTCACATCTACCTGCAAATACAAGACGCCATGCTCATCTCAAACACAGGTGAAAGAAATTGTAGAGGTTGGTCAAAGAACAACAAATCCGAAGAAAAATAAAAACCTAACACGCCGTATATGTGTTACCTCCAAGAATAAAATATAATCAAAGCGGTTGGAAACAATAGGACCTGAAGATCCATCCATACTGCTGTGTGGCCCTCTGTTCAGGAGAGAGGCTGAAGAGCGATGCCAGGTGGCTCGCTGCCGAGGGTCCCTAGGTGCGCGGCCGCGAGCAGTCAGTCTCAGTCGAGCTAAACTCTAAATAGTCAGTGGAAGCAGTGGAGTATTTTTGTTCAGGAAAAGCGAAAGCTACACGATTGGCAGTAGATCTTGTACTGTCAAGTTCTGAGCTGTACTGTACATGAGGTACAGGACAAGTGCTGACAAATAAGCAGATCACTGTAAATTAAACAATTTATTCACAGTAATGACACTGTAAATATTACCGACTCATTTCAAAGGTAAAATTGTACCTGTCTAATTCTTCTATTGCCAACTTCACTAGTTCAAACAATACACCAAAATCTCAATTCACATGGTAGAACAGATAGTTCTATGTCCCTGGAACCAACCAAACTGTCTGAGCAAAACTTACACCTCTTCAAATTACAGCCAAAGGAGGGGGGAATCAATCTAAAACAAACCCACCAAAACCTCAAAAGAATAAAAGAAAGTTAAAGAAAGCGCATTCACAAAAGGTCTACATCAAAACTTTTGTATTTTGAATATGTGAAGTATATGCACAGTGGCAAGCCCGTGAAACTTAACAATAGCGTTCCATCAATGCTTTGCTAGCTCCTTCAACCAAGGAGTATTTTTGTCTCATTCATCTCTGATGACATTCTATCGTTTCCTTTCAGCAGTCAATCCGGTGGTATTCATTGATGTTCACTTTCCTCTTCTCTTTCGTGAGAAACCTCTAACTCCACTGCCTGTGCAGTACTCTTGGCACTGCTATGGAAGACCTTATTGGATGCCGCATCAATGTCATCGTGACTCTCTGCTTCACTAGTACTCATATTGCCTGTACCCTCCACTGGTAAACCCTCCCTAGCATCTCCTAGGTTGTGCTGACTTTCGGTATGTATTGCTTCAGTAAGTTCATCAGGTTTCGTGGATTCTGCTGTCTCTACATGTCCATACTTGTCTTCATTTTCTTCAAAGGAACTATTCACAATAGCATCGAAGTGCTTCTGGAAAGCAGCATGCATGTCATCCACAGATTTTGCATCAATGACATGCAGCTCTCCAGCAGCCTCTTTGGGCTCTGCAGCATCAGCACCTGAGATATGCAAAGTTTCAGTACCCATGGTGGCCTCAGAAACCACACCATCACTAACTAGCTTAAAGGCAGTCTCAATATCCTCCAGAGACTTTGCATCTAGAACAGTAATCTCAGGATCAGTTGTAGATGTCAATAACCCATTTATAGTGACCTCTGGCTCATTTGATCCAGCTGCTAAGGTTTCTGGTGATGGTGTATCATCAGCAGGCACTTCTGACTCATCGTGTGGTGGCTTCAACTCCATGTTCATTGATTCAAAGGGGCTTGCTTCGAGGATCCGTCTCCGAGGATTGTATACAGTCTGCTCAGGGTCATTGTGAGATGCTCCAAATGACAGGCCAAATTCAGGGCCATTTAGGTCATCAACCAATGGAGACTGCTCCCTGGAGTCTTCAGCACCAACTTCTGACATGGTCAAGGAGACGTTGTCAGATGCCTGAGGGCTAATAACGGAATGTGCAGCAACACTATTGGTAGGGATATCATTATGGGAAGCCTGATCTGTCACCTGCTGGTCCAGTCTCATTGGTTCAACTCCAAAGTCTCCCACTGCATCTAATTCCGACAGGAAACTTTCATCAATTCCACTGCCCTCCATTGGCTCAGGATAGATTTTATCAGCCTCGTCATCAGAATCAAGTATATATCCTGCACCTGCAGTTGCTTCGCCATACATGTCACTTATATCCACCTTAGGTTCAGTAGCCATCAAAGCAAAGGGATTCAAGATTTCTTCATGTTCACTTGATGCAGATTGGATGACATCATTAACTTGAGGATACGAGGAAACAACTTTAGAGCTCAGAGTTCCATCAGATCCAACATCAAAGTGCTGTTCGATTACATGGCCAGTCAAGGCAGCAGCTGAATCAGTAAAAATTGCTGTTTCATGCTTTTCTTGCATGTTGAAGTTCTCAACAACTCTCTCCTCTGGGATAGGGTGTAGGTCCCGAGATATGACCGGCAATGTTTCCGTGACAAATTCAGAAGGCAGCTCCATGGACCCATGAATCAGGTTATCTAATGGCATTTCATTGTTTGAATAGGACATGAGATCAACATTTCCACCTTTCTCAGATGTATTGCTTGCACCAAGTACAACTGTGTTTGAGCTTGATGCAACTTCAGTGTCAAGGTACTCTGGAAGGTCCCCAGAATGAGATTCACCCTCCATAGGTGGCCTGGAGGATGAAACCCATTCTGCGCATTTAACTTCTGTGTTAAGTTGGAAAGAAGGTTTAGCACCAAGGCTGTCGCTACCTGCATGATGGGACATGGTTCTGATCAATCTGTGAAAACAAGTACACCCTCCGTTCAATTTTACAGGTCGTTTTGGCTTTTCTAGATACACAACTTTTATTATGTATCTAGATGTATCATATATCTAAGTGCATAGCAAAAGCTATGTATCTAGAAAAGCCAAAACGACCTACAATTTGGGACAGAGGGTGGTATTAAGCAATCAAACGAAGTGATCATATCAAACTTGCTTACCATCTCCATCTTCCCAGCTAAGCAGGTCAGGAACTGCATGAAATGGCATCATGGAACTCCTGGCTGACTTGGGCGTATAATCTTCTTCCTGATCTTTTCCTTTAGTTGAAGCAAGATGTGCTTCCCTTTCTTGCGATCTTTCAAAGACGAAGTGCTGTAGAGCAATCTCACGGTCATCAATGTCACTGTTGTCTAGTTCAACATCTATGGAGTTGATACCATCTGAGCCTTCACTTCCAACATCTGCAAGGTCCTTTTCATCATGGTCCTTGTGATCCTCCTGATCAGCAACTGAAGAAGTAATATCAGATTCAGTAACAGAGCTCATTTTAGACTCACTCTTATCACTGAACTGTCTTTGGAAATTGCTTGCATTCCATTCCACAGTTTCAGGGACAAAATATGGCTTTAGTCTAGAAAAATGCTTCTCCTGGATTGCATCCATCCTTCCAAAGTTAAAGCTTTCATGCCTTCTGAAGATCATGTCACGACGAGGAGACATCGCAGATTCTCCAGAGTTTAAACTATCTGGGGCAGGGACGACAACACTGTCATTCAACTGTTCAAGGGGAAGATCAAATGGGTTCTTCCGTGCATGCAGAATTGAAGGAGCTGAGCCAGGAATCACTGCTTCTTCAGAATCATACGGAAGGTCAAAAGGGTTCCTCCTTGGCACTGCAATAGGAGGTACAAGTGCACGGAAGCGTGACAAATCATCTAAACTCCTACCAGCACCATTACTATCAACATCTGTCAGGTTGTTATCAATTTCGAACTTTATGTTCTTCCTGGATCTTCGTCTAGCCATCAAAATTTCCAATCTGCGGTTCCTTTCCATCTCAGAATACCCAAGATCCATGAGATTCTTTTCATCATCTGCTGTCCAAAGAAATGCAGCTTCCTTCCCATCATTTTTATTCTTCCCCTCCACATTATCTTTAGGATCAATGTCATCGCCCTCATCATTACTATCATCGTCAATTTGATGATCCTCTGAGACATGAGAATCTGTGTCTGAATCATCCTTGGGAATAGGATTGGGGCGATTGGAACCAGCACCCAAAAGTGGGTCAATCTCATCAAGAACTGGAGCAATGTCAGTCATGGAAGCATCAGGAGAAGAACTCTCAGCCTGATCAGAGTCAAAACCAGATGAACCATCCTGACTGCTAACTCTTGCCCATGGTGAGCCAAGAGAGGAATCAAGCAAGCTGTCCTCAACAACATTGCTAGTATCAACATTAAGCTCGCCTTTCTTTTCCCATTGGTGAATAGGGACAGAAGCATCTTGTTTGCTAGTTCCAGCAAGCTCTTCAGTTTGCTTCGCTTCAGAAATAGCTCCCTCTTTACTAGCTGCTGAATCTGCAAATACTAGATTTTCCTCCATCTCAGCATGCTTATTAACATTATCGCTAGAAGAAAACAGACCAAAGGGTGTAACTTTGTCATTCAGACCACTCTGACGGACCCCATCAAATAGGCTTGTCTGACAGTCAGCCATATCCTGAATGAAACAAGGACCTTCCGATTGTCTTTTCTTGGTGAAGTTGATGTCCTCCCCGATCCCAGACTCTTGGCAAAGATTGACCATAGAAGGAAACGGTGTAGGTGTTCTAGGTATGTTACGCCGATCAGCTCTCTCATCTTCTTCATCAGTTCTCTTCAGAAGAGGGACATAATCATCAACATCAACATGCTCACTAGCCCTCTCTCTGAAGGAAACTGTCTGTTTAGCTTCCCTCTCTTTGAAGTTTGGTGCATTATCCCTAAATTCAAGCACTGAAGGTTTCTGATTTTCTTCAAAGTGGATATCACTGGACGAATTTCCAACGTTGGAAGTTGAAACTTTTGGAGTGCCCTTGTGATCTTCACTAGCCTCAGGAAGATTAATTTCTCCATAACTCAGTAGGATTCCAAGAAGAAGAGCAGTGCATATAATTACAGGTGAAGAAGAAAGCAGGAACACAAAGAGCCTTGGTGATGATCTGTACAATAGGTAGAGCAAAACACCCAAACCGAAAAGGACAGGGTGTTCGGACACAAATGTATAGCTTTTCCTAATGGACAACCTCAAAACTTTCTTGAAACACAGAGCAGCCTGTTTTGCCGCAAGGGCCATCGCATGCAACCCTCTTAGCCTCCAACACAAACCTACCACAATAGAGAAGAAAATAGGGAGGTTATGCTGAGTAGAACAAAGCGGCAGTGTATGGTTTAATGGGAAGATACAAATACAACAGATTTTGGAAGCTTCTGCTATGCTAATTTACGAGAAATTTTATAGTGCTTGGAATAAATTAGAGTCATCCATTTGAGTAGATCTAAAGGTTATAAGATAAGAAGAACCAATATGGAGGAACTTAAGTTGTGGACCGGAAACAAAATCATGTGGGCCAGGAACTGGTTCTAGATTAAATTTAAAGGGTAGATCAGTACTTTTGTGTCTCTCCTCATCTCACCGTGCGCAGCTCCCTCCGTCTCTGAGCGTTGGTGGCGCGACAGCCTACGGTGGCCATGGCTCGGGCGCAAGCACAGGCCCTGCAATTCCCTTCATCTCCTAGCGCAGGCGGCGCGGCGGCCAAGCGGCCGGCGCGCGGGCTCCTACGTGCACGGCTCGCGCGAGCACAGGCGCTAAGCTACGGTATTGTTAGCCACTTGGTCCATCTGCTGATCAAGCAACTATATGTTCCGTTGTGCTCGCCGTCAATGCTCTAGCAATCATGTTGCTACTTCTTCTCGTGGAAGCTGTTTGTACTAATCCGTTTGAAGCCTGCAAGTACCATTCCACAGATCGGCTAACAATACAAAATTCAATGGTGATTTAACAAAATGCATTGCTCGCAGATCTGCTAACAAATAACATGATCAAGCAATTAGCTGATTTAGGCCTTGAAATAATTCTGTCAAGAGGAAGCTAGCAATTGGGTTTTACACAACAAACCAGTGGGCTCCAGGTCCTCCATAGCCAATGGCTGGTAGAAACTGTCGAGCCCCTACCACTGGCCAATCGAGCGACCTGCAGGCTCCAACAGATGGTTGGTGCAGAGCTTGTGAAGGTTGCCGACGGCGATTGATCCAATGATCCGAGGTGGTGATCCCAGGTAGTGGCCCCTACAGATGATGGGTGCAGAGCTCTTGCAGATGGCCGGCGGTGATCCACGTATAGGTGGCCAGCACCGGTGGCGTTTAGTTCTAGTTCATCCGATCCGATAGAGGGAAAAGATTGAAGGAACCGGCCAAACTTAGTACCTATATTGGAATGACCAAATTAACCATATGGCTAAAAAAATTCATGAAGAGGAACCACGGGTTCCTCCCAAGCACCATAACAAACCTCGCTAATTTACTAATAAAGCCAAGTTAAGTTCCGCCGCGAGTTAAATAATACAGCGCCGGGGAGGGGGGGTCTCAAAGGAAAATCAACAAAGCTAACGCAGATTAGATGAAACGACAGTAACTGTAATTAGAGCCCATGTCATCGTAACTGAACAAGTCCGGCCTCGAATTTACAAGGTGAACTCTAGATCAGCAGCGGCAGGCACTTGTCGGCGAAACAGACCAAATCTAGCTCTGAATTTATAGACTCAGCACCAGATCACCAGCGATGGTATACCATGATTCTAGCAATAGTTTCAGATTCTAATATCCAAAACCTAATCCCCAATCCGAGGCCTAAATAAATCCGATCCTGGCACACGAACAACTGCTGAGACGCCGCCACCTTCAATTCTGATCAAGCAAAGGACAAACAGATCTTTCACCCTAACAGCTCAGCATCATGGCCCAAATCCACAGATCAGCGAAGCGAGATCATCCATCCCAGAGCCCAGCCGAAGCTCATCAAGTACAACCCCCAGTTCAATCAGATGGTATCTAAGGAAGAGCGCACGTACCTTTGAACAAACTAAGCAACAGCCCAGCCGCTGCGAGCGAGGCTTGGGGAAAACTCCAAAGGGCAGCAGCAGAAGGAGAAGAAACGGACAACGGCAGTGAACCGAGACCCTGTGGCGATGACAGCAACCAGGGGTAGGAAGCAAGGAAGCAACGGAGGCGAAGGCCGAGTCAAGAACAGCAAGGGATCGCCCCCGAGGTCAAAGCCAGCAGAGCAGTGGCGTACTGGCGTATGCGCGAAACGTGCGCGCGTATCCGCGCGACGGGATACTACTAGCAGAGCAGAGAGACGGACAGCCGGACAGGGAGACCAGAGCCCAGAGTAGTGGGAGGGGGGCTCGGGAGTTTGGGTTTGGACCACCGACCGCCCCGCCACTTTCGGCTGCGGTCGCGGCGGGTGTGGTGGAGTCAGGAGTGGGCGGCGGGCGGCGGCGATGGCGATCGCCCGAAGCGGAGGGGACGGGCACGGGCGAGTAAGGCCTTGTTTAGTTCACCAAATAGCAAAAAGTTTTTAAAATTCTCCATCACATCAAATCTTACGACACATGTATGAAGCATTAAATATAGACGGAAGCAAAAACTAATTACACAGTTTATCTGTAAATCGCGAGACGAATCTTTCGATCTTAGTTAGTCTATAATTAGATAATATTTGTCACAAACAAACAAAATTGCTACGGTATCGAAATCCGAAATCTGTAGCACTTTCGTTTGTTTGTGACAAATATTATCCAATCATGGACTAACTAGGATCAAAAGATTGGTCTCGTGATTTACGGCTAAACTGTGTAATTAGTTTTTGTTTCCGTCTATATTTAATATCTTATACATGTGCCACAAGATTCGATGTGACGGAGAATCTTGAAAACTTTTTGATTTTCACGGTCAACTAAACAAGGCAGGGAAAAGCGGCAGCCGGGAGTAGCATGCCAGTAGCGGCAGAAAGCCGGGGCAGAGTGGCGGGCCCCGCCGTTCCGTCTGCGTGCGTTGCGGCGTTGGCGCTTGGCCGCGGTGACGGTGACGGTCCCGTGCGGCTGACGGTGGTGGCCCGACGCGTGGGGCCCGGATACAGTGGGTCGGGCGACCGTGGGGCCCGTGGCTCTGCAGCCGCGAATGGGGCGGCGAGGCGAGCGTGGAGCGACAGCACGACAGCGGTGAGAATTTTCGGTGGTGTGCTGGCGCAGGCTACGCTGTCGGATCGGAGGCGGGCCGCGCCGCCGCGGGCTGACGCTGAATGCTGCGTGCTGACGGTGACAGACGACTCGGTCCGGCAAACGGGCAAAGTGGCGCGTCCAGATATGCTTAATTGTACTGCACGTTAATTCTTGTAATTCATCTTAGCATTACACCTTGTTTTTTCTGCGTCCAGATATGCAGAAAAGCACCGTGGATTGGTTGTATTTGTGAACACGTCAATGCCAACTATTTAAGCAAAGAGCGCAACACTGTTCATGCAAGTTTGTCTCCTCAGTACATGTATGCACGCAATGCAAGCACGCAGTTGGCATGCAATGCAACAGACCAACCACGCGCACACAGGACCTTTGGGAATAGTCAACAGTCGAGAGTGGGTAGAAGGCCGTTTTTTCACTTAGAGATTGAAGTATATGTACACATATTTTAGTGTAGATTCATATTAATAAATATACATACACACATCTCAATGCGAATTTAATGATCCATATGCTAAGAACACATCTCCTTAAGAACATATTTTACTTTCACAGAGTAGGTATTGCGTGCTGTCATGGGAATCATAAACATCTTAGACCCCTAGCCCCACGCTCGCCTCACGGATGCACGTCTCTCTACCTTATCCCCTCCACCGGGCTCGTTAAAAGGAGTCCAACCACATCAGCTATCCTCTCCGAAAGCTTTTAGCCACCATATCCCTTAGCCACACGCTCGCCCCACCACCTCCTCTGCTCGCTCGCTGTGGCTTCGTCTCCTCAGCACCTTCTCACTTCCGAAACTCTCCTTGCAGAGGATCACAGCCCTCGTGGTGCTCGACGCGCATGGTGACAGGCCTGCGGCGACGGCGGCACCCTCGCCACATGCTTTGCCGCCTCTTCCTCTTCCCTTGCACCTACACCGCGCAGATGTGCGGCCTGTGCATACATCTTCGCTTCTCTGTCGCTCCCATAGCCCACCCTTAGTCAAAAAAGATTTTGTGCCCCTACATAGCGAGATGAGGACAGATCAGCATCGACCCCCCGTCACTAGCGTAGATACAGGCGTACATCCCCTCTCAACTATGGATAGCAAGTAAGAGCAATCATTTAGGTTGGCGTTCAGATTGTGTCGACGACAGGCTATGCACAACTGTCGATTGGTCCATCCTAGGACCACATTGCCCAAGCTATATTGTTCTATGTTCTCCCAAGGTTGGTTGAGTGGACCGGCCAAGTGACTAGGAAAGCCCTCACAAAATGTTAGAACTCTACTTTAGAGTATGTCTATACCATGCCTTCTAGGCTTCAAGAACTTCTTGTGGGCAAATGCTCAAGCGGTGGCCGATCCAAGCTGACAATATTCTATAAGTTTTCATGCACTTCAACAAATGTAGATATTAAAAAAGTTTATTTAAGACATTAAAAATATGGTATAAGGATAATAAATAAAAATGGCCCACAGAAAGGCCTATGCGGGTGCGCTCGTTTATTTTTTACGTTGTCACGTCCCCTTTCGTCCGCTGCATCCCTACTTGTGCGTTCTGTCGACATACCCTCTCCAACCGTCCCATGGCTGCACGACAGAGAGGCGACAAAGCGACGCTCGTTTTCTCGATCTCCGTCGATGGAATCGGTGGTCTTCCTTGCCTCCAACAGCCATCTTGGCATCGGGAGGCGGGGAAGACTGTGGATCTTCCACCGGTCGGTGGTTTAGGTCCTAGATTTTCTAGGTGGCAATGGTGAGGCGGGTGTGCCATTGTCGCTGTGGAATAAGTCCCTTTGGCCTCATCCTTGCTTCGTCAGTCTCCAGTACCAGTGAGAGGTCAATATGGGTGGTGACTACCGGATCTTGTGCCTTGGCATCGTTTCCTGGTGGCTCTTGCACAAGAGTCTTGTCTCATTCGATGCCTCAACTAGATCCAGTGGTGGCAACGGCGTGGTGGTGCAGAGTTTACAAAGAGGCTGCTGGAGGTTTCCTCATGTGTTGGAGAGTAGAGCTGCTTTGCTTTTTTGCTGGTCTCCGACAGCATGAACGATTCTAGGATTGGTACACATGGGGTGTATCTCCGGCCGATGCATCTTCATGTTTTGTTCATTCCCGTCCTTTGGGACGGGTGACTCTTGCGGCTCCCTTTAAAGCCTTTGTGCAATGATGTATTCTTGATCCGGTTTTGTGCTTGCTGTCATCATCTTCTGGTGATTTCTTCGGCGGAGACGGTTTGTGATGTCAGGTTATGTGTTTGACAAACACAAAAGCTCCTACAGACTCACTTGCAATCTTTCGTTTTTCTAGGAGCATGTGTGTTAGTTTGGTGGGACAGTTGTTCCTTTATATCCTCTGTATTTGTGTCTGTACTTGTACTCGTCTTTGTACGTTTCTTTTAATGTACTGCAGGTATGGTCTTGTTTAGATCCAAAAAGTTTTTAGGTTTTGACATTGTAGCACTTTTGTTTTTATTTGACAAATATTGTTCAATTATGGAGTAACTAGACTTAAAATATTCGTCTCGTGATTTACAGACAAACCGTACAATTAGTTTTTATTTTCATCTTTATTTATTGCTCAATGCATGTACTGTAAGATTCGATGTGACGAAAAATTTTTGAATTTTTTTTAATTTTTGGGGTGAACTAAACAAGGCCTATGTTAAAAAAAAAAACTCGTGCGTTCTGTCGCCCCCTCACGTTCTCCGACGACTGGTGCCGCGGCCATGTGCTGAGGCCCTAGATGGTCTCTTCGCCGGCGACGAGCACCCACCAGGTACTTCCACCCCTTTTCTTCCCTTCCCTTTCAAGCTGAGCACCGAAACCCAAACCTAAAGCTATTAGCTAGTATTTGACAAGCCACACGGCCACACCAAACTTACGTTTTTCCAAAAATTATTGGGTGCACAGGTGTACACCCATGTCCCTTTACTCGATCCGCCCCTGCAAGCGGAGCAGCGAACAGGGAGAGGGAGGCGCAGTAGCAGCGGCGGCGGCGGCTGGCAGAAGCGGAAGAAGAAGGAGGTCTTCATCTACGGCAACTACAAGAACTACTACGGCTACCGGGTGAGCGCGAAACCGCTTCCGTTTGTGCTTTTCCCTGGAACTGCTACTCTCCAATCAGTGTTCACGCGCGGTCGCCAGCTGTTCGACGATATGCCTCACAGTAGGTTCAGGTGTTCGTGGGGTTTGAGTATTTCGGTTCAATTGGGTTGTTTTGAATTGACCCATGACACAGAGAAAGTTAAACTTACATCCCTAAGTGCGTGACTAGAGATGGTTCACGGGGATGAAAGCACTGGTACTGGCCTGTAGACTGAGTGTTGTCGGCCGGACTACTGTGCAGGGATGAGTAGATGAGCTCTTTTACATGTACCTCCTGACCTCAGATTTCCCAATATTTATTCTGTATAAAAGCATTAGCATGCCTAATGACTAGTGGGCAGGGATGAGTAGATGGAGCTCTTTTACATGTAACTCCTAACCTCGGATTTTCCAATATTTTATTCGGTAATAGCATGCCTAAATGCTATTGGGGTGGGAGGGGATTTAACATTTTCCAGCTGATATAAATTATAACTTCAATAATTCTACAGATTGACCGTAATGTTGGTGAAGATCCTCGCCTCGAGGCGTTCAAGAAACAGTGGTTTGAAAACAAGGATTGTCTCGATATTGGATGCAACCAGGGTTTGGTAACGATTGGCTTAGGTAACCTTTTGATTTTGGTGTATAAACTCTTGATTTCATTCGCTACATTCTTATATAGCATGCTTATAGGTGGTATGTAGTTCTTGTAGACAAATGTCTCAATCCCCAAGATGAGGTCATTAGGTTTCTCACGTTTGTTTTCTTAATCTTGTGCAGCCATGAAATTTAATTGTCGAAGTATTCTTGGAGTTGATATTGATTCAGGTTTTTAATCCCCCCTTATAAACTCCTGTTGCGTGTCAAGTCTCCTCTCATGTTCTGTCATTGAATATTACTTGAATCAAATTCATTTTTATCTTTCCCTGTTAGGTTTGATCGAGACTGCTAAGTGGAACCTACGAAGGATAATGCGGCAGGATAAGGTGGCTACAAAAAACGTGAAAGCTCAGGAATTGTCAGATTCTCCTTCTCAGAGCTCTCCAGGAGAAGTGGCATCTGAGTTATCAAATGGGAATAGGCACCAAGATCTTTTTAAAATTGTCTCTTTTCGACGGGAAAATTTTGTAGACAGTATGGATGGATGTTCAGAACAGTATGAAACCATACTCTGGTAAGTTACAGATTAACGATAGCGATCTCTCAAGAATTGAAGCTTTCTTTGTACTGTTCTTCCCACAGTGCCACTAGCTTATTTTTTAATTTTTTTGTGATGTAGTTTGAGTGTGACAAAATGGATCCACCTGAACTGGGGTGATGATGGCCTAGTTACTTTGTTTGTGAAGATCTGGAGGCTTCTTAGACCGGTATCTATGCCTCTCTATTTGCTGGTCTTCTAAATTGCACATGGACGGTAAGAGGAAAATTACATATTTTTCCCATATGTAATTTTGCAGGGAGGTGTTTTTATCATGGAGCCTCAACCATGGAGTTCATATAAGAATAACAGATTAGTTTCAGAGGTTGGTTCTTTTTGTTCAGATTATGTGACCAGCTAACCCTTCTTGATATTTTTCTTTACACTGCATTGAAACGGGTAATGTTAGTTGTTTCTTAGAAGGAAGTTGTTTGTGAAAATCTTGCTGCACTTTCCATTAATTAGGCTAAATGTGACTCTTGACAAGCCTGTGTTCTTAGCTGCTGCACTCTTGATCCTAAGCTCAAGTGAACATACCATAAATGATCAAAATCCTCTGCCAAATTTAATACAAATTCTTGATTCTTTCATGTTGTAGACCTTTAAATTTCCCTTCAATGCCTGTTTTCAGCTTGCCAAAGAGAACTTCAACACCATCTGTATATACCCAGAGACATTTCGGGAGATTCTTCTAGACAAGGTATTTTATTTTGGCTGCCATCTCAAAGTTTTGTTCTTGACCCTTTCAGCAGAATTTCAGTAAACAATGTGGTGTTTGTGCTGCCAGATTGGATTTAGGTCGGTAGAGTTGATTGCAGACAGATTGGTGGGTACCGTCAGTGGTTTCAACCGCCCAATAGAAGTTTACCACAAATGATGATACTGGGTCAAGGATTGTCACATCCCTGCCCAAGTGCATACTCCCTGACCAAATGGATTATGTTGAGCTTTGAAATGCTCGCTGACTGACTGGGTACAACAATGAAGGCCTTGCATTTGCAAAGGAGAGTATCAGATGTCAAAGATCAAGATGGAAGAGTGGTGGTAGGATGTTGTGTTCTCTAGATGGAAGTGTTGGGAATTTTGACAAATGGTTTTGTTCTTGTATAAAAATGGATAATGGACACCACCGTACCCTGAAAGGGAAAAGGAGGCTTTCATGAATATCAATTTTGCCTGCTATGAACATCATGATTGCTCTTGCATATTGATTTTAGGGAATCAACCCCAGTCAGCATAGCTAAATAGTAAATACCAACAAGCATTTTACAGCATTCGGATGACAAAGCATCTCGAGTTAAGCAAACTTCCAAAAGAACACGTAATCCTACGCTGCCAGCTACAAAACAGAAACTCAACTAAAGACCGATCACACAGAGTTCTTGATCTTGGACAGATCCAACCCTCCCAACTCGCATCTGAACACAGGAGCGCTTGAGGTTAGTTTTAGCGAGTGAAAGAGTGTCATACTTTCTTAGTTCTTAACAATATAATAATTTCTTAATTTGAGTGAACGAAGTCAAACTTGCTGGTGCTGGCAATTTGTGTGCGCGCCCACAGTGTAAAGCTAGATAACGAGCTAGCTCGGCTTGGCTCATTCTGCCTCATTAAGATAATAAGCTAGCTTGACTCAGCTTGTTATCTTAATGAGGCAGAAAGCCAGCTCAGCTTGGCTCTTAAGCTCGTGAGCTAGGTATAAAAAGCACATAAAATTTTAATATTTATATTTATCTAAAGCTTAAGAATAGTAATAATATAAAAATAATACATCCATTAGCATTAAATTGAACAAAATGTTTATATGTGCTAACATATCAACCATTTGTAAAATCCAAGACATGAAATAATACAAAATTGGATGACTTTTTTCATAGAACCATGTCTCGTTTAGCTCGCAAACAACTCGCGAGCTAGCTCAAATTAGCTCGTTATAGCTAAGCTAAAATCTTATTTTGGCTCGGCTCGTTATCATTACGAGTCGAGCTGAACAAGCTAACGAGGTTCGAGTTTACCGGCCACTTGTAGCTCAATCTTAAACTGTTTTTCTATGATGGCTTCTTTAGTGCAGACCAAATAATCAACCTCCTCATGTACTGTACATTTCGTCATTCGTTGTGTGCGCTTCCTGGCCGCCTCTGCATCGTCGCCGTTGGCTGATCGATTCGTTGTTGATCAGAGGTTCAGAGTCCAGGAAATGGCTTCGGACGCCAGCAGCAATAATCGCAGTACCTCCGGGCTCCGGTCCTCCGCCACGGCCGCAGGTATGGGGTGCGTGCGCGTGCACGGAGCCTGCGTGCGCGCGCGGCGCTGGCCGGCCTCGCTCTCGCTCGTGCCGAAATCATGCCACGCACATCGCGTGATGGCCTGATGATGGATGGATGGATGGATGGGTACGCCGTACGCCACCGTGCACCTGCAGGCGAGGCCGCCGCACATACATCACGCTGCGCGGAGTACGCGCGCCACCGCACGTCTCCGTAGACTCGTACGCTGCTGCTGCTGCCTTTGTTCGGATATGCTTATATGGGCTCAATTTTCCTTTTGATGACGACAAAGACCGGGGTTCCATTTTCCTCGCGTCTGTAGAAGTTTGTTTTTTTAGTAGTGTAAAACTAATAGAAATTCGGGGTGGATATTATGCTGAGCATCTCTAAAAGCTTTGGCAAATAGACTTGGCATTGGTTGCTATTTGCAAACTCCCATAACAAAATTCAAAGGATTATACATTACAGGATCTGATTCGTGCATCGCCATAAATTAAATTAAATATTTATATAGTGTAAATTTAAACTATTTATTTCTGTTCTGTGATAAAAATAAATAAATAAATAAAACATTTATATAGTGTAAAAGAAAACAAAAGATGGGGGATGTAGCTTAATTGGTAGAGCATTAAAAGTGCTTATTATTACTTATTATAAAGGTACGGGGTTCTATTCCTTGCATGTCTCTTTTGTAAGACAAAAAAAAATAAAAAATTAGGATAAACTATATATCTTTTTGTATTACAAAAAATAAAAACATTAGGAATTTAGGAGATACTATATAGAAGTTAGAGATATAGCACAATTGGTAGAGCTTTATTCTATGCGTTACAACAAAAAGGTATCTCTTTTGTATGACAAAAAAATAAAAACATTAGGAGTTTAGGAGAAACTATATAGAAGTTGCAGATACAGCTTAATTGGTAGAGCTTTATTCTATGCGTTACAACAAAAACTATAAAAACATTTAGGGCTAACTAACAAAAGCTATAAAAACATTTAGGGCTAACTACGTAGAAGTTGGGACATAGCTTTCTCTCAGTAGTATTTAATTCTAAAAATAAAAACATTAGGAATTTATTTAGGAGAAACTATATAGAAGTTAGAGATATAGCTCAATTGGTAGAGCTTTATTCTATGCGTTACAACAAAAACTATAAAAACATTTAGGGCTAACCAACAAAAGCTATAAAAACATTTAGGGCTAACTACGTAGACGTTGGGACGTAGTTTCTCTCAGTAGTATTTAATTCTATAAATAAAAACATTAGGAATTTATTTAGAAGAAACTATATAGAAGTTGAAGATATAGCTCAATTGGTAGAGCTTTTTATTCTATGCGTTACAACAAAAAAAAATATCCCTTTTGTATGACAAAAAAACATTAGAAGTTTAGGAGAAACTATATAGAAGTTGGAGATATAGCTCAATTGATAGAGCTTTATTCTATGCGTTACAACAAAAAATATAAAAACATTTAGGGCTAACTATATAGAAGTTGGAATGTAGCTTTCTCTCGTTAAAGTATAATTATATGCATGTTCTTGCTGCTCCAACATAATTTTATTTTCTCTCCATGTCAAAACTTACACAATTATGTACATGTACTCTTCTTTATTTATCATTCACAATAGAATAAATATATAATTATAGTGCAAATTTATACAAAAGTTTGTCAATGCCATGCCTTTTCTGGCTCACGCCGGACACGACAGTTCACACTCACTGAGACAACTTTTAGCTATTTTTAGACTACTAGTTTTTTTACTTCTCAAAAACCAAACATCTCCAACCAGATGGCTTTTGGCTTTTGGGGTTTTCTTTGGCTTTTGAAAGGTCCAAAACCTCCTAGGAAGCCTAAACAAACAAGACCTAAAACTATTAAACTATATATTCTCTCTTTTTTTGGAAAATGTAGTCACTTGGTTGTTTTGTTGCGCACAACTATGCCTCTTTAATAATAGTCATGAAGCCGCTTTGGAAGCAACCTCTACACATGATTAACCAAATATTCTATGGACGGAACCACGTGCAAGAGAGGAAGTTGAAAAACAAGCTCTGCAAAACTTTATAATTCTACGTGTTTGTGTGAGCCCACCCAAAAAAACTCTCCTCTGCGAGCCGACAGTGGTCAAGGCAGAGCGAGACGTACATCGTGACAATGTGCTGAGCGGGCCGAATACAATGCATCCTTAGTACATCTCCAAATAGTCTCATTTTCTAGCTCTAGACGAAGAATGGTCACATTGAGGTACTCAGTGATTTAAAAGCACCACTAAGCACAAACAATTAGCTTGAGAGTTAGCTATCACCTGCCTCTTGTAGGCTCCTCCATGTCATTGCCACCTAGGCTCTCTTCCTTCTTTTTCTCCATGCGAGTCTATCACTAGCGAGAAGGAGATGTGATCCATCTCTCATTTACAATAGTCATTTAGATCTAGTTTGTTAAGGTTTAGTCTAAGTAAATCTACTGGTAAAATGATATGATTTTCTTGGTTGGGAGATTGTTGCCTATGATGACTTCAGTGATGGCCATGCGGACATCGATTTCATCCGCAAGAGATCAATTTGTAGCCATTATCTATAAGGGGGGAGAGAGAGATGCTTCTGGGCACACTCTTCATGAGGACAGGTAACTCTAGGTTGTTGACCTCATCGTGAACGATCGCGGACATAAAATCAATTGTCCAACATGACATATCAAGGATTGGAGGTGTTGAGCCTATGCTGTACTCGATGGTTCAACCATCGATGTTTTTTCGTTAATGTTCATGTTTTAGAATCTTAATTTTTCTTAATATAAATATAAAACAATTCATGGATATTTTTTTGAAATAAATTCATGGCTAATTTGATTCACGCATCTTTAGTGGCTCCATTAATTCAATGATAGCTCCCTTTAAGATATTGTTCAAGCTGCACCACTACCTATAGTTCATATAGAGTATTGGCGTCAAAAGCCCCCCTTGGAACAAATAATTGCTGGAAAAATTATAGAATTGTAATTTGAGAAATTTTACAATGGTTCGAAAAAACATGGACCATCCATTGCGTGAGATCGGACGGTGGAAAAGTAGGAAGAACCGAAGCGGAAGTACGTGGAAGTACCAAATAGTAGGAGGAAGTACCAGATTTGATGGGGCCGGTACCAAAATATGTGGGACCATATCTTTTTTTTTATTTTCATTTTTTCGAATAAGGGCTATTCGGTCATTTCAATGTGGTCATTAAAGGGTAGAAAGAGATTTTCCATGTCTTTTGTTTTTGTTTTTATACGAAGGGTCGTCCGGCTTCTCGTACTTGGGCATGGCGTTGCATCTCTCTCCCCACCGGCAGGTGTGGCCAGAGCGGAGTGCTCTGCAGTGCAGCGCAGGGGAGTGCGGGGCGGGCGGGGCGCCAGATCCCGAGCGAGTTGCTACTACCGGTGAGTGCACCCGCGCCCGCTTGTTGGATGCGCTAGGACGCGAGTTCTGGTGGGGCTCGGTGGAGGTGCGGTGGCCGGAGTGCGACGGGGACGGCTGTGACTTCGGAGCGCGGCGGTCTGGGACTCTTGAGCGCGGCGGCCGATGCTGGGCGCGGCCCCGATGGGCGTGGTCGGCGCGGGCATGGCCAGGCGGGAGAGCTGGGCCTAGGATTGCGCCGCTCCAGTCCGTCGTGAACTGAGCGAACGTGGGGAAATGGAGGCTTCCGGCTAGCCGTGGCAGCTAGTTGCCGAGGGGTACAACGGCGGCGGGCGGACGACGGGTGCGGGTGGCCGATGGAGCGGAATCGCGGCAGGCGCAGGCATCTACGCGGGCGGACGAGCGGCGGCGTGCGGTCGCAGAATGTCATCTCCGTGCGGTAGAAGGAGGTAGATTGGGCTAGTAGGTTTAGGGTGATAGGCCCACGAAGTCTAATTCTAAAAGAGCACACCCTCAATTACTAAAATACCTACTGTAATATATTTCTTATTTAATTAGAAAAAAATGAAAGTACCAGGAAGTACGTCGGTACTTTCCCAACCATTGTAAAACATCTCTTGTAATTTTATAGAGATATTTTTTGCCGTCCCATGTGTCCCTTTAAAAAAAGGAGTGATGAGCATATAATAAAAATCCTACAAAATTCCTATGGCTTAATCCATAGGAATCTTGGAAATCTAAGATGGGGTTCAACACTTGGAAAGTTTCGTTTGTGTATATTGTCTTGTCTTCTTTAATTCTTCACGTGTACCATCTAAATGCTTCATTAGAAAGATACCTACCTTCCAAATTCCGCTAGGATTACAATTGACAACTAGTTAAATCATCTCTGTTTAAACTATTACTACTTTTGAGAGTCCTGGATTCAAAATGGAGTCCGAAGGGTGACATGGCTTGCACCTTGCAGGCCCAATGACAAGAAAAGCGTGATAAAAAAAATAAATACTAAGTACGAGGATATGCAGCACAGAGAATGAACGAATAAACGAAATTGATCGTGTGAAACCAAAAGGACGAATCCAACGCAAGAACTGATATCAGAGCAGTTAGGTACACACTGTTTGCGACCGTGCAGTGTCGCGGCCTCCTAGTGTCGTAGATGATACAACACCTTTTGGGTTCCAACTCTGAAGCCACAATATTACAACCTTAATTATTCATCACCTGGCATCTTATCCTTGCCTTTTCCTTCAGCCATCAGCTAAAGCTAGCAGATTTTCAAAGGCAGGGAAAGCTAGAACTGGTGGTGCAAAGGATTGGCGCTTTCACTCAATCAGGACTTCAGGAGCACAAACATGAACATGCATATAATTTCTGAGTTTCATATTGCAATTTAATGGACATCTAAAAAACCATCAATATTGCACAAACGATGTGCCAGCAGCAATGACGGTGTATACTTAAACAAATTGCTACCCACATGCAAATGCACCAGGGGATAGCACACAGCACAATATCAATAACCGATATTAAATTGTTCAAACAAAAATCATGACACGTTTCCAACATAATCCTGACAGGGATGACAAAAACGGTTCTCTAATACAAAGCAAAAAAAATATTATCCGGTTATCTTCATGCACTTTATTAGACAAAAGGACTATTCACATGAAGATAACATGGTAGCCGCTGCACCTGCACGCCCTCAAGGATCACTGTCAGGAATGCAGCATCACAATCAATGAGGCCTTCCATGATATTGACCCCAAAACAAGCAGCAAGAAGCCCTTCAGAATCACAAAGAAGTACATGGAACTCATTTGAATTCCGTCATTTGAAAAGCATGTGGCATGTTGTTCCACGAGGAAGAATCGAGCACAACTCCATCACCAAGAACATGTTTGTACTCAGCATTAATGCCATTGCCCATGAGCATTGCTATGGCATTGTTGAAAATGGATGGATCAGCTGTGTTCCCAGAGAATAATGCATCAGGCCTCAAGTTTTCGGGATGAGGTGAAGCTGCTGACTCATGTTTAGGCTCTAACGCCTGCTCACCAGAGCCCATTGAAGGGCTTTGTGCTGCAAATGAATAAGCCTCTAGTAACTGAGCTAATCAAATCAATTATTGAAAGAAAGGGTCAGCAGTCTCACCAGGAGAAATTTTGGAGAACTGAAAGAAATCAGGTGACGCAGCACTAACAGGAGTGGATTCGGTCAAAGAATTTCCACTAAAATGAGCATATTCACTGAGGAAAGAACCAGGCTGTTCTTCCCAATATTCCTGGCCCATATCAAACTCTGGGCTAACCACCGTAGTAGTCTCACAAGGTGTGCCAGCAGAAGAACTTGAACTTCGGACCGATGGTTGTTGGTTCTTCCCAGATCTTAGTGCCTGAGCTTCATGAAGCAGCTCTTCCAAAAGACCACTGTTCCTCGGCGATGCACACTCAGATTTCACTGAAGGGGTCGCTGATGGAGACTGCAGGTAAGGATCTACTAACTCAGTAGGCTGCATTGCAGGAGCCACAGTATACTTGAGCCAGCTATTTGGATCAGATTCAGTATCTTGGAGTGAAGGGAGCTCCATCTTCAAAGGACCATTTGTGGGCCTAGAAGCAGAGAAGTTGCCATTTAGAAAGGCATGGCTGCCAGTAAGTGCAACCCCGAAAGGTGCAATACTCTTGCTGCTAGCATTGGCTTCATTAAGATAATCAAAACCTAAAGCTTGCTTGAGCTTCTCAGAGTCATTTGAAAATTGATCAACTGAAGAAAGCACACCGTCAATGGCATCGCTCAATGCAGGAAGCACACAGCTAGATTGTTTCAGCATCCCTGCTTGGTCTACCTGATCCATGAAGCTACAGTTTTTTGATGCAAAGCTTTGGCCGAGTAAATTGCTTATTGAAACAGCTGACAGCTGTGGTGCATATGATAAAGCCTCTGGATTAGCAATGAAATTGTCACTGGTAAAATCTGGTAGATAAAGGCTGTTCCCGGATAGAAGATCATTGGATATGTTCTCGCCACCATTATAATCACCAGACACTTGCTGATCTTCATTTGAAGATTGATTGCATACACTTGCAGGATAGATAGGAAGGCTAGCTCGTTGACATCTCTTTATTCGAGTGTTCCAGTAATTTTTAATTTCATTGTCAGTACGCCCTGGCAACTGAGAAGAGCATTCAAGGTTAATGAGGACAGTATAGAAAAATATATGCACAAATTGTTATTAAGGGTAAAAATAGGAACTAACTATGAACATATGCACACATGTAAGGCATATTAAACATTTCAAAATATAGTAGCATATTTTCCAATTGCTGGCCGTAACCTTGAATAGAATAGAATTTATATCATGCCAAATTGTAGCGAGCACATATACAATGGCAAAAAATATTAGCTTTATAAGATCTAGAGATTGCAAACAAAAATGATTATTGAAATTTAAAGAAAAATCTGGTACAAGGCTAACATGCCTATACGGCTATACCTTTGAATATGACTACCAGTAATGTCTTTATCCATAAAAGAGTAACAATGACAAGTCATATGGAGTTGAAAGCCAAAGCTAAAAAATATTTGAAAGTGATCATTGCTTGGTATCACAGATCAGGAGTGATACTAGAACATTAGCAATTGTGGACTAGAATCTTTGATACCAGGAGGATTTTAGCAGGTTGCTAAAGAAAGTCAGCAAACCTAAATTTTGAACCACAAGATTGGTATTTATTGAATTAAAGTAGAAAACCATACAAGTTACTGCAACATGGACAGATCATTACAGTTCCAGTACGTGACACAAAACAGAATAATTCGCTAAATAACTACAGAAATACACATCCTGAATTAAAGACTGCACGTACGTAATAAAGACCCAACGAACACATCAATTCTCCCTGGAAACTTCACCTGATCAGACCCCAGAGCAGGGAATCAAGTATTCGACATGTGCAGACTGAAATACGAAATACGGATGTGCAGAAGAAGTGCAGCACAGGGAATCAAGTATTTCGGCTAGGCACTTACATGAGCAGCCATCCTTGCCCACTTGTTCCCCATCTTGGCGTGGAGCTGGATGATGAGGCGCTCCTCCTCCGGGGTGAAGGCCCCCTTCTTGAGGTTGGGCCTGAGGTGGTTCGCCCAGCGGAGGCGGCAGCTCTTGCCGCAGCGGAACAGCCCGGTGTTCTTCTGCACCGCGTTCCAGTTCCCTTCGCCGTGCTTCTTGACGTAGTCCACCAGGATGGCGTCCTCCGCGGACGTCCATGGCCCTTTCTTCAGGGGCGGCCCGGCGCCCCTGTGAGGATGAGGCGACCCGCCTCCGCTGCTCACGTCGTCGGCCACCGGCGAGTCCATCTGGTCCTGCAGCATCATCTCGCAGTCGCCCTCGCCCTCGCTTTTCACCCGGTACATCGCGCGCTGTCAATCAGGGTATGCACGCAGAACAGAGTGGAAGTAGTATCTTAGATTAGATTACCACTTGGAGATTATATTCAGATAAGCTTGAAAGGAGCATTATTAGTAGATGGAAATCACCAAATTCCCAAAATCCGCAGAGAGAAAAAAAGGAAACAAGGACTTAATTAACGGCTAAACTCGAGTGTGGAGCACTTCAGCTTAAAAGAACTCCAACCAAGCAGGGTGGTATCACTATCAGTCTATCACCCACAGTTTACACGAGATTTCGGGTAAAGGCAAGAGGGAGAAAGGCGGTTCCGTCTCCCACAATTCACAGATCAAAGCACCACATGCCGTGAACAGCACTCCCCGCCTCCCAAGAACGGCAATTCTCGGAGGTCCAGGCCAGAATTGGGACGGAGAAGGACAAGGAGGCCAAAATTCAGCACCTCCCCGCCCCCTCAGATCACCACCTGGACGCCGAAAACAAATCGGAATTCAGCAAGGACACTAGGACAGGGTCTACCTCGCGGAATCTCGCAGCAGCCGGTGCCGATCGAGCCCAGCGTGGAGCCTAGCTGAGCTCCTCCAATGGACTCCTCCTCCTCCTCCTCTGCTGCTGTGAGCTGACCAGCAGCGGATTGCAAGGGAAGGAGTCGACTCGGGTGGAGCAGAGCAGAGGGGTGGAAACCGGGGGAGGAGGGGGATCTCGCCTAAGCGAGATGCCGCCACCACTTAGCACCAGAGTATGTGGAGAATTTTCAGGTCAGGGAGAGAGAGTTTTGAGGAGGAGGAAGAGAGAGGAAGAGGAGGACTGGAGAGAGAGTGTGGGCGAGCCTGGCTGTGGGATTTGCTTGGGGGCAGATTATAAAGCTGAAAGGTACAGCGCCAGAGAAGCCATGCTATTGGGCGTGGGCGCATGGGGCACCTATTTTTCTCTCTCTATCTCTCTACTACTAGTAGGCCCCCTATTTTCTTTAAATTCTTTTTCTTGTCTCGTTTATTTATTCATTTTTATTTTCTTTCTTTTTGTTCATGTCTCGTGCTTCTCAGAATCAGAGGCTGAATGACCAAAAGAAAATTCAAAGAGACCCGTATATATAGGTCTTAGATAGGCTCCCCATAGCATTATCCTACATTTCGGAGCTACAAACTTTTCGTGGAAAGTTTCCATGATACTCCTCCCAATTTCCTGTGAACTCTGGAATTCCTTGCTATTATTAATACAGACCAACTTGTTGTACCAGCTACAACTTGGGAACTGGTATATCTCTACATGTCTTCCTTTGGAAAAATTTTGGGACGAGTGAAGCCCTAGATGAATTTGAGTAGGATTTACTACCCACTTGCTAAAAGAAATGGTGGAGTGGCATTTATGGAATCCCCTTTTTTATGTGCGCATGCAGCAGAACCTAGATGAAATGATGAATATACCTTGTGAATGAGTGTGAAGATACCTCCAATTTCCAATTAAACGCCCAACAAAAATAAACTCCAATTTGCTCAAAGCAAAGGGAGGCCCTTTATGCCAAATCTAGAGAATTTTTTCCTTTCATAGTAGTGACGGTACCTTTCTCGCTTACTGCTTATACCCTCAAGTCCATTCTACCATTGCTTTTCTTCCCCGTAGTGTGTGGCCCTTCCCTTTCCCTTTTCCTTTGAAACTACTAGACTAGAGCACGTATGTATAGGTAGAACATGATCTCTCACAATCAATCAAATCAAATCAAATGGGATAAACAAAAGCAAGCTCCATCCTAGGTTCATATATTAGCTTAGGTCTTGTGTAGTTCCAATTTTTTTTAAAAAAAATGGATAATATAGCACTTTCGTTTATATTTAACAAATATTGTCTAATCATAAACTACCTAGGTTCAAAAGATTCGTCTAGCAAATTACAGATACATTGTATAATTAGTTATTTTTTATCTATATTTAATTTTTGTATCGCAAGATTTGATATGATTGAAAATCTAAAAAAAAATAAGGCCTTAGTTACCGCCGGCGGCCAAATCTCGCGGCAGTTCTTGCGGACGACAAGTCAACTATTGCATGCACGCATGCTCGCTACAGGCAGCGTGCGATCGAGTCGGACTCCGGCCACGAGAAGCGCCGCCCTTGATCGATTGCCAAATCCGCGACGAAAGCTGCAAAAGGAGAGAGAGAGAGAGAGAGAGAGAGAGAGAGAGAGAGAGAGAAGGCGCAGCGCTGGCAAGCAATGCGCGCGACGACTTCCCCCCTGCCGTATTTTGTTTCGCGTAGCACTTCTCGTACATGCATGGGTTGCTTCTGGGGCAAAAGCACCGTCGCTGCTCATCCCGCCTGCGCAGCTCCGATCCAACCCAACCCAATCCGCCGGCTCTCTGCGTACGGTACACGATACACATGTACACATGGGTGGACGACGAAGGGAACAGCCGGCCGGCTCGGTGTCTGGTACTAGCTAACTCTGGGTGGGTGATGGAGGCGCCGATGCTAATTCGGGGGGCGCACGTGGTGAGGAGATCGGGGGCTCATCCCTGCGTGTCAGGCCCGGACGGGAAACTGCACATGCCCCCGGTCAATTAAAATTTTGTCTCATCGTACGTACTCTCCCTTCTGCAACAAAAGACCCTTGGTCTAGGTGCGATTAGTAGCGCTACGGCATAAAATAGACATTGACCAGGATAGGCCCATGCTTAGAGAGCCTTAGACCGAGGCTGCCCATTAATTATTTTCGTTGTTCCTAGATTATATAGTAACACACCATTATATTATTATTACACTTTGGAAAGCGAGGTGAGCCAACTTTTGTATACTAACGTATTTTGTGGATTTTGTTGGGGTAATACAACCGCTGCCTCCGATTTTTAAGTTAATGACATTTAACAAAATATATAATTATTTTAACAATGAAATACTAGTTTCATTATCAAAGAATGGCATATGTTTCAAAATAAAGACAAGTTCTTTTTATATATACACGAATGCATATGTTTTTGGTGGGGAATAGAACTAGCCGCCAGCCCTATTACCCTATTGCAGGAAAAGAAATGTAAATAACGGTCCTATTTGGCTCGTTTTGTATTCAATTTTATGCAAGATGTTAAACTAAAGGTGCACATTCCCATGAGCGCGCGCACAACACACTTAGCATGTTACTAGTAGCAGTGGACATAAATCATTTTGGTATACTAACATGTTTGTTGATTTTGTTGGCATAATAAAACCGCTGCCTTCGGTTTCTAAATTCATAACATATTACAAGATTCTAATTAGTTAAGAAATGAACTACTTTACCAAAAAGGCGTATATTTGAATCTAGAGTTGAAAACGAACACACATATAGTTTTTAGCGGGAAATAGCACTAGCCGCTAGCCCTATTACCCAATTAGCGGGAAGAGAAGTAATTAATGGTCCTATTTGGCTCGTTCTGGATCCGCCACACTGCGCGGGAAAAGGAGTTTGTATTCAATTTATGCAAGACGTTAAACTAAGAGCTTTTTACCTGTATGCCATTATGAAAGATTGACCAAACCAGCAGGCCACTAAAAAGTTGTTTCGTACCGCTGTGACCAACTTCATCTTCGACTATACCCGTGTGCCATTCCGTCTCAGTTCCGTTTGTTTTGTGACGTTCAAAAGATCAGACACGTGGGTCCCACGTAGAAAAATGTCCTTCTTACCCCTGAGTCCATAACCCCCACGCGGAGGCCGTGCTCGTGCTGCTTTCCGCGGGCGCTGTTCCTCCGAGGCGAGGGAGTCGACGACATTCAGGTGAGTACGTTACTTTTCTTTTTTTTTTCTTATCCATTCTTTATTTAACTTTTCTTTTCTTTTCTTTTTTGTATCTATTTTTTTTCTTTTCGTGTTTCATGTCGCGGGATCGGCTTTCTTTTGTTTTCCATTTTTGTTATTGTTCTCATTTCTTTATTTTCCTCTTCGTTTATATTTTTATTTTTATTTACATTTCTTTTTTGTTTTAAGTGATTATTATTATTATATTAATTTCCATTTTATGTTTATTTTATTTATTTTTTTCTTTTCTTTTCTTTCCGTTTTAACATTTTATTTCTAATCTTGATTTTTTAATTTTATTCTTTTTTTGTTTCGTGTGATTTTTCATTATGCTAATGATTTTTATTTTTATTTTTTATTTTTTCTCTTTCTTTTTTTCGTGCATTATTCATTTTTTTATTTTATGGTCTTGTTTAGTTCACCCTGAAAACCAAAAAAAAATCAAGATTCTCTGTCACATCGAATCTTGCGGCACATGCATGAAGCATTAAATATAGATGAAAATAAAAACTAATCATACAGTTTAACGGCTAAAACTTTTTTAGTTTAGGTAACATCAGATCTGTGACCTTTTGTTTTGCTGGTTTGGCGTAGCAATACGAAAAAAACAAACAAAAAAATTCATGATTAGACAGCAGGTGCCGGCGTGCCGCTGCTTTCCCATGCATCGGACGGGATGTCTTGCCAATTTCAGTGCCAGAGATCAGGGCTTTGTTTAGTTCCCAACAAATTTTGCAAAATTTTTCAGATTTTTCATCACATCAAATTTTTAGACATATACATAGAATATTAAATATAGACGAAAATAAAAAATAATTACACAGTTTGGTCGGAATTGACAAGACGAATCTTTTGAGCCTAGTTAGCCTATGATTGGACAATATTTGTCAAATACAAGCAAAAATACTACAGTGTCAATTTTCCAAAAAAATTTTGGAAACCGCAGAGGCTCACCTAACTTTTAGGGCACCCAGATTAAGGTCTTATTTAGTTCAAAAAAAATTACAAAATTTTTCAAATTTTCCATCAAATCGAATCTTTAGACGTATTTATGGAGCATTAAATATACACGAAAATTTGACACACGGTATTTTAACCATACACCATATCCTGCATTTACCATGGTAGTATCCAAAATAGGCCGTTAGTGGCACACGGTATTTTGATTGGCTCGTTCATAGCGGTATCCAAAATTGGCAGTCAGTGGCACTGGGGACAAAAAATTTTTGTTGTCGAGACCAAGTAGCCCAGGGGCATTCAAGTCTATTGCCAGACCACTTAACTGCCGTTAGACTTCAAAATGGACGGAATGGCACACGGGTATAGCCGAAGATGAAGTTGGGTATAACAGTGCGAAACAACTTTTTAGTGGCTTCCTGGTTTGGTCGATCTTTCATAATGGCATACAGGTAAAAAACTCTTAAACTAAAGGCGTACTTCCATGTGCGCACACAACAGGCTTATTAGCGTGTTACTAGTAGTAGTGGACACATTTCATTTTTTTGTATACTAACTTGTTTGTTGATTTTGTTGGAATAATAAAATCATTTTCTCCGGTTTCTAAATTCATGTCTTTTTTAGAAAATTCTACTTATTTAACAAACAAACTACTTTACCGAAAATGGCATATATTTGAAACTAGAATCGAGTACGAATGCATATGTTTTTAGCAAAAAAAAGTACTAGTCGATAGCCCTATAACGGAAAAGAGAAGTAAATAACCATCCTATTTGGCTTGATCTGGATTTGCCACCGGCGGGAATAAGAGTTTGTATTCAATTTATGCAAGGTGTTAAATTAAAGGCGCTCTTGCGTGTGCCCGCACAGCACACTTAGCATGTTACTATTAGCAGCGGACGTAGTTCATTTTGGTATACTAACATGTTTGTTGATTTGGGTGGATTAATAAACCGTTGTCTTCGATTTCTAAATTTATCATATTTTAGCATATTCTACTTAGTTAACAATTGAACTACTTTACTAGAAATGGCATATATTTGAAACTAGAGTCAAGCACGAACACATATGTTTTTAGCGGAAAATAGAACTAGCCATTAGCCCTATAACGGGAAAAGAGAGTAGATAACGGTCCTATTTGGCTTGTCCTGGATCCACCACCGGTGGGAAAAAAAACTTTATTCAATTTATACAAGGCGTTAAACTAACTAAAGGAGCACTTGCGTGTGCGCACACAACACACTTAGCATGTTACTAGTACCCGAACATAATCTATTTTTGTGTACTACTAACATGTTTGTTGATTTTGTCAGAATCATAAAATCGATGCCTTCGGTTTTTTAAATTCACGATATTTAGAATATTCTAATTAGTTAGACAATGAACTACTTTGCTTGAAATGGTATATATTTGAAAATAGAGTCAAATACAAACACATTTGTTTTTAGCGGAAAATAGAACTGTATTTGTAAACCCTGCTGCAAAAAGTACCCATTCCGATAGTAAATTAAATATCTCCTTTACTTTACCAGTCATTTTTTCAATCTACTAAGGCTTCTTCTACATATATAGCAGACTTTTGGGAAAGCTAATTGAACAGTTCAACCGTGAAACTGGCATCCGATGCAACGACTATTTTTAAAATAAATCCAAAATGTTTAACATATGAGAGGACGATAATATGTGAATGAAAGTAAAAATTATGCTAGATTAGTACTAGTTTATTACATGCATGGGGAGTTGGGGACCTGCATATGCTGTAAAAAAAGGTGTTCCGGTCAAAAGAATTCCGTTCAATGGAAATGGCAAAGGTACATCACGTAGGTAGAATTTTGTTTTTTGATACAAACGGTAAAATATTGTTTCATTCGAACACTTTGAGACGTAGTGCAGTACTAGCATTGTAGCTGCACCAACGTGTGGCTTACTTTCATCGTCTATGTACTTCTATGAACACTAATTTGCTTTTTTCACATGGAGTTGGGAATTTATTCCCAGTCAAACACTCTCGCTACAAAGTGGTAAAATAAAGGTAGTATTTCACGTAAGTATGTGCATGCGTGCGATGGTGGTCGTAAAAGCTGCAGCATTAGATCCCTCATCCCCTGGGACCCTGGCAAAGAAAATTACCGGTTCCGTACATCAAAAGGCAGAGTAGGAGTACTCCGTACTACGTACTATACCAGACCTGCAGAGCAGTAGGAGTAGCACGTACTGTACGTAGTACCCGCAGCACAGCAGGCAATGGCAGTGTTGTGTCGCAGTGTCGGGCGGTAGTTATACACTTTTTACTACTGCTTCAGCAATCAGCAGAGAAGGGTACGTAGAGACACTGCTGTGCGTAGTAGCCTGTGCTCACTTCAAAGAGTGTACTACTCGTCGATCCGTATTAATTCTGCTACAATGGTTGGTCACTGATGACTTGGCGACGACGTACAAGAGCATATAATTTCTAGTAGCACGACCGGCATGGGGTTGATGAGCCCTAGTATACGCGAGAGCCACTTTTGCGGCCAGGACGTGAGCGATTCAGAGCCCCCCCCCCCGTAGGCCACAGATCTTCGCGCAATCTACAAGTACTGCAGCGCTTTACTGTGACTGTACCGTGTTAGTACTTGGCATACTAATTATACTACCCCACGTAGTACCTCCACCAAATACAGTATATCCGTCGAAAACATAAGGCAGTATGGCGAACTTTTTTTCCCCTTGCTTTTTAATTTGTACAATTTTTTTTTCTGGAATGGTTGTATTTTGGGTAACGGATTATGTATTTGCCCGGTCGATCGTCAGTCAGCGGTCACCACCATATGACCCGCTATTAAGTTTCTGTGTGCCATCAAGCAGCAAATAATGATCCACATCAGTCAGGTGAAACTGAAACAAGACTGCATCATGACCATGCACGACAGACAGATTAGCCCTGAAACTGAAACCAGAGACTGCATGTATCGAAAGAGCCGTGCGTGGAGCGCAGAACGGATCCGCTCCGTTTCCCAAACCAGACGCGCACGCAAACACGGCAACACAGGAAACGGAAGAAAAAAAAAAGGCCCGGCCCGCGCGCGCGGCTTAGGCATTGTTTAGTGCACCTAAACATCAAAAACTTTTTAAAATTTCTCGTCACAACAAATCTTGTGACACATACATAAAACAGTAAATATAGACGAAAATAAAAACTAATTGTACAGTTTTCCTATAAATCACGAGATGAATCTTTTGAGTTTAATTAGTCTATGATCGAACAATAATTATTGAATAAAAACGAAAATGCTATAATATCGAAAACCAAAAAAAAATCTCAAAACTAAACAAGCCCTTAGCCAGCCGTGCAGGATTGACCTCGGGTCCCGTGTCCCGACCTCGCTTACGTTACGGTACACGCCCCCAACACAAAAAAGGAGACGAGAGAGAAGGCGGCACGACGAGTCGAGTCTGGATGGTGCCATCGTCTGCTCCTTTATTTCTGCGTCTGCGTGGCCAGTCGTCAAGGACTCCCACTCTCCCAGGTCTGAACCGCCCAGTCCGATCCGATCTCCAGCGGCGGCGGGTGCCAATCAGAGCTGCTCTGCTCAGCTCAGCTTCTGCTTGCGCGCGCTTCGGCCGCCGCACCCGCACCCGCACCGGCACGGCACGGCTACGGCGAGGAGTAGTGGAAAGCGAGGGGCGTTCCGCGTTCCGCCTCCGCGGATGGACAAGGCTAGGGCCCCACGAGCGTGTCGTCCGTCCCCTGCCCTTTTCCCGGCAGCCCTGCGTGGCGCCTACCACAAAACCGGGGCCCGCGCTGGGCCACGCGCGTGGGGTCTGTGCCCGGATGGCGTGGGCCCCGCGCCGCTCCAAACCCAGTTCACTACTCTCGGCTGGGTCAGGTAGGCAGGCAGGAGCAGGGACAGGGAGGGCGAGGCGAGCAAGCAACCGGGGGCGAACATGCAGGCCTCGTGGGAGGCGATCGCGGGGCCCACAGGCCTCTGCCGGGAGCGGGTGGTCCCACCCCGCCCGCCCATGTTGCCCTGGGCAACGCGGGTGGCCCTCGCTGTACCACCCACGCCACGCCCCCGCCCTCTCCGTGTCCCTGCTCTGTGCTGTCCTGTCCATCATCGATGGAGATGGAGGCATCTTCTTCACACACAGAATCACAGCAGTGACGCTGTGACGGGGCACCACAGCCCCCGCCGGCACCCGGCCCGTCGTCGCGTCGTCCTCCCGCCCGGCTCCCGCTTGCGGCAAGCGCGGTGGCTGCCTTTCGTCGCGCTCCAAATAATGCCTGCCATCCTTGGGAGAAGCTCCAGCTCATCTCAGGTCCTTTAGGACGCGTGCTGGCATCCGGGCTGAGAGATCACACCATTTTTTCCTCCGGCCGTGGACGATCACGATCTGCCACCGTAGGAGTACGTGCTGAAGTGGTCCGATGCAGCACGCACGGACCAATACACAGTCCGTGTACGTAAATCCAGATTCCTGACTTGGACACGCCTCTGCACGCGCCGTTTAGCTCCAGTCGGCAGTCGCCTGGCGCGCGTGCGTACGGCGGTACTGGGGACAAAAAAATCACGCCGGTTAGCCTGGGTCTTGTTTACTCCGAAATCCAAAAAGTTTTTAAAATTCTCGGTCACATCGAATTTTACGGCACATGCATGATGCATTAAATATAGACGAAAACAAAAACTATGTAAATCACGAGATGAATTTTTTGACTCTAGTTAGTCTATGATTGGACAATATTTACCACAAACAAACGAAAATGTTACAGTTCCGAAAACTTTTCAGTTTTCAGAACTAAACGAGGCCCTGGTAGCAGTGCTCCGTCCCTGACTTCGGTTGCATCGGACGGTGCCCGCTGCATTCACTCTCGTTTTCCGTTACTAGTACTTCCTCCGTACTATAACTTCCTCCGTTTTCCGAATCATTAGACATTTATACATTTATGTATACTTTTAAGTAACAATGTATCTTAACATAATGTATATCTAAATGAATAACAAACATGTGTAATTTGAACACTAAAACTTTTTGTAATTTGAAATGGAAGGAGAAGAAGAAAAAGAAGAAAGAAACTGCTCTGCAGAAAAAAGCAAAGTTTTTGCATCCACGACGCGTGCTGCGTGCATCGTCTCTGCAGGCCGCACAATGGCCGACTCGCTGGTGCTGGTGGATGGATCGTTGACCCAGTTGAGTTGAGGGTCTGTTTGGCCGCGGGTACGCGTGACATCGGCGGTGCTGGCCTTGTGTGTATTTTTGCCTTCTTGTGGCCTTATTATTTTAGCAGTTTCATCCTCCTGTGATTCCTTTTTTCATTTGTTCTGGCGGGTAGCCGTGAACCAGACGTACTCCAATCCTGCTTTAAGATGCATTTCATGATTTTCAACGAAGAAGATCACAGGATCCACGCGCATCAGCCACTTAACGGCCCTTCTCTCCTGTGAGCCTGACGCGCGGTGGTATCATTCTTTTTTCCTGCTGCTACTGTGCTACATCTAGCACCCCCTGTACGTGTACCGTGCACGGTGTACTCGCAGATTCCTGGCTGTGCGGTGTGCCGCGCAGGCGCAGTGCAAGCACGATAAGGCTGCCACATGCAGATGCAGGGGTCGGGGTTGTGCGTTCCTGCCGTTCGAGCTTGAAAGGCATTTGCGCGCAACCTAACTCGCTGGATCGGTCAGGGGCTGTTTGGTTGCTCTATACTAGTTCGTTCAGTACTGGTATTTGCTATTTTTGGGGGTGTAACGAACGAGGACGTAAACATACGCGTTTTCAAGGTCGCCGGAGACTCCCGTGCTAGTCAGTAGTCTGCCAGTACATACAACATACGTATGTGTTACTTGTGCCTTCTGCGTTGACCGATCGAGAGAAACCTGCACCATCGATCGATCTGCATATATATGCATGTGATGGGTATAACGACGCACTCTATATGTGTACGCGTTTCGTTTTCAAAAGGTCCAAAGTAGTGGTATATACTTCGTACGTACTTTTTTTTTTTGAGCAAGTCGATCTGTACGTACTTGTTGTTCCTTCAGCATTGACCGGATCAACAGAAATCTGCACCATCGTCTGACTGCGCACGCATCATGTCAAATGAACGTACGTGCAGGGTTACAGATTTATTCGAGGCCTCCTCGGTGATTTTCACGCTCCCGAGCTGCATGCATGCGACCGATCGACGAACACCTGCACGCAGCCACGCACCATTAATTCGATCTCTTCCCTTTACAGCCGTCAGCCGAACACAGCTCACCGTGCTCTCTCCTGCGTCTGCCCACGCGCGCGGTCGGCCGGTCGTTGTGAATTTCTGATGCGTACGTGAAGCAACGCGAGCCGTCGACTAGGACTAGCTATAGCCGCGTGCCTGATGAGGATCGGAACAAGTGTCCGGCCAGGACGTACTCTTGGAGCCTTGGAGAAGGCGCGCGCGACGGCCGTGCCGTGACGGCCGATCGCGTTTGCTTGCGCGCGTCGATGACCGACCGACCGATGAGCTCATCGCGCCGCGCGGCGCCGGTGCACTACTGTCAGCCTGCATGCAGCCTGAGACAACGACGACGGATCGGACGTACGTGGTGTGATTTGGTGGGTGCGGCCGGCCGGCACACACAAGGGATTGGTTGCAGACGACGTCGCGCAACGGCGCGCGCAAACATACGGCGGCGCGGCCGGCGCCGGCATTCCGGCGGGCCATACGTGCGTGCATGTACGCGCGTACGTACGTAGGCGCCACTGCCTACGCACGCATGCAGATGGTCAAGTGGATCCGTTTGGCGATCGAATTCCCCGGAAGTCACGCAATGTGCTGGACTGTGCTGGTGCTGCCGCACACGGATTGTAAGAGCAGCTTCAGCAATAAATTGCTCCAAAATTAGGATTTTACTTCATTTAGAGGCCTTTTTATTTTCACGTCCTGTTTTTTTTTTCTGAACTTATAAGAGCATCTCCAAGAGATGTGCTAAATTTGTTTTGGAGTCTATTTTAGAGTTTAAGCAGTAAAAATGAAGCTCCAACAGCTACTGTATCACAGTTTCTAAATTGGCAAGCTAGCCATCCCGTCTTTTCCGGTGGCCATAAAAAGCAAGCCTGCTCGCTCGCCATATTCCGATTTCCCGGTGGTGGTTGCATGTTCTGCATGCGCGAGCTCCCTTCTCATACGTCGATTTGGTCAAGAAGCCTCTGGTTCGTCCGATCGGGCAGCCTGGTGGGTGCACGAACAACAACAGCCACGAAGGGACGTTGAGTCATTGAGATTTGATCACCTGTGTGTCCACGTGGCAAGTTTAAATATAGAAAAGCAAAAAATTAGCTAAGCTGTTGGAGTAGCATATTTATTTAAGACTTTTTTATTTTACATAATAGCTAAATAGTAGAATTTAGCTAATGCTTTTAGAACAGCTCTTGGAGATGCTCTAACTCTACCAGCACGCAGCTTTTAAATTAGGGTTCTTATCTTAGTTACGACAAAAGCCGAACTTGTCAATCACTCACATAACTTTTAAGTTTTTTTTTCAAAAAAATTCATCTCTTCCACATCCACGTACATCTCACTGTCTCTCTTCCTTTGCTGGCCTCTGCCTTATTCCTTTGCCGGCTGTGTCGATCGATGGAGGCAGAGCGAAGCTCCACTAGGTACTTCACGGACTTTTAGCTCAACTTCAAGGACACTATATGCTCACCACAAGCCACACCCTCCCGCCGGCCTCCTACCGGGCTCTTTGCCACCTTAGCTCCTTTTGTCCTCCTACACTGTCTTCCTCGTCCTTGGCCGCAGGCACAACATCTCTAAATGCCGAGCTTGATCGTCCCTTAAGCTCATTTAAATGTTGGTATACATTTTTTTATTAACATGGTCAAAGTTAAAAACAAGTTGGATTTAAAAGCTAAATAAAGGCAAAGTGAACTATAATTTACAACTAGGTTAATGCCTGTACGTTGTTACGGATTTTAAAATCTACATACTCTATGTTTCTTCATTCTTATTTCATTTTTTCTTTCTATATTCTTTCTTTTTCATTTCTTTTCAGTTTTCGTTTTTTAATTTTATTTTATTTTCTGTCTTTTCCTTATTACCTTTTATTTTATTTTTCTTTTGGTTTTATTTTTATTATTCTTCCTTGCTTCTATTTATTTTATTTTTTTTCTTTTTAGGTTTTTTGTGTTTCTTCATTCTTATTTTATATTTTATTTCATTTTAATCTTCCTTTTATCCTTATTTAAATTATTCATTTATTTTATTTATCATTTGTTAATCATGTTTGTTTTTATATTTTTCTTCTTAGTAATTTTATTTTTTTATTTTTATTTTTTATATATATGTGATATTAATGTAGTATATATTTAGTGTTCTATGTTGCGTTATGTCATGTTTACGTAGTATATATGTGATGTTCTACGATGTTTCTTATGGTGTTCACTTAGAGGGTGTTTGAGACTGCTCTGCTCCACGTTTTTCAGCTCCGCTCCACGTTTTTTAGCCAAACGGTTTCAGCTCCACGCACTCAGTTCAAGAAAAAAGGGTGGAGTTGTGAGAGCACCTAAAGAGGTACTCCACAAACTCCAGTTTTTTGTGGAGCTGCTCCATGATGGAGTTTGTGGAGCAAAGTTCGTGGAGCAGTGCCAAACACCCCCTTAGTATACCTGTAATCTATAATCGATGTGATGTTTTATAATATATTTAATGATGTTTTGTGATGTATTTAGTGATGTTAATGTTCTATAATTATATTTACGATATTTGAAAAGTAACCCTTTGACATTATTTGAAATTTTTCTCCATTTTGTGTTTTTATTTTTTCTTATGCTTTTATTATTATTTTTATCTATGTCATGTATTTATGTATTTTTATGTATATTGTAATATCAGTTTCATAAACATAAAACCAAAATACTATTCTTCTAAATCGATAATATTTTTTTACAAAGACAGAACATTGTTTGTTGAACCTAGAATATTGTCTCTACTTAATAAAAGAATTTTTATTTTATTTTAATAAGATAAATATTCATTAATAAAATTTTATCTAAATATATCCATGTGTGATCTTGTTTTGAAGGATTGGTTATAAGAAATTTAGTGGGGCAATCATAATTTAATTTATATCTCTGGGTTAGGAGTTATAACTTTTTTTAATTCGTTAAAACAATTTTGCATGCATAGGTGAGTGGGGCCTAGGTTGATGGGATAGCGTGTCATCGTGTAGTAAAAAAGACCACCAAAGCGATGAGAGTTGTGGATGAGTTCTCTCCATAATTTTTAGTTGTAGAGATAAATATTTATTAATAAAAATTTATCTACATATATCCATATGTGATCTTGTTTTGAAGGATTTGTTATAAGAAATTTAATGGTGCAATCGGAATTTAATTTATATCTTCGATTTAAGAGTTATGACTTTTTTTAATTCGCTAAAACAATTTTACATGCATGGGTGAGTGGAGCCTGGGTTGATGAGATAGCCTATCATGGCACAGTAAAAGAGATGAGAGTTGTGGCTTCACCATATGTATAGTAGATGGGTCCTCTTTATAATTTTTAGTTGTAGAGATAGATAGAACAATACTTATTTCGAAGGTAAAACTTGTGTGATTCCGCCGGTCGTCTGGCAAAGAGCTATCTTTCCTTATGTCGGTCACTCCCCTACTTTAGCCTTGTTTAGTTGGCAAAATTTTGAGATTTCGGGTACTATAGCACTTTCGTTTGTATTTAATAAATATTGTCCAATCATGGACTAACTAGGTTCAAAAGATTCGTCTCACAAATTATAGGTAAACTATGTAATTAGTTTTTATTTTCGTCTACATTTAAACATTCATGCATGTGACGCAAAATTCGATGTGACGAAAAATCTAAAATTTTTAGCAAAACTTTTTGTGAACTAAATAAGTCCTTTATTTGTTGCCAAATTTAGTTCTTAAATGATGAGTATACTCTAGACTCTCTCATGCATATATGCATACCTCATCTCTCAACGTTTATTGCATATCCCTCTCCTCTGAATTGCAAAAGAAGGGAACAAAAGCCGCAGCACGCAACTCATTATCATGCACCACACCACCACCATCATGATATAGCAGCAGATAGCCCGGAACGTACAGACTATAGGATCACGCGTCCGTCGTGACCAGCTTGCTAGTTTAACTATAGCATCGGCCTTGTTTAGTTCCGAAAATTTTTGGGAAATGAACACTGTAGCATTTTCGTTTGTATTTGACAAATATTGTCCAATCATGGACTAACTAGGCTCAAAAGATTCGTCTCGTCAATTTCGACCAAACTGTGCAATTAGTTTTTATTTTCGTCTATATTTAATACTCTATGCATACGTCTAAAGATTCGATGTGACGGGGAATGTGAAAAATTTTGCAAAATTTTCAGGGAAGTAAACAAGGCCTAGCAAAAGGAAAGGAACCATGATCTTGTTTGATTTGATGCGGTAGACGGGTATCTGTCAAGTGCAGACACGTGCTCCCTTTCTTCTCATAGCCTCCTCCGGCTTCTAAATGCTTGAACAAAGGCCTTGTTTAGTTCCAAAAAATTTTGTAAAATAGGAATAGTACCACTTTCATTTGTATTTGACAAATATTATCTAATCATGTACTAACTTAAAAGATTTGTCTTATCAATTCCGACCAAACTGTGTAATTAGTTTTTATTTTCGTCTATATTTAATACTTCATGCATGCGTCTAAAGATTTGATGTGACGGAGAATCTGAAAAATTCTGTAAAATTTTTTGGGAACTAAACAAGGCCCAAATGATATATATATCGAGGATTCTCTTGAACGCAGGATTTCTGTACGTGGTTATTGCGAGGAATATATACACTATTTTCTGTTGAATTTAAATATGAGCGTTGTCACAAATTAATTGACTGCGCTAAATATAAAATTAAACATATGCGTTTTTAGTTTTTTTAAGCAACACGTGCGTTTTTAGTTGATAATAGAGAGTTTGGCATAAAATTGTTGGAGATGATACCATTCGTAATTTATATATACTCCTAGTAGATAAAATAGCTCATATGTGTTTGAATCTTGATATGCGTGTGTGCCAGATAAAATGGACTAGAAGTAGTAATAATTATACTTTCTATGGTTGATCTCTTTATATTACTAGAGGCGTATAAATTTTGTCCAATAATTAGGCTTATAATTTTAACTATTATAATAAAAATTTTATATGATTAGATTTTAAGAAATTATACTATCCAATAATTATAAGTTTATAAGCATAAATAATATAAAATAAAATAAATAAATGTATGGTTAAAGTGTAATCTAGAAGATCGTATCATTCTATTTTGTATGAGATAAAATGAACCGAAAGGAGTACACTATAGTCGGCGACGAGAAAATGCCACGAAGAAGAAACGCGCGCGACCAGATACGGCGCGGAAGAAAAGTCGCGGCAAATATGGTTGGGTTCATAATTTTGGTTTTTGCCAAGTCAATTATATATGACAAACACTTGGATATGATATTTTTTTCCACTTGCCATATCGTTTTGGGAGTTGGTAAACTATAACAAATGACAAACAAACAAACTGTTAGAGATGCTCATGCATTGCTGGCACACTTCTCTTATTGGGCATTGGCCTTCTTTTCGGCGGACGAAAACGATGACATCGATTGGAAGTGATGAGCTGCGTGTTTAGTTTGGTATCCATATACGTGCGCACAAGCATAAAAAAGCACGCACGTACGCGTACACTCATACAACATGCTGCATGCACACACCCTTGCATTGGTGCGTACATCACTTCGTGCATGCTGCTTTGCTCTGATGAATGAGCTCCGTTTTCTTTCTTACGCCATGCATCAATAATTTATTTATCTGATGGCGACCTCATCTTCGTCATCACGCCAATTGCCAAGTGGGCGGTACACGATTTCCATCAGGTATATGCGGTGACAGTCAACAAAATATACTACAGTAGCAGAAATGATAGTATGTATAGGACCCAAAACAATAGTATCAAAATCTATCTAAAAGCAGCCTTGAGGGCACCGTCGGACAGGGTATGTCACAGAAACCTTTTTTTTTTCTATATCTTTCTCTTGTTGGGTGAAACAATCACACTAACACCAAGGCCTTGTTTACTTCCAAAAATTTTTGCAAAATAGGAATAGTACCACTTTCGTTTGTATTTGACAAATATTGTCCAATTATAGACTAACTAAACTCAAAAGATTCGTTTCGTCAATTTCGACCAAACTGTGCAATTAGTTTTTATTTATATTTATATTTAATACTCCATGCATATGTCTAAAGATTCGATGTGACGGAGAATCTGAAAAATTTTGCAAAATTTTTAGGAAACTAAACAAGTCCCAAGTACACATAAGTGTAAAGTTGTATTACATGTCAGATGGGACCTTCGTAAATTATACATAATGACTATTTTACCCCTTTCTTCGAATCAATACAACCCCCTTAAACTACATAGGCGGAGTTGTACTTTTAATTATTCTAAGCTTCGTTCTTCAACTTGCTGTTATCATGATTGTGAAGCCATCATCTCGAGACTTTGCAAGTTCTCGTTTTAGCTTCTCCTGACTTCGCTTGCTGAGCGAAGTCGAAATCTTGTCTTCGCTTTTAACTTGTTCCAGTCTTCTATTTCCTTGTAGTGAAGTCAAATTCTCTCGAGCAAAGTCATAATGTCATCTTCACCTTTTGCTTTCCTGCAGGCAAACTGTTCAGAAATTATAAATATGACTTCAAAGTTCTGGGGCTAAGTTTTCTAATGAATTCAAATCCCCAACATCGCTATTATAAGAAATATGATAGGAGCATGACACACAAAAAGAAATGGAGGGTGCCTTTCAGTTTCAGAGCCGTAGAAACTGTAAATGGGCTGTATTGGTTATCAGCCCACTGTCCGATCGCCACTAGGGCCAAATCACACCTAGCCGCAGCCCATACAGGGCTTCCTTCTTGACAAGCGCAGCTAGTCGCAAACTGCCGACCAGCGACCTCCTCCGCTGCCGGTGGGTCTCCTCCAGCGAGTCACACTGCGCCTGCTCACCAGTCACCGCCATGGCGGGGAAGCAGTTCCCCTCCCCAGCGCACTCGCGCCCCGCCTCCGCCTCCTCCCGCCGACTCCTCGCCGCCGTCGCCGCCTCCCTCATACTCTTCACCGCTTTCTACTTCCTCCTCCTCTCCCCCTCCTCGCACCGACCCACCCCAGCCATCCTCGCGAGCCCTAGCGCCACCACGTCCTTCCTCGCCTCCCTCGACCGCTTCCTCTCCGACCCGCATCCCGCTGCCTCCGCCGCCGCTCCCGGCGAACTTGACGCCGCGATCCGGGTCCAGGAGGAGGCCCGTCTCTACGGGGACGAGTACCCCGCATGGCCCGCGCCGGCCGCGGGGCCGCTCAGGGTCTACGTCTACGAGATGCCGGGCAAGTTCACTTACGATCTGCTCAGGCTGTTCAGGGACTCCTACAGGGACACCGACAACCTCACGTCCAATGGGAGCCCCGTGCACCGCCTCATCGAGCAGGTGGGCGTGCGGTGAGATCGATTTGCAATTTTGTTCCGTCTTCTACTTTTCTTTAGCTGCGATGCTATGAGACATTGAGACTCGTACTTCGCGAATTGGTTGTTTAGTGTGCTTGGGCTTTACCCATAATGCTGAAAAAGTTCAGCACATCACGCGGATTGTTTGCTGGTTGGAAGTGGGGTAATTGTACTATGCTACTATCCTTGTCTCCTTTATGATGTATCTGCTCTCTGATGCTTTGGAACTTCGAAGGCTTGGAGATGCTGCTGAAATGGGATGTGAACTTGTATATTAGATCTCCACTAGAGGTCTAGAGCTGGTAGACTCCAATCTGCTGTAGCATGGGTCAGCTACTGGCCTACTTGCTTTCAGCAATAGGGCATTTTGACCAGTGGGACTGTATGCAATATGCTCATGATTTTTCGTTATCTAAAGTTTCTCCTGTCAGGTGAATGCGATTTAGATTAGAGTACCATGGAGTACATTTTATTATTAAACCAGTTTCAAAATTCCTTTTTAGGACCATAAATGACCCTTGCCATTGTTTTGGGTGGCGAGGCAAAATTCATACTAAAAGCAGTGCACTTTGATTTCAGAATTCTAGCTACGGATATAGTATTAGATCAGCATTTGATTCTACAAATTGGATTAAAAAAATGATACTACCTCCATTCTAAACTATAAGACGTTTTGGCATTTTAGATACATAGCTAAGAGCTTTTGCTTTGCACTTAGATATACACTGTGGCTAGATACATAGTAAAAGCAATGTACCTAGAAAAGCTAAAACGTCTTATAATTTGGAATGGAGGGGGTACATCTCTTACATGCTACAGTTCAAGGCATATTGTGTTACAGCTAATGATCATGTGTGTAGTCGTGTAATTAAATATCACATATTCATCTGTCCACACAATCAAATTGTTTCTACATTCACATTTGCAGCATTCTATTGACTACTGGCTGTGGGCGGATCTCATTGCACCTGAATCACAAAGACTTTTGAAGAGTGTTGTTAGGGTTCAGCGGCAAGAAGAAGCTGACATTTTCTATGTGCCATTCTTCACGACAATCAGTTACTTCCTGCTGGAGAAACAAGAATGCAAAGCGCTTTATAGGGTCTGGGAGCATCTCTTAAGGTTTATTTTTCAGAAAATTGTTTGCTTGAGGACACCCTCATGGACAGACTAGTGTTTATGACTGTAGGCGAATTTGTTGATGAAATTAAAATCTGATCCTTCCTTTTGGTATCTGGCATTCAGTTGTTGAAGAGTATTGGATTTGTTTCCCCAATTATATCTGAAATTACAATGACAGATAACATTGCCTGAGTTTGGTTCTATTGACAGTAGGAAAATTATTTAAAATTTTTATCTCTGTGTCTGGATATTAGTTTATTGTTCATTCGCCTCTATTTATTCCAAGAGGACCTTATCATCATTACTCCTTGATGCCAGGAAGCTTTAAAGTGGGTGACAGATCAGCCTGCTTGGCAACGTTCAGAAGGCAGAGATCATGTCATTCCTGTTCATCATCCATGGTCATTTAAGTCAGTCCGGAGATTTGTGAAGAAGGCAATATGGCTTCTACCTGATATGGACTCCACTGGGAACTGGTATGATATTTATTATTTGCCCGTTTCCACTTTACCTTGGAAAACTACTTGGATGCATCAGTTTACTGTCTTATTTCAGGTATAAACCTGGACAGGTATATCTAGAAAAGGATGTCATCCTTCCATACGTTCCAAACGTTGATCTTTGTGATCATAAATGTGTATTAGAAACTCAATTCAAAAGAAGTATATTGCTGTTCTTTCGAGGAAGACTGAAGAGAAATGCTGTAAGTCTCTTGGTAGCACTCCCTAGGTTTTTATTGTTTTGTATATATGCATGCAAACTTCCACTTTTACAAATCTCTCTAACTTTGACCAAGTTTATAAAAAAAAGCTCTATCGTCTACAACATGAAATTAGTTTCATTAAATCTGCCATATGCAGTATGTCTTGATAGTGCATTTTCTGGTATTGTAGGTGTTAATATATTTTTTTTTATATAAATTTGGTCAAAGTTAGAAGTTTGACTTAGGACAAAACGAAAATGACCTACATTTTGGAACAGAGGGACTATGTGTGTATCTATTTTGTTGACCTTTTTTATCTCTTATTATAGGGAGGAAAGATCCGCAGTAAACTTGTGGAGGAACTAAAAAGTGCAGAAGACATAGTTATAGAAGAAGGTTCGGCTGGAGCTCAGGGAAAAGCAGCAGCTCAGGATGGCATGCGCAAGTCTCTCTTTTGCTTGAGTCCGGCTGGGGATACCCCATCTTCTGCTCGCCTGTTTGATGCAATCGTTAGTGGTTGTATTCCAGTTATAATAAGTGATGAGCTGGAGCTTCCATTTGAAGGAATACTTGACTATAGGGAGGTAAAGATGGCAATCCAGGCATCTTTTAATATCATTAACTAATGCAATATACATTAACCAATTTCTTCTCATAGTGGTAAGGTATTTCAAGATGGGCACAAGCCCAAAATTTGATTAGCTGGACAGAAAATGAGGGACCTCTTGTTAGTTGAGTCCCCATAATATAAACAAATACTGTACATCAGTACCCTTAACAATAGAAGTGTAGAACTGATAGTTGCATATTTATTGATAAAATGACAGTTCTGGTATTCTGTTCTCCATGGCTACAGATGATTTAAAAGTACAGTTAGTGATCTCTTTCCTTGGACATTTACGGACGTATGATCAGTTCCTTAGTGAGCTAAGATATAGCTCAACTGGACAAACTATCATGATTTAATTGCATGCTTTATTAGCTAGTTATTGGAGCAGCTAAAAAGTGGGATGATGGGAAATTGCAGTAATTTTACTGCTGCTAGAGTCTTAATGCTGAGAGTGAACTTATTTGGCTCTCCACCAAGAGCAAATATTTCCTTATTGGTACAAGTGAGCATGCCTTAGAAGGTTATCCTTTTAGGTTCTTTCCAAATCCCTAACCTAGGGTGCGCTCGATACTGCTTGCTGCGGCTGCAGAAGCAGCAGCTGCAGGCCATAGTCACTGTACCGATGGCCTGCAGCAGCAGCTGCTGCAGTCACAGCAAGCAGTACTGAGCAAGCTGCTAGTAAAGGCTAGCAGAGATCCAAAAAGTACCCCTTGGTTTGGGCTCCAATAAGCCCTTGAGGCTAGAAGCTTCTCTAACATTCTAGTCACTCTGAAAAAACGTATACCTCACGAGTGTTTCCTTGATATGCACTTGCATTGTGATGTAATGAAGAAGGTGCCTTGGTTATAATGGTCAATATCAACAATGGGGAGGTGTATTGATCATACTGATCAAGAGTACACTAAAGAGAGCATGCCTATCACAAACACTGTAATCCAAACTACTGTATGCTATGTGGATGCATGCAGATGCAGCAGATTATGATTGCAGTATGCTGGAACAGTAATATCACAGTGTCAAGATTTCTGTTGACGCTGTGGCTGACTGGCTATAGCAGATATTTCATTGCATCGGACTGTTTCTCCTGTCCATTTAAGCTGCTGTTGTTCAAAACACCTTTGCGCTCTAGTGTGAATCTGCAATGCGAATGATGAGCTTATCGTGCAGATAGCATTGTTTGTTTCATCGAGTGATGCTGTGCAACCTGGCTGGCTCGTGAAGTACCTAAGAGGAATCGATGCCAAAAGAATAAGAGAAATTCAGTCTAATCTTGTGAAGGTGATCTCTTTATCCAACTCTTAACTGTACATATAGACTGGGAAGGTTCATTATTGATGACTAATAATTTACTCCTGATTCATTCACAGTATTCAAGACATTTTCTGTATTCAAGTCCTGCTCAGCCTCTTGGACCAGAAGACCTTACATGGAGGATGGTAATTTCGTTGACATTATTCTAGCAGTAGCATCCGTAAATGTGTATTATGAAATGGGTTATCTTGCTACATCATATGTTTAGCTTGATGACGTTTCTCCTAAGTTTTAAGGATGTTAGGTTAATTGTTTCATTTGCAGCTGCATTTGTATTGCTCATAAATCTTGTAGAGCACATGTTTTATTGTAATCATTTTGACATTTCAAACTAAAATGCAGATTGCTGGTAAGGTGGTAAATATCAAGTTGCAGATTCGGCGTTCTCAACGTTTGGTCAGAGAGTCAAGGAGCGTATGTACATGTGAATGCAGAGTTGGGAACACCACGAGGATGCTTTGACCAATATTTTCATTTGTCTTGAGACTTTTGTAGCATAGGCATTTTTTGTTACCAATGAGGCGAGCTTCGAGCTTGGCAAAATTTGCCAAGTTATTTGTGAATGCAAGTATGCAACCGTAGTCATGTACCCAATGTATCAGTTGAGCTGCAAAGAGTTGTGATACTGTATTCTGAGAAATCTTAACATGGCAGAGATACATCCCGAGGGTTCTGTTTCCTTTACTCAGCCTGGGGCAGGCATCTTCAGGCGGCTGGGGCCAGGATGCACCCTGACGGGCGAGCTGCCTAGGCGAACTGATTTTTTTTTTTTGTGTTTGTACAAAGTATTATTTTCTTAATTACCGTACTCATTTTTTTAGAACAGTTACTGAACACAGTTAAAACAGCATCAAGCAAGCGAACGACAGTATTGTCTACGCCAAGTATAAATCAACTACGTTGGGCTTTACATAACCTTTTCTGGTCTAATTAATCATGAAACCGTCAAACATACGGAATTACGGACAACCAACAAGTGAATCCGTTTGAGTTCTTTGTTGGCTCCAAAATCATGGGAGGCCGGAACAACAGGGAAAACAATCAAAACACCATCGTAAAGGCCCTCGTATACACATTCCAAGACACTAACGGAAAGCAATCAATAAACGAGAGAATTCATTCCAAGAAACTAACTTTTTTTTTTAAAAAAAGAGAAGGTTCAGATAACCATTAAACCATCATATGTCAGCATACCAGCGGTAATCTGAATATCCTAATTGAATTCATAGTTGACGACAAGGGTTCAGTAACTTCAGTTAAACCACCTGAAGCGCCAAAAGACTTACAGTGCACAAGATTAGCAGGCACTGAATGCTCTACAAGTCTACAAACTATACAAAATTGATCTGTCAAGACCGACATTCTTCCCCCACGAAAGAACAGTAGCACGTTAATTGCTGAATGGGCATCTAAAAGCTCGACATTAATAATTCAATCCACAAAGACAGTGACGCAAGCCGTTCAAACAGTCCTACTTTTCCTTCAGGTGCCGCCAAAAAGGATCTGCGGAAAATGTAAGCCCATTAGTAAGCGATCGTTCCACTACATGTTCCACGAATATAGGCGTGATAATTTATGGAAAATGTCATAAAATAGTTTATGGAGTGATAATTTTGGATGACAGAAAATTTGATGCCTGTATTGCAACATTAGGTTGAAACAGCACAACAATTTGAAGTTGACAACACCGAGAATTTGTTAACTAAACAATCCCATTCTTGAGACAACAGATATGGTTCTGGCCAACAAAATGAGACACAGTGCATGGATATGGAACATGTGTAGGATGGAAGATACATCGACAGATAAACAAAATTAACCAGCAGCATGGTTTCACAGTAAGAAACATCAAGAGCAAACAAACTAGACAGGAATAGTACCAACACAAACTGGTTGCCTATGAAAACTCAACCCCTTAGATGAAACAAGAAAGCCCAGGAACTTCAGCAGTAACTAGGTACTCAGAACCGAAAAAAGACCAATTAGAAGTTTTTACCTAGCTGGTAGATTTGAGCGTTGATAGACAGAATATGAATCTTCCACAGTCAGATAAAGAATCCCCGACAATTTGAGGATCCACAAAGGCAGTTCTTTGCTCTAGGAGACCGTGCACTAGAATCAGCTCCAATGTCACCATAGTCATAAGTCAACTCTGTCATGGGAGGAATATGCTTCAAAGCAAAGAACATGATATGTGGGCTATGATCATCTTCATTGTCAAACTGAACTGGCTGCCAAAAGACATTAGGAGCACAACTATGGTTCATGAAACGTGAGATGTTTCCCATTCTTTTAGCACTTATCTTAATGGGTAGAGTTTCAAAAGTATCAGCTGAAATATCTGTGCTTTGCTCCCCTATCAACTCAGGTCCAAAATTCCATTTTAATGTACTCTCACCAGGGCACAACGTCTGAAATATATAATCATCTTCAATATCACTCAAATCAATTTTAGCATCATCAATAACCTCACCAACATACTCGCATATAAATGAACCAGCCCGTATAGCGTCCCATGAACGAAGACCCCAGCCTCGATTTCCAGTTTTAAAGACCTCAAAGTGGATCCTAACTCCTTTCTGAGTCACTCTGTTACGGCAATTGAAAGAACACCGACAGGATTCACCGCATTCATAAACCATATTCTTGCGGCATACAAGCAATCCTGATGAGCTGTAAGGTAAGCTGCCTCCATTACGCTGTGCACAACAGCAGTTGGCATCACCAGGCAGACAAACACTAAGGCATCTGCAAGCCTCTAAAGGTTTCACAGAACTGAGTGGTTTCAAGTGTTTGACCCGAGTGGTATAGGTGAAATGGTGTGGCCCTTTATCACTGTCAATGTCATTAACAAGAAACACCGGGAGATTTTCTGCACCAGATGATAGATCAGAATGTAAAACACTGCCTCTAGTTATTGGATTCTCTACCCATTTCTGGGACATCTTCCAGATTGCAACCCCATCAGGTTGTCCTGGCTCCCGCAGCAGCTTGTACTTGAAACAAAATATTCCACTCTTCGTTTTCTCCTTCCATGACTCGTGAATCCTGTAGAGGCCATCATAAATATAAACCTTCCCAGACAAGCAACCTGGATCCTTATAGCCCCGAACCACACGGATTACATTCTTTCTGGACAAGCTCCTTTCAAGAGCCAGGTTACCCCTCTCAAGCTTCTGGTCATGCCTCTCCTCACTGTTCTTGCTATTACCCCCTGAACCGCTGTAAACCAGTACATCTGTATCATCATCATTGTTGTCATAAACACCTGCAGCAACAATACATATTGCAACAGAATCATCCTCATCACCAAACTTGGCAGTCATATAGTCAATTCCGGCCATGCTAGGAGCATGAAGTCCGATAATACATAGCTCCATCCTGAAGTAGAAAATGTCCCCTATTTCAACTCCAGGAACAGCCCCTATCCTCTTCCCAGAGTTGGCCCTGATATTCTTGGACATCATGATGGCACTAGCCTTCAGGTCTGCACGTTTGTTAGTCTCTTGTGCCTCATCCAATTGGAGATGCCTACGCCGCAATGCCTCGAAGGTCATGAGAACTGCCTCCACAGTTTCCCTAGGATCATCAGATGGAGGAAGCAAGGCATGCTCACTGTCAGCAACAGCTTTCTTGTGAGAGGATTTGGGGCGCTTAACCTTCATGCTGTTGGAGCTGTCACTTACCAAACCATCGCTCACACTGTATCCGCTGAGATGGGATGGCCTCTTGATCTTGCGTCCAGATGCTGATGTCTTTTTAGCAGCATAAGGCTCATCGTCGTCGTCGTCGTCATCATCATCATCATCCAGTGATATAACATTAGGCTGTGTTGACCTGTAAGCTGAAATGGGGGTGGCGTCAATTGGGCCATTAGGATTGGCACTCACATCTGACGTCCAATCTGTTGCAGTCTGGCCTCCAGCAGCATCCTGCACACCAGTGGCGATATTCTGGCTACCAAAAGCATCCTGATCACCAAAAGTGGGAGCCTTGCCACCACCAGTATTCTGATCACCAAATTTGTGAGCCTTCCCTCCACTAGCATCCTCACCGCCGAAAGCGAAAAATGATTTAGCAGCAGAATTGCTCCAAGCATCAAAACCCCCTTGAAATTGTCCAGCAGGAGTGACGAATACCAATGGTGGCGTGGTTGACTGGTTAAATGTATTGACACCGAGGGGTGCAGGGAACATTGGAGCCAATGTCCTCAAGGGCTTGACATCCAGAACATCCTGTTCAGGAGTAGGCATGAAATTCGATGGACGGTTCATCTCAACCTGCAATAAGTTGAGTTCCTGTGTGAAGAAAGCACAGTTAATGATCATGTCATCAGTACCTGATTAACAAAATGGGAAAAATATTAAACCGTGTTTATTATTCACAGGTGACTTACTAACTTATATTATATTATATTTGCACACTTCACCAAGTGACAGAGAGGAATATATCAGACTTAGGATTATGGACAACACGTAGCTGCATAACTAGCTGATTTGGTCTAGTCACAGAACACCTATTGTCTAGCCATTACAGAAAACTCAGGACATGACTGACTGCATTCTCATTTCCTAACAATACTGAATCATCAATGATGGTTAGCTCTACATTCAGGTGTCCGCTGAATTCCCATTTCTCAACCAGTGGCGCCTCACCTGAGTCACCTCTGGCTGATTCACCAAACCGGCAAACCCATTTGAAGCTTGGTCGGTAGGTAGGTTCCTCTCCCACTCTAGCATGCATGACCCTCCTCCCCAAGACCAAACAAGTAGAACATTCAACAGCCAAATAAAACCCTCGTCCCCAAAACCAACCAACCAACCAAAAAAAGAAATCATCTTCATCCAACTAAAAAGAAAGTTTCAACAAAAATGTCTGCTTTTGACGCATGAACTCCGAGATTCCAGACTGGAATATGGCAAATTGTGTGTTTGTGACCATCAAATTTTCTCAGTACAGCAAACTACGATATAGGGGCTTTCCGCGGCAAATTTCGGAACTTCCAGACCTAAATAGGGTCTAGATGGAAAAGAGGGGCGCGCGCAGCCTACCCAACGGCGGGTTCGCCAGGAATTGCCGCGTTGAGGGTGGAGCAGAGCAAACGCCCTTGGTCTTGGGCACTGGGCCCCTAGCTTCCGGCACCGGCGGGGTCGAGGGCGAGAGATGAGAGCCGAACGAAACGCGTGCGAGAAGGGAAACAAAGACAAGCGACCGGAATGATTCGTGGAACGCAAGCGGCGGGCGACGGTCTCGAGAAGTCGCGCACCGATGTACTGGCAGTGCAAGGAACAAGGAAGGGGCCCTCACCTGATCACCGCTGCGGCTGCTTGGAGCGGGCGCGGCCGAGCGGAGGCTAGACGGACTCCATGACCGACGAGCCGCGTGATCTCCTGGGCGGCGGCTCTCGGCGGCAGGGGAAGGGACGGAGGGAACTGGGGCGTTGTGGTTTGGCACTTGGGGGTGGGACGGTGGGTCGTAGGGGTTTTTCTCCTCTTGTGTCTTGTCCCCTCGCTCCTCGGTGACAATGCTCGAGCTGCTCGCGTTTGTGTCGTGACGAAGAAGGGGACTGTGTGCGTCTGGTGTGTTTCGGTGGACGTGTTCGGTGTTCCAGACGGGGGATGTCATAGGTTCGTAGCCCCGCCGCTCGCATACACTGTTGCAAGTAATTTTGTCGCAAATTGTAAGTGAAACTCGAACTTTGATTTTTTTTATTTTGGCTCCGATAGGAAATGACAACAAAATTGTTTTATCTCAGAAGAAAAGGATAATTTACAAAGAAAAAACGTTACCATGAAAATGTTGAGTTAAGAAAAACTAACATATTAAAAAATATTTAGATTTAGAGCGCACGACAAAGTTAACCTAAAAGCCCACAGTATATAGAAGAAAATTCCTTATGCCATCAAAAGCTTATCTATTCCCTCATATGCCTTCCAAAGTGTAATACCCGATTTTAAGGACAAAACCAGATATACACTATATATGAGTTTTAGAAGTCAATTCTCATATATAGCTACAAATAAGGGGTAATATCAAAAGACAATGCATAAATATATAACGTACTTAGTATAAAAGAGATAACCTTTAAAAGCAAACAGCGGATAGATAACTCCAACTTCGGGTATTAACTCCACTCTACAGGATCCAACTGACTGGTTGATCACAAGCCTAAACTTCTCCTGAGGTTTGGGGGAAATAGCAAGAGTGAGTCCATGTCGAACTCCACAAGTATAGCCACTAGATTATATAGCTCCCACAATCTCATGATCAATGTGACAGAAATAATGTAGAGCATTAAACAATAAATAATGGGCATATTTAACACACAAGAATCATCATCGTCGATGTAAGAATCCCCAAGGCCGCTCCTGACCGTGAGCTCGGCTAGTATACTAGTTTTTAACCCTCTGCAGAGGTTGCACATCTTTACCCATGAGTCATGATTTACCCTTTCGCCCGAGGTAGCTAGTCTCTTAACCCCCTTCCAAGGGAGGTCGGCAGGGATCACTATGAAGTCTTTCAAAGGTTCGTCTAACAAGTTAGGGCCGCTTGGTTTCATTAGTCAGTCCGTGTGATTCACCCGCAGGAATCCACGGTCTGCTATTCCCCAACTGCGCCACAACGGGTAACCGCTAACGAGCTAGAAAAGTTACTCATACTTAACTAAAGCCAGAGCCATTATAGCCCTCATGGTTGCACTGTTGTCCCGGTTATCACTTACAGATAAATCATCAAGTGGCTAAAGAGTCATTTTTATCATCTATTACTTAACATTAATCTAGTCACAGGATCATGGTCACAGAAATAAAATCCAAATGCTATACTTGCCTTAATCCAAATGCTCTTGCTTATCCTTTTGTTTCTGCTGGTCTCACTTGTCCAAGGCTCTGATCTTGACCACCGAAAACTGCTCTCCGTCTAAACTCGATCATCGATCACACAAACAATCGGAGACAAACATACACGAAGCAAACAAGTCTACTATTAGAACAGTACACCAATCATATAAAAACAGTATGAAAAGTTTATAAAATGATTCTACGCATCGCTACGATTTCATAGACGTAAAGATCACGAAAATCGGAATTAAAACGGTGAAGTTATGAATTTTCTAAGATTTTATATAGGAAAGTAATTAATTAAGTAGGATCACGAAATTAAAAGATTTCAAACTGAGAAAATAATGTTACTAACATGTAAAGCTCATAATTACGAACCTAACGCAATTTGAATGGACCAAAACGGATTTAAGATGAGCATGTTATAAGCAATTTAAATCTGGTGGCAAAACTGTAAATACTGAAAACGTAATTTGGAAACAAGCCGGCAGACTTTACGTCTTCCAACTCAGAAAGCGTATTTGATGCTGTACGTTTTGGACCGCGGGTTTCATATATAAAAACGTCAGGGGCTCTTTAATAAAATCACCCCGAAGGGGTAAGTTCTAATCTGGCGCGTTGGTTTTAGATCGAACGGCTCTGGATCAATCCCAGGAGGGAAGAGGGGGTGCTGGCCGGCTACAGAGCCTCCGGCGGTGGCGCCATGGCCGGAGGGCCTTGCTCCTCGCCGGAGTTGGTTGGGAAAGTGTTCCGGTGCACCGTTTAACAAATAAAGAGCATGGGGACGAAGCGGAGCTTCAAGCGGACTCACCTAGCACAAAGACGAGGACGAGGAAGACCCGAGGGCAACGCGGTGCTTAGAATGGCGGCCGGTCACGCTCCTGCGAGGTTCGGTCAGTGCGTGAGGTCGAAAGAACGCGGTACAGGGTAGGAGGAGGGGCTCAGCACCTTCGTCGACGTGTTGCGAAGCTCGGCCAAGGATCAAACGCCTCTAGGCAGCTTTGATTGAAGAAAAACACGGCGGCGGCGAACTCCTACTCGGGAAGATCCGATCCACGACGTTTAAGGCGGCTAGGGCTCGCGACTCTAATAGATGGAAAAAAGGGAAGCACGGGAAGAGAGCGTGGAGGCTTATTGCGGCTCGGTGCGCACAAGGGCAGGAAATCCCGAGACTCGCGGGATTTGGTTCCTGGATGGAGTCCGGTTCGGCCACGCTCAAGGAAGAAGAAAGGGTCCGACGTGTGGGGGCCGGGGGTCAGCGGGTGTGGTGGCGGGTCCCGGCGGTCAGCCGAAGAAGAGGGAGAGGGGAGGATGCGGGCTGGCTGGGCCACGGCTCCTGCTCGGTTGCGCATGCGGGCCGAGGCGAGGGGGAGGGAGGTGGCGTGCTGGGCCGGGAACGATCTGGGCCGCGGGGTTGGGAGGATGGGATGGGCCTTCGGCCAGAATAGAGAGAGGGCAGGTTTCCCTTTTTTTTTTGTTTTCTTTTATTTCAAAGCCATTTCAAAAACAAGTTTGAAAATCATTTTAAAATCAGTTTAAATCCACACAATACAATGAAAATAATGCCCCAATATGAATGCACAACCAGTTGCTAAATTCTATGATAAGTTTTATTTTAATGAAGATTATTATTTCCATTGTTTCATGAGCACAAAAATTCAAAATTAAATTATTTTAGCTCTATTTTCCACAAAACAATTTTTAGGGTGTTACACAAAGTTACATCTTCTCTTCATTGGAATTAGTTTTTTTCCTTGCCTCGTGTGCCACTAATGTCAATTTACAAATACATTACAAACAAATGAAAACTGAAAATGCATTATTCTTACCTTTATTAGAAATATGTGGAAGCATTTTTTTATGATTCAGTCGTCAATGCCCTCAACAACAATCATTAGGTATATATATCGGTGTTCCTGATTTTTGTTCGCGCAACATTTAATGGTTGGAAAAAATATAAAATTGATATTGATGGCATATAATAAGGGATGAAAAAGCCTAAATGAATAGCAATCAAAAGAAGCTATAATTTCAAGTGGCATATAGTAAGAGATGAAAAAGTATGAAATGAATAGTAATGAAGGAAAGTTTTAATTTTCAATGTCATATAATGGATGTGTATAATTTTAGAAGATACTCAAAGAATTTTCTCTAGGATGTAACTCACGTCCTATGATAGCATAACGCCTGATTCTAAGACGTATTAGGTTCGATTGCAACATGTGGAGCACGTTTGCTGATAAAGATAAAAAATAGAAAATATAATGGAATAACTTATATTCAAACTCATAACTTTAGCTATAGATATTATAGGGATTCCACCACCAAGCTATTATTGTATTTGTGACTTTGGTGCATACTACCAGCAAATACTTTTGTGCATTGCAACAAAAAAGACTATCAAACATTCATGAAAAACAACCATAAAAATGATACATGTCTACTCCATCCGTCCCAAATTAAGTGTCATTTTAGGTTTTCGTGCCACGAGTTTGATCTGATTTGTAGAAAATACGTACAGTATTTGTATCTTCAAGTAAATGTGTTAAAAAAACATGACTCAAATATCTTTCCAATGATACTAATTAGATACCAAGAATATTAATATGGTAATTTATGTTTTATCCTATCTATAAATTTTTAGATCTATAATTTATTTTATAATAATGATGACATCTGTAATATATATTGACAGTAATATGATAATGTCATATTAAGCTTATATCAAACTAAAATACAACATTAATAGAACTTTTCTCTCTCACTGTAAAATACCAAAAAATTTCTCATAAATATATCATAGCCAAAGTTTCATTACTATCCAACTGTTTGATTAGCTAAATCATCAATTGATCCAAACTTTAATAACAATAAGTTCATTTTTTAATCATAAGTGCAACAACTTGGTGGTGGGATTTTTTATTTCTTAGAGAAAAGTCAACTGTTCAAAGGCCCACAATATTATTACATTTATTGTTTGTGACATTTATGAGAAAAAAAATCGCAACATGAGTAACGATGGATAAAAAACAAACTAGCTAGGGTAATGAATCCAGGAACCGGACCAAGAAAAGAAAAAATGGATAAAAAACAAACTAGGGTAAAATAAGATTAGATCTTGAGTAACGATGCAACTGGTTTTACCGAACTAATCAAATTGCTAAGCGAGAGCTTAAGTGATTATTTGTCCATAGATACGCTAATGCCATCTTCACCTAATAAGATTGCAATATGGAGAAAATAGAAAGAGGTAGTCACATCATATACTATGCTAACTAATCAAACCGCTAAGCGAGAGTTTAAGTGATTCTTTGTCCATCGATACGCTAATGTCATCTTCACTTAAGATTGCAACATGGAGAATAGGGAGAGGTAGTCACATCATATAATATGTAAACATATAGAGTTTTTGTGGTCATCACTCTCTTCCATACCCATATATGAATTATAGCAATATGTCCAGACATTGATTTTTCAAAAAAAAAAAACATGCCCAGACATTGTGTGAGTCCGATTCTAAGAGAATTAAAACACATAACATAAAATCACCAAGCCAATCATGCTAATAGATTTAGAGAATCACTCGGCACACTATGATGTCCGATTTCGAGATGCATTGAAAATCTTTGAGCTGTAAGTCGGCAAGTAACCATGCAAGAGACGATGTATGTCTAATTGCAACATATTTCCTCTGTCCAAAGACAATGCAATTCTAGATCTAGGATGTGTCATGCCAAATTTATAGAAATTAGTTTTTACATTTATGTTACTAATAGGTTTACTATAAAAATATATCTCATAAATGTTAGTAGTTTTTCGTATAAATTTGAAAAAACTTGAAACCGTTTGATTTTATAGAAAGTGAGAATTGCATCTTTTTTTGGAATGGAGGGAGTATTCGCTAGTCAATTAGAACATCCTAAATCGATACAAAAGTTCATCGCAAAAAAATCGATACAAAAGTTTTTTTATTTGTTGTGTAAAAAGCTCTAATGCTGATATATACGCGTTCATGCCAAATTGATACCAACTTTTTCCCTTGGTCGAGTACACAACTTTAAAACAGATATACGACGATTCATGCCAAATTGATACACAAACTATTTTCCTAGTCGAGTACACAACTTTAAATGGATATAGGACGTTCCTCCAAAATAAATGTTAAATAAATAGTAAAGATTTGATAGGGATCAAATATGAGCTATGAGGATCGACGGTTGGTGTGGCAATTCAGTTTGATAGTACCACTAGAAAATATTATGCGTGTTGTCGTGGAAACTTCAAAGCGAATCGGTACCTGTCTCCCGCTACCTGGTTGCTAAGGGTCGATCGTTTGGCTGATATCTTGATCGTGATTCCATCTAGTGAAGTATTGGACCATATGGTTCTGACCATGCTTACTTGTGGCTTTATAGATTTCCATCAATTTAGTAAAATTGAATAGGTTTCTTGTCTTTTAAGTGTAGTCTTCTTATTTTTAAGGCTAGTTTCAATCGGGTGTTTCATGTCTCAGTTTTCGACACATCTAATTTTAGAAACAGTGTAGAAGAGTTTGATCTCCATAAAACTCTTTCTACTCCTATGAAACTTGTATCATCTCTCACTTCATTAATACAGTGTCACATAAATATATTTAATGCCCATGAAACTCTGATGAAATCACATTAAGATTGGTCTAAGTGCATATCTGCAAATGTAAGTTAATGTTTGAGCTTAAATTAGTGATTTGGTGGGGTCCTTGTGATGACGTGGATCGCTCCAGGATGAGATGAGATATAATCTATAGTGGGGATTAGTTTTATTAGAGATTATGAGGATTCCCCGCGCGTTGCCGCAGACATGAAGAAATAATATAAGTAGGTTGAGTGTTAATCACTAAGAATCAAGAGATGTATGTATATGATGTTGGTAATGCAGCAATATATGTTGATAATGGCATGGTTTGCTAATGTGAATAGCTTGAATGGAGACATAATGGTATGTGTTAATTGGATGTGTTAGTGGATGCTGATGTGGACACTTTGCATGGCGAGATAGATGATTGCTATGTGCTACTGCAGGGGCGGAGCCAGGAGTTGAACATAGGGGGGCCATGCAAACCAAGAAGGCAAGAACAATCATGTGTGTCAAAATATTACATGACAAAGGTATACATAGCATCAAAATAAACGTTTGCGTTGCGATACAAAAAAGCAGAAAAACTAAAAAAATAAAGAGAAATTTAATTAGTCTCAGGCCTCTAACCTTCACCTGATCAATCTATTTCTTTGGCTAGAAAAATAATTACAATAAAAACAAGTAGTTAAATGAGACAAAATTAATTAGTAGTAGATCATAACATCAAATGACAAACAATCAGTTACATATCGTTTAGCCTCAGACAAGACGATCACTTAAACGGGTAAAATGGTCATTTAAATAGAAAGTTAAATAAAAACACCATACCACTGTTAGTGTTTAAAAGTTGAGTACTTGAGCTAAATGACCGTTTAGACTTTAGACGAATAATGATAGAAACATAGGAGATAAGAAAGATAATAGGAAGACTAATGCTATTGTTGGAGATCAATTCAGAAGGATTAAATAAGGAAAACGCTGATTTTAATTAACTAGATAATTAGAGTGTGTGGTAGAGGACAAACTAGTGTTTGATAGGCAATAATAAAAATAAAAGATATGAAGAAAATATTAGAAAGATCTAGATTTTATCTGTATAAGAAACTAGTAGAGATTAATATGAAATAAGAATAGAAACTTTATTACAGATATATCATTATGAACTAGCTAATTAGATAATTAAGCATCTAAGCTATGAGGTGTATTAAAGGAGTTATGCGAAGGTTGGGGGGTGCCAGGCCCCCCTCAGCCCCCTCCCTCCGCCACTATGTTACTAGGATGTTCTAGTGAATGCTGATATAAACACTTTGCATGATAAGAGAAATAGTTACTGAAGTTTATCTTTATAAGAGATATAGATTGATGAGTTGGCTATGAGATCAAAACTAAATTTATCATATCTAAAATCTGCATCTATCAGCTCGATTATTTTGTTTGGTAAGTCTTAAGTTCGAAAGCTAGTCCCAATGTTATCATCTTTGCAGAGGTCTCATGTTATTTAATAAATATAACTATGATATGACAGCCACTATAGAAAAATAAATAAATTTCTAGAATAACCTAAATTGAACTATCTTAAGAAAGGTAATACACCATGTATGGCACCAAATAAATATACCACAAAAATACTCCTTTCATCCTAAATTATAAGCCATTTTATTTTTTTTAAAGAGTCAAAGTATCTTGACCAAATTTATATATTAAAATGATATCATTTATAATACCAAATAAATATTATTAGATTCTTTATTAATTATATTTTTATAGTATACCTATTTGATCTCATAAATCTTTATATTTTTCTCTATAATTTTGATCAAACTTGAGATGTTTTAACTCAAGAAAGTAGAAATGACTTATAATTTAGAATGGAGTGACCCCTCCTATTTCATCAAAAAAATAATTTAGAATGAAGTATATTTCATGATGTATCTAATGGTACTAATTTAGTGTCATAAATAATATTGCTAAGTTTGCTGAAACCTAAATATCTGATTTAGAACAACTTTAGAATTTAATTTATTTTGAGACAGGGGTACCTTAACTCTTTTTCTATCCTTATTAAATTACTATCAATTCAGCGAAGTCTTAAGTGGCAGACTAATAAATATATACGATTATAAGTACACCTCTGGCTGGACGGTGCCAAAGATTCCTCGACATTTATTTTTACTATTTTTTAATTCAAACTTCAGTGCAACGATATCCATCGGAACTTTTTGCCGTGTATAAATTACGACGTGCAGGTTTTGTTGTGCACATTGCGATCAAGGTTCATATACCATCCCACAATTTTTTTTGTCCTGCGAGTACTCTGAATGGCTACCAAGGTGATCGTTGAGCTTCTGATGCTTGTTTCAATTGGCGCCATCTTTTTAGCGCATCAAGCGTGCGGTGAGCCTGATTGTCACACCGAGAAACTGTTGGTCATGATTCACTGTAGACGAACCATAAAACATAACGGAGCGTACCACTTCCCGACCGTCGACTGCATCGAGGCTATCCAAAAATCCGATATCCCTTGCGTGTGTCATATCCTCGATCAAGATGACGAGAAGAAAATAAGCGCCGAGAAGCTTGTTACACTCGCACGCCAGTTGGGAAAGACGTTGCAAACGGGAAGCAAATGCGGAAGTAAGTAGAGTATTTAGTTTAAAGTGTCTTATATCATTGTGTTGTGCCCATGTCAATTAACAAGCGGATAAACCTTTTTAATGCACAACCTTCCTATATGCAGTAGAATGGGTGAATATGACATGAAATGGACTTTGGTTTCAGGTTATACTGTTCCGTCACCGCCGCCACCGCACCCACAAGCCAAGGGAAAGGGAAATGAGAGCTCCTAGATGCAAGTCAAGAGGAAGTCGTGAAATAATTGAATAGTATGTGCCTGCTAGGTTTTAAATTAATGTCTTCTGTACCGGCATCTTACTATCATAAATAAAAAGTGTTTTGTTACAGTGCTTGGGAGAAACATAATAGTCATGTTCCCGTCACCGTTGCTAGATTGAAAATTACGTGAAAATAGGAACGTTCATGTTTTCATCACGTAGATGTTCCAGGAACGTGGAACGTAGGAATAGGAACGTGGGTTTTCTAGGCTGCTAAAGGAGGAACTACTGATTCCTCTCTTAAAAATTATTTGCAGCCTTTGTAGATTAAAAAAAGGTAAGTCAGAAAAGTTAAATACTTTTTACTATGCATAATAACTCCCTGAGGCAACCCAACAGCTCATGATGAAGTCACCGCTGGATCTCTCGAACACCAACATGCTTCTCTCTAAGCTTGCCCATATTGTCCACGACCAACCGCGCCACCTCGTGCTCTTGGGCATGTGCACGAACAACGACGGTGGATACCTAGTGGGGATCTCAGCCATGGCCCCACACAAGCCCTCTGCGATCATGACGGTGGCACTGCTGAACTTAATCCTGGCCTTGAGTGCGGAGAGAAAGTACTCGCCCGTGGACATGCCGATGCCGATGAGTGGGAGGTCCACGAGCCAAGGGAACTTTTTGATGGACTGTGGACGGCAGCGAGCTCTATGCCATCCTCCCCACCATCAGCGTCGTCGAGGGACCAACAAATGGCATGACTAGAGACGGCGAGGATAGCATACACGTGGCTGGAGGGCACTAGGTGGGGAGGTGCTTTGGCAGGTCGCCTGAGGCCGAGCCACACCACCCACGTTGGAGAGGGCGGAGACACGAAAGAAGACAAAGCTGGAATAAAGAGATAAGGGGCATTAAAAGTACTATTCTACCCTTTTAATTTATCTTAGAAATAATTTATGGCTTATATATTTTAGGTTTCTGTCAGCAACTTAAGTTTCGCAACATTGGTTCTTCTTATTCTATAGTCATCTATATTCAAATGGATGGCTCTATTCTTGTCAAGCACTATAAATTTCACAAATAAAAAATACTAATCTAATTGACATATGGTTCGAATACTTCTCGCTTAGTGGCCCAAATAGAATCATGTATGGAGTTGTTTTACTACAGGGTGGGCAGTGACACAAGTAGTTCATGCAGTCCAAAGCAAATGGTAATATTGAAGCTAATACAAAGCTGGTTTGCAGGATGACGAGTGATGCATGGATCTCTGGCCAGCCAAGCCATTGCAGTCGAGTGGGAAACATCATCCTTGTCGGTCTAACTAGGCTTTGCTGCTTCTTACCCTCTTGAGGGCTGAGGCTGTGTTGTTTCTCTAGATGTACTAGTACTAGCAGTAGTTTGTCCTCTCGACTCTCGATTTAGGCCTTTGTTTAGATGTGAAAATTTTATCTTTTATTTTTCTATAATTAATTAAAATAATTCATAGTTGCAGCTTCTGTAATTATTTTGTCGAACTAAAGCATACCCATATTATATGTTCATGGTGTATATATACTAAGGTGGAGTCCAACAAAATTAAATTTTCTATTTTATGATTTTCTATAGCTTACTATAATTATTTAAAGATTCAGCCAAATAAATAAAAAAGGTAAAAGATAAAATCTTTATAGCAAAAATTGTGCACTAAAGCATACCATATTATATGTTTACTTAGTAGATCTACTTATGTGAAGTTCAAAAACATTAGATTTTTTATTTTATGTTTTTTGTGATTTACTATAATTTTTCAAAAATTCTGCCGAAACAATTAAAAAGAAAGACAAAACTATTGTCCTAGCAAAACTATCCTTCATCTTCTGTAGTAAAACCGTCTTCAAAACCGTTCCAAAAAGTTAAAATATACTGTTTGAAAAGTTAAGAAAGGTGGTTTGCCTGATTTTAAAGTTGAGGGAGAAAAAACGAACTTTCGTGAAAGTTGAAGGAGGAAAAGTAGACTTATTTTTTCTTTCTTTTTTTTTGACAGCAACGTCTAAGAGGGGTTGAACGGTGATAAGGCTGCGTGCAGGAGGGGTTGAACGGTGATCATCTTGGCCCGCTTATAGGGTACGAGGAGCGAAGAAATTATTCTGGCACGAGAACCCCGTCAAAAGCAAGAATAATACTCCCTCCATCCCAAATTGCAAGTCATTCCAACAATCTTGAAGAGTCAAAACATTTTCACGTTTGACCAAAATTATAGAGAAAAATACTAAGATTTATAAGATTTGTAACGTAAAGTGAGTATACTATGAAAATATAATTAAAAGGATCTAATGATACTTAGTTAGTACCATAATAATTATTATTTTATAATATAAATTTGGTCAAACTTAGAAAAGTTTGACTCTCCAAGATTTTTAGAATGACTTACAATTTGAGATGGAGGGAGTACTACAAACATATGCTGAACAGTGAACACAAATGCACACACAAAAAATTACTGCCTTCATACTTAAAAATAAAGTCATTTTAGATAGTGACATGATCTTCAAAATATTTATCAAAAATAATATACACATATTTTTATAAAATTATTTTTCAAAGACAAATATATTCATATAACTTTCACATTACCAAACTCAATAATTTAAAAATTATTCATAATTTATATTTCCACTGTTTAACCCAAGTCTTATTTATCCTCAGCTTCATCTGAGGTACCATTTCTAGGCACCACCACCTTACAAATCAATCTGTTCACTTAGCTGAAAAGCTATGGCTAAAAATATTATTTGCTAATTTATGATAAAAGGAAAAATATAACTCAAGCGAACATATGACGGTTTTTCTGCCCTACAAGACCGCGGGATATGCAGAATTATGTTCATGTGCAAATCACTGACTACAAAACATTATAGCATTTTTTTTCTTTTTGATTTGAAACAGCCTCCCTTAAAAAAGGATTGCCACAAGAACAACGCAATGGTACCTGCTAATTTCAAATTCAGGCCTTGTTTAGTTCATCCCGAAATCCAAAAAGTTTTTAAGATTCCCGTCACATCGAATCTTGCGACACATGCATGAAGCATTAAATATAGATAAAAACAAAAACTAATTACACAGTTTGTCTGTAAATCACGAAACAAATCTTTTAATCCTAGTTAGTTCATGATTGGATAATATTTATCAAATAAAAACGAAAATGCTACAGTAGCGAAATCCGAATTTTTTTTTCGAAACTAAACAAGGCCTCATTTAGTTTAGGCAGCTCTGAGATGACAATCACAGTTCAAATTCAATTTGCCATCATCAATCCCAAATTTCTGGACAGCAACAATCTGATCAATGCGATTTGTTAGCAAAGAATTTACAACTGTTTACATGATCTCAACCTACAACATTTGGCAACCAATCATCACAACTCTGCTCCGAAATGTAAAGCAAAGCTGAACCCAACAGATCTGAGAAAGAACTGAGTTACATCTCTAGACGAATCCTCTCAAAATTACAACGAAATCGTCACATCACCATTCCTCAGCCTCAACAGCACACCAAGAAGGCAAGAGCCAACAGAAGATCGGGACAATGGTTACGGGGAGGGGGAATACACCTGCGGGAGCGGGAGGGAAGATGGCGTGCGCATCAGAGGAAGCCGAGGAGGACGGCGGCGCCGAGCACGAAGAGCCAGACGATGTGGACGAGCAGCAGCGCCTGGCCCGAGACGGGCGCGGAGCCGGCGCCGACCTCGCAGTAGCCGCGGCGCGCCACGCGGGCCCCCGCGCAGGTCGCCTCGGGGCAGCCGCACCAGTACGTGACCCCGTCGGCGCCGCAGACCGGGTCCGGGCGGAAGCACCGCACCGGGCACAGCGGGACGTCTCCGTCCCCGTCCGCGACGGCGGCCGCGCAGGGGTCGCCGGACTCCGCCTCCGCCGCCGCCGACGCGGCGGCGGGCGTGGGGGAAGAGGTGGCTAGGGTTTGCGCGAGGAGGAGCGAGAGCGTGGCGAGGAGGATGAGGTGGACGAGGCGGGAGGGCGGCATGCCGGGCGTCGCCGGCGGCCGATGGTCGCCGGCGAGGGGCGGGGCGGGAGGCACCGCGGCCTTCGGGGTCCGTGAGGAGGCGGCCGCTGCGGCGGTGGGGACGGCTTCCCTTGAAATTACGGGCGCGGTGGAACCCGTCGGCGCTTTGAGAAGTTTCCGTTGGCGACGCGTCGGCGACCGACTCGGTTGGTGGGTGGGGTGGGGTGGGGTGGGTTGGACTTGGCTGGACCGCGTTGGCGTTGGGTTGGCCGCCTGCTCTTGTTTCTTTTCGCCTTGCCCCAGAATAGCAATTGCCGATTTTTGGCTGATCGGCTGAGTTAATTAAGGCACGCGCAACCTGCAACGAGGGATCCGCCAAACTACTCCATATTGGTAATAGATTTTGTTTGTTTATTTAGAAAAAAACAACGCTAATATTAAGAAGAGAATTTGCGCGATTTCTCTCATTATTTCTTTCTTTCTTCAAGACAGGGCTTCTCAAAATGACACCATATGAGCATCTCCAGGAGTTTAGAAAATTCTCTATTTTTTATTTTTTTTAGCAGAAAGGGAAAAAGTCTCTTTAAAATAAAATTTTGTTAATTATCCTCTCTAAATTGTAAGTTTCTAGAGTTAAAACAAACTCCATATTCACTCCCTATTCAAAGTTTTTCTCAGAAGATGGAGTAAATTGGATGCACGAGTAAATTAAGAAAAAAAATAAAAGGTTCTAGATGAGAAAATGGTAAGTGACAGAGGAATTTATATTTAAAAAAAGTTTGGTTGGTGGGAGATAATTCTAAGTTTCCAACACAAAATCGTTTATAGAATGCTGACATAGGAAACAATTGGAGGTAAAATAAATTGAAGTTGCTACTTATTTTGCTAACTTGCTAAACCTATTGATTTATAGCAAGTTAATTACAGAAAACATTTGACGTTACTCTAGTTCATTTTTTTAGGAAGCTAATTAATGGAAAGTACTATATCTAAACTCCTTAAAGATATAAGCGAGTAAATCCCCTGGACTCCTAAATATGCGCTTGATATCTGTCCGAACGTCCTCTTCGCCCCTTTTCAATTTTTAGGAAGCTATATAATTATTGGAAAGTATTAGAAAAGGATAAAAATAGAATTATGTATTGATATTGTTCACTCAGTACAATCATTGGCTACCGAATAACTTCCAAGGAGCTTTTGAAGATGCTCAAACGATAATTTCGATTCGTTACATTATTATGCCAGAGAATGTTAACTGAAAAAGGCTGTTAAAGATTGCCGCCTCAGTAAGTGAAAGCGAAGGGATACTTTACCATTCACCTGGTGGCCTGCATGCGATATACCTTCCTTAACCCTGTATCATTCGTGGTTTGTTCGCTTTCGCTTTCTTCGATGGGTTGGCTAAATTTGATTTTGCTGATTCCAATCTATGCCCTGGTGCCAGCTATGCTATACACAAATAAAGCAAAGGGACACGTTTACACAAGACTGCAAGCCATACGGAAAATAGTGAGCAAAAATAGCTGAAATCCTGTCCCCAGCTCCTGGTTCGAGCAGAAACGCAGTCCAGGACTGCAGTCTTGCGTAACTGGTACAGAGGCAAGCAATTCGTCCAGGTGGAGAACTCAAGCACCGTTATTTCACCAGAATGCAAACAACACGGCCCTGATATCTGTCTAGATTCAAATTTCCATGGACCGGTGAACCGAAAGTTTCATTAGGTACATCTATGAAATTTTACATCGCACTCAAAGTAAAATCTGGCAATTTTTTGCCACGTCCAGTCCATTAGCCCAAAGGGATCAAAGATTTCAAAATCACCGAAAGATGAAACAAGTTCAGGTCTATCAATGGTGTTTCTTAGTCAGCATGCATCTCCTCAAAAGCTGCCTGAGCAGCGGCCTTGGCGTGCTCCAACAGTTCATTTGGAACCTGTATGACAAGTGAGCAAAAAAAAGGTACAATAAAATTCACGTCCACAAATATTCAGAGACCATTCTTCATATGAATCCCACAGTACCTTCTGATGCTGGCGCTTCGATTCATCACAGATCCAGCTCAACTCCAACTCAAAAGCTTTGTCCTTTGCTTCGTCATGCACTCCGTAAATTCTGCATTGGCCAGGTTTTGTCAGAATGCAAATTTTGAACAGCGGCCTTTTCAGGTTCATTTTATTAATTATAAGCAGGAATATAAAAAGAAAATCGGCAATATGTTTAGGTATCAAAGTTTAAACAACGACAACTTAGGATCACTTGAGATAAGATGTAAACTATCATGTACCTCTGCTGCAACAAGAGTTGTTTTAGATTGTTTATGCCAATAATTTGCAGTAATACAGTGCAATCATTATATTTCCAAGCACTAAGCAGTTTTTTTACTAATAACGCTCCTACCAGCAAACTTTCAATAGAAAAAATTTTAGTATAAAAGGAATGTACTCACAGAATGACAGACGTTCTTATAATGACTAAACAATAATAACTAGGTAAACCCTTTGCCAGATAATGCACAAATATGAGCAATAGCTTTCTAGAATGACATGGAACAATGAATGAATCCAATAAATCAAAAGAAAAATAATGTCAGTAAGGCTGAGTGGCTGACAATAACAGGCATTAAGGAAAAAAAGTAAAACTTTGAAACTCGTTGTGACAAATTGTACAATTATGGGAAAAGAGACAACATACATCTTTGCAACTTCAACGATGCCTTCTCAGCATGTAAGCTCAGAAAGCTTCAACTTCTCTATCTCACTGCAAGAGTACATGCAAACAGTAGAGTTCAGAATCATTCTGAGGTCCATCCATAAGATAAAACAAGTATGCACAGAAACAAGAACAATCCCAACGGTAAACTTAATATAATAGCTATTGACAAAATATTCTTGTTAACAAGATTATGGAACACAAAGGCTAAAGCCAGTACTGTACTTTAATCAGATATATATAAAAGCTAAGGTGAAATAAAATTTGAGCTCCAATTATACACATGAATCCTGCCTATGATTTAATGTTAACTCTAATCAATGAACATAAAAAGGAAGCATATGCAGGAGACCATTGAGCGATGTAACAGTATATTCTATATCAATATGCTAATGTTGGCAACTAGATTTTTAACTTCTGTTCACAAAGCAGCACAAAAGAGTAAAAAAACATTGTATCTGTCAAATAGTTCATATTATTGAATGCTAAGATGATAGTTGGAGGATACTCCTTTCTCTTGTTTTATTTCTCGGTAAGCAACTCTCTCCAGTCACAAATATGTGACATTTTGAGGTTGTCCTAAGTCAATCAGTCTAAATTTTGGTTGTATAATAATTTAGTGTTGGTTTTCGGTAATTGAATGTGAAACGAGAAGATTTATCTTGAAATTTAGTTTCATAAAAGTATTTTTTCCCTATGTTTTAGAACTATTTTATAACAAAAAAAGATACTAGTTAAAGCTGTGTTTTGAAGACTGTCAGTGTCCAAAGCATCACTTATTCATGACTCGAGGGAACACGCTATAATAAAATGAGTTTTTACGATAAAAGGCAATAAAAGTTTATCAGATTATGTTTTATATACATTGGAAAGTGATTTGCAACAGAAGAACAAGCAAAGAGAGCATTATAAACAAAAAGAACTGGCAAGCTTACGTCTTTGCAGCCTGTCTTCCCTTCCCCAATGCAGCACCAAAGTATTTCTGGTCAAGTTTGAAAGTCAATAAACATTGTATTTCAACTTCACAAGGCTTCTAATATGTAATGCCAATAAAGAAAGCATCATTCATACTGAACATGAATGCATTGCTGAAGAGGGATATAACTCATGTAAAAACTAAAACAATGAGTATATGCACTCGCATTGATACAACTCTAGCTATACAATAACAGCTTACATAGGAGACTCCTGAGGGCTCAATCATATAGAGTTGTGGCCCATCCCTATCATAGCCTCCAAGAATAACACCGCAACCAAAAGGCCTGATACAACAGAGACCAAGTTAAGGTTTACTCCAGTAGTCCAGTAGCCAAAAATAATGTTTGATGAATACAAGTCATGTCTCCAGTAATTATGGACCACTCTGTTGAATATATATTACCTGAGCCACCAGTACAGCGTGCAAAGATGAACATAACTTGCCACACGATCTGCCAATTCCTTCACAGGAATGGGTTCTCCATAGACCCTGGTGCATTAAAGTTTTAGATGATAATCATATAAAAGATCTTGCAGGGTGTAAAAGACTAGGTGCTTACTTTTCATAACTAGCAGCTTCTGATTTGGCCCTTGAAACAATTTGCCTTCCATCTACTGCTAAGCCTGCAATAGCCTTGCAAACGAAAATAAAGCAATTTGTCATTACAACACACAATACATAAACACCACTAATGGGATATGTACCTTAGCAACAATAGGAAAAGCATCAATTCCAACAAAAATTAAGAAAAATCTCAATAGATACAACATCTGTGCTAGTTTACATCAGCAATTGATTGTTTAGGAAAACAGATAATAGAGCATGCTTTTACAATCTTGCTGCTATAGCCAATCGTTATTAGGACATGTTAGAATACCAAAGCAGTGATGCAATCTTGCACATATATTAGTTCGTTCATCAAAAGCACACATGAAAAGGCAGGAAATCTTTTTTTTTTTTTTGCCATGACACACACAGATGCAACTGAAACTGAAAACTGAAGAAGGCAAAGGACGACAATGTTCAGAGCATACATGAATCTCAGAAAAAACAAGTAGTTCACAGTTTCAGAGCATACAATAGTTACTGGATGGAAGGAAGTGGAGATGACATAGTTTCAGCACAATAGGAAGTGGAGCTTGCTGTTTGTTTGTTCCAGAAATGTCCAAAAAAAAAACAAAACTTTCATCATCTTTGGTCGCAAAAAAAAAAAACAAAACAAAAAACAAAAACAAACTAACCCTGCTCGTGCTGTTACCATTGGAAGCAACCTTCATATCATCATCAAGTGGAGGTTCTCTGGCGGCAGATGCAGCCGTGGAGGAAGCCGCCGCTACCGCCAGGCCGTGGCCGCGACCGAACTGCTGCCGCGGAGGGAGGTCCGGCCACCGGCGAGGACAACGCGGAAGAGAAGGACGGGGTCCGAGTGTCCGACGGGATGAGGCGAATACAAGACGGAGGTGGAGGGGATTGGCGCGGAGGCACGAAATCGGGCCACAACTGGATCCTGCACCGACGAAGCGAAGACGATGTGCCTGTACAACGCGTCTCTTGGCCGGCGACGGAGCCTTGGAGCACGGTACTGGTTTGGTCAATCTTTGGTAATGGTCAATCTTACCTGTATGCCATTATGAAAGATTGACCAAACCATAAAGCCACTAAAAAGTTGATTCGCACCGTTGTACCCAACTTCATCTTCGGTTATACCCGTGTGTCATTCCGTCCATTTTTAAGCCTAGCAGCAGTTAAATAGCCTGACAATAGACTTGAATACCCCTGAACTATTTGGTCTCGACAACAAAAAAATTTTGTCCACAATGCCACTGGCTACCTTCCTTCCTTCCTCTTCGCATTCTCGGCGGCTTAATGACCGAGCCCGTCGCTGCAGGTGGTGGAGCTGGAGGAGCAGCTCCGGACGGTGACGGCGCAGCGGCGCAAGGCGGAGCGGGCGGCCGCCGAGGTGCTCGCCCAGGGCTTCGGCCCCCTGTCCTTCTCCGACGCCGGGAACGACTCAGGCTCAGAGGACGAGGTCGGCACGGGCGACAGCGTCCAGCAACACCTACGCTGCAACAATTTCTTTTCCAATTTTGCTGTTGCGCTTCATCTTCTTCAAATTCTGGGCATCCTGAATCAAAGAAACAACTGGCGTGAGGATACATATTGAGACGTTAAAGCTAACTACATTAAACAAGAAAAGAAAGCTGCTTCCTGTTTTTAGTTTTTTTTTTCCTACACAATTATCCTAATGGAAAGTAAATTAAAACTAGACTACTTAGCAGCAAAAGCTAGCTCGGATCCTTAGAGTCAAACGAAAATTCGGAACACACTGATATTTGTTGCTGCATCCATTTACTCTATTCCAATCAGAGGCTTCCCGAGCCAAAATATGCACAGCCAGTAGTCCAGAAGATCATGGCAATAGCACATCACCTTCCTTCCAGCGATTTTGCAGGAGCGTCGTCCCATGCTGAGCGGCTGGAATGACGAAATCCGCCGCCTCGCCGCATGCCTCCGGAACAGGCCGGTGCTGCCAATAAGTCGATCCCCTGACAGCACCATAAGATCAATCAAAACACTAGACATTTCAACAGTCCAATAGGACCAGATCGGCGGAGAGGAGAGCGCGCGAGCACGAGCGGGTTACCGCGGAGGAGCGACGCTCCCCGGAGAGCGGAAGCGGAGGAGGACAGGGACGAGGCCCTGTGGAGGAGCGCCACAAGAGCACGCGCGGTGGACGCCATGGTGCCCTGGTGGCCCGGTGCCCGCAGCCGCAGGAGAGTAAGCGCACGCGTCAGCTGCTCGACGAAGTGCTGCGCCTGGGTGGTGCCGTGGTGCGGCCGACTCAAGACTCATGGTCTAACGGTAACAAGGACATTGTGCTTCCTGTGGCCTACATGACAGACCTCTTAAACGGAAGAAAAACAAAAGAAAACGAACGGAATAGAGACGGAATGACACACGGTATAGCCGAAGACGAAGTTGCGAATCAACTTTTTAGTGGCTTACTGGTTTGGTCAATCTTTCGTAATGGCATATAGATAAAAGTCTCTGGAGCACGAGCCTCACTCGTCGTCTCGCCGACAACCACTCTCCTCTCTCCTCATTCAAGACAGTGTCGCGGGGTGTTTTTTGAAAAAATCACATGATACAGACAACTCATATAGACGCGCTGTACATGCCCTTGCGACCAGAATTCCAGATCGACAAGCTTGGCCTCAAGCGCCCGGCCCAAGAAATCGAGTCGGAAACTAATCTGGGCCGATTTCGACTTAAGGCCTTGTTTAGTTCATCCAAAAAACTAAAAAAAAAATTCAAGATTCTCCATCACATCGAATCTTGCGGCATATACATAAAACACTAAATATAGATAAAAATAAAAATTAATTGTACAGTTTATCTGTAAATCACAAAAGTGCTACCTAAAACAAAAAAAATTCAGAACTAAATAAGGCCTAAATCTGAAGATCGCCTTCTTTCCTTAGTTTTTTATTACATCATTTGTTCTTGGTTTTACTTAACTTTTAAATGTTCGCTCTGACCCATTTTATAATTTATCTCGATTCCACACTAATCTATTACGGCAATAATTTATCATGATTTTTCAGTGCATACAATTCTTCTTATTCTATATGTAATATATATTTTTTTGTTTTTAAAATTTTGTTCTAACTTATTCTCTCATAATACCAAATAAATGTACTATTTCAAGTCAAGTTGGGTTTATAACAACATTAGCTTGATACTCATGCATTTTTCTATGAACTTGATCAAAATTAGAAAGGCTTGACTTATAACAACTAAAACAGCAACGAGATATATTTTGATTTTATTGCAAAAAAAAAATATAACGTGAATTTTAGGTAAAGAAATTTTTGTGTGTTTCTTATCCTAGCGTGAATATCAACTGATGAAGATTGCCTCCTCTGTAAGAGCGATTGTTTTTAACATGCACCTACACATTATTCCTTACTTTAATGCCCATTTAGGGGTATACTTTTGATAATTCCAATATTAAGCCCTGGTGAGAACTATGCGATCACACACATATCAAAAAGATAGCACAGTTGCAAATCTGCTTACCATTTGGCAAACACAGAAGAGTACCTAGCGCATCAAGAAACAGCTACAACTCGGATGTAGCTGCCGTGCTCCTGGTGCGAACAAAGACGCAGTTCAGTCTACATGTGGGTCCTATTCTGCTATTCACTTGGCTGAAAAATCATGACTGAAAGCATTGTTTGCTGATTTGTTATATGAGAAAAACACTGCTAAATAACTGACAGATTCGATAGATAAGTTCAAGTGAACAAGCTTCCTAAAGAACGCAAGTGCCATGACTAAACCAGAATGTTAAAACACCACAGCTATGATATCAATCAATCCAGATTCAAACTTACATGACCCGAGTTTTACATGACATCAAAATAAAATCAGACAAATTGGCCATGTCCAGACTGTCACCCGCAAAGGGATCAAAGATTTCAACAGCACCAAACAATTAAGTTTGGGCATATCATCTTGTTTCTTAGTCAGCATCCATCTCCTCAAGAGCTGCCTGAGCAGCAGCTTTGGCCTGCTCCAACAGGTCATTTGGAACCTGTATGACAGATGAGCAAAGAAATTTAGCTTTAAATTCAAATGGAGAAACATACAGAGACCATTCTTCATGTGAATATCCCACAGTACCTTCTCATGCTGGCGCTTCGATTCATCACAGATCCAGCTCAACTCCAACTCAAAAGCTTTGTCCTTGGCTTCGTCATGCACTCCATAAATTCTGCATTGGGAACATTTTGTCAGAACGTAAATTTTGAAGAGCAGTAGCCTTTTCAGGTACATTGGCGTCATATAAGAAGGAAAATATAAAAGCAACTTGGCAATATCTTAAATAAGATGTAAACTAGCATGTGCTTCTACTGTAGCAACTAACAAGAGTAGTTTTTAGGATTTTCTATGACAATTGTTTGCAGGATTATCAAAGCTACAGTGCAATGATGATATTTCTAAGCAGCTTTCTAGGGATATCACTCCTACCAGCAAACTTTTGATATAAAAATGTTTAGTACAAAAAAAAGTACTCACAGAAAACCTTAATTACTCAACAATAATAACTGGGTACACCCTTTGCCAAGCTTTGTATAAATATGAACAGCAGATTTCCAGAATGAAATTGAACAGTGTAGAACAATAACTGAAGCCAATTAATCCACAGCAAAATGAAAGCCAGCAAAGCTATAGCCAACAGCATGCATTCAGGGAATACGTAAAATGAAAACAAAAAATCCATGAAGTGGAAAAATTGTTCTATTATGAGAAAATAGACTTAGACATACATCTTTGCAACTTCAACAATGCCTTCTCGGCAGGTAAGCTCTGAAAGTTTCAACTTTTCTATCTCACTGCAAGATAAGAATCAAAGAGTTGGGTTCAGAATCATTCTCAGGTCCATCCATCGATAGTAGGAAGACAGAAAGAAGTTTCAAACAGAAACAAGAAAAAATTCCAGAGGTAAATTTAAGAGCAGTTGCATAAGTATTCTTGTTAAAAATATTATGAAACAAAAAGCTAAATTCAATCATTACTACCATCAGATTATTTTAAAAGCCAATATTTCATTGGAAAATAAAGGAAAGGATATACATAAAATCTGAGATAGTTTGTAAAATGTAATCTGCAATTGTATTAATGGATCCTGCCTATATGTTTAATGGTTAACTCTAATCAATGAACATACTGAGGTAGCTTATGCACAAAGATCATTTCACAATGTAATGGTATAGTCACTATTCTATATCAGCATGCTAACATTGGCCTGAAAATCTTCAGGTTTGATAAGGGTACTAGTTTCTCTTTTGATTTCCTTGTCAGCGAGCTACTCCCCCAAGTCACAAATATATGACATTTGTAGATGTCCTAAGTCAGTCAAAACTTTGGCTGCATATTACTTTTTATGTTGAGTTTGGGTATTTGAAAATGATGAGTAGATTTGTCTTATAATGTAGTTTCCTAAAAGTAATACTTTTCCTATGTTCTGCAATTGTTTTGTAACAAAAAGTACTAGTTACAGGTGTGTTTTGGCTTCTGAGGACTGCACCAACAGCCCAATACTAATTATTTGTGACTGGAGGGAATAGGTTGTAATTATAACCACTTTTACAATAAAAGGCAATAAATGTTTATTTGGTTATGTTTTATGCATTGGCAACAGAACAAGAAACAAAGATAGCATTACAAACAAAATAAAAAATGATAAGCTTACGTCTTTGCAGCCTGCCTTCCCTTCCCCAATGCAGCACCGAAGTATTTCTGTTACAGTTTGTAAAGTCAATAAACACTATGTATTTCTAATTAACAAGACTCCTAATGCATAATGCAACTTAAAAACAAAGCCATCCATACTGAACATGAACACATGATTGGTGGTAAACTGGTAATTCATGTAAAAGCTAAAGTCATAAGCCTACGCACTCACATTGATACAACTATGTAATACAGTAACAACTTACATAGGAAACCCCTGAGGGCTCTATCATGTAGAGCTGTGGCCCATCCCTATCATAACCTCCAAGAATAACACCGCAACCAAAAGGTCTGATACAACAGAAACCAAGTTAGGGTAGCCAACAATAAAGTTTGACGAATAAAAGTCATGCCTCCAATATTTATGGACCACTACTGTTGAAATATTACCTGAGCCACCAGTACAGCGTGCAAAGATGAACATAACTTGCCACACGGTCTGCCAATTCCTTCACAGGAATGGGTTCTCCATAGACCCTGGTGCATTAAAGTTTTAGAACATATAATCATATAAAAGGTCTCGCAGGGTGTAAAGACTAGGTGCTTACTTTTCATAACTGGCAGCTTCTGATTTGGTCCTTGAAACAATTTGCCTGCCATCTGCTGCCAAACCAGCAACAGCCTGTAATTGAGCATAACAGTAATTTGTGAAAACACACACAATTCATAAAAAGTGGTTAATGGAACATGGAGTTTTGCAAGAAAAGAAAAGGCGTCACTGCAAGAAAATTTAAAAGAAAAATAAAATCTCAATAGATAAACGTCTTTACTACTTTTCATCCACGGTTGATTATATAGGAAAACAGATAATAGAGCATGCTTTTCTGTCTTGCTCCTACATTCAATCTTTAATAGTACAGATTAGAAGGCCAAAGCAGAACTCCAATAGGGTCCTATATTTTTTCATCAACAGCATGATTTTACATCAAAACCATTATCAATCTTGAGTTACTTGTAAAGGCATTACCAAGCCCGAGTGGTGGTGCACTGAATGGATCCTCCGGTTTGACCCCTCCAGAATCATCTTTGAGGTTACTAGCTTCTCAACACCCTAAAGGACCACCCACCAAATTGCAATCCAGTCAGCAACAAACAACTTTACAACTGAACTGAAGGGGAAAAATGAGAATGCCCAATCCTATCTTACCAGGACAATGCCATCTTTGCACTTGATCCCAACAATAGTCCTATTAATTAACAAATACCATGGCTTCATCAATAAGATTCTTAAAAAAAGAACAAGTGAAGCAAAACAAAATTGGAAGTCGGAGGCAGTGAAACCTAACCCGCTGTTATCGACAGCCTTCGTGGCATACTCGACCTGGAAGACGCGGCCATCCGGAGAGAAGGTGGTGACAGACAAATCATAACCTGTGCCGATGCTGCTCATTGTCAGGGCTTCTTCGTTACCTCTACGCCGCTAGTAAAGAGATCGCTACTGCAAACGAAATACCAAACCTCAGTGAAATAATCCACACAAAATTCATCAGTAAATAAATAAATACACCATTACACAACACCACAGGACATAAACCCACCAGGGGCGGATCGAGTGTAGGACACGGCTAAGATCGAAGGTAGGGTTATAACACATATGCATGTAATCGGGCAGATCCGGATTAAAATAGCCCAAATTAGGGTTTGGGGTGCTCGGTTTGGCACAGTGGGAGGGGGAGAGGTAACGGAAGATGGCGTACCTTGTGGATGCTCGTCGCCGGCGAAGGTGAGAGCGGCGCAGCACCCCCGGCCGCCGCCGACAGGAAAGAAACAAGAGAGGGAGAGGGACAGAGGTAGGCGGGACTGCGGGAGGCGGAGCGACTGGAGAGGAGGTGAACGCGAGATTTTCCGTTGACGTGAGTACCTATGTAGATCTATACCAGCTAACAAGCAGAAATCAGCTTGGAGAAGAAGATGAACTCTACACTCTGTTTCTGTTTCTATTTCGATTGTTAAACTACTCTAGCAGGGCCGTGAAAGGTTCTCTGTTGGGCTAGTGAAAAAGAAAGGTCGACCTGGGCCCCTAAGCTAAAGAGGCCTCCCGGCCTACAAATGCAACTAAGAAGGGAGGCGCCCTTCGCCAGGCCCATTGCTATATCCGAGCCGACTCACTCTAACTTTCCATAATAAAGTATCCTACTGATACAAAGGTACTTCATCCGTTCTAAGAATTTTAGAGAGTCAAAACATCTTAAGTTTGATTAAAGTTATAGAGAAAAATATAAAAATTTATGACATCAAATAGATATACTATAAAAATATAATTAATAAAGAATCTAATGATACTTAATTGGTATAACAAATGTTATTATCTTATCATATAATTTTGGTCAAACTCTTTAAGATTCTTGGAATCTATAACTCTTATAAAGCTAAACCCTACTAGATGAATTCTCTCTTCATGCAAGGTGTCCACATCATTCTCCGCTAAATGACCCACTAAATATTTTATCTCTTCGTGCAAGATGTCCACATCATTTTGAAGGGTCGAGAGGGGAGGTGAATAGTCCTTTCTAAAACTTATCGCGCCGGCTAACCGAAACAAATGCGGAATTAAAACTATCGGTCTAGCCAAGACTACACCCCTCTATCTAAGTTCTCTAGCACCTTGAAAAGATCCTAAACAAGCAAGCAAGGTGCTACCTTAGCAAGAGCTCACCTAACCAATTCTAGGAGCAAGGTCACACAAACCTATGCCACTAGTACTTTGCAAACCGGGGGAGCTCCTACACAAACTAGTGAGGCAAAGCGCACAAAGCCTAAGCTCACTAGCAAGCTCAATAACAAGGCAACTAATGCCAAATTAGAGAGCGCAACTTACTTAGCTACACAAACTAAGCAATGTGACTAACAAGGTTACACAAACCGAATTAGCCACGCAAGGGAACTACTTCTAGCTACACAAGCAAGAAGGTAACTAGCAAGCTACACAAGCTTAACTAATTACAAAAGCAACTACACAAGCACAAGTATATAAAGAATGTAAATACAAGCTTGTGTATAGCGAATGCAAACCACCGAGAAGAGTAGACAATGTTGACACGGTGATTTTTACCGAGGTTCACTTGGTTGCCACCAAGCTACGTCCTCGTTGTGGCGATACACCCACTTGATGGATCACGAGCTAATTGGCATTCCAAAGCCAAACCCTCAGCGGGTGCCGCACATCCACTCTCAAGATGGGGATCCTCCAAGCCACAAGCAATCCACTAGAGTTGCTCTTCGCGATCCCCGCGGGGTGAGCACCGTACCCCTCACAATCTCTTCTCCGGAGCACCGCACAATCTCCTTGCGTGCTTCGACGGAGTCACAAGCCACCAAGCCGTCTAGGAGGTGGCAACCTCCAAGAGTAACAAGCACCACCGGCTTGCAACACGAACACCTAGTGCCACTCGATGCAATCTCTCAATGCAACGCACTAGAATCGCTCACTCGCTATTGATTCGCACTCTTGCAAGCACAAGTGAGTTAGAGGCTTTCCTAGCACTCCCCAAGCATGGACACTAAGTCCCAAGGGTGCTCAGCACCGGCCAAGGCCGGCCACCACTTCTATTTATAGCCCCAAGGGCTAAACTAGCCGTTGCCCCTTCACTGGGCAAAAACTGGGGGCACCGGACTCACTGCAGGAGCCACCGGACGCTGGAACAGTGCGTCCTGTGCTCCAAAACAGCCACGTGTCACTAGCCGTTTGAACTTGACCGTTGCCGCCAACGGCTAGCACACGCACGCGCGTCTGGAACAGTAGCACCGGACGCTCTGCTGCTTCACACCGGACGGTCCGGTGCTCACCGGACTCACACGCAGAGAGCAACGCAAACTTGCAGCAGCACCGGACTCTCAGCGTCCTGTGCCACCGGACGCTGGAACAGTGCGTCCTGTGCCACCGGACGCTCAGCGTCCTGTGCCACCGGACGCTGGAACAGTGCGTCCTGTGCCTGCAGTTCAACTTGTTAGGTTGCTAACTTCTAGCTCCGAACTCCAAATTCGATGATCTTGGACATTTTGGAAAGCTTACTTAGAGTACTATCCAATAAAAATGAATACTCAATCCAAATCAAAATGGATCAAAGCAGTATTCAATCTAAATGCCATCCTAATGTCCGGAGAACACCGAAAGACTTCTCTCTCTTCTCCAAGTTGAACAAAATCAACTTCAACACCTTCTCCTTTGCAAATGTGCCAACACCACCAAGTGTACACCATCATGTGCAAGTGTGTTAGCATTTTCACAAACATTTTCACCAAAGGAGTTAGCCTCTCAACTTGCCACGCCACTCGATCCTAACACGTATGCAAAGTTAGATCGCTCAAGTGGCACTAGATGACCGATATGCAAACAAGTTTGCCCCTCTTGATAGTACGGCCATCTATCCTAAATCCGGTCATAAACTTCTCTACACACCTATGACCGGTGAAATGGAAAAGCCCTAGGTTATACCTTTGCCTTGCGCTTTCCATTCCATCTCCTCCAATATTGATGCAACACATGCACCAACCAATCACCAAATGATATGATCCACTTCATATCATCACGCGACCGTATTGGTTCATTGATCTTGACCTCACTTGCTCTTCACCGTTGCCTCGGTCCATCGGCGCCAAGTCTTGCTCAAGCTTCACCGTCACACGCGGTCCCTCGCTTCAAAGCCTCCGACTTGCCCTTCACTCTTGCAACCGGTCCATCAAGCCAAGCCTCATCTTGATCTTCTCCACCTTGGTCACATGACTCCATGTCATGTCTCATATGCAATGAGCTCCTCCATCATCACATCATCACCTGTGGACTAATCTCCTGTGTATCTCATATAAACACTATTAGTCCACCTAAGTTGTCACTCAATTACCAAAACCAAACAAGGACCTTTCACATTTCCCACTAAATCCATGTCATTCTATATTAATTATAAAAAATAACCATGTCATCTATATCAGGTTGTTGGCAAAATTAGAAAAAGAGGGAGTGGAGATAGATGACAAAATAGCTAGTATTATACTATTATTGATGATGGGATAACTAGAATTAAAGCTGAAGCCGTGAGGTAATTGGAGGCGCTAAAAATTATTTGATTTTTACTCAAATGAAATTGTTGGGGAACAGCTGCATCCTTCCCCCTGCTAGCGTCGAAGGTTATCCTTCACCCAAGGAACCTCCGACGCCTGAAGCGTCGAAGGATATCCTTCACTGGAAAATACTGATGTTGACGACTCGTCTGGTCGTGCTAAGTGTGTGCAGGGACTGAGACACCGGCGGAGGCCCACAAGCAAGGAAAGGGGGAAACCTCCGACCTTCCCGGGTCCGAGGATGGCGAGAACGCGGCCAGGCCGAAGACCTCCGACTCGACTAGGCTAAGGAGGAACCCCCGGGGTGGCCGGGACGAGCAACCTCCGGCCCGGCCAGGCTGAGGAACCTCCGACACCGAAGTGTCGGAGGATCCGCGATTGGGCGGAGGATCCAAGCCTCCGACCAACTGAAGCCCCAGACAGAGGATAAACGAAGGGCTTGCAATGTGAAATTACACAGGTGACTTAGGGTCAGTAGACTGTGGTGTAAGAATATGCTGGAATATTCTCCCACCGTCACGGGGTATTTATGTAAATGTCGTTAGGTCGGTTTCCGGGCCCTATATAAGGGGCGCGACGCCGTCGTTAATAAAAAGAGAGAGCATTCACTGTTTTCAACTACTGTTGAGCCTACTGTCCGTTGGAGCCCAATCCTCTCACGGCACCGAGTGAGAAGGTTCACGATTCACCGTACTGCTGGGGAGTGCGGAGAGCATTTTCCCAACAGAAATGATCCTAACATTCATGTATTGCTGTTGGTTTCATGATGGGATTGAAATGGTATGAACATGCCTTCCTTGCAGCAAATGCCAACGATAAGATGCGTCCTCCATGTGGAATTGGTCAGTTCAATAGCCTAGGGCTTGTGGGTATACTCTGTTTATGGTATGCAAAACAAAGTAGGTAATCTTGGTGACATTGCTAGTTAGCTATGGTATTCAAAACCTGTTTATGTGGAATGATTTTCTTGTTATATTGTGTTTTTAGCATATACTCTCTTCATCTCAAATTTAAAGTCATTCCAATTTTTTTTGAGAGTCAAATCATCTTAAATTTGACCAAACTTATATAATAGAATAATAACATTTATGATACCAAATAAGCATAATTAGATTTTTTTTATTAATTATATTTTTATAGTATATATATTTGATGTCATAAATCTTTGTAATTCTCTTTATAATTTTGGTCAAACTTGAAATGCTACAATTTAAAGGGAGGGAGTATCACCTAACTCTTACTGGTAGCATCATGTTGTTGTTGTAAGGGCACTCACAGTGCAAGACTCTATCACAAAGTCTAAGACAATTAATTACATATTATTTATGGTATTTTGCTGATGCGGCAACATATTTATTGAAGAAAGAGGTAGAAAAAATAAGACTCCAAGTCTTATTTAGGCTAGTCTTAATGGACAGTGTCACTACACGGTTTCACATAACACGTCATCAAGATTAAAATGAAATCATCTACAAAATAACCCTAGCAATGAAGCATTTCACTTTGTTGTTTCCAAGACTAAGCAAAGCATTTAATTGCTGTAAAATGATTGGATCACATGCAAGATGGTGAAACGATTTGGCCCTCAGTGGGGATTTCATCCCGTTTCACCGCGTGGGAAACAACGCCCGCGGAGTTTCACCATAGTGAAACTACTTCCTTCTCTCTCCTCTTCGTTTCATGTAAAAATTACAGTTTTGCTGACATGACGCTCTAATAAATGTGCATGACATCCTGGTGAAACCCTTACTGAGACTGGCCTTAGACTCTAAGTCCATATTGTTCAAGGTAATAAATAACTTTAGACTTTATGATATAGTATGCATTGTGAGTGTCCATCAGCAAAATACCATAAATAATATGTAATTAATTGTCTTGGACTCTGTGATAGAGTCTTGCATTGTGAGTGCCCAGAGTCCAAGACAATTAATTACATATTATTTATGGTATTTTGCTGATGTGGCGGCATATTTATTGAAGAAAGAGGTAGAAAAAATAAGACTTCAAGTCTTATTTAGACTCTAAGTCCATATTATTTATAGACTCTAACTCCATCTTAGACTCTAAGATCCGCGATTGGGCGGAGGATCCAAGCCTCCGACCAACTGAAGCCCCAGACAGAGGATAAACGAAGGGCTTGCAATGTGAAATTACACAGGTGACTTAGGGTCAGTAGACTGTGGTGTAAGAATATGCTGGAATATTCTCCCACCGTCACGGGGTATTTATGTAAATGTCGTTAGGTCGGTTTCCGGGCCCTATATAAGGGGCGCGACGCCGTCGTTAATAAAAAGAGAGAGCATTCACTGTTTTCAACTACTGTTGAGCCTACTGTTCGTTGGAGCCCAATCCTCTCACGGCACCGAGTGAGAAGGTTCACGATTCACTGTACTGCTGGGGAGTGCGGAGAGCATTTTCCCAACATTGGCGCCCACCGTGGGGCCCGAAGTATAACCTGCGATGGCTGGAAAGAGAGCAAGCACCACAAGACCTCGGGCAGAGCCCTCCAGGAGAGGAAGGCCGAGGAGGGCCGTGCGGAGCACGTACGCGACCGTGGAGGGAGAAGGTTCTGAGGGCGAGCAGCCAGAGAACGAGCAGCCGGAAACACGCCAGGAACCTCCTCCCGCCGCAGGCCCGGCGCAACCCACCGCCACGCAAGAGCTCCAGCGGCTGCAAACGCAATTGCAGAACCTTCAGCAAGAGCGAGACCGGATCGCTGCCGCCTACGCCGCCAGCCAAGAGGCAGCGGTGGCCGCGACGCAAGCGGCCGAGATCAGGCAGCAGCTTTCACTCCTGCAGGCAGAAATCCTTAGCATGCAACCTCCACCTCAGCCGACAATCCAACCTGCTGCTCTGACCGGCGCCGGCCCAACATCAGGTGTGCAACCGGCGAACTACGGTGGCATGCTGCGGGGCACGTTGGACCTTCGTTCCCCTTTGTCCGAAGGATTGCAGACCTCGCCTTGGCCAACGACCTACAAACCTATCACGCTCCCTAAATTCAGCGGAAAGGCCGATCCGCGCCAATTCCTGATGAGTTTCGAGGCAGCCGTGGCCTCAGCTGGAGGGAACGAGACCGTGATGGCAAAATCCTTCGTGATCGCAGCCGAGGGAGATGCCTTGGCATGGTACTCGATGCTGAGACCTGGGTCAATCTATTCATGGGAGAACCTTCGAGACAAGATTTTAGCGAATTTCCAGGGATTCGCAGTTGAATCACTAACCTCCACGGACCTGTTCCAGTGTCGCCAGAGTCAGGGAGAGGCACTGCGGGAGTACTTCCAAAGGTTCGTGCAGACTAAGGCGAGAGCACCCGGCGTGCCGGAGGAGGTTGCCATTGAAGCGGCCATCAAGGGTCTTCGCATAGGGCCCTTCGCGGCTCATTTGGCCAGAGAAAAGCCAGCATCCATGCACGAGCTGTACCACGAGTTTGAGAAGTATTGCAGGTCAGACAACGACTACCGCAAAAGGTTGGAAGACCAAAACTCTCAGAAGAGGCAGAGCAATGATAGAAACTCACAGAAGAAGAACCTCAGCCAGGATGAACGCCGGCCACAGCGAGAGGCTGGTGGACAGATGATCAATATCGAGCAACCGAAAAATGACAGGCCGGAAAATAACCATCCACCAGCGGAAGCGCGAAGCTCGGAACGCATACCCAATCAAGCCGGAAGAGGGGGTCGAAATGCGGGATGGCGAAAAAATCAAAGTCAGCGACCACGGAAACAGTATTGTTTCTTCCATGGAGAGGAGAAGGGTCACTCCACCAGAGATTGCCCAGATGCAAAAGAAACTCAGGAGAGGATCAAGAGCAGGTCAGCTCCGCAACCTCCGATACCAGTTACTCAACCTCGGGAAGTAAATCACACATTCCCTCAAACCTTCTACCATTCATACGTCAGAGGTTCAAGCCAGCAGCACCCAGCTCCACTTCAGCCCAGCGCGCTAGCCTCCGCTTACTATCCCAGCTTCCTACCAGCTTGGCGCCCAGCCCAGCAAACCGCGGACCACAACCTTCCACCAAACTATGCCCCTCCACGACCTCCACATATCACGTACATCGAAACCCCGCAACCCCACCAGCACTCACTGCCTCCTCCCCTAAACCAGCTACAGCTACTCCAAGCCCCACCACCACCAAAAACCGAACCCCACCCTGATAATCAGATCGGCCCTCATACACCCCTGCCCACGATTGGAATGATCTTACCAATAGCTGGGGGGTCCTCAATGGAGTTCCAGACAAAGAAGCAGAAGAAGGATCACCTCCGGCTCGTCAACAACGTTGCAGTTCAAGGGCCAGTGAGATGCACTGATTGGTCCAGAACCCCAATAACCTTCACTGAGGAAGATCTAAGGTTGGAAAGCTACCCTCACACAGATGCCTTGGTCATAACAACGAATGTCGCGGGTTGGGGAGTAAGCAGGATCTTAGTGGATTCAGGAGCTTCGGGTTGCTCTGAAGCCCTGGCACCGGGTTCCTCCGCAGTTTCAACACCTGCATCACGAACCTCCGCCTCAGCCTGAGCCGAAGGACGCACCTCGCCAGGGGGACGCGAAAGACCGGCCTTATCAACCTTAGTCTTCTTCTTCGCAATTTCCTACAAGCCAGTAATCTTAAGTAGCGTTGAAAAGTAACAAAAAAAAACGCAAAGGAATAACCAAATAGTACAAACCTCAGCTCGACGATCCTCCGCCATTTTCTTCGCCTCAGCCCGCCCAAACCTAATCCAGAACGAACTGATAAAGTTCCGAACAGATTTGCGCAGGCTAGGGGTGCCTTCGCCAACGTCCTCCGCCGCAGCAAATTCCTCCTTGGCGACTCCCTCCGCGTGAGAGCAACCTCCGCGGCGTAAAAGCCTAGCGAAGGAGCTAACCGCGGCCAAAGCCCCAAAATCAACAGCACCTCCAACAAAGTCAGGGAGCATGCGGATATGAGACTTCAGCCATGCGAGGGCAGCCCCAACATCGCCGCCGGGCGGAGGAGCAGAGGTGCTTCCTCCGAACTTCGCAAGCGAGTCGGCATAGAGCCCAACAATAGCTGCAGCCTCCGCTTCCACCTTCTGTATGCGAGTCTGCAGCTCAGCCGCAGACGTTCGCTCAGCGTCAAGCTCCTTGCGAAGGCGTTCAGCAATGTCCTCCGCCTTCTCGGCTCGTTGCAGGGCTAAGTCCCTAACTCTCCCCGCCTCAGCGACACTCGTGCGGAGGACAGCCGCCGAAGCTTCGGCATCTTCTTTATCCTTCTTCAAGGCCTCCGACCCAGCTTTGTAGTCATCCCTTTCCTTCCTCAGGGACTCAATTTCCTGTCGGGCAGAAGAAAGCTCCTTAACATCCTCCGACAGGCGAGCCTTCTCGGCCTCTAAATTTTCGTTTTCCTTCTTAAGAGCACCAATAGCCTCGTCCCGGCAAATAATCTCCCGGGAGCAGCGCTCCTCCAAGGCTGCAGCCATGTGGTGACTCTGCAAAACGCAAAAAATCAAACCTTCGAACAAAAAACGCGAAGGAAAAACACACAATTGGAAAACTTACAAGGCTATGGTGCTCAAATTGCACGCGAAGGAAGGCGTCAAAGTCCATATGACGGAGCTTCTGGCGGAGACGATCTAGATAGCAAAAGAGGTAAGGAAAAACATAAGTAAATTAAAGAAAAATCATCAACAACGGAGGCCAGAAACGAACCTCCGACCAAAGAATGAACCTCGCGCAGTGCATGGGTCCAACCTGTGATCGAATGATCAGAAGCACCTGTGCAAAAAGAATGGTAAATCAACACAAACCAAAATAAACCAAATCATTAAAACAAAAGCAATATCATCTAACCAGGACCCATAACATTAGCAGGCGAAGGCCTACTAGCCAGCGCAGACGGCGCAGGAACCCTAGGCGGAGGAACTTCAAGACCTTCCCGTGCTATGCTAGCACCCTTAGCCAGTTCCTCCGCAGTGGCCAACCCTGCGACCACATCCTCTAAAAAACATAAAATGATATAAGACCGCGATAACAGAAACAAGCACAAAAGTTAAAAATAACAACGAGGAAACAAACCTATGTACAGCGAATTTATGCCATCTCCGGCCGGGCGCGGGGAAGCCTCCGTCCTCTTCATCCTCCGAACAGAAACAGACTCTGCCTCATCACTGGATACCTCTTGCCCATCCTTCGGCGGAGATCCTCCTCCAGCCAAAGCCTCCCGCGCAGGACTCTCGGCCACCGCAGGATTCGCCTCCCGCGCAGGACTCGCCTCAGGGGCCTCCGCATCGGAAGACTCCTCCCCAAGAAGGGATGCGAAAGGCGCGCGTACAGAAGAGACCGCGCGTGAGGCCTCAACCTCAGGAACTCCACCAGCAGGAGCAGCCTCCGCAGGAACAGAAGCCACCGAGTTAGACTCGGCAGCAGAAGAGCGAGCGGAGGAAGACTCCACAGGAGTCTCCAACACAACCTCCGCCTTGCGCTTCTTAGCAAGTTGCTTCACAGCGCCGCCACCCTTCCTCTTCCTAGCCTCCGCCGCAGCAACGGCCTTGGAGGAATCCTTCTTCTTCTCCAACCCCAACAAAATATCCGGAGGAATAACGTAATCCTCATATTCAATCCCCAATTCCTCAAACACTCGGTTGAAGCGGGGCATCGTGCCAAGTGCAGACCTCCGCTGGAGATACTCCTTCTCCGAGATCTTCCCGACGATCCTCCGAGTGGAAACCTCCACTCGATCAAGGAAGGACTCCTTAGTCTCATCCTCCGGCAAACCTGCTCCAAACCGGGGAAACGGCAAACCCTCCGGAGGGCCAAAGACCGACACTTGCACCATTTCAATGGTGAATTCGTCAGTCCTGCGGCCAAGGGGCCAATAATCAGCTGCGACCATCTCCTCAACTAAATCCCGACCTCCGGAATATCGACAGGCCAGAGCAAAGGCCTTATCGCAGGCCAGTCGCGCCTGCAACTGCTCCTCCGACACCGAATTCGAAGGATCAACTTTGTGGATAGGCCTAAGCAACTTCATCTCAGACGCATAAGGATACACCTTATCAACACTGCCATCCTCTAGAGTCCTCGACGCGGCGGGGGTCTTCACATAGAACCAGGCCCTCATCCAATCCTTCTCCCACTTGCCCTTCTGGCAGTAGGAGATCTCACACCTAGACCCAGGCATTGTGCGGCGCGGCATGAACGCGCAGCTTCCAAACTGCGCTATATGTTCAACTCCTTCAGCATCCTTCACCTTCTTAGGCTGGCGCTGGAGTTCAAAATACGAGCAAAAAGTATCTACGTGAGGCGCAGCTCCGTATGATTCACACGCCCAAGCAAATTTGCTAAGGGTCAGTATCCCATTGGGGCTGAAATGTTGTAGCTCCACGTTGAAACTCTCCATCACTTCGCGAAGGAAATGATACGGAGGCATCCGAAGTCCACAGGTGAAGAAATCCCTGAAAACCACCGCATAGCCCTCTTCAGGCGCAGGTACCGTCTGCCCCGCAGGTGGAGCCTTCGCTCGACCCTCCTTGAAAAACCTAGCCTCGACCATGTCGGCAATATCCTCCTCCCTCACAGTCGACTCACCAAATTCAAAAGTGATGGAAGCCATCTGCTCAAATTCCTTCGCACTAATCAAATCACCAACGGAAGCTTCAACGTCAGACAGCGTCTCCTCCAGGTCTTGAGCTGCTGCCACCTCAAGCATCCACTCCTCGAACCTCCGCAGCCAACCTCCAGACCTCACACTAAGAAAATTGCGCAAAGGACCAGAAAAATCTGACCTCGAAGGACGCGGCGGAGGAAGTTGAGCCACCGTAAAACCTCCGACAACACTTGGGAACTAAACACAACCAAAAGGCGCGCGAGCAGCTCAGAGAGCAAGATATGGCGAAGGAAAGTGTGCAGGCAAAGCGAGGCAGGGGTGAGAGCTCAAAGCTCCCCAGCATCCCCTTTTATAGGGGGGGGGCCTGCGACCACGTGACCGTTGCGATTCCCCGCGCCCAACGGCTAAAAGCGGAGGATTCGGCCCGACCGTTGCGATTCTCCATCACCAACGGCTAACTCCAACGACTATAATAACCTCCGAAATATAAATCGCGAAGGATAACAAGGTATCAGAACAGTAATGACCATAGAATCCTTGCAAAACAAACAAACCAAGGAAATTATGACTAAGTAAAAGAAACATTTTTCCAACAATGCTAACAAGCACATCCTGCGCACCAGGGGGGAAGGCAGCAACCGTGCTCGTAGCCTCCGCAGCGCGGCATGTTTTTGAGCACATGGACCGCAGGAGTGCCATTAGCCCAAAAAGGGGGGAACTGTTGGGGAACAGCTGCATCCTTCCCCCTGGTAGCGTCGAAGGTTATCCTTCACCCAAGGAACCTCCGACGCCTGAAGCGTCGAAGGATATCCTTCACTGGAAAATACTGATGTTGACGACTCGTCTGGTCGTGCTAAGTGTGTGCAGGGACTGAGACACCGGCGGAGGCCCACAAGCAAGGAAAGGGGGGAACCTCCGACCTTCCCGGGTCCGAGGATGGCGAGAACGCGGCCAGGCCGAAGACCTCCGACTCGACTAGGCTAAGGAGGAACCCCCGGGGGACCTTCCCGGGTCCGAGGATGGCGAGAACGCGGCCAGGCCGAAGACCTCCGACTCGACTAGGCTAAGGAGGAACCCCCGGGGTGGCCGGGACGAGCAACCTCCGGCCCGGCCAGGCTGAGGAACCTCCGACACCGAAGTGTCGGAGGATCCGCGATTGGGCGGAGGATCCAAGCCTCCGACCAACTGAAGCCCCAGACAGAGGATAAACGAAGGGCTTGCAATGTGAAATTACACAGGTGACTTAGGGTCAGTAGACTGTGGTGTAAGAATATGCTGGAATATTCTCCCACCGTCACGGGGTATTTATGTAAATGTCGTTAGGTCGGTTTCCGGGCCCTATATAAGGGGCGCGACGCCGTCGTTAATAAAAAGAGAGAGCATTCACTGTTTTCAACTACTGTTGAGCCTACTGTCCGTTGGAGCCCAATCCTCTCACGGCACCGAGTGAGAAGGTTCACGATTCACCGTACTGCTGGGGAGTGCGGAGAGCATTTTCCCAACAGAAATGATCCTAACATTCATGTATTGCTGTTGGTTTCATGATGGGATTGAAATGGTATGAACATGCCTTCCTTGCAGCAAATGCCAACGATAAGATGCGTCCTCCATGTGGAATTGGTCAGTTCAATAGCCTAGGGCTTGTGGGTATACTCTGTTTATGGTATGCAAAACAAAGTAGGTAATCTTGGTGACATTGCTAGTTAGCTATGGTATTCAAAACCTGTTTATGTGGAATGATTTTCTTGTTATATTGTGTTTTTAGCATATACTCTCTTCATCTCAAATTTAAAGTCATTCCAACTTTTTTTGAGAGTCAAATCATCTTAAATTTGACCAAACTTATATAATAGAATAATAACATTTATGATACCAAATAAGCATAATTAGATTTTTTTTATTAATTATATTTTCATAGTATATATATTTGATGTCATAAATCTTTGTAATTCTCTTTATAATTTTGGTCAAACTTGAAATGCTACAATTTAAAGGGAGGGAGTATCACCTAACTCTTACTGGTAGCATCATGTTGTTGTTGTAAGGGCACTCACAGTGCAAGACTCTATCACAAAGTCTAAGACAATTAATTACATATTATTTATGGTATTTTGCTGATGCGGCAACATATTTATTGAAGAAAGAGGTAGAAAAAATAAGACTCCAAGTCTTATTTAGGCTAGTCTTAATGGACAGTGTCACTACACGGTTTCACATAACACGTCATCAAGATTAAAATGAAATCATCTACAAAATAACCCTAGCAATGAAGCATTTCACTTTGTTGTTTCCAAGACTAAGCAAAGCATTTAATTGCTGTAAAATGATTGGATCACATGCAAGATGGTGAAACGATTTGGCCCTCAGTGGGGATTTCATCCCGTTTCACCGCGTGGGAAACAACGCCCGCGGAGTTTCACCATAGTGAAACTACTTCCTTCTCTCTCCTCTTCGTTTCATGTAAAAATTACAGTTTTGCTGACATGACGCTCTAATAAATGTGCATGACATCCTGGTGAAACCCTTACTGAGACTGGCCTTAGACTCTAAGTCCATATTGTTCAAGGTAATAAATAACTTTAGACTTTATGATATAGTATGCATTGTGAGTGTCCATCAGCAAAATACCATAAATAATATGTAATTAATTGTCTTGGACTCTGTGATAGAGTCTTGCATTGTGAGTGCCCAGAGTCCAAGACAATTAATTACATATTATTTATGGTATTTTGCTGATGTGGCGGCATATTTATTGAAGAAAGAGGTAGAAAAAATAAGACTTCAAGTCTTATTTAGACTCTAAGTCCATATTATTCGAGGTAAAAAATAACTTTAAATTCTATAATAGAGTCTGCATTATGAGTGCCCTAAGCTGAATGGATCAGGTGCTCGGTTAAGTACTCCAAGTTAATTAGTGTTTGATAATTGAAGTGGTGTGTGCTGTGATTATTTATGGATGGTCTGTTGTGATAATCTGTGGAATATAATTCATGGCATGGCACTTGATTGAAAAATGGTGATTTAGGATCTGCGCCTTCACATCCAATTACTGGCTTTGGCCCCCTGGACTCTTTTCTCCAGTTGGTCTTCATTTCCAGTATTTATTACTCTTTGGTAAATGTTTTATTTGGTTTGCCAGCTGAGCCTCCAAAGGAATTATGCAAAGGTGTGGTGGAATGCCGGTTATTTGGATCTGTACGTGTTTCAGTGGTTTGCCAGAGCTGCGTGTGTAGGCATTGTGATCAAAGTTGGATAGAGAAGTGTGTGTACGCTAGAGTAGCAGCTGAATCATATCCTGAATTCCATGGAACAAGGTTCAGACTAAAGGGAGACATGGCTAGAAATCCTTTTCTTATCATGAGGCTGCGAGCAGAGGATGATCGTATCTCCAATAAAAAACCTGATACAAATTGTGATATGTTGTGACGGTCTAGAGAAACTCCATATTGCACTTGAATTGTTGTTTGGATAGTTTCCGCAGTGATGTTGTGCGGTTCATGCTGTGGAAATTTTGCGACTATGGCACGGCGAAGCTGATTAATCCTCAGCTTGATGCAGACGTCTTCTTCAACAATAGTGAGGTTGGGGTAGTGGTAGAGGCTCATTGCGTCTATGGTGGCCTGTAAACAGAGAATTATGAAAATGAAGGTGTTCATCTCTATAGTTTTGGGCCTTGTTTAGTTCCCAAAAATTTTGAAAATTTATTTAGATTCCCTGTCACATCGAATCTTTAGACGTATGCATGGAGTATTAAATATAGATGAAAATAAAAACTAATTGCACAGTTTGGTTGGAATTGGCGAGACGAATTTTTTGAGCCTAGTTAGTCCATAATTGAACAATATTTGTCAAATACAAACGAAAGTGGTACTATTCCTATTTTGCAAAATTGTTTGGAAGTAAACAAGGCCTAAATGTGGGGAGACTGCTGAATATTAGTTTGTCTGAGCACTAAGGTTAGGAGCTGTCTGGTTTGGTACTAATATGAATATTAGCCTGCATTTTTGTATATGGAAAATCTTGAGACTTATAAATGATGCACCGTTTGTTTACAAATAATAAATAGAACTAATGATGACTCTCGGATATGTAAGCAGCATGCATACATTGTGCACGAATTTACAGTGGCTAAATGCAAATCTGTTTGGTCCATAGGCACCTATTGATAGCCTGCACCCATACTTGTTCGTAGCCTCGACCTACACACTGATCTATGGAAGCAGCATGCATAGCATACATTGTCCACAAATTTGCAGTAGGTAAATATAAATCTGTTTAGTCCATAGGCACCTATTGACAGCCTGTAGTTATACTGCTATGATCTGGAACACTACGCAACAATTTCCGCTGTGTAAATGAAATAGCATTGGTCCATAGCCATTTGTGTTCATAGCATGCATGTATAGCACTATAGCATAAAAATAAATGGGGATGCCAAATCCGGTGGCCCGATAACCACTTGGAGACACTGTACACAAGCAATGGACACTAAAAATGACAGCGGATGTGTACAGAAACAAATAGGGAAAGAAGACAGCACAGAAGATGGAAGAGCTAGATCCGGCCGAGAGAAACAGTGGCGGCATCAGCAGAGAGAGCGAACAAGAAGATAATACCTCCGGGAGCAGGGCGAGGCCAGAACGCAGGAACGGGAGCAGTCACGGCGAGCGGCGCCCACCCGGGAGCTAGCGTGACGGAAGACGCAACACAGGCCACCCTAGGGGCCCACCTCGGAAGCCGCGAAGGATGGCAGGCAGGCCGGGCCACGTGCAGCCGGGACCCGGCGCAGCCGAATCCGGCGGCACAACCCGCCCCGCCAACACCTGCGGAAGGCGGAAGCGACGGCGCGGCGCCACAGCATTGGCAGACCAGGGCGGAAGCAGCAATGGAGGCCACCTACAGACAACCGGTAGGCGCAGGAGGTAGGCGGAGGAGGCAAGGAAGACGAAGTCAAGGAAAGGAGAGAAACGGTGGGAGGGAGCCAGGACTGGAGGTGAGGATGGGGCCGTTTTTTTTTTATTACCTTTTTTTTATGACAAAGACCTGGACGGCGGTGGTACACATCTGTCTTCCGTCTGTATATCCTGCGCTGTAATAGTACGCCGCAACAGTAATCAACGCTGACGTGTCCTAGCTCTCGTGCCGGAGAATTCCTCCGATATAATATAATGTGTAGAATGGTAAGTAAGAAACAGAACGTTGTACCTGACCTGATCGGTCAGCAGGTTTTCTAGTTATAGAACAAAGCATGAGGGTGCCGAGGGGTCAAAACGCAAGAAAAAGGAGGAGGTGCAGGGTGCTGAATCTGGGCATTCGGGTTACCCGATTTTTTTTTGGGTCGGGTAATTTAAAATTTAGGTAATGAAAATTGTTACCCGATATTAGTTCCGAAAAAACACTACCCGCAATTTCGGGTACCCGCTAATTCGGGTTCGGGTATTCCCGATTTACCCGAATTTTCAAAAAACAACACACTATACAAAATTTCAATAGCAATTTATATATAATTTCAGCAACAATTTGTATAGAATTTCAATAGCATTTTGTAGAGAATAATATATTACTATCACTTGTTCAAACAAAGAGAATTATGTTTAATAAATTGATAAGTTCTAATATTTAACTAACAACACATGATAAATATAAAGATATAGATAAATATTTGGGTAATTCGGGTAACGGGGGATATTATCCAAACTAATTTCGGGTAATCAAAATCGCTATCCGAATTTAGGATCGGATACCTCGGGTTCGGGTAATTCAGGTTCGGATCCCGGTAATTCGGGTATGGGTAATGGGTATCGGGTAATTTGCCAGTGCTGAAGAAGACTGTCTTCAGTTGGCCGCCTCACGCCAATACACTGCAGAGGTTGCATTTGTTATTTGTGTCCACTACTCCATTAGCATAGCACTGTATTACACACAGCTACATGCACCTGCAGCCAGAACAGCAGAAGTCGAGCTTCCCGCAGCTGGTGTGCGTGTTGAATTGAACACTGGCACTGCCAAGCAGCCCGGAAGCAGAAAGCAAGCGGGGAACACGCAGCACCAGCATGCACTGGACGACCGCACCTCCATCTCACAGGATCACGCATTTCTGGCCACGCTTGCCGGCGTCGGACGGCGCACCCGCCTTCTTCTTGCCGCGCGCCGTGGCCTTCTCCTCCGTCCTCTTGCTCCTTCTCCTGCACACAGAGTCAATGCGCAAGTTAGAACCATCTGCGCCTCTTTCTCATGTCAATGGTAGGCAATGTGTCTGTGTCCTCACTTGGCCATCATGACCTTGACGAACTCGGCGTAGTTGATGTCGCCGTCGCCGTCCGCGTCGGCCTCGCGGATCATCTCGCCGACCTCCTCGTTGCTCAGCTTCTCCCCGAGGTTGGTCATGACGTGCCGGAGCTCCGCCGCGGAGATGAACCCGTCCTGGTCCTTGTCGAACACGCGGAACGCCTCCCTGAGCTCCTCCTCCTCCGACTCCGTGTCCTTCATCTTGCGCGCCATCAGGCCCAGGAACTCCTGCAGGTCGATGGTGCCGCTGTTGTTGCTGTCCACCTCGGCGATCATGTCCTGCAGCTCCGCCTCCGTGGGGTTCTGCCCGAGGGAGCGCATCACGGTCCCGAGCTCCTTGGTTGTGATGCAACCTGCCAAGTCAAATTAGGCCTTGTTTAGTTTCAAAAAAAATTTACAAAATTTTTTAGATTTTCCATCACATCGAATCTTTAGACGTATGCATAGAGTATTAAATATAGACAAAAATAAAAACTAATTGTATAGTTTGGTCAGAATTGACGAGATGAATCTTTTGAGCCTGGTTAGTCCATGATTGGACAATATTTGTCAAATACAAACGAAAGTGCTACAATGTCGATTTTCCAATAATTTTTGGAACTAAACAAGGTGCACAGGCTCCTTACAGGGCAACATAAAAATAGACAGTGACAACTGCATTCAAATTTCTCTCTACACAGTACACACATGTCACTGCACTTTGGCTCCTGTGGAATGCAAGAATGTCATAGAAATTATACATGAATTTGTCCAATTTCACATGGAAAACGCAGGATTCAAGGAAGGGAAATCCTGTGAATGGGGATCTTGTACTTTTTCAACCTAAAACGCAATGTGGCAGCTTTAAAGTTCTGATAGCATATATCCTTGAGCAATTGTTATTATTGATTAGTCCACCATTCCAGCGCCACTGTTGTATTATATGACAAAGGGTTCAGCGGGTGAGGTTAGAATCAGATTCGCTTTCATCGCCACTTTATTCTTCGACCTTTTTCCCATTTTGAAATGAGAGAGTGAGAATACATGATTCCATGGAGCAAGTAGTAACAAAAAGATAAAACCGTGCTACATACTTCCAAGTAAATTTATCAAATTCCAAGTGGTGGCTGACAAGTTGATCTATTGAGACTGTGTAAGTATTATCATCAAATTTAGGAAAAGTAGGTGCTTTTTCTCGAATACGTAAAAGATTTGTGTATCATTGTATTAAGAAGTAAAGTAAGTGCTTGGATCAGATGTTTCTAGGTTTGATTCCTTTCTCGAAGGGACGAAAAGTTTTCTCCTAGCTGAAAGGGAAACAGAATCCCTTGCGATGGAACGGCAATGGCTGGAGCTGGAGGCACTGGCCATTTTGTTTCCATATCCCAAAACCGTAATCCCAAAATCCTTGAATTCCATATCCTCTCACGTTCAAACGGTTTTTTATATGTATATCCTTGTTCCTAAAATTTTCAATCTGCTCAACCCGAAGACAGTACCACACAGCACAGAGGCGCTTCATTTGCGAGACACGGCCGAGAATCACATAAGAACATCGAGACAGTTGATGGACACACTAAAAAGCTAGTAAAACGCATGGTCCGATAAATTTTGCTCGATCGGTGTGGCTGCGAGAGGTCAGGTCAACCAAGAGAGTAGCAGAAGGAGCTTTGGGGAAACGGGAGGAGCGAGATTGATACCGTCGTCGTCCTTGTCGAAGAGGCTGAAAGCTTCTTTGAACTCGGCAATCTGGTCTTCGCTGAGCTGGTCCGCCATGGCGATGGAACGGAACGTCCGAGAAGACGAGCGAAGCACGCAAGGCTACTAGAGTGCGCGCTAATGGCGGGTTTGCTGATTTTGTGCACTGGTGCGCGAGACAGGGAGGCAGCTAGCTAGCCTCTTTATATACGGAGGAATGGAAGGGCCCAACGATAGATAGACGGTCTATCTATCGTATCTGATTCCTCCTCATTTAGGTATCTGATTCTTCCTCCTCTGTGACACTGTATTTCTCATGAAACATGCTGTGTTTCTCTGATCTGATGAGCAGTTGAGCACCCCAGGCACAAGATTTGTTATGTGCAACATGCTGAATTTACTGACGGGGATTGCGCAAGCGCAACCCATGGTCACAAACTCCACCTGGTTAAAAATGATAATAATGAAACTGGAGGCTGCACAACAGATTGAGCTGAGCTCATCATCTTGAAAAGACATTGTGGGTTAGTAAAAATAAAAAATAAAAATTACAGACTTATCTAAATGATCCATCACGTTTTCAATATTGTGCGTGAAGATTGACACAATGACACATCACACATGGCACTAGCCTGCATACTATCAACTCAACACGAACTGAAAAACATGGAACTTCAAGTAGCAGCAACACAGATAAATGTTGCAACTGCAAGAGCCTTCCTAAAATAACATCGAATCGAAACAAACTAGCAAGCTACAGTCATTGTGAAAGCAAATAGTGTATACTGAGAGAGAGTACAAAGATTGAGACTATATATATTACAATAGAAGGTATCAAGGTACAAAAAAAAATTAGGCAAACTAACAACAATCAGTAACCAGCTGCTAGTGTTCCCAAAACTATGCACAAATATCTGACCGTAGAATGATAGAAACAACTACCTATGGTAACAAGAAGATCATTTTGGAGGCGTCATGCATTTCCAGTATCTTCTTAGCCTGTCAATTGCTAATAATGCAGCAATTCTCATAGGTCTTGATGTCATGCATTTCCATTATCTTCTTGGCTTGTCAATTGCCTACCCTCAGATCAATGAATGATGCAGCAATTCTCATAGGTCTTTCCAGACCTTGTAGTCAGTATTTGAGCTGTTGGGATTTATTGGTGTATCCTGACATCCTATGAAAAACGTTGGTCGAACATCCATATTGATCAGGGCATGTGCAGTGGATCTTGCACTTGCAACAATAGCGACCTCGTCAGCCGCAATTATGGCTTCACCATATCCTTTATCTTTTATGTCAGCATTTTCCAACTGTAAATTAAGTGAAACAAACAGTCACCACTAGAAGCATCCAATTCTTTACAAAAGTGCACCGGTTATTATTACCCTGAATTTTGTCTTTGCCCCCCAGATGACAAATGTTTCATTGCAAGTATGGTGACGATGGTTGCCACGTAAACCACCTGGTTGGATCTGTCCGACGTGAAGTAGTAAACAAACCAGTGCCCCACCTGACACAACAATAACAGCAAAGAAAGCCGTTTAGTCCAAGCAAGTTGGGGTAAGCTAGAGTTTAAACCCAACACGGGCCACCGACAAAAAGGGAAAATAAAGAGAGAAATGGAAAAATATAGCACTAACACAAATTGACTCTTTCATTAGGGGAGGCAGAATGATAATTGATAAAATGTCTATCATAATTATTTCAACAAGGTTACTATCCCCATCCACATCTATTCTCCCATAAGAAAAAAATTGACATGATTGCATGCGCCATAAATATTAAGGGTGTGATTGGTTGTTTGCATTAGCCTTAACCTGCATCAGGCTTTATGTAGCACAATCCAAGCAGGCATAAATATGTATGCAATGTGTTTATGTTTGGTTGTCCTTCATATGCAAAAATGCAGTTAGTAAGATTGTGTTTGCTTGCTTGCATTGTATTGCATGTGATCACCTTCATGTTAAAGTAGAGGTGGGGAAGGTGAGAAGATCCCATTTTTGTGAGTGCTATTGGCTTGTGCAAGCCTATACTTTCCAGTTTCCATTACAACCAAATCTCACATACTAGCTAATGCAGCTTAGGCTGCTTTGAGGACTGTGCTGCAGGCAATTAAACACGAGTAAGTTGCACTGCACAAGCCTGGATATGGACTAATGCATGCAAACAAACACAACCTAAGTGCATACACCTATTTTACTGTGAAATGCAACATTTTGAATTATGACTTAGTCTTATAGACGACGACAACACCTTTGAGTCCCAAGCAAGTTATGGTAGGCTACACACTAGCTCGTGATAATCACCAACACAATGGAATATGCTCACAGCTATGCATCTAACGGAAGAAAACACTGAATTCATTTTTTGTTGTCCTACGACAAGAGTCAGATTTGCTCGCAAATGCCATGGATTTTCCATATTTGTAGATTTGAGGCTCGCATTTTTCCACATTTCTAGAAGATAGATAGATATTTAACTAATATAGAATCTGTAGGGCAGTAACAAATAGTTTGGTGGCTAAAATTATTTAATATTGAGCATTTGAAAGAAGTTAGTACCTAAGTCAATCCGAGCCAAGAATTGATGAAAATGAAGTGGCAGGGGTATTATAAGAAATACATTCCCACTACCAAACCTACATAGAGAAAAAAAGATCTCCAGTGACAGCACCAACGGAATGGCAACACAGCCAGAGATACAACCAACTGATGCAAAAAGCATACAGGAAGAAAAATTATACATAGAACATATATATCCAGTTTTTATATTGTCTAAAAAACCAGTCACTACATTGATAGTGCAGATTTTCTATTTTGTACACATTTTTCCCTTGGATTGAAAGGGTGCATTTCAAGATCTTGCTAGACCAGTTGGGGAACTTGAGGATAAAGGAAAACATATATTTCAAAACGATATTTTAGGTAAAGGTACTTTTGGTTGGTAATTGCCAAAGGAAAAACAATTTACCCATTACTCAACAAATGTGCGGTAGGAGTATATTTTAACAGACTAGAGTAGTAGAGATGAGATATGGGGAAGAAAGCAGCCTCCAGAACATCTCAAGTCAATGCTCTGGCGGATTGTGTCACGGTTCACGCATTAAACATGATACAAAGGTTCCTTCTGTTTAAAACACAATGTCTGTCTCTGACATAAACAAGTTGTATTCCCACTTTCCCAGTTCAATCAACAATAGATCTGATATAATAGTTGTGTTCTGTCATGCATTCGCCAACTACACCTGCCATTGGGTTAACATGATCAGAGCAATGCATATGGGCTAAAATGACACTATATCAATAGACCAGCAGCATTTGACGTAAGATGCAGCAGTTGAATATGTATTTAACTTGATGCCCTCAAACAGAAGTTGAAACCTCAACGATACACAAAAAGGATCAGTTTTGTAGAAGAACGAGCAGCACAGAAGAGACACTAGCATATTTACATCCACATATGGATGTGAAAAACGCTTTTGCAGTTCACTAGCTTCAACTTCAGAACACCAGTTCTCCCGTTCACCTCTAAGTCTCTAACTACCAACTGGGCAACGTGTGCTACAGACTCGCAGATAAATTTCAACTTTAGCTAATGCATTTTTTGATCCAAATCTTCGGAATTCACCACATTATCCAACACTAAAAAATCTTTACACCACTCTTGCTCCAATTGCAGCAGCGATTGGCTCATCACGCACCTAACCGCGCACAGACCACAATAACACAGTAGCATAGGAGGCGTGAGTTAAGGAGCGCTCACCTGGAAGGCCGGCGTCGCGGGCGGCGGCGACGGGGTCCAGGAGCCACCCGCGCCCGTCGCGGGCGATGGGGGTGGGGTGGAGCTCCGCGGGGAAGCGAACGAGATTTGCCTGGGGGTCGTGCACGACGGAGGGGCGGCCGCCGAGCGACGGTGGCGGCGAGGGGTGGTGGAAGCGGAGCGAGAGCCAGGTGAGTAGGACGAAGAGTGAGAGAAGGAAAGGGAAGGACGCCGGCCGCTTCAGGAAGTGGAGCAGCGACGACGCCACAGAGGAGTGAGGTGGAAGGGCGGAGGCGGCGGTGGTGGGGAGAGGCGGCGGCTGCGTCTGGATGTGCAGCGCGATGGCTCGCCTCGGGTTCGCCATCGACGGTCGCCGCCCGGCGGATCGGCGGTGGCGGTGGCGGTGCTGGCGAGCTGTTCGTGGGGACGGGTTGCTTGCCTTGCCGCCGCCGCAATGGGCTGAGCCGCTGAGGCGCCGAGCCCACGGGTTCAACGCCCTGTACAGCCTGGCTCTTGTCCCGGGGGGCCGTCTCCGAATCAGCTGGGGCCCAGACGGCAGAGGCTTACAGCTAGTAGTACTTGTCAATTTGGGCCGAAATTTGGACGGCGATTATTTCGTTGGGCTGTCATTTGCACAGTACAGCATTGCTCTGCTTTGCCACGTCATTTTGAAGGATAGATATTTTTTCCCGGCTCGCTCACTGATCCACCCCATCGCAGCCATCGATCAAGAAATGAACGGCTCATAATTCTCGTCCGCTTATCCTCTCCCTCCTCTTCCCCAACTTCAACCGGCAGTACCCCGCAAAACCCCACAGCCGGAGCTCGCGGTCGCCGGTCGCCACCACCAATGGGGCCACCCGCCATGGCGTTCCAAGCCCTCACCCTCACCCCAGTCCCCTTCTCACTCCACAGCTCGAGTCGCCGCGTCCGCGTCCGCGTGCTTGCCGTCGCGGCTGACCAGACCCCTCCGCCGCCGGCGGTCCCCCCTTCGGAGCCGGCGAACAGCCCTAGCCGCCTCCTTCGGGAGCTCGCGCAGCGGAAGAAGGCCGTATCCCCTAAGAAGAAGCACCCGCCGCGTCGCTTCATCCTGAAGCCACCTCTCGACGACGAGCGCCTCACCCGGCGGTTCCTCAGCAGCCCGCAGCTGTCGCTCAAGGCGCTCCCGCTGCTCTCTTCCTGCCTCCCCTCCGCGCCGCTCTCCACCGCCGACAGGACCTGGATGGACGAGTACCTCCTAGAGGCCAAGCAGGCGCTCGGGTACCCGCTCGCGCCCTCGGAGACGCTCGGCGAAGGCGATGACTGCCCCGCGCGGCATTTCGATGTGCTGCTCTACCTCGCGTTCCAGCATCTGGACCCCTCCTCCGAGCGCACGCGGACGCGGCACGTGCGGAACGGTCACTCCAGGCTCTGGTTCCTGGGTCAGTACGTTCTGGAGCTCGCGTTCTGTGAGTTCTTCTTGCAGAGGTACCCCAGGGAGTCTCCTGGGCCGATGAGGGAGCGGGTGTTCGCTCTGATTGGGAAGAAGGTGTTGCCCCGATGGCTCAAGGCAGCCAGCCTGCACAATTTGGTCTTCCCCTATGATGATTTGGATAAGATGATACGTAAGGACCGGGAGCCGCCGTCCAAGTGAGTGTTCTGTCTTCTTATCCATTTACGTATTACTGAAAGTGGGGATTTCCTAATGCTGAAAATGTGCAACTGGAAGTCTAGAGATGGAACCTTGTGTGTGGTGATAATTTGAGTAGCTAGTGGTTGGCGTGTGCAAATTCAAGCAACCACATTTGTCTGAGTAGTTGCATTGTAATTAACCAGACACAAACATATTAGCATGTTAAAACATGGTCATTAATGTATCTTAGGGCTTTAGTATTATCATCCCATTGGTCATCAAATTTAAATAGATTTCGCTAGTTTAAGCATGATTAGAAGGTGTTTGCCACTTTGCCCATTGTTTTAAGGATCATATTTTCCCCCTTTGCTTCATGATATGATTCAATATTGCAAGTTGAATATTGTGTAGCCTTTATGATCAAGCTGTCTCCATGTACGTATAAATGCTACAGCAATACATTATTACAAATTTACAATGTTCCATCCCTTTATTTTGTTTTGGTCTATACTCCTTTTGATGTGCTAATCCACTGTGCAAAACTTAGTAGCACAAGAATGTGTGCTGCTGGTTGGCATGCTTATTTGGTGAACTTCAATAAAATGCCTATTTGTGTTCCAGGGCTGTGTTCTGGGCACTATTTGGAGCTATATATTTGTGCTTTGGAATGCCTGAAGTCTATCGTGTCCTATTTGAGGCATTTGGGATGGACCCAGACGATGAGAGCTGTCAGCCAAAATTGCGTCGGCAACTAGAGGATGTTGATTATGTTTCAGTGGAGTTTGAAAAGAGACAGCTCACGTGGCAGGATGTTGCTGCCTACAGGGTAATGGTTCTTACTATTGTTTTCCCTATATCTTCATTATTTGCTCCTATCTTATCTTGTCACATCTCATGCAGCCACCACCGGATGCTCTTTTTGCTCATCCTAGGCTTTTCCGAGCTTGTGTGCCACCAGGCATGCATCGCTTCAGAGGAAATATTTGGGATTTTGACAGTAGACCCAAGGTCATGAATACCCTAGGATATCCCTTGCCCATGAATGACAGAATTCCAGAAATCACAGAAGCAAGGAATATAGAGCTTGGACTTGGTCTTCAGGTAACTCAACGTCCCCGGACCATTTTTTCTCCCTTTTGTCATTTGTTTCAAAAATTTTATTTAACTATCTGCAAAGCATGTTCCCGTATTTTACATAGTTAGCCTTTTGAAATTCTATTTTCTGTGGCAATTAGCCATAATCATAAATCAGAAAAGCAAATTGATACATAAGTACCCTTTTGAAATTATATTTTCTATAGCAGTTAGCTAGAATCGTAAATCAGAAAAGGAAATGAAGCACACAACTTGACTCTTACATGTAGAAAACAACGCAGTCGAGAATACAGGTCCTTTTGACTGATCATGAGAATGCCATTTTTTACTACTATAATATATGTAGCTGTAATGAGGGAATATAGGGCTTGTATACAAGGGCTAATTGCTAGCTAGCTAAAAAATAGCTAAAATTAGCTCTAGTGCATCCAAACATGAGAGCTAATAGGCGGGCTAGTTTTTTATCGAAGTCTTCAACTAGTTATAGCCAATCAGCTAGCCGACCATAGCTAATTTAGGCTATTTTTTAGCCCCAACTAGTAACTAGCCATGTGTATCCAAACAGGCCCACAGTTTGGAGGATGGACTGTGAAGACTAAACTGCAGTGAGTGTATTTGTGGCATAAGTGCTGGCTCAATGATTGGGATTACCATATCTTATCTAAGTGTTTTATGACTCGTGATGGGATACGGTGAAGTTTAGCAAAGTGTTGGTTTAGGACATTTGAAAAATTGCTAAGGTTTGAATGTAATGAACACAAATAGTTTATTTTGATCATTACATGGTTCTGTAGTGTGCACCTTAATCATAAAACTGCTTCCAGGCTTAATCACATACACTTTTCAGTTGTAACATGAGTTCAGGTTTATCGGTATTCTGTATTCCCTTCATGTCATAGAAAAGAGAAACCTGCCTGGCTTCCATTACATTTACAATAAGAGAAGTTAGACTCAGACAGGCCACCATGATGCTTTTGTTTCCCTGCAGCTGTGCTTTTTGCACCCGTCAAAACATAAGTTTGAGCATCCAAGATTCTGTTATGAGCGCCTTGAATATGTCGGCCAGAAAATTCAGGTATGTTGTACCTTCTTTCCCTGACAGAGGGAGTTGTTTCCACATCCTGCCACTGTTCAATTGGCTAAGAGCAATGCTGAAGGTCTGAACTTCGATGTGGTCAGGATTTAGTAATGGCAGAGAGGCTACTCATGAAGCACCTCGATGCACCGGGCAGGTGGCTGGCAGAAAAGCATCGGAGGACGTTAATGAACAAGTATTGCGGACGGTACCTGCGGGACAAGCACCTGCAGCACTATATTATTTACGGGGAGACAGTGCAAGACAGATTCGAACACAATCGACGTCTAAGGAATCCTTCAACGACCTCTGTCCAGCAAGCGCTACATGGGCTTGCATACTGTGTGTATGGCAAACCTGACGTGCGGCGCTTGATGTTCGAGGTGTTTGACTTTGAACAGGTTCAGCCTAAAGCAGTATGATGTGTTTGACTTCGAACAGTTCGAGGTGCTCGAGTTGCTGACCAACAAGACCGCCAATGGCAGCGGTAAAAATGCTGTGGCTTCTGGAAGTCATCCATCCGACAGGAGATATTCAGTTCTGAAGCCTGAAGCATGAACCCTGATCTGAGGCCACTGAGTAGCCACTGGGTGCGGCCTCTCCTGAAACTATCACCGTTCCAACCTCCTCGTCCGTCGGAAATGGTAGACTAGTGATGCTGTAAATCGGAAGTTGCTGTTCTTTGAACTTACAATTTTGACAATTAGTTGAATTCCTGTTTGGGCAGAAACGCAAATAGCAGCAGCATGGCATATTCATTTCCTATCAGAATTGTAGTCTGTAATCGAGAAGCAGTGAGATGAATAATACAAAGATATTCATTCGTCCGCAGTCCGCCACATTATTGCATGATTCGTGGTTCGTGCATATATAATGATATAATAATGTGATTCGTGCATATAATGATTTCTGTTACACCTATTCACCGTTCTGATATCTGAGCCTATGTCTGCTCAGGTTATGGAATGCTCAAGATAATTAGATCTATGCCATTGTAAATTTGATGTTTCTAAGGTATGCTAATACTTCTCGTCGAATAGGTCTGATGCCATTATAATTTCTTCGGAACTACTCCCTTCATGCCAAATTGTAAGTCATTCCAAGAATCTTGGAGAGTCAAAGTATTTTCATGTTTGACCAAATTTATAGAGAAGATTTGTAACGTAAAGTGAATATATTATGAAAATATAATTAAAGAAGAATCTAATGACACTTAGTTGGTATCATAATAATAATTATTTTATCATATAAATTTGGTCAAACTTATAAAAGTTTGACTCTCCAAGATTCTGGAATGACTGGGGATAGAGGGAGTACTACATACGTCTATCTTTCTTTTCTTTTTTTTTTCTTTTTTTTTTATCTCAACTCATACTTCATACACCTATCGGTTTCGTTAAACAATGAACGTGGTTGGCAACAGAAAATCTGAAATAAAAAGAAAACAATGTTGACTTGGGCTACGAGCCCACAGCCCACAGGCCACGCTCGAAACAAATTCAGTCCAACAACCGCAAAAACTTGGGCCCGCGTAGGTGGTCGGAGCTCGACTGGGCCGAGCTCCGACAGTTGGACACTCCCAGACCCTGAACCCTAGCTCGGCCTCGGCGGCTGATTTTCTTTGCCCTTTCTTCTCTCCGACGATATCGGCGGCAGCGAAGTGTAGGCCGACAAAATCACGGTAGCAGAAGCAGCAGACAGGAGGGGAAGATGTCGTCGCTGCGGAATGCGATCCCGCGGCGCGCTCACAAGGAGCGCTCCCAGCCGTAAGTTCTCTGCCCGCAGATGTTACCTGTTACCATTCGAATACGAGAGGATGGCGCCGCCGCTGGACGGGCCGTCTCCGAAAACGAAGGGTGCTGATTTTGGGTGTGGATGGAGTTTTGCAGGGAGGCGAGGAAGAAGTTTGGGCTTTTGGAGAAGCACAAGGACTATGTCGTCCGGGCGCGGGCTTACCACATCAAGGAGGCAACCATCGCGGTATGCTTCTGTTCTGTCCAATCCTTGCATCTAGCGAATAGGAAGTTGGGAACTTGCTTGTTGTAGCAGATTTTAGATATACTTCTAGCATGTTATTAGCAGTTTAACTATCTTTAGCTATCTTAGTCTACAGATGCTGTGACTGCATAATCTAAATCCTTCTTGTTTCGAATTGTTTGCAGAAATTGAAGGAGAAGGCAGCATTTAGGAACCCGGATGAGTTCTACTTTAAAATGATCAACAGTAGGACTGTTGGTGGAATTCATAGACCTAAGTATGTACAACGTAGCCCCTCGGCTCCTCTTAACTCTAGTATTGTAAGGTTTGGTCTAGCCTTTGTTTTAGTTTTGATTGTGCCATACATTTCAGGCCTGAAGATAATAAGTATACAGAAGAGGAACTTCTTCTGTTGAAAAATAAAGATATGGGATATATCCTTCAGAGCATTCAAAGTGAAAAAAAGGTTTGTGATGATGTAAAAGTGTTCAGAGCAAATAAGTACAATTTTGTGTCCTGTGGCTGAATGTTTTATTATGTTTTAATTTGGATGAGTCGCTTTGCAGAAAATCGAAAAGTTAAGCTCAACACTTCATGAACTGGATAACAAGCCTCAAAACAAGCATGTTTATTTTGCTGAAGACAGGTACAGATAATGACTTCATTTGCTTACCATTTTTTGAACTATCTGCTAGTTAAGCTTGTGCTGACATTTAGGTGGCTTGCTGTTTTATTTCAGAGAAGAAGCGAAAGAAATACAATCAAGGATAGGACAAAGCAACAACATGCCTGGTCTTGACAACATCCCTTCTCGTATAAAGAAGTAATATGCTCTTCTCTTCGGAATATTTCACATGTGTGTTACTTCTATAGCTACGCTTAATAGCATCATGCTCATTGAGTCATTTTTCACTGTTTACTCTTATTATTTATATTTGTGTCCATTTAACTAGGACTAGTATGATTATATGTATGATTGAAATGGGCTTATGATATTATGCAGTTTAGTTCGTTGACTGCTATCTAGTGCTGTCTAATCCTCTGTTTTTTTCCCCAGAAAAACAGCCTCTTCATACAGGGAGTTAGAAGAGAGGAAGCAGCGGCTTCAAAAGCTTGAGAAATTGTATGCAGACATGGCATTGCAAAAAGAATTGAAGGTATTGCATCTCTGTATTTTGAATTTTTCTTTGCTTGGGTGCTACTTTCAAGGGTTCAATTGAAACAACATATAAAAGCGTTGTGGCTGGGTTGGTGGTGCTGCCAGCCAATTTCTGGAATTAACTTCTTCAGTATCAGGTGTAATTTATCCATCCTTTAATTGGCGTTAGCCACAACACTGCCCCAAAAGTTATTGGTATATTTTATATTCCTGCTCAAGTCGATAGGAAAAGAAGGATGGTAGTGGTACTGTATAGACTGGCTGAATGGTTAATATTCCCTCTGTCCCTGAAAGCTTCAATTCCTAGAGTTGTCTTAAGTTAAACTTTTAAAACTTCGACCGAATTTTTAGAAAAAAAATGCTAAGATTTATAGTACCAAATTAATACCATTAGATTTATCATGGAATATATTTTCATAAGATACTCATTTTATGTCATAGATATTGCGGATTCTAGGAGTCGAAGCTTTCAGGGACAGAGGGAGTAGTTACTTTCCAGCATGTTTCTGAAAGGAAATTTAAGTATCATATGTAAGCTTTGTTTTCAAGTCATTGGCAGCACCTACTCTCACTGTCCAAGAAAAAAAAAACCAGTGCACTGTGTAATATCAATAGAGAATTGATGACACAATGAGCATAAGTTGGAAGCTGGCAGTTTTCCAGTTTAACTTGGTAATTGCGGCAGTATGCATTTTTGTGCCATAAAAATCATCATTGTTCTGTCTTAAGAGTAATGTGAAGCCCAGCCAGATCAGTCAAACTCGTTCATGTTCCTGCAGCAGCTCGCTAAAATTGCGCTAATCTGGAATCTGTAAACCATTTAGTTTCTGGGAGTTTACAGACAGCTTGCCAGCTTGTGCTGGTAAATGAAAGTCTGTTTGCTAATATTTAGAGTTTACAGAAAATTATGTACCATTTCTAACTCTTCAATTTGTAATACTGGTTCAGAAACCTGGACGCAAGAGGAAACTGAAACTCAATGAAGATGAGGAGACGGATAATCAAACATCACAGCCTGTTTATAAGTGGCGAGCACAGAGGAAGCGGTGAGGTCATAAGTCACTTAAGTTTTTGCCATGATGATCTTGTTAATTTGTGCTCACCCTCATTCTTCAAATTTCAGATGATATGAATGGGTGACAGAGTAAGGAAAAGGCAAGGCATTAGTAGTGGAAGCATGGTCATAGTGGCGTACTTGCTGGCGATTGATCAGCTCTTTTTCGATCCAAAAAGACTTACCTGCAAAAGTAGCCCTCCGCAAGAACTACTATGGCTTTGTCAAACTGTTGGAGTGTTGGGAAAAAAGAATTAGGATAAGATGTAAGAGTAACTTTAATTTATACAAGATCAGATTCTGTATGATTCAATCCTATGTATCATGTCTCAATTCATTGCTCTCTATGCTGTTGAATTCACCTAGTGATGTGCTGTTGAATTCGACCCAACATCAACATGTATCATGTCAAACTATTGAATTTGATCCAACACCAACATGTATAATACCGTTGGGCTTGACCACAGTTTTTTATGCACAAACTAGAAGTTGAGTTGCGCCATCTATCCAGCAAGTTGGCATAATTCTGAAGTCGAAGTATAATGAAAGAACACGAGGATTTGAAAGAATCCATACAATAAACGAAGATTGCTGCACTGGATATTTGACCATGTATGATTATGGAGCGGGGGAATCCATTCACAAACTTTTTTGCATATATTTTGCGAAATGAATCTTTTAAGGCTAATTAGTTCATGATTGGACACTAATTACTAGAGTTACAAATGTGCTACAGTACCAAAAAACTTTTTTTTGCGGACTGAACATTGATAGTACCCCAAAAGAACACGTGATCTCTTCAGACTACACACCAAGTTCCGTCCTTGGAAGTGTCAAACCCGTTGAATCCCCATCATATTCATGTTTCGCTGAAACTTTCAGTGAATTTCATCTTCTAACAATTACATGCAATAAGCATCTGAAAAGATCAAGGAAAAAAAGAAAACGGCTGAAAATGTTCTTTACAGAATTATTTTCTTTGGCGAACCCTAGTCCTGACACGTCAGTTTCATCATTCTGCAATGCATGGAGCATCGAACAATGAAGATTTGTTTAGGAGACTCCCATCACAAATATTTTGAAACAATGTGTTCAGCAATTGCCAAGCTTGATGTCAAACCAGGGGATTCTATTCCAAACAAATTAACCAGTCCAGGAATACCATGGACATCCCATCCCTGCAGTCATTCAACTAATCAGTAATGAATGTGCATGAGAAAAATAAGCTTTTGGATCTGATATAGAGCTAGATGCCTATCAAAGTACTTGACATATGATACCAGTAAGCACCTGAATAACAAAATCTGAAGGGGGTTGTCCAGGACCAGAAAGCTTTGGTCGGATCCCAGAATAACCAGGTTCCAAAGACCCATCCTTGAGATTTGGAAAATACTTCCTTACCACAGGGTAAAATACAGAACAGCGGTTGGGATTTACTGAGTAATCAAACCTGATGAAGATAAGACTCTAAAGTTAGAAACCTTGTGATAGTTACTAAAATACTCTATTATTGTGCTCCAGATTCCATAAATCATGCTGATAGTAAGAATGATGACAAGCATGGTACAGCACCGAATTGCATTTTCTTTGGAAAACACAGGTTCAGTTATGAGACATCCAGATATCTATAACATACCTTATCATCATCACTACTAAGTTGCTACAGATTCTATATTTCTATCATAAGCAAAATAAGAATACAAGCATTAGCATGCCAGTTAAAAAAGGTGGTATCTAGAATAACTTATTACAGCCTTCTTTGGTCATGAACCAAGAAGCTAAATGTGTTCCTAGAAAAAGCATGAAAATTTCAGCCCCATAGAAAAGGAAGGGAAACATAATTCGATTTAAGTGGGGTCTCTTGCTTAAAAAACAGTGGCATATTTTAATAACTGAATGTACACATGTTTGTAATTGCTTACTTATTCAGAAAACATGACACATGGTCCTTTCCACCATCAGATATCCATTCAACGTCTGGACCAAATCTGACAAGGCCGTTCATATCTATAGTGACATGGACCCCTATGCCACCATCCTCTGGCAGAGGATATATTAAGCGCCTGAAAGGACTCTTGGTTTGAGAGAGGGTGAAGTAACATCCACGCGCATAGTGAGGAGTGGGCACAAATGCCTGGTCAAGGCCACAAAATTGTTTGGCAAGTGGAACTGCACTCAGACCTGCTGAGTTTATCACAAGCTTCGGAAGCAAAACAATCTGTGAGTTCACATGAGACTCTACATGACAGTTCTGCAGCTCTTTGCTTTCGCAAACATGGAGTTCAAGGCCTTCGGATCCAACATGTGCACTGATAACTGCTGTGTTATATGATACAGTTGTTCCCAAGTTTTCAGCATCAGCCTGCATCATAAAAACAATCAAAATAAAATGACAGTGAAAGCAAATTCAGATTGATCTAAGTCTTTCGCCATAAAATTCTAAATTGGATTGATTTATATGATGGTCATCATACCAAAAGGGAGAGCATGAGTGAATGAGAGTCAATTATCCCAGTACTAGGTGATAGTAAAGCTTTAAGGCATCGAAGCTCAGGTTCCATCTCCATAGCTTCAGAACCCTCCATCAACTGAAGATCATCCACCCCATTTTCTTTGGCATTCCTGAGGAGCATGTCCAGCTTTGGAACCTCTGCAGCACCAGTGGCAACGATGAGTTTGCTGATTCGTTTGTGGGCAACACCTCGTTCTTTGCAGTACTTGTAGAGCATTTCCTTTCCCCTTACACAAAGGGTAGCCTACAAAAGGCAATCCGCAGGTAGAGTCTGTGATACATCAATTAAGGGATCCATATAAATGTTTCATGTAGCGCCTGTAAAGTTAGAACTATTTTCAAGTTAGATGCACAATTTTTATATATACTAAAGTTTGTTAAACTGTCTAAAATCCTAAAGCACGTCTACTGTTAAGTACGTCAAAGCCCCTACCAGCGACCACTGTCAGAGTGTCAGCTATTTAAGATGTTGAGAACTGGTCTGCTAGTTTTTGGAAGGAATAAGATCTAGCTAAACACTTCCCGCAGAGATGCATTATTACTAGAGGAGCAACAGATTTCTGTGAACTCTGGTGCATCAATTGACAAGCCCCATTTTGCACCAAACACTAATAAGGGATCAACCTGCAGAATAGAATGTGTCAGGTGTCATCTGGAACAAATTTCATAGATACATCCATAATCCTGTCATGGATCGCTAAAAGGTTATCTGTAGCCGGTACCACTACACAACGCTCTTCGACTTGTCTGAAGTTTGAACAAACAAATAAGCACCTAAGTTTGGAAGTATGCGCGGCAACTGTCAAATAGTAGTTAAACCATAGCGATCACAATTGAAGCCCAAATGGACGTCCAAGCAAGCATCAATTGCTAGAAACCACTGAATCAGGATCACCTGCGCAGCGCGCGTATGGTGAATTCGGGGGGGACACAGCAAAGGGCGCGCGCGCACCTTGAGGCTTCGCGGAGGGTAGTAGATGCCGGCGTGGATGACCTCGCTGTTACGGGAACTGGCGCCGGTGCCGAAGCTGGGGGCCGCCTCGACCACGACCACCTCGCGCCCGGCCATCGCCAGCGCCCGCGCCGCCGCGAGGCCGACGACGCCCGCGCCCACCACCACGGCGTCCGCCGCCTCCCGCGGCGCCCCCGAGGTCCGCGACGCGAGGCCTCGACCAGCGAGGCCCCGCGGGCGGGTGGCCCCCGCCAGGCGCCGCACCAGGATCATGCCCCGCTGGCCGCTCGGAGCTTTGTTTGGCTAGTGGAGAGAGCCTGGCGACCGCGCGCAGCTCGTACTGGTAGTCTGTTATCGACGCCGCGCGGGCGCGGTGCCGCGATCTCGCGTTCTTTCGGCCTCGAGAACGGCACGGGCGCACGGGCGCATGGCACGCACGCCTGTGCTGCGCGCGTGCGTAAAACACAGCCACACATGGAAAGCAGGAAAGGGTAGCCCCGTGCGTGCGCCACGGGACGTAGCGACGTGCAGCCGGCCAGTGCCGGTGCTAGGAATCGTCAGATCTTCGGCAAAACAAATGCTAGTAGCTCTACTGTTACAGTAGATGGCACCTCCACATGCATCCCCCATTCCCAGCAAAATCGACGAACTTTACACGAAACAAACCGAACGGCACACACTGACACAAAGAGAGACGGGCACGGTCACAATTCACACTTGTTTTAGGCCTTGTTTAGTTTTTTTTTTTAAAAAAAAGCATTGTAGTTCTTTCGTTTATATTTGACAAATATTGTCCAATCATGAACTAACTAGGTTTAAAAGATTCGTCTCGTAAATTACTGGCAAACTGTGCAATTAGTTATTTTTATCTATATTTAATGCTTCATACATGTGCCCCAAGTTTCGATGTGACGGGAAATCTGAAAAATTTTGCAAAATTTTTTGGGAACTGAACTAGTTTTCAAAAAATTTCAAGATTCTCTATCACATCGAATTTTTTTGGATGCTTGTATTGAGCATTAAATTGGAATTGACTACCGTAGCATTTTCGTTTGTATTTGACAAATATTGTTCAATCGGATTAACTAGGCTCAAAAGATTTTTGTCTTGCAAATTACAGGCAAATTGTACAATTAGTTATTTTTTAATATATATTTAATGCTCCATGCATGTGTCGCAAGATTCGATATGATAGAGAATCTAAAAATTTTTTACAAAATTTTAAACAAGGCCCAACACATGCTTGTCACACCCATATTTTAAGAACAAAATAGGATGCATAAAAGACTCATATGTGCCCCAGGAATAGTCGCACACATAAGTAGACAAATCTCAACTGTACCATTGCAGTGTTTATTACATAGCGGAATATAAGATATCACATAGTCTCATACAAAAATGATAGCAAGAAGTAAACAACGCTCTCGACGGAAGCTCCACACAGGGACACTGTTGACTGGTTGACTCCAAACCTAGTACTCATAGCGGTAATCCTCATTCCAGTCATCATCATTAGCATAACCTGGGGTGTTGGGAAATTGCAAGAGTGAGCACATATCGTACTCAATAAGTATAACCAGAGGTTCATGAGGCTCAAATAGCTGACACTGGTTTGACTGCATTTAGCTTTTAATAGTTGATAGCATGTTTAATCATTGAATAGCAAATATCAAGGTAGCATAATAAATCCCATAACCACATGATCAATGTATACAAGAATTAAGAATAACACATATAAACAACATAATAAACCATCATTTATTATCATTATTCACGTTCATCGGTGTCCATCTATTCCGTCAGTTTTCCGGGCCGCCCGTATCCGTGGGCACGGCTAGTATACCAGATTTAACACTCTGCAGAGGTTGTACATCTTTAACCATGAGTCATGATTTACCCTTTCGCCCGAGGTAGCTAATCTCTTAACCCCCTTCCAAGGGAGGTCGGCAGGGATCACTATGAAGCCTTTCAAAAGTTCGTCTAACATGTTAGGGCCGCAAGGTTTCCTTCGTGAGCAGATATAGATACCCCCTTCCGAATGGCACAATGACGCGCAGCCTATACACATAGGGACAGGGGCTCGCACTATACCCGTGTCGGTTCAGCCCCTCTAGCGCCCTTTCAGGTAACCGCTAACAAGCTAGAAAAGGTCTTCATACTGAGCTAAAGCCAGAGCCATATAGCCCTCATGGTTGTACGAGTTGTCCCAACTTTTGCCAAGGGATAAGTCCTTATGGAGGGTCAAGATCAATCCAGCAAAAGCCAGAGTTCTTTCCACCCTTTATATTCAAGTTGCTAGAAAGCTTACTTTATTGTTTATTGTATATTCAAATATTCATGTCACAAGATCATGGATTAATAATCAAGCACTAGCAAGAACTACCCAAATGCATATCCAAATAGGTAACAAGTAATTCAGGATAACAACCATCTATGATTTTGCTAAGGTCGACAAGGTGATAGCATGCATATGATCAATATTGTATTAATTGTGTATAGGTAACAAAGATAATCCCAAGTTATACTTGCCTTGCTCAAAGCTCTCCTGAGCCCGCTGGTCTTCAAAAGCTTGGTCTTGATCACCAACGTACGGCTCACCGTCTATTCCCAAACATCAATCAACAACACGCAATCCAATGGAGACAATCATACACAAAGCAAACAAGGTATAATTAGAACATTACACCAAACAGTGGTAAAACAAATATAAAAGTTTATCAAAATATTCTACGCAGCGCTACGATCACATAAACGTAAAGTTCACGAAAATCGGAATTAAAACGTGAAAGATATGAATTTTCTAAGATTTCCTATAGAGAAGTGATTAATTAAATGCTACTGCAGAATTAAAAAGTTTCAAAACAGTAAACTAATAATTCTAACTTGTAGAGCTCGGAATACGAATCTAACGAAATTTGAATGGACAAAAACGGAGTTATAATGAATATTTTATGAGCAAAACAAAATCAGTGGCAATCTTGTAATTATCTGGAAACGCCTTTGGGCCGCCATGGGCGCCACCCGGAGCTCGTCGGCGCACAGTGACTTCTCGTTTCCGAGCGCCGTTTCGAGAAAGAAAAACTCCGGGATGACGAGCAGCTCACCGCGACTTCACCTATGCACTTGGTTCGGCCCGAGGTGGAGCAAGGAGAGCTTGCCGCGGTGGCGGTAGGATTCGAGCTCGGCGAGATCCGAAAGAACGTGACAGAGGCGTCTAGGGCTCGGATTAAAGAGCTTGGGGACGAAAAGGGGCATGCGGGGTTGATTTAGGAGTCTTATAGGGGCATACCGCGCGGATTTGGTAAGGGTAGCAAGGAATCCCGAGATTTCTGGGATTTCCGTTTGGAGACCAACGAGAAACCCGGCTCGGTCACGTTAGAGAAGAAAGGAGGGGGAAAGGAGTCGCTGCCAAGCGGGCCCGTGCTGTCAGCGATGGGAGAAGGGAGGGAAGGGAAGCAGGCCGCGCGCGGTTGGGCCGGGGAGTTGGGCCTCGGCTTGGATTCCAGGAGCTTTCTCTTCTTCTTTTTTTTATTTCTTTTTTTTTTCTAAATTTTCCAAAGCCTTTTTAAATCGAATTTTGAGAGCAAATAAATTTCAACAAAAACCAGCAGCACAAGTAAATAAAGATGCTCCAGTATGAATGCACAATCAGGGTTGCTAAACCTATGATGAATTTTAATTCTCACAAAATTATTCTCCTTTGTTTTCTAAAGGCCTTGTTTCCTTCCACCTCAAAACCTAAAATTTTTCAAGATTTTTTGTCACATTGAATTTTTAAACACATGCATGGAGTACTAAATATAAACGAAAATAAAAACTAATTACACAGTTTGGTTGAAATTTACGAAATGAATCTTTTGAGCCTAGTTAGTTCATAATTAGACAATAATTACCACAAACAAACGAAAGTGCTACAGTGTCGCGAAATTTTTCCTTTAACTAAACACGGCCTAAAGTTAACTCGGTTGGCAGGTTAGGTTGGCCTCATCGGTGTAGTGTTCTCGACGTGGTACACTGGTACTGACTTGATTCACCTACTTCGGCTCAGCAAGCAGGGTGAAGCTTGGAAAAAATTTAGGGATTGAATAAAAGTGCTACATCAATTTAGCTCTACTATAACCTTTTGTAATAGGAAAAAAATATTAGCTTGAAGTAGTCTTATATTCAAAACATCGATTAATGATAAAATTCACAAAATATATCTAAAAAATAAAGATCTCAATCCATCTACCTTATAAATTTGTGTCTAAAATTAGAAGGAAAGCACTAGGAGCTCCATTGACCCAGCAGCGGTAGGGGGCTAGCCCCACCGCTGGCTTCGTCCCTGTCAGCAAGTAAACATAGGCTAACTGATTATAGATCAACTGGTTGAGTTTCTTGTGGAGGTTCAAGTCCCCAACTTGATATGGATGCTCATATTTTCCTAGATTTATTTTAGGATTTAATGGCGTTATGCTTTCAGTGGTAGACAACGTGCCCGTCAACAGCGAGACAGATTTGTCAGTCCAACTTAATTTTTCAAAGATATTCATAGAGACAGGATATGTGTGCGTGCGTTCATAGACGTAAGTATACACTAGTGTTAGTGAGCGTCTATGTGGTCTCCACAAAAGAAAGGTACAAGTGCAGTGCAGCTACGCTTGCCGAACTTGGAGTGTGAAATCATGCCAGCAAGAGTAGATGGTGTTTAGCTTGCATCCTTGCAGTAAACAGTATGTCCTCTTAGCATGTTCATTTGTTTAAAAAGTTATGGCTAAAATTACTGTTTACTGATTTATTGTAAGAAACAAATACTACTGACTGACAAAAAAAAAAACAACTTATAAAACAAGTGTAGCACAAGTTCAAGAATTGCAGGTGCCATGCTGACGCCACCAGACAGGTTATCTGCTACCACGATAAAAAATCAAACTTCACTTGTCCAGTGAGTAAACAGGACAGCATTGCCTGTTACTTCCGACAAGTTCGGTGTAGAAAACACAAGGAACCCAAAACTTTGGCAGCAGAAATGACAATATCATTTCAGTCATAATAAGCAGTTTCAAGTTTACTTTCACGGACAGAAAGCATTCTGCTAAAACATACATTAACTTTCGTGCAGACAGCAAGTTACAAATAAGAGCTATGCAGGGAGGATTACAGAGTGGCAGCAGAACCAGACCTAATAAATCTATATCACCCAATTTTGGTAACATTGTGCGCTCATTACTTTCTAGCGATTCTTTTCTTCATGGTGCCCTCTAGCAGTTTGTGTCATATATGGCCAGGCCTTGTAGCTCTGGACCTTCGAGGCGTGGGTTCTTCTCAAAGCTGCAGGGGGAAACATAAGTACATAACATGAACAAGTTACTTTTTTAGTGAAGCACATGGATAAGTAAAACATGCATCGCATCGTATTAAACATGCATGCTGGAAAATACAATGTGTTCTGACTGCACTTAACATGGTCCAGGATAGAGAGCACTCCTGTTCTACTGTTCTTATGACCAGAAAAGAAAATGGACAACAGCTTGTCAACAGCCCCCAGTATTTTGACCCAAAGAAAATGTAGTTTATAAAAAGATGCCCTCATAACACTAAGCACACAATGGACACAAAGTGCTTGGAACTTGGATTGACCTACTCAATTATTCTCAAATTCCAGGAAGCCACTAGGTCGAGTGCAGGAAAATTAAACAAGATATAGAGTAATAATTCATGGACCTGGATGCCCTCTCAGATGATAAGATAAGATAAGGTTCTAGGCATATCATTTCAAATCATTGATCTAAAAGTAAATGGCCTCTATTTTTTCTGTTAAAAAAACATCCAGTCATGTCGGCAACAATACAACAAGGGGTAAACCTTGAACTAGTTATTTAAGGATCAATTACATATATACATACAAATGAGTGCAAAATACAAAATGAAATGTCATATAACGATGCTGAACTGACAGAAGCAGACATGAAACATATCTAACAGATGAACTTACTGCACTTGTCTGGCAGAGGGAGCCTAAATGTTTTGAGTTTAGCTTTACAAAGTATGCAAGAAGATACAAACTGGCAATGAAACTTACTTGCTCAGAGGAATGTGTTCAAATGGTCCAGATGCGGGAATTGTCCCACATAAATCATTGCTTGAAACATCACTGAAAGAACAAGGTGGGTAGATTGTCAAATTGAGTATTAACGTGGAGAGAGTAGAACACCAAACATTTGAAGTTGATCTTTACTCACACAACTTTGAGACTAGATATTCCGGCGAGTTCCCTTGGGATCGGCCCAGTCAAACGATTGCCATTGAGCCGCCTGCGAAGCGCAACCACATGTTAGCAAAGGTAGAATGATGTGAAATAATGACCATAAATAAAGGTCAAACCACAGTTAAACCTCAATGTATGAGCAACTATCCCTAATTATGAACAGCACAATGCTTGACCTACCACAGCCTAACACAATTTAAACAACATGGAATGATCATCTTCAGCAAAACTAGTATCAAATCCATGTTTACTTGCTAAGATGTAACAAGCTGACAGCTATTTTACAATATGTAAACATAATTTAAAGAAATAAACTTACAAGAATACAAGGGATTTCAGCTTCCCAAGGGTAGGAGGTATTGTCCCTGAAATGTTGTTCTTGTACAAGTCCAAGCTTATCAGATTCTTCAAATTACCAAGCTCAGAAGGGATTGTTCCTTGAATACTATTCTTGTAAAGTTCCCTGTTTCAGTGCTAATGGTCAATACTAGTATAGTTATATTGGATGAATAATTGACAGGTGCATATCAAACTAAGTGAAAAATGTCTAACTAGATCAAGCCCTTGTATCATAAGTCATAACTGTAGACAAACAGAACATGGACAAATTTGCAGGTCATAGAAAATTGTTCCACCCTACATTTTAAAATTAGAAAATTAGGCATTGAATGTCTAAAATCATGAACACATTTTAGGAGGGTCCTAGCCTACTAGGGAGAACAGGACCCTATCTACCTAATTAACCAAGGATGACAAGCATAGTTTTATATAGTATAAGTGAAGGCATGACATATCTTCTTTTACTAAAATATATCAAGGTATTTTGATTATCATCAGTAGTAAAGTCATGCCTTTATAATTAATTTTCTTTAGACTTTAGGTCATAAAAAGGTTATCATCTACCAGCTAGATAAAAATACTGGTAAATGAATACGGTTCAGAAATTTGTTAGCTCTAAAATAGTGTAGGTTGTGGTGCAATAATGCTCGATCACGAAAATGTCCAGACTTCTAAATTCAAAACTGATGGAGCTTAGAACATAAAAAGGGGCTGGGCCTGTATGGTACAAAGGCCACAATAACTCTAACAAAGCTTTATAAGCTGCAATCATGGATTCATCTATTGTATATTAGGTACTGCCCATGTGCAGATAACCAGACATGATTTGATGAGCACATGTATACATCAGCCATTGTCAAAACTACAAACTGATCGAGGGTGGGGCAAAGGTAGTTTGATCCTAGTCTAGCTATTGGTGTTTGCAATTTTACTGTAAATGGATTCATGAGCCTTTTCAAGGGGCATAATGGCATTGATAAATGACCAAAATTACATGGGTTGATACCCAAAAGCAGTTGAAAAAAGAATCAGTGAATGTAACGCCAATTTCCTATTCTGAACAACTACCATGATACAAACCATTTGGATAAGAACTTACAGGTACTGCAGATGCTCCAATTTCCCAAGCTCAGGCACCAGATGACCGGATAAGTTCAAATTACCAAGATCTCTGTTAGAAGAGGTATTGAAGCAACAATCAGAAGATGGTACTACTATGAAATTTGAAAGACGGACAATACAAGCTTGTCATCCAAAGGTTTTCTACAGACTACAGACCATGTGTGTGTCTTAGATTATCATAACTACTTCAAAGAAATATAAAATCCTAATCAGTCCTTTACCTACATGGTTCTACTTACTTTGAATTAAGTTATCACATAAATGGTGGACAGAAAGATATATCAAAAGATGTGTTGAACAACAATCAAACTAAATACCGAAAGAGAATGAAAACAATGAAAATTTTGTTGGTAGCAATCATTCCAACACTATTTTCCTGGTGTTTGTAATCCATACTTCCAGCACAGTAGCTAACATATCTGTATCTTTGGAGCCAACATATCTGTATCTTTGGAGCCATACAAGCCTCTTCTATGTAGAAGGTTCGACCACCTTTGTTATATCCACCACAACCTCAACAATCCCCTAATTTGATTTTTGCAGAGAGCCAGAGACCACAATCCCCTAACTAACTCACTAAGCTGCTAGCTGCAGAAGCCACAGAAATTTGTCAAGGTAAACTTTGCTGATGAGTTTAGGATAGTCTAGATGGCATAATCCTAACTCAGTTTCACTTCACAAATCAGTTCGCAAACTAAGCTTGAAGTTAAACTCCTATTTGATTGCCTAAGCCTTTATGCAACCTACCTCATTAGTTAGCATTCGTTTTCCAATCGCAAACTAACTTTAGAAAGCCATCAATTTAACAGCCAATATGTCATGGAAACAAGCTTGTAGCTCCAGAGAGTCTAAGGGCACAGTAACAAGTCCACGGATTAACGGGTTACAGGTCGCATCTAACTACAGGTACCCCTATCAACTGCAGCCCCGGCTGAAACGGGCCGCAGGGGGGAGGGAAGGGGCGAGAAGGAGGGAGAGTTGGGAGGAGGCGGCGGCTCACTCACAGGCGGGTGACGCGGTTGTCGCGGTCGCAGGTGACGTGGAACCAGGTGCAGGGGTTGACGAGCGTGGGGTCCCAGCTCTGGAGTACGCCGCCGGGGTCCCTGAGGCTGCGGCGCAGCGCCGAGAGCGCGTCGCCCTCGGAGTTGGCCCCCGCGAGCGCGAGCACGAGCGCCAGCGCCAGGGCTCCCGCCGCCTTCGCCTTCGCCCCCGCCGCCGCCATGCTGGAGGCCGACCAGATCGGTTGGTGGGCGGGATCTGGACGCGGACGGAGGGAGGGCAGCAGCACGCAGCAGCTGGGGAGAACTGAAGGAGAAGGGGAACGGCAGGGAAAGGAGGAAGGGACGCGACGCGAGACGTCTCCTTTGGTGGTTTGCTTTTCTCTGCCTGCTCGGTCGGTCGCTGACTCGCTGGTGCTCCCTGGTGCTGGTGGGGTGGTCTGGTGGAGTGGTGGGGTGCCTGGTGGGCTTGTGGCTGGTGCTGGTAGGAGTTGAACCAGCAGCCAGTCCAGCTTTTGTATTGCTCCGCGTCTCGCGTCGCGTCGCGTCGTGTGGGGTGGGGGTGGCCCGTCCGGGTGGGGCTGCGGCGGGGCGGTGAGGCAGTTGTGCTAGTAAAAGTGGAGTGGAGGGGCCCACCTGGTGGTGGGTTGGGTACTTGGGCCACGGCACGCCTGCTGGAATCGAGTGGAAAGCGAGCGAGAGGAGGGGGCAGCAGTGTCGACAGTCGTTTTCGAAAGGGCATGGGCATATTGGCATGGCATGCCATGGGGAATCAGGTTTCCAACAAGAAGGTGCAGCCACGGTCCATGGAGGAGGTCAGAGCCGAGGAAGTGCAGCAGCCGCGCAGGCAGGAGCCAGGGGACAAAACAAAAAAGAAGAGGATTCCGCGGCAACTGATGCGTCGACGTCAATGTCCACTTCGCCAGGCACAAGCTTGCTGCTGCTTTCGCGGGCCTTTTGTCTCTCCGCTTTTGCGCGCACTTCGCACTTGCAATCTGCATGCACGCAGAGGCGGCCAGGTTTCATTGCTTCTTTTTCTGTCGTAGTCGTAGTATACAAAGGTCAGAGGTTCATCTCACGCTCGAGGGATGTTTAGAGCCTCTGCTTTCCGGATTTACTTAATGCTATCGGTGTTTTCGCATAACCTGGCTTTGTGAAACAAGCCTCGGTTCTGTCGTCGAATCGAAGCCGCGCACTTGGGGGAAAAAAGAAAAGACGATTATTCGACCTAACACACACGGGAACCTTGAAAAGACATCGAGTTTAAAACTGCACCACATCACTGATTCACCACTACTAGGGTACTGGGTTTTTTTTTTTAGAAAATAAGTGAGGGACAGGAGATCTTTTCCCTTTGGAAAAATCTGGGTGAGAGCCCAGAGGTAAACAGTTTTAGGCCCGTGAGAGACGCAATGGGCTCCAGGCCTCCGAAACAGTTCTAGAGCATGGGCCTGTTTCCAGACCCATGTATTTTCTCTTCTTGATTGACTTGATCTGCCACCGCTTGAGCAGCCGAAACCAAGCAGCTCGCCTGCCCGCCCGAGCCCGGCCCACCCGCTTGGTCTCATGGAGCATTCGCCTTCCCCGCGACCCGTACACAAAGCCGCGCATGGCGTGACGGACAATGGGAGCAGTCCCTTGGCCACGCGGCTTGGAAAATTGGAAATTTGCAGGCCGAGGGCACGGCCCCGTCACCGTCAGAATCATGGTGGCGCAGCACGCTCCAGCTCCAGGTTCCTCTGTGCGCTTGGCAAAAGGCAAAAAAACCGCATTCGGAATCGGAGAATGTTGGGATCCTATGTATGACTGTATCAAACTTTGCTCAGCCAAGCTAGCAGGCGAGGTGAGGCGAGAGCGAGAAGAACAGCACCAGCAGAATGGAGGACAAAGAAACTAGACGTTGGTGTTAACTGTTAAACCCCTTCACTTCATCGTAGGGTAGTCATGTCTATGGGGTCTCATCTTTTCCATCAGTGGATTCACATAGACAGATCTGGTTCGTTACTGCTCGATCAGAGGACTGAACCATCAGCTTATCGACCAAACCAGGGACAAATAGTACACCAGTCTTCCCTACATTACATGCTAAGGTTAGTTTCAATGGAGTTTCACTAGAGTTTTATGGCATTAAATATGCTGTTGTGGCACCATATTAACGAAGAGAGATGATAAGAGTTTTATAAAAGTATAGAGAGTTTTATAAAGATAAAACTCTTCTACACAGTTTTTAAAATATGGATGTGTGAAACTCACACCGAGAATGGCCTAACATGCATGCCTACTACTCCCGCGCTAGGACCACAGACGAATAACACAGCCAATTGCAGACCAGAGCTATCATGTATTCACATCCTTTGCCAATAGAGTTTCTGAAGGGCAGGGCAGCTGCATACAGATCATCTCCTGGTGTTCCCTTACGAGTATTGTGTAGGAGTAACACTCCAAGCCCCACATGTGCGCTTAACCAAATGGGAACTGTAACAACACAAGAATAATGTGCATGGTTAGTAATCATTCAGACAGAGAGTCTGAGTTCCAGTAGCTATACAACATGTGTCAATAACATAGCCAGTGAGAAGGATGATTCAACAAAATACTCTGCATGTATATTACACTATAAAAAATTCTTCAAAATCAATAAGCCAATTATCACTAAATATTTAAAGATGTTCTACCGAGCTTCAGAAACTTTTAAATAGTGCTCTGGAGTACCTCGCTTTAGAAGTTGGTAAGGCAATGCTGGTTTGTCAATGCCCCTATTGTTTTTCACCCCAAAAGTAAAACATTCGGAAAAAAAAAAAGCAATACTACTATTTTAGATATTTTTATTTGGTCTCATCATGAACAACTCTGATGTTTTGGGGTTGCCAGCATGTGCACTTCTTTGATACCGCCACCAATGTTTCTTGAGGTTGCTAATAGGTTGCCTAGTGCAGTGGTTTCACTCCTGGCCATGGAGGAATCGTCCGGATGCTAGGTCCATGCCACGCCCATGGTGTTGCTCTCATTGTGCTACTCCAATTCTGGGTGTTGCAATGGGAGTGCTTCCAGCGATGGGTTCTGCTATCGAATTCTCAAAGGTCACTGTAGTTGAAGCCTCAAATCAGTTCGATGTGCCTCCTAGTTTGATCACTCTGATCCCTTAGAGTAAGTGTAAACTATACGAACACTAAGGGATCAGAGTAACCTTAGTTTCCGTGAACATTGGAGGTCATGCTTTTGGTTGAGACTATACGAGATGCACATCTTCTCCTCCCACATACACCCCTCCTACCCCTGGGCTTTCATTAGCGAAGAAGAATGGGAAATGTTAGGCAACAGGCAGTGATCAAGTTTAATTGTGACACAAATCAAGTCATCAAGCATCATGTTAATTAGTGAGAAGATTTGGTCTAAAATTAGTGAGAAGATAGTTGTGCCCCCTGTGCTAATCATGGATGGAGTTATGTGGAGGTCTTTGTAGCTTAGGTCATTCACCTATAGCAGTTTTCATTGTCGCTTTGTTATTTCTGTTTATCTATATGCTCATGTAAACTTTGGTGATTGTACTTGAGAGATTTGTCTCACAAGGATCGTGTAGGTCACGCACACGATCAATAGTGTCTTGGTAAGCCTAGGCTTGCTAAGATCATGGATTGTTGTTGCATGTAATTCTCTCTTCCTCTTAATGAAATGTGTGCTCAAGCACGCTAAAAAGGTATATTTATTTGACCAAGTCAAATATATCTAACTCTGACCAAGTTTATAGAAAAAAATTACCAACATCTAAAACAAATCAATTTCACAAATCCACCATAAAATATGTTTTGATGGTATATTTATTTGGAACAGTAGATGTTAATGTATTTTTTCAATAAACTTTTGCTAAAAATAAATAAGTATGACCTAGAACAAAACTAAAAAACCTTGCATTTTGGAATGGAGAGACTACAAATTAAAAGATCGAACAATCCTATTAGATAGCTTAAATCCTATGAGAATTAACAGATTTTGGCGGTGGTGGGAACAAATTAACATAGAATGGATGAGTAAAAGTTCAACTTAAAAGGAGAGTTTTGTTTCTTCCAACTCAAGTTATCTAGCAATTTACACCTAGAATAAAAAATATTTTATGTTGTTTAATTTACAAAAATAAATGAAGCAATCCAATCTTGAGGGTACATATAGACTCCTGTGGTACATATGAATTTTGTATAGCTTTCACGCATTTGAATTTCAGACTGAGCACCAAATCAACATGAAGAATATTTTTTAAAAGATGTGCGTACATACTGAGCACTGGATTTATATGACAAATTAAAGTGGGCTTACTTTGGAAAGCAACACAAAGAAGTGGTAGCTACTTAAGGCTTAAGCAGCCAAATTACTTTTTACTGCTGATTTAAAATAAAGTATTTAGTAACTACAGTTGTGTATCAGTTAATTCAAATATACTCCTATGCTATAGTCAGACCACATATGCAGTACAAGCATTACCAAGATGCACAATTATTTCTATATTTGTTTTAGTGCACATATACTCATTTCAAAAAGAAACCAGTGCCATTATACATTTGAGATGAGAGACCGCAGTCTTCACTCTGCAGGTCTCGACTTGGTACAAATGGCATGTATTATTCAAATTGAAAAGGAGCAATAGAACCGTGGACCACATAACAATTGTTGGCAGAATGATTAATAAAGCCATCTGGGCAATTATTCACTGTAAGCTCTGGGTATCAGTCTTTGTAGTGCCATGTATGATGTATTTGTAACAGTGTATACTACCCTATATAAAATACTCAACACCAAGGGAATATATACTAAACTAGGTTCGTCAACCAATAATGTCAAAACAATGGAAGTGAGAACTAGAAAACAGGAGGATTGATAAACTGATCCCGATATCAATCAAATAGAATCAACAAAACAACAATAGTATAAAATCAAACAAATGGAAATGATCAAATGAACAAAATGGTAATTGCGTGAAGCAAAGTCAAAGACACAAAAGTAGAGCAATCGTCATAGAATAAGAGTAACAAACCTCACATCATATGAAGCAAATATAGTTTTTTTCTCGAACATGAAAGAGAGATGCATGTCATTTCATCTTATACTAATTATGAGCAAATAGTAATGGAAGAACAAAACAAAATTAATTAAACATGAAAAGGTGCATAAAACTAATTAATATGAGTGTGTAACTCAAGAATTAATTGGATATGCATGTGCCAAGATCACGAAACCAATACTACTATAGTATAACGGCACTTATACTTGCTTGCAGTAGCAGAATGCCCTCATCTCTTTTCCTATTGAAATTACCAAGTCCTTAATAACATACGCATATCTTGACTGAGACTAGGATTATTCTACATCAGTTATTTGTGTAAGACAAAAAAGAAGGGGAGAGAATTGGCTATTTGTCATTGCAAAGAATGGGCTTTGCAAAAAAAAAATTGACTAGCCATGCATCATCGATGATGAGTACGTGCCTGACCTGCGGTACAGATGATAACTAAGTTTTACTGTTTGCTTGCAAGTTGCAACTTGGGCCCCGATCCGTAAGTGTGTGTATGCGCGTGCGCATCACTTAAATGGACGACAAAGATAGAATCATGTTGTATTAATATCCTTTTTTTGAAGTGGGATTCAGATTCTAAATCAGTTGCACAAGTGGGGGTAAACAGTCTGATCTTTACAATCGATCATCTCTGGGTCTCATCCTTCTTGGCCTGATCAAAGCTATTGAAAATTCTGGTTCTTTTACACACCAGGATGATTTGAACGTGCATATATATTTGCGATTTCTAAAAAAGAGCCAGCTAGCTTGTGCCGGAGCATAGGCCAATTCTTCTATACTCCCTAGTGTCTAGTCTCCTTGGCTATACTCAAGTAGTGCGGATGATCCAGAAGCGCAAACTGCCCGCTAACCAGGCCAACATGAACACTAATACAAGAAAAAGGGCGCCGTCCCAGTCTCAAATCTCAAGCCTACCCTTGCAGTCCCCACCATAAAATCAGAGAACATTTTCAAAGCAAAGAAACCCAGAGAAAAAAAAAGAGGAGAATCGCACTTGCCGGTCGATCGACGGTGATGACAGAACACATCGCAATATCGCTCGCAAGTTGCAACCCCCAAACTCAGCAAGAAAAAGTACAAATGGTTTGGGACACAAGAACACAAAAGCACAGATATATTACCGCACAGTACCATACACACTCGTCTTGCTCTCGTTCTATCGTCTTTTCTTAAAATGTTTTTCTTTTTGAAGTGTGATCTCGTTCTATCTCTCTCCGGCATATATATGGTATGCAGCAGATATGAGCCGAATTGGAGCCAGCAATTCGCTCATACGCGCACACGGATTAGGCGCATACAGTACATACAATACAAGGTATGTTCATGTCATGCAGAGAGGGGGCACGCGTCACGCTGAGCGGCGGCGATCGATTGGGTATCAGGTTCACAACTTCACATACCTTGCTGTACGGGTGGTGGTCGTAGAGCAGCGTCGGCGGCGAGAACACCGTGTAGTTGTTCTCCAGCAGCTGCGACCCGAAGCCATCCTCGTCCTCCCCCTCGTCGTAGTAGTCCCCGCCGTACGGCGCGGCCTCGGCCGCGGCGTCGGGCAGGTGGTCCGCCGCAGCAGGGCTGGGGATGGCGACGATGGTTTCGGACGACGCGGCCGCGCCGCCGGGGCTGAGCCCCTGGGCGGCGCCGCAGTCAAGGTCGGCCGCCGCCACAGCGGCGTCGGCGGCGCCGGCGAGGTCCTCCGGGCTGTACTTGGAGGGGTCGGCGTCGCGGCCGGTGAGCTCCTGGACGAGGGCGCGGAAACCTGCGGCGCTAGTCTTGACGCGCATGGGGTTGGAGATGTACACCACCTTGATGGGCTTCTTGCCCTTGCCGCCGCCGCCCTTGTGCTTCCCCGACGAGGTGCCGCACCTCCCGCTCCCAGGAGCATTGCCTCTGGGACTGTGCTGCTGCCGCTGGCGCCGCTGCTCGTGGTCCATCGATCAGCTCAGCTCTAGTGGAGAAGCAGCGATCCGGGGAGGAGTTGGAAGCGGGTGTTCGGAATGCGAGGGTGGAGGCGAGGGCTGCTGCTGCGACGTCTGGCTCCGGCCATGTGAGGACAAACAGGCGTTGAGGAGAACGGGGGGATTTTTAGCTGGGCGGCGAAGGTGGGCGCTGGCGCCGTGGAGTGGAGTAATGGATCGGACTCGAGGCAAGCTTGGAGGGGAGCCGTTTTGGGGAGAGAGATGGGGCGGGCATGTGATCTCTGGTCGTCTGGAGGAGTCGAGGAGAGCTATTGGCTATGTCCACCAACACATTTACTTTAACCTTCCAAGAAAACAATAAAGTCCAATGGCTTTTGTTAGATCAATCATACTCCCTTTCTGAGGTTGTACTGCCTTATTAGTTCAAAAAAAATTGTAAAATAAACATTGTAGCACTTTTGTTGTATTTGATAAATATTATCTAATTATTTACTAACTAGATTTAAAAGATTTGTCTTTTAATTACAGATAAATTGTATAATTAGTTATTTTTTATCTATATTTTAATGCTCTATGCATATACCACAAGATTTGATATGACGGAGAATCTAAAAAGTTTTTTAAAATTTTTTGGAACTAAACAAGGCCATGTTAAAATCTTGTTTGTTTGGACTCCTCGGTACCACAAAAGATGTAGAGCATGAGCCGTAGAAGCAATTAAACATGGTTTTGGGCTCTTAGTTTATTTTGTAAGGGAGAAAAAAATTATATTGCTAGTATATAAAATAGGAGAAGTCTAAGCTGTCCAACCTGGTTCACTATGCAAAAAAGAGAATATAAGCTACCGATATAAGGTCTTTCGTTAGAGTTTCACCAGTGTTTCATCAGAGTTTCATGAGTATTAAATTTGCTGATGTGGCACTGTATTAATAAAGATAGAGGTGATAAGTGTTTCATGAGAGTATAGAGTTTCATGGGGAGGAAACTCTTCCACACAGTTTTCTAGAATATGGATACTTTAGAAACTAAGTCATGAACCCCCAAGTGAGGATGGCCTTAGGGTGTCTCCAACAAAAATCTAAATAGCTAGGATAATTATATTCTAGTCTATACAAATGTGAGAGAATGCTAACAATATTAGGCCTTGTTTAGATGTGGAAAAATTTTGGATTTCGCTACTGTAGCACTTTTGTTTGTAGTAAATATTGTCCAATCATAGACTAACTAGGGTCAAAAGATTTGTCTCGCGATTTACAGTCAAACCGTGTGATTAGTTTTTATTTTCGTCTATATTTAATGCTTCATGCATGTGTCGTAAGATTCGATGTGACAGAGAATCTTGAAAAGTTTTTGGATTTCGGGGTGAACTAAACAAGTTTCACCAGTGTTCAAGAAATTTATTGTCTATGACATCCTAGTCCTCTTTCCTGACTGCCATGTAACTAGGGTTCTTCTATTTTTTATATTTTCTCTGCTATACACTAAGGTACTCTCTCCATCCCATTAAGAGTATCATTTTTTTACTTGTAAGTATCGTATTTTACCATTTATCTTATTCATTTTCTTTGAAAATTATAAAATAAATAAATTATTATTAAAATATCTCTAATAATAAAATAAGTCATAACAAAATAATTAATATTTATATAAAAATTATGAATAAGACGAATGGTCAATCAAGATGGTACGAAATAAAAACGTCATTTTTAATAGCACCGAGGGAGTAATGACTTGTACCAAGCTGTTGGAGGCCCTTAAAGGAACGTGAGGGAAAAGAATATCTCTATTTTAAATGAGGGTACACCTCGAAATCCCTCTTTACCAAGAATGTGGTGGTTGTAAGTTTAGAGAAAATCAAGAATGGCTATGTGTACAAATTTAAAAGAGCGAAATGCAGTGATGGTCCTTGATTTTTTTCTCTATTTTAATCTAGGACTATATGCTAGCTCTCAAAAGTGAGGATTTAGGTTCTTGCATTTTCCAAGTGGTCAAGTATAACTTTTACTTTAAACTATGGTTATGGTGTTCGTGCTTTTAAGCAGCTGCGGCGCGGCTACCGTTGCTTATTTTCTACTGCAAACAGTAGATGCAAGCGCATGCTTATTGCAGCAGGAACCACAATGCTGCTGCAGCAAGCCGTTCTGATGAGTCCGACATATTTTCTTTGAGTAAACCAATTGAAAATAAAATAAGGCCAGATTTGTAGTTCTAGATAAGAGTCTTATGTATTTTGCTGCATTAAAAATATGGCTATGACTTTACGGAGACACCACACAATGAATTTATAAAATATAGGTACTCTCTCTATGTACTATGCACAAAAATATCATTTCTTCGGCTTTTCTAGAGAAGCCCATCGTGACCGTGAAAAGCCCTGCCAAACAAGCCCTAATCAGTACAATTGACAAACACTATATCTAAAACACTATATCTAGTTTTTCTACGCCGTATCATTTTAAAATATAATGATGAATATATTATCTTTGATATATGATACTCTAGGATATATTATTTTCCAAAATACTTTAACGTTTGGTGAATAATATCTATATTATGATCATTAACCATGCAAGTTTTAAAAAGTGGGTACAGACAGATACCTTTGCCACAAAAATGAACATATGAAATAAAACGATCAAAATAAACTAAAAGTACATCACCATCTTTGAAATGTTCGGATGAAATATTGCTACGTTAGATAGATTTAGACAAGTAAATGTTCTTATTCATTTTATTATTATCTTCCTCAGTACTTCTCTTTACAAATTTAAAGGCTAAAAGTTAGCAACAATCCCTCCAATTAGGCCTTGTTTAGTTCGCAAAAATTTTCAAAATTCTCCATCACATCGAATCTTTGGTCGCATGCATGGAGCATTAAATATAGATAAAAATAAAAACTAATTGCACAGTTTACCTGTAATTTGTGAGATGAATCTTTTGAGCCTAGTTACTCCATAATTAGACAATGTTTATCAAATAAAAACGAAAGTGCTACAGTAGCTAAAACCGAAAATTTTTGCGAACTAAACAAGGCCTTATATTATTGCTGTCACTTGCAAAGTGAGTTCTCGTTTTGTTTCCAGCTTTTGAGGAAGGACGCTCACAGCCTTCATCGATATTGAAAAAAAAAATGCACAGATTTCGCTTGAAAAGGATAAAATGGGAGGTGGCGCTAGCATTTGGCAGGTGGTCGCGGGAAAGCAGGTGCTGTCTACGAGGAGGTTAATGCAAAGGGAGGCAAACAGAGACCAGCATACGGTGCCCCGGGTCCCACTCCGGTAGCGTTCGGGACGTGGCGAGCCTGCACAGGGTGGGCCTGCGTCATCGGTGGCCCCCACCGTGACGTCGCATAAACACCCATAATCCTTCCTCACCGCCCGCCTTGCCTTACCCGCCCCTCGATACCTCCGCGCGACGCAGCTGACATTCCTGGCCCACGTCCTGGGAACCAGCCAACCAGGCTTCGGGGTAGCGTCGATGTCACGTGCCAGTTTGGCTGAGACCAGTGATTGGCCATGAAATGAGCGAAGGGGAAAAATACTGAAAAAAATAGTACTAGCGTGCGTGGGTCCTACATCCAGGGCCCATTTCTTGGAAAGTGGTGTACTGTGAAGTGTGAGGCATTTCTGTACCGGTCCTTTATGGAGCATGGACCACACATCCAGCTCAATAAGGGAAGACGCATCCACACAGTCTGCTCAAATTTGTGAGCATTATTGAAGCCACGACAGCTATGTTAGGACTTGTCATCCACTTGCGTCCTTACTAAATGGGAGCGTACGGTTTAATGTTTCAATTTAAATTGTACAAGTTGTCTATTTCTTTATATTAATTTAGAAATATATATGCGTGGAAGCTCTAGAACCATAAGACTAGTGAGTCGTGTATTCTAAAGGATGGTTTTTTTAGACCATTGCATCATTACGTGTTGGTTTTAGGTGTCGCTCCAAGAGAATTTATTGAGTTCTTCATGCACTCTAAGAAATGGTTTTTTAAATATAGTCCTTCAATTTAACATTATAGTTTTCAATTTTTACATTATGATTTTGAGCAAGTGCTCAAATCTATATGTGCAATATCTAAGGTATCTCCTTTCATGTTTCTAATATTGCTTCATGCAAAAATTTTAGTAGAACTTGTAAAAAAACATCTTTAAATTGAGTATAGGTTCTTAAGTCATGACATTTATAAGTTGTTTGTTTGAGACGGTTGTATAACCATAACGACTAAGATTGCTTTTATTTGTACAAAGAGCCATTGTTGGTTGCGGGCTACGACTTCGTTCAAAAGCGAACGAGGCCTCTAAGGGCATTTTATGCCTCAACAAGTAGCTTTGTTCAATTACTTTTTTTAAAAAAAAAACTATGCCATGTGAGATGTTTGATATGATGAATGAAATAAGGCCTTCAATGTATATGTGGTTTCATTTTATTGTTTGACAAGCCTTTTTTACGTCAATTTAGAAATACATGAGTGTGGAAGCCTTAGAACCACGAGACTAACGAGTTCGCCGTATATGCTAAGGAATGATTTTTTATATTGTTACACCAATATGTGTTTGTTTTAGGTGTCGCTCCAAGAGAACTATTGAGTTCGTCATGTATTCTAAGGGATGGTTTTTGAAATATTCCTTTAATTTGACATTATACTTTTCAATTGTTACATTATGTATGAGCAGGTACTCAGATCCATACATGCAATATCCAAGATATACCCTTTCATGTTTCCAATATTGCTTCATGCAAAACTTTTGGTAGAAATGGTTAAAAAAACATCTTTAAATCGAGTATGGATTCTTAAGTCATGACATTTACAGGTTGTTTGTTTAAGATGGCTATATAGCCACAACAACCGCGACCATTGCTACTAACTGAATGCTGCAGTTGCAGCAGCTGTGGCTACAGCTTCAGTCAAAAGCGAACAAGGCCCTCAACAACTAGTTTTGTTCATATGTTTTTTTTTAAAAAAATAAATCCATGGCATATGAGATGTTTGATGTGATGAATGAAATAGGGTCTTCAATGTATATATGGTTTCATTTTTGCAGATTGACAATCTAGCCTTAGCATTCACTATATATGCACGACGGGATTGACGATGCAATCCGATAAAATGAAACTCTTTAACCCTCAATGTTAGTTCCAGCATGTTGAAGTCTTTGAAAACAGACTGTTTTATTTCTTACTACGTCAGCGTTTTTGCCAAACTGAGATCCTATTCGATGAGACGTTCGAAATCTCTATAAAACCTCCATCGGAGTAGGCTAACAAGCATCGTGTTTGCTCAGAATCAGCCAATTATCCGGTAACCAGCGCTCTTTCCTGATAAATGCCGCAGGCCTGCTGCTAACATGGGTAATAAAGCGAGGAAGGAAAATACCCCGCGTGTGCTGGTGTGTGCCAGCATATAACCCTTGTTTTTATCGATAGATTATAGGACAGCGAAGCGCACGGATCTACTACTATAGTGAGTACTCCTTGTATACTATATTCCAGATTTTCCGCAGCATGTCCTCCGAACCACTCTTTGTGGTCCAATTGAACCGAGATCGTGCCGACCCTACTGAGATCGTCTCCAATCATTTGTGTCCTCGTCGTGTATGCCTGATCAGGGATATCGACCAAAAATCGCCGTTGCACGGATGGCGCCGTGCCACTATTTGTTTGGATGGGGATTATAGGATTTTGAGACTTTCTGTTAATCGAAATTTCTATAATCTCTGTAATTCTGCAGGGATCCAAACGGTACTCGTGCGTCGGCTGTCGGCACCAGTAGCTGGAGGATCCCCCACAAAGCCGTGGATCCAGCCGGCCGCCTGGTCACAGGTGGCCGCTCGGTCGCGGTCGCCTTTACTGTTGGAAGTTGACCTGACGAAAACCAGAGGGACGCGCAGGCGCAGCGCGAATACTACCGCAGGCGGGGGCGCCAGGCTCTCGAAGTGATGAAGAACCAGCTAGCCACGTCCGGTCAAGAGCAAGTGGCAGTACTACGACAAACATCTTTGTTTTATGAGGCTGGAGGGTTTTTTTTTTCATGACAAAATTTCATTATTGGTAAACAATAGAATTATAATATACAGTCAATCCAATGCGTAAATCTCTTCGAACTAAAGTTTTGCTAAATTGAACTGAACACAAAATGGGCGAAAAAGCGCTAAGAAGACCAACACAGCAGGTTAACCTGATGGCAACATCAAAGACAACCAAAATGACCTTATTACGAACTAACACATACATGTCCAGTTTGACAAAAACAGCACCTAGGCTGAGACCGAGTGTCGTATCTTCCATCATATCCACCTTGAGAGAGCAAGCTTTACTAGATAAGATGATGTTAACAGCATCTTTGTTTTATGAGGCTGGAGTTCGAGGAGCTTGTGTCCGTTTCCATGGAGATGACGTGTTCACTCTTTTGATCTCTCACATCGGCCTTGTTTACTTCCACCTAAAAATTCAAAAATTTTCAAGATTCTTTGTCATATCAAATTTTTAGACGCATGCATGAAGTATTAAATATAAATAAAAATAAAAACTATTTGCACAGTTTGGTTAAAATTTACGAGACGAATCTTTTGAGCCTAGTTAATCTATAATTGGACAATAATTACCACAAATAAACGAAAATACTACAGTGTCCCGAAATTTTTTCGTTCGGGAAGTAAACACGGCCATGGCCACCGTGAAGTTTGCATTGGGTGGGATTAACGGCGCCGCACAACAAACCAAATGCATCCCTCTCGCAACTTTTCTATGCTACTCCCTCGTTCCTTTTAACTATCTTTATCACTTTGTGAGAAGTGAAACACACTCAATTTTAATTAAATATACAAGAAAAAAAATAATATTCATAGTATATAATTGGTATTATTAGATAAATTATTAAATATATTTTAATAATAAATTTATTTGATGACATAAATATTACTAATATGTTCCACAAACCTAGCTGAACTCAGCAAAGTTTGATCAACACGAATACAATAGCGCAACATATAAAAAGGGTCAGAGAGTACTCCTAATTTTGAAGATATCTCTTTGCTTTTGTAGGGTTTAGGGTTTTTTATCTTGATCATCAATAGTTGCGTAGTATTTTCCATGTGAATCAGGCAATTTGTTAATGCTTTCAAGATGTGCCACGAGTGGTTCCATTTGCTAGCTTTCTAAATCTAAATTGTTTTCAAAAGGAATGGTCTAGATTCTAGAATTCTATGTGCACACACCGTGGAGCCACTAAGAACTAAGGGCCTCCCGACACACGTGCTGCATCATTGTCCACCTCAGCTCTAAACATCCATATCATAGGAAATTATAGCCTTATAGAATGTCAGTCGTGTACAAGTAACCATCACTTTGTCTCACAAAAGTCAAAAGATAAAACTAGGGAGCATGCTATGGTGAGGGATAACTTTAGACTACTCTAGACTATGTTTGGTCCAAGTGTTCTCTCTCCACACCCGAAAGATGTTGCTCACTCACATCAACTTTTTCATGGGCAGGAGCTGAGTAATGTGCAAAGTTGTGGAACCTTGTAATGGTTTCTTTGAGTGAATTATGGTTTCAATATATCATGGCCCTATGTGGTTTTTTAGGCTAATGTTGTTGTATGTCTGCATTAATATTGGCCTAAGGGTGTATAGCTGCATATTGATATTGGCCTAAGGGCAACCACAGAGAGAAAAAAGGTAATACACATGACATCATATATGAGTACAATATATGTGCACTAGGTAGTAATGATATACATATGGGCTATAGATAATATAAATTTCTTCTTTCTTTCTCTCCTCTCATTTCATTTGTTCGATTGCTCTAGCCCGGGATTAGAGGAGGGGTGGGGGATTTATAATATCCTAAAAATCAAAATCTTTTTCAATCTCCTCCAGTCCTTAGACCCTGTTGTGTTAGGTTGATGTCCCACCCAGTTGGCTCAACAGTCAACTTGTGCCTTGATCCTGCCCCCTGATCGGGGCGCCTAACCCTACATGTTTGGTGCCCCCCATTGCACTGAGCAATATAAAAGCTAGATGATGGTGGCTCGAGACACGAGGTTCACCCGCAACCACTGTTCCCGCTGACACAACCCTAGCCCAATATTAGAGGATGTGCAACCAACGACGGGAAGCTGCCATCGTCTTCTCTGCCACCTCTACGCCATCGTCCCCGACCATTAGATCGCATCACTAGACTTCACAACATCCTCTACATCATCGCTAACCACACCACCGACATCACGGGGGACTCGAGCTCCTCCTCTGAACCTGCCGATGGTCGGTAACATCACCCCCACTATTCTACCTCTATCTCTCCCTCTAGTTCTCTCTCAGTTAGACCTAGGCTATCTCTTTATCCTGAAATGCAAGTTTGTACCCACCAGGTCTACATATTGTTGATGAGATTGCTACTTTCTCAAAGGTCCATGTTAATCTTGCACGCTACACAATTGCAACAACTAAAAAACCACATGCATATGGGCGGACTAATTGGTCTAAATAGGTTGTTGTCGCCTTAATATCCAAATCCCACCTCTTACACATACCCACACACACACACACACCTCCACTTAGAACAACGGGTGGTGCATAACATTGTTTGTTTTAGTACTTATAAGTCAGCCTTAAGTGTGCCTCACATTAGAAGGCAGACAATATATGCATTGAACTTTGATTAGTTCTATGATAAGGAATGTATGATTAATTAAGAGCATCTCCAGTAATGCTATCTAAACATGCCCTCTATTTGCTTGTTCGTATAGCCATCCATTTCTATAATAGCCATTTTTGATGTTTTCTTTAGCAACACTTACCTAATAGCCATTTTTTGACATTTTCTTTAGCAACACTTATCTATAATAGCCATTTTTAATGTTTTCTCCATCGCTCTCAGACTGACGCCTACCCCTCCCCCCACACGACCACCATCATTGAGACTAGAGCACTACATTGAGGTAGAGAACTGCACAACGAGACAACGGCACATGGCCTAGCAACAGAGACTCGAGCGGCGAATCAGAAAGCATGGCGACAGATCAAGGACTTGGGGCAGCATTTTTTAGAATGGACTGCATCTGTGTTTCATTAAGAGCAGAATATAATTTCAATGTACACACTAGCCACCTTGAGTTGCAGTGGCGCGGTTGCAAGTCATAATCTGCCAATGCAAACAAAGAAGTAAACTGGTTTAGCATCTCGAGTACATTAGTGTGCTATGCGGCCAAAGATTGCGCAATGACCGAGTTGCTAAAAAACCTGGCAAGGCTCCCGAAGTCTGCCTCTATCCCGTTGTCCCCCTCCGTGACTATCTCACTAAAGACGTCCCTCGGTTGCCTAGTTGTATGCCCAAAGATCTTTGTATTACTTTCTTTCCATATTGTCCATTCAACAAGCAGCACTAGGCCATCGAAGCTCTTGCATACTACAACGTCAACTGCCTATCTCTGCCGTAGCCACCAATGTATCAAATTGTCGTCTGTCTCTTGCGTAGTGCGACGATGCAGTTGTGGAAAGGGCTCCTGGTGGGGTAGACAAGGGCGGCGGCCTCTAAATCGGAGGAGGCGGCGCGAGCAAGTGGACGGCTTGGTGGGCCTCGTCGATGGGCTCAGAGGGCTCAACAACAAGCCTTTTCTTTTTACTCTATTTTTGGAGGTACACTTGACCGTCTTCAAAAGTACCGGTTTATAGTGAAGGTGCGCTGAAGGTAAACTTCGTGCCCACCTCTAGAAACCTGATTCGAGCGTTTATGAAAATTGTTTCAATAATAGTGTAATAAACAAAATTATTTGAAAAAAGTTACCTTCAAGTGAGAATATAAATAAATGTTATAATGACAAAAAAAACTAGATAGCCGCACTATTTACACGGACCAGCTTGCTAGTTTGTTCTGAAACAACACCTTAGAGCATCTCCAAGGGTTTTGCATTTGAGGTTTGCATTTGAGTAATTTGCTAAAAAGCTCTAAAAGAGGTATCCAACGGTTTTGCATTTGGAGTTTGCAATTCGGGCAACTTGGCAAATGAGGGAGCAAACTTGGCAAAAATGCCAAGTTGTGGATGGCTTTGCAAACCCAATCGCGCGAGCAAAGTCACGCGCGAGGAAAGCGCGCACGCCTGGAGACATTCTATTTTTATCATTTGCCAAGTCTAAATGCCAATTCCTTTGGAGATGACCTATTTTTATCTTTTGCATTTTGTTATGGGAGTTTGCAAATAACAACAAATGCCAAGTCAATTTGCCAAAGTCTTTGGAGATGCTCTTAATAGAACGTTCTTTCACCGTGACTCGATTTCTCTCTCGGCTTACATAGAGAAGCTACAGGTTTTGTAGTCCTGCATAGAATAGCTTGTCTTGGCTGAATCTAATCTCTTTTCCATGTATACATGTGCTCATAATGTGCTCGTCTCATGCATTACTTCTCTGTGTCACCGCGAACCAATGATACAAAAGGGAAAGGAAAACTGTCCACAATCGCTCAACAACATATTAGATTCGCGTATGCTATTCCCTTACGTTTACACTTACACATCTGAAGATATATACACAATCCATGTCTCCATGGTCATTGCACGTCGAGAGACTGGTGGTCACTGACGAATTCTCCAACCATCAGTAAGCAGTTTACGAATGCAACAGATCTAAAACAACAGCTGCTGCTGTGTTCAGGCTCCACAGCACGGGTCCTCGGTCAATAAGGTGTACTGCATCCTTTCATACTTTTACCTACATTGTCAGGAGTCCCTGGCCCTTCCATGCTCCAGCTCACCATGCATGTTTCGATGTATTCGCAGCCGAGTGCTTGCATCTCCCTGCCACTGCGTCTTGCCCTGCTCAACCAGTGTACAAGCAAGCAGCCCATACGTCGTGTCATCAACTGGCTGGACGCCGATCCATTTACCATTCGATATTCGATATATATCAGCAGCTAGCTCTCTGCTCCTACAGGTACAGGCTACAACACGACGTCGCGCCGCTTCTTGGGGTTCTGCTCGGCATTCCCTTTCCTCATCATCGCCACGAACTCGCTGTAGTCGATCCTCCCGTCCTGCGTCATGCACCAAACGATTCCAACAACCGACCGATCAGCCGACCGACCTCATCATCGTTCAGAATCCATGCAGCAAAGCAACCGGTGACTTACGTTGTCGGCGTCGACCTCCGAGATGATTTCCTTGATGTCCCTGCCGTCCAGGAGCCCCTTCTCCTTGAGCGCCTGCTCCAGCTCCTCCTTGGAGATGCACCTGCCATTGCCAAGAAGCCACAAGATGAGACTTACTAGCATTTACGTGTGATTCTGATTTCTGAATCAGCGAGCGAGCGAAGGGTTACCCGCTGCCATCCTTGTCGAAGTACTGGAACGCAGTGTACAGGTGTTCCTCCCTGTCCATCCTGTTCACGTGCATCGTCGCCGTGATGAACTCCTCGTAGTCGATCGTCCCGTTCCCGTCCGCGTCGGCCTGCATTTACATATTTTATTTTGCAATCGTGCATATCCTTCAGCTTCAGCACCGTGTCCGTGTGTGAGCATGAGCAATGCACGTGTGCCAAGTGTGTGAGAAATGGAAATGGAAACTCACGGCCGCCATCAGCTGCTCCACTTCGGCCTCGCTGAGCTTGGTGCCCTGCTTGGCCAGCCCTCGCCGGAGCTCGTCCACGGTGATGGTGCCGCTGTTGTCGGAGTCCATGCTCTTGAACATCTCCTTCAGACCCCTGATCTCTTCCTCCGACAGGCATCCGGCGATGACCTTCGTTCGATTCAGTGATAATCAGGATTTCAGAATGGTCACTTCACCTGTCAGGCAGGTCCTTGAATTCGGAATGTTGTGCCGGGAAAAAAAATACACTTACCCTCAGCGCGGCTTTCTTGAACTGGTTCATCGCCGTGAACTGCTTGAGCCTGTTCATGACAGCGTTGTCCAGTGGCGTGTCAGGCGCCTCGCCATCTTCCTTGATCCACGGATGATCTGCACAGCAAACAGATATATATACCGCCGTTTCATTCAATTCAGCGATTCAAGAGTCAAAACTGCACATCCGTGCAAAAGGAGGAGGAGAAGGATCGGAGAACGTACTGAGGACGTCGTAGGCAGAGATCCTCTTCTTGGGGTCAGAGGTGAGCATCTTCCTGACGAGGTCCTTTGCGCTCGGCGAAATGCGCGGCCACGGGTCGCTTGTGAAATCCACCTGTCCCCTCAGGATGGAGTTGAAGATGCCGTGCTCGGATTCTGAAACGCATCGTCTTTCAGAACATGCCTGCTGGAGATGGGATCGGAGCGACAAGCAAGCAAGCGCTGAAAAGAAACAGCAAATGCATGCAGAAATGGAGGACGATCGAGACTTGCCGGCCCAGAAGGGCGGAACTCCGCAGAGGAGGATGTAGACGATGACGCCGATGCTCCAGATGTCCGCCTCGGGGCCATAGTTCCTCTTGAGCACCTCCGGCGCGATGTAGTAGGCGCTGCCGACGATGTCCTTGAACACCTCCCCTTGCTTGAAGAAGACGGAGAGGCCGAAGTCAGTGGCCTTGAGCGGCGCGTTCTCGTCCTTGCTGAGGAGGAGGAAGTTCTCGGGCTTGAGGTCGCGGTGGATGACGCCCAGGGAGTGGCAGGTGTGCACGATCTCGACGATGGTGCGGAGCAGCGACGCGGCGGCGCGCTCCGTGTACTTGCCCTTGGAGATGATGCGGTCGAAGAGCTCCCCGCCGGCGCAGAGCTCCATGACGAGGTGCACCGACTGCTTGTCCTCGTAGGCGCCCTTGAGCTCCACGATGTTGGGCTGCCCGGCGAGGTGGTACATGATCTGCACCTCGCGCCGCACGTCCTCCACGTCCTCCTTGGTGGACAGCTTCCGCTTCGCGATGGTCTTGCACGCGAACCGCTCCCCGGTGGCCTTGTGCGTGCACAGGCTGGTGACGCCGAACTGCCCGCGCCCGAGCTCCTTGCCCACGGTGTAGATGCTGCGCACGTCCTCCATGGGGCGGCCCAGCACCGGGCCAATGGGCGCCGGCGGCTTCGTGGGCTTGGGGGCAGACCCGTCCGAGGCGCCGGCCTTGAGGGACGTGCCGCCGGAGTGGAGGCGGGAGGAGGGGTCGGCGGAAGCATCGGGGGCGGGCTCCGCATCCCCGGAGCCCGGGCAGCAGTTGCCCATGGCGACGGCCGGGGGGTGGCGGAGGGGCAGCGGCCGGCGTCCGTCCCCCCGGAGAGGATGAGGGTGCTGGGGGTTGTGGAGCCGTAGGGGGGGGGGGGGGGGGCCAAGGAGGGCGACCTGAGAATTCTATAGCGCGGGTGATTGGGTGGTGGCCATGGCCGAGGGAAGGGTGGGTGGGGAGGAAATGGCGGGAAGGGAACCGCCCGCCTCCCTCTTCCCGTTCCAGTTTGGTTTGGGTTGTTTTTCTCTTCTCTTTTTATTACGGACTTTCCTGTTTTGGAAGGTAATTTTTTCTTTAATAAAAATGTAGTGTAAAGCTTATTAGACGGATACTTGATTGCAAGCATGTAGGATGGACTTGAATTATCAGATGGATAAATACAATTTTAGATTGCGTTTAGTGGATTTAGATAGGATATGTCTAGCCAACAACAGGTTGTTTTGATCTATTTGGATTTTTTTTAAGTGCACTTTGATTGCTTAACCATGTCAATTTCAAGCTTTGATATTATTGGTCTTCCTATATTGTTATCCATGGTCCAATAGTATAAGGTTCTTCCTTAATTTGTCTTAGTAGATTAACCGTTCCAGTGTCCATCTTTTGATGTGGAAATTACCCACGAGTTGATTTGGAACATCCTAATTTTCATGAAGTACTTATCGCACGCTGAGTTGTTTCTAATAAAGTTTTATTCAAATTCTCTAGACTTTTAAGGTATGAATGATGTTTTAATTCTATGTCCTCACTTTTGAAGTGGGGGTCTAGCTAAGTGTGTGATATTGCCACATCAATATGCACCAAGTAGCTTGAGTCATCTTCGATAAATTTCTCTTATTATTGCTACGATTTTAAGGTATGAACATGAGGTTTAAATTTTAAGGTCGACTTTTAACATGAGACACATATAGATCAATCCATACTGATTTTGCACAAAGTTGCTTACCATTACATTGAGTCGTTTCTGACAAAATTGAAATAAAATTTAGTCAAATTAATTGAAATTTAAAGGTGCGAGGGTGAATTTCAATTCCATATGGCCTGACTTAAGATGTAGGGTCCATATGTACACAAATTAGTTTTATGGCTACATCATATCGGATGGACTTGAACTAAAAGGAGTTGTATTTGGAGGAAGTTAAATAGACTTTTTTAAAATAAAAAATCTTAGGTCAACGACTGGCACTAGCACGATGACAGATTAGGCCCAAAGGCATATTGTATGGTGGCCTTGGGCCTTTGGGCCTTCAAAGGCCCTTTCCAAAATCGGTACGTCGAGATTGCCAACGTTCAACGGAGGAGGTAAAAAACGGTTGTTTCGAAAGATTAGCTTCCGTCCCTGTGCACGTAATCCAAATCTAGGAGCTTGGCTGGGACGGTATAGGTGATCTTATGCTGTTGAATGTTGATGTGGAAACATACATGATCGACCTCCCAGCGTCATGTCTACTTCCTCCGCGACGCCCTCAGAAAGCAGCGAACCCGATCAGAGTTGAGACAGCGCCAGCTGGTATCGGCAATCACTCTCTGATTGCATTGGATGGTCACTGGCAGCAGCGCCAACTCAATCAACCGGTAGCGATCTCACTGTCAGCAGCGTCAGGACGGCGTAGCAGATACTAGTACTCCGCATTGGTTTAATACGATGATACGTAAAATCTTTTGTATATTGGAGAAAAAAAACTCTGTATGGGAGTACTAGCATGCTGCAGTCTGGGACTTTTTTTTTTTTGAGAGCAACGGGTAGCGTTTCATTAATTCAACCGATCATTACATAAAGAGGCCTGGATGAGCTCCGGCGCCTCATGAAACCAAACAGAGTCAGAACATTGACCAGCTGATCTAGCTAGAATATGAGCTACCACATTACAACATCTACTGACATGAATAAAAGAGAAATCAATTGATGAAAGTCTCATCTCTTGCTTGATGTCCTGAATTACCGATGCCACTAGTGAGCGATCTCTGCCATTTGATTGGAGCTTATGGATCACAGAGAGGCAGTCAGACGCTAGCAATACCTTAAGGTATGGAAGACTTGAGACAAAAAGGACTGCATGTCTAAGAGCATATGCCTCTGCAAGTTCAGGTTCGGTGACCCAGCTGCGGCTCTGTCTACAAGCAGCCAAAAAGCTACCATTGTAGTCTCTAATCACTAAACCAATACCCATCTTCTTTGATTCTGCGAACAATGCTGCATCAACGTTAACCATCACCCATCCTTCCGGCGGTGGAGCCCATTGCTTAGAAATTATAGGGTCACACCTTTTGGAGTCAACAGGTTCATAGAGATGCATCAGAACCATTTCGACGTATGCTTGTATTTTCTGCACAATGTAGCAAGGATGCACTTCGTGCTCACCATTTCGGACACCATTTCTGGCCTCCCAAATATGCCAAATAGTGATCGTTAAAACTGTGGCTTCTTTCTCTGTGGATTTTGCTAAGTAATGAAATAACCATTGCTTGGCAGAAGGACAATTATGCAGGCGCCTTGACAAACCACATGCATTCTTCAGTTCTCTCCAGATTTCAGCAACATATTGGCAGGTTAGAAAAGTATGTTCCTGAGTTTCTTCTCTCCCGCAGTAATAGCAAATGTCAGGTGCTTCAGGGACATGTCTCTTTTTTAGTTGTTGGCCAGTCGGCAGACAATTGTGTGCAATCCTCCAGAGAATAATTTTCATTTTTGGGGGTGCTTTTATCCCCCAAAGCAGCTTCCACTCTCTTGTTATGCTTTCCTGGTCTGAAGTTGAGCCTTTACCCTTGGCACTAGCTGTTAAGAAAAAGGCTGCTGTTCTAGCCATAGCATATGCTGATTTTACAGTGTATAGCCCTGATCTTGTGTGCAACCAGGACACGAAGTCCTGAGTTTGATTCGAACTTATAGGGATTTTGAGGATAATTTCTGCATCTTCGTTATTAAAGCAAGCTCTTACAAGCTCCTCATTCCAACTTCCTGAATCTGCATCAATTAGAAAACTCACCTTAAGGTCATCTGGCAGCTGTATCATTGGACGTAATTGGTGATGGGATGACCCAGAGCCCCATCGGTCCTTGGTCAAGTTGATATGTTCCCCATTTCCCACTCGCCACACTATACCACAATCCAGGAGTTGCTTGCCATGCATCAGACTGCGCCAAGTGTACGAGCAGTTGCGTGTTGGCCTAGATTCCATGAAGTCCGTGTTTGGATAATATCTTCCTTTAAGCACCCTGGCACAAAGCGACTGAGGGTCAATTACTAATCGCCAACATTGTCGGCCCAACATCGCCTGATTAAATAACTGCATGTCTCTGAAACCCATGCCTCCCATAGTCTTTGGAGTTGTTAACCAGTCCCAAGAGCGCCAGTGCATCTTCTTTTTTCCACCTTCGTATCCCCACCAGTGGTTAGAGATTGTTGATCTCATCTTTTCACAAACACCACCAGGAAGTTGGAAGCAACTCATAACATATGTGGGAATAGCCTGAGCCACAGCTTTTAACATTACTTCCTTCCCTGCTCTGGACATTGGTTTGTCACTCCAACCCTGTACTCTTTTCCACATGTTCTCAGAGGTGAACCGAAAAACACTCATTCTTGACTGACCCACATAGGTTGGCATGCCCAGGTAAGTATCCCGTAGAGTTACATTATATACTTCTAGGGACTAACCCTAACTGGGCAGTGGATGGGAGCGGAGCTTGTTCACTAGGATTATCTATCAATATTTATTCATTAATTTTATAATAATAGATTAGCAAACATTATTTTAAGTCGGCGTGGCTCGGCAGCCGGCTGGGCCACGACCGATAAGGCCATGGACCCTGGCCTGGGCCCTAGAGGCACCCGGGCCCGTCCCAATGGAACACCAATTCCTCTGCGGTAAGTACTCTGTGGCTGGTGGCCTTGATCAGCACACGGCGCTCCATTCCCGTCCCAGTGCCAGGTGTAGTAGCCACGAAAGGAACCAAGAAACGACACGCGCAGGTTTGTTTAGAGGCGCCGGGGAGCGGATCGGGGCAGCCAGGCAGGCTTCGCCGCGCCGAGATGGGGGGATCGCTCGCACTCCCAAGCACGCACGCACGCACGCTCGCTCGATTTTGGTTTCCGATGCCGCATTTGATTGATTAGGCCACCAGACTCTATCATAGAGTCTAAAGTTATTTATTACCTCGAACAATGTGTACTTGGAGTCTAAATAAGACTTGAAGTCTTATTTTTTTTCTACCTCTTTCTTCAATAAATATGCTGCCACATCAGCAAAATACCATAAATAATATGTAATTAAGTGTCTTGGACTCTGTGATAGAGTCTTGCACTGTGAGTGAGTGGCCTTAACAACTCCTTGGATTCACCGCGCGGCCGCTAAAAAGTGTAGCCGCATCTTGTGCTGGACGACACTCGACACACGTACGTACTGATCGAGTTTCATTGGTTCCGTGCGTGCGTGCGCGACATGTGCTCGGCCGGCCGGCCTCGCTCGACGAACGCCGGGAACGTACTCCTACTACGCACGTGCAGGCGGGCGCCGGCCGGGCGCGGCAGGCGTCTGTGCGGGCCTGCCGCCTGCGCCGCGGGTGCTCGCGTGCCTCGTTGCATGTCCCTGGCCTTGTGCCTTGTTGCATGCATGCATGCATGCATGCATGTGTGCAGGCAATCGGATTGCACAACGCACACGACGACAGCCTGCCGCTACCTTACTTAGCAGCTAGCTGACTTCCATGTGCTCATCATTTTACCAACCATCATGTGGACTCACAGTGGACGTACGTGGTTACCAAATTAAATCCCGTTAGATCCAGTCATAGCATATCATTTTATCTATATAATATTATTATATGAGCTCTTTTACTGTGGTTGAAGCTATTTTTTTGTTCCTATGGGTTCCTAAGAAAATTATTAGTGTTGATTAATTTTTGAATAGAAGATCAGTATTGTAATTGTGGCTCACCTCCCTCATGGACCCTATCCAGGGCTGGATTGGGCTCAGCAGAGCGCCGCCGCCGGTCTGCCCTTGACCTTGCGTGGAGTGCCGCCGGCGGCCTACCCTCGGCAGGGCCTGCCCTCAGCATTGTGCGGTGCCGCTGGTGGCCTGCCCTTGGCCTTGCGCAGTGCTGCCGCAGGCCTACCCTCATCCTCGCACAAAGCATTCGTTTGATCCTCTCGTGCAAAGCATTCTTTTACCGATCTCGAGAGAGAGGCCTCTGCTCTGCTCCATTGCTGGCACAAAGCATTCGTTTGATCCTCTCACCTTTTCATGTCACTTGTTAATTACTCTAATTTTTTTTGTTTACTTTTGTTCCAGATTCACAGTAGAATTCGCTTTGTTTGTTGTTTTTCTTTTGTTGGGGTTCCTGATCTCATTTATCAGGCTGAAACTTATAATTGCAGTACATATGTTCAGTAAGGGTCAGTGCATCTCATAATGGCATACATACATATTTCCCAGTGTATAAGACTCTGTACGCTAGATTTCAAGTGAAAGATGTGCTACACGATAGAGTTGTTAGCTCACGTCTTGTTTAGTTTATCCCATCACATCAAATCTTGCGGCACATGCATGGAGTATTGAATATAAAAAAAAAATAAAAACCAATTACACCCTGAAAATTACTAGATGAATCTTTTGAGCCTAATTAGTCCATGATTAGATAATATTTGTCAAATAAAAACGAAAATACTACAGTACTAAAATTCAAAATATTTTCGGAACTAAACAAGGCCTTATTTTTAGCCAAAGTTGTTAGGCCAGGTCATGCGCCCAGACTGCTGGACGGCATGCATGTAATCTTGGATTGTTAGCAAATCTTGGAGACTAAGTATAGGAGAGTTCTTGTTGTAACAAATTCCTCTGTATGTGCCACGAAAGGGGTTATTTCTTCCCTATATAACACGCAAATCTGAAGAAACCGAAAAATTCATCCAGTTCAACCCAACTTTCAAGATGGTCATGCTTGTGCGAAAAGATGGATATGCCTCTGCAAAAATCCAATCCACTTCACTTGGCCGTCGATCAGCATCAGGCCAAAGCAACTCGTTTCAAAAAAAAAAAAAAAAAAAACGCATCAGGCAAGAAAAGGATAATTACAAGCAGACATCACCGTAGGTATACACGGTTAAAGCTTTTAGAGAAGAATTTTTTCTGACTGCATGTGTTTGATCTAAAAATGTCACTCATGGTGATTCTGCCAGCTACAGAGCAAAACATAACCATGACCAACACATAACCATGAGCAAAAGATGTGACACGCTGAATTTAACTTCGAACGGAAACATAATGTAACTATATTATTTTAGTCATCCCTATACTACTCACACATTGTTATTCTATTATACATTTACTATTCTACCCTTAATTATATAAAAAAAATCAAAAATAGAATTATCCTATCTTTTTTTAGAGGACTGATCCCACCAATTTTAGTAAGGACTTAGTGCATATGGTCCCACCATTTAGTATGCACTTGGTGCCTCTCCAATTAGTTCCTTTTGGTTCCTCTACCTTCGTAGCCGTTGGATCAGTGCTTATGAGCCGTCTATTTTTTGACAACCATTGTAAAAATTCTCTTATTATATATATCAAGTTAAAATTGTTTCTCAGGAAACAAAAAACGACAGATATTTGGCGATTTAGAGAGTACGTCTTACCCTCTTTTTTGTTTGGTTTCTCACCTTCAACTTCATAGTTCAAAGTACATATGTACACATGCCCAGTAACGTGACGTGAAACCCGTCATCAGCATGTACGATAAATAGAAACAAACCGATCGAGCGGCGGACTGTTACTGGATAAGCACACAGGTAACCCAATGCAAGTCCCAGATAAAAAAGCACAAAACAACAGGGAGCCATCTCTGTCCGTGTGGATTCTCCTGCTGTCGAGACTCAGCTCGAGCTCAGCACATGTAGCCATCAATGGCGACGTCCTACCGCTTGCCTCCCTCCCAGTCGGTACTTCGATGGAGGCGACACGGCAACAGTAGTCAATCTGATGCACGCCCCACGTCATCATCGCGGCGCCGAGCGCAAACAAAAATAGGGGAATTTCGAGCTGAAACGATTATTCTTTTTTCTTTGTCTGTTAGAAGAACTGACATGAGATTTTTTTTTCTTAGTCTGTTAAACACTAAAAGTTTGCCCATTTGCATCTTTAAATGTATATTTCTATAAAATTTTATTTGTCAGAAGCATTATTTGTTGCGTTTTCTTTTGTTTCATTACATGATCCATTTTCTTGTTAGGTGCTTTCCTATATATATATATATATATATATATATATATATATATATGTTGTTACATTATGTCTTGAAGAAGTATAATATGTATTTTACGGTTAATAGATAACCGAAGTTAATAACAGATTTATCTAACTGATACTGATTTCAACAAATTAATCGAATGCCTAGGCCTTCGAGAGTCCCGATCAGTGGTTTCCACGGGCATTAGGCCAGTCTCAATGCATGTTTCATAAGAGTGTCATGCACATTAAATAGGGTGCCACATAAGCAAAATTGCTGACTTGGCAGAGTCAATAAATGAAGAAGTTTCATCAGATGAGAGAGGAGTTTCATCCCCATGAAACTCATGTGGCTCGGTTAACTAGTTTATAGTCTTGGTAACTGTGTCATGAAACTATGCATTGAGACTGACCTTAATTAAAGGTGCTGAGTAAGCAAAATACTGATGTGACATTGCAGTTAAGAAGAGATAAATAAATAATTTATTAGGCTCTCACAATGACTGACTTAAATAGGAAGAACGACCGTGATAAGCTGATGTTGATGATAGAACCAAGGGCGCCTAACAAAGAAGATAGATGGTTTAGTGCACTCACAATGCAAGACTCTATCACAGAGTCGAAGACACTTAATTACATATTATTTATGATATTTTGCTGATGTGGCAGCATATTTATTGAAGAAAGAGGTAAAAAAAATAAGACTCCAAGTCTTATTTAGACTCTATAAGTCCACATTGTTCGAGGTAATAAATAACTTTAGACTCTATGATAGAGTCTGCATTGTGAGTGCCCTTATAGAAACTATCCACTAGAAGTACAATTTCTTATTTATAGTGTCTATATGGTTCGGACCGTCGGCTTGTTTGCTTGAGCTTATCAGTTAAATTTGCTAATTATAGTATTTTTTTATAATAAATTAGTGAATAGTACTTTTTATCATGACTTATCAACAAACCAATACGGCGGCGATGAGCAGGTGGGCGCGGGCCTGACCATGCCTAGACCGGCATGTCACCAAAACTCATAAGCCCGGGCCTACCGGGTCTCTTGATCATGAGAATTATGAACGAGAACCACCAGATTGGATGGTCAGGGATTGTTGCATGATGAAGTATTGAAGTGGCTGGCATAAACGTCTTTTAAATGATCACGCAGACACGGCTGAAATGAAGAGGCTCGTCGGAGAGACACTGGCCAATACGTGCTCACCCCAAAGAACAGTGTGTTTTTTCTCTCTTTACAGAGAGAGAGGAATAGTACTAGAGAAGCAAAAAGTCTATGAGCTTTTCATTTTGCTGCCTTAAGGCTTCAGTTGATTTGATTAACCCAGCAGCAGCAGTAGCACGGGTTTTAGGCGTTGTTTAGTTCGCAAAAATTTTCAAGATTTCTCGTCACATCGAATCTTTGGTCGCATGCATGAAGTATTAAATATAGACGAAAATAAAAACTAACTGCGCAGTTTACCTGTAATTTGTGAGTTGAATCTTTTGAGCCTAATTACTCCGTGATTGGACAATGTTTGTCAAATAAAACGAAATACTACAGTGGCCAAAAATAAAAAATTTTGCGAACTAAACAAGGCCTATATGCGACACGAAACGAAAATCCGGACTGTTTTGTGACGTGAAAGATATGATAGACTATACTGTAAACCGGTGGTGCTCCCGAGGGGGTTAGTTGAAGAGATAACGAGGACTAAACAAATTGTGGGAAACGGTGCAAAGAGGTTATAGTACGGAATTATCAAAGCAGGTGAAGAAATTTGCATCCAAAGTTCCTGATCGTCTGTGGCGAGGCAACAAGGCGTTCTCATCGCACCAAATCAAAAATGCGTAGCCGTGTACCAAAACATGGGCGGATCTAGGGTATTCTATTCCCGGAAATACTCAACTATTTTAGTATATTTTTATATAGATATATATATATATACTTATATATATATGAATGTATAATGCTATAATCTATAGTATTTTCTTACATTTGAGCTCAAAACAGGTAAAAAAACTAGTATTCAATTAGAAGTCTAGATTCTAGAAAGTAAATATTAATTTAAAGTTGCTGATTTGCAGTGTTATTGATCATATTTTAAACCTATGAATTTGACTTTTTTATAACATAGAAGTGGGAATACCCAAGTTTTAAGGTCCTAGCTCCGCCACTGTACCAAAACAACATACTCTTTGCATACCGCAAATAGTTTGCGTGCCTTAAGTTAAAGCATCTCAAGAATCTTTTTAAACTTATTCTCTAAATCATCATTTGTTCAAATATAAAATATTCTTTATATCTTTTCATCCTCTAACTCTATATATTTCATATACTTTTCATATATTTGGCTAGTTGGAAATTCAGAATATATGATGACTATATTTGAAGATATGGTTAACAAACTATTTGGAGTGTATTTTTTCACTAAAATATCTATTTCTATCAATTAAAAAGAATATAAATAGACTATCGCCACGGGTATGAAGAAAGAATATAAATAGATTAGAATGTTAATCACTAAGATTCAAGAGATATATATACCATACGTATGGTGTTGGTAATCAGTGGCGGATCTAGAGAAATTTAGAGAGGGGTGCGACCATACATAATGTACCGAGCCATCGATCACGTGTTTATTTTTTCATGGCGTGGTGTGTTGCCACTTGCCACCGATCACACATTTTTTAGACCATAATAGGAGTTTGCTAAAAAACCTTTTTTCTTTTGCATGGTGATCCGATACATTAGAATGAATGCATCATAATATATAAAGGAGCTATAAAGTTGCGGTCATGCTTGTAGTTTTTCTTCGTGGTCTTTTAGGGATGGTGCTTGTACCAATTTTGGTGCCTCACCCAAACTAATATATGCATTACTTTTTATATATTAATTCTACATCATTTTCTAACTCCATCAGTTTTCCCATATTAAAATCATGAAATGGATCTCTTGGATGGAAAGTGGGCTGAGCAAACAAGCAACCGAAACCAATTTATTTGCTTCATCTTTTTCATAAATATTAATTATCAAACATCAGAGAAAGAAAAAAAAGTCTAATCCTAGAATCTAGACAAACTAGTAAAGAAAGAACCACAAAATTGAAGACAATTAGGATGCTCATACTGACCAAAATTGGAAGAATAGAGAACCTTAGAAGTTGCTTACTTTGACTTTTGAAGGATGAACATAATAGAGAAGATCACAATTAGGGCAACAGGGCGGAATATGATGTGCTCTTGGTGCCCTTGACCCTAAGGCTACATGCTTGGCCAGCGCACAACAATGCCCATGCCCAATCGGCCACGGTCGATGACCAATGGCAGTAGGTCACCATCCACCGGAGTTCGCGCTGTCACCAAGGGGAGGTGATGTGTCGACAGTTTCATGTGAGTCGAAGTGACTGCAAGTTGCCGATGATTCCATGCGGACGGGGGCCTCGCTGATATTGGGCTATGTGTTGGAGAGTTGTGGGTTGTTGTGACCTCTCTTGGTCGACTCAGCAGAGTTGTGGGTGCAAACGTTTGAATTCAGGGGGTGCGAATGTCGTAGAAACATACATACTACCTCCTACATGGATCCGCCCATGTTGGTAATACAACAATATATGTTAATAAAAGATGTAGTTTGCTAATGTGAATAACTTGAATAAATATATAATGACATGTGTTTGTGGATACTACTAATGTGGATATTTTGCATAATGAGATAGTTGAATGTGCTAATGGGAAGTTCTAGTGGATGTTGATATTGGTACTTTATATAGCAAGAGAATTACTTAGTGGAATTTATAGATATATAGACACTTATACATGGTATTATTGCTTCTTATCATTTTCTGAACACCGCGATCGCGAGGCATCTGTGTCTTCGTCTTCTTCTCGTCCAGCCTCAAAGCCTTAGTGGTCCCGTGCCCTCAAGCGTGCTCGATGACTAGGTGGCTTCGTGCCCGGCGGCTCCGCACCCCAGCACCTCAGTGGCTCCCCTCCATGTTCAGTGCCAGGCAGCTCCGATCGGTGTGCCCTATGTCGGTGCCCCCCACACGGCCTCACCCCTCGCCTTGTAGAGGGTGTTTCAGGGAAGACCCGTGCGCACATTAGAGTAGCCGAGCTAAGCGCAAAATGAGAGAGGAGCAGAACAGAGTGATAACCTTTGATGATTGGTTGCGACCCAGAGCTGATCCTAGCAAAGGTGCAATGGTTAACATAAACTTCTAGCACATACTCACCAAATGAAAAAAAATGTGTGGGTGAGTGGGAGTCAGTGGACGAGTGGTAAAATAACGGGAGAGGTGAGGGAATGAGGCCTTGTTTAGTTCTGAAAATTTTAGATTTCGTTACTATAGCAATTTCGTTTGTTTGTGGTAAATGTTATTCAATTTATAGACTAACTAGCTAGGCTCAAAAGATTCATCTCGTGATTTACAGATAAACTGTACAATTAGTTTTTGTTTTCGTCTATATTTAATGCTCCATACATGTGCCATAAGATTCGATGTGACAAGAAATCTTGAAAAGTTTTTGAATTTCAGGTGAACTAAACAAGGCCTAAAAATTGTTTGCCACCGGTTCTAAGGCCTTGTTCGGTTCGCGAAAAATTTTAGATTTTGCTACTATAACACTTTCGTTTGTATATGACAATTATTATGTAATTACGGAGTAACTAGGTTTAAAAAATTTATCTCGCAAATTATAAACAAATTGTGTAATTAGTTTTTATTTTCGTCTATATTTAATGCTCTATGCATGCGTATAAAAATTCGACGTGATAGAGAATTTTAAAAATTTTTGACAACTAAACAAGGCCTAAGATAAGGTGCAAGGTGGTGCTGGACTAGTCCCTCCTCTCTGATATGGGTCTGTTTTTACTATAGAGTCATTATAGAACTGAACTAGCTGCAGTGAGTAACAATGAATTATAAACGTCTATGAGCTACCGATGGTAGCGGCAACAACTGTAAAAACATTAGGCAAAATTTACCGTTGGATATGCAAGAGAGATGATCTTTTATTGGCGGACATTCATTTTCAAACGATTTCTGAAACATACTTCCGCTACGTTTAAATAGAAGTTATTCTCACTTTTAAAGAAGTCAGTTCTTTTTAACTTTAACCAATTATATATAAAAATATTACTCCCTCAGTCCACGGAAGAATCAATTCTTAGAATCCGTATCAGTCAAACTTTTTTAAGTTTGGCTAACTTTATAAAAAAGAGTAACAACATCTATGACATAAAATGCACATCATATGAAAATATATTCTATGATACTAATTTGATACCATAAATTTTAGCATTTTTTCTAGAAATTCGGTCAAACTTTAAAAACTTTGACTTAGGACAACTCTAAAAATTGATTCTTTTATAGACGAAGGGAGTAATATTTATAATACATAATTAGTATTATTAGATAGAACATTGAATATACTATCACAATATTTTTCTAGAGTTATAAATGTTGCACATATTTTCTATAAGTCTAGTCAAAGTTGAGAAAGTTTAATCAACACGTATCTCATAACTTCATCTACTCCCTCTGTCTCTAAATAACTGTCGTTTACGCTTCCCGAGAAACAACTTAATTATATATATATATTAATAATAATAATAATTATGATATATAATTAGTATTATTAGAAAGATATTTGAATCTAGTTTTTAATAGATTTATTTAAATATATAAATGTTGCACATATTTTGTACAAATCGAGTCAAACTTGTGGCACGTACACCAACGGTGATAATTAAATAGGGACGGAGAAAGTATTTTGGAAGGGAGGGAGTAGAAATTTAAGAGTCATACAAAAATTTTACAGAAGTTAGTTAATGTTTACAAGAGAAATACTATATAGAAAACAAAAAGTTTCCCACGTTCCAAAGAGGACATAAACACATTTTACTCTTTGCACCAGATACAGTGAAGGTGCCCCTGAGCCTGCCTCAGCGCCGGCCACTGTGTGCGCGGAAGCATGGGATGGATGGCTCTCGCCTAGAGATTGGTATGGTCCAAACGTCACTCCTCCTCCAGTGGCGGTGGGGACTCACAAGTCCGTGAAATCATTATAAAATGGCCGCAGTTCGAGGCATTGGCAACCTCTGCTGCCCCTGCCGCCGCTGGAGTGGACGGACCCTCCCCTCCATTTCCCCCTCCTCGCCCTCGCTTCGCCCAAACACAACCGGTTGCTTTCTCAACCCACCACCCCTTCTTCCCTTCCTCCTCAATCACCTCTCAACGCAACCCCTGTCAAATCGCCACGCTGATCAGGCCGTGCAAAAATCCAAACTTTTTCGACAGGACCCTGCTGCTGCTATACTCTCGGACGCAGAAATCCTCTGCTTCCGCTTGGCTTGCGATGCTTGTTTGAGTGCGCGGGCCTGCGGTGAGGTGAGGCGACAGCGGCGCCCGGCGGTTGCATGGTGGTTGATGGTGGCCGATGGAGAGTAGACGAGGAGGGTCGACGGCGGCGGCGGAAGATGCGGGCGGGGGGATGCCGAGCTTTGGGCCACCTCAGCACGCCATGTATGTTCTGTTCTCGCGCCACCGCTTCTTCATTTGCTCATGGTTTCTTCCTTTCCCGTTTACCTATCCTCCCGTTTCTGCGCGCTCCTGACTTCCTGTTCCTGTGGTTGTCTCACTTGTCCGTGCATGAGCATGAACATCATATGACCCCTGATTATTGCTGATTACTTTCTAGTCAATTGATCATTGTACTGCGCAGCGCAGCGCATGGATTGCGGTGGTGATTGCCTCTGCTTTCCAGGAGGAAAAAGTCGTTTGCTTTTTTTTCCTGATTAGACTAGGCCTTCACCTCATGTTTTGTAATCATTGGATGGTAACTTTGTTATCTGTAGTAATAAGGTTTCTGTTGGCCTTATGCTCTGGTAGTAGTGCACTGTGCAAGGACTGAGATGAGCAATGGTTTTCATTGATGCGCCATGCTGCCTCACTCCACTGCACTGGCATAACAGTTTGGCAGCTTGCCCTGGTTAACTGTCAGAGGCTTGGCTTGTTGTCACTGATCACTGGACCACATATGCATGTCCCCAATCAGGGTACCGGAGATCATCACGGTGGTAGGTCCATACATCTTCATGATAGCAGAAGAGGGGCCTAGGTTTGGGCATGCGTAACCCAACTCATATGGGTTAGTGAAACCTTAGTAGATTCGGCATACTGCATGGGATAGATTGTAGTTGTACTGAGCATCTCAAGCAGTATATATTAGAGTACACCGACCTGTAGGCAGGTTGCCTCCTGACTAACATCCCTCCCATGGTCGTAGCGGGAGAATCGCAAATGATCAGATCGGAGAAGAAGCCGAAGACTAACACTCCACGGTCATCGCACCATCGTGACTAACGTCCTGCTGGAGGGTCCCCAACAGGATCCCTCACTCATTTACTCATACAGGAGAGCTGCGTTTCATTGTATTAACGAGTAGCTCATTCGAATGTCAGGTTAAAATAGAACGATAAAAGAAAATTTATCTTTTTTTTTGAATGTCAAGAAAATTCATCTTTGCATGCTACAACATAAAGTATGGGTTTTTTACTATGCAAAAACTTTTTTTCTAAAAACAAATGTATATAGTTTTTATGCTCAATATTTTATTTTGATGAACAATGCCTTTTCAGCCACACAGATGTGAACAGCATGCAACCTTCTCGAGTTACCGACTTTGGGGCACTTGCGCAGTCAGCTGGATTCCGAATAGAAGATCTTGCTAACCTCAATGCAAGTATGTTTTCAGTTCTCAATCAAATATGCTAGAAATTTCTTCTTATATGTGTTCTTCTATTGGTCTGGGAAGTTCAATCATGTGTAGTGTGTATTTTTCTCAGCATTGGGAATATATGTATTCTACTCATATGCATATGGCCTTCCATTTTTAAATCTGATAGCTAGTTGTACTCTGCCACTCAGTTATTGGTATGCTTGCTCGCAGCAATTACCAAAGGTATAATTTCTGTTTACCATGTATACCTGTAAGCTATAAAACTGGGGTTATATTTTGAACGTAAGTAAAACTGGGATTATTATAATCTGTAGTTGCACCACAGACAGTAGAGGTCTCACTCACCTTGCAAGCATTGCCACTGTGTCTGTACACAATTGCAACCCCTTTCATACAAGCAGTGGATCAGTTCTATACTTCTATGGATGTAGATGAACTACTAGCTTTTCTGTTCAGTTACCCATAGTTTGAACGATTCTCCTTTATTTTCTCATATTCAGATGCTTTGTTCAATCTGAAGCCAAATACCCATACAATTAACAACAGTCCTCTTCAGTTTGGAAGTTACGGGAAGGTATGCAGGCAGGCCACACACTAAAAATTCTGGTCACTGATCAAAAGCACGTTAATTTAGTGATGTTCCATACTTCCATCCATATCAGGAGTTGACACAGATTTGTTTTCCTATTTGTAGCCTATTTCTCCTCACATAAATACTATAGAAGCAGCAACAGCTAAAACAAGAATTGACCCTCAGTTGCTAGAACAGCAAACAGGAGCACAATCAAATCTGGTGGCATTACCAACTGGTAACATCGAGAATTGGGGAGAGTCAGCTATGGCTGGTGGTAGCCCTATGACTGACACATCTTCAGATCCAGACACTGATGAGAGGAACCAGATGGTAGTGACCATTCTCAGTTCACTCCTTTCTTGGTCTGTTTTATTAGATGAATATGATATAATTTTTGCAGAATATTCGTACTCATGTTTTGCTGTTTTGGAGGTTTCTGTTGTGCTTAAGAAGAATGTTTGACTTAGAAACATGCATGTTTATTTTTCAGTTTCATAATCATACACATGCATAAATACCTTGAACGAATTGTAGGCATTAAGGTTCTCTTGCACGAATAATATGGATGGTGCATTAGATAAAGCCATTGCATATACAATTATGATTTTCTCCCAATCTTTGATGAACTATCGCATGACTGTTGGTCAATGTCTAGCTACCGGCAGGATTCTTTTCATATTTGGAAGCATGGTGTATGTTCATCATCCTTAACGAAGCGACCATTTAAATTATGCCTGCCATTCAACACACTTAGGCCTTGTTTGGATGTAGTCGGATTCACATCAATCCACATGGGTTGAGGTGGATTGGAGTGGAACTTGAACTAAATTCCACCCCAATCCACACCAACACACATGGATTGAAGTGAATCTGACAACATCCAAACAAGGCCTTAATGGATTTCTTGTTGGAAAGAATGCTTCAGTGTTTATATGCTTATCTTTTTGTAACATTGATCAGCATATACTAAAGTATACTAGTTTTCTAATTATCTGCCTGTCAGTTTGAACAAGGCCTGGTTACTGTCCCCACAGCTTCTGATTCTAGTGACAAATCAAGGGACAAACTAGATCAGAAGGTACTCTTATCACTATATTATGGTACATTGATCATGTGTTAATCCACTGCTGAATGTAAATATTATTTATATATTTTTTAAAACAGACACTTCGGCGTCTTGCCCAAAATCGTGAAGCTGCCAGGAAAAGCCGTTTACGAAAGAAGGTGATTTGGAACATTACTGATTTTTCGCTCCTTTCAGATTCAATTTATCTTCATCCTCTCATCACCTAGTGTGGTACCAGTCTTGCCACTACATTTTGTTGAGAAATCTTTTCATTTGAACAGAGTATTACATATTATTTTACACATGAGCCCTATAAGTACTTAGTGGACTATGCATCCAGACATAATTGTGTGGCCACTGCTTCTGTTTTCTTCAGGCATACATCCAAAACCTTGAGAGTAGCAGACTGAAACTTACTCAGTTAGAGCAAGAGCTTCAGCGGGCTCGTCAACAGGTCTTTCTATTTGCATTCATAATTTGAAAGTTGTTTATGGAATTAAACATGCTGCACATGTGTTGACCAATGTGTCTTTTTTTTCGTCAGGGTATTTTTATTTCGACATCAGGAGATCAACCTCAATCAACAAGTGGAAATGGTAATACTACACTCACATGGCTCTTTCCAAAAGGTCTACTGTTTACTATTCATTATGGGGCTTGACTTCTGTGCCCTTTTCTTGGGTGCTCCTTGGCTCTTATGAGTTATGGATAAAATAAGGACACAGCTAACAGATGAAATAAGCTATGGTATGGTAGCAAGATATACTTGAGTTCCCAAAGAATTATTGTGACTTCCTTAACATTAGAACTTTACAGGCAGTTTTACCCTTGAAAGCATCGGAATTTGTTTTTTTATTTCATCATAGTGCTAGTTCCCTTTTATGTTCATGCTATCTGATCTGTAGGAGCTTTGGCATTTGACATGGAGTATGCACGCTGGTTGGAGGAGCACAACAAACATGTAAATGAGTTGAGGGCTGCTGTCAATGCACATGCCGGTGATAATGATCTTCGTGGTATTGTTGATAGCATTATGGCACACTACGACGAAATTTTCAGGCTCAAGGGTGTGGCAGCTAAAGCAGATGTTTTTCATGTGCTGTCTGGGATGTGGAAGACCCCTGCTGAGAGATGTTTCATGTGGTTAGGTGGCTTCCGATCATCTGAGCTTCTTAAGGTACTAATCTAATGGTTTTATTTTGAATGCACAATTAAAGTTCTTGACCTCTTAGCTCTTGCCCCTGAACTCCAAGGTCCCCTTATGGGAGTTCTAACTGAAATGCTTGTTCACTCTAATCTGAAATGTCTAACTTCAAATCTGTTAATTGTACTATTGTAGTATTTATGTACCTCATACAAAATGCAAGATGATAAACTTCTGTCCTGTACTTTATTCCGAGACAAACTTCTGAACGATGCTCATGTTCTCATCTAATTCTTTCAATTTTATACAAACATTACTGTTGCAGTTACTGGCAGGTCACCTAGAGCCTCTTACTGATCAGCAGCTTGTTGGTATATCCAACCTGCAACAGTCCTCCCAGCAAGCTGAAGATGCTCTTTCTCAAGGGATGGAAGCGTTACAACAGTCGCTTGCAGAAACTCTAGCATCTGGATCCCTGGGCCCTGCTGGACCTTCTGGCAATGTTGCAAATTACATGGGACAAATGGCAATGGCTATGGGAAAACTTGGCACCCTTGAGAACTTTCTACGGCAGGTTTGTCATGCATAATCATGGACTTGCTCATTTCATAACACTGTTAGCTTTATTTTCCTTAATTTAATGGCTACTCTTTGAAGTCTTTTCTGTAGACTATATCAGCTACATGATATTCTTAAATCCATATCTTTAAGAATAAAATCGCTGAGCAGCTTATACAAGCTTAATCTGAAATGACAAATGAATTATTGGAAAGGTTTACGTTTATCAAAAGACTGTCGGTAGATAATGGCGTACAAAATCAGTGACACAGATTTTGATTTGAAGTTTAGCAGATATCTTTATCAAAAGAACTTTAGCAGATATAGCAAGGAAGTACATAATTTTTTAACAATGTCATCTGCAGGCTGATAATCTACGGCTGCAAACACTTCAACAAATGCAACGCATATTAACCACCCGACAATCAGCACGAGCCCTACTTGCAATAAGCGACTACTTCTCTCGGCTGCGTGCTTTGAGCTCTCTTTGGCTTGCCCGTCCAAGGGAATAAATTCAATTAATTCATAAATAGGATAATTTTTTGTACTGTCTCTAGTATGTCCATTAGTTTCTTCACATGTTAGTGAGATATTTGGATCTAAGATCTTATGAAGGGATGACATGTATGTGTTCAAGTGAACGATCAGTTCATATTGTAGGCCGTCATGGGTTATTGGATAAGTTTGTAACAATTTTGGATAAAAAAACAGAGTTGTAAATACATCCGGAATAATCTAAGATCTTATGAAGGGATGATATTGGAGGATATGATCGACGAACAAATAAGTGCAACGTCACACTGTTGGGTGATACGGCCTGATTATGTCCGAACTAAACAGTTGAATATCTTTTTGCACAGTTATGTTCTTCCAAAGAAATCACAGTACTGCGTAGGCCATCATGAACAATCGGCAATCATGTTCTTTTAGCATGTATATTGGGGTTAACTCATGATGGATATGAAGGATTTAACATTACAATGCAAGTGATAAATGTGAAAATATGATTTATTGAAATAGCAAATTGCTAGTTGCACAAATGGACCAAAACTAGGAATTTTTCTAAGTCACAGATGTGTTTGATGTACATAGGCAAGCTAAGGCCTTTACCTATCCTGAATCTGATCTTAAATAAAGTGTTCTGTATAGACAATACACATGGAACAAACGGTGTTCACCTTGGAGCAACTCGTTCTTGAATCAGATGGGGGCTACTGCCAGGTCAATGGCATCAACAGCTGTCATAGCTATAAGCTATGCACTAGCTTTACCACGCTGTACAGGGGCTCGGAGGGAAGCTCTGTAGGCGGCGTCGGACCTCTGAATCCCATCAAAGACGTAGCCGAAAGGTGGCATCATGACGTATCTTCCTGAACCAGGTGTAATGTTCAGAACACCATCCTCCCATACCACTCGGCCCCTTGAGATTGTGATTTCCACCATTCCCTACACGAAATGAACATTAGTACATGTTGCAAGTTCCACACTAAATACTGCTGATTCATGTGTGGAAAGAACAACCAACCTTTCCTTTCCTGCCCTCGTACACATTAGTGTTGGACCTCGAATGGTGAGTGTGAGCACCCATCACAAAGCTCCTTTCAGGATTCAGGATTATGATATCTGCGTCAGATCCTTCCAGGATTGCTCCTTTCCGAGGGAATATGTTGAAGATCTTGGCACTGAAAAGGGTTGAGTAATTTGTATCATTGTTGTTTGCTAGTTGAACTATGCATTTTGATATGACAATCTGGTTACTGCTAAACTAAACCCTGGTTCAAGCAGATTTAGTGTGTAATACCATTCTGTGCTTGTCACTCTGACATAGTCGGTTACAGAAATTTTGCCAGTCTCCTGTGTATGGTGCATAAATATCAGAGTAGAAGAACTGAATAGAGAACCTACAGAACTCTAACTGTTAATTTCTTTTAAACCGTTTCACAAACTAAACTTACCACCATGCTGTCCCAAATTATATGCATCCGTTCCTCAAGACCTGGGTTCAAGTATTCAGGAAAGAGATGTCTCAAGATCTCCTGTACAGATTATAGATCCTACTATCACTTTAGCAGTTAAGTCCAGAGGCCCTACCATTTACACCATTGGGAATCTTCCGAAAATCATCAGAACCAAAAGCTTTCTGTGTGGAGTTGAATGTGCAGTGATCAGTACCTACAAGCTGCAACAAAGTACAGTTAGATGTTTAGGTAACTATGCAAAATGCAACATAAGTTTCCTTCTCCATAGCAGGTAACGTAAACATTGCCTCTCAGCAATTAATATACCATCTGTTCTATGAAATAACCAGTGAAGAAAAGCTGAAAGACAATATGCAATTTGTTTGACTCTACAGTTCAGTGTATGACACAAGTGTGTCACCTGTAAAATTCCTGACGAAAGAGCAGCTTGGAGTGCTTTACCATGCCCTGCTTCCCGGATTGGAGGACTCATCACATACCTAGAAGCATCGTATGAGATAAAATAATATATAATCCGAAAAACATTGCTACCGAGTTGTTTTCCCATTTACTTTGAAGCAATTGTGAAGTCAGGATCCCAAAGCCAAGAATCATCAAGCACTAGTCCAGAAACCACAGGTTCACCTATGACTCTCTGCCCTGCAAAGTTTTTAAAATTAACCTAGTCCAGTTACTGAAAATTGCTAAATTTAAGTCAAGCGAGATATTCAGTAAATGATCTATCTAAAGAATCATTCAACGGTAGTCCCATTTAATAGTAGGAACACTGGTTCAGGATCCAAAGTAGAATCCAACTAAATTCTGGAAGAAAAGATGCCAGGTGGCTGACCTTCTCTTTTAGCTTTGGCAATCTCATCCATCGCGTCTATGCTCATCACATGAACAACGTACAGTGGCGTATTGATGAACTTTGCTAAACGGATTGCCCGTGCAGTTGCTTCTCCTTCTAACTGCAGTGAATAAGATAAAAAAATATTCCACTTTTGAATAGCTTATAAAGAATAAATGACAAAAGTTCTTGAGGGCCCTAATTATTATTGAAAACCTGAACATATCAAGGAGCATAACAGCAGAAGAGAAGGTTGAATTTGGGATTACAATTGGAGGTCTTGAGAGAGCATGCCCTTCTGGACCAGTTATCCCAAGGTCAATCATCCGCTGTTGTCCCTCGGCAACAGCATCCCCATTCTCTGCATGAACCATAGCAAGGGCACCAAGCGACTTGCATTTCTGTAGGCCTTGCAGGAGGAGGTCATCGGTGACCATCAACGAGCCTTTATATGCCATGAAAAACTTGAAAGAATTTATTCCTGCAATTTCGAAATTGATGTTTAATAGGATCTGCTTCAAAATCTAAAAACCATGCAGTCATGCACCAGGCTGTCATAAAAGTGTAATAATGTTTTCCTTTGAAAAAACTGATTCTCATGTCGATGAATAGGAGTTGTTTTATGTAAAAAGTTTGATTTAAATAAGTAACAGTACAGAAAAACCAAAGTGTATATACACTGACCATGTTCCTTAACCATCACTTCCATTTCCCTTGCAACCTCATCATTCCACTTTGTAATGGCCATGTGAAAGCCATAATCCATGGCAGCTTTTGCTGCCTTGTGCTTGTAGGACTCCAAGCCTGCAGTCAAGTTGCCGTTCACAGGAATGACAAAGTCAATATGCATCGTCGTCCCACCAGCCAGCGCCGCAGCATGGCCGCTGAAGAAGTCATCTATGGTCACGGTGCCCATGAACTCCATCTCCAGGTGCGTGTGAGGGTCAATTCCACCTGCAACATTCACCAGAAGCCTGATAAAACCGTGCAACAAGTAACAGCGGATTGCATAACTATTCACCACAAGAAGACAGTAAGAATTCACCTGGCATGACATATTTTCCTGTTGCGTCGATTACTCGGACATTATCAGCACCAACCTAGAAATGACATCAAGACATAAAAATTACAGTACCTAGTAGAGATCCCAAGCTAACAAATCCATCGATCACAAAATCAAGTGCCAGGAATCCCAAGCGCACCGAGCACATGGGTATAGTGGGTGGGAACAGCAGAGTGGCGCCTCGTGGCAACAGAGTGAGCGACACCAGCAAACCAACAAATCGAACACGCGCCGGGATCCACAGATTCGGAACCAATCAATCTCGCGGAGGCATAAGCGATCAAGCAACTCACCGGGATGTTTGAGCGGACGGCGACGACGACGCCGTCCTCGATGTATACGTCGGCCTCCTCCGCGCGGTGCGCGTTCACCACCGTCCCGCCCTTGATCAGGATCCTCGTGCCGTCCCCTCCGCCGCCGCAGCCGGCGGCGTCACCCCCGACTGCGCAGAACTGCCACGCGCGCAGCCGAATCCAGCCACGTGAGGCAAGGCGACCAGCCAGAGCAGGCAAAGCGTGCGACGACAGAATCAGAGAACAGAGTCAAAGCACACCCACCTCGTGCGCTGGGTGAGACACCGCGGCGCCGGCGACGGTGAGCAGCGGTAGCAGCAGGAGGAGGCGGAGGGAGGGCGCCGGCGCTGGCGTCGCCATGGCCCGCGCTGCCGGCGGAGCGGAGTGGAGAAGCAGAGCAGATGAGAGAGTCGCCGCCCGCAGCCCGCTTGGTGTGTCGTACGCGGCGAGCTAGTATTTAACAATCGACACAAGCAGCTCAGCTCGAGGCCTCGCTCGGCGATTGGTTGGGATTTGTGACGGCGCAAACTTTGGGCTCCCTCCGGCTCACCCAATCTGATCGGATAATTCCATCAATTCCAGGCTTTTGACCACCAGCTGCTCTCACAAGAACGGCGAATCCGATCGGCGCAACGCATCATGTTCACCGTCCATCGTGCTCACGCCACACCAAAGTGAGGCTCCGGTCATGTGCGCCACGATCACCCATAACCAGGGCGGGCAACTGCTGCTGCACGTGCCTTTGACATTAGCCCATCAGCAGGCGAGAGAGTCCACCCGTCGTAGAACACTTCGCAGGGAAAGGGAGTATCTATCCATCGACTGGCCAATTCACAATAAGCACACAAGGCACGGAAGCCAACACGTGTTATCCAAACCAGTTTCAAATCATTGGTCAGCATTTCATCAGCGAAGAAAACAAAGACACATACCCAGCTCATCAGGATCGTGGTACTTAGGAGTCCAATCAAACATTACACAGACTGAAAGACACGAAGATTTCAGCAAAAGGAAAAGAAACAGCACTGTCAAACTGAAACTATGAGGGCTGCAAAAATGCTCAGTCACCAGGCCACTGATGAAAGTTTGATACTGATATACCCGTCCGTCGCTGCCTCAGCAGTAATCTTGGTATGCTGCGAATCAGCTTAGCTTCTCTATATGTCGAGCTTCTCAGAGTCTTCACAACTGCTTGCCAAAGATGAAGAACCCTCGTCAGATTTCATTCTCTGAGGTCACAGAACTGGCCACGTTTCAGCGTTTCTTTAGGAACGTCAATGAGTAGGCACTGTCACAGTGAGTCGACATATGATTATGATGAATGGTTAGGTAAAGTATCCACCACCGGTCACTGTGCTCTGACAAAATGAGCTGCTCAGCTGTCTCCTTCAGCGGGTCAATGTTAGCAACCGATCACACTAATACCATCAGCAAGCACGGACAAGAACTGAACCAATGCGGTCCGAGTCCGATACAACTGAGGGAGACAGACTGGGGAAGGAAGCACCAGCAGGGAAAGTAGTAGAGCTGCAAGCTCTGGAGATAGATAGGAGAGATAGGAGTCAGAGATACATAAGAATCCAGAGGAGGAAGGAGAGAGAGCCATGGGCCGGAGTTGTTGTTCTGGTTGATAATTGATACTCCTGTCTGCCTGTGGAAGCCTCTTCAACTCTTGCAGTTGATGTACTAGTTGCTTGGCCCAATGGCCCATGGCCCATACATGAGGTAGACAATTGATGGTAGTTCTTGTGACAGTCAAATAAGCGAAGCTTCCTTGGCTCTAAACAGTAGCCGGTTCTTCCATTCTCCCCCAGTTCTTCCTGGCTTTAAATTAAACAGAAAAATAAGCGAAGCTTCCTAGAGCAGCTCCAAAAGACCTCTGTGCACTGGGCTACAGAACTGCTGACGCTAACATACATGTGTAAGGAGCAGACTGTGACAGCGCGCCACTTCAAGGAACATATTGCTTATAATTATTATAGGGCATATCTTTTCCTCACTTGGAGGAGTGTGGAATCTTGTGTATACAAGCGAAGCTCACCAGCATGCCCCCTCAGCCCCTCCCTCCCTCCGCCCCAGCTTGGAGTATATGCAAAAGGTCACCTTCAAGTCAACATGTCAACACACGCTTAATCTTGGTCCTCTAGGAGGCTGAACACCTTTCAGCCTTTTCCCACTTATTTTAGCCCTTACTGCCAAACAACTGAAACAGACCAAGATTAAGGCCAGAAGAGGAGGAAGCACCCAAGCATACTCCCATGGCTGCCGAAGCTATTTTAGGAGCCTTTATGCAGACCCTCTTTGAGAAACTCTTTGAAGTAGTTCATGATCACTTCAGATCTTGCAGAGGCATCCATGGCAAGCTAGAGAACCTCTCTTGCACTCTGTCCCAATTGCAGGCCTTCCTTGATGACGCTGAGGCAAAGCAGTTGACAGATGCGTCCGTGAGGGGATGGCTGGCAAAGCTCAAGGATATCGCGTACGACACTGATGATCTGCTGGACAGTTATTCCACCAAAATTTTGGGTCTGAAGCAGAGACAGATGAAGCTTCACACAAAGGCAAGTGTCAGTTCTCCCACCTCCTTCTTGCGTAGGAATCTATATCAGTACAGAATAAATCAAAAGATTAGCAGCATATTGGAGAGGTTAGATAAGATTGCAAAAGAACGGGACACCATTGGGCTCCAGATGTTGGGTGGTCTGAGTAGGCGTGAGACCTCAGAGCGACCCCATTCAAGTTCCCTTGTAGATAGTTCAGCTGTATTTGGCAGGGAGGCAGACAGAGAGGAAATGGTAAGGCTTTTGCTCTCTGACAGTGGACATAATTCCTGCAATGTTTGTGTCATACCTGTTGTTGGCATGGGAGGGCTTGGTAAGACCACTCTTACGCAGATGGTGTACCATGATGACAGAGTGAATGAACACTTTCAGTTGAGGATTTGGGTTTATGTGTCTGAAAGTTTCGACGAGAAGAAGATAACACAAGAAACTCTTGAGGCTGCTGCCTATGACCAATCCTTTGCAAGCACCAACATGAATATGCTTCAGGAAACACTCTCCAGAGTGCTAAGGGGCAAGAGGTACTTGCTTGTCTTGGATGATGTCTGGAATGAAGACCGGGATAAATGGCTCAGCTATAGAGCAGCTTTACTTTCAGGAGGTTTTGGAAGCAAGATAGTGGTAACATCACGAAATGAGAATGTTGGCAGAATAATGGGAGGGATAGAGCCCTACAAGCTACAACAACTATCAGATGATGATAGCTGGTCTGTATTCAAGAACCATGCATTCAGGGATGGTGACTGCAGCACATATCCACAACTGGAGGTGATAGGCAGAGATATTGTAAAGAAACTGAAAGGATTACCTCTTTCATCAAAGGCATTAGGGAGCCTCCTCTTTTGCAAAACAGATGAAGAAGAGTGGAAAGGCATACTAAGAAATGATATATGGGAACTACCAGCAGAGACGAATAACATACTGCCGGCTCTACGGCTAAGCTACAACCACTTGCCACCACATCTCAAGCAATGCTTTGCATTCTGTTCTGTGTATCCCAAAGATTATATCTTCAAGAGAGAGAAGTTGATTAAGATTTGGCTAGCGCTTGGTTTTATCAGGCCATTTAGCAGGAGGAGACCGGAGGATACAGGCAATGCATACTTTACTGAGCTACTAAGCAGATCATTCTTCCAGCCTTACAAGGATAACTATGTCATGCATGACGCAATGCATGACCTTGCTAAATCTATCTTCATGGAAGACTGTGACCAATGTGAACATGAAAGAAGACGTGATAGTGCTACCAAGATCCGTCATCTTTTATTTCTATGGAGGGATGACGAGTGCATGCAGTCTGGTCCACTTTATGGCTACAGGAAGTTAAGGACACTAATCATTATGCATGGACGCAAGTCTAAACTGTCTCAAATGCCTGATAGTGTCTTTATGAAACTTCAATTTCTTAGGGTTCTTGATTTGCATGGAAGAGGTCTTAAGGAGCTACCAGAATCTATAGGAAATCTGAAACAGCTTCGTTTCCTAGACCTCAGTAGCACTGAAATGAAGACATTACCAGCATCTATTATAAAGCTCTATAATTTGCAAACACTTAATTTGAGTGACTGCAATTCACTAAGAGAAATGCCACAAGGCATCACTAAGCTCACTAACATGCGTCACTTAGAGGCAAGCACAAGGCTATTGTCCAGGATACCTGGAATTGGAAGTTTGATCTGCCTCCAGGAACTAGAGGAATTTGTTGTCCGGAAGAGCCTAGGGTACAAGATCACAGAGTTGAGGAACATGGACCAGCTTCATGGACAGCTTTCAATTCGTGGCCTCAGCAATGTAGTCGACAGACAAGAGGCACTTGCTGCAAACTTGAGGACCAAAGAACATCTTCGAACTTTGCACCTTATATGGGATGAGGACTGCACAGTAATTCCTCCAGAACAGCAAGAAGAGGTCCTAGAAGGCCTTCAACCACATCTTGATCTCAAGGAACTAATGATTAAAGGGTTCCCAGTGGTGAGCTTCCCTAGCTGGCTGGCTTATGCATCTCTTCCCAATCTGCAAACTATTCACATATGTAACTGCAAAAGCAAGGCGCTTCCACCTCTAGGTCAGCTTCCCTTCCTAAAATATCTCGATATAGCTGGAGCAACTGAGGTCACACAAATTGGACCTGAGTTTGCAGGATTTGGTCAACCAAAATGTTTTCCAGCTTTAGAAGAACTCCTATTGGAAGATATGCCAAGTTTGAGAGAGTGGATTTTTTATGATGCTGAACAGCTGTTTCCTCAATTAACTGAACTTGGTATTATCAGGTGTCCAAAACTGAAGAAGTTACCCCTTCTTCCATCAACGTTGACATCGCTTAGGATATATGAGTCCGGGCTGAAGTCACTGCCGGAGCTACAAAATGGAGCCAGTCCATCTTCTCTAACGTCTCTATACATAAATGACTGCCCAAATCTAGAATCTCTGCGTGTAGGTTTGCTTGCACGCAAACCAACAGCTCTCAAGAGTCTAACAATAGCTCACTGTGAACAACTTGTTTCACTGCCAAAGGAGTGTTTCCGTCCTCTGATATCACTACAGAGCCTGCATATTTACAAGTGCCCTTGTCTGGTGCCTTGGACAGCACTTGACGGAGGCTTGCTTCCCACTTCAATTGAAGACATCCGTCTAAACTCATGCTCTCAATTAGCATGCGTACTTCTAAATGGCCTAAGATACCTTCCTCATCTCAGGCATTTTGAAATTGCTGACTGCCCAGATATCAGTAACTTCCCAGTGGAGGGCTTACCTCATACACTTCAGTTCTTGGAAATATCAAGCTGTGATGACCTCCAATGTCTGCCTCCGAGCCTGTATGAAGTTTCCTCACTTGAAACGCTACTCATTGGCAACTGTCCTGAGATTGAAAGCTTGCCCGAAGAAGGCCTTCCCATGGGACTCAAGGAACTCTACATCAAACAATGCCCCCTAATCAAGCAACGGTGCGAAGAAGGTGGGCTGGATCGAGGCAAGATAGCTCATATCAGAGACATTGAGATTGATGGAGATGTTATTGTACCTGAACAGCTATAAAAGGTGACACTTCCACACTCATACTCATATTTATAGCATATATCTTTTCTTAAAAAAATAATTCAGAGGCAGAGGAATGTATATCTCAACTTTAATAGACCAGCTAACTAAATTAGGAGGGATGAATGAAACTAGACCATAAAATATGTGTAGGAAAAACTTCAAATTTGCTGTTGCATTGGCATATGCAAATCGCCCCTTGGCGTGATGGTACTTAGCTTCTACTAAGTGGCTTATGACCAGTTGCTAGTAAGAAAATATCAAGTTCTTTGCAGACTTTTAATATACCCACTAAAAGGATACAATAGCACACAGAATCTGTAATCTGTACAAATGCTTGTGCTAATGTTAAGAGCTACTACCTCCATCCTCAAACATAAGGGATTCTGAGTTTGTTCCAAGTCCAACTATCCTAAGTTTGACCAAGTTTATTGGGAAGAGCATTAGCACCCACCACATTAAAAAGGTAAATTATGAAAATATATTTCATAATTATCTAATGATGTTTCTTTGATATTGTAAATCTCTTTTTTTTCCTCTAAACTTGATCAAATTGGGGACAGTTTAACCTAGGACAGACTCAGATTCCCTTATATTTCAGAACAAAGGCGAAGATAATACCATGTAAAGAACACTTACCTAGGAAAATCATAACTGTCTTCTACCTAAGGCTTAGAACATTTTTGCGGTTTAATATTTCAGAACAAAGGAAAAGGTAATACCATGTACACTTACCTAGGAAAATCATCACTGCCTTCTACCTAAGGCTTACAACATTTTTGCGTTTTAAAATGTAACCTGCCTGCAAAGGTAATACCATGTAAAGAACACTTACCTAGGAGATCTTTTGTTTCTATCTCCTTTGGTAAAGAGGTCTAGATCCCATCTCTTCATAAGCAATTAAGCATGGAATCACTACAGTCCAATCTACAAATTCATTCTGAGCCCCCAAATTTTACAGCGATGATCTCCAATGAAGTAAAAGTAACATCAATCTCATCACGTTAACATGAAAAATGGAGCAGGGAATTTGATTTAGGTACTTACTGGTTGATATTGGACAGGGCGGAACGGGCAATGCGGGAAGCGGAAGGTGGACGCTGGAGGCGCCCAGAATACCTCCGGCGTTGCAGACGCCGTCCCCTGTGCGCCTCCGCTCCGGCCTCCAGCGAGATCATGCCGGCAGGAGGGGATGTACCGGTGCGGCGGTGCTCCGTGGTCCTCAACTCAACTCTGGGCTCTGACCTCTGAGTCGAGTACTCTACCCGTTACGCCGTTACCGTTAGTCCCACGCACACGGACACGTCAGTGAGTCGAGTCAGGCTTGCTAACCCCTGAGCAAAACTGCGCGGCCCCACCGGCCAGTTGCACGGTGACGGGTTTAGTAGGGTTCGGACTTCGGACTCCCGCTTGGCTAGGCTAACATGGCGGCGGCGGAGGCGGCACCGGCGCCGGCGCCCGAAGCGAGCGACTTCTATGACGACGGCGCGGGCGGAGGCCTCTCCACCGGTCGGAAGCTGGTGCCGTGGTCGAGCTGGACAGAGTGGCGCTTCGTGCGCGACGGCCTCTTCTCCCCTTTCCCCGCCGCCGCTCTTCGCAGGGTAACACCCTCTTCTCTGGAGCCCGAGAAGGCCTCAATGTTTGAGCAGAAGGGTGTGAATTTCTTAGTGTTTCGTTGATTGATTCAGATTGCGGCGTGGCGGAGCAGGGGCTCCCTCCCGATCCCCGTGGACGTCACCGCCGCCTTCGTCGAGATACGGCTGCGGGATCCCTTCTTCCGGTACGATGTTTGTACAGAGTTTGAACCTGCTCCTAGCTGCGGAGTTTGAATGGTGCTATATATGCCTAAAGCTGTTTGTTCTTTCCCCCAGGAACGGATTGGCTGGAGATGATGCGCTGGAGTCAGAGGAGATGCTCGCGATGCTGTACAGCATGGCAATCATGAGGTGAGGAAACTCTCTCGGCAATTGTGATGCATGATTTCATACTCTTTTCCACAGTTAAAGTACAACAAATACTTATTCTCTACCTTTTATTTTCCCACTACCAGGCTTGTAAATGGTTTCGTGGAGAATCCATATAAAAAAACTGGCCTTTCAATATCTGAACTAGCTGAGGCTGTTGGAATACCACGAGTTCTGGTCGACATTCGTCATGGTTAGAAGATTTTGTTTGCTGTGTCCTTTTACATGGTGAATTAATCCCTAGTGTATTAGATTATTTGTTTGATCTGGCTTTCATATCATAGCTACAAGTTTATGTACTGATTATTTGTGCTTCATGCAGAGAGTTCCCATCGCAGTCTTCCCTCTCTGCGACTGTTACGCTTGGCAAGCATTAAGGTAAAATGAGTTTGCTATCATCTCTGAGACATCTTGTCATATATTTGATTCAGTTTGCTGTTTTGTTTGGTGATTCTCATATAATTTCAAGAGTTTGGGCATGTAAATTTCTTTCTTTATTCCTAGCCATGATGTTTCTTATTAAGATAAGTTTACTTTCAGGCATTTGATTGGTTGAAGTGTATTTACTGGGATCGCCAGACTAATTCAATCCCTGATGCTCAAGTGGAACTGAGGTTGAGACTGCATGAAATTGCTGGCTTTCTGAAGGAGAAAAATGCAAAAGAATCAAAATCAGGGTCCAAAAGGAAACGTGAGTATCAGCAGAGTTTGAGGCTGCAGGCAGATATAGGTCTTATTTGCTTGGAGCTGCACTAAGGTTCTGTATAGTTAATGGCAAGAAGGCCTTTCTTGGTTAAGAGTAATCTGACCAGCTCCTGCTTGGCATTGAGAATTTTCTGGTTGACTTGCTGTTTGGGTGGTTAGAGATGCATTTCTACAGTCCAATATATTAGTTCTCTCTTGACAGTATTAATTTTTTGCTATTAGATTCGACTAATTAGAAATCTCATATCTACAATTTTTTTGATAAAAAAAGTGTAACTTCAGAGTAAAGGCAAATGCAAACACCTTTCTATGATTAAGTGAGTACCAACTATTAGACTTACTTTAAAAAAAACTATTAGACTTAACGGTACAACTATAAATCTTGAACCCTACAGTGCCCATTTGACTTTCCAGATTGGTATGGCATCCTTTGATCAACACATTGCAGTTTGCAAGGAAGATTAATGAATTGTATTTTTTCTCTTGATGCTAAGATTACTCTAGGATTAAGCTCTATAAGGTGCAAAAGATGCACCAGCACCACCACATTAACATTTCTTATCGTTTCCATTAATCTGAACCACTTTTTTCCGCGTAAGGTGCACGTTTGTAACTGAACATCCTCATTTATTTGCTACAATCAACTCATCTGCTTTCTAAATATTTATATTGTGAATATGTGATTATTAGTTTATTAGAGAAGATGAGTAAAGTTCCAATATTGATAGGTAACTTCTAAATTACAGGTTCTGAGAAACTAATATCGAAAGCCATGAAGTATGCCAGACGGCTCTACTATGCTTGTCCCTCTGAGGTGGTCTCTGTTCTATTGGACCTTATGGAACTGGATGCTGCAGACTCTGAAAGCAGTGACGTGCAAGAAACTAATAATTTGGCTGCTAACCACTCATCTGACATTCAATTATCAAATAGTGATATGAAAACTATCGTGCTGAAACTTTCAGAGAAGGAACCAAGACTGCTGCTTAGTGTGCTAAAGTCAGTAGTTGAAATGATCGACGCCAAGGAACAACTCACAGATAAAGGTATAAAGCATCATACTTACCCTTTCTGCAGACATTATTCTGGTGTTTTCTATAATTTATTCCATGATTTGCTTCACAATCCTGCAATGATAGAGCTGTCAAATTTTGTTCTGGTGTCTAGAATTGATGTGTCATGTGAAGTGCTATATTTGCAGCCCTGTTTCTGACCCTATTGGTTGTTATATTGTAGGTGAATCTTATTCTTGGCAGCCAGTTGGGCCATCCAAAATGAAAAGGTTATGTTCCTTGGTTCTATGGCTTGTCACAAACCTTAAAGAGCTTAAGGATTCAGGCTACATTGGACTTATTCATGAGATAGGAGTACTTTCTTCAGACAAGAATGCAATCCCTCGTTTTTGCCTTTCAAAACTTTTGCAGAAGTTATTGAATCTATCCACAATAGGTGAAAGATGTCTCATAGATGCAGTACTGTTGTTGATTGAAATGGTCAACGATACTAATGTGAAGGAGAAATTGAGGAAACTTCCTGTGTTATGTCTGGGAAGGTTGGCTAAATCTTCTTTCCTCCCAGAATCAAGAACCATATGCAACCAACAGGGATCAGTTGAAAACGCAATAGAGACACTCGAATTATTCAAAGTGCAGTTGAAGAGGCAGAAGAATGGCACCACTGAAGGATCATTCAATACGAGCACGCCAGAGAAACATGACAGATGGTCCGTAGCAAAGTCATGGACTCCCTGCCCGATAGGAACAGTACCCTGTTCATTTAGTTCATGTGCTGTTCTTCCTGCCTTTGATGTCATCAGTCATGAACAAGTTTCCACATTAGAAAATGAAACTTTTGAGGAGGTTAATCATTCTGAAAGGTTTGAGCCTCAGACCGAGGAGTTGGTGGACGAAAGCATTCTGGAAATACCAAAGTCATCACCAGAATATGAAATTTCAGATGTGACAGAATTAACCTGCCCTTTGAAGGGTAGATTGTTGGTTGGTGGTGTTTGGAAAATGGTAGCCGAAGAGGAGCTGCTCTTGATAAAATCGAAGATGAAAATTTTGTTGTAGTATCCTCAGTGGTAGAGCAAACAGTGCCTCTTTTTTTTTTTGGGGGGGGGGGGGGGGCCCATGGGGGAAATCTTACCGAGTTTCTTTCAGTATTTGCCCTGAATCTCATATTTCCATTTGTTACTTATTCGGTTTGGCCTAGTAAGAGAGCTTGCCTTTTTTCTCTCTCGTAGAAGTTTAGGAAATAGTTAATCAGCTAACAATGGACCTCCATAGTCGTTGCCTGGAGTGGATATTGTTGACTCAGAAATGCCTTACTCAAGTTCGCTGTTTTCAATGCATTTACATTTCCTCCATGTTGGCTATAAAATGCACTTTCGGCCTAAGCAACCACAAGCTGTAGTCGAATGGCTCTCTTTATTTTAACCAGGAAAACAGCAGCAGAGGCTACTCTTAGTTTTATTATTAAGACACGAAAACAACCACTTCTACAAAACACCAAAACAAAAGAGGATAACTCTAGCTAAGCCCGAGCGTGGCTAGAACTAGAAGAAAAGCAAAGAACCACTAAAAACAGGAATCGACCCAAGTGAGAAAAACTGAGTGCAGGCAGGTCAGATGATCGAGCCCAACTGCCTGAACTTGTGCCCTTATTTCCGTTGCATACCTACTTGATTTTGCTAACCAAAGTTCAGAACGGTGTTTCACTTCTCTTTTTCTCCCCATATCTTTTTACTTGACTGCTTGATGTTTTCGCTTTATGAGTCTAAACTATAGAGGCCCAGCTATTTATGTATGTGGTTGGTTGCACATATCACTGATTCACCAACTGTTGTTATTCGTTCTTAAGAAGACATGAAGAGTGTGGGTACATCATAGTTCAGAGATAGTCATATCAGTAAAGAAATTACAAAGTGCAAGAGCTTACAAAACAATGCTAATGCACGCCTGCTGCTGCAACTTACAAGAATGTACTACTCTTTCTAATGAGTTATTACTCCATCAATCATGCATGTATGGTGTTTGGAGGTGTGTCATCCTTAATCCCTGAGGTTACACAAAATACTTGGAATTGCACGATCTTCTCACTCTGAAACAATGGTAGAGGTTTTTTTTTGTTTGTTTGTTTTTTTTTTTTGCAAACATGTGGCGGGGCACAAGTTTTTTATTAAGAGGAAAAGGGTGAGACAACTCCGTACAAGAGACCTAGAAGTATATCGGTGATGCAAGCCGCAGACCGAAGCTAGCTCTAGGAGAGCCAGTGTTCATCCTTAGTAGCGATACAGCAAGAATTTTGTGACAAACAAAGAAGCTAATAGCCCACAAACTACCTTAGCGCACGACGCCCTTTGAACGGCTTACTGTTTGAAGGTCTCCAGGAATTCTTCAAAAGATGCTGCATCGATAAAAGAAGCCATGGACAGCTCGAGGACAAGCTTCTTCAGCAGAACCCTCCTTGCCTTCAGGTGCGGCTTCGAAATTCTAGCTCTTTTTTTGAAACTTAGGCTCTGCTCATTGCTGCCAAGCGACTGCTTCTGCGAGGGGTGACCGTCATGGAGCGGAGGAATGGCTAGAGATCTAGCTGTCTACAATATCTAAGTGGACCTTAGAAGCACCCAGTTGAAAGGAGGAGAGCCTCATCTTACGCTCTAGTTCCCAGTGCATCGGATTCCTATTGGATCTCTCTAACGAATGTACAAAGCCAGTTTGTTCCTCTCATATCGCTACACCCCCTCGCTCTCGTTCTCCAGAGGACTCTACTGTCCTTATTATGTTTTATTATTACCTGGCTATTTATTTTTTGCACACAGTCTAGTTTTTTTGTATTGATATATACTTCTCATATATGGTTTGCATGGTTGCTTCGACTAACTTGTGTTAGGACAAGCGAGTCACCTAAATGTGTTCAATCCTAAGACCCGATAGGGGGATAGCCAGCTGTTATCAGTGGCAATAAAAGCTGCAAGAGCTTCTTATGAGCTCATCGATCAGGCCCACCCACCAGTGATAAGTCACCTTAACTTCGACCGCAAAGAAATCGATCCATGAGCAAGCACGGCACATTAATGCATGGTGCTGCTGCTGCTGCTGCAACGCTAGAAGCACGTCCAATTCAAAGTGAGAGATGAGGGTTAATCATGCTTGTCTTATTTTTTTGGCAGTGCTTCTTTCAATTCCAATACCATTGAGGTTGAGAAAACTTGGGAAGTACTCGATCTTCCATCGTGAAACCATGGACACTGTAGCTCTTTCGTTTGTATTTGATAAATATTGTCCAATTATGAACTAACTAGGCTTAAAAGATTAGTCTCGCAAATTACAGATAAACTGTATAATTAATTATTTTTTTCTATATTTAATGCTCTATGTATGTGCCGCAAGATTCAATGTGATGGGAAATCTGAAAAATTTTACAAAAATTTTTTTGAACTAAACAAGACCTGAGTACCCTCCATCAAATGTCAGAAACTCAATCAATATGCTATATGCTAGGAACTTGACATGAACTGTGGACTGAATGAGTAACAATACTTCATCGATACTCATCTGCATGTAGCACTCACCTATCTCCAGTATATGTATGCCAAACAATGCGTGTATTTAAAAATACAATGTCTAGTTTTTTTGTTGCACCGGTCACCTAGCAATTCATATATTGCCTGAGTTAATCATAAAAAAAATTGTTTGAGTTGTTTAAGCTAGGGAACTGATCCATTCACACTTTTCTACATGTTTGTGCTCAAACCACTCTTTATATCTTTTCCGCAAATGTCTCATGCAATTCAAGAAATTCCCTCCACCAGTGGGAGATACTCCCCTCGTTCCAAATTATAAGTCATTCCAAGAATTTTGAAAAGTTAAATCATTTCAAGTTTGACCAAATTTATACGATAAGATAATAACATTTATGATGCCAACTAAGTATCATTAGATTCTTCATTAAGTATATTTTCATAGTATACCTATTTGATGTCACAAATCTTTGTAGTTTTCTCAATAATTTTGGTCAAATTTGAGATGCTTTGACTCTCCAAGATTTTTGAAATTACTTATAAATTGGAATGGATGGAGTACTAAAGTGGGAGATCTGTGGCCTAAAATGAAGTCATGGCACATGTTAACATGGCCAAACATAGTGGAACTTGACACTTCTGTTTGCGTGCTACTGATCCAACCAAAGCCATTTGGAATTAGGCGAATGAAATACAACAAAAGAGAAACAAGAAGTCAAGCAAGCAAGCCATTCATTATGAAAGTAGTAGCAAAATCCCCCAAAATTCTGGTGCGTTCAACTCCTATGAACAACCGGATCTCAGATCTCACACATAGGCATCCTCAGACCAGTCTATCATTATACTCGGAGAGAAGGGTGTGGACGGTTTGCTTCATGATTTTTCTCATGTGGTCTGGGAGCCTATATTGTGTTCGTATGTGCATGAGTATGTGCAATGTGTAACTCAGGCCTCAGAGCAGTAGCAGATCTAGCCAAAATTCCACAGAGGTCATAAGTACTACGCCATGGCTTATGTTCACGTATGAGCATCAATTTCCAAAGAAAATCTTAGGAAATTGACAACAATGAATACGAAGTTTAGACCTCAGTTATACACCAACCAATGCAGCTCACCATACGTCCTAATTCCCAGTGCATCCAATTCCTAGTGTCCTCTTAGAATTTCACCACCGAGAGTGCACAACTAGTGCTTCGTCATCCCAAGTCTCAACCCTCTCTCACACTCACTCTAGCAATTCTATTTGATGTTGTTGTCATCCAGTTGGGTGGATGCATGACAGTTATTTATGGGGAGTGTTCGCTGGTCTGAAAAGTTAAAGCTGAAATTACTGTTGGCTGAAATTACTGAAAAGAGCATGAGCACATCATATGCAGCAGATCATAAAGCATCAATGAGGCTACGGTTGGCTAGAGTAATGCTTGGCATTATGAGTTGAATTTTTATTTTTCTTTCGAAAAAAGAGTTGAATTTTTATTAGAGCACCATTCTTGAGAAAAAAAAATATATGTATAAATTATTATCTGTTTTCATGATTTGTTTGGAGATGTGTAATGCATTTGGAGCTATAATTTTATCACTCAAATTGTCATCTCTTTCAGCCCTTTTTTTTGTCTTCTTTTCTTTTTATTTTAACATAACACTTTGCTGGATACAACGATAGATCAAGCACATAGCAGCTGCAGCACCTGGCATGTTAGATAATCGTCAAGAAACGATGGAATGACAGAACAGAGAGCACCCAAAGGACTGTGCATTTGCCAGATTATGATCCCACTTGCTTTGCTCGCTTGTGGCCCACGGACGATTGAGCTTCATAATCAGCTCAAGGATCCAAACAGAGCTAGTATTAGAGCAGAATTCTCTTTAATAAATCTAGAGTAATTGATTGGATAGGATTAGGACCCTTCTCTAAATATTTAGGGGTAGAATAAGATTGCATTACAATCCATTATCAGCATGTCCTGATTCAATGGTGCCCCACTGGACACTGCTCCCTAATATGGCAAGGTTTGTGCCTCTTCCTCGATCGCGACGTGCAGGTGCTAGGCGCCCATCTCCTCAGATTGCCAGCCTCCCCATCTGCATGGCTTCGTTGGAGTACTAGGATGGGCGCTTCCTGCACCTCCAGTGCCACCCACATCCCCGCTGTGTGTGACGCGAAGCGGTAAATCTGTCGTGGCCGGTTTGACACAAAAAAGACATGAAGATTTATGGTCCAGCCCAAATTCCTAGTGTATCACATTCCAACGAGATTGCAAACTGCAGTGCCCACGCCAATACATTAAATCCATCCGTGATCCGTGCTTCCTACACTAGAGTGAACTTTTTCAGGTGTTAGTTTTACTCTTACTTTCATTTTACAAGGCATAGAGAAGCCAGTTATATATGGGCAATTGTAAGGCTAGTCTCAATGCATGTTTCATAAGAGTGTCATGCACATTAAATAGGGTGCCACATAAGCAAAATTGCTGATTTGGCAGGGTCATTAAATGAAGGAGTTTCATCACATGAGAGAGGAGTTTCATCCCCATGAAATTCATGTTGCTCGATTACCTAGTTTATAGTCATAGTAACTGTGCTATGAAACTATACATTGAGACTGGCCTAAAAGTACAACCATGTTTGTGCAGTAGTGTAAGCCTATTGTTCACACCTGGGACCCATAATAGTACAGTTGCAGTTAAATTCTTAGGACACTCCTAATACAGAAATCACCATAGTTTCTATGAACATTAATTGTATTGTCACCTAAGCGTTTTGCTGATGTGACAAGGTGGTTATTGAAGAGAAAGAGCAAAAATCATAGCAACTTGGGTCTAAGTTAGAAACCATGTCTACATGAGAACCAAGACATGAAGTGATGCGATTGGTAGAGAATGGAGAGAGAATGTATGTGATTGGATAAAAAATTATTATGTAGAAACTATCCATTGGGACCATAGTTTTTATATATAGTGTTTATAGAAATTAATAAGTATAGAAACACATGTAATTTGTAGCATTGGGACTATCCTTATGTCAACAAACGTTTATATCTCACCGTACTACAAAGTTCTATTACAAAGCAGCTCTTGTCCGGCTATTAATTAGCAAAATTTACTATAGATGAGAACCAAACTTTGTAAAATATTTAAGGAAACTGCTCTGGTACTCACTTTTTTTAAAAAAAATAGCACGAATCCTAAAACAGACACTTCATTAATCAATTCAATTATATTCAGCATTTCCCGCCTATAATGAATGGAAGACAGGAGGCCGAGACGGGAATCCTAAAGCAGACACTTCCAATTGCACTGTAAATTATCAAAGGTGCATAGGAGAAATGTTGCACCCTATCTTGAGTTACGAGCGCATGCGTATTGATTAGTAAATAGCTGGAACAGCTCCAGCCGTTGCTTACATATATAGAATCGATGCAATTCAGGTGTGGACCAAGTTACAACAAACTCTAATCTCTATCTTCTAAACTAGGACCGATTCCTCACCACATACTTTGGCCCATTCGTATCAACCTTTTTGGTTTAGAATGATGAAACTGCCTATATCCTTTCTGTAAAGCCACGTTTCATAGGTGGTCTACAATGACGATTGAGCAGTGCAAGGGAGAGCCACAGCTGGTGCTGGACATCCATTAGGGAAATGGCAGACGCGCTAGATGACTTCACGTGAAATTGGAACAAAAGAGGAGCATGTTGCCGACCTCACGCCACCACAAGGTCTCCACGAACTCATGGTGATTGAAGAGGCAGCCACCGCACGTGGAAGTCCGAACAGAGGGGATTAGAGAAGAGGATTGGGTCTGGGTTAGGCACGCGCCGTACTTGAAATCTCTGGAAACACAGGAACATCATCATCTTCCACCGCTTCCCATCCCTAGACCATTTGAGAGCGCGCAATGACGTAGTCACTGAAGCTTCGGAATGGGTCGAGGCTGGTTTTTTGACTCTGAATGAGGTTGTGCAGGTTTGGTCGCGTCAACCAGACGCTATGTAATCCTAAGTTCGGTGTGTTTTTTCTCTGCTTTTCTGGTTTTCTAGGCTCCTCGCATTGGTTTCTCGCCGATGCCATTAGCGCCTTGTAACATGTTGTTGCACTCCTCTTAATGAAATACGGGTTGATCACCCGATCGAGAAAAAAATGTTAATGACACTTGGACTAGGGTGTTAAATATTGAAAGCCTTACGAATTGAAAATTTAGAAATTTCTCTATGTGAAAACAATTTAAGAAAGACAATACTTAATTGGATAGGATTCTTTAAGATGAATGCAAGTAAGAAAGTCATTACTTAATTGGATACACTGCTTTATGGATGCTTTAAGATAGGTGGTAATTTTATAGTAGTAGTACTCAAGTACTACGGCCCTGTTTGATCCCTCTAGGCAATAGTTATCTGCTAATAATTATCTCTTTTGGATCCAAACAAGTATAGATAGTAGACTAGCAAATTGTTAGCTAAATACTCAAATACCAACTATCTCACTAGTTGGATGAGCTAATAGATGGACCCCACTTCCGCAACCTTATCCCTTCCACCATGAGTTGTGTAGGCCCTTGCCTTCGCTAGCGCTGCCGCCCGAGAAGTCTCTCGGTCTGTCCATATGCTTGAAGAGAAGGATGGACTCTTTGCTTCTTGATTTTGCTCATGCTGCCTCGGAGCTTATATTGTGTTTGTATGTACATGTGCATGTGCATGGTGCAATGTGTAACTCAGGCCTTAGAAACCTCAATTTTACACCAACCATGCAGCTCATCCTACGTCCTAATTCCCGGTGCATCCAATTCCTAGTTTCATACTAGATCTCGCCATCCCAAGAGTGCATAAGCACAACTAGTGCTTCGTGATTCCAACCCTCTCACACTCACACCCACTTTGGTTGTTTGATGTTGTCATCCAGTCAAGTGGATGAGAGTTATTTATGCACCATCTATGTGTGTGAATTGTTTGGTTATGTGGATTATGAAGTAACACTTATTACCAACCAGCTGATGTATGCGTGAGCTCATTATATGTAGCAGATCAACTAAGCATCAATGAGGCTACGGTTGGCTGGAGTAATGCTTGGCATGATGAGTTTAATTTTCATTAGCACCATTCTTGAGAAAAAATATATATGTATAAATTATTGTCTTCTTTTCATGACTTGTTTGGAGATGTGTAATGCATTTGGAGCAATAATTTTATCACTCAAATTGTCATCTCTTTCGGCCCTTATTTTTTGTGTGCTTTTCTTTTTATTTTCACACTTTGCTAGACACAACGATGGATGAAACACATGGCAGCTGCAGCACTAGGCATGCTAGATAACCATCAAGAAAAACGATGGAATGACGGATCAAACAGAGCGCAGCCCTAGGACTGTGCATTTGCTAGCTTATGTTCCCACTTGCTTTGCTTGCTTGTGGCCCATGGATTGATCTTTATAATCATATCAAGGATCCAAATAGAGCCATGATTAGAGCAGAATTCTCTTTAGTAAATACAGAGTAATTGATTGGATAGGATTAGGGCCCTTCTCTGTATATTCAGCGCTAGATTGAGGTTAGGATTGCATTACAATCCATTATCAGCCTAGTCCTGGTTCGATGTAGTGCCCCACTACTTCCGAATATTGCAAGGTTTATGTCTTCCTCAAGCGCAACGCGCAGGAGGCGCCCATCTCCTGTGGGCTCAGATTGCCAGCCTCCTCGTCTGCATGGCTTCATGTGGAGTACCAGGACAGGCACGCTACCAGGCGTGTCCTGCTTCTCCCATGGCACCCGCGTCCCCGCCGTGCACGATGCGAGGTTGATAGAGCTGTCTTGGCCAGTTTGCCATGATGAGACAATGAGTTTTTTTGCTGTCGCTTCAGCCTAAATTCTTAGTGCATCCCATTCCAATGAGATTATAAACTGCAGTGCCCACGTCAATTCACTCCGTGCTCCTTACACTAGAGTGAACTTTGAGGTGCTAGTTTTACTCTTAGTTTCATTTTACATGGCGTGGAGAAGCCACAAGCCAGCTATATGTCAGCAATTGTAATAGTACGACCGTGTTTGTGCAATATGTGTAGTGTAAGCCTACTGCTCACACCTAACAAAGTACAGTAGCAGTAAGCGCCACTGAAGAATGGCAGTTGAAGAGGCAGAAGAATGGCACCACTCAAGGATCATTCAATTCGAGCATGCGAGACAAACATGACTGATGATCCGTAGCAAAGACATGGACTCCCTGCCCAATACGAATAGTACCCTGTTCATTTGTTCATGTGCTTTCTTACTGCCTTTAATGTCATCAGACATGAACAAGTTTCCACACTAGAACATGAAACTTTTGAGGAGGTTAATCATTCTGAAAGATTTGAGCCTCAGACTGAGGAGTTGGAGGATGAAAGCATTCTAGAAATACCAAGGTCATCACCAAAATATGAAATTTCAGATGTGACAAAATTATCCTGTCCTTTGAAGAGTAGATTGTTGGTTTGTGTTTGAAAAATGGTAGCCGAAGAGGAGCTGCTCTTGATAAAGTCAAAGATGAAAATTTTGTTGTAGTATCCTCAATGGTTGTGAGCAAACAATGCCTTTTTGGGGGTCCGTGGGGGTCTTACCGAGTTCTTCAGTTTTTGTCCTGATTCTCACAGTTGAGGTTGCCTTTTCTTCTCTTCTAAATGTCATAGAAGTTTAGGAGCTAATTCATATATTACTAACAATGGATCCCCATAGCCGCTGGCTGAAGTGGATATTGTTGACTTAGAAATGCCTAACTCAAGTTCGTTGTTTTTAATGATCCATTTACATTTGCTCCATGTTTGGCATAAAATGTTCTTGCAGTTCCGCAGCCTCAAGTGAGTCCTAAAACATATTCCAATATAATTTTCCATAGCATGGAGATGCGGGCAAATGCAAAAATTACACAAAACATGCACTTTGGGCCTAAGCAACCACAAAGCTGTAGTCGAATGACTCTTTATTTTAACTAGGAAAAATAGCAGGAGAGGGTCCACTGTTATTGGATTTTATTAAGATACGCAAACAACCACTTCTATAAAACAAAAAGGAAACCTCCAGCTAAGCCCGAGCGAGGCTAGAACTTGGAAAAACTTATACCATGAGTCACTAAACATAGGAATCAACCCAAGAGAGAAAATCTTGAAGTACAGAACGGTCAGATGACCCATTGAACCGCCTGTTGACTTGTGCACTTATTTCCGTTGCATCCGATTCCTACTTGATTTTGCTAATGAAAGTGCAAACCAATGTTTCACTTCTCACTTTTTTCCCATATACTTTTATCTGGCTGCTTGATGTTTTTGCTATATGAGTCTAGAGGCCCAGCTATTTATGTATCATGTATTGTGCTTTCTGGTTGGTTGCACGTATCACTGATTCACCAACTTTTGTTATTCAGTCTTAATAAGACATCAAGAGTCTGGGTACATCATAGTTCATAGATAATCATATCAGTAAGAAAGTACAAGTACTAGACTTTACAAGCAATGCTGATGCATGCCTGCTGCTGCAACTTACAAGAATGTACTACTCTTTCCAATGAGTTACTCTATTAATCATGCATGTATGGTGTTTGGAGGTGCGTCCTTAATCCTTGAGGTTACACAAAATACTTGAGTTGTACGATCTTCACACACTGAAACAACGACGAGATTTTTTTCGTGAACTTATGCCGGGGCACAAGTTTTTGTTGGTTTTTCTTTTCGTCTTTTTGTTTTTTTTTTCTTGCGTCTTTTTTTTGTAATTTCCTTTGCCGGTTTTTTGTTTTTTTATATTAGTATATTTATCTTTGTCTCTGTATAACCATAAAAACCAAATGATAAATCTAATATTATGGGTATTTGAATCTTGACCCTTTTCCCATAAACAAATATTGGCAATAAGTTAATGATAATATTTTAATTAATAAAACCTATTTTTCTTAGAAACGGGATCAATCATTCTAAAAAAAGAGAGAAATAGGATCAATCAATGATTCCACAAATCAAATCATAAAACTAAAATCATGAGCAATTTGTTATCGAATCTAATATAAATAAATATATGTATAAATTGTACATATACATCAGTGCAATTCTAGACATGACTCTTACTCAAGATGTATGCGAATACAAATTAGAACAAATCGAGTCTAGATAACAGCACTGGCACAGAGTCTAACTCCAAGATGTATTGTTTATTTTGCAACATACGCGTACAACTCTAGATAAAAAATATATATCACGGATTATTTTTATCGTGACAATGCACGAGAAAATTTGCTATTATTTAGTAAATTGGCAAAACGCCTAGGCTGGTCTAGGCGCTAGGCTAGGAGTCATCGCCTAGAGAGGGCCTAGAGCCTAGCTGAACTTTGCAAAGAAGCTAATAGCTCACAAACTAGCTTAGCGCATGACCCCCTTTGAATAGCTTATTGTTTGAATGTCTCCTGAAATTCTTCCAAAGATGCCGCGTCGATGAAAGAAGCCACAGAACTGCTCGAGGCCAAGCTTCTTCAGCAGAACACTCCTCGCCTGCAGGTGTAGCTTCAAAATTCTAGCTCTTTTTTTTGAAACTTAGGCTCTGCTCTTTGCTACCAAGCGACTGCTTCTGCGAGGGGAGACTGTCATGGAGCCGAGGAATGGCAAAGATCTAGCTTTCTACAATATCGAAGTGGACCCTAGGAACACCCAGTTGAAAGGAGGAGAGCCTCATCTTACGCTCTAGTTCCCAGTGCATCTAATTCCTATTGGATCTCTCTAGCGAATGTACAAAACCAGTTTGTTCCTCTCATATCGCACACCCCCACGCTCTCGTTCTCCAGAGGACTCTACTATCCTTATTATGTTTTATTATTATCCGGCTGTTTGTTTTTTGCACACAGTCTAGTTATTTATATATATACTTCTCATATATGGTTTGCATGGTTGCTTCAACTAACTTGTGTTAGGACAAGCAATTCACCGACCACCTGATGTGTTCAATCCTAAGACCTGATAGTCAGCTGTTATCAGTAGCAATAAAATAAAAGCTGCAAGAGCTTCTTACGAGCTCATCGATCAGGCCCGCCCACCAGTGATTAAGTCACCATAACTTCGACTGCAAAGAAATCGATCCATGAGCAAGCACAGCACATTAATACCTAGTGTTTCTGCTGCAACGCTAGAAGCATGCCCAATTCAAAGTGAGGGTTAATTATGCTTGTCTTTTTTTTTGCAGTACTTCTTTTAGTTCCCATACCATTGTAGTTGAGAAAACTTGGAAAGTACTCAATCTTCCATTGTGAAACCATGGTACTTATATGAGTACCCTCCGTCAAGTGTCACAAACTCAATCAATATGCTATATGCTAGGAACTTGACAGGAACTCTGGACTGAATGAGTACCATTACTTCATCAATACTCATATGCATGTAGCATTCGACCTATCTCCAGCATATGTATGCCAAACAATGTGTGTATTTGAAAATACAATGTTCAGTTTTTGTTGCACCAATCACCAGCTAATTCATATATTGCCTGAGTTAATCACAAAAAATTGCTTGAGTTGTTGTTTAAGCTAGGGAATTGATCCATTCACATTTTCTACATATTTGTGTTCAAACCACTCTTTATATCTTTTCCTGAATGTTTCATGCAATTCAAGTAATTCCCTCCACCAGTGGGAGATACTAAAGGTGAACTGAAGTCATGACGCACATGCATGTTAACATGGCCTCTAAACATAGTGGAATTTGACACTTCTATTTGCGTGCTACTGCTTGAGCTAAAGCCATTTGGAATTCGACGAATGGAATACAACAAAAGCGAAACAAGAAGTCAAGCGAGCAAGCCATTCATTATGAACGTCCTAGCGGAATCCCCCAAATTTTTGGTGTGTCCAACTCCTATGAACAACCTGATCTCATATCTCACAGGCATTCTAAGACCACTCTATCATCATACTTGGAGAGAAGGGTGAACAAATTGCTTCATAGTTTTGCTCAAACGGTCTGGGAGCCTATATTGTGTTGGTATGTGCATGTACATGGTGCAATGTGTAACTCAGGCCTCGAAGTTCATACCTCAGTTTTAAACCAACCAATGCAGCCCATCTTACATCCTAATTTCTGATGCATCCAATTTCTAGTTTCCTACTAGATCTCGCCACCCCAAGAGTGCACAAGCATGACAAGTGCTTCGTGATTTCAACCCTCTCACACTCGCACTCACTCACTCTGGTTATTTGATGTTGCCATCTAGTCGGGTGGATGACAGTTATTTGTACACCATGTGTGCGTGTTGTTTGATTGTATGGACTATGGAGTAGCGTGCTTTAATAATCTACCAACAAACTGATGTCTTCGTCAATCGGTTCAGAGACTTGAAGAGTGTGACTATTTGTGCTCATTATATTCACCGACCAATTGTTGTGTTCAATCCTAAGACCCGATAGCCAGCTGCCCAGCTGTTAGTAGCAATAAAAAGCTGCAAGAGCTTCTTACGTGCTCATCGATCAGGCCCACCTTCCATTGATAAAGTCATAACTTCGACTGCAAAGAAATCGACAAATGAGCGAGCACAGCACATGAATGCCTGCTGTTGCAACGCTAGAAGCACGCCCAATTCAAAGTGAGGGTTAATCATGCATGCATGTCTAATATTTTTGCGGTGCTTCAATCAGAATTCCCTAGGCATCGTACTCTAATGGGCTATCCTCAAACCTCCCATGCACATTTTTTTCCACTCGTCCATTACGAAAACGGAAATACAACATTCAACAGATTACAAGTAGAAAGGACTAAGAAGCAGCAAACTCCGACAGCCCTCAACATCTAAACCAACGAAAAGGCCAACAAAAGGACAGTTTACCTGCACACAACAGGTGCAAATCCCCACCACCAGACAGATAGTTACAAAAAACAGCCAAGTTAACAGCCAGGCACTTAAGACCAAAAGCTAAAAGCAAAACAGAACCACCAGCAACACCAGCCAAGACTACAAACTAGAAGCTAACACATCCCACTGTAAGCCCTGAACCCTACTCTTACCACCTTCTTTTTCTCATGCCAAATCTTTAGTAGAATCATTATCTTGATCATCCTGGGCCTTGTTTATTTCTAAAATTTTTTGCAAAATAGGAATAGTAGCACTTTCATTTATATTTGACAAATATTGTCTAATTATGAACAAACTAGGCTCAAAAGATTCATTTCGCAAAATACAGGGAAACTGTGTAATTAGTTATTTCTTTTATCTATATTTTTATTGCTCCATGCATGTGCCGCAAGATTCGATGTGACGGGGAATGTGAAAAATTTTGTAAAATATTTTGGGAACTAAACAAGGCTCTAGAGTAGAAGCCGATTCACATATCTCACTGCCCGTGTAGCAAGTACTTCCTTGGCCACTTTGAGCATCAGGTTGGCTCCTTCAATCAGCTGTTCCTAGTCCATCTCATCATATAAACTTGCCGCGAAAATCATAAGCGCATTCACATAACATAATATTTCCAAAGGATTTTTTAACAGTTTTTTTCAAAACATGCTTTGTTGCGGCTCTTCCAAATAGCCTAGCAAATTGCACTAATTCCCCAAGGATGGTACTTTTTTCTAAATGGCAACCATTTCTCACACCAATACCAGTACTGTTCTAGATTAGATGGAATATTATTCGCCCCAAAACATTTAGCAATAATAAACCAAATCACACGAGCAACTTGACATTGAAAAAAACAAGTGTGAAATATATTAAGCACAATCGACACATCTAGGATCGCCTAACCAATTTCTTTTTTTGCATATTATCTTTAGTCAAAAGCGCACTACAAGACATAAGCCACAAGAAATTCTTCTTTGTAAATTATTTTTGAATTCTCTTTGTATGTGTCCAAAGTCCTAGCAAGATACGAGTACGCTATTTAGTTCTGTAGAGAAGTGAATCTCTGCTTTTGATAGCTTGGCGTGCTCTACTCTGAATTTTCTCCCTAAGCAAAGGTTTAGCTCTGAATTTTTATCTCAAAGCAAAGGCCTAAAGATTTATTTTTTTTCCAGAAACTGAATAGCGTTCATTCACTTCCTTGTATAAGACCATAACTGTGTCAGGACCTGCTGTTTATCTGATTAAATTGAAGATTCTGATTTCTGAACATTGTCCATTCAGTAACCCAGAACAGATCAATTTCAGTACTCCAGCATATAAGCAAGGGGTTATTGTGATAGAGAAGTTCATACAACCCAAAGCTGTATGCACATTTTTTTCCCTAGAAAGGCTCTTAGACTTTTTTAGAGAAAGCACTTAGGTGTGTATTTCATTAAGAGAAGTAAGGGCAACTCCAACTAAACTCCTACTTGAGCCCTCATCCTATTTTGAGAGCTCAAACACATCAAAAACCTCTCCAACCGAACCTCTATTCAAGCTCCGATGGATGAGGGGCTCTCATTTCTCTCTCCTAGGCCTCCAGATGTAGGAGTCCCTCATCCTCTCCCTCATCTTCCTTTCTCTCTTCCATAAAGCTGACAATTGAGACCGATAAATGGGATCCATGAGTCCATGACAATACAGTGTAAAAGTAAGGAAAATTTAGAGGATCGGTTGGAGTAGGCCGAGAAGTAGAGGATGAAATATGGATGAGGGACTCTCATTTGAAGGAATAGGCGGGCAAAATTTGAGAGATTGGTTGGAGTTGCCCAAGTACAACAACGGCTGGCTGGCGGCAAGCAACCAGCAACCAGTACGCCGAAGAAGGCTCTTAGACTCATTGCAGTAGAGCAACATGTTTTTGCTGATGTTAACAAAAGTTACATGAACCTGAGGTTAGAAATGTCGCAGTGTGTTTTCTTCCCTTGATTTTCTCTTGCAGCACAGGTACTGAAAGAAACTAGGTTGTGACGAGAGATCTTGGTAATTGGCATTCAATTCGAGAAACCTTTCAAGATTTGACATTCATATCACAATCATATGTGAGATCAGATTGAGTTAATGGCACCTGGACCAGAGTGTTAAATATTGAAAGGCATACGAATTTAAAAATTAGAAATTTCCCTATGTCAAAATAATTTAATAAATTGCTTAATTGGATTGGGTGCTTTAAGATGCGTGCATGTAAGAAAGACATTGCTTAATTGGAAACGCTGCTTTATTGATGCTTTAATATATAGGTGTAATTTTATAGTAGTAGTACCACTGGTACGACCTTATTTGGATCTATATAGATAAGAGTTACCTCTGTTTTTAAATGTTTATTGTTATTGGTTTATGTGTTGGAAAGTTTAGCTAGATTTACAGAAAATATTAGTAACATTTATATTTTTAAATAAATTTATTACAAAAATAGGTTCAATAATTTACATAATGATACTATTATGTACCATGAATATCAATATTTTTTCCGTGTATAAATAGGTCTGAACTATGAGGCCCGAGTTACACGACTGCATTTGCTCGCTTGTGGGACGGGCACGCTGCCAGACGCCACCGCATCCCCGTCGTGCGCGACGCAAGGCTGACATGGCTCTCGCGGCCAGTTCGACACAAAGAGACAGCTAGGTTTATGGCTGACGCTTCAGCCCAAATTCCCCGTGCATCTCATTCCAACGACATTGTAAAGTGTAGTGCCCACCCCAATTCACTCAATCGGTCTCTGTGATCCTTACACTAGAGTGAATTTTGAGGTGTTAGTTCTACTTCTACGCTTCTACTCTTAGTTTCATTTTAGGTAACGGGGGCCGGGAAGCCAACTATATATCGACAATTGTAAGAGTAAGGGCACTAAAGTGAAAAGTAGGAAGGACAGTCAGGACATCATTGGTTAATTCTAGTTTTCCTTCTTGAGAGAGAAATATTGAAGTGCAAGTTAATCTCCTCTCACACTTGCACACTAGTGGCAGGTCATCTTCAGCTCTTGGTTTCGTCAGCATATCCTTGTAGGACAGCTCAAAGAATGCAGCCAGCAGCAGGCGAGGTCTTCGAGCTTATTGGAACTCCTCATCCAGTGTCTGTTTTCCCAGCGCATCCAAATCCTATGAAAATGTGCACGTCTCACTGAATGCATGACTAACCAACCCATCATTCCCACCAGATCTTGTTGTAGTTTCACTTCTAGTTTCACCTATCGGGTTTTCTTGATCCTGCCATGATGCCAGAATTCAGATGTCCGTTATTTATATATATGCATGTCTCGTTTGGGTACATGGTGCTCCTCAAGCTTCAGACTTCAATGTTTCACCAACCCATCATTCCTTCCTGCCAGATCTTGTTTGGGTTTTACCTAGCTGATGTTCTTGCCATGCGGCCTGTTATTCTGATAGCTTCAACCAAAAAAAAAACTCTAGCACTGGAAATAATGTTTGAACATTTTTGAACGGCAACATTATTGGTGTATTGCCATCTAAAGGTCTGTTTGGTGATATATAGCAAGACATGTTATTCAGTTCTGTAGGGAAGTGAGTCTCTGCTTCTGATAGCTTGAAGTGCGCTAATCTGAATTTTGTCTCAAAGCCAAGGTCTGAAGATCAATTTTTTTCCCAAAAACTGAACAACGTCCATTCGCTTCCTTCCGTAACTATGACGAGAACTAATTGTAACTATAGTTTGTTCTGGTCACACTTACGGTTTAAAGTATACACAAGGAATCTATTGATCATGTATCAACATTCTGAAACTGCCTATATCCTTTCTGTAAAGCCACGACCCACGTTCCATAGGTGGTCTAGAATGACGAATGAGCTGCGCAACAACTGCCGCCGAACGTCCATCAGAAGACAGACATGCGCCGGATGACTTCACGCGAAATTGGAAATAGAAGAGGAGCACGTTGCCGACCTCAGGCCGCCGCGACCACCTGGAGCCATCGAGGTTTCCACGAACTCATGGTGATTGAGGAGGCAGCTACCGCCGAACAGAGGGGATCAGAGAAGAGGATTGGGTGATTGGGTCTGGACTGGGCACGCGTGACGCGCCGTACCGTATCGAAGGACGGCACACATATGTGACGACACAAGAGATCTTGATAATAATTGACATTCAATTCGTGAGCCTTTCAAGATATGACATTCATATCACAATGATATTTGAGCTCAGATTGAATTAATGACATCTGGTTTACGAATTAAAAATTTAGAAATTTCTTTATGTGAAAATAATTTAAGAAAGTCATTACTTAGGCCGATACATGCATGGAGCATTAAATATAGATGAAAACAAAAACTAATTGCACAGTTTGCCTATAAATCATGAGACGAATCTTTTAAGCTAGTTACTATATGATTAGATAATGTTTGTCACATAAAAACGAAAGTGCTACAGTGTCAAAATTAAAAAAAATAGATCTAAACAAGACCTTAATTGGATAGGGTGCTTTTAAGATGCGTGCAAGTAAGATAGCTTTATTTAATAGCAGTAGTACTCAATTAGGCTAGTTTTAATAGAGTTTTATGGGGGTTATGCGTATTGAACAGGGTACCATATCACTAAAAAGAAGTTTTTTTTTAATCTGGGAGAAGAGAGAGGAGAAACATTTTGTGGGGATGAAACAAGTCGGCCTGGTTTCCAAAGTATTGGAAATCATGTGAAACCCCCACTCGGAACTCAAATTCGTTTCATGCGGTCTTCTTCAACGCAAATGGGAGCGAGCGGTTGCTCCGCTGGGCTTTAGACAGCTTAGGCTAAAATAATTTATAAAAATAGAGAACTGCTCTAGTACTCCTCTTTTTTAAAAGCAAATGGGAGCGAGCGGTTGCTCCGCCGTAGGCTTTAGACTTCCTTTTACTTGGTGCAGCTTAGGCTAAAATAATCTATAAAAATATACATTGAGAAAGATATGTTTTATGTTAAATTTTAAATCTTAAAAATTGAGAGGTAAAATCTTACACTACATACTTGTGCAGCTCAGGCTTCAGACTTTAGTGTTTTATACCAATCAGGCCTTGTTTAGTTCGTGAATTTTTTTGGCTTTAGCTACTGTAGCACTTTTCGTTTGTATTTGACAAATTATTGCTCAATCATGAATTAATTAAGCTCAAATGATTCGTCTTGCAAGTTATAAGCAAACTGTGCAATTAGTTTTTATTTTCATTTATGTTTAATACTCTATGCATGTATTCAAAAATTTTATGTGACAGAAAATTTTGAAATTTTTTGAAACTAAACAAGTCCGAATGCATGTTATCTGCCTATCTCAACGAGTGTGGAACTCTGAGTGTACATAGGCCATGCATGATGCATCTAATAAAACTGCAAGAACGTATGGACGCTGGAACTCGCATGGTTTAGAAACTTCACGTTTCGTCCTTGCACATTAAAGCCTTTTGTTCGTCACAGACTAGGGTCGTATTCAACTCCCTACAGTCATACACTGTTTTTTAATGCTTGCTTGCATCATCGACGTTACTAGTGCCAAGATGTCTAGACGGTTTGATTTCATTCGTCTGGACGGCTCAATTCCTCCTGAAACATTCATTATTATGGTGTTACATGTGTGCAACATCGCTCATTCCCCTAGAATATTACGTGCAAAACATCATTCAATCCCCCAAATGAAATAGAGGAAAAGAAAGAAAAAAACTTTCATCATATAGAACTTTTTTATGCAACATCATCACAAAATTTCGTATTAATTATTATAATCTACTCCCTCTATCCTGATGCTGGTCTGACAGGTAGATCTATCATGACTTATTTGATCATAGGCGGATGTATATAGTAGATAGTGGGTGCAGTTGCACCCACATAAAAATAGAAAAATAGTGATTATAACTAAACTTTTACCATATTCGCATTCTCAAAATAAAATTCTACACACCCGCAAAGCAAACATACCTTCCTTGAATTTTCTCTAGTTCCACCACTGAATTTGACACAAAAAGTAAGGAAGCTTTCTGGTTCACCCTAAATTCCCACTGCATCACATTCCAACTATTGCAAACTGCAGTGCCCACTCGAATTCACCCCATGCTTCTTACAGTGGAGTGAACTTTGAGGTGTTAGCTTTAGGGCTTGTTTAGATCCAAAAACTTTTTGGATTTTGGCACTGTAGCACTTTCGTTTTTATTTGACAAACATTGTCCAATTATGGAGTAACTAGGCTTAAAAGATTCGTCTCGCGATTTACAGACAAACTGTGTAATTAGTTTTTATTTTTATTTATATTTAATACTCCATGCATGTGCCGTAAGATTCGATGTGATGAAGAATCTTGTAAAGTTTTGGGGTTTTGGATGCATCTAAACAAGGCCTTACTCTTAGTTTCATTTTACATGGCGGAAGCCAGCTATATATCGGCACGACCATGTATTGTTCACACCTACCAAAGTAGTACAGTAAGCTCTGGCTACCAATGAACAACGATGCTGGGCCTCAAGTGGGCCAAACAGGCCGTGCAGAGAACAAAGAAGGCCTTTTAACTTTGGAGGCCGGCCCTCCCTGGGAGTAGTGATTAATAATATATTTGAGAGTTTCTCATAAAAAAAATTATATATTTGAGAAGCAGCAAAGCTGGTTGCCACTAAAGAGAGGTTGCAATTTGCCACTAAAGACAGGAAACGCACTTGGAAAAATGTTTTAAGAGGTCAAGTTTAACGACATTCCGGGAAGCTAAAGTTGTCACACGTTTCAGTTAGCTTGGAATTGGCCCTGTTATGACCAAAAAAATAATATACATCTCTGTTACATGCTGACATGCATCAGATACCGTACTGGTAACTGTTGACTCGGTGCAGCTTTGTTGATGGCTTATCTCTCTATGCATGTACTGCCATAAGACATTGCAAGCATGCAGGGGTGTTCAGTGTTTAGTACCATACTGCCTGGCAACAGATGAACCTGCTTGCTTATAAGCTTCAGCCTGTTGCAAAGCGGCGTGTTCGTAGAAAGGAGAGACGGTTGGCATCTCCCCTGACAGGGACGGGAACAGCCTTCGGGCTTTCCTATAGCACACATTGCGGTTAAGGCTCTCTGCTCCGGCAGATCTTACCCAAATTTTTTGAACATCTATCTTTTTTATACAGCAGTAGATTCGAGTTTCATAGCTTTTTGATTTGAGATCAGCATAACAGAGCATCGAACCAGCACAGCACTGGGAATTTTGATTTCAGACACAGAAAAACAGAGCATCAAATCAGCACAGGACTGGGAATTTTGATTTCAGACACAAAGAAACAGGGCATCGAGCTATCTGTGCAGCAAATCTACCTGCTTATAAAAACTATCTTCTGCTCACTAATCTCAGTCATATAAAAACTCCAAAAATGTGAAAGGAATTGTCACAATTGTCATATCCTGATGAAGAAGATGCTAAGCTCCGGCCCGTTGTTGCCGTCAGGGTTGAGCATGTAGAACGACTCCGAGTCCCGGGACCCCACGACGCGATCGAAGTGCGCGCGCATGTACGCCAGGTCGCCGGCCTCCTGCCCTTCGGGGGCGGCGCCTCCAGCGCCCACGACATCGGCCGGCAGCACGCCGGCGCCTGCCGACACCGTCCGCAGGAGCTGCAGGACCGTGAGGTCGCCCTCCGTGGGCTCCCGGCGCACGGCGTAGCCGATCTTACGTCCGTTGACGTAGGCCGTCCACAGCGGCTCGTCGAGCAGCCTGGTGCGCCCGATGCCGGCGCGGCCGGCGCCGGGGGGCTTCTTCTCGCACTCGAGCGCGACGCGCAGGTGCTCGGCGCCCATCTCCTGCATGAACCTCCCGGTCTGCATGGCGAGCTCCAGCAGCAGCACGGGCACGCTCCCGGGCGTCTCCTGCACCGCCAGCGTCACCCGCGCCCTGCGGTGCCCGAACAGCGTCCCCGTCGTGCGGGACGCGCCGCCGATGTGGTGGTGCCCGCCGTGTCCCCTCGTCCCGCCGCCGCCGTGGCACGGGATGACGCCGGGGAAGCGGCACGCCGGCGCGAGGATCGGGAGGGACCGGAACAGCGCGCGCACAGCGCGGATGGCGCGCAGGGAGGAGCGCGCGGCCCCCGCGGCGCCGCGGCGCCTCCGCTTGTTGGACGACGGCGGCGCGGTGAGCGTGATCGCGGGCCGCGGCGAGGCCGGCGGCAGCGGCGACGGCACGGAGGCCGGGGTGCGGGGCGTCTCGGGGCCAATGAGCGGTGACATCGGCGGGGAGGGCTGCGGCGTGCTGTAACTGTAATGTAGCATGGCCGTTGGCCGACGAGGTGAACCAGAACTGGTGGGGTTCGGAATTCGCGCGATGTCGCGGAATTTGGAGCCGGGGGCAGAGGCGGCATCATATCATATATTATGTTATGATTATGAGGTTGATGGAAAGCACGTTCGTGAGTTGCAGTACGAGGCGTGCACGTCGATGGGAAGAATGTTTTCCTCCAGTTTTTGCTTGTCGGTGTACGGCGCGGAAGTCATCCAGCGGTCCAGGAATGAAGATGGTCGCAGTTATCATGTGGATTTAGTGATCCGTGCTGGTTGACCGCGACCCAACTTATAAACCGATGCGTTTGTTTTTTTCCTTTGAAAACTGATGAAATGATTCCTCATCAAAAAGAAAAAAAAAACTGATGATGATGTAGGGATACTAATTGGGCCAGTGCTGCGCGATCTATCAGGTCTTGGGAGTAGGATGCCGCCCCAGCTAAAGGAAGAAGTCCACTTTAGGTCCCTTAACTTTCGCAAAAGTCTGTTCTTCATCCCTGAACTTCAAAACCGGATAAGATACATCCCTCAATTTTTGAAACCATGCATATTACGTCCCTGACATGGTTATGAGCGGTTTTGAAGGCAGTTTTGTCTTTTTCATTTTTATTTATTTTGGCTGAATATTTGTAAAATTATAGTAAATCACATAAAATTCATAAAATAGTAAATCTGATTTTGTTGGACTTCAGATAAGTAGATCTATATAGTGAACATATAATATAGTATGCTTTAGTACAAAATTCATAGCTATAGTTTGTATGGTCCAATTGTGGTGAATTTTTTATGTTAGACTAATTATTATATGTTTAAACTATGGTAAAAAATTCATACTCATTAGATCATGTATAACTTAGTTATAGATTTAGTATAATTTAACAAGCATAAACCTAAATAAATCTATAACTAAGTAATACATGATTTAGTGAGTATAAAATTTTTACTATAACTCAAACATATAAATTTCATCACAATTAGACCATAGAAAATGTAGCTATAATTAGTTTAATTAATTACAGAAAAACATAGATCTAAAGATGCATCAAAAAAATTTATACTAAAACATACTATATTATATATTCAATGTGTAGGTCTCCTGATTTGAAGTCTAACAAAATTGAGTTTTTTATTTTATGATTTTTATGTGATTTACTGTGATTTTTCAAAAAAAAAATCAGCCAAAATAAATAAAAAGAAAAAGGTAAAACCGCTTTCAAAACCAGGTCAAAGATGTAATGTACACGGTTTAAAAGTTGAGGGATGTATTTTATCCGATTTTAGAGTTTAGGGATGAAAATCAGACTTTTACGAAAGTTGAGGGACTTAAAGTAGACTTTTTCCCCAGCTAAACTATGGGCTAGAACATGGCCGAACGTTTGAAGCCCATGGGCTCAGTGCACTGGACGGACTGGACTCTGTCCCGTTCCGCACGCATCCGAAAAGCACCAAACTCCACAGGCGGCGGCTGCCTGCCCTGCTGGCTGCTGCTATTCGCGCGCGCTAGCCAACAAGTGTCCCGTCCCGCCAGGCGCCAGATTCGGTGGGAGAACTGCGTCGTCCTGATGAAACCGGCGTGCACGCGCGGGGGGTGCGTCGGATGATGAAGGATTCAAGGCCGACAGCGCCGCGCACCTACGGCTGCGGTGTCGCAGTCCCCCGCGCCGCGCGGCCGTCCCCCACAGGTCACACCACCGCGCCCGGCGCGTGTTCTTTCTCCCTTTGTGCCATCTTTGCCGCTGCATCGTCCTCGTCCCACCGAGTCGGCACGCCGTAACGTGTCCGTGTCGCACTGGCACCACCACCACCAGCCCCGGCAGCCCATCAATTCAGCTGGAGTGCACTAGCCAGCAGCTCAGCCGGTTCTATGTAATGAGGTAAGAACCGAACTCCAGGGCTCCAATCAGAGAGCCTAGCGCCGGGTGGATACTGCGGAGACGCGACGGGGCAGGGCCCATGGGCAGGACTACTATGGCTTTGGTCGAGCAATGATAGGGGGGGGCGGCCGGGCGCGCGGGCTGCTCGGATCGCCGCACTTGCCGCTGCGCCCTGCGCAACAGCTCGCGGTTGTGGGGCGCCAACACGTACGCCCCAGGCTTGCCGATGTGCCGGGGCGTGCGCTGCACCTGGCCCATACGTACATATTCGTACGTATTGAAGAACCTGGATCATATGATAGCCTGGAACACATACATGTTCCTAAGCTAGGAGTAGCTATCAGATCGAAGAGCGGACGGTGCCGCCGGATTTGAATCTAATAACACCATGCGAGTCTCCGTCATCGACAATGAGCAAACAGTGTCTGTGTGATGAGCAGGCACATCAAATCAAAGGAGTCCACGCAGCTAAGCTACCTCGAAATGAGTAATGACACCCAGCTGGCCGCCTTTTAGGTCTCGCCTCCTGCCGGTGCCGGCTGCCCGTCCCAGGAGGCGGTGGCACGACAGCTAGTAGCCACAGCCGCGCACCGGCGACCTGGGAGACGCGAGACATCCAATCGACAGGTCCGCCCGATTTGACGTCGCGCCTAGCACGACTACTCGTGCCGTCGTGCGCCGCACTGGGCTGGGATTCGATCAACACGGCGCGCCGGTCCCGGCCCCGCGGCACCCAAAGATGGAATTTTTCTGCAAAAATGCCATGCCCATGCCCATGCCCATGCTTGGAAGCCGAAAGTCTGCGCATCGTCCGTCGAGCGGCCCACGGTCTGACATCGACGCGCGTCGCGTCGCTAGTGATCTTTGCGCTACGAGCCCATCTTGCCATCCCGTCGCGGACAACGGGACGGACGCCGTGGTATGGAGCGCGATCGCGAGCAACGGGTGGTAACGACGGCCTCGGGCTGAGGGTGAGAGCGAGGACATGGACATGGCATGGCATCAATGCAATGCGGGGAGGAGTACTGCACGGTACAGGTGGGTGCGTGGTGGCGTGGTGTTTATTACGGCACGGCGGCGGTGCGTTTATGGCGGTGATCTCACGTCTCATGGCATTTGGTGGCCCGTTCGTCCTCGCGGTTCACGCACCTGAAAAAAAAAAGGCCAGTCAGTTGTCTCTTGTGCGCACACCACGTGTTGTACTTGAAGTCAATGAGCTGTTAAAATTACCGTAATATCCAAATGACCCAGTTAAAATAAAATAAAAAACTTTTAGCTAACTAATAAATTAGTTAATCACCATTAACTAATACTCAATTCATCCCAAGTTATAAGACGTTTAGCTTTTTTTGACACTAAATGTCTTATTCAAAAATTTGTATAAAATATCACTTTTTTTATTGCGACTTGGTCTATTAATAAAAGTTCTTTAAGAATAATTTAAATTTGACTATATTTGTATAATTTTTTTAAATAAAACGAGTAATCAAACTTGAGATAAAAAGTCAAACATCTTATAATTTAGGATGAAGATCATCAAACGCAACTCTGTTAATAAAGTGCTGCTAGTTAGTTTCCTCTAGCTAGCCGCTTAACAGTTAGGTGCCGGATCAAACAGGCCCGAAGCTAACCCGCTCGTCTGTCACTCGGTCGTGAGTCGAGACACTAGGCGGCATTCGTCTGTGTGATCTGTCTGCCCAACCTGAGAAAGTTCCCCCTAGTACACTAGGCGACATGTGTCGACTTGAAAAACGTTGTTGAATTCGTCGCTTGTTGCCTCGTAGCAGCTTCCAGCAGGTCTCCAGAATAGGGCACGACACGTCACACGTCCAGCTCGAAGTTTCGTTCAATCCAATCCCTCTCCTGGACCTCGGAGGCCGCACCCCCCCCCCCCCCCCCCCGCCCCCCCCTGGCCCCCTGGTCCCTTAATTCCATCACGTGATGATGCGCTGTCTCCGGAAAGTTAACTAGCAGCGTTAAACAAACACCTTGGCTTCTCTCGCTGCCTGTCTGTATCCATCCTCTTCTTCGATCCTGAATTGCCTTTCAGGACTGTGAGAACAAACATTTCCGGCACGGGCCAAGCAGAGCGATCGAATTGATTCCACCGAGCAGGCATCGCAATGCCGACCAGCAGTAGACAAGAACACAAGATCCACTCCATCCGGAGCCAATCAGCCGGAACTGAGAGAGGCTGCAACTGCAAATAATCGGCGTCGCCGGAACTACCAACAAGAGGCAACTAGTAGCCGTATAGTCCGGGGAGATAGGAAAAGTCCTCACGAAGAGCTGCTGGTGCAATTAGTTTTCGATGTCATTAGGCAGTCACAGACTTTTGGGAGGTGAAAAAAAAAGGCGGTCTTCCGTGTTCAGATTCAGATGACCTCGTCAAATCGAGGACACTGTGGCCGATCATCAGGGTCAAGGCTACTCCATCAGTGATCAGATCATAAAAGGGCATGCACTTCTTTCATTAGCCGGCCGCGCAGAAAAGTCAGAGGGCGAAAGTACTGCAGTGCTGGCAATGTGGCATTCACGTATCTCCTTTTAACCTCACCCTTTTTTTAGCCGACAAAAACGTGCAGCTCTGTTTCCGCGCGGTACCGTTCAACACAGATAAACGAGGAATCAGAAATGGGCTTATATTAGGAAGCTCCAATAAAACATGCCACAAATGATCGTTCCTCTGCAGCCACCTCCGTGGACAGAACAAGTGACAGAGAGGCCGGAGATTGTGCTTTGGATGCAAAGGTGTCTGCCCGACAAAGAAAACAAAAGAGATTGAGGATGGTTGATTGGGCTAAGGGCCTGTTTAGATTGGGGATGAAAATTTTTTTGGGTGTCACATCGGATGTGTCGGAAGGATGTCGGAAGGAGTTTTTAGAAACTAATAAAAAAACAAATTACATAGCTCGTCAGGAAACTGCAAGACAAATTTATTAAGCATAACTAATCTGTCATTAGCATATGTGGGTTACTGTAGTACTTAAGGCTAATCATGGAGTAATTAGGTTTAAAAGATTCGTCTCTCGATTCTCAACTAAACTGTGTAATTAGTTTATTTTTTTATCTACATTTAATGTTCCATGTATGTGTCCAAAGATTCGATAGGATGGATGAAAAATTTTTGGATGGGGAAAACTCCGGAGTGGAATATCCTCAGCAAAGCACAATACGGTGTACTACTACCATGTTAATTAGTGGCAGATTAAACAACGGCGCCCTTCCCCTAAAACGCAACCCTAGGTAGCTTAACCACGCCAACTGCTCGCTTCCCATCCAGAACAGGCAACAAAGAACCGTAAAATATTATCTCTAGCAATTAGCAAGAGCACTAGAACTTTTTCGCAAAAAAAAAAAGAAGAGCACTAGAACTGGATCATGCTGTTTGCTGCACATCGGCTCGTCGGCATGCCACCGAGAGAGTAGGTGAGTGGCAACAGCAACTTCCTTTTGACCGAAGCAGTGTCCAGGTGCCACCTCTGTTGTCGCCTAATTGATTGCGGTTGCGGTTGGGCTCATCTCTGTGTCTGTCTGAGCAACCAAGGCGGGCGTGCTCTCGCCACCTCGTTTTCTCCACACCTAACGCCTTGTTTAGTTTAAAAAAATTTGCAAAATTTTTTAATTATCCGTCACATCGAATCTTTAGACATATACATAGAGTATTAAATATAGACGAAAATAAAAACTAATTACAGTTAGAATTGACGAGACGAATCTTTTAAGCTTAGTTAGTCTATGATTGAACAATATTTGTTAAATAAAAACGAAATTGCTATAGTGTTGATTTTTAAAAAATTTAGAAGTAAACAAGGCTAGGTACCCCTCACCAATCCCCGCCTGTTTCTTGTATCCGACGAGCACGAAAGATTTGGATAATTTTAAGCGTGAAAGGTGCAGGACAAACAAACATTTTTGTCGCGTTGAAAGCAAATTGGGGGGGGGGGATATTTTTGGCTTGCTCGCGAGTAAGATCTTGTTTAGTTCACTCCGAAAACTAAAAAGTTTTTAAGATTCTCTGTCAAATCGAATCTTTTGGCACATGCATGAATCATTAAATCGAAAATAAAAACTAATTACACACTTTACCTGTAAATCGCGAGACGAATCATTTGATCCTAGTTAGTCCATGATTGGATAATATTTACCACAAATAAATGAAAGTGCTACAATAGCGAAATCCAAAAAATTTTCGCATCTAAACGAGGCCTAAACAAAAGGGGGGTTGGTCACGTACTTCGTTAGTAATTTGGTACTAGTGTTGGGGGTTAGCGGGCGAGCGTCTTGTCTTCGTTGTTCACCAAACCACCACTTAGCCAGGCAGGCAACCACCGTCCCACCAACCCTACAAATACCGAGGCCTGAGGCCTGAGTCGAGGCGACGCCTTCTTCCTCTCCCGGTTCGTCCGCGGTGACTCCTGCCTGTGCCTGGGAAAAAGCTGTCCCCGTTGCATTGCATGCCTGTGCTGTAGCCTGTAGGTGCTGGTGGTTTGTTTACGTTAACCCACCACACCAGCAGCGCTTACCTTAGCTTCCACCCCCCATTTCCCGTCCACCAAAGGCAAATCTACGCCGCACCAACCGAATCGGGAGAGTAAACAAAAAAGGCCGGGTCTGATCGGACATGTAGGCATGGGCCAAACCCAAAGCCGGATCGGAGCTCCCTCCCTGCAGTGCCACTGACCAGTGACACACACATGCGGATCCATCCAGCCAGCGAGCGTGCTGCACCCGTTTAGGACTGTAGGAGTAGGGGGGCGCTTGTGCTTCCAAAGTGCGTGCCTTTTGGGTGCCTTCCTGGCGCCTCAAAAGCAGGAGCAACGAAGCGAGCGAGGGCAGCACCAAGCATCTTGCACTAGCAGCACGGCGAGGAGCCGAGGAGGAGGAGGAGGGAGCAGCCGAGCAGGAATCATTCCGCTGCAAGGCTGCCGCCCGCGCTACTGCCTCCGCTTTCCGGGGCCGGACGGACCCCCCCGCGCGCTATCCTCTCCTCCTCTCCAGTAGCACGTCCTGCCCCTCTGCCCGTGTCCGCGTCGTGCGCGCGGGCGCGTTTGGGTGGCGCTGTCCTGTCGTCGCACGCACCGCACCACCAGTCCACCACCACCACCACCGCCACCACCAGGGCCGGGGGAGCCCTGCCTGCCGCCTTTGCTGATTGGTACGGCAGCGCGCTAGCTTTTTCGATCCTGAGAGAGAGAGAGATGCTTCCGCTGCTGCTTATATCCACGCTCCCGGCCTTCACGCTGCTGCTCGTCGCGCCCGCCACCAAGGCCTGCTGCAAGCTCGCCCGCGAGCTCGCCCTTCTCGCCCTGCTGCTGGCCACGGAGCTACTGCGCCACGCCACCGCCGTGGGGACCAAGGAGCGGGAGCGAGGCGCGAGGATGTCGTCCAAGCCGAGGCCCGCATTGGTGGCGCCGGAGGCGGAGGCGGAGACGCCCGCCGCCGCCGCCGCCGCGGGGTTCCCGCTGCTCGACCTGCCGGAGCTCGCGCTGGACCGCGTCCTGGAGGAGCTCTCGCCGGCGTCGCTCGCCGCGATGGCGTGCGTGTGCGCCCCGCTCAGGGACCGGTGCTCCGCGGACGCGCTGTGGGAGCGCCACCTGCGGCTCAAGTGGGGCCACGTGCTCGGCGCCGCGGCGCGCAAGGAGTGGGAGGCGGAGCTCCTGGGCGGCAGGGGGGCCGCCCGCGGGAGCGCGACGCGGCCGACACGCCGCAGGAGCTGGGTCGACTCGCTGGCCTGCGCGTGCCGGCCCTTCTCCTCCTGGATCGGCTGCCGCTGGCTCCTCAAGGGGGATCACGCCCCCGCGCCATCCTCCGCCGTCGCCGCCGAGCCCACGCCTACCACCGCCCCCGCCGCGCCGCCGACGGACACGGTGGCCGCGTGGTACCGGGCGCTCGAGTGCGGCGAGTTCTCGTTCCCCGCGCAGGTGTACAACCGCGAGGTAGTACCAATCCACCACCACTAACTGTAATTAACACTAGGTTAAGCACACTGTCGAATTGTTTGCTTAATAATACTGGGAGAATGTGCTTGCTCTTTTTAGCAGGACGGGCACGTCGGGTTCGTGCTCTCGTGCTACGACGCGCACCTCCGCTACCACCGGCGAACTGACACCTTCACCGCGAGGTAAACCATCCAGGCATCCAGCTTACTACTTACGGAGTAGTACTGTATTAATCTCCTTTTGCCGGTAGAAGTTCACTGTCGATGCTTTGATACGAGGCCGACAGAATTGAGTGAAGCCATTAGTAGTATAATCCGTATAGCCGTCGAGCTCACAATGAGTGAAGCATGGATCGAGAATTATAGGGTGTGCAACATTAGCATGTGCATTTAAACCATTGACGGTGAAATGTCGGCTTGATAATGGAAATGATGAGATATTTTTGTGCTGTTGTTTTGCTGTGATATTATTTGTCTGTGGCTTAAATTGGTGACGATGCGCGATTGGCCTGGTCGACAGGTACCCACCCCTCGGCCGGAAGCCGGGCAAGGAGGAGGACGGCGTGCAGTGGAACAGGGTCCGCGCGCCGCCGGTGAGCACGCCGGCGCAGGACCTGCACGCGTCGGACTGCCTGGAGGAGCTGCGCCCGGGTGACCATTTCGAGATCCAGTGGCGCAAGAACAAGGACTTCCCTTATGGTATAGGAGTACTCCTATACTATTGCTCAACTCAGATCATATATATCTACAAATTGCAATGCTTGGCAAAATTAAGATGCCGCCGCACTGCACAGTTCATTCCTGCTGTCTCGGTCGGTTTGGTTCACGTACGATGCCTTTGTGATGCACTACGACAGGCTGGTGGTATGGCGTCGTGGGTCACCAGGAGTCGTGCAATGGGAACGAGCATATGTGTCGCTGCCACCAAGACGGTAAAGATTCTCTCTCCCGAACCGCTCTCTTTTTCACGTTTGGATATTGTCGGCCATAGCACGTGTGGACAGGATAAACATTACTATTAGTAGAAAAGAGGAAAGTACTAGTAGTTACAGTTACCGTACAAAAGAGTGCAGCTAGAAGTATTCTTCTGCATAGACGGCCCTCAGATTCTGCTCCGTCTAAAAAAAGGATATAGTTGTAAATTTAGATTTAGCCAAAATTCATTAATATAGAAAATATTATTAATATTTATGAATCCATATAAATATACTTTGAAAACATATTTCATGTTAATTTATGATACTTATTCGATATCATAAATGTTAGTAGCTTTCATACTTTTTAAAAATTTTAAAAATTGTTTGACTTCTCAAAAATGAGAATTATATTCTTTTTGAACGGATGGACCAGTAAAAAATGGAAAACAAATACTCTTGGACATAAAGTGGGCAATGAACATTCCCTCTTCTCGAGGATCAATATTCGTTGTTTTGTCACCCGAAGGACGACTTGCCAGATACACTTTGGCAGGGGACCCAGGCACCTAGCAGTATTCTTCATTTCTTCCATATTCTCTCGCGTAGGAGTAGTTGTTAAAATCTACATTTTAGTATACGGTTTTATATCTTTACAATCTTAATTGGTAGGTTTAAATCAGTCAAGTCTTGACGATTTTCATGTTTACAATCTTATGATTATGATCTTACCTAAGTCCTTCGATTTAATTTTGAGTATATGGTTTTGACAACTTATTTCTCACGTGGATCTCGTGCCTTTGACATCCAGGGCCATAATTTGTTCATTTTATATCTTCCAAGTGTCTAGGGCCATTTTCTCGTCGATTCAATATCATGGAGTATAGCATTTGCATGTATAAGTCTCTGAACTTACCAAACAGTTTTTCGTCAGTGAATCACTCTGCATGCCTCACAAGTAGTGGTACTGTGGTATTTTTCAGCATCTGCATAGGTTTTCTCAGTTTAGTTTACCATCTGTTACAGACATGGTTGTCCTGGAGTTCCAGCACTACGCCCCTGGCTCCCGGTGGAGGCAGACCACTGTGAGCAGGAAGGATCACAGGGAGAAGGGAGACGAGACGGATGGATTCTACGGTGGCATCAGGAAGCTGCAGACCAAAGACGAGATATCGACATGGCGACGGTTCTGGCCCGTTGATGTCCTCAACTGAAGATCATATTTGCAGTCGGTCTGCGTGTCTCCATTCCAAATTCCCCATGTACAGTTATGGCGAGCTTTCAGCACTTGTCTGAAATAACTCTGGAACCCTTCTCGGGTCTCTGTAGAATCTTTTTTGCTAGGAATTCATGGTGCAGAACATTTGCTCTGTCCAAGTTTATTAGAAGAAGAACAGGCTGCTACGAATGATGTACAGATCTATCCAGTTTTCGATCTGACTTTATGTTGTCGCTGTATCCCAGTTTATATGCATCATAATAATGTTCGGAATGCGTCGCGATCCGTCCAATTTTAAGTTTTGTCCGATGCTGCTATTTCCTTTGTGATAGCCAATGACCTCAATGGAGTGTCCGCTGCAATGTCAGCTGCGCGGATAGCGTGCGCGTGCTGAATCTTCTCTTTGAATCAATCTGATCTGATCAGGTGCCTAAAATGTTCAGCGAGTGCACAGATTCGTCAAGTCTTCGTCTTTGCGGGCGAATGGGTTGGGCAGAGCTGTGCCTAACTCGATCCTGACGACAGTATGTTCAATGAATAGGCGATTTTACTCGCACATGGAAATCGGACCGATTACAAAGTGAAATTTGACAAGTTTGAGAGGAACCGGATGAAAATGACATGCCGAAAGTGGAGGACTGATGGGTGTGGCAAATTACAACCAACCAACCTGCTGTGTTTGGAATCCACTTGGACCCGCGCTGCCTGTACAGTAACAGCAGTGTCTGCCACAACGTTAATTTTCCCGCTACTAGAATAGGAGAGAGTATTGAAGCATCGGGTTTCCTAGCTCGTGCGAGCCTGGCTAGGCGAAAACGAAGTTCTCACACGTACGTTTCTCCTCGCCTGCCACGGAAGGAATCTGGCATGTGTGGCAACGAAAGGAAAGGGGCGTGTGAATAAGTGGTGAGAGTTGATAGAGAGAGTTAAAATAGGAAATTGATTTTTAGTTCTAGCCCCTTGTTTGTTTCGTGGAGAAAAATAAGAGACACCAAGGCACTTTTGGTTGAGAGTAATCGAAAGCAGGAAATGAGAGTTTAGAGATAAGAGATTTAGATATCTTTTGTTTGTTTTTTGAGAGTGAGAGTTGTGATGGAAAGGGGGATGAGAGTTAGAGAGTCAACTCCCACTAATCAAATCCCTGGTGGAGGGGTGGTAATTGTGAGGAAACTGTGCTCTTAATAAAAGAAAAAAAAATACTGCATCATGATTTGCTATATGATTTTCTTCTCAAAAGCCCCGCGACAAACAAACAGGGGATTTGAATTTCCTCTTATTTTTCTCCACGAAACATTTCCTCTTGTTTGAAATTTCCTCTTGTTTGTCAAAGGCGAGACATTGGTCACCAAGACACCACAATTCCTCGTTGGGTCTAATCTAGGCAGCTTTTGCAGCCACCAATCAAACATGCCTCGATGTGTATATGGGTAAGAGGTAGATCGGTGACATCGACTATAGAGTATAGATCAATTTCATCCTTAATGCTTGCCACTAACTTTGAATCCAACAAACGCACGATCATTTGCACTTTGTATTAGTGCTCCTGCACACAACATATAAAAAGGAAAGTAAAAAATAACTTCCATTAAATAATATTTTGACAACCTCCTACCTCTACCTTGGCCCTATCTAGAGTGCACCATCTTACCAATGTGTTCCTCGCTAATTGAAGTAGTTGTTGGTCAATTTCATCCTTGAAGGTTTGCTATTTTTTTTCACTTTTGCCGATGTGGAGTGACATCTTAAATTACCAACGTGGATTTGTCATAGGAATTGACCGTGTTGTCCCTAGCTTTATTCTCCCCCACGCGCTCCATCCCTCGATGCTCTTCTTCTTACCTCAAGTGCAAGCATTGAATCTCCATGACGAGCTACCACAAAATCATTTGACAATATAAAATAGCTTCTTAAGCCTCCACAGATTACAGTCTTTACTTGAAATGAACTTGCTAGACCGACTCTAGTGCGGAATGAAAATAAATGAATTGGACCCCTAAAATTAACTTATGATTCTACTTAATTTTCATTTTTATAAACTAAAATAGCTAACTAGCAAAATAAACACATAGATTCATATAGTTCTCTACATTTATCCAAACTCAAAGAGGATTTTGCAACCTATAGACAATCCTAGACTAGCCAAGTTCCAAAGATCTTCATGACCCAGGCCGTGTTTAGTTGGTGAAGGAAAAAAATTAGCAATATTGTAGCACCTTCGTTTGTTTATGGTAATTATTATCTAACCATGGACTAACTAGATTTAAAAAATTCGTCTCGTAAATTTTGACCAAATTGTTCAATTAGTTTTTATTTTCGTCTATATTTAATACTCCATGCATGCGTCTAAAAATTTGATGTGATGAAGAATCTTAAAAAATTTTAGGTTTTGAGATGGAAGTAAACAAAGCCCCACTTTACTTGTGACTTCTACAATATACTAACCAACCTATTCGGATGCACTTCTCAAAATTATGTACTCTATCCTTAATGATATTCTAATGTACAAAAAATCTTGTTTAGTTTTCACTTAAAAACTTTTTATCTCGTCTTATCGAATGTTTAGAGACATATATGAAGCATTAAATATAGATAAAAAATAATTAATTTTATAGTTTTTATATATTTTATGAGACAAATATTTTAAGCTTAGTTAATTCATAATTAGACATTAATTGCTATACTTATATATATGCTACAATATTTCAGAAACTTTTCTGGGCAGGAACTAAATGGACCTGAATCTTTAAAAGAAAAAAAACAACGCCACAGTGCAAGATAAACATTTGCACTTTACATTCGTCTCTCTATCACTGTCACAAGTCAAAAGCCAGACTCGGGCTAGGGATCTCTCTTCTGCGCTTCGAGAAAGTTTCTGCCGCCCGACAGCTGGGCGCTGGCTCGCCCGCTTCCACCGACCAGACCGGGCTAGCTCAGGCGTGGAGCTGCTCGCCTCCGCCCTCCGCCGCCGCGCCGGGACCGGCGATGAACGGCGGGCTCCCTGGATTCCGTACGCCACCTCACCGCTCGATCCTCCCGTTCTCCTACTTTTTCGAAAAAAAAAAACCGCTTCGACTTCCCTTATCTCTGCTCCTCTGTTACGGCATCGATCTTAGCGCGATTCGATCTGGTTCTGCGCAGACAATGCGCCAGCGTCGAGGGCCGTGGTCGTCGCCGCAGTTCTCTTCTCCGTCCCCTTCGGCTTCCGCGGTCGCTCCCACAACCTCGGCCTGTCCTACCAGGCAAGTCGCCCTTGCCCTCCCCAATGCATGTGTACTGAAATCCTAACTGTTCTAGAGACACTTGTTTGCTTTATAGCGGAATTAGTAGCTTGGAATTACTCCTTGTTCGTTGTATATAAGTGTCCGCTATTTTTTATTTCTATAAAAATGCAGCTGTAGCTGAATTTTCTATGCCATTGTCCTTCCTTGAGCTGCAATTAGGTACTGTAGATGATTGGGTGCTATCTGGGTTCATCATCCTTTGTCTTTGCAGAGTGTTTGTCCTCCCCAATGCATGTGTAATGACATCCTAACTGTTCTAGAGGACATTTTCACTGAGGGTGACACTTATTTGGTTTATTGCGGTATTAGTAGCTTGGAATTACATGGAAAATCCTTGTTCGTTGTATATAAGTGTCCGCTACTTTTTTATTTCTGAAAATGCAGCCATAGCTGAAATCTCCATGCCCTTGTCCTTGTTTGAGCTGCAATTGGGTAGATGATTACAGGGAAATCATACTGACATGGTATAACAGGCATCTAATTGGGTTCGTCATCCTTTTTCTATGCAGAGTATTTATGAAAAGCTGAGTATCTGGAGGCTGGTCACCTCATTGTTTGCTTTCTCGTCAACCCCCGAGCTGATCTTTGGAGCGGCCCTGCTATACTACTTTAGGGTGTTTGAACGGCAAATAGGTTCTAACAAGTATGCTGTAAGTAGTTTTGTGCTCAAGGTGTTTGACATGTAGTTATTATAGCAACATTTGCCTATGTCGATGTAATTATTTGAAATATAGGTCTTCATCATCTTCTCGACTATGGTGTCTGTACTGCTTCAGATCCTTGCTTTAGGTTACATGAAAGGTATGCCTTTTGCCGGTACTTGTCAATGCATACTTTCTTTTAAATCCTGCTTAAACTATTTTCGCATTTCAATTGGTTTGTTTTTTGTATGATATATTGCTTTGTATCAGCTTATCATATTGATTCAAACTGTATACTTAAGGTGTCAACGCCAGGACCCCAAAATAGAAGGCGCATCTGCAGAATTACAGTAACATCTTTAGTCCCACCACATAAAATGCTTATGCATATTCTAGGCCAACTAAACCATTCGCTCAAAAACAAAATTCATCACAACCACATTCTCTGAAACAACTACTATTTAAAATAAGGGCCTGCTCGCTGCAGCAGCTGCAATGATTTTAGGCGAAAGTACAGTATTTTACAGCCGGTGATACCTGCTGCAGCTGATGGGCTGTAGGAGGACAAGATAGTTAAGAGAAATACCGGTGTTAATTGGCTTATTCTTTTTTATTTATTTGTTTCACAATAGCAACAAGTTAGTGTATATAGTTCTTGCCTGACAAGTTAGAATTGCAGATCCTTCTCTAAATCCATTGACGTCAGGACCATATGGCCTCATCTTTGCATCTTATGTGCCATTCTTCTTTGACATTCCTGTCTCAATGAAGTTCCGCATATTTGGACTGAGCTTAAGTGATAAGTCGTTTGTATATTTGGCAGGACTCCAGGTTCAATTCTAAGATAACTTGCCTTCCTTTTTTTTTTCAAATCTCTCTCTGTCATAGCTTTACATATTTGATCTCTGTGATCAGCTTCTTTTTTCATCTGGAAGACGTTCTGTTGTACCTGGACTTTCTGGCATACTGGCTGGGCTTTTGTATCGCTTGAATACATTTGGCATCCGTAGATTGAAGGTAACGCTTTCTAGCCCGTTCGGGAAATGTGATGAGTGGTAGCCATGCATTCTAAATGTGACTATTTTTTCTTTAATAGTTCCCAGAGTTTGCAATATCGCTCTTCTCGCAGTTGTCATGGCCCTTTTCTAACAATCCATATCAAGGGTTACCGACCACAGAAAATAATGGAAGTGTCCCTTCTCACCAGGCACATCAAATTGAGGCAAGTACTTTTGTAATAACCCTGTGTCAATATCTTGTGGGGGAGATTAGCAGATTCTAGGTACCAAATCGGGAGGCGTGCCAATACTTCAACCCTTGAGCACCACATGATTAATTGCTTGAGCACAAAAACTTTGAGAACGAATAATTAGAATTAAGTTTGATCTGTAGAATACAAGAATGTGAGCACCATAGCTAAAGATATTAATCTTAATCTTTAACTGATCTCAGTTTTAGTGCCTTCTAACTTGATAGTACTCCCTGATGTTTGTTGTTCATTGTGTTTGACTCAACCATAAGTTTGAACACAGGAGATTTTTCTGCTTCTCTTCCTATACTGATTTTTCATCACTGAGCTTTGCTTCTAATCATATCTTATTCAGGATGCACGCACAGCTATCCAAGATCCCACGGAATCTTCTATTACTGCACTCGTGTCTATGGGCTTTGATCGCAGTGCAGCAATTCAGGCACTTGCATTGACCAACTACGATGTCAATTTGGCCTCAAACATTCTGCTTGAAGCACAAGCTCTACAGCCATGATACCCTGGCATCGAGACAAAAGATGGACGGATGCTCTGTACATTAATGAGAGTTTAGTGTTTGATACTTTGATTCATTATTCTGTTCTAGATTTTATCACAGGATTCCTTGTTGAAACAAGCCATTGTGGCATTGTATATGAACAGCTATCAGAACGAAAGACAACTTATGAGATTTCTGTATATCCTGAATGGTGGTTGTACCTTGTGGATAGTGACAAAAATACTGACAAAAATACTTGAAAAATTGCCAGCAGATTATGCAGGTTCGTGGCTATTCCACCCTGTGGCAGGGAGAGCGCTTAACTAGCATTTGACTCTTTCATCCTTGCAGCCTTTTCTGGTTCCAGTAGCGGTTGAGGAAAACCCAGGAAAATCCCCTCTGGCGTCAATGAAACTGACTGATATAACAGCGGTCGCTATTAACAAGCTGCCAGTTGCTTCGCCAACAGGGAGCAGCCGGTCTCCAAGCCATGTCAGAGGGCAATGCACGAAATTAATATCGCTGCATAATAAGAAGCGACACGCAAGGCTAAAATTCACAACAGGAACCTTAAACGCCAAGAATACTGGCAGCATAAGTAGCATCGTACCAAAAGCAAGGTTCCATAGCACAAGGAAAATACAAGCATCAACAGCGACAGAATGGGCCACGAGGGTGGTACGCTAGCAGTAGTAACACGGCAACAATACGAAAGGGGACACCAAACCCATCAAGGTCTGCCTGCCCTAGAACCACCAGGCTTCACACTATCACAGCCTCTCACATTTCATCTCCTTGCACGTCCTCCTCGTCCTCGTACTCGCCCTCATCATCGGCAGTCGCATCCTGGTACTGCTGGTACTCCGACACGAGGTCATTCATGTTGCTCTCGGCCTCGGTGAACTCCATCTCGTCCATGCCCTCACCAGTGTACCAGTGCAAGAAAGCCTTCCTCCTGAACATGGCAGTGAACTGCTCGCTCACCCTCCGGAACATCTCCTGGATGGAAGTCGAGTTGCCGATGAAGGTAGACGCCATGGACAGGCCCCTCGGGGGGATGTCACACACGCTGGACTTCACGTTGTTGGGGATCCACTCCACGAAGTAGGACGAGTTCTTGTTCTGGACATTTATCATCTGCTCGTCAACCTCCTTGGTGCTCATCTTCCCACGGAACATGGCCGAGGCGGTGAGGTAACGCCCATGGCGAGGGTCGGCAGCGCACATCATGTTCTTGGCGTCCCACATCTGTTGTGTGAGCTCAGGGACAGTGAGGGCCCTGTACTGCTGGGAGCCACGGGACGTCAAAGGCGCAAAGCCAACCATGAAGAAGTGGAGACGGGGAAAGGGGATCAGGTTCACTGCCAGCTTCCTGAGGTCAGAGTTCAGCTGACCAGGGAACCTTAGGCAGCAGGTGACTCCACTCATGGTTGCAGAGATCAAATGGTTCAAATCCCCAACTGCAGAAATTAACAAATATAGTGTGTTATCATATCTGTAAATACACCAGTACAAGCAAGCATATATGATATATCTGCAACCTGAAGGATAAAACTGAGAAAGAATGAGGTTGCTTACAGCTAGGAGTGGTGAGCTTAAGAGTCCTGAAGCAAATGTCATAGAGGGCCTCGTTGTCAAGAACCATACACTCATCGGCATTCTCAACCAACTGATGAACAGAAAGGGTAGCATTGTATGGCTCAACCACGGTATCAGATACTTTCGGTGAGGGGAAAACTGAGAATGTCAGCATCATGCGGTCAGGGTACTCCTCCCTGATCTTTGAGATCAACAGTGTACCCATACCAGATCCAGTACCACCACCAAGGGAGTGGCATACTTGGAATCCTGAACAAACAAATAGATTGAGTTAATATTTAATGTAGCATGGTAATCAAGTTTAATTGCACAGGCAATTGAAAAAACAACAGTTAATAAAGTACACATGGCAACCAAGATACATGACACACAGAGGTGATAGTAATCACAGTCAGAATGTCAATTGTTCAAGCAACAAGTGCAAGATTCTACACTTCCATATAAATTGAAGAATATAACTTTTTGTTTCTGATCCTGTGTCAAAACATGTCAACAGCACACAAGATAGACACTGAAATGTGAAATTACTAAGCACACCAGCAATAACCACAAGTATCAGTGTCTAGATACTGAAATGTGAAATTACTAAGCACATCAGCAATAACCAAGTATCAATGTCATTTAAGATGATATAGAAATACAGTACATGAACTAAAACAAGCGAAATGACTTTCAAGAGCAATAGCAACTTTATAATAATAACAAGATATTGCGGTTCTAGGTCCCATGGATAGCATCAGTCAGATGGATATAATGTATTGCATCATACTGAAAAAAAAAATCACAAGCATGGTAAAAAGCAGGAGATATTTGAACATGTACATCTCACTCTTAACAGATCTAATCTAACAACTATAAACAATCAGCTTTATCAACAATAAAGCTCAAGTACCTTGCAAGCAGTCACAGTTCTCAGCTTCCTTCCTCACAACATCAAGAACAGAGTCAATGAGCTCAGCACCCTCAGTGTAATGACCCTTAGCCCAGTTGTTACCAGCACCAGATTGCCCGAACACAAAGTTGTCAGGGCGGAAGATCTGCCCATAGGGTCCAGTGCGGACACTGTCCATTGTCCCAGGCTCAAGGTCCATGAGAACAGCACGGGGCACAAAGCGGCCACAGGAGGCCTCATTGTAGTAGACATTGACACGCTCTAACTGAAGGTCAGAAGTGCCAGTGTAGCGGCCAGTAGGGTCAATGCCATGTTCATCACACACCACCTCCCAGAACTTGGCACCGATCTGGTTGCCACATTGGCCTCCCTGGATGTGCAAGATCTCTCTCATCTTCGCCCTATAAACAAGAGAAGTGCATAGGAATTAGTTTTAGATACTGCCACAAGCACACCAACTTGGAATACTGTGCGAATGGAAATAAAAGCATTTGCTAGTTGTCACCCTCCTCAAGTTAGAACCCTTACTGGAAGCGAGCTCACGTTTTCAGATCTGAATGTCACTGAACTCCTACTCTAATCGCATAGAACCCTTACAAGATCTGGGGTTTCAAAACCATCTTCCACACATCAACTCCTACTCTAATCGCATAGAACACTTGCAAGATCTGGGGTTTCAAAACCATCTTCCACACATCAATAACTGAGTCGCCTCCTACTACTAAGTACTAAATGCATCAATATTTATAGCAGATCTAGTCGATATTTCCTCGCGAGCTCAACAGTTCAAACGGTGACGTCAATTCCAGATCTAGTTTCAGTCCTGAAATTTGTAGTCCACAACTGTTCAACATCTAAGTTCTAGCAGTTACATTTCCGAGATCGAGTGATTAGTCGCAAAAAAGAACCACGAAATCCCCCAAATCCAACAGTAGAGATCCCAGAATCACCAGACTAATCGAATAATCTTCTTCGAAAAATAGATATAAACAAGCACTGGACCAGGACATTACTAGGTGGGAAATAATAATCAGCAGATCCCCACAGATCGAATCACATTTCCGGTTACATCACGAAAACAACCCAGAATTCGACAAAACTCCTAGCTAAGGCGCCACAACTGATCAGAAATAATGCGGCACCACAGCACAGATTCAAAACTCGATTACGAGGGTAGTGCAGAAAATCCTTACGAGGTTCGAGACGATCCAAACTGCGAAGCAACTGGCGGCGAGAGAGCGAGAGAGATCGGGGAGGGAGGCGGAAGGAGGAAGCCGGGGGCGAGTGCGGCGTCGGCAGTGCGGGGTTAAATAGCCGTAGGTGGCGGTGGCCGCAGCGAGCATCCGACGGCCCGCGCCATCCCGTTCCGAGCCCTCCTCGCGACGCACGGCCCAGATCTCTCCCCCCCTTGCGTGATTTTCAAATTTCCCACCCTGCGGCGAAGAAGTACCCGAATTGCCCCCCTGCAAATATCGCCATTCCGTCGGGGCCCACATGCAGCGTAACACGCCGTCTAGGCTGTTCCCAACCTGCCCCCCGGTAACGTTTCCGGCCCCCACGCTGGCCCGCGCAGCTGGCAAACGCTGGGCCCGGTGAACGCCACCACAGGCTAACTTCACTGACAGGTGGGGTTTCTCTAGCATTGGTCCCACGGGCCGGTGAGACTTGGATGCCACAGCTCACCACAGGCCGTGTTGCGGCGGTGCGAGGGGTGGGGACAGGGCAGCGGCTGGCTGGCTGGCCCCAGGTGCGGTGCGGGGCGCTATCGTGGGGTACGCTTATCGGTGGGTGCCGGTTGGTGCGACGTCCAGGTCCAGCGTCCGCGCTACGGCTCGACGGGGCGGCGGGCCCGTGGGCCGTGTGCATGTGAGTGACCCCTCAGCTTTTTCCGGGGGGCACTCACGTGTGGGCCACGTGCGCCGCGGCCGTCACAGTTGCCTTCCTGTCGTGAGCTGTTCCAAGATTGGATCTCGCAGGAGCAGAGAGGCCTCTGGCACAGCGTTCTGTTCTCCAGTGTGGAGTATTTTGGTCCAACTGTTGCGTAGGCCGTGGCCTCGTGGGCAGGATGCCGTTCTGAAGAATCTTTCCTTTGGCCAGCGCGGCTTAGGTGTGAGGTCAGTGGATAAGTTTTGCTTTGCTGGAAGCGACCAGCTGGGGACAAAGCTCAGCTCAATGCTTATACGAGTGTACGAAAATGTCCTCCCAACTTATTTCATTTTTCCCAACGAAAGAAAAGGAGGATCGTTCGATCGGGTGGTGTCTCCAATTATTCGTGTTTTGCATCTGGTTTCCTTTTCATGTTTGCTGTGAGCGTTCGAGGAATGAAGCCGTCTCGATGATCAGTCATCTTCAGTGGCACAGCACACTTGCAAGTTGCCGTTTCAGATTGGCAGGTGGAGGAAAAGGAACACAGCTTGCTCAGGCCCAGTTGCCGCTTCTAGGAAACGAGTCCAATAGAGGCCTTGTTTAGTTCCGAAAATTTTTGGGAAATGGACACTGTAGCACTTTCGTTTGTATTTGACAAATATTGTCCAATCATAGACTAACTAGACTCAAAAGATTCGTCTCGTCAATTTCGACCAAACTGTGCAATTAGTTTTTATTTTCGTCTATATTTAATACTTTATGTATGTGTCTAAAGATTCGATGTGATGGGGAATGTGAAAAATTTTGCAAATTTTTCTGGGAAGTAAACAAGGCCAGAGCTCAAAAAGGTCGGCCCGTTTGCGCTAGTACACAGTACACTTGCAAGTTGCAGACCTGGATCTGATCGAGCATGGGCACTGAACAAATCAGGCCCCATTGGGTTGGCGCACGTAAAAATTAGTGACCGTCACGCTAAATGTTTGTAGGTATATATAGAGTATTAAATATAGTTTATTTATAAAATTAAAAACATAGATATAGAGTAATTTGCGAGACGATTTTTTTAAACTTAACTAGTTCATAATTAGATATTAATTTTCAAGTAAAACGAAAATACTACAATATTTGTTAAACTTTAACACTCTCAGCCAAACACACCAGAGTAGTTCTTTCTAGCACGCAGTATCTTTGTTTTTCACCTGCCAAGCAAGTGTAAACATAAAGTGGACACAGAGCTAAAGAAAAGGAAAAGAAAGAAAGAATAAAAAACATTCAGAATATTACCGTTCGATGACCGAGGCGGAGGCCACAGCTGCTTCCCCGCGTGCTGTCGTACAGGGGCCCACGCGTCATCCACAGCTCCAAACGTTCCACCACACGCACAGTGGCAGCCCCATGCATGCGTGAAGGCAGGCTCGCCTCTTCGCGCGCATCCGGATAACGGGGCCCACCCGGCCCCGACCCTTCCCATACCCACTCCACTGACTCCAGTGCTCCACTGGTGCGGCGCGGAGCGAGGGCGACGTCACCTTCTTCAGGCCCCGCCCCGCCCGGGGGTAGGCGTAGGCGGTAGGCCTCAGCTCGGCTCAGCCGCCTCGCTCGAAGTCGAACCAGAAAGCGAAGCAGAGCAGAGGAAGCGAGGCGCGCGGGCGGGCGGCGGAGGCGAAGATGTCGGCGGGGCTGGTGACCGACGAGGCCACCGTGGGGCGGCTCTACCGGATCCGGCGCACGGTGATGCAGATGCTGCGTGACCGTGGCTACCTGGTGGTGGAGCACGAGCTCGCCACCAGCCGCCGCGACTTCCTCCGCAAGTTCGGCGAGTCCTTCCACCGCGAGGACCTCCAAATCAACAAGTCCAAGAAGAACGACCCCTCCGACCAGGTCAGTCCAAGCCTCCTCCAAGCTCAGCAAGCTCTGCTTATAGCTCCCGATCCAATCCGAATCCACTCCGCCGCGGGTCAACTGCCCGCCTCCCCTGCTTCCTGCCGTTCCTGATCGGAATCGGATCAGACAGTACGAACGTCTGTGGATAGCTGCTCGATCCAGCTCCCTTCGCCTTTGACGGGCCTTTAATTTCTTGGGGGATCGGTATCGGTGCTTCTCTCCTTGAATCCGTACCTCTGCCCTTGATTGATCGATCGGTTCGATGTCCGGATCGACACGGGGTGTCCAAGCTGCGGCAAGCTCACTGCTTCCTGTGAAGAACACAAGCTTCAAATCACTGAGCACGGATCGAGCATATCTTCTTCCTGATCGCAGCTAACGAATTAGATCATTCCGAACCAGCAAGTTTAGACTCATCCCCTGCATATAAATACTAGTAGTAGTACTAGCTTGTTGAAGTGTGAACCTACCGCACCAATCCGTTGCCAGATCAGTATGCTTGGATATTCTTCGACGTAGGTCTATGTTAGTAACTTGTAAGAATGAACAGCCTTGAATCTCAGAGGCAGCCAACGACTGATCATTCACAGCACTGTGGGCGGTGCCTGCTAATTTGACCGGACTAGATAGCAGTAACACTATTTTCTCAGCAAATAGTTCAGTACTCCTTAATAGCAAAGTTCAGTACTTGAAGCTGCGTTTGGTGGTCCTCCTAATTTGTGTAATTGGTTTTTATTCGTTGATCAGATATATGTTTTCTTCCCCAATGATGACAAGGTAGGGATGAAGCACATCAAGAAGTACGTTGAAATGATGACCCATGAGAATGTCTCCAGAGCTATGGTGGTTCTTCAGCAGAACCTAACTCCATTTGCAAAGTCGTTTCTCATAGAATTGGAGCCAAAGATCCATTTGGAAGTTTTCCAGGTTAGTTTGCACACCATGAAGAAGCTATTCCAATTTGACTCGCAGTCGCAGCATCGCTTGCTCCGCATGCTATTGTGCAATGGTCTTCTATTTTGTTATTATTATTTCTGATAACTGAAAGCAATCAACAGGAGGCCGAGTTGCTTATAAACATCAAGGAGCATGTTCTTGTTCCTGAGCATCAGGTGCTCACAAATGAGGAGAAAAAGACGCTATTGGAACGGTACACCTTAAAGGAAACTCAGGTATTGCCACTTATTCACGCTTGCAGAATTATTACTACCACTCAGCCAGTGGGGCATCAGACAAAACATAAAGTTTCAGCTTTCTATATATAGCCTCAGCGCCATTTTAAGTAGTCGGTCTCGACTTTCAACCATCTTTGACCATTTTTAGTTCCAACATAAGTCTAGTTGTGGCTCAATATTTTCTGGTAGAAATTGCCTAGTTAGACAAACATACAGAGGTCGTCTGTTCCATGAGCAATTGAGCATGCATGGAACATGCTATGTTCTGCTCCCTCCAACTCAAAAAAGATGCAATTCTACAACAGTGCTCAAACAAACTATTTTAAATTCAACTAAATTTATATAAAAAGACATAATGTTTTGTTATACTAAATAAGTATAATTAGATTTGTCGTTAAATTCATTTTCATAATATACCTATTTGGGTGTTAAGTGTCGATATTATTTTCCATAAACTCTAACTAAGTCTAGAATTGCATTTTCCGTGGGATGGAGGTAGTATCGCGCAAGAGCAGCGTTTAGCAGTGTATCACAATCACATGTTCACAAGACAGCAAAGCAGTGACAGGTGTAGGTTGTCAGAGAATGGCATCATTCTCTGCACTCCTTGTCAAAAAACGATCATTGGTTTCCTGCATTTTTCAGTATTTTACTAGCATTCCAGATTAACAACAGAAAGCATAAGTTTTTATGATAGCATATGCATTTTCCGTACATTCTAAGCAATTAACATCCCTTAAAGTTTGTAATTGTAACCCTTCCCTTTTTCTGAATGCATCGGATCAAACAGCTTCCAAGAATACAGATTTCGGATCCTATTGCTAGGTACTATGGCCTCAGAAGAGGTCAGGTCGTGAAGATCATCAGACCCAGTGAGACGGCGGGCAGATACGTTACATACCGCTATGTTGTATGAGACAAAACGTCAGAACGCAGGTGAACTTAAGAAGAGAACCATAGATATGGTAATTTTTTGAAGCTACACATACCCCATGTGCTTGGAGACATCAGTATCGCTTTGTAGCAGACACTATTAACGATAAGTGGCTGTTGTGTAAGTGAATTGAATAAGCTGAGTATATGGACCATACGTGAATTCTCATGTTGTACACTTTGTTGTATGAACTGTATAAACACTCAAATAATAAAAAAGAAGCCTGTTTTCGGAGCTGACAGAAGCTCCTGCAATCAGGATTTCGGATTTCAGCATCCTGTCTTTTTATGGATCCTAGTCGAAAAAACCAAATTTCAGGGTCAAAGTCTTGGCGACGCTTTAATAGAGCTTTTATATGATATTGTGATTTTACATTTTAAATCTTTATAAATACTTTTTATGGTTATGTATATCCATACCACGACCACGAGTGTCGAGTGGAAAACCCTAAAACACCCTATCTACATCTATACCTCTCTAATATTAAAGAGAGGAGGAGTTTTCTCAACTGTCTTTTCTTAATACCACAATGTCTTACACGACCCTTTCTATTCCGTGTCTATATAAGTCGGAAAAGCACGCGTCCAGCGATGGTAGGGAATTCGATTTCATGACATATTAGAACAGATAACATGATTGTTGAATAATTATCTGACTGCAAATCATCCATGTGATCATGTAATAAGTTGTATATTTCGTTGCAACACTTGATTGGGCTGGCTTATCTTAGGATTCGGCCTTTCTTCACTTAATTTCAGGATAGAGATGTGGCGGGCTTTCTTAGTAGGCTCAGGGCCTGCAGGAGTGCAGGCTGAAGCCCTTTGGCATATATCTGTCAGCATAGAAACATTTGCGTAGTCCGGTATAACATAAAATTACTTTCTAGATTAAGAACCATGTTTGTTTAGAAGTGTCTTTAGTGAACAAGCGGCCTTAGTGGTGGAGCTAATTCTTCACGGAAGCTCTTTATAGTGAGATCAACAAAAGAACTAACAAGCATGTTGCCACCAAGTTCAAATGCTGATGATTTTTTTTTTTGAAAGATAAAGTGGAGTTTACCTCCATCCTTAAAATAACAATTAACCCTGCAGGCTACAGAACAAGGACAAGTATATGACAATCGCGAGCTTTTGCAAATTTCAGGCATGGTCCACATTGAAAAATCATGTTTGAGAGTTCAACTCCAGTTGATTTCCTGTTAGACGAAAATTCATGTTTGAGAGCTAAACTCTATATTTTATATATGCTTGATTGGCACAACTCTTCTAACACAGGAAATCAACTAACAAGCAATAGAATTCTGGTAGAGAGAGAGAGGAGAGACCACACCGCACAGGGAAGGAAAGGACCACTACTGTCTATAGGCTTTGGCACCCAACAACTTTCAGAGTAAACGAACCTAAGGCCAGTCTCAATGGAAGTTTCATTAGAGTTTCATGCACATTAAATATGCTGATGTGGCGCTATATTAATGAAGAGAGATATGATAAGAGTTTCATGGGAGTAGAGAGAGTTTCATCCCCATAAAACTTCTATGCACTGTTTCCAAAATATTGATGTGTTGGAAACTGTGTCATGAAACTTCCATTGAGGATGACCTAAATGAAGCTAACATGCCTTAGCCTCGGGGTACCACACACACTTAAATTTGCACCGGCAATTGCAGGCTTGCAGCAATGCTTAATAAAAGATGTGGCGCATTATTTTAGGTGGCATCATTAGCCAGCTTCCACCAGCAACCAGACAGTACCAACCACAGGACCGACCGGCGGTAAAGAAACTGAAAGGCAAAGCAGTCGCACTAACAAAAAAAAAAGACGAGCACGAACACGCCGTTGTCCGGTTCAGTTGAGAGGGACGGAGATGAGAGAGATTGCAAAATGGTTGGCGAAGCGAGTAAGGTTTCATCATCAGATCAGAAAAAAAAAAAGAGAAATATATAATCCCAAAGCGAGACAGTGAACGGCCGGTGCTTTGAATTCGTGGTGCTAATCTCTGCTCCGCTAAATTAGTGGGCGCAATCATTCACTCGTTCGTCTTTTTGCCGAGCAAAATACAGCAGGCCATGCGGCTAGGCTACACGCCAATCGCCAATCGGCATTCGGCAACCTTGTTTTCTATTGTTCTCGTCCGAACATATACCTGGCCAGAGTCAAGATCGACGATGGACACGAGAACAGAAGTCAGGTGGCAAGGCATATGTAGGTCTTGGCTGTCGTCGGTTAGATGGCACTAGGATAAACGCGGCTGATTAGCTCAGACTACTGTCTACCCCTAGGCCGTCGTCAGATTGATCATGTCCTGTTCGTTGGGTTAAAAGTCATGAGAAAAAAATACTATATTGTTGATCTATTGTGTGACAAAAACACTGCTGAATGTTGACATATTCATCATAAAATTTTAAGCGAAGCCGCCGTAGGCTGTAGGCCTGTAGCTGAATTGAACAGGTAGCCCTACATCATTACCGTGCTTCTTCTTCTCCGTCCCGTCTCTGTCGTGACGTTTCATTGTTGGCACTTGCCAGCCTCCGGCGGATCACAATTTGTACTCCTCTTTCTCCACGATTGATTCTCCAGATGACACCGTTTGTAGCATGCGCGCTACTATAGAAAAACGGTTAGCGGCGGCCGGACGGCTAACCATGGGGAAGATTTCTTATTTTCTAGGCCAGCCGGCAGCGTGTGGTGAGGAGGCCACCGGCGAGGCCGACTCCCGCACCGACCTGCACCGGCCGCCCAGCGTCCACGGACGCGTCGCTGCCTGGCTTGCGTAGTTGCGTGCGCGAACCGGGTCCGAGTCAAACGGCGACAGCACAGTTTTTTCTTTTAAAGTGCTCACACAGTGGGGGTGGGCACAGGTTTAACAATACTCGTTTAATGCAGTGACCTTCAAAACACAACTTAAACCTCTTATTTTTATAAAAATATTTAGAAAAAAAATAATATATGTATAATTTTATGAAAATATTTTTTAAGATAAATCTATTCATATATTTTTCATATTTGCAAACTCGGCAATTTAAAAGTTATTAATGATTTATATTCCTAATATTTGACCGAAATCTTGTCCAAAACGATATCTAAATTTGGAGGGAGTATTTCCTAAATTTTAGGTGTCTGAATTTTAGTTTTTCTTCAGGCGATGGTTGTTGCGTATATTTTATACTTAAATTGTAGTTTTAGTTTGTTACAATTTTTGTAAATACAATATGTAATTTTCGGTTTCAAAAATAAAAAAACCACTTAGACAAAACTACAAACCTGACAAAATCTTATATGTTTTGACACAAATACAATTTAAAAATTGATAATTATTTTCTATAGTTAGACGAGAACAACAATTTAATATGTTATGACACAAAGATAATAACAAATTGTAAATTTACTTGTACTAATTATAATATAACAATATTGTCTGAAATCGTCTTAGAATTCAGACACCTGTTCGCAAAAAGAATTCAGACACCTGAAATAAAGAAAAACACACATCTCATCATGATCAGACCTCACTAACCAGTGGGCGATCAAATCAGGGGAGGCAACATAGTTACCTTCACCTTTGGTGATACAGAATCCACCTCAATCTTAATCTGTCGACTAACATTATTGAAGGACCAAAAGTGCGCGATATCACCGTCACAGCGTTTCTATGCCTACCTACCTTTAAACTTCAAATGCATCATGCTATTCACCTAGGCAGCAACCACAAACCTTCCTGTAACTTAACTCTCTAACATAGACATAGGAGCTGAGATTTTTGTTTGGTTCGCGGAAATGTAACACTATTTGATCTTGGAGGAGAATAGAAACAGTTCCTATGTTTGGTTGATGTCAGGCCGTAATTTGATATTAGCCTATTCACCATTGGAAAAGTGTGCTATTTTAATGGCTAGCTATGGATGATATTACACCTTACACAACATGGTTAAGCATAAACATGACACACTACCATGGGTCATCGTTACCGAGCATAGAAGCAAACACAACTAGCAGCTCCGACTTCTAATGGCAAACTACCCACAAAGCCACTTTCAATGGTTCGAAGCACGAGGCCGCAATCGATCATCGTTGCCAAGTTAGAGCACCTTCGATATCCAGCCGCGAACCCACACCTCACCCCTAGTGAATGCTAACCCACCGCATAGCCCCAGACCACGTTGAAGGGGGGGGGTTGCCGTGTGTCATTGTTGCCGAGCCATGTCAAAACGCTGAAGGAGCACGACGATGATCTAGATGCAACGTTTTTAGCAAGAGAGCGACACCAATAGTGCCACCGTAGCACGTCCGCAGAGGATTAGATTTTCATCCTTAGTTGATAATGCTAGAGGGGAATACACCACGGCCTATATATATATATATATATATATATATATATATATATAAATGACAATCCATTTTCTATCAGGTGAAAAACAAGTGCGTCATGTTATTCCATACGAAACGAGCATGACGAAGTTAAACCATAAATTTAAAATCTAAAATGTCTTATTATTATTTATTTAATAGTTCATGACTGAGACTGAGATTTAAAAACAAAGCTTGATAACTGAAGCCGTTATTTCGATAGTTTTGAACTGAAATTGAGCGGAAAAAAGGAGTTTGAAGATGAGACAGCTATTCCGCGAAGTCTCTAGGGCCTCGGCGAGGCCGACTCCCGCAGACCCGCACCGACCGCCACAGCTGCACCGCCCGGCCACGTAGGAGTACGCGTCGCTGCCTCCCTTGCGTGCTCGAGCCGAGCCAAACGGCTTCGCGTAGCTGTCAAGTTCGTGCCGTGTGCCGTGTCGCGGTCCCCGTAGGCCCGTACAATTACGAGACGCTGGTGGTGTCTCTGTCCCCCTTTGTTGCAATCCCATTCCCAGCACAAACTTTACTAACGCCGAACTCGTTCGTACACGATATAAATATAAATTGCGCCCGAGTGCGCACGTATATGAACAGAACAGATGAGTATTATATTACGATGAATCACTTAATACTTTCTGCAAGACAAATAAGGTCTTATTTAGTTCAATCCAAAACCAAAAAGTTTTCAAGATTTTCTGTGACATCGAATCTTACGACACATACATAAAGTACTAAATATAGACGAAAACAAAAACTAATTGAACAGTTTGCTTGTAAATTGCGAGACGAATCTTTTGATACTAATTAATCCATGATTGAATAATATTTGCCACAAACAAACGAAAGTGATACAATGTTAAAATTCAAAAACTTTTTACAACTAAACAAGGCCTAAGTTTAATAACTTGATTCCCCTTTGATGACACGATGAGTAATTCTGTTATTCTGACACTGATTGCTCGAACGACAGTCTTCGTTCAAAAAATTTAGAATCTCTTCTTGAGATCGAGACGGAGGCCAGCATTTTGGTAGTTTAAGGCCTTGTTTAGATCAAAAAGTTTTAAAATTATGATTATTTTTTATTTTATTAATATTTAATGTTTTATATATGTACTGTAATATTTGATGTGACGAAAAACTTTAAAATTTGGTGAACAGGTCAGCTCTGGAGTCCGGACAGCAGTTCCGGCAATCACCAGACCAAGATCATCTAAAAAAGGTGGTCCCACATTTCAGTGACTGTCCAGCTCATCACCATTTTTTTAGTAAGGCCTTGTTTAGTTTCGAAAAATTTTGGGAAACGGACACTGTAGCACTTTCGTTTGTATTTGACAAATATTATCCAATCATGGACTAATTAGACTCAAAAGATTCGTCTTGTTAATTTCGACCAAACGGTGCAATTAGTTTTTATTTTCGTCTATATTTAATACTCCATGCATGCGTCTAAAGATTCGATGTGACGGGGAATGTGAAAAATTTTACAAAATTTTCTAGGAAGTAAACAAGTCCTAAAAACCTTTCAACAAAACCCCATGTGGCCCCTATCTCTAATCGTTCGTCTCCGCAGCAGTAGCACACTGCTACAGCTTCCGTAGCTTTCCTCCCCCTTCCTTCGTCTCCCTTCCTTCCTTCCGCTTCGCCATCTCCTTTGCCGTCCCGTCGTCGTCGTCGTCGTCTCCTCGTGGCGCATCAAGAATTCGAACCCACTCGTCAAAGGGAATCCCATCCGCGAGGTCGAAAGCAACAGCAGCGGATTATTAAAGCCTCGCTTTTTTCAAAAGCCGCAAGGGGTTACTACAACCCTAGTACTCGTAGTAAATTGGGCGGAAAGAAAATTCGTCTCCTCTTCTCCAGTTCCAGGCGCAGTTGCGTGCTCGAGAGGGGGTGCAGAACCTCGAAGCTCCCCCAGCGCCCGGCGCCGGCGCTTCGCGCTCTCTGCCACGGTTCCTCCCACCGGCCGGCCGGCCGCTCCTCTGCTGGTCTGCTGGATTTGAGCGGGGATTTAACCACACGCGGATTGGATTGGTACTGCTCTTTTGCTGGTAAGTGCTCGTACCTTGCTTCCATTGGGTGGATTCTGGATTCCCTTGTTCTATGTTGCTGGCGACGTTTTGTTTGCTCTGACTGTGACCAATCGATTCCAATTTTCTCCCCTTTGGCCCATTCGCGTAATTGTGGATTTGTGCGCTGAGTGCTTTCTTGCCAATCTATCATGTTCTTCAGCCAGGAACATGGATCTAGCAAACATGCTGGTGTTGTTTTTCCACCAAACATATTTGGTGTCCATAATTCGTCTGAATCTGTATGCTCTACTCTTAAGTCTGGCCTGGGTATTTTGAGTCCAGTTTTTGCCGTGCTCTAACCAATTTTAGATGTCCTTGTGCTAGATAACAGGTATTTATATTTTATAGTCTAAATGTTGTTGCTTTATCTTCTAAAATTTAATGTAGCCTTAGTGTTTGCAGTTGTGAGGCTCACTCCTGTCCCTACTCCCTAGTCCCTAGGACGCCAAATTCGTAAGGTTTAATGGGATAGATGCTAGAATTAGTGGAATTTACTTCCTGATGTAACTGTTCATATGCTCTTTTGCCATCTGAACTGCCGTGATAAGAAAAGTGAATTGGAGTTGCTTCAAGTTTGACATCTTCACCAACTTTAGCTGTGCCTTGTTTTATGTAGCCATAAACGATGTAACACTGCATACAAGACATATCTATCAAAACCTGATTCCTCTCTGATGTGCTTGTTTTTTCAAGTTTTTTGGTATGTGTAAGGCACTGAGGATATATATGTTCCTGGTCAATTTGTCATCAGATCACCACACATGACAAGGGTCATCCATGACTCCGGAGATGACATGCACAAGGAGGCACTTGATTTGGTCTCATCGGATGTTAACTTTCCCAAGGGCCGTTTCCCAGACTACAGGATTGGACCAAACAACCAAATCATTGATCCAGAGGAGACTCATGAGGCTGTACCTCTCAAGGAGATTGTTGCAAAGGAAACAGCACAGTTGCTAGAGCAGCACAAGCGCCTTTCTGTGCGTGATCTCAAAGAGAAGTTTGAGAAGGGTCTATCTGGCGCTTCCAAGCTTTCTGAAGAGGTGTTTTGCTCAGTTTGCCTCTACTTACTTTTGTCAATGGTATCTCATAGGAAATCAAACTCAAAGATGAAAGCTGTTGTCATCAGCAACTATATTGTTATTGGAGATTCTGCAGTAGTACCTCTCATGTTAATGATGTTGATTATGGTTAAAACATTGCCATTTAGTGAAATGGTAACAGGATTATGATTCAGATTGTGTTCAAGTTAAGTTGACACTCGTTCTCATATAGTATCTGTGGCTTGCTGCAGAGCTCAGTTTATTACTTATTTTTTTCTCAATCTTTATTTCTTGTTAAGTACTTGCCGCTTTGACTTTCTTTCCTGAAACTGCTCTGCAGAAGCATATCGATAAGAAGAAAATATATAAACACATGGGAAGTGAAATGCACAGTTCTATGAGCTGCGGCGATTTTTAGCATCTTACTTTGATAGTGGATAACTCTAATGAATATCAGTTTCTACTGTTACACAACTCCCATTAGAATGCGATTCCATTCTGAAGTTGTTGCCTCATGTTTCAGGCTAAGCGTCGAGAAGCCGCTTCATTAGACAGGCAGGTTCTTCTGAAGAAGCTCAGAGATGTTTTAGACACACTGAAAGGCCGTGTGGCTGGTCGAAATAGAGACGATGCTGAGGAAGCTATCTCACTGGTTAACCTCTTACAAATATCTGGACTTACCAATATCTGCCTGCTGTTATAAACTTCTTGTAGATTCTTTTTTTTGTTCAAAGTGGACCCCTTTTATTTTTGTAAATATCCCTTGCTTGAGATTAGTCATTAGTGTTCTAGATAAAGGCAAGGACCTTATAAGCTATTCAAATAGTAGTCGTTCCTTTCACCCTTGCAATTTCTTAATATGTTTTCCTAAACGGGCTGTTTAGCCCATCTAAACAGCGTTTAAACGGAAACAAAAGGCCACCTGTTTCGTTTAGATCCTAAACGGTGACTTAAAAGGTTGGACTGTCTAAACCGTTAAAAACTGTCTAAATGGTCTAAATAGAATTGAGTTAAACATGATTAAATGAGCTAGACGACCATTTAATTCAACATTTAGTTAATAGGAGGATTATAACTACGACACTTAGCACCCAACTAATTAACAACTTATATATGAGGTGGAGTGGGATTTAGTTTTCCTCCAAAAAAAATAGTTGGTAGAATACTTACTTTTTTCATGTGTAAATATGTATACTTTCTAGCACATTTGACTTCTACATACATAAATATGAATATTTTAGTGTTACTGTACAAAACTGTTTAAGCCGTTTAATTCTGTTTAAACACAGTCTAAAGTCTAAATGAAACAGATGGTGACTGATTGTTCACCAGTTAGCATTTAGGATAACACTAGGAAAATGATGCTACGTTTTATTGTGTTGTAAACTTGTAATTATAAATAGCAACCTGCGAAACAGTTTGCAAGATGAATATATTAGTCTTGAGATCCTTTTGGCATGTACATCTTTAGCTTCTTTGGACTTGTTCTTGAAATTTTCTTGGAGTATTTCTCTATTTTCTCATTCTGAATATACAAGGAGTCAAGGACTTTGTTCTCACATGTCATTCCTCTTTCATGTCTAATTTACTTTTCAATTATGTGTGCCATAGTGCCCTGTCCATATTACATTCAGATTGTAAATGTTTCCGCCCTTTATGCTACCTTTAGCTGGAGAAATGTTTATGTGATTATGAAATCATTTGCTATCAGGTGGAGGCTCTAGCTGTCCAGCTGACACAACGAGAAGGGGAGTTAATTTATGAGAAGGCTGAAGTAAAAAAATTGGCTAACTTCCTTAAGCAGGTCTGCTGCATTTTTTTTGTTAGTATCCAATTAGCTTTGCAGCCTTTTTAATGTGTTATCTGAGAAGCTGAGGTGAGGCCTCAAAGAAGACTGCTTTCTATTTGTCAATATGTTATGATACCATGCACGGCTAGGTACCATGCACATTTTTCCAGTGGAACATAACGTTTTTAATATTTTCTGAAACACTGAGAAAGTTTCAGTTTCTCATGATTTTATAACTTCTTTTTAGTTCCTTTGATTGTGGTATGCACCAGTAGCAGCCTAGGAGCATCCTTTTTTTTAGACTTGGTAGGTTAGTATTGAGTTGCATGCACCGACCAGTTCAACCTAAAAGCTTAAGCTGATGGGGAGAGGTGGGCAATTCACTTATATTCCAACAGTTAGCCTAGTTGAACCTTTTGGTGGGGTTGTGTTGTTGTTTGGTTTCTATTCCCTTTTCTTCTTAATACATAGATACACAGATCTCCTGCGTATCCGAGGAAAAAAAAACTTTAGATTTACCAGATTGTCACAGTGTCACATTTGTATTTTAGGCTACTGAAGATGCACGGAAAGTAGCTGAAGAGGAAAGGGCTCTTGCGCTTGCTGAAATTGAAAAGGCTAGAGCTGCGATCGAAAAAGTCGAGAAAGCATTGCACGTGCATGATTCTGCGTCAAGTAGCAGAGAGAAGGAGGTACTTCCTTATTTTAAAATGAACTTGGATGTTCGTTTGATTTATGTCTCTTGTATCTTTATTGCCAGTTGCCATTGGCCCATGTTTATTTTGTATCTTGATTTTTGTCGCCTAATATTCAGGAGATAGAGGAACTTAGGAAAGAGGTCCGAGAGGCTAGGAGAATAAAAATGCTACACCAGCCAAGCAAGGTTTGTCTTGGGATACCCTGGCTTTCTTTTGATATCTTATTAGAGTCTTAGTTGACATGTTATCCTCTGCTGTTTATTAATTTGATGGAGCTAGTAAAAAATAGACTATCTTCTGATATGTTTATGTAAAATAGGTCATGGACATGGAGTTTGAGCTTCAGGCACTGCGGACTCTCATCTCAGAGAAGACTCAACTATGCAATCAGCTAAAGAAAGAGGTATCTCCTGTCAGATATATAGGACAGTTTGTACTAGTAGGGTCTTCAAATTTAAGTAATGTTGAGCTGTATGATAATCACTGCCCAACGATTTTTATTTGTAGCTTGCCATGATCAAGAGGTTAGAAGAGGATAGTTCTGACCTCTTTGAGCTCGAAGGTTCTAATACCCTTGGATCACAGTTTTGTATTGTCCCTCGAGTTGATGGTGCTCCGAACATTGCGAACTGTCCAATTCAGTGGTATCGTGTAATTTCTGGAGGCACTAGAGAACTCATATCAGGTATGTTGTCAATAAAGTGCCATGCAGGCTAGTAGGACTCCTCCCTAAGTCATCCAAAGAAATAGGCTCATATGTAAATCATTTCTTCTGGTTCTTTTGGCTGCAATTCATTCCTAAAGATTGCCAAATTGATCTTATTCTTTTGGCATCTTATGCAATCATTTTGTTGGTAAGATGTTGTGAACTCTTCCTGCAGGAGCAACAAAATTTACGTATGCCCCAGAGCCGTTTGATGTTGGCCGATTATTGCAAGCAGAGATACTTTTGAATGCGGACAGAATTGTAGTTCAGACAGATGGCCCTATAGATAACGGTTAGTCCTTTTCCAAGTTTTTTTTAACAGATTTAAGTCATTTCCCGCATCTGTATGTTTTTTATAGATTCAATGGCAATCCTAAATGTCATTCTTCCAGAAAATAACTGGAATTAAGTTATCTGAGACATTTACTGGTAATCTTTTTCCTTGTACATCCCCTTTGGCATTTGTGTCCTATGGAGTATCTGATTTCCTACTATTAAAGTAATAGCTTGATATGACAGTTACCGCATATCAGATAGGGTATTTACAAGTATTGGGATTTATCTTGTTATATTTTATAACAATTATGCAAAAGCAGCAAGCTGACATGACTGAAGTTTCACTTCAATAGCTGACTTCTTATGCTTTGAACAGCTGCAGGACTTCAACGCTATGCGGACTCACTTATGAAAAGGACGGATATTGAGTTCAATGTATGTGTGTGTGTGTGTGATGTTAGCCCCATAAAAGTTATTATATCACATTTGCCCACTCTCAACCACGAGTTCGACTTTATGTCTGTATTTTGCCATGATTATTTGCAGTAGAGAAGCAGAGATTGAGGTTTTGATTTACTGTACAATGCTAAGTTCAACCATGGTTCACACTGTGCTGCTTTGTAGGTAGTAGTAACCCAAATGAATGGGAAGGATTACTCGTCGAATTCTGTCCATGTATTTCACATTGGAAAGCTGAGAATAAAACTTCGAAAAGGATGGTCTACAAAGGCAAGAGAGTCATATTCCACTATGATGAAGGTAGTCTCTATCAGATTATGTGTATGTAACCGAAGTGCTCTTTAGGACTTATAACTTAGATGAAATTACTTCATTATTTGACATGGTGCCTGTCCTGTGGTTGTAGCAGTAGACATGCTTATAGTACATTTATAATGATGTTATTTCGATGAATATTGGGCTTTTCCTTCAGAAGTAGTAGTTTGTGGGATTTAATTATTATTTGTTTCCTCATGGGATGGTGGTTGTTGCATGCTTATAGGCATTGCTTCATTTAACTGTGCTGAGGATTTGATTGTCAAAAGCAGTTAGGTTATTTTATAATTGATCTTCTGATAATCTGTTTGTTTTGTTCCATTTACAGTTATGTGGGAGCCGTGGTGGTGGTAATGCTGCAGCTAGGGCAGTTTTCTGGCAAGCTAGGAAAGGCTTGTCCTACACTCTAGCTTTCGAAACAGACAGGGACAGGAATGCTGCAATTATGATTGCTCGCAAGTTTGCTTCGAACTGCAATGTATGCCATGTTGAGTTGTTGACTTAGTTTTGTTTTACTGTGCGAATAATATTCTTTTCCCTCCTGTTCTAGAGAACTACATGATTTACACCTTTTGATGGCTCTGCAGATCGCTCTCGCTGGCCCAGGCGACCAAGGCACCTGATGAAGTGATCATGCGTGTTTTGACAGCGACACAGTACATAATTAGGGTGTGGATTGGCTGATTGGGTGCTTGTCTTAGTTTGTCTATTTGTGCTTGCGAGGGTAGAGGTTGTACACTGCGTGAGGCTATCCCCTTTCCATGTCTTATGGAGGCATTGTTTTTGTTTGCCTGCCTGCAGCATTAGTGACATACTTGAAACATGATGTACAAATTGATCACTGTTCTTGTGCCTTACATTTGTAATGTTTGAACCAAAAAAGATTGGTCATTATATAGTTTCTCTCGGGTCGGGAAGACTTCCTGCTTGAGCTATCAAGAAATGTACAGACAGCTGAGTCGCATGCATGCGAATTGCGAGGCAATCGTGGCTTTTGTTCAGTCTATTGCTAGTGTACTGACCTCTTGGTCACACGACTCGTGTCTCCTAGCCGTTTAGTGGACCTGCCCTGGCCGTTTAGTGGACCTCTTGGTCACAATGGGATTAGCCACGCTCTTGCTCAATCCATATCCACTCCCTTTTCATCTCGTGACAACAGGATGATAAGCCGTGCTGATAAAAATGGAGAAAGTTTTATAACAAACTCAAACCCCAAATCTCCAAGGGGAAAACTCTGCAACCAGCATGGAATCGCGCACAAAGAAAGAGAAGTCACATGCAAGCCTAATCGAGTACGGAGCTTTTTTTTTTGTCCGTGAGGCTATCTCTATCTGCTAGTGCTAGTGATGACCGCTCTCGGTCACGTGACCGATGCCTCCCTCCCAGATTGTTCATTTGATGGACTCAATTTTACTGCTCGACATACTCTCGTACATTGTACAATTTGATATCGAACCTATCTCAATTTGACACACAGTTTTTTGGAACAGAAGTTGACTTCATGCTCACAAACACAAACATAAACCCATCCTAACAGGGGCAAAAAAAAAAAAAAACCGTCGCTGTGCGAGACGTTGATGTGAAAGCCAAAGCTTTGAGGAAAACACACGCGATCTCCAAATAATAACGCGAATCCCCCAATCATTTATTTACCGCGCCTGCACATGTTAAGTTGTTAATGACGCGCGTCGGCCAAGAAAGGAAGGAAGAGCGCCCCCAAGTCCCCAGCCCAACTCAACGCGCCGCCCCTAGTCCCTTTCCAGCTCGGAGGCGAATCCCACTCGGCGCAACGGCTAGTTTCCCCGGGGGAATCGATCCCAGCCGTCCGACCGGCTCCTCCCGAGTCCCGACCGTTGCGATACGAACCCTTCCCGACCGTTGGAGCCGCTCCTCCTCTCTCGCCGCCTCGACCCGCTCCGCACCCTCGTTTATATCTGCGCTTCCCCTCCCCGAGCCATAGCCTCCTCGTCCCCTCAACAACTGTACTACACCATCAACATCACGCGCCGCCATTAGGAGAAGAAGAAGAGGCAGAGCTTAGGGAGCGAAAAAGACGCTTCTTCTTCTTGCTGCTGTGCTTGCGGATCCGCGGTGGCTGCGCTCGCCGGCGGGGAAGAGGGGTCGCGGGCGGCGCGCCTCAAGTCTTTCTTCGCCTCCGTGCTCTTTGGGCTCTTTGGCCAGGCCGAGGACAACGAGAACGAAGAGATGGCCACGCGCAACCACAACAACGCCGCCGCCGCCGCCGCTCCGCAGCTCCGCCACCACCACAACCGAGGTGAGGCCCACGGATCCTAGCGGTTCTTCTTGGTTGCTCCCTTGTTCGCCTTCGTCTTGATTGGTTCTGGGTGGAGGCGGACCTTCTTGCGGGGAGTTCTTACCCTCTAGAGCAAGTTCTTTGCTGGCTCGATTAGTGAGAAAGATAGGATCTTTAGCCTCGTCGTGGTCCCTGACCTCTGTTCTTGTTTCTGCGCAACGGCTGGATTCTGGTTCTAGCTAGTTTAGAGGAAGGATGCTCGAGTAGATTTGTTTTCTGTACAGATTCTTGCGATGAACGTCTCGTCCCTTACTGATCTCTCCTGTCTCTCTTGTGCGATGGTCAGGCGGTGTTCCCGCTCTCGGAAAGAGCAAGGCCGTGCCCGGCCGAACTGACGCCATGAACCGGCGACCCGTCCTCGGCGATATTGGCAACCTCGTCACCGTCCGCCCAGCCGAAGGGTAAGAACGAATCCAAGCTCCTTTTTCTTCTGCCACCGCTGTTTCGTTGCACGTTCTTGTTCTGAAGACTCGTTCTTGGTTACAGGAAGCCTCAGCCTCAGGAACAGCAGGTCAATCGCCCCATCACGAGAAGCTTCGGTGCTCAACTCGTGAAGAACGCGCAGGCGAATGCCGCCATCAAGGTGCGCAGATCAATAATGCTACTTCTCTTCCAGTCTCTCTGAAAGAGTAATCTGGGCTTCCAAGCATTTGATTCTCCGTCTTTTCTCTAACTGAAATGTCTGTTTGCATGCAGAATGCCGCAATCCTGCCTGCGAGGCATGCGCCGAGGCAGGACAGGAAGGCTCCTGCTAAGCTGCCGCCGCCTGAGGATATCATAGCACTTAGCTCCGACTCTGAACAGAGCAGGACGCAGTCCGAGAGCAGCGCTAGCTCCGTCCGCTCGAGGAGGAAGGCCATCAACACCCTTTCTTCTGTGCTCTCGGCTCGCTCAAAGGTGCGTGGATCTGTCAAAAGACTCTGTTTGCTGTAGTAATTCCAGGCAGCAATTTCCTGTTACAACAACTTGCGAATTGTTCTGATTGTTTCAATCTGAATGTGTCAGGCTGCCTGTGGAATCGCTGATAAGCCTAGACAAGTGATCGAAGACATTGACAAGTTGGACGTCAACGATGAGCTCGCAGTCGTGGAATACATTGAGGACATCTACACGTTCTACAAGATTGCTCAGGTAACTGCAACAGGTCTATGAATTATTGTAGTGTGAATTGTGTGATCTGTTAGCAACTGTCTCTGAAAGTGTTTCTTTCTGGCTTTGTTGCAGCACGAGAGACGGCCATGTGACTACATTGAAGCCCAGGTCGAGATCAACGCTAAGATGAGGGCTATCCTGGTTGATTGGATACTTGAAGTACACCACAAGTTCGAACTGATGCCAGAAACTCTCTACTTGACCATGTACATCATCGATCAGTACCTCTCGCTGCAACCAGTCCTGCGAAGGGAGCTGCAGCTTGTCGGCGTTTCAGCTATGCTGATCGCCTGCAAGTACGAAGAGATTTGGGCCCCAGAGGTACACAGAAAGCTTTTCATCTCTGTCTGTCCGATGTTCCCAGTGCTACTTTTCAAGTTTTTTTCTAAATGCATTCATCTGTGCTTTTCAGGTGAACGACTTCATCCTTATATCAGACAGTGCATACACTAGGGAGCAGATTCTTTCTATGGAGAAGGGGATTCTGAATAGGCTGGAGTGGAACTTGACTGTCCCTACAGTATACATGTTCCTTGTCCGTTTTCTGAAGGCAGCAACCTTGGGTAACAAAGTTGAGAAAGAGGTAAATAAATTAAGTCGTCTATGGTTGTTGTAGCCAACCAGAAATTCACCAATCTTGTGCTTTTGTGAGCTTACAATTTCTCTGGTCTGGTGAAATGCAGATGGAGAATATGGTCTTCTTCTTTGCTGAATTGGCGCTGATGCAATATGATTTGGTGACGCGCCTGCCTTCCCTGGTTGCAGCTTCTGCTGTCTATGCAGCCAGGCTCACTCTCAAGAAGGCTCCACTTTGGACCGACACCCTCAAGCATCACACAGGCTTCAGAGAGTCAGAGGCAGAGCTAATGTAAGATTCCATTGCCAATCCCCATATCTTTCTCTGACCAAATCCATGTATAATTCGTACACATTTGACCTTTGTGATCTGTGATGGTTTCAGTGAATGCACGAAGATGCTGGTGAGCGCACACTCGACTGCCGCTGAGAGCAAGCTGAGGGTTGTATACAAGAAGTATTCAAGCGAGCAGTTCGGAGGTGTCGCGCTTCGCCCACCCGCAGTGGAGATCTGCAAGTAAACGAAGATTAACTTTGTGCAATCCGTGTTTGCTATTGATTTAAGAGAGTGTAATGGAAGGCGAGTCTGACATTCGCGCTAATGTTTGCTTGTTTCGGGAGTCAAGAAAGTTTGAATACTTGAGACAGCCGTTTGTTTGCTAGGCTGTTCTCAGAGTCAGGTGTTGTCTGACTTGTGGTGGCAATTAGGATTTGGATGTTTGAGTTTTATGTGATGGATACACCTTAGTGTACATCAGAATTCTATCTAGTACGACATTTATTCATAAATAAATGTGAATGTGTTTTGCTGATTAATTCATTTATTCATGTGGGGGGAATTTTGGTGAATGATCTGAATTGTGGGGGGAACTTATCTGATGCCGACCAAAACTTGTCAGAGTAAAAAATTATAAAAATCCCCTCTTATCCTCGCTGTCAGCACGGCTCATCAAATTCTTAACAGTCATAATCGAGGCGAAATGCCTGGTCGAGTTTTTTTTCTTAACAGTCATAGTAGTTTATGCTAAACTTTAGGATCAAACTCAAACTGGATAAGCTGTGAGGTACTTCGTTGGACAGAAATGATTGGAAAGGGATATAGAGGTGGATCTGTCCCGCGGTGTGCGGATGCGAGGCTCTGAAAATGGAAGAAGGCGGCGAAGTGGGTGGCCACACGCCACTCCATCGGCGGTGCAGTTCACGGCACAGGTTCAGCATGTGGTTCATGTGGCCATGGCCACGGCCGCGTTAATGGCGAGTGCAGACTACCCAGGCAAGTCTTCAGAATCAAAATCTTAAATTATAAATTTCAAACTTCAAGGTAACAGCTTATCAGTTTAGAAAACCTTGCCTGGGTAGAAAACCTTCGATAAGGAGAAGAAAACACTAGGCAATTGATATTTGAAGCATTGAGGTTACAGGTTACAACACCACCACAGTGACAAGATCGGTTTCAGCGTATACCAAATACAATTCCAATTATTTTGGAGTGCATACCGTCTCCATCAATGAACTCAGATTGCAGTATGAAGATCCACCCTTGTCTACTGCTCTGCGAGAAGCCTCCTTCAACTCAAGAGCACGTTCCCTCAGAGCCTTCGTCTCAGTTTCATCAGAAGACATCAGCTTCTTCACAGCCCGTGCAATATCCTCTCGCCCGATCAGATCATCCTTGCTAGCCCAATCCCTAAAGTTCAGGCCAACCTTCCACTCTTCCACAATTAATCGTCCATCAATCGGTTGATCAAAAAACAGTGGTAAGGCAAGCATAGGCACACCAGCAAAGACGGCTTCAAGTGTCGAGTTCATACCGCAATGGGTCAAGAAGCCCCCAACTGAATGATGGCACAAAACCTTAAGCTGCTCACACCATGGCAGTATCATCCCATTATTGATGCCAGCCAAGAGTTCTTGCACCCGAGGGGATTGTTCACGAAGAATCCAGAAGAACTTGACCTGACTGGCTACTAGGCCCAATGCGATCTCTTCAAGCTGAGAGGCTGAGACTGAGACAAAGCTGCCAAGGGAGACATATAAAACTGAGTTCACAGGTTGAGAATCCAACCAGGTGAAATAGTCTCTTTGGCCGGCAACTTCGCCATTGGACATGGTATGCTGGTCTTCAAGCGTCATGTAGGGAACGCAGGGGCCGATTGGGTACACTGGACAAGAGAGTACTGACCTTAGCGAATCAATGACACTGGCCTCAAGCTCATACATGGTGGTGAAAAGGAGAGACTGAGCATTTCTAACGCTAGAGATGGTTGCTAGGATATGCTTCACTTTTCTCTTGTCGTGAATTAAGGGCTCAAGATCTGACAACCTTATTGAACTTGAAGCGTGTCGAGCGATATAGTGTCCAAGTCTCTGATCAGAGTTACCTGCATATCATAAAATAGACAGCTGAGAAATGTTAATGTTGCAAGCTTTCTTATCGATGGTCCACAAAAGTATGAGATACAAAAATGAAACACAGTTGTGGGGCATTCTGACGGAGGAATAAGAGAAGGATATGAATCATTGAATCAAGATGAATCAGAAATAGAGTTCTGCCAAGATAAATAGACTGGTGGGTGGGTGGGTGGGGGGGGGGGGGGGATGCCACGCAACAGCAGTGCACCGAAAATGGTTGTGTGGACACCCAACCCAAACCTTCCACCAAAGAAAACATCTAGGTGGTTACCTTTTATCTAAAAATAATTCTTATATTTTGGATACTAAACTTTGTACGACCAATCATGCTAGATTTGGAGGACTAGAATAGCAATTGTCAGCTATGGTGACTGCTGAAGATTGTGATATACTTATTAATCGTGTGAGCATCGCTTAAGAAATAAATCACGTGAGATTAAAGCTAAAATACAAGTTCGTGCAGAGTGACATGAAATCCTAGCAAACGGTCTTCATATTCTCGTCTCACTGCCACCAGGAAAAAATGGTAGCTTCGGAATACGTGCAAAAACAATGACATTTGAGGCACTAGTAAGAAAATTGTTCCATATGAACAGCTTGCAGCAGTATTAACTACTATTATGCTCTATGCAGTGTAAACAAAAAATACAGATCCTAGAATCTCCAAGTTCAAATTTTCATTTTTGTAGGAACACAATTCAGGGTGCAGACGCAGATCTCCACAAGTCGAAAGTCGAAACTGTGGATAACTAGTTAAGCCTGGAGATTCTGGACAAGCTAAAAACCCTGGCACGGCAGCAAGGCCCTGAGTCCCTCACCTATCGTCTCACCGGAGTCCGGCGCGTGCTCATAGTCGGTAAGCCAGGCCGGGAGGCGGTCGAAGTGGTAGTAGGCGGAGAAAAAGGCGGCGGACATGGGGAAGAGCGACCAGACGGGGACACCCCTCCGGTTACCGACGCCGACGACCCAGGGAACGTAGGCGTCCGCCACGAGCGCCGCGGGCGGCGGGCCCTCGAGCCCGTCGAGGAGGCGCTCGAAGGGCGCCTCCATCTCTGTGGCGACGGCGTCGAGGAAGCCCGAGTGGTTGGCGGCGCGGCCGTGCTCGGAAGGGATGACGTTGGGGATGGTGCGGATGCGGATGCCGGCCGCCTCGGCGTGGGTGGAGGAGGAGCGGATGAGGCCCAGCCACTCCTCGGTGACGACGAAGGTGACCGCCGCGCCCCGGGCGGCGAGGAGGCGGCTCAGGTTCATCATGGCGTTGACGTGGCCGCGGCCCGGGAACGGCACTGCCACAATGTGGCAGCCGCAGCCGCGGGTCTCCCCCGTCGCGGCGGCGGCCATCCGCGCGTGACGTCTCGGTGTGTGTGGCTCTCAACCGTGCCTCCCGGCGTGGGCTGGACGACAGTTCCTTGTGTCGTCAGTCGTCACTGACCGACGACTGACCAACGAGACCAGCCACTGGCCCCGGCGCACTGTTAGGAATGGGCACTTCTCGGTTCCGGATTCCGGTTTCGGTAGGCATTGTTCAGACATTGTTTAGGCCTCGTTTAGTTCGCAAAAATTTTCAAGATTCCTCATCAAATCGAATCTTTGGTCGTATGCATGGAGCATTAAATATAGACGAAAATAAAAACTAACTGCACAGTTTATCTGTAATCTGTGAGATGAATCTTTTGAGCCTAGTTACTCCGTGATTGGACAATGTTTGTCAAATAAAAACGAAATGTTACAGTAGCCAAAAACAAAATTTTTTGCCAACTAAACAAGGCCTTAGTTTTCAAAAAAAATTTAAATTTCCGTCATATTAAATCTTATTTAAAATTCTCATCATATTAAATCTTATTAAGATTCTCGTCATATTAAATCTTACCGTACATGCATAAAACATTAAATATAGATAAGAAAGATAACTAATTACACAGTTTATCTATAATTTACGAGACAATCTTTTGAACCTAATTAGTATATAACTGAATAATAATTATCAAATAAAAACGAAATAGCTACAGTAGTGAAATCCAAAAATTTTCGCGAACTAAACAAGGCCCTAGTTTCAAGATTTCTCGTCACATCGAATCTTCAGACACATGCATAGAATATTAAATATAGTCAAAAATAAAAACTAATTGCTCAGTCGAAATATACTAGACAAATTTTTTGTGTCTAGTTAGTTTATGGTTGAATAATAATTACCACAAACAAATAAAAGTACTACAGTGTCGTGAAATTTTTTCCATGCTAAACTAAACACGACCCAGGTTTCGGATCCATGTTGCTAGAAATGGGAACGATCCGTTCCAAAACTTATTTTTAAGCAATCGAGCATTTTTGTTTTCCGTTATTTCTGTTCGATTCCTATTCTAACTGAATTGACTAAATGTTTTTAGCAAAAATTAATACAACAAAAAAATATGCAGGTTTTAAGCAAATTTAGATGACGCTATCTCTATTTTTAATAAATTATAATAATGGATAAGAAAACAAAAGCAATATAGTAAAATCTCAATTCAATATGAGACATCACACATAAATCTAACATAGCCTTACAAACTACAAGTAAGTAAGTACGATTTATATATTTCGGTTCTTTCGATTATTTGATAGTAGGAATCGAATTTTTCAGTTCCCTGTTATATTTTGTATCGGCCCGGTTCAGTTTGGATTCTCGGTTTCAGTTAACTATGACCAGACCTAGGCAAACATGCGTTTATCTCGGAGGCTGTCTTTCTTTAAAGAAATAATGCAATTTTACATGGATTTTTTTTATTAAAATATCTCATGTCAGATAATATTTATCTCATGGAAAATAATATTAAAACAGTTATAACATCAAATACCTATATTATAAAAAGTATCTCATGACAAATAGTATTTCTTAATGTATTTAATATATAATAAAATATCCAAGGATAAATATTATTTATTTAATATCATGGTATTAATACTATATATATAATTAGTCAAGCTCAATATGCTTTAACATGATACTACACTGTGGTAGATAGAGGGACAGCATCTCCAAAGGCTTTGGCAAATGGACTTGGCATTTGTTGTTGTTTGCAAACTCTCAAAACAAAATACAAAAGATAAAAATAGGTTATCTCCAAGGGAATTGACATTTGAACTTGACAAATGATAAAAATAAAAGGTCTCTAGGCGCGCGCGCTTTCCTCGCGCGTGACTTTGCTCGCGCGATTGGGTTTGCAAAACCATCTAAAACTTGGTATTTTTGCCAAGTTTGCTCCCTCATTTGCCAAGTTGCCCAAATTGCAAACTCCAAATACAAAACCGTTGGATACCTCTTTTAGAGCTTTTTGGCAAATTACTCAAATGCAAACCCTTGGAGATACTCGTAGGGCAGTCATAATGCTAGACATTGTTCACAACTACATATAGTTTCTATAACTATTAATTTTCATAAATATTACATATAAAAATCATAATCTAAGCGGATATTTTCTATAGAATAATTTTTTATCTAATCATATGCATTCTCTCTCCATTCTGTATCAATCACAACTCTTTATGTCTTATGTCTTAGTTCTCATGTAGACATTGTTTATAACTTAGACCCGATTTATATGATTTTTGCTTTTTCTCTATTTTGCCACATCAGCAAAATACTTAAGTGGCAGTGCAATTAATGTTCATAAAAATATAATATTTTCTGTAATAGAAGTGCCCTTATCAGCGGTCGGTTCATGCAATATTCCACTTTCCGGTCGTCATCTGGACAGATGGACAATCATTTTTTTACGCTTCTCCTAAGCGTCATGTCTGATTTTTTTTATTGTTTAACCATTGTTTAGTTACAGTAAAAGCGGTGAATTATATAGTCTTATCTCAAATTTAAAGTCTATTGTAATCTTATCTTTATTTTTTTTAGTTTTGTGATGTTGCTCTGTTTTGAAAAAAGGAGGCAAAATTTACTCCAGTTCCATTTAGAGAAGTTGTCACTTGTCAGGTTCAATTCAGCTTAAAAACTAGTTTTCTCATGTAAAATCTATCCCTAGTCTTTTGATACCATGTGATTTTAATCTACATATTTTGACACCAAATATTTGGACAGCATTTTGAAAAAGTTTTATAGAAAAATTTGTACATATTTCAAATCCAAGTAAAGTTTAACAAAATTGTGCATGCTTGATCTACCATGGACGAAAACCAGGAGGGTTAGAATAAGTCATGCATGCCTAATCTAGGGTGCTTAATCCAGGTATAATTTGAGGCCCCGTGCAGTCGCACCGGCTACACACCCCTCTGGATAGGTCCAGAGAGCATTGATCAACAATAAAAGAGAGCGCATCATTCACATTTACCTAGGTTCAGCCTTACAAAATCCTCCTGTTACCTTAAAGCATCCACAAGAGTCAAGTTGAGAAATGTTTTGATTGACGCAAGAGTTAAGAGGTTTATCGTTCTGACATTTATGACATTTCTAATTAAGTTTTCATATGTTTGTGCTAATGGCTAATCAGAGATGATGTGCTGAGTGTGTTGTGCAGGTGCAACATGTCTCTAGGGGTGGGCATTCCGAGATTAAAAAAAAAAGAGGAGGGGGGGACCGTATTTTAAGTTCTTGACTTAACTAATGCCCTTTTTTCTGGATTTTATTATGATGTTTTACGAAAAAAGAATCTTGGAAGTAAGGGGGTGTTTGGAAATGCTGTCCACGTTTTTTAGCCAAACGGTTTCAGCTCCACGCACTCAGTTCGAAGCACCTAAAGAGGTACTCCACAAACTCCAGTTTTTTTGTAGAGCTACTCCATGGTGAAGTTTGTGGAGCAGTCCCAAACACCCTAAAAGGCATCTTGACCGCTGGATCCCAGTTAAATTGGTGAGAAGATCAAGTATTTCTTCTAGGAGGACCTTTCCTATTAGGAATAATAACAAAAAAAAAAAGAAGATATATACCCTTGAGATACTGTTTCGACTGAACCTAAAGTAGGGACAGATGCACTTACATAAATATAAGAAATAGGGGCCCATACGATACAAAGCACTTCATTATTCCACAATAGTAGTATTATGAAGCATAAGTTCCTGCACAAGTTTTCCCAGGCACATAATTTTTGTGACATGATTATCGCTGTCCCCCATCTTTGCTACAGACAGCATCATGTCTTCTGTTTTCAGCTCCAGAAAGTGTACAACTATAGGTGTGTGGCAATAATGATTTCAAGCCGCACCTTGTATAATTGTTGCGGGTGGGGTGAAAATGCGTGAACATGAGACGAGCCCCATACCTTATTTGCAGGAGCACAATGTTTTTGCCTACGAGCAACGTTTCTGTCACTGACTCCACAAATTTAAGCAAAAACCTACAGCGAAGTTTCTGCAACATTCAGTCTTCCTTCGATGATATCTGTAAAGAAATTGTTCAAAGAACACCGTGAAGATCCACCTTCCTGAATTGCGCCGAGTGAAGCCTCCCGCAATTCTGCAGCCCTTCTTCTCATCTCTAGGCTATCATCATCACTCAAATCCATAAGCTTTGTTACAGCATCAGAGATTGCGGCCCTGCTGACAACACCATCCTCCCTTCTCTGTTCCCTCAAGTTGATGCCAATCTTCCATTCATCGGCTACGAGATGACCAATCACCAACTGATCCCAAAAAACGGGAAAAGCAAGCATTGGCACTCCAGCGAACACGGCCTCCAGGGTCGAGTTCCATCCACAATGGCTCAGGAAGCCACCGATGGAGGGGTGGCACAGGACCTTCAGCTGGTCACACCATGGCACCACCAAACCCTTGTCACCAGAGATCTGCTGGAGGGTGGTGGTGGTAGCTCTGTCCCGGGCCACCCAGACGAACCTAACTGTGCTTTCATGCAGCCCCAAAGCAACCTCTTCCAACTGAGACGAAGGCATCGAAACATAGCTGCCAAATGATACGTACAATACCGAGTTTCTTGGTTGGCAATCCAGCCAATCAAAGTAGTTCTCATGGTGAAGCTTGGCTGAATCACCCTTCAGTGACAGATATGGAATTGAAGGACCAACTGTATATATGGGGCAAGGAACCACTTGCCTTGTTCCATTGATGGCACCGGTTTCAAGCTCATAGAAGGAGGTGAAGAGGACACACTGTGCCTTGCGCACGTTGGAGAACACTTCTGCTAATCGTTTCATTGGCAGTACCATGGAGCGGAAGATCTTGATGTCAGAACATTTTACTGACGAGAGGGCTGGGAATGGGAAATATTGATCCAAGGATTTGCAGCTTAGGCCTGCAGTTCATAGAAGGTAAGATACTCATATCTAATACTACTGAGCTGAGCAACTAAAAGTACAGATGCAAACACATTAGCACTAGAAGTGGTTGGAATACTTAACCAAAAGACTTCAGAACAGCATTGTGTTTTTAGTTGGCCACTGTGAATGCATGCAAATTGGAAATTGATATCAGCAAAGAGTAGAGATATTCATTAGTGGGACAAGAAAAATTTTCTGGGTCGACTGATCTATACTTCAGCAAAGTGATTTTGCCGCTCTGAATTCAGCACCCGCGACTAGCTTATTCAGGAGATGGAAGTGACTAGCTTGTTCAGGAGATGGAAAACGAATGTCATGGTTTTGTGCTAGAATCATGGGTTTGGAATCTCAGATAGTACAGATAAAAATGGAAAACTAAAATAAAGTTTCAGAGTTAACTGAAAATGCTTTGATTTCTCTATGTATTGACTGTGTCAGCGACGAAAGGGATACTGGTTTATTGAATAACAGTGGAAAACAATCTAATTGAGTAATCGTTGCATGCCTCCCTGAATTGAGAGCTCTATGACTAAATCCTGAATTTTTTTTGAGCATGTACGCATATTATTCCCAGACACTGACATTTGGATATGCTTGCTTATAGCATTCTGAGGCTTCTAGATCGAATAAGACGTACCATTTTCAGTAATCATTCATGAAGGTTGTAGTTGTCTTCACTGATGTCTAACTTTGGTTAATTTGGCTTTATGAACCTTTCAACAGAAAATGATTCAACTAAACATTTTCTAGACACAACAGTATTCAACACTTTTGCATCAAAGTTCTTGGAAGTGGGTGATGTTTGTTCACAGACATTCATCTGGACCTTCATGACCATGATTGCATGACTACTCATGAATCTTTAGGTGTCTTTCTTAAGTTGCTATCTTAGAACAATTTTTTTTCCCAGAAAGGGAAAGATCTTCAGAACACGAATGTAGAGTGGATATACAGTATCAGACTACAGAGAATTTTTAAGTGATTGCCAGCTTTCCGCTAGTTCCCTTTGACTCTAGTCCAATAGTCCTCTATCGAGTTAGTAATAACCAGATCCAATTTTACCTGCTTTTGAACAATCGAACTCCTCATGCTCAAATTTAATCCACCATTCAGCCGTACGCAAAAAGAAGGGGAAGTAGCCAATACCTTCTTCATCAACCGGCGGCCATCGGTCCAGGTGCCAGAGCGCCAAGAAGAACGTGGCCGGCTGCGTCCACAGCGAGCACACCGGTATCCCCCGCGCAGCTCCGGCCGTCACGCCCCAAGTCAGGAAGGTGTCGGCCACGATGGCGTCCGGCTTCCGCTCCAGCGTCAGGCGGTCCAGCAGCCGCTCGACGGGCCCCACCATCTTGACCTGCACGGCCTCGACGAAGCCTGCGAAGTCGGCGCCGCGGTCCCGCTCTGAGGGGATGACGTTGGGGATGGTGGCGAGGCGGACGCGGTCGGGGAGCGCGTCGGGCACCCCCGCGGCGGCAAGCAGCGCGTGCCACTCCTCCGTGACGACGACGGTGATGCTGACGGCGGCGTCCGCGGCGGCGAGCAGGCGGCACACGACGAGCATGGGGTTGATGTGACCACGGCCGGGGTATGGCACGGCGACCACGTGCCGAGCTGTCGCCGCTGGGGCCATTATTTTGCTATGTGAGCAGACTGCAGAGCGAGATCGGTGTACTAATACAACAGAGCGAACGTGGAGTAGTTTTCTCTCAAAACAAATTATTATTAGCAATAGCATCCGTAATTGCCGAAATATCAACCAGCAGACTTTTCTTTAGAATCTAGACCAAATTCGTCTCCGGCGCTTGTAGCGGGGGGCGGAGGCGGAGGACGGGAAGAGCTCCAGAAAACGCCTTCGACGGCTCCGTCTATTTTATAGGCCAAAAAAACACGAGAGGTTGCTGCGATTTTGACCCGGTAGTGCAGCACAGCACGATGAGTCGATAACCCATATTAAAACGGTAATGATGCGGAGCGGGCGTCCGAGGCTCCGCAACCGTCCGGACGCGCCGTAAGTAGATTTTCAGGCCGTTCGAAGCGCGGGCGGCCCACTTCAACCGCACTCGGCCACTTTTCCGATTCAGACAACCGCATCCACCGCGCCTCCACCGTGCCTGCCTCCGCCGCGCCTCCCGTCTCCAGCGCGTCGCCGGTCGTGGGCGCGCGGCTGGCCTCGAGCGCGCGGCCAGCCTCCACCTCGGCGCGACCGCGCCGCGCAGCGCCTCCACCGCGCCATCCGTCCACCGTGCCGATCTACACCGCGACGCTCTTCTCCACCGCGCCGGCCGTGTTCACCGCGGCGCTCGTCTCCACCGCGCCTCCAACCTTCCATTGTGCCGCCCCGTACGCCCCCACCGTGGCGTCTGCGTGCTGCCCTTTGTCACCGGAACCCTAGCCGTGAAGATACGAAGCCCGTTGCGTGCCTCCCTCCTTCTCAAGCAGCAATAAAACGACGACGATGCATACTAGATCCGGCCTCAATGCATCACCCGTTAGGGCCGAGTCGCCTAGCAGCACCGACGAGGATGAGGATGCACAACCATCTGGCCAGGGACGTGGTCGGGTGCGTATGGCAGTGAGGAAGGTGTCCAACAGCAGGGCACGATGGGGTTTGACACTGAATGTCTCCAACCGCAACCGCAAGGCAGGACAATCATCTTCAATGAAGAGATCTCCAATGAAGAAGGCCCCAAAGCAGCAGCAAGGTTGTTTTTAGTCCTTTGATATATTTTCGTTTCATTTGTGATGCTAATTCTGATGCTAATTATGCATATCATGTTACTATTATGCTGATTTGATGTTGTATCTGTGCAGTGGTTGCAATGTGTGTTTAAGCATAGTGTAAGATCGCCGATATTGCTATCTAGGTGTGCATAGTGTAAGATCACCAATAGATATTGTTTACTATGAATGTGTTTTTGTCCCTACTGTTTATTTTGTTTGTTGCCTTGTTTCGATCAGCATATCTCATTTGATCCGATCTATTAGTATTATATAATCAATCATATAGTATCTAAACAAAAGTCAATAGATACATATACTGCAGTATGTTAATATTATGATTCAGTGGCAATTATATATTGGCAATTTTGAACATGTTTCATTAACTTATATTTCTTTGTTTCACCATGACATTACCAATGTTTCATGCCTTTTTATACATATATATTGCAACAATCAACAAGATGGACTCTATATATTGGCATGTTTCAATGTTATGTGTTATCTGATCATCTATGTTGTCCACCTGTGTGTTGATACATATGTTGTTTTCTCTATCTTTTTTTACACAGCAATTAATGTTCCCAAAACCAAAAGCAGTGGCGATGCCTTCAAAACCAGATTTTCGTTGCACAGGATCCGTGACTGCAAGTTCAATTAGGAACAAATAGGTTGGATAAATGAGGCTGGTTTAGGTGCTTTACTTAGCATGTCTGACTTTTCCGTGCCTGTGAATCTTGTTGCATGGATCATGAAGCACATTGACCCTGATTTGAGAGAGTTTAGGCGCAAAGATAAAGTTATCGTATTTGACAAGCAACTTATTTGCAACATTCTTGATGTGCCAAGTGGAGATGAGCCTGTTAAGCTTACTTGCAATGCGGATGAATATGAAGCATTCCTGAAGATTCGTGAGCCTTTTATGGTTGGAGTGCGAGGAAAATTGTCCCAATGCATTGATGTGTTGAAAACAGCTAATGACAAGACCACTTTTCTGAGGGCATTCATGTTGCTTGCCTTGGGGTCTGTACTCTGCCCAGGCACAGACAATGCCATCACCCCACGGTACTTGCACAACTTAAAGGATGTCTCTCTAATCAGATCATTTGATTGGGCTGGGCACATTCTTGATAATTTGATGAATGAAGTCCGAAAGTACCAAACCTTTTCAAAACAAGATGAAGGTGCTACTGGATGTCCTTACCTTGGCTCTTGCTTTGTGGTTTTTGCGGTATGTTCATTATCCCTTCTATGTTGTACCCATCCGTATTTCTATTGCAATGACTTTGCTGATCTGTTTCAATGGTGCTACCTTATATGTTGCATTAGCTATCTATATATGTTTGATTACATAAGTTTCCACATACTGCAGCCGCGATTTCCTAATGTTGGGCCTTCATGATTTTTTGTACCATTTGTAATGTAGATTGCATACATGGACTGTCTTGACATACCTGCTGACCGGGCTACTCACAAAATCAACTATTCTGTCCCACGCATTTGCCATGTCACCAAGAAAGACTTTGAATTCATTTCAAATGTTGACAGGAGTAGGGTTCAGCTTAATGCATATGGGCAGTAACCTGTGAGTTTGATGTTTTTTCCATCTTCATTCATCTTTAGTCATTCCTTTTAGCCATTGCATTATTTATTTCTTTGTTATAATATATCTTCATTCACTGTTAGTTCCGAAAGAAAAGCCCCTATCCTATCCCAGTTCCCATGACTGGTTACACTTCGTCTCCATTGTCTGGACAAGATGAAGATCCAGTGCAGCCAAGCCTTAATGACTGGATGGATTCCCAAGGCACTTCCTCCCGCCATCCAGATGGTACTCATGCGGTTTCCATTGAGGTGATTTTGTCAAAACCAACTTGTAAATTCCAGACATGTTGCACAATGTGCATTCATATGTTGCACTGTACTTTTCCCAATGTTTCATTCTCTCCCCTTCATATATTGCATTATTTATTGCAGTCTCTTCCTGAAGAATACCAAGTTCTATTGGCGGAGCATAATTCTTTGTTGGAGAGAGATTTTGATGAGCTTGCAAATACAATGAAAGAGCAAGGAAAGGCGATTATGGCAAAGTGTGGTGCTGAGTTGGCTTCTAAATTTATTCATTTGAACAAACGTTTGAATGATGTTGCTGATATGTCAAATAAGATGAGCCACCTAAAGAAACCTACCAATGACAATGTCAACATGCATCCTCCACCAGATCCAACAGGTTCAGCTGCTGTGTCCCCCAAAAAACCATCTAACCCATTAGAGAGTACAACACATGCAAGTACTTCTAGTGCAGCAATCGCACCGGAGGAGAGTACAAAAGTTCCATTTCCTTCCCCTCCACCAATTGCACCGGATGTGAGTATAAAAGGTCTAGTTCCTTCATCTCCACCAATCCCACCAGCAGATAGCACTAAAATGCAGTTCCTTCCCCTCCACTGATCTTACCAGATGAGAGTACTAAAGGTCCAATTCCTTCCCCTCTAGCAATCCCAGCAAAGGATATCAGAAAAGATCCAGTTCCTTGCAAGCCATCAAGCCCTTCCGCTTCATATATAGATCCGTATATAGATGATATCCCTTCATTTGACCTATTCCAACCTGAGGACCCAGAGTACAAAGATGTCTATGGAGAAAGATCAAGAAGCCCTACGCCTACCGGTAAACACTCCTAATCTGTATATGTGTTCAAATGTGGCTTATTTTTCCCTTTTTTTTCTATACCCATTGCAATAACTTTCCTAATCTGTTTCGTTTGTACCATCTCATGTGTTGCAGTATATCTGTCTATATGTTTTATTAGTTATATTTTCTAAATACTGCAGCCTTGATTTCATATTGTTTCATTAGTACTGGCTTATGTGTTGCAACAACCATTCATATATGTTTCAGTGATACTACCAAATGTGTTGCAGTATATCTGTCTATATGTTTTATTAGTTATATTTTCTAAAAACTGCAGCCTTGATTTCATATTGTTTCATTAGTACTGGCTTATGTGTTGCAGCAATCATTCATATAGGTTTCACTGGTACTACCACATGTGTTGCAGTATATCTGTCTATATGTTTTAGTAGTTATATTTTCTAAATACTGCAGCCTTGATTTCATATTGTTTCATTAGTACTGGCTTATTTGTTGCAACAATCATTCATATAGGTTTCACTGATACTACCACATGTGTTGCAGTATCTATCTATATATGTTTTAGTACACTTGTTTTCCATATACTTTATCCCATACTTTTTGTGTCCAGCATACACAACCATTGATGCTTCCAAGGACAATCAACCAGGCTCAAGCACAATTGATAAAAGGAATAGAAAGAAGAGGAAAAGAATTGATGTTGGGCTTGGGCCGAAGCAAACAAGACCGAAGAGTGATGATGCTGATATCAAAGAAATTTGGAACAACTTTTTAGCTAAAAGAGCCTTCGATCAGGGATTCAAGTTAGAGGGTGAATGCCAACCGTGAGTTTATCCACTCCCCACTCCTCATATCTTCGATCAGGGGATACAACTTTGAATTGTCCTACACTTTGTGTGCTGTTTAATGTGCTACCCATATTTTGTTGCACCAGGCTTGTTTACTTCTTGTGAATGTAGTATGCATGTGTTGAAACTAGCTATTTTTTTTGTTTCTATACTTCATTCATACTTGTTGAAACAAGCTTCTTTTGGTGCAGCACTTCGCTCATCTTTCTTGTACTAAGTTTTGATTATATCTCCTTTCCTTTTTCTACAAGGCCACCTTTCATTGAGATTGATCACTTTCACATTACGTACGATGAGTTCTATGATTCCTTCAAGGCAAGGGGATTGGTTGGTAACAATGTAATGGCTTTGTGGAGTTATGAGTTCAATCTTGACCAGCTTCAAATGCTTAAAGAGAATAAAACAAGAGATATTAAATTTGCTTTCCCCCAGTTGGCCACGGTAATGATACAATACCTGTGACTTTCTATTTCTAAATGAATTCCTCGAACTCATCTTTTATTTAGCTTTTTTCATTTCTTATTTTTCCAACCTTTTTTTTGTGTGTGTTGCACAGTCATTCTTGAGTGTGGATCCAGCTTCTTTCAGTAATGATGGGACTCTCAAGAAAATTTACACCAAGATAAATGAAACATGGACTATCGCCAAGATGGATCTGGTACGTGAGGTGTATATACATTGTTTCGTTCCAATGAGAAAGGCCATCAACAAAGCAAGATACACTCATTTCAAATGTTTCCATACATGTTGCACACTGTGCATTCATATGTTGCACTGTACTTTTCCCAATGTTTCATTCTCTCCACTTTATATATTGCATTGTCATTTGCTGCATGTGTCAATGACTGAAAGGTGTATGCAGATGTTCTTTCCGATAATTTTTCAAGACCACTGGGTGCTTCTTTGTGTTAGTATGTTCATGAAGCAAATTGCCTTCTTTGACTCTTTAAGCGCCTCTAAGGAGAGCTCATGTTTGAAGTGTGCCCAGAACTTGGTAAGTGGATCGGTGGATTCCTTGCTGTTCATTCTGCTTTTGTTAAAATAGATCTCGATTTCATGTTGCATCATTCATTCTTTAGATGTTGAAGTAGCTCTTGATTCTCTATTGCATTTGTATTCCTGAATTGTTTCATTTATTTTCAGATTCAGAATTTTGCAGCCACCACACTGAAACATGGGGTACTCAGAACTGATGTGTCTAGTTTTGAGTGGATCTACCCCGAGGGATATCCTAAACAAAAGAATGTGTATGTTGCACTTTTAGCATGTCCTTCCTAGTCATCATTGCCTAATGATTTGTATGTTCACATGTTTTATTTTCTTTTTTCTTTAAAAGGTATGACTGCGGGATCTTTACAATGGTTTATATGGATGCATGGGATGGCAAGAAGATTGTGGATCCATCACTTGTGAAAGTATGTGTTTTGATTCTAAAATATTCTTATTTTTATAACTCTTATTTTTTGTCTCTAAATATGCTTGCTCAGTCTTGCTTTGCTTTCTTTTTTTCATTATGTCTCTGCCTAGGATTCGGTGCTAGACTTCAGGAAGCATGCTGCAGCACTACTCCTTCGATCAGAACACAATGTGGTTAAGCTAGATGAATTTGTGAAGATGTACAATGCCAGAAAGACCTGATGAAGTTGACGCTATGTAGATAGGAGGTGTTAGGAGAGCGATGTGCCAAGAAACATCATATTTCTTGTAATATGGAGTTGATTCATGATACGCTACGTTATCTATCGGTCCATGCTTGTTAATGTTTGTTCAGTGTTGTCGTAATTTGAGATGTAACAGAAGTTGATAACTGTTTCCTTGGAGAATTACAGATGTAATAGTGTTGAACCATTGCTGTTTCACTAGAGTAATTCAGATGTAACAATAGTTCCACTATGCTGTTGCAATAGAAGATTTCAGATGTAACAGTGTTGAACCATTGCTGTTTCACTAGAGTAATTCAGATGTAACAATAGTTCTACTATGCTGTTGCAATAGAAGATTTCAGATGTAACAGTGTTGAACCATTGCTGTTTCACTAGAGTAATTCAGATGTAACAATAGTTCTACTATGCTGTTGCAATAGAAGATTTTAGATGTAACAGTGTTGAACCATTGCTGTTTCACTAGAGTAATTCAGATGTAACAATAGTTCTACTATGCTGTTGCAATAGAAGATTTCAGATGTAACAGTGTTGAACCATTGCTGTTTCACTAGAGTAATTCAGATGTAACAATAGTTCTACTATGCTGTTACAATAGAAGATTTCAGATGTAACAGTGTTCAACCTTTCGAATGTACACAGTAGATACAACTGTTTCATTAGGATATCTTCATATGTAACAGTATTGAAACTTTACTGTTTCAGTACAGTAACTCAGATGTAACATTAGTACTGCCCATTTGAAATGAGTGCCCTTGCTTCGTTGATGGCCTTTCTCATTGGAACAAAACAATGTATATACACCTCACGTACCAGATCCATCTTGGCGATAGTCCATGTTTCATTTATCTTGGTGTAAATTTTCTTGAGAGTCCCATCATTACTGAAAGAAGCTGGATCCACACTCAAGAATGACTATGCAGCACACACAAAAAAAAGGTTGGAAAAATAAGAAATGAAAAAAGCTAAATAAAAGATGAGTTCGAGGAATTCATTTAGAAATAGAAAGTCACAGGTATTGTATCATTACCGTGGCCAACTGGGGGAAAGCAAATTTAATATCTCTTGTTTTATTCTCTTTAAGCATTTGAAGCTGGTCAAGATTGAACTCATAACTCCACAAAGCCATTACATTGTTACCAACCAATCCCCTTGCCTTGAAGGAATCATAGAACTCATCGTACGTAATGTGAAAGTGATCAATCTCAATGAAAGGTGGCCTTGTAGAAAAAGGAAAGGAGATATAATCAAAACTTACTACAAGAAAGATGAGCGAAGTGCTACACCAAAAGAAGCTTCAGTTCATATATAAAACTAAACTGGTTTATAATTTATAAATCAATGAGTGCCTCATATATACACTTATTTTTGTTCAAGGAATATAAATCTACAGCTTTAACTCTGTGTCGCTTAGGTGTATTGCTGCCGATAAGAACTTGCACGTCTCCACACCGTGGCCTTCTTCGTGGCATACCAAGCACACCGACTCTTTGGCTTTGTCTTTCTTAGCCTTGGACCTGTTCTTCTTTATTGCTTTTTCTTTCACTTGTTGTACAATGGTCTTCTTACGGTCAACCTTGTTCCTAGGCCTCCCTTGTGGATCTTTTGCTGGAGGGTTCTTGAACTTTGTTTGTTTCACCCCTCTCTCCACCTCCTTTGCACCCTCAACTACATTTGGGGGATCATTTTGTCTTGAAATCAATGCTTTCGTGGTTTCCTTCACCTTTTCCCTCAAATGATCGATCCCTTGTGAACCCACCATGTACTCTTCTGGACCCACACAAGCATCAGCAGCCAGCTGTGTCATTTTCCTACACAATGCATTGTACCTCAGCTTATTTGTCGCTAGAACACCAAACACTGGTTCAGGACCTGACAAATGTTGAGGAACTTTTAGCGTAGCTTCTTCAGACCACCTGTGCAGCAGATACTTCTGTGGTACATGTTGCACATCAAGTGTAGTAAAGACTTTCAGGATGTGAGGACATAGGAGACCATCTTGGTCAAACATGTTGCAAGAGCAAGTGTATGTTTCAGACCCCTGATTCGCAGCAACATTGTATGTTTTCAATGTCACCTCACCTTCCTTGTGTACTCGTTTCAACACCTACAACATAAGTACAAAATAGGGGTACCATCAATTTACAAAGTCACCCAGAATTATTATTTCAATGGACTCTAGATTCTGTTTCACTAGTAATGAATAGCATGTTTCAGTATTTTTTTAAAACAGAACATCTATGTATGCTGCAACAGAAATGTGCAGTCTGTATGTACACCTTACCTGCACTGTCATTTGGCTTCCCTCTTTAGCAATCGAATCTATAGTTAATGCCGTGGAATCACGCAGCAACTCTTGAAACTTGAAGAAAATACTTCTAGTGTTATTCTTAGATACTTGCTTCTCAATTTGAGACCTCCCCCACAGCGGTGGATTTGTCGTTTCACCTTTTGCTGCTTCTCGATACTCCTTCTCAATCCTTGTTTCCATTATGTACTCATATTGCGTAAGGAACTGCAACACTGAGTCCTGTGGGTGCACCATTGTCTTGAATAATGCATTCATACTCTCAGATCTCCCTGTTGTGCTTGTGAAGGGAAAGAAGCATTTCTTGAAATATGCAGGTGCCCACATAGACTTGGTTGAAGACATGTTCTGAAAATGATCATTGCTATGCATATCATACTTCACCCCTATGTTATGCCACAACGTCTCAAACTCCTCTGGAGACTCGGTGAAGTTGATGCAATAGTCAAACTCATCTGCAAATTCTGGGTTGTTTCTAATTAACCAACCAAACTTCTCACAAACTTTGCTGACCACATGAAACTTGCAACACCTATGTGTTGTAGAAGGGAATACCTGTGCTATTGCAGCTTTCATGGCCCTATCCTGGTCAGTCATGATGTTGGTTGGTGCTATTCCACCCATTGCATCCTTGAGCGTTTGAAGCACCCACACAAATGTTTCAGTAGTCTCATCCGGAAGCAGAGCACAACCTAGTAGGATGCTTTGGGCATGATTGTTGATCCCAACAATTGGTGCAAAGGGCATGTTGTACCGGTTAGTGCAGAACGTCGTGTCAAAGAATATGCAATCCCTGAAGCACTTGTACAACTCCCTTGATCTGCCATCAATCCAAAACAACCCCCTTACAACATTCTCAGCATCTAGCTTGATAGCATAGAAGAAGCTAGGGCTCTCGGCTTGCAACTTCTGAAAATACTCTAGGACAGCATCCATGTCTCTGTACCGTAGTCCTACCCTCAAGTGTGTCCTCATATTGGAGACATCCTTACTGTTGAAGGTTAGGTTTCCCACGCCTCCATGGAAGTCTCCTAGCACTGCCATGATTTGCATGGTGGATATGTTTCGATGGTGCAGTGTCTTCAATAGCTCATAATCTGCCCATGATATTCGTCTGTGCGACCGCAGCTGCATTACCCTGCCCTTTATCTTCACCAAAGGGTGTGTATGCTCTGCTTGAAACACCACAACCCTCCACCTTCCGTTACGTAGACCCACAGCCATATGTGCCTTACAATCTACCTTCTTTAACGTGCTCCGTTTCCTTGTTGCAGTGGTCATTACCGCTGTTGCACTCTTCTTCTTGGATGTAGCTGCTGCCGATGATGATGCATTACTCGATGCACTTTCTTCCTTTTCACCAGGTGTAATCCTTGCATGCGAACATTCAAACTCCTTCCTTATCAATTGTTTAGTCACACGACTACTTCTTGATGAGCCTATCCTGATACTGAATCCCATCTTGAATGCATAAGCGTTGTACACCCTCCTTGCTTCATCTATTGTATCAAACTCCATCCCTTCAAATGGAACAATTGGTTGGGAGCTAACAACGTCCTGTTCTTCTTCATACACCAACTCGTCATCAGTTATCTCCACATCAACACCCTCAAACGGCTGAACTGCTGCCCCGTTAGAAAGACTCTGATCAAGAATAGGGTCAATGGAACCCTATGTTACAAATACATTGTCAGATTACACACGCAGTCAACAACAGCTAATTATTTTGAAGGAAATAAAAAATTTTAGTTAGAGTTTCCCAGAAACATACTTCTGAAACATAGGCAGCCCTGTTAGCGCTTGAAGTTGCAACAATCTGGTGATGTCCACTAACAGAATCGTCATCAACCTCCTGCACGTTTCAAAGTGTCATCATAGAACACACAGCAGAACACACAGACAACCAAAATTCTTGTTGCAGTGGACTCTGGTAAATATTTGAGTACTATTGTAACACAAGTTTCAGTAGCAAAACAGAGGATCTAATTACATGCTGATTGGGTTGATTTGAAGAAGAAGGGTTCGTCTCCACCATCTCCTTGCCCCTGGTGATTGCAACAGGCACTCCGTCCCTTGAGCCCCGGTTTGAGCCCTCCTTGCGCCCGTCTACCCATAGATCTGTCTCACGGCCCTCAACAATCGCCGGGGGACGGCAGCCCGTGGGGATCTCGGCGTTGGCCAGCAGATGAGACATGAACCGGTCGAAGGCGACGGGGGAACGGGGTGTGCCAGCGCGGGGACGACCTCTGCGGAGGGGAACACGGAGGAGGGGAACGGCGGGAGGATGGGCGGCGTGGCGAGACGGGCGGCGCAGCGGGATGGCTTCGCGGGGCCACGCGGACGGCGGCGCGGCGGGATGGCTGCGCGGGGCTACGCGGACGGCGGCGCGGCGGGATGGTTGCGCGGGGCCGCACGCGAGCGCGCCGCGAGTCGGGGCCGCACGCGAGTCTGTCCGGATTGGTTGGGTCTCTGTCCGGATCGGTATGGTCGGGTGTTAGGTGCGTCCGGACACACACCTACGAGCCGGATGTCCGGGCGCTAGGTGGACCGATATTAAAATCAACCAAATCTGCCAATTGTGCACCTAATGCTCTTGGCATGATAGGAAGTTGAAGGGTGATTAGTTTTTTTCTAAAAAGTTTTGGGTCCTTCATTTTATATAATAAAATTAAACACTATACAAAATTTTTGATAAAAAATAGTTATTCTTCATTTTGAATTTTAGCCTCAAGAGACAAAAAAAAGCCTCAAGAGGCTCTAGATGAAACTAAATATAATCTTAAAAATTTTGGTATTTTTCATTTTATTATTCTAAAATAGTTGGCATTTTGCGTTTTGCATGTTATAGAGAACTAAACATCCCCTAAGACATGCTCTTGTATCGTGCATCGATTAAACCATTGCAGTATTATTTTTATGAATTAACAACACACATACACTGGTACTTGCAGAAAAGAAACATGGTATGGTATGTTATAGCAACTCGTTTTGCAGCACCTATTGCACACTAGGCACGCCATATATAGACCTAGTAACAAAATTATGTTTAAGTGAAAAGTTTCAAGAAAAATTGGTGTTTAAAATAGCTGAGGGACTATTCGGAGACACGGACCCGAAGTTTAACCATTAAACAGTGGTCTACTGATAAATTGTGACTAGTTTTGTCGTTCTTTCGCACTATCCATAAAAGAATGCAACTCTTATTTTTTGAAGAGTCAAATAATTTGATTCCTCAAAAATATATTTACGTTGCACTTATGTAGAAAACTTAGTTGAAGACATAACATTATTCTTGAGGACATAACACTGTTCACTTAAATTTGATCAAAGTTAAACTAGTTTGACTCACATAAATCTTAAATTATATACTTCATCTGTTCCAAAATAGATATCATTCTTGCTTTTCGATAAGTCAAATACTTTTAACTTTGATCAAATATATATCTAAAAGATTATTGATATTCATAACACATAATTAATATCATTAGATAGATCGTTGAATATATTTTCACAATAAACTTATTTTAAGATATAAATGTTGCACGTATTTTCTACAAGTTTACTCAAAGTTGAGAAAATTTTACCCGCACGCATCATATAACGATCTCTATTTTAGGACGGAGAGAGTATATCTTTTTTGGATAAAGGGCGTACTCTTCTTTTGTAAGGTAGGTTCGAAGTCAAATAAAGTAAAGAGGAAGGACATGTTTGCATCAGCTTCAGGCACTTTTGTCCTACGCCTGTAGGCGTGCGATTCTAAACGTCTAGAGACAGAATGCATGCATGACTAACCCTCTATCTTGAAGGGCAGTAAGTAAATAGATTCCAAGTGGTCTCATTAGTTTAGGTTCAACACAGCTCCATCATCAGCCTCTCAAGCCGTTTTGAGTTGTTTTGTGTCGAGCAGGGTAAAACCAAATAGCCACCTAAAAAGTTCCTTAAATACTGCTCTTGTAGAGATTTAGTGTGAGATGAAAACTGAAAATAGTAGCTTCACATGACTCTAATTTGCACCATAAGCTCCAACATGTCTTAAAGGTTGTATGTGCCCCTGCCAATAGGCGTGGGAAGGAAGCAACCATCGAGCGAAGGTGTGGTCTGCTAAGACGTGTGGGGAGGGAGTGGCATGGAGGCTAGGCCATGCAAGGATTAGAGATGGAGGATATAGAGAAGAGAAAATAAGAAAAAAATATAAAGAGAAGGACAAATAGTCATTTCATTTTTTCCCCACTATGTGGAGCTGTATTTTTTACAAAATTGTTCAACAAAGCATATCCAATCTCTACCTTAGAGCTGTTCGTGAAGTGGAAAAAACAACTTCACTGGTGGAGCGAAGTTACACTAAATAGGCCTTAAGATCCAATGCTCTAGCTCGATCTATTCTAGAGTTGTTCGTGAAGCTGAAGAAATAATTTCAGCTGTGACGTTGTGCCAAACTAGGCCTTAAGATATCAATTTAAAGAAGAAATTCAACCTCTGTGACTTCTGTTTTCATTGGATCGCTTTGTTGCGAACAAGTCAAAGAGTATGCCTGAGAGTCTAGTTTTTCTTGGTAGAGAGGGTCGCCAAATTTGAAACGCAAGCAACTTTTCTGGAAGAAAACCTGCGTTGCACACCGTTGCTTTGCACATTTCAATCATCGTGATGGTTGGACATTTCTAAGGAGGCGCTAGGATATAAATTTTGTGGTGTTTGATATAATTCATTATATCTGGCTATTTTCTCTTTGTAAAAGTGAAGTGCAGTGTGTTCTGTAGCATGCTCATTATTTTTTAACATGCTCAAAAAGTATAGTCTCTAGATAAAAAATCGCATTTACTAACTTAGGTCTTGTTTAGATGTAAAACTTTTTTTGGATTTCGCTATTGTAGCTCTTTCTTTGTTTGTGACAAATATTATCTAATTATGGACTAACTAGGATCAAAAGATTCGACTCGTGATTTACAGCTAAACTGTGTAATTAATTTTTATTTTCGTCTATATTTAATGTTTTATGCATGTGTCATAAGATTCGATGTGACGGGAAATCTTAAAAACTTTTTGGTTTTTAGGGTGAACTAAACAAGGCCTTACAAGATAACCTGCATTTCACTGAAAATGATCAGTTCCTCACTGTGTACATCTGACGCCTCAGTCTTCGACAAGCTATGAACAGCAACCGTCACTCAAGCCTCAAAAAAAGCAGTGTTTTGCCTTTATCAGATTATATATACTCCCTCGTACTTTAGAGCTTCATAAAGCAACTCAACTCAACTCAACTCAAAAAGGGCGATGTTGCCATTTGCCAACAACGTAACTCCTCGCCCAAACCACTCATACTTGAAACGAGTCCACTATGGCTTTCAGAACCTTCTCCGACGCCGGCCACTGCTTGTCGTTGGCGCTCGCGACGAACAGCACCACCGTGCTCCCCTTGGCGGTGGCCTTAGCCAGATTGTGCGAACCTGTCAGCGCCAATGGAGTCTCCAGCACGTAGCTGTAGTACTGCATGACATGAACCATGATCCGCATAAGCAGCTCGATTTCTAAAATAACCCGAGGGGGCGAAGATTTCACTACAACAACCAGGCAAGGGGGAGGAGCGAGCGATCGAGGTCAAATTATTACAGTCTGGCCGTCGACGTTCTCGACGTTGGTGTCGACGAGCTCGTCGGGGTCGAAGGTGTTGCCGGTGACGAAAGGCCCCAGCGATGCGATCAGCCTCTCGGGGCTGCCGATGTCCTGGATCGTGGCGTTGGGCTTGTTGGTGAGGCGGATGAGCGGCGACGCCACCACCTGCACCTTGCCCTGCTTCTCGTCCTCGAACTTCACCTCCACCCACGGCTCGGCGCACTTGGGCTGGCAGTAGTTCCCGGACAGGATGTTGGCGACGCGCGCCTGCTTCCACGTCGGCGGCAGGATGAACTCGTACGGCTCCACATTGCCTGAGTGAGTCAGATTGGCACGAATGAAAATGATGCACTGAGTACTGATCCCACAACAACATGCTTACAGAAAAATCATGGCAAGGACGACCGAGACCTCACCGGCGCGGAGCGCGGGGGTGTCCTTGGGGGTGGCACGGAAGAAGACGAAGCCAGGGTTAGACGGCGCCGGCGGCAGGTACGTGCCGACCTCCACCTCGCGCGCCTGGGCCGGCGGCAGCGGCGCCCTCGACAGCACCGCGGTCAGCGCCGCCCCTAGCACCAACTCCCTCCTGTGGCTAGCGACCGCCACGAGCGGCGGCACTGGCCGAGGGACGGCGTCGTGGACCGCCGAGGCCACGCCCTGCGGCGGAGAAGCACAGCACGAGATGGCGGTGGGTACGGGCAGCCGGAGCGAGGTGAAGAGCGGGGAGAAGACGGACGACGAGGCCATTTTTTTGGGGGGGCCAAAAAGCCGAGCCGAGCAACGGGTGTTGGCGCGGCAGAAACGCCTTATCCACCAGTACCACACACACCACACGACGCCGCGAGCGCCTGCGATATTTTGGAGCTCACCGAACTCTCAAGCCCCAGGAGGACGTGCGCACGCGCGGCTCGGCAGCGTCCTCTCATCAAGCGCGTCCGTCCAGGATAAGATAGAGCTGCCCGGCCCGGGGAGTGGCGTGCGGTCCGGCCGAGAGCGGGAGGGAGTAGCGCGCGCGTCAAGCATGGCTCCGGCAGCGGTGGCCGCTCCTGTGGCTTCAGTCTCCCCTGGCGGCGGCGCCGTCCGCTCCGCCAGGAGGATAGCCTCCCTGCATCCTTGCCATTCTTCCAGTAAGTGCCACTGCTACTCTTTAGCTTTCTCATCATCACCATCTTGTTATGCTGATTTGATTGGAAATCCAATCCTGCTCTTTTTGTGCTTCCTGCTCGGCCCCCTAAGCCAAAATCGTGCTGCTGCCACCCCCGAACGGCCTGCTCAGATCGGTCAGGCAGAGGAGGCGCTTCGCGGCACGGAGCAGCATCTCGGAAAGCAGCACCGATGACTCCCAATCCCCGAAACAAGAGAAGGTACAATCCACGACCTGATATCCCCGAGACACTCCTGAAACTGAAAACACCCGCGCGGCGTTCCATTGCAGGCGCCGTTCGGGTACACGAGGAAAGACGTGCTGCTGATCGGCCTCGGCGTCACCGCCTTCGGCGTCGGCCTCAAGTACGGGCTCGAGGTGAGCTGCCGCCGCCGCCGCGGCGGCGGCGTCCATTTTTACTGCAGAAATTTCGCTCGTTTTCAATTTGCAGTTGGTTTAACTCGCCGGGAAACGCTACGGCACAGCTTCTGGGAGTGGACCCATTGCAGGCCGGGAACGTGGTGCAGCTGCTGGTGGTGCTCGGGATGACGGTGGGGTGGATCTCCACCTACATGTTCCGGGTGGCCAACAAGGACATGACCTACGCGCACCAGCTCAGGGACTACGAGAAGCAAGTCATGGAGGTACGAGAAAGCAAGTCATGATCTACGACCTGTTCCGTATGAGAGATTGACTGATCGCCATGGGCCTGTTGCTTTTGTTTGTGTCCTTGCAGAAACGGCTGGAGAGCTTGACGGAGGCTGAGCTGCAAGCTCTGCTCGAGCAGGTGGAGGAGGAGAAGCAGCGCATGCCGCCGGTCCCGGAAGAGCCTAACGCTATTACCTTCAAGAAGAAATGAGGACACCGTTCTTCCTTCGACATGTTTATAGCGTAGCTTCATTAGCTAGCTCCATCGATCTCTTTTAAGATCTGTACAATACGCTAGGCCACTAGTGCTGTCAAACATGAAACCATCCATTCTCTATCGTTACGAGATAACAGCATTGCACCAATAACAAATATCCTTTCTTTGAGGATATCACGGCTTACAATTGAACGGGCTAATATGTCATTGTTGTTACTATTGCAATTCTGCCATTTGGGAGGATTCAGCGTTACATGTCGGATGTCGCTCTTCCATTGGTTCATTTATTTGTGATCGGGCTTACTCAAACAGGGCAGATAAAAAGGTAAATCAAAACTGTTACATATATCATAGACAGAGCACGGATTACAATAAAGAACATAATCTAATAAGCAAAAGTATGCATGTATCGCTGTAAAAAACTTATTATGCTTAATTGCTTAGGTTGAAGCACTTACAATCAGAAAAAATTAAAATTTTAGATGTACCAAAAGAGGGAGCTTAGTCCAAAAATGCAGAGCATACAGTGAGAGAGAAACAGTTAACAGATAGTTTATTTATTTATTTTTTTGCTTTTTTTAAGTTTTGCTAGCGCTCGGACGTTCGGCGCGTGAGTGCGTTCAGACGCTAGTGCTTTACTAATCTCACTCACAACCCCGTCCATCTCAATATATAAAAAAAAGGCAAGCCTGCTTGCAACCAACGACTCCACCCACCACCAGCGACCCTGCCCCATCCAACCTGCCCCGCACGGAGGAGGAAGTAGAGAATCAAAACCGCATTTCTTCCGCTCTCTACGCAAAGGAACCCGCCTCGCCCCCCAACACACAAAATCCGCCCGCCCTCCCGCATCGCTGCCACCAGCTCACCCTCACAGCCCGCCCCCAACTCGCGCTCCCCTCCCACACACACATCTTGCCGCTACAAAAATAGGTTGAAGTAGTTGAAACACCATGAATAGGTTATTGTAACAAAAACGAGCAAATTGATGCAACAATAACCTGAAGCAGTTGAAACACCATGAACATATATACTGGAACAACAACAAAAAAGGGCAACATCTCCAACATTGGAATGATGAAGTTGAAACAACTTGAACATATTATTGCAACAACAAAAAAATAGTTGAAATGACTGAAACACCATGAACATATTATTTAAACAACACCGAACAACTGTTGCAACATGCATTGACACGACTTAAAAACATACTGCAAATATCTTTAAAGCACTATTGCAACATCAATTGAAATCTACCGTAATATCTGGAGAGAACCATTGCAACACAACGGGATCTACCCAAAAAACTCGCTGAAACCCTAGGCATAGCCACATCCCTTAGATGCAAACATAGAGGAGGAATAGGATGTTGAGAAGGGAGGAGGAGGGCTTAGATATAGAGAAGGAGAGCTTAGATCTGGAGGAGGAGGAGGAGGAAGAAGAAGAAGAAGAAGAAAAAGAAAAAGAAGAAGAAGAAGAAGACCGAGATCCAGACGGGAACCTCACCTACCTCGCCGGAACACAAGGAAGAGAGAGCCAAAGGAGGGAAGGAGCCACGTGGCTTGCCAGAAAACCGCTGTCGCTGCCCCCACTTCGGTGGCATGGAGCGCAAGGGGGGTGCGAAGGGAGGGAGGGAGGCATAGCTCGCCGGTCGTCGCGACATGGAGGGTGCGGAGGAAGGGAGGCGCAGCTCGCTGGCCATCGCACATGGAGAGCTTGAAAGGGAGGAATACGCAGCACGCACAAGCAGAAGCAGAGAGTAGAGGAGCGGGAGAAGGAAGAAGGTTGAAGCGTGGATTCACATGGTGGGTGACGCAGTGGGAATATGGAGGTCGGAGGAATCGATATATACGTCTTCGTTTTGTTCGACTGGGTCGTTTTATTAGGCCATAGGCCCAGATACGTGGTGTCTATATGCTATCATTACCGTTTTTTTATTATTATTATTGAGGGGAAGGGTATGCCTTTCCCTCATAAACCAGGACCAGGCCTAACGTGCACACCAGGACCGTAGAAAAAGAAGTTGCTCAAGTGGGCCCAATGTGCACCAGCCCAAAATGGCAGCCCGTAAGGCCTGCCTCATCAAGCGTGGATAAGATAAAACAAAACAAGCCGCAGGGAGTGGCTAGCCCGCAGCACCTGCGAGTCCTCCAACCATGGCGCTCGCACTAGCCTCTCTTCCAATGGCGTCTCTCTCCTTCCACTCCGGGAGGATCTCTGCGGCGGCTATCGGAGGCGTCGCCCGCACTCGCAGGGCGGCCCCGGTGGGGGTATCCGCCTCCCCGTTCCTCCGGAGCTCCTTCGTCTCGTCCTCTTCCACGTCGTCCGCCTCCGCCTCCCCCGCCTCGCTCGCGGCGGCGGTCTCGGCGTCGCTGGCCTTCACCTCCTCTTCCTCGTTCGCGGGTGAGAATGTATCCCGTATTCCTTCTCTTCTTTGTATTCGTGTGCTAGCGTTTGTGCGGCCATTTGTTTTGGCTTTTGGTGGAATTTGTGGGTAGTTGCTTACTGTAAGGGAATAGAACGCTCAGTTCATTCACGGATTAGAGTACATGTTCTTATACACAGTGCCGATCATTCCTAGCCAATCACTACTAACAGCCCTGCATGCACGGATCAGCTGAAGACTAGGCACTAGAGGTTAGACAGTTACAAGCATTGGAGCATATCCTATCTAGCCAACAGACTCCTGAAGAATAGCTCGCTGACACTTACAACTGTAGTATAATCTCACACGGGGAAATGGAATTTGTGTTGGCACTAGGTTTGCAGAATAGAATGTTTGAATTGCTAATACATGATTCACTAATGATACCAGGAAGGTGGTATCAAGAGGGTGGAGGTTTTGTATAGTTTGTTGTTCATTGCTCTAGTCCACTAGGAGAAGAACAATACCTGCGCATTTATGTTAGTTTAATGTTTGAAACAGAATTAACTATGCTCCCCTTCATCTAAATAAACAGAAGTGTCCTATTTAGTTGTGCGAAAACATTGAAACTTGTGTGGCTGTATTATGAAAAAAACTGAAATTCAGTTAGTGTCAAACCTGTTGGTTAATTGGATGGTTCGGAGAAATCTGAAATTTTATACTGGAGTCTGAGCATTCCTAAATGGCTCGATCAACAAAATTTTATTGAGCATAATGTGAATGTGAGGCAAAGTTAGTTTGTACAGTGCTTGTGTCTTGACAGTGTCCAAACTTGAAACTGGCTATGCTCATTTTTTCAGAGTTATGAGAAGGAGCAAGTATGAAACTTTGTAATTGTTATTATCTCAATTTTCCACAAAATGTCTTGTAATTGTTATTATCTCCACAAAATGTCTGATGAATTCTAGACTATATCTGTCTGAATTTTGTCCTAAATGATGTGAATGTCGCAAAATCTTACATAACAACAGCTACATAGAATTGGCCATTTTCTTTCATTCCTGAATCATTTAGATGTTTCTAGATATTACAAAATAGCTACATAGAATTTGCCTTTTGTTTTCTATTGTGAATCATTTAGACATCGCAACATCTTACAAGACATTGAACTAGCATTTTCTTTTGCTTGACAAGAAATTGAGATTTAAGAAGGGCTGCATGCGACAGGACTGTTAACCAACATAGTCAAACAAATTATATAACACAGTTGAAGCATAAGCGCTTCCAAAAAAGAAACTTGATCTCAAGACTGCTACTATGGCACCACTTTAATCACAATCGACTTTTCCATTACCTAAATCTATCCCAATGCTTCTAAAATAAGCACAACAAAGTTGAATTCAATGAACCACTTAAGCATTGTATAACCTTTTCCAAAATCCAAACAGAACCAGATATGTATTCACAAATATGTGATTGTGAATGCTTGTGTGCCTTCATTGTTCTTATACTTTTTAACATGTTCTATGTCAGGTTCATCTTTAGGAATTGAGTTCAGCTACAATAGAATGACAACACGAAGATCCCGTGGTATGCAGATTAGGGCTGGAAAGGCTGCCCTCTGCATGACCAAGAGGTCAAGATCTAGGAAGTCACTTGCCCGTACACATGGTTTCCGCAGGCGGATGCGGACTACTTCTGGACGAAAGGTACTGAAGCGCAGGCGTGCCAAAGGCAGGAAGGTTCTTTGCACAAGGACAAACTCACCCACTGGGAAGAAAAGATTATTCTAATTACACTGCAATTTGATGTGCTTGCAACTGTAAGTGTACTTTCTACTTCCAATCTTCTAAGCCGTCGTCTATCTGTAACAATCATGTAGCATCCTATTCCTGTTTGTTTGGTTAAAATATCTGGATATATTATCTTCTCCACATAACTTCAAGTTACTGTTTTGGGATGTCGTGTCCTTAATCCCTGTTGTTTTGTGCAACACATACTATGCTTTCTGCTTCCAAGGTTTTATTTGGTGCATGAATGAGATTTTTATGAATATTGACTCTGCCCTAGTGGGCCTGAATTTGTGTGCACTAGCATCTTCAGAGTATCAAGGAACACTTGAGAGTAGATACCTTTGCTGCTATGAAGTATAGGATCTCCTTCTACGTTGCAGATAATCCGTTATGAACACTGAATCTTCCCTATAGGGCCTGAAATTGTGTGCAGTAGCATCCTTCGCTGTACTGAATTAGGGTCTCCTTTTGCGTTGCAGGGATAATCCGTTTAATTAATGTATAAAATAGAGAGAGCTTCCAATAAGAGTCACATTTTGAGTAACATGGGCTACAGACAACAGTTTTAACAGGTCATATCCACAAAAGGATGGTTGGTAATCTGGTTCCAATTTTGTGGCTTACGAAAGATCGGTTTTGGAAACTTGGTAACAGATATAACAAATTAACAACCAATGAAAAATCATATAAAAAAGTCTCAGATATCAATGAAAAATCATATAAAAAAGTCTCAGGTATGCTTGGATCGATGGTACTGATAACCATTAAAACAAAGCTGGCATTCATTAATTAGGATAATAGTTTTACAAGACTACTCAGTTGTGAAACTCAAAGTACTATTTAGGGAGCACCACAAACAGCATGCCCAACATCACAAACAGAATACATAGAGAGAGCAAACATTGAACTTTCATAAGATTAATTAATTAGTTCACTCCCTACTACTACAAGTGCCCTATGTTCCTTGCAATGATCAAGTTCAGACACCAAACTACAGGCTGGCTCCTTCATCTTCATGTCTAGATTCTGCATAGTGAACTCTGCACCCAGGTCTGCATCTTCTTCCTTCAAGTCTTTGGACTGCAGAAGCTTCAGGTAATCCTCCTCTCACCTGAAGAAAGGGCAGCCTTGACCATTGCTCTGCAGCACATGCACATCACAACCAAATCAATAGCCAATTAAAAGGAGAAATGTAAACCAACAAGATGGGTAGAACATCAATCTTGTGCACAAGATTGATGTTCTACTCCTATCCCAGGAAAGGATGTCTTCTCAATTTTTTAACCATAGGATCTAGAGGATTGAATGGGTATCACTATTTTCAAGCACTATAAAACTCCTCTTATTTTTGTAGGTGGAGATTAAATGATATTGAAAAATAAAAACTTATAGCCGAACTGCAACTCGACCTTTTCAAGTTGTACTGTGCGCTGCCTCAAAAACAAATGGACCGGTGGCCAGAAATGCGTGAATCAGTGTATAGTTTGGAAACGAGTTTCTTGGTCCACAGAACGTACGGGGTGACCGATCAATTCATTCATGCTTACCACATGCATGCTCGCCTGGGAAACGAAGAAGAACAAGATTGTATTCTGAGTTGATCTATTTCGACGTCCTTTCAGGCTTTCAGCTGCTCCAGCAAACCACCAATTCTGCAGTAGTCCACACGACATGTTTTCTCAGTTCTCTCCCACGCTCAGGATGAACATTGCTGCTCTCACTCTCGTTGTTCTTCTGTTCACCAGTTGACATAAGAGGATAAATAAAATTGTTCCCATCCGATTGACGCAAGATTAAATTAAAGCATGCATATCGTCGTTATTGTTTAGTCCCCAATCCCTAATTCAAAAACTAGTGGGGGACTGGGGGAAGGATGCTAAATAAGTCAAGAAACTTACGGATGGAGGAGGGGAGGCTTGCATGTGTGTATCGTCTCTCTCTGGTTTCTGTAGTCCGCGATGGCCAGGCCTCCTTGGGTGACAGCGGACCGGCGGCTGGAAAGTCTGATGGGCTCGCCCCCTCGAAGTTGGCCCATGCCTCGGGCGCTCGGCCTTCTTGCTTGTGCAGATGTGCATGCATGATTAGACGGCAAGTATTAACGCAATAATGGGGTATAGCTGCTTACACGTACAATCAGGGAATGGCTTTACTATATACTGCATGTTCGATCTTATTGCTGGCGATAGGAACGAAGTAATTAATGGTATAAAAATACAAGGTGTACTCCGTACAACACTGAGGGAGTTTGAGGAGCAGGGCGAGGCGAGATAGCATTAAGCTGCTGGCTTTAGTGAGTGGTTATTCGACCGATCCTTGTCCTGGCCTCTAATTAAAATCCCAATCAAGGCGTCATTGGCCACTTGCTAACCTGCTGGTGCGTTCCAATCCACACTCGATTATAAACTGCTGCCGGTACTTGTCTACTTACGCGTCTAGAAAGAGACTGGCGGACCTGTGTCTACTCTCTGTTTCGCCGGAGCGACTTTAATTCGTGACGCAACCAGTGGTAAGCGTCTTTTGTCCTCTCGGATACGCCGTGATCAGCTCTATGATTCTATAGCTCTCGTCCGGTTTCATCATAATTCACATATATGCGCAGAATAAGATGCCAGGAACCCTAAAGTTGTTTGCTCCTGTTGTTATTAATTCCTGCATCCCTACTACTTTGACGTCGAATTATAAGTCGATGTGGCTTGTCGAAATTCATAACAACACACAAACTTGCTAGAAAGAAAAAAAAACACATACACGTACAATAATAGCGCACATACGTGATAACTAGTACTCCTAAGATCACGAAACATGTCATTTATAGGATAAGCTTGGTTAATCTAAAGTATAAACAATTAAACATCAATAACTATTTTACACCATTTATTAGTTTAGAAACATAGTAAATTATTATATGTATAGATTTCTATTCAAAATACTTGTAAAATCTTTTATATGTGTTTATTAAAAGATTTTAAAATAAAAAAAATATTGGTTACTACTTTTTTATCGGAGGGAGTATGATAGCATGTCATCCAGAGAATTCTAAAAAATAACATGTCATCCAACTATCAGTTACTACTTACTACGAGCCTGCTTAGTTGAACACCAATCTTTACCATGCCAATTTTAAGGCAACCCAAAATTTAGGTACACCAATATTAGGGCAAGCTAATGTTTTGATAAGACATCAAATTTGATACTTAGCTTCCTACCATCATGAGAGAAAAATAGTCTTGCCAAAATTTGGAAGGAATTACCAATCGCATGTCAAATCTTTTAAATTTGCTTATGTTTTGATTTGGCAAAAATTGGTCTGCAAGCAGGCCCTACAATTTGAAGCTCCCTTCGCAAGGGGAGAACAAGCACCGTCAATTACAAAATCTTGTAGACTATCCTATATGTTCAAGTTTCAAGTCAAATCCATCTTCTCCTCTCCCATTTGCAAATAAAGCAAAAGTGCATGCAAAAGGGCACAGACCGCACAAGCATGCAGAAAAAGCAAAAGCTAAACTCTCGGGCTAGCTAGCTAGCTTGACGTAATTCTGGAACTGCAAACATGCATACACCTCGATCTATTCTTGGCTTTCATCCATGTTTTATTTCTCTTCCTCTTACTTTCTCCGGTTGCAATAATGAGCAAAAAATACAAAATCTAATTAAGCGTAAGGAAAAAGGTAGTAACATTATTCATATTGTCATGTTGCAAGATTTACTTTATGCGGAAAGATCAGACACATGGCGAAGTGAATAGCGCCCATTGTCCAATCAAACGAAAAACCTTGATGGTGGGGCGAATGGAGATGGGGCACGAATAACTTTTATGGCGCAGAGGTGAATTACCCTCCGGTTACCTAAGAACAATTAATGTATAAGGATACAGGTTTGCTCTCTTTTCCCTTGAGTTTAATTTGGTGCTACAATGAGAGGCTTTGGTGATCTACGAAGCTATTGGATTCCAAGCCACCATATGATCTTATTCAATCTTGTTATCACCAGATTTAGAGCTCCATCAATGGTTCCTCTGAGGCCGACGGTGGCCAGGTGGTGACAAATCGGCAGCCTCGTCTAGCTCCTAGATGAGCTTGTCTGCCCTCCCTCTCCCCTCTGTGCCTCTCTCCTCGGCCGATTTTGGCCAATGGCGGTCTTGATCTGACTCATGACGGAGAGGACAAAGTTCGCTAGATCCCTGCCATCACCACTGTTCATGTTGCACAATGACTGTTGTGGTGGATTCCCTAGATCCTCAACGATTGCTAGTTTGGAGCTTGGTGTTGCCCTCCCTCTTCTAGTGTTTTCCTTGGACAATGGTGGCTCTTGGTGTTTGGGATTGTCGCTTGGTGCGGATGTCCTTGGCCATTGCCTCATTTGGGTGGGGCTTAGTGCTTTAGCACTTTGACCTTGGCTTGACCCTGTGTTGGGCAAGAAGCAGATGTGGAGGTTTTTATGACCTTCTTCATGCATGACTCCTCTAGCAAAGAAATAAGCAGCAACTCAGAAGTAAAGATTAATGCTAATATAATGTTAGTATTCCACGCAACTTGCAATTTTCATATTGAGGTGGGCGTGCATCTTTTATCCTACCGTTCATTTTGGACGCAGAGAGATAAAGGGAAGGGCACCCACCCCGTTATGGTTTGTATTTACCGGTAGTCAGTCCAATGGTAGTTTGTTATTGTGATGTTGCACATCACCCCAAACTCATTCTTGCAGTAACACTAGTCAAAACAAGTTTGCTATGAAAGGAAATTAAATGAAAAGCTTGTATTTTTAACGTTTTCTTTTTCTAACGGAAATAAAACTAGAATGCCAAGAAAAATGAAGAGAGACAGAGATCGAGGGAAAGCTTGTATTTTTAGCACTGAGGAGACCTCTACACATAAACACTATCAAATCCAGTACTAAAAGAGAACAGCCCATATCATAGATCGCACTCAGGTCTGCCTTCTGGGTCGGTTGTGCTTGCAGAATGGCCGGAGGATGTAGCTTTCCGCAGCCGCTCGCATCGCATTGCTTTGTATCCTCCTGTACTGTAGTAGCATTTCCTTGTTGTGGTGACGGCGTCGTTTATATTATATATATATATATATATATATATATATATATATATATATATATATTAAAGAAAAACAGCATTTGTGTCGTAGTGCTCGACACCAGTGTACTCCACGTATATACACATATGTTTAGCATATAAGAGGGAGCCTAGCCCTGGAATATTGTAGTGCTCTCTCCTTTAGAAGCTCGACAATGACACTCCATGGAAATTGGGATGCAGCTTTACTCAAAATACTTCGTCAGAAAAAAAAAAACAAACTTGTTGTTCAATATTGACAAAACTTCTATATATGTCTGGGTAATTAAGTGGTATTTGCGATTAAGCATTAGCCGCGAAAGAATTTTGGTTTTGAATCTGACGCGATTGGTCGATCGAGTCCTTCTTGAACGCTGAGAACTTCAAAAACAGCATGAATGGTGCTGCATGCATGTTTCGGTAGATATTGACATATAGCTATATCTATCTATCTTATCGCCGACCAGTGCTACTGAATTTGGCAACCACATTCGAAGCAGTATAGCTAGGCAAACATGCATGTCGGCTACGATCGAGTTTGCATATACTCTATATCTGATCATGGATGCTGGTTTAATTTCCGGTGGACTCTCTATTTTTTTTTAGATAAAGCGGTGGACTCTCTATGATCTGTACTACTGTAGCATCTCTCGCAGAGATAAGACCGTTGATAGATGATTCCTTCTGTCTACCAATCAATAATCATTCAAATCTGACGAAATTTTGATGGTTTGCCACTGAATTTGCTCGCTGCAGAGATATGATGCTACAGCTAGCCTACTGATGAGTACTGAAGTCTATCCCAACCAACAGAGAAGCCGTCGACATCTCATGTCATATTGTTTGCTTCAGCAAGAGCTAGCCTCTCACCGGATCGGATCAGCTGGAACTCAATACAAGACGGGAGACGGGTGGTGCCCGCCCTGGCCCTGCTGCCGCCCACGATGCCCAGTTGCCCACTCGCGGAGAATAGCCGACGTCTGCGCACAAACGGGTTCCAGCATGGATGGGTACAGCCTTCTTACTCTCCCCGGATTATGAGCTCCAAAATGACCGAGATGCCCCTACCACGAGCATATAAATAGAGCAGTCCCCCCAGCACATTTCCTTCAGCTCAAGAAGGCCTTGTCTTGTCTGCTTGCCCCTTGAGTTCTCTAGCACCTTACCTGCTACTGATCTGCAGCTGATCGATCGCCAAAGCTTGCAATCAAGCCTGCTATATTACCCTAGCTAGTGACTATACCACCATCATCGCCATGGGCTGCTACGGTGATTTCTTCGAGAAGGCCAAGCCTTACATCGCCATGACCTCCCTGCAGTTTGGCTACGCCGGCATGAACGTTATCACCAAGGTGTCCCTCAACCACGGCATGAGCCACTACGTGCTCGTCGTCTACCGCCACGCCTTCGCCACCATCTCTATTGCACCATTTGCTCTCATCCTTGAGAGGTACTACGTCTAGCTATCTACTATCTGCTGTTAATAATAATGTTAATCACCACCACGCATGCATTTGCCGTGGCTGAAGTACTCGTGATCTTTGTTCAGCTTTGTACTAGTGTACTGAAATTCTCTTGATTGGAAATGTGGCATGCAGGAAGGTGAGGCCCAAGATGACGTGGTCGGTCTTCCTCCAGATCTTCGTACTCGCACTGCTCGGGTTAGTGCACATAAAAGAAACTTTGTGCCTCGTGTCATTTTGTGCATCCAACTTAAGTTCTTTAATTAAAGGGAGAGAAAAAGAGAGAGGTGGATGGAGGCTCCAATCTCCATTTGCAGAGATGATTCTATTGTTTTCCCAACAAAAGGTGTTCAGCACTGTACTGTCTGAAGCACTAAACCCAGGCTTTTCTGAAGCACTAATAGAATTCACGAAATAATTTGTCAGTCAGCTTTTCTAGTCTAGAGCACTAATAATAGCAATAATTACGTAATTAACCTGCTTGTTCATGTTGTTTAATTACATTACAGGCCTGTGATAGACCAGAACTTCTACTACGCCGGTCTCAAGTTCACCGGGCCGACTTTCGCGTGCGCCATGAGCAACATCCTTCCAGCCATGACCTTCGTGATGGCCGTGATTTTTAGGTATGGTATTGGTACATCGCCTGATCGATCGATCAATCAAGAATGCGATGGATGCAAAACAGAGTAGCTGAGCTCCTCTAACCTTGTTCCGTGCATGTTCAGGATGGAGAAGGTGGACCTGAAGAAGGTGAGGTGCCAGGCGAAGGTGGCCGGGACGCTGGTGACCGTGGCCGGCGCGATGATGATGACGCTGTACAAGGGCCCGCTGATGAAGATGGCGTGGACCAGCGGCCACGGCCACGCGCAAGGCCACGGCGCCGAGGCGCCCGCTGCCGTCGCCGCCGCCATCGACCCCAGCGGCCGGGAGTGGTTCCTGGGCTCGCTCTTCGTCATCATCGCCACCCTCGCCTGGGCCTCCCTCTTCATCCTCCAGGCGCACACCCTGAAGCAGTACGCGGCGCCGCTCTCCCTCACCACCCTCATCTGCTTCGTCGGCACCCTGCAGGCCATCGTCGTCACCTTCGCCATGGAGCACCGCCCCTCCGTCTGGACCATCGGCTTCGACATGAACCTCCTCGCCGCCGCGTACGCCGTAAGTCATCTCCGACGACTCCGATTGGCCATATATATATATATATATATATATATATATATATATATATATATATAATTGTGGTGCCTGATCGATGGAAGTGCATGTTTCGTTCAGGGCATTGTGACGTCGAGCATAGCGTACTACGTGCAAGGCCTGGTGATCCAGAAGACGGGGCCGGTGTTCGCGTCGGCGTTCAGCCCGCTGATGATGATCATCGTGGCAGTCATGGGCTCCTTCATCCTCGCCGAGAAGATATTCCTCGGCGGCGTCCTCGGCGCCGTCCTGATCGTCATCGGGCTCTACTCGGTGCTCTGGGGCAAGCACAAGGAGACACAGGAGAAGGAAGAGGAAGAGGCCATGGAGCTGCCCGTGGCGTCCAAAGCCAACGGATCGGGAATAATCTACGACGACGCCGTCTTCATCAAGGAGATCGCCGCCGTCCCCGCCGCTGGTGTTGGAGATGAGTGCAGGAAGGCCAATGGGGTGGTGTACAAGTCATCCTCCTCCCATGGACACGGAGCTGCTGGTGCAGTTTGATGCAGCATGCATGGCTAGCTAGTGCTAAGCTGAGCGCATAGCTACTACTACCTGGATGGAACATGGAAGAGGCGGTGTCCATATGCTGACTGTCTTTGTCATGTGTGTCCCATTGAAACCGTTTTGTGTCTACTGACGTTGCATCCATTAGGTATAGGGTCGGATGATTGAGAGAGAGAGAGGCTGCAGCTGCGTTGCAGGAGTGGAAGGACTGGAATAATTTTGTTCTGTGCCCCTTTTTTTTTTTTTGCTACCTTTTTGTAATACGATGTATCTACTAGTATTATATTTAACTCGTATTTTATAAATACCGTAGTTTCTAAAACTCTAAATTAATTACATCCAAGCATCTTCTTTCTTTCAATACCTAGATATTTTAAAACCATGGTATTAATCTAAAACTCTAAAAAAACTTTGTATACAGACGGCCTAAGTTGTTTTGGCTTTTCTATATATACAATATGTCTAATAATAAGTATATAATAAAAGTTATGTATATAGGAAAGCTAATAAAATACCTATAAATTCAAACGGATGAAGTGCTATATATACTTTTCTTACCAAATGAAAAGGTAGCGCCCTTGCCAGAACATGCTCAAAATTCAAATATACTCAAACTTGTGGTAACTGAAATAATGATCAAGGATCTATATACATGCATCAGGAATTAAGACTTGTATTTTTTTTCCCTGGCAAGTGTGAATAAATGATTTAAAAAATACGAGGCCCCCATTTTAGAATAAAAAGTGTCACTCGTTTTTCAAAAAAAAAAAAGTGGCATTCTACATGTTGTCGGATAAAAATGAAAAACTTTAGTGCTAGCTTGTCCGAACTACCCAAATAAGCCATGACCAATTGAGGTCCTTAATGGCCCTGTTTGGTATGGCCGCTATACATGTAAGTGCGCATAGAGCGGTGAAGCAAAAAAATAATAATTTTATCATTGAGTCCTAGTTCCTTTTTGAAAGAAAAGAGAAAGAAGACTCCTCGCTACAATACATGGAGGAGCCAAAGCCAAAGTCGTGGAGCTCTACCAAGTGGGGTTTCAGAATCACATCCATTATTTGTATTTACACAGTTATTGTCTCCTGCTTTGAAAATATAAACATATACCACTATATTGTTTTAGGTTTAGTTAGCTGCTAAATTTTAGATTTAAGCATAATTGTGTGGTCTCAATGACTGATGAGCTATGTTGATAAATTCAAGTGAACAGAGCTAACATTCCAGTGTCCTTTTCAGCATGCATGGATCATTGGGCACCCGTACTTATGAAATGCATTGAGTAAAAGCACGTATTGCGTCACCCAATTTCTATCAGTGGGGTTTCATGGACTTGCATTCAGATTCCACTAATACAGCACCTAGCTTGGTCGATCAGTGGCAAATCCCAACAAAAAAAAATCACTTTATTGCGTGAACTGACAGGACATTTCTGCGTAACGTCTGATAACTGATTGATTGATGGTATGGATCCATGAACGTTTGTTTCGATACTTGTCGCTAATGCTGTAGCCCTACCTTTTACTTTTTAATATTTTCTGTTTTTTGTTAACTTTTTGTTCTTATTGACATCTTTTAACCAAAGTTTCCTCCCCAAAAAATCAACCAAGGTTAACTAGCGTATCTCGCGTAAAATTTCTCAAATTTTAAAGGCCTGGTCCATATATAAAAGGTTTATGAAAAAATTAATTGACCCTTTTTCCGCTGTCTCCTAGACTAGTGCTCCCAGTAACCGTTTGCTTGCTTATCATAGGATGCAGTTCTCGAACCGATAATAATATTTGAGGTAAGATAATTGTCGTTTGATTTTTTTTATTACTACCGCGTGCCACTTGTCTCATTGTGCTTTCATGCGCATAAGGTGTCTGAATTCTAACAGCGGCAATTCACCTCTCATGTTGCTGTTATCAGGGTGTCCGAAGTGATAGGCTAGACTGAATTTTCAGCGCATTACACGATCGAAAAAGCAACAAAAAGATCTGGTGGTGTGGTGCCTCATTTGTGAAGTAAATTAAATGCCAAATCTCATATCAGCTTTAGTTACCTTTATATATAATTAAGCACTAACCTTGTTGGTTAGTAACTTCGTTCGTTCGACACATCTCTGCTGAGTGGAAAGCCTCGTTACCGGAGCTTGCTAGGTACCTGCACGGCAACCGTTTCCTGCATGCAGATGCAGATTTCTTCGCATGCCGAGCCGTGGTGAATGAATCTACCTGATGCAGCTAAAGCCTCGTGGGAGTGCGGCGTCGTGCGCCAACGTTTCTCCACATAACCCACCATGCCTGTTGCGCAGAGGACAAAGGCATCCATCTCAGTCTCAGGGTATACATAGGGGCTGTTTAGTTCGCAAAAATTGTATAAAATTTTTCAAGATTTCTCGTCACAACGAATCTTGCGATACATGTATGAAACATTAAATATAGATAAAAAAATTACCAATTATACATTTTATATTTAATTTACTAGACTAATCTTTTGAACCTAGTTAGTCGACAATAATTATTAAATACAAACAAAAATACTATGGTAGCTATTTTGCAAAAATTTCTGCAACTAAACAGGAGAGCAGCGCTTAGCTCTTTTCACCAAACGGAAACTCCTTTTGCGACGATGCTTCCACACATGCCTTTTTGTGTTGTGCGCACTGCTTGTTGCGTGCGATCGTAGCCGGATCGGATCGGAGTGGCTGACCTGACCTGACAAATCCATGGCGTCTCTAGGTCGTCGCGGCGGCTAGTCGATTCCTACAAGGAGCCAAGCAGACGGGCGTCGCTCTCGTCGGTGAAAAAGGGAAATCATGGAGGCCACATTGCCGGGGACAAGGCAAAGGGCGCTTTCGTGCTTGCATGTTTGCTGCTGCTGTTGCTGATACTGCCGAACAAGCCTCCTCGACACCACATCGTCCACCATGCATGGGTAGCTATTGAGGTTTCCCTACTCAGATAGCACTGACGACTCAAATGAGGCTGCAACTGCAAATCAAAAGGAGGTCTTTTTAATGTAGTCCCCCTCTTGGTCCATAGAATAATCTCTGGTGTTGGGTCGGTGTACGTCATCAGAGGGAAAGAGTTGCGTTGCGAATGCAACAAGGGAAGATCTGGGGATATCCATCCAGGCTAAGCAAAGCCATGCGGATTCATTTGCTTTGCGTTGCACTGTTTTTTATATTGTTGTTGTTGGGTCTGCTGCTCTTTCGTATTTTATTTTTGATAAAGAAGAACTTGCAAATAGTAGGGTCCTCTGGTGGCCAGTCGGCAAGCTAGATCAAAGTATACTACTCCTGATTTTGCAGATGATGATGATGCATGCCTTTTACTCTGTTTTGCTTGTAAGAATTCAATCATTGGTTGGTTCACACTTCAGAGTTTGCTTTTACAATGATGATACTATGTAAATATAATCCTCGTGAACTAATGAAGAAGCTCCCTCAACAAAAGCCATCGTGCATCCACACTGTATGGAATGGACGAATACGCTATGCATTAGTAACGAACCCTTCTCGTCGGCTGCGACGCGGTCCAATCCAATGACGGCATGCTGCAGCCCGGCGAGCGGGAGTGCGCCGCCGCGGGGAGCCCCCGGCCCCGGCGGACGACGCAGGCACAAGCGCGCTCTCGCCGATCGAAACCCGCGGCAGTGCAGGTGCAGCATGATTGCGTCTCGCACCCGTAGTCGTAGGCATCCGGGCCGGGGCGCCGGACTGGACCGCTTGGCCACCCGGCCTGGAACTGCCTGCGCACCCCCGGGCCCCAGGATGCGCGGGCCGACGCGAACGCGATCCGGTCGGCCCCCGGCGTGCGGCTGTGCTCCTCTCGTGGTACTACTGCACATTTGCGAGCCCGCGAGATTGGCCGGCCGCCCGACTAACCAACCCGGCGACGTCAGGCGTTGGGGCAACCGGCCAACCGTGGTGGGGTGGGGGGGCTGCTCCAGGCGAAATTATTGGGAGGCGGTGTCGGCTTCCGTGGGGGCAGCCGGGTGGACGCTGTTGCTGAAGCGTCGTTTGAATTGTCGGTGACTGTCGTCTGCAGTGGACCGCATAGGAACAGTGGCAGCACAACGAGCCAGCCAACACAGAAGGGTGTTGGGTGTTCTGATCTGATCCACATGCGCTTACAGTATGTGACAAACACGTAAGCTTATGTTAAATTTTTTTTTTTGGATTTCGTTATTATAGCACTTTCGTTTATTTGTGGCAAATTTTGTTCAATTGTAGACTAAATAGAGTCAAAAGATCCGTTTCGTGATTTACAGTCAAACTATGTAACTAGTTTTTGTTTTTGTCTATATCTAGTATTTCATGTATGTGCCGCAAGATTTAATATAGTGAAAAATTTTGAAAACTTTTAGATTTTGGTGAAAACTAAAGAAGGCCTTAGCTCGTGTGATCCAGGAACAGTACACGTCTACTAGTTCCTGCATGTGCGGGTGAAAATGACGTGGCCCATCATCTGCAACCGTGCTTCTCAGCGCCTTATTTACTTGTAAAAAATTTTTACTTACAAACTGTGTAATTAGTTATTTTTTTAACTATATTTAATGTTATATGCATATGCTGCAAGATTCGATATGATGGGAAAGTATTTTGCAAAATATTTAGGAAAGTAAACAAGGCCCAAATGTCGCATCGTTGTCAACGGCGGCAAGTCGTCTTTTCGATCAGGGCCTTGTTTAGTTCAAAAAATTTTGCAAAATTTTTCAGATTCCCCGTCATATCGAATCTTTAGACGCATGCATGGAGTATTAAATATAGACGAAAATAAAAACTAATTACACAGTTTGGTCGAAATTAATTAGTCCATGATTGGACAATATTTGTCAAATACAAACAAAAGTGCTACAGTATCGATTTTGCAAAAATTTTTGGAACTAAACAAGGCCCAGACAAGAAGGAAGAAGAAAAGCTGTTACAGACTTTTTTTTTTGAGAATCAACTGTTACAGTCTTACAGACTTGTGAGACCGGACCCGTAATAATAATACCTGAAGCTGTGAAGCCCATCGCTGCATATTACTTGCTTGAACCGGCTTACAGGAGTAAACCGGCTTTTCCGTATGCCTTACGTGGGCTGTTTCTTATTTACAACTGGGCCTGCACTATACACCACACTACATATGATGCCAAACGCAACTGAAGGCTGTTCTCCATGCCAAACGCGACTATCGCTGAGCCTCAATTTTGTTATGACCGTTTCAATCTAAAATTTTAATTTCACGCTTAGTTTTATTCTAGAACTATCAAAGTGACCATTTCTGTACTCCAACTCTCATCCATGGATTTATCATTTGAAGGTTTAGAGATAAAACCTGACTTGGAACGATAGTTAATGGACCAAAATGACTGTTCAGCCATTTTTTTGCCCCTCACTCTTTGCTGTTGTATACTTGTATGCGTGCGGTGCTGTGCAGACAGTAGCACAGCTGCATAGGCAATTAGGCAGCATCCATGCGCAGAGCCCAACAACCACGTACGGCGACCTTGTCACAGTACCAGTCCACATATCACACTAGCGTACCAGAAGCTGAAGACATGGCGCGTTCACGTACACAACAAAGCACAAATGACTCTTGTGCTGCGTGGCAGCCATTGAAACGGACGTGAGCATCAGCCGACGGGGACCTGAACTCTCACGGCGACTCGGCGCAATGCCAGAGCAAATGCGAAAACAACAGGGACTCACACAGGTGCCGCTCATACTAGTCACCGTGGTGTGCATCAGTCCTCAGACCAGACCCCCTCACTGAACCTCGACATCGATCAGGAAATCCTGCAATATCTAATCATGGACGTGCAGTGGGACGTACTAAAAGAGCAAACAATTAAACTAATAACCACAGAATTAGTAGAGGTTTCACGGTCACAAAATTAGCATAACACAGTTTACTTCTAGGCTCGGATTCATCCTAAAACTATTAAACTAACTGAGGAGATCATTTCAATCCCTGAACTTTACATTTTGGGCTAGGTTCCTCACAATATGTGGAAGCCGCACCATCGTGCCTCATCAGCTCCAACATCACTCGCGTTTGGAGATAAAACAGTCTAAAAACTCTCATAGTGATCATTAGGCCATGTTCGTTTTTGGTTGAGTAATTACAGAAGCTACGTGTGTGTGCTCTGCATTTCTATTGAACACGAGTAGTACTACTAATTACAGTTGCTACCGTCTGCGGACCACCCATGCAAGACATACTATATCCTGCTCCTTCATGTGTGCTCTGCAGAGTGCAGACGGTACTATGCATGTGTGCTCTGCAGACGGGGTAGCACAGGTACACAGGCTGACAGGCAGCATGCCCAGAGCCCAACAACCACGTACGGCGACCTTGCCACCTACTACTACCACTACCAGCCCACACACTGTGGCCACAGATGACTAGCGAACCGTAAGCTGAAGAGGTGGTATGCTAAGGGCCGGAAACTCACGTTCACGTAATCACGTCCAAACACCGCACACACTTTGGGCTGCGTGTAGTAGCGTCAGCCAGGCCCAGGGGGGACCTGAGCTCTCGCCTCTCGGCGGCGCAATGCCAGTGCAAACGCGAAAACGTCAAGAGGTGGCACTCTTGCGCAATACGTGGATGGTGTAACAGCCCTAAAAATTGATAAGTCATGTAGGCTCCAGTAGGTTTACAAACTCCAGTGGAGAGCCTTTGGATTTAGGGCTTGTTTAGATGTGAAAACTTTTTGGATTTCGCTACTGTAGCACTTTCGTTTATTTGTGGTAAATATTATCCAATCAACTAGCTAGGGTCAAAAGATTCATCGCGCGATTTACAGACAAACTGTATAATTAGTTTTTGTTTTCATTTATATTTAATGTTTCATGTATGTGCCGCAAGATTCGATATGACGAAGAATCTTGAAAACTTTTTAGTTTTTGGGTGAACTAAACAAGGCCTTAACTGAAGATTTTATTAACATTTGCATAACACAGTGCTAGGATTATTAGTTTTATTTGGGCACAGATAAAAAGAGATCAGGAGCGGCTAGCCCACACCTGAGGAGAGAGAAGTTACATTAGCTCTCGAGCGAGAAGATAGAGATCAAAGAAATCGTGAAAAAAAAAGTAAAAAGGAAAGAGTCATAGGGACAATTAAAATATGCTTGCTTGGGATGAATAGTAGTTTAAGGTTTTCTGTTTCTGTTTGGATCTACTACTTTTGATTGAAACCGCTTCTATTGTATGGCTGTATTGGCCATATTATTCTTGCATTTTTTTTTTAGTATAGCTCATAACTTATGATAGTTTTTTTCACAGCTTACAGTTAAACAAAACAAATGTACCCTTTAAAAAATATCAGGAATCACTCTTGAGGGCAGCCACAACACATTCATCGTGTACAAAAACATTTTTAGATAATGGATATGAAAATCCGGCCTCTACATCTAGGGATGTACACAGCCAATTATTACAAGTTTTGGATACAAAAGTAAAGAGCAAGCCATGGCCTTTAACAATGACCAGCAAACTAAAATAAACTATATAAATGTTTCCATCCTTTAGTTGAAATGTCTAAGGCGATAATCTCCAACTTTTTGCTTATCGTCAAAAGGATGGTTTTAGCTTGCTCATCACGCTGCAGAGGTGCCCAGAAGCGAAGCCAGAATGCTCCCCTGAAAATAACCTGCATAATAGAGTTAGTTTTGAGTTCGTTGAAAATAACATCATTCCGGCATCGCCAAATAGCCCAGCAAATAGCAGCAACCCCAACCCAGATCAAACTTCGCACCCTCTTATTTTGGTTGCGAAGCCAAGCACCAAACATATGCCTAATAGATCTTGGTTGGGTTAAATTAGTAGCAAAGAAAATAATCCTCCAAACTGTTTTGGTTAAAGGGCAATCGATGAATAAGTGTTGGATAGTCTCATTCATATTACAGGAGATGCACTTTAGATTCTCCTTGCAGTTTCTCCTTGCGATGTTGTCTTTGGTTAGAACAACACCCTTCTGTAGAAACCAAAGGAAAATTTTTATCTTTAGAGGAATTTTTAGTTTCCAGAGTTTCTTATGATGAAAAGGTGGGTGTGTATCAATAAGATAGAGGTATAAAGATCGGACTGAATATAACCCAGATGTGGTCAGATTCCATTTAAAAAAGTCTGATCCCTCCACCAAACCCACATGAGAAACTTGAGCTACTAATTTACGCCATTCTATAAGTTTATTGTCCACTAGAGCCCTTCTGCATATTAGTATATATACAGGTTTGTGTATTCATTAGAGTCCTATTCATTTAAATTTATTAACATATTAGTTATGATATAACTTTTTTCTTATAATAAATTAGTGGATAATACTTCTCAGATGAGCAAAGCGAATAGGACGGTCCTTGCCACTTGGGCGGCGACGTTCGAATTGCAAAATGGTCCAAAGGCCATTAATCACACAATCACACTGGACACCATCATCCGTCTACTTGTCGCATCCGCTGCGGTCGTGGCATCCCCTGAGCCACCCATACGAAGGAACGAGCGCAGCCGCCAGCAGTCCAGCAAGTTCGTCGTCATTTGGTCCCAAATCCAAACGGACCAAACCAAACGCGTTCATGGTATATGCAAAGTGTGCAGCACAAATCAAAATCATCAGCTGAGCACGTCCCTTTCTCATTGCGCACAGTCGTGCACGTCGCTGTGGGTGTGGGGCACAGGGCGAGAAGCCGTACGTGTTCGATCGTGGATCCCGTATTCTTTCACTGTTGTTCGCTGCTGCCGACGTCTACAGTGATAACATGCGCATGCGCACCTTTTAACTACAGTAGTACTAGGAGAGAGGCTTTGGTTGGGTTTTGGGTTACGTAATAAGAGAACAATACATGCTAATATTAGACTTCTCTTTTCCTTTTCACAACAAAGAAAAAGGAGAGAACAATAAACGTTTCCCACACGATCGGTCCTCTTGGCATCCGCATCCTTTTTTTTCAAAGACGACGAAAGACAAGACAAGCGGAGCGCAGTTTCCCCTTTCCAGCGTGTCTTCCACTCGTTTTCTCTCCTACAAGAATATTCAGATCACCACATGTGAAACATGACCTCATCTCACGTTTTGGTAACTTCATTCCCAAATGAAAGACAATAACAACATGTATCAGTGTATTTGGTTAGGTGGCTAGCCCCAACCATGGCTTGTTTGGTTGCGTGGAAGTGAGCTAGGGCTAGCCATCCATACTGTTGTAGTTAGGCCAAGGTTAAACGATCAAATCGGCCATTCTCCTAGGGCCAAGCTTAGCCCGGCTCACGGCAGAGACTCCCACCACCTCCTCGCGCACCTCCCACCGCAAAACCGGCATCGTCATCGTCACTCTCTCCTCTCCCCTCCCCTCCCCATTGGCACATCCCTTGCTCCTCCTCCCCGCCAGTAGGTGCTTCTCCTAGTATGCGCAGGCTCCTCTCGGTGGCGGACGGCGGCCAGTCCACCCTGGCGTCACCTGCTCCTCCTCCCTGCGGAAGATCCCCTGCTCCTCATCCTCCTGTATCGCCTTAGGGAGCTTCACCTTCATCATCCTAGTGTCGGTGCCGGCCGCCGCCGCACTCGTGAAGGGGTCTGTGTCTTGCTTGTCTGGGTTTGCAGCTCCACCTTGCCACTCCATCTTGTCACCGGCATGACAAGCAACACTAGCAACCAAGCACAGGCATAGTAGAGGTGGTGCAGCCGCGGCCATGGCACGGCGCATGTGCGCACTGGATATAGAGGAGCCCCCGAGGAGCCCCTGCATTGCGGTTTGGCTCATGGGACTGAACGCAAATGTCGTACGCCCAGCTTTAGTCCCAGCGTCGCTGTGGATGGTTGTGCTACGAGCTCGTGGTGGTGGCCTCCCCTTGAGCCTTGTTGTGCCCGCAACCTTCTCCATCGTCGGCGTGCACTAGCGAGTCGGCATGACCTCCACCACCACCATGCACTTCAGTTGTTCGACGAAATGATTCAAAGAAGGTAACTTACTAGTGGTATGAAGGAGGTGAGTGTATTCAAGCCAAACCAGCTAACCAAACACACTCAAACTTAGCCAGGCTTGAGAAATCACTCCAAACAAACAAGTTGCTATTGGCTTATGTAAACCTGGCTAAGTCTGTCCTGGCTGAGAAAGCTAGCCAAGCTTGGATTTGAACTTGAACCAAACACACCCTATATGGTTCCAAACGTAGGTTGGAAAACAATCTAGATCCAATATACCAAGGAGAAGGAACCAAAAGTCTAGTATTCTTGTAGAAATACAATTTTGTATTTTTTTGTTGTACAATTCCATTGTATACCAATGATGTATAGTCGGTTAGTTGGGTATTCTTGTTGGTATAAACCATCTAGCTATATTTTTATGTGGGAATGTTAGATGGTTGTACATGTTGTCTGTGTAACTCTATATAGATACTTTAGTATGTTAGAGTTAAGGACAAACTTGTTATCCCTCCAAGAAAATATTGCTTCAGATTCAGGATAAATTATCCCTAAAAAGTTAAGAGATGAGGTCGTCCCTCTCTCACACCATTATCTTTGTTTTCTCACTCTTTGCTCGTCACCTCGCGGTCACCCCACAGACTTGGTCAGCGTTGCCTCCACCATGCGCCTACTTGTCATCTCCTTCTCTAGCAGCGAGCAAAGCATGTGGGCAACATCTATTTGGTACCATCTGTCTTGTTCTTCAGCACTACTTCAGTAGCGAGTAGTGTTTTTCTCTTACAATAAAATCAGCATAAGCAGCAGTATAAGTCAAATTTCGTTGAAAACAGAGACGACCTCATCCCTCCAACCAAATGCTAAAATGGGAAAGTGTCAGCTGAGAAAGCATGAGCGAAACCATCCCATGTTCATTAGTCCAAAACCTAATGTAACCTGGCTATTAAAGTTGAACACCTTTCTACTAGTTCGTTCAAGATGTGCAGCATATTTCTTGTTGCAGGGACAATGTGCAGCATAGTTCCAATTTATCCTGGGTACGTATTATATTTTTTTTAAAATACGAAAGAAATACATTCCCATTGTACCTTGATTTTTTATATGAAAATAATATTGTGTCACGCTCGGCGTCTCTATTCCTGGATGCCATCGCTGAGAGGCCCGCGTTTCAGACACCCATCTCTGCTGCGCTAATAAGCGCCAACCAACCCACCACGGGCGGCACTGCCACTGCCACAAACCAACTACCTACCACTCCGGCAGTCCGGCCGGCTAGCTCCATAAAAGCAAAGCGCAGCCGGCCGGCCGGGAGCAGCAGCCAGCCATGGAGACGGCCTCCTTCCTCTCGGTGGCGCTGGCCCTGGCGGCCCTCGTCCCCGTCTCGCTGCTCCTCCTGAACCGGCTCCTCTACGGCAAGCTGCCCCCGGGGCCGCGGCGGCGGCCCGTGGTGGGCAACCTGTTCGACGTGCGGCCGGTGCGGTGCCGGTGCTACCAGGAGTGGGCGCGCCGGTACGGGCCCATCATGACGGTGTGGCTCGGCACCACGCCCACGGTGGTGGTGTCCACGTCGGAGCTGGCAAAGGAGGTGCTCAAGACCCACGACCAGCACCTCGCCGACCGCTGCCGGGACCGCTCGTCGGAGAGGTTCAGCCGCGGCGGCCAGGACCTCATCTGGGCCGACTACGGCCCGCACTACATCAAGGTGCGCAAGCTCTGCAACCTCGAGCTCTTCACGCAGCGCCGCCTCGAGGCGCTCAGACCCATCCGCGAGGACGAGGTCACCGCCATGGTCGAGTCCGTCTACAAGGCCGCCACCGCGCCGGGTAATAAACCACCCAGAAATTATTACCACACTATTCTACTTGCTCTTGCCTTTCTCTGTTACTGGTGATTTAATTTCCAGCTGAATCCTGAAAAACAACCAGATGCTTAAATGTCTACTAACTAACACTTTGTTTGCTTTTTGGAAACTGAATTTCAGAAATCTAGTTCATTTCCTAATAGGAATCTTAGAGTGCGGACTTGCTTTTGTTTTCTCCTTAAAATAATAGATGCGGTAAAACTTTTGCTGTCGCTCCAGAGTTCAGACAAAACTGAGATGTATGAAAAGTAACTGTTCTACCTACCCCATGTATTCTCTTTAAGTTCAACTATAAATAAATACTAATAAAATTGTATTTTCACGAAATCATTTATAAAGGCAAATACTGTACTTGATATTGGCAGTCCTGATGCCTACTTTTCAATAATGGTTTGTCAAATCTAAAAGGTTTTACCTCTGGAGCTCTGGTAAATTCTCTGTTGCAAAAGCCTACAAACATCTTAGTGGCCACAATCATATTCATTCAGGGTTTAAATGGATTTGGAGCAGCTGCTGTCAAAACAAGCAAAAAAGTCTTTGCTTGGCTTATCATGAAGGATAGATTAAGCACAAGAGAGTTGTTAAAAAGGAAGAATATGGAACTTCAAGATTATAATTGTGTCCTTTGCAACAATAGAACAGAGGAATCATTGTTGCACTTAATGCTTCTCTGCCCATTTGCTCAAGCATGCTGGGCATGGCTTAACTGTCATGTCATTCTGCAAGAGGATCTCCACAGGAATATAGAAAGTATTAAATTACAGCTGCATGTCCCATTTTTCATGGAGATCATTATACTAATGGGTTGGTCCATTTGGAATGCAAGAAATGGTCTAATCTTCAATCAAGTGCAGCCATCAGTAGAAGCCACAAAGCGGGCATTCAAGTCAGAATTTGCATTGATCCTTCTTCGTGCAAAAAGAAGTTATTTTCCTTCCATAGAGCTATGGTTAAACAATCTTGTTTAATGTTTTTAATTTCTCTTATTTTCTTTCTCTCTTTTTTTTTTGTCTCCTGAACCTCCTTATCTTGCTTTGCTTCCGTGTTTGCCTTGTACTGTACTGTATTTTTTTTAATAATAGTTTTCACTGTAGGGGTGTAAACCCCTCCAGTTTCTCAAAAAAAAATCTAAAAGGTTTTGGTCATCGGTACAAAGTTTTAATGAGAGCTAATTACAAAGACTGAGGTCTTCCTTAACAAGGTTTTTGTTGGTGTTAATTAAGTGCCCTGTGCTTTTGAAGCCAAAATCAAACTAACTAAAAACAATGAAACCAAAGCATTTTTTTTCCTAGAAACCGAAGTTTTGCTTATTTTTCCTACTTTTATTTACACGCAGGCAATGAAGGGAAGCCCTTGGTGGTGAAGAACCACCTGTCGATGGTGGCCTTCAACAACATCACGCGGCTGGCCTTCGGGAAGCGGTTCGTGAACGCGGCCGGCGAGCTGGACGAGCAAGGGCGCGAGTTCAAGGCGATCGTTCACAACGGCATCAAGGTCGGCGCGTCCCTCTCCATCGCGCAGCACATCCCGTGGCTGCGGTGGCTGGCCCCGGTCGACGAGCAGGCCTTCAAAGCCCACGGCGACCGCCGCGACCGCCTCACCGTGAAGATCATGGAGGAGCAAGCCAAGGCCCTCAAGCAGCACGGCGCCCAGCAGCATTTCGTCGACGCGCTCTTCACTCTCAGGGACAAGTACGACCTCAGCGACGACACCGTCATTGGCCTCCTCTGGGTACGCACTGCCTCTTCCCGGCCCAAGCTAGTTCCGTGACTGCCTGCCTGGCGAACACCGTCACAGAGATCGACCTGTGGTTGTGTTGTGTCCAGGACATGATCACCGCCGGCACTGACACGACGGTGATCTCGGTGGAGTGGGCAATGGCGGAGCTGCTGAGGAACCCCAGGGTGCAGGAGAAGCTGCAGGAGGAGCTGGACGATGTCGTCGGCCGCGACCGTGTCCTGTCGGAGACGGACTTCCCGAACCTGCCGTACCTGCAGGCCGTCGTCAAGGAGTCCCTCCGCCTGCACCCGCCGACGCCGCTGATGCTGCCCCACAGGGCCAGCGCCAGCGTCAAGATCGCCGGCTACGACATCCCCAAGGGCGCCAACGTCGTCGTCAACGTGTGGGCGGTGGCGCGGGACCCCGCGGTGTGGGACGACCCGCTCGAGTTCCGGCCGGAGCGGTTCCTCCGGGAGAACATCGACATCAAGGGCGCCGACTTCCGCGTGCTGCCGTTCGGCGCCGGCCGGCGGGTGTGCCCCGGCGCGCAGCTCGGGATCAACCTCGTGGCGTCCATGATCGGCCACATGGTTCACCACTTCAGGTGGACGCTGCCGGAGGGGACACGGCCCGAGGACGTGAGGATGGTGGAGTCCCCCGGGCTCGTCACCTTCATGGACACGCCGCTGCAGGCCGTCGCCACGCCGCGCCTGGACAAGGAGGAGCTGTACCGGCGTGTCCCTTCGGAGATCTGATGGGCCGTCTGCGTCCTGGCATCTGCATTATGTTCCCCGATGCTGTTGCAAATTTGTGTGCACCCACCATCATTTCTTTTTCTGGCACGGTGCTGTCCGCCTACGATTTGTTCATCTTGTGTACTGCAGAACTTGCTCGCTGGACATACACTTTGCCAGGTACTAGTAATTTATAATTTCGGCATTGCAAATTTCTACCAGTACGTCGCAGAAAACAGTGTAAGAGCAACTCCAGCCCAAGTCACTAAATTAAGCTTTTAAATTTTTATTTACATGCTATGATAAAAAAAGTAGGGGCTCAAACAAGTAGAATAGGAGGTTCTAGATGTGAGGGGCTGAAACTATAATTTAGGAGGGCATGGAAAATGGCAGCCCAAGTAGAAGTAGAAGGTGGGTTGGAGTTGATTTTTTTTTTAATCAAGTCCCTAGATTTAGAATAAGGACTTGTTTAGAAGGTGGGTTGGAGTTGCTCTAAAGCTTCAAATTGAGAATTTGAGACCTCGCAAATATGCACCAGTCTCCTCGACATTACAATGTGCGCTCGCTTTGGCTGGTCCATATGCCACAAGCTATGTAGCAGAACAGAGCGTTGAGTCAAGGGATACGCAAGTCTCACATTCTTCTAACATTCAATTCATGTGCCTCTCTAGATATTTAACCTTGTGGCTACGAATTGTTTTGATTCAAGGGATTCCACTCCTTGTCTCCTTTTCTATTTTCTTTAACTACCCAAAAGCACATGAATTGAATGTTAAAATATGCGATATTGAAATTTCTCGGAAACTGCAGAATTTATTCATGTATTTTGCATTTTTTATATTAAAATAAATTGGTTCATATGGAATTTCTGCGTCTTAAAAGGGCACTAGTTAAGGTATGTCTAGTTTTTTTTATCCCTTTGAAACACCGCAATTTTATAGGAATCATATTGTAAAGCTTGATGGAACGGTGTTCGATTAAACTTATCAGCACTATTTTTTTAGTTATGAAATAATAATTTTTTTTATAATAAATCAGCATCAACCGAAAAATCAGCCAGCAAATATATATAGTCTCCTTGACATTACCATCTGCTGGAGTCCGGACTCTTGGCCTTTGCCTCGTTTGTATGTCGGAAGCTATGCAGCATAACAGAGCGTTGAATATTTTTTAAAAGAACTGCAGGATCCCCTAACAACCGTGGATCTAACTTGATTCCTACAAGATTTCTGCATTTCAAAGGGCACTAAGATAAAGTTTATAGGAGACTTGGAACTACCCATGTGGATGAGGGCACTTCATATCTTTCCTTTTGACATCCTATGCCTTACCACTATCAACAAATTTAATCTTACCTAGGATAATAATTTTTATTTAGGATAATAAGCTCACGAGCTTGGCCTTACTTCACCCTAAATAAAAGAAGACATCCATACAAAGTTAAAAGAGCTAAATTTCTTTTAAATTTGTTGGGATCCCCTCAAGAGAGAAGAAACCCTCTCAAAAATTAGAGTATGTTGCATAGAAAGTTAGAACTAAAATTTCTTTTGATTTGTTGGGATCCTCTCAAGAGAGAAGAAACCCTCCAAAAATCAGAGTATGTTGCTTATTGCAGCGGACACACGGTATTCTTTAGTAAAAGGCGAAAGAATAGTTCGCTTTGTGTCCACGGCGCAACTGCTTGATCTTTGTAGGCTGTCACAGGCTCATACTAATAGCAGCACTTGCTGCTGGCATTCGCTTCAGCCAGCGATGTGGGATTATTAAAAGGCAAAGTGCCACCGTCAATATGTACTGCAACGGACCAACGGGTGGCCCATTACAATAGCCAACGCTGTGGATCCGCAGCCCAGGCTGATCGTGCATGAGGGGCTGCGGGCCCGAAAACGTTGCTTGCTCACTGGCCATTTCAGCCTTTCCTCCACATCGTTGCTAAGCCTACAAAAAGAACATAGTGATTAAATATAATTACCATATTGATATGACACAAAGTTTGATATTTCCAAAGCTAATTACCATGGAGTATTTATTAAAGAGTAAAATGTATTATGGATCCTTAATCTTTTTGTCCTCATGTAGGTCCATCAACTCTCAAAGTGATCATCTGGATCCCTTAACTTTTCAAGTGATTCATTCTAGATTCACTATAGAACCAATCATGGATCTCAATTCACACTTGAGATGAAAAGTTGAAGGACCTAGATGACTATTTTGAGAGATCATGGCGATGAAAGTGGGAAAGAAACCCACGATGCATCTCACTACTGCTTTAATGTGTTATGTGTAGACTGTATTGCAGTTAAACCGACTTAACCAAAGCCAATTTGTTCAGGTTTTAATTTTTCTAGCAGCAAATCTGGAAGTCACTTTACCAAAAATCCAAATTACTCGTGACAGTTTTAATAAGTAGATCAGGCGGCTCCCACAAATTTTCGTGTCTGATAGCTCGTCTTGTGATCTGTAGAAGTCAAACGCAACAATCATACCCATCCTAAGCGAAGAACAAACCGGATTCGAACGCAAAACTTTTGATTATCCTTGAAGTCTAGGGCACTCAACAGCTTCGAAGTCATCAGTAATCACAAGCATATTCTCTCACGCCATCTGGTGTAGCTGACATTGCACTCTAGGCGCTTGCTTGGTTTACCAGATATACTCTGAATTGTCTAAGCTGACTAGCTGAGATGGGATGGGATCGTCACGTGGCAAAATATTCTGCATGTAAGTTTCAACAAAGACTTCAGCGAAGCAATGTGACAATTCTGCCATGACAAAAACTTCAGCATAGTAATATGAGAATTCCTCCATCTATGGTACTAGTTAATACACCTTTAGAATCCATAATAGCAACTGTTATTCATGATATTACACAGGGCACGGAAATTTAAGATATTACATAGCACTGTAATTTTATGAAATTGCACAAGGGGGCATGCTCAGGCATGTTCCGAAGCAGCTCCTTATTCTGCAACTTTGTTTTGCGCTTCAGGCAGCAAATTGCACATGGAGACGAGAGATCCTGCAATTGGTAGATTTTGATCAATGTATCATGTCAGATAAAACTATCCCAATGACTGGTGAACAGCTAAAAACCCAATACAACTCGTAAGGACTGAACATACATTGTTCAGCAATGAACAGAATTCGGCCTGTATCACTGACTGTCATACCGCCACAAACAGGTTCTGTGTCAATTGTTTACAATTTCATACGGAAGGCACGAAATGGACGACAGGGTTGTTTCGGGACCAATCTAAATTGTTTAAGCCTAATATAAATTACTCCGTGGCAATTTACATCATATGGAACATAAAGCATCAGCACGGGCTAAAAAAGACATCACTCAAAAGAGATGTGCTATTCATTAGATAGCCTGGTTGCTTCTCCATGTTCAGGGGCCTTTTATTTCGGTACTGATCCCGGTGTGCTGTACTTTAGTTGTGAGGATTTGGGCTTCTAGTTTTCTTGCCGGTGGTTGGCCTTGAGCAGTACAGCTCAGACGGCCTGAACCTTGTTTTTGCTCTTCTACTTAGGCCCCGTTCGGTTCCCTCGGAACCAGCCATTCCAGGCCCGGAAATCTTACACGCTAATACAAACTTGTGAAAGATCTGTGCGGCTGGGAATCATTTCCCTGCAAGGAATGGCTCCTAAATGAATTCAAGAGCTCCTACCCTTCCATTTGAAAAAAAAAGGGGCCAGTCTAATTCTACTATGGCAAGAACTGTTCACTGTGTTGTCCCTAAGCCACCAAGGTCTAAAGATGTAAAATAAACATACTTCTCAGACAGTATGTAAAATATGCACAAATCTACCTTAGGCGCTAGCACCCTCTTCAACAGGCTTGAATTCCTGCAGCTCCTTGAAGTTCTCCCATGGCTTCTCCCAGACCTTAGCTTCGTAGAGCTTCTTGACTTCGCCATCCTTCACCTCAACAGTGAGATAGTACATCGTGCCAGCAACCACTTGTGTCTTGGCCTTCACAAGCTTCTCATACCCCAGAAGAGCATTCTGCAGAGAGCAACACAAAAGGTTAGTTGCAATCCAAAATTTCAGTGTCACGGACCAAAACATTAGCATATATCTTTCCAAAGTCTAAAATGACTACTACTTTGCTAGTGGACAACGAAAAGCAATTACTGAGTTAGCACATCTATATCTGAGTAATCAATCCTGTTAGAGGTCCTCGTGAACAACAAATTACCGCCTCACACACGTAGAAACAGTAAATTAGTACCATTTGTTTTGTGGTTGCATAGTGATAGTGGTAAAGCGTGAACAATCTTTATTTCTTTACCTCTACTGAGTACCTTTACCATAAAGGATTGAAACCTGTCAAATTTTCCAATATTTGATTTGAGTAGGCTTCAAAGTTAAATATTAGTAATGTTGATCATTATTTCAGGTGACCTCTTGGGTGGTGATAGGTGATTACTCATGAATCCAAGACCACATGAAATTCAATGGGCAGCAGAAATTTTCCCATAACCGAGAATCCAAGATTACCTACTGACCCTCTGAAGGGAAAAAAAAATCACCAGGTCAGTAGGAAAGCTTTGTTTGGATCTGTATCGCAATTGCTAAATGTCATGCCTCCGTAAAGCTGTTCAGGTTTACAGAGTTTGGGACATGAAGTATACTTTCGGCAATTCGGCCAACAGAGTCTCAAATTAGAACAAAACGACGCAGCTGCTACCTACGAATTCATTCACGATCCCTAAAGCCGTGAGCACCGCACAACCACGCAGCAGAACACGGGCACGTCACGGAGAAGGGGTAGCAAACAGGCAAAAGGGGCAGAGGGCTTACGGCCTTCTTGTTGTGCTCCTCGACGGCGAAGCGGGCGAGCTCCTGCAGGTGGAGGTCGTTCTCGTTCGCCGGCACGTCCTTGATGCCGCCGGCCAACGCCATGGACTCCTCCCCCTCTTGTGCGTTGCGGTTGCGGGTGGACGATACGGCGAGGGCAAGCAGCACGAGCAGGGCAGCCACGAGTGGGACGATTCGATGTTTGCGCATCTGGATTGGGCGAACTGGGGCCGGAATTTATAGCCGGAGGAGGAGATCCCGGAGGACTGAGCGGAGGAGGATACGATGAACGATCTGTCGATGCGAGGGGATTGGAAAGGGAAAGAGAAGACATTTGTTACCCTTCTCGCCTGAGGCCTTTTTTTTACTTCGTGAAAATTCAGTTGTATTTAATAATTATTATTAACTATGAACTAACTAGATTTAAAATTTATTTTATAAATTATAGATAAATTATATAATTAATTTTTTTATTTATTTTAATACTCTGTATATACATCTAACGATTCGATAGGATGAGAAAAAATTAAAAAAAACTAAACAAGGCGTGAGGTTACACGTCCCAGTCCTCAAATAGTGACATTCCGTTCGGTTGCGGACACGTCAGGGTACGGGGACAGTGGTGGGGTGAACGGTATTGGATTCACTGCGAGTGACTTTGGGTACGACCTTTTTTTCTCAAATATAATCAAATTTCTCAATTAATTAATATTAATAAAATGCGAGAATCTCATCAGAATTAAATATATAAACATCGGTTTAAAACTTCAAGCTAGCAAAATAAACAATCGACAAAAAAATCTCCATGGTACATCGATCATAATACAGTTGTTATATGTGAAGACAAACAATGTCGTCTTCAGTGGTGGTGAAGGTCCATCAGGACAAAAAGATCTGCAGTGGGTTAAGATCGGTGGTGCTCGCCACGTGCTTGAATGCTTGATTGATGAAGATGACTGGATGAGTATCAACGATGGCTTGTGGATGAGCTAGCTGGAGCTCTACAAATTCTTGCTTCTTGTTTGTTTAGGCTTATCAGTCGAATCTGCCAGTCATTTAGCAGTATTTTTCTCTCACAATAAATCAACCAACAGTACTTTCTATTATAACTTATCAGTCAAACGAAATATGTGACCACATCTTTACTCTATTATGACCAAAGGTTATGATTGTGATGATGGGCTTTCACATGCATGGGTACGGGGACGCTATGCTAAAAGGATAGGTATTCCGTTCTGTTTGTCGTGCATCCAGCGATATATGCTTTGCATCTTCATGTACAATCGTGACTTCGTAATTCTTTTTTAATATTTGTTTTCAGTCCATTTGTAATTATCATGTGAGCTGTGATTAAAGGAAATGTGGAATACCGTGTGTTTTTGTGCAAATAAGAGCCTATTTTGGTTTGCTTTTCATAGCGAGAATCTAGATTCTAAATAAAAAAGTGGGCATGTTGGAATCTTACTATCTCATAGTGATTGTTGCCTTTGCAAAATAAAACTATCTAAATAGTAGATTTTAGATAGATAGCTGATTTAGAATTCAAGTGTTTACATCTTATTCTTCTGTTTTCATTGCATTATTATTTTCCTTAGAAGATCTAGACATAACCTAATTCATGTTATTTGCAATTAGGAACATAATTTTCATCAAAATATTTGCAAGCATGAGTCAAGTAAGTTCGGAAACGACGTGAGCAGCCCAAAACTATCCCCTCCCCTCTAATTATAATAACAAGTTACTTGTAGTTGTAGGTTAATACCACAGTACCTCCGTCTAGAGAAGGTATTCGGAACATCTTAATCTGCACTCTCTGGTTGTAACACCATTTTTTTTGACCAAACCGGGTAAATAACCAGCTGCAATGAGTTATTTGTTGCTCCTTTTGAACAAAGGAACTATGGAAGTGAACTAGAGGGGTCAAATCCAGAGGGAAGAAACTCATATGAGTTGCCTTTTAATAGTGATACTTGTACAAAGGAATTTCATAGCATATAGGTAGACTTCCTCCATATTTTTGGAGGAATTCTAACATTAGGTGTGGACTTGTGTTTCCAATCTCTTTCAAATTTCAATAATGCACCTTCTCTCTTTATCTCTCTCTTGCTAAGGAACATTTAACTATGAAACCCATGTACTTCAACTATGACGCATCCAAGTACTTCATGTGAGCAATTCCCACAAATATTTCCCGTTCCACAAAATTTGAGAAGTTGGACAATTCCAAATGATGTGCTTTTGATGCATTGATCCAAAGGAGTCATCCTTGCGCTTGATTTCCCTTTTCACGCGGTTAGTCAAGATTTTTCCTTAGGCCCTTGACCTTCCTTTCATCTCACACTCCACTCAACGTCCCTCATAGATTTTTTTCTCCTATAATCGTTTTGCTCGATATATCAACGGGGCAGTAAAAAGGTTATGCTTGATCTCCGTTGATTTGCGTCTCTACATGAATCAATGGAGTTGCTGCTCTGAATGGATGGATATGTCAACTAATAAGGGTCCGCTAAGTCTTACAGGTTGGTTTGCTCTATGATTCTGTGGAGAGAGGGGGGGAAGAAGAGTGGTAGAGCCATGAAATGGAACACACGTTTGTGTGTGTGTGTGTGTGAGAGAGAGAGAGAGAGTGTGGAGGAGTGATAAAATAGTAGTGTAGGTGAGAGGATAAGATAGCCATCTAGTGAATAGATCGGAAAAAAATCATGAGAGAGTCGGTCTAGGTGAAGCGTCCAATGTAACTGTTTCGTCCAAACGTCTAGGCTAGAGCAAAACTACCCATCATATTGTGACTTGGGATCTCGGCTACTTCGTAGCCTAATGCAATTAAGCTAATTGCGAGGGCTCTAGTTAATTAGAGGGTTGTTGCCAATTGACTTGATATGTTGATATCAAGGTCTTAGGTTTTGTCCTAGAAACTTCAAGGATAATTAAGATTATTCTAAGAATGCTAATTTTTTCAAACTCTAGAAGTGGGTGGTTTCTTAGTTTCTTTGGATGTCTCATTATACCAAAAAATATAAATCTACCGGTAAAAGTAGTAGTAAGATGTTGTTAACATTGCAAAAGGAAACATACATATATCATTCTTTTGGTAATGATAACAATTTACTAAATGAATTAGTTTTTTATATATCTTACATTCAGGGGGTCTATTCCAGGGTGTTTGGTTTGCCCTCCTACAATTTAGTAATGTTTGACACTAATTTATAGTATTAAATATAAATTAACTATAAAACTAATTACACATATTAAAAAAATTGCAAGATGAATTTATTGAGCCTAATTAGTTCATTATTTGATAATATGGTGCTACAGTAAACATATGCTAATTATGAATTAGTTAGGTTTAATAGATTTGTCTCCCTAATTAGTGTACTCATGTGCAATTAATTTTATAATGAGCTCATTATTAGCCTTTCTAGTTAGTATCTAAACATCTAATGTGACATACTATTAAGGCTCTGTTTAGTTCCTCCATTTTGCAAAACGGTGAAGATTTATCATCAAATCGAATATTATGGCACATGCATAGAACATTAAATATAGATAAAAATATAATTAATTACATAGTTCACCTGTAATTTACGAGATGAATATTTTAAACATAGTTAGTGTTAGATAATAATTGTTAAATACAAATAAAAGTGCTATAGTAGTACTTTGTAAATTTTTTCATCAACGAAACAATGCCTAAACTTCTGGAACCTTACTAGTCGTCGATCAAGGCGCCACTGTTGCACCCTAGGAAACGTACGTACAGAACTTCCACCGCCATGAATGTGACCGTTGACATTGAAACCTTTGGATTGGGATGGTAACGTGTGTGTACCACCTTGGAGTTGGAGAACGCACAGTTGTACAGTACTAAAGGAAAGAAAAAAAAAAGGCACTCTTTCACGTCCTCCGGTCCAAAAACCGCACGCTATCATGGTCACGGGAGCAAGTGTTATATTGTCCACGGCCACAGCCCACAGGATACCCACACCGACGCTCATTAAATTTGGAACGTAAACATACGTGTCAAAAGGACATCAAATCGGAGTAGATATGCTTGTTTATTGGTAGTAGCCTAGGCGCCCAGGCACAGTCCATGAGTACAAATGACCAAATGACCAAATCCAGTGCACTGCCACTGTGCGTAGGTCAAGACGATGCTTGCTTGATCGTGTGCTGACATGCCACGAGATGCATGTACGCCCCAGCTGGCCTCTTGCAGCTTAGAATTATCTTCTTGGAATCTTGGTTCGCAATCAGGCGTCGTCAAGTGTTTGGCTCCCTTTGTCAAAAAAAAAAAAAGTGTTTGGCTCCGGACCATAACGTACCACAGCATTGCAGTATTGCACTGTGTCATCCGTCTCTGCTGGTGACTGTGTGAGTTGTGTCAGCACTCGGCACTTCGGCAGCATCAGCATCAGCATGTGAGGAATAGCAGCGTTAGCAAAAGTGCCAGACACATGAAAAGCGTGGCCCAAAGCGCTCAGCAACAGGTCCACCTTTGTTACCCAGCCCAAGCAGCTGATGTGTTTCGCCGAAAGGGCCAACACCGAGGCGAGCCCACCTTCTGTCCTGTCTCCACAACAATTCAGGTGGCGTTTTGACGTTGAGGCCCTTTAACAAAAATGCAGGATTCTTTTTTCTATTCTCTATGTTTTCAGCTAAAATGAATTGATACTTTTGACATTTCTTTACGATTAATTACTAGTGGGCCACGCAAGGAAACTGGTGATTGTGGCACTGCCTGGTGCGATCTGTAGACCACGCGAGACACTAAGGGGAGCCGTCGCATGCGATGCACTATGCAACGGTGTCGCATAGATTATTTTTTTTCTATGAGCAACTGGGCGTGATTCACGGTGGGAAGAATGTGTTAGTATTCGGCCCGCTCGCTCATGGTGAGTCGGCAACAATTTGTGTGTGGCGGCATCATCAGAGGGCAAAGGCGAGAAAAACGAAATCAAGAACTAGATCCGGATAGTTGGTTTTCCTCCTCAAATTGTCTCTCCCGTAAAAAACCAGAGCTTGCTTGAGAAAAACCGGACTCTAGGGAGGGTTCGTGCGGAACGTCAATATACGTGATTGTCCGGTCCTTGGTCTTCCATTTTTTCTTATCGATTATACATGATTCTTGGGTCCATTATTGCCTTGTGTTTATTTTCTTGAGAAAATCTGGGGTTCCGTGGAGGGAATGCATGTGATTGCGGTTTCCAAAATTGTGTGGAAGGTTTCACCACAGTCAGACAGACAGATCCATTTATCTTTTTAGCTGTAGAGATTTAATGCTCACACTCTAGCCCTAGTAGTGGGATAGAAACAACGGAAACCGATAAGCTTATATCCCTATCCTAAACCATATCATGATACCCACAATCCAAACACCGCAAAAAAAAGTAAAAAAAAAGACCATACAATATTCAAATATCTCCAAGTTGTGCACCCGAAGATAAGCTAAAACTGATTTTCAATTTTTTTTTCTTGAGGTGTGTGTGTGGTGGTGCTGAGGAGGGGGGGCACAAAGTTTGTAAGATTTGGATTGTATACGATATTTAATTGCTTCATTTACACTGAAACAATATTTGGATATAGCTTTCTAATAGTCTGATTAGTCCCTACACGACTGATATGGCACCGTGTAGGACAAACGTTTTTTTAAATTACAAGTACAAAGCAGGCACTCACAACACACGAACACTTACCCTTATGAATATATGTATATAAATTCTACCTTTATAAGCATCTTCAGATAACTGAGCCGACAGATCACGAGATTTACGAAAGTAACACATGCGCATCACTGTAGACGGAGATGACGCCGGCGTTTTTCTCAAGAAACCAGAGCATAGCGCCGATAAATTCTGAAATAAATTCAAAAAAATATGAGCACTCATGCCAAGTCGAGGACATAAATCTAAATGGACATGTTCGAACCTAACTAGCAGATTTATTAAAAGTTAAAAGAAAGGTCAAATTTTCTGTTTATAGATGATGGAAAAAAATTAAAATGAGTTTATTTATCCCACCACCTTCTTGCGAGAGCCCTCACACCTGCCGCGGAAACTTCCCCAGCCCAGCCCATAGTGGCTGGCACGAGCGCCAGGATTAGCCCAGTACGTAGATGTAGCCCGTGGGCACGCACGAAACCCCCAACCCAGCAGTGGGGCTCGTCTCACTTTTTTTTTTGAACAAGTTGGGCTCGTGTCTCGCCTGGGCTGCTGCAGTTCATTCCATCGAAGTTGGGCCATAAGTTGTTTCTTAAAAAAAAAAGTTGGGCCATGAGTTTGCTACCAGCTGAATAAACAGAATAAGAAGAACACCACAGCGGTGGCCGGCTGAGGCTGAATAAAAACGCAGGCTTGGACGTGCGCTCGCCAGTCGCCACCGGCCGCCGGGTACCTCCCCACCGGCCGCCGGCGTCAGACAAGACGCCTGCAAGCCTTGATGGAAGACGCCGCCCTATGAATCAAAGAAAAGAAAATTTGTTCATGACAGAAGAGATAACATATGTTCCACACAAAGAAATCAAATGCTCCACCCCAATGCAAGGAGCACGGCGTCGGCGAGTGAGCTCTGAGCTCTAGCCGTGGGGCCGCCGTGCGCGCACGGTTGAGCTGTCCTGCTCTGTTAGATTCTACTCTACTCGATTTCTTTCCTCCACATGCTTGGATTTGTAGTTAGCGATCACAACAGAGTCGTAGCTATGTAGGGTCGTACGTGATGACTGATGAGGATTGACCTGATGGCTGAGGCTGTTGTATGCACTGTGCAGCTTAATTACCTCGGTGGCTCCAACAGCATCCCAAGCTACCGCTAGTCTGCTACACTAGATTGACTGACGATGCGCCATCACTTGACTTGTTACCCACGCTGCACGGCATAAGGAAGGAGGGGTCACTTCTGCCAACAATTTCTTGAAAAAAAAAATATATCGGTGAGTGGAGATAGTAGGATCGATCGTTTTCGTTATGGTTCCGTCGTCCCTTTCAGCTCTGTGGACTCAGAGTCAAGCATCTGACAAATCCACCCAGCTAGTGCGATCGTGTGTCCTTCGGTGAAGGGAAACGATAGTGCAGCGCCATGTTGGTCGTCCCCGTCCTGACGGAAATAAATAAATGCAGAAAATTACTCTCCCCGCCGTGGATGTGCAGACTGATCAAGCGATCAGGTCGTAGGCAAGCCAATGAACTGTACTGTCTTGGCCATGCAGCGGAGATGCTACGTGCATCAATCAGGCAACAGAAACAGGGCATGCGAACTGTTGAAGGAAACTTGCATTCAGTGTTGCAGTTGCAGCGAGTCAGCATCAGCAGCAGGTTCGGTTCTGGGTGGTGGTACACTGTCCTCGTCAAGGCGAAGCTAAAAAGAGCTCGGCTGCCCAGGTCTCCATGAAGCTTTGTTATTAGTGGATCCATCCATACCATACCATACCATACATAAGGCGCCGGTGGCTGGAACATAACAAAAGCTCCGGCCATCTTGGTGCTCAGCTGCTGTCAACGATTTCCCTCCTGCGCACGTTACATACATAGCTCGGGCCTTGCCACTCACCAGTCACCAGAGACAGACAACGCTTCCTTAACCACACAGACTATCCGTGCGATTGATCCCTGCATGCCATTGCACGACCACGCACATCATCTTGTAGTAGAGTAGTAGTAGACTAAGTACTAGTAGTGTTGGATATTTGGATTGGCTGCAGTCCAATGCTTGCTTGCTAGATGTGAAGATAAAACAAAAGCTCTCGATACGTCCACTGCAGCTCTGAAGTGGCCTGAAGCTTCCGACCAAGGACGAACGCGATCGAACGAGACGCCCAAAAAGGTGCAGCTGCCTGGCATCTCTTTTCCGGAGATCGGAAAAGTCTCATGGAAGGGTACCTGGTTCACGTGGGAATATGCCAGCACAGGTACGCTGGAGGAAGAGGAAAAGAAACCAAAGCCGATGGAGAACGATGCCCAGCCCCCGAGCCATCAGATCTCATCTCGTCGGCCCGGGGAGAGGAGGGTCCTCTTCCTCTCCTCCCGTCCACTGGTCCACCACATGCAGTGCAATGAAGAATTGCAGATCCGCCGAGGTCACCAAACTCGCCACAGCAGTCGGTGTCGGTCACCGCCAACACCTCGCTCGCCCGCTCTACTCAGATTCCATCGTTTTCCTGCGCCCAAGCTGCGCTGCACCCGCACTGCACTCCGCCGGTCTCGCGGTGGCGGTATCGGTAGCCGCCAAGGCTGGCCGTCGGCGTCAGTCTCGCCAGCTCGCCGAACCGCACCAAACTGGGCTCTGTTTTTCCACGCGGACGCGGGCAAGCTCGCTCGCTCGTTCTCGTTCGTCGCTGGATGGTCCAATTTCCTTGGGTTCGGCACGGTGGGGAAAACGGAGGAGGGATCGTCGTCGTTTGGTCTGGTTTGTCCAATTGCACAGGGCTTAAGGTCCACGCTTAATTAACGCTTTGGGTGGAATGGAAGAAGGGTTTCCCGTCCGAATTAGGTGAGAAGCACACACACACACATCCAGACATCCTTAGAGATCCTGGAAGGCCGGAAGCCTGTCAGCTAGTCACATTGGATTGGAGAGGCGTTTCAAGGGCAAGGGCCCATGCTGCTGTTGCGATTCCAGCATCCGACTTTGCATCGGGCCCGGCCGGAGTGACGGGGGGTTTCAGACGTACTACTCATCACCGGAAGATCAATGACCCTGCGCGTCAAGTCAGACCAGGCCAATCAAGGACGGCTGGACTCCAGTTTCGACCGCATCAGTTTGGCTACGCTGAGGTCGTCGGGCGCGTCATGATTTTGGCGGCATCCATTTCCATTCTTTGAGCGGCGGAGATGGACCTTCCCATCCCCAAGACTAAGAGCACACGTAGTACACGCGTGATGTAGCCCGGTTTCGGTGGCGGGCATCTTGACTCGACCTCCGGCGCTGCCGCACAAACTCTCATGGTCATTATTGTTCTTGGTTGCAGACTTTGCAATGCCAGAGGGTAGCATGGTGCATGCTGTTGATCTTGATTCACACTGCGATTGTAAAGTACAGTAGCGGACTGCCTGGCCTTTTCCCTGTAAAGAACTCGCGTAAGCATGTTAGTGCCACTGAGGCGAATCTCGGAAACCTTTCTTGAGGAGTACAGTAGAATATACTACTCCTAAGTCCTAAGTTAACTCATGTTCGACAGTAAATAAACTACAGATCCTAAATGTCAAAGTGCCTAGGCATCGAAAACGTGATTTATTCGAGATTAAAACTTGTTGTGCTATGTCATAGGTTTTTTTCGGTACTTCTTTCCTTTACTGTGACAACTATAGTGCTTTTTCGTACTTCTTTCCACAACTATAGTGTGCCATACTTTCTTACCATCATAACCCATATGTTATAGGATTCATTTCTGTACCAAATTTAGTTATAAGTATGACTTTGATTTTTCTCGCTACACTTTCAGTGGCGGTCATAGTTTACCGAAGTTTAGGTGTGGCAAACTACGACACTAACCAAACATACCCAACTACATCAGCGCTATGATCAAGTGACTGTAGTAATTACGAATTAAAGAGGGTTGCTCTCTCGGGTGGATAAAATGTTTTCATGTTTGTCCCTTTTTGAGCAGCTCAGCATACTCTGCACTGCGTTTTGATTAATATAAGAAAACAAAGTAGAAGAAATAGACCGGCACCTTGTCCTTTGTTTAGACGGACTCGTATGTTGTTTGGGATAGGTGCAGGTATATATATCACACAAAAGGCTCGCTGATCTTTCGAAAAGAGAAGCTTCTTACTTTCATAAACAAATGTACATTTAGAAACATGTCATGTTTTCTACCCGGTTAAGGTTGAAAACGAATGAGACAAATCATGTTCTATCCCGTCATGTATTGTGGGAAAAGTAAGAAAATGGAGAGAGACTTGCGAAGAGGTGTTCTCTGTCCTTTTTTTTTAAGAAACTGCAAGGCCCCTACAGATTCTCCGTCCATTTTTAAGCGAGATAAACCCATATTTACAAAATGGAGGATAAGTTTGAGCAGCAAATGTTCTTTTGGTAACCATCCTAAAAGGAAAGCAAACATTATATTTTCTGGACAAATACAGTATTAGTTTAAGAATTTAGATACTCCTCGTGAGGAGGCCAAAGAATGATCTTAATGCACTTTAACAAGGCTCCTAACATACCGCATAGGCACACTAAGATTCTAGTTTAAGTTTTCAGCTGACGTTTGTATTTATTAGTTTCGTTCTCACATATCTTGTTTTTGTTCCCCTTTCTGACTACTAGTATATTGCCCGTGCTAACGCTACGGTGACTTTTAAAAAATAAACCATAAATTTAAAATGAATGTTAAGTTGTAAAGATCTTAAATCACTAAAGAGTATCCAATAGAAACATTGATAATCATATATTCATGGAAAACAAAAGGAATACAATATACATTAAAAAATATTGAAGTATACAAACACAAAACAGCGTAGTTCTCCTGCTTTTTTAAAAAAAAACAAAAACAAAACTAATATAAAGAAAAATACAAATGCCAAACAAATATAAAGGAAAATATGGTACAAATAAAGATCACACCTCTTCAACAAAAGGGTAGCATGTACTTTGAAAAAAGCATAAATAAGAAAATTGCAGCTCTCATCAATGACAACATTAGGTTGTGGAACATTTCCTGGTTCCTCTATTTCCTTCTTCACAACCATTCGTCATCCAAAATTAATAGCCTCAAGTAGATACCTTTCTAGTAGCTGTTATGTATGCTTTCATGGGGAGCCGAATGGACGAAGTGCATCATTAAGTGTCTGAATAGCATCTGAAAATATATAAGATGAGGAGCAGTAGGAAGGGCTGATAGCAGTAGCGGATGCTTTGTTACCTGACAGGTGTATATTCATCAGCATAGAACATTGAAAATACAGATAGGAAACAACACAAGTGGGCCTACTCAAGCATATGTTTCACCCTATCCCTATGGTGAATAACTAATGCAATCATGATATCATATTCCATTAGAGAGACTCGAAAATGATTGTGTGACCAAGACTGAAAGCGAAGCTTGCAACATAGATATGCAAGATTTTCATCAGTTAAAAACCTATATACATATGTAGCCGATGAGGTGGTCCAGGTCTTGCTACTTGCTAGACTCAATGAGATGGCCCTGGTCTTGTTACTTGTAATAACTCAATGAGATAAATCCTTAATGTCCTAATCGCTAATATTTGATTCAGAATCCACAACTTCAGGACTTTTACTCAAGTAAAAAACATGCCAAAGAACAGAACCACATGCACTTACCTTGGCCGAGCAGTTATTGAGCCCACACATCTGGTGCAAAGTTTATGGATCAACGTCAAACATGATAGGATTAAGCGGTTTTGTAGAAACAGTAATAACCTTCTCATTTTTTTGATAACCAACTCGTGGGATCAACTCAATAAATGCATTCAGAGTTGGGTAGCCAACCTAAAATGAAAGAAATGGTCAGAACAATAGGTGTTGTATGCAGTTGCAGGGCGGCACTGAACAAAAATATAGATCACAGTTGCGTAACTTGCACAGACCATCTTGAATTCTAGTCGGAGGGCGCCGCCGACGTGCTTGCCGGTGTGGCTGCCCCCTGGCGGCTGTGCCCCCGCCAGACGCGCCACTGGTGGCCTGTGCTCGTGCTGCCCTAGTAATCACATCAGATCCAAGCACAAATAGTAAGTTAGGGTTTGGGTGCTTGTTTTGTCATAGCACGAAAGGACGACCAGGGATGAGCGTACCTGGTGGCAGAGAGGTCGTGCGGATCCTTGGAGGAGTGCCCGACGAGGCCATCACAAGGGCAGCTCGCAAGTCACCGGAGAGGTCGCCCGCCGGGGAAGAGGAGTTTGCTCGTGACCTTGGAGGTTTTTTATTTTTTTTCCTTCATAGGCATAGGCATACATACATACATTGTTTTTTTTTCTATTTTCCAGTGACTTCATTCGAACTTGTGTCGTTCATATTCGTAAGAGGGGAGGGCGTGGGAGGGGAGGGCGTGGCTTGAGAGGGTGAGAAGCTTCACATAAAAGGCCGAGGGTGTGTAAGGTCGTGATCATACTTTTAATCTGGGCCGTTAAATCTGTAGGATATATGCTGTGAGTCGTTGATCTTGCAGGTGGAATTTGCCTGGAGAAGATTTCAATTATAGTAGAGATTCTGATTTTAACCGACTTTCAATGGTCAAATGTGGAAATAAAAAGAGTTAACGGAACTCCGAATTCCGCCCATCTACATCCATTTTCATCCCTAACTGGCCTCCTTTAGAATGTAGAAAAGCATAGAGATTTCGAAAGATCCAATACCTATAGAAAATTTTTGAATGAAGATTTTGGAGTAGAAAAAATGTTTCCCAACTAATTCTACAGGAGTTATAGATAAAAACATGAACTTCCAACCTTATTATTTTGTTTTTTATTTTTCCTACATTGTTTCTAAAGACATCTCCTTAAACTTTTTTTTACTTTGAACTACTATAGGGATATGAAGTATTAAACGAATGAGATAAATGATTCCTAATAAGTTTTTTTTTATTTCTACGTACTTTAAATCCTTTATTCTGAAGGGTGTAAGAGTTAAAAATTGTATCTGTCTATGCATCCCTTAAGTGTTTTAGGAGCCTAAAACACTTGATTTCTTTTTTCGCACCCTCTTTCTCCTCCTAATGCGCTGCAACTATACGTTACCTACAGTACCACCGTGTTGCGGTAGGGTCTCGTGCGAAGCTCCATGGCCGTGGAGCTTCAAGAGATCTTACCGTGCCTATGGCTACCTCTTTCTTCTACTCACTCTTATGCTGTCGTGGCCATGGTTGCCCCGCCTCAACCTGGCCTCCTCCTCCACCCGCTCCGGTGGCATCATTGCTGCCTTTGGCTCGCTATCATCTGTCTCATCCTCACCATCTAGGCTACTTGTCTTCCTAAAGATTTTTTTTAAAAAAACTCTCTCGCCCTAGCGAGATGTGCCGTTTTCAGTAATTTTTCTTGTGGGATTTTCAGTAAAAAATTCTGGTGCACCGACCGTAAGCCCGTTTCGTTCCAAGGCCAGTTGCCACGGCCCAACGACACACCAGTTGACACAAGAAGCTCTTAAATCTTTAGACATATATATAGAGCATTAAATATAAGTAAAAGAATTAATTATACAGTTTAATTATAAATTACGAGACGATTTCTTTAAGTCTAATTAATCCATAATTAAACACTAATTACTAAAAAAACAAAAATACTATGTTAACTTAATCTAAATTTTTTCGCGAACTAGCTGAACCCAAAATCCGACCGGGGCCAGGAAACAAGTCAAAGCACACAGAAGCTCAAGTTCCATCAAAGCATCAACGCAATTGTCCACGTGGCCAGCATCCCCCTCCGCCCAAGTCTGCAAGAACCCCTGCCCGCCCGCTCCAAATCCCCCCGTCACCTACCTCCGTCCCCAGATCCGCCTCCTCCTCCTTCCCTGCCTGCCTCCCCCCCTTCCAGATCTCCCGCCCACTCCAGAGTCGAGATCCACCGCCTCCCCGCCCCCTCACCGGAGCAGAGCAGCGCGAGGGAGCGCGGGACAGAGGCCAGCCATGGGCAAGGAAGGGGCCAGCGCCGGCGGCGGCGGCGGCGACGGCGGCATGTCGGAGTCGGTGATCCGCAAGGTCCTGATCTCGTACATGTACGTGGCGGTGTGGATCTTCCTCTCCTTCTCCGTGATCGTCTACAACAAGTACATCCTCGACCCCAAGATGTACAACTGGCCCTTCCCCATCTCCCTCACCATGGTGCACATGGCCTTCTGCTCCTCCCTCGCCGTCGCGCTCGTCCGCGTCCTCCGCGTCGTCGACCTCCCGTCCTCCCCCGCCATGACGTCGCAGCTCTACGTCTCATCCGTCGTCCCCATCGGCGCGCTCTACTCGCTCTCGCTCTGGTTCTCCAACTCCGCCTACATCTACCTCTCCGTCTCCTTCATCCAGATGCTCAAGGCGCTCATGCCCGTCGCCGTCTACTCCATCGGGGTGCTCTTCAAGAAGGAGACCTTCAAGTCCTCCGCCATGCTCAACATGCTCTCCATCTCCTTCGGCGTCGCCATTGCCGCCTACGGCGAGGCCCGCTTCGACGCCCGTGGCGTTGCCCTGCAGCTCGCCGCCGTCGCCTTCGAGGCCACGCGCCTCGTCCTCATCCAGATCCTCCTCACCTCCAAGGGCATCTCCCTCAACCCCATCACCTCGCTCTACTACGTCGCGCCCTGCTGCCTCGCCTTCCTCGTCGTGCCCTGGGTCTTCGTCGAGTTGCCCAAACTGCGCGAAGTCGGCAGCTTCCAGCCGGACCTCTTCGTCTTCGGCACCAACTCGCTCTGCGCCTTCGCGCTCAACCTCGCCGTCTTCCTGCTCGTCGGCAAGACGTCCGCTCTCACAATGAACGTCGCCGGCGTCGTCAAGGACTGGCTGCTCATCGCCTTCTCCTGGTCCGTCATCCGCGACACCGTCACCCCCATCAACCTCTTCGGCTACGGGATCGCCTTCCTCGGGGTGGGCTACTACAACCACGTCAAGCTGCAGGCGCTCAAGGCCAAGGAGGCACAGAAGAAGGCGGCGCAGGCCGACGAGGAGGCCGGCTCGCTGCTGCAGGAGCGCGACTCGCACGGCGACCGCAAGACTGACACCCAGGCCTAGCGAGTGTGATGGATCTCATGATCCAACCGCCCTCGCCCTCATTCGGTCGGTTCTGAACCCAGCCCCCCTGCCTAGTGTACTCCAAATGTGTGATCCATCCAACCCTTACAAGTTTGATGCGAAATTTGTTCATTTCTTGTCTTTGACTTGATCTGGTGGTAGCAAGGCAAATAAGCACGGGAAAGATGCAAGCTTTGTGTCGAACATGTGGAAAAAAAAAATATATGAGCAATTTTTGTCTTTTTTGTCCAGTTGTAGCTGTACTACCACTTAAACAGTGAGCAAAATTGTTTGCATTATCTATATTGCTATGATTGGTCTGTTTTGTTATCTCGTAATACATCAAAAATTGGATCCATTGGTGCGAAAGGAGTGCAATTTCTGAGTACCGATTAAAAAGCATCCAATGTTAAGTTTTATATATTGTCAATCCCTCTGTTGTTTTTTATATTGCTCTAATTATCTTGGGACATTGGACAGGAGACCTGGTGCAAACACCATCTGAAGATTGGTGGCCTGATACATGGTTGATTTCCACGGAGCTGACATCGGTTTGGTGCTTTGACGCCTAACCCCATTGGTTGTTCTTGTGGGGATTCTTGAGGAATTTGTTGTGTAGGGAACATCAGGACGTAGAACTGCCTGCTGGACCAGAAGAAACTTGGATCTCACAATGCCACTTTTCTTTTGTGGAGCCAATACTATTGTTTTGCTATTCTTTTTCCATTTTTTTTTGGTCCCTTCCGAGCGCCTGTACTGTATTCAATCAGTGAAGGGAACTCTACATCATCAGTACTTAAAATGACAATCATATGGTACTATCTACAACAACCTCTGTCCCAAATTATGGACATTGCTTTTGCTATACATTTAAATACACCCTATGTCTAGATACATAATAAAAAGAAATGCACGTAGAAAAGCCTAAAGGTCTTATAATTTGGGACAAAGTATCTTCTATCTGGAATGATCTTACTGAAATTCGTAGCAGTGAGTCTGTTTCTTGTATACAACATGTTTCTTGTATACTGAAATTCGCAGCTGTGAGTTATCAGCTAGTCATTTAAACAATATTTTCAGTCATGACTTATCAGCCAAGCGAAATTGGATGCCTCCTGAATCAGTCAAAAGTGTCTGCACTGAAATTGGACGCCTTGTTTCTTCCCATTAGTTGGAATGAATCCAACGGGGAATCTGAAGAATTGATTGTTTGCGGAGCATCAGCGTTCATCCCCTTAATCTACCTGCAGCACTAGAAGAAAGTTGTTTGCTACTCCTTTTTCATTTCATCCCTTGTTGGCAGAAATCATCCGGGAATCAATCATTCATTGTAGTGAACTCAGACAGTATAGTTTGGCAGGGCTCTGGATTCTCCTAGCCAACAAACGTTTTTTTCTTCTTTGTGATTCTCGACCACATTCTTAGAAATATTCTCCTAGCCAACAGACTTTTTTTTTTGGTGATTCTCGATCACATTCTTTGAAAATGTTTGGTAGAGATTCTAGATGGGTATTCTCTTTAAGAAAAAGAGTGAAAAATGAGAGGAGATGAATCAGAAACTGACGAAGCACCCTTTTGGGTGATTCTCCCTTGAATTGTTAAAAATGAGACCCTAACTACTTGTATATATTCATTCACTCTACTGAGAATTGCAACGGGGTCTTGTTCTTGTGCTCGTCATGTGGTGTGATGCTTCCCAGTAGTCCGTTGGCGCTGTTGCAGTGGTGGTTGGTGACTTGTGATGTCACTATGGCAGTAAACTCAACACCTCTACCAACAGACGGTAGGCTCAGCTTGCAGTAGATCGTCCAGCTCACAGGTTGCTTTGCCTTCTAGTACCTCAAACATCTGCAGTTGCTGGTTGGTAGCAAACCTAGCACAGGATAAGCATCGATAGTCAAGTGACGGTCTGCAACCTGAATTCCATTGTTGGAGAACCTTATACACAGTACATCCTTTTGCTCAATTGGCTGTTGATCTAAGTTCTAAGGTACCCTTCAGTTATGGTCATGGTCATGGTCATAGACTCATAGCCTTGTTGTTAGCAATTCATATGGCAAATAATCAACAAGATCTCTTTCGCACCTGTTTAGAATGCAGGAATGTATACAACCTGTATATAGATTCTACACGAATCAGTTCAATTTCAGAGAGGAAAAAAAAAGTATAGAGTTCATGGGGGAACAAAAAGTAGAGTACTTGGAAGCGTAGCTCGGGAAGGCGGTTGCAGTTGCACGTACCCAGCTTCACATGATCCGCGTTGTACTTGGCTGTTCGTTGCGTTCGGGCCGCAACAATCGAACGCCGCTGCCAGCTTCCTGACGGTTTCTACTAGGGTACCCTTTGGACTGTACCTTATTACGCCGTATTAATAGCCCGTGCAGTTAGACCATGGCCATGGCGGAACGGGACGACGCGGCGGCGGCGGGCAGCGGGAGAGAGGTGACGGGACATGGGCAGGCGAGACTGCGAGAGGCGTCAATGCAAAATCGAGAGATCTTGCGTTGTGTGCACAGCGTCGTCGTCGTTTTCTGTAGGCTTTTTTTACGTGGAACCATGGAGGCCCATAGCAGTAACACTAAGCCAGTAAGTGCCCCAGAAGGTGGCCACGGTTGCAGGAGCGCCGTCTGTTCGATCTGGGCCTTGAAACAGTGAACTACCCGGACTGCTGCCCATTCGTGATCCAAGTCCAAGAACACGCTTTAACGCGGCCCGTTCAAGCATGCAGCTTGTCGGGATGGTAGCAGTAGTAGATTCCGTTCCAAACCCGATCGGTCAGTTCCAAACCCAAGGGTTGAGGATTGTATATGGTCGCCGACTCTTTTTTTCTCGAGGCCTTGTTTAGTTCCGAAAAATTTTGGAAAATGGACACTGTAGCACTTTCGTTTGTATTTGATAAATATTGTCCAATCATAGACTAACTAGACTCAAAAAATTCGTCTCGTCAATTTCGACCAAACTGTGCAATTAGTTTTTATTTTCGTTTATATTTAATACTCCATGCATACGTCTAAAGATTCGATGTGATGGGGAATGTGAAAAATTTTGCAAAATTTTGTGGGAAGTAAACAAGTCCCGAGTATGAATCCATCAGCAACGTTCAAGGCTCCGCACCTGCATGCCATGGTACGCTTTGACGAGAAGAAAGAAGGAGCAGGCGGCAGAGTTCCCCGTTGATTTTTTTTTTGTGTGACAGAAATTAAAGCGCGTTCTTTCAGTCTTCCATAGTAGTACAGGAAAGGAAACACATTCCAATCTACTACTGGCGCGCCCGTGCTAACCACTGCCGGCCACACTTCACTCGTGCTAAAGTATGTACGTGTATATGTATATGGCATTCAGGTGTTGATTCTAGTCTGCAGTTTTAATTTGCCTAGTTGGAATAATGATGAAATGCTGTACTAGTAGCAACGAACGAGATGCCAAAAGAATTTCGTCTGCCTTTTCGGCTACCCTTTTGCTGTTTGGGAACAAAAATAAAATTATAGAAAAAAAAAGCAGATGGTGTGAACCGAGTGATGTTTATTTCTTGGGTCCTCCCGATTTTTTTAATGAAACCAAAACAAAAACAAAAAAAAAAGCGGTCGAGGCAGTGGCAGACCGTAAAAGCTGCGGCACGATCGTGGTCACTTCTCCGGCATCTGGCGGCTGGTTCGCGACGTAAAACGTACGACGGTCGACGGACTGGACCCGTCGCACGCACCCACGTCCGACCGTCCCAGCCGGCCATAGTGCCCACACAAGTGGCCGCCGGCGCCGGCTGACCTGACCTCCTTTTCCGGCCGGGGGGAGAGGGGAGAAACTGGGGCGCGGCTCGCGAAACAGCTCTCGCGCGCCAAGGGGGAAAAAACCGGAAAGAAAAGGCTAGGCCTGGCCAGGCCTTGGCACTTTGGGTTGGAAACACGTCGGCTCGCAACTGCATCAGCATGATGATTCTCTGTTTATTGCAACTCGTTTACTGGCATGCCACGAATAGCAGCCGCGGTTGGTCGATCGATCGACGAAGTAGCGTAGTACTAGTACTAGTAGTACTAGTAGTAATGGGCCGGCGAAGTTTCGTGAAAAATTCACAGGCCGCAAGAGCATTTGGTAGTAGTGTCATTGGCCTTGTTTAGTTTGCGAAAATTTTTGCCTTTGGCTACTATAGCACTTTCGTTTGTATTTGAAAAATATTGTCCAATCATGGACTAACTAGGCTCAAAAGATTCATCTCGTAAATTACAGGCAAACTGTACAATTAGTTTTTATTTTTATTTATATTTAATGTTTCATGCATACGTTTAAAGATTCGGTGTGACGGGGAATCTTGAAAATTTTTGGAAACTAAACAAGGCCATTATAGGAAGCCGATCGATATTTCTGGTCATGCGAGAACTGGAGTAGTGCACAAAATTGAAGTTCTTCTAGGCGCTTGCTTTTGCTTTAACTTTTGGAACGGCAACGCACTCACTGACTCACATAGTCACATTGCTGTCTGGGGGACACACAGTAAAACGCATAACCTGTAGGGTTTCGTGGGGGGGGGAGAAAAGTTGGACAACGCTTTTTTTTTTTGGGCTAGGTAGGTGACCTACCGTACGTACGGGCTTTGAACTGGAGTACTGTTTGTAGTAGTCCGGAATGAACAATAGCGTCGTTTTGCTCTTCACAAGCCCCTCTTCTTTAATGTTTATTTGGTTAAAATTATCTCCTACTATATAATCTAATAATATAACACAACAAACTCTTATCTTCTAAAATATAACTCTATCTGTATCCGATGGCAGACAGATACAATTGATACTACGGAAGCTAAAGTCTTGATGTGTGAGCTTTAGGGTTAGATATTCGAGAATAGGTCTGCGGTTAAATTGAAAGGTTGGGCAAGGCCAGTGTGGGAAGCCCGGTGTGACAATGGAAGCAGTATTTAGTGTGCGGGATAACAAAACAATAGACGCGTTGCCAAACAAAGAGCGTAGGAAGCCGAATGGTTAGGGTTATGATTGAAGTATCTCGATGATAACCTCGTAGAAGACATAGCTTAGCGCGTCGGCAAGAACCGTCAGAGAGACACGAATGGAGGGACATCAACATAGGGACGAGGAGGGTGCGGTCGAGTTTCAATACAAATAGAAATAGATATGATAGAGAAAGGTGGGGCTGAACAAAGAAGGCATGAGGCCAAAGAAAGAACAGACTAGAGTTGTTGGATCGGTGATTAATAAATCAAAATTCTAGGTCCGAGGGGCCTAGAAGTGGCAAAAATGTGTGGTTGGTTAAACCTTTGTCTTTAGCACCATGATGTATGCCAACAGAAACATAACATTCATTGCAACACTTGAAGTCAGTTGGTTATTCCATCACTTGGTGCGGTGATACACTATGAGACTCCACAAGTACCAATTATTAATGCAACGGAACACACATGCCGTGTGCATATATGCAAGCTTGACCCCTAGTAGAGTAGCAACTGCCAGCTAGAGCATATGTATGTTTCCAAATTTCCCTCCATTATTCAGCTCTACTTGAAAACAACTCTTCTTCTATCGTCTTAGATACACTGCCATATTATTAGAATATCTATGTAATAACCTATTTAATATAGATAAAACCCACACGAAACTCCAATCAAGACTCACCTAACTGAAGAATAACATATAACAACATTTGTATTTTCAAATAAATTTATTATGAAAATAGATTTAACAATTCTATCTGATAATATTAGTTATGTACTATAAATATTGACTTTTGCTACAGTTGTAGTTTTTTTGTTACTATATCTGTTAGATTTCTATACGTTTGATTGTGTTGTAGAATTTATACTACAACTGTCTACTGGATCGCATTTATAAAAAAAATTTGACAGATTTGATGACATAAAATCTGTCAATAGATAACTAGACAATCTCATAATTATTAATATTTCTTTGTATATATGGTCAAAGCTAAAATTGGTTGACCTGTTTTTTTTAAAAAAGTTTTTGACTTAAGAACAACATTTATTTTGGGAGAGAGAGAGAGAGCGCTACGCATGCCGTGGTGAGCTTGACCGCTAGCAGCTATTGACGTCTGATTTCTGACTGTCCGCGAAGAAACGAATAAAAGCACACCTGGCCACAGAGATGGAAACTAGCGAATTGAAACCGTTGATGTAGGGGTTGCATCGCCTACTGTTTCTGCGATATTCGCATTCTCATGCATGTGATTGTGATTCAACACGCAGCATGCTGCTTGCTGCATGTGCCTGCTGGCTGGATCATTGGTAATTTGGTCAGCCCCGGAGGAGGACCCTGCGCTCGGGAGTCGGGACACGGCTGCGAATCAAATCGACCTAGACATTCAATTTAGCAGTTAAAACTTCGTCCAAAAATTGCATTGGATCGCCAGTTAAAACTCCTAACAGCGCTGTACCCAGCACGAGCACACACAACTCACTTTTCTTTGAGTTGCTAGCTAGTGGCGTCAGCACTCAGAGCACCCAGCTAGCTAATTCCCATTAACTAGTCCCAGTGCGTGCGCATGCATGCATTTGTAATTGCAGCTATAGCTGGCTGGCCCTTTTACTTGCTGGTTTTCTGACGTCCTTTTCCGCGATCCAAAACCATCGGCGAACCCTGGCACCACCATATGCAGATCGCAGTTGCAGAGTCGTCCGTCAAGCACCACCCATCCAACTGAATTCCGCGTCAACTACACACACCTCCCAATCGGCCACTATATATACACGTCCATGCCAAAACCTAAGCCTCCCGCACTACATACCATACCATACCACAACAATCAGTCACAAGATCCAGAGCAGCAAGCAAGAACTACTGCTTCGTTCTGTCTAGTCTAGTTATATATATATATATATATATCGACGACGAGGGTTTAGTGAGGGTTCCTTTGGTTGTCGATTGCTAGATTGATTGTTAATTTGCAGCTGGTTTGAAAGGGCCGATCGACAGCCATGATCCCGGGATCCGCGGTGTACCACGTCGTGGAGGCGATGGCGCCGCTGTACACGGCGGCGGTGCTGGGCTACGCGTCGGTGCGGTGGCTCAAGGCCTTCTCCGACGAGCAGTGCGCGGGGATCAACCACTTCGTGGCGCTCTACGCCGTCCCCGTGCTCATCTTCCACATGGTCTCCACCAACGACCCCTACCACATGAACGAGCGCCTCATCGCCGCCGACACGCTGCAGAAGGCCGTCATGCTGCTGGCGCTCACGGCCTGGGCCTTCTGGTCCCACTTCCGCAGGCGGCGTGACGGCAAGGCGTCGTCGGCGTCGGCGGCGTCGCCGATCAAGTGGGTGGTGACCAACTTCTCGGTGGCGTCGCTGCCCAACACCATCATCATGGGCGTGCCGCTCCTGGACGGCATGTACGGGTCCGTCTCCGGCGGGCTCATGAAGCAGATCGTCGTCATGCAGTTCTGCATCTGGTACAACGTCGTCATCTTCCTCTACGAGTTCATGGCGGCGCGGGACGGCACCGCCAAGATCAGCCCCGCCACCGTGCCGCCGGCGGCGGCGGCGGCCGAGAATCGCGACCGTGTCATCATCGACGAAAACGGCGGAAGCAGTATTCATGAACATGACCACCGTAGCCATCACCAGGTGGTCGTCAACATTGAGATCACGGAGGTGGCGGCGGCGGCAGTTGCGTCGACGCCCACTGCACCAGTCGACGGCGCGGCGGCCGCGAAGGAGCTGATGAGCGCAGACGACGCTGGAGATGGAGATGCAGATGCTAACAATAACAAGGCGGCCGTGGATGTCGTCCCGCCGCCAACGCCGGTCCAGCCGCAGGTGCCGTCGGTGATGCACGTCGTGTGGATGGCCACGAAGAAGCTTCTCCAGATTCCGAATACCTATGCCAGTTTCCTTGGCCTCATCTGGTCTCTCATGGCATTCAAGTGCGTATACCCCTTCAATCTAGCTAGTATCATATTTTTTTTTCTTGAGGTGAAAATATCATATTTTTATTAGTATGTTGTTGCCATTTTATGTTTTTTTTATTATATATCTCAATTTCTCAATCGTGCTCACTAATGATTGCCCTAATATGTTTCCACTGCAGGATTGGATTCTCAATGCCAAAAATTGTTGGTGACTCTCTGTTCATCATCTACACAACCGCAGTTGGGCTGAGCATGTTCGCTTCAGGTACTAATAACCTCACTAAAAAAATAAATCTGGGCACGTATTAATTAAATAACAACTAATTTGGGTTTTCTTAAACTTACACTCGAATTTAGCAATACAAACGTTCGTATGTGGATTATTTTTCAGGGACGTTCATAGCGCGGCAGTCGCGGTTCGTGCCATGCGGCTACACCATCGCGTCGCTCTCCATGGTCCTCAAGTTCCTGATTGGCCCGATCATCATGCTGCTCGCCTCGCTGGCCGTTGGAATGCACGGCACCCTTCTGCACATTGCTGTTGTACAGGTGAGCCACCAACAGCTAGCCCAATACGTACAGGAACTAGCTGTACACCTTTTTTTTTTACCCATACCGTATTTATTTCTGTTCAAACAAACACTTGTATAGGCGAAGAGCAAAACAAATTTCTATAGTAGCATCGCATCATAACAGCAAAAATCTTTAAAAAACGGAAACGTGCTTACTCGTGCCCAGTAATGCAAGCCGATGATGACGTGTGCCCAGCCCCTGCCGCGATTTCCCGTTGCATGACAGAAAAGGCATAGGTTCATAGCGAAGAGACGCGTACCGTTACGTACGCAAATTAAAACCAGTGCACCCGGTAATGTTTACTGGTCACATCTAATATTTACACACATGTATATAGAGTATTAAATATAGACTATTTATAAAACTAAAAATACAGAAAGTAATTTGCGATACGAATCTTTCGAACCTAATTAATCTATAATTAAATATTAATTGTCAAATAAAACAAAAATACTACCGTTCCCGTTAAACTTTAATAACCCAACCAAACAACTCTTTAGATGAGACAGAGCAACGGAGCCATGGTAGCTAGGCAAGCAAAGTCAGCCCCAAGTATCTCTACTAGCTAAGAGTAGTACTTGTTCGTACAACATCTATCGTGTCCACATTCGATGATCATCTCTGAAGGAATAATGTAAGGTTGACCTGAAACTAATTAATAACCAATTCTTGTTACCTTGTTTATTTGGGTACGGAAGAAGGACAGCTACCAGGAAAATCAATACCAACCCTTTTAACTTAACTTATTAAAAAGCTTTTTTTTTTATTGTTCACTGCTAGGAGTATAGTAGCAGCATGCATATCTGGAAGCTCACATTTTGCACATGCGTACAATTAATCGCAGGCGGCTCTCCCCCTGGCCGTGACCTCATTCGTGTATGCGGAGGAGTACAAGGTCCACGCCGACATCATGAGCACTGGGTTTGTACTTTTCACCACTCGCTTCTTACTGTCCTGTTAATTATTCTGTGGGTTTAATAATGCGCTTCGTGATTCTATTAACTGGTTTTGCTGAATCCCAATGGATAATTATTAACCTTGGTGGTCTCGTCTGTTTCAGGGTTATTCTCGGGATATTTATCTCGCTGCCCGTCACAATTGTGTACTACATACTGCTCGGCCTTTGAATTTGGATTGAATTTATGATGGATGAGTATATGTCTAGCTAGATTGATTAAGAAAAGGGCTCCCGTCATGTACAAAATCTGAAGCGGGCACAACCGCAGAAGAATTGGTGGTTACACAGCTCAGATGAGTCAGATCGAGATGCAACACCATGCAGGGAAATGTTGCTGATGCTACCAAAAATCAATAAGATTACCGTGTGCTAGCTAGACAATACCTTAACTACATATGTTCTTTTTAGAAATAGTCCCTTGTAATATGTTCCAAAATATCTCAATGTATATATAGCAGGCATGCAATAGAAACAATTCATTGCAGAGCTCATGTTGAAACATTTCATTGTACAACAAAAGATACAGAATAAGGGCACTCACAATGCAAAACTCTATCACAGAGTCCAAGACAATTAATTACATATTATTTATAGTATTTTGCTGATGTGGCAGCATATTTATTAAAGAAAGTCTTATTTAGACTCTAAGTCCACATTGTTCGAGGTAATAAATAACTTTAGACTCTATGATAGAGTCCTCATTGTGAGTGCTCTAAGGGTTTAGAGTTTAGGGTTTAGGACGGAGCGAGCATGCATGGAGCTCCATGCTGCTGCTAGCGGCTGTGAACAGAACACACTGTTGTACAGTAATGTTGTACAGTAAGAACTTGTTTGGCAAAGCTTAACTTCACTAGTAGAGGTGTTTTTTTTGAGAATAGTTTCATAAACAACTTTCTAGGTGAAGCTGCGCTGTTTTGAAAAAAGTGTATGGCAAATAGCTTCACCAACTGCATCATGCATAGATGACATTGAGAAATGAGGAAGAGAGCTACAATAAGGTACTTTCTTCAGCTTCATCTCGACTTATATCTTTATGAGAGAAGAAGAAAAATAAATTCACCCATGAAACTGTTTTAAAAATAAATGTTTGACAAAAAATATCTCACAATAACTCATGAAGATGTTGTAAACTGTATTAAACAGGCCCAGACCATGGCATGGGTGGTTGACTTGGAACTGCCCGTTGTTTTGAGGCCTTGTTTAGTTCAAAAAAAATTACAAAAAATTTTCCAAACTCCGTGTCATATCGAACCTTGCGGCACATGTATGAAGTATTAATTATAAAAAAATAACTAATTGTATAGTTTAACTATAATTTACAAGACGAATCTTTAGAGACTAGTTAGTCTATAATTGGTTAATAATTATAAAATACAAACAAATGTGCTATTATAGCCATTTATTTGCAAAATTTGTATGGAGTCAGAAGACGCTGCGCGCGAGTGTGTTTGCTGCTACAACGCTTGCACATTTTTGCTGCGACCAAGCACGGAGTCACCGCGGCCGCCGGCAACCGTACCAACGGACTGACTTTTGCTGAGCACGTACAGAGCTAGGCACGGATGAGCCGTGGCTTACGCCTTGTTTAGTTAAAAAAAACAAAAAGTTTTTAAGATTTTCTGTCACATCAAATCTTACAGCACATACATAAAATATTAAATATAAACGAAAATAAAAACTAATCACATAGTTTGACTGTGAATCACGAGGCGAATCTTTTGACTCTAGTTAGTCTATGATTGAATAATATTTACCACAAACAAACGAAAGTGCTATAGTAGCGAAATCTAAAAAAATTTCACATCTAAACAAGGCCTTATTTGGTTTCGTTTTGATTTGATTTGATTGACGATTTTTTTTAGATTCAGAAGGTCCACGGTTTATGATGATTCTGAATTGCCGTTACACGGGCATATTTTACGAGAGAGATACGACGAGTGTTGTATTCGTGAGTCGTGTTCCGCAGTTTTAACTTTTCCTCAGGTGAGGCCTAAATTGTTCAGAAGCCGGTGATTTTTTTTTTTTGAACCTAGAGGCCGGTGATTATCACTGGTGTTTCAGCCCAGTTGCCTGTATCAAGGCAGCAGCAGGAGGAGTCGATTATTTTTTTAATTACAGAATAAACATCTCTGCCTTCGCGCTCACAAGTGAACATTTATGGCACAATCTTACAAAAGGGTACTTAGACCAGAGTTCCACTACCCGGAGGCAAGAAAGAGCCCTACTACAGTCCACCAATGTAAGTGTCAACAAATGCATACAAAACAACACCGAGCCCACTGCTCTACAAGTTCAGCTCACAAACATGGCAACTAAAAACAGAGATCCTGCTTAGAGCCTCTAAACTAGTCTAAAAATAAGCAGCAGCAAAGAGCTATCCTTTTATCCTTCTCTGGTCCAGACATGGCCACTAAAGAGATACAATGCCCCTACTTCGATTATGACAATGTGCGAATGTCAAAGTTGATCTGGAACCAACCATTTCAGTTTCTTAGGCTCTAGCCTTGTACGGCATAGGGGCTAACAAACTGTAAGTACAACGACAGTAACGAATTTGAAACCGGAGTGCAAATTAAAACTAGCCTTGTACGGCATAGGGGCTAGCAGCAGTTTTAGGATAACAACAAGAAGCCGTACACGCTGAATCTAACACAAATCGTTTTTTATGGATCAAGACATAGTTTATCAACTCACAATTAGCACATGCGTTCAGGTGTCTCGATCGCCCCTGGCTGTAGTTTAACTTGTTCCATGTACGCTGATAAGGAGTATATGTACTACAGCTATGAATTCCACGTGAGGTTAATTTGTAGACTATGATTGTCCACAACGTTGCAAAACGACGAAATTGTAGGCGTCTCTGAGTTGAAAAAAAAACTAGCGCCGAGGTATGTTGGTTCCTCAATGCTGAGAGGATAAAAAAATATTTTTTTACCAGTTGAATCAGCGCACTCCCTCTTCAACACACCAAGCAGCACGCTGATAGCTCTGAACTTTTGGGTCCCATATACAGTAAAGCAACGATGCTCACATTGTGCCCATTTGTGGTTTCTGGCATCGATATGAGCTGGTGTACGGAGTTAGATTTTTTAACCTTTGTTTAGTTGTCAAAATTTTTCAAGATTTCTCGTCATATCGAATCTTATGCTACATTCATGAAGCATTAAATATATATAATTAAGAAAACTAACTACAAAGTTTACCTGTAATTTACGATATAAATCTTTTGAGTCTAATTAGTCTATAATTAAACAATAATTGTCAAATAAAACCAAAAGTGCTACAATAGCAAAATCTAAAATTTTTCGCGAACTAAACAAGGCCTTAGCACTGGTAACGCTGTGGCCAGTCTGACATGTTCACTTGAACTTATACTGATGTTAAAAAATGATGTTCGTTAATTTATTGTAAAAAAGAAACTATTCTGTTGTTTAAAATTATGATTATATAGGTTTTTGCTGGTTTTGATGAATTATATTGCATCTGACTAAAAATCTAGTCCATTTATCCTCGGAATATTTTTGTCGTTGCCCGTAACAATTATTTTACCACATCTGCATATTGCTGGGACTGCCGGAACCTCCTGCTGTCACGCGCGCTTCCACTCCCCCTGCACGCCACCCGCCCACCCTAACACCCTTGACTCTTTCAAGCAAATGGATTTTTTTGGCTACATGAGATCTTGTTTAGATGTTTATGTATCTATCTAACTATGTTCTTGTTTAGTTCGCAAAAAATTTTCTAGATTTTTCATCACATCGAATCTTGCGGCACATGCATAAAATATTAAATATAGATAAAAAAGATAGTTAATTGCACAGTTTACCTGTAATTTACGAGACGAATCTTTTGAGCCTAATTAGTCTATAATTAAATAATAATTACTAAATAAAACCGAAAGTGCTACGGTAGCGAGACCTAAAAATTTTCGTGAACTAAACAAGGCCTGTATGTATCGAGGTAGAATTGAGTGAAAAATAAACTAACTTTTATTTCAATCAATCTCATCATATGTGGAGTGATGCTAATATATGAGAACCCAAATAAGGCCTGAAGCGGACACACAAAGTCGTGGACTTGTGGTCGTGGGCGCACAGCTCAGATCGATGAGCAAACGGTGCGACGGAAATGTTGCTGATGCTGCCAAAAATTGATAAGCTCTTTTTTTAATGAGAAAAATCGATCAGATTGATCACCGTGTGGTAGCAGTAGATCGATGGGAGTAGCTTACTAGGTTAATTATATATCTCTTTTTTTAAATAAAAGTCAAATATGTTCTTTTTGAGAAATGGTAGCTTAGATGTGTTCCAAAACATCTCAATGTATAGCAGTTAGCATGCACACAACATAATCCGATCGTGTCGTAGAGCGTATACTCCCTCTGTCCCTCAATTACTAGAATGCATGCAAGTCAAATTATCTTAAATTTGGTTAAGTTTATAGAAAAAAGTAACAATATCTATTATATAAAATGAGTATATTATAAAAATGTATTCTATAATATATCTAATGATATTAATTTGATATCATAAATCTTAATATTTTTTATAAATTCAGTCAAAGTTTAAAAAATTAACTTAAAACAACTCTAGAAATCTATTTATTCACTACAATCTTAAAACATTCGATTGTATAACAAGAGAACAGAATAAGAAAATGATATAGCGCGTCAAACTAATATAGTTTGCCCCTTTTGGAATTGAAGGAATAAAATCATTGGCAAACACACGGTCAGCAAAACCTGTGAGTTCAGCTGGGGTCTGTATTGATATGGAGACGAGCGGATCGCATTGGGCGGCGCCTGGAACTGCCCTGGTTTTTGGAGTGAGAAAAGACACTGCACGCGAGCGGCGAGCGTGTCCGCTGCTACACCGTTCGCACAATTTCGCTGCGACAGGAGGTGTGCAGGAAGGCGCATAGGATCGACTTAGGTGAGAATAGTCTGTTTCGAATGAGGCCTTCTTTAGTTCTAAAAAAATTTCTAAGATTTCTTGCCACCTCAAATTTTTGAACATATATACGGTATAATTTAACTGTATAAAACATTAAATATAATAAAAAATAATTAATGGTATAATTTAACTGTAATTTGTAAGATAAATCTTTTAAATCTAATTAATTTATAATTGAATAACAAATACAAATGAAAGTGTTAGAGTAGCCAAACTCGAAAAAGTTCACGTACGCAATGGCCTCGAAACAGTATTTCATATTGTATACTTGCACCAGTACGAAGACGATGGAAATGAAGAGGGTAAGCTCATTAGCACGAGCACATCTCCTCCCGCTTCATTATTTCATACTGTAGATGACAGAGCAGAGCAGATCCATGTTGTCTCGCCAAGTGGACAGTCCTGGCCTGGAGCAGCAGACTACTACGAGCGGAGCGTCTTTTTCAACTGTTCAAGTCAACACACACGACAGTCGATTCCGAGCGGAAAACAAGAGGAGAGTGAACACAGCAGCTCAGAACACATCACAAAAGTCTCCATTCAGCCGCGCGCACAGCTCGCTGAAACGGTAAAACATGGTGCCATATCCATCCAGCCGCGGACCAGAAAAAAGCACTACTACTACTGCCGCTGCCTTCTACTACTACTCCTACGGGCTCCCATGGCTACACAAAAGGACGCCGGCTAGTCATCGACACCGAGTCTGTGACACGGTGCTGCTGATGGTACACTGCTACAGTACGCCAATTACGCACAAGTCCATCGAGCACATGGCGTTTCCGTGGTGGACCTTGACATGTCGGAGTTTACGGCGCGACGGGTCCGCCATCGCTGCCGCCTTCCGTGGACGCGTCGTCGTCGTCGTCATCCTCGGAGTCGTCGCCGTCGTGATCGCCGTCGCTGGAGGTGAGGCGCGCGAGCCAGCAGTTGCCGTGGAGGTGACCGCTGACGCAGACGTAGTACTCGAGCCGTCCCTCGTAGGCGCCCAGCCTGCGGCACGCGCTGCGCGGCGCCATCCCGGCCGCCACCATGCTCCACACGCGCGCGCCGCAGTAGGGGCAGCGCACGCGGGTCTCCAGCGGTGCCTGCCGCCCCACCAGGCACGCCCGCGTCCGGGAGCGCATAAAGCCCCGGAACACGCCGCGGTAGGCGCCCACGTCGTCGTCGGCGCCGGGGACGGCGTGCTCGCAGGGGTCCGACACGTAGAGCAGGTCGCCCCGGCACCGCCGCGACAGGAAGCTCCGCCCGGACGTCTTGGAGAAGCGGGACACGCCCGTGAAGTGGCCCCGCACCGCCGCCGCCGCCGCCGCCGCGCCGCAGCAGAAGAGCAGCAGCTTCGCCAGCGCCGGCCACCCGCCCACGACCCGGCCCGGGGCCGCGCCCGTGAGCGAGGCCACCATCCGCGGCGCACGGGAGATGCAGAGCTCCCGCCACAGCACGCGCTCCGCGACGGCGCGCAGCCGCCGGCTGACGCAGGAGACGGTGCACAGCGCCTTGGGGTCGAAGTTGAGGGACCGGAACACCAGCGCCAGGACGTTCTCGTCCAGGATCCCCGTGTTCACGTCGTTGGTAGCCCGCCGCGCCGCCGCACCAATGCCGCCGCTCCGGTAGCTCGCGCTGCTGCTCCCGCTCCCGCCCGCGCCCGCGCCCGCGCCGCTGCTCGACGCGCCCAAGAACCGCCGCGTGTTCCGCGCGCCCTCGCTCATCGCTCGGCAATAATCGAGCAAAATCCCGTTGGGTGTTGTGGGCTTCTAGCACCGTGCTGCAATGCACGGCTGCTGGCAGCTAGAAAACGCGAACCGACTCGTTGCCAACCCAAGGCAGAGAACGAGTAGGCGATGCAGAGCGTGCAGAGGGCAGTGCCAGCCGCCAGGGGGGATGGAGAAGATATATACGGTCGCGACGGGAAGCCGGCGAGCCGGCGATCACTTCGCGTGCTCCCCGAACGGCGTGGGTGTCGGGGCAGGGCGCGACCGGCCAGGGGTGTCGTGGCGCCATCGGGCGCTTGACAAATGGCCACTGCAGCCTCGAGTGCAAATAATTAGTCGTGGGCTTAGCTGGATTGCAGGTGCGACCAACGCGAGAACCATCCTGTCAAAAGAGTCTCCCCGTTCCTCCCTCGATCACGCAAATATCTGCTCAGTGCTCGCCTCGCGCCGCTAAAAAACAAGTGATGGCGCTAAAAAAACAAGTAACTACAGCCAATTCACGTAAGGATGGATCTCAGCTGATGTGGCGCGATGCGGCATCTCAATCACACATGATCACAGTCATCACCTGGGCCTTGTTTACTTCCGAAAAGATTTCGGATTTCGGTACTGTAGCACTTTCGTTTGTTTGTGACAAATATTATTTAATTATGGACTAACTAGAATCAAAAGATTCGTCTCGCGATTTCCAGCTAAACTGTGTAATTAGTTTTTATTTTTGTCTATATTTAATGTTTTATGCATGTGCCACAAGATTCGATGTGACGGAGAATCTTGAAAACTTTTTGGTTTTCAGGGTGAACTAAACCCCAATTTTTTACAATTTGGCTCTTTTTTTAAAAAAAGTTCACAATTGGACCCCTGGAAAACTTAAATGCAGAAATGGACCCAGGGGGTCGGCGCCATGCATCATGGCGCCGAGGTTTCACGTCTCGGCGCCATGGATCACGGCGCCGAGGCCCCTGGCTGCCTTCTGTCGTGGATCCGACGTGGCAGGGAGCTCGGCGCCACAGATCACGGCGCCGAGCTCGGCGCCACAGATCTCGGCGCCGAGCTCGGCGCCGTAGATCCTGGCGTCGACCCCTTGAATACCACCAGGCCGCGGCTCGCGTTCCTCTGTTCGCGAGGCAGTCTTCCTCACCGCCGCCGCGCTCCCTGCTCGCCGCCGCCGCCGCCTGCTCGCCGCGCTCCCCTTCCATCCCCGCTCGCCGCGTGCCCCGCCCGTCCCCCTACTCGGCGCGCGTGCCCCGGCCCGGCCGCGCCGCGCAGGGTGCTGCTCCCTGCGGCCGCGCCGCGCAGGTGCTGCTCCCTCCGGCCGCGCCGCGCAGGGCGCCCTCGGCCCCCGGTGCTGCTCCCTCCACCCGCCGCCGGCTTCGTCGTCGAGGGAGCAGGGAGCCGCCTTCGCCGGCGTTTGGCTGTCACGGGGCAGGGAGCAGGGGGCTTCCCCTCTTCCGGCGGTCACGAGCCTGAGGCCCCTCTGCCCTGCGTCCGTCTGCTGCAGCGGCGGGATGTAAGTTTTTTTTTGAAATTAGTTATTCTAGTTTACATAATAATTGAGTTACTAATTTATTTAGAATACTTAGTAAACTGAAATAGCAAGTTTAGGTAGTTTTGTTAGAAGCCTAAATTTTGTTAGTTAGCAATTAGTAATTTATTTAGTTAGCTAGTTTAGGATTTTATTTAGTTAGAAGCCAAAATATCGAACCTAATTTAGCAGAATTCACATTGGTTTCTCTGTTTCCTAATTTATCGTAGTTTAACTATTTAATCTAATTTAGGTAATGTAGTTATTAATTGTTTTAATTTCTTTACTAAATTGAGATATATAAGTCTATTAGTTGTATATTAGCAAATATATCTATATATTAGCAATCCCAAATCCAAGTACATGAAGAATAATATACCCTAGTTAGTTAGTAAATTTAGTTATATAGTAGTACTCGTGTTAGTTAGTTACATACATTGTTAGGTGTTTTATATGTATTAGTTATATGCCTAGTAACATGGTTATTTTGTATATCAATTAGATGGACAATTTAGTAACTCTATATCATGGAGGAAGTGTGGAGAAAGATCAGTTTGGCAATGTTGATTTTGTTGGAATGCAAACGGTCCCTTTGATGTTTGATGAGCGGCCCTTGTTTTCTGAATTGATGGGTAGTGCTCGTGATGAGCTTAAATGTAATTTGAATGAAGAAGAAATCTTAGTTGAGGGGGTCATTCACCATGGCGGGTCAGGTACAATTTTTAGGCGGTTGGTCCCAATTGTATCCGAGGTTCAATGGGACAAATATGTCAAAACTGTCATGAAGAGTGAGTTTAAATGTTTGGATTTGGTTGTGCGCAACTTGTCCAAGGAGCCAGGCCCTCTAGTGGATTCTCCTCTTAATTGGCAACCACCCATTGGCCCTCTAGTGGACAATCCGGCACCCTCAGCTTCTCTGATACCCATTCAGAACGTGGGTGTGGAAGATGTGGTTGTCGTTCCTGATGCTCAATCCGGTCCCAATGAGGTTGGCTGCGTACATACCCCTATGACCCAGACAATTCCATGTAAGTGGCGTAGTTGCATTATTCATTTTGTTAGCATTCCTTCGTTCGATTTAGTTGTCTCAATTGTATGCATATTTGTGGTTTTGTTGTATGTGACAATCCAAGTAATGATTGTTGTCATCCTGTGCCTCCAACAATTAATGTTGACGCAGCTTTTATAGCATCTAATAGTTTGGATGTTAATATTGAGGATGATGAGGAGCCCTATGGCACAGCTAGAGCTGTTGATTCCGATGATGACCGGCCAGTTGCACCTTTAAGTGAACAAGAAATGGAGCTTATCAGACGTTTTTGTCCTGATCGTGATCCACTAGTTCACGAGTTTAGTGACCTCAGTCATTCTCAAAATGCTTATGCAGAGGGAAGAGATGATGAGCTGCTGGAGGCTTCTGAGCCTGGTGAGAGTGTGCAAATTCAGAAGGGCATGATCTTTAATGATTTGCCCAGCTTAAGAAGGTGGTTGCAACAATATTCTGTAATACGTAAAAGACCCTTCAAGGTGATGCACTCCCATGTTGAGCGCCGCTACACGGTTGTGTGTGAGATGTCAGATTGCAACTGGAGGGTCTGTGCTCGTAAACAAAAGGCCACCGGGAAGTTTAAGATCACAAAAATTGTAGGTCCACACACTTGTGCCCAGACTGACCTTCAACAGAAGCATCGACAGTTGACCTCTACACTTATTGCTAGTACGTTATGCACAACTTTAAAGGGTCAGCCCAACTTGAAGGTCAGAACAATTATGGACATGGCTCAGAAGATATTTAAATATGACATAAAGTATGGCAAAGCATGGAGGGCAAAGCAAAGGGCCTGGAAGATGATATATGGGGACTGGGAGGAGGGATACGAGCAGCTGCCAGCAATGTTCAATGCAATGAAAGCAGCTAATCCAGGCATGCATTACGAGTACATTCCGAAGCCTAATGAATGGAGGAATGGGAGGCAGATATTCTTTCGTGCATTCTGGTGTTTTCCACAGTGTGTCCAGGCCTTTAGGCACTGCCGTCCAGTGTTATCAATTGATGGTACTTTTCTGCTTGGCAAGTACATGGGCACTCTTTTGGTAGCCATTTCCTGTGACGCTGACAACGCATTGGTTCCTTTGGCTTTTGCTTTGGTGGAGAGAGAGAACAAAGACAGCTGGGGTTGGTTCATGCGCCTTGTTCGGATACATGTCATTGGCCCACATAGGGAGGTTGGTGTCATATCTGATAGGCACCAGGGCATACTCAGTGCCGTACAGGAGCAGATTCCTGGTTATGCACCTTTGCACCATCGTTGGTGTACTAGACACCTTGCAGAGAATTTACTTCGGAAAGATGGTACGAAGGACAACTTTCCTCTATTCGAGGAGGTTGCTCGAATGCTTGAGGTGCCGTTTTTTGAGGAGAAGTTGGAGCAGTTAAAAACCGCAACAAATGCAGAAGGTAGGCAGTGGCTGCTAGGTTTGATGAGGGAACCTGAGAAATGGACAAGAGCCCATGATAATGGTGGATGGAGGTACGAGTTTCAGACTAGCAACATGGCAGAGTCATTTAATAGTGTGCTCAAGGGTATACGTGCCATGCCAGTCAATGCCATTGTATCTTTTACCTTTTATAGACTAGTGGCCTGGTTCAACGATAGACATGCTCAAGCATTGCAATTACAGAGTAATAATATAAAATGGGCACCTAGAGCTAAGAAGCACCTTGACAAGGCAAAGGAAAGGGCTAGAACACATGACATAGAGTGTTTTGACCATGCCACTGGCAAGTACCAGGTCACTGAAAGTATACCTGGCTCTTCAAGATCTATGGAACAAATCAAACTTTTGATGGTCCAAATATTGAATCCAAATTCGTGCTCGGTTTTTGGAGAGAGAGAGCCGAGAGGGGAGATGAAAATATGAACTGGTAGCGAAGGCGTCGGGTGATTAGTACCAGGGAGCTCGGCGCCGTGATCTGTGGCGCCGAGCTCGGCGCCGTGATCTGTGGCGCCGAGCTCCCTGCCACGTCGGATCCAAGTCAGAAGGCAGCCAGGGGCCTCGGCGCCGTGATCCATGGCGCCGAGACGTGAAACCTCGGCGCCATGATTCATGGCGCCGACCCCTGGGTCCATTTCTGCATTTAAGTTTTCCAGGGGTCCAATTGTGAACTTTTTTCAAAAAAAGGGTCAAATTGTAAAAAATTGGGGAACTAAACATGGCCCTGCTCTCTCTCTCTCCCCCCAAAGCGGGTACTGTTGCGTGCTACCTGACACAAGATCTGGCGCGCCATTGCTATTTCTGTAATGCGTCAGATGTTATTAGAGCGTCACATCACATCGCTCGACGGCTCTACGCTATCAATCAGGCTCGCGTTGTTTATAGCAGGAGGTCTATCCAGATGATTTGTTTGAATTCTTAATCCCGGCCACCTTTCCAAATCGAGCCATACTGCCGCCGTAACAGGACACGTGCCGGGGAAACAGGCCGTTCTTGCCTCCTCGGTGCACGCGTGTCCAGCCGGATTCCCGGAGGCCCGACGCGTGCGCGCGCAGGGGACGCGTGTCGACCAGTCCAAAGCACAGCGTTTTTTTTTTTTTTCAAACGTCTCCTCCGCGCGCAAGTTTGATTTGATCGTCACCGCAGTTTCTTTTGCGTGCGCGTGGTGGCGGGCGGATCCCGCGCCGTCAGGCGCTGCGCGCGGAGAGCGACACGTGGAGCCCCCCGTCCTGCCCGGCTCTCGGGGCGCCAAAATATCTCGCCGGCGGGGGGATTCGGGACGGACACGTGTCGGCTCCCTGGAGACGCTTGTGCGGGGGACAGCATGGACGTGTCCGCATCGCGTCGGAGCCGACTGGCTCTCGTCTCTCGGCGGCGACTCGGAGTGTTTCAGTTCAGAATTTTGGCGTCGTGCTGTGCTTTTCATTCTTCTCAGGCCTTGTTTAGTTTCAAATTTTTTTGCAAAATCGACACTGTAGCACTTTTGTTTGTATTTGACAAATATTGTCCAATCATGGACTAATTAGACTCAAAAGATTCGTCTCGTCAATTTCGATCAAACTGTGTAATTAGTTTTTATTTTCGTCTATATTTAATACTCTATGCATGCGTCTAAAGATTCGATGTGACGGGGAATTTGAAAAATTTTGCAAAATTTTTTGGGAACTAAACAAGGCCTCACTTGTGCTCTGTGGCTGACGTAGATCCAGACGAGTGTGATGTGGAAATTGCTTAATGTTGCATCGCAACCACTCGCGGGTGGACACGTTGGGCAAGGATATACAGTATGGTAAAGCGCGCAAGGTTGGAAAGAAAATACAGTATGGTTTTTTTTTCAGGACATCTTGACGAGTGAAAGAATCACTTTATATCTAACAATCATATACTAGATCGATTATGCTCGGCTGAACATGCCTAGACGGCTTACAGGTGTAAGCTCCGGAGCAATGGAGCATGACATGACCTGCAAGATGACGGAATCTACATTAACGGTGGAGGCGGCTCTGTTTACATGCCATCGTTGAGGTGCAAGAAACGGTTAAAACTCGGTCTCAATAGTGTGCGAGACAGGAGTTGCAGATTCCAGTTGAATGGATTAGATTTGATAGATAAGCTCAAGTCGACAGATCGAATTTATCGTCGAATTTGCCAACATTTAGCAGTTAGCGAACAATATTTTTAACCATGACTTATCAATCAAGCAAATATGGATTGTCGAATGGGCGATAAGTGCGGGAGAGGGGGAAATTCTCTGCACTCGTGATGCATTCAGGCCTTCTCCTCTACAGCACGGACCCGATGTCGTACGATCACCCTTTTGATAGCTCCACAAGTATGATCCGCATGACAACCAGTCTGGTCGCTTGAGCTTATTACCAAATATATTAATCATTCAATAATGTTTTTCTCTCATAACAAATTAGCAAACAGTAATTTCAGTAAACAGGGCCAAACCACACTCAAGTGAAAAAATATGGTCCACGAGATAAAGTTCGTGGATACTGGTAGAGCAAGAAAGTGAGGGGGCCAAAGACCCCTAAGCACCTATGGTTTCTACTGATTTTTTTCAAAATTATTTCGTTCACAAGAAGTTTTCTTTGAAAAAAAATAGTTAAATTTTTGAGAAGTTTGTACCGCTCGTCCTTTGGAAAAAAGGGTTAAAAATCGCTCACCTTCAAACTGAAGATGCAGCCCAACCCAACGAGACCGAGCAGAGTGTGTTTGTCAGCTTTAGATCAATGCTGATGCGCTCATATTCTACGGTATTCATTGCATTTGCGATTCTGGACGCCCTGGCTCGTTGATTTCGTGGCTCCCCGTCACGGGTGCGGCTCACTGTCACGAAGAAAAGCGTAGCAACGCCTTGTTTAGTTTATGAAACTTTATAAAAAAATTTAGATTTTTCATTAAATCAAATTCTACAGCACATGTATGAAACATTAATTATAGATTAAAAAATAAGTGTACAGTTTGTTTGTAATTTAGAAGACAAATCTTTTAAGTTTAGTTAGTATATGATTAGTCAATATTTATTAAATATTAATAAAAGTATTATAGTGTTTATTTAAAAAAAAATTGCAACTAAACCACAGCTTTCCAGTTGGCCGACGGCCGATGGCCCGACAGCGCCTGCAAGGCTGCATGACCGTAAAAGTCACTGCGACGGCAAGCGGGAGAACAGCGTGTGCCGGCGTGTCGTGGGCAGCGTCGTGTCATCCTCGTCCACGTATGGACACAAAAGCTGACTGACTGCTATACTGTCTACTGACACGTTGCCATCGCCAGAAAAATCACCGCCAAAGGCGAGCCGCGGACGCGCGCACCGGCACTGCGGGGCGCGGGCAGATCGGCCGGGAACACTCGTAGAAAATCCGCCTACCCATCTCACCCGCCCACCCACCAGTCCACCATCCGTCCCCGACCCTTTCGCTGTTGTGCCCGAATAGGAATAATGGCGGCGGAGGCTCAGGCCGAGGGTCCCGCGCTGCCCCCAGCGCCCCCTCCGCCCCTGGCGCACGGGAGCTCTTCCGCTTCCCCGGAGAAGCGCGGGCTCCTGATCCCGGGGAACGACGGCGGCGGCGCGGAGGAGGAGCGGCAGCTGCCCGAGCCGAAGCGGCGCCGCGCGTGCGTCGCCGCGCTCGACAGCGTCCCCAGCTCGGTGACCGAGGAGGAGGCGGCGGACTCGCCTGGCTCGGGCTGCGGCGGGGACGGCGCGTCGTTCTCGTTCCAGCACGCGCGGGGCGGCTTCGTGGCGCTGGAGACCACGCCCAAGTTCGGGTCCTTCAACCCGCCGGGGGAAGCCGAGCTGGCGGGCCTAGATCTGAAGCCTCCGGGACACGAAGCGGAAGCGGAGGGCTCGACGGAGGCGGACGACAAGGTCGAGGTCCCGGAGGCGTCGGCTCCTGGGGCGGAGGTCAAAGACGAGAACTCGCAATTACTGGGCGGCGAGGTTGATGGCCAGGTCCAGGCATGAACTGTGCCTTGGTTTTGACCAGCAACGGAAGTTGCCTGTTGGTTGCTAGTAGTAGTAGTAGCCCTTTTTTTTGTGACTTCTAGTAGTAGTAGCCTAGTAGCATGCAGATAAGCACTTATCACCACTGTCTAGTACGTACTGTAATCACTTGTATTTACATTGTTAACGGCTGAGAAATGCAGTACATTTTGTCCATTTGATGCTCATGCTATCACATCACTCGCAACCAAGAAACTTCTGCTATAGTGAGAAAATGATAAGGCTTTCACGGGATCAGATTGTGTAACGAACAAAGTTCCATTTTCGTGAGGCGTTTCTCTTCCTTGACACACTGTGATAGCTCAAGCCGGCTTCGCCGACAGTGGTGGCCTTCCATGAGACGGTGTATAGCCAGTAATAATAGGTTATAGAGAGAACTATGTATAGCCTGTGCTCCATCCGTCCACAAATAAATGCATGTCTCGTTTCTTGAGAAGTCAGTTTTTTTAAGTTTAACCAGAAATATATCAAATAATATCAATATTTATATCTGCAAATGAGTATATTATAAAAGTATATTTAGTACTTAATCTAATGATACATATTACATATGATAAATATTAGTATATTTTTATATATATTTGGTCAAACTTAAAAAAATTGACTCTTTGAGAAACGAGATGTGCATTTATTTGTGGAGAAAGTATTTTTTTTCCAATCCCCCTTCTCAGCTCCAACCCTTTGACTTTTGTAGACTCCATCTCAGGCCTTGTTTAGTTCCTGAACGAAAACATTTCGTGACACTGTAGCACTTTCGTTTGTTTGTGATAATTATTGTTCGACTATGGAATAACTAGCCTCAAAAGATTCGTCTCGTCAATTTCGACCAAACTGTGCAATTAGTTTTTATTTTCGTCTATATTTAGTATTTCATGCATGCGTCTAAAGATTCGATGTGACGGAGAATCTTGAAAAATTTTGCGTTTTTGGGTGGAAGTAAACAAGGCCTCAGCAAACTTTGAACTGGGCTCAAGGCCCTGGGCCCATACGACGGCCCAACCATGGCTACTCCCTAACAGAACAGTGACCAAACTTGCCCCCCACCGCCCCCCCCCCCCCAAAAAAAAAACAGTGACCAAACAGTGATGAATAACGTCTAAACAGTTGTAGAGGTCCTCACAAGCCTTCATTTTATTCCCGTTTGAGGGAGTAATATAATATAGTACTTCCCTTGTTCATTTGATCCTAATATATCTACGGACTAAACTTCTGGAGGCTGGAGCCATTAATCTGACTGTTGGTCAAATCGATAGTTGCTATACTGAAAATGATCCATTTCAGAACCAGACTGTCTTATGAGCAATTGCCGATACCGTAGAATGCTTTCCTAACATGTCGGCATGTTGATCAAAGCCTGTATCCGTATAATCACAAAACTGATACAGAACCTGACTTAATCAGTCAGCGACCGAGGCTTCCAAACCATCTTTGCTAGACGTGGCATTGGACGAGATTGGTTCCCTGTACCACTCGTTCTCATCGCGAGTGAGCAAGCAAGCCTCTGCACAGAAAGATATCAACCATTCAGAATGACGGTTCCAAACCTCTAACTTGTTAGGACGATAGGATCACAGCTACATTCTAAGCACTTCGGCTTGTATTGTGTGTTCGGAAAATCAACCATGAATCCTTCTTGACTGCACCGAAATGGAAATGATGTGCAGTAGAACAATTGAGCATACGATTTTCGGAAAAAAAAAACAATCGAGCATACCTGACCAAAAAACATCCTTGTAGTCTTCATCGTCATACACGAATGCAGGAGGATCCGGGGAACCAATCCCAACAATTGTGCTTCCACTACAAGAGATATACGATGGTTAGTAGATGTATCATTCCAAATGCACAGAAAACATGTATGTTCCACTGCAATCAACATCAGAATGAAAAAATATTGAAACATGTACAGTTACAAATGCAGAGAAAAGAAGCACACAGGGGGATCTGTTCCCCCCAATTCGCTATAGTAGGTACACAGCATACAGTACCACTCATCAAATCGCTATAGTAGGTACACAGCATACAGTACCACTAATTGACATGCAGAATGCTTGGCAGTTCCTATGTGGACAACTCTACGGTTCAAATTCATAAGTGGATCCATCCATACACTCCCTTTGTGCTAATTACAGGAATCAGCCCCAATGCCAGAGTCTTTGAGAACATGTGTACAGTGTAACTGTAGACAAACAGATTCTTCAAAAAGCTTGATAGAAATATCCCTCCTTACCTTCCTGACATAAAAACAGCACTATAATCATCCCGGCTAGCTGCAATAATTCGTTTCTTCAACCTCTTAAGTGAAGGTAACACCTCAAAAGCTGGAGGCTCTAGAAAACAAAAAACAGAAGCACAAACACTGTTTAAACTGAAGTTATGAAACAGAATATGCTGAAACAAAATAAATTATTTAGAGACATGCATACCTAGGTCATTAACACAAACATCTTGTGATATCCCATTTTGAGTTATTTCCTTGAGCAAGGTCAAGGGATCAGCTTGACTTGTTTGTTCCAATTTGAATCGCTGCAGCACAAGAAGCTTATGATCAAAACACATGAATTTCAAATAAAGAAAGCAAGTGTTTACTAGTTACCTTGTAAACTTCAGCAGTTGAGCATGCTTCAGGCGGCTTTATAAGAACCATTGGTAAATTTTCCGGCAAGGGATTTGGGATATCTTGGACAATCTACATTTCAGTTCAAGCTAAGATTATGATGAGACACTACTACACAAAACTAAACGCTGGATATACATGTCACCATTTAGTTTGTATTTAACTAAAAGAGGTAGCTTGTCAATTTCTTTTGAAGAGCACTGTTAAAGTTCAAATTAGGTAACTTGTATGAAAAAGAAATAAGAAAAACAGGACAAGCTAAACGGGGGTAGCATGATCAACTAAATATTCTTCACCCTGGTAAAGTATGATATATGATTATAGATGCACTTGTATTTAACTTTGGAGAACTGTCAGCTGATTTGGAAAAAATAAAGATACTTCCTGCTGTAAGAAGAATAAATGAAGTATATATAGTGATCAATAGACTAGAAACCACGGGGAACATACCTCTCCTCTACCAGTACAATATGCTGCTCCTTGTGAAAAGAAAAAGGGGATATCTGATCCAATCTCACCAGACCACTCTTGAAGATCCTTCTCTGAAGCTATACAGCCAGCAAACTGGTTAGCAGCCCAAAGTGCAGTTGCAGCATTGCTGCTTCCACCACCGAGACCAGCACCAGTTGGGACCTTCTTATCAAGATGTATCTACATTTGAACAGAAATGGCACAAACCTTAAAACTTAACCAAAAAAAAATCACTTTAATGCCAAAAGAATGAGGAACTTCTCAAGATAAAAAGGCTTGTGCAACTGACGGTACCCAAAAAAAGTTATTAGTCCCTGTTTTCTGTCGGTAAAGGTTGAGTGCCTTGATGATCTGCAGGCTCATGAGACAATAGATAAGTTAGGGAAGTTGAGAATAACAAGTGTGCAGCTATTTCTACATTGTCAACATCTATAGAGCCATCATACCAAATTGCTTTCATCAACTGGGACACCTGGAACATTGGTTGACAGGCGATCTCTGCTTTTACTTGGTGACAATGAAAATTTGATCGTATCACCCAAACTTATCACCTGGAAGTTTATTATTAGAACTAGTGAGTACAGATGATAATTCTTGGCTGTCAAAAGCATGTGTCATTGCTTTTAAGTAAGACTTCATATTTGGTCAGATAATAGTCTATCATACAAATTGTTATTTTGGAGCAGTATGTCTAAATGGAAGTTAACCTTAGCCCAAACATCAAAACATATTTTCCTTTATCAACAGTATTGAAAAGAGAAGAATAAGAGGTTCATGGAAATTGAGTGGATTGCAAACATCCACAAACATAGCAACTTCATTTGAAGAACAATTAGGTATATTATTTAAATGGTGTTTCCTTTGCTGTTGATAATGGTGCTATGTATGTTTTAACCTATGTCCTTTTAATGTGTTGAATCGCGTATATATTTCCAAATTCGTGCACATGAAATCTATTCCAATGTTTGAACATAATAAACATATTTTTTTCTTCCTAAAAGGTCTCAAATGTTTTTTCCCTAACTGGTAAGATTTCATTAATAAAGCTGGATGCCATATAAATTGACAAAAAAAAACATTTCTAAAAATGACACTCATGCAGGAAAAAAAACAAAACAGGCACAAAAATGCTCACATGAAATAGAGAAGCCAGGTCGTGGAACCCATCTGGTCTCTTACCCGTTATCCTCAAGAACACATTAATCTGTGTGGCAAACATATGCACAAGTCTTAATCCGAAGAACGAAAGAAGCAACCAAAAACGTTTTCAATACTTATCAATCATCAGAAGAAAGATAGTAACATACTTTGCAAGGTGAAAATAGGTTAAGCCGTGTCATTCCAGCATCCTTGTCAATTTGGTCCGCTATCTGGTTAAACCTTGCTTGTGGGTCATAAGAGACCTAAAATATACACCATTACAATAGTAAGAAAGTTGCAAATGATGCTGTGGATTTCCCTAGCCAACAAAAGAATTTTCACAACTCTATGGGGGAAAAAACAAGCATGGAAGAATTCAGGAAAACTAGAAATAGAAACAAAAGAGAGGATGCTGTTAAATAATCAATCAACCCCTTGAAGAAATCAGTGGTGGAATATAATAACATATTAATGCGGGCCTTATTTCTTTCAAGGTTGCATATTATGGGATTTTTCATGAATATATTTAGCTTAGTTGAAACGAAATGTGAGGTCTAAACATAGGAAACATTTTGGATGCACTACAGGAATACGGAGCCTAGAAAAAAGAAAGGACCTGTAAGACGAAACAGCTGCAAGCTGAACACGTTTCATGGCCGCAAGAAAGCACATTTCCCTGTGGTCTGGTTTTGCTGTGCTGTGAGGGAAGGGACGGGACGCTTCGCGCGGAAGAGAGGAGACGCCCGCTTCAGCACAAGGCAACGGTGGCATCGCGCGGCGTAGTCGGTAACGGAGTGCGAGAGAATCGGCGGGAATGGACAGAATCCGCGTAGAAATGAAATTCCTTCTCCCGTTACCCATTTCGTGCATCCCCAAAGCGCATAAACAGACGAACAGCGCGGCCGAATCCTTGGTTTCCTACATTTCCTCCCGCAATCCGAACAGTCCTTACCAAATCCCCCCCCCCCCCCCCCCCCCCTTCCCATTCATAATTAAGGGTTTAGAAGAAAGGCGGTTACCTCCACTTGCCGCCTCCCCTCCTCGAACGACGCGTCGACCCTCAGGCTGACACCCCGGCACCCCCTGGCCCTCGAGCCAGGCCTCGCCGCGGGAGACGCCCGCGCCGGCGGTCGCCCCTGGGAGCGGAGGTTCCTGGGCCCGGGCGGGCTGGCGCGGTGGGACGAGTAGAGGCTCTGGGACAGAAGCTGCGCGGAGCAAGCCATGGCTGCTGCTGCCGCGGCGGCTGCCCGGGGAGCAGTGCGCTTGCTTTGGACTCGGATAATTCGAAAATAAGATTTTGGAGTCGGATAAGACAACGGGTCCGAGCGTCTTATGCGGCCAAGCGTCGCGTTCATCGCTCGTCATCGCCATGTGTTTGGAATTTGGAAATTTTTGCTGCGGGTTTAGGGGGTGTTTGTTTGGGTCGGTAAAGTTTAATAGATATTGTAGTATTTTTTGTTTTATTTGACAAATTAGTGTTCTATTATAAACTAATTAGGTTTAAAAAATTCGTCTCGTAAATTACTCTTTACTGTGTTTTTAGTTTCGTAAATAGTCTATATTTAGTGTATCTAAATATTTGATGTAACGAGTGATAAACTTTAACATTTGAAATCAAACGGGATCTGTTTCTCGTTGAGCGCATAATGGACGCGAGATGTTGCGCCTTCTCCCTCGTGCAAGGACAAGCGCCAAGCGTGCGAGGTGGAACTCAGCATCTGTTTCTCGTTTTCTAGTCCAATTATCCGGTCTATTCAACAGCATATGTTTCTCATTTTCTAACAGGTAAACTGACAAATGATTAATAGTAACAGTACGAGGGATTTGGCTGCTACCAGACTTTTAGAGATGGTATCAACTGAGGCATCAAACCAAAGTATTATAAGCAACAACTTGCAAGCAGTTGTGGGCAGATAGCCTGAGATCAGCTACAGGACACCCAAAAATGTATAGACTAAATGTATTGGAATTCTTTCAGTTTCGGTATATATTATAGTCGGAACAGAAGACTGATGCTATGTTTAGTCTAAAAAGACAACCATGTAAATATAATCATGTTTACCATGACATGATATTCTGGATGCATTCAGTTCACTTATTACTGCACATAGGGGATTATGTACTATAATAGCTTTACACTTAATATACCAAAACAGGAATATATACGGGCATTACAGCAGAGTTCATTGCTCCACAATGGACATGAGGAGCAAAGGTATGCACTGAACACAAGACAACAGGCAAGAACCATCCTTGCCTTTTATCTACGGCAAGCAGCCATTACAGCTGATGAATGCCTCACAAAAGCTGAAGCTGAAGATCAAGGCACGAATTGCAGATAGCTTGGACTCGATGCTGGGTTACAGTCAGTGGTCATAGTGGCACTCGGAATATGCTATCTGGTTTGGATCGTATACGGCAGGCTCATCAACACTTTCTTAGTATTGGTAAGGACTGGAACTGGAACCCGACGGGCCAAATGGCCAGAGAAACGAGAAGGAGCTGTGCCTTTCCTGGCTTTCGCTGCCACTGTTTCTTGGAGCAGGATCAAGATCTGTTCTGGTGACCTCAGGAGCATCAGCGGCTTCATTGTAGTAAGCTGAAGGCGCACGGGGGGTACTAGTACTGCCTGATCGCTGTGATGGCAGTGGATGGCGGCAAACAGGGCAAGAATTGTGTTGAACCAGCCAGGGGATGATGCAGTCAGTATGGTACAAGTGCTTGCATGGCATCTCCCGTGCCTCTGCCCCAAGCTCAAATTTGTCTTTGCAAACTGCGCACTGTGGATCATCGTCAAGATGCCTGCGATTTATTTTCACCACAGGCATGGAATCAATAGCTGACTGTGGAGCAGGTGCTGGGCCTTGACGGTTGTTCTGGATGAATAGCTGCCCAAATAGAGCTTCCAGACTGGGACCAACAACTAAACTCCTGAAATTTGGATGGGCAGTGCCAACTCTGCGGCCTCCCCTGAGGACAACATTAACATCACTGCTACCAACTCCAGGAGAAGGGATGCCGCCAAATACCAGTGTAGGAACAGCAGTTGGCCTCCTTCTATATTCAGTACCTGCCCCTTGTCTACCATGAATATCAAACAAACTATCTTCTACCATTTCTTCCATCCGTTGCCGCATAAGGGAAGACATGGCATCCATCATTCCAAATCTTCTAGCTCGACGCTCTTCAAAGTCCGGTTCAATTAGCCCGTAAGTGTTCAATCGGCCACCCATCTCACTGATTTTTTGGATAAAACCATCATTGCAGTTTGGGCATATGATATCCTGCCCACGGAGACGAATTGGTCGCCGACAGGCATAACACCAATGTGTGGCCCTATTGGACATCTTGTTCCTGTGACAAATTAAGCATTCAGCATAGAAGGAAGTTTCCATAAACAAAGCACTAGGGACAACAACTATAAAACAAAGTGCTTCTACCACATAGACCCACGAAACCAATCGACTGGTAAGCATGCTTATAAGGAACATGCATCTAATGGAGTGAAGCCAGTGCATATTTGCTTCAAATGTTATACCAACTTATGATACATTAATGTTATGGGCACTATGGGCCCATGATGGAGGTTAACATGCCTCCAAATAAGGAGTAAGTCCCCAGGTTGTAGCTATCATGGTTAGCATGCCTCCGAATAAGGAGTAAGTTGCCAGGTTGTAGCTGCATGTTAGTAGTAACTAGCAACTAAGTTAGGGTTAGTTAGAGATACAGATAGAATCGTTATCAGGTTATTGGTCTTTTAGGTATCACCTCTATATAAACAGAGGCAGAGCCGTCATTAGAACAAGCAAGAAGAAAATACCCAGAGCCCCCAGAGGGAGGGCTACTAACTGGTTCTTCCTGCTATCCGAATCAATCTATATCATTATGTTTTATAGCTTCATGTGCACACTATCATGGAGTCTTGGTACTAATACATCTCAGAAAGGAGTCTAATATTTTGAACTTGTTACAGATACGAAAATAGATTGTTTGGCCAAGGTTAGCAATAAATGGAGCTGTCCAATTAGAATGGTGTAATTTTTACTGTATTTTGTGTGCATTTTTCAAATGCCCAAACCTCAACTCTTGATTAGGGTCTAAAATAGTATTACCTTCAGCAGCGGTAGATTAAAAGCATGTTTGGATTGCGGCAGAGTGATTCCAGAGTACTCCGACCCTACCATTTTATTTGGATTGAGTGAGCACATGGTTCCGTCCTCCGTGATTAAGGGCATGTTTGCAACCTTTGTCAGTCCCACCTTGCTTAGCCAGCCTCGCCTCGTCTTGCTCCACAAAGGAAGACGAGATTTGCTTGCTCTGTTTGGTTCCCTTGCTGGGTTGCTCTCCTCTCCCTCCCTTCTCCCTACATACCATGACGTCATCCAAGGGAGAGCCTGACACCAGTGCCGACGAGCACGATTGGGAGCAGCAAACTCAATTTGAATCCTACCAAGCCGATTCTCTTTGACAAGAGGTTGATTCCAGAGGAGGACGAGATTAATTTGAGGCAATATGGAAGGAGTAGCTCGATCTGTATGGGGAAGATCTCAGGGGAAGAATCAGCTTGGGCATCAAGGATCTCTATTGGGCACCACGCAGAGCTTGATCTACATCGGGAGGATGTTCGATTTAAGGACTAGCAGGCGATTTGGGGCAGCGCGGTGCTTCCACCAATGGCCACTCATAAAGTCAAGTCATTGACTTGCTGGGAGCTTGATTCAGACCATGCAGCCTCTATTTGGCTGCATCAGAACTTGATTTATCCTATGCAGCCACAATTTGGCTGGTGCTATGACTCGTTTCACCTGCATGTTCTCAATCTGTCAACAAGCAAGAAGGTTCAGAGGGCAGCTCGGAGCACGTGGCAACGTAAACACGAGCGAGGGAAACCTTGCTCGTGCCCGTGGGCAAGGAAATCGTTGCTGGTCTGAGCAAGCTTGCGGAGCAAAGTAAGCTTTCTCGACATTATCAAATGCTTAACCTCAGCCAGCAAGGCGAAGCAAGTGGCGAGTAAAGGAACCAAACAGGCGCTAACACTGTAGCGCAATTCATTTCACTGGACCAACTCACTCCAAGGGGAAACGCCTCACCACATGTACAGAACGGACTTGACCTGGACTCCGCAAATCAAGCAGGCCATAACATTTCAGCAATATTATAGGCGTCCATTTTCTCAGGGGTAAAAAGGAGGTTGCAGTTAGGCACAACACAGATTTCTGACAAAATTTATCACAGTTAAAGTTTGCAAAACTTAATGCAGTGTGATGCTCATTACTATTTATTGAGGTGGACTGTCACCTGGAACTGGACAGTTCCATATAACAACCGCAGGAATTGGTAATGCCGTAGTAGATAATATAATTTTAGGATTTAGTGTTTATCATGGTTCATCTATTCAACAATGGATCCAAATTTTCATTGTTGAGACCAAAACAGTAAATAGGAGTAAACTGAAATACTCAGGGGATCCAAAGACTCCCTTTGTAAACAGCTGAATCAAAGCAAATCCAGTTTTTGGCCAAAATAAAATCAGACTTCTATTATCTCCAAAAGATTGACTATTGGTTCTTAAAATTCCTACCAAAAATATTTCAGTTCATTCTAAACCGCAGTTACCTTCAGCAAACAGGTTGGAACCAGAACCACCAATGAGGATCTTTCGAATTAACACTGGCTTTTCAAGGAATCCAGATCCCCCTATATATGATTACTTGCAATTTGGCTCATAGACCAGCTATAACTCATGCTTGAGAATATTCTAGTGATCGTCCGTGAAGCTCCTATGTGTGCACAAAGCAGGAGGTGGATGTACCAGTTAATCGACTGCTGATCCTATGCGAATCAACTGGATAAATGGAAATAGTTTTTATTTTTAGCACCAGGTTAATTTCAACATCTTGCAAATCGCAGCTTTCGGTGTTCCTCTAATAACTCTAATAATCGCATAAAAAAAAAGAAGGGGAAAGAGGAAAAGCAGACCGGCAACACATCCTTGCGGAGTGTATCCAATCTCAGAAGCAAACATTTCTCCTAGCGCAATAGAAAGGAGGAGAGAACCTACTAAGATCCCAGAGCTCAGTCCGGAATCACAGTCTGACACACATTTCTTGAGGGTTTCCCTCGACTCCAGAATAGCGGAGAAAACAACTACTAGGAGGATACGGGGACGGCCATGACTGGATCTACCAAGCCACAAACTACACGCTCTAAGCGCGTTGGCGAAAGAAAAAAAAAATCTACCAAACCACACATCCACCATAACCCAGTCCTCCAACAATCCCCTCCAACCGCTAGCAATCGGGCACGGAAGTTCGATCGATCGATCGATCAGTCCAGCGCACGAATCAATCCACCGAGGAAGAACGAAGGGACGGGAGCATCGGGGAGGGGTAGGTCCATTGGGAGTACCTTTGCTGCCAGGAGCGCCCGCCGTCGACGGGGGAGAGTGGGGAGATGAGGGTTGCGGGTGAGTGACGAGGCGCGTGACACACACCACATGTGCAGTGCGCCCGATCGGGCGCGGAGGAGTGAAACGGCCGCTGATCTCCCGCTCTCATATAATCCCGCAACAATCTTCGCGGCAGTGCTGCGTGTGCACTGTGCTGGTGAGTGACCCGGGAGTGGGCACCGGGGCCCCCCGCGCCGTTGGGGTTGGGGTTGGGGTCGTGGCGTGCCCGAAGAAGCTTCGAGGCGGCGTGGCGCCTTCCCGAGCCGCACGCCCGGGCGCGCGCCGTTATGGGCTCGGGGTGGGTGGTGGATCCGTGAGATGACCGCCCGTCAGGTCGGCACGTTTGCTTCAAGGGCAGAAATGAGAAACTGCCGGCCTGATGGGGTTTGGCGGTTTGGCCGTTCCGGTGCATCGGGCGGGGCGGGTCGACGTCGACGCGGCACGAAAGGGCGTGACGCCCCGCTGCTCTGGTTGCAACTCTGGATATTTTTTCGTTAACGGACGGAAAAGCTACATGTCATTTAGCATTTTTTTCCCCCGATGTCACACCTTTTAGAGTGTAAGGATGAAACATCTGAGAGTTTCATTCTATAGTTTTATAAACATTTAATTTCGAGGGCTCATAAAAAGTTGGTAATCGTATCAAGAGAGTTTCATCTAAGAGCAAGTTTAATAATACAACATATTTGCTGGCTGTAAGGTTTTTGTAGCCTTCTCCAGCCCACTCATAATAGTTAGCTATTCATTATTAATATATGGCTCACTTATCTCTCTCACAAAGTTTCTTGGTTCTTGTGCTAAGATGGCTGTAAGCTTACAGCCTGCTTCTCCTCTCTCTTCTTTTTTCTCTCCACCTCAGCATTTAGCCAGCTTATAGCCCACTATAATACTTGCTCTAAGGCCAGTCTCAATGCATACGTTCATGGCACAGTTACCAAGACTATAAACTAGGTAATCGAGCCACATGAGTTTCATAAAGATGAAACTCCTCTCTCATCTGATGAAACTCCTTTATTTAATGACTCTGCTAAGTCAGCAATTTTGCTTACGTGGCACCTTATTTAATGTGCATGACACTCTCATGAAACATGCATTGAGACTGATCTATGAAACTCATTTTTTCCCTCTCTTTTTAAATACGCTGCCATGTCATCCAAAATACCTATGTGGCAGTCTATTTAATGTAAATGAAACTTAGATTAAACTTCCACTGAGACTGGCCTAATGGTGATCATTGGACATACACATGTCGGAGAACAACCAACAAAAATTTGTGTAGTTAAACTTCTAGGCAAAATTCAGGAAACAAACACACTATTGGTACCGTCAATTCCACAAATAGTTGATAAACATATGCTACTGTTGTTGTCTTAGACGCTTCTTGGATCCAAGGGATTAAAGATTAACCCTTAAAATAAACTAATAAAAAATAAATTACAGAATCCATCAATAAGGCCTTGTTTAGATCATCCCAAAATTTAAAAACTTTTCAAGATTCTCCATCACATCAAATCTTACGGCATATGCATGGAGCATTAAATATAAACGAAAACAAAACTAATTGTACAGTTTATCTATAATTTACGAGACAAATCTTTTAAACCTATTTAATCTATAGTTGGATAATAATTATCAAATACAAACGAAAGTACTACAGTATTAAAATTCAAAAAAAATCAGAACTAAACAAGGACTAAACCACGAGATAAATTTATTAGGCTAATTAATTCATCTTTAATTCATATGTTACTGTAGTTATGAACTAATTAGACTTAAAAAATTCAAACAAGGCCTAAACAAGACCAAAGGGCTAATATTAGTTATTTTTTAGTTTATATTTAATGTTTCATACAGGTGTCCAAATATTTAATAAGATAAGATGTAAACTTTTGGTGGAGAACCTAAACAAGACCGAGGGCTAATATTTAGCCTATTTGATCCAAACAGGGCCTAGCTCAAAAGGCTACAAGCAAAATCCTACTACGGTCCTGCCAACAAAACCAAACAACAGAAAGAACATATTTACTCTCCTTGTCTCACTGAAAGTGTCGTTTTTATTTTTAGATTTCTTATTTGACCATTCGCTTTATTTAAAAAATATATAAATATTATTTATTTTGTTATGAATTATTGTATCATTAAAGATACTTTATTATGATTTATTTTATTTTATTAAAAATTGAATAAGTCCAAAAACGATATTTTGAGTGATACAGAGGGAGTAGAGTGATGCCTGTAGGCTTTTGCCCTGCCTGCAGCCTGCGGCTTCCCTCCTCGCTGGAGGTGTGGCGAACGACGAACCTCTGACATCGGTGGCGAACGACCGGGCGTTTTGAGGCTGAGAAGGGTAGCTCTCGCCAACGGCCAACCTCCACCGGCCAAGACCCAAGACTGAAAAGGGTAGCTCCTGAAAGAATATCTAGGAAAAAGTTGTTTGTTATGTGTAAGTGAACACGCTACAAAGTATTGTTGATGCTAAGCATTAGATGATGCTTAGTCGAAGGAAAGATACAAATACTCAGGGCACCATGGCATTTGACTTGCCAGGGCCATATGCTTACAGTCAACACGAAGAATGAAAATAAAGGGTTATGCTTCCTTCATGCCGAGATAAGGCGAACAAGTACCATCCACAATCACATGTGTTTGAAGCTCCGTGATGTACGGAATATTAACTAAACAGTAAGACTGAGATAAGAAAAAACTAGATAGAAGTGTAACGGCTCTGAAATCACTTAAATCTATAGGTATAGATACAACAACACTTTAACAAACAGTGGTGCGCTATGCTTTATTTAAACAAACTATGGTAGCAGCAACTCCCACCTATATATAACGATAGGCCTTGTTTAGTTCCCAAAATTTTTCAAAAATTTCCGTCGCATCGAATCTTGCGGTATATGTATGAAGTATTAAATATAAATAAAAAATAATTAATTATATTTATAATTTACGAGGCAAATTTTTTAAATTTAGTTAGTCTATAGTTAGACAATAATTGTCAAATATAAACAAAAGTGTTACCGTAGCTAAACCTAAAAATTTTCACGAACTAAACAAGACCTATGTATGGACAGCAAATTTCGAAGCAAACTACATTTTGAAAGACGATGCTGAAATGCTACTCATCTCCTTGCAGCAAGTCAGATAGTATTTTAACAGTTTAGTGCCGCTGTCAGTAAGACAATAGCTGCGGCATACTACATACCAAGTGTCTCGGATCAGGAAACTTTTTGGGCCAGTACTGCATTAACAGTGCAATTCTGCAGAACCCGTGTTTAGTTCTGTAGCATTTCGTTTATATTTAATAAATATTGTCCAATCATAAGTTAACTAGGCTTAAAAGATTCGTCTCGCAAATTACAGACAAACTTTACAATTAGTTTTTAATTTCGTCTATATTTAATACTCAATGCATGTGTCTAAAGATTCGATGTGACGAAAAATTTTGAAATTTTTTTTTTAGGAAGGAAATAAACAAGGCCATAGAATAGAACTTCTTCCATACTATCAGATAAGCACAGTACACACTGAGCAGTTACAAGTAGAATTACAACTTACACCCAGCAGGCTTCTAATTCTAGACAGGATATATCAGCTTCACAAACCTACCCATATAGCAACCACCAATTATTCAAAACTAGGATATAAGCAACAAAATCATACCAACAAGGTAACAACAGCAAGCAAACCAAAGCCGGTATGCATCTGAAGATGTTCAGAAGCAGCTTGGCCAAAGTCATTCAGCCATTGAGGCTGAGTTCACCAAGCTTGCAGCAGCATCCATGGAATTAACCACTTCAGGAATATCAAATTCACGTGAAATACTGTCGCTTTCATCCATCTCAAAACTAAAATTTGTTGGCGCGGAGCTCTCTTCTCGGGCTGGAACTGCAACCTCTGCATCATCATTAACAAAGCAAAGAGTAGGATCTGTGCAGATAACAGAACCAAAGCTCCGATGCTTTTGGAACGGGAAGGCGCCGACGATCTCTGCATCGATCTTGCCTTGGACATCAAACAAGAGGCCTCTTAACCTCACCACCTCAGCCTCGAGTGCCGCATGCCTCTGCAACCTCCTCAGCAGGTGCTGGTTGGTGGCGCGTAGCTTCTTGACCTCCTCCTCTAGGAAGGCCGCGTGCGCTTTCTTCTTCTCCCGGTACTTGCGCACAGCCTCTCGGTTTCCGAGAGGTTTTCGAGGCGTCCTCAGCTCTTCGCTAGAGGAGGCTATGAATTGCCTGTGCGTGTGGAGGCATCTGTGCGTATGCATGGCGGCCGATGGACCCGGCGGATTGCAAGTGTGTGTGTGAGTACATGCAGCTGTACTTTTCATGAAATCGTCGAAGCAATAGCCATGAAGGTGGTGGCTTGGAAGGTCTACTCCGTCGTCCATTGTGAGTTGTGACAAAAGGTGCCAGTAAAATTCTTCCTCTATGGTTAACTGGGCAAGTTGAACAGAGGTGCCAAAGCACTTCACCAACTCAAGAACTTTTGAAATTCCAACAAAATCAAAATAAATTTGAGCTTTTTTTGGTAGCTGAAAAAAAATTCAAGTAACCCCTAGATTACTGGTTAATGATTGAATAGTCAAGAGAACATGCAAGTACCAAATATCCATGGTGGCCAGGAGCATGAACATATTGACAACTCTAGGCACTAAATAGCAGAACCTCACAATATCCCAACCAGGACAAAAACCTCCTGCATAAGTGATCAGCATCAGCATCCGAATCAATATCAATATTATATTACTATATGATAGAACAGATTAAACCAAGAGTAGAGAATTGAACTTGTTCGAAGAAGCCGAAAAATACCCAGTCTGTCGAACCGCATCAAAATCTCATCTTGATGTAGGAAGCGGCAGAACCGAGGGAACGACCTCCCGAGACAAGGCGTCCTCCTCTTGCCCGTTTCATTTTTGGTTCCCTCTCCTCTCGCCTCTCGGCCAATCTTTTTATTCTTGGCGTTGGCTCATCTTTCTCCTTTTCTTACCGGAATCTAGGTGGGAGGAGAACCTCAGGAACAAACAGAGAGCAAGGGAGCGAGCAGCGAGGCTAGGAGAGTGACATTATCGGATCGGGTGCGGCGGAGAGGATAGAAAGTGAGCGCATCCTAGTTCGCAGCACTATTCTCTTCCTATTCATTTTGGTCTGCAACTGCTGCAACATTCGGCCCGGTGGATTCAGCCAGCCAGCATTCGAGCAAGTTGACTGACAAAAAATATCTTCGATAAATGTTAACCTCAACAGTGAAGCGGGAACTTTAGATTAATGCACTAATGTTCGTGTAACATTTATTTCCTTTTCCAGATAATCACAAATCCAAGTAAACTCTATTTCTAGCCTGTTAGATTTTGTCTGCCAATGATCCTGATCAATAGGACACGACAGTGGCCTATGTATCCTAGGACTGTGACACGTTATTTGTTAGGATTAAGGGAATGTTTGCATCTATCTATTAGCTAATAGTTAGCTTGATAATAGGTCACAACTATTATATAGCTGCTACTTTGGTTTAACTAGTGAAATAGCTATTAGTTGAGTATTCAGCTAATAATTAGCTAAATTATTAGCTAGACTTGTTTGGATTCAAGAAACTGATTATTAGCAGCTAACTACTATCTACTTGGATCCAAACAAGGCCTAACTCTAGTTTTGGCTCCTCAACGCTTGCCTTTATCTAAATTTAATCCTCAACAATAAAACCGTTTAACTTTGGCACCTCAACTATCAAAGCTATTTGATTTTTGAACCCATATCTCAAAACCACTCGAAATTGCCTAGGGGGGAGGTTCAAAGTTGAACGGTTTTGATAGTTGAGGTGTTAAAGTTAGACAGAGACAATAGTTGAGGGACTAAAAATAGCATTAATCAAGTTTTTTTTGTTTTTAGGTATTTATAAAATATATATTAAATTTACTTGTTGATAAATATTTATGTATTAAAATATATTCTACTTTTTCTGGATTTTTATATACTGATTTTTCTAAATATGAATCCAGATTTATTTCTAATATAATGTACATGTTTGAAATTCTTATATTTTGAAAATAAATTGTTATCGTTCAAAAGAGCTTGGTTGTAAAATTAACAAAACCAAAGTTATAGATCTAGATGAGATATACATCTTTATAGTTAATAATTTTTTTCATTCAAAATCATTTACGATCCTAAGATTTTGCTTGAAATTCTTGTAATTGACAACTATTTTAGTTTAAATCATTTATGGTCCTAAAATTCTGCTTGAAATTCTTGTATTTTGGAATTCAATTTTTTTGATTTGTTTGAAGGAACTCAGATGGAGAAATGACCAAAACCGAACTTGTAGACATCGATGAGATATAAACTTTTGTAGCTCATGATTTTTTTTTGTTTTCTAGTCATGTAAGGTCCTAAATTTATGTTTGAAGTTCTCATATTTTGAAATTTATTTTATTAATTGTTTGAAAAAACTCGGGTGGAGAAATAATCAGAACTAAACTTGTAGTTTTCTATGAGATCTACAACTCTATATTCACAAAAAAAGAGATCTACAACTCTATGGTTGAAGACCGTTTCATTTGAAATCATTTACGGTTCTACATTTTTGTGTGAAGTTCTTATGTTTGAAATTCAAAGTTTTCAAATTGTATGAACGAACTCGAATGGAGAAATAATCCAAATCAATGTGATAGATTATTTTTTTTCAAAAACTTACTATGGAAGTTTTATTTATGATGATTTTTGGAAAACCTGGTGCCAAACTTGGTACCGAAGCACAGGATGGGTGTGGGTGCGGCATGGCATGGGTGGCCTGTGCGCGACATGGGTAGGAAGAGCAGGCACAACGCGTTTGACTTCTTTGAATTCCTTCCCATGACATATTCAAAAAAGATTCAGATTCCAATAATGTAGCAAAAGATCTTCACCCAGATTAAACTTCAACTCTTATTAAGGGTTAACACAAAGGATTAGGAGATAGACGTGCTCAAACTTTGGTTTGTCAGGCTGATTCCATAGACTTTCAAACAACAAAACTAGACACAAACAAACACTCTACCACAAAGTATAAAACTTATACTAAGTTTTTCACAAAGGCATATTACAGATTTTATTAACAAAACAATTGTTTATATATTCAACTTCGAAAAGGCTATTGACATTGTCAACTAGGGATTTTGGCATTTTTAAGCATTTTCTTCATATGTTCCAAAACCTAAACAACTTTTGTTCAAAAGATCATTGAGAGTTTTTTAAGCTCGAAAGCAAGGATGGTTGGTTCATTCCCAAGAGTGATTCAAACAAACATGTAGCTTACCAAGTTACCATATCATGTGACGTTTTGATTTCAAACATTATGAAAACACCATATATATGATCTAAGATGCACTCATGTTTATGAAGGGGCCTAATAAAATCCGAATTAAATCCTTGACCTGCTCACACCACACTTGGACAAAATCTTTCATTGGCAAAGCTTGTTGTAAAAACTCTAGTCTATCTTATCATACTATTTCTCAGAAATTTTCTTAAAACTAATCATATTTTACTTTTTACTATGTAGTATGTGTAAAGTCTCATGCAAAATGACAAGCATCCTCCATAAAAAAAATCTCCCGTGGCATAAATGTTGTTTGGGATGGCTTAATAATGCGTCGTACAATTGTTAACAATTCTGCCAGTAGCTACTTTTTATTAAAAAAACCCCTAAAACTAACTTTCGATAAACAAATTAACTACAGGTAGAGATATGGACTTTATAACATAAAATTATTCCATAAATAATGGGTGAAATCATAGCCTGACTTTTTAGTTCGGAATTCCAACCACTCAGGCCAGGAATCGTAGTCAAATTTATATAACCGTGAATGAGTGGAACGATTCCTAGCCAGGAATCTCCGCCTTGTTTGTTTTCTTAAGAATGGAACTGCAGTAGGAATATAGTTATGTAAGGGGAACGAGTGAGATCCATACGGTTTGGTTCTTGTATGTTAATCTCTACATCTAAAAAAACCCAAATGATATCGTCATACCTCCATCGGCCTGCCTCCTCCGCGTTGCATGCGGGCCTCTGACGGTTACCTGTTCTCTCTCCCGTCGCCTGCCCTCATCCTCCACAGAAAAAAAGATCGAGCACCCATGTCTGCGGTCTGCCTACTCCGCCCATGCCCACGGCCGCCCCTGACGCAATAGCTCAGCCCCGCGCGCCCTTGCACACGGATTCGACCACGCCCAACCTCTCGTGCTCCAACTGCCTACCGCCCATGGAGGTGCGCCCCTTCCGGTGGTGGGAGGACGAGCTGAGAGCTCGTGTCCATCAATACTGCATACGCGGAGCTGGAGGTGGATGAGGCCGACGACGATGAGCCACCCTGGTTCCACCCGCCCCCGCTGCAATAGCTCCATCCCGCCCTTGCACACGGACCCGGCCTCCGCTCCCCGCCCTCGCTCCTCGCCCTTCGCCGCGGCTGACGAGGCACGGATCCTTCCCAGTTCCCACCCGTAATCCACACTCCACAGCAGCAGCCAACAGCGAGCGGCGGCTGACGAGGCGTTCAAGGTATCTTCCATCTCTTCTCTCCCTTCCTTCGTCTTTTCTCTTTTGTGAAGAAGAATCATCTGAATTGCTTGATAAGAATCAACGTGACGGATCAATATTGAACAAATGATGACTCATTGGCCACCGCCATTCCATGCCCACCAATTGTTTGTTTCGATGCCAACGTTGTGAAGCCGTCCGTGGATGCGTGTATGGTTCTGCCAAACATGGTGATTTTTCTATCCACGTTACAGGATGCATGAATGGAATCTCACCCTCGGTGATTGTTTTACTTTTTTCCTTCCTTCAATGAATGATAGATTAATCATGCTCTGTTTTATTAATCATGCCCGTGTGTTTGAGAGGAAAAAAATAATAATATTCATGACTGCACTACATTTGTCATAAGTTAGAAATCATTGGGTTATGCAACGCATTAGTGCACTGAGCATTACCAGAGCAGAGCTTAAGCTCAACGCCGACGAATGTTTCAGTAGTTAGAAATCACCAGCAGGTTCAGAGCAGAGCTTAAGCTCAATGCCGACGACTGACGAGTTCATGGAACAACCATTGAATTATTTTAATTTTAACTAATTTATTAGGAATCGCTCCAGAAGTTAAACTGAATCCTTACATTTTTAAATACCCCTATATCAAGTAGAGACTTCCAGTTTTTCTATGCCTTTCTTCTACCACATCCATAGTCTTAGCAACTTAGAAACTGAAGAACCATTCAAGAATCATTCCTGTCGACAAGTGCATTTCATTTATTTAAGATTTTCGCATGCCTTGTGGCCTGGATGAAATAACAAATTGTGAGCGGCCTACTAGCTGTTATCTAGGGATGTGTTGTATGCCTGTGGTTTTAGCACAAATGGGTTTGGAAAGCATTACTTTGCTATTATGAAATGGCAATTTTATATTGTCTGTAAATTTAAAACAAGTTTTTGGATGTGTATCGTTTTTATGGAGACTTAACCAACTACTCATTTCTATTAAATATTTAAATATGGGTGATCTATGTCTGTTTTGTAATTATGCACTTGAATGATCCTGTTTTACCTCTTCTTTTTGGTCTGCACAGATTTAGGTACGAACTCCTGAATCCAAGTGCTCAGCTGAAATGGTTGTCCCTGAATAAGGATAAGGACCGGTATGCATCAGTAGTACAAGCCATTCATGCTAAATGAGAACTTCAGAGCCTGCTAATTATTGGATCATGAGTGAGAAGAAGGTACCCGGAGTTGTGTTAGTTGTTTATTTCGGTTATCCGATAAAATTCTATAGTTATAATAAATACGTTAGATAGTATCATAAGAGTTCTCTTCATATGTCATCTTGGTATCCATCTGTAGATAAGAGCTGGCCTGTTTAGAGCACCAATGCTAAGTGGGTTGCAGGGTGTAACTTTTGCCCATGGTTTATCTTAGCCAGCTTTGGTTGTTCACAATTTGATGGAACAAGTATCTTGTGTTGCCACCAGTACTCTGTCATGTCTGGCATGCATCACTACCATAGTGTATATCGGTTTTGTTCACTTATCGGCTTTGCTAATGATTCAATGGACCGTGAGTTACTTGCTTATTGGTACAATTTTACAAAATAATGGTAAACTCTGTTAGGTCATTGTTTCCAACTGTCTTTGTTGATGTCTTGTGCAGTAAAAGCCCAGTAAGGGATCACTACTCCTGTTTCCCTCGAAAAAAATCACTGTCGCCCTTAGCAATCCATATGAAAAACTTATTCGCTGACCCAATACGCATGCTTGGTTTCTAGGTTTGATGTTTCTCAGTATTCCCTTCTAGAGCCGCAGAACATAAATTTTTGTTCTTTGTAATGTCGTGGGTATCTTCTTCACAGGTGCCTGGATGGAGTGGACCGTCAAACACACAAGTTTCAACATTTGGTGATGTTTACCCTTAAACAGATGAACAACAGTTTTCTATTTAATCTCCTTTTGCTGCTTGATTTTGTAATCAATTAGGTAATTAGTTTTCTCTTGACTACATGCATTTTTAGCCATATGAGAGGGTTCTGATTGATTTCCGAATCCTGTTGTAATTTCAGAATCCTATTGTGAAGCAACTATTCTTTGGTACGTAGTCTTTCCTAGACTGAGATTTTTCAACAACAAATGTCCCTAAGGCCTCGTTCGTTTCGGCCGGAATGACCCGTTTCGCTGCTCAATCCGTGTGGATTGCCACCGGCCCGTTTTGAAACCAGATCCGCCTCAACTTGTCGTTCGGTTTGGGCTGGCCCAGGAAAGAAATCTGGCCTGGTTTGGCCATTCCACCCCTTTCCACGTCTGGAACAAAGCCCGACCTCCTACCCTCCGGAACGGAGTCAGGCCTGAGACGGCGCAGTCGAGCACCACGAGCAGTCGAGACCCCGCAGCTACAGGCCGTAGTGGAGGCGACGGCGGCGACGGCGGGGCGGTGCGAGACGACGGCGACGCGACCGACTCCAACCCTACGTCCTTCCCCTTCTTCGTCCTTCTCGCCGGTGATCCCTCGCTCTCCCCTTCGTCCTCGTCTTCTCTCCCTCCTGTAGGGTTCTTGGATCTTGGGCATGGTGGTTGCGATTGATCGCTGGGCGACGACGCGCGCGTCGGCGACTCTTGGTGCGTTCGCGCTGAGGTCGAGCACCCGCAGGCTCCACAGGCGGGCCAGCTCCTTCGGCGCGGCACCGCGAAGTGCGTTCCGGTAGTTGTGGTACACGGGGTCGAATGCCGACTCCACCACGAACGCGCCGTCGTGGAAGTAGACGAGCACGGGGAGCCTCCTCCCGCCTCCGCCTCCGCCACTGGCGGCCACGGGGCGACGGCTCGGCCGGTACAGCCGCACCGCGAGGCCCGTCCTGTGGTCCACGACGACGTCCCTGGAGGCCACCCCGGTGCGCGAGTCCATGGACGCCGGGACGAACGTCGTGCCCATTAACCGCTGCACGCGGCCGCTCTTGTACTGGATTAGGAACGGCGAGAAGTCGAACTTCACCTCCATGTTTGGGTCCGTCGCCCTGCTGCGGAATGCCGACGACGCTGCTGCTTCCACCACCGCTGCTCCTCCCCTCGTCGCCGCCTCCCCTGCTCTGAGCAACAACGCGCAGAGGCAGAGCCCAGCGGTGACGAGCAGGACAGGGGAAGCAGCCATGGCCTCCGAACAACAACATATATACTGGTCCTCCGGATCGGATTTGTTTATCTTTCCCTCTGTTTCTTTATTCAGAGAGATCCAATTTCTGTTCTAATAACTAAGAGAGGAGCGGATGTGGCCTTGCTGTGTCAAATTCTTGAGATCGAGAGCATTAGTTGGGGCATCACCATTCAGGCATTCACCAATCACACCGCTAGTAGTAGTTTAACTCTCAAAACTGTTACCAGTCGTAGCAGTGTTTCAGCTTGACAGCATCTTCCTAATCCGTGTGGTCAGTGAAAAGTGAGATGCCTTTTCCCAATTTCCCTGGCCAATGAGCTTATCAGCCTGCTTACGTACAGCATATAATAGTATGTGGTTACCTCTGACTGCACTACTACGTAGCAGCATGTTTATTTACCATTGACGTGTTTTTGTTAGGAGTGTACAGTACCTACTTGCAGTTTGCATGCATCAGCACAACATGTTACAACAACTTGGCTTAAGAATGTTTTACTGTTCTATACTCCTATGTGATTGTAATATTATCAGCAATTTCAGCGTTGGTTTCTTGTAGAGAAGTGTGGCGTAGCTCCCTGCAGCGTCGCTTCAATTATCAGCTATTTCAACTTGGCTTAGCACGTCGCTTCAATTATCAGCTATTTCAGCGTTGGTTTCTTGTTATTTGGCTCAGAATAAACTCTTATTTGACTCAAAAATTGTTTCTTGTCATTTGTAGATCTCTCCTCCACCATTTAGAGTTGGGGAAGGTGAACCTCCGCCTTCTTGGGATCCAGTACCAACTCCAGAAGGTACTCCTTAATATTTATCTTCTATACGACATTGTCAAAATATTTAGCTTTTATATAACATGGTTAATAATATTTAGCTTTTTTATAAAATTATATGCTTCAGTTCTACAATGAGTCTATCACTGCGAGATCGCATTAGAAAGAGGAGGGAGGAGGAAGATGATGACATGATGCTATTTATTTTCCCTGCCTTATATCTTATGAGTTCTGTTAGAGGGGGAGAAAGGAGGAAACGCCATACTTCGGAAGAAACAGACGAGGTTAAAGTTCGTAGACTCCTCGAGGGACATGTCAAGAACTGTCAAGTTGCATTTAGGATGGAACCATACATCTTTAGAGATTTGGCAACTTACCTTAGAAGGAAAAGGCTTGTTGTTGAAACTAGGATCACTATGGAGGAGAAATTGGGTTTCTTCTATACATGTTGTCACAAATTAAGGACAGTTCTACTTTCTAGCCCTGTTCAACCCTTAGAGATGAGAATATTTTGATAGTTGAGTTGCTAGTAAGAGGATTTGGACTATAGAGATGTATTTCTAGTCAGGGATATGTTTGTTGTTAGCCAATTATGCTGTCCTTCCATAGTAAGATCGAAAGCTGAGATATGCTCCTGTCATAAATAAAGACTTCACTTGTGCTAAGACCAATACTTGTTCTTATATTTAGCTAAAAATAGTCGGTCAGCAGCACAAGTAAATGGATGAGTTTTACTAAATTACTACTCTATTTGCAAAACATCTGTCCTATAAGTCATTTGGTCAATTAAGTTAATACATTTGGTTTCTGCAGGCACATGGCTTTGACAGTTCTTAAAAGATATTGCTGGGAGCTTGTTGTTTTGCTTCATACGATTAAGTGGAGTATTGGAAGGCTAGATTACGTTCTTTTTTGATTTTTGCATTTAATGGAGTTTTGATCTGGTTGATGTTGCCTTTGGGTATTTTTGTAATTTATATTTTGGATCTAGGAAGCATTTCAAGTTTAAACATGATATTAGCACTTTGAGTCTGAGTGACCGTAGACATTTTTTGGAAAAAGATGAGTGGTCATGCACATGTGTGCGCCTTTGAGCCGGTGATCACGCCGTGCAAGTAGCCAGGAAAAATTTTGCTTTTACCATCTTGACAGTTTGCAAATGTAAGGCTAAAGTCAGCTGAGATTTTGACAAGGTTTTCATCAATTGTCCTTGAATGGAAGTCAATTCTAAAAAAAAATTATCAATTATTGTTTTTTATGATCATAACTTTGTTAGTGCAGAAATTGTTATTAAGAGTCAGATGTTAGTTTTGAACATTAAAGTCATATTGTGCTTATCTATTGAACATGTTATGAATCTTGGCTGGCTGTTTCACTGTATCCCAGTTTTCAATCCTGGCCGGTTGAACCGAACAGTGCATTTGAAACAGCCGGTTTAATTCCTAGAGAGAAAACGGAGGAAGCATCGGGTTCTAGTGACTGACCAGGATCCACTCGATCCTGGCCTGGATGAGATACTGGTCTGACACCAATACGGTGGTGCCGAACGAGGCCTAATTGAAAACTTCTGTGTGAGCTACTATTTTTGGAATCGGTAACACTTTCTCATGGATGAGAAGGGAAGGGAACGATTGCTTTTTCATGCTCTTGATACATGATTTGAATTTGGAATGTATGATGTATCTTGAAAACCGTTAATATAAAATGTTGGGTCATATTTTGTTAATAGAAATGTACGTGTAAAAAAGATCATTGTCCCGTTGCAACGCACGGACATTTCACCTAGTAAGATATTAGGAAGCAAACCGAACCGTATATCACGCATGATGTTTAAGATGGGCTTGATTCTATTCCACGTCAAGCTTAACCGAACGATAATTCTTTGTTAGGGCCTGTTCGGTTAGACATTCCTAGTCTGAAACGACCCAGAATATTTCTAGTCCAGTACAAAATATCGAATGGTTTCAGGCCGTTCCAGCCCAGAAAGGAACGGGCCCTTAAGCCTCGTTCGTTTACGCTAGTTTCAGGTCAGAAATGAATCCTGACGCAGTGACCTATACAAAAATATAATAGTGTTTTCAGCTGGAATATTTTCAGGTCTCTATTCCCCTCGAAACGAACGGCCCCTAATTGATCCAGGTGGATTGGGTCTTATTCCAGGCTGATCCAAGAGAAACGAACGAGGCCTAACCGAACGGGCCCTCTGGGCCGCCCAGCCCAGGCCAGGCCTCTGTCTGATTCGCTCTGCTGAGGCAACTCGCCTACCATTGAAACCGCGGAAGAGCAACAGCCCACTCGAGCCAGCGGAACCCCAAAATGTTCGTCCTCCGCAAAACCCTCCTCCACGGCCTCCCTGCGCCGCCGGCCGCCGCCGCGGCCGCCCCCTCTCGGATCTCCTCCCTCCTCCGCCTCCTCCCCTCCGCCTCCTTTTCCGGGGGCAGCGGAGGTGGGGACGAATGGGGCGCCTCCTCCTTCCCCGGAGGCGGCAGCGGCGGGGGTGGGGACGAATGGGGCTCCACCTGGTCCACCGGCCTCACCAAGGACCACTTCGACGGATCCTCGCCCTCCGTCGGCCGCCCGGCCCCTTCGCCCTCCGTCGGCCACCCGGACCCTTCCCAGTCCGCGCCCATCTCCCATGAGCGGGCGGCCGTTCGCTCCATGGACGAGTGGGACGAGATGATCCGGGATCTGGAGCGTAGCAATGTCGAGGCGAAGGCGTTTGTGGATTCATGGGACGACCGTTGGCGGGAGACCTGTGCGCTGCTGAAGCAGGTGCGGGAGCCGGGCGCTCGGGGCTCGTACCTCAAGGACTCGGAGAAGCAGGAGATGTACCGGCTGCACAAGGAGGACCCCGCGACTTACACCGTGGAGCGGCTCGCCAAGGACTTCCGCGTCATGCGACAGCGCGTGCACGCCATCCTCTGGCTCAAGGAGATGGAGGAGGAAGAGGAGAGGAAGAGGGGCCAGCCGCTCGACGATTCCATCGAAATCCTGCTCGACAGCTGCCCAGAGTACGTCAAATCGTTCGTTTGATTTGGTTTTCTTTTTGTATATATATAGTCCAGGTTCTTATAGTTTAGGCCTGTAGGAATAACTGAAATTTGCTTGAAAAAAACTGAAAGTGTTAAAAAGCTCGAAACATACATAAACTCATGGGTATTGGTTAACGACACCAATTTGTTAGAAATCCAAAGAGAGTAAGGACACTGATTTTTTGCACCATGCAAATTTTCATCGATTGAATTATCAACTGCTCCAAACTCTACATCATTGAAGGAAAACAAACCTGTGTCTGTTTCAAAATGGATGCTGTAGTTTGGCGCTCTGTCTTGAATGAATATATTATTAGATGTGTAGTCAAAGAAAGAAGTGATTGACAAATTATTTTCAGGGTACGATCAGTTAGATAATTGGCATATGTAAAAATTTGATGAGTTCAATCTTGTCAGATTATTTTTTTAAAATGTCTCTGTACAAACCGTACATATCTGATCATATTGTGGAGTTGTTAATGGATGTATTGGTTTTCTGCAGCGTTTCATTTGTCATGTGATATGCATGTAAGTTTTGTCATTAGTGCTTGATAGATATCGTGATAGATATCAACATATGCAATTAGGGCACATTTGGTTGCTGCCGTTCTATGCCCTAACTATTAGTTGGCTAGACAAATTTAGGCGCCCGAATCAGCGACCCAGGAATCAGGCCGCGCGTCGGCTGCAAAGTGAACACGTTGGCCATGCGGTGCCTGCTGAGCAAGTCAAAACATGGCTGGGATCCAAACTCTTATCCTGCCTACGGTCAATGACCAATTTATGGCCAGGCATGCAAGGGGGTCTATCCAAATGCGCCCTTAATTTGTACAGTATTGTTTGCTATACTACCTCTTGTTACAAATACATGTTTGACTTTGCATGATCTTCAATGCATATATTTGACCGCTAATATCTTCTAGAATGTTTTCTTAAAATCCTCAAAATTTATGAGATTTTGCAAGTGATTTTTCATACAAATATACACATATATCATGCATGTCTCCAAACTAAAAACAATGAAGTTATTGATGTTTGTTGTTTTTATGTTTTTACTAAATCTTGTTCTATTTGACCTAAGGAAGTAATATTTTTTTTCTGAGTGTCAACAGTATGCAACATCTGAACCTTCTTTTCTTTTTCTCTTGCAGGTTCTTCAATTCCCATGACAGGGAATTTCATGTAGCAACCCTTCCATATAAACCTGACTTCAAAGTGATGCCTGAGGGCTGGGATGGCACAGCACGAGATCCTGATGAGGTTCTATACGAAATTTCAAAGAAGGAAGATCAAATGTTGTATGAGGAATTTGTTCAGCGGTTGGAATTCAACAAGAAGAAGGTAAGCACTTTCTTTGACCTCCGTCATCTATTGGACCTGCTTTGCGTTTCTGATGAGCAATCTGATCTGCTATAGTTCAGTGCGGATGTGTGTTAATGTTACACTCCTGGATCTCATTATTTATAATGGCCACAAAAAAACCGTTGTTGAAACTGTCTCGCTGTTGTGGGTTGCATATACGACTTCATAATTAAATTTTGAATGGTAAGATGAGACAAATCATATGTTGGACTGCAGGTGGCAGGGGAGGTTAAGTGCCACAAGTACAGCCGACGCCGGCCAGACAATGGATGGAGCTACATGGTCGAAAAGCTTGGTTCTCAGGGAAAGCGTGGTGTTGGAGGGGGCTGGAAGTTCATCAGCTTGCCTGATGGATCAAGCCGTCCACTAAATGATATGGAGAAGATGTATGTTAAGCGGGAGACTCCAAAACGGCGAAGGAGGATAATTGCACCATACAAGTGACATTGACAACCTCAGTTTGTCGAAATGCAATTTTTCTCAACTGTCTTTTGACATTCTCCAGGGAGGCTGAAGCTGAAACTGTGAAGTTGTTTGGAACCCCCAGAACTGGTCCTGTCTGTGTTTTCGCAGCACAGTAGATGGTTTGATGAATATTGTATTTTGTAACATGGATGATTTTCCACATTTAGGCAGCTGAATAATCATCTTTTGAGCTGTTGGTGTTCCTCCCCTCTCTATACATACATTTCCGAGCAACATTTCCAAGCCACGTGCTTTGTTGCAGGATCTGCAAGGCAAAACACTTTGCGTATAGACATTTTTCTCATAAGCTGAAACTCGAGATTTATTTTCTTTTGCCCTCAGTGAATGGCTTGGTGTAAAATATTGTTCTGTGTCGTTTCAGCTTCACGAGCATACTCTCAGCTTAGGGTTTGTTTGGATGTAGTCAGATTCACATCAATCCACATGTGTTGAACACATGTGGATTGAGATGAATACGACAACATCCAAACAAGACCTTAAAATTAACTTCATGTTTTTTTTAAAAAACGGCAGGTGCTCTTTGTAATAATCAATTAAGATAGGAAACTACTCTTGTGGACGAAACTTTAACTCACTTGGGAAATTGGAAAATCTCTGGTTTACTGAAACGGGACATCCAGTGTCTCTTGTGAGTAGTTGCAATGGAGTAGCAATCAGTATCAACCACTCTTGGAACTTGGTTCTTGGCTGAGTCGGCTCACCAATTTTGTCTTGACGAGCGAGGTTGGTGAATAGTCATATGCCGTTCCTTGCATTCAGCAGTATTTTTCTCTCATAATAATCAGCCAGTCATGACTTATCAGCCAAACGAACAAAGCGTGGATCAAGTTCATACTGCATTTTTAATTCGGCTAATGGACCCCGACCATATTGCCTCCGAATTCGTACTGGCCTCTCCAGGCTGCCTGTTTTCGTGCAAGTTTCGCCTTTGTTGGGTCGATGTTTACGCACGACGAGCATCGCTTGAGATTGGTTCAAGATTATATATATATAGAATGTGTCGATCATTCAACAATGTTTTTTTAAAAAAATAATAAATAATATTTTTAATTTCTTTAAGAGAGAAAATTCAGGCCAGAATGACGTAAAAAAAAAGAACCGCTGCAGAAACATCATTTCCTGTGACGTGATGGCCATACGCCCGACGCGCCCGCGCGGAGCTGGGCAGCTGGCGCCGGTGCGGCACTTGGCCTGGCAGAAGCTCCCCAATCTGCCGCCGTCACCCACCATGGACCACGGTGATGATCCATCATCATCAATCAAAAATTCAAAAATCGTCGAACCGGTCTACTCCACCAACCCCCACCCCTGCTCGCCTCACCTGCCACAATGCCACCTTTCCCTCCCGTACCTCGCCGTAAAACCAAGGCCTTGTTTAATTCCCAGAAAATTTTGCAAAATTTTTTACATTCACCGTCACATCGAATCTTTAGACGCATGCATGAAATATTAAATATAGACGAAAATAAAAACTAATTGCACAGTTTGGTCGAAATTGACGAGACGAATCTTTTGAGCCTAGTTAGTGCATGATTGGATAATATTTGTCAAATACAAACGAAAGTGCTACAGTACCTGTTTTGCAAAATTTTTTGGAACTAAACAAGGCCCAACTCGATTTCGCACGGCCCAGGTCACTGTTCTCTCTTCCTTCGTGGCGAAGGCGACGTGTACCGGCGCACGAACCCAACCGGCAACCGCGACAGAGGCGGCCGGGCCGGCAGCAAGCCCCGCCTCCCTCGGGCTCTCCGGCCGTCGCTTTGTTTCTGCCACCTCGCCGCGACTCGGCGGCCAAACCCACCCGAATTCGCGTCGATCTGAGCGAGCTCGTTTCTGCTAAAAGGAAAAGCCATCCGCTCCTTTCTCTCTCCCGAGTTTGTTATTATTATAGCTTTGCTTCCGTCGCGTGATCCAACCTTCCCCGTCTCTTCGGCCGAACGAGTCAGACCGGGCAGGTTATGTAGCCTGCCTTGCTTGCGGCGAGAGGCGAGAGTGGAAGAGGAGGTCAAGGCAATAATGGGCGGGGCGGAGGGGCTTGGGCAGCCGGACGGCCACGCGAACGGGGCGGCCGTGGTGGAGGAGAAGCTGGACGCGCTGCGGCGGCAGCTGGGGAAGGCGGACGGCGACCCGCTCCGGATCGTCGGCGTCGGGGCGGGCGCCTGGGGCAGCGTCTTCTGCGCGCTGCTGCAGGACGCGTACGGCCACCTCCGCGACAAGGCGCAGGTCCGCATCTGGCGCCGCCCGGGCCGCGCCGTCGACCGCGCCACCGCCCAGCACCTCTTCGACGTCATCAACGCGCGCGAGGACGTCCTGCGCCGCCTGATCCGCCGCTGCGCCTACCTCAAGTACGTCGAGGCGCGCCTCGGCGACCGCACGCTCTACGCCGACGAGATACTCAGGGACGGCTTCTGCCTCAACATGGTCGACACGCCGCTCTGCCCGCTCAAGGTCGTCACCAACCTGCAGGAGGCCGTCTGGGACGCCGACATTGTCGTCAACGGTGTGCCGTCCACGGACACCAGGGAGGTGTTCGGGGAGATTGGGAGGTACTGGAAGGAGAGGATCACTGCCCCCATAATCATCTCCCTCGCCAAGGGAATAGAGGCCTCGCTGGATCCACTGCCACGGATCATAACTCCCACGCAGATGGTTAGCAATGCAAGTGAGGTTCCTCGACCTTTCGTCTAACCATCCATTAAATCGTGCTAGTATTTCTCTATCGAATTCAAACCGGGCTCTGTTTTTATTTGTGGCTCTCCTCGGTTATATCGAATTTGGAGCTCTGCCCTTAGCTTCTTCAGTCTGGTACCTCAATATTCAATTGCAATTGTAGGTCTTGGCTTCAAATTTCATTAGAACTATTTAAGTTATGTTGTCAAAGACAGCTTACATGTAAATGGAATTGTCTTCATTTGGTGTCTATTAGTAGAATGTTGTAATTTCAACAATGGTTGGTTCTTGATAACTCTGCGGAGTGCTGTAGAATCATCAAGACATCTAGAAACAGCTATATTCATTTTATGGCTAGACTTCACATGATATTCTCCATAAGTTTCTTCAACAATTTGAGAAAAACAATTGATTAAACCAATTGTTTGTCCTATCATCCTGCATTTAGGTCCTTAAGTTTTCTATTACTTTAGCAGTCCTGTGAGCCAATTGATAGTGCTTCACCAAGAGCTGCCTGACTCATATTCTAGTTTCCTGTTTTTTGCATACAAAACATTGTAGTGTTTCATACATGTTTATCCATATCAAATCAGATATATATTTGTTTCTTGCTTCCTTCTAATATTTGTTTTCCCCTCTTTGACTTTGTATGATTTACTATGTACTATTGGTATAATGCAGCTGGAGTTCCAATGGAGAATATTCTTTATCTTGGTGGACCTAATATTGCTTCTGAAATTTACAACAAAGAATATGCAAATGCACGTATTTGTGGAGCTGACAAATGGAGAAAACCTCTTGCAAAGTTTTTGAGGCAGCCTCATTTTATTGTGTGGGATAACAGTGATCTCATCACTCATGAAGTCATGGGTGGCTTAAAAAATGTCTATGCTATTGGTGCTGGTAATTTCTATTTGTCTTTTTCACTGTTTCCTTTTTCTTCTCGAACACACGGGAGAGCTACGTATATCATTATATTTAGAAGAAAAAGAGGGGTTAGAAACCCTTGCAACACCACACATGCCACCCCACCACATTTTTTACTGTTTCCTCTTGACTTGAATTAATGTTCATGAGTCAGTGCTTTGCTTCGTAGAATTTTCTGATGCCCTGCTTCCTATGAATGTGTTGTCTTAAGGAAACTAAAAAATGTAAGTCATAGCATCTTAATTACTGATGTCACCTATAAGAAAGATTCAATAGGCAATAAGTGATGAGAAATGCATGGTGCAGTGAACTTTATTCTATGCACATAGCTTGGCGCTTAGTGACACCCCCAAGCAGCCTATGGTTTCATTAATTTGCTGAACATTATGATATCTTGCAGGTATGGTAGCTGCACTAACCAACGAGAGTGCAACCAGCAAATCCGTTTACTTTGCACTTTGCACATCTGAGATGATCTACATCACACATATTCTGGAAGAAGAACCTGAAAAACTTGCTGGACCCTTATTAGCTGACACTTATGTCACATTGTTGAAAGGTCGTAATGCATGGTATGGGCAGAAGTTAGCTAAAGGTGAATTGACATTAGAAATGGGTGACAGTATTAAAGGAAAAGGGACCATTCAGGTATGCCCTTTTAATTTTGATTGGCATCTACACTTCAAAGAACTGCATGAATATGCCTAAATGGTTCATGTAATGAATTATCCTATTGCCATTTCATTTCAGGGTGTCTCTGCAGTTGAAGCGTTTTATGAGCTTCTTAGTCAGGATAGCTTAAGTGTCATGCATCCAGAAGCCAACAGATCTGTTGCGCCGGTTGAGATGTGCCCGATCCTAAAAGCACTACATAGGATTTTGATCACGAGGTTAGGACCTAAGACCAACGCCACATACTCTACACCAGTTACATTTTCATTGGATTACCTATGTCAGTAACCTATATTACTAACCCATACATACTGATAACTTGATTGGCATGGTTCCTTCTGCCTGTGCGCCAGTTGTTCTACTTTATGTTTCAATTTCAATAGTTTGGAAATAGTTCAGTGAACCAAGGTTTACTGATATTTGACTGAGTTGGCCTGTTTATGCACAGGGACCGTCCTGCTGATTCGATTCTTCAGGCTATAAGAGATGAGACAATGTATGATCCACGTGAAAGAATTGAGATGGCACACGGCCATTCACTCTACCGACCATCTCTGCTTGGTCAACCAAAAGATGTCAAAACCTAGAATTTATTTTCTTTCCCTTTCCCTTGTTGGTTAGAACTTAGACGATCTTGTGAGTTGCTATATGTTTATGCACGGTGTAATTGTTGTTGTAACATTAGTGAGCTCTGAGAAGGGACCTGATTCATGTTAGCTTGGTAAATATTAGTAGCCTTGTATGATGCAGGGCATGATTTTAGGGGAAAAAAAATAAAACCGATTTCATATGTTTTCTGAGTTAAGAAATTCTATGAATTTCCTTAGATTAAATCATATTTTACTATTTTAGTATTTTAAATGCATATTTTCAGGAAAAAAAGTATTTGCATACTTTTTGAAAATTTGTTTCTACAACTTTTTTTTGATAAAGTAGAACTGACTCCTGAATTATTGCAAGGGTGGCTGACACGTGTGGAAGGTTGATGTGATTCTACGTCAGACAACATCTCTTTTAAAACTATTCATTCAGGATGTGAACCGGATGGTCTTGAAAACTGTTTTTGAATTAAAGAAGGTAAATTTGATTTTCGCAACTGTTTTCGTGGGGCAAAATGAAAGAGCGTCGGCCCATCTTTGTGGGCCGTTTTTTTTTCTGTTTTTTGACGAAATTTGAGTCGTTTGCCAACAGAAGAGCTTTTTCTCCTTGATCACACGTGTTATGAAACAAAACGCCTGTTCTCATTTTTTTTCTGGAAGAGACTGTTTTTTGTGTAAAATTTGCACTGATATTCACAGCTTAGTTGGCAAAAAACGGACCAATCCGCGATGTGCGTGTCAAAGTGGCTCTAGTCGATGTGTTGAGCGCTGTGAGCCTGTGACCATACCACTACCAGACCTCCTTTTAAAGTTTCTCCAGAACTCAAGTTATTCCTAAGTTTCACGTCGGAGTAATATAAATTCCTTTTACGGTCCAAATAAGGCACACACATGAAAGAAGGTGGATCTTTTTTTTTTCCTTTCAGCAGATTTCATCCCAAAAAATGATTGTTGCTGTTGACCATAATGGAGAAGTAAAGTTTCCCGTCGAAGCACCAAACCTGCTGATTGTGGAGGCAGACCAGGCAGGGAAAGTCCCGGCGGCGGACGTGCAGTTTCCATCACGCGTCAATGCATCAACCGCATCGCGACTCACGTAGACGTTCAGGCCGTGCGTCTCGGGTGGGCCTATTGGGTCGTGGCCAATCGGTGGTTACAGGGCCCCCGCCCTTATATATAGCGCGCGAGCCCTGCCGGAGGTGGAAGAGGGACAAAGGCTCGGCAAGGAAGCGAGAGATTTTTTTTGCAGAAAAAAAAGGAAACTGCCTGTGCTGCTCCTGCCTCCAAAGCCTGACGGAAACCGCGATGGCGAGAATGGCCGCTTTGTTGTGGATCGCCGCCTGTGGCTTGCTGCTCTGCTCGTCCTTCTCAGGTGATGAGCCGCATCGCTTAACAGCTGCTATAGCTGGTGAATTTGTTTGGTTTTTACCTTCTTTACTGTATGTCCATCTGATCCATGGTGTTGCGTATACGGCGCCGTAGTTAGTAGTACATGCATTGTTTTCTTGGTGGTAGGAACATGAGAACAGAGCCCAAGGTTACATAGGCTGAATTTTGTTTGTTTTTTTATTTCTTTCTTTCTTTTCGATTCGACGAGTAATTGATTCTTGCAAATGTCAGATACTGTCGCTGTTTGGTTTCTGTTATTTATCTTTTTCTTTATGAACAGAAGCGGCAGGAGTTCTGCCGAGGCATTGAAGATTAGTGCTCGCTTTCAGCTGTGCCTTTCCGTTTCACGAGAGATCTTCTTTGGATAACCTTTTACCGTGGATTTTTAGCCATTACAGCCTGCTCTGGCTCTTACCTGTATACCTCTGTTTTATATCCCCGTCGAGAAATCATTTACGCAGTAAACAGCATCCTTTATTTTGTTTGTTTGTTTCAAGCTGCTGCTGGAGGGTTGCTTTCGCTGTTCTGTTCTTGACGACTTCACGTTAATGCATGGTCGGCCTCCCTCGTCTAACCCTCTTGACAGATGGTCTCTCCTTCCTCCATGGATCAGCTAGCCATGGTTTGTTTTAATTTCTGTACGGGTTCTTGTTGCCATGTTCGTTCGTCTGTCAATCTGAAGTTATGTGTTCAGTTATGATGATAGTGAAACATCAACGGAGTATATATAGCCACTCATGAAGAGTAGTAGCGCAACAATGCACGCTGTAATTGCCGATAGCCACAAAGGAGCGATCCAAAAGTACAATTTCTATTTCAGCCTGTGCACTTTCCGTTTCAAAGTTACTGCTCCTCCCCAGAGAGCAACTGAGGAAGTCAAGGAATTTAGAGGATCCATGTCCATATATGGGGGTGTTTAGTTCTCATTTTTTTCCAAAATTTTTTGGGTTTTGCAAGAAATCTCCCAACAAATTGGTAGGAGTTGTATTCTACTCCTACCATGTTGGGAGAAATAAAGGTTAGATTCAACAAGATACTTGTCCGTGAATTGTATTGCCTTTTTGTTAAGTTGACTTATTACTTATACTACGGTGTACTTCATGCATGCTTTGTTCAGTGGTCCTCTGCTTACTTGTTCAAGAGTTGTGTGTCGTACAGGAGTCGAAGGCATCGGCGTGAACTATGGCATGATCGCCAACAACCTGCCGTCCCCTGACAAGGTGATCGCGCTGTGCAAGGCCAGGGGCATCACCGACGTCCGGCTGTTCCACCCGGACACCGCCGTCCTCGCGGCGCTCCAAGGCTCGGGCCTGGGCGTCGTCCTGGGCACCCTGAACGAGGACCTCGCCCGCCTGGCCTCCGACCCCTCGTTCGCCGCGTCGTGGGTGCAGACCTACGTGCAGCCCTTCGCCGGCGCCGTCCGCTTCCGCTACGTGGCCGCGGGCAACGAGGTCATCCCGGGGGACCTCGCCTCGCACGTCCTCCCGGCCATGCAGAACCTCGAGTCCGCGCTCCGCGCCGCGGGGCTCGGCGACGGCGACGGCGTGCGAGTCACCACGGCCGTGTCGACGTCCGTGCTGGGGTCCTCGTACCCGCCGTCGCAGGGCGCCTTCTCGGAGGCGGCGCTGCCGTCGATGGCGCCCATCGCGTCGTTCCTGGCGTCCAGGTCCACGCCGCTGCTCGCCAACGTGTACCCGTACTTCGCCTACTCGGCGGACCCGTCGTCGGTGCCGCTCGACTACGCGCTGCTGCAGTCCGCGTCGGCGGCCGTGACGGACGGCGGCGCGTCGTACGGCAACATGTTCGACGCCATCGTGGACGCCGTGTACGCGGCGCTGGAGAGGGCCGGCGCGCCGCCGGGCCTGGAGGTGGTGGTGTCGGAGACCGGGTGGCCGTCGGGCGGTGGCGGGGCCGGCGCCAGCGTGGGGAACGCGGCGGCGTACGTGAACAACGTGGTGCGCCACGTCGCGAGCGGGCGCGGCACGCCGCGGCGGCCCGGGAAGGCCGTGGAGGCCTTCGTCTTCGCCATGTTCAACGAGAACCAGAAGCCCGAGGGCGTGGAGCAGCACTTCGGCCTGTTCCAGCCGGACATGACCGAGGTGTACCACGTCGACTTCACGGCCGCGTCTTCCTCGTAGACGAACGACAAGATAGTACGCTGCATGGATTAAGGACGCATTAGCATTTTTTTTTTCTTAAATTTTTTGAAAGAATTTTTTTCTTAATTTTTATTTACTGTCGCATCGACATCGATCTGCTTTATTGTGCACGAGCTATTTATTACAAAATGATGATTACTCAGCTAAGGCCTTGTTTAGTTCCCCAAAAATTTTGCAAAATTTTTCACAATTACCGTCACATCGAATCTTTATACGTATGCATAGTGTATTAAATATAGACGAAAATAAAAACTAATTGCACAGTTTGGTCGAAATTGACAAGACGAATGTTTTGAGTCTAGTTAGTCCATAATTGAATAATATTTGTTAAATACAAATGAAAATGCTATTTCTCAAAAATTTTTAAACTAAACAAGGCCTAAGTAGGATTCATCGAATGCATGGATCGGGGATGATTGGTGGCATTTGCACATATGAGTACTCTACACTGCGTATATTATTAATATTTTTTTATCTCTGCATGGAGAAACTTTATGGATTTTTTTTGGAACTGCATATACAGTGCCCATTAGTACACAAATATCGTGACAGTCGACACTTGTCGAGTTCGCACCTGAAATCGGATGTCTCCGAGAGACGAGTTCGAACCTGAAATGCTGAAACAGATCAGCGTGTGTATTTGTGGGCACCTTGTGTGATAGACTGATAGACGGGCGACACCGTTTCGCTCTTGCCCGTGTAACTGGGCCCTACAGTAACAGGCCTAATTATCCCACGAGTTGGGCGGCTAATCTGGGCCACGGCCTCACACATTTCATGAAGTGTGCAGAATTACACAACCCCTGTGGCTCTGTGCCTACTCCTGTAGCTATTTTCAAACACACATTTGCCGCAAGACTTTTTATAACTATAAACAAGGCCCTGGTCTATAGCCTAGCCGTGTGGGCAAATTCGTGCCAGCGGCGTAGTCACGTCTGTCCAGGTACTATCCCCTTTCAAAAAGAGAGAAATCTAACTGTCGAGTACTATCCCTTTTTGGGAGAAATAGCCCTAGCGGCGCAGCTGAAGCACGGACCCAAATCTTTATACGTTCAAGTAGGTGTTTAGATGCTTTCTAAATTTTTTAGTCTACAAGACACATGACACAGGTCCCCAAACAAGTTTACACAGTTTTAGGCTCTTTACAGCCAAGTTTACAAACCCCTGTTTAGATCCATTCTTCCAAAAAGTGCTCATTTCTCAAAAATTTTGGCTATTTGGCTGCATCTAAACAGGCCCTCAGCAAGAAACCTCTCTACGTTCTTGTAGCGCTCGATTGAGCGAGCACAGTACTCGCTCAAAGCAAGTATAATAGCAAGCTAAATAATGAGGGGAGAAAAGAGAAGAAACGAGCTTACAGCTGGGTTAGATATAAGAATAAAAAAAATTATGAAAGAAACGGGTGAAACTTGTATTAATAATGAAGAACTTAGAGCATCTCCAAGAGCCTTTCTAAATCTCACTTTCTAAATTATCATTTGGAGAGTCATTTGCATAAAAATCGTTTTCTATATTTTTTTACTTTCCAACAGTTTTGCTAAATCTCATGCGCACTCTAGAGAGTCATTCTTGTCTTCTATATTTGGCTAGCGAAAAACCCGGAATAGACAATGGCTATATTTGGATGACCATTTAGAGAAGCTGTTGGAGGGTAGTTTTTCACCAAAATTGCTATTCCTAGCATTTAGGAAGAATATACAAAGTCTCTTGGACATGCTCTAAGGTCTTAATTCCCTAGGTGAAAAGTTGTTAGATACTTTAGCACTTTCATTTGTATTTACTAATTATTGTCTAACGTGAACTATCTAAGCTTAAAAGATTCGTCTCGTAAATTATAAATAAACTATGTAATTAATTATTTTTAAATCTATATCTAATGTTATATACATGCATCTAAAGATTTGATATGATGAAAATTTTTTAAATCTTTTTTGAAATTAAATAAGGGCTAACTGTTACATACTCCCTTTATTCTAAAATAGAAGTTAGCCTTTTTTAACTTTGAAGGTATATAAAAGAATAATAATTATAATATATAATTAGTCGCACGGAACGCTGCCTACGTCGCGTACAATTCCAGTCCATGGACAGGCTATTTTGGGCCTTGTTTAGTTCCTCAAGTATTTTGCAAAAAATCCAAAAACCCAAAATCTTGAGCAGCCTACCAAAACTCTAACACCAAATGTTTTTGGTTTTGGTGTTTACTTCCCAAAAATTTTTGCAAAATTTTTTAGATTTTCTATCACATCAAATCTTGCGGCACATGTATAAAGCATTAAATATAGATAAAAAATAACTAATTGCATAGTTTATATGTAATTTGCGAGATGAATCTTTTGAGCCTAATTATTCTATTATTGGATAATTTTTGTCAAATACAAACGAAAGTGCTACAGTGTCCATTTTGCAAAAAAATTTGGAACTAAACAAGGGCCAAAATATTTTGGGCATGTTTACTTCCAAAATGCAAAATAGCAAAAATTTTTGCATTTTGTCCAAAATATTTTGGAACTAAACAAGGCCTTGGTCTACGGCGGTGAGAGGGTCGGCGACGAATGGGCGGCCGACAGGCTATGCTGGGAAGCGCGCAGGCTCTCTGGCTCTGCCCGCCGGGTCCGGTCCGAGCGTCGGCTGCCCCTCTCTTCGTACCACAGCAGTCGGGCAAGTACCACAAGTTCTCATCGCTGTCGCCCAGTCGACATCGCCTCCTGCTTTATCGGGTGGCGCGCACGCGATTATCCATGGCTTCTTCCTTTTCCTTCTTTCAGCCCTGTCTGATGTGGCGCTATATTAATGAAGAAAGAGATGATAAGAGTTTTATAGAAGTAGAGAGAGTTTCATCCCTATAAAACTCCTATGCACTGTTTTCAAAATATTGATGTGTTGGAAACTGTGACATGAAACTCCCATTGAAGATGGCCTCAAGATTTTTGACTTTCGGTTTCAGGGGAGGGGACTGCGTGTTGTTTTATTTCTTTTAAAAAATTTAAAAGTGGTTAGTTCATCACACTGTGCTGCATTAATTCTCTTCGAGTACTTGCGGCTTCGTCGTGGAGACTTTTTTTTTTTTGACAAGGTCGTCGTGGAGACTTGAGCAGTTCTCATCATGTCAACAAACAAACCTGTCATTCTCACAGAAAGTGTCATTTTTCTATTTTCTAAAACATTAAATATCTTCAACTTTAACAATATATATAAAATTTTAATATTTGTGTTGTATACTTAATATATTTAGATAAATCATTAAATTTATTTTATAATATAATTATTTAAGATACAAATATTATTAATAATTTTTATAAATCTCTAGCTAAATTTAACAATTTTTTATCTATATAAAAGCAATATTTTTTAGACGGGGAAGTATCACTCTAGAAGCAGAAACAACACATGAAGCAACCTTGCGAACCTCTAATGTTATACGATAGAAATAATAGAGCACTTACAATGCAAGAAAACTGTTAGTAGTTTCTATACCATAGAACATCATACCAAGAAAAAAAAAGAAATTATCTTTCTCAATATGAAATTCTCAATAACATAATTATAGAGTTATATCATAGAAACTATGTTTGCTCTCCTAACATAGCTACGATAGTTTCTTGTCCATTAATATCTATGAAGATCTTATTTCTTAGTTAGACTTGATTTCTTAGATTTTTTTCTCTCTCTCTACTAAATCACTTGCCATATGAATAAATTACTGGAGTGACCTTAGTTGTGTGAAACATATAGACCCACGTAGGCCACATAGCAACTGTACATTTTGTCGTACCTCTGCTCGCCCACAGATAGTGACGGACGTGGGCTGTCGCGTAGCATCTATTTGTTTGATTTAATGTTTATGTATAAGTTTTTTTATGTTATTACTATTATTCTTAAGTTTTAAGTAAATACAGATATTATATTATATATATTTTAATTATTTGGCTCATGAGCAAAGTTAGCTTATTATTTTAACGAACCAAGTCGAATCTAGCTCGTTATCTAACACTACTCATGTCCTAGTCCCAACAACTATCTAAACGCCACCTCATGAATGCAAAAGTTTTCATAGCTTCTCGATAGCATTTAATTACATAAGGTAAATAACCAATTGAGCGTACTGAGTTTTATCCGTGCTAAACTCATCTCTTCTTTTTTTTTAAAAAAAAATAATATCATGTCATAAAAAACTTGCACGACCCCATGTTATGCACGTAGACTCCACGCCGCCACACATGACGATGCTATGCTTGACCCGTTTGGTTTAGCTCCACCAGATCCAAGAGTTATTTTGTACCAAATGAAATAAAATGAAACAGGTGAGGAGCTTTTTTAAAACATGCTCTCAAACGAGTGGACGAGGGATGGAGCCGAAATTATAGCTTCTCTTAGATCTCAACTGTTCCGGTGGATCTTGCACGGGATTACATGAGAGCGTGTTTTAAAGAATTCTGCATGGTTTATCGGAACAACTTTAACTCCACCTATAGAACTATTTATGAAGCTAAAGTAAAAAGATAGTTTCACTAGTGAAATAGAATTGCGTCAAATGAGATCTAATATATTAGTTACTCTCTCTATTCTAAATTATAATAAATTACAAGATATTTTATTTTTTTAGAGAAGTACATTTTTCGATACAATTAAGGCCTTGTTTAGTTCGTAAAAACTTTTGAAAAACAACACTGTAGCACTTTCATTTTTATTTAACAAATATTATAACTAAGTTTAAAAGATTCGTCTCGCGATCTACAGATGAACTGTGCAATTAGTTTTTGTTTTCATATATATTTAATGTATCATGCATGTGTCGCAAGATTCGATGTGACGGGGAATTTTGAAAAAATTTTGGGAACTAAACAAGGCCTAACATTATGTGTAAATACAGAAAAAAAATTAAGTAGGTAAAGAAGATGTCAAAACAGAACCGTCAAACGGAGGCGGACGGAAGCAGCACATGGAGAAAATCCCAGCGCCAGAGCTTTCGGCGGCGGTACACGGCTACACGCCCGCCTGTTCCGGCAAAAACGTGCGGACGCACAATAAAAATCCCAGCTTTTCCTCCCGCCCCTCGGCGCCGGCCGCGAGCGAAACCAACAACGCCACCCAAACCGGCAAACCGCCTCCTCCCCCTCCCGCGGGCCTTTCGCCGCTCGCCTGACTCGTTCGCGTTCCCACTCCACGCCGACTTAACCGGGCGCGCCGTATCCGGTGGGCGGCAGCTTGCGCCGTTCGGGTCGCGTCCGCGCGCGCTGGGGGTGGAGGGGAGGGAGGGAGTCCGGGCGCCTTTTCTCGCGTGTTCCGCCGTGGGTTGGGCTGACGGAGGAGAGGAGAGGTCCGCAGCGGCCGTCCATGGCGGAGAGGCGGCCGATCTACAGAGAGCCCCGGCGGCCGCCGCGCTCTCAGGGTACGTTCCTCGATCGCTGCCCGTCCTGTTTCTGGTTTGGGCGGGTTAGATTGGTTGCGCCGTTCCTCGGCTCCCTGATTTTGTCGAGTGGTTTCTTTTGGATTTTTCACAGTTTCACATGTAAATGTGTCTGGAATTCCGGGTTGGGTAGCGAATCCGAAATCCCCCTCTTTCTTTTGATCCGAGTGTCCCTGCCCAAAATGCCAATGCTGGCGAGCAGAGACAGTCCGCGAACAGTTGGCTCTCGTGTCACGGTGTCAGTATTTGATGCCGTTTCTGGTGATGCGTTCGTGTGGGTGGCACTTGCGGCTTTGCTTCTCTCTCTTGAAAATGACGTGCGAGGTACCAACTGTCTTCAGGAAACTCACATCGAACTCGAATGCACTGAGTCATTCCATTTACGTGTGCCACCTGCACCGCCTTCAATCCAGAAAAAAACTAACCTGTATGCCTTTTCGCGTGCGAATGATATATTCTTCTAATTCCCTGGTAGTAATCTTGATCAGTTTATGTGCTTGATCATTACATCTTCTGTAAAGGAGAACCTATTCCATTTTAGCAAGAATGCTTATATGACATAATAGCACACTTTACTAGCAATTTTGGAGACCATTTGGTGAATGACATTGAAACAGCTTGGTGAGTATTTAAACCGGACGATGGTCAACGGTCATCTGTACACCTACGCTCCCTGCCAGAGCGTGAGTAGGAAATACTTTTAAATATTTAAAACAATAATTTCTTGCCTGACTTTGAAATTCAGGAAAGGTGCTAAGTTTGATGTGTTATGATTTTGTGCACATCTATGGGTATGTGGGACCATGTTAGTTACCATACAGAACACACAATTTATGCTTAAATTCATGGAAGTTTCTTAGCTTACTTTGATATCTATGACTGACCTAAGCTGAACCTGTACTCAGTTTTCCATATAACCCGTAATCTCTATTTGATGCTTTACAAATAAGAACTACATAATTGTTGTGTGTTTTTTTCATCATAAGTTTGTCTGTTTCAATATTTTGCTAGCATTTAAACGAAGTATCCCTTGATTTTTCCTATCACGCAGACAAATTACTGCTAGCTGTTTCTCTGACAGCTACTTATTTTGTTCTGTTATCTGCTGTTGCCCCATTCCTATTATTGTGTTTCTTCTTATCAGTCTTCTTGTTGTAGTGTTTCTTCTGAATTCTGATTGGTATTCATATTCATATACAGAGATAACCGCCAGTATTTTGGTGAAATAAGTCTAGGAGCAAACAGAGGTTCTTTTTCTCCGCATACATTAGTTTTATGTACTCACTAAGTACAGTTTTTGTTATTTCAGGCAGTGGAAATTTCTCAGTTCCATTGTGGGAAAAGAAATTTTGCACTGATGCTTGTGCTATCCCCTGGGCTAAACTGTGTGAGACCAAGAGATTGATGTCTCTGTACAAAAGTGTGGTTGATTGGGATGACTCAGCTGCATTAGAAGCCTTCAATGATGCAAAGGCACGCTTCTGTGCTGTATATCATGGTCAACATTATGATATCCCTTTGCCTGACCCAAACATGTTTATCGATATAGTCAACCCAGATGAATATGTTGATCCTGAATTGGTGGCTGATCTGGAGAAGTCACGTCGCCGTGTTCCCAGAAAAGATAATGGTGTTCCTGATGTCTGGGACTCTTTTATTTTCTCTGATAAGCCTGTTCCAGTTACAGGATGGGGTGACACGGAGACCAGCTTCACTCATGGCCAGCAGCTCTCTGTAAACTGGGACAATCAGTTGAAACACTCAGTTGAATCAAATCATAAGCAGATGTCGGGAAATTGGGATTATTCTGTCAAGCAACCTGCTCAAACAATTGGTCAGCAAAACTCAGGGAACTGGGAAGTGTATGAGGAACAGCAGGATCAAACCAGCAGCCGGGGGGAGCAGACGAATCCTTGCATTACCAGCTGGATCATGAGGGATGGCTCCCAGGATGCTTGGAAGCATGATTACGGCTGGGGTCCTGCAGCTATTCAGACCGATCCATGGGACAACCATCAAGGTAGCTATGAGGTGCCTGACAGCCAGGGTGTATCATATGGACACTGGACTCACTGGAGAGGGCGAAATAATGACTTGGGTAGAAGAAACACTAGGAATAGAGGAGGCCCCATCAGCTCGAAGCCAATGAAATCAAAGTACCAAACGGATGAACACAATGGTGCAAACAATGGTTGGAGGAACTGCCGAGTAAGGAATGATATGCATTATTACTCCTATGAGCAGGCTGATTATACCAAGCAGTCACTAGCTATGTGAGTAAGAAGCTAAGGGGCTTACGGCATTGAGAGAAGATGGCAAGATCCCCTCTGCCGCCCACTACGCTTTGGAGGTGTCAGTAGTTGTACACCAACAATGGTAATGGTGGACATCTTCAGATGAGGTAGAGTAGAGTTAGTAGATCATCTGTAGGTTATGTTCCCCCTACCAGTAGATCATCTGTGGGTTATGTTCCCCCTACCCCTAGTCCCACTTAAGCTGCTGTAGATAGTACTAATTATCAGGCTAATAATTGTTTTGTTTAGCCATTAGCGGCCGTTGTTTGTGTATATATCTGTTTCCATATCTGTAGTTTTGGTTTACTGGCTACTTTGCAGCTTTAGTGTTGCAGCAGTGAGAATAAGGATGGTACCTTACTGATTTGTATGTTGGTGTCGAAATGGCACGAGTAGAAGCTTATATCCTCTACATGGCTACATTGCTTCCTGGTATTGTGATTTTCTCCTTGTACCTATTTCCTGTGGCTCTGTGTTCTGAAGAAACGGCCATGTTCAACGCCTGCATATTATGTAGTTTAATTGAGAAGCTGCAGTCGTATTTAAGTATAATAAGATGCTGTGTCCCTCACATGCTATGCTTCAGTTTTACTTTTTTTTTTCTCGAACACCTATCGGTTTTAGTTGAATTAGTCGTTTCTAAGGTATCGGGAGAGCATTAAATTATGCCAATTTTTTTTTACTACTAGCTTAAAGTTTTGGGTTAAACTGTTCAGTTCATGGAATTTAGATAGGGTTTGTCTGCAATGCCAAAGCTGTGCGCTCGTTTGTCTTTGATGTTATTGTATACAGCAGGCAGAAAACGTCATTCCATAGGAAAGCAGTGTAATCTGTGTGCCCAGCAGGCAGCCAATCCACTTCAACACATGTGGATTGAGAGAAATACATGCACATCCAAACAAGAGTTGTCAGTAATGTGGACTAAGGCTTTGTTTAGATGCGAAAAGATTTTGGATTTCTCTACTGTAGCACTTTCGTTTGTTTATGTCAAATATTGTCTAATCATAGACTAATTAGGATCAAAAGATTCGTCTCACGATTTACAGTTAAACTGTAGAATTAATTTTTATTTTCATCTATATTTAATGTTTCATGCATGTGTCGAAAGATTCAATGTGACTGAGAATCTTAAACAAGGCCTGAGCAGACCCTTCGTCTGGTGGTCATGAATACGGGTAAATGCAAGCTAGACATGCATAGGAGAACAAAGATAGTTCCTTCGCAAACACTCTAAATTCAAGATGCCAAATTGTGAATGTAAAACGATGTGTTATTCGGTCGGTTGCATTCACGAGGTATAAGAACATCAGCTAATAATTGCTCTAGGCTACTTTTAACTTCACGAACACAACGTGAATAGGCGATCCACTACCTCCACAGACCACAGGAGACCACGCGAAGTACCACCACCTGAGTTTGAATAGTTTTCAGCCTACATAAGCAAAATCTTTCTACAAATCTTTTTATTTAGGACGACGCTTAAACTTCATGCTTCAGTTGTCAAATAGCTGAGAGATGCATCAGTGTCTACAACTTAAGCACAAGGCCAATTGGACTGTGATCGCTGAGCGATACATCTGGCAGAGTGTAGGAATCATGGACCTTGTCGGCAATAGACTCTGACGCAAGAAAGTAATCCAGTCTCCAGCCTGTTAAAATTTAGAACAAAAGGTAAAACATCATTCTACATTTCCAGCAAAGAACAAAAACGCTACTTAAAGAGGAGATAGTTTTATTACTACTAGTAGTAGGCTGCTCAAAATAATTACGATTGATAGTGTCACCCCAAAATAATGAGGCTTAGGGACTGCTTTCAAAACACTACACATACCTTTGTTGGTAATGCGCTGGTTTTCACCCCAGAAAGTGTAGGCCACAGCATTCGGGTGTTGTTTACGGAATGTATCAATAAGACCTTCGCTAGAGAAGTTCTCCTCAAATGACTCCCTCTCTTCAACTGTGAAACCTGCAGCCTCGGTTTTTGCCTGAACAAAAAGATTTGAAATGAGTTATCCACCTAAAGGCTACAGCAAGGGACTGGTGCAACAAGAAAGCAAACTGGAAAAGTGGAAAGTAAATGGGAACTTATAGACTGTTAGGAACAGATATTATCCTAGAGCAAACAGGAGCCTTCCTTTGTTTAACTTTTAGCAACAGTGCATATTCAATATCAAGCTATGGAGAACTGACAAGTTCAAGGCTATGTTTTCATGTCAGGTTCTGGATATGCGTAGTATATCTTTCAGAGTTCACTGTTATTTTTCCTTGTCTTTGCTGAAAAAGATTATAAGCTTTGTGTACCTATGATTCTATGAAACATAGTACTGGCATGCTCATGGCAGATCTCAAAGTATTTCCTAGCACCGATATATATATAAAGTATTTCCTAGCACATTAAAAAAGTTATATTGTAACCCTAACAAGGGAATATGTCAATAAACACCTTTTAGTTTCGCAGAAATTTTCTCAGAATGAGAAACCATACGTGTCAGAGGACCAAAAAAAAAGGAACAATGTTCACAAGGACTTAAAAGGCAATTATGTTTCATATCTAATTGTTCTTTTAGTAGAGAACAATATTTAGACACGACACAGTAGAACATCCTAAACAAAAACTTGTTTCTAACTACAGCATGGTATACCTGCCTGTCATGTTCTGTAGAGGATAACAGCTCTTAAAGTATGTGCTATAAACAGGAGGCATATCTCAAAATGTTAAAAAAAGCCGTAATTCCCCTTAAAAAAATTGACACCTAACAATGTACATATATGATAGATCCACAAAAAAATCCACTGGTCTTTTATGGTATCTTGTCATTGAGAACTATGAAAACAGAACAGTAACATGTGCAAACGTTTGCACAATATTCCTAAGGAAAGGGTGAGCAAATACACTTACTTGAGGATTGTGAATGTCAATACTTTCGCGAGCACAGTTTAGATCCCCAGCAACAATTACTGGTTTGGAAGATTCCAGTTTCTGCAGACCAAAAGCGCATCTCAGTTGCACTTTGCAAAGTTATATTTGAAGGGACAAATTGTGAAAGGTGGAGTACAAGCCATGGTGTAGAACAACACATAATAATAAGAATAAAAAGCACAGTACAATTCCTCAATTGACATAAAAAATAACAATGGGTGATACTAAATAAGGACATTGGAAAGCTAAGTGGATGCACCTTTATGAAGTCGCTAAAGCATGGATCCCACTCATTGACCCTGTAATTCTGAAGACCAAGAGGCAATAAAACAAACTTAGATATGCTAAGCAATTGCAGTACAACATAAATGAATATAAAGGAAGAATAGATTTTACCAGTCTACGTAAACCACGGCCAGAATTTGGGACATAAGCATTGACCAAGTAAAAATCATCAAACTCCAAGGTAATAAGCCTGCCCTCCTGATCATGCTCTGGTACACCAAGCCCGTATTGGACTGAGATTGGTTGTACCTGTTAATGCATACGGAAGAACATGGAAAGTGAGGTTAGATATACTATGTATCAACTGATGGTATTCAGATCAAAAGATTTATTGCGACGCTGCTTCCCACTGACTTTTTAGTCAGTACAAAACGGAGGTGCTGGGCATTAACCACAGCAAGAAGAGAACATACCCGTGATATCACAGCAGTTCCTGAATAACCAAGCCTTGCAACACTGCATGACCAATAGGTGTAATCATATTCAGGTACCAGGTTCTTAAAAAGGTCAACATTGCGCTCCTGAAAAGAGAATGAAAACCTGGTCATGACACTGATATGTGCATCATAACGAAAGGTCAACATATCATGGTATACTGGATTATGGAGAAACCCCATGTATTTAAATCAAAGTAACCCACTGCCCAGGGTGAAGCTGTATATAAGAGCGAGTAGCAATGGAAATACCAAAACAACTTACCTGCAAGTGTGTCTCTTGAAGACACAAGACGTCAAAGTTCTCTCTGCCAACCAATTCATCTGCAGAAAACCCTGACTGCACAATAGTTTGAAGTCCATTAACGTTCCAGGACAGAATCTTCATACAATTGGTATCAGTGCCAAGTGGCGGAGGTCTCATTGTCCTTGGATTATAAGCAACCCATTGCGGTCGTCTCTCTTGGTGGGTAAGGCGAGTCCAGGGCTCAGACTTCCGGGCAGGGTAACCACGCTGAGAAGATGTGGATCCCATGTTCGCCGCAGACCTCTGGGCAGGGTAACCACCATGCTGAGACGATGTGGTGCTCATGTTCGCCGCGGCAGACACGACTGCAGAAACAGGAGTTCAGGAACCTTGGAATTGACAAGGCACACAGATAAAACCAAGAATGTAGGTGACAGTTGATCAGGAACATTATAAATCTGACATCAAGAAGTGAATCTATCTAAGCAGAAGAATCCCGAAGCAGAAGGCAAACTCAACTTCATATGCAGAACAAAGGTGTGCTTCTGCTACTACCGGGTTCCCAATTGACCAAACACAACCCCATAGATAAAATCCCAACCGTCCATAGGTGGCATCAGTGGCGAGGCCGCGGGCAAAGGCGGCGGCGCCGCCCAGACGTTGCAGACAGGGCAGCGCGGCGAGATGGCTGCCACGGAACATGCTCAGGCCTGCGGCGCGCATGCTCATGGTCATGGTTGTGGGCGCAGGCGCGAGTCCTACGGCGGGCGTCTGCGCGAGAGAGTCCGGCAGCGGGTGTTCGCGCGCGCAGGGTCGCGAGCGGTGGCGGTCCTGGGCCTGAGGGAGGCACAGTTGCCGGGGACGGGAGAGGCAAGCAGCACAGTCGATCGGGCTAGAAAGAAAATCCATCGCCATCGTTTCCCATCTAGAATTCACGGAACTTGGGAAGCAAGCAAGCAATGCGCATAGAGAGAGAGAGAGAGAGAGAGAGAGAGAGACGCACCCACAGGCGGGGAGATTGGTACAGAGGCCCGCCGCCTTGCCTTGCCGATGATGCCGTCGAGCAGGTGATTTCTTTCTTTTTGATCACCAGGTGATTTCTTTCTGGTTTTGTAAAACCCGCAGGGGAACCTATGGGGGATCTTGGCGAAAGTGGCTCGCGGATATTTGTAGGCGCGTCTCTCTCTCGCCGGAGGCCTGGAACGGACTCAATTTTTGGCCCCTGCCTTGCTGGCTACTCTTGGAGAGATCTGTTCAACAAGAGTACACGCCTCGATGCCATGTCGGTTAGCGGGCATCCTCTGATTTGTCTCTGTTTGGTGGACCCGTGTTAAAAAAGTGCTGGTTAATTGTGACGCTGAGCTAGTTTTAGCAGAACATGCCACAGGCCCACAAGTAATACTTCGTTCCAGTCCTAGGTTACGTCCAAGAACAGTTTCGGCTATGCGTGAAACTGCATCACAGTTTATCTGATGCCATCAGCGGCACAACACATGGCAGGATAGCTTAATGAGCTCAACAGGTTAAGGTTAGTATCCTAAACCAGACAATGATCTTTCCCTGCTGCTCATACTGAGCTGCACAACTGCAGCACAAGATATGAACCATATCTACGTACATCACAAAAGGTGCAGCATCACTAACAGTAGTCGTCCACGAGACACTAATGGATATTCCAATCTGCTCAGTGCATTACAAAGCCTAACTGTTTCACTAATAGTCTGATACAAAAATCACTGATCCTGCCACGGATCTGCACGAACCAAAAAAAAACCCTCAGGAATAAGCATCGCTGTCTGAGAATTACGGCACAGGCTTCAGATTGAATGTTTGGCATAGCCTGTGATACAGCCTACAGCTTCAGTACGAGGCCAAGGGGGCTGTGATCACTGGCAGAGATGTCCGGAAGAATGTATGAATCATGCACTTTTTCAGCGATTGATTCCGACACAAGAAAGTAATCCAGACGCCAACCTTCGATCCACAATGAACAAATCAAAAGAGCAAGTGAAATGGTAAGCGTGATCTTCAGTTACGTTGGAACAACAAATGAATATAGCAATTTTGGCACTCAGAAAACCATGCTAAATTACAGAAGCTTCCATGTGTTGTGGCACAAATTCCTAAAATCCTAGGTATGTTTGTAAGTGGCACATAATCTTAAGGGTGCGTATGAAACAGCACATAAAGTCATAAACACACAATAACAGGTGGCAAAGCCCATATCACCGGTCATAGTACATACCTTTGTTTGTCTTCCGGGCATTATGCCTGTACCCCCAGTAACTATAGGCAACAACACTAGGATGCTGTTTCCGAAACGTATCAACAAACCCTTTGGACAAAAAATTGGTCTCAAATGATTCTCTTTCCTCGTTTGTGAAGCCTGCACTTTTACGGTTTCCCTGGAAAAAAAAGAATTGAAAATGGCTTAAGACCACGTAGAAAAGATAGGTGAAGCAGCTAAAGCAAAACTGGTAACTGGCAACATTTGTCACATATTCCAATCCAATGGAGGCACCAAGTATATACATACATATAGATGAGCAACACGGAGTACAGGTTGCTCAAAAAAACAGCACCATGGCAATGCAATGTAAGGTATCTGTCTCTCACTACTTGGGCAATAATTTGCTTCACTCTTCAAGCTTTCTAATTAAACCGGATAGGAACTCTCAGATCTAACATCTAAAAACAAGGGTCTAAAACCAAGGCCAAATTTCTCTGTAATTCTACTTTATTACAAGGATCATGATGTTTGTAGCATAAAACAAATAGCCAAATATAGGACACAATTAAGTGTAAGACTACAAATTTACAATACATTCAGCACAGAAGAATTCAAACAAATGGTTACTCACGGCAGGGTCATGTATATCAATCTCCTGGTGCGCACAATTAAGGTCACCGGTTAGTATGACAGGCTTCGATTTCTCCAATTCCTGCGCAATTATAAGAGATGTGTATGGTCATATCAGAACTTAGCAACACGAGATCTAAAAAATAATTTGTTGTTAGCTGTGCAACGATCACTACTGAAGCCTGTAAATGAAGGAGGTGAATTTGTGTGAGTAGCATGTGGTGTCTTTTTGCACAGGACAACAGCCATGAAGAATACTAGGGTTTAGAACTTTAGATGGTCATTACTTTGGTAACTAGGAAAACACAAGAATTAGATGGCCATTACTATGAAAAAGTACACTTGGGGTTTTCAAAAATCCCCTGATTTGAAAGGGAATATTTCAATATGCTAGTTTGATTGGTAAAGGGCAAAGAAAAATAAAAGGATATTGATGATAGACAACAAAGAAAAGAGGATGTGCCCTAAAATAGACCCAAAATTAATGTATTAAAATATTTAAAACTGCCACTCTAATTAAATTTGGACATCTTGATACATATTTTATGGGTCTGCCCCTAATTAGAACCTTTGTTTCAATCTTAGTTCTTACTAAGGCTTTGTTATGTGCAAATTTATACAAGGAGACCCATCATTCAAAAGAGTGTTTGGATGAAGTGATTGCTCTAGAAATTTTTAGGTTTAGTCCAACCTGTGCTAAATCCTATGTATTTGAAATTTTGGATCCAAATCCCCCATATCAAAATAACCTAGAAAAAATAGAATCAATGCAATGAAAAAATGACATGAACAAAATGCACACAAAATTAGTTACGTACTTCTGTTTCAGTAAAGACATACTTAACGCTTTGACAGAAGAAGAGGAATAGACAATAAGTAGCATGAGCAAGCTACTTCAAAATAATAATTGGAGTAAAATAAGAGACATACTTTCATGTAGTTACCAAGGGATGGATCCCACTCTGTGACCCTGTAAGTCTGCACAGAAATACATGCTCATGGACTTCAGACTGTAACCTCAGATGATTTATACTAGAAAGAAAAATACTAATTATTTACCAATCTTTTTAGACCATCACCAGAGTTTGGTACATAAGCAGTTAACAGGTAGAAGTCATCGAACTCTACAGTCACAACCCTCCCTTCAGTATCATGGTCTGGTATACCAAGCCCATACTTGATCGAGAGTGGTTTGACCTACAGGCAACACATGACACATGATGAACAGAAAGAAAATATAAAACACAAAAATGTTCACAAAAATCTTGCAGGATGCTAGCATATCCTGCTGATCAAGAAGTTTATGCTTAAGGCTACCATTTAACAAATTGGAGGAGAAGAAGGTTAACAATGATCAAGCCAGGGCCCAGGACCCAGGATCACAATATACAATAAATATATTTGTGTAGTATTGAACTAAATATCAGAAGAAATCGAACAGTGGTTAATCAGGTTGCAATATAGCCCAAGGGAAGAGGAAAGTAATAGTGATTAATCATATATCTTAAATGTTTCTTTCCTTTTTTATTAAAGTATATCTCAGTGAAGCTTGCTTTAGTGTGGGTGGCACAAATTTCTTTCTAGCCATGGCTTAGTGTGAGTGGGGTGTGTTGGGAAGGTTTATTCTGGCCACTCCCATTTGTAAGACTCCTTTTTCTTAAATAAAATGACACACAGCTCTCCTGCATTGTTCGAGAAAAAAAACAGTGAAGCTTGCTTTAGATTTCAGAAATGGAAAACCCAGAAATCTCAAAATTGAAGAGACATAGGTGTGATGGTTCCTAGGTGAGGGAGCGCATCATGGCACTTTGCTCCTTCTTTCCATTTCTTTCAGGTTTCTGTGCAGTTGCTTCTAAAGAAATAAAACATAACAAACCAATAGGTGTTCTCCTTCTTTCCATTTCTTTCAGGTTTCTGTGCAGTTGTAAAGAAATAAAATAGAACAAACCAATAGGTTTTCATAGGTGTTCTGTTTCTACTAGTTACATGTATGAGGCATTGGGTAGGTGGTGCCTACTCTTGAAATTATTGCAGTGCCAGAATAGCCAAGCTTTGACACACTGCAAGTAAAGAAACTATTTGTGTAGCCATCAAGCAAAGTGTCTTTAATAACTTCAACATCCTTCTCCTGCCCAGAACAAAGCAAATATAGTGAATTTACTGTCAGCGAATAATTTAGAAAGGATAGAATGTGCAATGTTAGCAAAATTATCTTGTCATTAACATTTTTTAGGATAACTCCAAATGAACTTAGCAAAAATAACTAAGATTTTGCCTGCATTTTTGTCTCTTGTAAGCATAGCACATCAAAGTCCTCCCTCTGTGCTAATTGCTGCACAGAGAAGCCTCTTGATTTGAGCAATGCTTTCAATCCATTGACATTCCATGACATAATCTTCAGAGCACGTGTATCCTTGCTAAGAGGTGGAGGCCTCATAGTCTTAGGGTTGTATGGAATCCAGCCAGCTTGTGGTTTCTTATGCACGAGTACAGTCCAAGGCTCTGAATCGTCATTAGGAACAGCACCTTGGACTGTGTGGTAGAGTAACAAACAGTTAGCCAAGGGGAAAGTGATCTTTCAACAGCAATAAAGATAAATAAACAAATGTGCATACCGACAAATGTTTCCTTCTGGACAATAGTCTTACTTAGCTTGACATTAGTCACAGAATTCTCCTCAAGGGTGGTACTCTTGCTTGACTTTTGTTTTGTTCTACTTCTTTTCTTGCTAGGTGTTTCAGAAATAATCTCAGAACTTTCTAGTTTTTGTTCAATCACAACAGAAGCACCACTTTTTCTTTTTAAAGGTATCTCCGAGGGGCTAACCAGCTCAATGGATGACTTTCCCTCGTCACCTGTGGAAAGAAACCAAGTTTCTGGCTATTAATAAGCTTCATCAAACACTATTTAAACAAGGACATACATGCGTGACTATGGTCTATAAAGGATCCATCCATGCCCCTGTATTCCCTGTTCCTGCACCATAAAACCTTGCTACGTCGATAGCGAAGCCATGAGAGCTTGAAGATCTCATGCAAGCAAAATTTTCAGAATTGACATATTTGGTTCACTATTTCACTAGCTAACGACATTGTAAGTTTGGGGCAAATCTGACCAAAGTCTTATCTTACTGCTGCAAAGGGCATAATGAATGAAACTAAAGAGTTCTAACACAAAAAAACAAGGATTTAGTTCAAAGCTACTACTACAAGTCTGAACTAACACATACCATTTGCTTCCACGCCCAGAGAATTCATCAAGGCTGATACTAAATCTTTCTTGGTACCTTTCACAGAAACACCCATCCTCCTTCAAGATTTTAGTGCACAAAGAGTTAAAAGAACACATCAATTATCACCAATGGACAAGAAGGGAAGAGTGACGAAGTTTAAACCTCGTGAGCTCCCTGAGCTCCTTGACAGTCATTGATTGGAGCTGGCTAGGGTTGCTCCTCACACTCTCTATCTCCAAATCACTTTCAGCAGCATCTTCCTAGGATCCAAACAGAATGGTATGAAACAAAACTACAGCAGTCGCCTAGTATGAGCACAAGGGAAACAGACTAACCTTCTCTATGACTGGCTGCTCATCTTTGTTGACCTCACTGTTCTTAGAGGCAGCTCTACGCGAATATGTAGCCCGCATTCTGTCCCTCGTGGTGATGAGATTCACTAGTGCAGGTACTCTTGAACTGAAATTCGCACTTCGAAGCCCACAGGTACACCTATTTATAAAAAGATAAGCCAATGTTTAACATCTACCGATGGAGAATTCCAAGCTAAACGATTCTTGTGACAATGAATCCAGGTATGAGGTAGCTGTGGACAAAAATCCTCTTACACTGTTGGAAAATTTCTAGGTTGGCATAGGATTTGGGTTTCACATCATGTGCAAATGAGTTTGAGCTAAAGTAATCATTCCTTCCTTAAAGAAAAAGCCTTAAGCGCACCCGCGCTTGTGACATATGTTCCCCAACCATTTTTTGACAAATTACATAATCCACATCAACGACGCTGTTGACAGTTGAAAGCGCGCAATAAAAGTTCGCGGCCAAACCCTCGATGGGCTCTTCCCCCTCATTGAGGGCCCTTGGATGGCGAAGAATCGAATCGACGCAGTAACGCAGACCAGATGGGATGAACCGACTCGAAGGTAGAAAATGCGCCATAGGAGAGGAGAGGGCAAGAGAGGGTGGGAGGAGGATGGGCACCGTACTGGTAGAGGCGGAGAAGGGAGGCGCCGCGCAGCAGCAGCGGCATCGGTCGGCGAGCAAGTGCGCGGAGACGCCGCGACGTGGAGCGGTAAAAGGAGTGCGCTGCGCTCGGCTCGGCGTGAGGGAATGGGCTGTGGCCTGTGGCCTGTGGCACCTGGGTGGCCGGCCGTGCGGGCGAGCCGGCGAGGGCGACTCATATGCGGCGCGTTTTGGCGTGGTATGGCCTGCTCTGCCGCACTCCTATCCCGCCCGGCCTGGCAAGCCCAGCACTGTAGTTCTGCTTGGTTGGTAGCCGTGCAACATTATACACCTTGAGATCACTAAGGCCTTGTTTAGTTCTCAACAATTTTTTTTTAAAAAAAAATTCCCTATTAGATCAAATTTTATGGCGCATCGAGTATTAAATGTAAATAAAAATAATAATTAATTATACAATTTGTCGGTAATTTATAAGACTAGCAAATATGCACGTGCGGCACGCACGTGTTTATTAAAAACACCATTACACAATTAATATTATGCTAGAAAGACTAAATCATCAGCTTCAATGAGATTCAGACTCCATAAAATTCTATTCCTGATTTCTTCTTAATGTATATATCAATAAAAATAACAATAAAAATCAATAGTGTCTATAAGAAGGATAAAAATATTTTTCTATATATATGAGCAAAGAACACTACCCAATTAGCAATATAACGAAGATTGGATAAGAATAAAAAAATACCTAACCTTCACCTAGTCGTGCTTTATTAATTTGATGACGAAGCGATCGATATATAATTTGATAAAATCATTTTCTAGTTATGTGTACCAAGATTCATGAATCCACAACACTCTTCATAAACAATTGTGACTTGATTGACCTAGTACTCGTAGACAGTCTACAAAATTATCATCATCAACGATTAGGATCAACTGGGCGGTTGTGGTCTCTTCCTTCAAGATTAGGAATATTAACCTAAATCCAAACATCATGATCGGGAAGTTCTGTTCGCGTCGCTTTGGTTGACGATTGGAACTCCCGACTTTAGACTCCCATTTCCCAAGTGCAAACCCTAGCTATTGTCGGTTGAGTGTGTGGTGGCCTTTGCAGAAAGGCCATTGTCCGCGAACATGGTGTTGAGCGTGTCCGCATAGGCCGCCACGTGGTGGGCTGCTAGCGACGAGCGACTTGTGCACGGAGCTTGTAGCGTCGAGGCATCGACAAGAGCCAAGTACCCACAACCTACGTGCAAATTGTAGTTGGGCTGTTGAGGTATCAATTTGATTTATTTGAAAGCTTTTCTGTTTTCTTTGCCTGTTTTGTTAATTTAAATTAGATTTTTTAGTCTATTTGTTAATTTAAATTATATTTTTTTTGTACCAGAAGCTAAAAAAATGATTTAACAATTTATAATTATTTCTTTTATAACACAAAAACAATTAGCAAATCATCACATACTTCACAATGGATAATCCATACCGGCCGCTCGCCAAATACGTGTACATACGTAGTTGTGTGTTCTCGTGCACCTATCATGTGCGTGTGCCGTCCATGTATACTTGATACGTGTGATCCCGAATACACGCTGCCCTGCCGGGGACGGAGATGGACAGATGGTGACGCATGTATGTAAACGATTCTCGTGGGAGCATTTCAGTTGTAAGTAGATGGAGTTACATGAGACATACACGAGATGTTATACGAGTCCTACACAGGATGACGTGGGAGCATTTTAGTTGTAAGTAGATAGAGTTACATGAGACATACACGAGATGTTATACGAGTCCTACACAGGATGACGTGAGATTGAGTCTTAGATTGAGAGGAGTCTTACATCTTATATATGTAAGATCTTAAATAACATAGGGCTTATATAGCATGTCAATTAGATCGAACGGTTATTATGAAGGGAGAGCCTCCTCAAAAACTCGCTCTTTTATAGTGTGATGATGATGATATGATAAATTTTTTAAGCCTATATCCATAATTAGACAATATTTATCAAACACAAACGAAAGTACTACAATGTCCATTTTTACAAAAAAAAGTTTAGAACTAAACAAAGCCTAAAGATAATCTTTTGAGCCTAAGTCTATGATTAGACAATATTTGTAAAATATAAACGAAAATACTATAGTGTCCATTTTGTAAATTTTTTTTAAAAAACTAAACAAGGCCTAAAGACATTTGAGATTGTTGATTGGGCCATAAGTGGGACAGACAGTTTTCTCATGATCTAATCCAAACAGCTTGGTTTAGAACCTTAGAAGTTAGATTGCTTGGTTCAGGACCAAACAAGGTCTTGTTCGGTTGGCCGTAATAAGGACCGATGTTAAAAATATATACTGATATTATGAAAAAAAAAACACTCGTAAAATTCTAGCTGATGCTGATAAGTTCGGGAACGGTGCCAAGTCTATCTTCACTCCCGACATTCATCAAGAACTCAAAATACTTCCCTCCTTAAAACTTTGCCTTAAACTCTGTTTCAGTCGATCCGTTCACGACTTCACGTCAATATGGAATATACACCGCCGATAAACTCAGGCCTTCTTTACTCCCATCTCGAAACATCAAATCTTTAAATCTTTAGATATAGAGTATGAAATATAAATAAAAATAAAAACTAATTACACAATTTAGTCAGAATTGACAAAATAAATTTTTTGAGTCTAATTAGTCCAAACAATAATTACTCTAAATAAACAAAAATGCTACAGTGGGCAAGATGGTGCAAAGGCCAGCGTAATCTGACAATCAACACAGAAACACAATTTTCCTCGAAGAAGTATATGAACAATTACAAGATGAAAGCATTACTAAACGGGGAAACAACAAAGGAGAGTCTTTATTTTCACAAACAAAGGAGAGTTCGGTTGTGGATTCGTTGCACTGCCTACTTCTACTCTAATGTTAAAAAAACAAAAAAAAAAATCTACTCTACTCTGCTTCTATGAAGCGGAGTTCTCATTCGACCGTGTGCACGAGATCGTCGAAGAAGCACGTGCATTCTACAGGAGGAAGTGCTGCAGGTATCGGAGCCCCTCGTCGGCGCACACGTACCGACACTCGCACATCACTCCGAGCCTCACCTTCTCCACCACCTTCTCCTCCCCAGCCAGCTCCACGACCACCTCCGCGTCCAGCTTCGCGCCGCCGCAGCCGGGCGCGGGCAGCCTCGCGGCGACCCCCGCCTCACCTCTGCCGCCGAAGGCGACGGCGCCCGCCGCCCTTGCCGCCGGCACCTTGGCGTCCATCATCAGGACCGCCGCCGCCGCCGCCGCCGCGGGTTCCTCTTCCTCCTCCCCGCGGCCGCGGCGCGCCGTCGTCGTCCGCACCGCCGTCCACCTGACGCGCCACTCCCCCGCCCCGATCGCCGCGTTCCGGTCGCTCAGGTCGACCGCGAACAGGAACAGCCCCGCGGAGTTCTTGACATGGGCGGGGGCGGCCGCCCTGTCCGCGGCGACCAGGAAGGACAGCGTGCTCCCGCCGCCGGCCGTGACGATGTCGACGGCGAAGGAGACGTCCGCGAGTGCGAGGCGCGGGGCCGGGAGCGCGCGGCAGCGGACGGACGCGGAGCGGAACAGCTTGAACAGGCGTCGGTGCGGGGACGAGGAGCACCGCCGGTCGTCGCCGCTGCTTTCGGTGTGGGGAAGGAGGCCCAGCGCGGAGGGGAAGTGCTGCGCGCACAGCCGCGCCCAGAGGTAGTCCGCGGCGAAGGCGGCGTGCCACGAGGTGGACACGCAGGAGGCCGCCGCGAGGGACGCGGCGTCGAGGAGCGGCGCGACGAGGGGGAGCGCCTCCCACGGGGGTGGCGACGGCGGCGCGCGCCGCGCCGGCATTGCTCTCGCCTCGCCGTCGCCGTGCATCTCACAGATTGGGTGGGTGGTTGGCGGAGCTCGTATTCGTAAGCAGCTCGGTGTTCTCGCGGTCTCGCCTTTCACTTTACGTGATTGATCCGTGCGCGTCACTGCGCAGTTTATTAGCGTTCAGCGAGAAGCCGAGAGCGTACGGACGCCGGAGTACGGCAAGGGATGCGGCCATGCGGGGAAGGAACGGGTTGCAACGGGAGAAGGCTGCGCGGAGCGCGGGGCGGTGTGTGCGCGCGGGTGGAGCACACGTGCCCGGGAAGGATCACGGTGGCGCGGCGTGCGCGAGGCGCGTGGCGCGCGAGGAGATGCCTTCGAACGGAGCGCGTCGAGAGAGCGGTGTACGCTGACAAGTACTCCACGCTGTTTTGCAGCCGAGTGATCATGCACAGCTCACCGGGGCATTCGGTTCCGTAATTGGGTCCTTACGGAAATTCGGTTTCTCGAAAAAGAGATGAAATTAGATTTCTCGAAAAATAGATAGGAATCGGTTTTTTTAAAAAAATTGATACCGAGAAAATTCGGTTTCGAAAAAATAGGTACCGACTAGTTCTTTTTAAAAATCGGTGCCGAGAAATACTTTCGGATCTTATGAACATATAATAGCAAGTACAAAAGCTAGTTTTGATATAATTTGAAAATAATTCTTAAAAATAATAGTATCAAATACATCTATATACAAGTCCACAAAATTATATGAGTAGAGTACCATATGTATAAAATATAATAGATTAAAATAGTGCTATTAATAATATAACTACACTTAAACTCAGCACATTTTGGTAAATTCGGTTCCTTATCTCAGTAAATTTGGTTCCTGGAAATTAGAAACCAAACAAGGTACAAAAATTCGGTTTTGGTACTTTCGATTTGGTTCTCGGTATTTTCGGTTTAATTCTCGGTTTTCGGTATTTTGTGCCCAGACTGATGCACAGTATAGCACTTTGAGCGTCTACGATGGTTACCAGATAACTGGTTTAGAAAAAATTGTATTCGTCGTCAAAGAGAAAGATCAAATAGCAAATGGCTTCTAAATAGTTAAATCTAGTACAATTTCTCAAAAACTTCTCTTTCTCAGTTTCCACTATAATATTTATTTTTTATTATTTCTATATCTTATTTATTTAGCTATTTGAAAATTGTATTGTAAATGTCCTTGGAGAGTTTTATTCGCCCTCCTTCCTAGCCTCGAGCCCTCAAGCAAGATGTAACCAACGCGCCGACCCACATGTGAAACAACAACAGCGCGGTGAAGTATGCATACCTATCGAGTGTAGCAGTATGTAGCAATATTGGTTATTAATATGGAACATTAGGACAATCTAAACTCAAATTTAATTTTCTCTGTTGTATCGAGTGAACTTGTAAAATTATTTTTCTTCCCCATATTTTTCTTGGCTTTGGGATTACATCTGTGCCCCGAATAAATTTGTGCGGTTTTTACACATATAAGGATGATATAAAAAAACTTATATTTCCTAATTTATTTTTTCTGTTCCTACTCGTGGAAAATATGGTTCGCAAATCAGTTCCTGAGCAATCATGAATTTTGTGGGGAAGGCTTTATTATTAGCTCAGAATATTTTCGATACATCAATGGAGCTCTTACACCTTATATTAGTCTCAACATGACCTCATATTGTACATCCATCGGAAGGTAGATCAGCTATGGCTGTTGAGATCTAAGGACTACGTCCAGCACTTCCCTCTTGTGATCCGTTCATTTTCTAGGAACCTTGTAGCCTGCAAAAAAATCAAATTAAAAGAAATACCATGGATAGTCACATATAAAGTTCACAATTTACACTATACTTCTATAAATAAACACATAAAACACTTACTTCCACACTGGAAGCCATGCTCAAATGGCCTCTTACATTGCTCAGCAACATACACAACCTTCTCCATGCACACGACCTTCTCAATCTCCTTGGTGACCTTGGCGCACAGGCAAGGAACATTTACCTTCTTGATGACACCACAACAACCATCTGAAGGAGGGACCTTTGGATTCGTTGGAAACATCACGTACCGCTTGCATTCAGTTATCAGGCTTTGGAGGTCATTATCACAACCTCCATCAGCCTGAGAGCCTACGACGGATATGGCTACTATAGAAGAGAGGACTAAGAACAAGCTCGGAAGTTTTGCCATGTTTGCTAGTTCTTGGGTAGCCTATTGAAGGTTACTGAAAGAACTGTATTGTGATATGAGTGATTTTAGAGTACCTGGGTTTATATAGACGTGGTCAGGGAGGGTCACCCAACTTTGTGTCAACTTTATGCCGCACACTCGATATATTGGTATGGTGCTGAGTCAAACTATATGGACAAATGTTAATATTTATGTTGCATGTTATACAAGTGTCAAAATTAGTGTTGCATGTGAGGCAGGTGTCATTTTGATATTATATGCTATACAATACATGTGTCCATCTAGAGTTGCATGTGAGACAAGTGTCAAAACTAGTGCTAGTATATAGACAAGTGTAAACAACTAGGGATTCCATATTTACAAGTGTTAAAGATCAATGATGACATGTAGAAAAGTTGTTCAGGTGAAAACAGAAGTAAGACATAAATGAAAAATAAATGTAATGCAAGAGAGACTGCACATCGACAACCACATATTTCATTAATTTGTTTTGAGTACGGAATATGAATCCAAATATAACAAATGCTAATATTAAAATGGAGACAGTGGCACTTCACAATATTTTGGACTCCAAGTGTTTGCTTGCATACATTTGTTTTGAGTGTGGAATTTGAATTAGAGAAAGAGCTACGCATAATATCTTTTGGATAACGAAAGATATACTTCAGACTAGAGATACGACCATAGGTGATGATCTTCTTTCATCAAAGGTTATAAAGAATTTGGGTTTTTGCTAAATGTTAATCAAATTTGTTGCCAAAAAAGCAAAAAAAAAAACTAAGCAAAATTGAATTTGGTTAATCGATTATTGCAATATGTATTATACGTGTACAAGAGATAATACAACAACATCAATGCATTGAAAACCACCCAACAAGAAATGCATCATGCAATAAAAGAAATTAAAATCAACAAAAAATGTTTCTAACAAATAAAGTCACTTGGATATACATTTGAATATACAAATTAGCATAATTTTACTATTTGATGTAGTAGCACAAAGAAATTTGGTTAAATCAATTAATTCGGTTTACATCATTTTAAAACTGAATAAATCACCAATCACTGAACAACACCAAAGTCTTCGTTGAATAGACCACGACAATTTTGGTTCAATGGATTTTTCGACTAAATTTGTTCGATTAATCGGTTTCAGTTATATTTTGCCCACCCTAATCAAAGGAACAAATATCGATATGTAATAACTCTGGATAATCTAAAGTAAAGTGGGAATCTTGATCAACATAGAACATTTTCTCTTTGGTTTAACAAGAGAATTTGTAAAAATTTATTTCCTTCCTCGTATTTTCTTGGCTTTAGGATATTATTGTAGTGCCCAAAACACCTTTGTGTGTTTTTATGTAATCAAGATAAAAAAACTTATGTCTTCTGATTTACACTACATTTGTGTAATATATCCACATAGAACACATAGTTCCACACTAGATGTTGTGCTCAAATTACTTGCATTACCCGACAATAAACACAACCTTCTCCATGCCTATCGCCTTATTAATCTCCTTGGTCACCTTGAAGCATAGACAAGGAATATTTGACTTCTTAACAACATCACAACAACCATCTAAAGGAGGAGTCTTTGAGTTCGCTGGAGGCATACATTTGTTTTATGCTTGGAAGGACATTCTTGCAGCTTTCATTGGACCTTGTGCCTATGATGGACATGGAAATGAGCATTGTGTGGGAGGAAGTGGAGGAGACCATAGGGGAGGGAGCGGAGGCAATCGAGGGTCATGACCCAGAGAAAGAGAGAGGAATGGGTGTTTGAAGGGTCGAGATGGCGGACTAGAGGGGGGGTGAATAGTCCTTTCTAAAACTTATTACGCCGGCTAACCGAAACGAATGTGGAATTAAAACTATCGGTCTAGCCAAGACTACACCCCTCTATCTAAGTTCTTTAGCACCTTGAAAAGATCCTAAACAAGCAAGCAAGGTGCTACCTTAGCAAGAGCTCACCTAATCAATTCTAGAAGCAAGGTCACACAAACCTATGCAACTAGTACTTTGCAAACCGTGGAAGCTCCTACTCAAACTAGTGAGGCAAAGCGCATAAAGCCTAAGCTCACTAGCAGGCTCAATAACAAGGCAACTAATGCCAAATTAGAGAGCGCAACTTACTTAGCTACACAAACTAAGTAATGTGACTAACAAGGTTACACAAACCAAATTAGTCACGCAAGGGAACTACTTCTAGCTACACAAGCAAGAAGGTAACTAGAAAGCTACACAAGCTAACTAATTACAAGAGAAACTACACAAGCACAATTATATGAATGTAAGAACAAGCTTGTGTTAGGGACTTGCAAACCAACGGGAAGAACAAATGTTGACACGATGATTTTCTCCCGAGGTTCACTTGGTTGCCACCAAGCTACGTCCCCGTTGTGTCGACCAACACTTGGTGGTTCGGCGGCTAAGAGGTGTTACACGAACCTCGTCCTCACTAGGACACCGCAAGAACCTACCCACAAGTGAGGTAGCTCAATGACACACACGATCCAATAGAGTTGCTCTTCGCGATCCCCGCGGGGTGAGCACCGTACCCCTCAATCTCTTCTCCGGAGCACCGCACAATCTCCTTGCGTGCTTCGACGGAGTCACAAGCCACCAAGCCGTCTAGGAGGTGGCAACCTCCAAGAGTAACAAGCACCACCGGCTTGCAACTCGAACACCTAGTGCCACTCGATGCAATCTCTCAATGCAACGCACTAGAAACGCTCACTCACACAATCGGATGATCACTATCAAGCATATGTGAGTTAGAGGCTTCACTAGCACTCCCCAAGCATGGACACTAAGTCCCAAGGGTGCTCAGCACCAGCCAAGGCTGGCCACCACTTCTATTTATAGCCCCAAGGGCTAAACTAGCCGTTGCCCCTTCACTGGGCAAAAAAACGTGGGCACCGGACGCTCACAGGGAGCCACCGGACACTCCACACCTAGCGTCCGGTGCTCAGCTGACCGCCACGTGTCACTAGCCGTTTGAACTCGACCGTTGCCGCCAACGGCTACTGCGCACGCGCGCCTGCACAGCACCACCGGACGCTCTGCAAGTCCACACCGGACGGTCCGGTGCTCACCGGACTCGTGCGCAGAGAGGGTGTCAAACTCGCGACCTCACCGGACGCAAGCCACCGGACGCACCCTGAGCGTCCGGTGCTCACCGGACTCACTCCGGTGCGTCCGGTGCACACCTGCACCACAGACACCACACCGGACGCTCTGGACCAGCGTCCGGTGCCTCTGCACTCAGCGTCCGGTGAGTGTTTCTCAGCGCAATAGAAAATATACACTTAATTTTCTCAAAAGCGCCGAATCCCGCCTCGCAAGCTCGGCGGGAGGGAGAGAGATACCCACACCTCTCTCAACCCTAGGAACACCACCTCCTTTGTAAATGTGCCAACACCACCATGTGCAAGTGTGTTAGCATTTTCACAAACAATTTTCCAAAGGAGTTAGCCTCTCAAACTTGCCACGCCACTCGATCCTAACACGAATGCAAAGTTAGATCGCTCAAGTGGCACTAGATGACCGATATGCAAACAAGTTTGCCCCTCTTGATAGTACGGCCATCTATCCTAAATCCGGTCATAAACTTCTCTACACACCTATGACCGGTGAAATTAAAAAGCCCTAGGTTATACCTTTGCCTTGCGCTTTCCATTTCATCTCCTCCAATGTTGATGCAACACATGCACCAACCAATCACCAAATGATATGATCCACTTCATATCATCATGTGACCGTATTGGTTCATCGATCTTGACCTCACTTGCTCTTCACCGTTGCCTCGGTCCATCGGCACCAAGTCTTGCTCAAGCTTCACCGTCACACGCGGTCCCTCGCTTCAAAGCCTCCGACTTGCCCTTCACTTCTTGCAACCGGTCCATCAAGTCAAGCCTCATCTTGATCTTCTCCACCTTGGTCACATGACTCCATGTCATGTCTCATATGCAATGAGCTCCTCCATCATCACATCATCACCTGTGGACTAATCTCCTGTGTATCTCACATAAACACTATTAGTCCACCTAAGTTGTCACTCAATTACCAAAACCAAACAAGGACCTTTCAGTGTTAGGCTGATAGGATAGGAATTAGCAGGGGTGTATGAGGAGATAAGGTTTTTTTTTAAAAATAGTGTTATAACGTCCGCCTTAGTGCATTTTTGGACTTCTATTTTACATCCGACATTCACCTCGTGGGAGATGTTGGCATGCTAAGATTTTTCTCCACCATTTTTCTATGTATATGGTTCTACAATTTTCATATTGGTAAGTTACATACAAAGGGAAATATCTATATTCGTTGGCAGATTTTTAGTTTTTCTTTCAATTACACGTCTATTGAACTTTCCTATTGATGTGGGCAAAAAATTTTATCCAAAGGTGTAGGTTTCTCCTACTATCTATTTTGAGATTATTTCTACAATCCATGGGATATATCACATAAACAACCGACTCTAACCTTGCATGTAACAAATTCTAGACGCGAATTAAGTGGATGTCACCAGACATCAATTACACGATATGCACGATATGGCATTACCAATCTATCCGAATCCAATTCATTGTTCACATTCTACTCCTACCATGAAACCTTAAAGAAACTAACATAACATTCAAATGGTAAATTGTGAAATCAAGTGGACTATTTGGGCTAAAGATTAAGTGGATCTAGAGAAGGGGACTATAGAATTGACGCCATTGGGGGAATTCTTGAGATCGAGTGGAAGAACAACAAGAAAGGAGGAGGGATAATGGGTTGTGTCACGCGCAGTATAAGGCTATGCCATAGCTTTTTTCTTAATAGAATGATACACAACTCCCATGCATGTTATAGAGAGGATGTCATATGACACCAAAGGATACGGTGTAACACAACTGTATTGTGCATTAATACCACATCATTGGTCAAGAACTTGCTAGTGTGGTCATATCAGTCATGCCACATGCATTGGCATTATCCATTTGCCGCATCAATCTATGATGCGTGACGAAAAGGATTGGTTCTTGGGTACCTAGTTTGGGAGTTGTTGTGATTATATTAATTTTTTGGTCTATCTTTTTTAGGAAGACATGATTATGTTATCTTTGTAGTATTTTATTCCTTAGAGAGATACCATGCATGTATTATTTGATTGAGCTATTTATTTTTTATATAATTATAGCCCACTTTGAAAAAGAACATTTTGGATATATGTTTGGCATAACCCCTCTCTTACTCCTCATTCTTCATGAGAAGTGATTATTTGGAAGAAAATAATTATGTGGCTAGGAGTGATTCTTTTGAATTCTCTTAGGGGCTATTTGGATCCTTCCATTTGGAAGAATTGAAATCTACTTAATAAATTAGGCTAGTTAGCTTGGAATTTGACATTCCACCACTTTCCAAAGTTCACATATAAGTCTATCTTAAATTCATAGGGTGGAAGATGAAAATTGATTCTATAGATCATCATTCTATGTTTCTACTTTGCAACTTATAACACACTTTACAACTTGCTCCTCTATGTTAGAAATACAACACATAGGTATCTTTCTTGTATAGCCGACAATAATATATAAACATAATCTATATACAACCATATTAGCTTAACTAATATGTGTCTAAATTGTGATTTTCAAAATGAATTGAATTCCAATGATCCAAACGGGATCAAGATAATTCTAAATAGAAAGTTACTCTATATGTGAAATGAATTAGAAGAAAGCTACTTTTAGCTCACAACCTCCTAATTTATTTTAGAGAAACTTCACATAATCATCAAATGATCATTTATCTGCAAGATACTATTCAAAAGAGATCCTCCTAGATTCAGCTCTATTCGACAATGCTCCATGTAGTATAAACCACACAGTCTGGTAGGGATGAGACAAGAATCACTTCTCCATTTACATTAGGAGCTGGGAGCTAAGGCTTTGTTTGGCATAGCATCAAGGGTTGATTCTCTACTGAATCCAACAGGAGCTCTGCAAAACAGTTTTTTAGAGAGAAGTGATTCTCTGATGATTTAGTAAGTGATTCTCTAAAATAAACTAATAGGTTGGAAGTTAAAACAAGTAGCTTCTCCTAATTCTCTATCGTGATTTTGAGAGTTTATGCTAAAAATCAAAGAAAACCACTTTTAGCCACAGAATCACTTCTCTTAGAGAATTAGCTTCCATAGAGAATCATAATCAAATGGAGCTCTACCAAACATGCATTAAGAAACTGCTCCCTGTTGTTCTCTATTTAATCATCACCGGAATCACTCTAAGTCAATTCAAACCAGCTCTCTACTCTGCTTCACATAATTGAGCTTTACCAAACAGGCCTTAAAAAGCTCCTCCGAGATAGCTCACAAACATCCCCACGCGTTGCAATGGGACACACAACTTGTTGAGTGATCATTTGTACAACATGTGGCTTGGAGATTTATTAAACAATCACATCATGGTTTCAATTCGTCTCAAAATCGATTGTGTTCTGCGCCTAAGCGTGTGCTGCTCTAACTCATATGGTTACAAGAGGCATATAGAATTCCTTGTTCGGTTGGCTGATAAGCCATGACAAAAAGTACTGTTGACTGATTTGTTATGAGAGAAAAACACTGCTGAAGGACTGGCAAATACGGTGAACGAAGATTGTTATGAGAGAAAAACACTGCTGCTCTAAATCGTAAGTCGCACCGTTTTTGGATACACTACTCAAAGTCGTAGGGCTCGAGAGAGATTGGTTCTGGCGATGATGGAACAATAAACCTTCCTCTCTTTATAATACTACAAATTAGAAATAGAGTAGAGAAGAGAAGGAGAGTAGATAAATAGAGGGCCAGGATCACTTCATACATATATATCATAATATAATACAAGTAAATGCAACATACAAACTTATTTAGGAGACAGTCTGACATACAGACCAAAGTCTCTTCGCCGAAGGTACAGAGGATGTACACACCACCGATGTTCAGGTAGGGACGAAATAGCACCGATGTTCGTCATCTGGATCGATACACGAGCATTAAGCAAGCGCGCCAGGAACGTGATAGCCTTCAAAAAAAAAACAAGCACAATAATCTCAAGTCAGATGTGGAATATAAGCTTTTTACTGTTATTACACACAGTAGGCTAGGCTACTTACTTCCGCACTGGGAGCCAGGCTTGAGGGGCCTCCCGCAGTAGCTGGCGACGTAGACGACCTTGTCCATGGAGATGAGCGTCTCCACCGTCGGGGTGACCTTGGAGCAGAGGCACGGTATGTTCGCCCCCTGGATGACGCCGCAGCAGGCCGCCGACGGCGGGATCTTGGGATCATCCGGGAAGCGAACGTAGTCCTGGCAGTTGGTTATCAGGTCATTCAGGTCCTGGTTGCAGTCGCCCGTCGGCGGGTCCTCGGCCGTCGTCGTCGTCGTCGCCGGCCTCGCCGCCGCCGCGGCCATTGCAAGGCCAAGCAGAACCATGCACGCGACGAACAGCCTTGCCATGTTTCTGGTTGCTACGGGCCGGCGCGCTGCTGCTGCTGCTACCGCCGCTAGTGTAAGTTTTGTAACTGCTGTGGCCTGCACTAGCTTTGCGTGTGGTTTTGCGGGATGGAAGACTCGGTTTATATAGGCATCATCGTATATGCCTTTTGTTTACCGCAGGTTCAGCCGTCCTGCCACGGCAAAGCACAGGTCGGAGGTACATAGAAAAATCGTCAGAGCTGATGATCACGCTTGACTCAAGTCTGGACGCGCTATAATACGCACAAAAAAAAGTACTAATTGGCGTCTAGATGATGGAAGATCTGCTATATTTACAAGGCGTGTGTCGATTCCTCCACTGAATTCCGGTTCAATTCAGGGACCTGGAGACATGATGTAGCTTTCGCTTAATTTTCGTTGTCAGCGCAGCTGGACAGTCGAACTGTGTTGGCGTATATTATGCAGAGCTTAGATGTTGCCGTAATGTTTTAGCATACTTGATGTCGAAAAAAATTTTATTAGTTCCCTACTTTCAATGATTGCGAACTGAGCAAAGGTCAGCTGGTTAAGTTCCTTACAATGGAACATGCCTATCGGATTCGAGTCATCAACGTTGTGCTCATATTTATTCTCGTGCTAATCGGAGAGGCACCTGTGATGAGTTTGTGTCTATATATGTAAGTGGATGCGTGTATACTGAGGTACGTCAAAATAAAATGTTTCAGTAAATTATAACTGTGGCGAAAAAAAAGAGAGAGTTAAAGTGTATTGTAACTGTGCCACGGTGACGATCAGTCCATGAATTGTGTAATTCAGCTCCATTTTTTATAGCATAACAAAAATATAAGTAGCTCCAGTTCCATCTTTTCCATAAACTGCAGCTATGGTTGAACTGGCTGGTTCCGTAGCCTCCTTGCCGGATCTGGCTTCACAATTCTAAATTGGTCCAGAATCTCCATAGTATTTGAGCTTACAAACTGAAGAAAACAGAGTAACAATTGTTCAGAGAGAAATGCCAAAATGGGGATCTTTCGGAATTTTCTGGATTTTTCGTTATTCAATGCCACTTGAATCTCCAAAGTACTATTTCAGTCAAACATGTGAGAAGATAGAAAACATTGAGAAAAGGAAAGGAAATACAAAAACTGACCTGAACCAGCATATCACCTCTTGTGGCATGCACCCTGGCATACCCGAACTCTGAAACTCTTGATAAGCTCCACTTGTTCAACTGATTATTTGAAAATCAAGGCAAGATTGTTAACAAGCATGTATAGTATTGGATATCAATTTATAGTTATAAACTTAAAACTATCTCTCAAATCTCAATGTTCACTGAATAATTATTACAAGAAATCTCATGTATATCATACTTTTTAAAGACTTGTTACTATAATTCTTACCACAATCTTAGGGAACTTGTCCAAGCTAAACCCTCCAGCTCCAACGATGGCATGAACAGGCGCAGTATATTTGCTGTTGTCATAAGTATCAATTCGACTTGCATCCTTCTTTGGCTCGCCTTTGCATATGCTCCGGTATACTGCACAAGTCCTCTCATAGTTGTGTACATGGCCAAAGAAAACCAAATCCACCTACTCACCCAAAAACCAAAACATGATACTATGGTTAGCATATTCAGATCAGCTGGCCATTTCTTTTCATACCAGCCTGATGTAGTTAAGTTTCAGTTTTCAAGTGTGATTTCTTACCTGGTACTTGAGTAAGAGTGGCTCAACAGAGGCCACAAAAATTGGATCTACATTAGCTGGTATTCCGACATGGGATGAATACATCGGTCTATGCCTGCAATTTTCATTGAAGTATGGTGATGGGTATCTGAATAGCACATATTACCGATTCAAGAGAAACAAAGTATAAAACGAAAGAACCTAAGTTTGTAATTTTACTGGGTGGCATGATCCGTCCATAGCCAAGCTACTTCAAAACAAACATGCTTATGTAACGAAACTCACCCAATGAAAATTACCCATGGTGTCCTCGATCTATTGACTGATGACAAATCTTGATTCATCCATTTGTGCTATTCAAACAATAAAATTTTCAGAGACAATACATACATTTCTAAGTCTGAACAATACATGAAAAGTTCCAATTGACTGTATACCTGCTCCGACATCTCTGACCACTTATGCTCAGTTGACATCACGACGAAGTGAATGCTCCCTTGCTCAATTGAATACCATGGCTTATCCTTACTGACAGCTGGCATGTGGAAATATGACTCATATGCAACTCCACATTCACCACCTGAATCTGGGGTCACATATACAGAACCAGACTCTGCATAATCCCTGAGGCAGACAACGCAAGTTCATGGTCAATGATGGTGCATTTGAAGATGCAAATCAACTCCTCAGATTACATTGCAAACTTAAGATTTTAATATTAGCAGTTACCTTTCGTGATTACCAATAGCGGTCATGTAGGGGACTCGAGAAGCGACTGGTGCTATGAGGTTTAGGAAGAAGTCCCATTCAACCAGAAAGCCCGTAGCATAGCTTATGTCTCCTATGTGGAAGACTGAATCGACCTTTCCTGTCTGAATTTCTTTAGCCACTGCCTTGGCCAAAGAAATCGATCCAGGCTGCAAAACGCTTGCCGTGAGAGTTACTACTGAACACAAAACCCAGAGTTAAGCGATTCTGTTTTTCAAGGCAACATTTTGGTCTACCTGAATGTAGTGTTCCACTGATGGGTCCAGCGGAGCCTTCCCCATATCACCATAGATCACAAATGATGTCTCGTCTGAGCCTGCAGCTGGTGGCATTCTGAATTTGTTTGTGCTACTCCAACCCACAGAATCACTGCACAAGCACAAACTCAATATCTGTGTGAACACATGAAACATCCATCTCCTTTGGTTGCCAGAATGTTACTGCAGAACTGGCTGACATTTTAAAGTCATAAACCTTACTAACACCCATGGCATTTTCTAATTCTGAAGCGTTGCTGATCAGTTGTTTGCAAGGATCTTAGTCACAAGAGGACTTTACCTTCCGTAGCGGTAGGTGTAGGACTGAGAAGGCTGGAGGCCGGTCATGACGGCCGTGTGAATGTAGCCAGGGTCATGCCACCCGAAATCCTTGGCAGGGCTTGGTAACAAGGGGCTACCTGCACGGAGATAAGTTTGCCGAAGCAATTCCAGAATCAAACACTGTCACATTTCCCTCAGTAACATCTGCTCTCTAAGATAAACGAACGATCACGACTTACTGCACATATCATTCTGCGTGAACGTTGCCACTTGAGAAGTAGCAGACTTGCCCACTCCGTACTGAACCTGCTGCGGCCTCCGGTCGCCGCTCACCCAGGTAAGCCTCATCTAGCAACACCCAATGCATGCTTCCAGCGCTCAGATACAGTTGCCGTAAAGCTGTTGCTTTTGCAGAAAATCACCAGTAGAATGAACGAAGAAACAACGGTGGGACTGCTCAGTGCTCACCGATGTTGCCGTGGAGTCGGTGCTGGAGAGGTGGCCGTAGAGCGGGCTGGCGGGGTTGGCGAACCGCAGCGCGCCGGACCGCTGGAGGACGCACGGCGTCCGGAAACCGCCGGAGAAGAGCACGAACTCGACATCGGTGCGGAAGTTGACGACGTGGAAGGTGAGCGTGGCGGCGCAGGTGCGGACGCTGCAGGCGCCCGACGCGTCGCGCTTCTGGCATGCCGCGGTCTTGCAGCCCAAGTAGCCAGGGTCGTGCCTCAGGTACTGGGCCTGCGCAACCCCCGGTAAGAGGACCGCGTCAAAATAAGCTCAGACTCAGTTCGGCCCGAAACTTGGCGTCTTTAGCGGCCCATGCATACTTTGGCCCATTATTTGGGACGGCTTTGAGCAACGATGATTCTACTACTAGTAGTACTAGATAGAGTAGCACTTTCTAAGCTCCAATTACACAGCTTGCCCATTTGAACCATGCAACGCACGTGATGCATGTGATGACAATGTATCCATACGGATGACCAATGTTTGCACGCTAGCTAAGGCTTGCTTCATTCATGATATGGATGCCCATTCTTGTGAGACATGTTGCATTGGGCTGGTACCGAAAAATTAATGTCGCTATGATCAAAATACTTAACCAACTAGAGATGCCTTTTCGTAAACTCAGCAACCTCTTAATGAAGAGAACGACTTGAACATGGCAGAAAGAAGTTTGTATAGCAATTATTGGTGGCAAACTAGTACCCTACGTAGGCGTGGATGAACCAGCAAAAAAAACACAGAAGGGTACGGTGAAGCAAGCAGCCGTGCATGCAATGCGAAACTTGCCTTGACAGGGTAGTGGCACAGAAGCGGGAGATGCGCTAGATCGCCGGTCTGGACGTAGTTTTCACCACTCAAACGGCATCTGGAGACACTGCATGCGCAATTGCGCATGCACCAATTCACGGAGAGATCAGAGAGACGATCCGTTCATCCGTTATCAAGTAAATAAATAAACGATCGAAACATCAGCTAGCAGTCAGCTAAAAACAATATTTTGCTAACTTCTTTGTTTTCTAAAATTACCTGGAGTAGTTGGAAGGCGTGATCATGGCGACCCAGTCATCGGCATCGGGCCTGAGGACGCCGGCCACGGTCACCCTGACGAACGCCTCGTCGGGGAGCGGCGCCCCGCCGGTGCTCACGCTGATCGCCAGGTACGGGCTCGGTTTGGAGCACACGCCCAGACTCCTCCGGTTCACCGTCCTGAACTCCGACTTCCCTGCGAAGCTCTCGTGCAGCATCTCCGGCGGCGGCGGCGTCCAGCTCGACACGGCGGTGCAGAGGCCGAGGAACACAAGCAACAACGCGACGCCGGAGCCGGAGAGACCCATCGCAACGTACGCACGCGTCTGGCTACGGCCGCGCACACAAAATGTGCCTCAAGCTAAGATGATTATATTATATATAAGCACCGGGAGGAGCTGATGGATCGAAGGAGGCGCGAGTGCGGCTCGGCGTTTAGGAGACTATTAGGACCACACCAACACTGACATGGGTGTCTTCCCTCTCCCACAGTTACAGGCTTAAAGCTTATATATACCTATGTATGTATATTTAATAATAAATACTCCTAATATAAGACTATTATATTCGTGGGGATATAGCTTTGACTGGATATAAAAGAAAAAAATATATATACTAGAAGTTGTATCTTCATTGCCATTTATAGCTTTGACTCGATAAACTATCTTAACATTGATTAACTTTATAAAAAATATTAACATCATTTATGACATTAAATAAATACATTATAAAAATATATTCAATTATATATCTAGTGATATACTAATTTAATGTCATACATATTAGTTTTTCTTTTCTATGAATTTTGTTAAACTTAAAGTAGTTTGAGTCAGAACAATTCTAAAAGTTGATTTACGTTGAAAAGGGTGTAGAGCCGTGGCGGAACTAGGTGCAACTTTAAGAAGGGGCTAATTTTACCTCATGTAGATCAAATTGTACACATATGCTAGAGCAAATAATCACTAATCATAAATTTGCTGCTAATTAATACTATAAAAACCCAACAAAAATATCAAATAGACTATTAAGTACAGATTATCATTTATAAGTCACATTTAATATTTGTATGTCATATAGCAAATAATTTTGCAGATGAGTATGAAAATTAGAAGAAAAAAGAAGCATTGAACAATGATTATTAGCCTATATAACTACAAAGTATTGAACAATGATTATTAGCCTATATATTAAGTAGTGCTTAGGGGGGCCAAGGCCCAGGTTGGCCTGGCCTGAGCCCCGCCAGTGGTGTAGAGCATGCATGTGGACAATTCTTTCACAAAGGTCACAAAAAATAATTAACTTTGGAAAGCAAGAAACAACAACATAATATTGCGCATTATATAATTCATTTCTGCATATCAATTGAATGGTATCCATAGGGTGTCACACTTGCACTTTTGATATTGGAGTGTGATATTAGGAGTACGTAGTTAATTTTCGAAGGGTCCATATATACACACGGGTATTTTACCCTCTCGAGTCTCGACACCTAAACTGCTTCAGTGGCTATATTTTACTGGCCTTTGAGATTCCTTCAGAGTAAACAATATTATAAGAATTAAAGATTAATATTCTCTAGAGATTAGCATCGTTACCCCATTCTAAAATCTTACCCTAAGCTTTACGATGGACCCTAAACGATATTTATGCAAGTTTTAAATAACTGCTTATGACATCTTAATACTTAAGACTATGGATTAATGATATCTTAGTACTTAAGACTATGGTTTCTGACCTAGAATTCTTATTTTTAAAACTACAAAAGAAATGCTAATAAAATATGTAATAAGCACAAGACTTTCAAATTACCTTGAGGATAAAAATTTTTCAACAAGTAATAATATTAAAAATATGTAATTTAATATAATTTTTTTGATGTAGTAAACACAAGATATGTAATTTAAAAATATATAATAAGCACAATAGTTTCAACTTAACTTGAGGATAAAAATATGTAATTTAAAAAGAGATTTAAAATAAAACCAGATAGAGACTACAAAGTATCTATTATGACTATTGTGTTCGGAAATGAACAAAGGAAAAAAATATGCAATTTAATATAAGTATTTTTTTATTAGTCAAATGTATTAAGCATTAAATAACACTTATGTCTCCTTTCACATGCTGACGGACTAAGGGACTAATTTAAAAGGACCATCTATTGATGTAATGTTGTAGATACACAGTTATCTGTAGAATATACAATAATATATTCTTTAGCACCTATTTACAGTATACAAAAACAAATAGTATTCTTCTTCCAAAAAAGGGAGAATATGTCCCGTTAAATCTTCTTTCTGTTGTGAGCAGCAGCTATTATTGAAGTATCAGGCTCGGTGTCTTGTTTACCGAAGCTCCCTTCACAATCCTAAATTGGTCTCGTACCTCCATCGAACTTGAGTTTACAAACTGAATAAAAAAAGGTTAACAATTATTCAGACTTCAATGCAAATGCAGAACCATTTAAAAACACTAAAGTGGTGTTTCTTATTTTTTTCAACATTTTCTGGGAGTTAGTTGAGTTAACACTCAACTGTGGCACTTTCTTTACCAACGATATTGGGAGTACTTTTAAATATGCTAAAATAGAGGGACGGAAACACAACACCTGGATGAACTCACCTGAACCAGCATATCGGTTCTTGTAGCATGCACCTTGCCATAGCCAAACTCCGAAACCCTTGATAAGCTCCAGGCCTCCCCCTAAATATTTGGACAATGGGAAAATAATATTAACGAGCATATATCAACATCATTCAAGATAATCAATTCCAAATCTTCTCTCGATTCCTAACATTAACTGAATCATTGTTAACACCCTACAACTTCAAGATTCTGCAGTGCCTGCTCTGAACATACAAGCCTGGTTAATTGTTACCATGACTCTTACATTGTTAGGGAAGCTGTCCAAGGTGAACCCTCCTGCTCCAGCAATGACATGAACAGGTGCGGTATAGTTGCTGTTGTCATAGACGTCAATTCCGTTTTTGTCCTTCGTTGGCATGCCTTTGCAATCGCCCTGGTATACCGCACAGGTCCTCTCATAGTTGTGTACATGGCCGAAGAAAACCAAATCCACCTACTCACCGCAGAACCAAATATGTCAGTATGTCACTATAAGCACCATATGGTCATTTTTCTCAGGAATAATGTGGTGCGGTCCATTCTAACTTTTCGAATTTTTAGTGTGATTTCTTACCTGGTAGTTGAACAGGAGTGGCTCAACAGAGGCAACAAAGTTGGAATCCACGTTGGGCAGTATACCACCATGGGAGGAATACATCGGTCTATGCCTGCAATGGTCAGCGAAATGCCAACTGTTATTTCTTGTATCTTGCAGAACAGATTCCAGAATCCAGAGTACAACATAAATAATCCCAGAAGAAAAGGTCCAGTCTCATGCTGCAGCCTTTCTTTCCCCACCTGATCAGTCTTTGGGGTAAAGTTAATTTTGCCCTTAAGGGCATATGCCCTCACTCTCTCACCCATTGGATTCGCTTTGAGAAGTGTGCAAACACACATCCCAATGCAAAACTGCTTTGCGATGTGTGTTTGCACACTCCAGTCTTTGGCCAGGCTATTGTCGGGAGAGAAATGAGTAAGTCACTCACCCAATGAAGATCACCCATGGTGTTCTTGATCTATCAACCGATGACAAATCTTCGTCCATCCAATTATACTGCTCAAACAACAAAGTTTTTTTTTCAGAAAAGGTTTTTGTGTTTCCAAGACTTAAAATCAGAAGTAGAAAATGTACAGATAAGATCATGCCTGCTCTGACTTCTCCGACCACTCATGCTCGGTGGACATCACAAGGAAGTGAACGGTCCCTTGCTCTATAGAATACCATGGCTTATCCTTACTGACAGCAGGCATGGGGAAGTATGATTCGTAGGCGACTCCACATTCACCCCCTGAATCAGGAGTCACATACACGGATGCAGAGTTCGCATAATCCCTGAGGAGGACAATAAGACATCACCAGTTCATGGTAGCATATTTCTGTCACCGTGTAAATTCACTATTGCTAAAAATTGCACTGGAAGTGCAAGATTCTGAATAAAGAAAGTCACCTTTCGTGATTACCAATAGCTGTCATGTAGGACACTTGAGAAGCGAGTGGCGTGATGAGGTGAAGGAAGAAGTCCCACTCGACCAGGAAGCCTGTGGCGTAACTGATGTCTCCTATATGGAAAATGGAGTCCACGTTTCCTGTTTGGATCTCTTTAGCCACTGCCTTGGTCACAGAAATTGATCCAGGCTGCAAAGGTGTCCCATGACCATTAGAACCAGACCCAGTTAATATTTTCCCAGACTTACTACAACCATAACATGGCATACAAGAATGTACAGACTTCGCAGAAAAGATCCAGCCTCAGAGCAGTTTGCGTCAACACTGTATTTTGATCTACCTTATCCCCTTTATTGATTAAAATAAACAGCAGATCCTGCCAGATTACCTGAATGTAGTGTTCAACTGACGGGTCCAGTGGAGCCTTCCCCATATCACCATAGATCACAAAGGATAGCTCATCTGAACCAGCAGCTGGTGGAGTTTTGAACTTAACTCTGTCACTCCAGCCCACAGAATCACTGCACAAATACGAAAGCCACTAATTGCATATCATTTTTTTTTCAAGGATCTTAGCCATGTTTGGAGAATTCAATATCTACCTTCCGTAGCGGTAAGTGTAGGACTGAGATGGCTGGAGCCCAGTCATGACAGCCGAGTGGATGTAGCCGGGGTCATGCCAGCCGAAATCCTTGGCAGGGCTCGGCAGCACGGGGACGCCTGCACGCAGGCAATTTTGTCCGAGGAAACGCCGAATCAGACACGGCGACATGACATTTCATTCTACAGTTCCATTCTCCGAGGATAATAAGGTATAACATATGGATTACTCACTGCACATATCATCCTGCGTGAACGTTGCGACTTCAGAAGTAGATGACTTTCCGTCTCCATACTGCACTTGCTGCGGATTCCCGTCTCCACTCACCCAGGTAAGCTTCATCTGCGACAATAAACGCCCAGGAGGTAAGGGTGCTGTTCAGCTGTTGCAGAGAGCAACGGTGGTGAGTCGAATCGAATGGTGGATTCCTGGAATTGATGGCTCTGCTCACCGAGGTCGCCTTGGAGTCGGTGCTGGAGAGGTGGCCGTAGAGCGGGCTGGCCGGGTTGGCGAACCGGAGCGCGCCGGACCGCTTGAGGAGGCATGGCGTCTTGAAGCCGCCGGAGAAGAGCACGAACTCGACATCGGTACGGAAGTTGACGACGTGGAAGGTGAGCGTGGCGGCGCAGGTGCGGGCCTTGCAGGCGCCGGACGCGTCGCGCTTCCCGCACCCCGCGTTCTTGCAGCCCATGTACCCGGGGTCGCTTGTCAGGTACTGGGACTGCACTTCAGTGTGAGGAAGGTACGAAGCTGAGTATATTATGGGAAAAAAATCCATTCGATCTCTACAAAACTTTTCGGAAGGTCGATTCAACTCTTTTTTTTGAAACGTTATTTCACTCCTTAACACAGTTTTTTTAAAACTTTTTTGAAAGAAAAATTTTGATAATGATTTATGGATCCAAAATAATTTATTATGAAATACATTTCATAATGAATCTAATGATATTTATTTAATATTATAAATATTAATACTTTTCTTTATCTATATAATTAATCGAACATATAGGATACTAAACCGTGACATTATAGTGCTAGAATTGTATACTTTTCATGAACGATGGGAGTATTAAATAAGATCAAATTGTGGTTACATGAAATTTGTGTTGTCGTCGAAGTCAATTGAACTTCTACATAGTCAGGGTTAGACTTATTACCAGATAATATGATAAGCTAGAGCATGATTTTGAGAAATTTGAAGTTGATATCATATCTTTCTAATCTAAAACAAATTGTCTAAAAATTTAGAAACTTTGAATGCGTAGTTTTTTTTTCTAAAAACCATTTAGATATTTTTAAATTGTATCTATAGCCTTTTTGATAAAAGCTGATCTGCCTAAATTATCAACCTAGTCCGATTTAGCTCCATTAAAATTATGATGACGTGGCGTCAAGTAAGATGATTGACGTAACGTCACATTGGCCAGATAGTTGTCAAAACCATGTGGGGAGCAAATTAGGATAGTTCGGTAATGCTCTACTTAAGACGTCCGGAACGGACAGACGCCTCTTTCCCGCACCTACCTGTTCCTTTCGGTCTCTTCCCGTAACCGCTCGTTCCTTCCGCTCCCTTTCTGCACTGTGGCATCTCCATGCCCATGTGCCACAACGCTTCTCTAAAAAGCCACACCTCCGCCCCCACGTGTGTCGTCCAAGTTGTACGCCTCGTTGCTTCCCTCTCCCTCCTCCTGCTCCAGTGTGGAGGTGGCTTCGGCGCGAGCGCGAGCTGTGATCTAGGCTCCTTTCTCTTCTCCGGGCGGTCACCTCCGGCCTCAACTTTGGTGCGGGGATGAGCGCGACTTCGACATGGTCGCAGATCCAGCGGCTCCTTCACCGACACCGGCGTCCTACTCCAACCACCTCGGGCAGCTCCTTCACCAACCTTGGTGGCGCCCCTCCCCTCACACCGGCATCCTCCCCTGCCGGGAGCCCCCAATGCCCACAGATCTGTCGGCCCATGGTGCTCCCTGCGCTAGGGATTTCTCTCCCACCATATGTTGCAATTGTATATTTCAATTGTTTCAAAAGGTTCAAAGGTAAGTTGAAGTTGAATTATATGGATGTTGTAAAAGTAGATCAGAGGATGTTGTATATGTTGCAATTATTTTCAGAGGCATGTTGCAATAGGATGTTTCAAGTTGCAAGTGTTCTTTTTTTGGATGTTGCATATGTGTTTCACATATGTTGCAAGTACATATTCTACATGTTTCATTTCTTTGAGATGTATGTTGCACTCGAGTTTCATATTGCACATGTTTCAAGTTGTTTTGAGAGTCAGGGGCCATCGAGAAGTAGGGAGCGGCGAGATGGTGGACATGGCATGTGGCATGCTTGGAGGCCATCGTCGGGGGGCACGATGGGGTGGGGGTACTCCTACAGGGGCAAGGCGAACGAATGGGGATGGGATTGGGATGAGGTGGAGTTGTGGGGCAAGGTGGGAGCATGTCGGGTGTGCGAGAGGTGTCCTGATGGAAGCTAAGCTCATGTGCGTGTGTGTGGGGAGCGGAAGGGTTGCAGGCGAGTGCACAGACAAGGTAGCAGCACGAGCGTCCGGACGCGAGCACCTGGGTCGGACGTCCGGACGCTAGCACTACCGTTTTAGAAGTTGGGGTAGGTAAAAAAACGTTTTTCAATTGAGGGAAGCAAATTATACTTTGCCGACAAAATTTGGAGGAGATCAAACGGATTTTTTTTTCCAAGAGTTATTCCTGGATCAGAATTGGGCTTAAGAGGCCCTAGGCCCAATAGATGGGAACGGCCATAAAGATCATGTGCAAGGTATTTACGAGTTTGCCGATTTTCGGAAGGAAAAAAAAAGTTTGCCTGTTTGAACCATGCACGCACCAGCCACCAGGCACGGATTTTCTATCACGTTATATCTTTTATATGTCGTTGTCAATACTTTGTTAAGCTATCACATGTCTTCTCATAAACTCAGCAACCTATTAAAAAGGACAAATCTTTGTACTTGAACTGACAGGAGGAAGAGGTTCATTTGCAAAGCAATTCGCAACCACTAGTACTGTCATCAGTAGCTTCTTATAAGGAGTAAGGAGCAGGCAACGAGTATACAAAAACGAAATCTGGAGAACAAGCTCACCTTTACAGGGTAGTGGCAGAGAAGCGGGAGATTCGCCAGGTCGCCGGTCTCCACGTAGTTCACTCCACTCAGAGGACATCCAGCAACGCTGCGCGCGTGCACGCATCATTGCATCACAATGCAATAAGTTGATGCATCGGAGAGAAGAGAACGATGGATCCACGAGAACATGCAAATGCAACGATGAAATCAAAATCGGCCGTACCTGGAGTTGGAAGGCGTGATCATGGCGACCCAGTCGGAGGCGTCGGGCTTGAGGACGCCGGAGACGGTGACCTGGAGGAACGCCTCGTCGGGGATCGCCGCCCCGGCCCCGGCCCCGGCCCCGGCCCCGCCGGTGATGCTGACATTGATGGCCAGGTAGGGGCTCGGGTTGAGGCACGAGTCGAGCTCCTTCCGGTTCACCGTCCTGAACTCCGACTTGCCCGCGTAGCTCTCGTGCATCGTCGTCGTCGTCTCCGGCGCCGGCAGAGGCGCGGCGGCCGCCGAGCACGAGACGGCGGCGGCGCAGTACAGGCCGATGAGCGCGAGCAGCACGGGGAGCAGCGGGGAGCTGCTGGAGCTGGAGCATTGCTGGAAGAAACCCATCGCGACCGACTGCGTCCGGCCGGCCGCGCGTGTGGTGGGCGTGTGGGTGTGGCTTCGTCGTGCGGCCGCGCGCCGCGCGCGAAAAAACATGGAGTGCCTGGAGCGGCCGGCCGGAGAAAGGTTATATGCCGGGCCCGGACGGCACCGGCGGCACCGTCACGTCTCTGCTCATCTTGGCCCGTGTGGACGGCAATTAGCAAGACGTCGCGGTGGACGCATCTCGCAGCGGGAGCGGAGGCACACACACAGAGATCGATGAGAACGCGGTGGGAACGGGCGGAGCTGCCGATTCCTCTCCTTGTGCCGCCCGGCGTCGCGATCGCGATCAGTCACCACTCACCAGAGAGCCGTGCTTATATATACACGAACCAAGTTACGCCAGCCAGCTATGCCCTTTGCTCGCCGTCTGACGGCGAGCGACATAAATGGTGACCGGTGAGACAAGACAACGGTAAAGAGGGTTCGATTTGTGCACACACAGACAGCGTTCATTGTGTGTGGTTTAATGGTGACCGACTGGTAAGTAGTGCACGATGAGCCATGAGGGGCCATCTGTGCGTGTGCGCTTTCGGATGCCACAACGTCTCAACCGAACGCGCAGGCGGAGGGCGGATCGCCGAGAGAACAAGTGCACGTACGGCCGGTGCGTGGCGGCGAAACGAGCCGAGAGAGGACGACCAGAGGCGCATTAATTTGTCGTCACGACAGGCGGTAGTTTTCAGATGGGGACGATTGAAGGCGGAGTACGCGTTGGCTAGCGGATTCACCGGGGTTTGGCACGGCTCGACGATCCTGCAGAATATGCTTCTCCGCGCGAGCAGAGCAGGATCCGCTCGGCGGTGCAAAAACCCATAAATCTTACAGGTCATGTACGCACACGAATTCTCATATACGCACACGCTTCGATCTCTCGGATTCTCGGGATATTTCAAGCATGAATGATGCTGAAAACAACTTGCAGGTATTATGGGATCCAAATTAAAACATGACTTAGCGTGAACGCTGTCCACCGGTACATATCAACCGAGAGGAGCTGATGTACAGTACAGGCGCAGAACAACACCAGGGCGTCACGCCATCGTGCAGTCAAGCTACTGTGATTTATTATCCAAAGGGAATCAGCGACTGATAAGTCTAATTTTCGTATCAGTATGATTCATACTGTATGAACAGAGATCAGAGAGAACTGGCCAGCCACGTTGCCGTGGTCGCATTAGTTAATCATTAGAGAGCTGCGACTGCACCGCATTCTCTTGGGACAGGGGGTATAAGATTTTGGGGGGTAAACCATCAAACATGTCTGAGCAAGTTTCCTCATCAGTCCAGTAATCGAACGGGTTCAGGACAAGTTTCAGGTTGTCATAAATTTTCAGGTCATGTTCCGATGGAATCAAGTTTCCATCGAAGTAAAGTGACAGTTAACACAGATTTCAAACAATTCAAGCAACATTTTCGTTTCATAAAAATAATAATAATTCAAGCAACAGGAGGAAAATGCCTTTATCCAAACTCTTGAAGTAATAAATCCTATAAATTCCAATAATAATCCTGTGCCCAAACAACTCCATACAGGTTCTCAGGCTTCTTACAGGGCTACACCGAAAAGACTGCCCCCAAAGCACGAGGAAACCTCAAGAAATATTTATCTCTTCATATGTGTAGATATACTGATGATTGTTTTTTCTGCTGAGATGAGCGGAACTGCCCATGAACAAAAAAAGGCCCGAGAGGCCAATGCTGATTCTCGATCACAAAGAAAGAGAAAGACGTCCTCAACTTACATCTGCTACTGAGAACGCTTCTGATACATACAACGACTAAGGGCCTGTTTGGCAGGACTCCTATGCTTTTTACTTAAAAAACGGCTTCTCCAGAAAAACGTTTGGCAGTACTCCTCCGGAGGAGCCAGAGCCGGAACCGAAGAGGAGCCCTGCGAAGCAGGCCCTAAGTACAGAAAAGAGAATTCCAGGTTACCAATGTACTGTACAAAGCAATTTCCAGTACCAGTAAGCACATACGACGATCTTTTTTTTTTTTGAGGGTCAACGGGGGGGAGGCGATCCCCACCTGCAACCAATACCATAGTCCAATAAAAGGCAGTGGCAGAGATGGCACCAGGACAGAAGTATTACTGACGCTGGAGCTGGAAACTGTTAGCAACAAAACCATGTCAATATAATTTATTGACAATAGCTGAAGCTACGTGCCTGAGCATGGTCGTGCATAAAAAACAATAGTGGGAGCTGAATCCAAATTTTACTTACTTTCCTTTGAGTATTCTTTTGAAGAACATATCAGCAACATGAAATTTCAAGCTCAAATTTCATCTATCAACTTCAGTTTAATAAGAGTGAAACCCAGATCACAGAACTGCGACTGCAAAAAGTGCATTTGAACTTCAAAGTCATCCAGATGCCAAGGAATTCAATAATGAGCTGGGCTTGCTTAAATAAATTCGAGTGTTTATTCGTATGCACACCTAAATCCTTCTTCCAATATTTCTGTGTATCAATCATCCCACTGGGCCATAGAAGTACAATCCATCTCAATATAATTCCAAAATTCGAGTGGAAGTTTGTATTCATCTTGTTAATTTCCACTTTTGGGTTACAACAAACAACAAGCAGACCTGTCCTATGAATACCTCCACAATGAAACAAATCAAAGAGTCTTGTGTTCACTATTTCTGCCAAATATTTAGAAGTATGGAACCAAGTTAAGAATCAACTGACTGCAGCAGACAAACCCTTTTTTTTTTGGAACAAAAGCTTCACTACTTAGGATAGTTCATTACAATCGGACTGCAGGCATCGCTGCAGGAAGCTTGGGGGGGAGAACCAAACATGAGAATCTAGAGAAGAAGACGCAAAACGGGCACATGTGTGCGCTACAGAATTTGCCTCCCGTCTTACATGAATCAACTCGAAAGAAGTGAAGGCTGAAACTATCTCTTCTATCTCCTTCAGGATTGCTGCAATTTCGGACCGTTGCCTGGTCCTATTCTTCCACAGCGCCACCACTTCTCGAGCATCAGTCTCCCCGATGATGTGTTCCATGGTTCCTTGTGGAATCAGACGCAAACCATCTCGAATCGCCTCCGCTTCAGCTATCAATACCGAGCCCACAGGGCCCAGCCACCGGGCTGATGCCGCACAGAAGTTGCCGCTGCTATCACGGACCACGGCCCCGGCTGCTCCAGTACCGCGATCCTGCAGGAAGGCTCCATCAGAGTTGATCTTCAGCATACCTGGAGCCGGAGGACTCCATCGTGTTGACAGTGGCCTTGTGTTCTTCCACACATCACGCTTCTCCACCAGCCTCATAATCTTCAACACGTCATCCCACTGTCCACCCATAGCATAAAGGTCAGATATCAATGTATACAATCCAGCGTTTTCATCAGATATCTCCAGTGCCAATACTTTCTCCATCCCCTTGACGGCGATCTCAAAATTCTTGAACTTCTTGCATGCCACCAACAATGATGTCCATATGATGACATTTGGTTCCACTTTCATGGTTTTGATAACCTCATAAGCATCCTCCAACAACCCTGCCTTCGCATAGAGATCAACAATGCATCCATAATGATGTATATTTGGCTCAAGTCGATATCTGTCAACCATAAGCTTAAATAGCTCCCTCCCTTTCTCCACCATCCCAGCATTCACACATGCGCTGAGCACAGCTGTAAATGTCATCTCATTTGGTTGCACTCTTCTTTGACACATTTCCTCAAACAGACGAACAGCCTCGGTGTTGCGTAATTGTGAACTCATACCACAAATCATAATTGTCCAGTGTACAACATTCCTTTTAGTCATCCGAGCAAACACACGGGTAGCATAGTCAATGTTGTTGGTCTTGGTGTAGCAATCAATGAGTGCCGTTCCGAGGTGCATACTGGCAGGGATGGAGTGGCGTACAGCATAACCGTGAATGTCCCTGCAGAACAGCGGTAGAAAGCCAGCTGATGCGCAGGACGTGAGGAAGGTGGCGAGCATGGCACAATCCACAGCAATATCGGTGGTGAATGTCATCGTACGGAAGAATGCAAGCCCATCAGCGAGGTGACCATTGGAGAAATAGCAAGCGAGCATGGTGGACCAAGACACAACGTCTTTGTCGGGGATGCCATCGAAGAATGTGCGCGCAGAATCAAGGTCAGAGGAGCGGCACAGTGACGCAAGCATGACGTTGAGGACGTAGAGGTTGCAGGCGGTGGAGGGTATTTGATCGAACAGTTGGTGGGCAGCGGACGGGGAGAGGAGCGAGTAGGAGCGAAGGAGCGAGGAGGCGACGTGGGGGTAGGCGAGGAGGTTGGACCTGAGTAGGTGGCCGTGGAAATGGGTGAGGAGTGGGATAGAAGAAGCGGCGGAGAGCGGCTTCAGGGTGAACACGGCGGCGCGCCAGGCGAAGTAGGATGGTTCCGACGGGCGGAGCCGGAGGCGGAGGAGGGAATAGAGGCGGAGTGCCGAGTACGGGCAGGACGCGCCGCGGAGGGCGCTGAGGATGTCGCCGGCGGCGAGGTGGCGAGTAAGGGACATGGGTGAGACAGCAGTGGCGCGGCGCGGCGCCCGCGCCGGAGCCGCCGCGGCGTGTCCGGATTGGACGTCAGGGCAGGCGGGAATCGTGGCGGTTGCCAGTGGCTCGGCCCAGCGTTGGCATTGGGTCGGGACGGTAGGGCCGCATGTGGGCCGCCCAGTCGACAAGGCCACATTGCTGCAGAAGAGAGGCCCGTTTAGTCCTCTTCTTATATGGACAACGATTGTCAGTTCATCTCCCAGCGGAGTTTCAGTCGATCTCTACCGAATTTCGGTCTCCGAGTCAGATACGAAATACGTGTCCTTGCTGTACAAGATTTGTCAAATCTAGATGGGAATTTGAAGTATATATAGGGGTAATAAGCCATAAAAGCATAAAACAACCTGGACATGCCAAGGAGAGTGAAATATATATGGTATAGTTGACATCCATATCAAGGAAACTAACTGGACTGGCTTTCTTGGTAATTAAGTTTTCTTCATGTGGGATGGACTTGGACTCTGCTTGTCCCATCAAATTCTTGTAGATATTTTTTCTGCAGGCTTGATACTAATTCTAATTAGTATAGGACTCCCAACAGATCTATATTTAGTTCCTACCAAAAAAAGATCTAGAGGTGGTTTCCTAGCCTATAAATATGCAACTTGGGTTCCCTGGTGCCCTTCCTTTACATGTTAGCAGGTTCTAGGGTTTTGTTTTGTCATTGCCATCAAGGTGAAGTGCCAAAAGCAAATTGGCATTGAAGGAGTAATCATATCAAGAACCCTAGAAACCTTGGGGTTGTTTGATTGATCCATATCAAAAGTAAGATCTGCAGTTGGAAGGCAAGAAGAAAAAGATCTCTGGTCATACCAAGACCATTCAAAACCTTGGAGCCCTTTCTTTTATCTGATCTATCAATCTATACCAAACTACAGTTGGGAGGCAACTAGGAAAGATCAAGACTTGACTGCATTCCAGAGGTAAGATTATTATTATTTTTGGTAGAGTGTGTTTGCCTTTTTATCTCTCCTGTTCTTGAAAGACATGATTTGGCTGTGTTCCTTCTTCATTGCTTCTCTCTGTCTTCCATCCTCAAGTTGAGACATGATTTGGCTGTGTTCCTTCTTCATGTTTGATTCTCTCTGTCTTCCATCCTCAAGTTAATCTATATTTAGGACCCTTCCCCTTCTCTAGGATCTCTGTATTTTCAACTGTTCTTTATGCATGTTGCATGGACGGTTGCTTTCTTGTTTGTTCCTTGCCACGGTGAGGCCATCAGGGATTCAGGGTTGAGTGGCGCTCCGCGTTTGGAGGTCGAGCGGGCGGATGCTTGAATGATTTTTGTTTTAACCAATGCATTAACCATGCTAACTGAATGGATAAATATCTAAAATCTAATTCATTTGTCATTTTTTTGGTTCATCCATTTTATCACGTACCTAGACATATTATTATACTGTATGTATCTAGATCTATTGTAAAATAGATGTCTCAAAAATTCAAAACGATTTATAACTTGGAACCGTGGGAGTAATTAGTAAATTGTGATCAAATTATTCGTGAAGATGGTCTCTAATGTAAAATAATAATAATAATAATAATAATAATAATAATAATAATAATAATAATAATAATAATAATAATAATAATAATAATAATAATAATAATAATAATAATAATAATAATAATAATAATAATAATAATAATAATAATAATAATAATAATAAATCTCTAGGCTTTGGGTTTCTTTCCTTTCTCGTGCTGCAGTAGTACCCTGCCATTTTCCATCCTATCATGAGGTACTGTAGCACTGAATCTATGTGACATACGACTTAGCTTTTGCTATTGTTTCGGTTTTCAGTTTAGAATGGCTAAAAGATTGGAGCCTATGCATTGGGTGCTGATCGAGTTGCTGACGACGCTTAGCTGGACTCTAAATACTTGTTTAGATCCAAAAACTTTTTGAATTCGACATTGTAGTACTTTCATTTGTATTTGTAATTATTATTTAATTATGGACTAAATAGGCTTAAAAGATTTATCTTGCAAATTATAAACAAATTGTACAATTAGTTATTTTTAATCTATATTTAGTGCTCAATGCATATGCCGCAAGATTTGATGTGACGAAGATTCTTGAAAAGTTTTTGGTTTTTTGGTGCAACTAGGCTTTATTAAGCAGCTAGGAAATGAAGTTTGGGACTCTCTTACTTAAATGCTCAATGATGTAGCATTCACTCTCTCACACACACAGAGAGCCCACTTAAAAGTTTATAGATATATATGTCCTAGCTAATAAATAAATAATATTATTAAAATGTTAGCTTTATCTCTCTTTATTCCCTTTATTTAGGCTTTATTTAGATGTTGTAGGACACATGCAGTTAGATTGTAATTACATGATTTACAGGTAGACAATTTTTGACTTTTATCTTAGTGACCAACAGGGGGTAAAAAGGGAAATCTATATATTTATCCTAGTGCTCCTCCTTTAAGACTATTTCTCTCTTTTCCTCTTCCTTTTCCTCTTCTTCAACTCCAGCGAGAGATCGGATCGTACCATCACCACCTTCGATCGTGTTTAGCCCTCTTATCCAACTCCGACGATATCCGATACCATCTCTCCCTCTTCGGCGACTCCTCGCCTACGACAAGGTTAGTGTTTTAATTTAAGTTTTGGGTTAGGGTTAGGGTTAAGGTTAGAGATTAGGATTCACAATACCCGAGATTCAAGGAGAAGGGAAGAGAAGTTCCACCTAGTCGTGATGGCCATTGAGGGGGAGAGGTTTCAAGGCTAGGCGTGCCGCGAGCTAGCTGCAAGACTGCAATAGAACATCCATGGGGCACAAGCACAATCAGATGCGTGGTAGCGGAGCTATGTCTCACCAAGTGAATGGGTAAATTTGTTGTTAGCGGTGGTTACGAATTAAGCAGATTAAGGAAAATTTGGTGATGGAAGTGGAGCGATTGTAGGAAGAGGAGACGAACAAGAAGGATAAGTCATAGATCCCAATAGGTTGCCATGGTTATTCATGGGACAAAAAGAAGAATACTTCCCCTTTAGTCTATGGCTAGAAACTCGATTGTATTCTTTCTTATTTTCTTTTTCTCTTTCTTTTTTCTTAGCTTTATTCGCTTTGTATTGTTGCTTTGTTTTTTAATGAAATTTCTTTAGCGTGTTGTACCTCTCTTGTTTGCCAAAAAAGTCTAATATAAAGGGCTAAATAGTGTTGAGAAATAATGAATGGCTTATTTGGATTTTGATACTTTGTCCTTGCTGCAATTGACAAGCTCTAAATGGCTTATGTGAGTTGCTGATATTATTTTGATTTTATTTTTCTTCACCTTTTGTGAATTTTCTTTGTATGGAACACTTCTGCCAATACTATGCTAGCTTTCTAAATTTTCTCTGATTTTTTAAGAAATTAAGAATCCATTGTTGTTTTTCCCTAAATGTCATAGTTGTGATGTATCTCTTGGCATTCTCGATTTTACCATACCTATAGGTTTGCAACCGCACCACGTGTGAATGTCCTCACTAATTGCTTCTACTGTTTCTCTTGAACAGCAACTGTCTTGAGGAAGTGCCGACAGACCACATGGACGCGGAGAGAGACATCAAGCCCTTCGTCTCCCCTATCGTGGCCACCACCATCCAGCGGAGCCTCCACGGCCCCCGCGCTTATCAGCCAACAATATTGTCATTCGAGTGCGGTGGCACTCAAGTGTTACCGCAAATTCAGCCTCAAGCGGTATGTGTCCTGAACCAGGCCGCTTCGGAGCTATCGGGTGGTGTTAGCGACCGGTCCATTAGCGCCGACGAGGCACTCGAGGGTACCTCGGCTTGTCGGCCTTTCTGTGCTCCACCACCACGGTTGAGTAGGAAGTTCTGGGGCGCTGGCGATTATGGTGCAGCGGCGGGGAGGTCTGCCCCACAGCCTCTGGGTATGTCTAACGCTGAAGGTTTTCATGCGAATTCTATTAATTTTTTATAGTATACCTCCTACACTCAATGTTGATCACTTTGCCTTCCTTGTAGGTCTTCAGAATCGCATGTGCGTCCATCCTGAATTTCTCCACTCCAACGCGACTTCACATAAATGGCCGTTTGGAGGTACGCTTTTGTGTTGTTTTAGACTTTTTTCTACTATAATCTTAATTATTATTGCATTGTACCTTATTCTATTTGCTTTGTTACAGCTATAGCCGAGTTGTTGGACAATGCAGTGGATGAGGTAATTGAACACATTTATTATTTTTTTTTAAAAAATTAAACAGATTTACTGTTAAGCCATATACTTTGGTTATTCATAGTTAAATGTGTGACCGGATTATTTTTGGTCAAACAGATAGAAACCGGTGGTGCTACAACGATATTGTTGGATAAAGTCATCGACAAACGGAACGGATCACCAGCTTTACTAATTCAAGGTTCTGATTGTTATATTATAATTAATGTGATACCATTATTTTAAGTGATATTTGATTGGATTAATAATAAACTAAGATACAAACTTATAAACTTCACGGTTTATTATGGAGTTTGTAGGAACTAGAGAGTTTGCTCTTGCTTGCACTATAATGAAGCTTCTTTTAAAAAATTCACCAAATATGGTACATGTATGAATTTGAAACTGACGGAGTGCATAATTTCCGGTTACCATTCAGATGATGGTGGAGGCATGGATCCTGATTCTTTGAGGCGGTGCATGAGCTTTGGATTTTCAGAGAAACAATCAGGGTCTTCGATTGGACAATGTATTGCCAACGTTTTGTTTTATAATCTGCAAGTCATCCCCTGAAACCCATTGTCTAACATTTTGGCATTTATCACTTTGATTAGATGGAAATGGATTTAAGACTAGCACAATGCGGCTTGGGGCAGATGCTATTGTTTTCACTCGTTGCACTAAGAGCAGGTACCATATAACCTCACTTAAATTTCTTTCCTTTTGTGAACCACTTTTTCAATTGAAATAATGCCAAGTTATTACTTGTTTTCAGTGGGCCTACACAATCCATTGGTCTCCTCTCTTACACTTTCTTGGTGGAAACTGGACGTACAGATGTTGTAATTCCTATGGTATGCTATGTGATTTTTTTTATTTGTTTGGCATTGGCATCACTTCCCTTGTTTCTGATGATACATTTTTCTCTTCTTAGGTGGATTATAAATGCAATCTAATGAAAGGACAAACTCAACGACTAGAGCATCATGGTCCGGAGCAATTCTCCTCAAATTTGTCAGTGTTGTTGAAATGGTCCCCTTTTGCAACAGAAGAAGAGCTTATGCAGAATGTATGCTAGACCTTCCATCCGTTTGAAGTCTAGAGATACAATGTTTTGTTTACTCTAAGAAAACTCTAGGTTATAAAACTGACAAACTTAGACTTGAAGGTATAAGCTGGATAAATTACTTTCCATATAAATACATGACAACCATGTTTGAAAAACATTTAAAATAGTAAAATTCAACAGTTTGATGTAGCTACTACAACCTCATTTTAGTATTTGTTAGTAATATATAGGTTATTTAAAATGCTAATGGTTGTTCCACTCTATGGTTGATGAACAGTTCTGCGACATTGGTCCACATGGCACCAAGATTATAGTGTTCAATCTATGGTCCAATGGTGACGGTAATTTGGAGCTCGACTTTGACACGAATCCGGAGGTAAGCATCGAATATACCACTTCAATGATTTAACATGATTATTGTTTTTGTTGTTAAAGTAACATCCTTAACTCTGATGATTACGTCTATTGGAATACTATTGCCAACAATGTAAAACCGATCTTATAAATTTTGTTGTGTTTCGTTGTTTGTTTTTTTCAATAAATAGGAATTTATTTTCTTTGTAGTTGTTTATGCATGTTGTATACTGTCAGAGTGCGTCCTGACAGATTTTTGGTGTTCCCTGCTGGGTTTCTCATCAAAGTTCTTGCTGTTTGCTTGTATTTCAGGATATTATGATTAGTGGAGCGCCAAATCCAGAAGAAATTAGTAACTCTGTAAAAAGGGCTAATGAGAACCATTTGGCAAATCGACTACGCTATTCTCTTAGGGTGAGTATCATATAGTTTAACACTCCTGCACAATACCAGTGACTTGGTTGCTGACATATAGTATTCTGCAGGTCTATACTTCTGTGTTGTATCTGCAGCTACCAGATTACTTTAGGATCATACTTCGAGGGCAAGAAGTTAAGCGTCATCGCATTGCCGCTGACCTAATATATCTTGAATGCATCAGTTATAAACCCCAAATTTGCGGAATAAAAGAGGTTTTCCTTGCTTTATCGTTTCTTAGCCTCACCATTTAACTTGTTGGTTTACTCTTTACTGTATATTAAGAGTTCCGTACTCATGTTCTTGTTTCTCCTTTTTGATTGACTCAGGCTGAGGTTCTTACAACTATTGGATTCTTAAAAGGTGCCCCAACTATTAGCGTGCACGGATTTAATATCTATCACAAAAATCGCCTTATTTTGGTGAGCTCCGTGACCCCTTGCATTGATTCACTTTGCTTATAAGGATGCATACACACAAAACAAATTGACACGATTATCTTTGTCTAAAATGTACTGCAGCCATTTCATAGAGTTCTGAGTAGTGCGAGCAGCAAAGGTAGAAGCGTCTCTGGAGTATTGGAGGTAGACTTCATCAAGCCCACTCATGACAAACAGGACTTTGAGAAGTCACAGCTGTTTCAGAGGCTGATCAACCGCCTGAAGGAAATGACTAACGAGTACTGGTAAGTTCCAGGTTCTTGATACCTGTTCCTCCCAATTTCCAAAATCTATCTATTAGCACCAATTCTTATTTCGCCTCAAATATATATATATCACCATGTAAATGTCTCCATTTTTCTCAGGGATATTTACAGTGAAAAGATTGGATACGTGAAACCGCCACGCGTGAGTGCAGCTCCCACTCCTCCACTTCTTCTTCCTCCTCCTCCTCCAGTAATGCTGCCGATAGCAAATGGCGCCGCTGAACCATCAAAGAGGAGTGCACCTGCTCCTGCTCCTGCTCCGACGCAACCCTTGAGATCGCACGGCAGCTATGTGAATGCAGTTCCAATCGCCTTTGCGCCGCCTGGTTTCCACTCAGCACCTGTCAAAAGAGATGCTGTTGCACCAGGAGCGCCTACGGGCTACTCCTTGTCCTCGCCAAAAGCGCAGGTCATGCAAGTCATCAACCAGACAAGATCTCCATCAATGGCGTCTGGCACGGACTCGTTAGAGACAAGAAAAAGGAGGAACGACGATGCTACCATGACGGTTGCGTCTAAAAAGAAGGCTATGCAGGATTTGGTTGGCAGCAGCTCCGCTACTAATCAGGTTAGCACAGACAACCTTGCTGTTCGTCCATGTTAGTAGCTTGTTGGTGCACGTACTTAAGTACTTTTGCCGCCTTGATTGTTATGCATTGATTTCTCTGGACAAAACAGGTATCTCAGTATATGGGAGAGCGAGAGCTGAAGGAATTTAACTTTTTGAAGTTAGAGAACCAGATGCTCCGTGAAGAGTGAGCCTAACAATCTTTGCTTTGGTGTCATCCTATATACTAGTGATTTTGGCAAAGCTTCTGAATACCGATGTTTTATGTTGTAATTTTTTTTTCTGTATGTAGGTGCGCAGAATTTGAGATGACAGTGAAGGAACTACGGCTCAAGGTAAATTCTCTGCCCACCCTGTACAGTCGTGATGATCATTAGATCAGAGCACATATAAGAATGCATCTTCACTGGACTACGAGTCTGACGAGCCTGAACTCCTTGTGCCGAACAGGAACAGAATCTACGGCTCGAGCTTGAGAAGGCGCAGGAGCAATTCAAGAGCCTACTGAACGAATACGTTTCGTTGTCAGCTGTGCCAAAACAGAAACGATAGGCATCGTCGCTTCTGAAGCCACCGGCCACGGCGGCTTGTGCGCTCGTGCTAGCCAGAGAGCCGAAGGCTAGCAAGCAAGCAGTGATGCTTTTGGACGGCCGGCCGGTGTAGACATAGCGCGAAAGGCCTGTGTACCCAAAGCTCCCAGAAACTCTTTGGTTTCTTCTCCCGTGTCCAGAGTAACTAGACCCTGTCAGATTTTTTTTTAAAAAAAGAAGAGAAGTCTTCTTTTCTGTGTGACAAGAAGTTCTAGTAGTATATGGGAAATTGAGAAACTGAGATGTAAAATGGAAGGAAAAATGTACTGTACCATGTTAATTTTCTGTAGACATTGGTTACGGTATGTAGCCCAGGAAGGCACGGCACGCTCGTGGTTTCCTAATGCGGTTTCAGTCTTTCAGATTTCAGATACTTCGTGTCGAAGTCACCCGCGGGCCGCGGCCTCTTCAAGCCTCAAACTCCAGTCCACTTCTAACCGGGCCCACGGGTCTAACGCATAGCGACGCATCCACGTGAGGCACGCCGCCGACGCGCGCCCGGTCCCGATCTGTCTGTCTCTAGGCTAGATCACCGCTGCCCGCCCGCCCGCCGGCTGGCCGCACTCACTCGACACGCGGTTCGCCACGGCCATTCCACGGCGGATCCCCCACCCAACTTCTGCTGCGCGCAGCGCCGCGGCCCCCCTTTCCTAGCCCCGATTCCACCGGCCGAGCCTTCCTCCACCACCAGCCGCGGCATACCCGCGGACCCGCCTCGCGCTCGCGCGTGAACCCCCCCGAACTCCGCCAAATTCCCCCAAACCCGGGCCGCAAGTCCTCGCCAAATCGCCCCCAAATCAACCGGAGCCGAGGCCGACACAAAGCCGCGCAAGCGCAACCCGCGGCGATGGAGCTGGCGTCGACGGACCTCGCAGCGCTGGGCGCGGCGGACCTGGTGCGCGTCTCGGCGTCGATCCCGCGCGCGGCTCCGCGCACCTTCGCGCTGCTCACCGCCTGCCTCGTCTTCCCGCTCTCCTTCGCCGTGCTGGCGCACTCCCTCTTCACCCACCCCATCCTGCGCCGCATCCAGGGCGCCACCCACAACGAGCTCGCGCAGTGGCTCAGGCTCTTCGCCTACCAGTTCCTCTACCTCATCGTCCTCTTCACCTTCTCCCTCCTCTCCACCGCCGCCGCCGTCTTCACCGTCGCCTCGCTCTACGCCGCCAAGCCGGCCTCCATCTCCGCCTCGCTCACCGCGCTGCCCCCCATCCTGCCCCGCCTCCTCCGCACTTTCCTCTGGGTCTCCCTCCTCATGCTTGCCTACCACCTCGTCTTCGCGCTCACCGTCCTCCTGCTCCTCATCGTCTTCATCCCCAACGCGTCCGAGTCCGCCGCGCCGCCCTCCCTCTCCTTCGTCCTCTTCCTCATCGTCGTCGTCTTCGTCTTCCTCGGGATCCACGTCTACATCTCCGCGCTGTGGCACCTCGCCAGCGTCATCTCCGTGCTCGAGCCGCTCTGCGGGCTCGCCGCCATGGCCAAGAGCAAGCAGCTGCTCCAGGGCCGCACCGGCACTGCGGCCACGCTCGTCGTCTCCTACTTCGCGGTCTGCGGCGTCACCTCGTTGCTATTCCGTGCTGCTGTCGTTAAGGGGCGCGCCGAGGAGGGGAGCTTTGGCCTGGCCTTGCCCGGTCGCCTGCTTGTCGGCGCCGTGCTGGTGTGCGTTCTTGTCTGTGTCAATTTGCTGGGACTGCTCGTGCAGAGCGTCTTCTACTACGCCTGCAAGGCCTTCCACAACCAGCAGATTGACCGGACTGCATTGTATGAGCACCTTGGAGGGTATCTTGGGGAGTACGTGCCACTCAAGAGCAATATCCAGATGGAGAACCTTTGAGATTGGAGCATAGGGCAAGGGTAAGCTGCTCACCTCATTGCTTCATACTAGCTGTTTCCTGTGGATCTTTCTCAAAACATGAGTATGGTTTACAAGGAGCTATCTGGTCTTGTTATTTCTAGTACCCTGTAGTAGTTTATAATCTGTATAAGTTAAAATGCGCAGTATGGAACCAATCTATATGGAATGGAACAGAGATGCATGAACAAGGTTGCCTTTAGTCTCACAAACTGTGTTCTTGTTTATCGTTGCTTTCCTATGAGTCATGCTATTGTTCGTGACTGTGATTCATGATTTAGAGATTGAGGGTTAACATGCACTGACGCACAACTGGTTTGCTCTCTGCTAATGTGAGACTTGATTCTGCTCTGTGGGATGTCCATCCCTTCCGTGATCCATACCGTTTGGTAAAAAATTGCGTTATAGATGCCCATTGTTACTCTAGACAATTTCTGTACATCAAAATCACGAGTTTCCCATTAGGCTTCCTATATATACCTCATGTGTTTGGAATGTTTTGAACATGCTAGCAGAATCCATATTAGTTCATTCTATTGGGAAAATGATTGTACTATCGACTCTTGATCTGTTGATTGCTTGGTTGAACTACAACATCCTGGTATAATGATCCTTTCTTGGGCAAAATTTACTTATCTGTGATTTCCAACCCATGACCATGGCAAGTGTCGCCATGATCTGCAGTATCAGAGCCGCCACCACATCGGGCAAGCCGCATGATGTTTGTTCCTCTTTCCCTTCACAAAACAGTGTGGCATGGGGCTGCACAGGCTTGGCACATGCCGGTGGCGACTGTGCTGGAGTCGAAGAGGGGCGAGAGGGAGAAGGGCGAGGAGAGTGATAGTTGGGATTGGTTGGGGAGATGCAAATTTGAGGGGGGATAAGGGACATATTGGTGGGAAAAGATTGAGGGAGAGCTATTGAGCATCGATGTAGCTAAGAAAAAGACTTCTATCCTCCAATATAACAGTTTTATGAGAAAGCTAAGAACAATACTTATCTCTGGGAATATAACAGTCGTCTGGGATAGTGGGAACATCGTTTGTAGCTATTTTGCTGCTTTTGCCTCATTTTTGCGTATGTTGCTGAAACTTCTGATGAGACATTTGTTGATGCCAAGTCGGAATGCATTATGCTGTGTGACGTGATAAGTGATAACTGTAAAGTAAAGTGGTCATGTAGCCAACTAGCCGTCTTGCGTTTGCAGTTTCTTCTTGCTGTTGAACATCTGATGTAAAACGAGTGTGCTCCTCTTTTTTTTTCCTGTGTATTCCTCTGCTGAACCTCGTTATCTACTAGTGGTTTCTGGTGTATTCCTGATACTGACTGCTGCTGTGTTGGACTGCTGGCCATGGGTTGTGCCTGAGGTTGTGCCGCGCCTGTGACTGCTTATAGATTCATTTTCCCCTTTCTATTGAGCATCTTTGTATATGACTCTTGAGTCTAAGCACGGAGGTGCACTTGTTCTTTGGGAACTGTTTTCGCAATTTTTTGTATTGTGCTTTCCATGATTTAATATAATCCAGGCCTTATAAAAAAGCATAGTTAACACCCAAAAGAGTGTGTTTCTTGTTTTTTTAAAAACAAGCAATTTTAAGTTTAGGGTCCGTTTGGTAGGGATCTAGATTTTTCTAGAAACGTTTTGTATCCAGATTCTCTCTAGAAACATTTCATTGTTGAAATAGGAATCACTTGGTAAGAATCAGTGAAACTTTTGCCTATTGATCTAAATTCTCCTTGAAATGAACTAGAATCACTGCAAAACACCTATTTGACTGATTTTTATTCCTAGTACAAAAACGAGAGACATTATGTTTCTGTCACCAACAGTATTTTTTGACATAGTTTATCAGCTAAACAAACAATGTGAGGTGCTTGATGGTTGGGATGGCATCGCAGATGCGGGTGTCGCCGGTGATGTTTTGGCTATGGTCGAGGGCAGGTTCGGCTAGCTGAAAAAAAAAGCTGACACTGATGCTGTTTTGCTATGAGAGAAGTAGTTAAAGTTGAAAACAGACGGGATAAATCCCGTTTCGTCCGCAACCGTATACTGTATTTTTCCGTTCGTTTTCGTTATTTACGGGATAAACGGAAACGGGACCGAAAACGGGACGGATTAAAACGGGGGCGGGATCGAAAACGGTAGAGCGTTTGTCCGTCCGTATTTGCGGAATCCCGTTTTTTACCGGGATATCCCGTTTTCTATCCCGTTTTTCATAAAAACGGAAAAGTAGCCTAAATAGTCCCTAAGCCCAATATGGCCCAAAATGTCTCTTGTCTTATGCGATGTATGGATAATTCATATTTGTTTGTGTGAATTGTGATCTATGGACTATGAATATGTTCTTATGCGATGTATGGATAATTTATATTTGTGTGAATTATGATCTATGGACTATGGATATGTGGTATTGTATTAATGTGGTTGCTAGTCACTGATCAGTGCATATTTGATATTTGGTATTGCATTTTGGTGTATTTGCGCTATCATATGCGGCTTACATGTTCCGGTTTAAATTTTCGCTTACCGCTCGTTTCCGTCTATTTTTCGATCGTATTTACCCGTTTTCGTATTACGTTTATCCCGCTACCGTTTTCGCTTCCGGTTGTCCGGCTTCCGCTTCCGTTTTCGTCTAAAAATGTAACATCCCTGATGTTACGAACACTAAAAATGGATCATGTCATCATAAGCATTGCAAAGCATATTTGTTAAGCACATTATTATGCATCAACTTAAAATAAGTTTATTTTGGTTGATTGTGCTTAGGGAATTAAAGTGTGTTTATCTGGTGAAGTGATGCTCATGATGGTTGTTTAATCCCTAGTTAAGGAGGGTGGTAAGGAAATAGCTAAGGAAAAAACCCTAATTTCAAACATAGTTTTTACCCCCTTTTGTGTAACTTAAAAACTAAGCAAAATTTGGGGATGAGTTCAAAAGAAAAGTTGTAGATCTTGTCAAGGTGTACAACTTTGCTGTTTTGAGTTTTTGAAGTTTCAGTACAAAATTCAAAGTAATTTTGAAAATACAGATTTCCAGAAATTGTCCCTTTTTCCAATTTTAATCCCTAATTCAAAACCTATTTGGAATTTTGAAAAGTGATCAAAATGAAAGTTGTAGGGCTCATCAAAATGAACAACTTTTATTTTGGGAGTTTTTCAAGTTGTTGAGAAAAATCAAAAGTAATTTTGAAATTTCTTTCTGCCCCAATTTAAATTGGAATTTTTCCCCAAATTGGGATTTTGAAATTCAAACTGTTTTGCCAAATTCACACTTTTCCACTCAGATTTAGCTTTGGTCACCAAAAGGAGTTTTGTAGCTTGTAAAATTCTGCACAACTTCCATTTTGGTGGAATTTTGTCTTCAGTTTAAAATTTGGGCGAATTTTGCAAAACCACAAAACTAGTTGGATAAAGCTCCCTACAGTGACCCGATGAGGATCAGGGGCTCCTCTGTCCCGCCGGCCGCAGAGCGGGCAGAGCCGCGCGCGCGTCCTGTCGCCACGCAGCTGCTTGCCGGCCGCGTCACCGCGCGACGTGGACGTCCGCGACCCCTTCGCCTCGTCCTCTTGAGCGCCCCGCGACCGACGTCGAGTTTCTTCATTTCTGCGACCGAAAACGCCACGCCGATGGAATTCATCTCGCTCCTCCCACCTCAGCCCCGTTGTTGTTTTCCTCTGCTCCGCAGCATCCTTGAGCATCGTCTAAGCCAGCTAATACTCTCTTCCCTCGTCGGACTCGGCCGTGAGCCGGTTTTCCGTCATAGAGCTCCGCCATGGCCGTCATGGGAGCCTGCGCACGTGGCCAGGAGGCCATAAACCTTCTCCGGCCAAGCCACACACACCAGCGCGAGCGCACGAGCCTCAGGATGCTCCCCAACGCTTTCCCTCGCTGCCATCAAGTGTCCATCGGCCGGAAATGAGGTTTTCTCCGACATCCTCTGCTCTGGATTCGCGACCAGGGACTTCGCGCGGCAATTTGAAGTTCTCCAGGGGTCTTTCTGCACAGACTGTGACTCAGGTGAATAGTGCTATAAGGACTTGTTTGTAGATGTTTTGTTGAATGTTTGAAAATTCATATCTGCAGTTTGGCAACTCCAATTTTGGTGAACCAAATTTTGTTGTGCTCCTTGAGATGTCTAGTTTTTATTAAAAATATGAAACTGACCATGTTTTGTAGTAAAATAATTAGTTATGATTTATGCCTTTTAATTATGTTTAAAAAGGAGAAATTCATATCTAATCCTGTGTAGCTCCTATGGGCCTGAAATTTTTATGGTGTTTTTATGATGCTATGTGAGTGTTACAGTAAAAATTTCATGTTCAGTGGATGATATATGGTTAAGTTATTAATTTATCTTGTTTAGTGCTTATTAAATAGTTTACAATTAAACTAAAAATAAATAAATGTAAAATACAGTTCCTCTGCCTTTATATGAGGTTGTTATATCATATAGATACACAATTTAGCTATGTGTTTGTAGAAAATGTTGAGTTTCTTATTTATCTTGCTGTTACATGCTTTCTTGTGATGGAAATTTATCTTTTTCATGGAAATTGCTATACTTATACAAATGGTATGAAATTTCTACAGTAGACTTTGGAGAACATATATGAGTTGCTGTAATTTTCTCAGAAGTTACTGTGTAATTTTGATATATGGTTATTACTTTGTCTATTTACCTAAATAAATTAATAAAGGCATGAAAGGAATTTATTTAGGGATGATCATGATGTTTTCTAGTATCTATTTGATGTATTTCAACTATTGGTGAGCTGGGTTTTGCTCAGGTCCAAGTTTGAAACATAAATGAAATGTTATTTGTCTATAATTAAATTATTAGTGATTTCTGGACAGTTTCTGGAACCTTATGAATTGCTCTAGGTAGATAATAATGGATGTGAAACTTGTCTATAACAAAGTTGTATATAATTCATGTATCTATCTGGTGTTAAATTTTGGTGGCATTTGGCCCTATAGTTTCTGAGTTATGCCTGTTTAAATTTAAGTTTCAGAAATGGTTCCTCTCTGTCAAATTCTGGATCAGTTTCTGTAGTTGTGCAATTTCAACCTACTAAACTTATGAATCATGCTTTCATGATAAAAGATGAATTGTAGTAATTTTCATAAGCTTTCCAAAATGTTATGGATCATGAATTTTGATAATCTAGAACTCTGGTTATAGATGTATGAAGCTTAATGTCTGATTCTGTCCAAAGTCTGGACAGAATTGTTTATTCATGCTATTTGACCATTTTATCTTTTAAATCAGTTCTTGAAGATAATAACAAAGTTGTAGAAAATTATCTAAGCTTTCCAGAAAGTCTAATATCACCTTTATTAGATGTTTGGATCTCTAATTAGGGTTGAATGAAGTTGTGTATATGCTGTTGTCTTGGTTATGTGTGCAAATAGAGTTGTTTGTTTTTAGCTAGCCTTTTCTTAAATAATGAGTTGCTTAATTTCCAAATTAGAATTTGAGTGCTTTTGGGATTGTGTGATGACCTAAGGTCATTAACATTAATGACCTTTAGCACTTAATTATTGTTTGATGTTAATACTTAATTACTGCCATTAATATTTAATTAAGAATTGATTAAAAGAAATAGAAAACCTAATCATTTTAGGTTTTGTTTGATCTTTGGGATTGATTGACAACCAGTGGTTGCTTAGCATGATATGTTCCCTGGTTATAGATTATTTCATATAAATGATCTTTGTTGCCTGATAGCTACACAACCTTGCTTAATGAAGATGATAAAATTTGCTTAGTAGTAATCTATGCTTTGTTCACTAAGTTAGTTTGTTTCTCTACCATGAAGGTAAGTTGTACTCGAGGTAGTTATGTTTGTTGTTATCATCCAAGAACATGTAACCTGTCTTTATCATGCCATGAGTATATCATAATCATGCATATGCACTTTTACGTATAGAATACGCTCCGGAAGAATCTGATCCTCAGTGGGTTGCTTCCGAGTTTGTGGATCCATCTGGTTTTGCTGAGTTGTCGGACTTCCCTTCCGGCCAAGGCAAGCCCCGGACATTAAACCCTATCCTTGTATTTTCATAAAGTTATTTATATCACTTGAGTTAATATGATGCATTAGGTGAATAGGAGTTGAGTGAATCCTATTTGCTGCATTATCTACCTTGATGATTTCCATATTAACCTTGATACCTGTTTTATGAAAATACTTAGTATGCTTAGTCCTGCTTATTAGATAAGTTTTCAAATGAGAAAGTTTGAAGGGTTGTTGTGGAATACTTTTAAGGTCAATAATGTTCAACTTGAGACCGGTCGGTGGACTTGCTTTAAGAATGGAGTCTTAAAGTAGTGTCTCCAACTGTGTCGATTAAGGACCGTACCGTTGATTGGCCTGTTGTGATTGAGACCTTTGAGTACAGCCCACATGCGGCGGTAAGCCTTACCTATAGCTATTCCGATACCTGAGAACGGCTAACCGCGTACTGGGAGTGGAAAGATGGCGAGAGTAGCGTGTACCCACCTTACGGATCTGAGATGACCGGGAAACATCTAGATTGGCTGTAGGATGGTGGTGTACTGTACTCTCGGGTGACGCTGGACCCGTTCTTGTATGGGAGGATCTATAGAAAAGGTTGACATATGCAAGATTAAGTTCTACATATGTCGTGTGGTACTGAATCCCCAGCTGGGTTTAATCGATTCGAATCGCCGTGTTTCCTCGGATATGGAGCCTCAATCCTCGTACCATCATCGTAGTAATAAGTGAATCTTTGGTAAGAGAAAGATGTGGTATTCTTATGCAAGTTTGATAATAGTTTTGGTTAGTCATAAATGATGATCTTGAGTTAAAACTTGAAAGTAGGTTTTACTCTTAGTAAGCTTTTATGCAAAAGAAATGCTTTGATCTTGCTAAAGCTTTACCTTAAATCCCTATAGCCTGCATACCTGAGTTTTCACCTCTTTTCTAGTCGGTTAAGTCTTGTTGAGTACTTTTGTACTCAGGGTTTTATAACCCCTGTTGCAGGTGCTGACTTAGACTGCTAATGGAGGTCATGTCGGTGGGCGCGACATGATTTATCCACCTCTTCTACCTTAGAAGCTTCACCTAGAATGCTTCCGCTACTCTACACACCTTTTGGAAATTTAGTTAAGTTTATACTTCATCATATGTTGTAAATTAAGTTATAAATCTTCCGCACTCTGATGTAAGTTATTTTTGTAACAAATGTTGTAATGTTGTGGTAACTCCATGTTGGTCCTGTACGAGTTAAAATGTGGATGATTCGGGGTCCTCCGAGGACACCCGACAGACTTCTTGAGTCATTTGGAACTCGCGCACGCCGATCAGAAGTCTTTGAGACAATGATGGGTGCATGTGGGCCACTTAATTCAGGAGGTTCTGCCACTGCGACTTCACTACGTCTGAATCCGCAGCTAATATATGTACCAGTCATTCAGTCACTACGTCTGAATCAACAGCTAATACATGTATCAGTCACTCAGTTTTATGGATTTGATCGAACCAATTTGAGTTTGATGCACACTCAATATGGGAAACATATGCGCGGATAACACCATAGTAATCGAGGCTTACCAGATGACTGACGAGGATGACCCTGGCGCCGTTGTTAATGAGGTGCTTGATGGTTGGGATGGCGGCACGGACGCGGGTGTCGTCGGTGATGTTCTGGCTGTCGTCGAGGGGCACGTTGAGGTCGGCACGCACGAGGACGCGTTTCCCCTCGAGGTCCGCTGCGGCGAGATCGCCCACGCTCTTCTTCTTGGCCATCGTCGCCGCGGCGCGCGTCCCGCGCCCGGCCGACGGCGCAGAGCGGCGGCGCGAAGCAACGTGGACCGCCAGCCGCGGGTCGGCGCCAGCGCCCAGGGAAACGGAGCCCAGAGACCGCTCCGGCGGGCACGCGGCGGCGAGGCCCGCTCGGCGTAGCGTCGCGCCGGGGCCGGCCGAGGCCACGGCCCGGCGGACCGCCGGGCGAGCCAGGGACAAAGAGGCCGGCGCTAACGCCGACGCCATTAACAATCAAGGCCGTGGCAGGCGTGAAGCTGGAGAGAGAGGGTTTTGTGGAGCCAGGGAAATGCCGTGAATGAAGGTGAAGGGATCTTCGCTGATCGCCGACACGTGAATGTTTCGCCAACGGCGAAGGAGGCGGCAGGCAGCCAGGCACATAGCCAAGGCCAAGCCGGCCGAGGGGAAAGTGGGAGACTGGTCTGGAAGTCGTAAAAAGGGAGAGAGAGAGAGAGTTTTACCTATATTGTTATTATAAAAGTTTTTTTGCGAGACCCATTGTTATTATAAAAGTTTTATCACAAACTATTAACTGCTTGATCCAAACGAGGCCTATATTTATAATAATAGTACTAGGATTGAGAACATGTACTTCCATATTCTGTGACAATGTTTCTGTCATTCTTAGTACTTCTTTGGTACTGTTCCTCAGTTCTCACTATCCATGACTATAATGAACTAACAAGCTGTTTATCAGGTCCAAACATTTGGCTCTATGGCAAAGAAGGAGAAAATTGCCTGAGCAGGTATTATGCCAACCTATTATGTTAATACTTCGTATTTTTTACTAAATTGCTTGTTCATGCAAAAACTTATTATTATCGTTATCACAGGTCCGGCTATGCCTAGATCGACAAGAATTTGTCAGAGCACAAATTTTATCAAGGAAAATCAGTACTAGAGTATTTGACGCAGATCCATTAAAGGAAAAAAAAGAAACCAAAGAAAGGTGACATGTTCAGGATGCTCCTGCAGATATTCCTTGTCTAGTTTCAAACACTTTTCGGTTTTCGGAACTATAGCACTTTCGTTTTTATTTGATAAACATTATCTAATTATAGAGTAACTAGGCTTAAAAGATTCATCTCGTGATTTACAGGTAAACTGTGCAATTAGTTTTTATTTTCGTTTATATTTAATACTCCATACATGTGCCGCAAGATTCGATGTGATGGAGAATCTTAAAAAATTTTTGGTTTTTTGGTGAACTAAACAAGGCATGTCATGGTACACATTTATAGGGGCTCGGGTTTCGATAATCTTTGATTTACCACACCTCAAACCTTTGTAAACAAACTTTTATTTCTGCTTAATGAAATCATACCTCAATACGCTCTCGAAAAAAATATTGGAGCCAATCACAATTATTCATTGTCTCTTCAGAGATATTACTCTCACAACAATGATTACTTGGAAATTTGTCGTTGTTACAAGGCTATTTATGATATTCCAGCAGTAAAAGAGGATCTTGGATACCGGTACTCTCTCTCTCTCAACATGTGTATATAGACTCTCTGACACCCAATCCACCAACCCCTCAATTATCTGACTACCTTAATTCCTTTGCAGATTTGTAGGGCCTTGTTTAGTTTCGGAAGAAAAAAATTTCGGTATACTGTAACATTTTCGTTTGTTTGTGTTAATTATTGTCTAATTATGAACTAACTAGGCTCAAAAGATTTGTCTCGTCAATTCCGACAATAGTGTTTTTCTCTTACAACAAATCAGCCAACAGTATTTTCTGCCATAACTTATCAGCCAAGTAGTCTATATACATAGGACCTACATAAATAGTCCATAGTTATTATTATTTGCTCACAATGTTCAGCCAACTAGTAGTAGTCCATAAAGTGGGTTCCACTAGAGATTAAAAATTATTCTTTCCGACTATCTCATGTATCATGACAAGAGAGAGAGCATGGAGAGAGAAAATAATATTTCTTTATTGCTTATGGGTAATCTATAGGGCTATGGGTACTTTTGTTATAGACTGCTATATGGATTACCTCCACAATGTATCAGCTAGCTAATAGATAGTGTTTTATTTCTTATATGAACTACTTTACTACTACATTGTGGTTGCTCTAGCACTGCTACCACCAATAACTACTACCTCCTCTTTCTTCTACTCCTACAATATATTTTACTCATAGCATGTGTTTGCTACCCTCTTACTACCTTTCATTGTGGACGTCCTAAGAGCTGCTGGCCTGCTGCTCGGGGCTTGCCATCGTCGCTGCGCGCTATGAGGCAAGGAGGCGGCATCAGGCCAAGTGAGGCAATGGTAGCGCGGTGGCGAGACACAACATCGCTTGGATGATCTAAAAACGCTGCTCACTTTTGAACAGTCCGATCAAAATCCAATGCCGAACACATAGCAAGGTAAGAAGCAAAATCTCATGGTGCAAATTTCGTTCTTGTAGATAGACTAGAAAAGGAGGCAACGTGGAAAGAAGAGAGCCGAACGCATGGCAAGGTAAGAAGCAAGATCTCACGGTGCAGATTTCGTCCTTGTAGAGAAGATTAGATATAACAGCATCTGCTAGCAATTTAGCAACTAAAAAGCAAAATGTTTTTTTTTCGAATTTTCCAGTCAAATCCGGAGCTCGCTGGAGAAGGAGATACAGGGCCCCACATTGATCTTAGGAGCATATCTGCTAATCTGAATATATAAATGACGAGATGTTGTTTATTGAAGTATTTTACTCAAAAGTTTCTGCCGAATATGTGTAAATCGTATTCGTTTTTTTGTGTGATAATAAAAGGAAAGCCATGTGCATTGCACGCTGGATTCAACAATTGTTACACAAGCAGCACGTTCGCGAGTGTTAGCCCTCGATAGTATGGTTCAGTCACGGTCAGATTAACAGATCAGGAAACGAGATTTTTTTTTTCTTTTCGAGAAATTAAATAAACGAGAAATCTAAATGCCATAAACAGGCCGTGTACACCATCGATATGTCAGCCCACGGGCTGACGGGCCCCCTGCTTCTCCTTCAGCCCGAACACCAGCCAAGCTTGCGCTGGTGCTTAGCGTCGATGAGCGAAATCTTGGCCCTCATTTGTGCTTCAATTAGGCCTTGTTTAGTTCCCAATTTTTTTCAAGATTCCCCGTCACATCGAATTTTACGGCACATACATAAAGTATTAAATATAGATAAAAAATAATTAATTACGCAGTTTATCTGTAATCTACGAGACGAATGTTTTGAACCTAGTTAGTCTATGATTGGATAATAATTGTCAAATAAAAACGAAAGTGTTACAATAGCCAAATCCAAAAAAAATTAAACAAGGTGTTTGGGACTGCTCTGCTCCACGTTTTTTTAGCTTCGCTCCATGTTTTTTAGCTAAACAGTTTCAGCTTCACGCACTTAGTTCGAGAAAAAGAGTTGGAGTTGTGAGAGCACCTAAAGAGATATTCCACAAACTCTAGTTTTTTATGGAGCTACTCCACGATAGAGTTTGTGGAGCAGAGTTTGTTGAGCAGTCCAAACACGCCTAATGCTAGCAAATGCACCAGCTCCCCTCAAAAAATAAAAATAAAAAATGCACCAGCTGTTTTCTCAAAATAATAATAAAAAAAGAGCAAATGCACCAGCTCACTTGCCATCTGTCGTTCGTCACAGCAATAAACCCAGGTTCACAAGGGCGGGTCATTCTTGTTATATATAGCCTATAGGGGGACAGGGGGTTGGCACATCGGCGGCGTTTCCTGCAGAGTGGAGAACGATAGATCGAGGACAGCCATGGCGAACGACAGTCTCCGAGCGTTCCTGGTCCTCCTCGTCGCGAAGGTCTGCTTCCTCGTGGCGATGGCGGCGTCGGCGGTGCAGGGGAGGCCTGGGCCTGCGCCGATGGTCCTGGGGTCGGTTCCGGCGTGCTGCCTCTCCCACCCCGAGTGCTGCTACGACGTTGCCAGCCCTCCGGGTGATCTAGCGTGATCAGGGTGACGGTGATTGTTGTTTCGATGCCCGTAGTGAGCGAAATCTGTTTCTGTGTGGTCTAGCGTGATCAGGGTGACGGAGAATGTTTGTTTCGATGCCCGTAATGTGAGCTAGTTTTGTTTCTGGCTCCGTCATTGTACTGATGATCGCTTGCGTAATAAAATGGGAGTTATGAGTATGGTTTCAGGTCAGGTTATGTGCCTATAATGTTCGATTCTTTCAGATCGTTTTGCCGAGGGAGATAAACAACATTGTGGTTCAGTTATTCTGAAGATTTTGTTGCTCGTTGTGCCGAGGGAGATACAACGATGTTGTTCAGTTATTCTGAACATTTTGTTTAGATAGAGAAGCTCACATGCAGTGGAGTCCGTATTTGCATATTGCAAAGTACTAGTCTTTTCGGTTGCATTGCTGCTGGTAGTTTTTATTGGTTTTTATTTCTTTCCTTCTTTGGCTATCTTTTTGTATTATTTTCTGTCATATTAATAGATGTGTACTTGTGCGGTCGTGCGATACGTTTCAGAAATAAAAAAGTCAGAACCTCCACAAGAATTTGCAATCTGTGATTCGAAATGTAATATAGAAAAAAGAGTAAAGTTTAGGGACTATTTGGAGCGTGAGGAAAAAAAAATCTCTTTACCTACATTTTTCTATGAAATCGAACTGATTTCTATGAAATTCCTGCACCATTTTTGTAAAATTCCTGTGTTTCAAACAAGCCGAACTACAAGTCTATATAACCAAGATCCACATTGTATGCTCTCCAAATTTTCAGATCTGTTGCCAATGAACTCCCCATGGCCGTTCATCTCTGTATACATGGTCATAGATAGAATCAAGTAACGCTAATATGATCAAGTGACACTTGTGTTCATACTAAGGACCTACTATTTGATATAGCTTATAAGTTACTTATGACCACAACAAATTGAAACTAGAAGCCAAACGACACGTTTTAAGCCTTTCTGGCCATGCTTTTTTCCGATAGCCCCATATGTACTAAAATGCAAAAAAGACTAGCTTATTTTAGCCACACTTGTTCTCCGTTTGTGCAGCTTCACAAGGAAGCGCTTCACATACGTGTTCGCTTGTCTTATAAGCCGTATTTTTTCTGTCAGCCAACAATATTTTTCTCTCACGATAAATCAGCGAACAATATTTTCAACCATAACATTTCAGACCATCGAACGAGTTAGCTGCTACTAGTTAGCTAGCTAACTATTAGTTTGTTTAGCTCAACTAGTAAGATAGATGTTAGTTATTACATATTAGCTAACAATTAGCTATACTACTAGTTAGACCCTATTTAGATCGAAAGAAACTAATTTACTAATTATATCAGCTAGCTATTAATTGCTTGATCCAAGCAGGGTATAATTATAGTAGTTGAGCTAAGACCCTATTGGATCCATTAGATGCTATTAGTTAATCTAGCTCATAGCTAATATTAGCTAGCTAACTATTAGCTGCTATTAGAGCAACTCCAACCATTATGCAAATAGACTTGGCATTTACCAAAATGCATAAAACTCTAAAAAAAACCCTCCAACGTTATGTATTTAGACTTTGTATTTTACATAGCTATGCATTTGGAGGGGGAAACTTGGCATATATGCCAAAGGAGTCCGGCTATGCAAATAGAGATCACGGGATTCTCGGTTCCACCTCGCGGGCTTTTTTCTTCCCTTCGCGCGGTTTCCCTTCGCGCCGCCACCACTTCGCGCGATAGGAGAAGCATCGCGCGTCCTCCTTTGCCAGCTTCGCACGCGCGTTTGGATGAAGCAGCGCACAATAGGACGACGCAACGCATGATAGGACGAATCTACGACGCCTTCCTCATCAACGCCGGCTAGGCTTGCTCATTCTGAATCTGAAGAATTAAAAACAAAAGGTCAGCACATTGACATAACAAAACAAATACTATGAATTAATGTAATGTCCAAAACAACAACCTCCGACGGAATAAATCTGGACCGTACGTCGGATTCGGCGCCAAATAATCTTGATACATCCTCCGGTGGCCGCCTACTCTATTACGAAAAATAACAGCGTGTCCAGGGATCGAACCACCATGGCTTCGTTTTTTTTTTTTGCAAAAACGTGCGCACAATACAAGCAGCAGTCATCATGTTGTAGGCCTCGTCATCCGAAGAGTCGTCAAGCAATTGATTTCGGCGACGTGATCTTGAAGCCCGCAACTGATAACAACTGTGCAGCTCAGTACATCGAACAAAGACCACATGAATTGGATCAAGATATTCGGCTACGAAGTTCAAACCTTGGCGATGCGCTGTGCAATACGGCTAGATCCATTCTCCGGTACCCTCGATCCCATGTTGGCTTCACGAAATTCTGCTGCTCGCGAGCTGCAACGGCTTGACTGATGGCGGCGACCTGCCTTGACGACGAACTGATGGCGGCGACCGCAAACTGATAGGGAACAAGACCTGATGGAGATCGGTACTGGAGCCAAGGGGCGAACCTGTACGACGACGAACTGATGGCCAACAGACGACAAACTGGTACGGTGAACGGGAACTAACGGAACGGGAGATCGGTACTGCGATCGGTACTGTGAACGGGAACGACGAACTGCGCAGCTCACGATCGGTACTGCGCGGCTGTTTGGCGCGGAAATTGGTGAACGGGAGACGACGACGGGCTGTTTGGCGCGGGATCGATTGGCCGCGCGGGAAGGAGTGCCGCGAAACAAAATTTCTGGGAAAAAAAAGATGATGGACTTGACATTTTGCATGACGGTTGGAGATCACCCGATTTTAGCATTGCCATTTTCATTTGGGGGTTTGCAATTTGCCTAAATGCATAACTTCAAATGCATAATGGTTGGAGATGTTCTTAGCTAGTTTGGCTCAACTAGTAAGACAGTTACGTTGTTAGTTAGGTATGAGCTAACAATTAAATTATTAGTTGGACTCTATTTGGATCCAAGTGATGAGACAGGACCTAAATATAGTAGTATTAGATATATGTTCAAAAAAATAACAGCATTAGATATAAGAGCATCTAGCAAATAAAAGGCAAAATGGTTTTGTGAATTTCCCTGGTCAAATCTGGTGCGCACTGGAGATACAGGGCTCCTAGCATCTCCAAGAGTATCTTATTTTGTCCTCCCAAAAACATATAGTTTTGCAACTCTTAAAAGGATATTGAGAGAAAAAAAAGACCATCTCCAAGAGTTTTCAATAATGCACTCCTAAAACTTTGGAAGACAATTTTACATCAGGAATCATATACTATTTCTAAATTACCGTAACCACTTTTATATACTCTTTATCTCTCGTACATTTGCATTAGAAACCCTTTCATACTGTCTATTTTTTTCAACACCCTTTTACTTTTAGATTGACCGAGAAGACGGTGCGGGGAAGAGCCGATGCACGCAAGAAAGGGCACACATATTTTTATGCAAGATGTCAGTATATTTGCCAATTACCAAAATATGAAATATATATATATATATATATATATATATATATATATATATATATATATATATATATATATATATATATATATATATATATATATATATATATATATATATATATATAGGGTACTCTTGGAGATGAATTTTTCTTCTTTTCCTAAAAAAAAATAGATGGAGAAGGGACATAGGGTACTCGATGCTCTATCTGCTAATCTGAATATATAAATGGCGAGATGTTATTTATTGAAGTATATTTTACTCAAAAGTTCTTGCCAAATGTGTATATCATATTAGTTTCTGTGTGATAATAGAAGGAAGCCATGTGCAGTGCACGTTGGATTCAACAATTGTTAGATAAACATGCAGCACGTTCGCTAGTGTTAGCTAGCCCTCGATAATTAATATGGTTCAGTCACGGTCAGATTAACTGACAAGGAAACCAGAAATCTACATAAACAGACCATGTACACCACCGATATATCGGCCCACGGGCTGACGGCCCCCTCCTCCTTCAGCCCGAACACGGACCAGCCGAGGTGAGTAGGTGACGCAGGGCGCAGGAGCTTTGCCACATTCGATGCCACTCATTTGTGTGCTTCAATGTTAGCAAATGCACGAGCTCATTTGCCATCTGTGATCTGTCGTTCGTCACAGCAAGAAACCCAGCTTCACAAAGGGTGGCTCATTCTTATTATATAGGGTTGGTAGCCATTCCCAAGTTTCACTGTGGTGACACAGCTCGGTAAACCGGCAGCAAGGATCGGAGAACGTTTCAGTGCGAGCCGTTGAGATCGCCCTCCATAGTTTCTGGGACTTGATCATGGTTCAGACAAACCACCACAGCGGTAAGCTGGCTAGGCCCAGTCATATCCCTGCAACTCATTTTGCCGAGATACAACTATGTGGTTCAGATACTCTGAAGATTCTTTTGCTCGTTTCGCCAAGGCCCGAGAGATACAACGATGTGGTTCAGTTATCCTGAAGATTTTGTTTAGGTAAAGAAGTTCACATGCAGTGGAATCCATATTTGCAGATATATTGCAAAGTAGTCCTTTCGGTTGCTGCTGGTAGCTTTTATTTGTTTTTCTTTTCTTTCCTGCTTTGGCTATCTTGGTACCTGTGCAGTTGTGCGGTTTGTTTGAGAGAAAAAAGTCAGGATTTCCACAAGAATTTGCAATCTGTGATTTGAAGTAATAATATAATATAGAGCAAGAGTAAATTTTAGGGCCTGTTTGGAACGCGAGAAAAAAAAACCTTGTCCCTACGTTTTTACTGTGAAATTAAACTGATTCCCGTGAAATACCTGTACAATTCCTGTGTTCCAAATAGGCCCTTACAATAAACTACAAGTCCATATAACCAAGATACACATTGTATGGTCTCCAATTTTACAAATCTGTTGCCAATGAACTCCTTTGCCTTTCATCTCTGCATACAGGGTTTGCTAGAAATACTGAAATAGTAACAATTAATGGTTTTATTACAGGACAAAGTACAAACATAATTGAAGTTAGGAAGCAAACAAAAATCAGCCTCAGGCATATGAAGTCTTATTAACTTAGCATGACAAATAAAACATAGGACATGAGAAATAGTATCGCAATGGCCTCCATAAATGAGAAACAGTAGGCGTAATGGCCTCCATACACAAAGCTGGAACACAACTGAAAGTAGACAAGCAGACTAGAACCATAACAATTGATATAAACTAAGTTTACTGGGATGACGGAATGTAGGAAAACTGATATATTTAGAGCAGCTTGCAGGTTGGTATAGCTCATGATACAGGTGTGTATATTGTTCATATATAGAAACATTTCTCAAAGTTATTTCAATATTGACATACTCAAACAACGCTGATACAATATAACTGTAACGTACAAGGGGAGAAAAACTTCAACCTCTGGTGCACCGATCAACACAAAAGGAGGGAGGAAAGTAATAGCTGTAACAATCCAAGTTTTAGCATATGAAAGCGACATGAACATGCTCATCGCTGCAGTATAGCCCAGGCTGTTGAGTGTACCCTTGCTTGGACAGCAGCTCACGTGCTTTCATCACGAGATCCTTATTTGTCACCTTCCCGTGCTTGCCTTCAAGAATGGTCTGGATAGCATTGCTTAGAGCACCAAATGAGACACCCTGCGGTGTGGTAGCATCCGCTGATGTTTGGTTAGTCTGGCACCCACTGATCAGAATGCCATTGTTTGGTGCCCAGGCCTTAGTCCCGGCATACACCTCGTCAACACTGTGAACCTCTTGATCTAATGCTGGCTTGAAAGCCTCTTCCTCATTCCCTTCAAGCTTAGCCTTCAAGAACTCCTGTGCGAGGGCACCAACCATGCCCAGGACACCACCACCACTGCCATGCTCACCTGATTCGCCCTGGTGGAACTTTCCGAGCATGACCTTCATGAACTTCTTGATCTTTGGGCTGGCATCATCGCCAAAGATGTTGAACAGCGTCATCCGGATTGAACCCACATCAATGTCATCCTTCCCAGTTTGCTCCTTGAGCATCTCTATCAGGGTAGAGAGTGGAAGGGAGCGGTTTTTGGTGTGGCCATCTCCAGTTGGCTGTGCGTAAGCATCGTCCTCGTCATCACCCCCATGGCGGCTATGAGGGATGTGAATCCCCTCAGACTCTAACAAATCACGGGCAGTCTCTTTGAGAAATGACCGGAAGCCGCTGCCAGAACCAGAATGAGGACGCTCATCAGGTTCACGGGACTGGGTCTTATTCTGCCTGGTGCTATTACCTATCTGCTCCTTAGCACTGTCCAGCAGGCCACCACTATGGCATGAGTCAGAGACGATGGTGAACAGGCAGCCCTCAGGGACCTTCTGCACGAGTTCCCTGAAGTCCTGATCTGCAGATTAAAAGAAGTTAGAACTTTTATGCTGAACTTTGTCCATGAAAAAACTTGAATTTCATCATCCTTCTGTAAAGACATTTGACCTTTGCAATCAAGAAATGTTCAGATATACTTGGATGGAACTAAATGATTCACTAGACTACAAAACCTTCATTGCTAATTGCTAATTAAGTTATCTGAGTAACCTATGTAACTGATTCGTTGCCATTTGCTACCATGTTTCCAAATGAAAACCCATTTGATAAACAAATTTGCATACTCAAAATCGTGCTAGCTGTTTTTACTAGTTATTATCACTGAGCTATGTAATCCAACTCTAAGATATAACCCTCTACACATTTTAACATACTCTATGAAATTGCTTTACACGCCAATAACACCATAAGAAAAGCAGTCATATACTCCTATCCAAACTGTTCCAGAATCGACCTGTGTGACTGTGTCCCAGACATATCTGAAATTCAATCAGATAGTATAACCACTAAAGATATTGTCAGATCAGACTTATACAAAGTTCCCGCTGTGCAAAACTAGCAAATGGAGAAGCCTAATCATCAATCTTAAGCACATGCTTCCAGATCACAGGATAACAAAACTAAAGTGATGTCAAGTTGTCAACTATTTGGATTGGAGCAAATCCGCGAACAGATCCACATCAGGTAGGTGTTGACCAATTGCTTCCACGCTTAGATTCACATCTCAAGGCATCAGACTAAATGCCGATCCTATCATTTTTACCATTTCCAGAGTGGTACGGCAATAGAAAGAAGAGGAGAAGAAGGTCAATGGATCCCCCGATCGCACCTGTGATGAGGTTCATGTCGCAGGGCACGATGCACTCATCGTACCCGGTGTCGTCGTTCTGCCCCGTCTCGGCGGGCAGCCGCGTGCCGTGCCCGCTGTAGTGGAAGAAGAGGAAGTCCCCGGGGCGGGCGTCCCCGACGAGGCGGGCGAGGGCGCGGCGGATGTTGGCCCCCGTGGGCTGCGGCGCGGAGCGGTCGGCGTCGGTGAGGACCCGGATGTCGGCCTCGTCGAAGCCGAATCGGTCGATGAGGCAGCGGCGCATGCGGTCGACGTCGTTGTAGCAGCCCTTGAGCTCGGCCTTGGTGCCCGGGTAGTTGATGCCCACAAGCAGCGCGAGCTTGCGGCCGCCCATCGTGTGTCGCGCCTGCGTGGATCGCTGCTACCCTGGTGGCGGTGGGTCGTCGCCGGCGGGGGGGTGGCCGGAGTTGTAGTGGACGCGGATTCGTCGGGCGGTGGTCGGGGAAACGTCCGTGTCTGTGTCGATTGGCCTTTTGCGTTTCTGATCTGAATCGTGGGGACTCGGGATTGGTGCGGGTGCGCCGGGTGGCAATATTTCGCCGCGTCCATTGGATTGTCATTGTCGGTTACTTGGCTCCCGTCAGCGCGTCGATGACTCGATGCAGATTTTTACCTGCCAGTCAGATGATGGGGTAGCTCAAAAACAAGCTTGCATTTTTTTTTTGTGTCGGCAGTACACAACTTGTACTAGCTTGGTCGTAGTACAACCACATCCAATGGCCCAATCTCATCCATTTTTAAGGCCTTGTTTAGTTTCCAAAATTTTTCAAGATTTCCCGTCACATCGAATCTTACGACATATGTATGAAACATTAAATATAGACAAAAATAAAAACTAATTACACAGTTTGCCTGTAAATCGCGAGACGAATCTTTTGACCCTAGTTAGTCTATTATTAGACAATATTTGCCACAAACAAACGAAAGTGCTACAGTAACGAAATCCAAAATTTTTCACCAACTAAACCAGGCCTTAGACATCGAACCTGTACTTTATTATCAATAAAGAAATGATGACTGAATTGTGGAGCTTCTGAGATGGGAAAGCAGTAGATTCATGGTTACGGTGATTTGTGAAGTTCAGAGTTCAGCGGGTGATTGTGTCAGCAACCCTGCTCCGACTGCACCTAGACACAACGGCGACAAGAACATCGACGTCCACACTCAAGTGCACGACGTCACCCAGGAAAGCTTCAATGTGCCAGAAGCCAGGCGTGGCACCAGGAAACGGAGGCCCAGTACAAGAATCCAGGGTCCAGAGTGGAAGTAGAAGCCAGCTGTAAGAGAGTGCCGTGAGCCGGTAGCTTAAGGCTCTGTTTAGTTCGCAAAAATTTTCAAGATGTCCCCATCACATCAAATCTTTGGTCGCATGCATGGAGCATTAAATATAGACGAAAATAAAAACTAACTGCACAGTTTACCTGTAATTTATGAGATGAATCTTTTGAGTCTAGTTACTCCGTGATTAGACAATGTTTGTCAAATAAAAACAAAATACTACCGTTGCCAAAAACAGAAATTTTTGCAAACTAAACAAGGCCACTGGTTGGCTAGGAGAGAAGGGATATGGGAAAAACAAGAACAACTCTGTAATATTATTGCCACTCCTCTGTTCTACGAGATTCATCTGAACCTATCCTTGTTGTTGTGCTTCCTATCTTGTTCTAATCTGTTTCACAGCTTACATCTAGTATCAAAGCAGTCTATCCTTTCCGCTCTCCTTCTGTTTATCCTGTGCGTTTCGTTGATCGGTTGCAACAGCCCCGGGTTCGAGATTGGATCGAGTTGCTCGATCTTTGATCTCTGTAATTCCCAGCACGCCACTGGTCCGATTCACAATCTACCCTGGAGTACACTTCCCAGCGCACTCCACCACCGCCGCCGCCGCCGCCACACCCCTACTACACGCGCTTCGCTCGCCGACGCGGCGCGATGAATCCTGATTCGAAGATGCTGCTCGACGAGATGCACCGGCTGTTCTAGGAGTCTGACCGCAAGTGGGATGCACGTTTCGCGGATGCGGACCGCAAGTGGGACGCGCGTTTCGCGGAATGCAGCCGTGATCTGGAGCAGCGTCTCGGCGACATTGACGAATCCATCATCAAGCGTTTCTCCGATGCCGACGACGCCCTCACCACGCGCTTCGCCGAGTCCGACCTCAACTGGGAGCGGCGCATCACTGATTCGGAGATCCGCCAAGCGGAGCTCGTCGTTGCGGCTAAGCTGCGACAGGAGGCGCGCCTCACCGCCGTCGTCAAGGCCACCGGATCTCTGGAGTCCTGGCGCCAGGAGTCTGAGAGAGCGGTGGATGATCTCAAGTTGAAGATGAGCAAGCTCACGAAGTACATGGATCGCTCCGTCATCGACAACCCCTCTGCGTCGATTGGCGTGATCTCATCGGCTCCATCGTCTGTTGAGCACGCCGCCGCACACATACCTGCGGACTACTCGGCTGCTCGGCCCAGCGGGCACGGCGTCCTTCCGACTACACGGGTGGATGGACTTGGGGAAATTTTCTCCCAAATCCATTCCCCGGCCAATGGTATGCATGTCAACCCGCAACATCCCTTACCTGTTCATGCGTTCCATTCCAACAATGTCATCTACGAGGAAAACCAACCAAATTCCCATCGCTTACCCAAATTCAATTTCCCTACCTATGATGGCGACACTACTAAATTGTGGATTTCCCAAGCCGAGGATTATTTTGATATGTATGGAGTTCCACCACGGTTGTGGGTCAGAGTTGCCGGTATGCACTTTAATGGTGCTGCCAAGCGCTGGATTCAGTCCTTAGACCGCCCAAGTCACCTAATACCTTGGACTGAATTTTGTCAGCTCCTACTGGATCGCTTTGCACGCAACCAGCACGAAACCTTCCTTCGTCAAATGTTTCACATCTCCCAATCTACAACTGTCATTGATTATGTGGAACGTTTCTCCTCTCTAGTTGATCAACTGAAAGCCTACACTAAAACTCCAGATATGCATACCCATGTTACTCGCTTTATCGATGGTCTTCGCTCTGACATTCGTGTTGTTGTTGCTATGCAACGTCCACCGAACCTCGATACTGCGTATTCGTTGGCATTGTTGCAGGAGGAGGTGTCGGCGCCGCCGCCCAAGAGTGAAGTTCTGAAGGGTTGTTAAACTTTTTTTGAACGAAAGGGTTGTTAAACTTGCTGCAGAAAGTTGATGTAGATGGCTAATGTCTGAAGTCTGAACTGAAGCACCGGCTTGATTCTGCAGTGAATACCGTACTTATCCTGACTGATTGCCCACTGTACATGGCTACTTGCCAGATGCGATTGCGTGATGGCAAATTCACAACTGACCATGGATACTGGTATCGCCAAGCAACTCATCATGGACACTGGCATCGCCAAGCAAGGCAAAATCAAGTATCGACTCTGACTCCTGAATGCATCTGGGCCTGGGGGACTACTCATTCAGCTTTGACTTGATCTCGTTATTTTTTTTCTTAATACTTGCCTTCAATTTGGATTTTTATTTTTTGAAACAAATTGCCCAAAAACCATATATTGTCTTATTTCAGTAATATAATCACCACATTCGCCCATAACATGTAGGAATTTTTACACTAATCAAGAAACCCACGACGGTGGATTCTTGTAATGATCTAGCGGTTTAGATTAAAGGAAAAAGGTTCATGCCTAATGCAAAAAGAGAAAAACAAGTTTACAATAATAATAATAATTAAGAAAAACAAGAGTCTGTATACAAAACATATATAGCATGTTCGCTGATTTCTTGTGAGAGAAAAACACTGCTGAATGGTTGACAGATTCGACAGATAATCTCAAGAGAACAATCTTGAGTAAATAAATTATGTTTTGAAATACCTAAGTAAAGGTAAGTGTAAATTAAAATTATGAAAACTTAATAGTTTAATCTCAAATATAAATTGGGATGAAGAAAATGCATAAATAAATAGTCCATATAAATTATAATTAGTAAATACCTAAATTAATTTACCAAACAAAATTGTAGTTTTATTTCCATATGTTGGAGAAAGCACCTAAATAGAAAAGTTATTGTATTACGATTAGTAAAAAGTTTTGAAATACAGCTCCCTCTCTTGCACTCATAAGGGCTAAAATCTATCACATTGGTCGTATAAATATTGTAATAGTTTAGACCTATCAAAAGCTAAAAGATATTTAAATAAACCAAGAATCCAATACATGTCTTGGCACGTCCATAAAATAATACTGTAGAACTCAACCAATGTTATAACAACTAGGTTTGCAATGGTAATAAAAACAAGAAAATCACAAAGAAATGTCTTAGAGAAATTAGCTCATGCACGCGAGCTATACGAGCTGATAAGTGACACCAATGAATTGGCACGCCCATAAAAATCACCCAAGAACCTCTTATTCCTTATATATGGCTACTTCCCCGCCATATGCTCTACAGTCTACACCTTGCTTGCCATTCAGCTTGTCCTCTCTCGCTGTATCCGTAAGCACCTTGCTATTTCCTGTGTTCCTGGCTGAAAAGTTTTGGTCTCACCATCAATGTCAACGAAGGTTAAATAACCAAATATAATGTGTCAGTTCCAACGATCAAGGCTCAGACTTTCATGGTAGTGTCCTATGGAATGAACATTATTTGTCCCTGAAGATTATGACTCGATCACAAAAGGCATATCGGCTTTGATATCTTATTATGTGTAACTGGTCCATCAATACCCCAATTCACATGCATGAGAAGCTCATGGGCAATGCAACGGATGTTGTTCGGCCTTTTTTTATTATACACTACTACAGAAATGAACTTCCGTGACATTGCTACTGTTCATTTCGTGGCGGGAGTTTTTTTTGCCCGCTGCTGTAAATCGTGCGATTTACCGCAATGGACACTTTTAATTAACCGCGACGGACACTTTTGCCCGCTACGCTAAATCGATTTACCATAGCGGACATCTTAATATGTCCGTCACGGAAAATATATATTTTCCGTGACGGACATATCAAGATGCCCGTTGCGGTAGTGTCTGTCACAGTAAATTTCGAAGCCCAAATATATAAGGTCTCTACCTGCTACTGCTGCTAGCGGTGATTATTCAATTTAGTGCCTCACGGCTTGCTGCAGGCGGTGGTGGTGGCGGCCCCACTGTTCCTGGGCGACGACGGCGAGGCGCTGACGGAGGCCGTGGCGGAGCTGCTGAGCCCCGTGGGTCTGCTCCTCCTCCTCCCCGTCTTCGGCGGGTCCCTCGACGCCGTCCACCGCGTGAGAGGCTCCCCCATTGGCGTCGCCTTCATGCTCCTCCTCATCCTCGCCTTGCTCTACTACCACTCCTCGCTCTGCCCACCTCCTTGGGCGGCGCGGATGGAGCACGGCGGTGCGGATGGAGCCCGGATCCACAGCGGGGAAGGCGCCAAGACGTGGATCCCCCTTTGTATCGACATGAGGTACGCCACTGCTCCTCCTCCTCCTCCCGTCTCCCTCTCTTTTTTCACTCATCTCACTGTTCTTCCTTCTCTCTTCCCAGATCTGGTGAAGGAGCCGCCACGAGCCAGATTTGAGAAGGTGGATTAGAGTAGATCCATGGACGACGACCGCGACAACCCTGGACCGGCGGCGCTAGGGTTTCCCTGGCGGCGGCGGCAACAACCTGGATGGGCTCAGCGGGCCTGTCCAGTTTTTTTTTTGTTTTTTTAAATCATTAACCGCGACGGGCAACATAAGGTGCCCGCTGCGGTTAATGGGATTAACCACAGCGAACACCTTATGTTGCTGAAAGGTCCAAAAGGCTAGAGGGGGGTGAATAGCCTATTTAAAATTTCTACAAACTTCACTAAGCAAGTGAGTTAGTAAAACAAATGGCGAAGCAATTCTAGCACTAGCTCAACTAAGTTATGCAAGCCACCTATACAAACTAGTTCAAAGCTAAACACTAAAGCACAACAACAAGAGAAGGCTAGTTACACTCCTAAACAAGAAGACTAAACTAAACAAGCTAAACAATTAGCAAGGTATACAAGTAAGTAAGGAGTGGAGAGTGATTGTTATACCAACGTTGTAGAGTAGAGATATACCCAATCAATCACTCACAATCACAAGAGAATCCTCGGCAAGAGATGACACAAGATTTTTTACCGAGGTTCACTTGCTTCCCGGCAAGCTACTCCTCGTTGTGGTGATACACCCACTTGATGGATCACGAGCTAATTGGCAATCCAAAGCCAAACCCTCAACGGGTGCCGCACATCCACTCACAAGATGGGGATCCTCCAAGCCACGAGCAATCCACTAGAGTAGCCAATTGCGATCTCCCGTGGGGAAGGCTCAAGAACCCCTCACAAATCACTTGGTGAGGCTCGAAACAATCTCCAATCACGAGCTCAACACCACCGCTGCTCCAAGCCGTCTAGGGCGTCGGGAAACACCCAAGAGTAACAAGAAATCCGCAGCAAACTCAAGAATCAAGTGCCACTAAATGCAACTCTCAAAGCAATGCACTTGAATCTCACTCAATCTCACTAGGATTAGCAATCAAGCAAGGAGATGAGTGGAGGGAGTGTTCTCTAGCTCAAGGTATGCCTCAAGTATTCAAAAGTGCAAGAGAGAACCCCCCAAAGCCGGCCACCAACTATTTATAAGCCCCTCAAAGAAACTAGCCGTTGGCCACTTTCACTGGGCTGAAAACGGGGGCACCGGACGCTACTAAGTGATCACCGGACGCTCGACCCCCAGCGTCCGGTGCTCAGGGATAGGCCACGTGTCCTTTTTGAAATTCGCGTGTCAGGCTCTAACGGCTACCTGCAACACACCGGACGCTCTATAAATCCACACCGGACTCATGCGCAGAGAGTTTGTCAAACTCGCGACCTCACCGGGCGCTGGGCACCGGGCGGTCCGGTGCTCACCGGACTCGTGCGCAGAGAGGGTTGCAAAAACCCCTCACACCGGACGCTAACCACCGGACGCTACCAGAGTGCGTCCGGTGCTCAACCCTAGCAGAGTCAAGCTCTGACAGCACACCGGACTCTGAGGACAGCGTCCGGTGCCTACGCACTCAGCGTCCGGTGAGTGTTTCTCAGTAAGAAAACACTCCCGCGACTTATCCAAATTTCCTACCGGCGCAATAGAAAATATACACTTATTTTTCTCAAACGCGCCGAATCCCGCCTCGCAAGCTCGGCGGGAGGGAGAGAGGAACCCACACCCCTCTCAACCCTAGGAACTCCACCTCCTTTGTAAATGTGCCAACACCAACAGGTGTCCACCACCAAAGTGCACGTGTGTTAGCTTTTCACAAACATTTTCCCAAAGGAGTTAAGTTAGCACTTTACTAGATCCTAATGCATATGCTCAAGATATGGACATAGTAGCACTTGATTCGAGAGATGACCGTGATTTCCCCTCTTGATAGTCGGCTATCTATCCTAAACCCGGTCAATCACTTCTCTACTCATCTTAGACCGGCAAAAATGAAACCCTATGTTTATACCTTTGCCTTGTTCACTTTCTCCCTTGTCCGTCATCATGATCTCCACATCATGCTTCATCTCTTTGTAATCATGTGGCCACCTTTCCATGCCACCATGTACCTTCATCACATGTGTTGCTATGCCTAACTCAAATCACTTAAACACAAGGCATTAGCAACTTGGTGTCATTAATTACCAAAACCAAACTTGGGCTTTCAGTTGCCCGCTGCGGTAATTTCATTTTCCGCAGCGGACACAGGCGCCCGCTACGGTGAGGCCACGATTAACCGTGACCTCCCGCTGCGGTAAAGGTAAAGTGCCCGTTACGGTTAAACAGTTGTGTAGTAGTGATATTATTACAAGAAGCTAGAGTCATAAGAAAAAAACCATGGTCACAAAATAGCCGAGTGGCATGGGTAGTAGGCCTAAGATCAACAACTCACTTGCATCAATGATGATCCTAGGGTGTGTTTTTGAGGACTTAAGACACCAATGAGTGTTAGTGTGATGATAGGGCCAAACAACAACGCTAAGTGGCTCTAGTAGACACACATAAGTAACTTTATGATAAATATTGTGATGTTTTAGGTTAAAAAAGCAACTATGGATCGACAAGATAATCTACAAGATGACATAATCTAAATCTATAAGAGGACTAAGAAACTTTAAGTTTATGAAAGATTTGGATAATGTAGTTATTGGGGAATGGAGCTCACATAGAGAAAACTAAATGACACATTGATTTGGCCTTGCCCTCGGCAGAAATTGCATAGTCACGAGAGAGAAGTGCAAAAAAAAAAGCAAGAGGAGAGGAGGAATAAAATGGCTTCAAGCCAAAAAAAAAGTAGACAATAGCTAGCTCATGTTGATAGATTAAGTTGGGTGGAAGTGATGATAATGAAAATCAAACAAACTTTTTCTTTGATAAAAATTATGTAAAAAGCCTTTAAGTAGGGTAGAACAACGTCAAAAGATGGCGTGAATAACAACTAACAGCAATAGTACAAAGACCTAACAATTTGAAATGGACCGTGGCGACTAGCCATACAGAGCAACGACTTGCATGGTGTGGAACAATGTCGCAAGATGGCGCAAGCTGGAACGATGGCTTGCTGCAAGACAATGTTTCTTTATTCGTCGGCCAATCTTGAGGTCGCTTCTCTAATGGTGGTGGAGGTTTGGCCTTTGGTTGTTACGTGAGTTTGTTAGAGGGATATTCTAATGGTGGTAGAGGGAGATTCTAGTTGGATAGTATAGTAGGAACAAAAGTGTCCATAAATGGTAAATGTTTTGGGAGAGTGCCTTCGTGAAGTAGACAGTAGCTATATGAAGCTCATGTTGATAAATTAAGTTGGGTGGAAGTGATGATAATGAAAATCAAACAAATAAGCAAACTATTTGATAAAAGTTATGTAAAAAGCCTTTTTAAGTAGGGACCTAACAATTTGCAGTGGGGCGTGGCAATTATCCATGCAGAACAACAGTTTGCATGGTGCGGAACAACACCCCTACTCCCAAGATGGTCCTAGCTGGAGCGACATCGGCTTCCTGCAAGATGATGTTTCTTTATTCGTCGGACAATCTTGATGTGGCCTCTCTAATGGTAGTAGAGGTTTGGGTTTTGGTTGTCGAGGTGAGTTTGTCAGAGGGATATTCTAATGGTGGTAGAGGGAGATTCTAGGTGGATGGCAGTATAGTAGGAACAAGAGTGCTGCTTCCAGCTTGCTGCAGTCTGTAGGCACTGCGCGAGCAGTGCAGATGAACCTTCCATGACCATGAGAATCAGAAATACTAAAGAGCTGAGCTAGACAGCAGCAAGCTCATTTGAATTTGCACAAGTTCCTGAAAGTACCAAAGACGGGAATTTGGGCACGGGCAGACTTGTCATTTGTCAAAGAATAAATTCCAAGGTAGATAGACGGATGAGCGCAGCCTATCCATTACTCATCACCCGTATATGATCTGATACCCGAAATACAAAGCAAGACGACGTCAACTCCAGTGGTTGCAATCCAAGTATGGACCAAAAAAGTCGCCGCACACGCCACAGCGGCATCATCACAGCACATTCCAATCCAAGTAAGAATCAAAACCAAACAACTTGGTGGTCCTTGCTCTCTTCCTATAGTGAGATCGTAATCCTTGGGAAAACAATGTCATTCTCGCTATATCAATCATATATCGCTTTGTGATAGATCGACCAGTCACATGAAACCGGAGGTTATCATATCGTTGCCGCCGTCATAAACGATGCAAATTAAAAGCACCAACCAGATATATAAGCAGGCACCAAACGGCAAACGGGCAGGGCAGCAACATTGGCGCGCACAAACAAAGCCGCGCGCGCACTACGCACACGCACATGCAGAGATTCTCAGCTCGCGGGCGGAGGGGAGAGGGAGATCCGCTGCGCATGCAACGCACGCACGGAACCAAACGACTCGAGAAAGATTGCTCATCCACTCCACGAAGGAAAGATTGTTCATCGACCGACGAATAAAGGGGCGCTGGAAGCATCGCATCGCACCAGACGAACTCGATCTCTTGCTCATCGACTCCACGAAAAGAAGATTTATATTGTTCATCGACCGACCAAGGGGCACGGGTGCAGGAGACATCTCGCATCTCTCACCAGGCGAACACGTACACGGCACATCCCTTTCTGCTTGTTTTCTCGCTGCCCGCCTGTCTGCCAATACAGTGTAGAGTAGCGCACACGAAGTCGTCACACGCGTAACGCCACGAGCACGAGCGCCAGTACGTCACGTCCTAACGTGCCATTATTTCCGCCTGCTAGTGCTAGCGGCCGGTCATGAATCATGATGCATGGAAGATGATGGGCGGACGGCGACGGACGGACGACTCATCGCAGCTGGCCCGGCCGGCCGGCCGGGGAGGTGGCTGGCACGGTCGATATGGGGTCCGGTCCGTCCTCCCATTTCGCTAGCAGCACACACAGACACAGCGCGAGGATTGAAGAAAAGTGCGCGAGGTGCGGCCAGTGCAGGCCGGGTCACATGCATGCCATGCGCCGGCAAAGCAAGCGGGCGAGGTCCTTTACTTTCCTTCCCCTCTCCCCCTAGTCTGTCTCTCTCTTGCACATGCGTCTGCCTGCAACACCACATGGCCTGCTGCCGCGAGTGAGAGTGCTGTTATTATCGCACTTTAATCAGAGCCAAGCCACATGCAGGTAGCCCACACGGCGGGGCTTCTCCGGCCGGCCCTAATCATCATCTTCATCATCCTTCTCCTAGCTCATCCATCCCTATCTGCGCAGGCTAGCTTGTTGAGACTTGAGAGCACATACAAAAGCCTTGGCGTGCAGCTGCAAAGCTAGCTAGCTAGCACGGCACGTGCACGGTGCACACACCTACCGCCTCATGAACAATATATGACTGCACGTCTGCACTGCATCTATTGATACAAAGCTGCTGTAGTGGTGGTACTCACGTCACGTGCTACTTAAGGCCAGAGGGGGCATCATGCAATTCACAGCAAGCAAGCTCATTAATTGGCTAATTAGGGGGGAGCCGCCGTAATTAATCTACACAAGCACACACTCGATCATCATACACACTTGCAAACCAGCACACTCTCTTTTGTATACTACTACTGCTACTACTGCTACTAGAGGCTATATCTCACTCTTTTCCTTAATTTCTCCTCTTGGTTGGTCGATCGGTTGTTCCTTAGATAAGTTTCTTCTTCTCTCCCTTGTGTCTCTCTCTCGGTGGTGGTCAGCAGAATCAGTTAAACGCGGGTGGCAGCGGCGGCGGAGGAGCAGACGCGGTGGCGCGGGCACGAGACGAGGTGGTCGTTGGTGAGCCCGACGGCCTGCATGAAGGAGTGGATGACAGTGGGGCCGACGAAGCGGAAGCCGCGCCGGACCATGTCCTTGCTGATGGACTCCGACTTGGACGTCTTCACGGGGATCTTCCGGCTGTACTTGTAGCTCGGCGACAGCGGCTTGTTGTTCACGAACGCCCACACGTACTTGTCCAGCGACCCAAAGTCCCTCCGCAACTGCAAACGGGATTGGAGAACACCATCATCGTCAGATTAATCATATTCTTCTGCATGCCATGTAGTGTGTACTCCGTATATACACATGCTGATAATAGATTAGTTTAGTTGGTGGCAGCTACTGACTGACATAAGTACTTACACTACATGAGGTATAGTACTTGATTGGGTGGTTAGTGGGAACCAGCGGCTAACAGTCCCGTTTTGGAAAACGGAACCTTGTCCGCGATAGATTGGTGTGCAATACTGTACTCTCTATCGGAGACGACTGATGGATATCATTTCGTGAGAATGTGAAGCAAAGCTTAAACTAAAGGCATGACGATGAAACAAGTACGATTAGCATCTTTTCCTGCTCCCAAAATGCGCATTAGGAAGGGCTCAGTCTTTTTGGCTGTGTCCAGCTGCTTTACGACGCCGACGCACTTGCTCTGCTCCGCATCGCCAGAGTGCATGGTCACCTTTAAAGGCCGGAACGCCGGATGCCACCTGCTTCCGCTTCGTATCCATTCATTATTTCATTCATTGAGCTGTCTACCAATCCAATCAGGGGGTTCAGTTCAGGGATTCTGTTACACTTCGCTTTCAGTTGCTAACTGGTTTCATTTCATAATTCATTACTATACGCCTTCATTCATTGACCGCCCTCCTTTCATCTTTCGGTTAAGCTTCGGTTGCGAGATGGTACTGGAACTACAACTACCATCTTATCAGATGAGGTCCAACCGATGGAAAAACACTACCAACTTGTACCAAAACACAACACGTCGGTTTTGGCCGGCTCATTTTCAGAGCATTCTAACCCTAACTCACTACGTGGATTTCCGTCAGTAGCTAGCTAACGATTATACGTATGCAGGAAAAGAGCTACTCCTTTCCAGTTCAAGTGAAAACATGTCCAGTGACAGTCTCGCTCAATTGTGGTGAAGCTCAGGGTACCTCGAGAATCCGGCAGGCGTTGTTGACGGTTCCTCTGACGGTGCCCAAATCCAGCCCGTAGTCGGCGCTCAGCGACGCCATCTGCTTCTCGGTGTACTTGGCGACCGCGTCCACGCTGAAGCCGGAGAATGCCTCCCTGTTTGTGACCAGACAGTCATTCAGGCAAATACAGACCGAAATCAGCACAGATGCTGTTTCACGAAAACGTAGCAGTTGATTAACATCTTTAGTGGCAGCGCAGTAACAACAACAAACTACTACTACTACAGTAGGGTGCTTGTTGCTCTGTTCCCCACCTGTAGACGTGTCTTTTCTTGAGGATGGAAGTCCAGTCGGCCCCGACTTGCACGCCAGACAGTGTGAGCATCTCGAATAGCAACCTGTCATTTTTTTTTTCATTTCAGTGCCACCATATACATGTGAGTAAAAACTGTTGCCGCGAGCTAGCATCAGCAGCTTGTGATCAGGGATAGAATGGCGGCTTACTCGTCGTCGTGCACGGGCACTCCCCACTCCTCGTCGTGGTACGCGACATACAGCGGGTCTGCACGCCGCAGGACACCACAAGAATAGTAGCTCACGTTAGCGCACAGCACAATCGTGTCAAATAGCAACATGTCTTGTGCTTTTGCTTACCAGAGTAGGGCGTGATGAAGCTGCAGCGCTTCTCGTCGTGGCCGGTGGGTGAGGCGGGGACGGCAGGGTCGGCGGCGGCCGTGGCAGTGGCGGTGGCGGTGGCGCCGACTCGGCCCTCCACCCGGGAGAAAGACGCGGTGCGGCCGTAGTGCGCGATCCGCATCTTGCGCTGCGCCTGCGCCTGCGCGGCGTGCTCCCGCTGCGCCGCGGCGATGCTCCCGGCCGCGGCTGGCTCGAACGCCTCCAGCGCCGCGAACGTCACCACGGGCAGCACGGCGCCGGGCTTCCTGCTGGCCTTGGCGGACCTGCTCTTCTCCGCGGCGCCTGCCGCCTTGGTCGTCGCCCTCGCCGGCGTCGTAGGAGGCAGCAGAGAGGCCGCCGCGGTCGCCGCCGCACGGGTGTTCTCGGGCGGCGCCGTGGCGCGGGCGGCGGCGGTGGCATTGTTGTTGTTGTCGTAGGAAGCCGGCATGGAGAGCGACTTCTGCAGGGACTTCTTGAGCGGGCGGGCGGCGTCCGGCGCCGCCGCCACGCGGTTGCCCGCCGGCTGCAGCACCGGGCGGCCGTCGATCTGGGCCACGCCCGCCGACTTGACGTTGGAGTTGCACATCCTGCCTGCTTGGCTGTCTTCCTTCCTCCTCCTTCTTGGCTCCGGCGGTTGGCTCTTGGCTGGCTGGTTCTCAAGTGGTTCTGCTGCAGGTGGTGCGAGCTGTGAGCGTCCGTCTGATGAATGAGGCGGGAGGCGAGGCGGTTATATAGGCGAGGCGCGCGCGAGGAGGCCGGGAAAGGAAGAGGAAGGTGGTGGGGCCGGTAGGTAGGGACAGGTGGCGTCACAACTCACAGGTGCCGCGTATCGTATGCGTGCACTCGTGACTCGCCATTGGAGTTGCGACTTCGGAGCCGAGCTCAGCTCGTGGCACCTGCAGCGACTGTACTAACTACCGCGAGGCTGCTGTTGATCTTTACCTTTCCCGTTGGATCGAACGGGCGAGGGTCGCTGGTTGGTCGGTACTTACTCGGTAGGGAGAGGGACGCTCAGCTGGGCTGTCAATCAAAGCCCGGCCTGGCCGGGAACGTCAATGGGGCGGTAGGAAACGCAGCGCACGTACCAACGGACAGACAGCGAGTGCGGATTGCCGAGTGAAACACTGCTGGTTCTGGTCCCTTGAAAATGGGCAACGCGAGTAGGAAAAAAAGAGGCCCATTCGTGAACAGTCCAAGTCCACGGACAGCGACTTTTGCTGGTGGTAAAGAGACTTATCGCGAGGAACAGTGAGTGATAGTAGAACTTTCAGGCAAACCACCGAGCGTCCGTGCCCGTGTGCGTTGTGTTGTGTCAGTCGAAAATGCAGGTAACGGGACGGGACTACTAGGTCGTGCGAGATATGAAATGTGATAGGATCCGGTGCTTTTTGGTGGTTAGTGCTCGCACTCAATCACAATTCTAGCTTTGCCTCAGAATGTGGATGTACATGTGCCATACTCTAAAGAAACAGCGAAGAGATAATTGATTCCCGACCGACCAAATGAAACAGATGCAAATTCGCTCAACCTCAGACTGCCGACCATTCCAAGAGATACCTTAACCGCCATTTTTTTAAAAAAAAATAAAGGTAGTATACCTCTCAACTGCTTAACGTACGTGTGGTGTGGAGAACCAACTTGATTGAATGAATGAATGAATGAATGACAACATATATATAGTAGGGAAATCAGTAATCTCAGCTGCTAGCTAGCTAATCGAGTCCAAACCACTCCAACTTGTTGGTTGAGCCTACTGCCTACCGTACGTGGCATATGATTTTTTTGACTGCGCTCTGACAACAAGCAAACGCCCCCTCGACCGGATCGACTAGTCCGTACGTGGCTCACATGGGCAAGCGCGTACGCGTACGGTGTACCGCCGTGACATGACAATAATAAGAGATGTCCTGTAGCAGTATTCACGAGCGGGGTCCGGGTCGGGGTCGGGGTCGGGGTCGCGGTTGGATCCAGGAAGCATCCGTATCTTACTGGAATGGCTACTGGCATAGTACCTATACGTATGATTGCGGCGGTGGTCAGCCTGCAGCAGGTCCGACAAAGGAGGCGAGCAGGCATAGCCGTGGCACGCGCCTGGCTGTGTAGTGTGGGGGAGAAGAAAGGGATGGCCGGCCGGTGGCCGGCGGCCGGCGAGGCAGGCCAGGCCCGCCGGCCCCTGCCCACCACCACGTTCTCCCCGCCCCCGGCGCCCCCCTCTTTCGAGCTGGCAAGGAATCTTGTGCTCATTCCCTCCCTCTGCTCCGTCCAACTCCAATCCCCCTCTTTCCAGTCCGTTTCCGTCGAGCTACTCCATCATCATGCATGCACGATCATCATCGCGCGTTAATGCACGGTTCCCGTCGCATAATGGAAGCGCTGTCCTGTATTAATGGACTACTGGCCGTTGCATTGCATGCAGCTCGTCTAAAATCTAGTCTCCCGTGCTGCTGCCGTTGCCGTTGCCGTTGCAAGTGGTCTCAATCACAGCAGTTGTGATGGGGGACAAATCATTGAGCGCCGTGGCGTGGCGAGGCGCGGCGCGCGAGCTGAGGGGCATTACGCGCGAGCTGCTCTGGGTGGGACGGGGAGAGACACGGCACGGCTACGGCAGGCAAGGCAACCGACGCATCGGCCCGGAATCCGCTTTTAGTTTACTTGCGCGCGTGTAGGTTGGCCAGGCCAGCGATGGATCGCCGTGCTTGTCATGATACGGCGCGCACATGCGTGGGTTCCGCCGGATAAAAGCCCGTGTCGCCGTCGTCGGCTACCGCATCCATCGCTCGTGTTCGTGTCGCGGCCGGGGATATCGTACGGGGCTGCTGTATTATTGCGGTGGTTTTGGGCGCTTGCCCGCGGGGTGAACTGGAGCGATGATGCGCCAAATCTGGTGGTTGCAACAAAGTTCCTTTTGCGGATGCGGTTTTCTGCTTCTTCGTGCGCTGTCCGATCGATCTCCGGTTGCTGCGGATACGTTGTTGAGTTCTCAGTTGTGCCATGCGTACCAATAGGATATGGTGTTACTGTGGCAGCACGATTCGATCGGTTCTCCGAATTGGCACCTCCCAACGGCAGCCGGATAAACAAGGCCATGGTCTCGGCAGTCAGGCAGCAGAGGTGCTGTCACTGTTAGGAAAAAATAAAAGCAGAAAACGTTAATGCGCGCGCGATGTGTGTGATCTGCAGCGGCACCGTTGATCGATCGATCATTCGATCTCGGGTGTCGGAGAGGTGCCCAGACGGAGATCCAAAATCCAATGGAACAGGGGGTGCATGCAATGCATGGACATGAACCTTATGGGACGGCAGGGTCGCCATGCGTTGCTTTGCCCTACCACAATAAGGGCAGGGCAGGCAAATGATGGAGTGGATACTGCTGTGTATGTGTACCGTGTGTGTGTGTGTGTGTGTGTGTGTGTGTGTGTGTGTGTGTGTGTGTGTGTGTGTGTGTGTGTGTGTGTGTGTGTGTGTGTGTGTGTGTGTGTGTGTATCCATATCCATCGCAGCGGTGTCTGCTCATGGGTTGCACGAACCTGATCCGACCTGAACGCAGGTGCCATCGCCCCCGATGGCGAGGTTCGGACCGCCGACGAGTCCCTACAGGTTAAGCTATGATGAGAAAATCCATTCACGCTGCTTGCATGATTTTTGAACTTTAAAGCCCACCCAATGCATGGTTCCTTGGCCACTTGCCAGGAATATGGAGGGGATCATGCATGCATACATGAACATGACTGCCCCGGGGGCCGGGGAACTGTGCATGCGACCAGGATAGCAGATGCATAACGATATTGTCAGTGCACCGGTCGTTTTCAGAGGCACTGTTCCATGCCCTCTTTTCGATGGGTTTCGATCTTCGGCCTTAGTACTTGCGTTCGTTCTGTGCAGTGGAACGGATCTCCAGCACACACACGACTTTGGTCAAACACAGTTCTGAATGCCTGCACACACTGGCCATGAAGTATTGTCAGAGTGCAGCACTTGCGCATGTAACACACAGCATGGGCAAGCGCAGCCACTCGGCAGGCACTTGGCAAAGGCAAATGTCTAGCACAGCGCGCAAAATCGTACACGAGCTTTGCAACCACCGAATCGCACGGGTCCACGAGCGCAGGGAACACAGGAACACGAGGGACCGATTGGCCTTTACCAATCATCATTTCGTCAGTAGTCAGTACCACACACACAAGAGGGCTTTGGATGCACAATTGCACAAAGCGGCAACAATCATGCATGGCCTGGCCTGGCGGGGCTGGCTGGCCGCACCGCAACGAGCCAACAGCAACGGCTGTGAACAAGAGCTTTGCATTGGCGTCGCTACTCCGTGTCCGTGTCCGTGTCCGCGCACGCCTGGGCCTGGGCTCGCCGCATGCATCGGATCAGAGTAACATCCATCCATCTCTACTGGACCATCGTTCGTCCTGCGCGCGCTGCACTAAAAACCGCCGGTTTCACCCCGTCAGGCGTCAGCAGATCCAGAAGAAACACCGGCACGATCGTTTTCTTTCGGTACAGGCACGAGGTGGTGGCGCCTGGCGCGCGCATAAATCTGCGCAACCAACTGGATTCGGCCGAGCCGGGGCGGGGCGGGGCGGGGGCGATGGAGGCGACCGCACCCGCAGCGCACCGGTGAGGTGGGAGACATGGCATGTGCAGCCGCCCCCGGCACGTCCATTATTTGGATGCCAATCTCGCAGGAAAGCGCCGGGAGCCCACGGGGCTCGGGGGCGCGCCCACTGCCGATGGAGGCTAGCTGCCGCGTGAAAGAGCCGTGGGGGCCGGGCGGGCGGTCGCGGTCGCGGCCGTGGCCAGGCACATGAGCGTCCTGGGTTGGGCGTGTGCGCCGGCCGGCCGGTCGATCGCTTGCGCTGCTGGCTGGATGTTGGGTTGGAGAGGGTGCGGGGTGGATGATGCGGCGTCAATTTTTTGGGCAGAGGTTGGGACGGATGGGCCGTCCGGCCGGCCGGCCGGCCGGCGTGCCACGCGGGGGGGATGGACCAATGGGTGCCAGGTTGGTGGATCGCACAGCCCCTTGAATAGCGCCTGGTGCCAGGGAGCTGGGGCGACGGCGAGGCAGCAGCGTACTGTACCTAGCCTGGTCCATGTCTGGAGCTTCATATCAAGGTAGATGAAATGAAATGATTCGGTTTTGCACTTTGGATTCACCGCAATACCATGTCACTGCGAAGATCGGATAGGCGTTGTGTTTGGTTGTTTTATTTCATCAGAGCTTAGCTCACTGCAGTAGTCTGGTTTTTTTATTTATTTACCTGGTGCAGTGGTGCAACTGAGATGAGAAGCCATATAAGTATGTGACACATTCAGATAATCAGATCTCAAATAAGTTAACAGACCTACAGTAAGGAGCAAATGAACAGGACAACCTGGAATGTACGTTTGAACCTGTCTGCCCTGATCAATCCATTCAGGTGAACAAAGTGCAGTAGAAATATCCGCAAAAGCAGCTTGCACCGTGAATCTAGGACGCGCCTCATCTTGTTCAGTGTGGAACAAACACAGAATAAATGAATAACTGCTAAACCTTGTCCAATTATTAGCGTGCTGGGCCAAACTGAATTTGCTTCGTGTTGTTACAGACTTCAGGTACAACCACATAGCTGGCTTCAGTACAAAATGAATTCAGAAAATTGTAGTAACCGTGTACCAACCACTAGTTCACGACGCATAGGAAGGTCAAACCAAAATGCAGCAGAAACACATGAAGATTTCATCATTCATCCCTCAGTTGCAATATGAGGTAGCAAGGGCCTCCAGTTTCTGAACAGCAACCAACGCTTAATGGTTTCGTCATCCCATATTAAACTGTCCCACCACAACTGTTCTCCGATAGTAATCACAAATGGGCTGTTTTCATTCACGCCAACTGGGATTTTCCGCAGTTTTGTGCAGCCTCTCACCTTGAGGTTCTTCAGAGATGGCAAGACTCCACTACAGACAGAGGTTAGCTCAGGAAGCTCCCACAGCTGCAGCGATTGCAACCTAGGAAGAGTGTCCTCCCCCAAGGCCGAGTTGTCAAACACCCTCTCCAAAATGTCACAAAATCTTATACTCAATGTTTCAAGGTTTGGAAAGTGTAGTACCGAAGGAAAGAGGCATATGAGATTTGGACAGCAGTCGAACAGCAAGTGCTTCAGACAACTGAAACTGGTCACACCTTCCACTCCTTTGCAGAATGATGACAAATTTTCCATGTTGGAGATCCATAAACTGTGCAAGTTGCCCATCGCAGACAACGCCTGGACTACCTCTGCTGTCAGAAAACTCTCTAGGTGGTCACAATTTTCCACCCAGAGTTCTCTTACCGCTTCCATACTACTAAAATTCAGATCAGAAGATTGGGTGGTCATTGCTAATTTCTTTAATGATATCAGCTCAGCATGACCGAGAATACCATCAAGATCAGATGGAACACCAATAGTACCATTTATTTCCAGGTATCTATTGGGCTCGTTGGAATGTGCAAAGCGCTTTGTCCTAAAGTATGAATTCTGAAAGGTGGAATCCTTCTTCATTGCTTGAACATCAGTGTCCATGGTTTGGCAATCCATCGAACAGGAGATGACAATCTGAAACTTCCGAAAACAGTTAAGCCACAGCGGAGAGTCCTTTTTCAAGCAATTAAAGAAATAGGCATCACTGGCATAAACACATGTAGTACCACGTCCACCCATGTTAGCATCAAGTGATACTTCTAAGCCATGCATATTGAACAAATTGAACGTCAGTCCACATGGTAACCACAACATGTCCATCAAATCTGCTAGATCTTCGACATTGCCAAGCCACAGATTCTGTACAGCACCACTTTTTGACACCCCATAAGGTAGGTCAGACCGCAGAAATGGGCACCCCTGTAGATTTAGGTGGCGAAGCTCCATAGATACTGGAATTGAGGTCAAGAAAGTGATGGAAGTTGCAGAAAGGTCAAGGACCTTGAGCAAAACCATATGATCAAATGACCCTGATCCTACACTCTTCAGGGAACCAGAACCTGAAGCATCCAGTACCTCCAGCCGCACCAATGGAGTTATGTGTCGAATTTCCTTTAAATAATCACAACCAATCAGCAATAACATTCTTAGCCTAGTCAAACGAGAGATGGAAAGCGGCAGCACTTGGATTCGTGTAAATGACAGGTCTAGTATCCCTAATAGTCCCATGTGGCAAAAGAATTCTTCCGACATAGCTCTCAAAAGACAGTTTCCTCTTAAAAGTAATGATGAAATAAACGAGCAACTCGGGCTTCCATAAAGGCATTCCATTTCAGTATCCATTAACAAAACTCTTCTGCTAGACTTGGCAAGATGCTCTAATCTGATACTAATAGGATTGCTAACATGCCAGTCATGCTGCTCATTGTAACCATTATCCTTTCCATATCTTGACACAGTCTCCCTGATCACATCATGCATACGTATATGACCATTATCGTCCAAATATACCATACCATGCTTTATGAGGACATCAAGAATTTCCTTGCCAATATGGTTAGCCTCATCAAAACCAATATTTTTATGGAGTAGACCATCCATTATCCAGTACCAGATTAACTCTTTGACTGCAATCCCTTGATGTTCCGGGAAGAGTAAGCAGTACAGCAAGCAGTGTCGCACATTATCGCTAGGAAGGTGATGGTATCCAAATTTCACCATGCGCTCCATGGTGTGGAATACTGATATATGGGCTCCCAGGGCGACATGCGCTTTTGCGACCAACTCATCGAATGCCTCTTGTGTAGGTGCATCACACAGAACCCCAGCCAATAGTACGATTGTGAGTGGCATGCCAAAACAGTAGCTGATTAAGTCATGTGCAAAACAGATATCTTTTCCAATCTTCTCACGCAGCAGGTCATATGATTCTTCATAAGTGAGAGGTTGTGGCATTAAAACTATATCTGGCTCCATGGCTGACTCTCCCCTCCCAGTTCTGGTAGTCACAATGATTTTTGAGCCAAGACTTTGCTGTTGAGGGCGGGGAACTCCCAGACACTCTAAGATACTTTCTTCAGTGAAATAAGCATTATCAAGAACAAGGAGGAATTTCCGTTTTGTGAGATGTTCCTTGATTATGGCCTTAGTTCTTTCTATGGACAAGTTATATCCTTTGTTGCATGAAAGAGACGCTGCAATCTTGTTGATACACTGTCTCATGCTACAATTCATTGACAATGGAACCCAGACATACTCTTCAAAGAGATTCGAAGTCATTGCTGCCCGGTATGCAGCCTTTGCAGCCCATGTCTTTCCAGAGCCACCAATACCTTGGATGACAATTACTCCAACATCTGGACGAACAAGCAGCCTGAGCATATCTTGGAAAGAAATCGACTGAACAGGAATTAGATTCTGCACGCTTAGAAATCGGGTTGTCTGCCTTGGCCTCCAAAAGCAACAGTAGGACGCCATTATGGTGCTTGTCCTGTTTTTTTTTCAGATGTATTTCCTGAGTTAGTCTGGTCAAGCTGCCAAGTGCCAATACGTGCACTTGCATGGAGGACAACTACAAGTATAATAGAATCACACACCCCCTACTGATATTTGTTACAGGAACTTGTTGGGTATGGGGCTATGGGCGTATGGCATATTCTCCATTTAGATAAGTATCTTTTGCATGATGCATCTCTAATTTCAGGGGGTAAAAGTAATGTGGTAAATTGCTATAGAGAGCACAGTATATTAACATGGCACAGATCAGAAACCAAAATTCAGAAAAAGAAAAAGCACTCACCTGCTGTCTCGTGCGGCTCAAAGATGTGGCAGATGAGCACTCGCAGGTCGCAGCGAGGCCGGCTTCAGTGACTTCAGTGGCTTGCGCCCTAGGGTGGCAGGCGGCAGCCGTGGAATGGGAGAGATGCAGGAATTGAGGAACGCTAGCAACGAGCATTCGAGCAATGTCCACCTCGAAGGCTCGAACCCGCCAAATTTTGGTAAGGCGTGGGCTCGCCTGTCGCCTGGAGAAAGGCGGACGCGGTATTGTGAACGTGAAGGGGAGACCTTGACCCCTGTTTGTGATGAGGTATAGACAGTTGGGTAGAAAATGTGGTGACTGGTGCAGAGACGCCCACATCGCCAATCCGTCAAACACCTTGCCCGCACGGCCGCAACGGCGACTTGACCCTCTGACTCAAGAGTCGTCGGCAATGGAGGAGCCCCTTTGTCCTTCTCCTACGACTACTCCAGCAAGCTTCAACGTCACTGGAGTAGGTGGAGAGCGGCGGTCGCACCAGGACCAGCAGCGGCTTCGACTACTTCAGCTGGTAGTCCTGGCAGTACCGCGGTAGCCATTCGATTCGACGCATTGTCTAGGGCTCTAGGCCCTCGTACTTGTAGCTAAGCGGCTCCACCTCCCGCTAGTTTGAGGAAATTTTTGTATTTATCTATTATAGTATTTTTGTTTTATTTAATAACTAGTATTTAATAATAAATAAATTAGCCTCAAAAAATTCGTATCATAAATTCTATATAAACTGTGTAATTATTTATTTTTATCTATATTTAATATTCTATACATGCTTTCAAAAATTTAATATGATGAGACAAAAAAAATTAAAACTAAATAAGGCCTATGTCACTCTCCACTCATGACTAATGACTCGTGAGGGTCATTATGTTAGTCAGTTGTGCACCGTTTTTCTTTAACTGCTCTGACGGCTCTGTTGCTGGCAAAGTCACCGATCTTATTTTTCATGGCTGTGATTTTCCATCAAAATAAGGTGGATACTCAAGGTTAATAGGTAGAGTCAGGTAGCCTATTCTAGGCCAACTCGGTGGAAAATCTCTTTTCTCCCACGCCCCAACGATGTTTCTGCTTTGTGCCCCAGCGAGAAATTTTAAGATTTAACCCTGGATTCGCAAGTCTCTCAACATTTAACATTCAATTCATAAGTCATATTTAACCTTGCACTTGCAATTTTTTTTAGTTTGAGAAATTATGAAGGATTTTCATCATGCCTTATTTCCAATATCTCTTCTCAATCTAGAGGGCATACGAAAAGACCAAAATACTCCTACCTCCTTATCCTCTTCCTACAACTGAACACACAATCATTCATGTTTCTCCTTCGTGCAAGTTGTCATGATAGGAGGCTGCCCATGGCCCCCTCTGCTGCCCAGGTCCCGAGTGCCTACCACCCTTATCTGGCTCGACGACTGAGATCTATAGCAACCGCCATCGCCACAGCATCTAGCTTGGAGCGAGCAGTTGAAAAGACGTGTCTCTTCACTGTGGCGTAATTCTTCACATGTTGATTACCAATTCAATCACAAGACCGTCATTTGGACACGAGCAATTTCTTGGAGTATCACAAGCTATTGAGTAAAATTTGACCAAATATGTTAGATTTGTGTAAAATTTAAACTTTGAGAGCATGAGAACCGTTGGAGCGGGCCAGCCACGAAGATGTCAGTGAGAAAAGTCTTGGCCACTTGATAAGAGAGGAGGACAGTATCGGCATTTTTTATGTCCTAAATAGTGTAAAGAGATATTAAAAATAAAAGAAATGAGTGAAATCCTTTATAATCTTTAAAAGGATTCGCAGGTGCATTTTTTTTTTACAAAAGAGCTTCACGAGCGTCCTTTACGGCCATACCACCACAGCGACCGCTCCAAACTAAATTCGCTATTACATGACTCCAAATATTGAATTTTTCTATAATAAGTCTCTTAACATTTGCTTATCTCAAATAAGACTCCAAACAATTACAATCAGCTCTAATGATATTTTGTTTCTTTTTAATCTCTTTTGTTATCTAAAAATACATGTATTTTATATAACAAAAGAGATTAAAAAAGAAACATAATATTATTAGAGTTGATTGTAATTATTTGAAGTTTTATTTAGAAGAAACAAATATTTAAAGTGCTATTACGAAGAAATCCAACGTTTGGAGTTAGGCCGTGTTTAGATGCACCCAAAAATCTAAAACTTTATAAGATTCTTCATCATATCGAATTTTGCGGTACATGAGTTTAAATGCACTCAAAAGATAACAAATTGCACAGTTTGCCTGTAAATCACGAGACGACTCTTTTAAATCTGGGTACTCCATAATTAGACAATGTTTATCAAATAAAAACGAAAGTACTACGATATCAAAATCCAAAAAGTTTTTTATCTAAACAAAGCCTTAGAGCATCTCCAAGAGACTAGCTAAAATTATATTCTAAATTACAAGATTTAGCCATTGTGTAAAATAAAAAACTCACTCAAAGCATAGAGTTCCACAACAGCCTTTGTATAGGATAGCTAGTGAGGACGACATGCTATATATGACAAGCGAAAGTTTAGGAATAGCAAACTTGCTATTTTAGCAAACCAGATAGCACATCTGTTGGAGTTTAACTTTTGCTTTAAAAATGTAAAAATAGCCTAGACAATATTGATAGCATATCTGTTGGAGTTGCTGTTAGCCAATTTGTCAGCTCAACTACCCCGAGCCCACCGAGCCTTTCTCGTATCTCCATCACCAACGAGCTGTCGAAGAGCACCTTCAGGGAGCCTTGGTCTTGCGGGTGCGAGGCCCAGCGCGAAGAGGGGTCGCTCCGCGCCTGTGATGCTCGGTTGGCCCTCGCGTCTGCGCCAACCCTCCTGTGAAGTCCTTTGGTGAGTTCGGTCTTTCCTGCTCTCGGTCTCTAGGGTCGCTCCGGATTCCTTTCTTTATCCGACGAGACTAGAGAAATTCCCGTTTCATGATAGTGAGCAGGAGCGTCGTATTTTCTTGCAGAAAAATCCGGATTACTATGGTATAGCCTCAGCCACTCTTCGAGTAATCCAAACTTTGGAGTTTACAGAGATATATTGTTAGGTGTATGTATTAGTATCTTGATTTTTGTATTTTATGGCCTTATGGTGGTACTTTGGTAGACTTGCTGTTGTGAATTTTGCCTCTACAGATTGGTCAATTTTCAAATTAAACTGTAAATAAATATTTTACTGTGCTGTTTTTTTTTTTTTTTTGGGGGGGGGGGGGAGCTAGTGGATTTGTCTCCGCAATTGTGCGGCCAGATCCAAAATACAATGTACTCACTATCTAACTCTAATATGCACAATTAATTTGAAATATAGCCATATTTGTGCAATGCAATTGTGATACAGTTTCTGAATCTAGTTACCAAAATAAGCATTCTAATTCTAGGATGACACATACTCACGTAGTTTGATGGTCGATGTTGTCAAGAATTCTAAATCCAAATTTATACTGAATGATTGAACTACATTGGTCAATTTAGTTCCAGAACCAGAACTGCCCATGCATTCTTTTCTGTAATTATCGTAGGAATTTCTAGGCCCACGTGGTGAACTCTGAACTTATACTTTCTCACAACCTGAGACGAAATTTTGCGAAATTTGCATTCCATTTTATTAGAGTGCACAACACTGGCACCTGTGCAAAACACCAGGGCTTCTGCTTCGTGTCTTTATGGAAAACCCAGGCTCTGCTGTTTTTGTGCATAACAGATCACTTTCTCATGGGTAGACAAACTAACAGTAATCAAGATAAACTCGTTTGTAAGAACAACATATTCATAAAACGACCCAACCTGTACTCTGATTTTAACAGTCACATTCCTATGGTTTCTTCACTGTGACAACTGCCCGCTCTGCGGTTGGCTTGCTCTTACAACACCTGGTGCTCACATATGGCATGTATTGTGTACGTGGGTAGACAACTGCTGAATTTGCATGTTTGTATGCTCCCTGAGACTTTGGTTGCCTCATTAATAGTTGGATGGCATAATGCAAATATGTGAAGCTTCCAGTTGGTGCTTAGCCAGGGAACTCTCTGTATTAGTTGGAACTGCAATTTGGGAATAATCAGTTACTTCTCCACCCGGCCATGTGGTCTGCCTGGTTGGGCTTATATGGTGCAGCTTGCACATGTAATCTCTATCTCCTTATTAATATATGCTGGTCAGAATCCGGATCTTTAAAGAAAAAACAGCTGCCAATAAATTATTTTTATCTAGTATTCTAGTGCGACTCCTTCAAGTGATAATAGATTTGGTGCAGAATGGATCACTGCTAAGTTAATGTCTGCACTCTGGTCTATAAACTTCCACTGTAAGTAACTAGGCCCATTGGATTCAATAGACACTGGCATCTCTTATGTTATTTGCTAAAATAACACAATAATACACTTTTTTTTTACCACAAATAGCAGGAGCTCTGCCTATTAATTAAGGGAAAGAAATTTATGTACAAAATGGGTTTGAGCCCAAACACAACAGCAACAGCACAAAGAGCGAGTGGTAAGTCAAAGGGGCGAACCACGGGACACAAAAGGCCATAGAAGTTTGTTTCAAGTGTATAGGATAACAGGTTGCAGAAACAAAAGGAAGCAGCTATATTCAGAACATGCATTGCAAAAAGGAAATTTTCTACATATGTTGTTGAACCCAACACATCAATTTTTCATTTTCATTGTCTTCCTTGCAGGTGACTGCTAAAACCACCATGTCGCAGGAGCGGACATTGGATGAAGTTGTTTCTCCATTTCTAATGCAACTGGAAAGGGCAAGAGTTGTTCCTTTGGGTCCAGATGAGGATAGTTCACATTCAGATATTGTACTTCTGTTTGAAAATATCAAAAAAGAAGCCTGCGAAGTCAAAGATATACTCCTGCGAGTGTCTAAATGGGAAAATGAGATAATAAATGACTTTGGAGGAATAGCTCGACATTTGGATGAAATCATAGAAGAAGGCAACCAGCTCAATTCAATACGTTCCACACTCCAACTTGTAAACACTGAGATGTCCAAGTTAAAAGATCGTATGCAACTTCCTCTCCATGTTCCCATGATCAAGCCAATAGCTCCCACAACCTTGCCATCATATGTACCCTCCAAATGGGTTCATGCAAAAGTTTCAGAGCAGTGGAAAAGGCTAGAGGTTGAGAGGAAAATCCTTGAGAGCTCAACCATGTCTAACTTGCAGGTTAGCTATGATAATCTTGATCTGCAGCTGAAGTTGTGCTTGTTATGCTTCTCTGTCTTCCCAGAAAATTCCATCGTCAGCAAGAGGGCCATGATCCATTGGTGGATTGGCGAGGGGTTAGTAGAAGCCACAAGAAGTCAGACAGCCGAAGATGTTGGACAGGCATGCTTTGAGAAGCTGATTGCTCTAGAGATGATTGAACCGGTGTATCAGAAATGCAGGTATGGGGTCAACCAATGCAAGTTACACCCTTGGATTCGGCGTATGTTAATTAAAGTTGCAAAGCAAGCACGGTTTTTTGAATTTGATTCAGATGGCAATGCAACATGGGACTCTTCAGCTACTCACCGTGCCTGTCTAATTGAAGAGCACCAACAGAAAATTGATGTGGCGTCACTCAGAAACCTTCTAACAATATTTAATGTGAATGAGCAATACCTACAATTTGAGAAGGGTTGGTTCTCGGATTTGCGGAAAATTGCAGTTCTCCAACTAGGAAGGTGGCACAACTTACGTCGACACCATATTGAGGTTGACAGTACTGAATTTTTAGAAGGACTGCAGTTATCCAATCAATTGAAATATCTTTGTCTGAGAGGCATCTCTAGAATCATTGAACTTCCTGCTTCCATTGGTGGACTCTCAAATCTCAGAATCTTGGACCTTCATGCCTGTCACAACCTTGAGATACTGAGTGCTAGCATCACGTCTCTTCAGATGCTCACCCACCTTGATGTGTCAGAGTGTTACTTGCTGGAAGGCATGCCAAGGGGTATTGGCTTGCTTACTGAACTCCAAGTGCTGAAAGGGTTTGTCATTGGTGGTTCAACTGGCAACTACAATTGTCGGGTAGCAGAGTTGGCTAGGCTGGACAAATTGAAGAAGCTGACCATATATATTGGAAGCAAAGTTACAGTGACAGAAGATGAACTGAATGAACTTGAGAACATCAAAGGCCTTTGCGTGCTGAAAATTACATGGGCTGTATCACTTTCAAATAAAGAACGAGTCCATCAAACTTCTGATTCTACACCATTGCTAACTTCACTCTCCCTACCTCTAAATCTCGAAAAGCTAGACCTGTGCTGCTTCCCTGGAGAGAAGATACCAGATTGGTTTAGTCCGAGTAAGCTGTTGAGACTGAAGAGACTCTATTTCACTGGAGGAATGCTAAGAACTTTTGGCAACAAAAACATGTCAGAGGTGTGGAGCGTTGAGGTTTTGCGCCTGAAATTCTTGAATGATTTATCAGTACAATGGACCCAGGTGCATGACATATTTCCAAAACTGACCTTTCTGGAGGTATTCAGATGTAGGAAGCTAGAATCCTTCCCTTGTGATAAGGATGGGGTGTGGATGAACCATGATACGAAGGATATCAGAAAGTAGAAGGCAGGAATGAATCAATTGAGCTTCCACTGTTACTTTTGCTGTGTAACTAGCTTTGTCTCAACACGTGGACGACAACTGGATCCCGAATGTACACCATAGATGATGTACATCACGACTGTCATCAGTCGACCTTGACTCCGTGCCTCATAGTCATATCGAAATTGGAGTTATTTTGAGAGCTGTCACTTGGTGGTGCAATGTTCAACATGTTTTCATCATGGGAGGTTATGCTTGCCTGTAGCTTTGCTGTTCCACGTCATGTATCTTGTCTGTGGTTGTTTTTCCTTGTGTTGTGTTGCTTTGTTGGTGTTTCTGTCTCGCCCCTGCTATGTACCTCTGGGACTTGCTCCAATAATGTAACCTTCCATTCCTGGCTTGCTGGTATATGTGGAAATATATTCAGGTGGGGAGCCGTTGACTCGTAAAAAAAAATCCATTAAAAAGAATGCAGCCCAAGCAATAATCAGGGCAATGTTACAGGACTGAAATTTGAGCAAGTCTTACTCTGTGTTTGTGCATACAACCCCTTTTTCTGCTATGTTTATGCTATGACAGTACAAAGCATTCTTCCCACATTCCAAATGGGCGAGGAATTTCATATGAATCAGTTCAATTTCATAGGAAAAATACAGGAACACGGAATTTTGTCCGCATTCCAGACAGGTGAGGATTCTTGAAGTCACTATTCACTACTCCCTCCGTTGCAAATTATAAGTCGCCAACGGAGGGAGTATTACCGGATAAGCTACAAATGGATCTACCACATGTCACATGTATGTGTTGCCTGTTTCGGACTTCCGCCGTTAACTAGCTAGCAGTGATGATATGGTCACTCTTGCCGAGTTCCTGGCTAGTAGATGTCGATGCAGGAGGCGAAACGCTGCTGGTTGCGAAGATGTCTCCCATAGTTTTTGCTGCCGATGGAAGCCCGCCACAGGTCTCAAGGATCTCCTGTTTCATATTGTTAACAGTGGCAAGATCGACCGTCTTTTTCTCCTGGGACTGGGACTGGGAAAGAGCATCCGTGAAAATTGCCCAGCAGCTCTCACTGTCGGCCAATGGCCGCACACGGTACAAGCAGCTCTTCCCCACCATCGCCTCTGCCGCCTGCTCCAGCCGGCTGGTGACGACCACCAGGCCACCTCTCTCTTTGGGCAGTGCGAACGCGAGGCGTTCCGACCAGTCGTCGGTTCTCCGCGGGGCGTTCTGGCGGCCAACAACGTCAGCGTACCAGCTGTCGATGTGCCACACGTCGTCGAACACTATGAGGTACCTCTTCCCCTTGAGCTGTTCGTGGACGGCGATCACCAGCTCCGCCAGGCTATCGCTGCCGTCTATGGACAGGATGGCATCCTCCTCGTGTCCAAGCGCCATGAGCATGCCCTGCAAAACCTCCTTGCGCCTGTCTGCTCCAGCAGAGGCGGTGCGCGACATGCACATCCATATCCTGGGGAAGAAGCGGCCTTTAGCGCGCGGGCTGCTGAACAGGAGCTGCGCGAGCGCGGTCTTCCCGATGCCGCCCATGCCGACGATGCCAACGCCGTTAAGCCTCCCCGCGCCGCACTCCCCGAACGCCATGGACTCCAGCTCCGCGAGCTGCTGGTCGAACCCGTGGATCCTGCTCCGTTCGAGCCAAGACGTCGTCCAGCGGTCCAACCCGGCGGCGGCGTCCTCCTCCTCCTGCGACGCCGCAGCATTGCCACCGGAGTCGTGCTCGACGCACTCGAGGACTCTGCGCCTGACCGCGGTCACCCTCTTCTTGGTCTTGGGGAAGCACCAAGCGTCGGACTGGGCAAAGCACCACCGCAACCGCTGCTGATTAGGTCGGTTGGCGAGCCTACGGCACTCGGCGAGCAAGTCGTTGAGTTCGTAGAGGCACTCCCGGAGCTCATCGGCGTTGGCGGCAGAAACGGCCGCCTTCTGCAGCTCGGCCCTCATGCCGTGGAATTGGGCGCGGAAAGGGAGCTCCGCCTCTGCGTCCGCTGCCTCCTCGGTGAAGCTGTCCACGAACTTCTTCACAAGAAACTGGACGACTTCCACGGCCATCGACGACGTCGGCCTTTCTCTTCAGCTTCTTGAGTGAGGCTTGTAGAGAGACTAGAGAGGAGACGATTATTCAGCCGTTTCTTCGGACAAGCGCCGAGAATAGCGACTTGAGGCCGTAGCAGCTCAATCCAGTGGGCGCAAAACGCGTAGCCAGTAAAACGGAGACTGACTCAGGACAAGCCATGGCCACATCGGCGGTCGCCGGTTAGTCACCGCTCACTCGTGTTGACCCCAGAGACGACTTGCTCGGGGGGAAAAAAACAGGCAAAGGACGGAGGCAGACACAGCAATCAAGAATCAACAATGGATGCGAACTGGACATACTTGTTGGCAACATGGAACGAGTGGGAGATCCGCATGCTTGTGCTCACCAGCCTCGCCCTCCAGGTGTTCCTCCTCTTCTCCGCCGGCATCCGCAAGCGTAACGTCTCCGCCGTGCTGAGCCTGCTTCTATGGCTGGCCTACCTGCTCGCGGACTCCATCGCCATCTACGCGCTCGGGTACCTCTCCCAGACGCGCGTGTCCAAGGGCGACGACCCACAGTCCTTCGAGCGCACCCACCGCATCCAGGCCTTCTGGGCACCGTTCCTCCTCCTCCACCTCGGCGGCCAGGACACCATCACCGCCTTCTCCACCGAAGACAACGAGCTCTGGAAGCGCCACCTGCTCAGCCTCCTCACCCAGGTACGCGACGGGCCATGCCGCATGCGTGCTTGTGCTCCCAAAATATTTGTGCCCTGCGCCTGCCGGCCCTGCCCCTGGCCGGAAGGCTCAAGCTAACGAGGTTTCCGTCTCTTGGAACGTACGCCTAAATGCCTAATAGGTTGCCCTCGCCGTGTATGTCTTCACCAAGTCGCACCCTGGCACCAACGTCCTAGCCCCCGCCGCGTTCATGTTCTTGAGTGGTATCGTCAAGTACGCCGAGAGGACATGGGCGCTCAAGTGCGCGAGCATGGACAATCTGCGCAGCAGCATGGTCACGACGCCGGATCCGGGCCCCAACTACGCCAAGTTCATGGAGGAGTACCGGTTCACGCGCGAGGCAGGGCTCGACGCGGAGATCGTCATCGAGCAGGAGCGGCGCGCGGAGGCTGCCGCCGCCGTGACCGTGGCCGTCGCAGAGGAGAGCGTGCCCTACACGACGGTGATCACCGAAGCGAGCCACTTCTTTGTCATCTTCAAGCGACTCTTCGTCAACCTCATCCTCAGCTTCCAGGAGCGCACCCGGAGCCAGGGCACGTTCCTGCGGCTCACGCCAGAGCAGGCGTACAAGATCATCGAGATCGAGCTGTCGCTCATGTACGACACGCTTCACTCCAAAGCGGCGGTGATACACACCTGGTACGGCCGCGTGTTCCGGTGTCTGACGCTCCTCTCGACGTCGACGGCCTGCATCCTCTTCAACTTGCTTGGCAAGGGTACACACAAATCATACAGCCGCATCGATGTCTGCATCACTAACATCTTGTTTGGAGGAGCGCTTTGCTTGGAGGTGTATGCCATTGGGATGATGCTTATATCCTACTGGACATATGCCGCTCTGCAAGACTGCAACTGCCGGTCACTGGGCAGCCTGATATTCCGGAGCATTCGGTATTTCCGGCCTGAAAGCCGGGCGAAGTGGTCCAATTTGATGGCCCAGCACAATCTCATCAGCTTCTGCCTCCTGGACAAACCAACCATGCTCACCAAGGTTTTGAGCGTCCTCGGGCTCAAAGCACACTGTGACAGCTGGCTGTACATCCGGCACATCGACGTGTCATTGGAGCTCAAGGTCTTGGTCTTCAGGGAGCTCAAGGATAAGACGGTGGGCATCGTGGACGCCGAGAGGTACCGCAAGTTCAGCAACCACAGGGGCCAGTGGGCTCTGCAGTGCAAGGGCTACTACAAGGAGCTCGGCTGGAGCGTCGAGGTGGAGTTCGACGAGAGCATCCTCCTCTGGCACATAGCCACAGACCTCTGCTTCCACTCAGAGTCAGAGGATGGCGGCGGCGACCACGCCGCCAAGACGATCTCTCATTACGTCGATATCAGCCGGGCGATATCCAACTACATGCTATTCCTGCTCGTCGCGCGCCCCTTCATGCTGACCGCCGGCATCGGGCAGATCCGGTTCGGCGACACCTGCGCGGAGGCCAAGAACTTCTTCGATCGGGCAGAGATGGCGCGCCCAGACGCGAGGGCCGCGGCGAGGATGGTGCTCGACGTGAACGCCGAGATCGCGCCGAGGGACGTCAAGGGCGACCGGAGCAAGTCCGTGCTGTTCGACGCGTGCCGGCTGGCCAAGTCGCTGCTGGAGCTGCAGCCGCACAAGCGGTGGCGCGTCATCCGCGTGGTGTGGGTGGAGATGCTCTGCTACGCCGCGAACAAGTGCCGGAGCAACTTCCACGCCAAGCAGCTCAGCGCCGGCGGCGAGCTGCTCACGGTCGTTTGGTTCCTGATGGCGCACTTTGGGGTGGGCGAGCAGTATAGGATTGAGGCGGGGCATGCAAGAGCTAAACTAATTGTAGAGAAGAACTGAGATTGCAAAATGTTGGGTTCGTGAGTGGTGTTGAAATTTATGCAATTACTGTACGCGCATATATTGGAAAAGGTCTTGCAATTTGTAAAAGTGAAATTTTCACTGAGAAGGCAATGCACCAGAAATGGTAGCACTAGTTCAGAGGCGGTATGACTGGTGAAATCCACAAGGCAATACACCCAAATCGAGTCAACGATCCAAATCCAGGCTAAATGCAATGCAGTTATCCATTGGATGCCAACTCCCAACGACTAACTCGAATCGGAAAGACATGAACCACACTATGTCCCCACCCACTCGCCGTCCAGTCCAGCGGCATGGTCCTCCACCACGGCCACGATCATCATCGCATATAGACCCACTTCGGCACTTCCCCCGCGCCCATGCATCAAGGTGCTGGCATTCGTATCGTATCTCGGGTCAAAGCGGCAAGCACTCAGCACCAGGCCATGTCCGGAGCGGCGCCCGACGCCGAGTCCGGCCGAGAGGGCTTCACCTGCAGCGCGCTGCTCATGTGCCTCTACCTGCCGGGCCTCTCCAAGAAGAAGCCGGTGGAGGCGATCAGCACGAGCCCGCCGACAGCAGAGACGGCACCGGCACCGGCACCGGACCAGCCTGCCGAGCAGCAAGAGTCCCCGTATGCGCCGCCGAGCCGTGCCGCGTCGCTGGACAAGTCTGAGTGCGCGTCGCTCTACTCCCGCAACAACATCGTCTTCGACTTCATCGTGGAGGAAGGGGACCAGGCGCAGGCGGCGATCCATGGGTACTGCCCGTCGCCGTGCTTCGACCTGCCCGTGGAGCTGATAAGGGCCGGCGAGCGCTTTGGCGTCGTCGCCGCTGACAGCGAGGCGACGACGCCGGTCACGGCCACGTTCGTGTTCGACGACGGCCAGGGAAGGGGCGCTTTGAAGAAGATGGCGTCGTGCCTGGCACCCGGGACCGACGGCAGCAGCGGGCCGCCGCATCTCGCGAGGTTCTTGTCTGCGTCCGGTCGTTCTAGCGCGCCGCGGCCTCTCGTGACGCCTTCCCGTGACGCGCCGCAGGGTGAATCGGTGATGGTGCCCGCCTGCAATGCAACGAGTGGCGGCAGCCTGTCGTGACAGCGTCGTACGTGCGACGGCTGCTTGACGCTGCACGCATGATTAGTCCATTTATCCGTGTATTGCTGAATGAAACCGACATTGTCATTTTCATGTTCCAAATGCTCGGTATTTTTCTCGTTATAGTGTCACGGGCAAAGGATAACAGAACGAAGAGCACTATACAAATCACGCTACAGATACCTGATTCACAAATTAACTAGTTCGAGAAACTTGCCACACATTCATATTAGTAGATTGAAATCATACCTCACCCAAAGAATTCCAGAAGCAGATGAAGCGAAGCACGGCATGTTTCGCCGGACAAGGAACGAACAAAGCCGGGCCGGTGCACCAGCACTCGTGACCGGGAGCCGGCCGTCCCCAAGCAAAGCGTCTCAGCCGTGCGCGTCCTCATGTCGAACACCTCGCAGTGCTGATGAGGGCAGTCCCTGCGGCGAGTGCACCCGTCAAGGGTCATGTACATCTCCTGGCTGAAATAGATGCGGTCGCCTCGCGCGCCGCGGTACCGGGACGACGGACGGGACGGACATGGAAGACGATCCCTCTGTGGACCAGCAGAAGCGTCCCCACGCGACTCCACCAGGTAGAAGAACGCGCTGCTGCCGGACGCCATGGCTCTGCTGGCTCCGCCGGCCACGCGTAGCGGTGGCCCGGATAGCAGTTGGGCGCGTGTGACCTTGAGCGTGCCGTCGTCATCTTTCCTCGACGTCGCAGGCGCAGATGTGAGGAAACGTATTCCTGCTGAATAGGTAGAGCTTGCTGTTGTGGAAGACGATGTCGCTTTTCGACCACATTCATTGTAGGACGACCCGTAAACAACCGCTTACAGAAATCTGATCTCATGTTTACCAAGCAATACCCTGCATCCTCTGCTCAACTACCCTGCCCTAGATTTGGAGTGCTCATAAACGAAGACGTAGACGCCGGCGACGACGGGAAGGAGAACGACGACGACGACGACGACGAGTCCCGTGGCGTCACCCGGGACGACAGGGATCGGCTTTGAGATCGACCCCAGTGCTTGAACGAAGCCGACCCATCATCGCGCGACATAGGAGCATCGACTGTAATGCCGCGTGGTAGAGAGGTTGGGGTTTTGCTGTATGCGCTCAACGACAACAAAAGGTTTGGTCTTGGTAACGAAAAAACAGTTTCTTTGTTGCGATCTATTCCCTATTTTTACGGGAGAAATGTTTCTTTTTTACAGTTTTGTTATATATATATCATGCCCGGATTAGAAAACTTCCCTCTACGCGCTCCAAATTTTGTTATACCATGTCAAAAGAAAAAAAAATTAGGGTCATCTAGATTAAAGGTGTTGTAATAATTTTCATCAAAAAAGGTGTTGTAATAAGAATATAGATTGAAGGTGTTATAATAAGAATATGAAATAGTCTTTCTTCACCCCCTGAATTTATAGTTACACCAATCCTAATTAGAAATTACAGCAAATAATCACCATAACTTGTACAGGTTGAGTATAAATCCAACATAAAAACCTGCAGTAACAATGACTATAATTAGGATGTGGGAGAAAAGATTTTCACCAAATATGCATGCTATTTAGAAAGAAGAAAAAGAAAAGAAAATAATAATGTGTGTGAGAGAGGAGGTAATCCCTTTTTCACTTTTAGTAGAAAAAATACAATATACTGTATATATGCTGAATTTAAAAAATAATATGATGCCGGCTGCTGGTGGAACAATTTCCAAAAACCATGCACTAGGAAAACGGTTTTATTTTTGCAATAGAAAAATATTTTTCTCATGAAAATTGTTTATAGTAACAGCTAAAATCAAGCACAACCTCCATTACGAGCTAGACTGGTTCCACTATACACTCTTAACACATAACATTGTTTTCATAGCAATTGATATATTGTAGGAGAAATCGCTGATTAAATTACACCTCCAAGGATTTCTCTAAATCCTAATCGTTCGCCTACTAAAACTGAACAAAGGGAACAGACGTAGTGTAGCAAATGCTATTGGATCCTGCATTGTGCTTCTATAGACACTAAACTGATGCTGGTTTCTCTGTTTGTCGTGATACATATAGAGCTAATCACAAGACCCAGGGCAATTGCAACCTCGTTAGCCTATGAGCATCTCAGATGCACAGCGTGCCTGAACAAAGATTTGCATAGAGCAAAATCCACCGCCGGTCCCTGAACTTGGCTGGCGATGTCATCTAGGTCCCTAAACTTCTAAAATGATATCTATAAGTCCATAAACTTGACAGATGGTGTCATCTAGATCCCTGAACTTTCAAGATAATCACCACATGTCCCTAAACTTGGCCGATGATGTCATTCCAGTCTCTGAACTTTTAAGATGATGACTGCAGGTCCCTAAACTTGGCAAGCAGTATCATCCTTGTCCAAATATGATCTAACCTACTCTATAAGCTGTTATGTGTCAATTAATTAAGCATTATTTATCTAATATTTATCATGAAAATATAAATTATATAAAATAACTTATATCAACAAAAAATAAATTAAAGTGTTAAAATAATTTACACCAACAAATATATTAGGTTTAAATTGAAGTATAAAAATAGTAAAATTAATTAAATATTTATGTATCATTGATAGTATTACAAAATAATATTAAACTTCCTATATATAGTATTAAAAGTTTTCTCTATTAGAAGTTTCTTCTAATTTTAGTATTATTTTTAAAATTTTAATAGTATTATTATAGAAGTAACTTTCTCTGTTATTAATACTATCACATTATTATTAAATATTTTAATACCATAATACTACTATTAAAAGTTTTAGTACTATAATACTACTATTAAAGGTTAAATTTTCTCTTTATTAATACTGTGACATTATTATTAAATATTTTAATACCGTAATACTACTATTAAAGTTTTAATACTATAATACTACTATTAAATGTTACTTCTATAATAACATTATTAAATGTTTTAAAATAATACTAAAATTAGCAGTAACTTTTAATAGAGAAAACTTTTAATACTATAGGAATTTTAATATTATTTTGTAATACTATCAATGATACATAAATATTTAATTATTTTTACTATTTTTATACTTTAGTTTAAACCTAATATATTTGTTATTGTAAATAAGTTTAATACTTTAATTTGTTTTTATTCATGTAAATTATTTTTATATAATTTATATTTTTCCTGATAAATATGAGATAAATAATGTTTGATTAATTGACATATGTTGGATTCACGTTAGCTTATACAGTAGGTTAGACTATGTTTGGATAGGGATGATACCGCTTGCTAAGTTTAGAGGCTTGTGGTGATCACTTTGAAAGTTCAGGAACTAGAATGACATCACCGGCCAAGTTTAGGGACCTGTGGTGATTACATTGAAAGTTCAGGGATTTAGATGACACAGTTTGCCAAGTTTATAGACTCACATATATCACTTTAGAAGTTTAGGGACCTAGATGACACCGCCGGCCAAGTTTAAGGACCGGCGGTGGATTTTACTCATTTGCATAAGTTGAAGTAATCACCATACCCATGAGGCCATGACAATTGCAACCTCGTTATTAGCCTACAACGTGCATATCAGATACACTACACGGCAAGAAAAAGAAGACGACGACATGCATACACGAAGTTAATTACGAACACCAAAAGCACAACGCATAGCGTAGCTAGTTTCAAGATCTCGGCGACGAAGGATTCGAGAAAACCGGCGGCGCGGGGAAGCTAAAGTCGAAGTCCGGGATCTCAGGCACGATCTTCTTGGCGCTCCGGCCACGGCTGCCGTCGAAGACGAACGCCGCCGTGACCGGCGACTCCGTGTCGACGCTGCTGATCCTCAGCAGCTCCAGCGGCAGGTCGAAGTACGCCGACACCTCCTCTTCCTGCTCGCCCGCGTCCGTGCGCTCCTCGAACACGGTGCCCGAGGACGACGACGAGCTGTACTTGAACCTCTCCATGGAGGCCACCTTTGACACCGTGCTCGGACGGTCCCCGGCTGGCCCGGCGGCCGTGCTCGCCCGGCCGGTGTCGGCCTCGCTCAGGCTCATGGACTGCTGCTGCCGCAACGGCCGCCTCCTGGACAAGCCCGGCAGGTGCATGCACAGGACACCGCACCAGAAGCCGTCCCCGGCGATCTTGTCCTGCCGCGCCTTCCGGTAGTTGATCGACGACGCGTTGCTCGAGAGGTCGGTGACCGATGAAACGGAGCGGAATCCTTCTGTTTTGATGAAGGAAGAAGCATCTTGTTGGCTCATGGCACCAGGAAAAGTGAGCTTGCCGGAGGTCTCTAGTTGTGCGTCCGGGAGAAGGAGAAGGAAAACACATGGAATGGGCTTCAAGAAATGGTGGAGAGCACATCAGGGGTCGTTCGTGTGGTGGTATATTGTCTCCAAGCCATGCAGTGTCGGTGTCGGTGGGCTGTTCGGTTGACTTCTCATGATATCAGCTGTCTACAAAACTGTATCAGCTGTTTCCTTGGATGGGCAGGTCATTGGTGTATTACATTATCAGCTAGTACATGACATCGTTGACTATGTGTTCGTGCCTCCTACTAAGTTACAGGACTTTGAATAAAACCCAGTCAAATCAAAAACTTCTTTTATTCAAATACATTCTTCATTAAAAAAACAACAAGTTATATTTTACACATTTAAAAAAAATATCTTGAAGACTTATTCCAAAATTTGGAATTTCACATCTATACAACTTGTCATATCTTTGCACCCCTTGGTGTAAGCTGGAAAAATTGAGTAAAAAATATTACTGATTAACTAGCCTTGCAACTCAGACTGACAAGAAGGCAACATCTCACATTCTCACTCAAGAACGGGAGGAGCACAGGGGTTTACTACTGCAGAGAATTGTAGAAAAGAATTAGGACAACTGAGATTCCAATAATAACAGGGAAGGCTGTCAACAGATACAGAGCACCATATCCCTGCAGAACAAAATAAAAGCGTTGTTAAAACAAGCGGTATAAGAAAATTAAGGTATGAGCATTTCGATGAAAGTTGTTCTGTTTGCTTGTTTTACCCATAATAATCATGAGTACAACAAAATTTGTTGGAGTATTTCAAAAGCAAACTTACCACTGCAGATGGCACTTCAGTTTCATCATCATCCTCCTCTTCGCCATCTATGTCAGCAGCAGAGTCCCAGTCAAGGTTAAGTCTTTTAGCAGCTGTCTCAGGATCGATGCCAGTATCTGTGGCTTTTGCATAGACAGATTTCCCAGGTTTGCTCTTCTTTTTTGGAGCTTCTATCTGCACAATGGATTTGAAAACGGAAACTCAATGTTATAGTATGGTTCTACTTAAAATGTTCGGTAGAGACACAGAGAGAAACAATCCAGTAAAATACAGTTCTACTTAAGAGAGAGAGAGAGAGAGAGAGAGTGCAGTACTCAAGAAAATGTTGAAAGATAAAAAAAATCTAAATAAAATGACGGCGACAATGAAGTATGTGTGAAACAATCCTAGACTGTAGACTCAGGTGAAATGACATTAGTGGACTCTTGCTGCCTTGCTGGTAATGCAGTGTGGCAGAAGGAGAAGAATTGAGTTCTCACTATTTACCTCAATGTCTGGCCATTCTGACATCTCCTTGGCAAGCAATTGAAGTGCAACACGATTCTCTGGAATCCTTCCTTCGTTAACCTATATATGCAAGCAGGGCATTAGTGACTCAAGGTATTTGCAAGGAATTACATTGTCATCATTATGTGATCTGACCAATTAGCAGCTAACACAGGTGCAATTCATGCGAAGTGTCACATTGGCACGTTAGCAGTAAGTATGAAGGTGAAAAATGTATCAGTACTTTATTTTTAAAAATTTGGGCTCTACAAATCTAGTATCATTATGCCTCTCTTGAGAACCAAGACAACAAACTTTGTAACAATATGGCTACTGTTTCCATATGAATCTGTTATTTGCAGCTAAAAACAAGCAGCATCTTGTTTTTTTTCTGTGATTTATTTCAGGGTGGGCCTTGTATAATTCTTTCCTCAGTTTTGTTTAGCCTGGGTGGGGGGGGGGGGGGTGTAACTCTTCTCTATTGATGAAATTGGCACTGTCACATGCTAGTTTGTTCAAAAATATATTTCAGGGTGGGAGCAGATATCATAATGTATCATCTATTAAGCAGTTGATTCTATCCACAATACAAATTTGATATGATTAACTAAATTTTAAGGAAAAAATAGGGAGATAAAATAGATAGGGTATAGCTCATCCATGGAGCAAAATTATAAAAATGGAGGCAGAGTTTTATAGCAAACTATCTCATGTTATCTTTTGACTTTGCACTATCATTCAAAATGATATGTGGAAAGAAAGACAACATGGCTTGCATGACACAGTGAAAGGGAATACTTAAGCTTTCTGCTCCAGATTATTATTTATATACACCTACAACATTAGACTATGAGGTAGCATTTTTAGTTTAATTTCAGTGGACCATTACATTGCACCTAGAATACATAAAATATTTTGCCAGTGGTCAAGCTGGATGATGATGCCAGTAAGCAATCCACAATATTCACTGACAGAAAGTATAGTAAATTCACTTTCAAGAGACTCAGCACGACTCCAGGTAGCATAATCCGGGGAAACGGCGATGTACCTCAGCCAAAGCGTCCGCTAGATCATCCCTAGTAATTTCATCAGGATCCTCTATCCCGAGTGTTCTCTTCCTTTCTATATCTCTAGGGTCCTCAATCATGATGGTAAGCTTAACCTGTGAATGTGACGCAGCAACAGAAGTAGCAATATAGTGTCAGTTTTTTTATCAGCAACACGGAACATGCAGCCCTATAAAGTTTGGAAAGTGTAACGCAGCTAGAACAAAAGATATGAACACCTTTATTTTAGCATATACAAGCTCAGTAGTCAGTACACAAGCGTAGGATAAGGCCCTTATCTGTCTATATCATAATATTGCCAACTGAATCACTCCAAACGTCTAAGTCATACTTGTTATTCTACTGACATGAATGCAACTAAGGCAATGTATTTTAATGCAAATGAGCACAAAAATCAAGCAAGAGAGCAGCTTGTTTACCTCGCCAAAAGTCATGTCCCTGTTCTTCTTCAGCAGTTCCAGTACCTAGCAATAGAGCCAAACGAAGGCAAAGTCAGTAAGCACTACTTGCAGTGGCGCAAAAGACACGAAGGCTGGAAGCAGCGGACCCTTTTGATTTCGCGGATGCTCTCCAGGTCCTCCGGGCTCGCCTCCGCCGGCTCGTCGGAAGTCGCGACTGTAGTTTCAGAGGCACTAGGCTCCTCCTGGTCGAGGGAAGCAGCTGCACCCCTGCGGCGCCGCCGGTGGAGCGGCCAGACACTGGGGACAGAGGGGCAGAGTGCATCGTGGCGGCGGTGACTGTGGGGGAAGAGACAAATGAGATGACTGGCAACTGCCCCTGCCGCCAGGAGCGATGGAGACGAGACGCGTTGGCGAGACGGCGAGGGAAGGGGAACGAGCGGTGGCGAGAGCAGCGCCATCGGGCTCCGGCCAGCGGCGGTGGCTGCTTATCTCTTCGGGTCGCGGCATCCCGGCCCGCGGCCGCATTGCACGGTTGAGAGGTGCGGCAGGCGCTGGTGGTTGCGCCGCGGGTCCCGGCCGGCAGTGTCACAACGGCACGGAAGCGGCTTTCTGTTCGATAGAGTTGGGCCTTCTTAATGGGCTTGTGGCTCAAATCGGCTTTTCGAGCCCAGTCCAAAATTAGGCTTCCTTTTGAGAACGGGCTTTCATGGGTAATATTGTTATCTTTCAATTTTAATTTTAAATGCTGTATTAGATCCACTAAAAAAGGCATATTAGAACGTGGAATCAGTATATGTAAATGCCTTTTTCGCGTTAACGATTGTTGGATGACGACAAACTTGAGAAGAGCAGCTCGTTTTGGATTGGGAAAAAAAAAGAGATCATTTTGGCGGAACAAAAGATTAGTCCGGCACGCTACGGCGGTGCTGAACTGACTGCACTCTGACTGCACTGCATTCGATTTCGTTTTAGTGACGCACTCTTATCAATAATTTTGTGTTCCATGTAGAATTACGAAAATTCACTTGAAAAATACTCTATTCGCTCCAAAAAAAATGTCATTCTCACTTCTCAATAAGTTAAAATTTTTTAATTTTAACCAATTTACAAGTATATGAGAAAAATATTAATATTTATGATGCATAATTAGAATCATTAGATGAATTCGTTGAATACATTTTTACAATAAACTATTCAGAGATATAAATATTGATAATATTTTCTATAAATCTACTCAAAATTAAGAAAGTTTGACCAACACAAACCTCATAGCACACTCTTTTCAGAACAAAGGGTGTGCTCACCATAATTAGGGCCTTGTTTAGTTTCCAAAAAATTTCAATAATCTCCATCACATTGAATCTTTAAACACATGTGTGGAGCATTAAATATAGATAAAAAAACTAATTATATAGTTTGCCTATAATTTGCGAGATGAATCTTTTGAGCCTAGTTAGTCCATAATTGGACAATAATTGTCAAATATAAACAAAGTGCTACAGTATCCAAAACCATAATTTTCCCCCAACTAAATAAGGCCTAGATTGTGACCATTTTATTTTTCTTTCATTTTTTTCTTTTTTAATTTTATACGTCTTAAATAGCACAACACTTTATCCTTTAATCTTAATATGTGCACATAGTAAAAATCTAGTACAATCATTTATGAGCGTTAAAAAATATCTTTTCTCACCTTTGATTCAATTCACACAAATCCAATGACAAAGTTAGTAGTTTGAAATTAACTCCTAAACTAAGTGCCAATTTGGGAGATTTATTTTTATAGTAATTTTATCTAAAGAAACATTAACATTATTTTCTATAAATATAGGTATTTTTAAAATGATATATATGGTTTAAAGTATAACTGTAGCTTTTTTGGATAAGTGAGTATGCTAGAAAAGTAGAAAGAAATCTCTACTTTATAGTTTTTGTTTACGTATGGTTCGAAAACGAATGATCTACAAGGTTAGAAATCAGTGGAGGAGAGAAAAGAAAAAAAATGTAGAGTTAGAGACGAGCGACACGGTGAGACCTGAGAGGTGGCCACGGAGAATCCTATCTCGGTCAAGGGGCTGCAAGCAGGCAGGCAGTCAAACCGGAGGCGGTGGACGATTAGTTTAAGCAGCGTGTGTCACGGACAGAAGGGGACACCTTCAACGCGATCCGTGCGCCAACGTATGTACTCCAACTAGCAACGTAATCCATGATGATTTTCTAGGCTGCAGCTAGCAACTTGCAACTTGTGGCTAGTCCACCTTAATCGCATAGCTTAACCAGGCTGAGTCCTGGTCCAAACAATTGTACATGCTTTTCATGGTGTTTGGTTTCCTCATTGGATGCCCAACTTAGGTCTTGTTTGGTTCCCCTTGCTAAATTTTAGTTAGCTAAACTTTAGTTATTTTAGTAGCTAAAGTTCTAAACACATTGACTAAAAGGAGCTAAAATAGTTTAGTTCCGTTGGTCACTCAAGAGTAGCTAAAATAATTTTAGCTAGCTAAAATTTAGCATAGAAAACCAAACAGAAACGGTGTGCAGATTGGTATAAAAATCAAATTGACATAAAAAATAGAAGTAGATTAAAATGTTGTCAAGCTGCACCAGAACTTCGAAGACAAAAGGGACTAAGATATGAAGTAACGTCGATCGGTGAATTAGAAAATCAACAAAAAAATTAAGATTCAACATAACTCGAAACAAAAGTACAGTTCAAACCGAACGTTGTCTTTTTAACAATTCACTTCGGGTATATTGAAAACTTATACATCTTTCATTACATTAGTACAATAGCATCTACTACTGCTAATGTCAAAGTAACTTTCATTACACCCACCATTAGTACGGGTTAGCAATTGTATATGGTTGACACTGACGAGGCATCTGCTCTCAGCTGCCACGCACGTGCGCACGTAGCACCCCTGTCCTAGATGAAGTCATCGCCAAAGCAAGTTCCTAATCAGGATTTTTACATGCACACCTTCATATATAATTACCAGCCTCCACTCGAAACTGAGCCAGTAACGTTGTAGTTACACACATCGATTATTTATTATTACCACGGCTTTTAACACGTGCTTAAAATATAAATACTTGAATTTATCCTAAATCAAAATATCTTGAATTTCAATAAAGTTATAGAAATAATAATAATACTTACGCATTCGACCAAGGAGCATCGTTGGCTCATAATGAAATGGTTTGACTTATGCTAAATTTGGAACTTACATATATTTTGAGAGTAATGAAGTAGCAACTTCGAGTTTCCTTTCATTCATACCGAGTTTCAGGTCAAACTCATCATCAAAGATGAGTTTTAGTACAATCTAATCAGTGGGTACATATGTAGGTTTCAGCAATCATAAATTATGTTCATTTTGTTAACGACTTGTATAAATGTAAAAAAAATAAAAAGTAAAAGGTTCATTAAAATTTGTATTAATATAGACAACAATAATTTATGGAATTTCTCATTTAGATAAGTGTATAGTACATTTAAATGCAAGATTATGATATATCTATATTGGCAACGTAATATAAGCATTTTATTTTTTTATTTTAAATATATTAATACATATGTTTTTTCGGCACTTATGCAGAAGTTTAGTAGATAACTATAAGTGGACTGTATATTGAGGTGGAGGAGAGAGAAGAACTGAGTTGTAAGTTGACTTAAACACAATAATCAAGAAACTTTGTAATAAGAGAAATAAGTACTACGTCATGTAATTAAAAAAAAAAGTACTACGTCATGTATTATTAATAGTGATGAATTAAATAAACAATATATATACGGTATTATTAACCTTGCTCTATACTTCTTTCCAGCTGTACGTGAATATTTCTATGCAAACAGCTTTCTTGACTGTGGTCAGAGCTTGGAAGAGAAAAGCCGGCGTGTGCCAATGCAAGCTTACGACTTTCAACGTGCAGGCATTATATAGACTGATTCCGCTTTTGAGTTTTACCCTAGGTCTAGTTTAGTTAAAAAAAAACTTTTCAAGATTTTCCGTCACATTAAATCTTGCGGCGTATATATAGAATATTAAATATAAATAAAAATAAAAACTAATTGCATAATTTTTCTGTAAATCGTGAGATGAATCTTTTAAGTCTAGTTACTTTATGATTGGACAATGTTTATCAAATAAAAACGAAAATACTATAGTATCGAAATTCAAAAAAAATTGCATCTAAACAAGGCCCTAGTCATTGATATTACCGTTGTCGCTTGACGGCTTGTGGCTCCATCCTTGACAGACAAGCTTTCCGTTACTGAAAAAGGCGTGCACGGGCAGCATGACCTTATCTGGAACAAAATCTATTCAATATTTAGGTAGTGCTATATAAGCAAAAAGTTTAATACATAGTATTTAACATGTTCTCTAACAATAGGACCTAAAAAAATTCTTTCTACAAATGGGTTTTCCAAAAGAAAGGATACTCATATTTAGATTTTATCTCTCATGCAACCAAAATAAGTCTCCCATATAAATATTGTGTTGGAGGATGATTTTAGATCTCCTACTACCCATTTTGGGTTTAGGATGGAGACAGTGTGATCTCTTTTTTTTTTGCGTGGCTTGAAGCTTTGCGCGTGCACATCAAGATTTTGGTTGCACAAATCTCTCGCAGACTTCGGCTCTCAAGGTAGCAATAATACAAATTGTCCCTTAGACGATTTAATAGCCGATGTCTTGCATGAAAAATAGACAAATACCCATGTCAAAGCATCTCAAATTTGATTACAATTATATAAAGTATTATAAACTTTCATAACATCAAATATATATACTATAAAAATATTATTTAATAGATAATCTAATAATACTTACTTGGTATCATAAATATTATTATTTTATTATATATTTTTTGTTATTTTATTTTTTTTAGATAGTTAAATCATCTCAAGTTTGACATGACCAAGAGTGGCTTTACAAAATTGTTGTTCTCATTGTGTGCTCTTAGAAAATTGCCATGTACATAGGCACATACTTTTCTATGAAATTTCCACTCCTTTTCTCCTTTCATTTTTCTTGCCACCTAGTGTTTGGCAGTAGGCACGGAGTCGGTCGGCGGCCGTGGCCATCTAGTGATGTCCAGAAGTCTAGCCTACTAGCTTAGAGCAAGTATTATAGTGGGCTGTAAGCTGGCTAAATACTGAGGTGGAGGAGAGAAGGGAGGAGAGAGAGGAAAAGCAGGCTGTAACCTTACAGCCAGTTTAGGCACAGGAACCAAGAAACTTTATGAGAGAGACAAGTGGACCATATATTTATAGTGAATAGTTTATTATTGTATGGGTGAGCTGTAAGAAGACTGCAAGAAACCTTGCTGGCAAGTAGGCTTATTATTAAACTTGCTCTTAAGGGCGTCGTGGCGACGGCGCTCACACGAGATTCCGATCGAAGTATGGCGCAAGACGGGTTAGCCTCTGGAACCGACATTTCGACTACCAATGATCCGTCTATGTAGGTTTGTTATTTTTTTCCTAGGGGCAAGGATGATCTTTTCCGGTGCTACGTGGTATCGATGACAATTTTGGAAAGCCCGAGATGTCGATGGACAAGGGACTCTCCAAAAACCTCGCCCCACGAGCAATTTATACCTTTATTTTAAGCCTCTTAAGTTCTGGCCTCCAATTCCATACTTTGTTTATGTAGATATTTCATTGTCCGTGCAATCCTCGTGCTTAGTGTGCCAAGTCAAGAAACAGTATCTTCTAGTGGAAAAATAGTACACCTTATATTATTACAGATGTTTTCTTCTGCTTACGATAATACAAGTGTATCGCAATTACATGTGAAAATCTATACCTACTAATAAAGAGGCAAAATTTCAGTCTGCCTTTTTTTTCTTCTGCTCCTATCGCCGTTCAGTTTGCGGAATCGGCGTTCGGCTGAATCGGTCGCCTCCTCCGTCCGACTTTCGTTTATAGAAGAGCAAAAAGAAAATAAAAAACATTCTAGGGTTCTCAATGCAAAATCTCATATTAACTGCTCCCGTCTAGCGACTGCCCATCGGTCGGCTCAGCACGTCCAGAGTCGGTAAGATAGAAGAGAGAAAAAAGAATAAAAATTTTTCTAGGGTTCCCAATGTAAAATCTCCAATTTACTTTTCTTTTATTCTTTAAATCGGCCAAAAATTGATAAATGCGTAGTAATTCATAGAAAAATCTAAAATTTATAAAACAAATTTTGTTCAGCTCTACATATGTAGATCCATGCAGTAAACAAAAAATATTACAAATTTTAGTGCATTTTTTTTTGTTGGAATTTAGTGGAAAATTAAAATTGTAGTTATCTTGCTCCAATTATTATAAAAATTTTATGGTAGCCTATTTAATGTGATGCTTCATTCATATTTCATAGCAATCCTAATCTAAATAAAAAAATAATGCTAGCATCAAACTTCTCATGTTTTAATAAAATATTGAGGTATATTAAAAGGTTGCTCCAATTATTATAAAAATTTTATGGTAGCCTATTTAATGTGATGCTTCATTCATATTTCATAGCAATCCTAATCTAAATAAAAGAATAATGCTAGCATCAAACTTCTCATGTTTTAATATAATATTGAGGTATATTAAAAGGTAATATTAGAGTGAGATAAGGTTTAACTAATTTCTATTTTTATTATTAAATAAATATGTCTTCAAGCTACATATTATTGTAAATATTAACTATATAATACCATAGATGTTATGGTTATCAATAAAATAAATTATGAACTTTAAATTTTATAAAAAGGATAAATATAAATAGATATGTAATATCATGTCATCACTTTTTAAGATCATTTGATGTTTTTCTTCCGTTGCAACGCACGGGCATATTGTGAAAATTTCAGTCTGCCCAAAATTTCTTCTGTCCTGTCTCGTGTCTCGCCCGGAATCGGTCTCTCCGTTTCTTTAACGCTTGTAGGATAGAAAAAAAAATAGAATATTTTCTAGAGTTTCCAATGCAAAATCTTCTTTTACATTTTCTACTGCTCTTGGAATCGCTAGCCTCTGTCGTCCGCTTGCAGAAGAGCAAAAAAAATAATTTTTTCAGGGTTCCCAGTGCAAAATCTCCTATATTCTATTATTTTTTCTTTTATTCTTTAATTTAGCTAAAAAATTAATAAATGTGTAGTAATTCACACAAAATCTAAAAAATTACAAAATAAATTTTGTTCTGCTTCACATATGTAGATCCATACAGTAAACCAAAAATAGGTGCAAAGTGTTTGTCCTATTAATTTACTTTTCTTTTATTCTTTATATCGGCTGAAAAATAATAAATGCGTATAAATTTATAGAAAAATCTAAAAATTACAAAACAAAATGTGTTCAGCTCCACATATGTAGATCCATGTAGTAAACAAAAAATATCATAAATTTTAGTATATTTTTTTGCTGGAGATGCTTGCCTATGCTTTTTAGGTAAAATTAAAATTGTAGTTATCTTGCTCCAATTATTATAAAAAATTTATGGTAGCCTATTTAATGTGATGCTTGATTTATGGTAAAAGTTTTAGCATTATTCCTGCATATCTCACTGATTTACTATTTTACCTAAATTTATGCTAGCTAAATAGTTTAGCATCAATTTAAGTGTGTAAAAATATAAATAAGATGCTTCCACTACCTTTGCACGATGTGTTGTTATATCATATGAACACTTCATAAGTCCATATATTTATAATCTACATACATTTAACTGATATATCATATTTTGTAGGAATCCTAATCTAAATAAAAAATAAAGCTAGCAACAAACTTCTCATGTTTTAATATAATCTATTATTATTATTAAATAAATATGTCTCCAAGCTACATAATATTGTAAATATTAACTATCTCATACCATAGATGTTATGGTTATCAATAAAATAAATTATGGACTTTAAATTTTATAAAAAAGATAAATATAAATAGATATGTAATATTATGTCATCACTTTTTATGACCATTTGATGTTTTTCTCCCGTTGCAACGCATAGACATATTTACTAGTAATTATAATACCTCCAGGCTGGGCCTAACTTGCCAATTCGTCATTTTCAAACATTCGGGGTGTAAAGAGATGCGAGTACTCGGTATGTAGAAAAGATAAGAGCGTGTGAAAAAAAAACGACAAAACACCTACAGGTACGTACGTACTCCGTACTTCATGTGTGCTTTCACACCACCCCCAGTTTGCCATTTGCTCTCAAAAAAAAAGTTTGCCATTTATGTGTATGCCGCAGCAAGTACGAAGTCCATTGATATTTTAGCGGGACAAAGACACAAATAGTAAGCCGGGACGGTATAGGGACAAAACAGTCACTTTCCAGAGAGCACACACAGAGCTACCAAAGCTTGTAGCAATATTACGTACTTGGTGGACTTTTCTACACAAGAGGACCACGGAACGGAACTGATGGGAGCACATCCCGCACTTAAAACTTTTATGTTTTTTTTTCCACAAGGAATTAAAACAGAGTGCTACAAATTTTTTTTGTTTTGAAAGGGGACAAGTGGTGTCTGGAAATTCCCGCGCTGGCGCTGCCTCTTGCGGTCTAGCCCTGCTCGGCCTGGCCTGAGAGGGGGTGGTTTTGCTCGCGTTCGTGTTCGTCGTCTGTCGCATGGTCCGTCGCACCGCAATACCGAGGCGGCGAGCTGGGGGTGCTGCAGCGTGGCATGGCATGGGTGAGCGAGCGGCAGAGAGAAAATAAAGCTGGGCATAGAAGGGGGATGGGGGACCCGGGCGGGCCGGCCGCTTTTACTTTTGGCGCTGCCAACTTCTGGCCTCTGGGCCGCCAATTCTCATAGAGGCAAAAAAAAAAAACCCACCACAAAACATGCATGAGGTGCGGTGAGCAAGGGCAGTGAGAGTGCGGCAGGGGCCGTCGCCTTTCGTTTTACCCTCCCCCTGCCCAAGTTAAAAACAGCAATCAGAGAGAGACATGGCCGCAAACGGAGAGAGAGCCACAGGGGAAGGCTAGCAATAAGCTATAGAGGAGGCTTCGGGCGCGCGGCCTCACTGTCTAGCTAGCTAGTCTCTCGGTCTGGGTGGGGAGAAAGACCAGGGGAGGGAGAGCGCGGGGGCGATCAAAAAGGGCTACCGGCAGGCCGAGAGTAGCCGCTAGCTAGCTGCTATAGCCGCCGAGCTCGATCCGCCGACTCCGACTCCGACTCCGACAGCGCGCGCCCAGGGTATACTAGCTCAAGTGTTTTTACGGCGGGCGCGCGAGTGAGATAAAGAGGGGCGGGGATCGAGCGCGGTGTCGCGAGCAGGCGGGGAAGCTAGCGAGGGAGCGGAAGAAGTGGAAATGGTGGGCTCCGGCGCGGCTGCGGGCGGAGGAGGGGATCACGCGCGGAGCAAAGAGGCCGCGGGGATGATGGCGCTCCACGAGGCCCTCCGCAACGTCTGCCTCAGCTCCGACTGGACCTACTCCGTCTTCTGGACCATCCGTCCTCGCCCGTATGTGTTTCTCCTCCCTGTCGTCCTTTCCCCGATCCCTCTAGCTACTAGTAGTAGTACTAGAGACCTCTCTTGCTTTGCTTCAGTTCCGTCCGGACAGCGGACACCAACAACGAACTCGTCGTCCTAGCTAGCTAGCTAGCTAGCTACTGTCTTCATATTCGCTCATGTGTCTGCATGCAGGCGCTGCCGCGGCGGCAACGGCTGCAAGGTCGGCGACGACAACGGCAGCCTGTGAGTGCTTTGCTTTTGTTTCCTCGCGCGCATTAGTTTTGCTCTTATTATTTCCTGTCCGATCAATTAGTAATCCGTCCGTGTCTGCTATGCATGCTTTGACGACCATGAACTATACTATAGGATGCTGATGTGGGAGGACGGATTCTGCCGGCCGCGGGTGGCGGAGTGCCTGGAGGACATCGACGGGGAGGACCCGGTGCGGAAGGCCTTCATCAAGATGTCCATCCAGCTCTACAACTACGGAGAAGGGTGGGTACTGGGTAGGTGATGCAGGTTCAGGTTCTGGCAGTCGATCGAGTTCGTTCGATCGAGTCGTGTGCAATTTCAGTTCTTTCAACCACCCCGGCCGGTTTAGCTTAGCTGCTGTAGGCTGTAGCTAGTACTCTAGTATTAGCAAAGCTAGGCTTGACGACGACCGAAGGTAGAAGCAAGCTGTTTGCTGCTGGGGGTGACAGTGCACCGACTAGCCGGCCGGCCTCCTCTAATTAGCCCGGCAGCTTCGCGCGAGACCGTGCCGCTGCTGCTCCCTGTTCTCCGATTAGGAGTAAGAAACCCTGTGCGCCGAGTGTGATTGACGCTAATAGTCGTCCGTTCAATCGACCTCCTTCATTAGTGCCGTGGCAGCAGCGAGCTTGATTTTGACGGCGGAGAGAGAGAGAGAGAGAGAGAGAGAGAGAGAGAGAGAGAGAGAGAGAGAGAGAGAGGAAAGGAGGATGGATGCCGCCGGGCCGGACGGGATGGTGGGATGGGATGGCTGCGTGCGCTTTCATCTTTTCACTTTGTTCTGTCCCATTCTTACCGCACAGAGCTTTTGTAGCAAGTGTTATTGTGTTAACCTCCGTGGTACTACTAGTAATAGTAATTAGTACTGACAAGCCCGCGTGGTAATTAGCGAGGGCTAGCTAGGTAGCGCGCATGGTGTAGACGGTAATTATGGTGTGGTGTAGGTGAGGTCTGAGCTTAACACGGCGGATAGGCCAATTTTCAAGTCGTGGCTGCTGCTTTTTGCGAGGACTTAAGGACGGGGTGTCACGTGAGGGACACGTTGGTTGGAGTGGGGCGGTGCCTCGTGAGGCTTAAACAATCCCCTGCGCGTCAGTGGGTTAATTACCTGCTGGATCAACTTGTGATTAACATATTCAAGATTAATTATGCTACATGCACAGCCAGATGCTACACGGCATCATATCCATCGGGGGCACGGGCAGTGTAGCAAGCAAGTCCTTTGATTTGATTTGATTTGAGAGGACGATTTGGAAGAGCTTAGCGAGACATCGTCAGAGTGTGTCACACATTAGCTGTCTGTCTGTCAGTCGCTCTGTGTGTTTTGTGTGTGTGTGTGTGTGTGTTGGTCTCTTTTGATCTCGCTTTGCTGTTGTTTGTACCGAGCTTTTGGGGCATGCATTGCATCATGAATGATGTGCTAAGACCATGGTTTGGACCCTCCTTGCTCTCATGCATGCAGGCTGATGGGAAAGGTGGCCTCTGATAAATGTCACAAATGGGTCTTCAAGGAACCTTCTGAATGCGAGCCCAACATCTCCAACTACTGGCAGAGCTCTTTCGACGCTGTACGTACCATCATCAGCTGTGCCATGCACCCTCTCCTTTCTCTTTCTGCAGCCGCTGGCCCCCCTGCTTTGGGTAGCTTGCTGAGCTTACACCTCGCCTCCCTCAGTAGTAGCTTCCATGCACGCCACAGTAGACACTAGTGCTCAACCAACGAGCAGCTCCATCCCTACACATCAAATGTACATGCAGCTAGCTAGTGGCATAGTGCTGCCATGCCATGGCGTGCGCGTGTTGGCATGGGCGTGCTGGTTTACAGGACCGCATAGCGTGGTGGTTTTGGAGCTCTTTTACTTGCAATGCATCCATCCCTTGCACAGTTGCACCCGGCGATACAGCCGAACCCAAATGAAAACAGCAAAAGGATAGAGACACCACGCATGCTGCATGCACATCCCCGCCCGGGGAGCTGAGCTGAGCTCTCAGGCTTTTGCATCAGATCTGCTCCACGAAAAGAAGAGAAGAATTGGATGCTCCATGCATCTGAATAGCAGTCGCCTGTCACCAAGAATTAACGCCACGATCGCAGTAACCTTTATTCCTGCAAGCGCTGCTCTTACCCAATTCCTTCGGCTTTTGCTTTTGCAGCTTCCTCCGGAATGGACCGATCAGTTCGCATCAGGCATCCAGGCAAGAGCTACCTGTTTGATTTAATTTCCATTCTGTCTTTCTAATCAAAATCAATATAATCTTTGGTGATATTTATTTTTCCCTCTTCTGCTGCAGACCATAGCCGTGATCCAAGCCGGGCATGGCCTCCTGCAGCTGGGCTCTTGCAAGATTGTGAGTGCCCATTGAAGGCCCTCTCTCTCTCTCTCTCTCTCTCTCTCTCTCTCTCTCTCTCTACCACCTGTTTCTAGTCTTGACCTTTTGTTTGTCGTTTCGTTTGGTCGTCGACGACGTGGACGTCTCAGCGTCTCACGGAAGCGTAGGCAGGCGAAGCTAACAGCGACGTGACATACTGTTCCTGTTCGCGCGCATGCAGATACCCGAGGACCTGCACTTCGTGCTGCGGATGCGACACATGTTCGAGTCACTGGGCTACCAGTCGGGCTTCTTCCTCTCCCAGCTCTTCTCGTCCTCGCGGGGCGCCTCGCCGACGCCGCCGTTCCCCCTCAAGCAGCAGCCGCCTCCGGCCGCCGCGCGTGCTCCGCAGCAGCTCTTCAACTGGGCAGGACACCACCAGCCGCAGCTCCCGCCGTCGCCGGGCGCGGGAGCGTCGCCGCTCTTCCCGCCCGGCCCGGGCGCGTTTCACCCGTCGTCAGCCGCGCGGTCAATGCCGCCGTACCCAGGCGGCGGCAAGGACGAGGGCGGCCACATGTTCCACCTCCCAGCGGCGCACCATGGCAGCAGCAAGCCACCGCACATGGACGAGCACCAGCAGACGATGGGCCCCGGTGGCGAAGCGCCCGACGGCGAGCTCCGGTGGCCCAACGGGCTGTCCTTCTTCACCGCGCTCACCGGGCGAGCGGACGACGCGAAGCTGCTGTTTGGTGGCCCCGGCGGAGGAGCCGGCGCCGCGGACGACGAGAAGGCGGCGGCGGACAACGCGCAGACCGGGCACGGCGGGGCCGAGAACGTGGAGGAGTACCTGAGCCTGGAGAGCCACTCCAACAAGGCGAGGAAGGTGGAGAGCGCCGCCCAGAGCACCAAGTTCAAGAGGAGCTTCACGTTGCCCGCGAGGATGGGCTCGTCCACGTCGCCGTCGCCGTCCCCGTCCGTGTCGGCTTCCACGGCGCCGGCGCCGCCACAGCAGCAAGGGATGGAGTACCGAGGGCCACACGAGGGCGGCGTCTACTCGGACCTCATGGAGACGTTCTTGGAGTAGCTAGCTACTAGATCCGTACGTAGCATGCATGATCGATCGGTTCGATATGCCACCACGCGAGAAGCGTACGCTTTTGTTTCTCATCATCCTCCCATCTCCCAAGCTTTGTTTCAGGTTTGGAGTTTTAATCGCATATCATGTTTAATTAGATTTTTTTTTCTTTTCATCGTTTTTTTTTTGGGGTCTCTTCTACTAGTAGTTGTAGCAGCTCGATCGTAATGGGGGAAAAAAACTTGATGGATACATGCATGCATGCATGCATGCAAAGAAGGGCATGAGTCTGCTTCCATGATGGCTGGCAATGCAATTCTATGGTGCAACAGCCATGATGGCGAGGTACAATGATATGCAACACCCAATAATATGGGCTTTTCGCGCCAAAAGCTAAATCTTGGTCACAACACTGTTGCCCACTTATTGCCCTGGCCAGGCTCCGTTCTGCACCCGCATTTCTGTTGTACCAGCAGCTGCAATTCTGCATGCACACACAGGAGCGTGGCAGCCTAGAACGATATGATCTCAGTCAAACCTTGCGCCTAATCACCCAACAACTCCACTGGCATAATTTCATTTTGCATGGATTATTAACACTGTCCACTGACCAGTTATAATCTGCTGCTCTTAAGTGTATATATAATCCCCAATCGGAGCAAGCGACCTAGCAGAGTAGTAACAAAGAGCGAGTGGTACATTTACGTACGTGCATCGCACGAACGTGTCCTCATGAGGACCACGCACTGGCTAGTTTTCCATGAAATGATGAGGAAGTTGTTGTGTCCGAAGAACTGGAAGCATATATATAGTGAGTGTTCGAAAAGAAAGGAGATAAAAAGAATAACGGAACGCATGCATTCCCAAATTGCACGCGACAGCGAAAGTGGCAGTGAGTGTGCCGAAACACTCGATTGCCTGCTTCAATTCACTCGTCTCCGTGTGTCCATGTGTGTGTGTGCGCGCGCGCATATGGCAGTCAGATTGGTTTGCGTGCATTTTCCCTGGAAGATATATATGAAGAACACATAGGGTATGGGTAACGTGCAATTTGATTAGTTCCAACTTAGCACAATGTCGCACGGCAGCATGTATCATATCATCGCTCAATGCTCGTGCAAATGCTGAAAAAGGTACGGATCAGATCTGGTTAGCATTTGTTTAGTTTGTGTAGGTCAACCACCAATCACTTAGGTTAGGTTGCCGGATCGCCTCAAAGTAATAATAAAACATTTTGTAATCCCTTTGTGAGTAGATATACTAAACTATGGAGAACTGTTTTGATTATTGGTCCAGTGTTGCATCATTAGCCTTTATGAAAAAAAATTATACCTACACTGCAGTATTGGCCCAATAACCCTCCCTAACAATTGCTCATCACAGTGCACGTTCTATATTTCCCTCGAATGCACTAACTATAGCTAATCCTATTATTCAGACAGGTAATATTGTAAAAATAGCATTATACTCTCCCTGTTCTATTTCATTTTAGCTTTGCACTAAGTCAAATATCTCTAATATGTACTAAATTTCTAGAAAAACCCATTAACAACTACAATATCAAATTAGTTCCATTACATTCTCTATGAAAAAAAATCTTGATACCACATTTATTTGAACTTTTAGATGTTAATATACATTTATAAATATTTGATCAAAGATAGGTAAGTTTGACTTATCTATCCTTACTATATAATTGTGCAAATTTTAGTAAACCAAACTCAATCTGTCCGCATCCGTCCGCCCCTGTACGCTGGTGGAAGAGAAAAAAATAGAAGCTTTTCTAGGGTTCCCACTGCAAAATCTCTTGTATAAATCACAAGACGTTAAGAATAAGGAAAGTACACGAGCCTAGGCGCAAAGCTGTCTGCCTCTGTCCGGAGTCTGCCTGTGGCACACTTGTGGAGAGGAAAAAAAGAATAGAAACTTTTCTAGAGTTTCCAAAACAAAATCTCTTGTACACATCAGAGCATGTTGAGAATAAGAAAAGTACAGGGGCTTAGATGCAAAGTGTTTGTCATATTAGTTTATTTTTCTTTCATTCTTTAAATTGGCTTAAAATTGATAAATACGTAGTAATTCATAGAAAAACTAAAAATTATAAATAAATTTTATTCAACTACACATATGTAAATCCATGTAGTAAACAAAAAATATCACAAGTTGTAGAGAAAAAGGACCGTGTAATTAAAGAAATCGCTATCTAACATTTTTACTGGGCTCTCCTTGCAGTTTGCAGGAGAACAATTCATCAAGTTTGCCCACAACCCATAAATAGGCCGACGCAGGGAGACAGCCCAGCCCAATACTCTGAGCTCTCGTAACCCAACCTATAGCGTCCGCAAACATGGGCTTTTTTTATCGTGTTGATGGATTAGATGGTGCCTGCAGTTTCCTTTGCTGTTGCGACTTGCGATGCACAGAAGCGTTTTGGTTGTCTCGAAAGATTCGGAGCCCAATTAAGCGACAAGTTTGAATTGTGGACCAAATTTGCCTTGGTTTTTGTCCAAAACGCTCGTGAGATCCTTTTTTTTAATAACTAACGCTCGTGACTCGTGTGATCTTTGGTTCCAAGAGAAACTAGTCGGAAAATAAAAAACGCAGATGGCACGAGCTTATGAAGTGAAGCGTTAGGAGGAGCTCGAACTCCATTGCACTATTGCTAGAACTAGATCCGTCACTGACGTCAATTAAAAAAAAGGCCAATTAAAAAGTTCGATGTTCTACCACTTGGGAGACTACACGCCGCTTTTAACGTGCACTGTTCCTATGATCTACGGATTTGTTAAGGTCTGGTGAGTTCCTGATTCATCAGTTAATATCAATATATAAAATGTTTCACGGCACTGCAAGGCATTGAATTCCCACGTTGACCTGACACAACCATGACATACGTACTCGTACTCGGTAGTACGTACTTCAGAAACAGTAGTGTCTGCCCGAACAGAGTGGGCACTGATATTTTACAAGAGTGTCTGTGTGCCCCGTGCACACTCCTGTAGTAAAACAAAAACATGTCACGTAGCTCACCGAGCTTTGGATGGATCCGTAAACCACAATGCACGACGTTACACTCCGCTGTCCAGTAGATGGGTGCATCCACATTATTAGGGCAAAAGATTGCATGTGCAGGTGGTAAAACAACTGCTGCCTGGGCCTCAGGGCAGCATGCACGACGACCGCACGAGAAAGCCATCTTTGCGGCGCGCCGTCGGTGGCGAAGGCCACCAGCAGCACCAAGGACCCAGCCGAGCCTACCCTGCCTTCCTTTTACCGCGCTAAACCCAGCCTGCGGAATGCGGTGACGACACAAGCATCCCCACCAGGGCACCACAAATGGCAACGCTTTAAACGAAAACAAAGGAACCAGCCCAGCAAGACAGGTCTAAGCTTTCCTTAAATAGCAGGTATGTACAGCTAGCCGGACCACTGCAGTGCACCACACTACTCTACTCTCACCCCCCTTGGCCAGCGCAGCCCTGAGCCCTCACCTGCTCACCACCACCACCTTTGGCACTCCGGCACTGCAGCCTCGTCACAGGCAATCCGATCGAGCATCAGCATGACGGCGCCTCGTTGAGGTCGAAGGGGAGGCCGCCACACCTCTGTCCCCTGCCCAGCTCCAGCGCCGTTGACGGTGGCTCGGTTGTCACCAGCGGCGGCATCGCTGCAGTCGTCGGGGGAAGCGGAGCCGCGGCCGTTGTCGGGGTCTGGAGGTAGACGAATTGCCACGGAGTAGTAGGGCAGTCGACGTTGTTGACGCCTCCGAACGAGACGGGCTGCGGCGGGGGTTGACGCAGTCGCAGAAGCGGCGCCAGATGGCCGGCGTGGTCGGGGAAGTTGGTCTTGGCCTTGGCGCCGCGGAGCGTGCGCGCGGCGCGGTCGTACGCGAGGGCGGCCTCCGCGGGGGTGTCGAACGTGCCCAGCCACACCCGCGTCTTCTTCCACGGGTCGCGGATCTCGGCCGCGTACCTGCCCCACGGCCGCTTCCTCACGCCCCGGAAGCGCTCGGCGCCTCCTCCTCCTCCTCCTCCTCTCGCCCCGCCGTCGCCTCCGCCGTGGCCCAGCACTGCCCGTAGCGTGGGATCCATCTTGGATCGAGAGCTGGGAGGTGTACTAGAGCCTTGTGGGTACTGCAACGTGCGTGGTGTTTGGTCTTGCCCTAAGGTCAAGGCTGGAGAATGACTGGGAGAGCACGGGGGAGAGAAGGTACGTTGGGCTTTTGTGAGCGAATGGGGTCTTGTTTAGTTCTGAAAAGTGAAAAGTTTTCGGTACCGTAGCAATTTCGTTTGTTTGTGATAAATATTATCCAATCATGAACTAACTAACATTAAAAGATTCGTCTCGTGATTTACAGCTAAACTGTGTAATTAGTTTTTATTTTCGTCTATATCTAATATTTCATGCATGTGCCACAAGATTCGATGTGACGGGGAATCTTGAAAACTTTTTGGTTTTCAGGGTGAACTAAACAAGGTCTGGTTTCTCCTTCTACAGGACACATCTGTGATCCATCCGGCCAGGAGAATGGGGCGCGTCGGGGTTGGAGTCCGGACTCCGGAGCGGTGGCCGGTGGGCGTGGCAGGGGGGAAGCACGGCACAGCCGCCGCGACATTTGACGTGTCGCCGGGACCACTGCACTGGTCCTGCCACCACCACCACCACCAGTAACGCTGTGCTGTGCACGGTGCACACCCGCGCCTCCATTCATATGTGAACACGCGCGTTCATCATGACGCCAGCTCTGCACACTACTAGTACACCACGCTCCCCTGACCTGTGCTGCGATGGCTGCCTACGAGCGAGCGGCGCCGAACGGAGCAGCAACTTTCCCACGCCGCTGGGGCCGCAGTCGCTGGGACCTACGAGTCAGTGAAACCTGCATGCATGCACATCCCTGTCGTTCTCGGACTGGTTTGTCGTCTACTCGCCGCGAGCAATAAAAGGTGGCGGAGACCGCAGCAAAACGCGACGTGCTCACACAGACGACGGACCCCAGTCAGCAAGCTACGACGCGTGATCATGGGTCCGGAGGACGACGCGTGAACACACACCGCCGGCGCCCCGACGTGTCACGGATCCGTTGGCCGCAGGTTCACGTGGGAGGAAGCGTGTCGTGGGGTGGGGGACAGCACGGGCGCGCTTGGGGGTGGGACCACAACCGCACAGCGGGTGGGTGTGCGTCGTATCGCCGCTCATCAAGGCAAAAGGGACCTGCCCATGCCCATGGCGGAGAGCCGAAGACTGGCGATGGATAGGCCGTATCGGAAGGGGAAGGGCGGTACACGGTGCGATACGGCGCTCCCGTTGACGCGACCTGCGCACCGAAGCAAAAGCGGCCGCTCTACAGTCCAGTTTTGACGTCCTGTTCCTTCCCATTGCCATCGCCGGAGGCCGAATCCACCGGATTTGCCGTGCCATCGAAGGCACGCCAAACATTTTCCGGAATCAAGGGGGCAAACATACTTGTCCAAATGACCTGGGAAGTTTCTAGGCCTTGTTCAAGAAAATTATAAAAAAAAATAGATTCTCAATAATATCGAATCTTACGACACATACATTAAGAATTAAATATAGGTAAAAGAAATAACTAATTACATAATTTACGTGAAATTTGCGAGAAAAATCTATTGAGCATGATTGGACAATATTAGTCAAATACAAACGAAAATGCTACAATACTCATTTTGCAAAAAAAAATGGAACTAAACAAGGTGCGTAATTGTAGGCCTTGTTTACTTCCCTAAAAATTCTCCAAAAAATTTCAGCCGTTACATCGAATCTTGCGACATTTATATACAATATTAAATATAGATAAAAGAAAAATAATAATTACAAAATTTATCTATAATGTGCGATACGAATATTTTAAATCTAGTTAATATATGATTGGAAAATATTTGTTAAATATAAACTAAAGTGTTACAGTCTCCATATTGTAAAAAAAAAGAAATAAACAAGGCCGTATCAATGGCGAACTCCACTACATAGCATAAGGCAATCATGCTTTCTTCGAACAAGGAAAAAGCAAAACAAAAATAAAGAGAATTATATAGAACTCGCTAGTAGTATCTTCATTGTTTCTTCGAGGAAAGCAATGAGATTTTCAAAAAAAAAAGGAAAAAAAGGAAAAGAGGATGCCCTTGCATGGAAGCCATTATCGAAAATGGAAAATCTTATAAGGGAAAGTATATGGTGGCAACCAAATAATGGGTAGGAACATAGAAACTGGTTAAAAATGTATTTTGGTTGTTTAAAATCTTTTGAATTTTGCTATATCCATAATGCAAACATATATGTAATTATCTTTATATGTTGGGATACAAATTCAAAATAAAATGTCATTCAAAATGATAAATTTTTAGATGCTAGTGCACTAGAATACAAAATCACAGAAATTTCTAATTTAGTGCAAATGCACCTGAAATTTATTATATTTCGTATGGATGTTTGAAAAGTGAGTTTCCATCTCGCATTTTGCATATGCTTAAATATTTGTATGCACTAAGGATATGCCAAATTTTTGATTTTTTTTGAAAACATAAATTTTTTAGTTGATTTTCATAACTTTAGCTCTCCCTCTGTCCATTCTTATGTATCACCTATTGTATCTATGCTGATCAAACTTTCTTAAATATAACTAGGTTTATATAAAATATTGTAATATGTGAATCTCTAAAGAAATTTATCAAAAAGTGTTATATCTATACATTTATAAAAATATTTCTCAAGATAAATTTATTCATATGGTTTTCACATTTTCAAACTCAACAATTTAAAAGTTATTCATGATTTATATTCTCAATATTTGACTCAAACCTTATTTAAAATAAATTTCTTTGTGAGTATAGAGGGAATATATAGCTATATACTCTTGCGTTGTCAAAAAAGCGCATCTTTAATTTGTCCTACATTAAACAATATACTTCTGTGTTCATACCCTCGATTTGAGGCTAGTGGTTATTTTGTGTTAAACTGTTCATGGCCTTGTCTATATAGATAGTTTCTCCGTATCCATAAATAAAGTCGTTTAGCATAACGACTTGATCTCTAAAACCTAATTTTGATTCTTTTTTATAAAAAATATTTATCAAAAAGTGATATATGTATATTTTTATGAATATATTTCTTAAGACAAATCTGTTCATATGGTTTTCATATTTTTTAATTCGACAACTTAAAAGTTATTCATGATTTATATTTCCAATGTTTGACCCTAACCTTGTGCGGAATGAGTTTTTTATAGATATGGAGGCAGTACTTTTGTGTTCATATTCCCGCCTTGTCTATGTTGATACCGTTTCACATTCCCGCCTACTAAGTGAATAATGTTGAATAAAAGAATAATATTAAAAGTCAATTTATTATTATGTATCTATTTTTTTCAAGGCATAACTCTTTATTATATTATAGGTACCGACACTTCTCTCGATAAATTTTGCAATTAAATTTAGTATATTTTCACTTATAAGATAACCTATAAGAACCAGAGTATTTTGCAAACAAATTGTTAGAAAGCAATACCGTCGGCAGACGAGGACGTCTTGACCGTGATGTGTGGGTGCAGCGGACGATACCATCCGTCGTCCGCTGCCAGTTTACGTTGAGGCCTTGTGGGTGCAGTTGTTAAATATTTTGGCTGTTTTTATATTTGACAAATATTTTTAAATTATTGATTTACTAGGATCATAATATTGATCTTACAAATTACAGGTAAAAACTGTACAACTAGTTTTATTTTTGTTTATTTTTAATATTATATGCATAATTTTATGTGATAAATAATTTAAAATGTTTGACAAAACTTTTAGGCAACCGCATCCGTCCGTGCAGCGGTCACCCGACATGACCCCGCGCCGCTTGCACAGGCACACAAGGGCCGTAGCCCCCAGACCTTGGCCTCCACGCCGCGTGATGTCATCTGACCATCCACATCCACCCGCACCCGCACTGTTTGAAAAAGCCGGCTCCGCCGTATTCTGTGCCGAGCGGCGCCTGCCAAGACTGGCCACGCATCGTGCGGTTCATGCCTGCTTTTGGTCGCCGCCACAGTCCGCAGGACGGAAAGGCGCCGCGGCACGGAGAACGAAAAATTAAAGGACAGCGGCGGAGCAGGCGGGAGGGTCACTGTCTACTGCGGGAGCGCCGCGCCGCGCGGCGAGTACCGTTCGTGGAGTGCGGCGAGCCCATCCATCCTCTGGGCGCGCGTTGTCCGTCCCGCGGCCGAGAGGGTACTGTAGATGCGATGGGTGAGGCAACGTCCGCCTTGGGTTGCGTGCGAGTCAGTCGTCGTTGTGGGACCTGGCGGCGGGTCGGGGGCAGAGATGCCGTGTCGCGTTCATGGGAGCAGCTCGGCCCGTGCCGCACGTGGTGGGAAAAATCGAGGGCCAACGCGACGCCGCCGACGGTTTTTGACCGGATTCGTGGCCTAGGTGGCGTCATCGCGTCAGGCTCAGGCCTGTCGCCTGTGTGGTACGCTGCTTGGGACGCGTATCTATCCTTCGTCTACGAAGTCTCCGCTGGCCCCATAGTAGCAAGCTCGGAACGCTGCCGCCACGTTATCCACCAGTAGAGACTCCTCACAATTTTGGGGTCTGTTAACAAGAACAGAAAACACAGGAACGGAAGACACGTACTCGCTCCGTCTAAAAAAATAATTATATTTTTAACTATAATCAATCATATTTTACCGCTCGTCTTATTCAAAATTTTTATACACATTCTAAAACAAATAAATTGTTATTAAAGTACCTCTAATAATGATCAAATAAGTCATATCAAAATATGTGATATTCATATAAAAAGTTATAATAAAATGGATAAAAGTACCTTTAGCCATGCTCTACTCTTGCGGTCTTAAAAAAGTTGTAACAAGACCTTATACTCATAATTGTATTTGTCATTAGCGACCGATGAAACTTTACTTCACTCATGCTTGCAATCGGTCAATGAAACAGGTTAAATAGATAATTAAACAGAAACAACATACCACTGTGTAGCGTTCACAATGCTTAACCAGGCTAAATGGACGTTAGGTGAATAACGCGGGCTAAATGACGAATGTAGAACGGGATTGAAGGGGGCTAATATTTTCTTCTTACTCCTCTCTCTTCAATTTTCTTCTTTCCTCCATCTCTTCTTCTCCCTCACCTTCCCCACATTTCCATTGATACAGTAGATGTAGGGGGCTAGAGCACCCCCCCCCCTCGTTAGATATGCTCCTGCGCGTGCTAGTCACCTATGGGCATCACACACCAACGAGTACACTTAGTATCTTCCAAGTACCGTGTGCATGTTCCGCATATTGTGGTCAGATCATACAAACTCGAAAACTTTGAGTCATAGGAAGTTTTTATCTATTTCCAATTAGTTTTAACTCCAAAGGTTTATTAAAAAATACCTCAAAACTTTTGAATTATCATAGGAATACTCTCAAACTGTAAGACCATCTTTAAGATGGACCAAAACAACGCCCTATTCTATTTTTTGTGACAGAGAAAAAAATAATCTAATAGGAGCCGAGCACAAAGCATAACATTTTGTAGAACTTATTATCTTTGGTCATCAAGGAACCTTTTATGGACATCGTAACAAACTTTCATTAGGGGAAGTCAGATATATTAAAGCTAGATTATAAGGTAACTACTTTGATTCCAAAGATTCAAGATAGAGTGAATGTTAAACAATTTCGTAAAATTTGTCTACTAAATTATAGTTTTCAATTGTTCTCTAAACTACTAATGGATAGATTAACAAAATTAGTAGATTAGCTGATTGACATATGCTAAACAACTTTTTATTAGAGGATGGTACATTTTAATGGGGTTGTGACATTTCATGAGACCCTTCATGAGATGGAGAAAAGTTCAAAGGGATTGTCATGAAAATACAGTTTGAACAAATTAGCGTAGTGTTAGTTGGAGTTTTGTGGAGGTTTTTGTGAGGCCTTGGTTAGCAAGTAACAAGATCGATAATTAGTATTGTTCAAAATTTAAAGGTGAATATTAGAAATATGGAGAAAATGGACCTCAATTGAAGACATATAAGGGCTTGAGACAGAGAGACCATGTAACTCCACGGTTGTTTAACTTGGTGGGTGATGCATTAGCACATATACTCAATGAAGCTAAACTTAGAGGACATATTACAGGTCTCATAGATTTCGATTTTTGAGGGAGTTTTGGCAAAATTTTATTTGAAACGACTTTCGAGCTATAACAATCAGTGTCCCCCTCCAATAATCTCCTTTATGAACCTCCTAAAATCAAAAGAAAGGCCCACATATTGTTTTGTGTGACTCTTCTAGGTAATTCATATGGCACCATAGTTGCTCCATCTTATTGGAGCAAGCATCGCTACCCGACCCAACACGCATCACCGCCCTTCCTACCCAGCGAGCAAGCATTGGCCCAAGGCCAATAGGCGTCAAGCCTAGCCTAGCTAGCAAGTGTTGCTCCCCACCCCCATATCCCATGTCAGTATGCAACCACCACTGGACACTTCTATGTAGCCGCATAAACCAATGAACCAGCCAGCGGTAGACCAGATTTGGCGAGAGGAAGGTAGGGCAATTGGAGAACCGAGCACCGCGGGATGGATGAACAATCTATTAAAAGTTAGGTTGGCAACCTCACCATTCATCATATTGTTCCACGGGCAGGCTGAGGGCTATGCAACACGGTTATGGTGTAGGCGGTCACAACTTGTGACGGCTTGGGGAGGAAAGTGTTGGCAAGAAGTGCATAGTTTCAAGGCGCATCGATGGTAGGAGTCCGAAACACCATAACTCATGCTAAAATCAAGGAAAAAATGCTAGACAACATGATAAATGGAATTAGAAATTTCTATCAACAGCAGAAAGTTACGAGTTGAAGGACAGATTTAACAAATTCTTATTTTTATCATGTTGTTTTACCAAGTTGTTGATGGTGTTTTTTTACCACCCTTTTACCGAGATAAGGACTCAAAGAGGGAGTTCATTTGCCAAGTTACTAGAGTTGCTCTTGCATCAATCCTGTGCTTCGATGCGGGCTCATCTACAATTAGGATGCTGAACAGCCAATGGAATTTTCTCTTTAGCTGTGAACCCATACCCATGTTTTCTCTCTTACGTTCATATAGGACAGTTCATCTTTCCTTATAAATGGAAATCATTGATCCCGTCCCGAACAACTGGACTTGAAAATATTCCACAGAAAAATATTCATTTGAAATTCTTTAGATTTTCTTTGATCATTTGCGCCGAAAACATCTGAATTCATATTTCAAAACCGTTCGTGAAATTTGGTTTATAATGACGAGGATTTGTTATAAGAGAAAAGAAGTATTCTTTCACTTAAAAATACTCTTGAAGCAGTGCAAAATATCAGAACGATACTAATTTTTGACATGAACCAGCATTCGCAACATTTAGGCCTTGTTTAGTTAAAAAAAATTCTAAATGAACACTATAGCATTTTTGTTTGTATTTGACAGATATTGTCAAATCATAAATTAATTAAATTTAAAAGATTCTTCTCACAAATATGACGGTAAATTGTACAATTAATTGTTTTTATCTATATTTAAAATTTTGTACGTGTGGTGCAAGATTTGATGTTATAGAATCCGAAAAAATTTATAAAAAAAATCGGCAACTACCCAAGTACCCTCGCAAGAAAGCAATCCGTTTCATGACCTATCCAAGTACCCACTTTCATTTATTTGTGGTAATTATTGTCTAACTATAGATTAACTATACTGAAAAGATTTATCTCGTCAATTTCGACCAAACTATGAAATTAGTTTTTATTTTTATTTATATTTAATATCGATGTGGTGAAAAATCTTGAAAAATTTTGGGTTTTTAGTCGGAAGTAAACCCGGCCACAATGTCTTGAGAGCACGGAAACAAAAGATCGCAGCGTGCCAGCGTGAATGCCGCCCCCGCCCCCCATAAAGCGTGTCGGTAGCGGCTGCTTGATCATGCGTGTGCGTACGCGCCCTACCCCCAACGGCCCCACGCCCCCAACCCACCTCGGGCCTAGGCTCCTCCAGGCTCCGGCCTCCAGCCTTGACAAATCCTGGGTGAAGCCGCGCAGTGAGACAGGCGGTCCAAGGACCCCGCCACCAATTTACCAACCCGTACGTTTCCGCCCCGCGCGCAGCACAGCAACGGGCCGGCAGCTGCATCCGCGGCGCGCCCTCGGCGGCCGGCGCTGCCCCGCCTGCCCCCCCCCCCCCCCCACGCAAAAGGAGGCGTTATCTACATGCATGCATGGCCAGGCCGGCCATTACTTTTATGGCGCCGCGCAGCGCCAAACGTGCCGTAGCGGCGGGAGGACTCAGCGAGGACGCCGCCCCCGCCAGTGTCCCCACTATTACAACGACGCACGCCCACGCCCACCGCGACCGCCTGTCCTGGCCTGGCCTGGCCAGGCCCGCGGTTTCTCTGCGCTCGCCTTTCTCGTAGCTTCCGGTGTGGTTTCCTGGCGGCGTTGCTTGGACCCAAAGCTACTGGCCTACTGGGCCACGCGGGGATGCAGAGCCGCCGCACACACGGCGCCACACGGGGCGTGGGAGCAGCGGAGCGCGCGTCCCTTTTTCTCCGTGTCCGCGCTGCTCCGCCACGCCATCCGCCGCTACTCCGCCCAACAGTACTAGTAGTACTACGAGCACTTGCATGCGATGATGGTCCCGACCTGCCATCAACGCCGATCGGTGCCCCCTCCGTGCACGCACGTCTCAGTCAATGCCCCCACACTCCCCACCGCACCTCCCTCCCTCACACGTCCACATCCCCCAATTACGTGCACCATTGCTTTTCTCCGGCCGCCCCGCCGTTGCTGATTGATTCCAACCTTGCCTTCTGGCGTGGGTTCCCTGCCGTCCAGCAAAGAAAATGGTACAGAGTGCACCCCCTCCAAAGGCCGCGCTAGTGATTTTGAGATCTTTTGCAAATATATTATTCATAAATTCTAAATACCAGAAGGAATATAACTAGTTTACTACGTTTACCTTATTACCGGAATATTTTTTAAAATAAAAATATTAATGTTTTTTTTATAAATCTAGTTGAACTAATAGGTCGACGAACAAAGAGCAGTCCAGTCGCATAGCCGTAGCCCATGGTACGCAGCCATGCACCGCATAAAATAATTTATTACGTCCACCAATAAAACCAAAGCATGCGGGCGGCGAGCAAAGTAGTAGTAAAACGACGGAAAGCGGAAATCCTCCGGAGGCGCGGCGCGCGGTGGGCCCCACGACGAGGAGAAGCTGCCGCCGCGCGAATCACTGCCCCCTGATGCCGGCCCTCACGCTGCGCCAGGCCCACAGCTGTCGGCCGAGACCACGCCCGGTCCTCGCGCCGCATCCGGACGCGGCCACGCCGAACACGGGACACGCCCCGCGGCCCAGCCGCGGATCCGGCACGCTTCCCCGCTCGCTAGCGCCGCGAGACGCGAGCGCCCAACCGCGGGGCGGGCGCAGCGGATCCGGCAGCCGGCAACGACGGGTCCTGCCGCCGCGCACACGTGTCGCGCGGGGCCCCGCCCGCACGCACACGTTATTCTCAAGGTCACGAGTAGCACAACGCAGCCGCGATTCCGTCGTACGAACAGATCGTCGCCGGTGCGGAAAGATCCAGCCACCCCACCGCTCGAGGAGTCGTCCCGTCCACACCTGCCTCCCGCGCAAGGCCCACGACTCCCGCCGCTCCATCGCATCTGTACCGCCGCCTGCCGTCTCCTCGATGCTGCCACGACCCCCATGGATTTGAAAATTATTTTCGTCGCCGCAAATTGGCCGCGGTGAATGACAACAATAATTACTGTCGTTATACTAGCGGGGAAAGCCGTGGAAACAAGTGGCTTCAGCAGTTCTGGCAAACCCATCGGTGGTCAGCTGATGAGCACGTCGTTTGGAGCCTCATCAAGTCAAGGAGGAAACAAGCTTTGTCGAGTCATTAGGCAGTGCAGAATGAGATGCGCCACTGACCGAACCAGAAGTAATTTGTTCGTGTCACCGTGACGGCAACAAAATACTTTGGGGGTTGGGGTGCAAACGTAGCGGCGGAAATAAATGGCGACCTGCGTTTCCCAACCAAGCTAGACAGCTTTTCTTGAATGGAAAGATCGAAAGGAAACGTCTGAAGCTTTTCCATACAGATTTCTTTGGGTCATTTTTTGTCCTCATCAATTATATTCTCAGTAAACTTAGGAATTATACTACTAATATAATCAATACTCCATGGTCTAAGCCCGTACCAACGCCGGCTTGATCCGTCCAGACAGACGAACAGATCTCAGATCATTTCCGTCTTCGCGGAAAAAAAAAACTATTTACAAGGCTCCCAATCTCATAGTCTACAGAACAAGAATACAGGACCAAACAACCAGAAGTAACATTCCTGATGAAGGCAAAAAGGAAAAAAAAGTAACTACTAATTCGTCAGCTAAAAACTCCGGTGTGCCTAGTTCTCTGCCGGCGGCGGCCAGTTCAGATCCAGCTCGAAGCCCACCTCCTTCTTTGCCGTCACCGCGGGAGGCGAAGGGGTGTGATCAACCACAGACGAGGAGTCCGAATCACTCTGCGCGACGGCGGCCACGGTGACCGGCGGTGGGGCCACCTTAAGCATCCGGTAGCCGGCCGCCGCGGCAGCGGCTGCGGCGGCCTGTTCGTAGAAGAAGTACTGGTGCGGGGTTGGACGCGCGACGGGGTAGCCCTTGAACGGAAACCGCATGCCGCCTGCGGTGACCGCGTTCACGGCGGCCGCCCGATGGAAGAGATCGAGATCGAGGGCCGGAGGCAGCGGCATGGCCTGCATAGGCGCCTGGACGGCACAGCCGCTGGCGCCGCCGCTCGAGTCAACGGTGCTGTTGCTGCAGGGGCTGCCAGCACCGCCGGCGGCGACGGCGCACTGAGACGGGAACGGGAAGTTCGTCTTGGCCTTGGCGCCTCGGAACTCGCGGGCGGCGGCGTCGTAGGCCTTGGCGGCCTCCTCGGCCGTGTCGTACGTGCCTAGCCACACGCGGCTTTTCTTGGCAGGGTCGCGGATCTCAGCGGCGAAACGTCCCCACGGCCGCTTTCTCACGCCTCTGTAGTGTGGGCCCATGCCCACGCCTCCGACTACTCCGCCAACGCCCAGTCCGAGGCCGGTGGCCGGCGGCAACGGCGACTTGTCCGCCACCCGGGGCGCCATGGTGTACAAGTGGCGTGCGTGTGCGGGTCTTCCGGCTGAGCGAGGTGGTGTGGGCAAGCGCAAGGAGGTGTGTATATGTGTGGCGTCTAGGATAAGGCGAGGGGAGGGGGGCGGCATTTATAGGCAGCCGGGAGGGTTAAAAAAGGGCAGCAGGCAGGGGGAAAGCCGAGCGCGAGTGGTGGAGCGGCGAGAGGGAATAAAACTCGGCGCAGTGAGCGAGCGGTTTGACTGTCCTGTCCTCTCCTCGCCGCCGCCCCTCGTCTTTAGCGAGGCGGCCATTAAAATTAGGCAGCCGTTTTTTCGCGTCTGCCACCTGCCGGCCTGCAAAATTACGTAACGTATGGCAGGTGTTACGGGTGCCGTTTCTCGTTTAGGTCCCTACACTTTCATGGCCTTTAACCCAATTGCTGCCGGGTCTTCTTAGTAAGGTAAACCCGTCTTAACTTTATTGTAACCAATAATAAAATTCAAAAAAAACCAATAATATTTTTTAAAAAAAAAAACTTGGGCTAAGCGACCACATACACCGAAGTTCTCCTATGCCTTTGAGATAACCTACTGATCACAAATTAAGAAATGAGAATACAAATAGAAAAACATTTTTAGCATATCATTGTTTTATCATCAATTCTTGAGACCTCAAGTGGCGGTGGTGGCGGCTAGGAGCCTAGGGCGCATGAAATGCTCACGTCTTAGGGTTTCACCTCTCCTAGTGGCAGTGGCGGAAGCCGTTGTGGGCCCACTAGAGCCTACAGGCCTCCGGTCTATGTGGGAGTGGCGAGAGCGGAGCGCGGTGGCTTGTATGTGGGCCTTTCGGTTCGGGACGCAATTGTCCGCGTGGGATGGAGGAGCTGGTCGTGCTGGTGGCTGGAGAGGGAGCTAGAACGGAGGACGCAATTGTCGGCCTGGGATGAAAGTAGCGGGCCTAGCCCATGCGACAAATGGGGATAGGCTGGGCCTGTTGGACGTGGAGTTGCTAAAGTTTTTCAAAAGAAAGAAAATGGCTAGGCGAGGGAAGGTTTCTCTTATTTCATCTCAGAAATTTTTGGACCAAACAAGCTCCAACCAAAACATTGATAACGTTCGTTATAGACTGGAACTAAAGATTTAGGTTTTCGTATTTTAAAGTAAATAAATCATATAAGAAATGGTTGCATGTTGAATTTGAAAGGTGCATGCGTTGTTTGAAGAGTGGAGTCATAAAATTAGGGTTGTGTTTTACAAAAAAAATGAATAGATAATATAAGAAGTGGATGCATGTTGAATTCAAAAGTTACATGCTTATGGGGCATAACGCTAGCTCTATCCATCTTGTTTCCAGAGGTTGATATTTTTGTTGGGTAAAGTACTTATAATGTGTTGCTATTGTTTCTTCATGAATTCATATTTTTCATTTGGCTCCTACTATCTAATAACAAATTTGACACTTGGATAGTCTAGCCAGCCAGAAGATGTTAACAATATAGTGTAGTTTTGTGCGTATAAAAAATACTTAACGTGTCCTGTAGCATTATCAATGGCATTGGATGAGGGCTTTCAACAATTTTGCAAACATGGACCATTGCGACAAGGAAAATAACATTTCAGATGATAACTATGTGCAATGGCGTGAATGAATCAGTAATTCAAATAATTATGCGCATAAAAAATAATACATCTTGGCTTTTACCGTAGATCTAGCGCAGGCATGCTGTTACTAGTAACAGGTAGTATGACAATCAAAGAGCAACTGGAATCCCGTGACAAGCTCAAGAGCAAGGGCAGCGAGCATAAACACCGAAGAGTGGAGGGGGCGAGACGAAAATCGCTCAGATATCTCAAAAGCGAAGGGAGCACGGCACGACGACGGACGCAAAGGCAAAGCCGCCGCTCGAGGGCCCACCTGGAGCGGGGGCAGGGAGTGGGAGCGGCACGCCACGCCAGGCAGCGCGAGCACGTCGTGGCCGGGCGCGCGGGCCCCGCGGGCGAGGAAGACGACGCATCACGATCCGTGCGTCCCTGGCTGGGGTCAGGGGCAGTGCGCGTCCGGGGCGGCGGCGTCGGCGTCGGCATCGGCCGCGCACGCAGCGGAGCGTAAAGACACGTGGGGCCGCGGCGGCCTCCACTCCACCGCCCCGCTGTCGTCGCCTCCATCCCGCGCACGCCTCCCTCCCTCCCTCCCTCTCCAGTCTCCGGTCTCCACGCCGCGCTGCGGCTGCGCCGCTAACGGATCGTCAACTTGGGCCTTGTTTAGTTCCCAAAAAATTTTGTAAAATTTTTCAGATTTCTCGTCACATCGAATCTTTAGACACATGCATGGAGTATTAAATATAGATGAAAATAAAAACTAATTGTACAGTTTGGTCGAAATTGACGAGACGAATCTTTTGAGCCTAGTTAGTCTATGATTGGACAATTTTTGTCAAATACAAACGAAAGTGCTACAGTGTCGATTTTGCAAAATTTTTTGGAACTAAACAAGGCCTTGAGCGAACCTTGTCGCGCGGGGAAACTTGTTGGTGCCGGAAGATACGCCGCTCGCGGACAAAGGCTGGCTCTCGATTGGAAGGTTGAGGTGACGACGTTTTTTTTTCCCCTTGGTGCGGGGAGGTGCGTGCTGATGGTAGGAAAAGGTGGACCGAATTTCTTGCCTTTCGATCCGATAGACGGACGGCACACGCCAGGATTATTCGTTACCATACCAATTGATCGGTGTGACGATACAGTTTGAGCAAACCGCCGTATATGCCGAAGCAAAAGTACTAGAGCTCAGCCTCATGCTTTGAAACAGTATTCGTAGTACTTTGGAGGTTCAAGCAAGACTGCAGGGGTATAATGAATTTGGATATGAAACTTAATGAACTTGTACTTAATCTTTCCTTGTGTTTATTTTTAAAGAGTTGCAAGTACAAGATGAAGATAAATGAATTAATTTATATGCATGGTCTAACACAGAGCGGTGCTTTCGAGAGACAAAACACTGGCCTTCTCCAAACGGTAAAATATGCGAAGCTCATCAAATCTCAAAGGTAGAGTTGAATATGTCCTTATTTACTTTCACCTTAAAACCTATTTTTTTTTCAAAATTTTTCGTAACATCGAATCTTTTAACGCATGCATAAATTATTAAATATAGACAAAAATAAAAACTAATTATACAGTTTGGTCGTAATTTACGAGACAAATTTTTTAAGCCTAGTTAGTCCATAATTGAATAATAATTACCACAAATAAACGAAAGTGTTATTTTTCACTTCACAAATTAAACACGGCCTATATTGAACAAGAACCAGCGGATCTGGCAATCCCCTGCGAATGCGACGGATGAGCTTCCAGTAGCACTCTTTTTCAGCACAACTACTGCTCATGCGTGCTACGAGTAGTACTTGCTAGCTCGTCAGCCTCGATCTCGTCTCGTGAGGTCAGGTCAGGAAAATGACGAAGACGAACCCAGACGCGCGCGGGAGAGGTCAGGTCCTCCAAGCGAAAACAACCGGACGGTAGAGTAGAGTCGTGCGTGGCAGATCAAGATCACATTCACATCACATGAGGGGCGTGGACCGACGGACGGCCGCGCCCGAGCGCTAACGGCGAGATCAGGATCAGCGTGCGGCGCCAAAGGGACCGCGCCGCTGGGCGGGGCACCCACCACCGAAATGTCGGCATCAGCCGGCCCGCGGGCGTGTTGCTTGGATCGCGAGGTCGGGGGGCCACCCACCGGCCGCAGGCCGCCGGTCCTCTCTTTATTTTTCGAGCCGCTGGCCCTAGACCGACAGGCAGTACAGCCGCCGCACCCACCACGGCAGGCACCGGCACGCGTCGGTTGCCCGCGGATCGCGTGATGCCGCGCCGCTTCCACCACACGCCTGCGGCAGCGGCAGCACTGCCACTTTCCTGATGGCCCGGCGAATTGCTGGACGTACTCCCGACCGTGTACCAGGCGCCGCTGCCGTGCATTTATGCCCAGGAGAGGACCACGGACCACGGAGCACGGACGGTTGGCTGGCAGCTTCCTTGCCGACGCGGATTTTCGGAGCGGTGCTCCCTTAACTTCAGGGAGTATACAATGCTGCACAGGAGTATGTTATCAAAAAAAAAAAGTTGCACAGGAGTACATGTATTACTGGAATAGTACAATTTACAATAAGCACAAAATCAATTTGAAAGAAAAGGTAGTAAAACTATAGAAGTAATGGGTTTTTTTTATTAAGTTTCAAAAAGTATTTCATTATCACTACATTTCTTTTTACTTTTTTGACAAGCTTGGGGTGCGTATAACTTCTCACGAGCGAGATTAGTGTACTAATTTTAAAACTGAAGGTGATTATTGAACTTTGGTATCACACAAGTTACCAAATAAACCGTGGATACCATACGAAGACTTTTTTTTACTCAGCCCTGTCTCACTGATGGGAGGGATGATAGAAATTTTATGAGATAAAATAAGTTCTATAAGGACGCAACTTGTCTATATTATTATTTACATCAACAAATCGAGTTGTGTAAATTGAAACACAAATCCTCACTGAGACACATTTTATAATCTCTAGAAAAATACTCCCTTCATTCAATATTCACGAGCGCACAAGACCATTTCACTTAGACCACTCTTGACTACAATCGATGGTTCGGTTTTCAACACTTTGCTTTGCATGTGGTTGGTCGAGCACAAACAAGCCATTCCTATTGGAAATGAGTGTGTGTTGCCGTCGAAAGCTGGTCTTAAAAGAAGACATGTTAGCGAGGAAAGCTTTTTGTGAGATGTGTGGAGACCCGGATAACTCTTTGTACGACGTGGTTCTCTAATGTCCAGTAGTGCGATGATTTTGGGGCGAGGTCAAGAAGTTGACGGGAGTAAGGGTTCCTGATCTTCATCCTTGTACATGGGCGAGGGAGTTACTTCATGAGGAGAATGGCCCCTCTAATACTACTTATATGCTAGTTTGTAGAGCTTAGGCCTTGTGGATGAGCCAGAATGCCCATCGCCATGGTCACAAAGTCTGGGAGCCGGGAGCGATGCCTCCATTTATATCCTCACTGCTGGAGGAGCTGGCCACGATGAAGATGCCCTCTCGGATAGCTAAGATGAGATGACAAACGCGGTGGCAGCGGTCCGAGGAAGGATAGCTAAAGGTGAATACTGACTCGTCTTTCGACACCAGCAGCTACACTGGTTGCGCGGGAGCTGAAGCTATGGCAGCAAAGGAGGGCCTAGAACTAGCGGTGGAGATTGGTTATGACTGCGCCATCTTGGAGATTGATTGTCGAGGTTTGCAAACTTTTTACTTGAGGAAGGGGGTTCCTTTTTTTTTACTCAACTATGTCCCTGATTGGATGATGGGGCTAGCTACTGCTAATTGTACTCTATGTTTGATTAATAGAAAGCTCTATGTTGCTCAAAAAATTAGAAACGAGCGTGAAATACTACTCTCTTCGGTGCTAGCCGCATAAATGAGGAGTCACGTTAACTAATACGACGGGAACGAGGTATACTGTATACGCATATGGTACTGTGATTAGCCACTTAAATTTTAGTCTAACTAAACTTTAGCTCATCTAAATTTTAGTTCCAAGTGATATAAATGAGCCTAATAAAGATAATATAAGGCTAAAATGTAGGATAAAATAAAAGAGAGGGGTCTTCTTTACTCAACTCATAGGCCTTGTTTAGTTCCTTTCCAAATTTTTTCGCGATACTGTAGCACTTTCATTTATTTATGGTAATTATTGTCTAATTATGGACTGACTAGGCTCAAAAGATTCATCTCGTAAATTTCGACCAAACTATGCAATTAGTTTTTATTTGCGTTTATATTTAATACTCAATGCATGGGTCCAAAGATTCGATGTAATGGAGAATTTTGAAAAGTTTTTGGATTTTGGGTGGAAGTAAACAAGACCCTAGGGCCTTGTTTAGTTCACCCCGAAATACAAAAAGTTTTCAAGATTCCTCGTCACATCGAATCTTACGGCACATGCATGAAGCATTAAATATAAACGAAAACAAAAACTAATTACACAGTTTATGTGTGAATCGCGAGACGAATCTTTTGATCATAGCTAGTATATGATTAGACAATATTTGTCAAATAAAAACGAAAGTGCTACAGTAGCGAAATCCGAAATTTTTTCGGAACTAAACAAGGCGCTAGTGTATGTACTAGTTGAAATACTAGACGTGGACAGAATAAAACATGGCGTACTCCTATCTGCCACTCGGTTAGAGAGGGATGACGAGAACCTGTAGCGTGAGAAACGTGGGGCAAACAGAACTCAGTGAGCCTGTTCACTCGCTGTGCAGTGGCTTGACGAACACAAGAGGTGCCTCGTTTCGTTAACCTCCACGTCCAGCAACTTCCGTTGGTTAGGCCGGCGGCCAGGATGCACCCCGCTGTGGAGACGCAATTATTGGGCGAGGAAATCATGGCGCCGAGCGAGCCGCCGGCCGCCGAGGTGGAGTTGGCATCTCGTGGGCTGCGCCTGCTCCACGCCGTGGTGTGGATGGGGACGCGCTGTGCACGTCTGCTGCGTAATCTGCGATCTCACGACGCTCCTGCGGGTACCCGACAGCGCCCACAAATAGCGCACGCACCTGACAACTACGTGCGGTGCTGGGCCCACCGCCCAGCCGCACCACAGCTGGCGGGTGCCGCCGGTGCGTCGCGGTCGTTCGTGGACCTGTTCGGCTCGCAGTCGCAGCAAAAAAAAAGAATTCATTCGCGTAGAAAATGACGGGATGAGAGAGAGCCGAAAAGGAGGACATCTCTGGGGGCTATGGTCCTGCTGCGGCGCCTTCTACGTGCCGCCTCTCCAAGGCCTTGTTTAGCTCACCCAAAAAGCAAAAAGTTTTCAAGATTCCCCGTCACATTAAATCTTGTGGCACATGCATTAATTATTAAATATATACGAAAGTAAAAACTAATTACACAGTTTAGTTGGAAATCGTGAGACGAATCTTTTGATCCTAGTTAGTCTATAATTAAATTATATTTATCACAAACAAACGAAAGTGCTACGGTACCGAAATCCGAAATCTTTTCGGAAGTAAACAAGGCCCAAATCAGTGGCGGGGGGAGGTGGGTCCGCCGTGCACGCGAGCGGTGCGGCGCCACGCCAAGTGGAGATACGGACGGATCGCGAGGGCGGGGAGCGGGATTGCCCGGCGACGCCGGCGCCCGCTTTGCTTGTTTGGCCTTGTTTATATACACTCAAAAATTCAAAACTTTACAAAATTTCTTATCACATCGAATCTTGCGGCACATGTATAGAATATTAAATATAAATAAAAAAGATAACTAATTACACAGTTTATCTATAAATCACGAGACGAATCTTTTAGGTCTAATTTCTCCATAATTAGATAATGTTTGTCAAATAAAAACAAAAGTGCTACAGTATCAAAATCCAAAAAGTTTTTATGTAAACAAGGCCTTTGTTTTGTTTCGGCGAGTGATGAGTGATGGTGACGGGCGGCGTGGAGCGCGCGGCGCGGTGTGGGGGGCCGTTCGGTTCGGGCGGACGGGACGCGTCTCTGCCTGCCGTGCCGCCGCGCTACCGGCGGGTCCAAGTCGTTGTCTCCGCAGCTGCGGCGCGCCCCACTTGACGACGTCTCCCACTGTCCCTCCACCGGCTGCTGCTGGCGTACGTGGACGCGCTTTCGCTGGCGTAACCATTTCGGCATCGGGCCGTATCTCTCGCTCGTGGGTCGTCGCTCCCGGAATTTGACGTTGGTGAGTGGAGGGGCGGCTGGGCTTACCTGTTCCTGCGGGCAGCGGCCGTCAAACGCAAAGTGTACTGTACTCTCTTTTATACTCTAGGGAGTGTTTGTTTGGAATTACTAAAGTTTAACGGATACTATAGCATTTTTGTTTTATTTGATAACTAGTGTGCAATTATAAACTAATTAAGTTTAAAATATTTGTCTCGCAAATTACTCTCTATGTGTGTTTTTTGGTTTGTAAATAGTCTATAGAGTATTTAGTATTTTATGCATATGTCTAAACATTTGATGTAACGGCCAGTAAACTTTAACAGGTGAAACCAAACGGAGACTTATTCGACGGACAAAGAGAACATTTCGTCCTAGTAACAGAGGGCCTGTTTACTTCTAAAAATATTCAAGATTATTCATCATACCGAATTTTTATACGCATACATGGAGTATTAAAAATATAGATAAAAATATTTAATTATACAATTTGTCTGAAATTTGTGAGATGATTTTTGAGCCTAATTAATCTATAATTAGATAATAATTATTAAATACAAACAAAAGTGTTACACTAGCCAAACCTAAAAAAATTCGCGAACTAAACAAGGGTCCTGAGTTAACGTTTAGTCCTAGCATGCATTTGTAGCTCAATAACGTTTGATCCTAATAACTCTTAGGAATCTACACACACATATTCTACATTGTAAACATGTGCGAAAGACTGAACTGATAGATTTTAAAGTTAAGGAAGTCACTAGACACGTCGATAGTACATCACATACTACTAAAACAAGTGAAAAATATGAATGTACATGCCAAGTCGAATATAGAATTTAAACTCGGATCGACAAGTTCAACCACCAAGAGGGCAAAAGTTATTGTCTTCCACAATTTTTCTCAGTATTTATGGCAAACATGCTCGTGTGTTACAATGTGACATATCATTTGTTGTACGGTGCTTGTGCCAGTAATAATGAGCTACATATTTTTGTTACATTTAACTGGGCTCGACTTAACTATTAATTCAAATAAATCCTAAGGTTCATAATAAATATATGTTGTGAGTTTAAAAGGGGGTTGAAAGGTGATGCGTATGTCCACACATGAGTGGCACAACAACCAACAAATGTTTTGTAGCTCCTAACTCAAAGTGAGGAGGGTGAGAGTGGGATACGAGATGACTGACGGAGTCGAGTGTGAGAAAAAATGATGAGAATAAGGAACGATGTATGGCGGATCCCGCTAGAGAGAGAGCGTGAAGAAAAGAAATAATTTAAATATTCTCTTCACAAATATCCCCTAATCTAATTTGTACCATCAAGTCATCTAGATTTATACTTACCATCATTGATTTATATTTGATAAATCTCCAAACCACAATCACCCTCTATGCTTTCCCATTGTTTCTCACTTTCTCGTTGGTATAAAAAATAATTGTTTTTCGTCTTAAAATTTTCTTTAAACCGTTTGTGTACAACATGGACCGAGGAATGATTGATTTTTTTTGGATAACGAGCAATCATCATTTTTGACCATGCATAAGAGACCGCCCGATGCCATCTCCATTGGACCAAACGCGTGTAGCAAGCAATTGGGCCCATATATGCCAATACGGGTCAGGCCTAGTATGGCCTGACCGATGTCATCTCGCTTGGACCAAGCTCGTGTGGATCAGAATTGGGCCATATATGCACATACGGGTCAGGCCTCGTATGACCTGGGGCCTCCCTAGATTACCTAGGCCTAAAGTTTAGATGAACTAGTTTTTTTAGTTAAAACTTACTCCAGTTTGAGCACTTTTAGTCAAAGTGTGTTTGGATATTATATTATCTAAAAGTGAAAATTCTCTTTGGCGTAAAGTTTAGTTCACTTTTAGTGCACATATTTAAATATATCCGAACACACGCCTCGTGTTTGAGGCAGTCATTACTCATTAGCACTTGCAAATTCAGAAACTTAATGACCAGTGTATAATTGAAAACTTAATTTGAGGCCTTATTTAGTTTCTACCTTAAAACCTTTTACCCATCCCATCAAATGTCTAGTTACATGCATAGAGCATTAAATATAGATAAAAAAACTAATTACACAGTTTGCATATATTTTACGAGATCAATCTTTTAAATCTAGTTAATCCATGATTAGATATTAATTGTTATAGTTACACATTTGCTCTCTGAAAACTTTTTAAAATGCGAACTAAACATGCAGAAAAAGGTTTTAATAAAAAGACTTATCTTGCACCAAAGTTAACATTGTCTTTAAATGGACCAAAGCAAGACTCTATATGACACACGTCATTTAGGAATTCCATCGGGTGCGTCCAAATTGATTACCGAGCATATGGTATGTTCTATACAAACCGTGCACCTATCTTGCAACAAGATTAGCACTATTTCCAAACAGACCGAACCGAGCTTACACTTGAGCCTCTTCACCTATGAGTACCATTTGCGTGCGTCAAAAATGGTTTCTTTTGCCTGTAGTGCATGCCGAAACAAACACTGTTTCCAAATAGACCAAAATGAGAGTCCATATGAGACATATCATCTAAGAGTCAGGTGTGTCCAAATTGATTTCTAAGCATATTGTATGTTTCACGTAAACCGTGCATCAATCTTACATTAAGTTTAGCACTATCTCCAAACGGACCAAACCGAACTTCCACTTGTTCCTCTTCAATTAGGAGTACCATCCGGTGCATCTAAAGTGGTTTTGACTGAGTATTTGACAAAAAAAACACTTTCCTAAAGGAGGATTCCTGTAGCTGTAGCCGGCTTCTAATCAAACGTACTAATATAAGATGACTGCGGGGCTGTGTTGGCAGCTAAACGGGCCAACTGTTGGGCTCGCAGCCCAAGCATAAAAAGTGGAAGCAGAGAAACGGGATCGACCCAATGAAAACATCAAGTGGGCTGAAAAGAAAAATAAAGAAATAGAAAAGGAGGAGCGGATTTGTGTGGGCTGGGTTTAAAAGGATTTCAGCCCAAACAGTTTTGAAAGCGTTTTTTATTTTTCAAACCATCCTGAAGCTGTATTTTGAAATTATATAAGTTTGAAATTTGATTTTGAAACTAAACATGAAATCTTTGTTGAACACATTTGGAAGTCCATTTCAAAGTGTATTTTGAATTCATTTTAGAACAAAATTTGAAGCCCTTTTAGATGCAAATTTGAATCTTCTTTTTCGAACAAAAACATTTTTCAAATATATTTATGAAAACTTTACTTTTGGAAACACAATAAAACCTACTTGAACTTAATTGTATAAAAAACATGCTTCAAAATTTATCTTGAACCTAGATTTAATTTCTTAGAAGAGAATGATGTGTTTGAGTTGATAGATTAGAATAACTCCATGTCATCAAATGAACTAGTTCAGCCATGTCTTTTTTATATTTAAGTTTACTTCCTTTTCCATTGAATAAGTAAATGTATTGTAGCTCCCTTGTATGCTCTATGCTAGTTGGGCTCCTTCACCTTTATCTGTCTTTGTTGAAATAAGAATAATGGAGAAAATAGAGCATATGGGAGAACAAAGGAGGCTGAGTGGTCCTATTAGAGTTTGGGCAACCCAAGAACAACATGACTCTATTGAACCAACAAGTCATGATGTTGCACCTGACATGTACAAGCTATAAATGAAAAGATGTGCGCGAGAGGGCACAACGAGAGGTCGGACGACTCATACCCAGGTCAGTCGACCCACTAGGCAGCAAACTTCAATCAATTTTGTCTCCCATTGATGCTTTGAAACTCCCTCTATGATCTACGATACTTTGTCGTCGAAAATTTTATTATAAAGTTTGATTCGAAAAAAAAAATCATGTAATCATGCTTGAAAAGTTGATCAATCCATTCTTTCAAAAACACTTGGACACAAAATTGATTCTCACATGATCGACTTGCACAAATTTTATCCCTTGATTAGTACTGTTGACGGTCCTTAATGCTCACATTTAACCATCAACTAATCATAGAAAAGGATCCAAATGCAACCAACACCTAGACTTAGGGTTTTATCTGATAGAATTGCACAAGTTTTGGTGTTTGTCTATTTCTGCAGGGGGTTATCACGAAATATGGAAGAAAGGCCCACATGTCGGGTTTACATAGAGATATTAACGTGCCGCGCAATTTTCTATCATCTAGAAGACTCCAGAAGCCACGGGACCGAAGCGGAAGCCGAGAGGCCTCAGGGACAGGGCGCCCGCCCTAGTCCTGAGGGCGCCCGCCCACCTCTTTCCACCAATCAGGGTGAAGTTCGAGGATCATGCTCCACCGACCTAATACTTCAAGGAAAACCATACGATCAATGTCGGTTTGATCCGACGGCCCAGATTCACTTGAAGGGACTATAAAACCAGACCCCCTGGCCCCTGGAGATCATACCTCTTCTACAGAATCAAAGCTAGGGTTTCAATTCTTCATCCAAGTAGAGAGGATCCCTCTAGTTCATCTAGTTCTAGTTCTTGTTCCTCTAGTTCTAGTTCTAGTTAGTTCTAGTTGTAATCTAGAAAATAGGGAGAGAGAAGAGGAGAGCGGAGGAGGAGCCGGATCTGTCGGATCTTCCTCAACATTATACTTTTGCAGCATCTGGTTCGTTCTTCATCGTTCTCCAGGTTCTTCAATTCATAATTCCTGAGTTCTTTAATTACTTTTATTTACATTCAAGTTATTTATTGGATTCTCGCTTGCATCAAGTGCTCTAGTCTTTATAACGCTAGAGTAGTAATTAATAGATTAGATGTGGTGTTTAGTCTTGCAATTACCTGGAATTGCACCCAATCCTGCGGATTGTTGTGGTAGCCTTAGGGTAGTGACAACCCTAACGGTCGACGTATTCCACCACGTTCGGATCGGTGTTTGTAGGACCGTAGTCAGACCTTCCTAGCCCCCTTCTCATCTCTTTCTGTGGTTAGTGCTCTGATGTCCCGATATAGATAATCTTGAAGTAATTCTTGATTCTTAGATCAACTAGAGAACTCTCAGGAAACTTCCTCTCTTCCCACCAAAAAATAATCATATAGTTATCCTTGGGCGATTTGGGATCTTAATTAGTACACTCACGTTCTCTGTGGAAAATCGATACTCTGGAATACTCCTGGGTGAAAGCTACATCGGTATCCGTGCGCTTGCAGATTTTTCTGTTTGCGTTTAAAATACCCAACAAGCTTTCTGGCGCCGTTGCCGGGGAACGGTAGCTGTGCTAGTTTCGAAACAAGTCGTCCGTGTATCCTTTTTCTTTTCCTTTTTTACCACACTCACCTTATCATTTTCACCATACCACATGGATTTCACTCTAAGCATTAATGAGCATGGAATTTATTTCATAGCCACTTCACTTACTCCATGCTCATATGCAACATCTTCCCAATCCATTGGTCTCTCCAACATCACCACATTCGAGATCTCCAACCCCCACTTCCTTTCTATTTATAAAAACTTTAAAAGGGCGGTTGTCGATGCATATGTCTATAATAAATTTTGCAGATCTCGTTGAGTTGATCTTGATATAGGTCAGCGTTGGAGGGGAAACCACTTCGCTAACATAAATTGATGGTTTCCCAAGGACAAGCTTAGTGTCCTAAAACAAACACTGATTAGATCGTAACATGAGCTTTTAATTATTTGCAACATTACCTTGTGTATTGAGCATATAAGGATAATTGTAAAAATATTCCTTCGGGTATTCTTGTCACCATCCTTTCCGGGATTGGAGCAAGAAGATCGGATGAATGACAAGCACAAGGTATGTCCAACCAATCATCATGCAACATTGAATTAAATTCATCCAAACTTGAATTTTGCAAAGTTCAAGCTTGGGGGAGTACTTTACATAAAAACATCCTTTGCCATGTTACTATGTTGGTTGTCCCTACCTTTGAGACATGCTCATTTTGTTAAATACTAATCACACTACTTCATCACCACTTGAGTAGATCTCTATAAATGCTCTCATGGTACCTTTATTTGCTTTAGTATATGTCTAGGTTGGAGTAGTTTCATTTATCTCTTAATTAAGCATGGTGTTTAGTTTAGGGCTGATGATCTTACTTCTAAGGGAGTTTAAATTAAGCATGAAGCTTAGGTTAAAATGCCCTCCTAAATCAAATTAGACATGGTGTCTAGGTTGATCTTTGAGCCAATAGTATGCTATAGTAGATACTGGATATTTTATTGGACACCCTTGCAGGAATACTTTCAATATCAACCTGGGAAGTCCTGAGATAAACTCACATTGGAGACAAAGAGAGACACACATGAAGTTGAATAATTTACACAAGGAAGGCATAGCTCACAAGAGATGATCCATGGAGGTGCCACAAACACAATGCACAACCGCTAAGAGAGGAAAGCTTCCACAAGGTGATACTGTACCATCACTCTTCAAGTAAGGTAACATCTTAAGGTACTTGACTATCACTTCTATAAGCTTCTCCTTGATTCTGGCGTTCACATGAATAAAAGAGACAAACATGTATGATTTACAACTCTAGATTAACCAACCCAATCAATTCAACATGTTTAGTCCTTTCATCTTTGTGATCCCACACTCCTAATCATATGAACTAAAATGTTGCACACTTAATCTTTAGAAAATGATAGTCATGTAAAGAAAAAAATATTTACTTAGATAGATTATCTTTCCATAAGGTTGAGTGATCTGATGTGACATATGTTTTAAATGTTACACTCATGGTCTTATTATCCATCAACTTTGTCTTGCTCACTATGCTTAAGGTTAGAGAAGAACAAATACACTTTTGGTTTTGTTGGTGTTTTCCACCAACAGGGCCCGTGCACTTGATCTCTGCCTTGTCTTTATGAGCAGGTACACTTCGAGTAAAATATGAAGGACTTTTATAACTCCCAGACTACACCAAGTGAAGAAAATAGATCTACGAGTACAAACACAATGGAGATACTGCACACTTAGGCAATCACTGCCTTGAGATGCTTGAGGACGTAACTATGAGAGTAACCCCGTTGTGGAAGTAATTACTGACCTTCTGCTGGTTAAGAGAGGCGATCCAGGACGCACCGTCATCCCGATCTCCATCGGCATGGTGGACTTCCTAGAAGCACTCTACAACTTTGGCTCCAGCGTCAACATTATGCCCAAGGGAATATTGAAGAACCTCTATGTCCGAGTTGGTACCTTGGAGGCCATTCCTAAACACTTCGGGAGCTGTCATCTACGCTAGTGCTGCCAAGATCAGTTTCTACATCAAGGGGAGGAAGAAGACGTTTTCCTTTGGGAACAAGACTACACAAATCTCAAAGCAATCCTGACATAAACCAAGGAAGAGGACCAACAGGAGGAACAAGAACAAGCAAATGTGTACCGAGTCAGCTAAGATGGTCACTGCAGCTCAAGAAGGTCAAGATCGTCAACTCAAGTCACCTTTCTTGATCAAGAAGGACGACCCTGGTGTCCCAAGCATCGAGTGCACAATCAACAGATATTCTTTTTAGAAGACACTCTACGACACCGGATCTGACGTCAACATAATGGCCGCAGTCACTTATCAGTTCCTGTATGGAACCATGCCCCTACAACCAACATACATTCAGCTCCAGATGATTTTAAGGTTATTGACATGGGAGAAGACGAGTACGATCCACCCATCATCCTTGGAAGACCGTTCCTCAGCACTGTTAAAGCAATCATCTAGATTGGAACCAGAGAAGTCCACATGCACTTCCCCTCTAACAAGGTACGCCGCTATTTTACTGACCTTAATTATATAGTCGAAGACTCTAAGCAGGTCAGGACAAGAAGAAGACGACGCAACCAGAGAAGGCAAAATCAACAAGGACGGATGGGTAGACTACGAAGGAGAAGTGGTAATATCTGAAGACATACTGCTTGAACAGATATATCCTGAGGAGACCGTAGCACCGAGTCAGATGTGTAGAGAGAAGATAGTTATACATGAAGAAGAAGCGCCGCCGGAACCACCGACTACGCCACCCAGCGAATCCCAGGACGACTGAGAAACGGAGAGTCCCGTTCGGAGGACTTAAAAACACCGAACGCCTTGCCAAGAGGTAAACTTGGTAGTTATCTTTCTCCTTTCAATTATTTAAAATAGTTTGCTTAGTTAATCAGGTTCACATCATCTTGAAAAGAAAATAAAAATGTTGAAGATAGTAAGCCCCATGTGAATATGCTCATGGCATAAAACCCATAAGTACATTCACTGTGGTGGCATAAAAATGAAATAAATATATTCCTGTCCTATAAAAATAAAATTATAAAAATAAAATTATGATCCTACTAATGAGTAACATTTATTGAGGAGGCTCAACATGATAAAGGCTAGATATTTATGCTAACACTTAACCAGTTCCACAAAGCTTTGTTGTCTATTTGAGCTCCACAGAATTCAAGGATCAAAGAAGACTAGCAGACGGAGGACATCCTAATCGCTGTCAGGGTGCTGCCGACATTCAAATACACCTCCACCACTTGCTAGCTACATCAGAAGAAATTACGTCAAAAATCCAGCTTGGGGGAGAGCACCCCCATTTATCCAGCTAAGTATTCTACTCACGTTTATACTTTACTCTAATAGTAAAAAGATGCATAATCATATAAACCCAAATAAAGATATTGTGCTTGTCACACCCTGGCTTTTAAAATAAGACCAGAGTCGTCATATGTGTGCCCAGGAAGTCCACACATACAACAAAGAATAGAAATATCAGAAATAATGTTATATATAGCGGAAAACATATTTATATTAACACTTACAAACATCAGAGTACGCGGAAACAGTAGCTAGAACTTCTTAGGCTCCATTCTTCTCAGGGACGGTTGACTGGGGGCTCCGTACGCCAAGCACTTCTAACAAGCTTCTAGAAAACTCCATAGCATCTTTATCCTTCTTCTGAGCAGTACTTTACTACACACTGGGGTGTGCCGGAAATAGCAAGGGTGAGTTCATGTCGAACTCAACAAGTACAGGCGGAAAGTATATGACATGCAAGGCTTAATCAATGGAAGAGCTGACACTATTTAACTGCAGGTGAGCTTTTAAGTTGGTACACTTTTATTACAATTCTTTTATTAAACAACCTATTACTAGTGGTGAGTAGAATATCCCAACCCTTAATTAGATGGAAGTAGATTAACCATTTTATTAATCATCATCATCATTATTATTACCGAGGTAGCAACCTCAGATAGTAACTCGGGGTAGCAACCCCATTAAGGTCATGGGATAGCAATCCCAATTTAGAACACAGGATAGCAATCCTGCCAACACGGAATAGCCATTCCGCCAAAGCACGAGGTAGCAACCTCAACCAAATTTCGCCTCCAAGTATCCCGTGAATCCAATTTGCTCATCAAGTGAGGGTCTGGGCCGCTCGTGACCGTGAGCACGGCTGATATATCAGTTTTACACTCTGCAGAGGTGTGCACGTTCACTCCAAGTCGTGATTCCCATTTGCCCGGGGTCGCGACTCCCCAAAACACTTCCAAGGTGAGCAGGCAGGGTTTCACTACGAGACCTTTCACAGGGTCCAACTAATAGGATGCCACTCGTAAGTTTTTGCCGGGGCGCGCGGCAGCCGTGCCCATAGCAATGGGACCCCGAACTGACCGACCTCTTAATATGAATACCCAAGCTACATTCCTTACGCCTACCCGGAAAGTAACACCCTACCAGTGGAGGTCCTGCTAATTAGTCAAGCCAGAGCCCATATAGCTTGGAGCTGCACTGTAAGTCCCAGGGGGCCGCTCCCTGACTAAGTCCTTACGGAGAGCAGAGACGGGTACGCCCGGCAAACCGGACCACCAACGGTACCCGCTCCCCCTTTCACCACCATCATCACGATGCTCGTAAGCATCCATCATCGCCATCACCACAGTAACCAAAGGTTCAGCACAATTTAAGCATCAAGTTGAGTAGAGAGTAATTCTTGTTTGAACATGTGTATAAGATGAGTAGAGCAGCTAAGCAAACCTAGTATAGCCTAGTCTACCCAAATACATAACCCCAGGTGAGCAAGGAATAATAAGTAAAGCTAGTCATGTCCTTAGGGTTTGCATTCATTGGACACATGCATATAAAGTAAATGACATTAATGAGTAGGTTCAAAATGATCAAATGGTGTCTGCACTTGCCTTAATTCCCAGTGTTTAACTGCTCAGAAATCTTTGACTTCCTTCTTCTGATCTCCAACTTCTGCTTCGACTGTCGGTCCTCAGCTCCTGGTCTTCACTATTGACGAACCACGCTTCTTCTACTCGTAGCGACCAAGCAACACAAACAGACAAACAAACAATCATGACTAAGAACAAGCATCAATCAAAAGAAAAGCTTATAAAGAGCGCACTAAACGACACGACTTATTGCTACGATCGTGACAACGCAAGAACGATTGAGAACGGAGCTATCGTTAAACGGACACAACTTTCGAGGTTCGTAGTGTAACGGAGAAGACGACTATACGCTGGTCGTATTTTTATGAAAATAGGTGATGGATTATTCAAAGAAATATCTCGAAAGTTGAGTTGACCAAATTATAAAGAATTATAAAGGTGAGGGTTAAATGTTAGTCATATTCTATTCATAATTAATTATATATCACTGAAGCCAATCAAACATTTATAGTTTAAAAAAAATAGAATATATGAAAGCAACTAATCGAGTGATCATGTTTAAACTAATCAAGTTATAATTAATAAAGAGTCATTAAGGTTGATATTAATAACATGGGCATTTATTTATTTACAAAAGATCAAAATTATAAACATAATTTACTTTTAAATAAAAAGACTCTGGACAAATATTACTAAATTATTTATGTGCTTCATGTTTAAATAAACAAATTATAATCAAGAAGTATTTAAGTTCACATTTGATTATAAAGATACCGAAGTGTAAATCCTAAATTGTTTTTAAATTACTTAAATAGTAATGCATTCAGAATATTAATCAGATTAATTATACTCATAAACATGAGACAATAAATATAGCACTGCTAATATGTATATTACATCGACATAGTCACAATGCAACGAGAACCGAATTACAACCCTAGATTGTTTCAAATTTAAAAGCTATTAATCAAATTATATTTAAATCAATAAATTTAGAAATAAGTTACATGATAAATATTTATACTACTGCGTAGAGCGCGGCGATATGAAACTAACGCGACAAGAACGGGCTCAATCGGAGTTAAAACACGCATTCTATGGCCACAACTAGATCAGTGGCAAAACTGTGAATAAACAGAACTATTTTTCGTATTTTAAATAATTAAAACTGAATTTTAAAAGCATAAAGAACTAAATCTTTAAATACTAATGGATCCAGGGACTAGACTGCTAAAAACAGGACTTATTTCTAATTATTTTTGAACTACAGTGGATCGCGGGTTGATTACTGAAAACCACAGGGGTCATTTTGTAAAACGGCCAGGGCAGTGCGGGGTGGCCAGCCCTGCTGGCCACGTGGCGAGGCGCGGCTGGCCGGTCCACCGCGGGGCTGTGGACCAGGGGGCGCGGGGGCTGGCTCACCGGTCCACGGTGGACCGGGCCGAGCGGGCGTGGGCGCGGCGGCCGGCCGCGGCGGCGCCATGGGTGCGGATTACGAGTTCGCCGTGGCGGCGAGCTAGGGCACGGCGGGGCGAGGCAAGGGCACGGGCACGTTGTGCGCGGTGCGGCGGAGCCGGTGCGCGCACTGGCCGCGCGGATGGAGGGCCGAGGTGCGTGGTCCACGGCCGCGGGTGGACGGCGGCGGCCGCAGAGCTCCGGTGAGCGCTGGCGCTTGAAAGAGAGGGAGGGAGGGCGCAAGAAGGGCACGGGCGTGGTCGTCACCTTGCTGCGAACGCCGAGGGCCGGTCGTCGTCGTCGGAGATGGGGTCGGGGTGGAGATCACCGACGGCAAGCACCTCCACGCGGCGGCGGCGGTGACCGCGGCTCGCGGCTAGGGCTAAGGTGATGGCGGCGGCGCCCTAGGGTTTAGGGAGGGGCGCGGCGCTCAGGGCTAAGCCCTTTATAGGCTCGGGGAACCTCGTGGGACGCGCGCGCGCGAGGATCGGGCGGCGGTTGCGTCCGGCTCCGATCCAGCCGGAGGTAGGGGATGACCGCGGGCGCTGACGCGTGGGGCCAGGCTGGCAGCGGCTGCTAGAGACTGGCAAGCGGGGCCCGCGTGGCAGCGGCTCAGGCGCGAGGCGGGCTGCGCGGCTGCTGCTGGGCTGCGGCACTGCTGGGCCAGGCCCAAGTTGAGAGGGGTGCGGGTGGGCTGGCAAACTGAAGCAGGCCGAGATGAGAGAGGAAAAGAAAACCTTTTTCTTTTTATAAAACATAATTTCTAAGCTATTTTGCTAAACAAATTTTCAAACCATTTTTGAATTCAAAAACTTAAGATTATTCTATAACATGTTTTTGGACTATTTTAAAATCCAAATATATTTTAGTTTAAACACATTTCTAAATTGTTTTCCAACTCGAGTTTGAATTAGTTTTCAAATAGGACTTTTGGAATTTTATTTTTCCGAAAACCGAAAGAACTTAATCGTGGCTCGCTCGAAATTTTATAATTTATTTTTCTCACACAAACCAAACAAAGCTAGGGCACAAAACACACATCAAATAAATCACCCTCCACTTAATCTTTATAAAAAAATTAAAAATTCCACATTTTCTCTCTTTTTGGAATTCAATAATTAAATAAATCTTGGAATATTTTAGAAAAATTTTAAATCCTTATTTAATTTAGTATTTTCTAATAACAATCCAAAATTAAAAATTTTGGAGTGTTATAGATCTACCCCACTTAACATAAATCTCGTCGCGAGATTTGAAGGAACTAGAGAGAAAGATAGAGTAGATCATCAAAGTTGTTTCGAGACTTTTAAGACGTGATCAAAGGATTAAAGATGGACATAAAGGGTATAGAGTATGGTAAAGATTGGTGACAAGGAAAGATAAACGTATGAGATAAGAAGTGATCTTTGGATCCTGTATTAAGATAAGGTGCAAGGGCAAGAAGCCAATATTAACATGAGATGATACATAGGAGATAAAGATAGATATTATTGTGCTCACAATTTCCTTGATTCCAAATATGCATAAGATAGTAGATGAAAGGATAAAGAATTACCAAAAGTTGACAAAGACTTAGATTTTTTTTTGTCTTCACGCTTAATCATTTGTAGTCCTATGAGATGTAAGATCCAAGATCACACGTTGACAAAAATGATAAGGGCTCATCGCAAGAATGATAAAGATCAATATAAAGTTCTCCATGTCTTTCTGATTAGAGATTTTCGAGAGTGATGATCGTACGAATGCTACCCCACTTAAACCAAGTGTTAGCTTATCTTTCAAAATCCTGTATAAGAACACTCATCTTGTCGGTAGATAATCTTCAAAGTTTTCCTTGGGAGGTTACTAGTTCGACAACACGCTGCATAGATGGAGATTCCGAGGAACAGGGAGAGAATCAACACAATGATTGGAAAGGATAGATTAAGATGTTCTTAATTTTCTTAGTGCTGGTGTGAGACATAAGTCAGAAGACAAGAAGTTTGTCCAGGTGAAAGTTCTTGAACACTTCCCAGCAAAACAAACCAAGGGGTCGGTGAAATTGACCATATATCGGTATGGTTTTACATCTAACTTTCAGGTTCTGCATTTTGTCACGTGATAGTCCAGCATATATTCCACGGTGAAAAAGAAGTCTTATCTTAGGACCTCGGTTTCCTATTGCCTTGCTTTGATAGGTCAACAGGCATGACATTTTCTAGGTCACTCAGTGCTTCTTTGTGGTCTCCATAGATGGATTCTAAGCAGACATGACCTACTACTTGTAGTGTCGGGAGAATGTTGCAAGAGAGAACTACACAAATGATGTCGACTCATTTTGTATGAAGAATTTAAGATCGCTTCACAGGTAAGCACTACAAGTTGATGTTGGGATAGCACGATGTGCTTCGTCCAAGGTTCCATCAGTTACCATAAATAGACTGAACATCTGGTCAAACAACTCATAACCCATATTGGAAGCTTAAGAATGATAAGGTCCAATGAACAAGACATCTCATTTTACAAAGAAGATTACAAGTGACTTGAATACCAAATCTTTATAAGCTAATAGACACAACTGACTTCAGATTTCATAGACCATCATTGACTAGCTCAAATCTATCTAGGTCCCTTAATATAACTTGCTTCACATCAGATGTTGAGAATATATCACCTCTGTATAAGGTCCACATCTCTTTCAAACTGCCTCGTTGTCGGTACAATCCTTCCATTAGTGCTTTAATCCTTCGGGTGAGGTTGAATACCTTCATACATAAACCTATCTCCTGATGGGGTGGTTAGAGATACTGAGTGTTGGGTACAGTCAATCTTTCCATGACAAGCGGTTAACCATCCTCTTCCAAGAACGACATCAATCTCCATTGATTCCAAAACTACAAGATTCACCTCAAAATTTACACCTTTTATACCGAGACTGACTTTTGGGCACATGTGTGTTGCTTTTATCTTCCCTCTTGGTGATTTGACTAGTACGGGTTTCTTCATTTCCAACAGAAGCATCTTATGATTAGCAACACGTTTATTTGAGATGAAAGAATGTGAAGAACTTGAGTCAAACAAAACAGTGGCAGGAGTTGAATTGACTAGAATTGATCCAAACACCACATTTTGTGCTTCACGAGCAGTACACAGATCCACATGGTTCAATCTACCATTAACATAGTCACGAACTGGGTACTTCTTTGGACAATGTTTCTTGTGATGTCCCTCTTCGTGACACTGGTAACAAGCATTGCTAACCATTTTACCATAGGTGTTATCCTGACATTGAGCTCCTTGAATTGATGTGCCAGGAGTAATTGAAGTGCTACTAACTTGTTGGTTCTGAGGGTTCACCTTCAATGGAGTCTCTTCACTATTTCGCTTCTTAGCTTGATTACTCTTTCGAGGCTGATATTCTGTATAGGTGATGGTCCATCCATCTAGGCATACCTCTGGCATAGCAAGTGTAGCTGAAGGGGCATCTAATTCTTCAAGGTATGAATGTGTCTGATGAGAGTTTGGAGCTAAATCTAACTGCAATGTAGAACTCAGATTTGGCTCAACACTTAACAGTGGCTCTAGGGAGATTGCCTTCCTTTTCTTGTTACCTTCAGTTTGTTGATCCTGGGGTACTTCAATCTTTCCTTCACTTGACTTGTTCTGGAGACAAGGTAAACCATAGTATCTGCAGCAGTTACACGGCTCTTGAATCCCAAGTGCCTCATTAATACCATCTTTCTTGGCTTTCATGTTCTTCCAGGCATCTATGACTTGTCGCTTCATTGCTTCTTCCTGAGTTTCAGTCATGTTCTTTTCTAAATATAACTGAGAATCTTTTGGTGGTCCCACTCCACTTAGTACTTGATCCTGCCTAGACAAGGGCTTCTCCTTGTTTACTAGGGACAAGGGTAGCATAGTTGGGTCTTCCTGACATTTGGTGTAATCTTCTTCAATATCGCCTTGGAGAAGTAAAGATTGTAGTATCAAAAGCTTCTGGAGTCTAGCCATATGATCAGCTGCCATCTCTAGGATTTGGGATTGCCAAGCTATCATCTCTTCACTGCTCAATTGTGTTGCAGAAGTCATTGGTTGACTCGGATCACCAATATTCTTTTCCATTGATGTCACCACTTGGATCAATCATCTGACATTAGGCAATAGTAGAATGAGCTAGAGTAATATAGGCAAAGAGTATGACATAGGGTAGGAGAGAATAGCTGGACAGGATTAAGATTGACAAAAGATATGGATAGGATAAGAGAGATCACTACCCCACTTAACAGAGATCGAACTAATCCCCAAACGATTTCTTCCAGAACTCCTCAAAACACTAGAACAGAGACAACACACAAAACATCAAACCAAACAAAACAAGCACGCAACACATCAACGACACTACACGTGCTTCTTCAACAGTGGTGGTCATCCTAAAAAGGTAAGTTCGAGATGATGAAGGGCCATCGAATTTTGGAATAAAATAAGTTTTGAAAACTTAAGTAAAACAACTAAACAAAAGCCAAGGAGATTAATAGAAATAGCTCAAAGGAAGCTATTCAAGGAGGGGATACAACATGACAAAGATGAAGAAATAGTCAGAATCAAATAGTCAAGAGATGAGAAAATAGTTTTATATTAAAATAAGCTTTAGAAATCGACCAGTGCTATCTAGGCATACGTCCTACAGTCGACATTGCTCTGATACCATTCCTGTCACACCCTGGCTTTTAAAATAAGACCAGAGTCGTCATATGTGTGCCCAGGAAGTCCACACATACAACAAAGAATAGAAATATCAGAAATAATGTTATATATAGCGGAAAACATATTTATATTAACACTTACAAACATCAGAGTACGCGGAAACAGTAGCTAGAACTTCTTAGGCTCCATTCTTCTCAGGGACGGTTGACTGGGGGCTCCGTACGCCAAGCACTTCTAACAAGCTTCTAGAAAACTCCATAGCATCTTTATCCTTCTTCTGAGCAGTACTTTACTACACACTGGGGTGTGCCGGAAATAGCAAGGGTGAGTTCATGTCGAACTCAACAAGTACAGGCGGAAAGTATATGACATGCAAGGCTTAATCAATGGAAGAGCTGACACTGTTTAACTACAGGTGAGCTTTTAAGTTGGTACACTTTTATTACAATTCTTTTATTAAACAACCTATTACTAGTGGTGAGTAGAATATCCCAACCCTTAATTAGATGGAAGTAGATTAACCATTTTATTAATCATTATCATCATTATTATTACCGAGGTAGCAACCTCAGATAGTAACTCGGGGTAGCAACCCCATTAAGGTCATGGGATAGCAATCCCAATTTAGAACACAGGATAGCAATCCTGCCAACACGGAATAGCCATTCCGCCAAAGCACGAGGTAGCAACCTCAACCAAATTTCGCCTCCAAGTATCCCGTGAATCCAATTTGCTCATCAAGTGAGGGTCTGGGCCGCTCGTGACCGTGAGCACGGCTGATATATCAGTTTTACACTCTGCAGAGGTGTGCACGTTCACTCCAAGTCGTGATTCCCATTTGCCCGGGGTCGCGACTCCCCAAAACACTTCCAAGGTGAGCAGGCAGGGTTTCACTACGAGACCTTTCACAGGGTCCAACTAATAGGATGCCACTCGTAAGTTTTTGCCGGGGCGCGCGGCAGCCGTGCCCATAGCAATGGGACCCCGAACTGACCGACCTCTTAATATGAATACCCAAGCTACATTCCTTACGCCTACCCGGAAAGTAACACCCTACCAGTGGAGGTCCTGCTAATTAGTCAAGCCAGAGCCCATATAGCTTGGAGCTGCACTGTAAGTCCCAGGGGGCCGCTCCCTGACTAAGTCCTTACGGAGAGCAGAGACGGGTACGCCCGGCAAACCGGACCACCAACGGTACCCGCTCCCCCTTTCACCACCATCATCACGATGCTCGTAAGCATCCATCATCGCCATCACCACAGTAACCAAAGGTTCAGCACAATTTAAGCATCAAGTTGAGTAGAGAGTAATTCTTGTTTGAACATGTGTATAAGATGAGTAGAGCAGCTAAGCAAACCTAGTATAGCCTAGTCTACCCAAATACATAACCCCAGGTGAGCAAGGAATAATAAGTAAAGCTAGTCATGTCCTTAGGGTTTGCATTCATTGGACACATGCATATAAAGTAAATGACATTAATGAGTAGGTTCAAAATGATCAAATGGTGTCTGCACTTGCCTTAATTCCCAGTGTTTAACTGCTCAGAAATCTTTGACTTCCTTCTTCTGATCTCCAACTTCTGCTTCGACTGTCGGTCCTCAGCTCCTGGTCTTCACTATTGACGAACCACGCTTCTTCTACTCGTAGCGACCAAGCAACACAAACAGACAAACAAACAATCATGACTAAGAACAAGCATCAATCAAAAGAAAAGCTTAGAAAGAGCGCACTAAACGACACGACTTATTGCTACGATCGTGACAACGCAAGAACGATTGAGAACGGAGCTATCGTTAAACGGACACAACTTTCGAGGTTCGTAGTGTAACGGAGAAGACGACTATACGCTGGTCGTATTTTTATGAAAATAGGTGATGGATTATTCAAAGAAATATCTCGAAAGTTGAGTTGACCAAATTATAAAGAATTATAAAGGTGAGGGTTAAATGTTAGTCATATTCTATTCATAATTAATTATATATCACTGAAGCCAATCAAACATTTATAGTTTTAAAAAAAATAGAATATATGAAAGCAACTAATCGAGTGATCATGTTTAAACTAATCAAGTTATAATTAATAAAGAGTCATTAAGGTTGATATTAATAACATGGGCATTTATTTATTTACAAAAGATCAAAATTATAAACATAATTTACTTTTAAATCAAAAAGACTCTGGACAAATATTACTAAATTATTTATGTGCTTCATGTTTAAATAAACAAATTATAATCAAGAAGTATTTAAGTTCACATTTGATTATAAAGATACCGAAGTGTAAATCCTAAATTGTTTTTAAATTACTTAAATAGTAATGCATTCAGAATATTAATCAGATTAATTATACTCATAAACATGAGACAATAAATATAGCACTGCTAATATGTATATTACATCGACATAGTCACAATGCAACGAGAACCGAATTACAACCCTAGATTGTTTCAAATTTAAAAGCTATTAATCAAATTATATTTAAATCAATAAATTTAGAAATAAGTTACATGATAAATATTTATACTACTGCGTAGAGCGCGGCGATATGAAACTAACGCGACAAGAACGGACTCAATCGGAGTTAAAACACGCATTCTATGGCCACAACTAGATCAGTGGCAAAACTGTGAATAAACAGAACTATTTTTCGTATTTTAAATAATTAAAACTGAATTTTAAAAGCATAAAGAACTAAATCTTTAAATACTAATGGATCCAGGGACTAGACTGCTAAAAACAGGACTTATTTCTAATTATTTTTGAACTACAGTGGATCGCGGGTTGATTACTGAAAACCACAGGGGTCATTTTGTAAAACGGCCAGGGCAGTGCGGGGTGGCCAGCCCTGCTGGCCACGTGGCGAGGCGCGGCTGGCCGGTCCACCGCGGGGCTGTGGACCAGGGGGCGCGGGGGCTGGCTCACCGGTCCACGGTGGACCGGGCCGAGCGGGCGTGGGCGCGGCGGCCGGCCGCGGCGGCGCCATGGGTGCGGATTACGAGTTCGCCGTGGCGGCGAGCTAGGGCACGGCGGGGCGAGGCAAGGGCACGGGCACGTTGTGCGCGGTGCGGCGGAGCCGGTGCGCGCACTGGCCGCGCGGATGGAGGGCCGAGGTGCGTGGTCCACGGCCGCGGGTGGACGGCGGCGGCCGCAGAGCTCCGGTGAGCGCTGGCGCTTGAAAGAGAGGGAGGGAGGGCGCAAGAAGGGCACGGGCGTGGTCGTCACCTTGCTGCGAACGCCGAGGGCCGGTCGTCGTCGTCGGAGATGGGGTCGGGGTGGAGATCACCGACGGCAAGCACCTCCACGCGGCGGCGGCGGTGACCGCGGCTCGCGGCTAGGGCTAAGGTGATGGCGGCGGCGCCCTAGGGTTTAGGGAGGGGCGCGGCGCTCAGGGCTAAGCCCTTTATAGGCTCGGGGAACCTCGTGGGACGCGCGCGCGCGAGGATCGGGCGGCGGTTGCGTCCGGCTCCGATCCAGCCGGAGGTAGGGGATGACCGCGGGCGCTGACGCGTGGGGCCAGGCTGGCAGCGGCTGCTAGAGACTGGCAAGCGGGGCCCGCGTGGCAGCGGCTCAGGCGCGAGGCGGGCTGCGCGGCTGCTGCTGGGCTGCGGCACTGCTGGGCCAGGCCCAAGTTGAGAGGGGTGCGGGTGGGCTGGCAAACTGAAGCAGGCCGAGATGAGAGAGGAAAAGAAAACCTTTTTCTTTTTATAAAACATAATTTCTAAGCTATTTTGCTAAACAAATTTTCAAACCATTTTTGAATTCAAAAACTTAAGATTATTCTATAACATGTTTTTGGACTATTTTAAAATCCAAATATATTTTAGTTTAAACACATTTCTAAATTGTTTTCCAACTCGAGTTTGAATTAGTTTTCAAATAGGACTTTTGGAATTTTATTTTTCCGAAAACCGAAAGGACTTAATCGTGGCTCGCTCGAAATTTTATAATTTATTTTTCTCACACAAACCAAACAAAGCTAGGGCACAAAACACACATCAAATAAATCACCCTCCACTTAATCTTTATAAAAAAATTAAAAATTCCACATTTTCTCTCTTTTTGGAATTCAATAATTAAATAAATCTTGGAATATTTTAGAAAAATTTTAAATCCTTATTTAATTTAGTATTTTCTAATAACAATCCAAAATTAAAAATTTTGGAGTGTTATAGTGCTTATATATATTTGCTTAGTTTGATAAATAAATAAATAAATAAATAAATAAAGTTTGCTATGAATCCTCATGATAAGCTCTCACATGGAAATGATGTATAGTTGCTCTGCCATGACTAGTTCTTAAAATTGAAATCTCTCTCAAGTTTAGGCATGACTGTTATTAATTAAGATTTGCTCTAAACCTGAACTTGTGGGGAGAGTACTTGATCTAAAGTCTAAGTAGTTAACGGATACGATATGGGAAGGTTGAGCTGCTGTTTATCTGTTCCTAGAGATGCTAGAATTCTGGAGAATTTTATCTTTGAAAATCTTTAAATTGTTGCATGATGAGTTCCTGTATGATGAGAGTTTAAATTCCTACCACAGCCATATATACATACTTGCTAGACTTTGAGCCACACATTTACTTTTTACTGCTTATGAGCATTGAGTGTGGTCAAGCTTTGTAGACCCTTAGGAGCTTGTCATGTGGTTAAATCAAGATTCACTTGCACGTTCACTCATACATGCTACTTCTACTCCAGAAGTACCATCCATATATATCCATTTCCATCTCCAGAACCACCCAAAAATATTCTACTCCTAAACTGGGAGAGAATAGCCAAAAATATTCCTGTTTTTCCCCTGTGAAATAAATGCTCAAGTTATCTTGTTACTACCACTTGCTATATTATCTCATGAGATGAGTGCTCTAAAAAAAGAGAAAAAAGAAGAATACGAGGAAATAAAAAGGGGCAAGTGCCCGGAACCTCGAAAGAAAAAAAAGAAGAAAAAGTGAGACGAGAGGTAAAAATGGACAAGTGTCCGACAGTAGAATTAGGGGTACAAGATACCCACCTGAGAGAAAAGAAAAAAAGAAAAAGAAAGAAAAAGAAAATACAGAGCATCTCATTCTCCGTGAAAGTTTCAAAAGAGCAAGAAAGGTATGTATCCCCTCAAAAGAGCATAAGTAGAATTAGACTTTCACCATTGTTATCACCATCATCACCATACACCATTCATTCGCCACACATGCACATCTTGATTTGACTTATTGACTTGTTCTTTTGGATCCATGGTTTGACTATGCAATAAATGTCTTGTAAGTATGTATTAGCTGTCTCCCACCTATGAGCTCCAGATATCAAAAGCCTTATTAGAGTAGGGTGAGAGAGAAGGCAATGTCACTATGCCTTATACCACAAATACCACATACTTTGAGAGAAGGCATATACCATTACTGCCTTGGTAAGGATCCAGAAATACCACAAAAGAGAGACTAGAGAGAGTCATACAAGGAATCTCTGGGTTTTATTTGAAAATTTGCAAAAACTCCAGAGCTATAGTTAATCGAAGAATAAGAGACATGGTGCTTGACTAGACCGTTCTATCTTTTAACTACTCGAGACAGAAGTGACGGTTACAAGTCCCATGGTGAAAGGTAAATGAGTAAGTTTTAAGTCTTAACAGTTTACTCTAACCAGAGATGAGATCTTGTTTAAACGCATGTGTATCTTTAAGTTATGAAACCACTACAGAAACTCTTGAGTTCATCTTTGCTCAGGGACGAGCAAAGGTTAAGCTTGGGGGAGCTTGTTGACGGCCCTTAATGCTCACATTTAACCATCAACTAATCATAGAAAAGGATCCAAATGCAACCAACACCTAGACTTAGGGTTTTATCTCATAGAATTCCACAAGTTTTGGTGTTTGTCTATTTCTGTAGGGGGTTATCAGAAAATATGGAAGAAAGGCCCACATGTCGGGTTTACATAGAGATATTAACGTGCCGCGCAATTTTCTATCATCTAGAAGACTCCAGAAGCCACGGGACCGAAGCGGAAGCCGAGAGGCCTCAGGGACAGGGCGCTCGCCCTAGTCCTGAGGGCGCCCGCCCACCTCTTTCCACCAATCAGGGTGAAGTTCGAGGATCATGCTCCACCGACCTAATACTTCAAGGAAAACCACACGATCAATGTCGGTTTGATCCGACGGCCCAGATTCACTTGAAGGGACTATAAAACCAGACCCCCTGGCCCCTGGAGATCATACCTCTTCTACAGAATCAAAGCTACGGTTTCAATTCTTCATCCAAGTAGAGAGGATCCCTCTAGTTCATCTAGTTATAGTTCTAGTTCCTCTAGTTCTAGTTCTAGTTAGTTCTAGTTGTAATCTAGAAAATAGGGAGAGAGAAGAGGAGAGCAGAGGAGGAGCCGGATCTGTCGGATCTTCCTCAACATTATACTTTTGCAGCATCTGGTTCGTTCTTCATCGTTCTCCAGGTTCTTCAATTCATAATTCCTGAGTTCTTTAATTACTTTTATTTACATTCAAGTTATTTATTGGATTCTCGCTTGCATCAAGTGCTCTAGTCTTTATAACGCTAGAGTAGTAATTAATAGATTAGATGTGGTGTTTAGTCTTGCAATTACCTGGAATTGCACCCAATCCTGTGGATTGTTGTGGTAGCCTTAGGGTAGTGACAGCCCTAACGGTCGACGTATTCCACCACGTTCGGATCGGTGTTTGTAGGACCGTAGTCAGACCTTCCTAGCCCCCTTCTCATCTCTTTCTGTGGTTAGTGCTCTGATGTCCCGATATAGATAATCTTGAAGTAATTCTTGATTCTTAGATCAACTAGAGAACTCTCAAGAAACTTCCTCTCTTCCCACCAAAAAATAATCATATAGTTATCCTTGGGCGATTTGGGATCTTAATTAGTACACTCACGTTCTCTGTGGAAAATCGATACTCTGGAATACTCCTGGGTGAAAGCTACATCGGTATCCGTGCGCTTGCGGATTTTTCTGTTTGCGTTTAAAATACCCAACAAGTACTCAGTTATTTGTGGGAAAATTCTCGATTAGGAAGATTATTGACGGTCACTAGAAGCCAAATTTGGCCATATTTAGTTTCAAATAATGTATTTCCACACATGTACTTGTAGATTTTTTACATGTCTTTTTCATGGAAAACACATGAAATATGGGGAAATTCAAAATTTTGATGATCCGACAAATCGCCATCACACATACAAAGACCAAAAGGTCAAATCCACTTAAAAATGGCACAAACCAGAGGCACACAGGGAAGAGCAAAATCACAAGGTCATGGTGGGCCAACCCACTCAAGATGGGCCCTAGAAAAGCCCACCAGTGATTGGTCGATCCCTATTCTCTAGCTTAACCCTTGGTTTGCCCAAACCTCAAAGGGCCCTACTTGGGCCCAACAACCTCTAAGATCCTAGCCCTTACAAATTTCATGTAGCCACGCACACCCTTGGGTGTTTGCTAGTGACGCCTAGTCACAAAATACATCTCAAGCTCTCTACTGCCAGTTAGTCCTATCACAAAACAAAGCGCACTCCCTAAACTAAGGATTTTCACTTCTTTATTCACTATTAGCCACAAAGGGAGGTTAGGGAGTAGTCAAGGGATTTTGGTCCTGTATGTGAATGGAGGACCAACAACAACAAGCCAAAGTGGTGATGTATAGTTATTTATAAGCTATGCACAAAAAATCTACTGTTAGAGACCACTCAAAAACACACGACCTAGCCGACTTAGGTAGTTTTCCAAACCAAATAGACATCTGGCCAAACTCGGCCTAGGCGACTTACTAACTCGGCTTAGCCTATTTTTGCTAAGCGGCCCCACAATAATACTATATCTCTCTTTCTCACTAACACGCTCCCAAGCTTCCTCACATGGGTTAACGTAAGCACTTTGACTTGTCTAAGACTTAGTGATGCATCCCTCTTAATAGTGCCATACAACTATGCTCAAGAATAAAAGATAGCAACCTTTAAGCTTCATCTTGAGCCTTCTTCAGACCTTTTCTTGCCACATTGATCATGTACACTTGAGGTCCTTCATCACTTCACACTTTGAGTGTCATCCTTGAGCACGTGACTTGAAACAATCCACCATATTTGAATTTTTAGCCATAGCCTAAAGTCACTTTCATCAATTAATTTAACAATGTTTTGATCCTTCTCACTCTATGGCTTCCCAAGCTCTACACGTGCAAAACTCAATGCAAGTACTCTCTTTTTATCTTAGCCATGGTTCCTCGGTCACCAAGCCATCACTTGTCCTTCACCTCAAAGCCCTTTCCTTGCTATCTTCATATTTTAAGCCATCCCAAGCCACATTGTGGTTTGAACCAACCATAAGCGTAAATTGAAAGCCATTACATTTGCATTATTGTCTTCTGCTTGAACTAGATTGTTTTCACTGATATTCTTCTTGGTAAACTCTATCTATGGATCGGTCAAGCATATTAATAACAGATCATTATCATGAATACCATATTCAACATCTTTGATTTGTACTAAGCTTTCTAAGTGACACCAATATATGCAAAGCCTCATGTCTCATTTGTCATGTCAACACACTTACTTGCCAAACTTAATATAAAAATCACATTGCATGTCATAACAAAGCTTCATATGATAGAGACAAAATGATATTCATCAATCCATGTTTCTTTTTCAACAATAACAAACACAAGTTTGTACTTATATATTTGAACAATCAAATTTGGACTCATTACACATTTATATCATCAACATTCATACAATATGAGCCCAACCTACAATAATCAACTTAGTACTAAATACCTACAAATCTCATGAATATTGTTAGCCCCTTAACCACGTTGTAATCCAATCCATCAAAACCCATTAAGGGTAAGATGAATTTTCACCAGCTAACTACCATTAGGAAGTATATATGATACTTGAAATTGTGGATGGAGCGGTAAATTTTACGATTTGCTAATTCTAGACTCACATAAGATAAAACCTTTTAAATAAACTCATCAAAAAACAAAAAAATACAATAGAAACAAATAAAAATGTGAGTCTAGAATTATATATTTATAATAAAACACATTATTATTATTATACAAGCTTTCAGTTTTTTTCGGCCATCCAAAAATTATAGAAATTCAAGAAATTTTGAAACATGCAAGAATCCCAATATAGAAAAAAATCTACAACGCCAAAAAAATTTCCAAATAAAAAAAAATCTATATAGAACTATCGCACAACATATCGCGTGCGACACCCTCTGCTTGCAATGTCGCGTGGTCTATAGGTCGACGATTCACATGGTCTACAAGTCCCACCAGCCAAGACGATCCGCGTGGTCTACAAGTTCCACCTACAGTTTCCTCGCGTGGTTAGCTCATCCGCGTGATCTAAAGAAATAGATTGACGGTCTCACGTGACCAGCCAAGGTGATCTGCGTGGTCTATAAACCCCGCCAACAGTTTCCTCGCGTGGTTAGCTGATCCACGTGATCTAAAGAAATAGATCGACGGTGTCGCACAGATTACGCCGTGCGACAACGTTGTATAGGATTTTTTCCCCATCGGATATCAGCTTCTCGGAAAATGGGAACAACTTCTCACGTTATTAATCACGGCCGCAGACCGCCGCGCCGAACGGATCCGCGAACGCAGCGCTGAGTTGCCGCAGTCCCGCCCAGGAACGACGGCAGCTCAAGGCTTGAGGCGGCCGCCGCCCGCCGGCCTGCACGTCCCGTACGTCCCTCGCTTCCTTGTGCTCCTCCCCGGGCCGTCTGTCGCGTCGGGCGCTCGTCGAATCCGGTCAGACCACAAGCGAGCGAGCGAGCGAGCGCCCCCACACAACACAAGCACGCACGCACAAACTGAGCACGACGCGAACGCGTCGCGGTGTCTCTTCTCTCTTTTCTCCCGTCCTTTCTCCCTCTGCCCCGCAGGCCTCTCTGCCTCCGCCCCGCAGTTCCACACCCACCCTACGGCCTACGCTCTCTCGTCCCTCTCCACCAGGCGCCTCGCGACTCGCGAGGGAACGCCGCCGCAGCCGCCGCGGAGGATTCGGCGGGCGTCCGCCTGGACGCCAAATGCCCGCCCAGAAGCGCCCGCTCCCGTCGTCCACCCCCGATGATTCCGATGGCCGCCGCGTCGCAGTGCGGCACACCGCCGCCAGCGGTGATGGAGGCAGGGGCGGAGCCTCACATGAGATGGAAGGAGCGCCCGCCGCATCGACATCGGGGGCCTCGCGACGGTGGTGAGATGAACGACGCGCGCCGCCCCGCGCGCGGCGCCTGCGCCTCTCTGTCTCTCGGCTCCCACACGTCGTCTTCGATGCCCTGGGTCGTGGATGTGCCTGAGAGGTTTCCTTTGTGTTTGGGCGGTTTCGCAGATCCCGACGACAAGGAGGTGGGTGGCTGCGGCGGAGGAGACGGAACCGACACCAACGGCGAATCGTCCCAGTCCCCGAGCGCCGGAAGCATGGAAGAGTAAGCCTAAGCCCCTCTCCGACCTCTCCCAGCTTGCCTCGCGTGGCCGTCAAGGCGATCCGACGACCTCGTCGCCGCCTCGTGTCTAGTACGATAGCCGCTAGCTGCAGCTCGTAGTTGTGCTGCACGCTGGCATCCGCCAAGCGGGCAAGGCACGTGCGGATCCGGTGAACTGAGGGAGCGCGTTAGAACAATGCGCTCGACGATTGCTTCCTTCGGATTGTTTTTAATTAGCCTCTGCCCTCTGGTCATGGCGTCCACCAGCTGACCACCAGCGGCACTGGCAGCAAGATATATGGATCGAAGAACTGAACGTGCGTGGAGTCGGGCTTTCGATGGTATGCATGTTTCCGCCATGGTGACTGCTTTCGTTGGAATGGCACAAGCTGCGGCGGCGAGTAACAGGAGCACACGATCGTTTCTTAGCAACACTGCAACTGCTTCCACGGCGCAGCCACCGAGGCCTGGTCACGTCTCCTGCTAGTCCCTCGAGCTCACGTCGGCCTCTTCACTTCTCCGTAGACAGTGTGAAAATGCAAGAGCTTGCTATTTCGCTCTATCAATTTTGGTTTCTGAGTTTGAATTTTTTTGCTCAGAGCCTCAAGCATTTTTTTTTCTTTTCTCCCCAACCCCAAGAGCGCTAGCTACTCCTATCCTTTCCCTCCTGCAATCATGGACTAAAAGTTCAGTGTTCATGCATTTTTCCCCTTGCGTATCGTTATCAGCTAGCCCGACAATAAATTTGTAGCCTGATGAACTGAAGAGTTGCAATGAGGCCAACCTCTACACCAGCATAACTTGAAGTTTCAACGCTGTTAGGAGTAGAGTATGTGAATAACCGAACATATCTTAGTTAGTGACTTCTTTTAAATGCCTAGCGTCTTCGTCAGCAACTGAAAGGAAATATTTTATGGCGCCCTTGCAAGTGACTTCTACATCGACATATGCCCTTCCTTTCTCCGATAAAATAGTGCCATTCCATCGTTGGAGCCCTCGGTTCAATTGTACTCATGTACTGACGTAGTGGCCCTTTTGTTTTCAGTCTTCTTCCTTGCTACTAGTACGTCGGTGTCGGTGACTTGCTCGCCTGCTCAGTTGTCTGTTCCACTGGCCACCGTTGCTATTCGTTTGATCTGTTGTCATGCAGTATCAAAGCTGGCCAGCTCTTGACTCCTCTGCTGTAAGCTATGCAAACTGAAGAGTCTACGCTGTGTTTTCATCTTGGATGGTTTCCTTTCAACGTCCTCTACAAACTGACCGAATAAATCACAATTATAAGCGAGGCCACATAAGATTTCCTGGACTGATCTCCACCAGACACCAGTCCGCCGGCCGCTGGAGACTAGAAAGGTTGGCAGAGAACCAACCGGCACAGCCAACAGCGTGAACAATGAAGATTGATTACACGGAACTGGCCGTCACGCCGGGTGAGAGGGAGGCGGAGCCAAGCCTTAACCAAGCGTTGTCAGCAGCTTCCAGACGCCGGGATCACCGGCCGCCGGCAGAGGTCGGTCGCTCGCCGCACAGGGGACGTCGACGCCTCTGTGGCAAACAACACGCACAAAGCCGGGGACGGCGGGACGCGCAGCAGCGATTTGCCTCACCCACTCGCCCGTGTTCTGCAATCTCAGCTTCAATCTGAAAGACTGAAACGAAGAACACCCGCGTATTCTCACGTGGATCGAGCGCCCAAGCGGGCAAGCGGTATGCAAATACACAGCCCACGGCTTCCTCTTCCTCACTAGGAATCGGACTCACAGCCGCCAACCCAAGGAACGCGGAGGGCGGCAGGCGAGGCGAGAGAGGCGGCCTTCACTCACGCCTGCATCTGCATGCGCCGCCCGTGCGTCGCTTGCTGTTGCCGCCCCGCCCCTGGTCTTCTCGCGCGACTTCCTAGCCAGTCAGAGAAGCAGCAGGCGGCGGCCCCCACCGCGGCCTGTCAAATAGACCGAACCTGCAATACAAACCCACCACAGGACGAACACCTCCCTGCTTATTTTCCTCTTCTTTCTCTCCGCATCCCGTCCAGGCTCCCTCACCCACCTGGCCACCTCCCTCCTCCCCATCCTCCCCGTCGAGTCACACCACCTCCCCTCCCTCCCAAGCCCCGGACGCCGTCGGCAGGGTGGCGAACCACCGCCTCGCGCCCTTGCTGCAATCCGGGAGCCAAGATCCTAGGGGCAGAAACCCAGAATGCCCGCGCAGAAGCGCCGGCTCCTCCCGTCGCCGTCTTCGAAACCCCGCGACGACGTCGCGGCTACAGCCTCCGATGCCGCCGCCGGCGGAGGCGTAGGAGAAGGAAGAGGAGGACGCCCGCCGCTGCCGAGCAGGGGCGCCACCAAGCGGAGGTTGACTGACCCGGAGCCACAGCACGGACTCGAAGACGGTGAGCTTGACGACGGCATCGAGACCGGCGTCCATCGCATCTCGTTCTCTCACGACGTGCATGTCGCGTTCTGTATCCCCGCGCGAATATGGCTAATAAGAGGCTTGTGTGTGCGGGTTTGGTAGATTCGGACGCGGAGGATGATGGCGGCGCGGACAGCGACAGCGAGTTCTCCCAGAGCGACGGCGGCGGCACCGATGAGTGAGCCTTCCTTTCTCTCCTCCGCGCTCTATCCCTCCGATCTCGTCCGGTCTCGTGGAGCTCCTTTCGTTATCTACGATATGCTTCTGGCCTGCTCGCGGTGCCTGTCTCGTGCACCCCGCCCGCCGCTTCCTCGTATCCTGAGTCCCGACCCGCCGGTGGGTTTGGTCCTCGATGAGCTATCCGTTTCAGTCATGGTTGCTTAGTTCGTGTGATCAGGTCGCCTCTGTGCAAACGCACCGATTGCCAAGCTGACATGGATGATGCATCATATGCGTTCGAGCTAGGCAGGCATGCGATGGTCTACTATATGATATGCATGCTTCCGGCATGATGCAGGCCATCGCCGAGATGGAGATTGCCGGCCTGCTGATGACTTGGCACTGTCTTTGTTTTGTGCATTTGTACTGTTGTGCTTGAACCACTGCATTCATCTGAAATTCTGAACTGCTCTATCTGCCGTGGCTATTGCTGTACGTTGGAAGAGTTGTCAGTTCCGACTGTAATGCACATACGTTTTCCCGTCAGCATTGCATATGCTTTAGAAATTCATGAGATGAAATATTCTACAGCTTGGCTTCAGTCGCAAGTCCAATTTCCGTATTCTTTTATCTCAGGTATATGAGTCATGTATCTATGTCAGACTGTAACTGTAAGCAATTCTTTAATGGGACTATTTCAGTACTGATACCCGTGGATAGTTGAATACTTAAGTATGCTCAAATATTCAGTTTATTAGTTAAATATCGACTTTCACTTCTGCCTACTTTATGTGATCTTTATGTAGTGTCATGAAATAGCAATATCTTTTCGGTTTCAAAATAAAAAATACATACAGATGCTACACTTATTTATATTTACCTGCATTTCACTGCACTACATATAGATTGAAGATCATTATTCAGGCTCATGGAGTTTGAAATATTTGATGTTTTACATGATTTGAAGCTTATGTGAACTGCTTTCTCTCAGGTTTATGCTAGTGAAATTAGCAGAGATAAGGAAGGAGGTTCAGTGCCCTATCTGTTTAGGTGAGAATATTCTTTCTAATTTGCTTGGACAAACATGGATGTTATATTATTATTTTCAGTTTTCTTGGTCGAAACTGAAATCTAGACATGGTATGATTCCCTTATGCTTGTACATATCTGATTTTTTCAATTCATTGTTTAATCTAGCATATTAAACATCCTGCCTGTTTCTTTCATTCATATCTATACTATTTTTGTGTATCTTGTAAATGGTCTGCATTTTGATTTTTAAAAAAGGTAAATGGTCTGCACACTATCGTTGATAGATTGCAGTCCATTTTCCACCTAGTTCTATGTATTTATCAGTGCACCGGATGCATCTCAAACAGATAAATAAATGAAGGCGGTGAATGATTGTCTTTGATGTTCTCTCAGTTACCTCCCTCTCGTTTTGTGAATAAGGACATCTGTAATCCCGTTACGTACTTAAAGTTCCTATAGTTAAAGTTGCGGTTTACACTTTTCGAAGGACAACTCTGCAGTTGCACTAGATTTCTTTCATTTAGTGTACCATGTAGCATAAATATGGTTTTTTAATTATGTTTTCTTAATGAAGATTCAGATTAAAGAGCCATGTCTCTACATTGAATTGTCTGCACTAGCTGTCTTCCAGTATAAACTCATCTTCCAGTTATTTGTAGCTGGGTATCATATACATGTCATCTTTTTAAGGGATCGCTCCAAGTGTAAGTTGCACTGTTTTCTTAGACGTGATACACTTTCTCGCCCTAATTGTAATATTTCCTATCCAGTGTGGCTGTAACCCTTCTGATTCTGGTGTCAGCTAGCCTCTAATTTCTGTAGTGTAACCTACCATGTGTCACGTCTGATGATTTTTATTTCCTATAGACCATGTGATGCTTTTTATCGCCTGTTCATACAAAATTTGGTAAAACGGTTATATTAATCTGAGCTAAGGAATATATTGGATGAAACCCCATTTCCAAGTAGACAATATGTTTGTTACTACTCCCTCTGTCCCAAATTGTAGGCCGTTTCAGTTCTCTCCTAAGCCAAATTTCTCTATCTTTTTTTCTTTCAAAAAAAAAGTTCTCTATCTTTTGACCAAGCTTATAGAAAACTTGGTCAAAGCTAGAGAACTTTGATTTAGAACAAAACTACAATGAACTACAATTTGGAATGGAAGGAGTTAGATACAATAATTTACATCTTTGAAGTTTGAGAATTTAATTGCTTGATTCTGTCAGATGACAGTATATCATGGAGTCTAATCGTTCTATTTGACAGGTATTATCCGGAAGACAAGGACAGTTATGGAATGTCTGCACCGCTTCTGTAGAGACTGCATTGACAAATCTATGCGGCTAGGGTATGATGCCAGGCATCATTTTCTTGTGTCACAATCAATTTTTAAAAGTAGAATTCAAAGCCTAATTTTGTCTCTAGATCATAAAATAGAGGATTATTATCTGATAATAAAGTTAATGCTCTGGTTTTGCAGAAATAATGAATGCCCAGCATGTCGCACTCACTGTGCAAGTAGACGTTCTTTGAGGGACGATCCTAAATATGATGCACTGATTGCAGCCTTGTATCCAGATATTGATAAGTACGAGGAAGAGGTGATGTCTATGTTCCCCATCATCGTTTTGTAGCCTCATTCAGCCTCTCCTTGAAGTGCTTCTAATATACTTGATACTGCAGGAACTTGCTTTCAATGAGCAGGAGAGGATTCGGAATCAAAAGGTGATCTCAGCTGCTTTGTCAATAGAGCACTGTATCTGTTTATACAAAATTCATTTGCTTTATATCCTTATATTTAACCATCTATGTCAACGCATTATTATTTTTTTCATTAAAGATACAAGAAACCATCGAGGAAACATTCCGAAGACAGTCCGAGGCAATTGGTAAGAAGCGTTCTACGGCAAAAGCAACGGCCACTGCCTTTTCAAGGAGGTACAGGAGAAATATGCGAACACGGGGGAGAGGTAGAACTGTTACCCCTGATATTGCCCCTACTGGCTCAGATGAGGAGGATAGGGAAGATGAAAATGCCAATGAGGTCACCAAAGAGCCACCTTCTGCTAACGATCATTCTCCAGATTTAAGACTGAAAAGGTGCAGGAAGACGTCTGCATCACAAGCATCGCCTGCTAGAAACATTGGCAGTAGCGATCACAGCTTTGAGGAGAATGATGAATTAGTTGGTGGAAAAGAATTTTTAGCCACCTCTCCGTTGCGGGGAGAGATGCTTGCATGGGGGAAAAACGGTACACGGAGCCAGAATCGACATGGCAGTGCTGGTTCAAATGGCAGGATTGGAAGGAGCGGACGCATTGCAAAATTGGTGGATCACCTCCGTAATACTGATGAAATGGATAAAGAGGTACTTTTCATTTTGTATTTATGTTCTTGTGGACATAGTCTTTTCTCACAGCTATACTTCAGAAATATAGGAATTAATCATGAAGAAAAACCTGTTTGGGAAACAACTCTTTAAGGGAGGGACAAAATTGCAAGTTTCATGCTCATGTCGTGTTTCTACATTGTTGCTTTCCTATTTGCTTTTCCCCTTGTCTTCAAGGGAAACAGTTGGAAAGGGTTGCTGGCCTTTTGTCACACCAGATACATATCTCTATATGCTATATTTATCTTACATACATTTAGTAGTTCTGTCAAGATGAGCTTAACCTAAACCTGTAAACGGAGAGTGTGCCAGGTCTGCTGAACTGTCCAATTGTCCATATTTCTGTTTTGCAGTTCCAGTTGTATCTGGTTCTGCTTCCTGTGGATGGTCAAACCATACCTAGCTTGGAAAAGCCGTATCTAAGTTGTCAGCCAACCTTGTCCATTCAACATCTTGTACAGGTGATTGCTTTGTCAATGGATCTCTTTCTTGATTATTGAACATTTCTAGTTTACTCGGTTGGACCTAAATAACTAAAGGATGTGAAATCCACGTTCTTTCAGTTAATTGCTGTTCAGTTGTCTCGGAAAGTCGAAGAACTTGAGATGTACATAAGGATGGACCACCACCATGGAAGTGCTGGCTCGATGGCTTCCAGTACAGGTGAATTTGACGGCTTGGAAAGACTGAGGGAAGATAAACTTCTTTCCGACCTTCATCCTTCATGCAACGGTGATCTGGTAAAACCCAGTCTCGAAATAAATTTGCTGCGATTATGCTTGCTTATTGTTGCCCTTCTGATACACTGCACTCTTGTCTTTAATGCAGGAGTTGCGATATGCTTTGAAAACTCGAGACTAGATCAGTTTTGATCCTCAGCTGATGTCACTTTCCAGGCGGTGGTGGTGCAAATGAGATCTGCATCTGGTAACGGATTTATGTGAAAGGAATATTCAATGTGAAAAAAATGGTGAAGCTGTTTTTCTGATGAGTCTTGCTAGGTTAATTTACCAACTTTGTAAATATATAGTGAACTGAATTGCGAATGTCCGCAGTAGGTGAACAAGCTGTCTTCAATGTACTGTTCATTTATAAAAGTCTGAGATAATGGGAGTCACAAGCTGATTACAGTAATAGTACTATAAAACCAACTCATTCTTCCTTGCTCAGGTGCCGCAGCCTGCAATCTTCAACTTCTCTACTTTCTTTCAGCATGCCTCTGTAGTTTCTTCTGGTTCAGAGCTATTGGATTTTGAGGCTATTTTGAGTTATTTGGGAACTGTGGCCAGTGGCCCCTTGTGGGCTTGTGGCAAATAAGAATGTGCTAGTTTTCGTGACTTCTTTTGTCGCCCCACTCCAACAGCTCCGCTTGACATTCAGCGACATTGTAGTAATGTTGTACGCAAATTTAATTAGGATTTGGACGATAAACATGAACAATAAATTTTCCTAGCAGCAGCCATGAACGCGTAAAGATTAAGACGAAGATGAAAAGAAGATTTGGTTCCTCAAGAGGACAGAATCATCGGCTGTTGTATCAGCAGGTTGTACCCTCCAGCTCCAGGATGCCGGCGTGGATGAGCAGGGTCCACAAATGTGTCATGAACTCCCCGCCGGCCGCGAGCTTCTCTGCGTGGATGTCGGCGTTGCTTGACGGCGCGAGGAAGAGGACGAGCTCCGCCCACAAGTCTGCAATCACCTTCCACCGCCGCGCCCTGTCGTGAACTCTGTACCTGAGCTCACTCCCAAGCTTTGCTCCCATCCCCAATATTGTCAGCTCATTGCACTGCAGCTCTAGAAGCTTGACACACCTGCTTCTCATGGTGTCGCACCCGGCGAGGTAGTCCCGAGCCTCCATGACCACAGCGTTGAAGATACGCCTCGTGTCGTAGCCGTGCCCCGGCAGCATGTCCGGAACGAACGCCACCAGGTAGGCGCAGTACTCCGACAGGCACCTGGCCACGAGGCGATCGCCGGTGAGCGGCAGCTGCTGCTGCGGCGTCGTCATCTCGCAGATGGTCGTCCCGATGTGCCACACCAGGACCGTGTGGACATGCGTGGGCAGCTCGCACGCCCACGTGAGCCGGCTCGCGTCGTTCCCGGCGAGCGCCGCGCGCCCATCCGCTAGGTGGCCGTCGTTCGCCTTGAACCGCGACAGGACGCGCATCACGACTTCCTCAGGCAACTCCACCTTCTTGGAAGCCTTCTGCCCGTCCCTGGTTGGCTCGATCAAGCCCAGCGACAGAATCGAGGCTACATTTCTCGGGTGGTAGTCGAAGTTGCGTAGCAGCGAGTACTGCCCCAGCTTCCTGTCCCAGTTCCTGCCTGTCAGCTTCCGATGCTTCCTTTTCTTGATCAGTTTCATCGCCTTCTTCCTGCTGCCGTCGTCGAACGGAACGGCTTCTCCCTTCCAGGTGATCTTGCTCGCGCCGGTCAGGGTGTGCAGATCGTCGGCCACCCTCCACTTTTGGTCGTTGATGCGCGATTCCACGACCAGCACGACGACAACAATCACCATCAACACGACGGTGATGCAGTGGATGTACGATTGCAAACGGCGCGGGCCGCGCCATCAGCCTGCTGGGCCAGATCGTGCTGCGAGCAAAAATCAGCCCGCACAGCAGCCCACCTATGCGAAGCAGGTTTCAGTAGCGGACACACTAAGCCCAACGGCGCCGCTCCAACCCGTCAGACTCGCGAGTCGCGAGCGAGTCCCCTGTCGCGATGACGCAAGCGCCGCCGCCGCCGCCGCCACAGGCGACACAACCGCCGCCGTCGCAACCTCCATGGACGGCTCTTCAACTGCCGCAGCCATCGCCACGGAGGACTCCGCCATCAGCCCCTGCTACGGCCACCCTGCACCCCGGCATCGTTGGGCCCTTCCCTGGCAATGAGCAGCCACCAGGTATGCGGTGCCCAGCCCCTCTCCATCCTGCCCTCAGACAACGCCGCGTGCTGCGGACGTGCGTGCTCGCCCGACGCTGGGACCCAAGTTCTGCGTCGTGGATCTCTCTCAGGTTGCCCGGCGTTGCAGGATCTGGACCTTACACGCTGCAGGGATCCGTGTTAATTGCATAGAATCTTGTGTATTGTCCTAGTCATCGTGACATCTAGGCATGGATGGATGCGAGATTTCGATAGCAAGATTCTCCATAGTTTATTTCCTACTTGAAATAGAGATGTAAGGGTTGAGTTAAATTTTGTCTTTTTTGGTCCAATTGTCCATCAGCGAGTAGAATGTTGTTACTGTGTTCTTTAATCAACACATTTTCAATCAATGTCTGCTATGTGAAAATCTTCTTTGCCTTTGTATCCTTGTTAGAGCTCATCTTAATCCTCACATTGCAGACATGGAATTTCTGCTGGAGCACTGGCAGATAACAAGTTGGATAGCACTTCTCAGCAAAATAACATTGTATCCCATATTCTGTCCAAGTCAGATGTCGACTATGTGACTCAGCCAAATGAAAGAAACATCATGTTGGAATCGAAAAAGAAAGGACTATTGCAATTCTTGATTTTTTAGTTGACTTAAATTTTATGGTCCCTTATAAATTGATATGGGATTATCACTCGTTATTGTAATAAATAATATATGTCACTAAAATCCAGTCATGTTTTTTCATTTCCAGATTTTGTTCAGAAGTATGTGAATGGATTGTAAATTTATACAATTTTAGATATGCAAGTTTTTCTTAAATTCGTCTAGAAATGCAAGTTACTATGAGTCAATACGCTGTTCAGAGCTAACAAGCTAATTGACGTAAATAATGGCAGACTGACAGTAAACACACTTGCATGGCGCTGCTGTCTCCACTAGCGGTGCGGACGCGCACGGGCCACGACAGTAACCCGCAAAAATAAACGGCGTTGTGCGGGCCGCCGCATGTGTCCGCTAGCAAGCTCGCGGCTTACGCGGACACGGACGGGCTGCCCGCTGCCGCGCCGCTTGCAAGTTTAAGTGGATGACATCTACCCCATTGACGGTCTGCTCCAAGCTGGTACGGTGGTAGTGCCTGCTGAAAGCTCCAGAGATGGCGTTCCAAACAATCACGGGGAGCACAAACACCACCGTCATTCCGACGTACTGGGTGTGCGACTGGTGCCTCGTGTAGAAGAAGTCGTACAGGAACGCGAGCTCCATCTCGATCACCCGGAAGGCACGGCTGTAGTCAGCCTCTTCCCGGAGGAGCCCAGACACGACGAGCCGCCGCGTCTTGGGACGACCGGCCTCCCCGTGCTCGTAATTGGCGAACCTCCGCCTGAGCAGCTTGAACAGAGCGAAGGACAGAGCGATGTCCTTGAGGATGCCGCCGTGCTCCCTGCTGAAGACGCTCACGCTCTGGCTGTCGATCCACTGCCAGACGGTGTCGACCGTGGTGAAGGCGCACGCGGCGATGGCCGTCCTGTAGTCCGGCTTGGAGAAGTAGGGGAGCGTGAGGTCCTCCCCGTGGAATATGTACCTGTATCCTTCCATGGTGGCGCCGTCGAAGACATGGCCGGACTCGTGCTCGGTCATCATGTAGTCGGCGACCACCTTGGTGTGCTTCATGAGGCCGTCCGTCCTGCTCGCCTCCCTCAGCGCCTGGAACTTGGCGTGGGCCTTGGCGATGCTCAGGATCCAGAAGATCCAGATGGTGGCGCTGTAGCACCGGTTCCGGCCCTCGCAGCGGACCATCAGCCACAGCAGCAGCACGATCTGCAGGCCCTGCTGCAGCAGCGTCCGCTTCCACTGCTCGACGTCGCGCAGGTTGTAGGCGGAGAGGGAGTCGGCGCCCGCCTGCACCAGGAGGCCGGCGCCCCACAGGACGAAGGTCTGGTCGTGGAACGGGCCGGCCTCCAGCAGACCGATGGTGTAGGGGACGAGGACGGTGGCGAGCGTGTAGACCGCCCAGATGAGGAAGCGGAAGGACTTGTCGCCGCGCCGGTGACGGTAGGGGCTCAGCAGGACGAGGAGGGCCAGGAGGAGGTTGCTGAGGAGGTCGAGGACCTCCACGCGCACCAGCTGCCCTTCCACCGTCCTCAGGCTCTCGACGATGGTCGTCGTGGTGTTCCTCAACCCCATCGGCAGCTGCCCTTCTTTCGCGCTCTTCCGTGCCCGTCTTCTTCGCCTAGGCGTAGCGCGTAGCTGCAATGGTCGCTCATTGACAGCAGTAGTATAATACACGCATGCCAGATCGCTTGTCACGTGAAAAAGTTGAACTAAGCGCCAAACACGTACGCTGTGGCTCGCAACTCAGAGTTTGACTTCAAAGTTACTACTGTGGACTTGAGAGCTAGGTCAACTCTCAACTCTCAATTAAGAGCTACTGTGACTTCAAAGTACGCTGGGAGGCGCTTGATGTATCTCAATTCCTATTGGAACCTTGAATACTTATAAAACTAGCTACAGCCGTACACTGAGATTTCTATTTGAAATTAACTTTGCTAATAATTCTCATTTGTTTAAATCTATTTTTTTATCTCCTTATGTGCGTAGCTTCATCTTTGGGCACAAACTACATACAACTATGTTGGACAGTTCCTTAAAATTGTTGTTGTCTTCTCTTCTTATTTTTCGCTCCTATCCCATGACTTCACAATTTAGGGCGATCAAGGAAACTTTCATATCCCTCCCTGTAAACCCAATTCTTCTTGATATATAAAGAGAATTAGGTGATTATGTCACTATATTAGTGTTCAATAGTGAATTTTGTTTTCTTTTAATTTGTGTTTTTGCCAAATATTTTGAACTAAAACTTTCGTTTACCCTTGTTTTAGATGTCGTCAGAGACAGAACTAGAATGAAATAAAAAGAATAAAAGACAAAAAAAACATTTGGAACATAGAGAACGGACCAAACTACCCTCCTCTTATCTCTCTCCCTCAATCTCTACTCTCATGCATCTCCTCACCTAGATAAAAGACTCTACTCCCACCATCTCGAAATACTTGACTTTATAGTGTTTAAATTTTATTTTAAATAGTTGTCATTTTTGTTTTCGCCTAGAGCTACCAGGTAAGTAGTACCCTTACTTCCTTCACCCCAAGACAAGTACACCTAACACCTCTCTTAATTTGAAGAGTCAACCAATTTTAGTTTTGACTAGATTTATAGAAAATAAAATTCACCGCTAAATATGTTGCTTATAAAGATATATGACATGATTAATCTAACGATGCTCATTTGGTATGATAAACATTAGCTATTTCTTCTATATATGAGTAAAATACATGAATAGTCCATTAACTTGTGAGGGTGTGTCAATTTGGTCCATCACGTTTGAAAGTGCATTTCTAGGTCCAAAACTTTGATAAGTGGTGCATAAATAGTCCATACCTCTTCGTTTTGTGTTTATATTTGTAGAAAAACCCCTATATTTATTTTTTCTTTCACAAACTTACCCTTCCATGCTGCCAACCACAAATACCACCGCCCCTGGGCGCAAAGACCACCGCAGCGGCGACGCCACTACTCCGCTTCGCTCTGGGTGTTGCCCTATCGACTGTCAGATATCGAACTACCTACTCCCAACTGCAAACGACACCGTGACGGTGACACCACTGCTCCACTCCTTGGTGTTGGATTGCACCATGGTGATCTCTAGGTCTTAGATGTTGAGCTCGAGGAGGTTGGTGACGGCCGTGATGAGGTTGGTCTTGCCGGTGCCCAACGTGCCATGGAGTAGGTATTCGTGCTTCTAGGTGCGACCACCGCGCGTGGTGCTCCCTTCGTCTTACAAAGCAGAGAGGTCTATGGGAATGCGATCCCGGAGCGCTGGGTCGATGGCGAGCATGTCGAACGTGGCATGGGTTATGGTGAAGCTACAACATAGGCCGCAACAGCTTTGTTCTCCAAAGGGCTCATGTCCATGGCCGGCGATGCGCTACGTTCTAACATCACCACACTAGGCTCGCTCATGCTCTTGATGTCCAAGCAGCTCCGGTTCCTAGTCGCCTACTGTTCTGTCGTGTTGCCGCGGAGTCATGAAGGTGAAGCCCCACGTGCCGGACTTCAAGCTAGCGCTAAAGCACTTCTACATTCATGCAAGCGGCGCACGACATGCTTGATGAGCTGGAGCGTAGCCTTGGTCTTAGCGCCTAGCACAGGGAAAGGTAAACTTGTGAAAACAAAATAAATATAGGGAGTTTTCCATAAATATAAACATAAAACAAAGAGTATGGACTATTTATGTACCATTGATCAATGTTTTGGATTTGAAAATGCACTTTCAAACCTAATAGACTAAATCGACACATCCTCATAAGTTAATGGATTATTCATGCATTTTACTTTTTATAATATTTAGTTGACTCCTCGAAGCACGAGATAGACTTAGAGCTGTTTGGATGCACCAACTAAATTTTAAGTGTCTAAATTTAGCTCTAAGGTATCCAAACGGTCCATCTTAGAAGACCAACTATAAATTTAGCTACTTCAACCCAACTAAAGCCACTTAAAATTTAGCTTAGTCTATTAGCTGGAGGATCCAAACTCCCTAGCTAAAATTTAGTTACAACAACATTTAGCTAGCTAAAATTTAGATTTAAAATTTTAACTAGCTATTAACTTTAGTTGGATGCATCCAAATAGATCCTTATTTTCGAACGAAGGTACCACAAAGATTGCTATTCTTACTTCTGACAAATCATTTTTTAAAAAACTTTACCAAATATATATAAAGTACAATAGATAAATCGGTGAATATGTTCATAGAATACATTTATTTAAAATTATGTATACGCCCTCCGGATTTCTGAAGTTTTGACAGTGACGTAGTCTTAAAAAATAACTTTAACTATTTTTTAATAAATATTTATAAAATATAATAAAAATTATTTTTATGAATCTTAGATGAATCTACTTATATTATTTTTATATTTTAAAATTCAATCTTAAAGAATTTATTTATAATCAAACATTCACATTCTTTTGGAAACCGAGGGAATGTATTGTTGAGACTGAGGACTTATTTGGCACAACTCAACTTCACTGATAAAGCTGTTTTTTCTAGAAAATAGCTTCATGAGTGACCTAAATTTATAGTTGAGCTTCATCTAGATGAAGTTGAGCCGTTTTGGAAAAAGTGTTTGGCAAAATAGCTTCACCAACTACTTCATACATAATTGAGAGAGAGAAATAAAAGAGAGAGCTGCAATAAGCTACTTTTTTCAGCTTTATTCCAACTTATGTCTTTGTGAGAGAAAAAGAAAACAACTTCACTTATAAAGCTATTTTGAAAATAAGGCCTTGTTTAGTTCGCAAAAATTTTTAAGATTCTCCGTCACATCGAATCTTTGGTCGCATGCATGAAGCATTAAATATAGACAAAAATAAAAACTAACTGCACAGTTTATCTGTAATTTGTGAGATGAATCTTTTGAGCCTAGTTACTCCGTGATTGGACAATGTTTGTCAAATAAAAACGAAATGTTACGGTAACAAAAACAAATTTTTTTGGAACTAAGCAAGACCTAAGTGTTTAACCCAAAAAAAAAAAACGCTGTTACGAGCTGTACGCGTGAGTATTTCAGTATGAGCAACCGTTCACGAATATCCTATTTCCTATCGATTTCTTCCACACCTACCGGCGCCCGGGAACGACCCTGTTCCGATGCTACGGTCGCCGCCGCTGCCAGTGCCACTACGCCCTTCCGCTGTCCGCGCCTCCCCGCTTCCGCCCCCTAGACCTAGAGCTGCAAACCCTAACACCGAGTCGACGACGACAACAACTGCCGCCGCCTCAGCGGACAGAGCGGCCACCATGGGCGCGGCGGCGTGGTGGCGGCGCGCGCTGGGTCAGCGGTTCAACCCAACCGGCGTGGCCGCGGTGGCGGCCGTCGCGGCGTCCAAGCCGAGCCTGGCGCTGCCGCACGTGTCGGTGCAAGACATCAGGTGGCTAGACTGGGCTGAACTCCGCCGCGCCGGGTTCCGCGGCGTCGTTTTCGACAAGGACAACACGCTCACCACCCCCTACGCGCCCGCGCTGTGGCCGCCACTCGCGGCAACGTTCGACCAATGCCGCGCGACGTTCCCGCCCGGTGCGCTCGCCATCTACAGCAACTCCGCAGGTCTGCCTGGTTTGACAACCCCTACCAAACGATTTGGGGCGATTTTTTTTGCCAGGTTCTGGGTGTTAATCGAATCGATTTGTCTGTGGGTGTGGAAGGGTTGACGGAGTATGATCCGGACGGGCTGGATGCGAGGGCGATTGAAGCGGCCATCGAGGGGGTTCATGTGATCAGGCATGGCAAGTGCAGACTCGCTACCTGTCTATCGTGTCTGTCCTTTGAAATTTACCTGATAGCTCAAAGAAACTCTGTTCGATAAATTAGCGCTCCGTTTCATAATCTTACTTCAAAATGGCGGTTCTTAGCTTTGTACACTTGTAAATTGATCTGTTCTTGGTAATTTCAAAAGTTCTTGGGTCTAATGCCTAACTTTGAAGGAAACTCATTGGATGGAGCTATGGATGGTCCATTTGCATTGTGAACTACCATTTTAATTTTAGTTGTTGTTTCATTTATATAAGTTGTGTACCAAAATACACCTCATGATGTTTTCAAATGTGTACGGTGTACCTGTGTCGGTCTCTTATAATTTGACTTTGCTATGGAAGTGGGAGATCTGAATCATTGTTTTCATGTTTAAGAGATAAATGTTTGAGCATCTGTTCTATTGATTGCAGATACAAAGAAACCAGGTGGACCAGCTAATGAAATAGAGAGTTACTTTGGTTGTTCAGCCTCAGATCTTGTGTTGGTAGGAGGATAGTTGTGAGCTGTGACTATTCTTACTAGAAATACATTCTAGTTCTCTAATTTTAGGTTGTCACATCCCCAGGTTGGTGACCGTTACTTCACTGATGTGGTCTATGGAAACAGGAATGGCTTTTTTACAGTACTGACAGAGCCTTTAAACATTGCTGATGAATCGTACATTGTCAAAAGGGTATGTTTCCTGTTTATCCTGTAAAGCTAAGATCGTTTTGTAACCTTGAAAAGAAAAGGGAAGATGAACAGTGTTCTCTTAAGTCACTATCCAGCTGCTTTATTCGGTTTCGGCTTCATATGCTGCTGCAAGCCTGTAATGATAATTCATTTGTTATAATTATACATTAATGAATGGAAAGCCAAGCCTGTGACAATCATGCACCATACACTCTGAGTCTCTGACGATTGTTGCATTTAAACATGATAGTCATTGTGTCAAATATACATGAAAATGTTTCAACAACTATGTTATTAACTGTCTATCTATCTAGAATCTTCACACCTCATGTATATATGGTTTTTGTCAATTGCTGCAACTTTCCCACAATGATTTGTCATGCTCCATAGAAGTTTGAGTAAGTAGGCTTGTCCTTGTTCTTAGACCACAGTTCTCAGTTATATTATTTTGTGTGAAGTCCATTTGACTACCCTGAATTGTGGCTGAGTCTGAAATCTTACATCCTCCAACTCTGAAAACCGTACAGATTACCCCCTGCAGCAGTTAAAAGTGGTTTTGAGCCACATCATCCCCTTTTAGTCCAAAAACAAATCCGTATACAAGGAATAAGTTTTTTAAACAATGAAAATATCTTCAAGACTAAAAAAATCGAAAAACATTCTATAGATACCTTGAGCTAGGAGAAACCAAATTAAAATATTTGGAGCTCATGCAAATATCTCTGAAAGCTTCCAAAAGTTGGATTTATCTCTACCAAGAAAATTCATAGAACTTCCTAATTGACGTCTAAAGTCTAAACACATTGAAAACTTTAAACAATAAAAATACGATTTGCAACTAGAATAAATGCAACCAGCATTATTGTGTGATGCATCTCATGTTTTTGTTTGGAAAGTTTTCAAAGTGTGTTTAGGCATCGATTAGAATGTTTCTGGATTTCTCTAGATTTACCCCACTTTTCTAGAGTTCAATCCAATTATGCAACTTTTCAGAGATAATTTCAAGAGTTTCAAATATTTTATTGGGTGCCCCTTGTCCTAATATATCTCTACTATTTTTCCCCGATTTTTTGAAGGCTTGAAGACATTTCATGGTTTAAGAACCTTATATAATGTTTACTGGATTAAAAACCACTTCTAAATACTGTGTGGGTAGGTGGTTGGTGGGGGGGGGGGGAGTAATTTGACCGGTTTTGAAAATTGGAAGGACCTAAGATTTATGGTTTTTTAATTGGGGGTGGGGGTCTTCAGACTCAGACACAAATAGATTGATCAAATGTACTTCACTCTATTATTTATATTCGTTCACACATGATTGGCAAATAGGCTGACCATTGTTTTTGTTAATATATTGACATTTATTCTAATCTACGTTACACGAGTACGGGTACGAGTATCGGATACAATACGTATCGGATACGCGGATACACACTTTCTAAAAACAAAACCCACTAAAATGGTGTATCCGAGTATCCGTATCCGCGTATCCGACGAGTATCGGATACGGATACGTCACCCCTCTTGGAGTATCCGTGTAACATAGATTCTAATTTAGCAGTTTAGATATTTTCAAAATATTTGGTTTGTGGTTTAGTCATTTGAAGGTAATGTTTCAAGCATATGGCATATTTCTGAGTTCTGGCCTTGTTTATTATTTTATTACTCCCCTTGTTTATTATCATTTCTTACAGTCTTACTGGTTTTTGGCGAACCTGTGCTTCCTCAGGTTAGGAAACTGGAGGCGTACATCATCAATTATTGGTACAAGAAAGGGTACAAACCAATGGAGCATCCTTTGCTCCCAGATGCAAGAAGAATAGTGAAGTTTGACCCATATGACGACTCAGTTACGACCAGAATATAGTGTAATGATATATGTTGCACCTGCTCACAGTAGAAATTCACCGGTTTAGCAAAAAAAAAAAAAAAAAAGAAATCCACCGGTTTCTTTCTCCAGTAGAGTGAGATCTGTTGTTTGTAGCTTTGTAGAAGATTACAAGGGAGAAACATATGGTGTGTAGAGATTTGTTGTTTTTTCTCCCTCTCGAGCAGAATGCAATTTAGGGAAATGTCTGTCGTGTGCGTGAACATTACTTTGTCCTTGTTCATTTTGCATGAAGAAAAGATAGTCCTCCGTACATATCAACATGCTTCACATGATCGTTGGGCAGATGCACTTCACTACCCATTTACATCACCTTTCTTGTCACCATTTCGTGTGCCAATTGGCATTAGCAACGGCAGGAACGACGGGGTTGTGGTCGAGGCTATTCGATGATTCGTTATACACAGAGTGATCATTTCTGGGACTAAGTTGTCTAAATCTACTGCCTGAGTATCTGAAAAATTATATACTACTCCATCCGTTCTAAACTGTAAATCGGTTTTGCTTTTTTAGACAGAGCGCTATATCTAAGTGTACAACAAAAGCTATGTAATTAAAAAAAGCCAAAACGACTTATAATGTGTAATAGAGGGAGTATAAATGAAGTTCACCCAGGAGGCTGCATTTTATTGCTGAGCTTGAATTGCTGGATGTTTTGAGCATGTAATTTTCATGAATTCCATTTATTAGATTAAAACACTGAACCATTTTTTCTATATTGAGCAGCAACCTCTGAATTAAGTTGTGCTCCTTGTTCTCTGATGTGCAATGTAACATACATACTATTGCTACATCTTGTTTTATTTGCTCAACAGTTACTTTCATGTTTACATAGATGACTTTGGCCTGACTGATGAAGACTTCTGTCCATATGAATATACACCTACTCCACGCTTCTTTCCAAGCCGGCCAGCATCAACATACTGAACAAGAAGAGGGCAAGGGCTGTACTTATTATCTCCCAGGCCACTATGAAGTACCCGAAGTACTGAAAGGCACACATCCAACCCAATGAAATCGGCAAGCTGCAGAGGGCCCATCGGGTGATTCGTGCCCAACTTCATCCCTGTGTCAATGTCCTCTTTGGTTGCCACTCCGGTGTACAGTGCCCAAAAAGCCTCATTGATCATCGGCATGAGGATGCGGTTCACAATGAATCCTGGGTAATCTTGCGAGCATATAACGGACTTCCCAAGTCTGCAAAGTTTTCAAATCATCAGGCAATCTCAAGGGTTACGAGTCTGGTAACATCGACATTACAGATTAGACAGAGTTGTGATTTCAGACTAGCACAAGCTGCAGTCAACATCCAAGATAGGCAAGTGCTGTGAGAGCCTGAGACAGGTACGTGTTGTTTCAAAACCTGTGAGATCCATTTTGTGTGTAAAGTTGTTGGAGTGACACAATCATGTGGCTATGAAAGATTTTTGTTGAAGGGAAAACCACTATTATGTTACCTATACAACTGTCAGAAGTCTCGACTGAGTAAATACTGCCCATAGTGTCAATTCCAGATCAAAACTTTAACATAACAGTGAAAGGAAGTAAACTTTCTTTCTTTGTTTCTTGACTTCAAGTCTCTGTAATTTGTAAACTGTTTTGTTCCTTTCAATAAAATTCCAGTAGGGGGTTAAACCCCTCCTGTTTCATCAAAAAAAAAAAAAAAGGAAGCAAACTCAATATCTTTTTGACTAATTCACTACACACTTCTGCTAGCTATGAACAAACTGATTCAGGTGAGAGGGCATAGCAAAATTTTAGTTACCTTTCGGAAAAAGATTTGACTGCAGCAAACACCTCATCTGATGTATCAGCTCCTCGGATAATCTCGATCAGTTTCATTATCGGAGGAGGGTTAAAGAAGTGCATGCCTATGACCTGCAGCACGAAACTCACTTCACAACCTTGAAGAGCGAATTCAGTTTCTTTGACGCCAGAGGTTGCCCATCACCTGAGAGGGGCGTCTGGTAGCTGAAGCCAGGCGGGTTATAGAGATGGAGCTAGTGTTGGACGCAAGGATGGCCGAGGACTTCGTGATCTTATCCAGCTCCACGAACAGCTTCTTCTTGACATCTTCCTTCTCCACGATGGCCTCGATCACAAGATCCGCGTCCCTGAGATCTTGCACGGTGGAGACGCACCTTATCCGCTTGATTGAGTCTTCGCACGCGGCCTGGAGACCAAGCAAGCCCCCAAATTTGTCAAGGAGAAAGCTGATCATCTTTTTTTTTCCCAGTCCCCGAGTAATCGGGCACCAATTCGGGAAGGGTGCTTTAGGAGGTCAACGCTCTTACCTGGGAGAGCTGGCCCTTGGCGGCGAGACGGCGTAGGGAGGCGGAGATGGAGGCGACGGCAAGGGAGAGGGCGGCGGGGTCGGCGTCGAGGAGAAGGACGGCACAGCCGGCGGCGGCGGCCAGCTGGGCGATGCCCGAGCCCATCTGCCCCGCGCCGATCACCCCCACCGCCGCGATCTCACTCGCTGTCGCCATTGTCTTGTTTCGTTTGCAATGAAGCGGTTGGGCTTTATCGCTCTCTGGTAGGAGTCTGATGGGTGGGAATGGGAAATGGAAGTGTCTGGAAATCTTATCCACCTTTTGGTTCGTGGGTATGGGAGAGAGACTGTGATGTGGCTGGGATAAGAGCTTCGGCTGCTGAGCTGAGCTCGACCCGGCGCGGTACGGAATGAGGACTGCACCGCCACCGTCGCCTGCCACAGCACGGAACCCTCATCCTCGGTCTCCACACGCAGGGTACTGGAAGTGGAACCCGCGTCGTCCCTCCCCCGACTCTCCTCCCCGTCGTTCGCTTCCTGCTCGTCGACGTGAGCGATGAGTATGGTGTGGCAAGCAATAATATAGCTTCGCCCCTCTGCGCCGACGCCTGGTATCTCCGCCACTCTATAGTTGGCCAAACGGGCGGCCCGGCTCTGACACTATGCGGCACTATGTCTATCGTGCTGTGCCATCTCGGGCCATCGTGTCAAACTCTCGGTCCAGGCATGACACTATAGCTCCTTAACCGTGTCGTGCCGTGCCGATAGGCACTGTGGCCCATCGTGCCCGTGCCGGCTCGTGGCTTCAGGAGAAGTCGAGAAGCTCATTGCGTCCTGCCTCAAAGAGAAGATGAGCGCTACGCTGTCGTATAGTCAGGCGAGAGAAAGAGTGACCGCAACAATGATGTGTTTGCGCCGCCGACTAGGGAGTTAGGGTTTAAAAGGGTTGTGTGATGTTTATATACATGACTCAGAATACATTCAATGGTCATGATCTATCCTCAAAGCATCAGATGATGGAAATAATCGTGCCAGCGTCGTGCCAGCCTATTAATCATGTCGTGCCCGTGCCGACACTGCGGGCCGAAGTTACGGCCCAGACACGGTACTACCACCGGGCCGTGCCGTGTCTAGACCGTGCTTTTTAGTGTCGTGCTCGGGCCGGCTCATTGCATGGAAATCTATACGCCACTCTTATCTCTCTCTCGTCTCCACTCTTGGCAGCGCAGCCTAGGCATGCGTGGGGACTTGGGAGGCAAAGTAGCAAAGGACTACGTCGTCACCCTAAGGTAGTGCGATAGCTCAAATTTAGCTTATGCTAATGCTTACGCTGAAATGTACGTCCTATTATAATTGGCTGGGCGACCATTTTTGCTAGCGTACGATAAAAAGGCAGCTAGGCAGCAAAACTAACAACATTAGCTCCTTCCCTGCTTAACAGACACAGAGCCCCTGCGACTGCAGATCCAAACTTCCGTAGGCGATGCGCACCGGAGGAAAATGTGCTAGACTGGTAGCCTGCAAATCGATGAGCACTCTCATCACAGGACCAGTGCCCATTGGCTGGAACACAACATTGGAAAGAAGCAGTTTTTTAGAGTCTACATGCTGGGCATTGCTTATCTGCACCGTTGAATATGCATCGAGATGTGTGAAACAGTGGGAAGAAGTGTGAACACAGTGGAGAGAAGTGTAGCAGCACGAATCTCATAGCATATTTGGATGGTCCAGATAAACAATGCTGAGCATGTACATGCTGCATTGTATTATTGTTCAATTTGCTTGTGGCCTTGTAAGCAGAGCATGCCGTTGTAGACTTGCAGCTGTTTCTTTTCATTTCATCTAATGTTGAAGCCATGAAGGCAAGGAAGATTATGGTGGTGTTTTAAAGGTATAATATTCTATCAAACTAATCTTCGATTTGTGCTTAAAATTTAGTAATTGCGCGTACGTCTACACAACATCTGAAAATCAATACTATCCAACAGTTTGCTAAAATATTTGCCATTCTAAAAAATTTAGCAAAAGAGGCAAAAAACTTGCTCCAATAGTTTGGTATTCCCACTTGCTAAATTGTTTCACTTGCCAAATATCCGAGCCGCGCGTGTAAGTATGCGCCGCGCGGACGCACTTGCCATCGTACGATTCTGCGTATTCGGTGCTGTTCCCGCGAGACATGTGAAAGTCCTGACCTTGTTCCCGCCGTCATCGCGAGACATGTGAAACTTTGCCTTGTTCCTGCCGTCCTGCTTGTTGCTGCAGAGATGCTGCAGAGCTGCTCGCGATGGCATGTGTTGCTACTGACAGTGATGGATGAGACACTTTGTACAGCGAATGATTTAATTAGTGATTATGTGTTGTTCTGCCGAGATGTTGTGCTGCTACTATTTAACTAAATAAAATTGCAACAGACTACAATTACAAATAAAATGACAGTACAAAAATAAATCTGGATTTACATCAAATGACAGTAAAATAAACTCGATGAGTCAGGATTTTTTAGATATTGTACGAATATAAATTTGGGTGATGGTTTCAAAGATGCTCGATCAGGTCTTCCTTCAACTACATATGTGTTTCTTTGTTTCTAATTTGCTGATGCGCTTGAATATATTCATCGAGTGTGCGAGTGCGGTTGTAGCAGGTACGATGGATCCATCGATCTGGTAGTTGGTAGTTTATAGTGGTGGGTCTATTTTTTCATAATTTGGCAAGTCTAATTGGCAAACTGTTGGAGATAACAAATTATTTCACTTGCCAAATCTTTTAGCAACTTACCAACACACAAGATTTGGCAAACGTTTTTTAGCAAACTGTTGGAGATGCTCTTATTTACAGAACTCAATTTACGATACAGGGTTTACACTTTACGATCACTAATCCCCCAATCTCTACAACTAAAATATATGAAACAATCGTCCTTCGCTCCGCCCGCGACCAACGTATCTTCCTGACTCCTTCGCGCCGACAGGTGGGACCCATATGTAGAGACACGACGCACCACCCCTCAGATCCAGCACGCCAGCCGCTGCGTCCGCTTCCTCCCGCACGGCCACCATGCCTCAGATCCAGCACGCCAGCAGCACCGTTGCCGGCTGGTCCGCAGGGGGCAGAACTGCCGAATCCTCAACGGAGGAAGCCGGTGGAGGAGGAGAAGGAGGAGGGAGCGCACAGAGCTCGCATGCAGGCTCTAGCGCTCCCCCGCGCGGTGGAACCAGCCAATCCCGCCGCCGCTCGCTTCCCCAGCGCATGCGCAACACTTTCCCTCTTCCTCGCCACGACTCCCATGACTCCGAGCGTCTGCGCGGGCAGCAAGGGCAAGGCGGCGCGGCGTGGCTCCTCCTCCCGACACCGAGCGACAGCGGCAGAGGCGCCGTGGCATCCCGACGGCGCGGCGCAAGCAGCAAGGGCAAGGTGTCCCGGCTCTCCTTCCCGACACCGAGCGACAGCGGCCAGGCGGCGACGAACGGCAGTTGCTGTTCCGGAGAAGGCGGGCTCCGTCTGCCCTGTGAGGCCAACTTCTCGGAAGAGCGGCGTCACGACGGCAGAGGCGGCGCGGCGCAAGGGGCAAGGCGTCCTGGCTCTTCCTCACGTCTTCGACCGACGGGCGCGGGCGTCGACAACAAGGGCAAGGAGGCACGGGGGTATGGCGTACAACGGCGTGGCAGTGTGGCGCGTACGGTGCGGGGTACGGGCGTGGCTTCTCTACTGGCGGCGCTCGGCCCCTTCCCCGGCTAGAGGCATTCGGTCACCTCGCCACGACAGCAGCGGTCGGCACAGCGAGGGAAGGCGGAGCGGCACGGACGTGGAAAGGAAGGGCAAGGTGTCTGCGCGGGCAGCAAGGGCAAGGCGGCGCGGCGTGGCTCCTCCTCCCGACACCGAGCGACAGCGGCAAAGGCGGCGTGGCATCCCGACGGCGCGGCGCAAGCAGCAAGGGCAAGGCGTCCCGGCTCTTCTTCCCGACACCGAGCGACAGCGGCCGGGCGGCGAGGAACGACAGTTGCTGTTCCGGAGAAGGCGTGCTCCGTCTGCCCTGTGAGGCCAACTTCTCGGAAGAGCGGCGTCACGACGGCAGAGGCGGCGCGGCGCAAGGGGCAAGGCGTCCTGGCTCTTCCTCACGTCTTCGACCGACGGGCGCGGGCGTCGGCAACAAGGGCAAGGAGGCACGGGGGTATGGCGTACAACGGTGTGGCAGTGTGGCGCGTACGGTGCGGGGTACGGGCGTGGCTTCTCTACTGGCGGCGCTCGGCCCCTTCCCCGGCTAGAGGCATTCGGTCACCTCGCCATGACAGCAGCGGGCGGCACAGCGAGGGAAGGCGGAGCGGCACGGACGTGGAAAGGAAGGGCAAGGTGGGGCGGGCAGCACGGTTGCTGCTCCTCTAGCGGCGGCGTTTGGCCCTCTTCGGCGACCTCAAAATCTTTCTCCTGTGCCCGCCGCTACCCGTCCTGCCACCGCCCCTGCCACCTGCCGATCCTCAGTGCCGCTTCCAGTCGCTGCTAACGTTGGCCTGTCCCAACTTCCTAACCCTAGCAGCACGCAGGTGATAGGCCAGCAGCGGTGGCGCGTGGACGGGCGCTGCCGTGGACGCGGAGCGGAGCCCGGCATGCGAAGGCCGCTAGGTGCAGTGCAGCATACGAAACGAGCAACCAAGCAGGGTAGTGGTGCAGTGCACAGGCCGGCTCCGACCTGCACCAGGCACTCAGGCAGGCGCCACAGACCGCAGCACGCAACCAGCAGCTAGGCCTGGCCGTGGTAATCAGGCACTCAGGCAGCAGCCAAGCAATCCAGGCGCCCAGTCGCACTTAGCAACAGAGCCTCAGATTGATAAGGTAGTTGTTCAAAAGTTGGTTAAGTAGTTAATTGATAAATTATAGATTTTTCAAAAGTTGATTAAGTAATTAATTGGCATTGAGCGTGCAGTGTATCAATTATGCACATAAACTTCTTCTGGTTTATTTCTTACCATAAATATACTATTGACCAACAACCAGTTCTTTTTGAAATCTGAAATACTACATATATTATTTGGCCTTGCAAAGCTGAATGGATAAATTATGTACATGTACATGCGTACTACATTATTGAATTGTTATGATCAAATACATTTATGCATTGCAATTCAATACATCCACTACTATTCAGACTTTAGTAAACTGTTGACCAGTATATAATGTTCACAACCTTGCGCTTGCCTCAATGTGAAATGTGAAAGTGACAGGATCATTCTTTATCAAGCTTTGAGATAAATATATAACATCGCACATTGTAAGCAGCATATGATTTTTTTTGCTGCATTATACCTTTTTGTTTTTAATGATTATTGTACTTGAAACAGAAGAAAGATAGATAGCTGAAAAGGTGGATGGTCATGGATTGGAGGGTGCTTCATCGGCTGAGCAGGTAGTCTGAAGGCTGTATCTATTTCAATTTTGAACTGAAAAAACTGGTTTGTTTTAACTTAATAGCCATCGTTATTTTCCGGCAGACTTTAGTCAATGCCCATAGCAGCTTCAGGTTGCTTTTCTTGCTGCCCCACCTCCCAAACGTGAAATGTGTGCCTAAATTGAACTGAATTTCAGAAACAGCTACACTTTTCCTGAGCTTTGACATGAATATGGCTGTGGTAGTTTACTCATAGACAATGCATCGTCCACTATTGTCCCCTCTCAATGTTTGCACTTGCTTAAAGTTTTTTTTATAATGCTACATGAAGTAATCTTCACTAGCTTAGATCCTAACAGGAAGATGTGGCTGTATGTTTCGTCACTGCAATTCTCTCCAGAATTAACAGGCAGTTGGAGGCAAGCTTCCATGTGTTCTCTTTGTGGCCCATGTGTTCTCTATGTTTTTGTGAATCCAGAATTTTATACTGCCTTGTTTTCTAAACCCAGAATATACTTTGCCAAGCAGGTTGTCTGAGGAAAGCCAATTTTAGGTGGTGTCAAACTTATATAATTTTTTAACATCTCTGAAAACTCAGTCAGGTCTGCACATAGCTAAATTCTTATTTTTGACTTGTCGGTAAGCACCAAGCAGCAAAAAAATAATACCATAATCTAAAAATATTAATCAATGTTAATACAGATTTCCACTAAGTACAAATTGGGTCAACAGAGGATCCTATTGCTCTGACAGATGCCTAGAAGAACTTATGGAAGTGTCCTACTGGCTGTATATGTGTGAAATTGTCAGCATTCATTATGCTGCTACCTTCTCCTTTAGAAGATTTGATAGATGCCTAGAAGAACTTATGGAATGATCAGACACGGTGATTATGCACTCCAAAGGAAAAGCATATGCTTGTTTGACCAATTTTTTTTATAGTTTTAGGAATATTTAGTCTGTGTTCTTCTGTTTGCATTAATGGAGTATTAGAGGATCCAAACTGTTTGGTAGAGAAACCTGATAATGAGTTTTTGTTTTAGCGGCTTTATTTTCATTCCATTCAGGGAACGGGTACTGAGTATTATGCATAAATAACAATAATTAAGGGGATGCAGGGAAATTGTTTAACTTGTTTGGCGGACCTTCTTATTCAGGTAAAGTTTAGATAGGATTTATTTTCAACAAATGACGTAGCTAGCATGGCAAATTTATTCATGTCTTGTTTTGAAATCTGCAGGTTAGATCTAATTAAGCTAAGATAGTATGTCAATTAGTAGGTTAGATTTCAACACGGTCAGTATGCGCTGTTCACTGGTTCTTCTTGCAAAATGCAGCAATTGCTATTTAATTCCTTTTATCTTACCTGAACATGGCTACAACCTACAATCATTCTCATATCAGTAAGCAACATGTCACTGTGAAATTAACATAAGAGCTCTTTTCTTTTATGTTTAACTAAAACACCTAGATGAATGATAAAAGAATTCAATAAGTACTTAAATGGCTTCAGAGTACCACTTAACATATAATTGAGTTTATTTATGTATTTTAGAGCACTGCACAGTGTATAATTGAGTTTAATATTTTTAGATGAAACGAATGGTTTTATATAACTGAAGCTGTTTGTGCATTCCATCATACTATATTGCAGCTCTTTCTAAAGTTAAAGTTTGTTATGTTATGACAGTTCTTTATTTGCAGCGTAACATCCTGTTTACCTACATGGTGCAGCTTAGATGTCCTCCCCGTGCCACATTGAGCTCATCTTGTCGGAGAAGTAAGAGCTTGTGAAGAAAGAGATATTTGGTTGTATACTCTTTGTGCCTGATTATTTGAGTCAAAGCAACGGATTAATGTTGTGCTATTTGGGTCAATGGTTTCTTTAGGCTGAGTTCCAGATCGCAACCAGGAAGGCTTAGAGTAGGGGGGTCATCTTCTATGATTGGTTCAGTGAAACTTTTGGCTGATTATTTGTTGTCTCGTATACCTGAATGTTGTTTGCAAGTGCTTTGATCACTGCCTGAACTGCACATATATAATTTACCAGTCTTAAGATTTGTCTGTGGGTTTTTTTTCATATCTGTGTTGCTGGTGATGTCAATGGTCATGTTAATTAGCAATTTTGCTGGTAGATGTGGTTTGGTTATAAAGCTACAGGTAGAGGTTGAGGAAGGTTGAAGAAGGGGTTTACATCGTCGTTGCCATGCATGTTGTTGACATTATACCACGGGTATAATTGTTTTTCAACTTATCTTTGATCATTTTGACAAAAAAAATTCAGATCCTTATTGCATTGAAATTTTTATACAAATCATGGTGCTTGTTATGTCGTAACAATTTTATTATTCCCGGTGCAACGCACGGGCATTTACCTAGTTCAGAACAAAAGAATGTACTCCCACTATCCGTAGACGTTCGCTATGCAGGCGTGAGACGACGAGCCTACAAGAGCATGGCCGCCGCAGCCAGCAGAGTGGAGCCGACGCACGCCGTCCAGGTGCCGCTGCTGAGGCCGCGCGGGCCACCGCTGCGGCTTCCGGTGGCTCCTCCGGCACCGCCGATGCCGCGGCCACCCCCACCCCCGCCCCTGCCAGTGCCTCCTCCGCCCCTCGCCTCCGTGACGTCCACGAGACTCGCCACGCAGAGGAGCACGACGAGGAACGCGCACAGTGGCAGGAGGACCCTTCTCATCCTCTTCTGAATCTCCTCACAGATCGGCGGCCTGCCTAGCTTGGTGAAGAAAAAATGAAGTCTCTTCTCCCTGAATTGTCGTGGGCAGGTGCGCCTGCGCGTCCATCTGGGTGTATCTATACGCGAATCCGGAGTCGACCAAGGCCTCCGGCGTCCTGACGTGCTGACAAGTAGAGTGATCCGTGTGCACGAAACAGGACAGTAGAACACACACGGAAATCACCGCACAACACGCTAGTCGGATGATTCTTTCTTTGCTGCTGGTTTGGTTGGGATTTGAGAAAGTCTGCAGGAACACGTTTGCGCCTGATTAATAATCGTTGTTGTTATTATCTTGTACAACTTCTGTTGAATTTTGTGAGTCGTTTATTTAGTTATCCTCTGTATTTGAAGAGAGCGATTTTTATGCCACGTCTGGCGGCTGATAGTGATAAGCGATTAGCGTGTTATCCAATATAATATGAATTTCCCAGCACTCTTCGTAGCGAAGCTCCCTGGCTCGTTCATTGTTAAAAAAAAAAAGCTCCCTAGCTCGTTCTGTCTGCCGACTTGGTCTACAGGGCATTTGGATCGCGACCTAGCCACGTCGATTGAGCCTAGTATGTGCTAAAGTTCAACGACTTGAACCCTAGGTCGTCCAAAATCGACTCTGCCCTAGCATTGCCGCCGCTGCAGCCCCTGTCGTCCAATACTGCTAGTCCCTTCCTTTTCCTTTGTATCTCATTGGAGACTGAAAAGAGTGGAGATCTATTTTTCTCTATACCAAATTTTTTTTGTATTAGAGTTTTATTTTCTTCTCCTCTTCCTCTCCGACGATAGTGAAAAGAGAGACGACTCTATTGAAGACGAGAGCGACAACTTGGTGTCAGCCTTGGTGAAGAGAGTACTATGCAAGAAAGAGATAAAAAAAACTATGATTTCTCCTTATTTTTTTTTTCGTTCACATTGTGTTATGTGTGTGCATCTATTGATCTATATAACAGTTCCATAACAAAAGCGAGCAATGTTAATTTTTTTTTGCGAACAGGTTTTAGGGCCCGTGTATGCTTGTTGGAAACCGTTTAATGTCCGAGAGGTATTGATAAAAATTCAGACTCGGTAAAACAATGTTGCATTGCTTTGGATTCACGATTTTGCGCGCGCACATATACACAGAGTCAATAGTGCTCGTACAGAGCTCAATTCATGAAATTTGACACAAGACATGTTTTTTATTATTTTTAATAAAGGATATATAAAAAATATCCGGCCTCTACATCCGAGGATGTACACAGCCAATTATTATAACGTCTTAGAACACCATAAAGAGAAAGCCAGTGTCTCAAACATAGACCAGGACACTAGAGCAAACAATATAAATGCTTCTACCTTTTATTTGAAATATCTAAAGCAATCATCTCTAATTTCTTGCTCATTAACGAGAGGGAGTCCTTGGCTTGCTCGTCACGCTGCAACGGGGGCCTAGAAGCGTAACCAATATACTCCCCAGAAAATAACCTGCGTAAAAAAGTTAATTTTCATTTTGTTAAAAATAACATCATTCCGGCACAGCCAGATAGTCCAGTACATGGCAGCAACCCCAACCCAGCTGATTAATAAGCCAGGTACCAAACAGATCTCGGTTGGTTCAACTTAGTAGCAAAATAGATAATCCTCCATATCATTTTAGCAAAAGAACAATCAAGAAATAAGTGTTGTATACTCTCATTTATATTACAGCGGATACACGGCACATAGAATTTTCTTTTCCCTGCCATTTATGGCCACGGGACGATCGACATGTATCCCAAGACCCGAGCATACATACCACACAGTGACACAGACACACACACCACCCAATTCATGAACGAACGTACTACGTGGATACAGCGAGACCGGAGGCTACAAGAGCATGGCCGCGATGGCCAGCAGCGAGGAGCCGGCGCACGCCGTCCAGCTGGTGCCGCCGCTGAGGCCGCGCGGGCAGCCGCTGCTGGTGGAGTTTCCCCTGCTGGTGATTTTTTCTCTTCTACGTACAAATAATATATGGAAGACGCCTGGGTCTATTTATACATGATGATCCGGAGCTGACCTTCCTGACCTGCTTACCAATTGACCAGGTCCATGTCTGGAAATAAAATGCATTCATATATATATATATATATATATATATATATATATATATATATATATATATATATAGGGTTTTCTATACTTCTGGAAGTAACTACTCCCACCAATATGCGGTTCAAGCCAGTCAATCGGCAAGCTACTGTAGTTGGTTAATGGATATCGTGATGATCCGATAAGGAGTGGCGCATGCAACAAAAAGATTGATTTAGTTAATAATAAAGCTATAAAATAATATATTCCCGTGATACGCCGCCGTGACGTGAAGCAAGTAAAAGCAAAGTATGAGTACATACTTATCGATACTAAAGTATGTACTGTGCGCATATATTTTATTCAATTAAAGTATGTACTGTATTGTATCGCATATATCTTCGTTTGCTATGAGTATGTTAGGGATACTTGTTGATCATACGCATATTATAATTAAAGTACGAGTACATACTCATCCTATCTTATTGATCAAAGTATAAGTATATACTTGTGAATTAAAGTATATATTATAATCAAAGTATGAGTACATACGTAAAGGAGTGTAGTATGAGCACATACTTGTTTCCTGGGAGTATGTCTACATACACGATTTATGAGTGCTTAAGAGTATGCGGACGTACATATTATATTGTAATGGCTGGACGTATGAGTACATACTTGATATATACTAGTTACATATGATTAGCTGGAGTATGTACGGAGTCTGCATATACATACGTGTTTGTGGAACTCTGAAGAGCATTATGATACCAAATATGAATTGCCGGTACTATACTGTGAAAAAAGTATCTAGTGGTACAAACAAAATTCTAGAAAGTCTCAAGTAATATCTCAATCTAAAAAAACAAGTATCTGAGGGTATACGAAGCTAAAAATTTTCAATTGATGTTTTGAAAAGATAAAACAGGCTTGCCGTCGTAATCTCTCATCATGTCGTGGCTTGTCTCGTTATCCTCTGGTAGCCCTGTTCAAGATCCAGATGGGGAGGAGACAGAGAGTAACGAGAAACAAAAGAAAAAAAATCCATGGTATCAAATATTGGCCATAATAGAATAATTAAAATCAAGCATTAAAATCACAAATGATGCCGTCATCCAACCTGATCTACTTGTGGTCCATCGGGAGATGCATGAACATCAAACTGGATTAGAATGTCAAGGTCTTTGCGATCCATGGCACGTGGACCTGATCGTCACCAATGATGGGAGAAAGAGCACCGTGCCTGCTGCCCCAGACACTGGCTCGCAGGGAGGGCGCCACCACGAGATGTGCCATCGAACGCCTGTCCGCCGCCTTCGGACTACGGTCATCCGGTGAATGGTGGAGGAGGTGCCACCAACAGACCCTTCCATGGGCAGCTACCGGTGGGATGGGAGGATGGAGAAGGGAGCGTCGTCGCTGGGTGGAAGCGCCACCGTCAGTGAAGTCGCGGTTGGAAGGAATCGCTGTCTCCTGATGCGGCTGGCCTCCAGACGCGATCGTGCTGCTGGTGTGCCACGAGGCCGCCTCCGCGGTGTGCCATGGGGCTTCTGCCGCCTGTGTGTGTGGGGTGGGGTGGGGTTGTCGCTGCCGTCGATGGATTGAGGGTGGGCGCGAGGAGCACCATGAAGATCGAAGCCACCACCGGCGGCGGCGCTTGTGCTTGCGACTAAAGGACGGTGGAATTTTCTTTTTTAAAAAATAAATCAGACGGTCTAGTAGAAATTCCTATTATATATTAACGGGTTAGGTCATTTTTAAACCCGCTAAGCAGTGCACCAGGGTTAAACGTGAGGGCAGGATCGACCGACGTAGGTACGCGTCCTTTGTAGAGTAACTACTCTCGGGGAGTAGAAAAAAATTACCCATATATATATATATATATATATATATATATATATATATATATATATATATATATATATATATATATATTGGTTTTTGGAGGAACACGGTTACACCTGTAGCATCTTTTTTTAGAGAAAGCAACACTGATGCAATGACCGTCTTCAAAGGGGATGCAGATCATTGTTTTGTTATCCTACAGCTCATCTACCCTACTAACGCACCAATAATTTTTTTATATCCACACAAAAAAAACCTCCCCTATATATCTCGCCCGATTAGCTTCATGTTTCCGAGTTTTTTTTTTTGGGTTCCTAAAAAGCCATGGATCATGGATGACGATGGGCATCCGATCGTGTTGTCTCCCTCAGGGCAAGGCCAAGCAGAACTTGGGGCTCCTCTGCAGAATGGCTGTACGTGCTTGTTTGTTGACATCTGGAGTGTTGCCTCCACATTGGTGTTGGTGCTGGGTTTGTTTTCCTCTGGATGGTTACTCAGGAAATTTCTATAGCCTGCAGTGGATGCCATATTCCTCATATCCAGAGCAGGCTTGTTACTGTGTGTTTTCCTTGAGGGCAGCTTTATCAAGACCTGCAGCACAGTACCTTGCACCAGCGATTTTCGTGCTGCCGGGTAGGCGTTGCCGCTCCTCGGCAGCCGGACGATGAAGGTGCCGTACAGTGTGGCGCCGAGGAAGGAGTGCGCGTGCGGCGTGCCACCACAGTCCACAGTCCACAGCATGCCCTCCTGCCCCGGGCGCTGCGGTGCGTGTAGGAGCTGCTGTGCTGGAAGTTGGATGGGGCACTGCGTCAGTGCGTGCGTCCCCCATGCTCGGGCTGTCGGTCCATCTAACCGTCCAAGGCATGACTTTTTTTAAAAAAAACAGCTGGAGCTTCATTCATTGATCATGAACATGGTTATAATCGCCACTCCTCCACCGGATGCAAACAGGATATAAGCTTCGAACATTCATGAACTAAACTATTACAAGATCTACTAGAGAATATCAACGAGAAATCATCTAAGCTCCGGCTTAAGTTTTCAATCTGCTGTAGGAGAGGGCCGACTTCACATCTTTGGTGCCAACGTTTGTCCCACAGCCACAGGTTACAATCAGTCTCCAAGACGCTGCACTCCGGGTCTAGCGTGAACTGGATTCCATCACGGCAGGCAGTCGCTTCCGAGGACAAAGCATTGAGGCAATGGTCGTATCACCGCGCTCTCCCACGGGGTCTTGACTCATGAGCGCATACCATGCCTGTCAATTGTTCCAGCATCTGCAGTGTTAGGCTATCTTTGCTACGTACTCCATCCGTTCTAAAATAACCGATGTTTTATTTTAAAAAGTAACTTTAACTACATACTCTTTCTGTCTATGAAAACTGCAACCTTCTAGAATTGTCCTAAGTCAAACTTTTAAAACTTTGACCAAATTTATAGAAAAAACGCTAAGATTTATAGTACCAAATTAATACCATTAGATTTATCATTGAATATATTTTCATAAGATACTCATTTTATTTCATAGATATTGATGCTCTTTTCTATAAAGTTGATCAAAGTTAAATAAGTTTGACTGAAACGGATTCTAAGAATTGAAGCTTTCAGGGACAGAGGGAGTATATTATAAAAAATATTAATATGCATAATTAGTATTATTGAAAAGATTTTTGAATCTAGTTTTAACAAATTTATTTAAAAATATAAATATTACACGTAATTTTCTACAAAACAAATCAAATTTTTGGTACACAAATCTAAAATGATAGTTAATTTGAGACGGAGAGATTACAAGACCGCTAGAGTCAAACTCAACTGGTGCTGTCCCTGTCCAGGTGCATCGAGCCACCGAATAAACAGACCATGCTGTATCTTTCAAGTGCAAGATAATAGACAGTGTGACAACCATGCAATTTCTTCTCTTGGTGGAGTATTCATAATTGCTAGTAAGTCTAGATTAACCTCCGTCACGTTTTCTGGGTGGTTCTGACGTTATGCCACTCCTGAGTATCTTAAGTGGAGTATGTAATTTTATATGGCATGTCTCGCTTTTTTGTGAGCTTTTAGACCGAGGGCTTGTTTAGATTTGAAATTTTTTTGTCAAAAGAGAATTTTTTTATGTAATTAGGGTCTAAGAACTAAACGGAGCTAAAAAATTTTGGGACCAAAATTTTGGGCTGCAACTGTGAAAGGATCAAGATGCCCAAGAGGGGGGGGGGTGAATTGGGCTTCTCTGAAAATTTAAGCAACCTATAAGCTCCAATTCAACTCCTTGTGCCTAGTGTGACTTAGAGAGCTACCGGATAAAAGTTTTGCAACCTAGTTCCAATCCTATTCTAGCATGGCAATTCTAAGAATGTAAAAGCACAAAGTAAATGCTAGAAAGTAAAAGGAGTAGTGGAAGAAAGTGCTTGGCGATGTTTTGCCGAGGTATCGGAGAGTCGCCACTCTCCACTAGTCCTCGTTGGAGCACCCGCGCAAGGGTCTTGCTCCCCCTTGGTCCGCGCAAGGACCAAGTGCTCTCTACGGGCTGATTCTTCGACACTCCGTCGCGGTGAATCGTCCAAAACCGCTCACAAGCTTGACACGAGCCACCCACAAGAACTCCGGGTGATCTTCGTGCCTCCAATCACCACCGAACCGTCTAGGTGATGGCGATCACCAAGAGTAACAAGCAAAGAACTCTCACTTGACCCAAACAAGGCACTAGAGAGTGGTGGATGCACACTTGACTCTTGGAACTCACTAGAGGAGGATTCTCTCAAGAATTTACTCAAAACTCAATCCTCTCTAGGCTCTTTGCAACACTCTTGCTCCACAACAAGTTTCTCAGATGTTCAATTGGGCAAGAGAGGTCTCATGGACGAGGTGGAGGAGTATAAATACTATCCACCAAGTACAAAGGTCGGCCAACCGTTTTCCACTGAAAACGGGGTCACCGGACGCACATTATGTTGCACCGGACGCACTGCACTGAGCGTCCGGTGTGACATAACGGCTACCTGCTCTTTCTCTGACAGGTCACCGGACGCTAAACTCTCAGCGTCCGGTGCACCGTCCGGTGCTCAGGGAAACTTTACATGCTCCCTGCGCATGGGACCGGACGCTACCCGGTGCGTCCGGTGCTAGCGTCCGGTGCTCAGGGGAACGTTGCAAGCTCCCTGGGTAAGGGACCGGACGCTACCCGGTGCGTCCGGTGCTAGCGTCCGGTGCCTAACCCTAAGCACGGCACTGATCTAACGGCTAAGGACCTCACCGGACGCACTCACAGAGCGTCCTGTGCAGCGTCCGGTGCCCCTTTGGGCACCCAAACTTCGTCGAAACGCGATCGCTTCAACACGAAGTTTGCTCCTCTCGATCTAAGGACTATCTCTGAGCTGCCTAGTGCTAGGTTTACCAAGTGTGCACCACACCTAAACCTAAAGCCTTGCCTAAGTCAAGCTACTAGAACAAAGCCCCTCTTAATAGTACGGTCAAAGGAAAACAAAGTCCTAAACTACTCTAAGTGTCCTTCTTCACCATATGGCACTTAGACCTAGTCTAGTCTCGACGATGTCCATCTATCCTTCAAAAACCGATTTCCACTATTAAGTAGGCATGTACGTCCCTGTCCATCGAGTACCTATATACCATGACCTTACCTATGACTTTGCCTCTGCAAAACACACGTTAGTCATAGTAACCAACAATGTCATTAATCACCGAAATCACTTAGGGGCCTAGATGCTCTTTCAAACTGTGCACACACTCCAATGGAAGCCCACCAATGACAACTGCAACTGCATGCAGCTCAAGTTGTCATTGGTGGGCTTCCATAAGAGTGCGTGCACAGTTGCAGCTCAAAATTTTAGCTCCAAAATTTGTTAGCCCCGTCTAGTTCTCATGTCCCAATTTCACAAAAAAATTTCTCTTTAGGCCAAAAAATTTCAAATCTAAACAGGCCCCGACTCTAACAAGACAACCCAAATATAAAATAGGTGACTCATAGTGTTTTTTTCATATAAAAAACATCTTTCAATAGAAGACCCAAACACATAACCTATTTTGCCTATCAGGTGAGCTGAGACGCAAATATACATCCTCGAGGTGTGGCGACACAAATCACTAACCTCCGAGTGGTGGGCCCACAATGACGCAGGGTCCTCGACGTGTGCGGCCACTCGACGAGGCAAGCCCGCGGCGGGAAGCTAGGCGTGGCGAGGAAAGGCCGCGGCAGGGTGCCGCTGGTGCTTCTAGGCAAGGAGCGGGGCACGACCGACGTGGTAAGGAGCAGCCGGCCCGCGGACGATGCTACCGCCGCAAGGGGAGGGAGGCGGCATGGCAGAGACGAGACCTCGGCGAGGAGGGAGGCAAGCGACGGGATTTGGGGCGGGCTCGGTGGGGAGAGAGAGGCAGACGACGGGATTTGGAGCAGGATTGGTGATGAGGGAGACAGACGACAGGATTTGGGGCGGGTTCCGTTGGAGAAGTTGAGATTTGGGTGAGGGACTTTTTCACTATGTGTAACCTGTAATAGAGGATGTGTGTCGTGTTTTGGTCATTGCTATTAGAGACAGCCTTATGGTGCACTCTGTTGCAAAGATAGACCGTATCATCTTTACACTTGAATATTGGGATGATCATCCATACACTTACAGACTATGTTTCCACAAGTAAAGACGATGTCGGCTTCACTTTCTGCTCTCGGCGCCTAGCACAGAAACAATTTGGAGATCCAAGAATTGCTAAATATAAGGTGAGAGATTTTGATCTTCATTTCTTTGAAGGAGGTTGCTAAAAAAAATAGATAATTTGTATCCTGTCTTTTTTTGGATGAATCCTGTATATCTAATTTGTGGCCTAATTAGATCTAGGTTTTCATGGTTCGTGTATAGAGAGAGAATGCATCTTTTTGAGTATTTTAATACCGTATTAACTATAGTTTGTCTTAAAATTGTTGTATTAGGTAGCTTCACATGTTTCTTGCATCATAAATAATTAATTTCATAATTTATGAATCCTAGCACCACCATCCATGAATAGATAGTATATAGATTTAGATCTAGACAGTGAATTTGTTTGTTTATTAAATATATTAACTAATTAGTCATACCTATATGTTCTTTTATTTTTAGTGAATATCTGATCATATAGAATGTTATTTTGAGTGAATATTTTAACAATTTAATTATTATTTAATCATACCTATATATATTATTGTGATTTTTTATTTTAATTAACCAATCATTGCTTTTCTCGATAAATGTCTATGTATATTTTAAAATATATTTACAGCTGCATTAAATTGTTATGTAGGTCCTTATGGAATTTTGTAGTTTAAGATGTAGAGGGCATGCATGTACAATTTATCAAGGTGATCTATGTGCCGGTTAAAAGGTTGGTAGATTTATTAATGCCGTGAAGGCACAGGAGTAAAGGAAAATCAAATAATCTAAAGCACATCACTAAACATATCATAGATAACCTAAAATGTATGGTAGAGCAATCCATAAATACTAAATGAACAATAAAAAATATCATAAACATATTATTGGTACTATAAAAGTATTATAAAATACACCATAAAATATCCCATAAATATTAGAAACGATTGAAAATACATCATCGAACAATCTATGGTTACAATACAAAAAATATAAAATACACTACAATCCATGAATACTAAATGAACAATAAAAATATATCATAAACATATTATTGGTACTATAAGAATATTACAAGATAAACCATGAAACATCCCGTGAATATTAAGAATGATTGAAAATACATCATGGAACAACTATGGTTAAAATATGAAAAATATAAAATACACTACAGAACATCTTATGGATACCGTGAGAAAAATAATAAAAGTACATTATGGATCATCCCATGGATAATACACAAATAATTTAAGGAATGATATTTCTTCATGAAAAAAATGCACAATGTCAAAATAAAAAATGATTTTTGTTAAGAGAAAACATCTCACAATAAAAATAATGATATACAAGGAAGTCACAATAAAACTAAAATTAATGATGTACAAAAATATCACAACATACTAGGAAATAATACAAAAGTCAAAGCTATTATAGCCTTCATATGTAACAAAAGTACACGTATATCTGTTTGAGGAATTAAATAACAATTGTACATCCATTTGTATTTTGACATAGTTGTATAAAGCTTTATTCAAATTTTGTAGCTCAATAACGCTAGCTGTTCTGCTAATGTCGATAAGACAAATATACAGATGAGGCCATACTGCAACTTGCACTGCTTATTCTTCTATACCGTTGCAAAGAATACTATAAAAGGAAAACAATGATATAAGACAGCCATCTGTTCCAACCCAATTATGCAACATCAGCATAAAAATCATGGAGTGTGGTCCGGGCAGCTATTGGAATCCGAACTGTCTTTTGGCCCTTGTACCAAGTAAGGCTGCCAAATGTGTAGTCTCCCTGTAGCTTCCACATAGGTGATAATTTCACCTGAAATGTGTGAACTTTGTTTGTAGAATTGAACACGAGGACGGAAGGTTCAACATCCATTTTGACTCCAGCTGGGCTCTGGATTGCGGCATGGTAAACTGCGTCGACCTCACCAACGTTTGTGACCGTCCTTGATACGGTAATCGGTCGCCTCAGATTTGGAATGGAGATGGATGGTAGGTTCAGGTGGTACCCTGGCACTGAAGTTTCATTGCATCTTATGTATGTCTTATTGATAGCACAGCCAAAGAACTTGTTGTAATCGCTTGGATTAATGTCATAAATCAAGCCAGGATCAGCTGCCTTGTTAGGGTTAATGTTTCCACCTCCGTAGTCAAATGGGTCAGCAATCTTCCGAGGCAACCCTTCAGCCAGTATCGGCATGCCATGCTCGTCGGTTACAGACGCTTCATCACGAAAAATGAAACAGAGTCAAGAAAGATGTAACATTGCCTAGTCGATGTTCAGTAGTTTGTCACTTGGTTGGACAGATTACCTGTGGTGATGATAGCTGATTTCAGTGCAGCAGGGGACCATTGTGGATGTAGAGATTTCAGCAGGGCGATGATGCCAGCTACGTGTGGCGTAGCCATTGATGTCCCAGATTTGAATACATATGCATCTTTTTCAGCTGCTAAGATGCTGGCTCCAGGTGCAGCTATGTCAGGCTGTTAAGGAAACAAGGCTGCACTGAGATGACAGTAATATGGTTCAGTAGCTAATGAAAGCTATGTTTTCTTGGTGTATGTACCTTGATTACTTCAGGGTACTCGATGGATGGACCTCTTGAGGAAAACTCTGCGATGGTTGGGGAAAACTCGTTACCGGTAATGCTGCGCGCTGGCTCGATCTTGGCCACAGGAGAGCTGCTTATAATAAATAAAGACTCAGAATTTTACTAACAGGGGTCTTCTCATTTGCAATTTTTTAACTGGCCAGGAAGGTCTAGAAGAATGGAATTTACCTTGCATCGCCCATGTATTTGTCGATTTGATAGATACTTGTCATGTCCACGAGAACACATGCAATGCCTCCGCATTCAGCTGTGGAATCGGTGTTGTCCTTGGTGTATTGAGCATAGATGAGACCAGAGCCTCCAGCGTTCACGACATTTTTTGACGCCACCGACAAAGGCGCAAGCTGTGATACAATGCTGGATGCACAGATCACAACCTTGCCTCTCACGTCCGTGCCGTTCAAAGAATCGACGGTGCATCTAACAAGAGAGAGAGAAACAGAGCCTTTCCGGTGAGCTTGGGTAAAAAAAAAAAATCACACAAATTAAGCATCGAAGAAAAACAACAGTGGACTTATCGTACAAGTCTCCATATGCAAGAGGTTTGAAAGTGCTTCCCGACGAGTTATTCCCATGGTAGTACAGGGATTGTCCCTGCAAAACAAATTGCTCAAGATCATTGCATGAACTAAGAGCTTGTTTGGACACAACTCAACTTCACTAGTATCATGAGTGACTTTATAGATGAAGCTAAGCTGTTTTGGAAAAAGTGTTTGGCAAAATAGCTTCACCAACTACTTTATGCATAGTTGAGAGAGAGAATGAGGGAGAAGCTGCAATAAGCTACTTTTTTTCAGCTTCATCCAACTTATGTTTTTGTGAGAGGAGAGGAAAAACAGCTTCACTCATGAAGCTGTTTTGGAAATAAGTGTTTGGCAAAAAAAACAGCTCTCGTGAAGCTGTTGTGAGCTGTACAGGCCGTAGTCACGAATCGTAAGTCAATCAGTTGTGTTTCGTACCACGATCTGTTGCTTGTTTCCCAGCGTGATCACGGTTGGAAACGACCGATCAATCTTACTCGCAGCTACAGTGATGACCCACGGAGCCGTGTTCGCAACCGTCTGCGGGGTCGGCCCGCTGTTGCCGGCCGCATACACGACGGTGATCCCCTTCTGAACCGCGTGCAGGGCACCAAACGAATTCTCCTGGGGATGAGCCAGCGACAGCGAGAGCACGTCAACCCCGTCGTGTATCGCGTCGTCGATTGCGGCGAGCACGCCTGCACTGGTGCCATACGTGCCTACACCCCAGAGGGACTTGTACACGGCAATGCGGGCGCGGGGCGCGCCGCCACGCGCCGCGCCGGCGGCGAGGCCGTGGAAGCTGGCCGCCTCAACGACCGAACCAGCCGACGTGGAGGCCGTGTGCGTGCCGTGGCCATTGACGTCCCGAGGAGACAGGTAGTCGGTGTTTAGGATCTCTTCGGGCAATCCGGCGCTGTAGAAGCGCGCGCCGATGATCTTGCGGTTACAGTGGCTGCTGTTCCAGCCCTGTCCGACTTGGCACTCGCCTTTCCACCGTGACGGCACCGGGCCATACCCTTCGTCGCTGAAGCTTCTCGACTCCGGCCAGATACCTGAAGCAATTAAAGCAAGATCAGCAAAGATTTGTTTTTGAGATCGAAACAAATTAACCAGAGCTTGTTCAGATTTGCATAGAAGAATCGTATTACTAACCGCTGTCAATAACCCCGATGATTATATCCTCCCCTTGGTTGCTTTTACGGAGCAGCTCACTAGGCATCTGGTAGTTGAGACCAAGGAAGTCCCAGCTACGAGTGGTGGCAGCAGTGAAGGTTCTGCTAGGTTGGACACTAATGACTTCCGGAAGCTCTGTAAATTTCAATATATTACATGAATCGTTTATTAGTTGATTGACAAAGCCATAAGGGCAAAAGGCTAGATACTACGTATTTTTGTTAATGAAAACATTACCTGCAAGCTGTTCAGCTTGATCTTCAGTAAGCATTGCAGCGAAGCCTGAGAAGCCGTGCTTGTAGTTGTGGGTCATGGAAGCCAGAGAATCTTCCTTGCTGAGAATTGATTCAGCACAGGGAGTGATAACCTCTTTAGCTAATATGCAATGCAATTTACTTCACATTTCGTGTACAAAAATATCATAATATTCTCCACGTACCTTCCGAGAACAGTGGCGAGTAGATCATGGTGCGAAGCAATGACCTCGTCGGGGTGTCCATGTCTCACATCTCCTAGGTATACGATATAAAGCTACAAACATATATATATACAGACCGGATCAGACTAAAAAGAATGGATTTTAGAAACTTATTACTCCGATTTGCTAAGTTAGCCATATGATAACCACTCTGTGTTAGGTCGTACTACAAAACTTGTCCAGCATTGAAAATGCTTAGTTAGTTGCTTACCCTGCTACGCGATCCTCCATGCGCCCCCAGTGACACCGTGCAAAAGCAAAGTAGTAGCGCCAAAGCTACACAGGCACGCGTGGAAGAATGTAACCCCATCTCTTTGTGGTCTTTGTGTGCGATCTTGCTCAATGCTCATAATCGTGCTGGTAATGGCTTAATGGACATGTATTTATAGACGTGTGCATGAATGAATACCACGGAAACATTGTGGAAAGACGCGTTCATTCATGGATTGATGTCTGGTTTGAGTTGGCCAACGTAGCAAAGGAAGAGTCAAAAACAAAGGATATTTACTTTTAAAATAGGGACTAGGGACGGGGGCAGGTGAGGACGACGTGGGCAGACAGCACCAGCCACCAGCAGTCTGCAGAGCGGCAGCGAGCCACGGGTATCTTATGACTAAACCATACCCCATCAAAAGTAGTATCTGACTAATTCTTTCTCAAAAGGATCTTATGACTAATTCATCCTCGCCTCCCCGGTCCATTTGGCTACGCGCTAACCCCATGGATTATCACTACTATAAAATTGTAGAGACTTAGCCATCTTAAAAAAATACATTTTTAAAGATTTAATTGTCTTAAAATAAATTTTAGAGACACGGTTCTGTTTTCTACCGTCTTTACAGTTTTATTTTCAGCCGCATCTAGAAATAGAGACACCTTTATAAATAGAAGTTGCACACTTTTTTTTTAAAAAAAATAAACAACCTTGAATAGGGAAATAACCAAAACAAACTTCAAACTTCAGGGGAGCATATTGGTTACGCTTTTAGACTCAGCTGCAGCGTGACGAGCAAGCCAAGGACGCACTCTCGCTTATGAGCAAGCCTTACAGATTTAAGTAGAGGGTGGAAGCATTTATTTCGTTTGCTCTAGTGTCCTAGTCTATTTATAAGACTTGGTTCTCTGCTTTCTTGATCGGTGATTTGTAATAATTGGCTGTGTACATCCACGAATGTAGAGGCCGGATATTGTTTTATCCCTTATCTAAAAAAATTGGATTAAGATTTATTATAATTACATAAAATAAGAAATATATATATGAAAGCAGTACATGAAAGCAGTACATACATTAACTATATTCGCACATATCAATCAAAATACATCACAATTACTTTCTCCGTTCCAAATTATAAGACGTTTGACTTTTTTTACTTCAAGTTTGACCACTCATCTTATTTAAAAAAACTTGTGCAAATATAGTCAAATTTAAGTCATTCTTGAAGAACTTTTATTAATAAGCCAATACATAATAAAAAAGTGATATTTTGCACAAAATTTTGAATAAGACGAGTGGTCAAACTTGATGTCAAAAAAGTCAAACGACTTATAATTTGGGATGGATCACTATCGGTGCAGAGACTGAGGCAGCCTCAACGCGGGCGGCCTGCCCTGCCTAGTTCGTCGCAGCAGCCCCCGGCTGGCGGCTAGGCGCTCGCAGTCGCAGTATATCGAGTATTTGGAATTGGCACATGATGATCAAGGATTAATTAAGTACACCCAACAAACGAAATGGCAGACATGTGATCCAAATTCAACTAAGTTTTCCATATTAGAGGCGCATGGGCAAAAGCAAACAGTAAAGAAGCTTCATTCTTTCGCGTCTCGCGACACGGGCACACGGCGACCCGAAGCTCGTTGTCCTGCTCGAGCACCGTCATTTGCTCCACGTTCAAGCTTCTGTCACACCGAGGAATAGGATATAGCGATGTCGCCTTCCCCTGCATCTTCATCAGCTCGCCCTGCTGCTGGGCGCCGCCAGCGCCTTCCCCCCAAAGCTGTAGCCATACATGACGAACCGCGGCGAGCTCCACATCAGCACGACGTTCGCAGGCAGCAAAAGACCAGCGTGCAACACCGGACTCGCCGCCACATGCGCACCAGATTAGACGTCGCCCACCCGTGCCCACGCGGAATTTTTTTTATTTTTAGCCTAAATTTAAAACATATTTCAAATTTGATCCGCTTTTGAAAGTATTTTCAAAACTAGGCCTAAATTTATTATTATGTTAATTATTGTCTGTAAATTACACTAATTGTACAATTTATCTATAAATCACGAGACGAATTTTTTAAGCCTAGTTACTTTATAATTAGATATTTTTTATTAAATAAAAACGAAATTGATACAGTGTTAAAATCTAAAATGTTTTTGCATCTAAACAAGATTAGTTATACGTGGAGAGAGAGGGGTCAGGCTTGCCCATAAAGCTGCTGATGTGAGAGGCAAAGCGACAGTAGTCTAGAGTGTTGGGCTTTGTTTAGTTTCTAAAAAGTTTTGCAAAATTTTTTAGATTCCCCGTTATATCAAATCTTTAAACGTATATTTCTAACTATAAATAAATTTATTTAAAAATTAAATTTCAATATCTATCTAATGATACTAATTTTATATTATAAATATTAATATTTTTAATAAATATTTAATCAAAATTATTTTTCAGAAGAAAAATAACAGACATTTAAGAACAGGAAATGTGCGTGCGCACAGCACTGCGCGCGTGCTGCCAGCAGCAGCACGTGCAGCATTGGCGTGCTGCCAGCAGCAGCACGTACAGCATTGTACAGCAGCAGCACTGTACCCGTTACTGTAGTTTTCTCGTTCCTAAATGTCTGTTATTTTTTTCTAAAAATAACTTTGATTAAATATTTATTAAAAATATTAATATTTATAATATAAAATTAGTATCATTAGATAGATATTTAAATCTAATTTTTGAATAAATTTATTTGAAGTTAAAAATATACGTCTAAAGATTTAATGTGACGGGAAATCTGAAAAATTTTGCAAAATCTTTTGGGAACTAAACAAGGCCCAACACAGACTACTGTCACTTTGCCTCCCACGTCACCTCAGCTTGATGGGCAAGCCTCACCCCTCTCTGCATACACACTATAGCCGGTCTTGTTTAGATCTAAAAACTTTTTAGATTTTAACACTGTAGTAATTTCATTTTTATTTAATAAAAAATATCTAATTATAAAGTAACTAGGCTTAAAAATTTCGCCTCGTGATTTACAGACAAACTATATAATTAGTGCAATTTACAGATAATAATTACCACAAATGAACGAAAGTGTCATCAGGAAACACAGAGAGAAAGCAGAGGGTGGGCCATTTTATAAGGGAGCACCCCGCCATGATGCGCGGCGGGGTTGCATCCCGCCATGATGCGTGGCGGGGTACTATTTGCCACGTACCCCGCCACGTGTTAGCTACGTCAGCAGGTGTCCCCTAAACCATGTCACGTCAGCAGTAGTACCCCGCCGCCATGCATGGCGGGGTTCTGTGCATTTGCCCCGCCATGTATGGTGGCGGGTCCAAACGGCCTAGTTTTAAAAATACTTTCAAAAGCGGATCAAATTTGAAATATGTTTCAAATTTGGAGCTAAAAATAAAAAAAAATTCCCCACGCGATACAGCCTACGCACGCACTCTGTCAGTTAAGACAAGCTTGATGCAATTACCGAAGTACTCCGCCGGAAGAGGCAGGCGGAGATGTCCACGGTTGTTCGCGGCCGTGAAACATTTTGGGTGTGTTTGATTTCGCGGCTTATTTCTAGTCTGATTAGAATTCTAGCCTGGGCAGATTTCTAGTAGTTTGGTTGTTTGTGTTATCTAAGCTTGGCCAGCAAATAATGTGTTTGGTTGCCGGTTTGCTTTGTACAGAGTTACCATTTCTTTAACTTGGTACCTCCTTCTACTAGACATCACATACCACTGAAATGGTTGGAGTTCAGATCTTTATTACCCTATTTTTTATACATGTATTTTCATATATTATATTCAGTGAGTGCCTCGATCCAGATCATAAAAAGGTTCTATAATCAGCAATTTCCTTTGAAAGCAAATTAGTAGATTGATAGGTAAATTCTGCAACAAATAGAAAATCACATAGGAAGATCTATTTATAGGCAATTGGAAAAAATTAGTATCCCTCAATTCCATCCAAACACGACAGGTTACCGCCAAATTGGAGATGGACAAACAGCAATTTTATCCAAATCCTCAGTAACAGATTTCACCGCCATGCTTCAAGAACAAAAAATTCCCCATCTAAGCACTAAAACTCTCCCCACGGATTGCGTTTCTCACACCAAAGCAGTACAAGAAACTATCCTCATTGATGAGAATCTTTACGAAGGTGAGTTTCGAGGCTTAGTGGCTGTGACGGACAGACGTACATCCCCGGTTGCACTGCTCGTCCCACTCCACATGCAGTCGCCGAGCCTGCAGACGCACGGCGGCGCCCGCTGCTTGGCCTTGATGTGCCGGTGGTGATGCTGCTCATAGCAACGTTGCCGTCGAGCAAGAAGCGGAGGCAGGAGAGGAGGAGGAGCGCGACCTGGCCATTGAGGACGAGGAGGACAACAAACACGGAGAAGCCGAGGTAGCCGTGGAGGCAGGGCTGCTGCCAGTGGTTGTGTTATGGGTGAGGACGAGCGCGGGTGAGGGAGGTGACGAGAACGGGCCACCGGTGCTAGCCAAGCCTGGCTCCCAGAAAACGATCGCACCTTATGTTTTTTTTTAGCCTGGCTAGAGGGTGGTAGTTGGCTTCGTGGAGCCTGGCTTCAGACTCAAAACAGGGCAACCAAACAGTACGAATGTGGCTTTATAGAGCCTAGTTGAAACTTAGCCACCTAACCAAACACACCCTTTGTCTCCTGGTCCAGTTCTAGGCGCCGGACGCGGGTGAAGCATGGACATACAAGGGAGCTCGAAGCCTGAATTCTTATCAAGGCAGTCGCGCCGCCGGGTCGCCAGCAGCCAAGAGCTCATGTTGCGTCCACTCCTTGAGTGTCGCCAGGGATTCCGCAGAGAAGTGCAACATCTGCTCTCGCGTAGGCATTAGCATTGTCGTCGGGGACCTCTTGCCGAGCACCGACAGGTCGGCATACGGGTCCTATGGGAGCATGGCCAGCGACTCCGCATTACCGTCGGGCGCATGGGGTAGCCCTTGCCGGGGCTCTCCCAGCAGCCTGCGTCGAGGCACGCATGGCTTGCCCACCTAGGTGTGGATGTAGCGGCCCGGTTTCACTGTCGGCAGGTTGGCGGTAGCTCCGCACAGCGAGCCCCTACTCATCCGCCGCCATCCTCTCTTCCTCCTCTTCTAGGCTTTGTTTAGTTCCCAAAAAAAATTGTAAATTTTTTCAGATTCTTTCTCATATCGAATCTTGCGTCGCATGCATAAAGCATTAAATATAGATAAAAAATAATAACTAATTATACAGTTTGCATGTAATTTGAAAGATGAATTTTTTAAACCTAGTTAGTTCATGATTGAAAAATATTTGTCAAATACAAACGAAAATACTACCATCTCGATTTTGCAAATTTCTTTTGGAACTAAACAAGGCCGGATGACGTTGTGATCTCGATCTGTACGTGCAGTTTTTCCACGTGCGGTTTTGCTGAGCAGGAGCAGCAAAGGAAGAGAGGTGTAATTTTTCACTGCCATACCGTAGGGTCCTAATTTTTTATTTTTTGACCTTTTTTTTGAAAAAAAAATCACATTTAGCCCCTTCTGGAATTTAAACTCATATTTGGACCCCGTGGTTCGGCGCCCGGACTCGTGGCTCCGAGGTTACACATCTCGGCGCCACAGATCTTGGCTCCGAGGTGGTTAGTCGCGTACAACCTAGCAACCTATGTGGCGCTGACGTGGCTGGCAGCTCGGAGCCACAGATCTTGGCGCCGAGCTCGGAGCCACAGATCTTGGTGCCGAGCTCGGAGCCACAGATCTTGGCGCCGAGCTCTGATTTAAGGCTCACGCCCCAGCTTCCCTGACTGACAGTTCATACTTCTCCTTCTCGGCTTCTTGTCTCCTCTACTCGTCCAATCTCTAGTAATCCATAATTTTAGCCTTGAAAACTTGGATTTGATCCTTAGATCTTTGCTAGCAAGGTAATCTCACTTCCTTCCTTATTTATTACGCATTGATTCGATATATATTACTTGTATTTTGCAACTCTAAATATACTTATTCTTGATGGCGGTTAATTATTTTTGTATTATGTAACTGTAGAATGCCAAGGCGTGGGAAAGCTAGTAAGCCAAGGTAATCTCTTATCATCTTATCATCTTGTTTATCTTTTGTTATGATGAATGTGCAACACATGAAACCTAGGTTTATGGTATAATGTTATTTGGTTTTGGTTATTTGAACGAGAAATATTTCAATTGTAGCTATGCCCGGACGACCGGGAGTCCTTACGTCCTAAAGCCGCTCCCTAGCGGTGTTCCAAGACCCATGTGTTTTTGTGGTGATCCTTGCAAGGTAGAAATTTCTGAAGATGAGGAAACCTATAAGCAGAGATATTGGATGTGTTCCAATTTTGCATGGGAGCCTACGCCACAACAACGTCGCAGTAATTTTATTGTGAGAAAATTTTATTGTGCATTACACATATTATGTTATATTCAGCATGATTTATTTCTTTTGTAACATATTTATTTGTTGCAGACCCCTCCACCATTGTGTGATTTTGAGCAGTGGATTGACAATGAGATCAAGGAATCAGACAAGCGGCTTCTACAAGGCATGAAGGAGTGGGATGCAGAGCGTGCAGAGATATTAGAGAAGAGACGCAGAGAGGAGGCTCTACAGAAGGAGCATAAGGAAGAGGAGGAAAGGAGACGTATTGCTGCATATAGGGAGGAGAGGGAGAAGAAGCTTGAGCGCGTGCGTCGAGCGAAGGCAGCGATGGAGGAGAACCCCGATGCCCAGAGGAAAGGAAAGTGGCCTCGTTGCACTCAGTATATTGAAAGGATCTAATTGGCCTAGAGGGGGGGTGAATAGGCGTATCTTAAAAACCTGAAACTCAAAAACTCAAGTTGCGGAAGTCAAATGCCTGTCGGTACCACCGACAGTTTGGGCCGGTACTACTGGTGTCACACAGCCAGTAGTACCGACGCAAACTGCTGGTACTACCGACTCCCTAAGACAGCTACGAAATCAGAGTGTAAAGTGCTTAGATTTCAGATATGAGTTTTACCCCACTTTCCTAAGCATAGAGGAGAGTGTTGTTGGAGTTCCCTTAGCTCAATCCTTCTCCAAAACGTAGATCGACCTTTGTTTACCTGTTGAAAGAAAGAAAAGAGAGAGGAACACAAAGAACACAAGCAAGGGTAGTCGAAGCTACCTCCACAGCAAGACAAGGTATTTTTCCCGAGGTTCGGCAATCTCCACTAAGGAGTACCTACGTCCCCGTTGTTGAGGTGACCACGAAGGTCTGACCACTTAGGTCTCCTCCTCAAGCAACCACAAAGGTTGGCTTGATGTTTCCACTAAGAATCAAGGGGTAATACAAACACTTCGGGGTGCCCTCACAAATGAATCAACACGGGCAACCACGAAGAACGCCTAGCCGGCTAGGGTTCCAAGAACCCAAGAGTAACAAACACAAACCAAACCGGCAAGATGAGGAACGGAGTGCTCAAGTCGCAGATCGATGCTCCCAACTCTCTAATCTCACTTCTCAAGCTCGAAACTCTCAAGAAATGAAGTCTAGGAGCAAGAGGAAGAGAGAGTGGGTGAGCTAAAGCTTGGAGAGTGTTTTCTCAGAGGTGGAGTAGCTGGAATGAGCAAGCCAACGGTTAGAAAAGAGGGAAGAGCTATTTATACTAGAGTACAGAACACTGGCCGGTACTACCGGTGCAAACACCGGTACCACCGGCGGCCCCAGATCTAAACGTGAGAAAGCTGAGAAAGATGCGAGAAAAAGGCCTACCGGTACTACCGGTGGAAGGCCGGTACCACCGGTAGTGCAAAATCTCGCAAAACATGAGTTTTGCGGGATTTTTGCCTGCCGGTACTACCGGCGTTTCACCGGTACTACCGGCGGTAGCTGGTACCACCGATCAAAGCCCGGTACTACCGGTAGTTCAATTTCTCGCAAAACTCAGGAGAAGAGCTGGCACTGCCGGTACCACCGGCCCTGAGGGCCGGTACTACCGGCTCACCCTGGCAGAGAATAAAACTTTCCAGAAGTTCGTGTGTGCAAGTGTGTCTCTCAAGCGCAAGACCCAAGAAGACTTGAGCACCTTTATCCTCATCTTACCGACTCAATTTGTATCCCTCTTGATAGTGCGGCGTTTCCTATAACTCAAACAAGAAATAAAACTAGGTAGCTCCTTGAGTTGAAACGTCGCTTAAATGAAGAAATTTTGGGGGTGCTGTGATTCACCAAGTGTGTTTGTTTGATTCCATCAATGAACTAACACCTGTAGATTACACTTGATAGACATGTTAGTTCCTAATTTGATTGTCATTAATTATCAAAACCCACACCGGGGGCGAATGCACTTACAAACTCCCCCTTTTTGGTAATTGATGACAACCAACTTAGGCTTATAAAGGATTGAAAAAAAAAGGTAGAGCTTTTGAATTCCAAAAATTAGGTTGGGCTCCCCCTTAATGTATGCATTGAATTTGGAATTTCAAATCTTGAATAATATCAAGATGGCATACATTAAGATCAAGCTCCCCCTAAATTTTGCAATCCGTGGGGTGCCTAAAAGAGTGTGAGTGTGACAAGAGATAAACCGTGATGCGTATGACAGGATATAATGAGAAATAAAAGTGTTTAGCTTACAATCATCCATCACAGAACTTAGTTCTTGTTCACCACACATAGTTCATCACTAAGAAAGTTTAAGACGGCACCAAACTAACTTATTACAGCAAAGATAAGCCTAACACTCCCCCTTTGGCAGCAAGTGCCAAAAAGGGTAGGCTGCGAGTAAGAGCTAGGAAGACTACTCGTCATCACCACCAAGGTCGTCGTCGTCGTCGTCGCTGCTGTAGTCGATGAAGGTGCGCAATGGACCCTTACCATGAGGATCAGCTGAGGTAGACTGCTCATGAGGTGGTGCAACAGAAACAGAGGCCCTGGTAACATCGTCCGCAGCTCCAAAGAGATCCTGATAAGCAAAGCCAGCCTCGGTGTCCTCCATTGAGAAACTAGCAGGAATCCCACCACCATAGGATGGATCAAAAGCAGAGGGAGGATCCTGCTGCTCCTCATCGTCATCAGCCGAAGTCCGGTGCATGTTGTCATATTCAGCATAGGGATCCTGGAACTCATGAAGAGGAGAGGACGGAGGAAGATCTGCCTTCTCCTCAAGACGACGGAGACGCTGATCGGTCTTCTTTTGGCAATAGCAAAAATAGGAGAAGAACCGCTGCAACGCATGACAGGTAGGACTGCGGCGACCACGACCGCTTCCCTGAGGAGGAATATCTTCACCATGAGCATCAGCAGCACCAGCAGGAGTGGCAAAACTAGGGGTAGCAGCACCAGGAGTAGCAGCACCAGCAGGACTGAGAGGAGGAGCATGAGGAGGACCCAAGTGCTTTGCACGGACCGGAGCATGAATGCAAGGGTGCGAGAACTGCATGCCAGTCACTTGCTCAATAATATGCATCAGATATGGAGCTTAGGGCAGGTACTTGTTGGGATCCACGGACGCATCAGCAATCTTGTTCCACATGAAATCCGAGACACCAAAGCGGCCACCATTAGCACCAAAGCGAGCCAAAATATTAGGAGCATCTTGACGAAGGTGAATGGAATCTCCAAACTTTGGGTCAATGGTGTAGCGGATCAGGTTGTTCAGCACATAGAAGTAAGGCTTCAGGTGAGTGGTCTTGAGATCCGGATGAGCTCCTGGCTTGTACATTTCAGCAGCATCAATGTCAGCCTCAGAAATCCCCTCAGCAAAAATGGTAGACAGCCGGGGTGCATCGCGATCCAAGTGATCAAAACCAAGCAAACGAGAGAAAGTGATAAAATCAAGGCGATAGTGAACACCTTGAGTCATCCAATGCAGCACCCTAGAGGCTTGATCGACCCACAAAGTTGCCCAAAACTGAAAGAGGATCTCCTCATTCCAATTCTTCTCAAGAGTCATAAGAGGAAGAATACGCCATTCTTCAAGCCTTTGAATCAAAGCAGTGACCTCCGGATGATTGAAATCTTGTAAGGACTTGAGGACCACATACTTGTGCTGAAAAAGAGGTCCATTCTTGGTGGCTTTGCTGCCCTTGTAGAGGACGGACTCATAAAAGTCATTGTGAAACTGAGACCAAAACCTCTCCTCAACTCCCTCAAACTTGATGAACTTGTACGGGTTCTCGCTGCGCTGAGTTCTTAAGTCCGTAAGACGCTTCTTGTAATCAATACCAAAACGGGGCAACGTACCAGAGGGAATAGAGGGCCTCCGGACATGAGCATTGAACTGAGGATGCCATTGGAGAGTCCGGCGAGCACCAACCTCACTGAGATGCAGAGGGGAGCGACGAAGGACATTGGGGTCCATGGATCTGCCCTCCTCTTGCACAGGATCAGGCACAACTTGACTTCGAACTCTAGCTTGATGGGAAGGAGGCGGACACGGGATGGTGTGGGTGTGAAGAGGGGCAGGAATGCCCTCATCACCAGTGGAAGCACCAGCCGCACCCGAACTGCGAGAAGGAGTTCCACGACCACGCACCGACCGGTCCGCAGACCGACCACCGGCATCACCGGAGCGAGGACGAGCACCACGAGGAGGGTTCTTGCGCTTGCCGGAATCCATGCTACAACACCACAAAGAGGGGCAGCAAGAGATCGTTACAAGGCCATACTAGAATGTAACAAGAAATCGATCAAGGCGATGGGAGGAACTGCCTTGCTCACAGGGGCCGGTACCACCGGCCCTAGGGCCGGTACTACCGGCGGCACCGTGGAGCAAGGAAATCACCTCCTATCGACCAAATCAACCACGGGAAAAGCGCATAAAACATTCTAGGGGCAAGAACACACTAAGATAAGGAAAGGATTGCGAGGAATCGGCCTAAAGATAGGTACATTGGGAGATCGAGCAACTTCAAGATGTACCTTGCTTCACAAAGAAGAGGAGCCGAATCCAAGCAAACCCACGGGTCTTGGAGTCAACCAAGGACCTCTACGCGTCCCTCACGGCTGGGGCAAGGTCCTCCTCAAAGATCAGGCGACGAAGATGGAGGAGCAAAGAGATCGGGGCAAGGGAAGAGCCGCCGCCGCCGTGAGATGGAGAGAGAGAAAGGGGCGGGCGGGTGGGGAAGAGATAAGAAAGAGAATAACCGCGGGCGGCTTATATACCGTAGTAAAAAGCACTGCCGATACTACCGGCTTCAGGGGCCGGTACCACCGGCGGGCCAGAGACCTGCGAGATGAATTCTGCGGGATTTTGGCCTACCGGTGCTACCGGGCTTTGGCCGGTACCACCGGCTGGAGCCGGTACCACCGGTGCTAGGCGCCGGTACCACCGGCAGGGCAGAAAACAGCGCTTAATGATGAATTTAGTGTGGGGAACTTAAAAACAAATCAATCCTGGCCAGATTTCATCAAATCATTACAAAACAATGGCCAGCTTGAGATGTGAAAAATAGTTTTTGAAAGACACTAGAGTTTTTCACAAAGATTTGTCCTTTCTAATCAATCAAGTATGTGCAAGGCATCAAGCCATGTTACGAGAATCAACGATATTTAGTTCACGCCTCAAAGCATAAAACCTTGACTCATCTAGAGGTTTAGTGAAGATATCGGCTAACTGGTATTCGGTTCTCACATGTTGCACAGCGATATCTCCTTTGGATTGGTGGTCTCTCAGGAAGTGATGTCGAATGTCTATGTGCTTTGTTCTAGAGTGGTTTACAGGATTATCAGCTAGCTTGATTGCCCCCTCATTGTCACATAAGAGGGGAATCTTGCTTTGCTCACAACCAAAGTCTCTCAAGGTTTGCTTCATCCAAAGTAGTTGGGCACAGCAGGAGCCGGCCGCCACATACTCGGCTTCAGCGGTGGAAAGGGCAATGGAGTTTTGTTTCTTGGAACTCCATGACACCAAAGACCTACCAAGGAATTGGCAAGTTCCTGATGTACTCTTTCGCTCTACCCTGCAACCGGCATAGTCCAAATCGGAGTAGCCAAGTAGAGTGAAAGTGGAGCCCTTTGGGTACCATAAGCCGAGATTAGGAGTGAACACAAGATATCGAAAGATTCTCTTAACAGCCATAAGATGACATTCTTTCGGATTAGCTTGAAATCTTGCACACATGCACACACTAAGCATAATATCAGGCCTAGATGCACAAAGGTAAAGCAAAGATCCAATCATGGAGCGATATACCTTTTGATCAATGGCCTTGCCGTCTCCATCAAGGTCAAGATGTCCGGTTGTTGGCATTGGTGTCTTTATGGGTTTGGCCTTGTCCATGTCAAACTTCTTTAGCATGTCAGTGGTGTACTTGGTTTGACTTATGAATGTGCCGTCCTTGAGTTGCTTGATTTGAAATCCAAGGAAGTAGGTCAACTCCCCCATCATGGACATCTCGAACCTCTTGGTCATAATCCTACTAAATTCCTCACTGAAGTCCGCATTAGTACTACCAAATATAATGTCATCGACATATATTTGGCATATAAAAATATCATTATTGACTTTGCGAGTAAATAAAGTGGGATCGGCTTTCCCAATCTCAAACCCTTGTTTGAGTAGGAAATCCTTGAGACAATCATACCAAGCTCTAGGGGCTTGCTTAAGCCCATAGAGTGCCTTGTCCAGCTTGTATACATGATCAGGATGATGTGGATCTTCAAAACCCAGTGGTTGCTCCACGTACACGGTTTCGGAGAGGGGGCCATTTAGGAATGCACTTTTCACGTCCATTTGAAACAACTTGAAATCATGGTGAGCAGCAAAGGCAAGTAATATACGAATAGATTCAAGCCTAGCTACAGGTGCACAAGTCTCCCCAAAATCCAAACCTTCGATTTGAGTGAAACCTTTGGCTACCAACCGAGCCTTGTTTCTAGTGACCACACCATACTCATCTTCTTTGTTGCGGAAAACCCACTTGGTACCTATCACGTTTTGCTTGGGTCTTTCCACCAAGGACCAGACTTCATTCCTAGTGAAGTTGTTTAACTCTTCTTGCATAGCCATCACCCAATCCGGATCCGCCAAGGCATCCTCCACCCTATTTGGCAACATAGAGGAGACAAAAGAGTAATGTTCACAAAAACCAACTAAACGAGAGCGTGTTGTTACCCCTCGTTGTATGTCTCCCAAAATGCTATCAACGGGATGATCCCGTTGAATAGAGTGATGGACTCTTGGGTGAGGCACCGCTGTTCTTGTTTGAATGGGACCATCATCTTCATCTTCATGGTCTTGGTTGATTGAAGAGTCTAGATCTTCAACGTTTTGATCTCCATCTTGGTTTGGTTCTTGTGCTTGAGGCGGATCTTGTCCAGCTTGTTCTCTTGAGTCATGACTTCTTCTTGATGTGGAAGCATTATCATGGGTACTGGTTGACCCATGATGCAGGTTTGGGTCACGAGGAATTTGCATGTGTGCATCATCTTCTTCTTCTTCAACGGGTTTCACTTCACCGGTAGCAAGCTTTTTGATTACTTGGTGTGATGGCTCTTCTTTACCTAAAATTTCAGCATTGACTTGCTCCTTTTGAGAGCCGTCGCTTTCATCAAACGTCACGTCTACCGCTATTTCAATTTGACCGGTGGTCTCATTGAAAACACGATAGCCATGTTGATTAGTAGCATAACCAAGTAAGAATCCTTCATCGACCTTTGGTGCGAACTTAGAGCTTTTGGATCTTTTATTAAGTATGAAACACTTGCATCCAAAAACTCTGAAGTAATCCACCTTAGGCTTTTTACCGGTTAGGAGCTCGTAGGCAGTTTTCTTCCTCAGCTTGTGAAGATATAGGCGGTTGATAGCATGACATGCTGTGTTAACCGCTTCCGCCCAATAATCTTTTTCGGAAATCTTGTATTCATCCAACATTGCTCTTGCGGCCTCAATGAGTGTTCGGTTCTTTCTTTCCACCACACCATTTTGTTGTGGAGTGTATGCAACCGAGAACTCATGCTTGATCCCTTCTTCATCAAAGTATGCTTCAATGTTGGTGTTTCTGAATTCAGTCCCGTTGTCGCTTCTCACTTTCTTGATCTTTACTTCAAATTCATTTTGAGCCCTTCTTGCAAACTTCTTGAAGATTCCTTGAGTCTCACTCTTATCCTTCAAAAAGAATACCCAAGTGAAGCGAGAAAAATCATCAACAATTATAAAACCATATTTGTTACCTCCAATGCTTATGTAAGCATTGGGTCCGAATAAATCCATGTGAAGGAGCTCAAGTGGTCTTGATGTAGTCACAATGTTCTTCGCGGGATGCTTAGCTCCAACTTGTTTTCCCGCTTGACATGCACTGCAAATTCTATCTTTCTCAAAAGAAACATTTGTTAGTCCAAGGATGTGTTCACCTCTTTGAAGATCGGCCAAGTTCCTCATCCCAACATGGGCTAGACGGCGATGCCACAACCAGCCCATGCTAGATTTTGCCACTAAACAAGTCTCGGACCCCACTCTACTAGCTGAAAAATCAACTAGATAGAGCTTGCCCTTTAGTTGACCCGTAAAAGCAATAGAGGAATCCGACCTTCTAGAGACTTCCACACCCTTATCCGTAAAGAGACAATTGTAACCCTTCTCACAAAGTTGTGAGACGGACAACAAGTTGTATCCCAACGAATCCACAAGCAAAACATTCAAAATGGAATTATCATTTGAAATTGCAATTTTACCTAAACCAAGGATATCTCCTTTACTATTGTCACCAAACACAATCCTTTCACTTGTGGTTTGATTTGGTTGAAAGGAGGTGAACATGCTCTTCTCTCCGGTCATATGATTTGTGCATCCACTATCGAGCCCCCAACTTGGCCCACCGGAGGAATAAACCTACAAGATAAGATTAAGCCTTTGTTTTAGGTCCCGAGTTGGAACCTAGGGGGTTAGACACATAAGATTTGGGCACCCAAACACTCCTCAAGATTTGTCTCTTTTTGAGGGCGCCCACATACTTCACAACAATCTTGCCATCCTTATCCCAACAACACATGTAATCACTGATATGATTGCGTGAGACAGGCTCTTGTTGCTTGGGCATTTCCCTTTGCTTCTTTTTGATGTCCTTGTTGCTTGCAAGTGAAATTGTAGGAGTGACAACATTGTTCACTTTGTCAATAAGGTCAACAAGAGGCACACTCTTGTTGAACTTCACACACGCCACCCCATTTATCATGTTTCTTCCATTGGCTCTACCATTATACCTGATGTATCCGAGGCCATCCTTGATTATGGGGTGCCTTGATGCCTTGAACACATTTGCCGGTTGCTTGTCCTTGCACTTGCAACCAATCTTGACAATTGTGTTTAATCTTTGGATCTCCTTGTCCTTCTTGGCTAACTCATCAAGGTTAGTGAGACATGCATTTATATCAACATTTATGCATCTTTCACAGCTTTTACTTGTGGAGGCTTTTGAATCCTTGGAAATGGTAGAGGTGCTAGTCCAAAGCTTTTCATAGTTTTGTTCAAGCTCATGATATTTTGTTGTCAAGCTTGTGAGGCTTTCTTGAGCCAAACTATGATTAGTCTTTAGGCTAGCCAAAGATCCATTGAGTGAAGAATGTTCCTTAGTCAATCGCTCATTGGAGTCCTTGACTAAAGACAATTCCACACCCAATTTCTCAACCCTCTCCTTTTCCTTGGAGAGACATACTTCGAGCCCTTGGTTCTTCTCCCTTTCCTCTAGGAGCAATTCCCCTTGCGACTCGATGCATGACTCAAGCTTGTCATTAGCGTATATTAGTTTTAGAATTTTAGTTGCAGCAGCTTTACCATATTTCTTAATGAGATTGTTGGCATAGTTTTCATCATCTTCATTATCACTATTATAGTCACTAGTGGTTTGAGGAGAGAAGTCAGCTTGTACCTTATCTCCTTTTGCCATAAGGCATGTAGGGGTGTCATCATCGTCATCGGAGAGGTTGGCGAAGAGCCTAGGCGATGAATGGATGTCGGAGATGAGTGCTGTTGATGAGGCAACGTTGGTGAGGATCTTGTTTGGGGAGGATCCTTCTTGTACTGCGATGGCAGCTACGCTCTTCTTCTCATTGTCATCATCATCACTGTCACTGTCCGATTGCCATTCTTGCCCGAGGTGAGCTTCCCCTTTCTTCTTGTCTTTGTACTTCTTGTCATTTTGTTTGGTGTACCTTGACTTCTTTCCTTTATTTGGACAATCTGCTGCAAGATGGCCGGTGTCACCACACTCATAGCAAAACCTCTTCCTATATGGCTTGCTTCCTCCGTATCTCCTCATCTTATCTTTCTTCATTCTCAGATAGTTCTTGTAGTTTCCCACTAGCATAGCTTGTTCTTCATCAAGATCATCATCCTCTTTGTGCTTATGCTCACAACATCCTTTGTTGCAATGACTTGACTCACTTCCACGTGAAGCTGTGAGTGCTATGTTCTTTCTTTGATTTAGGGCTTCTTTGGCTTCATCATCCAAGACTTCATGGTGCATCAACTTTGCTAGCATTTCTTGAGGAGTCATAGTATGATAGTTGTCTTTCTCCATGATAACGGATGCGAGCATGTTGTTCCTTTGTCTATACACCCTACAAATCTTTCTTGCTGCAGAGTTGTCATCCCATGTTGTTGCTCCAAGTGCTCTAATTTGATTGATCAATGACATAAACCTATCAAACATGGCTTTTGTTGTTTCTCCCTCAAGTATGCAAAAGTTCTCAATCTTGCTTTGCAAGAGCTCAATGTTTCCTACTCTTACACTCTTGTCTCCTTCAAATGACACTTTCAAGGTGTCCCAAATCTGCTTAGCATTCACCATACCATTTACTTTGTTGTTGTCTTCCGGAGTGAGACATTGCAGAATCAAGGTGGCAGCTGTTGCATTGAGGTGAAAGTCTCTCTCATCTTCGGAAGTCCACTCACTTGGATTTTGCGGTGGATTCACTCCAATGTCCACTACTTCCCAGCATCTTGTTGCAATGAGATGCAACTTCATTCTATGTGTCCAATCGGTATACCTTATACCATCAAATGGAGGTGGCTTTCCAGGATTGATCATCGGCAATGTTGGATTTTTGCTTGAGCTGCTGTAATCAAACCCAGTGTTGTTGTAGGACTTTGGCCCTTTGCTAGCATCTTCATTTCCACCTTCGCCATCAGACTCAAGACTCCTTTTACCTAGGAGTTCTTTCATCTTGTCTAGCTCTTCTTGCATTTTCTTCATCTGCTCTTTCTGCTGCAGCTGCAAGGATGCTGTGATCTGTGTTGTGATTTGCTCAACGATTTGTTGTTGAGTTGTTGGATCCATCTTGACCAATGTTATTCCTCACGCGGTGAAGCGTTTGTACGAGGAACCTTGCTCTGATACCAATTGAAAGGATCTAATTGGCCTAGAGGGGGGGTGAATAGGCGTATCTTAAAAACCTGAAACTCAAAAACTCAAGTTGCGGAAGTCAAATGCCTGTCGGTACCACCGACAGTTTGGGCTGGTACTACTGGTGTCACACAGCCAGTAGTACCGATGCAAACTGCTGGTACTACCGACTCCCTAAGACAGCTACGAAATCAGAGTGTAAAGTGCTTAGATTTCAGATCTGAGTTGTACCCCACTTTCCTAAGCATAGAGGAGAGTGTTGTTGGAGTTCCCTTAGCTCAATCCTTCTCCAAAACGTAGATCGACCTTTGTTTACCTGTTGAAAGAAAGAAAAGAGAGAGGAACACAAAGAACACAAGCAAGGGTAGTCGAAGCTACCTCCACAGCAAGACAAGGTATTTTTCCCGAGGTTCGGCAATCTCCACTAAGGAGTACCTACGTCCCCGTTGTTGAGGTGACCACGAAGGTCTGACCACTTAGGTCTCCTCCTCAAGCAACCACAAAGGTTGGCTTGATGTTTCCACTAAAAATCAAGGGGTAACACAAACACTTCGGGGTGCCCTCACAAATGAATCAACACGGGCAACCACGAAGAACGCCTAGCCGGCTAGGGTTCCAAGAACCCAAGAGTAACAAACACAAACCAAACCGGCAAGACGAGGAACGGAGTGCTCAAGTCGCAGATCGATGCTCCCAACTCTCTAATCTCACTTCTCAAGCTCGAAACTCTCAAGAAATGAAGTCTAGGAGCAAGAGGAAGAGAGAGTGGGTGAGCTAAAGCTTGGAGAGTGTTTTCTCAGAGGTGGAGTAGCTGGAATGAGCAAGCCAACGGTTAGAAAAGAGGGAAGAGCTATTTATACTAGAGTACAGAACACTGGCCGGTACTACCGGTGCAAACACCGGTACCACCGGCGCCCCCAGATCTAAACGTGAGAAAGCTGAGAAAGATGCGAGAAAAAGGCCTACCGGTACTACCGGTGGAAGGCCGGTACCACCGGTAGTGCAAAATCTCGCAAAACATGAGTTCTGCGGGATTTTTGCCTGCTGGTACTACCGGCGTTTCACCGGTACTACCGGCGGTAGCCGGTACCACCGATCAAAGCCCGGTACTACCGGTAGTTCAATTTCTCGCAAAACTCAGGAGAAGAGCTGGCACTGCCGGTACCACCGGCCCTGAGGGCCGGTACTACCGGCTCACCCTGGCAGAGAAGAAAACTTTCCAGAAGTTCTTGTGTGCAAGTGTGTCTCTCAAGCGCAAGACCCAAGAAGACTTGAGCACCTTTATCCTCATCTTACCGACTCAATTTGTATCCCTCTTGATAGTGCGGCGTTTCCTATAACTCAAACAAGAAATAAAACTAGGTAGCTCCTTGAGTTGAAACGTCGCTTAAATGAAGAAATTTTGGGGGTGCTGTGATTCACCAAGTGTGTTTGTTTGATTCCATCAATGAACTAACACCTGTAGATTACACTTGATAGACATGTTAGTTCCTAATTTGATTGTCATTAATTATCAAAACCCACACCGGGGGCGAATGCGCTTACAAGTAGTTTTCATTACTAGTTCTATGTTTGGTTCATGAATAATATTGTTTATTATTGGACTTTGCAATTTGTTATCATGTAATGACTTTAGGAATGTGTTGTTTTATTTCCATATAGAATGTTATTGGACCTATCACTTTGGTTAATGGTTTTGTTTTTAGTAATCATTATATTGAGTTAAATATTGAAGAGGCAATGAAAAGAGTTGAAGTAGCTGAAATAAAAGTTAACGAGACGTGATGATTCAATGAAAAGCCTAGATTCATTCACTGTTTCTGAAAAGTCTATATTCATGTACAAAATGCCTACGTTCAGGGCTACCAAAAAAGTGAGGCGCCACATCCAAGGCTGCTAGGTAACAACAAAACAAAGATAACTTGGGCGCCAGTTCGAGAAAAAGCAAGGTGAAATGTTGGTTGCACTAAGAAACCAGAGGCTCAACCACAAACTCAACCACAAACAGTTTTCGCCGAAGCATAATGCTGTCAAAAAATCCGATCATGTTTATTTATATATAAGCCTGACAATAAATTTTGAACCAAACCAACAGTAATGCTGTCAAACAACAGCTCCGTGACATCATGTAGAAGGCCCAACTCCACGTCAAAACACCACACCCTATGAAAATAGCAAACTTCTGATTGTTTGTCAGAAAAAAATTGCAAGAGCCTCCCTTGATTTAGGAGCATCCACAATTACATACATAACTCATAATATAATGCAAACATTTAGTCATCCAAATAAACCATCACAACCAAATTTTTGGATTGAACCATCATGACATGTGCAACAATGTTTTAGAATGTCCATAAAGTCCCAAGTAGTCCGTACAAGTTTCCACACTTTCCAGACACCCAAAATAATGACAGTACAAGAAGACCATATAGTATGAACCAACAAGTCATCCCGAACGCAGCCTTCTCTTACCCTTTCCCTTATGGCCAAGAGCTCCGGTTCCTGGAGTGTATTTTGACGGCGGACGGCGTCGCCTCGTTTCTGCACCTTGCGTTGGATGATCCGTAGGAGCGTCCGGGAGCTCAGAGTCGCTAAGCTCATCATAGCCATGGTCTTCGGTCTCCTCTTCTTGTTCCTCGTCGTCCTCAAGTCTATTGACTTGGAAAGTGTCGACAGTTCCCCGGGATGAGCTTTGTCCTCCAGAACCTTTAGACAATAGTTGAAATGAGATGATGAAATGACTGATCAACTGATGTCATGATTGTATAATGTAGCACTGTTGATGGGCCATGGTTCCCATTGCTGTGCATGTGGCTCGTGTATGTCCATCGCCGTGCTAGTGCCACAACCACAACGACGTGCAGCGCGCCTTAGCCTACGTGCTAGCCTCTGAGTTGTATAGAGATAAATTAGGTCATTCCTGATTACATGCAGCTGAGCAAATATTGTATTAAATGGCACATCAACATCATGGAAGCTCCCCGGTCAAAATAATTCAGCAAATATTCGAATGCGAATAATTTAAAATAGTGTAGTACATGGTTTGCTGCTAGTAAATAGTCAAAATATTATGAAAATGATAAAAACTTGTAGGCTTAAAACATGTTTCCCAATTCAGTAAATTAAACATGTTTCCCAATTCAGCATTTTTGTGTATAATGAGCAAACATAGGAGACACTGGAGGAGTACAGGAATATTTAGACCAACTACTATTTTTGGTGCTGCAGTATTATATGATGAAACTGCAGAAAGTGGCATGACCCATGCAGCAAACCAGGAATATTTAGACCAACTACTTTCGTTTTTTGAGCATTTGGAACTAGGTGGCATGCTGCAAACCAGAAATATTTGAAACTGCAGAAAGTGGCATGCTGCAGTTTTATATGATGAAACTGCAGAAAGTGGCATACTAGCAGCAAACCAGGAATATTTAGACCAACTACGGACTTTTTTTGAGCATTTGGAACTAGGTGGCATTTTATAATATTATTATATTACAGAGTGCAAAATAGTTGCTGCAAAAGTGTAGTATAAATGGGAATAGGATCATTCCAAATGCAGCACTGCAAAAGTGTAGTATAAATGGGAGTTCAGCATCTATGTCATAACCATCCACCATCATCATATGCTCTTGTCCATTTTTCCGGTTCTCTCATCAATCCTCTTAGCCATTGCCTACCTTCTACGTTCGTTGTCGTTCGTAGCTGCTCCAACTTCTCCTCAAAGAATTTAACCTCAAGCATGCGGGCAACCTCCTCGAAAAGGGGAAAGTTATCTTTGGTTCCATCCTTCCGAAGTAAATTCTCTGCAAGGTGTCGAGTGCACCAACGGTGGTGCAATGGTGCATACCCCGGAATCTGCTCTTGTACTGCACTGAGTATTCCTTGGTGTCTATCAGATATGACACCAACCTCCCTATGAGGGCCAATGACATGTATCCTAACAAGCCGCATGAACCAGCCCCAACTATCTTTGTTCTCTCTCTCCACTAGAGCAAAAGCTAAAGGAACCAATGCATTGTCCGCGTCACAGGAAATGGCTACCAAAAGTGTGCCCATGTACTTGCCAAGCAAAAATGTACCATCAATGGATAACACCGGACGACAATGCCTGAAGGCCTCAATGCACTGAGGAAAGCACCAAAATGCTCGAAAGAATATCTGCCTCCCATCCTTCCATTCATTCGGCCTTGGGATATACTCATAATGCATGCCTGGATTTGCTACTTTCATTGCATTGAACATTGCTGGCAACTGTTCATACCCCTCCTCCCAGTCCCCATATATCATCTTCCAGGCTCGTTGCTTTGCCCTCCATGCCTTACCATACTTTATGTCATACTTGAAAATTTTCCGAGCCATGTCCATAATTGTCCTAACCTTCAAGTTTGGTTGTTCCTTCAAAGTTGTGTACAACGCGCTGGCAATGAGGGTAGAGGTCAACTGGCGGTGCTTCTGTTGTAAATCCGTCTGAGCACAAGTATGTGGACCAACAATTCTGGTGATCTTAAACTTCCCTGTGGCCTTTTGTTTGCAAGCACAGACCCTCCAATTGCAATCCGCCATTTCACACACCACCGTGTAACGGCGCTCCACATAGGAGTGCCTCACCTTGAAAGGTCTTTTACGTCTCACAGAATAGTCCTGTAACCACCTCCTTAAAGCGTGCAAGTCCTTGAAGACCATGCCCTTCTGAATCTCCACACTATCGCCTGGCTCAGGAGCCTCTACCAACTCATCATCTCTTCCTTGACCATAAGCATTTTGTGAATGACTAAGGGAGCTAAACTCAAGAATGAGTGGATCACGATCAGGACAAAAACGTCTGATGAGCTCCATTTCTTGTTCACTCAAATTTGGAACGGGACGGTCATCATCACAATGAACAGCCCTTGCTGTGCCATAAGGCTCCTCATCATCCACAATCTCAACATCCACGCTGTTAGAGGCTATAAACCCTGGGTCCATGTTGGTTGATGGACGAATAGGGGCACAACCATCATTATCAGGATTGTCTCCTGCATTTAAACCAGAAACATGGCTACCTTTGAGACAAGGAAAGTAATGAAGAATAGGAAAAAACAATGTGTGAAGGGCGCACTTACTAGGATGATTCTGGGTCAAAGGAATCTCCTGAGGGGTAGCAAAACCATCAGCAGCGCCAAATGAGGCACGTACACTAGGACATACACCAACCTCATCCGGAGCAGATTGAGCATCAGGCACCGCAACCACATCTTCCCCATCCACCTCGCGGTTCGGTAATAGAGGCTCAAGGATTGGCAGATTATCTCGTTCTGGCAACAACTCATGAGTGGGTGAACGTCCATTAGGGGATGCATACCCATGAATGGAGAGATTATTGGACAACTTCCGTACTACCAAATCCAAACATTGAAAGTCATTCTTCATCACAGTTTTCACATATTTGTCCCATTGAGCCTCTGATGCAATGGGGACCAACCGCCTAAAAATACGACCCGATTTACCATAGTGAAGTACCCCCTCAACTGAGATGTCATCCTCATTAGCATTGCACTTAAGCTCATCACGAGCACTGCTAAGCACCTCAGAAAATAATGGCCGATCATCGAACATGAGAGGAACCCTTTGCATTCCAACAAAACTAACATTCCAAAACTCATCTTCCTTCACACTTCCTCCATAAAAAAGGTTGACTACGTTGTCCATCTAGGTGGTATGCAAAACACCAAAGTTAATACTGGTCTAATACACTAAAATTATTAACTAACCTAACTACATACCTATCTAACTACCTAACTCTACATTACATAATAAGTATATAAATATATGTGCTTACTGCATTTCCTACATATAACACCTAAAAAACTAACTACAAATACCATGAACAAAGCGAGGATAATAACCGAGAATTGCAATTTTTATCTTAGTTTGGTTTCTATATTTGTCTATCAATTAAAGCACTATGGATTCCAGATTATGTCATGTCACCGACACAAATATATTTTCAAACCAACTTCCAAAGTAAAAACTGTATTACAAAAAAGTTCCTAAGTATGGCATACTTAAGTTACTAACAAAACTAACTACATAGCTATCTAACTAGCTAACTCTACATTACTAACCTAATAACTACATCTGGTACCTACATTGCCCAACTAGCTAAATAAGCTAAATATGTATCTAAATTTGCGAAACATCCTTATATCAATAAATATTTATCTCAATTTGGTAAAACTGCATATAACTAAATATATGCGCTGACTATAAAACTAAATAGCTAAGATTGAATTACCTATATATATAAACAAATAAAATAATTAGCTACATTCTACAGATACCTACACAGGCGGGAATTGGTTGGAGGGCAGCCGTGGACGCCGGCTAGCAGCGGGGGCCGCCGTGGACGCCGGTTCCACGGGGCGACCGCCGAGACGGAGGAGCGACGGGTGGTGGGGGCGCGACGGGGGCGCGACGCCGGGGCCACGACGCCGGTGGCGCGACGGGCGCGCGGCAGCGGGTGGGCGACGGCCGAGACAGAGGAGCAACGGGCGGCGGGGGCGCGACGCCGGGGCCGCGACGCGCGGGGCCGCGACGCCGGGGGCGCGACGGGAGCGCGACGGACGGCGCGCGCGACCGCGGGGGGGGGGGGGGGCACGACGGTGGGGGCGCGACGGGGCAACGGCTTGGACAGTAAAATTTCTTTCGGGTCACGGGCGCCAGAGAAGGATTCACGGGCGCTGGGGTCTAAGTGTGCGAGGTCGGCGCCCAGATCTGTGGCGCCGAGCTCGGCGCCAAGATCTGTGGCTCCGAGTTCGGCGCCAAGATCTGTGGCGCCGAGCTACCAGCCACGTCAACGCCACATAGGATGCCAGGTTGTACGCGAGTAACCAACTCGGAGCTAAGATCTGTGGCGCCGAGCTGTGTAACCTCGGAGCCACGAGTCCTGGCGCCGAACCACTGGGTCAAAATATGAGTTTAAGTTCCAGAAGGGGCTAAACGTGAATTTTTTTCAAAAAAAAAGGCCAAAAAATAAAAAATTAGGCCGTAGGGTAAGCATTGTGCTTCTAATGCGAAATCCATTTAAGGTTTATAAGACTATCAATAACAACAGCACCAAAAATAAAGAGACTTATTCGATGTTTAGATAGCGCTAATAAGTTTTTAGAAGAGAGTGTTCATATTTAAGCTATACCTCTCTTACCACCTAAGTGTTGTCGTTGGATATGATCCAAATCATATAGCAACAGGGACCTTGTACGCCCGAGCCACCACAGAACGTACCAAGGATGTCACTCTTTCGTGGTGAAGAACAAAGAGATTTACAAGCTAAGCCACCAAAAGGTAACTACTGTGCTTGCGTGATAAATAACCGGCTAGTTTTCATGCAAACTAGCAAAGAAACCATCAAAGCTCTCACTCGAGAGGGATCCCGTCAAGGCAAGGACATTGCCGGGTCGCCCTAGGTCAGCCGGCTTAGAGCGCCATCCTTGGTTGTGGATCAAGGGATGAACAACATGGAGATTTGAGAAGAGAGTAAAAGGGTTTGAGTAGATTGGTTTGTCTATTGATTGGATAGTAGGAACTCAATTGGCCATGATCCATTTGTGTATATAGAGGGGTTGGTTTTATCCCAGTAGAAATTTTTGGACTGAAAACTAGAGGACTCGGCTTAGCCGACTGGAGGACTCTGTTAGAAATTTCGGATGAAAAGCTTCCGAAATTCATAATTAATTCATCCGAACTCCAAGCAAGACGATCTATATATGTTTTTCGATCAGCTCAACGAGAAAAACACAATAGTGAAGTATATTCTTGCATTTGAAAAAGTTAGACAAGTCAGCTTAGCCGATATAAGAGTTGTCTAAGGCGGCTTTAGCTGGTTCAACATCTGAAAGGTCATTTTCTACACTTAATGTGGTGATCCAAATATGCTTTCTGACCATCTTTACGACAGATGTTCATTATGACGTGATGTCTATTACACACTCTAGATAATTTTGAGTGTCAACAATAGGTCTCACATATATGTACTCTATTGGAGGTCATATGTACTATGTTGAGCGTACACTCATCTTCCACTCGACCGTTATTCATCTTCCCTAAAAAAAATCAACCATTATTCATCTCATCTCAGGCACATAAGGACACAGAGAGAAGATATTATAGCCATTATATCAAACCTGACCACTTGTGTTAGCGAATGATTTGTCACCAATAGTAATTTTCTCGAGAGGAAGCTGCGGCCATTATATATATCGAACGCGTTAGGAGCTCTGCGGCAAGTTTCGGTTGGGGGCCTCTCGTTGTATGTCTAGAATGTGAAGAGTCTTTTTAGTTTTTTATGCCCTACTTTACAGTTTGTCAAACCTGAAAGCTGTTTGGGCTACTTGCGCATGTAATTCTCCCTCTCCTTAATAATATATGACAGCTATGTTTCAGATCTTTTAAAAAAAAGTTTCGGTTGGGTACGAGGCGAGCAGTTCTGTTGGGACCTTTCTTCATTTCCTAGTCAATTGAAAATTTACATTTCGTTCTAATTTCTAATTGCATTTTTATCTGCTGACACATACTCTATGCCTCGCTAGAGAAGTGATACCAACAAGATCCAGACTACAACTGTTCATAGGCCATTCATTTGTTTGTAATAATTATTGTCTAACCATAGACTAACTAGGCTCAAAAGATTCGTCTCGTAAATTTCGATCAAAATGTGCAATTAGTTTTTATTTTCATCTATATTTAGTACTCATGCATGCGTTTAAAGATTCGATGTAACGGAAAATCTTAAAATTTTTAGATTTTGGGATGGAAGTAAACAAAGCTCTAAGATAATAGAAAAAGCCCGCACCCCCACCCAAAAAAAATATCAACCCATCATAACATCGGGTCAGATTCAAACCAAAAATTTGAGATTTTTTTTGGAGAAACTACCAAAAATTCGAGATGTTCATGAGTTCATGGGAGCCCAGTTTTTGTCGGGCCGTATTTGTTGGTTGGGACTTTTTTTCGGCATTGCAATTTGGGTAGAGCCAGCACAAGTTTCATAGGCACCAGCCCACCAAGATCACTAGTGGGCCTAAAACTACAGTACTTGAGAACCCTCAATTGATTCCCACTTAATTTCACCTAAGCCCACAAGGGGAATCGAGTGGGCCGAATCCTGATCCTATTGTCGGTTCATCCAAGCAGGCAAGCGCACGCCTCCTCCTCCTGCTATAACCAACCGGGCGGTCGACCAGCGGGAGGACCCAGAAACAGAGAGCGCGCGGTTCTACGTCCGAGTCGTCGCATCGCCCTGTTCCCTCGATTCGCCGGCGGCGCCACCTACCAAGGTGATGCCTCCTCCCTCCTCCCTTCTCTTCCCCGATCAATTCCGTGTTTCCGAGCTTAGAATTTGGAGGACCTGATGATGAGCTCCTCCATCTCTTGATTGATCTGTGGGCGGTCGGATTCTGCGGTCGTAATCTCGCCCCAAATCGAGCAGATCTCGGGGCTGTTTCGAGGAATATAATCGAGCAGGTCTCGGGGCTGTTTCGGGGAATATGTGCGTTGGATTGTTAAGGTGGAGAATGTTTGCTCCGATCGGGTTTTGGTGGTGTCGGGGAGGGTGGCGATGGGTTGGCGCCTTGGCGGATCGATTTTGGGGAACCTCCCTCAAATCAAGCACCACCACCTGGGTTTGTGATTCGATACAGTTTCATGATTTGGTTACCGTGTTTTGGTATCCTTGATTCCTCGTTCCATCTAGACGTATGTATATGATAAGGTGTATCTTCTGACTCGTAGAACGATCGACACCACAACTAAATTGTATTGCAATTTAGGAACTCCTATGCAGATTTTACATGTAGAGTTGCATATCGAATGGTGGGTATCTGTAAATGATATCTTCACCTGCTGAAATAACTGAGAATTCCTGGGAGTTGAAACCTGTTGTTAATAAGCAGAGAACACAGTTTTGGTTATGGTTATCTGTAGCTATCATATAAGAGGCAAGTTGCGTGTATGGTTAAGTCACCTCGGGCTACATTATTTGTGACTCGAGGCTAGCCCCATTTCCATTACTCATACAACGGAAAGAGCAGCCCCATTTCCATTACTCGCAGAACAGAAATACAGATGTTTTTTACTAGAACAGCATTCTAGATAAGGGAAACAAGACGATGACATGCTATCAGCCTCCACTAAAGTGTTACTCTGCTTTGGACCACCACTATAGCAGGGAGATAGCAAGCTAGCAACTAGTCAATCCAGAACGTCACCTCAGGCTACTGTGTTGGTAAAAGTTGTACTTCAGTTCTGTCATGTGCCTTTCTAGCCTATTCTGACCAACAAAAGAGGAAAATTTTATTGGATCTTTTGAACCCTTATCCTAGAATATTTCATTCAAATAACTCTGAACTGTGTGGTTTATTTCCCTGTCTTTGTTCTGATCTGCCCTTGGTTATCATCCCAATAGCACCTCCATCAGTTAGGTATGGAAAACATCGTTTGGCTTCAGTGTCCATTCAGCCTATTTATTTCTTACCTCATGATAGGTCCACAAACTTTAAAAATACATTTCTAGGTCCCTAAACTTGTTAAGTGATGCTCCATGCCAGGTTGCCAGCCACGTGATCATTTTCTGCTGATGTGGCATGCTGGAGTGGCATGTATTTATTTATTTCTGACCCTCGCATTTATTTTTCCCTTTGAAAATAGATCATCCCTTCTCCTTCGGCTCTTTCATGCTCCTCCCTTTCCTGCTGCTGCAAAAGGTCGCATGGCTCCACGAGTTGCATGTCGCAGCCCATTGTCTATTTTCAATAGAAAAATAAATTTGAAGTGTTATTAAATATAAAAATATATGCCACGCTAGCATGTCGCATCAACAAGAAATGTCCAGGTGGCTGCTATGGTCCTGTGGTGTACCACTTAACAAGTTTAGGGACCCAGAACAAACTTAATGAACCTATATGACACAACCTTAAGTTTAAGGGCAGCTGGAGCATTTAACTTTATAGGTATTATCTTGTTAGATTTGTCTTCTTGTGTATGGAGTATTTTAGTCAATATGAGATTTTGCATTTTGTCGTGAATTGCTGTTCCTGTATCACCCTGGATATTGGATGATTGAGTTGAGTTGTACATTTAATTTAAGTTCTTTTATTCCTTTATGACTGCATACAGTGATTGATTGGAATGGTATTATGGTTTGCAGCTCATACACCCAGATTGACTAGTCAAACCCAGTGATCTCTTTGGGGACTAATCAAACTCAAGAACTAAGTTTCATGTCTGATCTCGACGTCCAGCTTCCATCTGCTTTTGGTATACATCCTTTTTTCTAACATTTTTTTGTTATATATTTTCTCATTGAAATAGTAAACATTTATACTGATTATAATTGTTCTTAAATAGGTTCAACCAAGAGTAGATCACTTATTAGTTTCTTTCCTTGTTCTCTTAACCCGAAATAATCTGCAGATATAGTCTGGTTGTCTTAAGTGGTGTACCGTGCAGTTCTATTGGTGCATAATATCCAGTAATGACCTCCACCTGAGGTGATAATGATATACATGTCCTTATTAGCGAGGCTATGTGCATTCATTGGTTATTGGGTTATATTGGCTTTGTTCATTTGGTTTTCTTCCAATGCAATAAGCTTATTTTGACTTATGTGTCCAGGCCTGAGCACAATCTGAAGCCAGAAGGTGATAACTTTGTGTTTTCCTTGTAGATCCGTTTGCAGAGGCAAATGCTGAGGACTCCAGTGCTGGTGCTGGATCAAAGGACTATGTGCACGTGCGAATTCAGCAGCGCAACGGAAGAAAGAGTCTGACAACTGTTCAGGGCTTGAAGAAAGAGTACAGCTACAACAAGATCCTCAAGGATCTCAAAAAAGAGTTCTGCTGCAATGGTACTGTAGTCCAGGATCCAGAGCTAGGCCAGGTACTCACTTCCTTTTATTGGTTTAACTATAACTTCTCTTATCATCTATAAATGGCATATTGATAATTCATTTGTCTGATGTATATTGTAGGTCATTCAACTGCAAGGTGATCAGCGTAAAAATGTTGCAACTTTTCTAGTTGAGGTAAGTTCTATAACACCAGCGCACATATTTGTTGTTTTAGTTCATATTTTTTTTCTGACTCTTATCATAATTCATATTTGTTTTCGTTAGGCTGGAATAGTGAAGAAAGAGAGCATCAAGATTCACGGTTTTTAGATTGCAACGTTTAAGTGTTTGTGAGTGCTATCATATATGATACCAAGTATTGAAGTTTCTGAAGCTCCTTCACAATATCAGTAGTAGTTATTCATCTGAACCTGTGTCACTATTTGATTTGAGAAGACTGGTATTGATGCAAGTTGTACTTGCAGTATGTTTTCTAAGTGTTACCTTCATGAAAGTATCGTTTGTCTGGGGAACCGTCTACTGATATTGAATAACAAGAGAGATTGCTGTTTGGGTTCGTCCATGAATTATTATGATCTTCCACCTAAAAGCTTTCCAATCCGTGTTATTTTATGATCGCTTCTCATGCGCTTTCTGATCTGTATGTATTTGCCCTTCATATCGGCTCTGTACGCTTGTCTTATGTTGTGGTCTGGAATCTGTTTGTTTTCTTTGGCTAACGCTTTAGCCGGACAAACTGGATGTACTTCTGAACCGAAGCAATCCTTCATGCATAAGTAGATTGATTGGGCAGTGCAGCAAGATTTGCTTAACACCTGCCGCCGAGGATGCAGCTTCATTTCTTTTCATGTGCACTCTGCTAACCACCTAAACCTTACAAGGAAGGCCATTTCTCATCTATTTTACTACTTTAGCATCAGCCTTGATAGAGCAAGCTGACGGTTTGTTGGGAACAAACATAGAACCATGTCCAGTATGCATGCAGCAGTCTAGATAGATATTAGTGTTGACGCTGTTAACTCGTCGTCGCTAAGCAGTTCCTGCGCCGCCGCCCTCCGCATTCTGGCCGCACCTGAGGTGTATCTCGTAGCCGCAGGCGATGCACTGGTACGCCCAGCCGAGCCCCTGCTCCTCGCACTCGCAGCAGATGTAGGGTCCTCCCCCGGACTTGTCCGACACGATGCTGAGCTCGTGTCTGTGTCCCCGGTGGCGCAGCGACTGCGGGTACTCCTTGGCCGCCTCGTCCTCGGCCTCCTGCAGCAGCCTGATCTGCGCGTCCGTGAACGGGAACGCCATGTCGAAGTAGAGGTTCACCAGGTTGCGGCCGTCCCGCGTCACCGTCTTGCCGTCGGGCCCGACCACCACCAGCGTCGGGATCTCCCGCACGTCGAAGTACCTCGCCAGCGCGCGCGACGGCACGCCGTCGTAGGGCAGCGCGAGCCACGGCATGTCTCTGCAGGAGCGCAGGTACCCGTCCTCCTCCTTGTCCATGGGCACGTACACGATCTCGAAGTCCTCCGCCTTGCCCTTGAGGCTGCTGTAGATGGCCGCCAGCTTCGTCGTGAACTTGATGCACGGCGCGCAATGGTTAGCGGAGAAGTAGAGCCCCACCGTCTTCCCCACCAGGCTCGAGATCGGGACCTGCAGCCCTTAGCCGCGGTGAGCTATAGGCCAACGTACAGCCGGGATAGTCGACGTACGGTACGTACGTACGGGTGGACGATCAACGGCGGCATACAACAATAATGCCCGTCCAAGCTAGCTAGCTCATGGCAGGCACCCTCTAGCTAGATAGCTAGCTAGCTTGCCGCTTGCGTTCGAGAACACGTTACCTGTTCATTGGCACCGTTCACGTACTCCTTCCCGTTGATGGAGAAGAGCTTCTCCAGCGTCTGGGACGCGTACTTGCGCTGGTCGTCTGCCTCCAGCTCCGCCACCTTCGCGGCCGTGAACGGGAACGCTCTCTCGCCGTAGCGGTGCACGAGGTCGGCGGCGTCCGGGTGAACGACCGCGCCGTCCGCAGCGAGCACCACCAGGCGCGGGATGCCCTCCACCTGGAACCTCTCGCTGAGGCGCTTCTTGCAGCGGAGGTCGCCGAACGGCACGGCGGGCCACGGCATGGTTCGGTGGAACCGCTCGAACGACGGCCGGTCCTCGTCGCACGACACCAGCACGACCTCGAAGCCGGCGCCGCGCTCCTTGAGCTGCTCGTAGGCCGCGGCCAGCACCGGGGTGAAAGCCTCGCATTTCGGGTACCAGTTCGCCGCGAAGTAGAGGCCGATCATCTTGCCGTCGATCTCTGGAAACTGAACCTGCCAGCAGGAAGACATATTTGGCGTTTTGATCGTGATAATTCACATGAGCAACAGAGACATGGATTTCGAAAAGAAAATAGAGAGAATGACACTGCCAGACCAGGAGAAAAACTCAATCTGCACAGTGCGATTCTGATTCTTGTCGTAGGTAGGAACAGAGTGAACTGAACGGTTAGCAAAAGTACAAGAGACAGATAATGGTGCATATATTCTGGTTCGATTGTACGTACAAGTGATAAAAGGAGTACGTGGCAGTTTAGAGGTCCCAACATGAGCACGTGTGATGATGTTGTTATAGGTGAGATTAAAAAAAGTATGATCGATTTTTCAGCTGTTGCGCGTGGCACAATTCTGATGAAACTGTACAGTACAGGCTCACATCAGTGCAGTGTTATATATATTTAGCTGAACAAAGATGAGTTTGTACGCATATATAGGCACGTACGCAATAATGATGCCACACTTCTAGTTCAAGGTAAAGGCTCACATCAGTACGTGTTATATTTAGCGTTAAGATCCCTGTTCCCAAACCCTACTAAAGTAGAATGTATAGAGGCCTTAACTTTGAAGGTTTATTAGAGATGAAGTTTCTGAAAAGTTACATTTAGCTGGTGGCATGATCGAGAACTGTGAGGCTAAGACTTCAGCAGATCTTACTGATACAGGGCTTTCAGATTGTACGTAGAAGAAGTATATGAAAAACTTGAAAAAAAAAACTTTCTTCTTCTTGAAAAAAAAAAGGAAATTCTGAAACTTCTAGTTGCTTTAGACTTTTATCTAAAGCTCAACCACTGGAGTCTGATAAGACTATAGGAGACCAAACTTTAAACAGTGTTAAACTTTAAATCTGAAGCCCTCAAAAGCAATATCTTGATTAACTTGGATCCGTTGTCTAACAAAGTTTATACTTGCATGCAACACAAAACATGACTATTAGCATGTGTTTTTGTGTGTGTTATCGATCTCCTATTAGATTTATCTTCACTTTTGCATGTGCCAAATCCTTTCTAGCATGAAGCAAGATTGCACATGATTTCAACATACGAAAAGAGGAGTGAGAAAACTGCAAACACACTGCTCGTTTCACATATAGCAAACCTTGTGTTAACTTGGTGCTTTATAGATCAAACGTAGGAGTAAAAGAAACAGAAGGAGAAAAGAGTGATGAACCTTACTATCGAAAGCCAAATCACTACTAGCAGAAAACAGAGGGCTACAGAGACAGACAACCGAAGAAGCAGATGTAGAACATGAACTAAGACTGACGATTACCTCGTTCCCGGAGGGATCGACGAGCGAGCCCATGGTGAGCACAGAGCGTATGCCACCTTCCCCCACCTCCGGCGCGTCCCCCGGATCTCCAGCCATGTTCAGTCGTTCCAGTGTCAGCTCTGCGCGTGCGTGATGATGTCCCGGACAACACCAACTGGGTGGGCTTCAAGCTTGGAGACAGACAGCCAGACAGGCAAATAGGCTTTGCTGCCAACGCTCTCGCCGTCGCCGATGCCTGATGCTGCCGTGCACTCTGCTGCCGCGAGCAGTCCGCTAGTAGACGGCAACAGGGCAACAGCTAGCCAGGGTCTAGGCTGGCTACGCGCCCTCGCCCGGCGCCGCAGATATAAATGGCCAATGCACTGCAGCCCTTTGGCATGGCCTTTTACAGGGGCGTCCCCATCATTTCGGCGGGCAGCCGGCCCATCTCGTCCGTCCGTCGCTGTAGGAGGCGCCGGTCACGGCCAAACCGCATCGGTACCTTTCATTCAAACGTGTTGCCACAGCTCCGGGCTGGGGGTGAGCATGAGCACTAGGCAGCCTGGCATAGGAGCAGGTGTCGGGCGGACAGCAGCGCTGCGACCTGCGGGCACCCCCCACCCCCCCCCCCCCCCCCCCCCCCCCCCCTTTTCGTCGTGCGGGTAGTGAGCGGGCGCTGTGCCTGTGCGGGCGGAGGCGGACTGGGGTATACGTGGACATGGAAGCGCGGGAGCGGCTGCGGTCTCCGTGCGGTGGGTGGAAAACGACGGCACGGGGAGGGCGCCGTGCGGCTCGGCTCCCACTCCAATCGATCCATCGCCCGCGGCGCGACGGACTGGGGACCTAGCTAGGACGAGGACCAAGGTAAGGAGGACCCGGGGGTTTCTTTGCGGCCTGGCCAACAACGTGTGCTGCCGCCGTGCCGCGACAGGCTCGTTCGTCTCGTCTCGGCTCTCGCGGCGGGGCAGGCTTTGGCCTGTGCGTGTCGATCACTGTCTCGCGTGTGGTGGTGACTGGTGAGGCTGAACTGGTCCGACGAGGGGCGGAAACCAAAGGATGGAGGAGGAGGAGGGTGCGAGGTCATCGTCGAGGTTGGCAAGATTCTCGGACCACTCGCCGCCGGTGGGGAATCAAAGCGTGCGTGCGTGCCAGGCGCCAGCAGGCAGCAGCGTAGGGGTTTAGGGGTCGTGTCGTATCGTACCATCTCCCGTGCGTGCGTGACCGTGTGGGCGGGGTACGCGTGCATACGTGACGCGTGAGGCGTGGAGTGGAGCCGTGCCGAGGAAATTAATGTGTCCTCGTTTTTTCTTTTTCTTTTCTGTAGATAGATAGAAAAATGCACGAACGGCGCGGACCTTGCCGGGCGGGCCTGCTTGTTCGTCCCAATCAAGGACGATGATCATGATGTGCGATTTGACATCGCCACCACCAGCAGCAGCTAAAAACCTCTAGGCCATTCCGGTGTCCTTTGTGGATTACTGTACTTCTTTTTATGCTTGGATGATTATTTGAAAAGAAGTCGGGGTAGACGTGAATGAGATAGCCTGTTTAATGGACACAATCAATATATTATCAAAGTGTGGCTGCCACCGAGAGCCAGAAGATAAGTCAGTGCCATGTGGAGCCACAGCCATATGGATAAGAAAATTTGAAGTCACAACTGACGTGAAAAACCGAACGCACGCCTGAAAAACTACAGCGTACCTAAGATATAGCATGGCAAGTTTTGGCATACAATCAAACAGGAGAGTTCACAAGTTCCCCTAGGCTGCTACGACGCCTCACGGTGCATGAACCTGTTCGCTTAGGTTTAATTTGTCAAATCTGTCAGTCTAGCAGTATTTTTCTCTTGCACGAGAGACACCAGAGTGTCTCTGTTCACTCTGGTTTTAACCCCATCCATGATCCATCCAAATGTTTACTGATTCTTCTTCTTGTTTCTCAGATCATTTGATTGGATATATGCATGCTCTCACAATCAAAAGTCGTCTTGACCCTCTTCAAACACCTGTCATTCCTTATATGCCTTCAAAAAGATCTACTCAAATCCTATACCAACACGGTTGTCTCTTTCAAAAAAATAAATTCCCATCACCCATGCCAGCACGTCCACGGTTAACCAGTTCAAGAACTGCTTGTGGATAGATATACTACAACGCACTCCAATCAAACCAGGTGGCGCTCCTGCTCCTCACACCTGTCGCCTACACACAGGACGAGCGCACACGATGAATGAACTCTTGTCGCCGAAGCAACCACCGCAAAAAGATGGGACCCCAACAGCGAACGGCCCCGCCAAGTCGCCAACCACAAGGGGCACGTGGTATCCGCCCGCGAGAGCCGAGAGCTGTTGTAGCTAGAACCGCCGGACCTGAACACCTACCCGCGGATCAGCCAACCTCTCATCCTGCTGCGTCACGTCGTCTTTGAATGCCTGCACGTCTGCCGGCCGGGCCGTGACACGTACCACCACCCGCCCACCACTATGGGCGCGCAGCCTGGCTCTGGTTGGCAGCCGTCGCTGTAGTATAGGCACGGCGCCGGGCAGCCAGGGCAGGGGCACATACAACGCACGGGAGGTCGGATTGTTTGATGCGCTCTCGCCGCTCGTGCCGTGACGGGGCCGTGCTCCTGCGCCTGCGCCGGGACCCGGGACCGCCCGTCGTGCCTAGTGTGGCGCGTGTTTTTCTCTTTTCTCCGCCCTGCTTTTCCGGCTCTGCTTTTTTCCGGACGAGAGGCCGAGACAGGTGTGTGGTGCGTGGTCGGCTAGCCCGGCTGGGCGTGGGGGTGGTGAGACGAACTGATGCGATGCGATGCGATGCGATGCGATGCGATGCGATACGGTGCGGTGCTGCTCTGCTTCTGCTTGCGTCCGCGGATGGTCCACGACACGACACGCGAGGACATCCGGAGAGATGGGCATTTGCAACTGGACAATGCCGGGCGGGGGACCTCTCGGAAAGGCTGAATCATATGCGCTCGACTGTGACTCTGGCGAGAGGTATTGGTGTTGGCTCTTGACAGGTGGAGCACTTCAGTAGGCGACTGCTTTTCATCAGTCAACTGTTCAAAAGATCTTTTTTAGTTCGTTGGGTATGTGAGCTCAGAGTAACAAATTTTCATGACGATCGCTTTCACGTCCTTCTAGAGCGTTTTTTTGGGGGTTCATCACAGGGCGCACCATATTCTTCTTCCTTGCGTGTGTGCCATTATATTCCTAGCAGTACTAATGCGCTTCACTTCCTAGTCTGCTTTCTAACGTTTCATTTTCAGATGCCCAAGCCGCAAGCAGCAGCTTCGCAATTTCCATGAACGGCCGTGGCCGTAAGCCGCGTAGACCGTAGGGCAACACAAGTCACCGGTGCCGTGTTCGTTCTAGCCGCAGTTTTTTTTTTCTTTCAAACTTGTTCTGCAGGTGGAGTGCCAGCAATTTCGTTTCGCTAAAATTTGACTGTTGCTTATATTAATTTGTTGTTAGAGAAAAATATTATTCATTCGTTAAAAAGTACCACCGAATGTTGGCTGCTGAATGTTGACGAACACACAGGGCAAACACAAGAGGGTATAGCACACAGCATATGACATAAACACCACTTTGCACTTCCGTTGGTAGGAGGTACTCTCTTTTCGGCACTATAGTTTAGCCTACTAGCTCATTCAGGACACACAGTATAACTATTTTCTATACACTCCTTTCACCACAGGAAGTAAGAACACCACGGACCTTAACACGGAAACAAATTTAGCCATTTAGGGCCCAGACATAGCCTACAAGACATCGGTTAGTGTGGTCGAATGATTTCATTGCTTATTGATCAAAATATTTCTACACAGGACAGGCGTGATTACAACGGGCACTGGGCTAACAATTTCATTAAGGAAGCAGGTGGGCCGTGAGGCATCGATTGGGTACGGTCAAATCTAACACCTACTGCTGCTGAAATTCCTCTCGCGGGGCGCTGCCAGAACCAGGCCTCCAGCAGTCCAACTGAAACCCCACTAGCAGAAGCATCATGATCTCTTTCTTTCCTTCAAGAATGTGACCCGCTGACCATGCTTATATCTTCTGCTTTAACGCTTGACGCAGCTGGACCTTACTGCCGTCAATCCTTGCCTCTAGAATCTTGGACTTCAAGCTGTGCTTCTGCACTCCTCGGGGCCAGTCGATGCATCCTTTTATAGCTCGGACGATGTCCGGGTTCAGCAGGTCTGGCCTCCATTGCCCTGTGATGTGCGGACTGTCACACACTTCACTGTTCTTCAGGTCAGGAGATTCAGTGACATTTGACATCCTGGCATTTGATGATCTACCATTGAGTGTATTGGATCCCATTTTCTTTATGTCTACAGTGTTTGATGATCTCCATAGTCCAACGAATGATCTTTTATTCCGAGACCTACCAGCTGTTGTTGAACAAACCTCACTGATCTCACTACGTGCCTGATCATTGTCACAGTTTTCATCCCAATCAGTTCCACTCACGGAAGCACCATTTTCTCCACAGAATCCATTTACAGACGGTTCACTTCCTCCTGGTGAATTACCATTCTCCTCAACTTCGCTTACAGTTTCCCATCCACTATCATCTTCTGCCGTCTCATTTCGGGTGAAAGGCTGATTGCGATATCTGCTTGGTGGATTCTCCAAGAACATGTTTGTTTCAGGACTAGCTGTATGGGCTCTTGATGCACGACTCTTGGGCCTATTTCCGTTACATTGCACAATCACCTTCTCAGCAGTATCTTCTCTTTGTTTGAGTTCTTCGAATACAGCAAAAATGTCTTCTGAAGGGGGAGGGGGCTTGTAAGAGAACTCCTTGATACCATTTATCATCGAAAAGCAGATGGCTTCTTTGAGCCTCTCTGCTTCCCTGACCGTTCCTTTTTCCATATTACAGCCTGGTTGGGAATAAAGGAAATCCTCAAGTTCATTCTGAAGTTTGCTTAACTGAGAGTACTTATTTTCAAGTGTCAATTTTGCATCAACAAGCTTCATTTGCACCCTCTCTTCACGCCAAACCTCAGCCATCTGGAGCATCTTCTTTTCTTCCTCCAATTCATCTCTCATCTTCATCGATTCACTTCTCATAGCCTCAACCTCAGCTTTGTCTTCTGCGATCTCCTTCGCTAATTCATCACAAACCTCTTCCATGAGCATCCGTGCCTTCCTCTCCTTCTCATAATCTTGCAAATGACGCTTCGCAACAAACTTCATCTCAGATAGATCATTGTGCAGTTTGGAATTCATCATTTCTGCCTGCTGTCGCTGTTTCCTCTCCCGGTTCAGTTCTTCCTTAACTGCATCTAAGATGTGGTGAAACTTATCATGTTCCCTGCTCTTGAAAGAAGCCTTTTCCCCTGCAATATTCTTCACCAAGTGATCAAGCTGCTTCTTTGTAGATCGACACTCTGCTTCAAGCTGATGAATCCGGTCCTGAGCTACCATAAGCTCCTCCCTCAGTGAATAGATTTCTCCACCAGCATCCCTCTGATTGTGTTCAATGTAACCATAATCTGCACCCTGGGAAGCTTTCATGAATTGATGGTTCCACTTTGTTGCCATTTCTGTTTCTATTTGACGCACTGCAGAATGAGCTTCAATCTATTTGCAGGAAACATAATGTATCAGATCAGAAAGGACTTGGTAATAAAGATTTTACAATGACTGTTCCTTCAGAACATACTTTAGTTATGAAAGTAGTGTACCTCATGTGGGATATTGCTAACAGTCCTATTCCCTGTCCTGCCCTGGATAACTGCTTTATATTGCTGACAGTGGTCAGGCGTGTGTGGGCGCTTTGAACTGGACTGCAGTTTCCAATGCATGAATTGTTAGCTGAACAGTTACATCAAGAAAAAGGAAAGATCTACTTATTATGGGAATGCATGTGAAATGGGCAATACGACATAGAGAAGTAATAATCAGCTGAAGCATTGCTTCCTAATTAATATTGATGCCCTCGTTAAACTTTTCTTTAACAAGGTAGACTAGCTTCATCAAACAATTAGAATAGCAATTGAAAAAGGCTATCCAGGGACCACTGGGCCACAATACCTATACGCCTACACTCAAACAAGACTACAAGTCTAAGAGTACTTATATCATGTCATTGGTTGAAATACCTCTATCATTTTGGTTGAAATGATGATGAACAGATCTAAAAGTCAAATCAATAACCTGAACAAAAGAATAGGTAAAATGGACCGAACCAAAAACTGAATTAACTAGATCTAGCATACGACAAAATAGCATAATATTGTCCTTTTAATAACAGAAAATGGAGCCATATCCTAAAAGTGTCAGCTGGATATCAACATCTACAAACTGATTCCAATGCACAAGTGGAAAGTTTGCTCGATGTGGGTGAGTATCCCTAAACCTGATCTATAAGGATGTTCCATAGCACCGGTTTCCTAGAAGACTCAAAGAACATCCCTCCAACCGTTGGACTCAGAGATTGGTTTAGAATGATATCAATTATCAAACATAACGTTTCAGCACAACTTGACCTTATAATCATGAAATTGTTCATCATGGATGCACAAACATTAGCATTTTTCTCTAAGTCTGAGCAAAACACCAACACTGCACACACAATAAAGGTTTCACCACCATTGGAAAGCCACAATGCAAGTTTAACCGAAGGGGTGAGGTATGCCTAAACAGATCGAAATGAGTCTGCAAAATCTATGCAGCTTCGATAAGAGAAGCAGCGCGTCTGTACCCGACACAGCCAACCGCCCAACCCCCAACAATTCGATACCGACATTTCTCAAAAACTACAGGAAATGATGAGCTATGTGCCAAAAGCGTCAGTTGTGTGCACCACCGACACGGCGACACCAGCTGCTACGCTACCAAAGTAGCGCCATCTACCTACAACCCTAGAACAAAACAATCTCGACACACAAGCACATCACTGTCAGAGATCTCGCGGCATGCAAGCTCACCTGAGCCCTACTCCGTCGCGCTGTCCCAGTCCCAGTCCCAGGCCCCGGCGGCGGCGGCGGCGCCTGCGGCGGCTGCATTCGCCACAGCGCCGCGGCGATCTCCCTCACCGATAGGGCAACAGCGCCCGCGCCGGGACGGGAGGCAGAGCGAGCGCCCGCGCCCAGTGGCCACCGGACCGGCGGGGTGTCCGGAGGAGGGTGCGGCGGCGGCGGCGGGGCGGGGCCCCGGCGGACGGCCGCGAGAGACGGGCTCTGGACGCGGACTCTGCGGGCGCGGCGGCGTGACGCGGACCCGGGCCGCGGGGGAGTGGCTGCTGCCGCCCGCGGCTCCGGGCTGGCTGGAGGCGGCGGGCGGCGGGCGCGGCGGCTGCCGGGGCGCGCCATGGACGGACGGACGGACGCGGCTGGGCGGGTGGATGGGTAGCCGACCGAGGTGGTGTCGAGGCCTCGAGGGGGGACAGTGGCACTCGGCGTGTGTGCAGCGCGGGTGTGGGGTGTGGTGGGGCGCGTGAGATCTGGGGGTATCCGACGCCGCTGATGGTATCGTGCCTGTGCGACACTGCGACTGCGAGTACTGCTTGTGACTAGCAGCAAATGGTAGCCGAGATCCGAGCGAGGACGCTTGACAACATGGAAAAGCGGATCGTGTCGGCGTCACTAACACTCTTGCTAAATCACAACGTGAGCGAGTCACAACTATGCACATCGATCAGAACCCACCACATACTATGCTCGGTACAGGAACTTAGCGTAATGACATAATAATAATCTGATGCATCTTGGAGCGCTGCGTAACGCATAATCGAAGAGCCAGCAGTAATCATCAAAGCAACCTCCATCATGGCAGGAGCGAGAGCGACTTCAGAAAAAGGCGAACACCTGTGATTATCATCGTCCGGACGGCGCTAGCTGTTCATCCACGGCACTGGCACTGGCACGGAGGTGTGGCGTGCTCTTTTCACGAGCGTAACGGAAAGGGTTGCGTCAAATTGATGGGGTCTCGGTCTCCTGTCTCGTCCGTGGACGATGCGCGCAGCTTGCCTGTACAACAATCGACCGACTGAAACAGGCGCCATGCCTTTGAGTCGCATCAAACATGATGTCTAGTCCTCTGCTTTGGAATCTCAGGCCTTTGTTTAGTTCACCTCGAAATTCAAAAAGTTTTCAAGATTTTCCGTCACATCGAATCTTACGGCACATGCATGAAGCATTAAATATAGATGAAAACAAAAACTAATTACACAGTTTGTCTGTAAATCGCGAGATGAATCTTTTGATCCTAGTTAGTTCATGATTGGACAATATTTGTCAAATAAAAACGAAAGTGCTACAGTAGCGAAATCCGAAATTTTTTCGGAACTAAACAAGGCCAATATTGTGGATGTTCAGGCTGAAGCACATGAATACTATAGCACCCCATGTTTATTTCGTACCTGCTTCATTATTTTTCTTTGTGTGACTTCTTTTTTTCTTTTTCAGCTTAATTTCAGGCTTAACTTTTCAGACCAGCAAACAGGCTCGGTTTCGAATATTGTAGTACTTTTATTTTTATTTGACAAATATTATCAAATTATGGACTAACTAAGCTCAAAAGATTCATCTTGTGATTCACAAGTAAACTGTACAATTAGTTTTTATTTTTATCTATATTTAATGCTCCATGCATGTGCCACAAGATTTGATGTAATAGAGAATCTTGAAAAGTTTTTGGTCTTGGGGTGAACTAAACAAGGCCTTAGGTCAGTCTCAATGCATGTTTTATGAGAGTGTCATGCACATTAAATAGGGTGCCACATAAGTAAAATTGCTGACTTGGCAGGATCATTAAATGACGTAGTTTCATCAGATGAAAGAGGAGTTTCATCCCCATGAAACTCATGTGGCTCGGTTAGCTAGTTTATAATCTTGGTAATTGTGCCATGAAACTATGCATTGAGACTGGTCTTAGTTTCTATAAGGGTACAGTTTATTTTTTTAATCGAGGAATGAAAGTGTTCCAGCTTCACAATCACACATTCACGAGTGAATGGGTATAGGTAAATGTAAGGGTTAGTCAGTTCCTAGTTACAACAGTGCATTATATTATATTGCCTGTAAACAACCTAGATTCCTTTTTTTGGGAATCAATCGGAAACACACACCTTCCTGATCATGGTTCTTTCTTTGTTTTATTAATTTTTCAGCAGGGGTTTCGGCCTCTCATGTTTCATCCAAAAAAGTTTGGAAACACACACACCCTTGCCCAAGGGAGAAAGTGAGAAGATGCTTAGCAAAGGAAGAGACATGCTCTGTTGGACTAAAACATCCCAGCTCCAGACATTTTTATACATTATTACAAAAAAAAAAATTGTCCACAAGGTCCCTCAGCCCATTGGAGGCCCAGCATTTTGATACTTGGATGTTTGGACCAATTACCAGCCCTAATACAGAACAACAACTGTCCACTGCACGAATGGACGAATTCAGACAAAACCCAAACGCAAAGACGAAGCATCATGAATGCAACAGCCTATTTCAGGCTCATATATAAAAAGCGTTTGCTTATAATATGATCGATTGGGTCATGGGCCTAGTTAGACACCGGCCCTTGTAACACATGTTCCCGTCCTGTGGGCCTTATTTTGCTCCCCTAGTGGGGCCCCAGGCCCAGAGTAGAACCAGTGTCTCGGAGGCCAACCGGAGCACACGTCTGGTCTGCATCGAGCAGGATCTGACCAAGCAAGGCAACGGGAGGTTCCCGCCACGTCGTTCACACAAAGCAAAAAGGACGAATCGGTATTCGTTCTCATCACATTTCTTTAGAAAAAGTCTATTTTAGGTCTCTCAACTTTCGCGAAAGTCTGATTTTCATCCCTAAACTCTAAAACCGGATAAAATACATCCCTCAACTTTTAAACCGTGCACATTACATCCTTGACCTGGTTTTGAAAGCGGTTTTACCTTTTTCTTTTTATTTATTTTGGCTGATTTTTTTTTGAAAAATCACAGTAAATCACATAAAAATCATAAAATAGAAAACTCAATTTTGTTGGACTTTAGATCAGTAGATATACACATTGAATGTATAATATAGTATGTTCTAGTACAAATTTTTTTATGCATCTTTAGATCTATATTTTTTTGTAATTAATTAGACTAATTATAGCTACATTTTCTATGGTCTAATTGTGATGAAATTTATATGGTGAGCTAATTCTTCTATGATTGAGTCATAGTAAAAATTTTATACTCATTGAATCATGTATTACTTAGTTATAGATTTATTTAGGTTTATGCTTGTTAAATTATAATAAATCTATGACTAAGTTATACATGATCTAATGAGTATGAATTTTTTACCATAGTTTAAACATATAATAATTAGTTATAGATTTAATTATGTTTTTTCTAACATAATAATTAGTCTAACATACAAACTATAGCTATGAATTATTCTAATTAATTATAGAAAAAACAGTTCTAAAGCTACAATAAAAATTTTATACTCAAGCATACTATATTATATGTTCGCTATGTAGATCTACTTATCTGGAGTCCAACAAAATCATATTTACTATTTTATGAATTTTATGTGATTTACTATAATTTTACAAATATCTAGCCAAAATAAATAAAAATGAAAAAGACAAAACTGCCTTCAAAACCGCTCATAACCATGTTATGGATGTAATATGCATGGTTTCAAAAATTGAGGGATGTATTTTACCCGGTTTTGAAGTTCAGGGATGAAAAATAGACTTTTGTGAAAGTTGAGGGACCTAAAGTGGACTTCTTCCCATTTCTTTCCCCTATCCTGGCACGCTTGCGAAGTGTTCAGCACACAAGCCCAGTTCGAGGCTGGCTTTTGCGCGTTGTCCAATTTTTTTTTTTAAAAAAAAGTTAAGCTGGTTTGCCCACGAGGCCACGACCAAGATTGCGGTTAGGTTACGCTTACGCATGCACATCACCTCACCCGCTCTGCCTGCAGCTCAGGGACCCGGGCAACGACAACGAGTTGCCTCCTGCCATCAGAGGAATTTCGAGCTCTCGATCGTGTAAGGGTAGGGTGGCGACCGCTTCTTTCTTTTTTTCGTGTTAGTGGAAGCTGTGGACGCCTTGGAACAAGTTGGTGGAGCTGGCGATCATGGTCCCGTTTTTATCATGGATTAAGGCGTAATGCATTTTTTTTAATGGAGGCGACAGATTCAGTAATGGTATGCTAATATCAGATTGAACACCTGAGGTGAGCCCACACGTGCGCCCGATGTGCTGAAGAGGAATTTCTTTGCTGAAAGTTTTTGTTGACTGCGACCTCCTCTTGCAAGCGATGCCAAAATTGTCATACAAATACAGGAATACGGAGGCAAACATGATAAACGCTAAAACCGTGCTCGTGGAGTACCGAAACTGGAACTCCGACGATTTTTCTACTCGCGTGTGCTGAGGCTGGACAAAATAAGGTTCTCTGTCTTCGACGTGAAAGCTTGGCCTGACTAATGCCTGGAGACGGGAGACTCGTCTGACAGTCTGATGCCGTTCTTACACAGAAAACTACTATCATATCAGGAAATCCAGGCACGTTTTCTACTTGTCTTGGTTGAATTTAAAAGTGTCAAGAAAACAAATAAAGAGCACGGTTGTGTATCGTATGTGGCCCCCTCATTAATTATTTTTGATTTCACTGTGTTAGTCCAACCTAATCTTGCGCCGAAGAGATCCACCTGCATTACATTTTAGAGTTCAATTCGAGACAACGGCTAAAAACACGGGCTTCACCAAACTGTCCAGCTAACAGTTGCTCTTATATTCTAGTAATGCTTTCAGAAGCATGTTCCCTTGCTTCGTTTTGTTTGTATGTTTTATAGCTGGGCTTTCTCACGACGACCATAGAACGAAGCAGCTGCAAACCTTTTTGCGACCTATATATACCTAAAAGGTGCAAGCTTTGTTCAGTTTCAATGACTGTATCTTATTTTACTTATTGTTTTTAAAAGACTTTTCTGAACGTGTGGTCACCAATGCCGATCAAGATGAGACTACTCCGATCCTATGCTATAAAGCCGAATTCCGATGCGACATTTTGTGAATCTGAAAAGGATGGTTAGCTTAATTTACGTAGACCAACTACATGAGTGACGCCAGCAATGACGCTAGAATCCCCATCGCGTATCACAACTGATTCATGATACCATTAATCAGTTTTTACTTTTTAGACGCTTTTTTTTTCTCTGATTGTCATATGCGACGCACCATAGCTACAGCACGCGCGCCTACTCGCGGAAAAAAACTACTGCACCCGCCCATGTATTTTTACTCATTTCAGTGCACCAAGTAAGTTAACGACTCGTCTTTTTTCCCCCCTCAAGGTTGAAATTTTTCGATAAATTAGTGTCCTCAGTTGGAAACAAAGCAAGGTTGTTACACCTAGCCGACCAAGCAAATTTGGTCTCTACTCTGATCACCTATTCTCCCTGTGTCTTTCTACTTTATGATCTTTCGGTGAATGATGAGATCCATAGCGTCAGTATATATCCCTTTTCCTCCTATTTTTTGTCGTGCACTCCATTGGATCCAGCTTTTTTCTCGGAAGGAACACGTACTGCATTTTTGTACTCCGTATCATGTATGTAAACTATAGTAGCGACGTCATTTTCGTGACCTCGAGTGCCTAGACAACGAAACATCAGCCTGGTATCTGCCGCTGCCTTGCGAGTTCTGACTAGCTGTGCATGCTCACCTCATATTCGTGAGCCTTCAGAGTTCAGAGGCAGCACGAGTGTGTCGGCGGTCACAGTCATGGGCTTTTGAGAACGCAAACAACAGACAACAGGAGGTCAAGACCGACCGCTATCAATCGCACCTCAATTTGGTCCAGCAAAGCAGTCTGGGTATTGCCGCACGCAGAATTTCTGAATTCGTGTGCTAGCTAGCTGTACCGACAGTTTCAGGTCTTCAGGCGCCCGGCCGGTGTACTTACCAGACTGATGGTAGGAGGGTTTTAATCATGCCACGACACGCTAACGCGCCTAACCACATGCAGAAGCAGGGGCTTAATCAAATCGGTTCAACTAGATTTGAGATATCCCGTTCACATTGTTTTTTTGAAACAGGAGGTGTCGTTTAAATCCCTACTAGAAATTTTTATTAAAATAAAAGGGACCAAATGTGCATACTCCTTTTGTTCTAAATTATAAATCGTTTTTTTACTTTTTTTTGTATGTAAAAAAATAAAATAAAACGTGACTTATAATGTCTAGGTACACATTAAATTATATGTAAAAAACAAACATAAACTTAAAACAGAGGGAGTACAAAATATCCCGTTCACATTCACTGTCAGGTATCGATTCCGTTCAGTTTGCTTTCTGATCCTACTGCTGGCTTCGCGAGTGATGCGCGCACGCAAGTGAAGAATTCCTTGGATCAATTGCATGGCAGCATAATAAGGGATTCAGACCCGTAGACAGATACCATGGTCAAGAAAAGGAGCTGGGCGGCACTTTCATGGTCTCGGACATCAACAAGGCCGTTGTCTACATCAGGTCGTTGCCTGCAATGCAAAGTCCCTCTCTTGAACAAGAACACGACAACTTCCACTCGTGCGCTACTACGTAGAGCAACGGCGTTGCCGAATCCACCAGGCTGCTAGGGCCTTGTTTAGTTCTGAAAAGTAAAAAGTTTTCGGTACGGTAGTATTTTCGTTTGTTTGTAACAAATATTATCTAATCATTGACTAACTAGGATTAAAAGATTTGTCTCGTAATTTACAGCTAAACTGTGTAATTAGTTTTTGTTTTCGTCTATATTTAATATTTTATACATGTGCCACAAGATTCGATGTGACGAGAAATCTTGAAAACTTTTTGGTTTTCAAGGTAAAAGGCCCTAGGCCTTGTTTAGTTCCAAAAAATTTTGCAAAATCGACACTGTAGCACTTTCGTTTGTATTTGACAAAAATTGTCCAATCATGGACTAACTAGGCTCAAAAGATTCGTCTCGTCAATTTCGACCAAACTGTGCAATTAGTTTTTATTTTCATCTATATTTAATACTCTATGCATGCGTCTAAAGATTCGATGTGACGGGGAATCTGAAAAATTTTGCAAAATTTTTTGAGAACTAAACAAGGCCCTAGACGAAAACTGCAAGAGTCGTAAAGGAAGCAACAGCACAGAACTGACTGATGTCCCGTTTCGTTCTTGTTGCGGCTAGCTCCAGCCTGCAGCACCAGGTGAGGGTACCGAGCTTGCCTTCCCAACGGTTTCCTGCCGTCCACCGTGGGAGAGAGAACTCCGGCACGTCGTCTCTCGTTCTTAGGCCTTGTTTAGTTCACCCAAAAACCAAAATCTTTTCAAGATTCTCTATCCCATCGAGTTTTACGCCACATATATGGAGTATTAAATATAGACAAAAATAAAAACTAATTACACAGTTTATCTGTAAATCACGAGATGAATCTTTTAAATCTAGTTACTCCATGATTGGATAATGTTTGTCAAATAAAAACAAAAGTGCTACAGTTCCAAAAACTTTTCAGTTTTCGGAACTAAACAAGGCCTTAATTGCAATAGAGTTTTACACACGCCACTGGACCGGGCACATGCCTGCAGAATAGCCCTTTTATGCACTCCCACAAACTCCATATTGACATGCCGCCCAGACTGCTTTGCTGGACCAAGGCGGCGGCAAGACCATGCTCTCAGGCTACCACGAAACATGCTCAACCAGCCGTCGCGCCGGTCATGAGTCATGACTAGTACTCCAAATACCAATTGGCAACTGCCAGACGCATGAGACGACATCTCTGTGGTGCAACGGTTACAGAATCTCCAGAACCATGGCCTTGTTTAGTTCCGAAAAAATTTGGCAAATCGACACGGTAGCACTTTCGTTTGTATTTGACAAATATTGTTCAATCATAGACTGACTAGGCTCAAAAGATTCGTCTCGTCAATTCTGACCAAACTGTGTAATTAGTTTTTATTTTTGTTTATATTTAATACTTTATGCATGCGTCTAAAGATTCGATGTGACGGAGAATGTGAAGAATTTTGCAAAATTTTCTGGGAACTAAACAAGGCCTACCCTGCCAATGAATTCGATATTCAATTCGGATGTGTGTGCCAGCCAAGTGACAACTATATATAACAAACAGCACAGTATTTTGTATCTGGAGCCCAGATAGAATTGTACGTAGCACACGACTTCTGCTGTTCGCCCCTAGTTTTCTTTGGCGCCAAGTCAACTGGTCCCTGACGTACGCCGCGGCTGGTCACTGGTGTGCTCGTGCAAGCAGGAGTTCATCCTATCCACCCAGATGTGACCCAGACACCGCTGCAAAATTCATCGATATGTCTCGCGTTCGATGGCGTCATACGGAACAGGAACGCAGAAATGTACACGCCTCACGCCCTCACCGATCGGTGGGCTGTAGCCCGTTGGCTGGCTGGCTGGCTGGCTAACTGTTCACTTTGTCGAGCTACGTAAGCAGGCAGGCCAAGTGGCCAACTCAACCTGACAGTTTGCCCATCCTATGTAGGAGTAGAGTATTATGTACCAACCGTGCAAGCAGAGCGGTAGGTCGCGGATCATTTCAGCAGTTAGCTCGCACGTCGGCTTCTCGTTTCTGGTTGCTAACTTTACAATATAGGGGTCGTCGATCGTCGTCCATGGGTACCTGCAAAACGGCAACACCGTCTGCCATTTCCATCCCATAACCTAATACAGAATGCTACACGGATTAATTAAACTATTGGAGTCATCATGCACTCATGGCGCAGCTAGTATCCATGATCACCAGCAGGGCCAATGTGCATCGCCATCGTCCAGCTCGCGCTCTTGCATATATCTGACGGCCTTCGGTACACGGTCCTTGGCAGCTAAGTCACCGGTGGAAGAACGTGCCCAGAACTTGCAGGGGCTGGCACTGCTAACCGACTAACCGAGATCGGAATCTACTCGGAGGCACACACATGCGACTACGATGCATCATCACAGCGGTGCAACACCGGCGGCACCGACGAGGCGCAGCCGCCGCCGAAACCGGCCGCTGCGGGCTGCGGCTACGGCACCGCGGCATGCGGCATGTGGTAGTGGTGCTGATGGTGTCCCAGCCGCAAAACCAAGTGCGCGCGCCGCGGCTAAGCAACTCCGAGTGCTGGGTGACACCGACGCGCCGTGTGTTGTCACCAGCGCTCAGCGCATGCCGCGCAGCTCTTCTGGCCCGTGCCGCGCAGGGGGAATCCCCCCTGGAAACGCCGCGTTCCCACCGGGCCGGCGGGGCCCCCTCCAGCCGGAGATCCCCCCGCGCCCCCGCGTTCAGACCCGTGGACCCCGCGGTGCCAGCCCACTCGCCCACTTTCCAACTCGACGTCCACGCAGGATTTACACGGCCACGTCGGAGTCCGGCGCCGCGCCAACGTTAGGTGCACCGCGCGGGGGAACGGTCGCGCCTGCCTCCCTCAGTGGAAGTCGCCGTTCCCTCATCAAACTATAAAAACTCCCGGCCCGAGCGAGCCGGTCGCACAAAGACCACCAACCTAATCTATCATCGGCTACGCAGGAGCAGCAGCAGCAGCACCGCAGCGGGCGGCGCCGGCGACAACATCGACGACGACTGAGCAAGGACGACAAGAAGAAGAGGAAGGACAATCCATGGGCAACTGCGCCGTGACGCAGCACGCGGTGACGTCGTGGGCGGACGACGGCGAGTGGGACGTGCCGTCGGCGGCCGAGGAGGAGGAGGAGGCCGCCGGGACCAGCGGGAGGAAGGACCACGGCCACGAAGCGGCGGAGGTGACGATCAGGATCACCAGGAAGCAGCTGCAGGAGCTGATGGAGAAGAGGGCCGGTGGCCTCCACGGCCTCAAGAGCCGCCGGGCCGCCGCGCAGCTGCTGGCGGACGTCATGAACGCCGGCCAGGTCTACCACCATCTCCACCACTGTAAGGCGGCGCACTGGAAGCCCAAGCTGCAGAGCATCCCGGAGGCCGTCGAGTCATGACGCACGGCACACTGCTGCCATGGCGTTTTGCTTGCCTGGTTTCTCCTCCTCGTCTTCGGTTGCTTCTTCGCAGTTGCAGGCTGGCAGCTTTTCATTGGGTGACTCACCGTGTCATCATTCTTTTAGTTTGGATGCAGTATACAACGAAAGATGTACAGAAGTAGGGAATTCTTGAGCAACTACCCATGTTTTACGTAGCAGAGCATGATCAACAACTCATGGTCAGCAGAGTACTACACTTTTTGCTGATTGGTTCCCTCAGTTTACCATGCAGAGCCAGGCCCAGGACTGCATACTCCATGTACAAATTGATTCCGCTTCACTAAAAGCCCACTATTCCAGCATGGAATGCTTATTTAGCTTGTGCTTGACGCAAGAGGCAACTAATATATGTACATTTTATATTTGGTTTTTTATTTTATTTTACTGAGCTTACTCTATGTATTAGATTCTCTATCTTTTGCGCCCAGGGGAACTTCTTTTATCGACAAAAAACTCAGGGACCTTCTTCAGGCTAATTTTCCAGGCCACAGACAAAAGATGATGAGCAAGAGCTAGTTACCAAAAAAAAAAATCAGTAAAAAGAACTCACTGGTAGTAGTTAGGAAAAGCGAACAACTTTTTGGTGAGAATTGAGCACTTGACCCCAAGAATGTACTCTATCGTCTATGAAAATGCGCAAATGCCTCATCGCCTCATCATTCTGTCGGGACCAGGACACGTACCTTCACTACGAAAATGAACCACACATTTCGCAGGTCAAAATTTACCACACAAAACCTGCTCAGTGCTTACAAGAAGATGGAGACGATGAAATGGCCGATCCACATTAGCAGTAGGTGCGCACCAACACACGTTGACAAGACGAGGTCCAAATCAAGGTTGCTCGACGTAACAATCAGTCGATTAACTCTCGAGTGGTGGCCGTAGTGTAGCTGTCGGTTTGACCGCAGGTGTTGCTCTCTGGGCCCCGTCCTCCAGAGCTCTGAACTGGCGTTTTCCAGCATAGTGACAAATCCGTATGTATTTGACATGATGTATATTTTCGGTGTCCTGAACCTTCAGTCTGATGGTGGTTAACAGATGTTAGATGTAGAGCAATTATTAGGTAGGTCTTCTTTCAAAAAAAAATCATTTGGTAGGTCAAATGTTTTTGGTGGACTTTTCGCATACGAATTTATGGAAATAATTAAAAGGACGAAACAGGACTACGCTGATTCTAAAATGACGTAATAATATCCCACTTCCACACTCAATCTTCTTGTAGTTGTAGCATGTTAAGCCTAAAAATATAATAACTAGAGAGCAAGTCCCTCGAGGTATTTATTTGTTTGAACGGATGCTAATAACAAAGGTTATCCGCACAAACTATATGGTTAAGGGTGTCCGTAGTGGTTACCAAATGGCTAGTTTAGGAAGAAATTTTTATTGGCTATCGAGAAGAGAGATTAAATAGCTAGCGACTCCCAAATAGCTAGGACATCTAGACCGCTCTCCATAAACAACTATCTCACAACCCACGTAACTCTCTACTATCGTATTCTTTGTTTATTATTTATGAGACTCATCTAGCTAACTATTTGTAATTTGTCATTGAAAACGTCCTAAGTGACGTTAGATTGCTAGAAGCTAGATTTATAAACCAAGTGAAGCAATCAATTACAATTGAGTGCTGCAATTACATGTGTGAAGATATGCTGATGTGTGTATATCTGCATAAATAAGAATTGATCATGCCCTGTGCAAGAGATGACAACAAATTAAACAACCATATTGTCTGCCTAATTAAAATCCATCTAATGGAACGTGAAATAGCATATACTCCTATATCTCTTGTGATTGTCTTCATGAGTAGCAAAGGTACGTAAGCATATATATGTTTTGTAACGCCGCAGCATGCTCGTCAACTAGTAGGAACTGTTATTATGGAGTCCTATAGTGTTATCAAACCCGGATAGTTGGTTAATTTGGACTAAATAAAAGCTCTTGATTTGTTAGTTTAATCAAGGTTTGAACTAATGATTCTTGCTTCATTAGGTTAATTCAACACCATCAGCCGAGTCGTCGTGATTATTCACAATAATTCAGAGTTTCAGACATCCTTTGTCAACCATTGTTTTGATCAGACTCTAAAATAAGCGGAGCTACCAAGGTGATACGTTGGACTGTAGACCACTCTAAGATTTTAACCAATATTAGAACTATAATTGATATGTTATTTAGTATCATAAAGGTTATAAACATAAGGAACATCCTACGATTTGGCTTATTGTATCTAGATGGACCACCCTCGCTCTAAATTCTAGCTATCCCAGAGTCAAGTAGGTATGACGAATAACAGTTAGGGGGCATTGCACATTATCTATGGTTGTTGGTAAGAAAAGGTAGGACATGTCTATTTCAAATGCAAGTGATTATGTGCTGCTCAACTCTGATCCCGAATGTCCTATGTGATAAAAAAAACACGATTATGCTTAAGGGAAAGTCGAGTGCTTCAATATAACAGCGCATCTGAATTTTGAAGCGGATGTTACTTGTTCCAGCTAGTCAAAGAACAATTAACAGTAGAAAAAATGCTTTGGGACCAACTTTAGAACTTTGGGAGCAAACTCAGTAGCAATAATTAGTTCTAATCAGACATAGCAACAAGAAGTTCCAACTAGACTTAGTCCCAACCACGACCCTACCAATCAGTGAGCGTTCTTTGCACTACAAACCAACAACCTCGTCATGATTTTTCTTTTTAATTTGAAAAACAATGTTTCTGCAACATTTCATTTTTAGAAAATTATAAAATTATACTCACAACTTTTGTCCAAAACATTTTTCAGGGATAGGACTCACCATCATGATTTCTTATCGTAACTTTTACAATGTAGTTTTGTATATAACTTTATAGGTAACATGGCAACTGCTTATTATCTTTGCAACTCAATTTTTGCTCATAACTATCCGCGAGCAAATTTATCATAACATATTCTTGTTCGGCAAGCGATTTCCAAAATGATCTGAATTAGTCAGAATTCAATTAGGAATCAAACCAATGGCAATCATTTTCAACCAAACACAGCCACAAACCAGTCAAAACCTAGTTCGAATGGTGAAAGAACATGTATCCTAGTGGTTATAAGAGCCTCAGTAGCACCTCAAGTCCTGGTTTGACTCCTCGTGGTAGCGAATATTCCAGGACAGAAACAAATAGCTAAGGATCGGATGGTGCCAAAATGCAGCATTTGAGCAGATAGAAATGGTCAACAATGGCTAGCTTTTCTGAAAAACTAAGGGTTCTATTCCACATCATAAAACATAGATGAATGGCTTTTCATCAGTTGATCCAGAAACCTCGCCCAAAGATTATGATGCTAGATGCCTAGGGTAGCAGCATCGTAGGTTAACAGAAGCATTAGCCTTAGGAAAAAATTAATAGGCCATGTGGATAGAGCAAGTACGTAGCTGTCAATTTCTCCAACCCAAGTGAGTGCTCTCCCCTGACACATCAGTGGCCTATGGCCCTCAAGTGTTGCGTATTTGGGCACTATGATCCCTCGAAAATCTATAGTGAGGTTGTTCTTCTCTTGTTCCAATGCACACGATGATGAGCACTTCGAGTTTTTCATCAAACGAAGCACTTGTGCCTTTGCAGGCTGTTTTGACACCCTACAAAGGCTGATGATAGATATGACGTGGACACCAGTTGCATATGTGAAGGTTGATGTTGGTCGGTGACCAAAAGACGCCATGGTCTATTAGGCAACCATCAACCTGTCGGTGAAAGTGCATCTCGACATGATGCGCTCATCATCCTCTGGCAGATCTTTGGAAGGCCAAATTAAAACCGCCTTGATCATCGATGCTACGGACATCACCACGGCAAGACTGCTACGCTCTGCCACCGAAGACGCCGGAGCCTAGCTAGGCCTGCCAGTACAAGGAGCCTTGGTAGTGGCCTGGATTGACTAATTTTGATCTTGGTGTAGCATTTGTTGACTCATCCGTTTTGCTCTGCTCTTTTACTTCCTCTCTCTTTCATAATGTACACTTTATGGTATATACTGGAATGGAAGTACGTTGTATGGTTCGAGCTTTTGCTCTCTTAATTAATATAGTAGGTGTGAACTTCCACCGAATAAATCGAAAAAAAAAAGCCACGATGTCGCATCGGGGAATCTCTGCATGGGAGTTGGCAAAGAACGAAACGAAAAAAAGGCTAGCGTTAGGAAATCCCTGCATGGCAGTTGGCAAAGAACGAAACGAAAAAGGCTACGAACCGGTGCGACATGCCGATCGCCGGAGAAAAGAGCATGATCTTATTCACGAATTGTTGTCGCTGCATGATCTTATTCACGAAGTTGTCGCAGTTTAAAAACAGCTGCGGACACGGCAGCTGAAGCCTTCCAAATCTGCGCACGGTTGGTCACAAACGCACGCACGGACCCTATCCCCATCGGCGCGGAAGAGAGACCGGCCGGGAGCGAGACTCGCTGTCGCTGGACCCGTCCCTGAGTGACTCCCTGGTGGCTTCCCGGTTAGCGCAAGATCCTATGGAAAAGCCGCGTCCACACTGGCCAAGCTCCTTTCCGTCCTTCGCGTGGAAAGGAAAAAAAAAAAGGCTTTTGAAGATTCCGTCTCCCCCACCAGTTTCCCACCGTACGTCACGCCGTCCCCCCACCCCCACCACCGTCCCGGTCGCGGCTGCCTGCCTGCCTGCGCCTCCATCTCGCCGCCCGCACTAACCTCTACTAGTCTGTAGAGGAGGAACGCTGGGTCGCCGCGGCCGTCCACGTGGCCAGATGGAAAGCGGAAGCCTCCCCGGCCCGCGAGTCCGCGACACGGTCTCCCGTCCAACTTGGCATGTAAAGCACAGCACCTCTCGAGCTCTAGCACCGTAGTATAAATAAGCTTCTCGTCACCAAATCCGGAATCCTCTCGCAAAGCAGATCACGGCGACGATAAGCGAGCAACCGACGAGCATTAATCCCAGAAACCAAAGCTTTTCTTTGAGGGAACCCAGAAACCAAAGCTCGGCAAGAGGACGCCTCTATTCCGTCCGCGCGCGCCGATCGATCGAGTTCGAGGCACAGCGTCGATCTGCAAACACTGCTCGATCGATCGCGATTCGCGAGCGGCCAGCACGCATGGGGAACTGTCTGAGGCCGCAGCGCGCGGCGACGTGGGCGGACGGCGACGAGTGGGAGGACGAGGCGGAGGTCTGCAGCAAGGCGGCGGCCGCCGCCGCCGCTGCCGTCGAGGAGAAGAAGGTGGAGGTGAAGATCAGGGTGACGCGGCGGCAGCTGCAGGAGCTGCTGGAGAAGGCCGGCTGCGCCGGCGGCCGTGGGCGTGGGGACGGCAACGGCAAGGCCAAGCGGCGGCACGTGGAGGAGGTGCTGGCCGAGCTGATGGCTTCCGGCAGGGTGTGCTACCAGCATGAGATGAGGCGGCACTGGAGGCCCGCCCTGCGCAGCATACCGGAGGCTGTCGTCGAGGAGTCGTGATGATGCATGGCTCACGAGTTCTGAGCCATCTCTCTCGATCAGAGTTTTCTGTCTGCTTAGTTCTGTATGTGCATAGTTGAGTTGCTCTAGGAAGATGCAGGTGTTAGCGATTCTTTCCGAGATATTGTACAGGCGTACAAACTGAAAATGCTGATCAGAAGCAGTTACTTGAATTTTGCACAATGTTTTACTATCACCTCGATCTGTGCCTACTCCCTTCTTGCATGCAGATGCAAAACGGTGGAATGGCAGCTAGGCATAGAGAATAGTACTGCATGACTTTGCTCTCAGCAACGACAAGTACGGATTATTTAGGTGCAGAGTAGCGATCTTACAGTACTACTTTACTTCCAGGAGCTAGTCAGTGCAGGCGCTATGTATGCTCACCTACTAGAACTTCAGGTCACGTCCAAAAATCACAGTCAAACGGAAACTCTGTAGCGGAAATGGACAGTTACCAGCTCTGTATTGCGTCCGTTTGTTGGGTGTCCGCTTTGAAGATTGAACTAGTCCATTCTACGTAGCACTGGGGACCGGTGATAACTTATATATCACGTTGAGGCTCGGACCAACCAATGCTAGCCGCGTGCGCGGGATGATGATGAACTAGAGTCGATAGTTGTTGGATTACGTAGGGCTCATCTAATATCTGTAGGCAATGCAATTTGAGCATTTGAGGCATGGCCTTTACTGTTTGGTAGTACTTTCTCCGTCTCAAATTATAAGTTATTTTAAGAATCTTGAAGAGTCAAATTTTTTCAAGTTTGACTAAATTTATATAGTAAAATAATAACATTTTTGGTACCCACCAAGTATCATTAGATTATTTGTTAGTTATATTTTTATAGTATACCTATTTTATGACATAAATCTTTATATTTCTCTCTATATTTTTAGTCAAACTTAAAAATGCTTTGACTCTTCAAAATTCTTAGGCTTATAATTTGGAACGGAGGGAGTACATCCGATATTCATCTTGAATTCACCATTCACGGAAACCAGCACTGTCCTCAACTCCTCATCATCCTGTGCGATTCCACAACAACAGAGTACAGTAGGCTCCATCCATTTGTTCATCAGGATAGCTAATCCTTTGCGTTGGTTCGATCGCTGCTCCTTCGCTCATGACTCCGTGCAACACGAAAATGACGGGCCATCGCATGACAACAACTTGTGATCTGCGCGCCCGCGCTAGCTCGCTCCTCTCGTGCCTAGTAACATCAGCGAGCGAGGTCCGTGGCCCTTGTGGCCTTGTCTCCTCGTACTGTAACCACCACCTCTCTACAGAACAAGCCAACCTAAGGCAAAGCCACCGCCTTGTTGCCCTATCCTATAAGCATCACTTATACCTTTGCGGTTTCCCTCTAGACTTGTTTCAAAATCTAATCTAATCATATAAAATAAAAAATAGAATGATATCTAAGTTTTTTTTGAGGAGAATGAATGATATCTAAGTAGAGATACTTAGGTCAAAATAGAATGATATCTAATGAAAAACGGGTGAAAGATCCGATCACGAAAAAGATATAGCATGTTTAGACCTACGACTCTCGTTCTCTAAATAGACTTAGAGTAAGACATAGGGAGTACATCAATAATCTGCTACTTAAGGGCCTAAACCGTTATAGATATATGTTCACACATGATATCGACTATGTAGGTATCACCTTATGTCTGTTCGCTGGTATAAAAGTCATGGCTGAAATTATTGTTGGCTAATTTATTGTGAGAGAAAAACACAGTTGATAAGACAAGCGAATAGGTTGATAATGAAGCAGAAAAGATGTCGAAAGCACGGGACGTGAAATACAACCGCAATCTTCCTCTTCTCTTCCACTGCCGATATTAGAAGTAGAGATACTTATCGTTAGAGAAAAAATATATATTCCAGGATATATATATATATATATATATATATATATATATATATATATATATATATATATATATATATATATATATATATATATATATATATATATATATATATATATATATATAATATGTTTATATACATGTGCATCAATTATATGTGGACGACTATATAATAAACTTAACCGGTAGATTAATTAAGGGCATAAGCTTTTGAAACATTTCATAATGTCAACCTCCACGCAACACTTCATTTATAACTTTCCCCGAGGTGATTCTAGAAAGAACTCAGTGTACTACCCTGTGTTCATAAAGTAAGCACCTAAATTCAGCTAGGCAAAGGTCTGGACAAGATCGAGGTGCTTCAGAACTAGGGATGTCAACGGCTCACAGACCCGTCCTTGCGGGTCCTCCGTGAGCTTTGGGTACCTGTCAGGTGTTTAATCTCACAATAATATATCGTGATGATTACATTAATAGTTATAGAAAGTTATAAAACAAGCAAAGTTTGTCATCTATATATCACACATATAGTCATCTACCACATAGATACCATATAATTATATATATTTTTTATGGACTAAACATTAATACACTACTATAGGATTGATTTCGCGTGGAGTTGCACTTTAGTGAATGGAGACGGTCACAAAATCCAATCGTCTCGGAAAGTACTGAGTGATTAACGGAAGCGGGCGGGTTTTTTACAGAGACGGCCACTTTTACCCGTCTCCAAAAATGAATTTATGGAGGTAGGCGTATTAAGATGGCCGTCTCCAAAAATAATTTATTTTCGGAGGCGTTCTTCTTAAGGTGTCTGCCTCCATAAATCTATTTTTGGAGGCAGACACACTATAAAGCTCACCTCGTAAAAAGGTTGAGGCCCAAATGACCCAGACGCGGCCCGCCTAACAACCATCTTTGATATATATAGACAAAGTTAGGGTTTGTTCTTTCACTCTCTCCTCCATCAGTAGTCCTCTCTCCGTTCGATTCCCAGCGGCGCAGCCCCCATGCTCGTTCCTCTCTCCCTAGGTGCTCCCTCCCTCTCTCCTGTTGGCTCTCTCCCCCTCATATCTCTCCTGGCACTCCCTCTCTGTGGTGGCACGAGAGCGCGAGTCCGTGTGGCGCGGTGGCCGTGGTGGGACGACCCCTCCCTCCCAAGCAATAAGCAGGCTTCTCCCTCCCCCGAGCGTGAGCAGCGACGACTTCTGGTGGCTCTCCTAGGTCCAGGCGACGGATCCATCAGTGGCAAGCTCAGGGCAACCAAATCCATCGATGGCGAGCTCAGAGCATGCATCGGTGGTGACCTCGGGGCGGCTAAATCTGTCGGCAGTGAGCTCGAGGTGGCTGGATCTGTCCGCGATGAATTGGCTGCTGGATCTGTCAACGGTGACCTCGGGGTGGCCAGATCCATCGGTGGTGAGCTCGGGGTGGCCAGATCCGTTGACATGCTCGACGGTGGCTGCTCCCGGCGGTGGCAGATCCCGACGATGCACGATACGTGTTGTGGATGGGCTCGACGCCAGACCTTGGATGGACTCATGTCTAGGCTCGTTTTTTTTTTAATTTTTTCAATTGATTAATAGAGGCGGGCAAAGCAAGCGCCTCTATTAAGTCTCGACTCTCGATCAACTAAGGCCTTCCATTAGAGGTGGTTGTGAATACCCGCCTCCATTAATGAAAAATGACTAACTCCATTAAATTTTCTGTACTAGTGATACTTAGATGTGCTAAACATGTAGGAACTACTCAATTTATCCCGAATTATAAGACGTTTGACTTTTTTGATACCAAGTTTGACCACTCGTTTTATTTAAAAAATTATGCAAAATATCACTTCTTTTGTCGTGATTTGATTTATTAATAAAAGTTCTTCAAGAATAACTTAAATTTGACTATATTTATATAAATTTTTTGAATGAAACGAGTGGTTAAATTTGGAGTAAAAAAAGTTAAACATTTTATGCCCCCAATAGCCGGCACAGGTGCGATTTAGCACTCGCTTCCCCGACCCTCGTTCATTTCGACCCCAGACCTGATAAGACACGTGGGTGCGATTTTTGGCACCGGCAGCGTCCCTGCAGGTTCAACTGTCATCCGTTCTTGATATCTTTAATTTGAGATTTAGTGCATGGACACTCAGTTCTTCGGCACGTTGCACCAGCTATTGCCGGCGGTGAACATTCACAGCAGCGCCCTTCTTTTTATTTTGGAACAAGCGTCTTCATTGAAGAAGAAACCGTCGTGGTTGCCATGAATTTGTCAATATAACAAGTCGTTCCAAATTTATTTTTCATGACCATATGATTAGACATTCTAGATGGGCACCTGAGAGCCGTATGAGAATGTTGTCCTTTGGGTTTGGGGTTGACAACCATCATATATATATGGATGGACGAACCTCCATTTCCTCGAGTAGGTGGAAATATCATGGAACAATTGTTGTCCTGTATACACCGGTGCTGTACCATGTCGGATATTTCAAGGTGGAATACTGAGGTCGGGCACGACACGTTGGACGAATCCAAAATCAACATCTTGAATTCCTTGAGTACGTAGCCTACATATACACTCATACTACCTCCGGTTGAGAATGCAATTCTAGACTCTTTTTTTTTGTTTCCGTGTCCAAAGTTGAAATGAATGTAGATAAACATATTGATATTTTTGACACTATTATAAAAATATATCTCATAATAAATCTAATAATACTAATTTTACATCATAACTATTTATATTTTTATATATAATTGGTCAAACTTGACATACTAAAACATTGCACCATGCTAGCGTTGCATTTTTTAGGGGACATAGGGAGTACAAAAGAAGACCACTACCACTATTCTGATTGAAAATTCCATATTAGTCCCTGTTTAGATGTACATATATTACATGAATCCATATGGGTAACTTAGTTGTAGGTTAAGGTGCATTCACCTCTTTAATTGGGAACCGATTCCTGAAAGACCAGGCTGTCCACGTTAGCAAAATAAAATCTAACCGTTTGATCTGGTTTTAATGGCTCAGTTTTACTCCACCGTAGTCTAGCTCTGGAGTCTTCCTGTCTTCCCCCGAAGAAAAAGCACTGAGGAAAAAAAGGCCGCTTCCTCATGCCGGCCCTCCCTGCGCCGCCGTCTCTCCCTCTCTCCCTCTCTCCCCATGCGGCGGTGCACCGGTTGGGCACTAGCGCTAGCCGCTCTCCGACGCGGTGGTGCATCGGCTCCTCCGGATTTTGGCCATGGCGGCGGTGGCGGTAATCCCCTACCCTGTGCCATGCCCCTCTCCGTCTCTCTCTGTCCCTATTCTCTACAGAAGTGCTAGCGCAGCAGCCGGCGGTGGTTGCGGCTGCTCCCTCTCCCTCTCTAATCTCCGGATTCGCTCACTTTTCGCTCTCGTTGCACGGGCTGGCGGCCATGACGGCGGCGGTGCTCCATGCGGCGGAACAGGCCTCGGCGTAGTGGTGGTGGCCCTTCTCCTCCTCGCTCCCTCCTCTCTGCCCCCGATTCCCTTCCTCTTCCGCCCTTTCCTTCTCCACGCGGCAGCACACCGGGCTCCCTGTCCTCTTTCTCTCTCTCGATCTCTCCCGAGGCAACAGTGGCGCACCACCGACCGCCTTCTCTACCCCTCCGTCCCCTGCGGTGGTGAGTCCCCATGATTTCATTTATTCTACCTAATCTATGCGAGTGTTCTCAATACCTGATCTATGTGACTGTTTTTAATATATGGACAGGTTGTGCTAAATTTCCTTTCTTTAGAAAGCAATGGGGTTCCAGGTAATCATATATTTAAGTCTTCCTACAATATGTCCACCGATTGCTGCATGTTACTATAGACTAACAAGCTTGCCATGTGAAGAAAGTTGTTAAATATATGTTCTTCTTATTGCTTGTTTCTAAAATTTTATGCCATGGATATAAGTTTGCTTCCTCAGGTTGCTGTAAGTATCAATGATTTAAAAAAGTCACCTCCCATGTATGCATCCACATTATGACTATCATCTGAAACCTTCCTCCTCCCATATGAGGTTCATGGTACTACCATTTTTATCCTAATTAACAGCCCCTGTATTTTACCAACCTTTCCTATAGCAAGCTATGATTACTTTGCTTGGTTACATTTCTTTATTTCACATTTGTTCTGACATTTGACATTATGCAATTGATTTATTCTGAATTTTTGCACGTGCCTATTGCTGAGTATATCACCAGGAACATACCTTCCCTTTTCCCCTTGCTGCTACCTGCTTAGCAAATCAACGTGGTGATTAATGGTTGTGGATCCTAGGTCCTTACCTTTGAGTTTCCAGAGAAGTCAGTGCTTGTATGTTAGACCAATATAAATGGATGTGTTGCCCTGTAATGTTCAGACTTCAGAGGATACATTTTCTGATAACACTGAATTGTTTTCTTGCTGCAGGGTCCTTTGCTTAGAAAAGTGTTGGTTCAAAGGATAGCCACAGCAAGATATTTAAAGATGAATGAACCTTTCTTTTTTGTGTGCTCCCTACCTACTCTGAAGCTGAGGTGCACTGTTTTTTAGCTACAGGAGGTGCAGTGATGTGTGTTGTTTTGTCCACCTCTCCAGGATTTCATCCATCTGTTCATGACTAATGGGTTCTTGATTATGTGCAGACAGTGACACTGCAGTTGTGGACAGTTCAAGGTTATTCTTTATTTGTTGGTTATCCCATTTGTTTAACCTTCTCATGAATTTGGGTGTCATGATTCAGTTAGCTCAAAATAAACTGATTACCTTATGAGCCAGGTTAAGAAATATTTCTATAATTTCTAGATTAGTGCCTACCAACCTCCACTGTTGGTATGATTGTTACGAGATCAACACACTTTTAGTATTGCACAGAGTTTCCTAAATACTTGTCACCTTATAAACCTAAAATGTCCTTACAAATCTCATTGCATTCTTTTTTTTGGTGCATGTGTATCTCAGGCTTATATTGATTTATACGGCTATTTATTATGGGAAAATAGTTTTAGATTGTGCAGGTTCATGCGAGATACTCTTTTTGGTTCCAATAACTAAGCTACGCACATGTTTACCTGTGCCAGTTAATTAATTCTTTCCTACAATAGCCATGGACTTCCAGCGACAAAGCCACATCCCCATCGCCCATCAATCCCTGGCCCGTCCGATCTTCCATCCAGTGGTTTTTAGTTACCTATTTGTATGTGTGCCTTTCCCCATTGGAACATTGTATCAGGTTTCCATGTTGATCATATGCATATAGAATTAGCTTTCAGCTCTTTGCTTCAAAGAGAGCTGTTCTAGCAACTCACTGATTGACCATTGCACCTGATAAAACTTTTCATTAATCTTAAAAAATCTTCAATGTTTGTGCTTATATGTTTTTAACTTCTAAAATTAGATGTTGACTATGGAAAATACAGAGATTTAAAAAACCCTCTTTGTGCTTTCTCAAAAACTACCTTTTTGATGCTTTCATATGCACACAAACATGTACAAGTATATTTACACCTATAACATCTATATTACTTTCGGGCAAAATTCATCGGACCCTTATTGGTCGCGCGCAGGGGCGCGCGTTTCCTACTAGTATATGTGCATCCCCAAACAAGCCCTCGTGTTCTCCCACCATCTCTCCAAGATTCTTTGCACCAGAGGCGTCTCGGGCAAATATGAGGCTCAGTTCAAAACAATAAGTAAAGACCTAGCATCTATTATCAAAATGTAAAAAAGATAATATCAAATATCAATATATTACAAAGACAATGTATAAAAGATTACCTAAATAAAATAGAGATTGTGGATGGAATTTATATTAGGCAATGATCTCCGTCTGGCGTCCTAATCTGGGTCCGGCCGTCTAGGATTGCTACTAGGTCTCGACTCTTGAACGACGAACAACACCAAGAGCGAGGAACAAGTCCAAGGGAGGAAACCACTCACGAAGGGTTACAAACTTATGCGAAGAAGAACTACCCGCCATAAACTTTTCTAATTTCACGATCATAGACTCAATGTGCTTTCTCTCGAAGGAAGTAGCAAGCCATGTTTATTGAGTCTCTGTGACTAATTTACTAATTAAAATAAATCTAAAATTATTATATATACTCACTTAGGCCTTGTTCAGTTCACCTCAAAAATTTTCAAGATTTCTCGTCACATCGAATCTTGCGGTACATGCATGGAGCATTAAATATAGATGAAAATAAAAACTAATTACACAGCTTGTCTGTAAACCGCGAGATGAATCTTTTGAGTCTAGTTACTCTATGATTGGACAATGTTTGTCAAATAAAAACGAAAGTGCTACAGTACCCGAACCAAAAATTTTTGTGGACTAAACAAGGCCTTAGTAAATTTTGGGGCCCATAAATTTTGAGGCCCAGTTCGGTCGCACAGCCCGCACGGGCTCTGGGACGCCCATGTTTGCACCTCCCAATTCATACAAATGTACTGCAAACCATCACATGTGGAACTCCTCGTGTTCTCCCACCATCTCTCCAAGAAGATGCCTTTGGTCTTATGCTCCGCAATTGCGTAAAAGGTTCCAGCACTTGGTAATAATTTCTAAGCAGGAGTTCTTCCCACCTCTGAAGTACAAGCGGCAGACTGAAAACCCTCATCCTAAGACTATCTTCAATAATCATCACCCAAAATACAAGACTTATTTGTCCTTTGGGTAGCGTAAAAGGTTCCATACTTATTTTTAGTCTTCTTCAACAACAAGACCTAAAAGACAACACTATCTGCAAATGGGTCTCGGGGAGAGAGACCCAAATTGGATTTTCTGTATGGGTAGTCTGTTGGAGGCTATAGGCTATAGGTATTGTATTGTAAACCTATTTTGGGTTTGGGTTCCCAAATGCATGTCGTATTGGAGACAGCCTAATCAATGGAACTCCTGAACCCACCCACACAACTCAAAGTCTCCACGTAGTTTCTTCGTTCCTTTTGTATTGCAAGGAAAAAAAAAAGGCGCGAGGCAGTACGCCCTTGATGCCCCCCAAAGATTCGCTTGAGAGCCCATTCACACCAAGGCCGGCCCAACCGCCCGCGACAAACCGCGTGTGGGTGTGGTGTTGTCGGTCCACTACTCCACTCACAGTCACACGCCACCTCGCAGTCGCAGCCCGACGTCGGGCAGCGCTCGCTTGGGAACGCGTCTCAGCAAGGCATCTGTCCTATCGATTGCCTCGTTGGCGTCCCGCCGAGGATGAGCTCCTCTGACCTGGGGGCTGGGGCATGACCCTGCACGCCACGTCGGAATCTGGAACCCGCCTCCGCCTCCCCCGCGTGACATCATGGGCGAGAAGAATAGCAGAAGGATCGGAACGGCATGTGCAGTCTCATTGCTGACCGCCGCCGCATCCTTCTTCCCCACCGCAGCCTCCCTCCTCCCCGGCCCTTGCTCCCTTCCCGCCCTATAAATACTCGCCGAAACCCATCTGGTTACATTACTTATCCGTCTCAGAGCAGCCTTGTGCTTCGAGAGGGGAGAGAATTCAAAGAAGCAACAAAGAAAGTAGCTTAGCTCAGGGCAGTTGATCAAGGCCTTGAAGCAGATAGTACGCGTAGTAGTGTCCATGGGGAACTGCACGGCGTCGCAGCGCGCAGTGGAGTCGTGGGTCGACGACGGCGAGTGGGAGGAGGAGGAGGAGGCGACCTCGTCGTCGTCGGACGGCGAGCACCACCACCACCACCACGACGACGAGAGGAGGAGAGAGGACCATCACGACTCTGAGGTGACCATCAGGATCACCAAGAGGCAGCTGCACGAGCTGATGGAGAAGAATGGCAGCGGCGGTCACGGCGGGCTACCGCTACTACCAGGGTTTGGGAGCGGCCGGCGGTCGGCCGAGCAGCTGCTGGCGGACATCATGAACTCCGGCGAGGTGCATCACCGCGACCACCAGAGGGAGGGGCACTGGCACTGGAAGCCCGCGCTGCAGAGCATCCCGGAGACCGTCGAGTCACCATGACACCTACACGTGTCTGATCTCTCGTTATTCATTTGGTGGTTCTGAAGTGATTCGGTCGTCGTTGTCTCCGCCTTTTGTTCGGTGCAAGTGTAATCACTAATCAGTGTGTAAATATCAGAATTTTCAGACATGTACATACTTAAGTCTAGGGGAAATTAATGAATTGTTAGGTCCATTTCAGCTGTGGGAAACGAATTTGTGCAAGGCCAGTTCCTGAAGTTCCGTTCATACGCCGTCCAGTATGATCGCAAAAGACGAGGAGTTTAATTACAGTAGGAACAAAAGTAATGCGAAAATATACGACTGAAACTGGCAAGTGGCAAAGCAAACGAAGTTACGAAGCATGCATCTTTTGGTCCTTTTACGCGGCCGTCTGCCGTGCGCGGGCTTGGAGAATGGAGACCATGAGCGGAGGAAATGAAGGCGGGCGGAACATCGCGTGGTCGGCGCGCGTGGAGTGGCCAAGGCCACCCTGATTTTTGGCCGGCCGCCGGGCGGCGTGCACGCTAGCCGCTCCAACCTTCGCGGCTTTGACGGAGCGCGATGGCCCACGGGCCACGGTCGCTTGCGCCGTGTGTATGTTCGGGCGGGCCACTGTCAGCGTGCCGAGGCCCCGGACAATGGCCTACCCAAGCCGCTACTGTGTGGAATGGACATGGCCTATGCGGCTACACGGTGAGAAGATGCACATTGGCGGTTCGCGTGTGTACTACTCCCTCCATACCAAATTGTAAGTCATTCCAAGAATTTTAGAGAGTCAAAGCATTTTCACGTTTGACCAAAATTATAGAGAGAAATACAAAGATTTGTAAGATAAAGTGAGTATACTTTAAAAATATAATTAAGGAAGAATCTAATGATACTTAGTTGGTATCATAATAATTATTATTTTATTATATAAATTTGGTCAAACTTAGAAAAGTTTGACTCTCCAATATTCTTGGAATGACTTACAATTTGGGATGGAGGGAGTACAACAGTTCATGTCAAATGATTCCCGCAATTTACGTACTGTATATATAGTATGCATGTTCTACATTTCATATATATGTATGTTACGCATCCATAAATGTGAAAACTAAAATAGCCGCCATGGTTATTATTGTTGCTCATGAGTTCATCAATGAAGCATTAACCAATACCGCAACTGCAACGAGTTTACCTTTAAATAAACACAAACGAACACTGTTACTTGCATTCGGCAGTTTCAATCAAACAAACGACAGTCAATGACATCTCGCCCTGCTGCGGCCCAATGTATTAAAACCGCCGCCCTCCTCAAAATGGCGAGAAAACGTCTTACAAGTTTGTCAACCTCGTCGTCTTCTATATAGTATCAAACAAAGCGCAACAGGCTTGGAACTTCGACACGTCTCGAGCAGCATATGGCCTCCAAAGAATTCATCGTCGTCTTCCTTTTAATCCTCCATGCCGCACTGACGACGGTCCACGGCCAAAACATCATCGACCGGTGCTGGCGCCGCCAGCGCAACTGGGCCGCGAACCGGCAGCGGCTGGCCGTGTGCTCGGTGGGCTTCGCCGGGAAGATGCGGCAGAACCGCGGGGCCGGTGTCATCCGCTACACGGTCACCGACCCCGGCGACGACCCGGTGCGGCCGCGCCCGGGCACGCTGCGGTACGGCGCGACGGTGCTGGCCGGGAAGGTGTGGATCACCTTCGCGAGGAGCATGCACATCAGGCTGGCGCAGCCGCTGTTCGTGAAGAGCTTCACGGCCATCGACGGGCGCGGCGCCGACGTGCACATCGCGGGCGGCGCGGGCATCGTGCTGTACCAGGTGCGCAGCGTCATCGTGCACGGGCTGCACATCCACGACTGCCGCGCGCAGCCCGAGGGCCCGGCGGTCAGGCCCGGCGGCGCCGTGCAGCCGGCCGGCGGCATGGACGGCGACGCCATCCGGCTGGTGTCGAGCACCAAGGTGTGGATCGACCACAACTCCCTGTCGCAGTGCGAGGACGGGCTGGTGGACGTGACGGTCGGCTCCACCGACGTGACCATCTCCAACAACTGGTTCTTCAACCACGACAAGGTCATGCTGCTCGGCCACGACGACGGCCACGCCGCCGACAGCCGGATGCGCGTCACCGTCGCGTTCAACCGGTTCGGACCAAACGTCAACCAGCGGATGCCAAGGATTAGGCATGGCTACGCTCACGTCGTGAACAATTTGTACATGGGATGGAAAGACTACGCCATCGGAGGGAGCATGGGACCAAGCGTCAAGAGCCAGGGCAACCTGTTCATGGCCTCCGGCCCAGCAGATAACAAGAAGGTGACGAGAAGGATGCCGGTGGCGGGGAGGGATGGAGGGGACTGGGCCTCCATTGGGGACTCCTTCGAGAACGGCGCTTTCTTCAAGCAGACGGGCAGCAGGGTGCGCCCGAATTACAACAAGCATCAGGCCTTCGCGGCAGCCAGCTCCAACGAAGTAAGGTCGCTGACCAAGGACGCCGGCGTTCTCAGGTGCTCTGTCGGCGCCGCGTGCTGATCAAATGGAGACAAGAACCAGATGCGCCCGCCACTATCAGAGAGTTACATGTTGCGTTATTAGCTTGGCACGCTTACATATTTGTGCGTTGGTCTGTCGTGGCCTTTGTGTCTCAATGCATCTCCTTTCTAACCAGGGGCGGCACCATGGTGTCGCAGTGTGGCAGAACACAACATGAAGCTTATTGGAGCAACCAACATGAAAGTCTAACGCTTCTCAAGATTATAAATTCAATAGAAAGAACATGCAAGTGGGCTCAAGTGCTACCTCTGCTGCGGAAAGAATGTACTTCTACATGTAGTACCAAGTCAAATAACTGGTTATTTTTTAAAAAGAAATATTAATATTTATAATATTAACTAAGTATCTTTAGATTTATTATAAAATGTATTTTTATAGTATTGTTATTTTTTCAGAAAATAAACAACCTTAAAATAGTTTGAGTTACTCATCCCTTCAAAAAGAAGAAGATGTTATTTTCGTTTTTCTGAAGAGTCAATAAATCTCAAGTTAAATTTCACCAAATATATTAAGATATATTAATATTTGCGATGTGTAGTAAGAATATTATTAGATGAATTAATAGAACATACTTTCATACACAAATGTGAGAGGGACTAAAGTTTAGTCCTGGGATACAAACACCAAAGCTTAGATCTAAAGTCTCCAAACATGTGGTCTAAAGTGATGTATAAATTTTAGCTAACCCCTCAAATCACTTTAGATTACAAAAGTGACCTAATGAAGTCTAAACAACATTTGCCTAAAAGACAAATTTGCTCTCACAGTTATCTCCTTTCATAGTTCACCCAGGGCAGAATCCCCTGCCGCCGCCACACACCCACCTGCATCGTTGTTGCGACAGTTCTACATGGAGCTGCCTCGCAACCCCCCATTGTGCTAGTCTTCCCCACCGGTCTGAAGCACGACAGACTATACGGTGACACGGGCGCTCAAGGAGTGCAACTTTGGTGCCATCATCGAGGTGCGGCACCACATCCAGGGCTAGGCCATCTGAGGTGTTGCTACTACAAGGCGAAGGGATGGAGTTGGACAGGGGGAGAGAAGAGAGGGTAAGGGAGACATATAAGCCTTTTTATCCAATCAGGTCTAAACTTAGCTTATATGATATAATCGGTCCCATGGTCTAAAGTTTATAATTGTTTAAAGTTCAGTAAAGAAGCTTTATATTCAACACTTAGAGGTGTTTCAGGGATATTTGACAACTTAGTGTTAGATGCCACCTAAACACTTGATTGGGAACAAAAACAGAATCGAGTGTTTTTATCCATAGAATACTCGATTTTCATAACTGTCGGATCCAAATCAGATGAACCGAATATAACTTATAATAATGCAAACTATTAAAGAAACAAAACAAAAAAATATTAGCCAGATTATTTCTATGGAAGCTAAATAGGAAGATCTCAAAGAGGAACCAAATCAAACATACAAAAAGCTAAAAAAAAAGATCAAATAATTGTTCGAGAAATTCTAACCATTCTCGTTTACGAACAATCAAATAGTAAATATGGTCCAATAAGATGTAATCAGTAACTCCTAAGCATTGCAAGACTTTTCATAACTTTCTCGCCCGATACTTGAACCGGCAATGGTGAGCACCCCTTCTCGTTCTTCTCCTTCCCTCTGGCATCGTGCAGGCATGGGTCCATGGTGGGGCCTAGTGATTATTGTTTTTTGAAACCCGGCGTAGGGGTGAGGTGGGTGGCGTGTGGGCCTAGGCGGTTTCAAGGCGCGAGAGCAATGCCTATAATCCAAATGGGTCCATTGTGTGGATGCGTCTCCAACACACGGAGAGAGATGAGCATGGGAGTTGGGACCCGGGGCACGACGCTGGACTTCACTCGCGCGTCCGTGGTGACACGGTGAGGAATAGACGTATAAGATCAAAACGATCGGAGGTAATAGGTCGCTTTTTTGTTAGAATATGGATGTAAACAAGACTTTAGATCTATTTAGAGATTTATAAATGTTGATATATAAATTCAGTTAAATTCAAGAAAAATGATTTTGTGTGAGCCTAGAATAATATTTTTATAACAGAGGAAGTAGATAATATTTACAATCTGTTTTTTAATAAAGAGTATAGGCAGTATAATAATGGACCGTACCGTACACTTTCGCAACCATCGACTTCAATTTCTTCAGCGGCTCAGCGCGCACCAATCACAGTAACAAAATCGTTAAATTCCCGAGCCTCCGGGGGCCCTCGCCGGCTCAAAACCACACAATTCAACAACCGGGTGGACAAGCAATCAAGCAACACATTCATTTGCGTAGCAGACATCTACTCCTGTCTCGATTCACCTCTTGCTACTCAGTTCTGACACGGAACCGATCGAAAAAAACCCCACTGGCCAGCTTCCGATAAGAAATCCCCGAGCCACGCCAGTCCCCTAGGCCGTAGACCAGAGACCAGTAGACCACCATGGCGAACCGCAGCAAGCTCGTTGCCATCGCCCTGCCGCTCGTGGCAGCAGCAGCCTCGCTCGCCGTCGTGCTCCTCCTCCGCTCCACGTACTCACCGGAAGACGGGTACCTCGGGCGCGTGGGTACGCCGTGGGGCGGTACCGTCACGGTCCTCCCATTCAGCCCCACGGACATGCTGCCCCTCCTGCCGCGGGGCGTCGCCATGGCCGCGCTCCGGGCGCTCCGCGGCGTCTCGGACATCTTCCCGGTGTTCGTGGGCGCCGCGAAGGCCGGCGGGCCGGGCTCGGCGTCCAGCAGCGGGGGGATGGTGAGCTGGAAGGGGGCCTGCTTCTACGAGAACGAGGCGTGGCTGGTGTTCCACAACGAGACCGGGTCCAAGTACGGCGGCGGCACACTCCATCTCAAGGTACGGCCGCCTCCCCTCTCCCCAAATTTAGCACGATTTTGTAATTGCACTAGCAATTCGTCTTGTCTCTTGTCGGACGCAAACGTACTGTATGTGTAGTGTAGTGGCACGCTGATCAACTGCTAGTCACTCGAAGCTGCTCAGAAACAGCACAGTGCATTTCATTGCCGCAAATGAGGCCTTGTTTAGTTTGAGAAAAATTTTGGATTTCGCTACTGTAGCACTTTCGTTTGTTTGTGGCAAATATTATCCAATCATAGACTAACTAGGATCAAAAGATTCGTCTCGCGATTTACAGGTAACTGTGTAATTAGTTTTTGTTTTCGTCTATATTTAATGCTTCATGCATATGCCGTAAGATTCGATGTGACGGGGAATTTTGAAAAATTTTGGAAACTAAACAAGGTCTTGTCTTGACCTAGAGACTTATGTACACTTGGAGAAACGCAAACACGCGACTGTCGAGCAGTGCACGGACGGCGCGACATTGGCCGGTCCACCCTCTCTCCCACCAATGACGCCCACGCATCTATCCACGACTTAGAGTTAGGGTTCCGGTGAGATTATGAATTGGGGGTTTAGGGGAGGGGGTATGGGGTTGAGGCGGTCACGAACGGCGGTGGTGGCGGGAGAGACAATGGCGAGGGCGGGGCGGACAGTGCGAGGCAAGGCTGCGAAAGAAGGCGGTTAGGCGGGGCCGACAGTGAGAGCATTATGGTAGAGCTCGCCGGTGTCCTGTTCTTAGATTAGAGTGAATAGGATCGAGAAACGAGGATGGGTTGAGGGTGGCATGGCAAAGTGGCTCGCTGCTTGCCACCAGTGGTGGGGGCGGGGTCAGGAACAAGAACGAGGACGTGGTTGATGCAGCACCCTATGGTTAGGTTTAGGGGAGTGCAGGGCGGGAGAGATGGGTGCTGGAGGTGGGCGACGGAGACGGCAGAGTGACGGTGTCACGATGTTGAAGGTTTTAAAATCCACGTACTTTATATTTCTTCATTGTTATTTTATTTTTTTCTGTCTATATTCTTTCTTTTTCATTTCTTTTCAGTTTTTGTTTTTTCGATTTTATTTTATTTTCTATCCTTTCCTTATTCTTTTCTTGTTTTAATTTTACCTTTTATTTTCTTTTTCTTTGGTTTTATTTTTATTGTTCTTTCTTGCTTCTATTTGTTTTTCTTTTTTCTTTTCACATTTTTTATGTTTTCTTCATTCTTATTTTATATTTTATTTCCTTTTAATCTTATTTTTATCCTTATTTAAATTATTCATTAATTTTATTTTTTCTATGCACTTTTTATCATTTGTTAATTATGTTTATTTTTATATTTTTTTCTTAGTAATTTTATTTTTTTATTTTTGTTTTCTATATATATGTGGTATTTATTTAATATATATTTAGTGTTCTATGTTGTGTTATGTCATGTTTACGTAGAATATATGTGATATTCTATAATGTTTCTTACGGTGTTCACTTGGTATACATGTAATCTATAATAGATGTGATGTTCTATAATATATTTAATGATGTTCTATGATGTATTTAGTGATGTTAATGTTCTATAAATATATTTACGATATTTTAAAAGTAACCCTTTGAGATTATTTGAAATTTTTCTCTATTTTGTGTTTTTATTTTTTCTTATGCTTTTTACTCTAGATTTTTTTATTTTTTTTTATCTATGTCATGTATTTATGTACTTTTATACTTTTATGTATATTGTAATACCAGTTTCATAAACCTAAAACCAAAATACTATTCTTCTAAATCGATAACATATTTTTACAAAGACTGAACATTGTTTATTGAACCTAAAATATTGTTTCCACTTCATAAAAGAAAATATTTTATCTTTATAAGATAAATATTCATTAATAAAATTTTATCTAAATATATCCATGTGTGATTTTGTTTTGAAGGATTTGTTATAAGAAATTTAATGGTGCAATCAGAATTTAATTTATATCTCCGGTTTAAAAGTTATGACTTTTTTAAATTCGCTAAAACAATTTTGCATGCATGGTTGAGTGGGGCCTACGTTGATGGGATAGCCTATCATGGATAAAAGGGATGAGAGTTGTGGCTTCACCATGGATGTAGTAGATGAGTCCTTTTCATAATTTTTAGTTGTAGATATAATACTTTAGACTTCGTGATAGAGTATGCATTGTGAGTGCCCTTAGACTGTCTCCAACAAAGACAACCTAAACACAAGACCTATTTCATAGTATAGGTCACTTACAGTAAATGGATGCACACCCAAATCCTGCCTTTCTCCAACAGAGTCTGAGCCACCAAGCCCCAAATCTCACCGCACACACACATGAAGCACAGCGCCGCCGCCCTTGCCCCTCCCCACTGCCAACGCTACAGCGCCGCCGCCTTGCGCCTCCCCCACCGCGGACGTGTCTCCCTCTCTCCCTCTACTCCAACCTGGACTCTCGTCGGCCTCTGCTCTGCCTCTCTGGTCCACCACCGTCAAAGCCACCGATGCTGGCGAGATCTAGGCCACCCTCGCCGCCGCGGTCCGGCGAGATCGGCCAGCCCCGGCGGCGTGGACCGGCGAGCAGGGCGGGCGCGGACCGACGAGCAGGGCAGGTGCGGACCAGCGAGCGGGGGGACCTCCACCGAGATTTGCATCGTGGAGACGCTTATTTGCGTCGTGGCTGGCCTCGTACGCAAAATGCCTGTTGCGTTTGCGTCCTTTGTTGGAGCGTGTTCTGGGGATGCAAAACACTGTGAACGATGGATTTTGTGTTTGGGTTGCGCTTTGCCTTCCTTGTTGGAGACAGTCTTAGGCTGTCTCCGATAGGAGATCCAATTGGAAACCCAAACCCAAAATAGGTTTCCAACACAATATCTATAACCTCCAACAGAGTACCCATACAGAAGACTCATTTTTCATTTTGGGTATCAGGAGATGCATAACCTAAATTTGGGTATCCTCTCTCCTCGAGACCTAGAGAGTGTTGTTTTTTATGTCTTGTTGTTGGAGAAGACTAAAAATAGATATGGAACCTTTAACCTGTAGCGCTATCTAAAGGGGCAAATAAGTTTTGTATTTTGGGTCACGATTGTTGGAGATAGTGTGCCAAACAATTGTGTCAGTGACACCGACACGCACCGTGCCCGCGATGTAACTGTTTCTTCACCTTGCGTGTCTGCCTCAGTGACTTCTCTCATTGGGACACGTATATGCGTAGCCACAACAGGTTTTGGTTGGTTGTCGACGTGGATGAGAATTCCAAACCGTAATAACAACAGCTTGGCTCATGTTGTAGTGATCGCCCCTCGAGGCCTCTTGCTAGTTGGTCAACTTTTGCAGAATTAGAAATTTGTTTAAGCAACAGAAAATTAACTAAAACCACCTTGGAAACACACGCAAATTGCTGTTTGATCTCGGATTTGGAGTTTCTCTCGTCTCCAAACTCATTCGATGACTCCATCTTCATCTTCACGCCGCCCGCGCGCCCGGCGCCCGCAAGCTCCCCACCGCGAAATTAGGGGGACCGCAGTGCCTGAAGCCTAACCCAGTTCCTAACCGCCGCCATGATGACGTCTAGACTCAAGCTCCTCGCTCTTCCTATCCTGCTGGTCCTCCTCATCCTCTTCGCCGCCCGGCCCCGCGTCCTCCCGGAGGCGGTCCTCCGCGCCCCGGTCCTCCCGGGCGACCTCCTCCCGCTCCTGCCCTGGTCCGTGGCGCAGCCGCTGCTCCGCCGCCTCGCGCTGCGGGGCCCCGCCGACCTGCTCCCGGCCTTCGTCGGCGCCGCGCGCCCGCAGGCGCCCGACGACGCCCACCCGCTCGCGGAGTGGAAGGGCGCTTGCTTCTACGAGAACAGGGCATGGGTGGAGTTCCGCAACGGGACCGACGGGGGCCTCGGAGGCGGCATAGTCCATGTGGAGGTAAGCGGACGGTGGAGCTAGTGATGGGCCGTGGGCGAGGTCACCAGTTGATTCTGAGCTTGCGTTCATTTAAATAAACCTATCGCGTTAATTCCACGATGCTCCTGCAGTGCACTTTCAGTAAAATTCTGGCCTCAATTTTCTGCGTGGTTGTTTTCCTTTGCCTTAATGTTGCTCTAAAATCGACTATACTTTCCGTAGACATCCAAAGCACACAGCTGGACTTGCATAGATCTGTATGTATTTGCAACACCGTACAGAGTTACATGGGATTATTACTTTTTGGGGCGAGAGCACACTCTTGATTTCGAAGAATGGGAAAGCGAGGCCGAGTATGAATATGTAAGTATTCACTTCTGCCTTACTTTATATGATCAATATTTCTTCAACTTATACATCATCAATACAAAAATTCTTGTTTATTTAATCCATAGTTGATACAAATCTTCTACCCTGTTACCTGAAAATAGGTGAAACGTAATGGTGTGTCCATTTTCCTCATGCCATCTGGAACAATTGGGACACTTCGAGCACTTTGGGAGGTCTTCCCTCTGTTCACAAATACTGCATGGGGTGAGAATGCGAATCTTGCTTTTCTCAAGAAGCATATGGGTGCCACCTTTGAGGAACGACCGAAACCTTGGGTCTCAGAGTTAAATCCTGATGATATCCACTCTGGAGATTTCTTGGTTTTATCAAAGATTCGTGGGCGCTGGGGTGGTTTTGAAACACTGGAGAAGTGGGTTACTGGTGCTTATGCAGGCCATACTGCGGTTTGCCTTAGGGACTCTGATGGAAAGCTTTGGGTTGGGGAATCTGGTAATGAAAATGAACAGGTCTGGTACTTAGCCATCGTATCCACTTTTTTTTATTATTTTCTCGTTCTGTGTGATTATCAAATTAGAATGAATATTAACTCTCAATCATGTTAAATATCAGTGAATAAACATCAATACATCATGAAGATAATGTTGGATGATAAGTTTTGGTTATATTGATTAGCTTGTAACCCTTGGATTCAAAATGATGTTTAAACTGTCCCCTTTAATTTATGGTAAAAAAGGATGACAATATGCTTGCCAACAATTTCATGGAATGAACGAATTACTGGACAATATGAATTTTGTATTTGGACTATTTGGCTAGTATACACTCCAATGCTTTTCATAACATCTGTGTGCCTAACAAGAAAATATTTTCTGTTGTAGTCTTGATCTTAAATTCTAGATGTCCCCTAGACCTCCTAGGGGCTAGGGCGCTCGTCCGAAGCATGTTGTTTGTATGATTAAATTCTTCTATCTACCTTAATTACAATGATGCGCAAATCTTTTGCGTATTCGAGAAAAAAATTCTAAATTTGTATGGATAATGTTGTTTTCCCAAATCCTCTGAATGCGTCTCAGATATTTCCTTAACAGAACAGAAAATAAAACTTTAAAATAGGAAAGGAAAAACAAGGGATGCCACTGCCAAGTGCCAACCATAGCTGTTTCGTCTGGATGCAAATTATATGCTGTGGGAATACAACTTGGGCACGTTCCAGCATAGCTAGTTGTTTCATATTTCATTTTATTGCATTCAATAATCGAGTTCAACAGATATTCAGCATTATCTGACTAGGTGACTATTTAACTATAGCTTATAGAACATTGTGTACCAATGGCAATGGGTTACCTCCAGTGTAGTGCAATTTTTCTTTATGAGCTGGAGCAGTTTAAGTGTCCAAAATTAAGCTAACAAATGGCGGGATTGCAGGGAGAAGATGTTATTGCTATCCTGCCCTGGGAGGAATGGTGGGAGTTTGAAGTGACAAAGGATGACTCAAATCCTCAGATTGCACTGCTTCCATTGCATCCAGATTTGCGAGCAAAATTTAATGAGACAGCAGCTTGGATTTATGCAAAAAGCATGGATGGGAAGCCTTATGGGTACCACAATATGATATTTAGCTGGATTGATACCATCAGTGATAATTATCCACCACCATTAGATGCTCATGTGGTATGGTTCTACATGTACAGCTTTGAAGATCATTTTACTGCTAAACCTGGCTATATATGTGCTGTATATCTTGTCCTTTGTGTTACAGTAGCTTAGATGGTGTGTATTGCAAGTTCACCTGATTAATTTTCTACTCACTGCAATACTGTTCTGATTCTTAGATCCTGTATGGTTCAGCTTTTGCTGGCTTCTGGCAGCCAGAAGCTAAAACAAGCAGCCTAGCTGTTGCGCTGGCTTTTGAAAAGCTAGAAAACTGGCTTCTGAGGAAATAAACTAAAAACTGAAAAGCACGCTCAGAGGAGCTTTTCTGGCATTTGGTGTGCTGAGAAGCTAAAAGTTTATTACAAAAGTCAATAGCAAAAACCAACAGACAGAAAGCCAAAAACCCAAAAGCCAACTTTTGAGCCAGAACTGTAGCTCAAACAAACAAGCCCTTATGATAGATATATTAACATGCTAAACTTATGGTAGTAGTTTCTATTCCAGTTTTTCTTTTAAAATTTTAGGTTTCACCCTGCATTTTGTGAATGGTTTATTAGCTTTGTTACTGAAATCTTTATGAATGATCCACAGGTTGCTTCTGTTATGACTGTATGGACCAAGCTTCAACCAGAGTATGCTGGTAATATGTGGGAAGAAGCCCTTAACAAACGGCTTGGAACTAAGGTTTGGTTAAATTTGTTTGTTGGTATTTCTTCTAGGTGTTCTCCTGTAGATTCATAGACAATTTCAACCCTTGATTTCTGCATGGCATGATGGCTGATCTTATAGTTCCCTAACTTCTGAAAAGGTCCAAACAAGTGCCTCACCTTTGCTTTCATATCACTTGAGGTTTTAGACATAAGTTGAGTTGCTAGATAATTCAGGTGGCATGGCAGCTGAAAATAAACAAACAAATAGTCTGACTTGACTTGCACAAGGAGAATTCCAGCCTTAGCCTTTCGTGTGTTTAGCGGTCCAGTGCGAGCATTGTTTGCAGTCCCCTAGCACCTCACTCAAAATTCGAGTCTGTAATAGCTAGTTTAGCAGTTATAGATAGCACACGTGAGAGTGAAGAAGCAGCACCTCTTAAATGATTATGCTGCTGCACAGGTAGCAAAGAGCAGAGCAGCCAGTGACTAATTATTGCAGGTAAGTGACAGTTTGGTCGTCTCTTGGTTTCTACAGGCGCGTATGTAATTCTCTGTTTTCTGTTTTGGGTAGTGCGGTGTGTGTTGTACTTGGGGCTCCCCCCCCCCCCCCCCCCCTCTTTGGTTTCTTCTAAATATAATGAAGCCCAGTTCTCCTGCGTTTTCGAGAAAAAAAATCTGGTAGCATCAGCCAGACAAAATTCAGTTAGAACTGAAGTTCCATTCCAGCATGGAGAGGTCTAGCCAAAACACCTGCGTAGCTGGTAGCAGCAGCCAGACAAATTTCATTGTTAACCTTTTTCTGTTTGTTTTCTTGAGCGTTCAGTACTTTGTGCTGAAGATTTTGTTTATCTTACTCATACATGCCTCCCTCTGTAAGGTACTCAGTATTTGTAGATTACAACTTTGTGGCAATAAACAATAGTATAGCTGGATAGGTAATACCACAATTCAAGTTGGCCATCTTAGTAACCTCGGATATCCTGCACACTTGATCAGATACCTAGCCTTTTTAATCTGATACATAGAGGATCGAGACGCATGACACCTTTCATGTTTGCCATCCTGTAGAGGGTTTCTATAGAGCAGGTTGGGTTCTAGCTAAGTTCTTAAATAGAAGTATAGAACCTTTGCTAAGAATGGATGCTGTCATGGGCATAAAGAGGGGCGCCGTAGGGCGCAAGTGTCCTAGTTGGGCCTTAAGCCCATTAGTGTTAATTAGTGTCTCTCTTAGTTATTTGTCTATAGGAATAGTACCATATTGTCTAGGCACAAGAGGTGTTAGTCCTATGTACCTTTTATATTCAGCCCATGGGGCACAATAGAAAGCAAGCAATGAATTATGAAGAAACAATTCTAGTCTCCCTTATTCTCTTAAGCTCTTGGCAAAGCATAAGGCCTAGTTATCTATCCAAAATACCCAGCACGTTCATAACATCCCATCCTCATAACAGATGCAGATTTGAGTTTCCTGCTTAGTCCATTTTAGGACACTTTAGTTTGTACTGAAAATTTTAACTTAGTCAACTATGCTTATGTTCATGTGGCCTGCTTGTGTGAGCATAAGGGGCTTATAGGTAGAAATGCAAATGCCGTGCTGCTAGACATTTGTGTTCAGACTATGGGGTCAAGTACTCAAGTTGTATCTTGATTCCTTATTGTATGTATATACAACTGTCATCACTTATTGCTTAATATCTTCTGATATAACTATTTTGTAGTTTCACTCTTTGAGGCCTATTGACACTTTTATACTATGTTAATTATTCATGTATACAGAAATCTTGGATTCAACAATTTCATTTTATTGCGCTCTATGGTTATTTAGTTCTTTTGTTTGATTTTCAGGGTCTTCACCTTTCTGAAATCATAGTGGAATCAGAGAAACGTGGGATAACATTTGACAAGTTACTAACTGTTCCTGAGAATGATAGTTGGGTCTATGAAGATGGCCAGTCAGCATCTTGTATAGCTTTCGTCCTTATGATGTACAAGGAGGCTGGACTCTTTGACCCTATTACCAGCTCTGTTGAAGTTACCGAATTCACAGTGAGTGCTCCTGAATCCTTGTGTTCGAACCTATGCCCTTATATAGGTATCTTTGTCGGAGCAAAAGAATCTGGTGGGGACATCTGTTTCGTGAATGCATGTATCTCAATTCTCATTATCTAGCACAGTGGAACGCTGGCCTATCATTTTTTTAGGGAGAGAAGAGGAGGGTAGATTGGGAAGGCTTGCCTACAAGGCTACAAGTCTTGTGCATTTGAGTTTCTGACAATTGATGCTTATACAGAATCCATTGACAGAGTCTTGTCTTTCTCAAATCTATTTCTCTCATATTTTGCAGATAAAAGATGCTTACACCCTCAACTTTTTTGAGGACAACGCCACCCGACTTCCGGAATGGTGCAACAAGGATGACGACGTGAAGCTCCCCTTCTGCCAAATCAAGGGCAGGTACCGGATGGAGCTGCCTGGATTCAACACCATGGAACCCTATGCCCACATGAACGAAAGATGTCCATCCCTGCCTCCAGATTACAATAGGACTAAGGGTTGCTAGTGTTAACCACAGATATGCGGTGTGCTTTTTATTCACGCTGCCTTATAGCCATTGCTTCAGCTGTACATAATACTAGTATTAGTATAATAGTACTGTGGGTATGTACTGCTTGTCCTTGAGACGCACGTATGGATTGTGGGTAACTTATGTGAGACTTCCTCGAATAAGGAAGACCATAGTCACACAAATGTACAGTAACCATGCCTGTTCCCTTTACCCGAGTTTATACTTGTGTAAGAGGGGAAAAAAGTATGTGCATCTTTGAAGTTTGGACTGAAAGCTGATTACATGATCTCCCTGCTTCCTCTGATGGCGAATTTACTTGAGTGTGACTATATATGTGAAAGTAAGCAACCTGAGGATCTGTGCGTATGGCCTGAGTCCAGGGAACAGGAATCAACTCGAGTATCAAAAATCAAAATTGATGAATGACATCTGTCTCTGCTACCAAGTTCTCTCTGCAGCAGCAATTTACCGTGGGAAGCTTGCGCTGATCAGAACGTAAGGTATGCTCAACCTCCAGAGCACAGAGCCGTTTCTCCTTCCTATTGGACTTCAGGTCGATTAAGTTTGGCGGGTGAGATGAGACCGTAGGAAACACGTAGGCATGCCAATATGAAGAGCCGTTGTTGATCTAGCAAGGTCTCAACAAGAAGAAATGGGAAGCCCATCCCGACACGGGTCTCCCCGACGCACCGCCAGCCGATCTGCCTCCTCGCCGTCCCCTAAGCGGAAACGTTTTTGCGGCTTGGGATGCTTATAAGTAAATGGATTCCTAAAAAGCCAAATTTTTTTTTTCAAGATTTCTTATCATATCGAATCTTACGATATAGAATATTAAATATAAATAAAAAATAATTAATTATACAACTTGTCTATAATTTGAGAGACGAATTTTTGAACCACTCCCTCCGTCCACAAATAAATGCACGTCTTACTTTTCGAGGAGTCAAACTTTTAAAGTTTAAATAGAAATATATCAAATAATATTAATATTTATATCTACAAATAAGTATATTATGAAAGTATATTTCACGCTCAATCTAATGATACATATTACATATAATAAATATTAATATATTTTTATGTATATTTGGTAAAACTTAAAAATATTTGACTCCTCTAAAACGAGATGTGCATTTATTTGTAGACAGAGGGACTAGTTATTTCATGATTAGATAATAATTACCATATACAAACGAAAGTACTACTAAAAAGTTTTTACAAGGAAACTAAGGTCTTGTTTAGTTCTAATTTTTTTTTTGACACTGTAGCATTTTCGTTTTATTTGATAAATAATGTTTAATCATTGACTAACTAGGCTTAAAAGATTTGTCTTACAAATTATAGGCAAATTGTGTAATTAGTTATTATTTTTATCTATATTTAATGCTTTATACATGTGTCACAAATTTTAATGTGACAAAGAATCAAATTTTTTTTACAAAATTTCTTGTAACAAAAACCTACCAGACAAGAACTAGAACCGTAGGAAGGCAAAGGGTAACTAGCACCGCCGCTCTCCAAAGTTCGATCGAGCGCCGCCACCTCGCCCATCTGTTTCCGACGCCGCAGCACCCCGCACCCGCCTCGCGTAGATGGATATGGTGTTGACCAAGCCGAGGGACAGGCGCGTGCGCCCAGCGCGACTGAGGCTGCCGATGCGCCTCCGCTGCGACGCCTGCAGTCTGCATCTTGACAAGGGCACCATATTCGTCGCGTTCAAGGAGGACCTCACCGAAGGCGAGAGGCACATCGGCGCCATCAAGATCTTCCGCTTCTACTTCAAGGCCTTGATTAGTTCCAATTTTTTTTTTAAAAAATAGAAATAGTAGCACTTTCGTTTGTATTTGTCGTTTGTATTTGACAAATATTGTCCTATCATGAACTAACTAGGCTCAAAAGATTCGTCTCGTCAATTCCGACCAAACTGTGCAATTAATTTTTATTTTCATCTATATTTCATACTTCATGAATCTGACGAGTACAAGATGCAATACATCTCACTATAACTTTTGGTATGCATCTAGATATACTAATTTGGAACAGAGGGAGTCCATACAGATGCAATACATCTCACCGATACTTGGACTGGCACAAGCGCCATTCCTGTTCTAACAATGTACCAATCCACCATAAACTAGCACAGATACCTGGATTTGCATTTCCAAGCCTTAACACAAATGGCAAAGGAAATCACATCCATGATAGACATAGGCATGACCCAAGATTCGCTCAGGGTAACACTGTACGTGCTTTGTCAAATAACACTTTAGTCATGACAACACACGCAACAGCTTGGACGGCAACATGTCAAATAGGAGAGCAGAGAGGTTGATATTCCTCATCAAGATAAATATTTGGATGGTAACTTGAGCTTAAAATAGTACGATAACTTCAAAAATATTCAACATTCAACACAACAGTAAGATTGACTGAGCCATGATTGAAATAAACTTGATATATAATAGCAAAACCAAGTCAACGTCGACAAGATGCAAAACATCCCTCATGTGTTGGTTGCCCTGGTGTATATCTGCTGGCTGGAATGAACAGAGACCATCCTTATGAGCCCCCTTGCCATCAGATCCTTAATGGCCCTCCGTGCCAAGGATCCATTAATCTATGGATCAAAAGAGACAAAACTTTACTTTATTCATAAGCTGATTTATAATGGGATCAATTGAATATACAGCACAAGTTGCTAAGTGGATAGTTCAACAAATAGCAAGCAACAAGTAGGAGAGACATATGCTAGATGATGCACCAAATGCAAACTCAACTGAGACATTTTCAAACACCAAGGAAATAGCTCCGAGGAATGGAACCCTTCTCGTATGGAGAACAGTAACTCTAACTTCTGCATACAATCCTAAGACTGCGATTAATGGTAAAAAAAAGCTGTATTGCACCCAACCACATGAGAAACTACAATGAACATCCGTGTACCAGGACTGCAAATGAGGTCTTGCAAATGGTAAGTAGAGACATGTGAGTGAATAATTCATCTGCAACACAATTCATGTCTCTATAAACTAATGTAGTAATTACCAAAACACAAATGTGATTATGTATAAAATCATCGAGCTTTACACAGAATACAGACATATTGGACACTCCAAACTGATCTTATATATACCCTAATCCCAAGTGACTGGACTGGTTGCAAACCATTTTATAAAAACCATTATAAACAATTTAACCAATGCAATTTAGCCACAAAAACTGAAATGAAGACAGGATAAGCAAATGCTACCTGGCAGGCCACAAACAAGCATGCTGCTTTCCTACAATCGTATCCAAATAGCTAAACAAGTTCTACAGCCCACGTCAAAATAAGCATGATGAATTGTTTCGAGGGACACAGAAATTTAATCTATACAAAACATATGGATCACAGACCTGTATGATGCAAGTCTAAACCCATCTATGTAAACATAAGAGACAGAAACTGACTCTCCAATTCTACAGGAGACTACAGTGTGTATCGCTAGCCATTCACTGTACTATCGTATCATCTGGGAACCATCCAATTTCATTTACCACATGCTAAACATACAGGCTCTATCGTCAGGAAGGCAGTAAGGTAGAAAGCAGGAATTCCATCCATGTGAAGCTGTGAATACGATGTAACATTACCCTGAGACGCTCGGAGAGGACGGATGGGGTGATCTGCTTGTACTTGGGCACCTCGGAGACCAACTTGTCGTAGGTGGCCTGGTCGAAGAGCACCGAGTTGTTGACCTTCTCCTTCTGCTTACCCTTGCTCCACTTCTTCTTCTTCTGCTTCCCGCCTCCGGACTTGGCCGGCTTGGACGACGGCGGCGGGGCCTTCTCCTTCTTCGGGGCCTGAGAGAACAACCAAAACAGTCAGCAACAGACGGTCGGGCCGCGGGTGCGTGGAGAGGAGAGGAGAGGAGAGACGCACCATGGCGGAGGCGTGAGGCGAGCGACGGAGGGGAGGGCGCGGCGGCGGCGAATATGCGATGCGTGTCAAGGCGAGCAGCAGGTATATTTTAGCTGTAGGGTTTTGAGCTGGTGATGCGTGCTCTCCGCCGTCTGATCCGATCGGAGGGCTGGAACTGCATTTTCGGGGATGCATATACACTTGTTTATGCAAACCACTGCAGCACGCGAAACGCAACTTTTTATTATTAGGGTGTGTTTAGTTTCCATATAATACAAAATACAAAACGCAAACTATTTTAGAATGATAAAATAGAAAATACTAAAATAAATATTATATTTAGTTTTATCTAAAATGTAGAATTCATTGTTTTTATTAAAGTCTCTTAGGTTTTTAAAGTTTTTTAATCCAAAGAAAATAGAGTCATCTTTTTGCTAAAAATTTTACATATAAAAAAATATCAGCCGATAGATCTTCATCGGACACTTTAGCCACAACCACGTTCTAGCGTTTCCGAGCTTTTGCCCCGAGCACGATGAAACAACGTCTCCCAGATGTGAAATTTTTTTGAATTTCGCCACTGTAGCACTTTCGTTTGTTTATGGTAAATATTATCTAATCATAGACTAACTAAAGTTAAAAGATTCGTCTCGCGATTTACTGTGTGATTTGTTTTTATTTTTGTCTATATTTAGTGCTTCATGCATAGGAAGCAATATTCGATGTGCCGCAGTCATCGCGCCGCCCAACCTCGCCTCCAGCGCCACCCGACGAACCCGCGTGGCATGCCGCCCTCCCCAATCATCAGTGGCGTCCTTCTGATAGATCTACAGGATCTACTAGCAATAGAAACAACAGGGATTCGAGATACAAAAGTGACATGGACACTAACATAAATATATATGTACACTAGATCTATTACAAGGGAGTAGAAACATGTAGATCTAGAGTATAGGGTTTCGACCGTAAGTGGCGGAAGCAGATCCGGTGGCGTCCATGGCGAGGGTGTCGAGGTTGTGGCGATGTAGATCACGGCGGCCTTCGGGCCTCCAGCGGCACTGCCCGATGACGGTGGGGAAAGAGTAGAACGGAGGCGGCGCGGTGGTGCTTCCCGACGCCACTGCGCGAGCCGATCGGATGACCTAGGGTTTTTCGAGTGGGGTTGTGTGCACGGCAAACTTAGGTTAGTGTGCCTGCGGCCTCCACTCCTGTATTTATAGCGCAGCACGTCAGGAGCCCACCAACCATAGATCGGTTGGGCGTCCCCGATCAGAGCGCGATTCCAAGGGAAAAAGGCCCCAGCCGTTGGGCTGGGTCTGAGATCAACCTAACACCTTCCTCCCGCGCCCCTCCGCCCTCCCCTGCAACGCCTCGCTCCCTCCCACGACCCAAAGCCGCGCCACGGTCGCCCCCGCCCTGCCCCTCTCCGCCCCGCGCGAACGCCGCGTCGCCGGCACCGCCACGCCCGCCCCAACACGGCCGCTGCAGCCACGCCCTTCGCCCTCACCGTCGGCCCCACCCTCGACGAAAGCTAGTGTTCACGAGCCTCTGCGCAGCCACGACGATGGGGTCCTCGGTCCTCCCATCTGAACCTCCGCTCAGCAGCAGCCCCACAACCAAGCCAAAGGGAACTGCGGCAACGGCATCCCGTCCACCTGCACCTGCGTCCACTGCCTCGGCAGCACCAGCCGCCACCTCCCACGCTGGACTGAAGGTTGACAACGATAGCTCACACTCAGGTGTTTGACGAGGTAAATAGCACATCCTTGCCTCCCATGTATATGCCATGAATCAATGCTTGTCTGGGCAATATTGCTCACTCTGTGTGTGTGTGTGTGTGTGTTTTTTTTGGGGGGGGGGGGGGGGGGGGGGGGGGGAGGGGGGGGGGGCAATATGCAGTACCGCTTCTAGCCAGTCCTCTGACATACTCGCTGTGATGCATGTGCGTGTATCATGAATGGTTAATCTGTGGATATCTGAAACAGACTAATCTTGCTGCAACTGTGGAATAGTGTCTACCAATGTTGCAGAATGTCTTTGTTGCAGTTTACGATTTAGATAATTGTCTAATATAAGCTTGGCATATTTTGGTTTTACTTAGAAAGCTGTACAAACTTGTTCCAAAGTTGGTTTATTAAAATTGCAGGTAATTAAGTTGATATTAGTCATCGCTCCATCGAGCTAATCCACCGTCACTCCATGAGGGTATGTTGCTCTTCATTGCTGTGGAGCAATATATGTTTGAGGGAGATGAGGATAGGTGAGACGTGTTTTCTGTGATATTACCTCATATCCTTGACATGTTGAACGCTACCTAAGACAATTATCCAAGTGTATTTAACTAAATTTCTTTAAATGTCTTACACTTTTCATGCTTCTGTATAGATGGAATAATTTAAGATGCATTCTATACAATTTGTTCTAAGATCCTGTCCAAACATGTGACAAAAAAAATCCTGCTAGAGCTATCATTTTCGTAACCTATGACAAAAAAATATGGCCTGACATATTATCTCTGAAATATCAGATTTGACTTGGAAAAAGTAAACATGCAAAGTATGTGTTACCTTACCTTAAGATAAACTTGGTAGACAAAATCATCGTAGCTTGAACTTACATTCTCTGTCATGTTAAAAACTACGTATTTATAAGGGAGTGCATAAGGAAGTTCCTTTACTGCCTCTTCAAATATTTCAATTGCAAGGGTATGTTGTTTGATTAAATGGCTAAAGGCATCAACTCTCATTTCTTTTACTCACTTTTCTTGGAGTCCAATTTTCCATCAGAGTCTTCGGCTAACGGTCGTCTATATTATATTTGCCACAATAGATGCTCTGTAGTATAAACAATGTCAATTTCTTTCTAAACACTAATCAAGCAAACAATAGCTATATCTATGATTAAAGTGGGCAACTAGATATCATCCATCACCCATTGATATCTATGACTTCTGATATGATGTCTAATGAAGTGTGGCTTCTCTATGGTGCTTATCTGTATTAGATAGTAGTTAATTCAATCCATCTTCATATACTGTTTTTTGATCTGAAAATGTAAGGCTATTAGATTTCTTGTAAATTACATCCACGTGGGAAAGTTATCCTATAGCTAATCTATTTTTTTTACAAGATCCAACCTTCTATACCAAGCTACCAGCTCACCTGCAAGCATATTATTTTGTACTGAAAATTTTAACTTTTTCAACTATGCTCATGTGGCCTGCTTGTGTGCGCATAAGGGGCTTATAGGTAGAAATGCAAATGCCATTATGTGCAAGACATTTGTGTTCAGACTATGGGGTCAAGTACTCAAGTTGTATCTAGATTTCTTCTTGTATGTATACGATTGTTATCACTTATTGCTTAATATCTTCTGATATAACTATTTTGTAGTTTCACTCTTTGAGGCCTATTGACACTTTTATACTGTGTTAATTATTCATGTATACAGAAATCTTGGATTCAACAATTTCATTTTATTGCCCTCTATGGTTATTTTCTTTTGTTTTATTTTCAGGGTCTTGACCTTGCTGAAATCATAGTAGAATCAGATAAACGTGGGATAACATTTGACAAGTTACTAACCGTCCTTATGATGTACAAGGAGGCTGGACTCTTTGACCCTATTTCCAGCTCTGTTGAAGTTACCGAATTCACAGTAAGCGCTCTTGAATCCTTGTGTTCGAGTCTATGTCCTTATATAGGTTCCTTTGTCAGTTCAAAAGTCATGGTTGAAATTAGTGTTCGCTGGTTCGCCGGTCTGAAAAGCCATGACTGAAATTAGTGTTAGCTGATTTGCTGTGAGAGAAAGACACTGCTGGCTGGCAGAAAAAGTACGACTGATAAGACAAAAATGGGGACATGTTTCGTGAGTGCATGCATCTATCTCATTATCTAGTGCACAGTGGAACGCTGGCCTACCATTTTTTTAGGGAGAAAAGAGGGTGGATTGGGAAGGCTTGCCTGCAAGTCTTGTACATTTGAGTTTCTGACAATAGAGGCTTATACAAAAGCTATTTGGCAGAGTCTTATTCTCAAATCTATTTCTCCCATATGGCCATATTTTGCAGATAAAAGATGCTTACACCCCCAACTTTTTTAGGACAACTCCACCGACTTCCGGAGTGGTGCAACAAGGATGACGATGTGAAGCTCTCCTTTTGCCAAATCAAGGGCATGTACTGAATGGAGCTGCCTTAACCCTATGCCCACATGAACGAAAAATGTCCGTCCCTGCCTCCAGATTACAATAGGACTAAAGTTTGCTAGTGTTAACCAGATATGCGGTGTGCTTTTTATCCACGCTGCCTTGTAGCTATTGCTTCAGCTGTACATAATACTACTATGATATATTAGTACTGTGGGTATGTACTGCTTGTCTTTGAGATGCACGTATGGAATGTATAGGTAACTTATGTGAGACTTGCTCGAATAAGGAAGATCATAATCACACAAATGTACAGTATGCCTAATCTTTTCACCCGCGTTTACTTGTGTAACAGAAGAAAAAAAGGTAAACTGTATGTGCACCTTTGAAGTTTGGACTGAAAGCTAGTAATGTGAAAGTAAGCAACCTGAGGATCTGTGTGTATGGCCCGAGTCCACGGAATAGGAATCAACCAGAGTATCAAAAATCAAATTTGATGAATGACATCTGTCTCTGCTACCAAGTTCTCTCTGCAGCAGCAGTTTACCGTGGGAAGCTTGTGCTGATCAGAAAGTAAATGTTGCTCAACCTTCAGAGCGCAGAGCCATGATCTTGTTATCATTTCCACGCGACCATGCTTCACCAACGCAAGTCGTAGTTTGATCTAGCAAGGTCTCAACTCTCAACGACAGGGATCGGAGTGGAGAAACGAGAAGCCCATCCCGATAAGACATGGGGCTCCCCGACGCACCGCCAGCAGATCTCCCCTTCCCTGGCCTCCTCGTCGTCGCCCATGTGGAAACGTTTTTGCGGCTTGGGATGCTGATCAGCAGGAGTGTTCCTTGGTGCTTTAACGCCTGTGCAACTTATGGAGGAAGGCATCCGTAGTAGTAGTAGTGTAGGACAACTGTAGGAAGGCAAGGGAAGCTGGGGCTGTTCAAGAATTGTCCCCCTATAAAGACATGTTTGGTTGGCGCTAGTAAAGTTTAACTCCCGTTAAATCGAATGTTTGGACACATACATGAAATAGTAAATATAAATTATTTACGAAACTAAAAACACAGCTAGAGAGTAATTTGCGAGACGAATTTTTTGAGCCTACTTAGTCCATGATTGGACGCTAATTACTAAATAAGACGAAAATACTATAGTACCGGTTAAACTTTAATACCCCGACCAAACACCCTAAGTATGGCGAGAAAGATGAGTTTCTAAAAGAAGATTCAATCGAATGCTGACGCCACCTCGCTCATCTGTTTCTGACGCCGCAACCCCTCACGTCAACATGGTGTTGACCAAGCTAAGGGACCGGCCCGCATGACTGAGGGTGTCGATGTGCCTCCGCTGCAACGCCGCCTGAGGTCTCCATCTTGACAAGGGCATCATGTTCGTCGCGTTTAAGGAGGACCTCACCGAGGGCGAGAGGCACATCGGCGCCGTCAAGTTCTTCCGCTTCTACTTCAAATGCATCCACTACTTTGTAGAGATAGCTGTCAAGACTAACCTAGAGAACTTCGACTACATGGTCGAGGCCGATGCCATCCACGAACGGAGTATAGTTACTGAACATTTACACTCCTCTATAAATCCTTGAGATTTTGTCTTTCTAAATTCGGTCCAAAAGAGCTGCTTCCTCCGTCCATATAACTGGTAAGTGATAAGCATATTTTGACTAATGTTAGATTTCAAATTCTCTTACAATACATTTCAGTTCTTAAAGCATTGAGAGATGTCTTGCTAACCCAAAATTTATGACCTAAACTTTCATAAATTGACTGGTTATTGATCGAAATCTGTAAAATTTGTTTTTCCCCTCCATATCTAAAATACACCTATAATTCCAAGATGGAGAAAGTATTATTCAATTGATCAGGAACTCTAACCGTGTGTTTGGTTGGAGAGCGGGGCGAGCCGGGTCGGAGCGAACCCATTCCCGTGGCTGTTTGGTTGGAGGATGGAAGGGTTGGGTTGGCTCCAGAGTGGAATATTCCTCTCAGATGCGGGTTGGACTCGTCCGTCAAAATCTGGCGGACGGAGCCGCTCCAACCGGGTCGATGTTCACCAAACACTGAATTCCTTCAACCAAACACTGAACGGAGCCGCTCCGTCCCCAATCCTTCAACCAAACACTTGGGTATGTCCCTAAATCCAAATACAACCAAACACTCTTTTGGGTTGGCTCCGTCTCCAAAAACTGGGTTGGATCCAACCCAACCCACCCAACCCCAACCAAGAGCATCCATGCATGTTTTCTAAAAACACTCACCTCATCTCCTTTACTTTTATAAGACCTCGTTCAATTAATTCCCTTCCCAAGAGGATTGGATAGTATCCTCTTGATTGGACTTGTAAGAGATTTAATACCACTCAACTGCCTTCAATCTCCTCCAATCCCTACCAAAGCAAGCATTTTTAGATAGTCGATGAATAGCTCGGTAGATTGATAACTTCATAGCATTAGACCAATCTCAATAGAGTTTCATTCATATTAATTAATAAAGAGAGAGATCATAATAGTTTTATAGGAGTAAGAGTTTTATAGGGATAAAACTCTTCTACACTGTTTTTAAAATATAAATATATTGAAAACTGAATCATAAAACTTTCACTGAGTATGACCTTACAAGTGAAAATAGACTATTAATTTTGCACAAGTATAGTCTAAGACTTCACTCCATTTCAACGTACTCTCTCCGTCCAAAAAAAAGTCGCTTTTTGAGAAGTCAAATAGTTTAAGACTTTAACAAAATTTATATTAAAATATACTAACATTAATGATAAAAAAGTACTCGCTCTATCCTTTCAACTCCTAGAATCCATATCAGTCAAATGTTTTTAAGTTTGACCAATTTTATAAAAAAGAGCATCAATATCTATGACATAAAATAAATGTTTTATAAAAATATATTTTATAATAAATCTAATGGTGTTTATTTTTACTATAAATCTTAGTGTGTTTTTTTTAAGAAATTCGATTAAAATTTTAAAAGTTTGACTTTGGACAACTCGAGTTGAAGCTTTTAGTGACATAGAAGAGTATCATTAGATTAATTATAGAATATATTTTCATACTAAATTTATTTAGACACATAATATTAATACTATTTACTATAAATTTGATCAAACTTTATTCTAAATTTATTTAGAAACATAAATACTAATATTACTTATTATAAATTTAGTTAAATTTGGGTCAACACTGGCACGTATCTCATAATTGCATTCTTTGAATTCTTTGAAGAACGGAGAGAGTATATATTAGACTTTCATCTCCTTTTAAGTTAGATAGGTCTCATAGCAGGCACATACCAACATGACCTTAATTAATGGTGTAATCTAAAAACATTCAGCAAATTTCTTAGGTCAGTGCTAATATTCAATTAGCTACATTTAGTATTTTTTTAAAAAAAAATAAGTCATATAACATATGTCCTTCACACATGTTAACATTATCCCTTAGTTCTAAAATTTTAAATAGTTATGGTTTTTCAAAGCAACATAATTTTGCTATATATCCATATAACATAATTTTTGCTATACATCTAGATATCTTGATATACAATATATTTAGATACATAGCAACAACTTATAATTTGGAACAAAGTACAAGATGCAATACAACTCAATGTAACGTTTGTTATTGCATCTAGATATACTAATTTGAAAGCAAGTCCATACAGATGCGATGCATCTCCCCGATACTTGGACTGGCACAAGCGCCATTCCCATTCTGCCGATATACCAATCTACCGTAAACTAGCACATACCTGGATTAGCATTTCCAAGCCTTTAACACAAATGGCAAAGGAAATTACATCCATGATAGGCATAGGCATGACAAAAAATTTGCTACGGGTAACACTGCAAGTGCTTTGTCAAGGCATGACCCAAAATTTGCTACGGGTAACACTGCAAGTGCTTTGTCAAACAACTCTGAACTCATGACAACATATCCAACAGCTTGGATGGCACCATGTCAAACAGGAGAGCAGAGATAGATTTATGTTCCTCATCAAGATAAATTTTGGATGGCAACATGAGCTTAAAATAGCACAATAATTTTAAACATATTCAACATGACAGTAAGATTGACTGAGCCATGATTGAAATAAACTTGATATATAATAGCAACACCAAGTCGTCTAGACTAGATAACATCGACAAGATGCAAAACATCCCTCATGTGTTGGTTGCCCTGGTGTATATCTGCTGGCTGGAATGAACAGCGATCATCCTTATGAGCCCCCTTGCCATCAGATCCTTAATGGCCCTCCGTGCCAAGGATCCATTGATCTGTGGAACAAAATGAGAAAAAACTTTGCTTTAGTCATAAGCTGATTTAATGAGATAAATTGAATATACAGCACAAGATGCTAAGCAGGTAGTTCAACAAATAGCAAGCAACAAGTAGGAGAAACAAATACTAGATAATGCACCAAATGCAAACTCAACTGCGAAATTTGCAAACACAAAGGAAATAGCTCTGAGGAATGGAACCCTTCTAGTGTGGAGAACAGTAACTTCTGCATACAATCCTAAGAATGTGATTAGTGGTAAAAGGTTGTATTGCACTCAACCACATAAGAGACTACAGTGAACATCCGTGTACCAGGACTGGAAATGAGGTTTTAGTTTTTACATTACAAATGGTAAGTACAGACATGTGAATGAATCATTCGTCTGCAACTCTATAAGCTAGTGAAGTAATAACAAACACGAAATGTGATTTTGTATAAAATCATCAAGCCTTACAAAGAATACAGATATATTGGACACTCCAAACTGATCTTATATCCCAAGTGACTGCACTGGTCGCAAAACAGTTTATAAACAATCTAACCAATGCAATTAGCCACATAAATTGAAAGGAAGAAAGGATAAGCAAAGGCTACCTGACAGGCCACAAACAAGTAAGCTGCTTTCCTACAATCGTATCCAAACAGCTGAACAAGGTCTACAGCCCTCGTCAAATTAAGCACGACGAATTGTTTTGAGCGACACAGAAAATCTATCTATGCAAAACATACGGACTAGAGACCTGTTTGATGCAAATCTAAACCCATCTACGTAAAACATAAGAGAAAGAAATTGACGCGCTAATTCTACAGGAAACTACAATATCATTTGGGGAATCATGCCGAGTTCATTCACCAGATGCTTAACAAACAGGCCACAACTACAATGTTGAGGTCCTATCGTCAGGAAGGCAGTAAGGTACACAGCAGGAATCGATACAAGTTCCATCCATGTGAAGCCGTGAAGGCGATGTACATTACCCTGAGACGCTCGGAGAGCACGGACGGGGTGATCTGCTTGTACTTGGGAACCTCGGAGAGCAACTTGTCGTAGGTGGCCTGGTCGAAGAGCACCGCGTTGTTGACCTTCTCCTTCTGCTTACCCTTGCTCCACTTCTTCTTCTTCTGCTTCCCGCCTCCGGACTTAGCCGGCTTGGACGACGGCGGCGGGGCCTTATCCTTCTTCGGGGCCTGAGAGAACAACCGAAACGGTCAGCAATAGACGGTCGGGCCGCGGATGCGTGGTGAGGAGAGGAAAGAGATGCACCATGGCGGAGGAGTGAGGCGAGCGACGGAGAGGAGGGCGGCGGCGGCGGGAGGCGATGCGTGTCGGGCGAGCAGAAGGTTTTTATAGCGAGCAGGCTCTAGGGTTTTGAGGTGCTGATGCGTGGCTCTCCACCGTCTGATCCGATCGGAGGGTTGGAACTGCATTTTCGGGGATGCATATACTCGTTTACGCCCCCATGTCTGCAAAAATTGAAGCACCACCCCTACCACTACAGCACGCTCTACGCATACATGCAGAGTACTCCATGTTTTATCTATTTATTACATAACACTCCCTAAGAAGGACTGTACTAGTGCACATGCAAAAATTTTAGGAGGGTCAAAATTAAAAGGTAGCACAGCCTGGCGTTGTTATTCCAGTTCCAAGGTCCAAGGCGTCCAGAAGCCGCTCCCAGCAACTCATTTCTTTCTTCGAGAGAGGGCAAATCGGCAAGGGGAGCGCAGCGGAGCGCAAGGGAGCGGGTGACGTCATCGTCCTCCAGGGTTTCTCGATCGGCGGCGATGGCGACCAGGGCGGCGGCGAGGTTCCTGCAGCGCAGGCTCCTGTCTTCCGGCGGCAAGGTCCTCAGCGAGGAGGAGAAGGCCGCCGAGAACGTGTACATCAAGGTCCAGATTTCTCCCCTATCTCTTGCCCTTCCTTCCTTGCTCTGTTGTGGTACCTGCTAGAGCCTTCGGTTCCTGATCGAGACGCGATTGTGGGTATGTTGACCGATGATGCGATTTTAGGACTCGCCTCTAGTTCCGGAAGTGTTGGAGCGGAGTTGCGATGTGTTATTTCTGTGTGACCGCGTGCTTGTGGTGACCTTCGCGCGTGTTGGGACATAGAGAATGGAGTTTTTCCCTAGGATTCCTTGTTGCAGTGTGGTTTAAGGAAAAAGGATTGTGCTGGTGACGTATGGTGTGAACAGTAGCTTGCTGTTGAAATTGGAGTGGTCCTGTTGCAGTGTCGATATATGTGGTCAAATTGTTGATTATCTACCTCTGCCTTGCTTCTGTTCTTTCTTAATACGGTTTTGGTTGAGATGCATGCTACTTAATTATGTGATGTGATGCCTGAGATTGTGCATCTTTTAGTTTCTGGAACGAGTTCATGAATAATTGTTGCTGCTGAGTATGGTTCCATGTAGGGACACAAGGTGGTTGGTCCATGAACTCACATATTGGCTATTTAAGTGTCTACCTGTTGTAACCCCCTTAAAATTGGCTATATGCAACTCACTTGCCTCCCTACTGACATCCTAGGACTCACTGCTTATACTTAGTTTGAAAGTGTGGTTTTTATATGAGCTATTTTGCATTCATTTTATTGAGGTTAAGGCCTCATCTTTCTTACACTACTGTTAGGGAACAGCACTAGTTGGGTGATAGAATCACAGCTTATGATAGCTTGAGAAATCCATACATGCTAATTTTCTGTTTTGTTGTTGCGTATCTGGTTATTTTCCTGTTGCTAAACTATGTTCAATGATGCATAATTGTGCTACTAAACTGATGCATAAATATGTTGTGATGATGTTATCTGCATAAGCATATGTGCTTGTATCATGGATATGAATGCTGTGACAGTAGCAGGTTTTGACTTTTAGCCGTCAAAATTATACTGATGCTCTGCTAAATGTAATGCATGAAATACTTGAGTTTTGATGTGTCCTGTCCACCATCTATACAAGCCTGGGGCCCATGGTGGTATCCGCAAGTGTTGTGGCTTGAGCAATTTTTTGAGGTTGCCTTCTTTTGCTGCAGAATGTGGTTTAAAACTTGCTGTTCATTAGTGAAATTGTATAGTATCCTGCACAACTGAGCCAGTAACACATCAATTTATGTCTGACCATACTTTTGGTCCTGTTGGTCTGCATCTGTTTGAGATGTAGATTTATTTGTTTTTGCAGTCTTGACTGAGTGTGGGTTATTTTTTGTTCTGATCATAAGCTCCTGTTACTGTCAGATTGTTGTGGGCTCATTGAAAAGTATATAAGTTTTTGTTTTGTTTTGTTTTTTTGTTTTTTGGTATATGATGATTTCATTGGATGACAGTTTTGCTGTCTTCTTACAAAGCATCCATCACCATTTTCAATAAACTAGTGCATAAATATCTTGTGACCCACAACATTTTTTTTCTGGAATCATGAATGTGAATGTTGTTTGTGTTGCAGGTTTTCACTTGTAAACCTTAAACCATAGATTTTGAGAGTTATGCTATCCACGTAAGCCTGTTATAATTGGATTTTGATGCCATCTGTTTATTTTAGCCTTTCTTAATTAATTTAAAATTAATACTGCTGTGGAAACTTGTGCTACTTGTGAATACTTCATTTGGATAAGCTTTTTTGTTGCCTCTTTTGAAGTAGAAATTCTTTAGGTAACTTTTTCAGTTTATTTCTGACTCTTTGAATATGTGCTGCCATTATTCTCTTGATGCCACGATAATGACATGCCATTTGCCTTCTGATTTTACTGCAGAAAATGGAACAAGAGAAGCTGGAGAAGCTCGCACGCAAGGTTTGCAAATACACAATATCTCTATTCTCTAAGCATTGAATTGGGCAGCATCCATTTATGTTCGATCCAGTGTTGTCGTAAACGGACTACGACTGTGTAGTCCATTTACACACCATTTAAACACTATATGCTGACTAGCCATGTCCATTTAATCAGCTGTTTATCCCATTTAGTTGACTGTGTAGGCTGAAAAAAGGCTAAACGATAGACGCCCAACTATTTACCATTTAGTGTTCTGGTGAACATTGGTTCAATCAGAATCTTCTGCTTTGTTGATGCCGTGTGTTTTACTAATTCTTACTTGGAATCATGAACGCTTTACTGGTGTATGTCTTTGGTTATATGTATGTTTGCCCTTGTTGAGTAGGAGTTATGTGTATTTGTTTTGTTGCTGGAGATATGAAATCGTAAAACTATCTGTCACTCTTACACAAGATGTAACATTGATTCCAGGGACCCAGTTCAGGACAGCAAGCTTCATCAACCACAGGCTCTGCAGCAAATGATGTGAAGGTTGGCGCTGGGCCAACAGAGTCAGCGTCTGCAAGTGTGTCATCCGACAAGAACAGGAACTACGCTGTCCTGGCAGGCACAGTTGCTGCCCTGAGTGGTCTGGGTTGGTATCTATTGTCAAAGCCTAAGAAGTCGGAGGAGGTTGTGGACTGAAGAGGGGCTTGTGAATGCAAACTGCGGATGGTCCTTATTCACCTTGGTTTACTTTCTGCGCATAGACTGCACCTTCTGGAAATAATTGTTGAAATGTACTCTGCACTACTTCTGTTTTGAGGCCAGTTTCATCACCGAACCTTGAAATACACTCGAGACGTTCAGTAGTAGCCCTCGCTTGACAGATTGCAATGTTGAGTGATGCTTGTAATGCTGCCTACATTGTTTGCTGGAGAGGTTTTTGGGTACTGATGTTTTGAATGTAAACTTGTTGCCACTGGCCTGGCGTAGTGCATCCTATGATAATGAGGCTCTGTTTAGTTCCCTGTCTAAAATTTTTTTATCCATCCCATCGAATCTTTGGACACATGCATGGAATATTAAATGTACATAAAAAAATAAACTAATTATACAGTTTGGTTGAAAATCGCAAGACGAATCTTTTAAGTCTAGTTACTCTATGATTAGCCTTAAGTGCTACAGTAACTTACATGTGCTAATGATAGATTAATTATACTTAATAGATTTGTCTTGCAATTTTCTGACGAGCTATGTAATTTGTTTTTTTATTAGTTTCTAAAAACCTCTCCCGACATTCTTCCAACACATCCGATGTGACACCCAAAAAATTTTCATCTCCAATCTAAACAGCGCCTGAGAATGACCTGTTACACGCGTTCCTAATCCCATATGCCTTCGCCGCAGCGGCTGTGTATTTTCCCAAGCATTTCTATAAGCATGCAATGGCTATATAATTAGGCGAGAGCACTTTTTAGCACATACTCTAAATATGACATCTTACTGAACAAAGTGAAGAACCAGCTGATGACAAGGTACGGTAACAAGGAAAAGAAATGTTGGGATGTAAGTGTCTTGTACTCCTGGTTGTCCAAAGATTAGGCTCAAGGTGCGCTTAATTGGAATGGGCAAATACATGTTTTGCAATGCCTGTTGGCTATTAGATATTTCAGCTTCAATCCTAAACCCTGGAATAACTAAGGATTGAGATTTGCACAGTAGAAGAGTAGGAGGCGATGAGTGAATTCCAAGCCCGAGGGATTCTTTAGTGGGCTGGCTAATTATGGGCCTTAGCGAACCCATTTCCCTGCGGCTTGGCTAGCACCGACGCCTTGTTGGTACTAAAGAGCCCGCGCCTGTGCGGAGCGCAACTCGGATTAGTCCCACCTCGGGGACTTTGGATGAGCGGAGCCAGAGGAACGCTATAAAACAAGACCCGGGGCACCAGAGCAACTCATACCTTTCTCGGCCTTTTGGCTAAGATCAAGTGTAGTATCTGTTCTTATCAGTTTAATGTCTGATATGTGGGCCATGTGTCCACTTCGATATTAAATTTATTTTTTGTGGGGGAGGGTCCATTACAGTAGCTTGCTACTGGGGCCCTCGTGTGTCGCTCGGGCATTGCACTACTGCCCTAGCCTGGCGCGCCCCAACCAAATAAAAATCAATTGTTCTTTAGGCCTGCTGGTAACTTAATAAAGGGCCCATTTGGTCGCTTGTTGGGCCTCCAGTTAACGAGACTAAACGAGGAACACAAACAGATGCGTTGGCAGTTTGGCATGTAAACGGGGCCTCCACGCATATTGCACCAACATGCTACGGCCACCATACTATTTAACAAGTTCAGATAGATGGCTAGAAATGTTTTCAAAGTAAAACCAAATAACACCTCTTAAACTTGGTTGTTTGCGCAATGTCTCCAAAACGCTGTATTTCCGTTAGCAATAGTGGAAACGCTGTATTTCCGTTAGCGATAATGGAAATGGGCTCCGATTCATAAAGTAACCTCTTAACAAGGCCTCCTATATGCATTTAACTCAACTCTACATATCAAGGTCACTTAGTAGAAAGATGACAAAACTGACCTACTTTCACCTTGATAATAATTCTTTCACAAAACTTGTGCGACTTGCCTGCACGAAGCTGACCAGCTGATGGCGCTATGTGAACCGCGCATAAGACATAATTCTCTTCTATGAATAAATGATACTGAACAACCAATAACACAGGAAAATGGAGGCTTCTGCTGGGAGAGGCAGCCGGCAGCACAGTTGCAAAGACCAAAGGAATTTACAAAAGGCCGAGATGAGGCCGGGAGGCTGCGCCCGTCACGCAGCACGATCTGGCCATCCTCGTCCTTGTCGAACACCTTCTCGATCAGGTCATTCCAGCTCGTGCACTGCCTGGACCACGCCGGCGGGAAGCTCTCGCTCCTCTCCGGCTGCTGGTGGCCTGGTGCTGCCCGACGTCGTCAAATGTTCCATAAGGCGACGGCCCCCTAGCGTCAGGCACCGACAGCGTGATGGCCCTATAATACCCCTTACCGATGCACATCAGTGTCCTAATCCAAACATATGCGCGTGGAATGGCACTCTTTCAGCCGACTAGCTATATGGCTGCTTACATGGTGCATATATGCATGCAAATATGAAACATGCAACGTTACACGTCCGAGAATGACATTGACATTGCTCAACACAATTCCAGGGAGTAACCATTAGTTTCATTCCATTCAAACTGAAACAGTTACAGCATACATTGCATCACTTACAAACTGCACACATTGCAGGCGAACAGTCCGTATAGGCAGTGATAGGCTCAGCCCATGCAAAACGGAACAGACAGAGCAAAGCGAACAAGTTTTATTATCTCCAACTCCCAGAACTAAAACTGTAATTTGCAAAAGTATTAACTACTGGAGCATCGCCAAGAACAACCTACAGCTGCCACTGTCAATCCGTCATCACAGCTGGAGCATGCTTCACATCTATATAAAATTGAATCCAGGCCATAGCTTCATATGCTTGAAACAGTTGATCAAATATAGATGCAGTCCCAACTCCCAATCAACAATGCCTTCAGCACTGGCAAATTTTCTGAAAACAATCATTTACGAAATAAATTGAATGAATAGTAGTACTGGTTAATTTCAAGAGAAACGAAACTTAAAAAAAAAAGGGGGGGCAACAGGGTAGAAGATCCAAGCATCAGGCGAATAGCATCGTAAAGAATCAGCCAAAAAAACGTATCACAAAAAAATCAACTTGGCAGAACCCAAAATATAAACATAAAATACATTTATAACCAGCTTACCAGCGTGAAAAATGCATGCATAAACCCTGCCGAAATTGATGTGCACCAGTAAAAGTCTAACGATGTCTGTGACTAAATAACTTAACCTTGAAATACATGCATAGACCTTGAAACCTTGCTGTTCCTCATAAAAAAAACTTAAAAAAAATGAAATTCTGTATATAAATTAACCTAGTCGATTTCTTTCCAGTTTCCTTGATGTTCATGAATGATAATTGATAGAAGTCATTTTCATGAAAAAAGAAAGATCAGAGGAGCAATACATCAAAGCTACTAAATAATTTTATGTTCGCTTGTTCAAATAGTAGTTTAAGGAAACCCATTATTTTCTCCAAAGAAAAGCAGGTGCACGGATCAGCTGGATCTAGATTTTCCTACATATCTCATATTACCGGGTTGAGATACTTAGTTTATCCTTAAAGGGTCAAAAGGCATAATTTTTACATGTTGAAAACAAAATTGTATTAAGATGTCACTTTAAACAATAATGGTTTAGTGGAAGCCATATACATAAAAGAAGTCCAATGCTATTAAATTGACTTCCCAGAGTGAAGACCCTATATTCCAAAAGAAACTATAGCAGTTTCCCTAGAGTTAGCTCAAAACAGTTTATACTTAACATGAAAGTTGACATACAAAACCTGACAATTTTCCAAGCAGTTAGAAGGCTATACAAGCTATGAAGGAGATTGTAGTAGACTAGTGCACCAAAATTTGCCTTCACATTCTCTATTTGAAATTTGATATTTCCAGAGGAATGAAGTTAACCTCATAAAATCCATTACACTATCTAGTATGATTAAAATTTCAATTTCGATGAGAAAAATAAACTTGAAGAATGCTAATTCTTATCATGATCAACCCTAAATCTAAATTTCTATCAATAGTGTATGACCATACATTCAGAAGCTCCTCAACTTTCAACACAAATGAAGTCCTCCAATCACACAATTTGAAGTCACATAATCTGCAGTCTAAATGATACAAGGTTCTTCTCAAATGAAACAATTATTGACTGAAATCCATATGTACTGTGAGTTGTGACCAATCGTGGAAGCAATCGGCATATGAGTAACAACTAACAAGCATCAAGTTATTATGGCATCGAGAGTTTGAAACACGCAGAGGAGTGGGTGATGGAGCTCTCTCTTAGTCTCTTTCTTTCATGCAGGCTCAGACTAAGAATTGCATATAGTGTCATAGACTCGTAGTCATAATGTAGTTCATATACTATTTTTAACTATATTCATAAAAGGAAACACCTATCTTGCACAACTCACTGTATACATGAGCCCTACAGCAATATATCACTTTGGCACCACCGCAACTGGAATGAAATGCAATAGATGTGATGACTCATTGTCAGCATTTCCTAAAAGGATGAGTAGAAAAATGTCCATGTGCAAAAAAATAGATTAAAAAGAAAACCAGAATAGTCATCCTATCAGCACTATTATTTTGAATTACCAAAACATGTAAATTAAACTCTCCTCTATCTTCACTTTGCTATCCATTCCAGCAGCAAAAGAATACCTGAGAGATCATCGATGTTTTACTCTAATGAGGCAATGCCTCCTCCACCTCCTTCCACCCCTCAGTTTTATCTGGGAACTTCTCCTTCATCTTCTCAATGATCCCCTTTGCCTCATCGATCCTTGAGCTCCCAGCAAGTCCATTCACAAGCATTTTCATGGTCGAGAAGCATGGCACCCAATTCTTAGCTGCTATCTCATTGTATACTCCAAGGGCAGTGTCAAAATCATCACCCTTACAAAGGTAATGAATAAGCATAAAATAGAAATTGATATCTCCAACAAGCCCCTTCCTTCCCATCTCCTTGTACAGACGTTTTGCTTCCTCCAAATCCCCCTCCTTACAGAATCCATAAATCAGATGATTGTAGGTCACCCAGCTTGGCTTTGTGCCCTTCTTCACCATCTCGTCCACTAATGCCCTCGCCTCACCACTCCGACCGAGTTTGCACAAACTCTGCACCCTCACATTGTATACCGGCAGGGACTCACCACATCCATTCTTCTTCATGAGCTCTAATACCTTCCCGACGTCATCAAACCTCTCCTCCTTGTAGAAACCAGCCAGAGCAGTGGTAAACGTGGTGGCGTTGGGCTTCAAGCCCTTCTTGCACATTTCATCAAAAACCGAGTAAAAGGACCTTATGGTGCCAGACTCGGCGAATGATTTGATGATGGCATTGAAGGTCTCGGTGTTGGGTTTGACGCCATGGGCGTCTGGGAATGTCTGGAAGACGCGGGCGGCCTCCGTGTGGTTACCGGAGACGATGCACGCAAAGATGAGGGCGTTGAGGGAGCGGGTGGAGGGGGAGGACTGGAAAGTGGAGATGGCGTCGGGGAGGAGGTTTGCCTGGCCGAAGAGCACGATGGCGTGGGGCGCGTGGCGCGGGGTGAGGACGGTAGAGGCGAGGTCACGGAGGGTGTCCGGAGCGGAGGAGAGCTTTGATGCGGCTAGAGACAGCGCGATGCGGTCGATGTGGGTCTCCGGGGTCAGCGCGGCGGCGCGGCAGATGGAGAGGATCTGGTCGGGGGGAGGCGGCGGGGAAGACTTGAGGAGAGAGATGGCGAGTCGGGTCTTCTCTCGCGAGGTGAGGGGAGTGCTCGGCGAGGACGGGTTGAGGATGGAGCCCGGAGTGGGGACCGGTGTGGTGGTGGCAGCCGTGGACAGACGGCGTCGCACGATGTGGCGAACGGCGGCGGCCATGGCGGCGTCAGGTTTAGGGTTTAGAACTTGGGGTGAGTGGTCAACCCGGCCCGTTTGGATGGGGATGGGGACTGGTATAGCCGTACAGGGATAGGAGATATTGAATCTTGGTCGTCCGTTCTTCAAGCCTCATTTAATCAAATCCATTCATTCATTTCTCTTTCCCTATCTCACTCTTTGTGTCTCAAGTATCCAAATGGTACCTGCGAGTGAAATCTCTCCTTGACGGATCCCACTCTGCCATACCAATGGTTCGATTTCCGTTACAGGTGTCCTTCTAAGGGCTTATTTAGATATAGTCGGATTTTTATCAATCCACGTGTGTTGAAATAGATTGGAGTAAAAATTAAATTAAATTTCACCACAATCCACACCAATTGAGGTGAACTCGATAACATCCAACAAGGCCTAAAATGTAAAATAAAATAATCCATCTATAAAAGTATTCTATTTTTTTCTTGTTAAAAAACATATAGTTTTGTAATTTCTAAAAAAGAATTAGGAGAAAAGAAAAAAAGTCATCTCTAAGAGTTTCTAATAACCTACTCCTAAAATATAAAAGATAATTTTACATCAAAAATCTTATATTATTTCTAAATTAACATAACCATTTTTTATATATACTCTCTCGTTATTTGTGTTATAACCCTTTCTAGTCCTTATTTTTTCAAATCCTTCCACCTTTAGATTGATTCACCGATACGCACGAGAGAGCAATATCGCGCGGCCACGACTACGTGCAAAGTTACGCGTGACGGGAGAGGATTTCCCAAGTGCGTAACGAGGGAGGATTTCCCAAGTACGTAAATTTAGAGTTATTGGAGAGAGGGTTTTTCTCATCTTACTAAAAAACCAAGGATTAGCAAGGAATAGGGTACTCTTGGAGATTCTCTAATAATGAGCCTCTAAAAACATGTTGCTTACAACTTTACAAGTTACAAGGGATGGATCATGAGTGAAAGATGGAGCTAAAAATAGAAGTTCGATCTAGTTCCAACTTGTTTTAGTGGACCTTATGTGGGAGTGTGAAAACTTGTTTGGCGGGACTTTTCTCCAACTCCTTCGAAGAAGCCCTACCAAATATTTTGTAGTAGGAGTCATTTTTAGTGAAAACATAGAGGAACTTATGGCTCTGCTAAAATTGCGAGTTCTTAGGACGAGCCCTGCCAAACACCTCCTTACAAAGAGCTTCAGCTCCACTGATTAAGTTGCTCATAAAGGTAAAGCAGAAAATGGATTCACCAATAAAGTAAAGTTATGCCAAACAAGGCCTTCAAGGAGTATGCCAAAGGAATAGAAAGTGTTATGTTTTTTGTTATCTTCCTAATACGAAATTTTGCATCTTGTAGCCAATGTGGACATGTCATTGAAAATGACCCCACGTCATGAAAAATGTCCTCTTTGCATTTAAAGGGGGTGAGCTTGCCTTATGGGTGTATAGATATTTATTGTGGGGATGCGAATATGATGAAAATTTGAACGCTGTCGCAACTTTTTTAGAATTTTATGGGTGCAGGCACACCCACAACTCATTATAGAGATCCGCCTCTGAGTAGAGGTGATGTCCAACTATGCTAAGATCTATCAACGGTTGTTAGCCAATGAAAGGTTACGTCCAGCAAGGCTAGAGTGTCCCAAGGCATTGCGCCATGGAGAAGCTCTCGTAGGTGTCATAGTCCTACCGGCCAAGGTAAGCCATCCTTCAATACCATGTCGAGGGTATCCTATAGTTGTCGTAGGAAGGAAGATAGGTCATTTTGGAGGCCACTTTCTACCAACAAAGTATCTCTTTGACTTAGGGTTTTCAAATGACGCCCATAGCCTTTACCAAATGTAGAGGTATTTTTTCTATGAGCGAGATAGGTATTCTTAATCTTGAAAATGGCATTCAATATTCGTCATTGATCCTATATATGTATAGAAAGCCCACATTCTTAGCCGGGCACAAAGCTCTTTTTTCGAGGCCCAAGCACAACACGATCTGGTGGTGGGCGTGTTTGGGCTAGCTCGGCCTAATGACCAGGTCCTACACCATTTAGCATGATGTTGGGTACCATAAAATAGGATACTCAAATTAGGAGGATAAAAAGCGGCAAAAAAGAGTAAGAGGAACGCCCGACCCCTTTTGGCCTCGAGCGCAGACTCCGTCTCGCCCGACCCCTCTGGCCTCGGACGTAGACTCCGCCTCGCCCGACCCCTCAGGCCTCGAGCGCAGACTCCGTCTCGCCCGAGCCTTGGGTCTCGGGCGTAATCTCCGCCCCGACCCAGCTTTAGCCACGAGCATAATCAACGGCTCGCCCGAGTCTCGGCCTCGGAGCTAAGCTTCCAGTACACGGTGGTCGTACCCCTGATGCGATGTGTACCATGCCCCCCATGCTGCAGCAGGGCGTGTCAGCCACTATTCCAACAACTCTCGTCACTGTGGCACCTTACCTCTTTTAGTGTAGGGCATTGCTTGACAGTAAAAAGAGGTATGGAGAAGATTAACCTCTGCCACTGTGACCATACTCTGGTTGTTACTGTTTTACTATTATAGGACAAGCTGTAGTACTTCAGACCCGACTTCCACGATCCAAACAGGGCTCGGCGACGCTCTACAGGAATAACCACGCTGTCAACCATACTCCAAGGACGAGGAAGCCAATCTCCACAGGTTCGGCACTGTCACTCCACCCTTTGCTAAGAATAATTCACAGGCCTATACATGTAAAAGCCCTGCCACCCCTTGCGGCTATAAAAGGGGAGGCAGGGCACCCTTTAGGGGACACAGCACTCATCATCGCACTCAAGTAGCACACTCCACTCCACATGCATAGAGACAGGGACTCAGGACATTGAGCCTCCCTCCACTCACTTCCTCAAAGCCGAGACCTGGGACTTAGCTCTCTCTCGCAACTAGCTTGTATACCCCTACTACAAGCACTCTCGGGCGCAAGGCAATACAGACTCCAATTCTCTCACTGGACGTAGGGCATTCAAGGCCCGAACCAGTATAAATCCTCTGTGTTCTCTTGCATCACCATTCGGGTTTAGGAGGGCACGCAGACTCATCACTCGATAGTGCCTGGACCCCGAGTCCAGACACCGACACATGATCTTAGACCATGACTCACCTCTCTATGGAGGAAACCTTGGGTTTTCATGGCAAATAGTTAATGCTACAATCTAGGGAGATGAATGCCTAATCACGAGGTTCCGCTAGATTTTTTCAAGTGCTCGTTCGAGAACTTAGATTTTTGTCGATCAAGATCTGTTTGTCTTGTCTCTCTCATAATACCGTCTACATGTTATCATGCAACGGTACCTTGACCAACAATAGACCCAATAGAAAGAAGCCCTAACTAATCACAAGATTCTCGTAAAGAATGAGTTGTTTTGCATTATTCAATGAAACCAATATGCTATCATAGTAAGTATTACAAATTCATTTTATCTAAGAGCCTTCGATTAGATAAGAACAACTTTGCTCGCTTTCGCTACGACTTTGATGGTTTCCATTTCCTCAATCAAGTTACTGCTTATGAGTCGCTGACTCATTCTTCAACAGGCACACAACTATATTATCAAGAGTGAGGGATCACATAGTGACTTAAAGTGATCTCAATGCTCATGGTACCTTAGAAAAAAACTTGTGAGGCACAAATTACCTCCCCACAAACACCATGAAGGGTTCTATGGGCTAATTGGTTCGGTTGATCCGAGCTATGTCTACCATTTGGATTCCGTTAATCTCCTTAGATGCTCCGAGCAACCTTTGAGCGGACTTCTCTACTAGATAGTATCATCAGTAGTGATTTATTGCATCCAGACCATTCAAATTTTGCCATGCCGACTAGTTTTAAACTCTAGGGCATGGTGGATGTACTTGAGGTGAGTATAATTCTAGTGGGTGTTTGGTTTGAGAAATTGCCCCATTCTAGATGTGGTGGCGCATCCAATAAATTTTGATGAAATACTATTGCTAATGCTTATACTGATTATAGCTTCCACCCCCCCCCCCCCCCCCACACCCCCACCCCCCAAAGAAAAGCAAACAAATGAGTAAGAAGTGGTAAGACAATGGATTTACCATATTTCTCAAATCAAACACCCCAAAGTGTAAAGATTCAGCACAATTTGTCGGTTCAGACATAGGAGTGCACAGATTCCTTTGACATCCATGGGCATGGCTGCACCACACAAGCTTACACAGTTAATTTTTTTTAAAAAAAGGAAAAAAACTGTTTCTCAGTCAAAACTCAGCATCAAAATTAGCACAGCTTGTCTAACAAATCTTCAAAGCAGACGTGCGCACCGACGAATCCACAAAGACACAGTATAATAACTTAGCTACTGCCCCGTATGTCCGTATCTCCCTCCACATGCAGCATTTGACGATCTAGGGATGGCGTCCTACGCCGTCTTCCTTGGCTGTTCACTCCCACATGCGCACGTCCCTACTTCCCTCAGCTCGTCGCCGACGCCGATGCAGTACAGGAAGCACCGCGCCCAGCTTATATATATCGCATCGTCTCCGAAGCTGCTAGCCCACTGCGCTCTGCAAGTTTAACCGGACATGGCCTCCATGTCGCATTTAATTGCTAAGCCAGCTCCAGCTGCCACCTTTCCTCTATCCTCTCCGAGAACGAGCTCCGGCTTTAGGCCTCGCCGCGTCACCGTCCAGCGCGTCTCGTGCGCATCGCCAAGAGGCGAACGCTCCGAGCATGACGCCCCAAAGCACGACCGCCGCGACGTCCTCCTGGGCCTCGGCGCGCTCAGTGCCAGTGCCACCGCCACCCTGGTGACCGCGCGCCGCGCCGGCGCCGACCCCGTCGCCACGCCCGACATCTCTTCCTGCGGCCCGGCAGACCTTCCTCCGAGTGCCAACGTGCTGACGTGCTGCCCGCCGCCCTCGAACGCGCTGCCGGTGGACTTCACCCTCCCCGACGCCACGTCCCTGCCGCTCCGGACGCGCCCCGCGGCGCACTCGGTCACCGCGGACTACGTCGCCAAGTTCAACGCCGGGATCGCCGCGATGAAGGCGCTCCCGGCAGACGACCCGCGTAGCTTCGCGGCGCAGGCGACCGTGCACTGCGCCTACTGCGACGGGTCGTACAGCCCCGAGGGTTTCCCCGACGTGGAGCTCCAGGTGCACAACTCGTGGCTGTTTTTCCCCTTCCACCGGTGCTACCTCTACTTCTTCGAACGCATCCTGGGCAGCCTGATCGGCGACCCCAGCTTCGCCATACCGTTCTGGAACTGGGACGCGCCGGACGGGATGCGCATGCCGGCCATGTACGCGGACCCGTCATCCCAGCTGTTCGATCCGCGGCGTAACAGCCGGCACGCGCCGCCGAAGCTAATCAATCTCGACTACAACGGGAGGGAGCCGAGATTCTTCACTGACAAACAGCAGGTTGATCACAACCTCAGGGTCATGTACCGTCAGGTAACGTGCGGTTATATTGTTGTTACTATGAACTGATGACAAAAGCAGAATACATGGTGTCGGAATCTTGTCAAAACTGATCAAAAACTTTGTGACGTGCATGTGCGTCAAAATCGATGTTCCATCATCAGATGGTATCGCTGAGCCCGACGCCGTCGCTCTTTTTCGGCAGCGCGTACCGCGCCGGCGACGAGCCGAACCAGGGGCCAGGGCCGGTGGAGAACATCCCGCATGGTCCGGTGCACATCTGGTGCGGCGACCCGAACCAGCCGCACGGCGAGGACATGGGCAACTTCTACTCGGCCGGGTTCGACCCGCTCTTCTACGCGCACCATGCCAACATCGACCGCATGTGGTCCGTCTGGAAGGGGCTCGACGCCCGGCGCCACACGGACCTCACCGACCCGGACTGGCTCAACGCCTCCTTCCTCCTGTACGACGAGACCTCAAAGCTGGTGCGCATCCGCGTGCGCGACGTGCTCGACACCGACAGGCTGCGGTACCGGTACCAGGACGTGCCGCTGCCGTGGACGGCCGCAAGGCCAACCGTGACCGCCGCGGCGCGGAGAGCGGACTCGCTCCTCGCGCCCGCGGCACAGGCCGCCACCGCCGCCGCGGCCGCTAAGAAGGCGGGCGAGTTCCCCATCACGCTGGACGAGGCGACGAGCGTGACGGTGAAGAGGCCGGTGGCGGTACAGAGGAGCAAGGCGGAGAAGGCGTCCAAGGTGGAGGTGCTCGTCATCGACGGCATCGAGGTGGACAGGGACGTGGCCGCCAAGTTCGACGTGTTCGTGAACACCGAGGACCACGCCGCGGTGGGATCCGGCGGGCGGGAGCTCGCGGGGAGCTTCGTGAACGTGCCGCACGGGCACGGCCACCGCCACGGCCATGGCAAGAAGGGGAGAGGGATCAAGACCAAGCTGCGGCTCGCGTTGAACGAGCAGCTCGAGGACCTCAAGGCCGAAGGCGACGAGAGCGTGGTGGTCACCCTCGTGCCGCGCCAAGGCAAGGGTAAGGTGAAGGTCGGAGGCGTCAAGATTGAGCTGATGCATTGAAGAATTCGTTTATCTACCATGCAAAATTAAAAATAAGCAGTTTCTTTCCGCGAAAGACGAAAGATTATTGCAATAAGTGGATTGGCAGAAGACATTGCTTTGTGAGTTTGTGTTGCGTCTGTCTAGGATTTGAATTTTATTTTTATTTTTATTTTTATTTCTGGGTCTACGCAGAACTGTCCAAGTTGCATGTGTTAGTTTGAATTTGAATAGATTAACAAGATTGCTTCACATTTACTCCGAGTGTCAGGCTACCAGCAGGATTGTATAATAAATAAACAAACATAAACATATCAAAATGTGAAGTACAGTACTACGTCCTCGTCAGCTATTAGTGGACCTGCCGGGCGCGTGTGGCCTCGTGGGCAGTTGAAAATTGATCTCCGGGAAGTTCAGTTTTCAGAGTCCAAGAAATCGGCAACCCCCAAGCTAAACCATGTGCAAGAGCTACAGCATCAATCACATTGCCGCTTGTCACTCACTTTGCGTCATCACTGTGTAATTTGTGTCGAACAGTTAGCTGAACTTCACGCTGCATATATTGCTGCTGAAAATCTGCATCAGTCAAGATAACTCCCTTGAATGGTGTTTACATCCTGCCTACGTGGTGTACGTTTTTATACAAAAAGAAGATTGAAGAGAGCAGACAGACAGCTCTGCAATAATCCCTCTCCCTTTCCCGTTAGCTTAATTAGCTCCCCCTACGGTCATCTATGCTTCATTTCGTCGTCTGCCCTGATCATGTCGGCTTTAGGAGGACTGGGACTGCTATCCTTGTCTGACCCTCGATCTGGGCTCTTGTAGTGCTCAGCTTGCATGCCTTCGGGAGGGTAGTTTTGCGGGTCGGCGAGGAACGAGAGCGCCGCGACGACGTCGCTGATCCCCGGCCGGCTGGCAGCGTCCTCCTGCAAGCACATGGACGCGACGGCCAGCGCCTGGTACAGCCCCTTCACGGGGTACCTCCTGCACAGCAACGGATCAGCCAGCTTCATGAACCTCCTCTTGTCTCTCAGCAGAGGCGACGCCTGCAAGAAATCGTATACATGCATTATTCTCGGCGGATCGATCGTTCGGCCGGTAACCGCAATCGATTTCACAATTTCCTGTGGAACGAAACGAAAGGAGAAAGTCACTCACCCAGTGAACGAGGACCTGCTCCTCGGACGGCCTGGCGACGTCGATGGCGCGGCGGCCGGTGATGAGCTCGAGCAGCACGACGCCGAAGCTGTAGATGTCGGACATCTTGGTGAGCTTGCCGGTCATGGCGTACTCGGGGGCGCAGTAGCCGTACGTGCCCATGACCCTGGTGCTGACGTGGCTCTGGTCGCCCATGGGGCCCAGCTTGGCGAGCCCGAAGTCGGAGAGCTTGGCGTTGAAGTCCCTGTCCAGGAGGATGTTGGACGCCTTGAGGTCGCGGTAGATCACCGGCGGGTTGGCCACCTCGTGCAGGTACTCGATGCCCTTGGCCGCGCCCACCGCGATCTGCATCCGCGTGTGCCACGGCAGGGGCTTCCAGTTCGGGGGCAGGTCCAGGAGGTGGTCCTCCAGCGAGCCCTTGGGCATGTACTCGTACACCAGGATCCGCTGGTCGGAGTCGGTGCTGTAGCCCAGCAGCTTGACCAGGTTCGGGTGGTGCAGGAGGCTCAGCATCAGCACCTCCACGAGGAACTCGCGGTTGCCCTGGAACCCGTTCCTGTCCAGCTGCTTCACGGCGATCACCTCTTTGGTGTCCTCGAGGAGCCCTTTGTACACCCGGCCGAAGCCGCCTTCGCCGAGCAGGTTCTGCTCGCTGAACCCGTCGGTCGCGGCGCTCAGCTGGCTGAACGTCAGCGCCCTGCTGGGCATGTTCTGGTTGCTGCCCCGTAGGATCTCCTCCGCCGCATTCACGTTCTTGCACACGTCTGCATGCAGCACAGCATCATTAGCCATGCACGCATAGGCCTGGCTTCTGCATCCATCTGCATGGCGTAGGAGTGGCTGTTGGATGGATGGATGACGGGCTTACCCGAGTTGGCCGAAATGTTATTGACGAGGTCGGCGAGCTCGCCGCTGCCATCGCCGCTCTCCTTCTTGGCCTTCTTCTTCTTCCTCCAGAACTTCCTCTTCCGCCACCTTTTCTTCTTGCTATCTGCTGGCGCGGAAGCCGGCGCCGACGTCGACGCCTCTTCCTTGCCGCGCACACCACCTGCAGGGGCGGAGGCGGACGGCGAGCAGCAGCACGCGCCCGCGCTGCGGAGGAACTTCTTGCCGTTGCTGCATCTCTTAGCGGCCGATGAGAAGAGGCCCATCGCGGGACCGACGCGAGAGTGGGCGGGGCGCACCCTCGGGTCGATCCGCGCGAAGAGGGTGGCCCGATTTCTTGGGGATACTTCTACATTGACGAGGGCCGAGTCTGTGGACGGGAATCGCGTTCTTTTTCTGGACGTGGGTTTGGAAGGCGCGAGCCAAATTTGGCAAAGTGCTGAGTGCTCTTCGTTGTCCGTTCCGGTGAGAATTGTCGCCTAAATATTGCACAATATTAACGGTTTTTTTAAGTAACACAAACGGAGAAAGAATCTGACCAACTGATCTCGAGGGTGGTGATGTAATGGTACTTCATATTTTTCCTCTTCTTTTATCTAAAAAAATTCTTTTGAGTTTCACGCTTGACCTTGATTCATATTACCTCTCCATCCACGAAAGAATATAGTTATAAAACTATACCGGTCAAACTAATTTAAATTTAACTAAACTTATAGTAAATAATATTTAACATTTATATCTCTAAATAAATTTATATTGAACATATATTTTGTAACTTATCTAATGGCACTTATCTTATCTTATGAGTGTTAGTTTTTTTTTATAATTTTAGTTTAAACTGTTTGACTCTATAAAATGTGCGAATTGTATTCTTATGTGAACAAAAGAAGTATTTGCTAACACTTGCATGCACGGTCCAAACGTTACAGATGTAGAGAGTACTCAATGGCAAAGTTAGAAAGGCTGTAAAGAAGATGTTGGATTAGACAAGGGGCGCTGAGTTGATCGAAAATAAATTGAATTTTTTTTTGAGTGAGCTGGAGGGGCTTTCGCCCCTGCAGGGATTTATTGATAAAAATAAGATTATGGAACTACAAGAAACAGTTCTTACAAAAAATCAGAAAAAGAGGAGAGAGAGTGGGGGGGGGGGGGGGCGGTAGAGTTAAGAGACAAAGAAAATTAAGACTATCGAGCAATCCATTGTAGATTTTGACACCATTGATCAAACAAAAGCTTAGACCTGTCTTGACTCTTGACACGGTACGAGACCTTCGTCAGCTCATTGTAAAAGGCTCTTTTGCACTCTTGAGTTGACATTAGTCTGTTATTGAAAATTGTTTATTTCTTGCTTTCCAAATCGTCCAACTCATCAAAATGACTGCTATCATGTAGGACTGGGATCCTAGCTGAGCTCTCAGAGCCTGGGTGTTCTGAATCGTGTCACCATCTTGTAATATTTGTAGATCAAGAGTTTCCCAGCATTGTTGCGCATATGTGCATTCCCAGAACAGGTGATGCACTGATTCTTTCTGGCCTGATATACAGAAAGCACAACTGTATGAATCCAGTTGCATTTTCCTTCTCATCAGGATGTTTTTTGTGCTCAGCCTATCTTTCGTCAAAAGCCAGAAAAAAGACTTGATGCTTTGGCTGGCAATAAGATTTCCATAGCCATTTGAGGATAGGTTGTACCGGCTGGTGGCCCATCATTAATTTGTATGTAGTTTGAGCTCTGTAGCTAGAGTTTTGTGCTGAGTAGGTCCATACATCTTTCTCTAGCTCATTTCTGTTGTGCATTTGCATCTGTTGTTGCATCACTTGGGCTTGCTGGAATGCTATTTCTGATAATGGTAAATTGAATAGGTCAGTGACATTGCCAGTGATGAAGGCTTTCCTGACATTGATCTGTTTGTCCTTTGCAAAGGAGAATGCTTGTGGGATTATTCTGCAGTATTTCTGTTTCCCATTTGTCCATCCAGAAGTGACAAGTCAGACCAATATTCACCTGAACTCTTGCCATTTCCTTGAATTTTGGCAATCCTTTTGACTCTTAGGGCTATATCAAATCTTATGGAATGTGAGTCTCTAGAGGCAAGGCCGATGCTGTGGCCCAGGAAGATTAGGCCTTTGCTTGCTCCGCCTCCAGTCCTTTCGTCCATAATAATAAACCTAATTATAACACAGTACTAAATTAGTTTTTAACTTAACTAACTATGTATAAATAAACAAGAATCTTCTACTGCTTGGTTGAGTTCCTCCTGCTCTTCATCTTCTATAGAAAGTGAATAAGTGATTCTATGAGATAAAAGTGATTTTGTAAATGAAAGTGATTTTCTAAGGTTGACTTCTATGCATAAAGAGAGATGCTCCGATAGCCTTTTTTAAAAAACTATAGTACGAATCTCAAAGCAGCCAAGCTAAATAATTGAATAATTTCTTAATTACTCCCTCCGTTCCAAATTATAAGTCATTCCAAGAATCTTGGAGAGTCAAAGCATTTTCAAGTTTGACCAAAAATATAGAGACAAATATAAAGATTTATGTCATAAAATAGGTACACTATGAAAATATAACTAATAAAGAATCTAATGATACTTGATTGATACAAAAAAAATATTATTATTTTGCTATATAAATTTGGTCAAAGTTGAAAAAATTTGACTCTTTAAGATTTTTAGAATGACTTATACTTTTTTTTTTGTGTAGGTTCCACTTGGGTCCGGCCCGTCTGAGCCCAGCCCAAACACAGTCCAAGCTCATCTCTCTGCCCAGTTGCCCTTTGTTTGGTGCTCGTTCCAAGCATTTTCGTGAGGTTCGACTCGAGTGATGCCGGGACCGCGCAGCCGGCTCCGCCTTCACCCTCCTCGTCTCCGTGTGCCGGCAAGGAGCGGAGACGTGCGACTGCGAGGAGTGGACCTCTGCTGGAAGGCATTGTGTACCTATTTTTTAGCAAAATTATATGTACCTGTTTGAAGAGCTCCCACGAGCTTTCTCATTGAAAATTTTTCAGATTCATCATGGATTTTGTCTTCTTAAGTTTTGTTAGTTTATTTTAAAATAAAAGGATTATGTTGGGCTGTACAACATCCTCTCTGATCATCAGTGTGATATGTTCAAATTATTATGTATGTATGGTATAATATTCTTTTCATATGCCATACGATACTATTAAATTTGCCATTAAACATATTTTATAAAGCCTTTCACTTGAGTGTCATCTTATCTTATACTCTTATAAAGCTAAACCCCACTAGAGATTTCTCTCAACATGCAAGCTATCTACATCAACAATCCACTATAACTTGCAATTATAACCAACTAGCACATGTAATTATGATAGTCATCTCTTTATCTACTAACATGCATTTAGTTGTTCATATTGTGTCAAATCATTCAAAAAAATAATTTAACATAATTTTATTCATATAACTATAAAAATAAATAGTCTAATTTCTTTTTAAATTATCTGAAATTTCCGCAGCAACGCGCGGGGTATTCTTCTAGTTATAAAAAATAGTCCTGGCTTTTAGGCTACTAAATAATTCGAATATATCCAGGTGCCACTCGTCTTAACTTTTTTTTTTGTCGCACGAGCTATTAATATTTTATCTTTTTTGTCGCACAAGCCATTAATATTTTTATCTATGTTTTTAGACAAACTTTAGATACTAAATAAAAAATATATCTAGAACTCTACTTTTTTAAGATAAAAGTATATTTTAATAAAAAAATGCAACTAAAATTACACTCTTTTTGGACGACATTGTGTCGATCTCAACATTTTAGAGCAATAGAACGTCACAGTCCAACTTTGCTTCTCAAAGTCCAAGTCCAAACCCCAGTTCTCTTCGCTCCGACGTCCGACCGCCGGGGCCCGGGGCCGATACGGCGATACCCACTGCAATGCTCCGCGATCCACGGCCATGGCCTTCCTCAAGACCCTAAACCCTCTCATACGCAAGCGCGCCACCCCGATCTCGAACCCCAGGCCGCTCCTCTCCCTCCACACCTACCTCGCCTCATCCTCCCCCACCACTACCGCCGCGGCCAACCCCTTCGCCAGCGATGTGCACACCCATGTCCCCATCCGGTCCGGCGGCCCGCTGTTCCTCTCGTCGGCCCCATGGATGCTGTCGCAGTCGGCGACACCGCTCACGGCCGCGGCTGCCGCCCTTGGCGCCAAGCTCCGCAGGGCCCAGGCCCTCGCCGGCGGCCGCGCGCTGGCCGTCGCGGACGCCGTGAGGTGGGAGCACAGGCGGATCTCCGGGGGTGAAGCGGAGGTTGCGGCGTCTTCAGGAATTGTGGGATGTGGAGGTGAGAGGTTTCTGAATGCGCCCAATTTGGTGTCGATTGGACGGATGGTGTCAGGGCCTGTCATTGGATGGTGAGTGTTCTCATCTGTTTTTCGTGTTTAGAGCTGTATCCAATGTGGTAATAGTTTGACTAGAGGTTCGGCAAGACACCGAGGAGGGTTCAAACTTGATAACCATGATCTCTTCATTTCTAGCTTGCCTTTATTCCAGGAACCATCTCACTGTTTAATTGTTTTTATTTAGTTGATGGCATATATGTACCATGATCTTAAAAAGCCAGAGCCAGTGAAGTCAATACTCCTGAATGATGCGTGTGTGGATCTATTGATTAACGATTGGGAACTCAGAATATTTGAATTGGGGAGACTGAGAATCCAGATCAACAATTTGAACCGGCCTATTTCTCTAAAGTAGAGCTGCTCCAGGATTTTAATTAGAACATCTGGTCGCCAAGGCTTACACATTCTATCAGCGGCTGGGTATAAGGATTATGGGTTTTTGGAGTTGAAACATGTTAGTTATTTAATGGTGTTACCTATGGACTATGGTCATATAAACATGTGCTTCAATTTGATCGTTCAAGTTGGCACATATTAGGAAGGAGCACTGAAGTTGGGTTGTGTGCATGCAAAGTGATATTTCATAACGCAAATGGATCAGCTGATGTGTCAACATTTTTGAATGCTAAGATCAGGCAACCAGCTGTAGCTTTTGCTTCAACATAGCTTGAATTCTTGGAGGCCTATTCTAGTTGTACACATCAATCTCTATGCTTATCGGTGCCATTGCGCCATCTCTTTGATGGCTTTGTGTTGTCCATTCTCATCTAGTGAATGTTTGTGAAAAAAGTCAAATTAGACCTTTGTCTTTGGTTCTGTTGTTCTGGATATTTTGACGAATTTGTGGTTCTTCTGTCCTCAATGTTGTATCTTGCTCTCTATGCTGTACATTATTATTCTCTATTCCTCTCTATGGTCCTGCTTTTTTTTCTTATTATGAACTCCATGCACTATAGGATGATCGTGAATGAATGGTATCTTCCTGCATTTGCCACATTGGCTGTATCGGGTGCAAGTGATTGGGTAAGAATTGCACCTTTGGAAACTGCAAAATCCATTACAATATTACTCATTTCTTCTGTTGTGTTGTTGTCTGAACATAGTTGGATGGCTTTTTAGCGAGAAAGATGGGCATCAATTCTGTCTTTGGATCATATTTGGACCCTCTGGCTGACAAGGTTAAACCGACACTTTCCATTTTTGTTTCTATGTTAATTGTGCTGCTAAGCTGATGTGCAATATCTATGGTGTTGGTTAGGTTTTGATTGGCTGTGTTGCTGTAGCCATGGTTGAAAAAGATCTTTTACATCGTGAGTAGATCACCAAGCATCAATATATTTGTTTTGTATTGCAAAATTTCCTTAGTAAAGTAGCTCATAGTTTTGACATTATATTTGTATTTGTCTGAAGGTTCTGGTTTTAATCAATATTTTAATTCGTGCGCTGTTCATTTCACTTGAAGCTGGTCTTGTTGGCCTCGTTGTTGTAAGAGACTTGCTTCTTGTGGGTGGTGCTTTCTACAAGCGGGCTTCTAGTCTGGGATGGAAGGTACTGTTATATATATGTTTTTTTTTTGTGATCCATCAAGTATATTGTGGAAGCTTTTCAATTAACTGAATGTCCTTTACAAATTTGTGCCAGTGGAACAGTTGGTCAGAATTTGTTAACTTAGATTCGATTCGTCGCGAAAAGATTGAGCCTCTGTTCATCAGCAAGGTATGCCTATGTTCACACAGCATTAAATCCTGTATGATTATTGACCTATTGGGTGGAAACATGGTAATAGTTTTGATTGCAGGTGAACACAGTATTCCAATTGATGTTGGTTGCCGCTGCACTTCTTCAGCCAGAATTTGGCACAGAGGAGACTCAGAATTACATTACACTCCTGAGGTGATTTCTTTTCCATATTTCAACTGTTGTTTGATTGTTTCTATATAGTCTTTGTTTTTCTGTGCTTGCATGCATCTTATGTCAGAGTGGACTAATTAAACTATGAGTCTACCTGGTGTAACACAAAAGTTGACCTCACATGAGCATTTGTTTGATAAATCAGGTATATTTACAATGCACCTACTATAGTATGTAAATACTGCAGAATAACACTTGAAGCAACTATTTGAATGCCTAATGAAATGATGTCTATTATTTTGAATCATGGTGTTATCTCCTTTTAAACAGGCAGCACCTAGGTGCTAGGCCGAGCTGCACCGCTAGCACCTAAGGCGTTTTGTCTAGGCTTGTTTGTGTGTAAAGGTGTTGGGCTTAATCTATGCATGAAAATAGGACAGATTAGAGATGGAGAAAGATGAACTGTGGTCATATTGTGTACGGATGCATGATAACATTATTTTTTTGTTCTGATGTGCTAGATTTTCTTTATACTGTAGCCATCTTCAGAAATTGCAAATGCCTAGCATCACCTAGCACTTTTTTTTAACATTGGGTATTATGCTAAATGACCCCCTCCCCCTGCAGTTGGCTTGTAGCTACTACGACAGTCACTTCCACAATAGGGTATGGTGTGAAGTACTACCGGATCAAACCAAGGAGTTGGTGACTGTTGCTGTAGGCAGTTCATGGATTAATTTGCTGCTGCTGCTGCTGCTGATGATGATGATGATGATGACTGACATGTATCAGGCATGCCACTGTGTCTCTTAAGCTTTGTGAACTTCCCAATTTGCAACTGCACAACTATAGGCCTTGTTGCCCCCTTCAGCCTCATGGATTTCCTTAATGGCAAAAAAACTTGGGCAAGATTGGAAAAAGAAGTGAAGAACCGCCTCATGAATGTAATCGGTGCATGATTTGTGCAGTAGGCCTAGTTAAGTTGTGATACTTTTGCCTAGTTTCGGCCTAGAGTGTTCATCAAATTATCAGAGGGCAAACTAGCCGAACCTTTGCTTTTTTGCTTTGGCCAAACACATTAGCTATGTTCCCGGTGTACATACATACGTGCTTCAGAATACTTGAACTGATTTAGAAGAACTTTGGCAAATGGTGATCGCTAGGTGATGTCGTGCTTCGAGATGTCTGCAGGTTAAATACATTTACAACTATGTCCATGTATCAATGCAACTGTTTAGCTGAGCTTTTTTTTAACCACCGGAAGAACGGAAATGTGTTGTGCTCCACCGTATGGATTGAATGGGTATGTACTGAGATCCAACAATTCAGTTGATGTGTTGAACGTAGTATATGCTTTGACTCTACATACCTCATTCTTTCAGGAAGAGGGAGGGAGAGAAGTTACCCAGAGTTGAATTTCCCCTCTTTTCCTAATCACTTCGTACTAGCGGGCTTAGATGCAACGTTATAATCCTGCAAGATAAAAAGAAGTCCCAGATAGTTACAATTAAACAGTTTAATTTCCTATTTTGCTAACTCTAAGAAGTCCCAAATTGTTACAATATATAAGATGCAACATCAATTTGCATGGCGGCTAGACCTAGCTCAACTGGTAGGATAGAAAGTGTAGCCGTGTACGTGTGATCCGTCACAGTTTTTTTAGTAATTTGTTCATAGTTGTATAGAAGAAAAATGAATTGATTGAGACAAAAAGGAAAAGAGAAAAGGAAAGAAAAAATAAGGGAAAAAGGAAGTGAGAATGAGAAAATAAAATTTTTGAGAAAAGTGAATGGACGTGTGATCGCAAAACGGCGGCAGCTTTCCGGTGCACGGTCCGTTTTACCAGACACCACTACACCAGCGTCGTGGAGGCCCATCCGGCCATCCTCGTCTGGTTCTGCCCGCTTTTCGCCTGGGCTGTTGCAACTCGCTGTGAGCTCGTAAACCTGACACCCGTCACCCGATTCTGGCCGCCTGTAAACCCCCAAACGAACAGGGCGGATAAACCTGAAGCCAAGCGTTGGCGGCGGCTTCTATCGAGGCTTCCATCGAGGCGATTTCGAGTGAAGCATACTCTCCATTGCCGGTAAATCCACCTTTCTTCAACCTACTTGCACGCATTTTGTGATAGCATCGGTATCATAGCGTGTTCTTGCTCGCGAAATCTCATCTCCCCTCTTTGCTGTACTGTGCGCCATCGTGTTCCATTTTCATCGCAAATGAATTGCTGCTCTCTGAAGAAAAAATGCCAAGTTTGAATCTTGAATACCTTCTCTTTGTGTTGTTATTACAAAGATTTTTTTTATGTGGTTATAAGCAAATAACAGTATCTGTCTTAAAAAAAACCTAGCTTTTCATGGTTTGAAGTTTAGATCTGTGACCAGTAATCGTTTAGTGACTTGCAAGATTCGGCAGTAATCGCTTAGAGTTTTGTGCAAATTTGCGACGGGCAAATCATGTCAGTCTCTTCCGATCACACACTCGGGTTCTGAGATCCGCTCTCAACTGATCATTAAAAATAACAATTACGAAGTACTGCCGGATTTCATTCCTTTATGCAAAAAAGACCACCAGCTAAACGATTGAAACTTTCATATTGACGTAAAGATAATATAGGAAATCTTTGGGCTGTTATATTTACCCCCGTCATTCATCTTTTATAATGTATTAATTGTGGAATGCTTGCGTGACAGGTTTGTGTGGTAAGGAATCCTAGTTAGGGCTGCTATGGAGTCAGATGGATCCATACGAATTAACTACGGAGAATATGAACACTGGAAGTATGAGAAGTTTGCCAGTGTCGTCAACAACATGTTGCTCCGCCGTAAAAATGTAGACTTGCATAAATTCGAGTTGTGCTTTAAAGGCTACCATCTCATAAACTTCAAGGATGTGAGAACGTGGATTCAATATGCCGTGAACCATGGCGTCAAAGTGCTAGATGTGAACCTGGGTCGGTATGACAAGACTTTTCTGCCTCGTTGCATTTTCACTTGTCGTTCGCTTGAGGAGCTAAATTTACAGATGGGAGAAGCTCCTTACGATGATCTTGAGCATGAGGGGCTTATGTTGCCAGACAAAATATATCTTCCTTCCCTCAAAAAGTTGAATCTCTGTGATGTGGAGGTGGATACTTTGCATCTTCGGCAAATCATTAATGGCAGCCCTGGCCTAGAGGACGTGCATTTGAGCAACTCTGCACAGTATCTGGAGCATGTAAAATCAAACATGTTAAAAAGGCTAGAAATTCATGGCTTCTTTGGTCGAGGCAAAGGACTCACTATTGCTGCTCCTCATCTCACTCACTTTGAGTGCAGGTACGGTCCTTAATCGACTCAGTTGGAGACACTACTTTAAGACTCCATTCTTAAAGCAAGTCCACCGACCGGTCTCAAGTTTAAACATTATTAACCATAAAAGTATTCCACAACGGCCCTTCAAACGTTCTCATTTGAAAACTTATCTAATAAGCAGGGCTAAGCATACTAAGCATTTTCATAAAGCAAGTACCAAGGTAGATATTGAAATCATCAAGGTAGATAATGCAACAAATAGGATTCACTCAACTCCTATTCACCTAATGCATCATATTAACTCAAGTGATATAAATAACTTTATGAAAATACAAGGATAGGGTTTAATGTCCGGGGCTTGCCTTGGTCGGAGGAGACGTTCGGCAATTCAACTACTCTCGAAAGATCCACAAACTCGGAAGAAACCCACTGGGGATCAGATTCTTCCGGAGCGTACTCTATACGTAAAAGTGCATATGCATGATTATGATATATTCAAGGTATGATAAAGACAAATTACATGGTCTTGGATAGAAACAACAAACTATGATTATCTCGAGTACAATTTACCTTCACGGTATGGAAACAACTAACTTAGCTACCCAAAAACATGGATTATTTCTAAACAAGTTTTATCATTTTTATAAAGCAATAAAGTGAATCTATCATATCATAAAGATTATTTTTATAAAAAATAAACCATAACCAGGGAGCATATTATACTAAGTAACCATGGTTGTCAAACAATCCAAAATATCACTCAAACCCTAAAGGGATTAATTATTTCTATTTCTTTTATAAGCATTTTAAATAACTTTATTAATAGACAGAGCATATTTCATCAAACCGAGCTGAAATTAATCATGAAGCTAAATAACATTAACACAAGCTCACATATTAAATTTCATGATTTTTGGATATACCCATAATTTACTAAAAATCATGGAAGGTTTATTCATTAATAAACAAAGGCAATTTAAATACACATGCAAACTATCAGAAAATAGAACCTAATATTTTTCATGTGTTCTACTCATTTTAAGGAAGCCATACAAAAATTTTCATAATTTTTGGATCAGCAGATAAATTAATATACAAAATCAAACATAACTCAAAAACTGCAGAAAAAGAAAAAGAAAACGCTACTGTGCCACTGCGGCCCAGAAGCTCGGCCCAGCTCGCGTGAAACTTGGCCCAACTGGCTTTCCCCCGCGCGCGCTGGCAGATTTGCAGAAAAGCCCTCGGCTTTCTTAGCAACCAACCCGCAGACCAGGCTACTATTCACATGAGTCTACGGCTTTGCAATCAAACCCCTCCCCTTTCTCATCTTTACAACTGCAAGGTCCCCGATGCACCCGGCCGTCCAGAGCGCGACACCCCGCGGCGGCGTGGCTTACGCCGGCCAACTCCGGTCACCCCGAGCCAAACTGAGGCGAGCACAAGCACCAGCAAGCAACCCGCAACCGAACAAGCTAGCAAACCCATACTCTACTGCTCTAGCGAGCTCTGGCCACGAGCGACGGCGGACATGGCCGCGGCGGTGCTTACGCCGGTGGCTCTGGACCGGTATAGAAAGAATGGAGAGGTCAGGAAGCATCGGTGTCTCACCCTGAGTGTGCTGACGCAGAGAGAAGGAGCGGAGAACAGTCGGGTGTTGCTCGTCCACGCGACCAGCGACTCCGGCGGCGAGCTCCGACGAAGAAACTGACGTTCCGGGGACAGCTGTGAATCAACGGAGAAAAGAGCGAGCCGATGAGCATCACAAGGTCATGACGAAGCAAAGATGAGAGAAATGTAGAGCAGAAAGTTGCCCGGATGGGCTGACCACGACGAGTTCGACTACGGTGGCGCTCTGTCGCCGGCGGAAAGGAAAACGAAGAGCTCCGGTGATCTGGTGCGAACGAGGAAAGAAGGGTGGGTTCTGGAGATGCGCAAGGAAGTGATGAAGATATGCCCGCGGTGAATTTGGATATGGATCAACCGTGGCGGTGAATTTTGGATTGGAGTGGAGAGCTGTCCGTCGGTGCTCCGGTGGCAATCGACGTCGGTGAGCGCAGCAGAGAAGGGCACGTCGCGCTCCACTTCGCCAGCAGCTGCTTCACCTTGCCACGGACGCGAGCACGTGCTTGGACGAGATGAAACGGTGGTTCACGCGCTGGCAAACGTCGATCAACGCCCGGTTGTCCACCGCCATGAACAGGGGCTGGAGCTTATCCCCCTCCTTTCCCAAAAGCCCTTTCTGTCCTTTAGCGAAAAACAACCAAAATTTGAACAGAAGTCAAATTTTCACCAAAAAGAAACTTGTGCAAAATTTTGTGAGCTACAAAACATATTTAGGTGTCCCAAACTGATTCTGAGTGGAAACTAGTGATTTTGCCAAAACAGTTTTGAAATTCAATCTCAATTCCAAATTTTTGAATTGGGACAAAACAGAGTTTCCAAAATTACTTTTGATTTTGCATAACAACTTGAAAAACTTCCAACATGAAAGTTGTTCAACTTTTCAAGCTCTACAACTTTCATGTTGACCACTTTTAAAAATTCCAAATAAATTTTGAATTTGTGATTCAATTTAGAAAAGGGGACATTTTCCGGAAATCTGTATTTTCAAAATTACTTTGAATTTTGCTTTGAAACTTCAAAAACTCAAAACACCAAAGTTGTACATCTTGACAAGATCTACAACTTTGCTTTTGGATTCAACTTCAAATTTTGCTTGGTTTTTGAATTACACAAAAGGGGGTAAATCTAGGTTTTTGAAATTAGGGTGTCCCCCCTTAAGTTTTTCGGAAAAACTTTCACCCAGGGTTTTTAAACTCCAAAACAAGCATCCATACACAAAATAAACACACTCAAATTCCTAAACACATTCATCCAAAATAAACTTATTTTAGGTTAATGCATTAGTGTGTGCTTAACATATTTTTGATGCAATGCTCATGATGACATGTCCCATTTTTAGTTCGCTTAACACGAGAGTGTTACATTCTCTATTTTGAATTTTGGTCTCGAGATGTAAAAAAAGGCCAAAAGAACCTCAAGAGGCTAATAAAGATAATAAATTCTGCATTTTGGATGAAACTAAACATAACCCTAAAAATTTAGCATTTTACATTTCATTAATCCAAAGTAGTTGGCATTTTGAATTTTGTATTTCATGGTAAGCTAAACATTCCCTAAATAAAAGCAACGATTTTGCACCATTGATGAAGAAAAAGAGGTTAATAATTTTATAGGATGAAACGAATGAGTACTGTCAGATGTCTCATGTGGCACTACATTAGTCATGACCCTTGTGGAAGGTAAATTAGGTTACATGATAGCTCAAGGGTCAAATAGACCTTACCAAAAATGTTACAAAGATAAATCTTCAAAAAAAATCTACACACACGTGACAAATTTTTTAATAACTTTTTCTATATATTATTAATTCATTAAACCTTTAATTTATCAAAGTTATATACACAAGAAAATAAATTCTCTCTCTCTCTCTCTCTTAAATTTCTCAGTCATGGGTTTCCAACTAAACTCATCATCTCCCTACTTACCTGGCGTGGTATATTTCATAAAGTCCTAGTCAACTCTCAAATGACACTTTTTACCACATAAGTCATTAGGTCTCCTACTAATAGGTAATGGAACCTAGGATGTGCATGTGTTGGTCTGCACACATGCTCATCTCATCATAGTCATCAAATCAACACATCACTGATTTAGTGGTAGCTTTAGCCGATGGCAAGGCGCTTCACTTAAGGTGGCGACATGATGTCAACCGATGGGTAGTTATGGAAGCGGCCATACCTTGTCGTAGATCCGTCTTTGTGTTCGTTCACCATGGATAAAAAGAGGGTTTCGCCACTTGCTGTTGTTGGCACTATCCATGCCACTCGCTCGCTTGGCCATGGGCATTGCCACAGAGCTGCGGTTCTTGCTCTTGCTGAAAACATGATTCCTGAGTTCAATAGGCTATAGATGACCCTGCGCTGTGCCATTGCTGCTGTCGCAGCTCCTTCTGTGCGCCTTCCTCTACATTAAGTTATTCTGTTGCTAGCACTGGCGGCTTGCCATGGAGATGAGACATCACAATCGCATTGTTTGGGCCTGGTGGTGTTGGTTGTTGATCTTCTATGTTCTTGGTGCTCTGTGCTTTGCTGGTTGTCTTTTTCTTCTTGCTCATAAAAGCGGAGATTGTTGTCTCGTGTGAAATTATGAATCGCGACTTGCAAGGAAGAGAAGACAGAACTGAGAAGACGAGAGGAGCAGGCGAGATGAAGATTGTATTGGATGGTAACTATGTTTATTATGTCATGGATTACCGACAAGGACTTCCTCCCTAGCATGTATTGTTTTGTTGGAGGTAATTGGAAGGAGAAAATGGGAGTTAGAAATATTTGTGTTTTGTTTCATGGGAGTGTGGGATTTTCGGTGGGCAATTTTGTGTTTATTTCATGGGAGAGTGGGATTTTGGTGGGAAGAAGAACGAGAATCTACAGAGCCAACTCTCATTAATCAATTCTCTAGGGTAGGGGTGGTACTTTGAGGGAATCATGATTTTAATGAAAGATGAGTGCATAGTCACCGTTCATCATTGACTTGTATAATTTTCCACTGGAAAAACCACGAACTAAGCATGAGATATAAATTCTCTCTTCAACTCTCCTTATTTTCCTCCACAAACCAAACAAAATTATTATGATTAAAAGTCTAATTTCTACATTAATTCCCTCCATCTAACTTTCATCTTTATTCTCATGACCTTTCTCATACTTTCTTTTTAGGAATTTAATCGGATGAAGTTATACTGTGACTCATCACGCGCGCTGGGAGCTAGCACGTAACCTCGGCTCCACGTTTTCTTCCTCCCATGGCTCGCATCGACACGACCTTCCTCCCTCACCCCCGTCTCCCTCCCTCGCTGTCCCGGCTAGCAGCAATCACGTGCACCCACCCCTGCCCATGCTCCTCCTCCCCGTCCACCGCTAACCTTTGGTAGCCGGGCGAGCTCCGTTGTCCTTGTCCTCGTCCTCGCCTCGCACAAATCTCCACCTCTTGAGCCCCCTACGGCCCTACCCTACCCTAGGGTAGCACATCGGTGAGCTCTAGCCATGGCGCCCTGCCCCAAGCTAGGTCAACCACCTCCACCACCGACATGACCTGAACACCACTTGATCGCCGCCTCGACCGCCTAGGCGGCCTACTTTCCCTCGATGTTAGAGATGGAGAAGAGAAGGCCTGATCGCTGGAGATAGAGAAAAAGAGAGGGAGAGGCAGGAGAGAGAGAGGTTGCCACCATCTTCCTTACAATAGTTGTCGGACCCTAACATGGGCCCATGGGGACGCACGTGCAAGCTGGCCACATGTTATAGTTTGAGTTTTTTTTTTATATAAAAAAAACTAGAGTTTGGGGAAAAAAATTAGGGGACTTTTTTTTTTTTTTTACGGGGACCTTCTCGTGCCGCTGCCAAACACACGTCTCCGCTTTGAAGGAGAAGGCCCATTAAAGGCCCAATTACAATATATATCTGCGCAGAAACCCTACTCTCCGCCTCTCTTTCCAGTGCCCGCCGCCGTGCGCTCGTTCGCCCCTCTCCCTTTGTTTGCGACGACTGGTTAGGCTACCGACGAGCCGCCGCCCTACGCCAGGTGACGAGTCCTTCGGCGATAACTTTGCCGGCGAAGAGCGCCCACCAGGTATCCCCACTCCTTCTCTTCCCTGTCTGCTGTGCGAAACCGAGTTCCCAATCCCTAACCTCAACCTATTTGGCTATTTGACCCTTGTCCCTTTACTAGATCAATCCCTGCTGAAAACGCACTCGATGGCCTCCGCGACGGGGGGTTCCTCCTCGGAGATGGCGGTGGACCACCCGACGGGGCCGGGCGCCGTGGAGAAGCCGCAATTCGATGCTCTGATGCCGAGTGAGATGAGCGGCGGGAGGCCCCAGTTCCGAAAAGTGACCGTGCCGCAGCACCGGTTCGCGCCGCTCAAGCGATGCTGGATGGAAATCTACACGCCCGTGTACGAGCACATGAAGATCGACATACGCATGAACCTCAAGGTAAGGGGATATAGCCCAGTCTGAAATTATTCACGTCAACGCTGCACGCTTTATTTTGTTTGAGCTTGGTTGCCGTTGCTTGGGTGTTCTCGCTTCTGAAGTGTGTAGCTGGTTTCAGACTCTGAAGTGATACATAGACATTTTATCTATTCGAAGTATATAGACATTTTATATATTCCTATATTCCATTCTCGTGGCTACATTTGATATCAAAAGCTACCATGGATGCATAAGATTGACAGCACAGATTTGATTCAGAATTATCCTATTGTTTTGTCTGTTGGATAAAGCTTTATGAATATTTTGTTGAAGCCAGCCAGCTAGGAATTCTACACATTCTGATCATAGTATCTTAGCTGCTAAGCAAGTGGGAGCGAGCGAGTCGCTCGTTTGGTCAGCATCGCGAGCCGCGAGCTCAGCCACCTGGGTTTGAACCCGGTGCCCAGCGTATTTCTGCTCAAAATGAGTGGGAACGGGGAAACTCCCCGGTTAAAAAAAAAGCTGCTAAGCAAGTAATGCACAATTGAATATATTGGTCCCTCATCTAGTTTAATATCATACTAGTGGCCTCAGTAAAATAACTACTTGATGCCATGAATGCTCTCTACTTTGCATATGTTGCCTGAGTCATTGCTACCACAAGATTATAGTTGCTTCTGCATTGATAATTGCTTAGGACTCAATTGGTTTGTCCTTGTCACTTTAGGCTGTTGGCTCTGAGCTTAGATGTATGGCTGCCTGCTATGTTTTCTACTTAAAATACGTTGTAAGCTTATTACTCAAATGTTGAATGCTCAATGTGTCGTCTGCATCATATCTGTCAGTGTCAGGCCCATTAAACCGTTTCCTCTGTTCCAGGCAAGGAGGGTGGAGCTAAAGACAAGACAAGATACACCAGATGTGAGCAACCTTCAGAAGTGTGCTGACTTTGTGCATGCTTTTATGCTTGGGTTTGACATTGCTGATGCCGTCGCCTTGCTGCGTCTTGATGACCTCTATGTGGATTCCTTTGAGATCAAGGACGTGAAGACCCTGCGAGGGGAGCATCTGTCGCGTGCTATTGGCCGCCTATCAGGGAAAGGAGGCAAGACCAAGTATGCCATTGAGAACTCTACCAGGACCCGCATCGTTATCGCTGATACAAAGATCCATATACTTGGATCCTTTGTTAACATCAAGGTTGCGCGGGATTCGCTTTGCAGTCTCATCTTGGGTTCTCCTGCTGGCAAAGTGTATTCGAAGCTAAGGGCTGTATCAGCTAGGTTGGCGGAAAGGTATTAAATTAAATGGGTTTTGCTCGCACCATGTAATGGTTGCAATTTTGATCACACAATATGTGGTTATAGTAGCTGATTTGTGTGCTCGGGGGAGTGGGACAGTTTATTGTATCCTTATGAAGAGCGTACTTTGATGCTGGGATATTTAAATTGGTATCTATGCCGTGTGTGCTCTTGTGCTTGTTGGTTTGCTGCTTATTGCATAATGTTTCTACATGTTCCATGGAGGAAACAGTGCATTTGCGCTGTAATGATGCATTTGGTACATTGTATGTCAAGTTGGCTGCTGCATTTTGCGTTTCTTTATCTCAACTTTTCAAATTGTTGCAAGTTCTTTGGCCTTTTGTGTTTCTTCCTCCGTTTAAAATTAAAGTTCCAGTGCTTTTTGTATCTAGATATACATTATTTATAAAACTATGTGTCAGAAAAGCCAACGATGGTCGGTAAACACTTCGGTTGGAAACGTGATCATCTTGATCTGTCAGTGCTCGCTCTGCTCGAACAGCCGCGCCGACTAGGAAAGTATGCTAGCCGTATTTTCAATGAACTTCCCGCGGCAGCAAAGAACAGCCATTGAGGGCGGTAGACGAAGCGAGGATACGTCTGCAGTTCTGTCCGTAGCGCTAGCGCAGTTCGTAGGATTCCAAAGGCTTTGCATAAGTTGTGAACTTGTGATGCAGAGGACTTGGGTATCTGTTCTGTTAGGCCTTGTTTAGTTCACAAAAAAATCAAAAACTTTTCAAGATTTTCTATTACATCGAATCTTGCGGCACATGCATGAAGCACTAAATATAGATGAGAATAAAAACTAATTGCACAGTTTATCTGTAAATCACGAGACGAATCTTTTAAACCTAGTTACTTTATGATTAGACAATGTTTATCAAATAAAAACGAAAGTATTATAGTGTCAAAATCAAAAAAAAATTCGAATCTAAATAAGCCCTTAGTCCTCAATTTTTTCGGATTGGACATTATCGGAACAAACGCTAAAACAGAAAGTGCAATGAGTCGGCAGCCGACGTACCATCGTGTTAATGAATGTTTGGTTGGAGGATGGTGTTGTTCCAGTGGGATGTCCTACTTGCACATGGTGTTTTTTTTTTAATGTCATTCACATGGTGTTCGGCTAGGAGACAATTTTTTTATGCCTCTTAATTGAGTATAGCTGTAGTATCTGAACATGTACAAATACACGCAAACCCACACCATACACATGCACACACTCACACCTCTACGCACATATTAAGACCTACAACTACACGTAGCTTGAAGATCATGTTCATATTGAGATCGACCGAGTCATCAGGGTTCCGTAGACGGCGGGCACGTCATTTTGACCATTGTGGCACCACATGAGGAGGCAACAAAATTTATTTTAGGGCATATGACCCGGTGAGATACCCGAGTTGTGATCACCAGGATCAAACTCGGGCGACAACACTCACACATGGAGTAGCTAGCCATTGAGCTACGCGCTCGTTCTTGGCTGAAGACGAGATTTGGCATATACGCTTCAGAGGTGGGTGCAACTCATCTTAAAATTTAACGGATAGGGTTGTCCTAGGTGAGACAAGCGCTACATGTGTGTGAGGGAGAAGAGGAGGCGTGCAGTATGCGTGGCGGCTACATGGGTCGAGGTGGAGCTTCTGGTGCAATCGAGGGTGGAGGCATGGAGGGCGTGGGTGGCAGAGGGCGGCACAGGTTTAAGGGCTCCATGGAGCGCTGAAGAAGTTCGCGAGGTTGTCGAGCGGGAATGGAACTCGTAGGACCAAGGCCATGGTTGCGAGAGGAGGCTGATAGAGTGGAGCCCGACATTTTGGATTAGAGCTCGACTCTGGTGTTGTTTGGGCGAGCTCTGCTTTGGCCTCGTCGCATGAGCTCTATCTTGTCATGAGCGTCCATGGACGGCAACTCAACAATGGCGTTCATGGTTCTGGACTTCTGGTAGATGAGTGCATCTAAAAGCCAAAACAATGAAAGGAAGAAAAAAAGAAAGAAAGACTAGCAAGTGAGTTTATCATATCGGCTAGTTAATTCTATTTTTCTTATCTCTAAACTAAATAGAAAACAAGACACTCATTCCTCGTTAACCAAAACATATAAATGAGCTATCACGTCGAGTCATCTTTAAAAACTTGACTCTTAGCAACTAAACACATAAAAAATGGTCATGTTCTGAGTTTTCAGAAACATCCTAGTTCTAGAACACTTACGTTTCCATGTTATAAAATAATATTCTAACTTTTCTATTTTGTTTCTTCATAGGGGCATGCTGCTAAGGACATCTTATTTCACTAAAACCACGTTCCATCCTTAGAAGTTAAAACTGCCTCTTGTACAGGCATGCTGCTAAAGACGTTCTATTCCGCCAAAACCACATTCCATACTTAGAAGTTAAAATTGCCACCGTTGCGCATCACGTACCCTCTCAATTCCCCTTAGGCCTTGTTTAGTTTATCCCAAAATCTAAAAACATTTCAAGATTCTTCATCACATCGAATCTTGCGGCACATGCACACAACATTCAATATATATAAAAAAAACTAATTGCATAATTTGTCTGTAATTTATAAGACGAATTTTTTGAGTCTAATTAGTCTATGATGGAATAATAATTATCAAATATAAATAAAAATACTACAGTATCAAAATCTGAAACGTTTTTTATATAAACCAGGCCTTAGATCTAGGCCGCCTAATTGTACATCGGACGGTTCCCCTCGATGTCCCGGATCATGATGAGCCAACAGCGCTCCAGCATCGTCCTGTGGCCCAGCTTCGGTTCTTCGGCACTTCCCTCGCTTCCTGCTTTCCTAGGCAAACGGTCGAACACCTCAACGGCAAGGCGCCTCCACCAATGCGCGCTCTACTCCGCCTCCGGTGCCGGCCATCTCTACCCCTGATCGCGAGGACCTCCTCCTCCTCGTCCTCCTCTTCGGAGCCCCACGAGATCCCCACCATCTACTCCTTCCTCCAGCCATCCATCTTCGCGCCGCGCCCCAGGCCCCAACCGCCTCCGCCGCCGCCGCCCGGGGCCCATGATCCCGCCCCCAGAAAGACGCTCCCCGTCGCTGACGCCGCGGCGCTCGAGTCCGACCTACTCGCCGCCGTCGCCGAGGGCCGCTCGGACGACGCGTGGCTCGCGTTCAAGTCCCTGGCCGCGGCATCCCGCTCGCCCTCGCCCCACGCCTCGGCGGCGCTCGTCTCCCACCTCGCCGCCGCTGCCGCCGCGCAGCACCGGCTCGGCCTCAAGCGCGCCTTCGCCGCGGCTGTCTTCCTGCTGGAGAAGAGCCCGCACGCGGCGCCCGTCCCGGAGCCAGCCCTTGGGGCGCTCTTCTCCGCGCTCGCCGTGGCGGGGTCCGCCGCCCCGGCGGTGGCGCTCGCGCGCGCGATGCTCCGCTGCGGGCGCCGCCTCCCGGCGTTCTCCGTCTGGGGACACCCGCTTATCGAGCTCACCCGCGCCGACCCGGGCGCCTTTGCGGCCTTCCTAAAGGTGTTCGACGAGGCCTGCAAGCTCGTGGTGGAGGAGAAGTCCCCTGCTGAGGCGGCGGTGATGCGCCCTGACCGCGCTGCCTGCAATGCTATCCTTTCTGGTTGCTGCCGCGGGCTAGGTTCGCTGGTAGATGCGGAGCGGGTGCTGGAGACTATGTCGGCGGTTGGGGTCTCGCCAGATGTAGAGAGCTTTGGGTGCCTCGCCTTCCTGTATGCTTGGAGAGGTGTTCGCAGTCGGGTTGATGAGCTCGATACATTGCTTGATGCTCTGGGCTTCAGCAAGAAGGGTTTTTTCAAGAATCTGGTTAGTGGGTACCTCAAATCTGGTGACTTCGAGTCGGTTTCACCAATCATTCTTCGTGCAGTGAAGGAGCGCAGAGTTGGGGATGACAATGGATTTGATGAGGAAACCTATAGTGAGGTTGCTCAGTGCTTTGTTGATCAATCAAGGATTAAGGAACTAGCTCAGTTGATCATCCAAGCACATGAGATTGAGCTCACTCAGCAATCTATGTCAGTTGAGGATTCTGTTGGGTTTGGGATTGTCAATGCTTGTGTTGAGCTTGGTCTATTGAACAAAGCTCATAGCATACTCGATGAAATGACAGCTCAAGGAGCCTCTATAGGGCTTGGTGTGTACTCTTCGATCTTGAAAGCCTATTGCAAGGAGCACAAAACTGCAGAGGCTGCACAGCTTGTGGCAGAGATTAGTGCAGCCGGGCTAAAGCTTGATGCTGGTAGTTATGATGCTCTTATTGATGCTTCCATGACAGCTCATGATTTCCAGTCTGCATTTGCTCTTTTCAAGGACATGAGGGAGGCAAGGCTACCAGAACTTAGGACAAGTTATCTTACTATAATGACAGGCTTGACAGAAAACAACAAGCCTGGCCTCATGGCTTCCTTCTTGGACTCAGTCGTTGATGATCCGAGAATAGAGATTGCTACACATGATTGGAATTCAATAATACATGCTTTCTGCAAGGTCGGGAGGTTAGAGGATGCTAGAAGAACATATCGAAGGATGGTATTCCTTAGATTTGAACCAAATAATCAGACATACCTTTCACTCATCAATGGTTATGTCTCAGCTGAGAAATACTTTAATGTGCTCATACTGTGGACAGAAGTGAGGAGGAAGGGGACTGAATTCAACCATGAATTGATTGATGCCTTTCTTTATGCTTTGGTGAAAGGAGGGTTCTTTGATATGGCGATGCAGGTGATTGAAAAGGCGCAAGAGTTCAAAATATTTATTGATAAATGGAGGTATAAGCAAGCATTCATGGAAACACACAAGAAACTGAAAGTGGCAAAGCTAAGAAAGCGAAACTTCAGGAAAATGGAAGCCCTGGTAGCTTTCAAAAATTGGGCTGGTATCAATACATAAAGTCACAACCTTGATTTATCTACCTGTTATGTGTCCGATTGAATTCATCATCTTCAGAAAGCTGTAGCAAGCACTACGGATCTTTAGAGATGGTTAAAGTAAAGCTGTGATAAATTTGTACCAAGGTTATATAAATTGGCTCACTTAAGCTCTTTATGTTATTTATAGGACTGGATGTTTACTTTTTGTACTCTGTAGCTATACTGACCTGTCTAGGCACTAGTTTTCAGTAAGACCTGGTTCGAACTCCAGACCATGTATAATACTGAAATGATCAATGACGAGTTTCTCTTGAAATACCTTGCTGAAGTGCATTTCTTTTGGTTTGGTGGTAAACAAAATGATCTGTCTTGGGATATATATTTTTTCACCTGTCCCTAAACGTTGTGCAACCCTTTCACTCCCCACTAACATTCAAAAATTAGTTTGACTTCCTAAACCAGCTTCAGTTATCACGCGTCATGCATGTATTATGGCTGTGATAAATTCTTCGTCCAGCTCCATGTGTGACTAGCATAAGGATTTCAACATTGCTCTGTTGCTATCGACCTCTTGCATATAAACCAATAAGGCAATAACTCAGATTGATCAATTGCCATTCTGGTGTTGTAGCAGATGAGCACTAAACTTATCATGAAAAAACAAATTAACAAGCAAATTGAGGTTTTAACATGGCATACATTATCAGATGCCCGGTTCACATAACACAACTTTGGTTCCACTAACATTGATACAGGCTCTTGATACAAGAGCAGTTCCACATAGTAGGCGGAACGAGGACTCAGTTTACTATATAGGGTAAATATTGCCGGGAGAAATGCAGGCGATCAAAGCTGATGGATTCCGCTTCAGTATTCTTGATTTAAATAGCAGCCTCCACAAGCATTGGACCTCCCTTTCTCCCTATGGAAAACAACAAAGGGGTTAGTATCCTCTATATAGAAAATGGTGGCTCCACCATTAGTCAATTTTGACAGTGGTAATAATCATCAACGAAGAGGAGTACCTTGCTATTATCTAGTTGACAGGCTGGATGCTCTTATAGAAAACAGGGTGGCTGTTCAACAGAGCGTCTTTGATGTTGGCAATGTTGTCTGTCATGATATTGATCACCGACGTCACTGAGCGAGAGCAAAGGCCAGTCCCACGGGCCAGCTTCATCAGAATCTGGAACCCTGCAGTCATCACAGTTGCCCCAGGCTGTGCAATTCCGGCGCCATCGTGCCCCGCCGGGTCGGTGAGGGGAACCAGGGAGAAGCCGGCGGGGAAGAGGCTAATGTTGCTCATTGCCTGGTTGTCACCAATTATCTCCAGCAGCTGTTTGTCAAGAGAGGAGTAGACCATGAACGCTCCAGACGCATCGTAGAAGGTGTTCTGCAGGATCATCACGGTGTCCCTGTTTGCGCCATGGCCATGCTGATGGATTTGCAAATACTCAAGTCAGATGTGAAAATTGCAGGTGTAATCACAATTCAGAGATGAACGAAAACTGCGTCGAGTGTGCCATCAGTGCTCGGTAAGTAATGTTCTGGTACCTTGACATGCAGAATGGAGACAGCGTCGCCACTTCCGACGCCATCGGCCACACGAACCTCCTCCTTCACGGTGCCTCCGTTCACCAGGACGTCCCACTGCCAGCCACCAAACCACCCGTTGGTAACGTGAATAGAGAGACAGGGGATTGTGCTTTGCCATGCCATGTGACCTGAGGACGACGGAGAGAGACCGGGGTACCTTGGCACGCAGCATATTGTTCTTGAGCAGTTCGAACGCTTTCCCCATGTGCAGCGGCACCAGGAAGGACGCGCTCGCGCACACGACAGCGGTGGGGCTGCCGCTGCTGGTGCTCTCGTTTTGCGTCTTGTACATGATCTTGATGTCTTGTTCCGTGCCCAGCCCACACTGGAAGTTCCAGGCGTCCTCAGGGTAGGCGGTGACGCTGCTGGTGAAGCTGGCCAGCAGATTGTCTGCTAGCTTCATGATGGTCTTCCTCCCCCTTGAAGTGACTGAAACAGGCCAGGAGGAAAAAGCTTATAGATATCTATCTCTGATTCATTCAAGTAGGTAGTGAGAGTCTCAGATAGTAATCAGACAGACATATATATCTTTGTGCCCATTAGGCCATTACCGTTGAGGGTGCAGTTGGTGACCTGGAACACATCTCTGATTCGCGCGCACTGTCGCGCCATGCTGGTCAGCCAGCGCCTGGCTCCGAAGAGGAGGCCGCTCAGGCATGGAGCGAAGAGGTCATGAGTGATAGTGCCATCTACTACAACGTGATCGATGGCGGTGACCTGTGAATTAGTTTTGGAAACAAGATCAAACATGCAATGCTCAATGTAGATACTTAATTACAGGGTGAAGTTTAGTTGAAGCTTTTCCCTATCTGGGATGTGATGTGATACATACCTTGCAGGTGTTGTACCTTATGGGCTGGATCACTAGTCCTGATGGCATCTTGCGGCACCTGGCACCGTCGTCCAAAGACACGTCGACGACAGCAACGGCTCCCTGTTCCAGCTTCTTGACGCAGCGCACGAACGTGCATTTCCGAGCCGCCACCAGGGGCGAGGGGAACACCAGCTCAACAGTCATCTGTCGTTCGTTTTCAGTGCAAAAGAGAAAGGACCATCTGTGAGTAACAGTTAGCAAGAGAACACACATCTTTCACCTGCGAAGAAACAATTCATACCATCTGCATAGCCCCATCATAGCATTCCTCGCGACCGGTAGGACAACTGTACACCTTGGTGGTCGCCGCAGCGGAGACGAGTCCAGGGAACATTGTGCCATAGCTCTCCTGCAGTCATTTCAAGCCGAGTTCAGATTTCGTATCGGCAATGGTATATATATATATATATATATATATATATATATATATGGCATTAGCTTCTAACGATGGATCGATGTCAAATACATGCTACTCACAGCATCCATGAGAAATTCCACAAGACTTTTAGGGTCCAGCATGACCACAGCGCTGGCACGGGTAGCCTCTGTATTCATTGTGATGGTATCTGCACTCATCTGCCCAGGAAATGTTTCGGTGTAGGCAGCCATGTTCAGGGTTTCGAAGGAACCACCGGGGACATTCAGCCAGAGAGCGCTGCTGGGGTTAGCCAAGATGAGAAGCTCCTGTGCTGCGTTCTGGGCTAGGTTGGCAAGCATCTGTTCGTCATGTTGCACTACGAAGATATTTTCTAACAAGGGATCAAGATGGAAATTGCCGACAGCTGAATCCATAGCCATAGGTGGTATTCCATCATCCATGCTTTTTAGTAGCTGCAGACAAAGAAAAGATGCAGTATCATATCAGTGGAATTGGAGATACAGATACAGATTTTATAATGCTTTGCGAGCGACTTGTGTAATCTTTCCGCTCCGAGAAGAAGTATAATCTGTATCTGATACAAAGTTGCAAACTGACAGTCCCAATGTCCCATGCATGTTGGTTAGGAAGATTCACTCAAAAAAAATGTTGGTTAGGAAGATTGAAAATATTTTGCTTGGGATAATATTTATATAGATGCTATACCTGTAACTCTTGTTGCAGCATCTGGTTAAGCTCCTTCAGACGTTCAACTTCTTTCTCGAGTAGGAGGCGTCCTGGATCAATAATGCATTTGGCACAGGGAGCAGGAGCAATAATATTGTTCTGCAACTGCTTAAGCCTATTGTTTTCCTCCTTCAGCGTTTCATTCTCAACTTTCAACTTGTAGTTCTCTTCTCTTCCATTCAGGTGCTATTTGTGCCATAGAACATTTAGAACGATTAGAAATTCCAAATGGCCAAATAGCTCAAGTATGAATATAAAAATTGTCAGCGAAAGTCGTGATGTCCTACTATGTCAAGAACTAGTCCTGATTTCGATATTAGAAGTCGCCCGTTTTATTATTGACAAAAAAAATCTAGAAAAAAAGGCCAATAATAGTAAAGCTAGTGGAATCAAGCAGGAAAATCGCATTGATATAAAACCAGACCTTTACTTGGGTCCTCTTATTCTGGAACCAAAACTTCACTTGATGTAGCAAAAGACCCGTCGACTCACTCAGCTGCCTCCTTTGATTGTCATCAGGGTGTGCGCATATGCTGAAGAAACTGCATGCGCGTTCAACAACAACAAAACATAAGACAAATGATAACATCTCCAAGAAAAGGCAACTGATATAAAGGAAAATATTTGTTTAATTCTCAGCAACAAGTAACAACTCAAGAAATGCGACTAGTAGGTTGACTCTTGCACCTTTTTTTTAAAAAAAAATATTTTGCTTTATTAGCTTCAAGTCAACAACGTGTCCACTAGGAACCATACCCTTCAAGTGTTTCCAACTGCTGGCTGGTGACCCTGTGCAGCGACCTCTTGTTTGGCTGTGGACCATCCTGGCGATCACCGCGTTTCTTCTTGTTTTTGCCTGCGGTGCTCGAACCAATCTCAGTGATTCTAGCGGCACCATCACCGGGGCTTTCTTCGTTACCATTGTTAGCTTGTACTTCCACAGACTGATTGCTTGGGGCATTCTCAGGTGTGTCGTTCTGTTAAAGTGACGACACTTTCAGTGTTAAATTTGCCCATTCTAAAAGTCAATAGTAGAAAAGGTTATTTTGAAACTTAGTGCAAAAGAGCATCAAACAAAACATACAAAGGCTCTGCAATGAAAATATAGCACATCACTGTTTAGATTCTTGATCTTTCAAGACCTACTATTGTGTTATATCGTTCCAAAGATCTATACCAAGACACTTAATTTAGACTTGTATAGAATATAATGCCAAGTGATTAGGCCGTCTCCATGGATTTGGATGCTTGTATCACAAAACTTTTTTTTTTACAAAACACACTGATAGTCCATAATAAACAATTTTGGCAAACCATGCTAGTAGTTAAGGGTCTAATAAGGACCCCCAACAAAAATGCAAATAAAAATCTGGTACTGTAGTTTACGAGCTAGCTCTGATGCCAACAAATAAATGATACTAGCGGCTAACTATTTACCTCTAAAAAACATGTCCATATATAGATCTAACCTCTCCAAAAAATAACCTAAGAATTAAATCCAATATAGAAAACAAAAGCCTATTTAGACTTTTGGAAATAATTTCTTGTGGAAAGGTTACTAAAACAATCATTTTAGGAAAACAATAAAAGACTAAAAATTTAGAACTCTACCATATATCAAAAGCGAAGTTCTTTTACGATAGTTTGTCAAAAGCAAAGATTGATTAAAGACCATGGGAGAAGAATAACTTGTTGAAAACTTAGTTGAAATGAGAAATCTAACTAATTAAGAGAATTAATTAATTTTATCCTTTTTCAAGAAACAAAACAACAATCCAATAATAAACTTTGACAAAACAAGATGAAGTGAGTTAAACTCAAAGAGAACAAAACCGTCGAACCAAGGAAAATCCAAGAAATATACCACAAAGGCTTGTATGAGAAGGTGGTATTGAAGAAACTTTTTGTAGCAAAAAACATTTCTTAACAAGAAGCAAGAAAATCCAACAAAACATGAGAAAATACCATTTGTGATTCAAGCCCACCGCCAACACCATCGACCGGCCCCATCAAAGATGAGTAGTCAATAACATAAAGCGGCCCCATCAAAGATGGGTCATCGATACCACCAGTAAGCCCCATCAAAGATGGGTCACCTCCTGATGGTTCACCTCTTTCCATCTTTCAAGTTAAATACAGTACCTACAAGCTGGGTTTGGGTCTAGTTAGTCTTCCTTACATTCCCCTTGCTTTTCCCTTGCCCTCCCCTCTATTTATAGGCACCACTAACCTATGACTGCATTTTGGTCTCGCGCTGACATGGTGTGATACGTATATGGGATTTGGTTGATTTTATAAATAATAAAAAATTAACATTCGTCAGAGGAGAGAGAAAAAGGAAGCAGCCGAAAGATATCTCTACTTCTTTTTTTATTATAATTATTTTTTTAAACTATAAGCCATCATGCATAAAACATAATCAAGGAACAATAAAATATTCAAAGGGAAACTTTTTCACCTTAATTCACCCGTGTATATTAAAAAATGCAAGGAAGTTTAGGAAAATGTGAGCAAAATTGGGAAAAATTAATTAGGTGGTCACATATGTGCTGTATTTATCTCATATAATCATATACTAGTTGTCTCATATGCTATTAAAGCAGTACAATAAATACACAACAAGGTGAAAACTTAACAATGTGAAAGTGGAGGGGTGAAATGAAGAACAAAATAAACAAAAAAATCTTGTAAATCATACTTGATATCACAAGATGGCAATAGAAATACAAAATCTCACTTTGTGATAGAAATATACAATGCTATATTTGTTGCCTCAAATGCTTCACCTATCTTAACAATTACAATAACATGAAGTGTTTTAGGTGAGTCTAGATTTTCCAGAATGCAACCAAAACAAACTTAATTAAATTTCAATGGATTATGGAAATTATGGCACAAATGTAGACAATTATATAGAATCCGGGATGTATTGGATGTGAAAAATGCAAAAGTTGTATGGATGGTCTCCACATATACTATTTTCATAATTTTGATGGTTATAAGAGTCTTTGAAATGAATAAAATAAAATTCACAACAAAAAGACATGTATATAATTTCATCAACTAAGGTAAATTTTCTTAAACGTACACGTTCCTAATAATTACCAGGGTGGAATGAAAAAGATCGGGTCCATAATCTAACCTATACATTAGCCCAATCGACAATCAAATATGATTTTTTTTGTAACGAAAGAAACTAAACCTTTTGCATTGACTAAAAAGGATAATGATTTTGATAAAGAGAGGATGTGAAGAGGGGTGTGTCACCAAACCCAAATAGGGGCAAACTCACGGCCCTGGCCTTACATCCCCGGCCTCGATAAGACATTACACATCAACAAACATGACACATAGTCGGATACGATGTTGGGCCGTTAAAGATACTATCAAGATAATCAAGTTAAGTCGCAAGAGCGATCTTTTTCTTTTTTTTTTATTAAATGTCTTACATTGTCGTATTTGGGCCGCCCGTTATAAGGATCAGACTGTTATAGTAGTTGGACTATGCTCTTACAATAAAATGTTGTGGCCTTTTCGAAATCTGTCGGATAGTGGGCTCATCGTTACGAGGACACAAAAGGCGATTTGTACATCTAATGGTCCATCTAAGCTAGGGTTCTTTTCTTTTTTACTTAAAAATGTGCAAAAGCTTTGCCCTATGCCAAATTCATTGACCTTAGTTTGCATAAATGTTTTCCATGCGTAAGGTCAAAGCTTTTTCCTTGCAAATAAATAGCGCGGCTTATTAGGGAAATAAGCATAAAGGGAACATTGTCAATAATCACATTTCCATCAGCTCTGAATTAATCAACAATACATACATTACATCAACATTTGATACATTATACATTAAATATACATTAAAAACAAACTCACTCATCAACTCAATCGGATATACATGTATAATTTGAGCAAGCTAGTAAAAGCAGCCGTGTGATCATCTCCCTCCACTTCGCGCGCATGCGAACATTTAAATTTAAAAGAAACAAAACACACGTCTCAAACAAGCGCGCAGAACAAGGCTCCAATGGCGAACGCGGCCGCGCCGGCAACTCCTGCCATCTTGGGCGCCGCGGCATTTGGTGGGTACGCCGCCGTCGGCGAGATGTCGATGCCAATGGGTGGCGGCGGAGAGAAGGACGAGAATGGGCCATTGGGGGATGGCGCCAGCCCCGTGCCAGGCTCGGTGCCGTTGCCGATGGCGGCGCGCTCCGCCATGACGACGACGATCAGCTTCTCGCCGCGGTTGCAGTTGTCCTTGTTGCCGCTGATGAAATAGAAGGGGCCGGAGCGGGTGAAGGTGAACACGGTGCTGCCGTCGGCGAAGGTGTCGATCGGCGCGTTCGTGTCGCAGGCGTCGTAGGACCTCTTGTCGACGAGGAGCACCGAGTCGTTGCCGGGCGGGTACGTGAAAGCTGCATGGGCGCGCGCGGCGCAGTCAAAATTTGAAATGCAGTAATCAGTGAGAGTTGTACTGAACGGTGAACTTTTATGATTAGTGAGTTACTGTCATCATTAGCAATGCGATTAAGGGAGATTGAGTGTTTAGGCATGGCGATTGCGTCACGCCGTTGTGGAGACAGAAACGGCAAGACCACTGTAAAAATCCCGAGGATACGCTGCATTGAATGTTGCAGCCTAGGCAAGCGAATGTCATCCTACTTGGGTCAGCGCTGCATACAACTCCCGTACGCTTCCCTTCGCAGAATCACCATGATTTTCCAGCGGTGCAGACATATAGATATAGATATAAATATAAATACTGATATAGATATGGATATATATATAGATATAAAGATAGATTGCACTCCTCGAGATTTAAAATTAGAAGATAGAATTTGTCAAAAAAAAAAAGTTTGACGATAGAGCGTTACAGGAATCTCGACAAACAGCGTCTGCAGGCCTTCCAATTCTATTCAACGAGGATGCGTGCGTCCTAGAAGTCAAACTTGAGAACCGTTAGACGCCGGCATGCAAGCCACAGGACGGACGCCTGCCCCGCATCCCCGTCCCGTGCCGCCCTCTCCAGATGGACTTCACTGGAACCGGTGCAGACACAGGTGCCATGGCATCCCCATACTATCTCGAGCAATGAATTCATACCAGCGTATCCGACTCAGAACGAAAATATAATGCAGTTTTTTTTTTTAATATTGATCGGTGCGTATCCTAGCCTCTGCGCCGTGCGACGCTGGATACAGCAGCACATCGATCCCGGAACCGGAAACTGATGAATGCCACGGCAAAAACAGCATGCATGCATGCATGCGTGAGGAGAGATCGATCGGGTTAGCTGCTCACTCACCGATGGCGTCACCCACGCGGAAGCGGTTGCGTTGCGCCCACGCGTTGTACGCGCTTGCGTTGCCGCTAGCGGCCGCCGCGGCAGGCACGCGCCACTCGCCCGTGCCGCCCGCCTTGAACACGAACGCGGACGCGGTGGACGACACCGACGCCGCCACAAGGCACGCCAGGAACACGCTCACGCACCTCATCATCCGCCCGTGCGCCGTCCGGCCAGCCAAAAACCTGAGTGCGCGCGGGCGCGGCCAAAAACTAGCTAGCTAGCTAGCGTGCGAGAGTGCGATCGAGCGTACGTTGCGATTGAGCGTTGCTGGCTTGCGTCGTCGATCGATCAGGTGTTCAGGGCCGGCATGGTTATAAGCGCGTAGAAAAGCTTAGCGCGCGAGATCGTATTCGTAGCACGGGTTCTTTACGTAAAAGTCAGGGAACGTGAACGCTGGGACGAGGCATATTTCTGCCGCGCTTTATGCTCTGTGTGTACGTGCCGTCCTGCATGGCGTGGCGTTAGGTCCTGTCGTGTGTTCTTGCTGCCACGAGAGTTTTTGGAAGCTATGCTTTACTTCGTATACGATGGTGACGAATATCCATGCCTTTGGTGCTAGTGCTACTGATCAGTTCATGTGAACAGCTATATCAACTATCAAGGTAGGTCTGCGAGAGAGAAAATAAAGGGATGGATGAGTAGTGTAATGGGCCCAATCTGCTTGGACTGTGTAGCACTGTAGTGTGTACATTTATTATGTGATTTAGTTCGGACCATAAGAATTTCGACCCTGTTCGCTTGACCTTATTTGCCAAATCTTCCAGTTATTTAGTAGTGTTTTTCTTTCACAACAAATCAGCAACTATTACTTTCAGCTATGGTTTTTCAAAATCACGTCTATCTAAGAAAGCGGTAAACAAGGGCAGGAAACTTTGTAGTACATGGCATCGCCTTTGGTGGTGAACGTTACCAGTTCAGTTGAGAGAGTTTACCGTGGCATCTTTGTTTTCAGAACTAAATTTTCCTTATATTTTTTCTTACATAAAATTTAATTAATTTTGTCACGCTTTTATGGAAAGAAGAAGATCGGACAGCTAACCTTAGACAAACTTACAAACAACAGGCAAAAATTAAAACTTAATCAATTGGGAGGAGTGGTGGATATAGGACTTTTTCCATAGCTAGAGTACGCCCAACAAATTTTTCATATATCATTCAATAAAATTGATTTAGCAATTCAACAAAGCACTATAGAAATTTCTCTATGGTTGTATATAGTTATTAAATAACACAATAAATCTTAAGTTTCAATATAAATAGTTCAAACAACGTACTAATATTTTAGAATATGCACGAAAGAGGTAGTTATTCTTTTATGCGATTCATCATCTAAGACTGCAACAAATCTCTATTCACCAATAGTCCTCTATTTTATTTCTAGTCTCTATGGCACTACATAAATATTTTCCTTCCCTATCTTTGGGCTAGTTAATGAGCAATTACATACCTAGAGCATTCTTGAGCACAAACATATCCATTTCATCACTCTCCATGGCAAGAAGTTTCAACCAATGTCTCGACCTTATTCATAATTCACAAATCCTACAACCACATAATGCATAAGTAATCAACCAATACATCCCATGCCAGAGAGCATCCATGCCACATGTTAACCATAGGTGTCAAATGGAAGTTTAGAAACCATACACAATCGACATTCACATCGGTACATGTACACTAACATCCACATTTACATTTGCCAAAGAAAGAGGGAGAAAAGGGCATAGCATACTTAATGTCGAGGGGACATTGTTGGCGCAGGGGTAGCACAAGGGAGATGTGTAACACTCTGGTGTTAAGCAATCTAAAACGTGACATGTCATCATTATGCATTAACTTAAAAATAAGTTTATTTTGGTTGATTGTGCTTAGGGAATTAAAGTGTGTCTATATTGTGTTTGGATGCTTATGTTGGTGTTTAAAATCCTTGGGTGAAAGTTTTCCGAGAGCTAAAGGGGGGAAAAACCCTAATTTTAAAACCCAGGATTTGCCCCTTTTGTGTAATTCAAAAACCAAGCAAAATTTGGAGTTGAGTTCAAAAGAAAAGTTGTAGATCTTGTCAAGATGTACAACTTTGGTGTTTTGAGTTTTTGAAGTTTCAGTACAAAATTCAAAGTAATTTTGAAAATACAGATTTCCGGAAAATGTCCCCTTTTCTAATTTGAATCTCCAATTCAAAATCTGTTTGGAATTTTGAAAAATGGTCAACATGAAAGTTGTAGGGCTCAAAAAGTTGAACAACTTTCATGTTGGGAGTTTTTCAAGTTGTTATGCAAAATCAAAAGTAATTTTAGAAACCCTGTTTTGTCCCCAATTCAAAAATTTGAATTTCTTTGAATTGAGTTGAACTTAAAAACTGTTTTGGCAAAATCACTAGTTTCCACTCAGAGTCAGCTTGGGACACCTAAATATATTTTGTAGTTCATAAAATTTTGCACAACTTTTATTTTGGCAGAATTTTGACTTCTATTCAAATTTTGGTCAATTTTCACATAAAACAAAAGGGAGGAGATAAGGGAGAGCTACAGTGATCCAATGGGGATCACGAGCTCGTCCACCGCGGCTGCAGGGCGGGCAGGCACCGTTCTCGCGCGCGCTGCCACGCACCGGACCACGCAGCTGCTTGGCTGCGCGTGTCCGCCGTGAAGTGGACACGGCCCCGACGTGCTCATCCATTCTCCTCGGTGTTTCCCCTGAGCGGCCGCCTTGTTTTCTTCTTCTCACCCAACTCCGACGACCCCTCTGCGCCATCAAAATCCACCTCGGTTGCTCCCTTCCCAATCCACCCGAGCACTCCGATAGCTTCGCCAAGTTCTCAGCAGTCGATTGCGCCCCCGAGCGCAAGAGCTGACCCACCAGAGCCCTCCATCCGATCCGTTCTTCTCCAACCCCGGCCGAAACGCCGCCGTGGACGCTCCACCGTGGCCAGCTTCGCTCCGCGCCTTTCCTCTGCCGCTTCTTGCTCGGTTGAAGTCGCGGTGAGCTCCGAAAGCTTTTGCGTTGCTCAATTCACGCTCTACTCGCCTGGGGCGGCCGGCGTTTGCTCGGCCGAGGCGGCTATCCGCCGTGCCCGTGGTCGTGGGGGCTAGGCTAGAGGAGAGCGGGTGTAAAGGGGGTCTACGGGTGCGCGAGGAACCGGGGAAGCTAGCGCGCCTCGCTGCGGAAGCCGGAAGCTCACCGGCGTTGAGCTGGAGCTCGCCGGAATGGAGGCGGGAGGAAGGGGAAGCTTCTGACGGGTGGGACCCGCCCGTGAGTGGCCGTAGGAGAGAAGCAGCGCCCGTGCGCGACGCGGGAAGGCTTCCGGGCCGACTTGGGCCGTGCCCAAGCGGGCCGCCCGCGTACAGTGCTGTTTTTTTCTTTTTCTTTTTTTTTTAAAAATGCTTGATGTTTGAATTTATGTTGTAAATTGTGTAGTGATTCAAAAATGATGAAAATTTTTGTGTAGGTTACATAAATTTATTAAGACACAGGAAAAATATTAGATTTTGTTTTGTGATGGTTTGCATGTATATATAAATTGCCTCTGTTTAGTAATAAATAAATTTTCCATGATTTTTAATAATTTATGGGTATATCCAAAAATCATGAAATTTGACATGTGAACTTATGTTACTGATATCTAGCTTCAGGAATAATTTCAGCTCTTTTTGATAAAGTATGCTCTGTTTCTTAATAAAGCTATTTAAAATGAGTATAAAAGAAATAGAAATAATTAATCCTTTTAGGATTTGAGTGGTATTTTGGATTGATTGGCAACCAGTGGTCACTTAGCATGATATGCTCCCTGGTTATGGTTTATTTCATATAAATGATCTTTGTGGTATGATAGATTCACAACATGGTTTAATAAAGATGATAAAATTGGTTTAGTAATAATCCATGCTTTGATAGCTAGATTAGTTTGTTTCTTTACCATGAAGGTAAATTGTACTCGAGATAGTTATGTTTGTTGTTATCATCCAAGAACATGTAACCTGTCTTTATCATGCCATGAGTATCTCATAATCATGCATATGCACTTTTACGTATAGACTACGCTCCGGAGGAATCTGATCCTCAGTGTGTTGCTTCCGAGTTTGTGGATCCTTCTAGTGTTGCTGAGTTGTCGGACTTCCCTTCCGGTCAAGGCAAGCCCCGGACATTAAACCCTACCCTTGTATTTTCATAAAGTTATTTATATCACTTGAGTTAATATGATGCATTAGGTGAATAGGAGTTGAGTGAATCCTATTTGCTGCATTATCTACCTTGATGATTTCAATATTAACCTTGATACTTGTTTTATGAAAATACTTAGTATGCTTAGCCATGCTTATTAGATAGGTTTTCAAATGAGAAAGTTTGAAGGGTTGTTGTGGAATACTTTTATGGTTAATGATGTTTCAAGTTGAGACCGGTTGGTGGACTTGCTTTAAGAATGGAGTCTTAAAGTAGTGTCTCCAACTGTGTCGATTAAGGACCGTTCCGTTGTTGGCCTGTTGTGATTGAGACCTTTGAGTACAGCCCACATGCGGTGGTAAGCCTTACCTATAGCTATTCCGATACTTGAGAACGGCTAACCGCGTACTGGAAGTGGAGAGATGGCGAGAGTAGCGTGTACCCACCTTACGGATCTGAGATGACCGGGAAACATCTAGATTGGCTGTAGGATGGTGGTGTACTATACTCTCGGGTGACGCTGGACCCGTTCTTGTATGGGAGGATCTATAGAAAAGGTTGACATATGCAAGATTAAGTTCTACATATGTCGTGTGGTACTGAATCCCCAGCTGGGTTTAATCGATTCGAATCGCCGTGTTTCCTCGGAAATGGAGCCTCAATCCTCACACCATCATCGTAGTAATAAGTGAATCTTTGGTATAAGAAAGATATGGTTTGCTTATGAAAGTTTGATAAGAATTTGGTTAGTCATAAATGATAACATTAAGTTAAAACTTGAAAGTAGGTTTGAATCTTAGTAAGCTTCTATGCAAAAGAAATGCTTTGATCTTGCTAAAGCTTTGCCTTGAATCCCTATAGCCTGCATACCTGAGTCTTCACCTCTTTTATGGTCGGTTAAGTCTTGTTGAGTACTTTTGTACTCAGGGTTTATTAACCCCTGTTGCAGGTGAACCCTTTGTTAATCCTTTTGATGGTCGTTGTTACTTCACTCTTGTGGAGGAAAGTGATGATGATGAATCTGATGTGTGACCTTGGGCAAGTAAAGCAAGTTGTGTGACTTATGGTTTATGTAATATAAAGTTCCGAACCTTTTATGTACTAAATACTTTTGGTTTGTAACCGTTGAACTTAAGTTTCAATCTATGTTATGTAACCTTTCTGCTTTTACTCTGATTTATCTTATCTATGAAAATGTTGTAATACTATAATGCTTGATGAGGGAATTCCTGGAAAGAATGTAACGTGGATGATTCGGGTTTTCCGAGGACACCCGACAGACTTCTTGAGTCATTTGGAACTCGTGCATGTAGATCAGAAGTCTTTGGGACAATGATGGGTGCATGTGGGCCACTTAATTCAGGAGGTTCTGCGACAAGATGCCCAGACATTGTGGTGATGCTATGGGGGGCTGGGCTAGGCAAGGGAGAGGTGATGAGGGCTGATTGCACCACTGCTTGAGCCATCATGACTGGCCGCTCCTGAGCCACAGAGCAATCACTAGAAGAGGCTACAAGACGAGTCGAGACCGAGATGAGCCTCATGCCTTCATCCATATGCCGCATCAAATTAGATTAGAGAGAGGGAAGTTATGATTAGGGAGATATAGGGGACCTTGAAAGGAGGAAGGGGAATGGAGGCGTACAAGCTTCTGACCAGGTGTGATGGTTGCCCTCTTTGATTTCCTCCAATCAAGGGGCAGGAGTGGAAGAATTGTGCTATATTGCTCAAAGGCGAAGAGCCAGAATATATATTATTCATGGATGGTGTGGATAGAAGTCGGTCGAGTAGACGATAATGCCTGGATGGCCACTAGCAGTCTTAATTACTCCTTCATTAGGCGTCACCTCCTAAGTCAAGAGTTAGGTGGTAGGTTTTTGTCACCTGGGTCGGTGCTACATCGACGGCCTTGACCCATCAATCTCATAAGTCACAAGGAGAAGCTGTAGAGATAGATAGATAGATGACCACACAACACTTTGGATAGAATTTTTACAAAATTGCCAAGTATACCTTTGTCGAGATGGGCCTAGGGTATGCCATGCCATTCTTGTGCAACCCTTTGGATTTGTCCCTAACTAGGAGTCTTTGCTACCTAATTATTTATCAATATTAAACTTACCAGTAACAAACGAATCTTGCAATTAAGGTTTCGATAGAGAAGAATGCACCATAAGTCCATTAACTTTCCCTCTTGTGTCATGCGGGTCCATTAACTTAAATAGTGCACTTTTAGGTCTTTAAACTTTTTATTTTGTGCATTGTAGGTCTATACTAGTTTAGGGGAGGAATAGATCTGACATGCATGTGAATGGTGGTTGAAAGGTCCAAATGGCTAGAGGGGGTGAATAGCCTATTTAAATTTTCTACAAACTCAACTAGACAAGTTGATTAGTAAAACAAATGATGAAGCTAAACTAGCACTAGATTAACTAAGCTATACAAGACTAAACACTAAACCACAACAACAAAAGTAGGTTAGCTACACTCCTAAACAAGAAGACTATGCTAAACAAGCTAAACAACTAGCAAGATATGCAAGTAAGTAAAGGAGTGGAGAGTGATTGTTATACTAACGTTGTAGAGTAGAGATATATCTAACCAATCACTCATAATCACAATCACAATAGATAATCCTCGGCAAGAGATGACATAAGATTTCTTATCGAGGTTCACTTGCTTCTCGGCAAGCTAGTCCTCGTTGTGGCGATACACCCACTTGATGGATCACGAGCTAATCGGCAATAAAGACCCCAAGGTCGGCCACCTTCTATTTATAAGCCCCCTCAACAAATAGAGTTGTTGACTCTTTCACTGGACAAAACTCGGGGGCATTGGACGCATAGAAGGTCAGCCACCAGACGCTCAAACCCTGCGTCTGGTGCTCAGAAGATAGCCACATGTCAAACTTTTGAATCTCATGTGTCGATCTCTAACGGTCACTTTCAAACCACCAGACGCGGTTAAGTACTCACCGGACGTGTCCGGTACACACCGGACACATACGCAGAGAGGATGTTTTTAACGTTGGGTCACCGGACGCAGGCCACCAGACGCACACCTGCGTCTGATGCCATGAGCGCTTCTACAGTGAACCACCGGACGCACATCACCGGACTCGCTCATGTTACTGTGAGTGGGTCTGGTGTGTACACCCCAGCAAGTACCACTCACCGGACGCACAGAGCACGTCTGGCGCAGCGTCCGATGCTGCCAACACCAGCATCCAATGAGTGTTTCTCAGTGAGAACCCTCGATTTCTCTCAACTTTCCATCGGTGTAAAAGAAAATATGCGTTTCATTTTCTAAAAAAGGAACCTAAACCCCTCTCTACCCTAGAAACTCCACCTCCTTTGCAAATGTGCTAACACCAACAAGTGTACACCACCAAGTGCAAGTGTGTTTAGCTTTTCATAAACATTTTCATCAAAGGAGTTAGGTTAGCACTTTACTAGATCCTAATGCATATGCTCATGATATGGACCTAGTAGCACTTGATTCGAGAGATGACCGTGATATCTCCTCTTGATAGTTGGCTATCTATCCTAAACCCAGTCAAACACTTCTCTACTCAACTTAGACTAGCAAAAGCAAAACCCTATATTTATACATTTGCCTTGATCACTTTACTCCTTGCCTATCACCATGATCTCCACTTCATGCTTTATCTCTTTGTAATCATGTGGCCACCTTTTCATGCCACCTTGCACCTTCATCACATGTGTTGCTATGCCTAACTCAAATCACTTAAACACAAGACATTAGCAACTTGGTGTCATTAATTACCAAAACCAAACTTGGGCTTTCAGTTGTGTCCATGTGTATATGGCTAGTCAAAGGGGTTGGGAACTAAGGAAGGTGTTCTCTATAATTTTTTACATAGCTAGACAGAACTCATTCTTTTAGTTATGTGGAGGTAGATAGTTAGGGGGCAAGATATCCATTTTGTTTTGGTCTGTGATAGAAACTCATGAAACATGGTTCTAGGAGACAATCATATATACATCTATGAATTATGAAAAACAAAATGCTAGATGTGCCTTCAATGTAAATTATTAGTTACGTCCTTATCATTTTGTGATTTGTATGGGTTCAAGCATATTGTTTATCTATAGATTCAATCTTATCAGTGGAGCTCTTATTAGCTTGTGCCATTTCATAGAAATATCATTAACATGAATGCCATTCACAACAATGTTAGTGGTAATTCACAACATCCACAGATATAGACACATTCAACTTAAATAAATTCACACCTTGTCATTCAGTTCTTGATGATCAACACAAACATATTAAGAATAAGCACAAACAAGATACAAGCAAAAGGGATAACTCAATCTCAAATGACCAACCCAATCTCAAATCAAAATGACCACCTACGACAACTTGAGAACACCAGACAAAACTCAAGTCTTCTAATTCACCTTGTGCATAGGACAATAGTAGAAGACTTGGTCTTTAATCCATGGTTGCTTCAATTTGCATCATAAGACTAAAAGCCTTATGTTTGCTTTTGGTAATTGAGTGGAAACTAGTGTACGTACTAATCTTTGGCTTAAGTGTTGATTGAGCTAGATGATGTCCACACCAAAAGGTTGAGCAAGATGGATTTCATGGAGGTGATGAAGGAGGACACAAGATGATCATATGCTCAACATTTGGAAAAGAGAAAGAGAAAACAAAGCTCGATGGAATGAAGGCAAAGGTATAGGCTAAGGTGTTTGTTCTGTTGGTCAAGGCACAATAGTGTGTATGATCAAATTTAGGATAGATAATTGTACTATTAAGATAGGAACTCTTTAGTTGAGATGGTTATCTAGTATCACTAGGTGTGGCTAACATGGCATTAGCATTACATACAATGATGTGGTGAGGCACAAGAGAAAAAATGTTCAAAATAATTGAAAAATGCTAACTCACACACATGAAATGTTGGAACACTTGGTAGAGTTGAGCACTTTGAAAAGGCTTTGAAAATGAAGCTTGGCAAGCTATTTTTGCACTCATTGGATCGATCTAGTGACCCTCTAGGGTTTGCCATCGGATTATAAGCTAGTTGAAACAACACATGAAGAAAGGAGAAGAAACAAGGCACTAAGTCCCTGGTGGTGGGACCGCTCACTGTGGCGGTGGGATCGCCAGGTGTTGGCATGCTCAGGAAGGTCTCTAATCAAGTTTGAACATGCATCAGATTGATCAGATGGTGGGCCGCGCAGCCCATTGAATCAAGCGCTAGGGATTCTTGGCAATGGGACCGCTAGGTTAGGCTGAGGAGGGTAAGTTAGGCACCTGATTACATTATAATTCGATGGTCATGAGCCCAAGGGAGGGAGATACTAGTAAACTTGGCTTGTAAGCAAGCTTGTCCTATTCTGGCATCAGCGCACGTCCTGGTATGGTCGTTGTATGGTCATTCTCCACGTCATGACATGGCATGGAATGATGCTGCAATGATAGTCGTAACGACACTATTGGCATGATGGTGGTTCACCAACTGTCCTGTGCGATGTGGTCTTGTCATGGCCTTCGTCATCATCTCCTGTTCTTTTGGTGGCGTCATGGCGATAGTGTGGGAGCTAGTAGCTGCCCTCAAGTCGTCTATCTTCTTTGCTAGTCATGGCATCAGTGGCCTTGACCCTGGTTGCAAGGTTGTGGTCCCCGATGGCTTGACCGCTCTTGAAAGTCAAGGTTGGGGTCATGTGCCCTATCGTATAGTGGGTGACATTGTACACCTATCTTGTCAGGCTGGATTCAGACAAAGCGGTGCTGTACTGGTCATCACCGTCTAGTGGTGTTGTCTTGGGCATGCAGTGTGGGATGGCATATGTCCTAAGATGAGGCATGGTTGTCCCCCGGTCCTAGCGGAGTGAGTGGAGCATGCCTGTCCCAAGGTGAGGACGTGTGGTGCTGCATAACGTGCAGTGGAAGGAGAAGAGTGAGGTCATGGTGGACTGCCTGTATCGGTGTGTGGCATAGGGTCTATGTGGCTTAGTTGGGTCGCGATTGCTTGGTTTCTGTTGGTCGGATTGCCTAGATGGCTTACTAATCTATGCCTTGAGATAGCCGGGGTATCATGACCTCGACTGAAGGGTAGAACAAAACTAGAATAACATTTCATACCTGATTCGATTAGGATGGCTTTGGATACCAACCATGCACTGCCACATGTAATGCAGAGGCGACTCACTTGTGGTGATAGAAATGGTCGCCTCAGTTGTGGCCTCTTTTTGAACTGCGGAAGGCTGTGGCGGGCAAGAGTCTGTTCGCTTGGTTGAAAAACCATGACTGAAAGTATTATTCACTGATTTATTATGAGAGAAAATATTGTTGAACGATTGGCAGATTCAGTAGATAAGCTCAAGCAAATATGCTTTTAATATTAAATGTTAAAGCAAACAACAACCATTCATATATGGCGTGCCACAACTTACGCTAGCAATGTATGCACACTTAATATTAAATGCCAAAGCAAACAACATCCATCTGTGGCGTGTCACAACTTAGGCTAGCAATGTGTGGCAGACAGCCAAACAGCTTCTTAGTCTTTTGCAACTTACTCTTCTGTCCTATTTTATTTGTCATCTTCGGTTTTTATGTCACAAGTTTGACTTAATTTATAGAAAATATATGCAATATTTATATCTTTAAAAAAATTATTAAAAACTTGATTTAAAGATCATTTTAATGATACTAATTATATACTATAAATATTAATATTTTTTAATACATATATTTTTAAAACTTATTTTTAGATAAATAACAATTATTTCAGGACGGAGCGTAGATTTTTATTAAATTTTGCTACCCTTAAGCATGCTTTCAGTTTGCGTCAGACAAGTGATGCAGATGCCATGGGCCATGGCTCATTTTCATGTGTGATCTTAAAGTCCAGATGATCAGCAGATGGATCCACCAGTTCAGCGGTCTAACACTTCATGTGCGTCTACACTGGCCCAAATGCAAACACAGAGCCGGCCCACCTCTTCTGTCAATGTGTGAACTGAAGAGGTCGTGTGGAACAAAGAATTTTTCTTGGGCCACTGGTTTCTCGGATTGAAAAGTCCGCACGCATCGGCAACTAGCTAATATTTTTTAATACACATTTTTCTTGGGCCACTGGTTTCTCGGATTAAAAAGTCCGCACGCATCGGCAACTAGCTAATTTTTTTTAATACACATGTCGCAAACATGCTCATCCATGCTCTCAGTCCTAGATCAGATCGTATCACGTTTGCCAGTTCGCCGTGAGTACTTTTTATTATCTTCCACCAGGGCAAACAAAGCCTGTAGGGCTGTAGCGCCGTCTGACCTGACTTAGGCTTTGTTTAGTTTCTAAAAAATTTTGGTTCGGGGCTTTGTACCACTTTTATTTGTTTATAACAAATATTTTTCAATTATGGACTAACTAGGTTTAAAAGATTTATTTTACGATTTATAGACAAATTGTGTAATTAGTTTTTATTTTTGACTATATTTAATGTTTTATGCATGTGCCGCAAGATTCGATGTGACGGGAAATTTTTAAAAAAAAATAGTTTTTTGGGTGAACTAAACAAGGTCTTAGTTCGTAAAAAAAATTAGATTATAATATATTTATAACTATAACAAATAATGTTTAATCATAAATTAATTAGATTTAAAAAACTATATAATTAATTATTTTTAATTTATATTTGATATTTTCTTAATATTTAATGTGATGGGATAAAAATTTTAGGCACAAACTAATCAGGAAAAAAAAAGTCCGGAATAACTCGACGGCGACGGACCATCGCCCTTCACGCCCATCGGCCATCGCCCAGCATCGCTCGGACCCAGCGGCCTTCGGCCTCGGCGGCTCGGCTCGGCTTCCAAGTTCCAAGTCAAGTCGTCTCTCACACTCGCCACCTTCCTGGCATAAACCGCGGACAGCGCAAGCATAGAGTCCCCAGGTCTGGTCAGCGCGGCCATCTTTCATTCACGTTTGCAGTGTGAGTGTTTCTTGATTCTCTTCATCCTTTTGTTGCTTCGTTGCTACGGACGCTGTCATCATCACTCATTACCTGTCCACTAGTCAGTCTCAGATTTCTGAGCTCAGACGCCTACCAATTTGTCCGTTCCCACACTAACGCTCCCCAAAATTCCGACTGATTCCTCCACCTCTTCCGAGTTCCCCAGAATCCCCAGTTTGATGCTGCCCACCGATTGGATCTTGTTCGATTTCTCCGTTCTGCAGATCCTGTGCGCATCCGCTCCAGGGAGTAGTAGCCCTTGCTCGGCTTCCTTCCTCCCCCACCGATGCTCAGATCGTTCAATCCGCGCCGATTCTGAGTTCTTGGCCCTACCCGGCGTCAAAGTCTAGAGCTTCAATTTCCAGGCAAAGATTGGGGATTCCTGCTCGTGGTCGTGGCGATGGAGTTCGTGGCGTCCATCATCGACACGGTGTTCCGGCCGCTCAAGGACTACTTCGCGCGGACCGTCGGCTACGTCATGTCCTGCGGCGACTACATCGACGCGCTGGGCCACGAGATGAACGAGCTCAAGAGCAAGCGCGACGACGTCAAGCGCATGGTCGACGCCGCCGAGCGCCAGGGCATGGAGGCCACCAGCCAGGTCAAGTGGTGGCTCGAGTGCGTCGCCCTGCTCGAGGACGCCGCCGCGCGGATCGCCGACGAGTACCAGGCGCGCCTGCACCTCCCGCCCGACCAGGCCCCCGGGTACAAGGCCACCTACCACCTCAGCAAGCAGGCCGACGAGGCTCGCGACGAGGCTGCGGGCCTCAAGGAGAAGGCCGACTTCCACAAGGTCGCCGACGAGCTCGTGCAGGTCCGCTTCGAGGAGATGCCGAGCGCGCCGGTCCTCGGCAGGGACGCGCTGCTCCAGGAGCTCCACACCTGCGTCCGGGACGGCGGCGTGGGCATCGTCGGCATCTACGGCATGGCGGGGGTCGGCAAGACCGCGCTGCTCAACAAGTTCAACAACGACTTCCTCATCAACTCCCATGACATCAATGTCGCCATCTACATCGAGGTCGGCAAGGACTTCGATCTCAACGACATCCAGAGGATCATCGGCGACCGCCTCGGTGTGTCTTGGGAGAACCGGACACCCAAGGAGCGCGCCGGTGTGCTCTACAGGGTGCTCAGCAAGATGAACTTTGTGCTGCTGCTGGACGACGTTTGGGAGCCACTCAATTTCAGGATGATTGGCATCCCGGTGCCCAAGCACAACTCCAAGAGCAAGATCGTGTTGACAACGAGGATCGAGGATGTGTGCGACCGAATGGACGTCCGCCGCAAGCTCAGGATGGATTGTCTTCCCTGGGAGCCCGCGTGGGAGCTCTTCCGTGAGAAGGTTGGCGACCACCTGATGGGTGCTAGCCCTGAGATCCGGCAGCAAGCGCAGGCGCTGGCCATGAAGTGTGGCGGGCTGCCCCTCGCGCTCATCACTGTTGGCCGGGCGATGGCCAGCAAGCGCACTGCAAAAGAGTGGAAGCACGCCATCACTGTGCTAAAGATTGCCCCATGGCAGCTTCTTGGCATGGAGTTTGATGTTCTTGAGCCTCTCAAGAAGAGTTATGATAACCTGCCCAGTGACAAGCTAAGGCTCTGCCTGCTATATTGCTCACTGTTCCCAGAGGAGTTCTCTATTTCCAAGGATTGGATCATAGGCTACTGCATCGGTGAAGGTTTCATAGATGACTTGTATACTGAGATGGATGAAATATACAACAAGGGGCATGACCTTCTTGGTGATCTCAAGATTGCCTCTTTGCTGGAGAAAGGCGAAGATGAGGATCACATCAAGATGCATCCTATGGTCCGTGCCATGGCTCTGTGGATAGCATCGGATTTTGGCACCAAGGAGACCAAATGGCTTGTTCGTGCTGGAGTTGGGCTGAAGGAGGCACCAGGCGCAGAGAAATGGAATGATGCTGAGCGGATTTCTTTCATGCGGAACAACATTCTTGAGTTGTATGAGAAGCCTAATTGCCCCTTACTGAAGACTTTGATGCTACAAGGCAATCCTGGGTTGGACAAGATATGCGATGGCTTCTTCCAATACATGCCATCTCTCAGAGTGTTAGATCTGTCGCATACTTCTATCAGCGAATTACCTTCAGGGATCAGTTCATTGGTTGAGCTGCAGTACCTGGATTTGTATAACACAAACATCAGGTCACTTCCAAGGGAGCTAGGATCTCTATCAACTCTGCGGTTCTTGCTTCTCTCACATATGCCACTGGAAATGATCCCGGGTGGTGTTATATGCAGCCTCACAATGCTGCAAGTTCTGTACATGGATCTCAGCTACGGAGATTGGAAGGTTGGTGCAAGTGGGAATGGTGTTGATTTTCAAGAGCTTGAGAATCTGCGTAGGCTCAAGGCGCTGGACATCACAATACAATCTGTTGAGGCCCTGGAACGGCTGTCACGGTCATATCGTCTTGCTGGTTCCACAAGAAACCTACTGATAAAGACAAGCTCCAGCCTGACGAAGATAGAGCTTCCTTCGAGCAACCTGTGGAAGAACATGACTAACCTGAAGAGAGTGTGGATTGTGAGCTGCAGCAACTTAGCTGAGGTAATCATTGATAGCAGCAAAGAAGCTGTTAATAGCAATGCGCTCCCCCGTTCCATCTTGCAAGCTCGGGCAGAACTTGTCGATGAAGAGCAGCCAATCCTTCCAACCCTACATGATATCATCCTTCAGGGACTCCATAAGGTAAAGATCATCTACAGAGGCGGATGTGTACAGAATCTAGCATCATTGTTCATCTGGTATTGCCATGGCCTGGAAGAGCTGATTACTGTCAGCGAAGAGCATGACATGTCGGCAAGTGGCGGTGGACAAGGTTCAGCAGCGTTTAGAGTCATCACACCCTTCCCCAACCTCAAGGAACTGTATCTCCATGGCTTGGCAAAGTTCAGGAGGCTGAGCAGCAGTACATGTACACTGCACTTCCCAGCGCTGGAGAGCCTGAAAATTATCGAGTGCCCGAATTTGAAGAAGCTGAAACTTTCTGCTGGAGGACTCAATGTGATACAATGCACCAGGGAATGGTGGGATGGGCTGGAGTGGGATGATGAGGAAGTCAAAGCTTCTTATGATCCATTGTTCCGCCCATTGCACTGAATTCAGTTTTGGTTGCTAGAGATTCTGTTATTTTAGAGATTGCTCTTCCCCGTGGATACAACAGATCGCGTGAATTCAGATATTGCTAGTCTGCAGTGGGTGTAATCTTTTCTTATTTGATTTGATCGTTTGTGTAGTTCAGGATTGCTGGGCTGTGTTGTCCATCTTGTAAATACAAGTTGGGCGATTCTATTTTTTTGCACAGCCCGTGTTCTAGAAATACAGAATGATCAATTAGCATGTGTGGCAGACTGGCAGCCAGGAAACTAGCAAATGTAACTATAGAGTTCTCCAGAACAGTATGACTGGTGGATACCAGTACAACCGTTTTCTCAAATTCTCTGTTTCTGCTTTCTTTGAGAAATGAGTTGAGGTTGCCATTGCTTTTCCTGGTATGAGCTGAACAAACGCCTTTGTGAATGGGTCAGAAATTCAGGACGGTGATAGTAGCTTCCTTCTGTATGAGTGTTCTCAAGGAACAGGGAAGGTCCCCAGGCCCCAGCTGAGCTAACCAAAAAAGCTCAGGTAGTCTGATATTTAATCCCCAAAAATCATGAGTAGGACAAAACTAGGCTCTCAGTAAATGCATCAACACAGCAAAGATGACTGGCCGCCCATATAGTCCCAAATTGCACAGATAAGGTTTGACCTTTTGACCTCGCAAAAAAAAGGTTTGACCGTTTGACCTGTTCAAAAGAAACATGGCCCAGTGAGCGCATACGAAATTACGAATAGGCCGAATGGTCGGTCTCTTGGTTTGGTGGACCTGGACGGACCACTGGATCAGGACCTCAATTTGTCGCCATCGCCATTTCATGGTCCGGCCTGGTAATATACTTTTTGGATGGGTGGCTTGGTAATAATATTTCATGGATGAGTAGCCTGGTAATATTTCATACTCCTAGTTTAGTACTATCTCTGTCAAAAAAAAATTCTAGGTCCGATTAATGTTAAACTGAATTTATAGGAAATGATATGAACATGTAAATATATTTGACAACAAATCTAATAAGAACTTGTTCAATATGATAAATATTACTAGTACATTTTTAATTATGCCTTGTTTACTTCCATCCAAAATCCAAAATTTTTCAAGATTCTCCGTCACATCGAATCTTTAGATGCGTGCATGGAGTATTAAATATAGACAAAAATAAAAACTAATTGCATAGTTTGGTCAAAATTTACGAGACGAATCTTTTGAGTCTAGTTAGTCCATGGTTGAATAATAATTACCACAAACAAACGAAAGTGTTACGGTGTCGCGAAAATTTTTCTTTCACCAATTAAACACGGCCTTAGTACATACATCAGGTCAAACTTTAGATAGGTGGACCTAACACTATTCTAAAATTGCATACTTTCTGGGAGGGAGGGGGGAGGGAGTAGTAAAAATTGCAGCTCAACAAAAGTTTGCTAAAACAGTCACTAGTCATTATTCCACAGCACAAATATGCCAGGTACTGACACTGACAGAACCGGCCCTGTTACTGAATTCTACAAGCGCAGGAGTATGAATCAGAGACCCTCGATGTAGGGCACGCCGGTGCCGTTGAGCCAGTTGCCACCCTGAATGAACTGGCCGACGGTGAACTGCACGGCCACGCTCCTGTCCGTGATGACGTGGTAGCCGGGCCAGTTGACCCGGCCGGCGGTGGCGGCGCCGGGCCCCTCGTTCTGGTACTCCCCGTAGAAGAGCGTCTTGAGCGCGAAGTCCCCGTCCCACTCGAGCCACCCCCTGGCGTCGACGTGCGCGTCCAGGTACGACAGCATGACGACCGTCCGCGAGTAGGCCTTCCACGGCCGGCCCAGGAACGTCGGGAAGTCCGTCCCGGCCACGGGCGCCAGGTCGGGCGCCGGCACGACGCGGCACCTGTGGAGGGACGTGCCCGTGTTCTGGTTGGGGTCCTCCCGGCCCTGCGCGGTGACCGCGTTCTGCTGGCCCCGCAGGGGCAGGCGCGCCGCCAGCGCGCAGCCCTGCAGCACGGCGGCCGCGTTGCCGAAGACGAAGTCGACGGTGCCGGACACGAAGCACTCGCGGTACAGGTGGCGGAGCGCGTGCGCGTACAGGGTGTCCTGGTACCCGTCGACGCGGCAGCGGTAGGCGACGGCGCGGTCGGCGCTCACGCGCAGCGCCACCGCCTGGTGCTTCGCTGGCCCCGCCGTGTTCTCCACCCGCAGGTCCTGCAGGATGATCCCGTCTCCCGCCACGGCTGCACGCATCACAGTAAAAGAAAAATACAAATAAAAATAAAATAAAAATCAAAATCAGCACCGGATACTGGACTGGCTCCGGTTGTTTTCGGCCGGCTCCGGATCTGGATTCTGGACTGGCTGCTAGCACTATATCTGCGTCAACAGCTGCTAGTACAGTAACGGGGAATCTGGAGTGGAGTGCACTCCGAATGCAATTGCGGTATTCCGTGCTATCTATCTTTATGCCCATCTTTGCTACCAAACCCAACCACTAAGCCAGAGATGCATGAACGTGTGCAGTCTGCAGTGTAAGGCTAAGGCATGGACCATGGAGGCATGGCAAAGCTAATTAAGGTATTGTTAAGCTTCCGAAAGTAAAAGCAAAATCTGATGAAAGACGAATGTTGGCAGCGTAAAGTGCTGGAAATGAGTGCGAATATTGGAAACGTAAAGGAGAGACAGGACACTGCCGGGGTGCATCACCTAGGGTGGCCGAGTTGAAAGTCGTGGCGCCGTCGACCACGTTGCGGCTCCCGGTGATCACCGTCGCATCCATGCCGTCGCCCACGATCATCAGCTCGCGCTTCTTCTTCCCCACCTCAACGTTCTCCTTGTACACCCCTTTCTTCACGTAGATCACGTACCTGCTCTTGCCGCCGTCGGGCGCCGCGTCTACCGCCTCTTTCACCGTCCTGAACTTGCCGCTCCCGTCCTGGGCCACCACGACGTCGGCCTCGATGGCGGCGCCCGCTTCAAGGAGAGCGCGGTCTCGCGCCGGCACCCACGAGGGGAACGTGTACGTAGTGTCGGCGAGCCCGGCGTCCCGGGAGCCCGAGTCGTCGACGACGGCGCTTAGCACGGCGAGCGACGCGCTCGCAAGGGACTTGAGCGGTTCCAGCCGCGCCACCACGGCGTCGCGCAGCGGCCCGTCGACGACGACGCCGTCCGTGCACGTCGCGTAGTAGGTGAGCGCGGCGCTGAGCCACGTCCGCGCGTCGTCCGCTGCGGCCGCGGCCACGGCCGGGGAGGCGTCGGCGAGGCGGTCCCGCGCGAGGTCCATGAGCTGGACGCAGTCCGCGAGCGCCGCGCGCTGCCTCGGGTCGCTATCGCTACCGGTGTGCCGGAGCATGCCGGACACCGCGGCGGCGGCCGCGTCATGCTGCACGAGAGACCTGGCAACGATCGCGCGGAGGACCTGAGCGGGGCCGGGGCGGGTAAGGTGCGCTCGTGGAGACGCAAGCACGGCGTCGGCCACGATGGCGTGGCACGAGGTTGGGTCCGGGGAGCTGGCGCAGAGGTCCGGAGTGGGGAGGTTGAGGAGGAGGAACGCTGCTCCGGCGCAAAGCAGAGCGGCCGATGACAGCGTGATCAGCAAGACGGGCCTCCTGCATGGAGAAGCGTTTCTTTGGTAGGGCGAGGAGAGGAGAGGCTCATTGCTGCTAAGCATGGTGACTAGTGTACTGGCTAGTGAAGAGACACCGCAGCTGAGGTATAGGCAGATGACAAAGAGGGAGGATGACTGGATAAGGTTAATAGAATAATATAGTGCTTCGAACTTCCAATATATAGTATTGCATCTATAGCAAAATAACCATTGACTATATCACGGCTAGCTGGCTGAAAGACTTACGATCGGGCACATGGTTTTCAACCAATAGCACATGGTCTTTGAAATTTGAATAGAGGGGTTGGTGAAACAGTTGTTCTTATAGAAGGACATGTCCCTAGCACTTTCCTACGTGATTTATTTCAAATGTGTACGAGCGCAACCAAGAACTGCCATGACTGTCGAGAACCGTGCTGCAGTGCTGTAGGAGTACATGGAAAGAATCATGGAGTACCGAGAAGAACCAACAGTTCTTTTTTTAAGAAAATATATTAATATCTCATGCATCAACTTATCTATATAGCTATTCCTTATTACACCACAACACTTCAAAACCTCGCAAACTCAAACACAAGGCGCACACACACCATAGTTTCCAGACCCAATAGCCTCATCAAAGATAAAAATGCCATACATGTCACCTAGCTGCCAATCACAACGCCTACTCGCACCAAAAACAACCACCACAATGCGAGACCGTCTGCCCTCATATCATGCAGGTCATCTCGGCAACTCCAAACTGTGTCGGCCTCCTTGCCAACTTTGTGAGCGCCTCCTATGTCGGCCTCCTCGCCAAATTCATGGTTCATTGTCAACAGATATGAGGACGTCCAATTGCTACACCAACGCTCTCCTCCTATCCGCCTTCTTTCGTCGTTACACTGCAGACTTGAATTCTCAAACAATACCTCCACCTTCCTCACCACGACGCTGGCGGGTGTAGTAGACTGACCAAGCATAATCTTCCAAAATGATGCCTCTAAGAAGGAACACGATGCCACTAGCGATGTCGTCGCCTGACCAGAAGGTCCAAGTTTTCAGCCAAGAAAGATATGCCATATAATTATATAAAGGGAAGAGGACCAATTGATTGACGCTTCTAAGGAAGAAAACGACGTATGGAGACATTGCCGTCAACGGCCCAAGAGGGACAAAGCTTTCACCATGGCATCTCAACCTCGTGCACAGCATTGGCCATGGCTTGTCCACTGTGCCAGCCGTTGCTGTCCGACTGAGTCACTTGCTGTCGTCAATGCCAGCAACCACCATTGTTGAACTCCGCAGCTCAAGCCACTGACGTGCCGATAACTCTCCACAACAGAATAGGAGCATGAGATCACAAATCCGGGCACGAGGCCGCCTACTCTAATTGTAGAAGCGAGTTTCGAGCCAGCCGGCCACCCATGACCCCATGGTCGTCGGGCATCACCGTCGGCTGCCCACCACGCCTCCGGTCAGGGTGAGCTAGATCCAGCCACTCGGGCTTCAGATCCGACCACTCGAGCACCTACTCACTGGCTCAGACCATTGTCGTCCCCTCCAAAAACCCCCAGTGCCTCTGCATGCTAGACCTGTCACACACGGCCCCAGCGCCATCCCGATTGCCGAGCACCATCTCTGCACAGAAGGTGGTCATGACCTTCCTGAGTGTGGGGGTATAAACCTCTATACCCTCATGGGCCTATATGGGCCGCACCATCAGAGGTGGCTCGGCCCACAGGATGAAGACGTGCGGCGCACGACTAGTCGGCGTGCACCGCAAGGCTACAAGATATTGTACCAAATAGGATACTTTGCTTGTAACTCTGTCCCTTCACGATATATAAGGAGGGGCAAAGGTCCCCTAGAGGACAGATCATCATATTCTCTCAACACAAATCAATATAACCAGACGCAGGACGTAGGTATTACGCCAACTCGGCGGCCGAACCTGGATAAAAAGCTTGTCCGTGTCTTGCGTCACCATCAAGTTCGTAGTTTGCGCACCGTCTACCGATAAACTACTACCGTGGGTATACCCCAAGGTAGACTGCCGACCAGCTTTCGTCGACAGTGGCGCGCCAGGTAGGGGGTGTGTGTACAGCTCTCCCGACGAACAAGATGGCCATCATCTCCGACTTCGCGGCCATGGCGGGCGACTTCACGTTCACCGTCAACTTCAACAGCTTCACCGCCACGACCACGGAGGAGGTGTAGATCCGATCTGCGCCAATCACTTCTTCATCAACGTCGGTCGCGACTCCAACCACGCTGGCTACGACTCCGACTACTCCAGCAACGTTTCCGACCACGCCGACAACGCGTCACCCGCTTCCCTGCTACAAAGAGAGGCAGATCGACAACACCGACCTGCTCGGGCCATCGACCAAATTGTTTGGCCTACTTGCTCTGACCACCAGTCGCAATAATAATCGCCGCGAAGAACGACGCTATGACAACCACGATCACCGTCATGATAAGTCAAAAAACTCGAGGGCCGGACAATTTTATCGTCACCGACCAGACTTTCGTCCAAAGATAAGTACACTTCTAATATTTTATTTATTTTTGGCATAATATTTTTTATTATCCTTCAAAACAACTTTTTGGTTAGCCGACTAGTTTTTTCTCCTACACGAGTTTTCCAGAGCCGGTACTGTCTCCGACTCCTCCCTACACGTGCATGAGATCCGCCCTCTGCGTTCTGGGTGGTCGGCAGTAGCTCTCTGGCGAGGCTGGCAATTCCACGCATGTCTAGGTTCCGCACCTCTTGCTGATTGTTGGCTAGACCAGAGCTGGTACAAGCTCTAGGATGAATTAACTACTCGTGCTAATTTTATAACAAAAAATCTAAAACTTATCTTAGTACTGATTTTTTATCTAAAGTTTATTTATACATCATGTACTACCTATTCTTTATATTTATTTTCAGGAGTTTGGCCCAGTCGACAAGCTATGCTCGGGACTCGTCGACTATTCCCTACGTTGTGCCCGGAGACTGCTCCGACCACCGAGCACGTTTACGTTTCCAACCACGCTCGGAGACTTGTCGACTACTCTCTATGCTGTGCTCGAAGACTGTGCCGACCACCGAGCACGTTTACGTTCCCAACCACGCTCGGGGACTTGTCCAGCGGTCCCTACGCTGTGCTCGGGGACTGTGCCGACCACCGAGCACTATACGCTCGGGGACTGGTCGACCTGCTCACCAATTTGAGAGTTTGGGGACTGCACCGACCACCGAGCACTATACGCTCGGGGACTGGTCGACCAGCCCACCAATTTGAGAATTCGGGGACTGTACCGACCACCGAGCGTTATATGCTCGGGGACTGGTCGATTAGTCTATTCAATTGCAGACGAGCATGATATGCTCGGGGACTGGTAAATTCAATTTTTTAGACCTTGCTACAAGGCTCATACTTCGCCTTCCAGCAAGCTCGGGGACTACATCGGTACGATGCATCTGGCGATGCATCTCAGTTTTAGAATTTCTATGATTTTCTTTTTAGACCCTGGCACCACGTGCCTACGTCACCTACTACCAGGCTCGGGGACTAAGTGGGCACACTTCACCTTGCGGTGAATATGCTTGCTTTTTGAAAGGAAAAGTAAAGTGGGCACACTTCACCAAGAAAGAAATCTTTTTTGATTAAGAGCACCATGCATTCTTCGAACAACCTGCTTCTTCGATGTCAATGTTGATCAACTGTCTTTTGAGTCGGTCAAAATACCGTTGCAACTGTTTGGACGAATTTCCTGCTTATTGAAGACGTTAAGCCTCACTGATCGAAGAAGCTCAAGACGGCGTGTTACATCACAATACATGGTGCTCGGGGACTAGCTGTGGGGGTATAAACCCCTATACCCTCATGGGCCTATATGGGCCGCACCATCAGAGGTGGCTCGGCCCACAGGATGAAGACGTGCGGCGCACGACTAGTCGGCGTGCACCGCAAGGCTACAAGATATTGTACCAAATAGGATACTTTGCTTGTAACTCTGTCCCTTCACGATATATAAGGAGGGGCAGGGGTCCCCTAGAGGACAGATCATCATATTCTCTCAACACAAATCAATACAACCAGACGCAGGACATAGTTATTACGCCAACTCGGCGGCCGAACCTGGATAAAAAGCTTGTCCGTGTCTTGCGTCACCATCAAGTTCGTAGTTTGCGCACCGTCTACCGATAAACTACTACCGTGGGTATACCCCAAGGTAGACTGCCGACCAGCTTTCGTCGACACTGAGTGAGAGCCTCGCCGCCACCATCCTTGTGAGTCGTGCGGGCCTCCGAACCACACCCTCCGGCGATGGCGAGGGGCAGGGGATGTGGTGATGGTTGGTGGCGGCGGCTAGGGTTGTCACCCGAGTCACCTGTGCGGGTCAGTTTAGTTCGTGTTTGACATGATTTTAGATTTTCGTAGAAATGTTTTACTTTGAAATTATCTTAACAAATATTTATGATGAATTAGAATCTTAGAACACTTCATAGAATAGTTTTGTTAGTTAACTGGATTATTAAAATTAGAACTAGAAATAGAAGAAACTAGGTTTCAAGTGTTTCTCTAGACTAGTTCAAAAATGAGAAATGGTTTCAAATGATTCTCTCTAAAATGTTTTCTCTCTTTGTGGCATTTGCAACAATTCTAGTGATTCTAGTGAGAATCTGAGATTTTTTTTGCTACCGAATACACCCTTAATTGGAGAGCAAGGTAGCATTGGAGAGCCAATGATAAATCCATTCTAATTAACGGAATGCAACATCCTTAGGCAACCGATGCGGTGGACAAATGCATCATCTCTGTGGGTAGCAGATCTAACGAGAAAGAGGCCCAATCTTGTGTGGAGGAGTCTAGATCTGGTTGGATAAGATCCTGGCAGGGCTAGATCTTTTTATTTTTAGTTGATTTATAGAGGCAAACCAAAGTTTTTGACTCCAGAAATCCCCATTCATAGATACCTCAAGGTAGAGGCTTCCGAGCCACCTCTAAAAACAACTTTTGCTCATCTCTGAATTTGAATAATGTAATGTGTTCAACCTTTAGATTGTTAACTACATCAAGACTAGAATGCATGAGATGACTTATGAAACCGCTAACATGTAGTAACGTACTTGTACTTGTCCTAATTGGGGTAATATGGATAACTTTGTTCTTAGTGAATGATAGTATAGACATTTTTTGCACTTGGTGAGGGATAGTGTACATAGCTTACATGTGGAGATTGATAATTTGTGAGTTTGCTTTGGTAAGGTTGATAAAAATATAGAGTAGAGTATACACTGATAATATTATTAAAGGGTTCTTTATTTATACACATAACGTTTCTAGAGGGCGATTAATTTCAATCGGCCTTTTAGTTTTTAGTTTTTTTATTAGTGATTGAAGCTTATTCTTGCTAATATTTGAAACAGAGCAGTTTTATTAAACAATAAAAAAACTAAATTCCGAACTAGTAAACTCGGAGCGCACACACAGGCGAGGCAGCCGACCCAAACCGTACTCCAAGATGGACCGATTGTAACAGCACTTCCGTATAAATATAGGCCATTCTCAAATGGAAACATTTTCTGAAAGGAAACTTTATTTAAGATGCTACATTTTCTGAAAGAAAGCACTGGGATGCTGTGCTGCATCCAACACGAAGAGAAGAAGACCGAAAGCGAAAGGAGAAAACAGAGGATCACGCGCCAGGCGTCCCCTCCATGTGTGGCATCAAAGCATCTGCCGAGCACCGACTTCCTTTCGGCACCCACACGCTACCGGCCATTGCGTCAGCCGTAGTTGAGCCGGAATATGTCATTCTGCACGAAGAAGCTCCCCTGCTCGTTGGGTACCAACTGAAACATCTGCATTCCAAGATTGAATCACAGCATCAGAATTCAAACCTCAAGCTCGGAAACAGTTTGAGAGGAAGGAAAAGACGTACTGCCAAGATGGCCTACCTGGCTGAACCTCAGCTGGTGCTCCTCGCCGGCGAGCTGGAGGTTCCCGCTGACGAACACCAGGATGCTGCCGGGGAAGGACGGCGAGGGCTGGCAGTCGACGGTGCAGACGGTGTGCCGGCATTGCTCGAAGGGCAGCTGCGCCAGCTTCCGGCAGATCTCCTCGGCGCCTGCGACGGCGTGGCCCTCGAAGGAGAGCATGGAGGTCTGGCCGTAGAGCGCGGCCAGCGCGGCGCGGTCGGCGTCGAACGTGCGGTAGTAGTGTTCCACGAAGGCCCGCGCCACGACGTCGCAGTGGCTCTCGACCGCGTCGACGTTGCCCTGGGCGCCGTCCATTGTCTGCCGGCCGGCTTCGGTCGGTGCTGAACTGCTGATGGATGCCTGGAGCCCTGGACCCTGGTGGTGCTCTCGTGCCTGGGGCAGGTGGTCACCTTGCTCGCGCGGGTATTTGTAGTGCAGGCGGTGTTGCGCGTTGCTTTGCTGCAGTATGGGGTAATCCGTTTGTATAATCGAAAGAACGAGATTTGCCCTTTTTGCGTTGGCGTAATTCGAACGCCCAAATCGCATGTGGTGGGCGTACGTGCGTCGGTGCGTGGCGCCACATAATTTCTGAACAAGCGAGACAGACACTAGAAACGCAAAGCAGACACAGGCAATGAAGCTAGAACTAGAAAAGGGGAAAAGTAAAGCAGCAGAAACCAGAAAACAATATTCCACGGGAAATAAAAAGAGAAGTTGTTTACGAGAACTAATCGGTACATGTGTTTTATCGAACTTCACTTCATGATGCCCTCCCTTTGTTTTATGCATATATGCATGGATGCATCTTGTTTTTTGACTGCAAGGAAAGTGCTTACCGTAACCGCCTTCGGAAGATGCACGCAAGGAATCCATCCATGCATAGCAGCTGACGGCCGAAGCAGCATCAAACAGGTCAGGAACTGCGTGATCAAGATCACATCAGACAGAGGGTTGTACATTCTCCGGCCACCCCGAGTCCCCGGCGCGGCCCAGTTCAAGCAGGCCGAAAGTGAGCTGTGAAGCCGAGTGTGGCGATGGAAAACAATCGAATATGGCCATGTTTTGCCCACGGACGCCGCACGATTGCGAAACTGTCAGCCAGCGATCCGCCGCCGCTTTCGGTGACAACCGCCGTTTGTACGTACAGTCCAACGGGAGCCCACAGCGCAAAACACGCTCTTTAGCGGAAAACAAATTAGGAGCCTATGCACCCATAGTCACCCGCTATAGATTCATGTCATGTGTCCATGTATAGCTGTGATTTTTTTTCAACAAATATTCCTTAATTACACATGAAAAAAAATCTGAAATAAAAAATATATAATATTATATCTAGATTCTTCCATCGTCCTCTTTCATAATGGTTTACCTCAAATACCGAAGCCAAAGTGCAGTCTTTATGCTAAATCCAACGACTAACAACAAAACATTGGGTATACCACAAGATCCAGTGCTTTAGAACCTGTCCAAAATGCATCTAAATCGATGAAAGAATATCGGTAGTTGCATTGTTAGGTACAATATAGGATGTAGATTCATCGCCCTCAAACCTTGATCGACGACCCAGAGTAGTTGTCCTCGTTGTGAGTGACCAAAAACATTCATCCCCTTGTAGATAAAGACCACCAATTGACCATCTACCGATCAAATTGAAACCTGGAACGATGATCTTATCGTGGCAACCACCGAAGTCATCGCATGGATCACAACCTCGACTGAAAATCATCTAATTTTGCTAGAAGATTTATTTAGACCAAACCCTAAGCAACTAGATATAAAAACTATGGGAAAAAGGATGAGCCCCCTCCTCTTCTTGTCCCCAGCAGACGCACTAGAGAGGAAGGAGAGAGGCCCTAGGCGTGGCGGTAGCGGTGGCGGCTAGCATAGACCCTAGGATTCTATAACCTCTTTCGCATGAGCAAAATCATTGTGGACGCTTACCACAGTTCTATTCGTCAATGCCCCTCCACAGAGTCTGCATAAGAAGGCATGCCTTGAGGAAGAGAAGTTGGCATCGTGGACTCATGTGCACTATGGTGTGTGCTTAGAGAGACATGGAGTGCCTCAACCAATGCTCAGTTTGACGGGAGAGAATAGGTTGTTTGATTAGCAGCAAGGCCTAGGATTAGGTTGTTTGCTTAGCAGCAAGGCCTAGGATCGTTCGTTGAGTCACTGTTGTCATCGACTGTCGACGAAATATGGTCGGCAATCTACCTAGGGATATGCCCAATGTAGTAGATTGTCGACAGACAGGTACACAAGCTACGAACTAGATGGTGACGCAAAACAAAGATAAGAACTTTATCCAGGTGCAGCCGTCGTGAGGGCATAATACCTACGTCCTGCGTCTGATTGTATTGATGATATGAGATGTAATGTGTTGAGTTGTCCTCTAGGGGACCCCTGCCCCTCCTTATATACTATGAAGGGACAGAGCTACAAGTAAAATATCATATTTGGTACAATATCTTCTTGTAGCCTTGTGGTGCACGCCGACCAGCGTCGTGTGCCGCACGTCTTCATCTTGTGGGTCGGGCCACCTTTGATGGTACGGCCCTATCGAGTTATGAGAGTATAGGGGGTTTATACTCCCACATCGACCAAGGTCTCAAACACTGAATAGTGTGTGTGTGCGCGCGCGCGCCAACTGCTAGGTGAGGCTAAAGAAAACTGGCTCAACCGGTCCTATGGGGGAAGAAAATATGAGAGAAAAAGAGCTTCTGTGAATAGTAGTTGTGTCAAAGAAGTCGGACCCGATAGAAGTTCTACCAAACAAAGCCTAAGGATCACCCCATCTCATAGAGCACTATTTTTATTGTCTAAATTATTAGTGAAGACAACGTATTTAGAAAATTTAAATATTTAAAATTTAAATCGGAGAGAGTATTACTTGATTGAAATCCCGGAGTTCGGGAAACTGTATATATACCCAAAAAAAATTATATGGCCGCCGGCCGCGGCTGGGTGGGGGCAGTGGTTTGGTCCGGACAATTTGTCCCGCTTGCCTTCAATCGCTTATCAGAAAGCAAAATACAGCAGAGCTGGATAGCTCTGTGTCAAGTGATGATTGTATGGTCCAGGATATATGCGCTTCAGCAGTTAGCCAATTAATATTAGATTGGAGAGTCGCACACCGGGATTGGAGGGGAGCAGATCGACAGGGACACACGGCCAAGGGCCAATCGAGATGGTAACATTGACACTGGACGTCTAGACAGCGCCACAAAGATTCCTAGTAAACTTAATCGTTACAGATATCCAGAACACAGTGTACACTTTTTTTTTCCGGCGTATACAGATTATTAGCAAGCCTCAATAGCATTATTATACACGAGTTCAAAAAAAACAGAAATTTCTTTTTAGTTTTTTTATTTAATTGTATATGTGTATAAGATTTGTTTAGCCAGTTTTCTTATAGGAATTTTAGCGAAGGCAGTTGTATAATGGCCTCGGGCTTTATTTGTTCTCCTGCAATTTTTAATGAATTCGTTTTTTATTGCTTTGGGCAATTGAGCAAACGTGAACTTCATCGAGCCAGAGTGATCTTGATGGCCACTGCACCCGGTTCTGGTTGCTTCCGAAAATTGAGCAAACGTGAACCTCATCGACCCATAGGTAGATCCGGGGCGGAACTAGACGAGCAAACATTAACTCTTGGTGGTGGCTTGGTTCGGCACAAACTACTCGGTATGTTTCTTCCTTCATTTCTCTCATTGTCATACTTTTTCGGTCTCTTAATCTGTTGCCCTTCGTTCCTTTTTATTAAGGAGAAATAGGAGGGGTGTTCACCCCTACTGCAATTTTATTGAAGTTAAAAAACAAAATGAAGTATATGTGAGCTCTGGAGGAGCACACAAGAGTTCAAGACACAAATAAACAAAAGAAGTAAAGAAGGAACAAAAGTAGAGAGAGAAAATCTAGACTAAATTCTGAGTTGCTCTTCATCCTCTATTGATGGCTGCCTGGTTCGGCAGACAATACCCATCTTCCTTCGTCTCTCCCACTGTCTCCTGTCTCCCCAAACTCAATTTGTCGTCTCTATTTTCATTATTTTTCTTTAAGTTTAGAGCTACAGAACGACACCATACCATAATATCATGACCTTTCTACCATGGCTTGTTTTTCTTTTTCATTTTTCTTAAACTCACAATAGGTACATATATAGACATATATAAGTTGCAACTATATATACAACAAAATATATATGGCCGCCGCTGGTGGGAGGGGGGAGGGGGGGGGGGGGGGCATGTTTTGGTCAGGACAAAATTTTCCCTCTGGCGTTCTATCGCATATCAGAAAGCAACCTGCACGGCTGTACATGCAGTGCGGAGCTGGACAGCTTTGTCAAGTGATTGTATATTTGTACATATGGTCCAGGACACGGGCTTCAGCGGTTAGCCAATTAAGAGATTGGAGAGGAGCAGATAGACAGGGACACACGGCCAAGTGTCAACAGAGACAATGTAGACACTGGACGTCTAGAGAAAGCACCGCGAAGATAAATCTGTTTGTTTGACTGATAGCCATGGTTAAAATATTATTCACTGTTTGCTGATTTATTGTGAAAGAAAAATATTGTTAACTGATAAATCGGCAGATAATCACAAGCGAAAACTGCTAATTGTTACAAATATCCGGAACAGGAGCCTCAGTAAACACATTTTTTGTCGGCGAATACAGATTATTAACAAGACTCAATAGCGTTGTACACAATTTCACAGCACGAGTGGAGAATTTGGGGATGAATTAAAACACGACGACATGCATAACTGCCGATCGAGAAGCAATGTAGATGTGCTGAACAGCGGCTGATGATCGATAGCGTCGTCAAGCGTACTTGTTGGCGATGTCGGTGAGGCAGCGCACCAGCTCGTCGGGCCTGGAGAGCATAACGACGTGGTCCGCCACGATCTCCTTCACCTCGTCCACAGGGTTGTTCTCCACCATCCAGCGCTGGAACTTTTCCACGATGGCGTGGTCCTCCCTGCACACGATGTACACCTTGCGCACCGACCCGTACCTTTCCTTGGTGTAGGGTTGCTGGAGGACAAGATCCTCCACAAACATCGAGCTCACCCTCATTAGAGATGCCGCGAGCGTGATGTCCTGTAGATAAGATGACTGACACATCAGCACGCTGCGTGTGCTTCAAGAGCTTTTGGTTTGCCAGTCATTCGGTCTTACAATAAATTAGCTAATAGTATTTTCAGTTATGACAGTGATTTACACGTCCTTAGCAACCAGCTATTTGGCTAGCCCTAGTTTGGTTTTGGATAGTTGATGAAACTCTAGTACTAACCTCTATACTAAGTGTGTTTAGACTTAATAAGGTTGATACATGCCAAGTGATGGAGCAAGTGATGATCATAGTGATGATGGTGATGACCACATGATGATCAAGTGCTCAACTTGGAAAAGAAGAAAGAGAAAAACAAAACCCTATGTAGATCAAGGCAAAAGTATTGCTTAGTGTTTTAGTTTTGGTGATCAAGACACCATAGAGGGTGTGATCACATTTAGGATAGATAGCCGTACTATAAAGAGGGGAATTCTTTGGCTAAGCGGTTATCAAGTGCCACTAGGTGTCATTGTTCATGTGCATGCATTTAGAACCTAGTGAGCTAACTTAACTCCTTCGAAGAAAATGATTGTGAAAATGCTAACACACGTGCACTTGTTGGTTCACACTTTGTGGTGTTGGCACACTTTGAGAAGTAAGTGGAGTTTGAAGGGTAGAGAGGGGTTGGGCTCCTCTCTACCTCCCGGCTCGCAAGCTCGGTGGGATTCGATGCTTTTTGAGAAAATGAAGTGCTTAGTTTCTATTGCGCCGGTGGGAAGTTTGGAGAAGTCGCGGGAGTGTTTCTCACTCACCGGACGCTGGCCACTGAGGCATCGGACGCTGTGTCTGTGCGTCCGGTGTGTAGTCAGTGTCTGGCTCAGCTAGGGTTAGGCACCGGACGCCAGGCACCGAACGCAGGCTTGTCCCTGTTTGTGTGTCCGGTGGTACGAGTCCGGTGTGCGGTCCGTTTGCAAACCTCCCTGCGTATGAGACCGGTGAGCACCGAACGGTCCGGTGCTCAGCGTCCGGTGATCGAGCTCTCTGCAGACCTCTCTGTGTTTAAGTCCGGTGAGTACCGGACGCGTCCGGTGGTAACTTAACCGCGTCCGGTGCTCTACAGGTGACCGTTAGAGATCGACGCGCGAAAGTGAAAAAGGTGACACGTGGCTGTTTCTAGAGCACCGGACGTAGGGGTTGAGCGTCCGGTGCCTCCTGCTTAGTGTCCGGTGACCCCGTGTTTTCCCTAGTGAAAGAGCCAACGGCTCTATTTGTTTGAGGGGCTTATAAATACGTGTTGGCTAGCTTGGGGCTCACTCTCTTGGCATTCTAGCATACTTGACATCCTTGTGAGCCAAAGCAAACACCTCCCACTCATCTCCTTCATAGATTAAACATCTTTGTGAGATTGGAAGTGATTCCAAGTGCATTTGCTTGAGTGATTGCATCTAGTGGCACTTGAGGATCGTTCTAGCTGCGGTTTTCTTGTTACTCTTGGTGGTTGCCGCCACCTAGACAGCTTGGAGCAGCGGAGGAGCATTGGCACGAGTTGCTGATTGTTCGTGGCCATCTCCCGGCGATTGTGAGGGGTCTGTGCCTACCTTGGGGGAGTTCCAAAGACAACAATAGTGGATTGCTCGTGTCATTGAGCTACCTCACTTGTGGGTAGGTTCTTGTGGTGTCCTAGTGAGGACGAGGTTCGTGCTACACCTCTTAGCCATCGAACCACTAAGTGTTGGTCGACACAACGGGGACGTAGCGTGCCGGCAAGCACGTGAACCTCGGGAGAAAATTGTGTGTCTCCATTGTGATTGTCTTTGGATTTCTCCCGGTGATTGGACTTCATATTATCGTGATTGGTTCATCCCCTACATGGCGGTATAAATATCTCTTCCTCTCCATTTACTTACCGCAAAGTAGTGTAACTAGTTTATTTGCTAGTCTTGCCTTGTGTAGCCTAATTCACTAGTGTAGCTTGTAGTGACATAGCTCTTGTGTGCCTAGTGATCATATCAACTAGAATTGTTGGATAGGTGACTTACAAACACCCCTTAGCTAGAGCAAAAAGCTTCACTTTCTTATTTACTAACCTCTTGCTCTATTGAGTTTGTAGATTTTTTAAATAGGCTATTCATCCCCCCTCTAGCCATATTAGGACCTTTCAATAGACCTTATTTGTTACGCACATGTATCTACCTCAATGCACGTGTGTTGGAGTAGAATAGATTAGAACTTAGTTTAATTTCCACTTGAATCGATGCCTTGTTTAGTTCACCCAAAAATCAAAAACTTTTCAAGATTTCTCGTCACATCGGATCTTGCGGCACATGCATGGAGCATTAAATATAGATGAAAATGAAAACCAATTACACAGTTCGCCTATAAATCGCGAGACGAATCTTTTAAGCCTAGTTACTCCATGATTGAACAATGTTTGTCAAATAAAAACGAAAGTGCTACAGTGTCAAAATCCAAAAACTTTTTGCATCTAAACAAGGCCCGAATTGAACATATATAGGTTGAGGCAAAAATATATGGGCATCCAAACAAACCCTTAATTGTCCTTGTAGTCTAACTTCTCTGCAACATTTTATGCTAGCTGGAGTTGGATTGGGTAATTTGGAAGACCAGGAATGATATGGTGTTCTCGAATAACATAGCAAAATCAACTACATGCTGTTTAAGCAGTGGAAGATCTTAGCGAGGAAGGAGATACATCACCTAGAGAAGATGCGTTAAGACTTGAAGACAGGACTAACAACAAAGTGGTGAAGAGCTAGTGTTTGATATTTGACATATTTTTTATCTGTTTTTTTAGCCAGATTTTTGTGTTTAACACGCCTTTTTGTATCTGTTTATGTGGCACGGCAACACCCTGATTGGCCAAGATATATATATATATATATATATATATATATATATATATATATATATATATATATATGGAAATTCCTTTCTACACGTACGTGTAGTTACTCTCATCTTCAATAAACTACATTATGTATATATTCATACTTGTTTATCGGTTTAAGTATATTTATATACTCATATTAAGATACTCTAGATCTTACCACGCGAATTTTTTTTCAAAAAAAATATATTTTAAATATATTACTAAGATGCCACTACTATATTGTATACAATAAGTATAACCATATACTCTATGTATGCATGCATACTTAACATACATATCACTCTAGATGGTCTAGTATGATCATATACTTTGTCTATATACATTTCGTCCGGTCATATATATATATATATATATATATATATATATATATATATATATATAGAAAGAGAGAGAGAGAGAGAGAGAGAGGAAGGAAGGATTGGCCAAGATGTATTGAGTTGTTGACAGATTTGGCGAGTGTTGACAGCTGTCCCAAATTATAAGGCATTTTAAAAATCTTGAAAAGTTAAAAACAATTTAAATTTGATTAAAATTACAAAAAAATATAAAAATTTATAACATTAAATAGCTATACTATAAAAATATAATAAAAAACGTAATGACGATACATAGTTAATATTGTAAATTTTATTACATTATCATATCAATTTGATTAAATTTAAAATACGAGTCTGTTTGTTGGTCTAAAAAGTCATACTACTATTTACTGATTTATTATAAAAAAATACTACTAGTTAGCAGAAAAAATATAGCTTATTAGATAAGAGAACGGAGCAATTTGTAATGGAGGGGTAGCTGCGAGGGTCCTAAAAATCCTATGGCGCGCCGCTGTTCGTCAAGGTCCACGGCAGTTGGCATGCACAGCGATATTAACTCCATTCACTGTGCGCGTGCAATATAGCCAAAATAGCCGTCCTTTAGTCGAGGATGACGCTGACGAGACCGGGTGGCCGAACGACATCGTGTCCTCTTTGATGTATACCTTAGCCTTGTTTGGATCATTTTTTTATTTAAAAATTGCAGTGCTTTCGTTTGTATTTTTATAATTATTATTTAAATATAGATTAAGTAGATAAAATCCGTCTTGTAAATTATAGATAAATTATATAATTAATTATTTTTTTGTCTATATATATATATATACCAACAAGATTTGATGTCACAGAAAATTGTAAAAAAAAATAAATTTTAGATAAAACTAAACAAGGCCTAGCTAGACGAACGTTTCCCTTTCAGCTGGATTCGCACGAGCAGCGAAAAAAACAACTTGCTGACTCACACGAAAGATAAACAAATTAGACTCGTGCGTACACGTACCTCGGGCTCGCAGAGCTGAAAGAACTTTTCTCGGATGATCCGGGGGCCGAACATCATAGACATGGGGAGCTTGCCCTCGGCGTCCTGGGGCTTCATCTCCGTGTCCATCCAGTCCAGCCACTTGCCCTCCACGAACTTCATTCATTCGTTTCAGAAACCAAAAGGCGACAGATAGACAGATGATGATCAGTTCCTCGTTTTTTTTTTTTTGAACAAATTGCGTAAAACTCATGCTGAAAAAAGCGCTGTTAGATACGAACAAATAATCAAGAAGTAAGCGTTGTTCATCGAGTCATCATCGTAGCAAGTGGACCAGTCGCTTGACTCAATTTCTACCAGAAACGGACATCTTGAATCGATGTTCTCGATGGCAAAAATCAAGAAAATGACACGCACCACCAACACCAGAGGAGGAGGTGGGAACATCTCGAATCTAGAAGAGAGCAGCTTGCCGATCGCGGCTCGCCTCTCACCTTTTCCATCACGTGCGACGGCCGCGCCGTGCAGTCGGGCATGAAGGCGCAGAGGAACACCACGGCGGCGACCTTGTCCGGGAACGTCTCGGCGGCCAGGGCCACGTTGACGCCGCCGAGGCTGTGGCCGACGAGCACCACGCGGTGGCCCTCCGGCAGCGACGCCAGGAGGTCCAGCAGTGGCTGGGTGTAGTCCCGGAACGTGGGCACCTCACGCAGCGGCCGCGGGTCCACGCCCGACGCCGCCAGGTCCGGCGTGTCCACGCGGTACCCCGCCGCGCGCAGCGGGGTGGCCACCTTGAACCAGGACCAGCCGCCCAGGCACGCGCCGTGGACCAGCACAATGTGCTTGCCGCCGTTGCCGGAACCCTCGGCCGCCGCGGGAGCGTCCATTTGTGGAAGAACACTAGCTAGCTACGGAGTACTTATTAGCTAGACACCTAATTACCCCCAGCTTCTTTCTCTACCCGTGTGGCTCGCCTCTAGTAGCGGCGAGACGTGGCTCGGTGGTCTAGGAGGTGGGGTGACGGCTGACGGGTTTATATAGACTGTACATCATGTTTATCATCAGGGGCTTTACTATTAGGGAATAACATTTGTCTCTAAAGCAATTCCTAATAAAGTCAACTTTGGAGGGCAGGAAGAGACAGCAAAAAGAAAATGAACAATAGTTGTGCGCTACAGAGTATATCTAAAAGATATAGATATACTCTGTAGCGCACATCTATCGTTCATTTGTTTTTTTTTTTGGTCTGTGTACCATACGATGATAATGACAGGCAATACTACTAGTAGCTATTTGGGACTGTTTAGATTGGGGATGAAAATTTTTAGGTGTCACATCGAATGTGTCGGAAGGATGTCGGAAGGAGTTTTTACAAACTAATAAAAAAACAAATTACATAGCTCGTTAGAAAACTGCAAGACAAATTTATTAAGCATAATTAATCTGTCATTAGCATATGTGGGTTACTGTAGCACTTAAGGCTAATCATAGAGTAACTAGGCTTAAAAGATTCGTCTCGCGATTCTCAACTAAACTATGTATTTAGTTTATTTTGTTATTTACATTTAATGTTCCATACATGTGTCCAAAGATTCGATGGGATGAATGAAATATTTTTTGGTGGGGAACTAAACAGGGCTTTAGAATAGAATAAATAAAATGCACGAACTGTGGGTGTCTGTATGCTAATCGAACAGCGCAGCGCAGTGCGCGTGACGTGATTGAATCTGGCAAATCATTCTCCAAACAGGCAAAACCATCGCCGTTCGCTGTGTCATGCACCGCAGGGCTGGGCGGCTAGAGCTGGCATAGCACCACAGTTATAAAACAGGAGTTATTACTGAGGGTCCCAAAGCGGTCAAGGCCAGCAAATGGGAGTACAGTATTATGGAGCTTCCGGTGATCTAATCCAATGGCTACAGGCTGACAGCTGACAAGCACAGCAAATTAGGCGTCAACGGTGCGCGCTGCACTTGCACCGTGGAGTTGCCTCCATGCAGACAACAAAAATAGTGCATGCGCCAGAAAAATAGGACTCACCTTGAGCGCGCGTCGCATAAACAACTCGACCCTCCAGCTATACACTGAACAACTGTCATTAGCAACCAATTCTCCGGCCAGCAGCTAGGAGGTTCAGAGTTCAGACGTCAGACATGTTGCTTTCTACTTAGGGTTAAGTCAAAGATCAGATGTCAGAAATCTTCCTAACCCAAAATACTTCGGCGGCGGCAGATAATCCTGCTCGGCCTCGGGGCAGGTTTTACTTTTACCTGTCCAGAAGTTGTTTCTAACTCCTGACGTGGTGGCATGCGTGCATCACCTACTTTCTCCGAAACAAATTTACCCATTAGGTACACGCACCTGAAGTGCCGCCGAAAGAGAGCACTTTGACTTCGATGGACATGCATGCTACCATATTCAAAGATCATATCAAATTGCGCACTTCATCTTTTGTTTATTTCCAGCTCCCGTGCCACTCCAGCAGACTTCGTTTTTATTTTAAATATCATTTAATACAACAATTATACAGACATTAACCGAGGATCGACGAGATTGCCACTTAGATTAGCCAAAATATATTTTCACCATATACGTTTGTCCAAAAGCAGTCCATCTTTTGGTGTGCATGTGTTTTTTTCCTCAAAAAAAATGTAACACTTTCCTATGGTCATCAATAAAGTCGATCTTTATATATGAAACTAATAGCATTCGGTAGGATCAATCGCTAGGAATTAAAGTTAAGATTTGATCATTTGAACACTATATATTCAGAGATCTAAAATGTCCTACCAACGCCACAACGAAAAAAGTTTTTTTTTTTTTTGCCTAAACTATTTGGTGTCTGGAACTTTGGATAGTATTTCTAAAATTTCGTCAATCCTAGGATCAATTCTGTAATTTCTGGATGAGATCATATGAAAAGATATAAAAAAAATCAAACCGCCGCCACTTAGACAGCCTTCAAAATGGGAAGTACTCCTCCGTCCCAAATTATAAGTCATTCCAAGAATCTTGGAGAGTCAAAGTTTTTCAAGTTTGACCAAATTTATATAGCAAAATAATAACATTTTTAGTACCAACCAAGTATCATTAGATTCTTTGTTAGTTATATTTTCATAGTGTACCTATTTGACATAAATCTTTACATTTCTCTCTATATTTTTTTGTATGCTTTGACTCTCTAAGATTCTTGGGATGACTTATAATTTGGAACGGAGGAAGTAACTATCAGCTCAAATGGACACATTTATTACAGAGCTGTTCAACGCTGCTCATGAGAAAAAGCCTTTCACCTAAAACTGTATCTGTAAAACTTTCCTGTGTCTATGTACAAACATCTCAAATCATGGTGATATACGCGGTGATGTGGCTACTACATTAGCAACCGACCAGTTCTTTAGTTTCTTCTGTACAAATATTAGTGATGCTGTGGCAAACAATACAGAGCAAGGCTATCACTGGCCATCAGCTTGACCTCCTGCCATCTTCCCCATGGAGAGGGTAAAGTAGAGCAGTATCAAAGTGCCCACGCTGGACCTACAAATAGAAGTATATGTAAATGAATGATGTAAATGTTGCAACACAGGAAACAGCGTAGTGCATCCTCCAAAATTCATTGATATTTCACATGTCTACGACATGATTACTATACTAAAACCAGTTCGTTGATTTGTTATGAGAGAAATATTGCTGAATGACCAATAGATCCGGCAGATAATCTCAAGCGAACATATTTGTATGATTATTTTATAACTTTCAAATATTCAGTTGTCCCCATCATTTTATTTTTACCAAAGTCAGCAAGGGAAACCAATTCGCTCCCATGGAGAGTCAAACTCAGGTCTGCAGGTGCTACTCAGGTGCTCTAACCACTAGGCTAGAGGCCCTTTCGCTTGTCCCCATCATTTCATTGTTGACTTTCAGAAATGCTTTAGCTGTCTGTCATCATACCGTGTACGTACATTCTGCCCATCAATGAGAATGCCAAGCTGGGATGCTTGCACAGCTCTGCAACCCAAAAACGAGAACAAAAGGACACATTCAGAGCTTGACTCTGAAATGGTCATTGTCTTGCCAGGAATAAACCAAACCGCGGGCCTACAATGGCAAAGGTTCCCGGTTTCATCCAATGACTTTGAGTCTGGACAATTGTAGCTATAATAGTTCTCTTGACAAAGTAGCAGTACATTAGCCTGACATCTAATCTGGGACATAGAGAATTCATAAAATAGCAGGCAGCAATGAAGTAATTTGGTGACTACTTTGTTATTGTTAAAATATATAATTGCATCAGTTTTTTCCTTTTGTGTGTGTGTGTTGGGAGGAGGGGGGGGGGGATGCTGGATGTATGTAAACTATTTTATGTTCATGTATACTAATACTCAATCCTTGGGGGTAAGATCTCCCCCAAAGCATTGATGGAAAAATGTAGACTCTTCCACAGGGTCAAGAAAGGCCATGAACCCCGACTATTCAGGATGTGCCACTAACGGCGAGGACACACATGCGGCCGCGTATCACGCTGCAACCATTAGTGGACCACATATCACTGAAAATAACACAAGGAGTGTTTTTTTTTTTTTTGTGAAAACAGGGAGTCGAACTCCTGACCTATAGATTGCGCTTTTGCATCCCTAACACTGCACTACACACACGTTCTCATGTATACTAGTACTATATACTAACGACTAGTGTATGAGTGGCGATCAGTACAGATCCACGGCCGAAGCATAAAATTTCAAATAAACACCTTACAACTTGTACAATTTACTGTAAACCAGATGGAACAGAATTGTTCTGCCTGCATCCTGATGCTTTCTTTCAAAGGATGGCAAGAGCTTTGCCGTAATTTTTATTAGACGAGAAAAAGCTGCATCCTGATACTTTATGCTAACTATTGAGCTTTTTATCAAAAGGGAAGGAAGACAGCAACACGGTTCCTATCGGCTGGCCATGACATGTACAAGGCAACACACACGATTGACCCTGCAAGGGCCCTTTAGCTACTTTAATCATGTAGCTTGAAGATGACAGGAAAAACTAAACCTGGAAATTGAAAAAGAAAAAAAAAGTCCTGTATGGTGCACAGGGCACCATATGGTCAGAGTATGGCTGCTGGTTACTTACAATGCTGCAAAAGCGAAGAGGATTTTCCTAGGATCGCGCCACCCCGGAGCACGACGGCTAGAACGACGACGCTTTGCGCCACCTGCAGTTGGCGTGGAGGGGTGGAAGTGTTCCCTCGGGCTATCGTCAACATGCAGAGGCACTGTCTGCTTCTCATACGCACCTGCAGCACCTGTGCAGACGTGAGGAAGGGTAATCAGATGATAACACGCACAGTGACCACCAATCCACTTCAGCACAAACTCTAATGAACTATTCAAAAACAGAAGTAAACAGAGGCGCATAAAACGCCCAGAAAATCTTGGGAGGTTGGGTGCCGTGATCAACAAATTCTCAAGAGCACCGCGACTTCGATGGCTATCACACCTAGAAATCAGGGATTGGGATGTAGATACCATGCAACAGACCACCGGTTATCCAATGCAGCTACATCGGCCATAGGCAATGGTGCCAAGACCCTGTTTTTGCACTCAGCTTGATGTTATATTGCCCAAAGTACTTTGCACCAACCATTCTTGTTCTGAGCAGGCCCCTACTCAGGCTCCCATCCTATTTATGGGTGCTAGGGGCAAAAGATCAACATCAGCACGACCCTGCTAAGCCCCCAAAAAGTAAAAGACCCTCAAATTCTCCCCTTAAACCCTATATTTTTGTTTCTCAATGTTTCCCCTCCCACTCCCGTCTAGATCCCGCTCGCGCCCTCCCACTTGCTCATGCTTGTGCTCGAGATCCGTTTTTGTTTCCCAATGTTTCCCCTCCCACTCTTGTCCAGATCCCGCTCGCGCCCTCCCACTCGCTCATGCTCATGCTCAATATTTGTCGCCACGCAAGATCTGTTGCTGCCGCCGCCCTTTGTCTCTATCGGCCAGAACTAAACCCATGTTTCCTAGTCACCCTCCTGCCTGGGATCCCCGCTCCACGATGGTAGTACTGTCACCGCGCCTTCCCTAGTTGTCGCTTCTTCCTACCCCTCCTCCTCAGTGCGATCCTTCGCCTTTGCACCGTCCACAAGCCATCCGCCGCCCACGCCCTTCCCTAGTCGACTCTTGCATGTGCATCCTCCCTGGCTGCCTCCGCCTCCCGCGCACCATCCCAGCGATCCTACCTTCATGCCCGAGCGCCACCTACATTGTTGCGCTAGAGCAAGGCCTAGAATCGAATTATTGATTGTATCATAAAGGCCTTTATGCCCACGTCCTAATCGACCCCACGGAGGAGCACCATCCTTGACCAAGGTGAACCATGTTTCGATTTTATTCTAAATGAAGTGCATTCTCGGTTCAATGTTGGATTTTAAACTCTATGTCCATACCAATGCATTTAGGCGTTCTTTTGAGTGTAGATGGTTTTCATGGATGATGACAACTTAACTGAGCAACGGTGGGACAAAGAGGACTCTTCACTAGAGGAAGCATGTCTTCTCAGACATCCTGTAATCAAATTGGGATGACTTCAGCAAGCATGTGAGAGGCTTCGAGAGGATCTTGTCTAGCACCTTTGGTCTATTCATAGCTCCACGTAGTGATGAACTTTGTTTTTTAAATTTTGAATTGATGTTTTTGAATTGATGGATTTGGATATTGGTCATTTGTACAAACTCATGATATTTTTGTCTCCATTTATGTCAGGTCAAATACATATAATACATAAAGTAAGTGAAAACACAGAAAGTAGGGGCCTTGATTTGGGGCTCTGCTGGACTGCTGGAATTGGGCCCAAAAATTAGAGCACCCAAAATCACCAAATAAAAAATAGGGTCCTCATTTAAGGGCTTGTACCGGAGATATGGTTGAACTGAAGCAATGCAATCTTTCTGCCTGTACTATCTATCCGTACATAGCCACATAGGGGCCGAGGGAGGGGCAAGGCCGCAAGGTGGGGGGGCAAGCACCCCTGTGAACCCTCATATGTCCTATGTTCACACAAATTTGCCGTCAATTCAATGATTTTTTTTTTATGTTGGCACCCCTCGTTCATGTTTTCTGGCTCTGGCCCGTCGCACCTGACACGTTCCGTGATGCATTGTGTACATGGCCGGTTACACTCACGTCTATTCCTCACACTCCTCAGGATTGCTGATAATGCGCACAGCGCACCTATCCCGGTATCCCACGCAAAGCATCTGACATGACCCACAAGATTGGGCCTGCGTTTGATGAGAAGTCTTGCCAAACTCGTGCGTGGACTCCTCACCTACACCTCGTGACGCGATCCGCGTATTTAGAATAACACAAACTTAGTATGAGATTGATGCTATGTACAGTATCTAACGGAACCAAACAGCAAGGAGTTGGGTATTTCCCCTTCAGAAAAGGGGGGAAAATGAGTAGTGGCGGTGTGGAGATTTGGAGTGATCATCGCTGTTCTCAGAGTTCAGAGTTGAGGACAGGGAGAATGGACGCACTGACCGGTGGATGAAGAATTGGCGTCTGCTCTCCGATCCCGCTCGAACTCCTTTGCGGCGACCAACGAGGATTCCATCAGCTTCTCAGACCCAATCGATTATCGCAGCAGCAGGATCAGAAATGGCGAGAGAACGCAGCGATTAGGTAATGAATGACGAGAAGTATTCTTTGAAGTCGGAGCCAAAAATCTAGTCGAACAACGAACGAGGCTTACCATTTCCGGGTCGTTCGGAGGCGACTCCGCCTCGCCCCGGATGTCGAGAGCCACGAACTCCGCAGCGGCGCCCCTGTCCGCCTCCCGCCGGACGAGGTCCATGTCCATGGATGGATGGTGCAGGCCGCAACCACCAACCAGCAACCCCCCTGCCGCTCTTCAACTCTGCTCGTTTCCCGAGTCCTCAGCGGCCAACAAGCAAACGCGGCAGGGGACTTGAATATCGCGGCAGGGGTGGCGTCCGCGTGGTGGGGTGGAGTCCCAGTCGCCGCCGAGACTTGAACCGGTCGCGGCCCTTGACCCGTGTGGTCTGTCGCGCGCGCGGCCGCGCGGGGGAAGAGGCGGAGTCGAAACAGTGTAACCGCTGTGCCTGTGCGGCGGGGAAGATTAGATGCCTGCGGAGTGCGGACTGCGGTGCGGAGCCCTGCTGGCGGCTCGAGGAGGGGAGGAACCAGAGAGAGAGGCTGCGTGATTTTTGGCAGCGTGCAAATTAATGGCGACCGAACAACCGAGCAGAGCAGGGCACACGGCAGGGAGGGAGGGAGGGAAAGCCGAGGGCGGCCGCTCACCGGAAAGGGGCGCGCGGGAGCGGGAGACACGTCGCGGCGGGCGGGGAAAGCGAAAAAGAAAATTCGGTGTCTGCTTTTTTTAATTTCGGACGAAAATACAACTCATGCGTGATGGGAAATGAAAAAAAGGATAATAAACATGTGAGCTGTCGCCTTTGGTTTAAGCAAAGCTTCGGTTAGGAAAGCCTTCTTTCACTCGTTTCCCACCAATCAGGACTGCCAAGTCCAAAAAAAAAAAAGTTCGAACAGAATTCAAATTATTACAAACCGTATTTTCCTGGCCGGTGGAGTTTTGTGAGTGTTGTCCACAAAATGGCACACTTCGGTACTTCGCTGGTTTGCAATTTTAGGTTACTAGTAATTTTTTTTTTTGAAAGGCCTTTCGGCGAAACTTTATTGATTTAGAAAGGTAGTTGCATCGTTTACAAGTAGTTGGATGATAGAACTAGGAGGATCATCAATCCAAACAAAAGAGCTCTTATCTACCAAAGCTAACCTTGTTAGATCATGAGCAACTGAATTATATTCTCTATTACAATGACTAATGGAAATAGCAGCAAACTCTTCCCAATACTGGCAGCATTCATCATAGATTGGAGCTGCCGCCGTTGCTGAGAAACCTCCTTCCTTCATCGTGTTAACCACTTCCAAATAGTCTGCTTGGATCTCCATGCGAGAGCAGCCAATTTGTTGGGCAAGCAAGAGACCATCCCTAAGAGCATAAGCTTCAGCCATAGCTGCATCCACCACATGCGAAATATAGCTGTGTGCCGCTGCAACGAAACCACCCGCTGCATCTCTGATAATCGCTCCGGTACTTCCTGCTCCCTTAACAACATTATAAGCAGCATCAACATTGATCATAAGAAAACCCTCTGATGGTTTCTTCCAACCGTTGTTAAGTATACTATGTTTCTTCCCCGCTAGTGCATAATTTGTCGTAATTGCACCTATTGATATAGCTGATCGCGATGGGTTCTGAACATCCTCTCCATGAACTAGTTGCCTCCGCTGCCACCAAATGTACCAGCAACCCGTCAGAATGAGTTCGGCAAATCCGACATTAGCTAAACTCGCAGCAATCCCATGTCTGCCAATAACTTCCTGGATTAGAACTGATCCTGATCTATCAACATCCATTAACTTCTCAATCGACTCCCAAATGCCAAGGGCACTCCACACTTCTCTTGCCCGGTTGCATGAGAATAAGGCGTGCTTAATATCTTCTGCTCCCATTTGATATATTGGACAGTTTCCAGTTTGAGATATATGTTTATTCGCCAGGACTGCCATACACGGTATGCAACCATGAAGAGCACGCCAAGCAAAGATTTTAATTTTGGTTGGGACTGCCAATTTCCATAGCTGTCTCCAAACTGGGTATAAACCTGTACCCCCAGCTGCATCATTATTGTTCCTTCCACCATATTTATAATTCCATTGACAGTGGTAGGCCGATCTAACTGAGAATAACCCGTTCCTGTTGTGGTGCCAAGCCACCATATCCTCCCGACCATACAAGATTGGTATTTGGAGAATTCGGTGAACATCAACCGGCCAGAACAGGGATCGAATCAGCTGCTCGTCCCATCCTCCATCAATGGGGTTGATAAGCTCATTAACCGTGGAGACAAGAATGTTACCTCTAGGTGTATGGATCTTCATGTTATGGCTGCTTGGAATCCAATTGTCATTCCAGATATTGATCTGTGTTCCATCCCCCACTCGCCAGATGTAACCACGTTTGAAACACTCTAATCCTGCTAATACACTTTGCCATGTATAGGAGCTGCCGCTTTTTGATCTTGCCTCCAGTAATTTACCATCCGGGTAATACTTCGCCCTGAAGACTCTTGCACAAAGGGACTCAGGATCGCAGAGAAGCCTACATACTTGTTTTGCAAGCATTGCCAAATTAAAGCTATGAAAATCTCTGAAGCCCATCCCCCCACTCGACTTTGGGAAGCACAATTTCCACCACTCCTGCCAATGAATCCGTTTTTTCCCATCCTCATCACCCCACCAAAACTGCGAGATTGTGTCCGTCATCCCTTTACAAATTTTCTTTGGAATTTTGAATACCATCATCGCATAGGTTGGCACAGCTTGAGCAATCGATTTAATTAAGACTTCCTTACCTCCTGAGCTTAATAGTTTTTCCCTCCATCCGTTAATTCTCCCACTTATTCTATCAATCAGATGCCTGAAACAGTCACTTCTATCAACTCCCACCAAAGCTGGTAGACCCAAATATTTATCATTCAAAGATTCATTCCTGATATTCAGAGCTGACTTTACTTCCTCTCTCATATTCTTGCTAGTAATTAATCGCTATACGTCGCACGATTCTTGCTCCTTGCAAAATAAAAGAGAAGCAAACGAGAAATTGTTGAGAAACAGAAGCCGACGAGAAATGGCACAGGCCCGTGAGTTTTTAGTGGGTGTTGGATCCAACTTCGCGCACTTACAAACAAATTCTGCGCCTCGACTTCGAAGCCCAAATAAGTGACATGGTCGTGCCGTATGAAGGCCTGTCCGGCCCACTTCGAGGGCATAATGGACAAACCCAGCCCAGGGTACATTATCTATCAGTCCGTTAATTACCCTAAACAAACTAAATTCATTTTTTTTCCTTTCTGAAACAAAACAGAGGTAAGAACCCTCACATATTTCATTTTATTATCATCTTGTCATCAACAAGCACATCACTTTCTATTAAAGAATAGTATGGTATTTATCTTGTGTATAACTATCTTCATCCTCTAAACAAAATTGATGAGGGACTGTTTGGATCCTCTCATTTTGGATGAATTAGAATCTACTTTATGAACTATACTATTCAGCGTAGAATTTGACATTTCACAAGAAGACCAACAGATAAATTCTAAGCTAAATAGTCTAGTCCATAAACTAGATTCTAATTCACAACAATTTTCTTTGTTTGTTGATCTTCTTGTTTTCTACTAACAAGCAAGGCTGGTGATAATTGGTAGAGGAATATCATATCTTGAAAATTGAGATTAATGGTCCATTTGTAAACTTCTCTTACTTGTTGCCTTATATAATAATCTTGATATGTTATCCTGATACTTTTCAATCTTAAATTTAAACTTTCTGCGGTGTTGATAGATTAATGTCGCAAGAGAAAACATGTGTGTCGACTCCTTCAATGTTTAGGGCTTTTTTGGATAACATAGTTTCTGAAATTGTGGTATCACAAAGATGTGCTTTTGTATATAAGACAAAGAAATAAAAACCATGGTTTAGAAAAAAACATGTAATGGGTTGATTTCTTAAAACTCTGAAAATACTAAAGTTTTGACGGCACCAAGGTTCTAAAAACTAAAAGATTTATTGTATTAAAACACCCCAACAACTTTTAAAAACTAAAGTATTTAGCCGTCATAATATTTCTTCAATGCTCTCAAAATTCTTTGCCTCCAAATAGGGCCTTAAGTTGTAATAATGTGGACCAATTCCTTCTTTCAATAAGGATGAAGTTGGATCTTCTATGTATTATCTAAAAGAATAACAACCACTGGTAGTAGAAAAAAAATATTTGGCCAAACTCTTACTGTCAATTAGACCAACAAGTTCATAGCCTTTAGATCGAATTAGTCGACCTATGGCTTTCAAAATTTGAGCTAGGTCCAAGGCCAACTCTGGGTTGGCCCATTCTCAAGTTCTAGTTAAACTATCAATGTCGTGTTTCTGGAAAAAAAACATCTTTGTCAATAGAATTAAATAGATGATAAATTATATTGATTGCTTTTTTATTAAGCAGATGCTTGGTTTGCTTTCTTTTTTTCAACAGTGTGAACAAATCATTTGCCATCTTGCACATAGTCTTGTATCTTTTTTTTTAAAAAAAATCTCATTATTACACCTTATTTTTAGGTATGCTTCTATTTTTTTGTTTCATTTTATTCTATTATATCATACATCAAAACTTCCATTAGATTGCCACTCATGTACTCATAGGCAGAGCTAGCTAGGTGGACAGGTGGTCTATGAACCACCCTAAAATTTAGCTCAAGGTTAAACTATAGTAGATAAGCTCTCTAAAACCATAAAAGTTATACATTAATCACTCTATAATTTGGTTTTACATCTAAAATGGACCACCCTTGCTCTAGATCCTAACTACGCCAGTGCATGTACTCTTCAGTTCATATATAGGGTGTGACAATGAGTATGTTTTCTTAATATATATTATATTGCATAATAAAAATGGTGGGAAATTTATCTACGCGTATAGAGTGATAATTTCAACTAACTCTATCAAAAGAATGAAACTTTAGTTTTATCCTTCGTTAAATCATTGTACTCTTACATTTCAATCAAATTTACGGATAAGAGTATCAGGCCTTGTTTAGATCAAATTTTTTTTGGATTTGGACACTGTAGCATATTTGTTTGTATCTGACAACTATTATTCAACCATAGACTAACTAGGCTCAAAAGATTCGTCTCGCAAATTACAGACAAACTGTGCAATTAGTTATTTTTATCTATATTTAACGCTCCATGCATGTGTCACAAGATTCGATGTGATAAAAAATCTTGAAAAGTTTTTAGATTTTGGGTAAAACTGAACAAGGCCTCAACATCTATAACTCCACATAGTATATTGTGGGAATATATTTCATGATTCTTTTGTCGGACGATTAATAAGTAAACAAATGACGAGTACCAGCATTAAGAGTATATATATATTATTCTCATGAAACATAAAGGCAACACCATGAGCCGGTGCGCAAATGACAAAGATGGGCGGCATCAGGCACTCACAATACATATTATTTATAATATTTTACTGAGTGGCAGTGTATTTATTGAAGAAAGAGAGAAAAAATAAGACTCCAAGTCTTATTTAGACTCTAAGTCCACATTGTTCGAGGTAATAAATAACTTTAGACTCTATGATAGAGTCTGCATTGTGAGTGCCCTCATGATATTCGTCTTAAGGTCAGTCTCAATGCATAGTTTCATGACACAGTTACCAAGACTATAAACTAGGTAAGCGAGCCACAAGAGTTTCATGGGGATGAAACTCCTTCATTTAATGACCCTGCCAAGTCAGCAATTTTGCTTATGTGGCACCCTATTTAATGTGCATGACACTCTCATGAAACATGCATTGAGACTGACCTAATGGTTTCCAAACAGCTAGTTTAGAAAAATTAATTTTATTGGCTAGATCAAGTAGCTAGTGGCTCATAAATAACCAATTTAGCACGACCTCCTAGAAAACAGCTCACATAACTTTTTAATATCGTGTTTTTTTTATTTTTATGTTTCATCTAGCTAATTATTTATAAATTATGATTAGGGACGCATTTCCCTGCCCACGGTGCTGCTCCTTTTTTGTATTGATTGAGCCATTGAGGGCACATCAAGTATCCTGGTTCCACCCATCATCATGGGGGCATACTTTCAGCTCTTCCAGGATGGGGAGTGTGAGTGAGCCGGCGACAGTACGAAGCAGGGTGGTTGGACACATGACAAGGAATATACGGTTTCCAGTAGTAACAGTGGAACGTGTCTAGTACAGCTAAGGAACGGTCAGACCGCGCGCCGCTCTCTCATCAATCACCTAATATAGCTGATTCGGTCGACATTCTTTAGTTTAGCCGTTTTGGAGGCACATATGTCCAGTTTTGCAATTCCATCCTGCGAAACGATAAAACTTTGACTTTGAATAAGTAGTAATATGCGTAAGCGTAAGGCCAGAGATCATTCGGCAGTTGGACTAGTTCACCAAGTAACGACATCGGTGGCCTTCGTTTTGCTGATGCTGGGGAGCGCTCGTGCGCCAACCATTTCTTGGTCAGCACTCAGGCCTCAGCTAAGCCAACAGGACGAGCTCAATTCTGCGCTGCCTCCTTCTCCGGGTGAAGTTTTCTTAACAAGATTCTTCCAAGCCATGGCGCTTATTACCGTCAGGTTTCCAGCGACCCGGCTGCAGAGCGACACAATTCCTAGCTTCCTGATGAATAGCCCCAAAGCGACACAATTCCAGCGATCCAGGCCCCCATGCAGACAAGGCTCTGGTAGTCCCAAATCGGCTGAAAAAAATCCGTTGACGATCGCAAAAGGCTAACCACGACGGCCAGCAGGGGCCCATCAGTCCACCAGCTAGCTAGCGCCTCGCGTCCTCACCGCCTCCTGTCCAGTCTGCTGGTCCCGTGTGAAACGGCTGTCGCGCTTCTCCTTCAGTTTCCGCGTAGCCTCCGACGTTCCATCGCTCACGCCTCGATCGACATTCGTAGTCCGCCTTGGATGTCCGCAGTCCGCCTCCAGTTTTTAACCAACTTGCGTATTCTGAGATCCCCGAAAGCGAGGGCCGACCAACCTACCACTACCACTGCCTTGCTTTCAGCGAAGACTTTCTCATCAGTTCTTTATACACTCGCGCCCCGGGGGGGTTTGTTTGCGGGAGCTGGCGGATTCTCGCGATTTTTATACTCCAGTTGTACGCAGTTGGGCGTCCAATTCTTCGATCGCCTTCTCCATCCATCGAGTTCCAGGCTCTCGGCATGGTTTCGTGAGTCCTAAGCGACGACGTAATACAGGATCAGTTTCCGATGGCATTGAGGCAGCAGCAGCAGCAGCTGCTGGTGGTGGTGGTCGTGGCGGCCGTCGTCGTCGCGAGCTGCCGGCCGGGCCGCGCGGACCCGGCCGCGATGAGCGTGCTGCCGGGCCTCCCCGTCGCCGGCCTCGCGGTGGGGTTCTACAACGAGTCGTGCCCGCAGGTCGAGGACCTGGTGCTCGCCGAGATGCAGAGCCTCGTCGGCAAGGACAAGACCATCGGGCCGGCGCTGCTGCGGTTCATGTTCCACGACTGCCTCGTCCGGGTGCGTTTTGCTACCTCTAGTCTTTTCTCTAGCTTTCTCGTCGTCGTCGCTCCGTACTCCTCGTCTCGCGTGCCTGCGTGTCCCCTCGATCGATCGCGTGTACTGCACCGGTGATCTCGCTCGCGGTGATCGGGTGGTTGATGGCAGTTTTGCGTCGCGTGCAGGGCTGCGACGCGTCGATCATGCTCATCTCCCGGAACAAGACCGGGGAGCGGGACGCCATCCCGAGCTACGGCCTCCGCGGCTACGACGAGATCGAGCACATCAAGGCCAAGGTGGAGGACGCGTGCCCGCTGACCGTGTCGTGCGCGGACATCATCATCATGGCGGCCCGGGACGCCGTGTACCTGGTAATAATAATCAGCCTCTCCCTTTGTCGTCGGCCTTGGTGAAAATCAATGCACTCGTGAGCTCGATCGAGGGCACATTGAAGCGGCTTCGTTCTCCTTGTTCCAGAGCAACGGGCCGCGGTATGCTGTGGAGACCGGCCGCCGCGACGGCAAGGTGTCGTTGGACTGCGACGCCAACAACGACCTCCCGCCGCCGTCCTCCGCAATCGTCGACCTCAAGACCTACTTCAGCTTCAAGGGATTGGGCTGGAAGGACCTGGTGGTGCTGTCAGGAAGCCACACGATCGGGAGGGCGCAGTGCTCGACGTTCGCGTCGGACAGGCTGTACAACTACAGCGGGCGCGTGGCGCAGGACCCGTCGCTGAACAAGACGTACGCGGCGCACCTGCGGGAGCTGTGCGAGCCGGGCGTCGCCAACGACGCCGCCATGGTGGAGATGGACCCGAGCAGCCCCTACACGTTCGACCTGAGCTACTACCGCGCCGTGCGCGGCAACACGGGGCTCTTCACGTCGGACCAGGCCCTCCTCGACGACCCGTGGACCAGGGCGTACGTGGAGCGGATGGCCGCCGCGGGGGCGTCCACCGACGAGTTCTTCGCCGACTACGCGGCCGCCATGACCAACATGGGCCGGATCGAGGTGCTCACGGGGGACAACGGGGAGATCAGGAAGGTCTGCGCCGCGCACGTTGACTAGAACTGTAGAAGACAAGGCTAGGCTAGGCGATTGATTGGATTAATATGCTGGGCGGTGCCGTTGTTGAGCTGGTCTTGTCGTGCAAGTGCAAGTGCGAGTGGCGATGGATCGTCGTCAGTCGTCACGTCACGTGGCGACGACGGCAACGTGGGAGCCAAAGCCAACCAGGATGCAGTTATGGTATTCTCCTTCTGTTTGGGTTGGGGGGGGGGGGGGGGGGGGGGGGTGTAGTTAGAGAATTGACGTCGCCAAGGCGGATTGCATTATTTTTCGCCGCTGGCGCCGAATGTGAAATTGACTTGTTGCGGAAAAAATAACTGTACTGTACTTGTAGATTTGTAAAGTACAGTATAAAGTAAAAGTAAAAGCTCATCTGATTTGTTTCTTCAACTCGCGCCTCCATTGTTGCTGTTGCTGTGATGTTTTGGTTGCTCATTCACACGAGAACCAGGTAATGACAGCTGTGATGTTCAGTTGAAGAAAAATTCTGGTTTTAGCTACTGTAGCACTTTCGTTTGTTTGTGACAAATATTGTCCAATCATGGACTAACTAGACTCAAAAGATTCAGCTCGCGAATTACAGGTAAACTGTATAATCAGTATTTGGTTTTGTCTATATTTAATACTCGGCCACAAGATTCGATGTGACGGAGAATCTTGAAATTTTTTGTGAACTAAACAAGGCCTCAATCCGACCGAATAATTTGGCGCAATCTCATGTTCTGAGCTTCGCGAAGTCGACACCATGACTCTCTCTCTCTCTTTTGAGGAATACCATGGCTCTCTCTCAAGGACCAAACCACACCTTGATGCAGCAGGCAGACTGGCGTGTGGTCAGCCCCGGCCCAACAACCTGTCCTAGGGCCGAGCAGCCTGTGGGCCACTAAAGGGCCGTGGGGTCATGTGGCTAACGGCCCATCTCTACTGCAAGAACCCTCGCCGTTTTGAGCCCGCAGGACCGGAGTCAGTCCATCTAGTTCACTCACCTCTTTCGGAACGCGCTTGGAGGCTTGCGGATGTGGCCCGTTCAGCAACTAGATCGTACGTTTCTCTCTCTGAAAAAAACTAGGATCTTGTTTAGTTTTTAAAAAATTTCGAGATTCTCCGTTATATCGAATCCTACGGTACATGAATGAAGTATCAAATATAGACGAAAATAAAAACTAATTATACAGTTTATCTGTAATTTACAAGACGAATCTTTTTAACCTAGTTAGTCCATAATTGGACAATAATTATCAAATATGAACGAAAGTGGTACAATATCTAAAATCCATAAAATTTGCCAACTGAACAAGACCTAGAAAAAGAAATGCAATGGATCCAAAGGGCACATGCCTTTTTTCTCCCTGAATCTCTGGAGCGGAGGCGAAAATTCTGTTGCTTAGCAGACCCCGCTTTTCACAGTTTTTTCTTTTTTTTTTTGTGAATCCCCGCTTTTTACAGTTGGGTCTCGTGTGATTCCCATGCCAAACACGGGCCCTTGCGTGTTCCTGCAAGCATATTCCACGTTACCGTGGTATCATCGCATATGCAATCGATATATTCTACAGTCCTAGTTGCTCAACCTACCTGCCAGCTTGCAATACCCCGGCTTTCCAGTCTGGACTTCTCTTATACATATATACGTACTGTATACGAGCCAATTTGCCTTGGAAACCAAGATTCCTGATCCTGCTACGACGCTTTCTGCATCCCCGGTTCGTGCTCCCGTCCGTCCCTGTGTTCCGAACGGGACAGACATGTACGTAGCCATCGTACGGGTTCGCCATAAAAGTCCGGTCGAGAACGCGAGATCCCAAGCCAGATCAGATCAGCTCAGCTGTGACACCCGCCGTTCATCAGAAATAAAGTAGGCGGCAGCCAGCGACGCGAGTAGTACTCCTACTTCTACACGGCAAGGTAGGTGTACTCTAGTAGTCCCAAAATACCCAACCGGGGAGCAGCAATCGTAGACGACGAGGCGACGCTTGGTATGGTTATCTCCCCAGCCAAGCCAGCGACCGCACCCGCTTCACGGCTTCCCCTCCGCAGCAGCTTCTTCTTTCCTTCACCCCATCGCCCATCTCGGCCCGCGCCGCCCCCCTAATCTTCTCTCCGCACACACAAACAAACCCAAAGCGAACACGGAGCAGCGACCGATTCCAAATCCGTCGCTGCTTAGCTTAGCTTTATCCCTTCCCATTCTCTCCCCCTTCGCCCCCTCTCCTTCGTCTCGTCCCAGAACGATTAGCGTTAGCATCAGGATTCCATTAATTTTTCTCTCGAAAACAAAGCAGGGAGCCAAGCCGCGCTTTACCTCCTACTCTATTTCACCTAATCCCCTCGCAGCCCTCGTCCCCGTCTCGTCCTTAGGGGAAAAAAAAGAGAGAGGAAGAAAAAAAAAAACGAAACCGCAACAAGCAAACCCTCGCTTTCTCCGATCGAATTGCTCGTCCCCGTGCAACCACCGCCTGTTCGGCCGCTCCCCACCACCAGTCATCTCCTCCCCGCGCCGGATGATCTAGGCCTCTCGCCCGCGCGTGCCGATTTTCTCCCCCACCTCGAGCTCTCCTGACTCCTCCCCGCGCGCGGCTGGCCATGGCGAGCACCTGAGGATACGGTCGGTGGGCTGTTTCTTTGAGAGAGTCCCCCCCGAGTCCTCCCCACAGAAACAGCCCGGGGGCAGCATCAGCGATCGATTCCTTCTTCGGGGCGCCTTAATTTGGTCTGATTATTGCCTGATTGGTGGTTTCGTCTCGGCCTCGGCTTCCTCAACTAGCTAGCTTGGAAGCCAAGTCTGGGCTTGCTGCTTCGTGTGGCTTGCTGCATCTGGGGAGGCGGTAGCGTGCACGGGTGAATTCCCCGGACCGGACTCATGCGGGACGGCGCGCAGGCTCCTCGCGGCGGCGGGGGCTTCTTCTCGGCGCGCTCGCTCTCCAACTACATGAGGATCGTGTCGTCGGGGGCGTCCACGGCCGCCTCCACGCTTCGCTCGGCGGGGGCGTCGCTGGTGAACTCCATGGCCAACCACGAGGAGGATTCAAGTCGTGACCAGGTTCGTTTGCTTGCTTAATCCATACTAGCATGTCGCTCCCTACCTTTTTTTTGTGTTTGTGTGTTTGTGTATGTATATGATTTATTACTAGTAGTATATATAATACCTCTGCTAATTATTGGGCACTGAGGAGGCTTTTAGTTTGTTCACGTGTGCGTTAGTTAAAATGAGCTAAAAAGTGTATTTATGGCTGGAAGACACTTCCATTTCTGTTTCTGCCCCAAGTCATACCTACTAGGATTTGTAGTTATTATCAGTTTTTCAGTCATTTATGCTGACAATCAGCATGTACCAACTCTGTTGTTTGAACTAGTTGCTCTATTGGTACTTCTTCTGATCAAGTACAATTAGGTTTGTCCTAAGTCAAACTCTTTTACCTTTAACTATCCATTTCTAAAATTTAACATTGATTGATAACACAGTTCACATTATTACTAGGTTCAATATGAAAAATACTATCATAATATATAGCTCTTCCCATTTAAGACAACATATTGCTATTGCTATACAAAGTGTCATACTGGAGACCGTTCTGATCGAAGGGACTAGTGTATTGTTTTAGTAGTTAGTGGTGCTTGTTCAGAACTAATAAGTTTGCAAATACGCTGGGATGATTCGGGTATTATCGTACAAGCCAAGCTGCAGATATGGAACCATGCAGCTTCCACAAATAGTCAGATTGGTTCCTGCTTTTAATTCTTGGGATTTGAAAGTCATGTTTGGTCAAGACAAGGACATTATGACACTGTATGTATATTCTACATCCTTTTATTCCCTCAATTGGTATGCTATTACAGTAAATTGTTATAATTTCAAGTTGAGGACAGAAGGTTTACTCATGAAAATTGAACTTCGATTTCACCATGGTCCCTATAGTATGTAAGATAGACTCCAACGCTGAGCAAAAAGTTGGTTATGAATTGTGACTTCAATACTTCACATTAGAGTTCCATTTTGAAAAATATATTATTGTAAAATAAAAATATTCTCCATATTTTAGTTCTTCAGTCTCTGAACCATGCAAAAATGTATGTAAGCTTTCACAACTTTCTGTTTGTTTGTACACATCATTCTTTATGCATGTTTTGAGTTATATTGAAATTGACCACCATCTATATGCGAGTATAAAACAAATAGCATTGTCTATATGTTTGTTACTTACAGTCATGTAAGGTGTATATACATCAGATCAATGATGAATGATGCACCTAAGGCTTGTTGATTTTCACTTTTTGAGTATTAATCCATGTAAACAATGAGCTAAAACCCTTATTATCTGTCATGATTTGCAGGTACAATGGGCTGGCTTTGATAAACTTGAATGTGGGGGTGGCTTGCTACGGCAAGTTTTGTTGCTAGCTTACAAGTCTGGCTTCCAAGTGTGGGATGTGGAACATGCTGATGATGTAAGACAGCTAGAATCCAGACATGATGGTGCTGTTTCGTTTATTCAAGTGCTAAAGGATCCAATTTTCACAACAAATTCTGGAGACAGATTTGCAGATGCATGGCCGTTGCTAGCTCTTGCCTGTGAAGGAACTCACACAGGAAGTGGAAACAACCATGATACTAATGTTCCTGTTTTTGATGGAACCAATGGTGCTTTCCATAGTATAGGCAGTGAAAACCTTCCTACTGTCATACGATTTTATTCACTGAGAACCCATGAATATGTGCATACATTGAGGTTCAGATCAGCTGTTTATTCCATAAGGTGCAGTCCAAGAGTTGTAGCTATTTCACAGGCTACTCAGGTATGCGATTTTCACTGTTCCAAAGCAGTTTTTGGATCATGAGTGATCCTGATAGGGAAAAATACCTTTTGCAGATACATTGTTTTGATGCAGCGACCATGGAGAGAGAATATACTGTTCTTACCAGTCCTACAGTTGCACAAGTTTCAGGTTATGGCCCACTTGGATTGGGCCCTAGATGGATTGCGTACTCTGGGATTCCAGTTCCGGTTCCAGATACTGGACGTGTTAGCCCTCAGCTTCTTAGTCTGTCTCCCTTTGTTCCACCTCCTGGTTCAAATGGTAGTGTGGTGGCATATTATGCAAAAGAATCAAGCAAGCAACTGGCTGCCGGCATTGCAACACTTGGTGAGGTTGGATATAAGAAGCTGTCCAAGTACTATGCAGATTTCATTCCAAATGGTAATGGTACCATAAAGCAAAGGAGTTCTGGCTACAAAGCAAATGGAGTAACAAACGGCCACCTCATTGACAGTGAATATGCTGGAATGGTACGGACCTCTTCACGTACATATTTGCATTGTTAATTCTGTTATCACGGAGTTGGCAATAAACTTGGTTAACACTGTTGCGAGCATTACCATGTCATCTCTGTATACTAGTATTAGTAAGAACCAACCAACCCTAAGGCTGTTAGGGACCTCGGAACTCACATGGCCAGTTTGCTAACAATTTGATGATGTGGCTATTCTTCTCCTCAGGAGTTGGCCAAGGCTGATCCTCTGTATCCTGCATTTGTATACATGCTTTACAGAAAAATAATACCCGTGGCAGATTGTGTACTTCACTTTACAAACCTGGCATTTTGTTCAGTTATTTGCTTTCAGCCAATAAAGTGAGAACAATATTGTCCATCGAAACTAGATGTGATAGCGTAGCAGGTACGGTGGATAGTTTGTTCTTGACCTGGATGGAATGGAATTCGAATGTAGAGTAGCCTAATGGATGTGGGTGGATGGAAATTTTTTGTTATCTCTGTGGTTAAGTGTTCAGCGTATACAAATGTTCTTTTTAATATGATTATGCCATATTTTTCTTTACTTATTTCACAGAATGTTTTGATATTGCAATGGCAGGTCATTGTTCGAGATATTGTCTCTAAATTATTGATAGTTCAGTTCAGGGCACACACTAGTCCCATTTCTGCACTTTGCTTTGATCCAAGTGGAACTTTGCTGGTGACAGCATCTGTTCATGGTCAAAACATGAATGTTTTCCGCATTATACCTCCACATGGAACATCAGAAGCTGGTCAAATGGGAACCTATGTTCATCTGTACAAATTGCAAAGAGGCATAACCAATGCGGTAAGCTGGCATACCTATTTATTGCTCATTATCTGCAAAGTTGGTTGACCTGTAAAAGTATTGCTTCTTTTTTTTTCAGATCATAAAAGACATCAGCTTTAGTGATGATAGTGACTGGATAATGATTAGCTCTTCAAGAGGAACTAGTCATCTGTTTTCAATCTCTCCATATAGTGGATCAACAAGATTTCGTTACAGTGATAACAATCCCGCAGAAAATGATTACATAGTGGATTCATCAGTTAATCATACTGCTCACTGGTCCCAAAATTCAGCAACCTCTTTGAGTCTCAGTCAGAAGACTCTCTTTGTATCTGGACCCCCTGTCACATTGTCTGTTGTTAGTAGGATAAGAAATGGGAGTAACATGTTTAAGGGTGCTGTCCATGGCGCTGCTGCATTTGCAACTGGTGCTTCCAGTCCAATTTCTGGTGCTATTGCTTCAACATTTCACAACTGCAAGGGTGGTGACATTAATTCAGATGGCAGTTCGCGCATGAAGTATTATTTACTAGTATTTTCTCCATCAGGAAGCATCATACAGTATGTTCTCCATCTCTCAGCTGAACAGGATTCTGGATTTGATTTCCCAACAAGCCCCATTTCTTATGGGCCAGAGAGAGAAACTGATACAAAATTTGTTATTGAAGCTCTTCAGAAGTGGGATGTTTGTTATAAAAGAAATAGAAGAGACAGCGCTGAGAGTTTTGCGTATAGTGATTTTGAGAATGGAGAAAATAATAAACTTTTCCTGAAAGCTATGAGGAAAGGGACTAGTGTCTACCCATTTGACTCTTCTTCTGTTGAAAGACAAAAGTTCAGTGCTGATGAAAATCGTAATTTCTATATTTCTCAGAGTGAGTTGCAGACTCACGTTGTTCAAACTCCACTCTGGTCTAGATCTGGGGTATTTTCTTGCACCTTTTTTTTCCCTTTGAATGCTGCATTTATATTTTGTGTTTGATTGACATTCTGGGACTTATAAGTTGCAATTCCTGCTTATTGACTGACGCCAGATACACTTTCAAGTTATGGAGGGTGAAAATTTGGAAGCAGACAATGCTGATGTAATTTCAGGGGAAGTTGAAGTAGAAAAGATCCAGACCCATAACATAGAATCAAGGTCAAAGAATCTCATACCAGTCTTTGACTCCCTTCATACATCAAGGTTTCAACAGACAAGGTATGTTCAAAGCTTACATTGATTAATGCCAATACTGCTACATAAGGTATTTCATCTATATGGTTGATAAAGGCTGGCTAATTTTTGTTGGATAGTTCAGGCCTTCATCCTGATTTTGGAAATTGCTACTATTCTTTTGTCTGATCAGATTTCTCCTGTGGTGACTTCTATACTTTTACCCTCCAGGTTGAACACTCCTGATAACAACAGGTATGGACTGCTGCAGCGACAGAAGTCTGGGATTTCAGAAGATGGTAGACTCTCTCGCAGAAGCAGCTGTAGTTCTTTGGACTGCATGTCTGAAGGGCCCAAAAGCTCTGATGACGGTGCTTTCGGTAAATATGTAGTAGACGATAACAGTTCTGCTGTAAATAACAATCCAAGTGTTAAATTCCATGCCGAGCTTGTAAATAATACTGGGAGCCTTAAGTCAGAGGCCCAGCTCGGATTTGTAAATAGCAAAGAGGATGGTGAAGATGGAGAGCAACTCCCAGACTTGTGATATTGACTCTGTCAAGGTAAGTGCTTTAGCTTACATGAGATAATGTGTTTGATAATTGATATCCTACCATTCAAATATCTATATTGATATATCTTACAAAAGCAAGCCCCACTAGCTTTCAATCTCAACATGCATGGCTTTCAACATGCTTGCAGATGATCGATGGTGATGGAGGAGCCCTCTTTAATCGCTGAAGTCTTCATTGTGCGTGTGTAGCTGAATTCTTTCATTTCTCCATCCGGAGTTCTTTACCTCTCTTCTATAGTTCTATTCATAGGCATTCATGAAAATTTTACCGAGAGAAAAGATAGAAAGGGAGGTTGAATTGTGGCCCTATGGGTGTGGAAGCTTTGGTGATGTGAGTTGGGTATCTTAGAAGAATTTGTACATAACATGATTGTTCATTGCATTTGCAATAATAACACGTAATTTGTACATAAAATGCTAATGTGTCCAACTGAGCTACGAGACATCTTCCACCAGTTCAGGCGTGCCTTTTCTTCTTTTGTATAGTTTGCATGCAATCCCTTTTGTAGGTTGCTGCAACTGGTTGAACAGAGGATAGGATGTCATCCAGATGACCCATTCACTCTCCATTTTGAATGCTTTCAACTTTCCTTGGTAATTAAATTCCCAATTCTTGTCTGTCTAGAAAATTGCAACTGTAGTTTTTTTAGCATGTACGTAAAAAAATACTGTAGCCTCTATCTAGCCTCTTCTGTTCTAATGCAACCAATGAAAGAGGTGAAATGTTTTCTAATGTTTCATCCTTATTCATTGATTTAGCGCTGAACTTTGTTTATGGGATTAAATAATTACTATAAAATGGATGGGTAAACTGAATAGCTGATGATAGAAATTGGCCAGGAATATAAAACTGAGTTACGAATCGCACGAGTTGGTATCCATACAGAAAAGTTTTTTTTTTTCATGGGAGATTTACTCCACACAACATACCTGAAAAGCCAATGCTATTGTCAACTCATTGCCTCCAATTCAGCTGTTGAATTGCTCACAACGATTATTTTTCTTTTCTGAAAAAGCTAATGTCTTCACCCTCTGGGAATACTGGATGAATAATGTTAGAATAACTTCGCATGGGGCAATGGCCTTTCCAAACTACTATTCTACGTGGGGGTGTTTAGTTCAAAAAAATGCAAAAGGACTCGACGAATTTACTAAGCTTAATTAATCCATCATTAGCACATTGTACTATTGCAATTAGTATTTAATTATAGACTAATTATGCTTAAAAATGTCTCACAAGTTAGGAGATACTCTGAAGCACAAGATCTCCAATCTATCGGCCAAAAGAGAAGCCCCGTTGGCAGAACTCAAGCAAGTGGAAGACGTCTTGTCCCAAGCCCGACAAAATGCAAAATAACAAAATTTTCAGGGTCATGTTTAGTTCTATCCAAATTGCAGAATTTATTGTCTCATGAGAGTCTCTTGAGGATCATTTTGGGTTTTTTTGGCCGCTTGAGGCCAAAATCCAAAATGGAGAATAATTTTGTCAAAAATTTTGCATGGTGTTTAGTTTTATTTTGCAAAATGATAGACCAAAACCTAATTTTTTTTAAAAAAAAGAACTAAACACCCCCTTAGTCAAATAATGTCAATGCGATTTTTCCTAACAAGACATGTCTCTTTCTATATTTCTGATGACACTTCAAAACTTTTTCTTATGTGTCTTAACCCAACTTGTGAGACAAGATTCATCGCGTATAAAAGTAGAGCCACAGACATATCTCCTCTCTGTTCCGAGAAGCAAACAGAGCACGAAGCCGACGATGACGCGGACTACTCAGCTCTTCCCTCTCGTCGGCGCCGCCATCGCGGTTTCCTTCCTGTCAGCGGCGGCCGCGTCCAACACCACCACCTCGTCACTCCAAAGCCTCCTCGCCGAAGTGTCGCAGTGGCGGGAAACCCAGCTGGGCGACCCTTCCTCGTCCCCGGGCGGCGGCGCGGCTCATGCTGGCGTGCGGCCGAACATCGTCGCGTCATGGGTGCTCTCCTTCCTGGCGGCGTCCGTGTCGAGCGCCGGCGGCGTGGGCGGCGGGTCGCTGTTCCTGCCCATCTTGAACCTGGTGGCGGGGCTGGGCCTGAAGCGCGCCACCGCCTACTCGTCCTTCATGGTCACCGGCGGCGCGGCCTCGAACGTGCTCTACAACCTCGCGTCAAGGTCAAGCACGGGCACGGGCGGCGGCGGGAGGCTGATCGACTACGACATCGCGCTGCTGTTCCAGCCGTGCCTGCTCCTGGGCGTGAGCATCGGGGTGGTGTGCAACGTCGTGTTCCCGGAGTGGCTCATCACCCTGCTCTTCTCCGTGTTCCTCGCCTCCTGCACCGCCAAGACATGCCGCGCGGGAGTCAAGATCTGGCGGTCCGAGAGCGGCGGCGCCGGGACCGCGCGCGGCGACCACCACCACGGCATCGGCAAGGAGCCCCTGCTGCTGCGGCTGCCCCTCGGCACCAGCGACGGCGACGCCGAGGGCGGCGGCCGCGGAAATGGCGCGGGGTTCCCGTGGGCGGACGTGGCGCTGCTGGTCATGGTCTGGCTCTGCTTCTTCGCGCTCCATGTCCTCATCGGAGACAAGCACGGGAAGGTACGTACGGGTCGTCCCATTACCGTTAGGCATGAGCCACTGCCTCTCGATCGGCTTATCGTCGTAAACTTGTAAAACCAATGGCCTGTGCAACCCCGCTGGCCGCTGCGGATGAGCTTTTTTTTCCCGCCGTTTCCAGCATGGCTGCCGAGCCAAGGAAGCGGCACCCGCACATCTCACGGCACTGTATGACCATGCCCGCAAGCACAGACCTGGGAAACGGATGGATGAGAGGCACAAGCAAGAAAGTAATGTGCGTTTTCGTAATCTTGGCTTCTTTGGCACTTGTCCTGTCGTTATTGTATGTCTGCATTATGCGCCTTTTTTATCTCCGAAATAATAGCGGAAAGTAGTGCCTGCCCCTGTTCTGTTGCATTTTGCTTTTCGGCTTCAGTGGAACATCTCTGTCGTTTTAACCCGATAGTAACAGGACTTATCGTGATGCCACCTTTTGCCTCGTCGGTGCCCTATCCAATCCTACATATCCAAAAGATCATTTTGTTGATTAAAATACGTTTATCATTTCGGAACGCAGGAATACGTCATACCCATCTCAAGTTAGCCCGTACTGCACTGCAAAAGGAACTTGGAATTCCTAGGTCCACTTGGAAAGTTAAATAGTCCAGAGCAGATTGTTAAATTCGATGTGTCTATACACTAATCTAGTGAATAGTTAGCGTCAAATGCATGCATATGTTTGTGGCAGGCCGACTTCGCTCTAGGGCCATTTTAAAATCCCTTTATCCGAGTCAATGTCCCTGTGCTCAGAGTCCAAACATCGTGCTTCTCCTTCTCCACATTCACTGTATACAAATTCAGAGCTCTGAAAATGTCAATGGCAAGTCGGCTATGCATGCTTCTTAAATCACAGCGCTCGTAGACATCGGTCGTGGGCTCATGCATGGCGATAATACATAGTCCTAGTTCAGATACTTCAGTCGAACTAGACGTAGGAATTATCTTACCTGCACACAGGTTGCATTGTGATCAGGATTGGACAGACCTTGCAACGTCGCGTACTGACTCATCACCTTGCTCCAGCTAACCTGTCGCTGTGGCATTCACTGGGTTAAATAGCCCGGAACGGCCTGCTAAATTCGATTTGTCCGGCCACTAATCTAGTGAACGGTCAGCGTCAAATGCATCATGTCTCTGGCAAGCCGACTTCAGAGCTCTGAAAATGTTAATGGCAAGTTGGCCATGCAATGCAACTCGCAGGACAAATGTTTGTTAACTTACAGTGCTTGTAGACGTCAGTCATGGCTGGCAGGTACATTGTTCTCATTCAGATATATATTCCAGTCCATCAAGACTTATGAACTGTATCTTATCCTTATCTGCTCAGGGCGTGATCAGGATTAGACCCTGCAGCGTCGCGTACTGGCTGATCACCTTGTCCCAGCTACCTGCCGCTGTGGCTTTCACAGGGTATATTATACACTCCAAGAGGAAGAAACGCGTTGTTCCTAGCCAAGAGGATGGCAAGCAGGTAGCATAGCATGGCAATTTGTATTTATTATATCATTGTTGTGGCAAAGCTCAAAGCAATTTGGATTGATGATGATTACATGGTCATGCATACAGGAAGATCTTGTGGACACAGGAGTGGAAACCACCCTACCATCACTTACACTCCCGCTCGCTGCTTTCGTCACTGGGGCTCTGAGTGGCCTCTTCGGCATTGGAGGAGGACTGCTTCTGAACCCTGTTCTTCTTCAGATCGGAATACCCCCGCAGGTACACAACGCATTCTTAACTTTGCTGCTCCATATAGCCTGGTACCAGAGAATGACAACATTTCTATCTATCTATCTACCTGCAGACTGCGGCAGCGACGTCTTCGTTCATGGTCCTGTTCTGTGCATCGATGTCCATGGTTCAGTTCATCCTGCTGGGCGTGGAAGGCATCGGGCAGGCTTCCATTTACGCTGGGATATGCTTCGTTGCCTCGGTTGTTGGGGTCGTCGTGATCCAGCGAGCCATCAGGAAGTCCGGGCGGGTCTCGCTCATCGTGTTCCTGGTCACGGCCATCATGGCGCTCAGCACTGTGATCGTCACCTGCTTCGGAGCGCTAGATGTCTGGATGCAGTACACCAGCGGGGAATACATGGGCTTCAAGTTACTTTGCTGACATGGTGTTACTGTTATGGGCTTCGTTTTGGCTTGTCCTTTTTTGGGGGGGAGGAGGAAGCCTTTATGGCCTTCTGAAGGAAGATTTTGCATTTGTGCTCATGACCTTGTAATGTGCGGTTTGGGGCTTACCTTATACTGAAATAGTTTTCCTATCGGTGAGCTTTCTGGAAAGAGGCATGACTGGTTGTGGGCACTGATTGTGATTGTGGCTTCCAGTTTTTCAGATTTTATAGTATGAATTGTTATCTGCACTTGTTTACGCTCAGGCAAAAAAAACAAAAAATCTGCACTCATTGACCGGTGCTGTGCATCTGTGCATGAGTGCATCCACAGAATACTTTGAATGCTTTGAGCTGTCCAAGATGATACATATGTGAATGTTCAGGAATACTGCTAACGTAGGTACAACCATTTTAGTACAACTATGTAACAGTTAAAGTCATTTGGATGATAAGCTTGTAAATGTTTGAAATGGTTCAGATGAATGGTTGCACATGAGTTGTATGCAAAATTATTGCAGGTGAAGCATTCCTAGTTGTTCAGCTAGGCTTTGGCACGATTAAGCTGATTGGTTTTGGGCAGACAGGAACGGTGGGTTTAGTTTTGTTGGCCAGTTGTTTCTTTCTGAAGAAATATCATCACTGTGACTCAGGTCCCAGTCGTCATATCTTTAATAGGCTGTGTAGTGCACTAAAAGCGATCACAAAATCAGAATAGTGTGATCAGTGACGAGGTATGGCATCACTGATCATCAAGCACAAAAAAACTTAAATTTGGGCACTCGATCTGTTTTAAAATATGACATTTAGGACAAGGTGTCATTGTTTAAAACAGACAACTGCGACGTTAAATTTTGTCTTTGGATACAGGAAATTTCAACCAAAAACATGCTCCATGTATATGCTCTTCCAGCAAATATCTTCTCGGCAGCTGGTTTGCATGCCGGTGTATTTCAAGTGGGCTCTTTGGCATTGGAGGAGGCCTGCTACTTATTCCTATCTTCTTCCATGTTGGAGTACCTCCAAGAGTAAGACCATACACGTGGGACAGGATGACAAATCTCCAATTTAGTAAAATTATAATGGCAGTCTTCAAATTTTCCCTATACAAAAATACTCCATTTCTCTTTACTTCGGCTTGTATATATTTCATGTCTACTACATTCCTATGTACTTGATTGGTAATTGTTCTTTCTTGAGGTTTCATCAGGCGCCCCCTCAGCATAATCTCTAAACCTAGTTAAGTGATATCTTAAAACCTAGTTGAACTGTTATTAAACTTGTTCATTCATAGTTTATGAGCTCAACAATTTCTGAAATTTGTTAATGATATCTGAAACCTGGCAAAAAAAGTAATTGTTCACTAGATGCGATGTAGAAACAAAAGTAGGCCCAAGCACGAGACAATGGCATGGCCTAATATGAACGAAATATCTATAAACAGTATATTGCCATGTTTTTTTTTTCAAGAGCGGGTGGTTAGCCCGTTTTTCATTAAGAAGTGGAGTAACCAAGTGTTACAAGAGACTTGCTGTAGCGGCGAGAAGCCAAAACAAGCAAGAAAGAAGGAAAACCTACGCTACTGAAAGTCTTACGACAGCGTTACAAAACAACATTTTGCGGCGACCAGAGAGCCGACGGCACCGCCAGGCTTAGGAAACCAGCAGAAACCCAATCCTCCGCCTCAGCCGCTACTGCCATGAATAGCTGTGTGGTGCTTCTGGGTACTCCTCTGCCGAAGGTGATCTCATTCCTTTCCTTCCAAACGATCCAGGACACTAGCAGAAAAATAGAATCGAACATTGGCCTGGTAGAACTGTCCAGTCCAGCGCGTTGCCGCAGCTACCAAGAAGCCACGGACTCACTATGTTCTGGGACGCAAGACTACAATCCCAGTGGAAGAAGCATCGCTGCGAATAGCGTCCTGGTGATAACACAGCCAAGCAACAGATGCTGCGCGGTCTCTGACGCGGTCTCTGACGCTTGGTCACAAAGGACGCATGTATTGGACGTTTGCCATGTTGAAATCGGTGTGAATCGAGATTGATCCTCGTGGTGATCGGAAGGACTTTGCGACTCCTCAATTCTGAATTTCCGCAGTCAGCTTCCGCGAGAACAATGTTTTTGATTCTTCTCTCCTCCTCGATGTCGACGGCACAGTCCATAACCCTGGGAGCCGAAGGGGCCACGGACGCGCTAGCTTATGCCACCATCTGCTTCTTGGCCTCCGTCGTCGGTCTAGCCTGGCCGCGGTAGAGAACGAGCGCCATCCGGAAGTCAGGCAGGGCCTCGCTCATCGTGCTCGCCGTCGCTACCGTCATGGCGCTCACCGCTGCCGTGGTACTCCGCTCCGGTGTGCCCCGTGTCTGGGCGCAGTACACCGGCGGCCGGGAGTACATGGGCTTCAAGTTGCCCCTGCCGAAGAGAAACAAAGTGCAATATTCACTACTGCCGCCGAATAGTAGTGAATATTCTGTGTGTGCCTGGCCACGGACTCTCCAACGTGACGTGGCCGTTCGTCCCCTCCTCGCGATCCGCCGTGCATGCCAGCAAGCGGCAAGGGGCGCGTGCGGGCGTGCCATACTGCCATCCTCGGCTTTTGCCAAAAGCGAGCCCAATTTTGCTGTGCTCCCGGGCGCTTTTGGCCGGGCGCACTTGCGATCAGCCGCTGCGCTCGCACGCACGCACATGCACGGCAATGGCAGGACCGGTCCGGCGGTCCGCGGCCGAGTGCTCTCTCGCCAATTCGGCAGTCCAGTCCCTACACTCTTGGACTGTCCACACGGCTGCATCCTGCTCCGGCCAGATTCCACGTTCCTGTGGGAACGGAATGTTTCACCTCGGTCTCTGAGCTCTTCCTTCGCCGGAATACTGGAACTCTGGAAGGCACGGACAACGGCAAACCGCCGTGCGACACGGCGTTGGGGACGCTCGGTCGGTGCATGCGCGAAATGGTTCTGTCTGCGGACCTTTGCATTGTTTTACACCGCCCGGAGCGTACGCGATGGCCTCAAGTCATGGGCGATTTGTGAGGGGGGGCCGCCGGCGCGCGCGAGTAGCCTGCCACAGCGTTTCCTTGGGGCTGTTTGCGCTTGTCAGCGAGCGGCGGCGAACTATGCAAAACCTCTACGCGTGCTCAGGGAGAATGTGCACCCGTTCGTCTGGACTTACGTGCACATGCGGTCCGGATCAAAAAGGTGCATGTAGAACAGAAACTTACCATTGCAGGAAAGGAAACGGGAGAATATACAGCAGTGTAAACCAGTTCCAAAAGCTGATCCACTATCTGCCAAATTGTTCCGAGAGACACCTACCAACTCCTTGGCTGTTTCCATGCACCATGACCTGTCATAGTGAAATTCCGTGGCAGAGTTTGTAACCGTTGCAGACTTGCAGCATGTAGGGTTTACTGACGCAGCGGTGATCCCTATAGCTTCGCGTATATATAAAGGACTAGAGACTGCACCTTGTTACGGGCTTAGGCACAGTGACAAAGGTGCGGTCTCTCTGCCTCTCTGGTATCTGGTGCCACATCACGTACGCCCTCTGCGGCGAGAAGATGGGGAGGACGATGAAGCCACTGGCGTGCCTCGCCTGGGCATTGTCACTGATCAATGTCGTGATGGCCGCCGATTACGTCGTCGGCAACCCGGGCGGCGGCTGGGACGGGAGGACCGACTACAAGTCCTGGTCCGCAGCCCAGACTTTCGCTCCGGGAGATAGCCTAAGTAAGTGTCATCAGCTTACTCTCTGTGGGCGTCATTGTGCGTTGCATGCTTTCCATAGGTCTCAGAAAATTCTTATCGCGTTGATTTGCAATGCAACACGATGCAGCCTTCAAATACAACTCATACCACAACGTCTTGGAGGTGACCAAGGACGCCTTCGAAGCGTGCACGACGACGGACCCCATCTTCTACGACAACAGCGGCAGCACCACCATCGCGCTCACCATGCCGGGGACGCGCTACTTCATCTGCGGCGCGCCGGGACACTGCCTCGGCGGCATGAAGATGGTGGTCCAGGTCGCCGACCGACCCGCACCCACCACACCCAGTTCGCCGCCGGCGCTACCACCGGCGCCGCCTATGCCGTCGGCTCCAGCGCCGGCACCCGCGGCTGCGCCACCGAGACGTGCAGGGCACAAGAAGCACAAGAAGAGGTACTGCCCGCCTGAAAACCTGCATGCGCCGGCGCCGGCGCCGGCCCCCACAGTGCAGGCCGCCGAACCAGATTTCCCGTTAGCGATGTTTGCTCCGATGTCAGCTCCGCCACCGCCGCCGCCAACGTCGGGCGGGCCTGCCGTGCTGCGAGCAACGTGGGGCGAGGCCACAGCGGCGCTAGCAGCTCTTGCCTGGTTCATGCTTGTAGCCCTGTGAGCGGGAGAGGCCAGTTTCAGATCAGGAGGGGGTTTAGACACCAGGGTCGTATGAACCAATCATGTGTACGTTTATTAGTAGATTGTGTGGTACTCCCTCCATCCCAAATTGTAAGTCATTCCAATAATCTTGGAGAGTCAAACTTTTCTAAGTTTGACTAAATTTATATTATAAAATAATAATTATTATGGTACTAACTAAGTATCATTAGATTCTTTCTTAATTATATTTTCATAGTATATTCATTTTTCGTTACAAATCTTAGTATTTTTCTTTATAACTTTGGTCAAACGTGAAAATGTTTTGACTCTCCAAAATTCTTGAAATGACTTACAATTTGGGATGGAGGGAGTATTTGTTGAGAGTTTGGTCTTGTGTCTTTCGTGTGTTGTATGATGTTTTGTTTGTTAATGAATTAGTAGTATACTTTTCCTTAATAATAATTGTCATGGAGATATACTGTGGAACATTTTATGTGTATATATTGCACAAATAAAAAAAATGCATCATGTAAACGAGCTTGGTGGTTTGTGGGCTTCTCCCGTTCTCCGGTGCCCTGACCAGCCGCTGCCCGGTGACTCGCCTTGTCCGAGTCGATCAGGCCCACCTTGTGTGAAGTGGTAGTAGGCTGTTGGCCCGCGCCCTGCGGGGTAGGCGGTCGTTTCGGATCAAACATCCACCGCGGTCCACAGATGAGCCAGGCCGAGCTGGTTAGATTTGGGCTGGGCTCGAATTCTGTAGGACGCGTTTCGACTCCATGGTCCGGGATGAAGTTGGGCCTTGTTTAGTGGGTGAAAAAAATTAGAGTTGGCTACGGTAATATTTTTATTTATATTTGATAATTAGTATTTAATTATAAAATTAAAAAATTTATTTCGTAAATTATAAACAAACTATATAATTAGTTATTTTTTATTTATATTTATTTTTTTATGTATGTATCTAAATATTCGATGTGACAGAGAAATTTTGAAAATTTTTGGGATTTTGGGGTGAACAAAACAAGGTTTTATTTGCATCATTTTATGACGGGAGCTTATGGAATGGAAGTGGGGTGACGCTATCTTCTGGGCCTCTGGCGTTTCCTTCCGAGATCCACGTGACGGACTGGAGGACTGGTGCCGACGAGCAGCGGCGGCAGCCCTCTAGCTCTAGTTCTTCACCAAAGAAGGCAAAGATGCAACATAGGAGTATCGTGGCGTACAGTTGTGCCAGCAAACTCGTCGATCGTGTGACAGAAGACAATGCTGGTACGGCCAAGAACGTGAGGCGGGGGAGGGCTATGCGGCGTGCCCACGTTCTTTCGCGTGCCCGTGCACCATGTACGCTATATGCTGTTACTGGTAACAGTAACAACCGGCTTTTCTACGCGTACAGTACCAGTACGTGCTCCACCTGAATGCCGGATGCGCATCATTGTGCGGGGAAAAAGGCTGCCCCAGCGAGCGTGTCTTGAATGCATGCATGCACTGACGCACACAAGTCCTCGCGTACTACCACCGGTCCACCACTGGTACTACTACTGAGTACTACTGTACATCATTATTAGTAGTACGTTGATTAGTCCTAACCATTGCCATCAACGGCGATACGCCGACCTTGACTGTGATGGCCATGACATGCATGCATTTTGGTTCCACGGCTCCAAAAACTTTTTTTAGCAGCGGTCGTCGGGTGCACAATGATGCTGCATCCTCTAAGCAATGTCCCTCAAAAACAGAACAGCTTTGAAGCACTGATTCAGGAGATTTGGACGACCTTTTTCAGCGCCGGCCAATTCCAGCGAATTTGTCTAGCACTCCTGCCCTGAAATGATGACAGATTAGGCACTATAGAACGGCTATGATTACTTGGGACTACACTCATCGATTATGCTAAAACCTGGCGGCGACGAATGTGTTGGTCGGAGCTCTGAGTGATCTGGCCGACTTCGGCGTTGTTTAGTTCCACCCAAAATCCAAAAACTTTTCAAGATTTTCTGTCACATCGAATCTTTAGACGCATGCATGGGGTATTAAATATAAACGAAATTAAAAACTAATTGCACAGTTTAGTAGAAATTTATAAGACAAATCTTTTGAGTCTAGTTAGTCCATGATTAGACAATAATTACTACAAACAAACGAAACTGCTACAGTATTTCGAAAAAAATTGTGCAAGGAACTAAACAAGGCCTTCAATTAATCGTTCCTTCCTGTGCTTAAGTCTAAGTGAACACAGTTTCAAGTGTTGCGTGCGTACTCCACGCAGAACAGTTCATCTGACTCACTTCACAGGGCCGTCGCTTGGGTTTTACTCCACGCAGACGGCAGGCACGCACAGCAGCAAGAAGGCTACGAGCACTCTCCAGTAGTAGTAGTTCTTGCATGCATGAATCATGATTAACCTGCAACTAGTGCCAAGTGTCTACAGTAGCCAATGAGCCAGGTTACAGCGCTCCGTGCTGCCACCAGTACCAGCAGTGTGTGTAGTACTGGTACCACTCATGAAAAGCAGAGATCACATTGAACTCGACATAAATGGCCTAGCTAACACATTGGCACCTTTCTTGCTTTGTCATGAAAAACACGACCCAGCTCGAGTCATCACAAGTGGCGGTTTGGTACCTCAACATCGCTGTCACCCATGCCATGCATGCCGTTGTGACGAGCTCCGATCACTGAGGCCTTGTTTAGTTCACCCTAAAAATTAAAAAGTTTTCAAGATTTTCCGTCACATCGAATCTTATAACACATGCATGAAACATTAAATATAGACGAAAACAAAAACAAATTACATATTTTAGTTGAAAATCACGAAACGAATCTTTTAATTCTAGTTAGTCCATGATTGGATAATATTTGTCACAAACAAACGAAAGTGTTACGGTATCGAAAACTTTTCACTTTTCGGAACTAAACAAGGCCTGAGGCCTGAACGAGCGTAGAGGCTCTATCTATCTAATTATCGGAGAAGGGTTAGTGATCTGATTGTAGGCGGACCGGGTTGTTAACATAACCCGCCCGCTCGCCCCGTAAAATTTGGCTTCATGGTTATTGCGGACGGGTCGTAATTTTTTTTGGCCTAGTGATTCTAACCCGCCAAGCCCGTTGGGCGAATGAGCAATCTCACAAGAACCCGCAAGAGTCCGCAAGAGTGAAGAGTAAATATATACGTTATGTCTTTATTTAGTAATAATAACTTTTGTTATAGGATATGTGTCCTTGTTTCTATACATGTATTTCTTGATGTTGTTATATTTGAAAAAGTACAATATATAGATAGCTGGGATATGAAAATTAAAATGATCAGTGCAAAGTTGTATCATTTGTGCTCGTTGATTAACTGAATATAAATGTTTAGCTTATAGATTCTAAATTCTCATAGTATATACGTGGAGAGAGACAATATTATAGTTGGCCATCGGGCCGTGCCGGCCCGGCCCGGCGGGCCGTGCCGTGCCGTGCCTACACCGTGCTGCGGCGGGCCATCGTGCCGCCGGGCCGTGCCATGGACGTGCCTCGTGCCTGGCCTACGGCCCAAGGCACGGCCCACGGGCCATTTTTCCGTGCCGTGCCGCCCGGTGAGCACGGCCGTTTTCACCGGGCCGTGCCGGCCCTTGGCCCGTTACGCATTAACAGTGAACAGACAATAAGACTAAGATAACACACACCACAGACAACACATAAGAGACAAGATATAACTTCTATCAAAATGAGCTGTTTATGTGCAATGCTGCCTCATTAAAAACCTTTCTAGGTAAAACTCACCCTTGTGAGAAACCCTAGAAAGGAAAAAAGAGTGCAGCCAGCTCGAATTGTCAATGTCATAATTCTATCCTATTACATCACATCAGTGGCAAATTGCCAAATTCAATGACTTAGTGAGTTCACAACAGCAAAAGATCTCATCTACCCTATTACACCAGGCCACCAGCCAACATGGCAACATCAACTGATCAAGATCAACATCAATATATTGCCTCACTATCACTGGTATGACACATTGCCACTGTCTGCCTCTGCCAAAAAGTCCAAAAGCACTTACAAATCCATAAACAACATTGTTTTGTTAGTCTTTTGCCATAACTATATAAGTGTAAAATGTAAAGACATTGACAGAATGTAGAGCCATACCTCTCTCTAGTCACCAGTTCCCCTTCTAGCCACCAGCAGCAGTACCGCCACTGCCGGTGCCGCTCCCATCGCCTTGGGAGGAGCCTTGATCATCCAAGAAGAGGTTCTTGAATGCCTCCTCCAGATCAGTGTCCTCAGGTGTATGTTGTTCCCTTCTAGCTGCCAGTTCCCAGTCCTTGATGCAGGTAAGCATCTCCACATGCTCAGGTAACAAGCGCCATCGCCGGTCTTCGAGAATCCTGGATGTACAGCTGAAACAAGACTCGGAAGAGACAGTAGATACAGGGACAGACATGATATCTCGAACCATAATAGACAGGACTGGATAGGTTAGCTTGTGGTCACGCCACCAGAGTAGAATGTCAAAAGTTTCCTCATAACATGTGACAGGGTCAGCGTCCAAGTAAGACTTGAGCTCACTCTCAATAACAACAGATGGAGCAGCTGATGATGATTGGGAACAGGTAGGGGATGCACCAGGACCTCCAAAGATCCTTCCCCATGCCTGCTTTCTCTTACCAGTATGAGCTGAAGGCACTGCAACCCTTTGAGACCTGGCAGCTCCAAATTTCTCTTCATACTTGGCAAACAGTCTATATAATTCATTTTTTACCTCTCCATAGTACAGACTATAACTGGTGCCCAATGCCTTACCAAGTAGTTCAAGCACATTAAAAAATCCTTTCATCTTAGCTCTAGGATCAAGTATGAATGCATAAGAATAAATAAGTGGAATTTTCTCCCAGTATTTAAGGAATTTATGCTTCATAGGATAAGCAATAGCTCTAAAATTCTGATCTTTTTCAGCTGTTTGCAAATGTTCAGCAATTTCAAGAATATGATGCAAAACAAGTGGAGCAGTAGGATAATACACACCAGATAAAACAACAGTGCAATCATAAAAGATTTCTAGAAATATCATTATTTGTTCAGCTACATGCCAATGCTGCAGAGTCAACAACTCACAGCCATAGTTAGAGTTAACCCACACATGAAATACTTCCTTGTATGGCAGCAAGTGTTTGAGCATCAAATAAGTAGAATTCCATCTAACATCCATATCCAAACCAAACTTTCTAGGCCTAAGACCTTGAGCAATGCAATAGTTTTTAAACAAAGCAATTCTCTGATTAGAGGAGTTTAAAAAATTTATTGCAGTTCTAAAGTCTTCAGTATAGGGTTTCAACCTTTTTAAGCCAGATTTAACAATCAGATTAATGATATGGCATGTACAACGCTGATGCACAAGCAAATATTTGACCTTTGCAGGGTCATCTTTTGTAGGTGCAGGATAAGAGCCCAAATAACCAAATAACATAGGTTGCAATATCTCATGAGCCCTAGAATTTGCAGAAGCATTGTCTAGAGATACAGAAAACACTTTGTCAATCAGACCAAACTCTTCAACAACACTAACAATCCTATCAGCAATGTTTTCACCAGAATGGGACACTTCAATCAATCTTAAACCAACTACTTTTTTCTGTAACTCCCAATCTGCACTAACATAATGAGCAACAACAGATATGTAATCCTCCTTAGCATTACCAGACCAGATATCAGATGTCAAGGAAACAGAAGATGTAGCAGGCAAGACAGTTTTCATAAGCATATCACGTTGTTCACCGAACAGTTTAGTCATATCTCTAGTGGTGGTCTGCCTAGATACCTTTTCAAACAGAGGATTATGAGCACGCTTAATGTATTCTTCCCATGCCTTAGTCTCACCTATGCCTAAAGGAAGATCAAGCCTAGCAATCAAACGACATAGTTCTAACCGAGCAACCATAGGATCATAAACCCAATTTTTCAAGCCATCAGGGTTCAATGCAAGCTTAGACTGTGTCATAGTAGCATGATTACGTTTAGCCATACAAGATTTCATGTGTCGTCTCAAATGGCCAGTCCCAGCAGCAGATCTAGCAGTGTAACGCGTGCGGCAATGCTTACAGATAGCAGCTACACGAACCTTGTTCTCCTTGATCTCATGAAAATACTCCCAAACAGCAGATTTGTTCTTACCAGTCCCAGTGGTTGAGGTGCCATGAGTATCAGTGGAGTCCTCCACTCCACCGTCGTCGGCATCGAGGTTGATGGGATCCGGCTGGCTGCCGTCACCGTCACCAATGTCGATCCCAAACAACGCAGCAGCGTCTTCACGGATGTCGTCGTCGTCCTCAACCTCCAGCAAGTCGTCCGAGTGCGGCGCTAGGTCCTCGCCATCGCTAGGGGGTTGCGCCACCCGCGTTGCGAGCCCAGCACCAGCACTGGATCTGGATGGTGCGGATGCGGCCGGACTAGCCAAGCCACCACGGCCCCGGCCACCAGCACCAGCCCCGGCACCGCCCCTCAACGGACGCTTGGCGGGTGGCCTGGCCATGTCTACCCCAGAGGAGGAAGACGCAGCGTCAGGCACCAACCTACAAAGACAAGAAAGAAGAAGAGGTGAGAAAAACGCCGGTGAAGAAAGATGCGAATCTAGGGTTAGGGTTAGGGTTATGGAGTACATACCTGCTCCGGAGCCCGGTGCCGGAGAAGAAGAGGTGAGGAAAACAGAGAAGTAATTAGAAACGACGGCGAGTGACGGTGGAGCGAGTTACATGAACACGGACGGACTCACATGGTTCACTAGAGAAGGAGAGGGGACAGGGGAGGAGGGAAAAGGAGGAAGGAAAGGGATAGGATAGGGGATTAGCGAACTCAGGCGTCGGCGACGGCGACTGGACGTCGAGGTGGAGGATGGAGCGGCAGACGGTGGCGGTCCAGGCGGATCTAGACCGAAGAGCAGAGAGAGACTGAGAGAGCTTCAGTCGCGAGAAGCGGAGAGGGCGAGAAGAGAGCTGCGGCGCGGTGGCGGAATGGAATGAGGGTTAGGGTTCGGGGGCGGGGGGCGCTGGCTCCGGTCCGCTTATATATGGCCACTGGCCAGCGTGGGGCGTGGCGTGGGCCGTTGCGGCGTTGCCCCCTCCCCCTGGCCCCTGCCGTCGGCCTGCCCTGGGGACCGGGCCGCGCACCGGGCCGGCCTGTTTGCCGTGCCGTGCCCGGGCCGTGCCACGGGCTGAGGTGACGGCCCGGGCACGGCCTGGTGCCTGAAGGGGTCGAGATGGCGGACTAGAGGGGGGGTGAATAGTCCTTTCTAAAAACTATTACGCTGGCTAACCAAAACAAATGCGGAATTTAAAACTATCGGTCTAGCCAAGACTACACCCCTCTATCTAAGTTCTCTAGCACCTTGTAAAAGATCCTAAACAAGCAAACAAGGTGCTACCTTAGAAAGAGCTCACCTAATCAATTCTAGGAGCAAGGTCACACAAACCTATGCAACTAGTACTTTGCAAACCGGGGGAGCTCCTACACAAACTAGTGAGGCAAAGCGCACAAAGCCTAAGCTCACTAGCAAGCTCAATAACAAGGCAACCAATGCCTAATTAGAGAGCACAAAAATACTTAGCTACACAATCTAATCAAAGTGACTAACAAGGTTACACAAACCAAATTAGTCACGCAAGGGAACTACTTCTAGCTACACAAGCAAGAAGGTAACTAGCAAGCTACACAAGCTAACTAATTACAAGAGCAACTACACAAGCACAAGTATATGAATGTAAGAACAAGCTTGTGTTAGGGACTCGCAAACCAACGGGAAGAACAAAGTTGACACGATGATTTTCTCCCGAGGTTCACTTGGTTGCCACCAAGCTACGTCCCCGTTGTGTCGACCAACACTTGGTGGTTCGGCGGCTAAGAGGTGTTACACGAACCTCGTCCCCACTAGGACACCGCAAGAACCTACCCACAAGTGAGGTAGCTCAATGACACACACGATCCAATAGAGTTGCTCTTCGCGATCCCCGCGGGGTGAGCACCGTACCCCTCACAATCTCTTCTCCGGAGCACCGCACAATCTCCTTGCGTGCTTCGACGGAGTCACAAGCCACCAAGCCGTCTAGGAGGTGGCAACCTCCAAGAGTAACAAGCACCACCGGCTTGCAATACGAACACCTAGTGCCACTCAATGCAATCTCTCAATGCAACGCACTAGAATCGCTCACTCACACAATCGGATGTAACATCCCCGATGTTACGGTTACTAAAAGTGGATCATGTCATCATGAGCATTTCATAGTATATTTGTTAAGCACACCCTGATACATTAACTTAAAATAAGTTTAATTTGGATGAATGTGCTTAGGAATTAAAGTGTGCTTATATTGTGTTTGGATGCTTGTGTTGGTGATTAAAACCCTAGGGTGAAAGGTTTCCGAGAGCTTAAGGGGGGAAACCCTGATTTTCAACCCAGTTTTTGCCCCTTTTGTGCAATTCAAAAACCAAGCCAAATTTGAAGTTGAGTTCCAAAGCAAAGTTGTAGATCTTGTCAAGATGTACAACTTTGGTGTTTTGAGTTTTTGAAGTTTCAGTACAAAATTCAAAGTAATTTTGAAAATACAGATTTCCAGAAATTGTCCCCTTTTCCAATTTGAATCTCCAATTCAAAATCTATTTGGAATTTTAAAAAATTGTCAACATGAATGTTGTAGGGCTCAAAAAGTTGAACAACTTTCATGTTGGGAGTTTTTCAAGTTGTTTTGGAAAATCAAAAGTAATTTTGAAATTTCTAATCTGCCCCAATTCAAAATTGGAATTTTTCCCAATTTGAGATTTGAATTTCAAACTGTTTGGTTCAATTTCGTCCCTTTACATTTAAAATCAGTCTTGGACCCTTAAAGATGTTTTGTAGCATTCAAAATTCTGAACAAGTTTTATTTTGGCAAAAATTTGGCTTCAGTTCAACTTTTGGGCAATTTTCACATAAAACAAAGGAGAGGAGATAAGGGAGAGCTACAGTGATCCAATGGGGATCACGAGCTCGTCCACTGCGGCCGCAGGGCGAGCAGGCGCCGCTCTCGCGCGCGCTGCCACGCACCCGGCCACGCAGCTGCTTAGCTGCGTGAGCCCGCCGTGAAGTGGACAAGGCCCAGACGTGCTCATCCATTCCCCTCGGTGATCCCCCTGAGCGGCCGCCTTGTTTTCTTCTTCTCACCCAACGCCGACGACCTCTCTGCGCCACCAAAATTCACCGTCGTCATAGCTTTTTAACCCTCGAGCTTTCGCTCCCAACTCCGCCAGGAACCCCGCAACCGTTTGCGCCCCTAAGTTCAAGCTCTACCCTGCTATAGCGCCCACCGGAGTCGTTCTTCTCCAACACCGGCCGAAACGCCGCCGTGGACGCTCCCCCGTGGCCAGCATCACTCTGACCCTCTCCGCTGCTGCTTTTTGCTCGGTTGAAGTCGTGGTGAGCTCCTAATGCTTTTGCGCTACTCTATGCACGCTCTACTCGCCAGTGGTGGCCGGCGTGTGCTCGGCCGAGGCGGCCGTCCGCCATGAGCGTGAGCAGGAAGGTTAGGAGGGAGTAGAGGTTGTTCCGTGTGTCCTAGGGGTTGCGCGAGAAGTCGGAGATGCTAACCCACCCCACCGCGGAAGCCGGGAGCTCACCGGCGCGGAGCCGGAGCTCACCGGAGCGATGGCGGGAGGTAGAAGACGCCTCTGACGGGCGGGACCCGCCCGTCAGTGGCCGCGTGAGAGAGATCGCCCGCGCGCGACGCGGGAGAACTCGCGGGCCGACTTGGGCCGAGTCCAAGCAGGCTGCCAGCGCGGCACAGTACCCTTTTTCTTTTTCGTGTTCTTTTCCTTTTTGTTTATATATGCTTGATGTTTGAATTTGAATAGTAAATTATGTACTGATCCAAAAATGATGACAATTTTTGTGTAGGTTATATAAATTTATTAGAACACAGGAAAAATCTTAGATTTTATTTTATGATAGTTTGTATGTATATATAAATTGCCTCTGTTTATTAATAAATAAATCTTCCATGATTTTTAATAATTTATGGGTATATCCAAAAATCATGAAATTTGACATGTGAACTTGTGTTACTATTATCTAGTTTCATGAATAATTTCAACTCTTTTTGATAAAGTATGATCTGTTCCATAATAAAGCTATTTAAAATAATTATAAAAGAAATAGAAATAATTAATTCCTTTAGGATTTGAGTGGTATTTTGGATTGATTGACAACCAGTGGTTACTGTACTCTCAGGTGACGCTGGACCCGTTCTTGTATGGGAGGATCTATAGAAACAGGTTGACATATGCAAGATTAAGTTCTACATATGTCGTGTGGTACTGAATCCCCAGCTGGGTTTAATCGATTCGAATCGCCGTGTTTCCTCGGATATGGAACCTCAATCCTCACCCCATCATCGTAGTAATAAGTGAACCTTTGGTATAAGAAAGAGATGGTATACTTATGAAAGTTTGTTTATAGTTTTGAATAGTCATAAATGATAATCTTGAGTGAAAACTTAAAAGTAGGTTTTACTCTTAGTAAGCTTTTATGCAAAAGAAATGTTTTGATCTTGCTAAAGCCTTACTTTGAATCCTTATAGCCTGCATACCTGAGTCTTCACCTCCTTTTATAGTCGGTTAAGTCTTGTTGAGTACTTTTGTACTCAGGGTTTATTAACCCATGTTGCAGGTGAACCTTTTGATCAACCTTTTGATGGTCGTTGTTACTTCACTCTTGTGGAGGAAAGTGATGAGGAATCTGATGTGTGACCTTGGGCAAGTAAAACTTGTTGTGTGACTTATGGTTTATGTAATATAAAGTTCCGAACCTTTTATGTACCAAATACTTATGGTTTGTAACCGTTGGACTTAAGTTTCAATCTATGTTATGTAACCTTTCCGCTTTTACTCTGATTTATCTTATCTATGAAAATGTTGTAATGCTGTAATGCTTAATGAGGGAATTCCTGAAAAGAATGTAACGTGGATGATTCGGGTTTCCCGAGGACACCCGACAGACTCCCTGAGTCATTTGGAACTCGTGCACGCCGATCAGAAGTCTTTGAGACAATGATGAGTGCAGGTGGGCCACTTAACTCAGGAGGTTCTGCCACATCGGATTATCACTATCAAGCATATGTGAGTTAGAGGCTTCACTAGCACTCCCCAAGCATGGACACTAAGTCCCAAGGGTGCTCAACACCAGCCAAGGCCGGCCACCACTTCTATTTATAGCCCCAAGGGCCAAACTAGCCGTTACCCTTCACTGGGCAAAACACGTGGGCACCGGACGCTCCACACCTAGCGTCCGGTGCTCAGCAGACAGCCACGTGTCACTAGCCGTTTGAAGTCGACCGTTGCCGCCAACGGCTACCACGCGCTTGTGCCTGACACAGCACCACCGGACGCTCAACTAGTCCACACCGGACGCGTCCGGTGCTCACCGGACTCGTGTGCAGAGAGCTCCGCAAACTCGCACGGTCACCGGACTCATGCGCAGAGAGGGTCGCCAAACCGCCCGCACACCGGACGCTGAGCACCGGACTCTCTCCGGTGCGTCCGGTGCACTCTGCTGCACCCGACAGCACACCGGACGCTAAAGGCCAGCGTCCGGTGCCTCCGCGCAGAGCGTCCGGTGAGTGTTTCCACTGAGAAACACTCCCGCGACTTCTCCAAAAATTCCTACCGGCGCAATAGAAAATAAGCACTTAATTTTCTCAAAAGCGCCGAATCCCGCCGAGCTTGAGAGAAGCCCACACCTCTCTCAACCCTAGGAACACCACCTCCTTTGTAAAAGTGCCAACACCACCAAGTGTACACCACCAAGTGCAAGTGTGTTAGCATTTTCACAAACATTTTTCTCAAAGGAGTTAGCCTCTCAACTAACCACGCCACTCGATCCTAACACGTATGCAAAGTTAGATCGCTCAAGTGGCACTAGATGACCCATATGCAAACAAGTTTGCCCGTCTTGATAGTACGGCCATATATCCTAAATCCGGTCATAAACTTCTCTACACACCTATGACCGGTGAAATGGAAAAGCCCTAGGTTATACCTTTGCCTTGCGCTTTCCATTCCATCTCCTCTAAGGTTGATGCAACACATGCACCAACCAATCACCAAATGATATGATCCACTTCATATCATCACGTGACAGTATTGGTTCATCGATCTTGACCTCACTTGCTCTTCACCGTTGCCTCGGTCCATCGGCGCCAAGTCTTGCTCAAGCTTCACCGTCACACGCGGTCCCTCGCTTCAAAGCCTCCAACTTGTCCTTCACTCTTGCAACCGGTCCATCGAGCCAAGCCTCATCTTGATCTTCTCCACCTTGGTCACATGACTCCATGTCATGTCTCATATGCAATGAGCTCCTCCATCATATCATCACCTGTGGACTAATCTCCTGTGTATCTCACATAAACACTATTAGTCCACCTAAGTTGTCACTCAATTACCAAAACCAAACAAGGACCTTTCAGTGCCTCGGGCCGGGCCGGCACGGGCACGACAACACCGGGCCGGGCCGTGCCTCGGGCCGGGCCAAAACCACGTGCCACGGGCTGGGCCAGCGGGCCTCGGGCTGCATGGCCAAGTATAGACAATATCTATATAGTCTCCATGTAGTATAGCGGGTTTCGCAGGTTTAACAACCTAGTCTGTTATGTCCGCGAAAAATTTATCCGCAAAGTTTATAGCTTAGCGGCTGACCGCAAGTCCGCAAATAAACTTTACGACAAACAATGCGGGTTAGTGGACAGCCGTAAATGAGCCCGCCTGTAACCTGACTTAGTGATGAGCTGCCATTGACGGCCATCAAACCAGACCATATACGTCTCAGGTTTCACCCGTCCCGTAGCGCTGCAGGCTGCTCGTATCATTCCAGCGCGCGGCAAGTGGGTGCTGGTTACTTCGCGGTACGAGATTGGACGGTGAGTTAGACAAAACAGTTTGGGCACGGAGGGAGGATGGCATTGGCACGAACGAAACTGCAGCATCTGTCGTTAGCACCAACACACACACCCAACATAATGATGGCGTCTCTCGCCCGGACAAGATCCAGTTTTACTCGGTGCGTGTACGTAAGGCTACTACTGTTACATGAGGATGCACGCCCCGCAGGTTACGGGCTGTTCTTCTCGGTTCCGTTTGGAGCCAGGCAGCCAGCTGACGTTTTCCAGATGAGCAGTGGTACACGCATGATTATGATAGACTGGCCGTACTCCGCGTCCGCGTGTACAGATCACTCATCGCTTGGTTTGGCATGACACTTGCATTGCTCGGTAGGAGGAGTAGCTGGTTTTTCCGGACAGTCTTGGCAGGCAAAACGCTGTAGTAGGGCCACATGTATCTGAATCGCAGGAGCAAATGCGGTGACCAAACGCAGGGCGTGCCATGATGGATTTGTTTTAGCGAACCTAGGCAGTGTAATGAAAGCGCATTTATGGACGCGGTAGAGCCTTGACACTGCCTTTCGAACGTTGACAGTACTCCGTACTTGATTAGGAGAAGACTTAACCCGCGCTCTGCTCTTTTTTTATACCGTCACACCGTACATGCACAATTTTAGGACTAACACACCAGTAACCATTGTAATACCAGTAGTAACGCAATCAATTGATCAAATGCACTAATACTAGCTCATAGGAGCACACGGATATATTACATTACAGCCAGAAAAAAAAATGCCAGCGTCATCTGGAAACTCGGGTATCAGGCGAAGTGGCGAACACCATGGGAACAACAAGTAGTCCTGGCTTTGGCAACGGCGCACACACGCGCAGGCAGGAGGCAGGCGCACCTGTCTGGCCGTTGTGTCCGTAGCCGGCACGTATCACGGTCTGAGAGTGAGAGATCTCGTTCGGTCGCCAATTCCTCGCGATCTCGGCCGCCCCGCCGCCGCCGCCGCAGGTCCCATGTCTTTGAGCGCCTCAGCCCGCGGGGCCCCATCGCGGCCGCGGTCCCGTTACAGTTGAAGATTTGTTCTTACGTGTCGGCCATGGCCCATGGTCCCCGTTCTGGCGTCCCCTCGCGCCTCTCGTTTCGTTTTTTTTATGGTTGGCCATGGCCTTGTTTAGTTTCAAAAAAGTTTACAAAATTTTTTTAGATTTTCCGTCACATCGAATCTTTAAACGTATGCATGAAGTATTAAATATAGATGAAAATAAAAACTAATTACACAGTTTGGTCGGCATTGATGAGACGAATTTTTTAAGCCTAGTTAGTCTATAATTAGACAATATTTATTAAATAGAAACGAAAGTACTACTATTCACATTTTGCAAAATTTTTTAGAAGTAAACAAGGCCCAGGCCTAACCAGCACCCGCCGGAGATGCGAGAACTCACCTCGCTGTCGAGCTGGTGAGCGTGAGCCCCGCCGAGTCACAGGTCGCGCGCAAACACCCACCGCCCTCGTCTCTATTCATTGAGGTCGTCAGGCTCGGCGGGCAACACGCCAACACGCCAGGCAACACAGAGCAGCGACGCAGCGTAGAGCTGGGCAGACGGCAGAGCCCCGAGCCGAGCAGTTGGTTTGGTGGTGCGCCTTTACTGCCGCCCAGCCCGACCCGGGTTTAATTGCCGGTCCGCCTGCCTCGCCCTCGCGCTCGCCTCCTTCGGATGCCGCTCTACCGCGCGCGCCAGCCGCACTGACCGACCGGCTGGCCGAGCGACCAAGTCAGGCGGCTCAGCTACGCTACGCACGCACGCGCCACGGCCCGCGGCGACGCGATGGGCGAGCGGAGGAGGCGCGCGAGCGCTGCTTCCTTCGGTGGCGGCGGTGGCGGTGGCGGCGGTGGTAGTGTGGTGCCCGCGCGTGCCGAGGAGGGCAAGGCCGCGGCGCCAGGGAAGGCGCCGCCTCCGACAGTGTGGTTCGCGCTCAAGCGGTCGCTGCACTGCCGCTCCGAGCCGTCGGAGGTCCACGTGCCGCGCGCCAAGGCCGCCGGACCCGTCGCCGCCGGAGGCGCGGCCGTCGGCGGCGGCGGCCACCTGTCGTCGATTGTCACCACCAAGCGCGCCACGCGGTCGGGGTGCTCGCGCTCCATCGCCAACCTCCGCGACGTGATCCACGGGAGCAAGCGCCACCCGGGGCAGCCGCCCAGCAGCTGCAGCCCGCGGTCGATCGGCAGCAGCGAGTTCCTCAACCCCATCGCGCACGAGGTCGTGCTCAGCACCAACTCCCGCTGCGAGCTCAAGATCACCGGCTTCGGCGCCGGCTGCGGGGGGCTGGCGGCCGTCGGGGTCGGAGGCGGGACCGGCGCCGGCGCAGGCGCAGGCGGCGCGCACGACGCGGATTCCGGCGGCGTCGTGTCGTCGTTCGTCGGCACGCTCCGCCCCGGCACGCCGGGCCCCGCGTGGGCCGGAGCCGGAGGACACGGCCTGCCGTACAGCGGCTCCGTGCGGGGCGGCGGCGGCGTGCGCTGCACGCCGCCGAGGTCCCCGAACGTGCTGCTCGAGAGGAACGGCTCCGTGGTGAACGGGAACGGACACCGCGTCTCCTGCGACGAAACCGGCACCAAGCACGGCGCCGGCAAGGGCTCCGGCGGGCTCAGCTGCCACAGGTGCGGCGAGCAGTTCAGCAAGTGGGAGGCGCTGGAGGCGCACCACCTCTCCAAGCATGCAGGTGACCGCAGCTGCTGCTCACATCTCTGTTGCATCCGCCGCGTTGCTTGCATTGCATCTCCCACCGTACAGATCAGCTACCTTCCCTTTTCCTGGTGTTACATACAGACATACAGACAGTCCTCCGTCCTCCTCCCCCGTGGATCTTCACGCCTCCTGGGCGGTGGACGGTGGGCGGTGGCACTTTATTAGTGCCGGTGCCGGCCGCATCTTTATCAGCGCAAAAAGTTTGCAACTACCTGGTACAGAGCCCGGCAGGGTTCACCGCCATGTTCATCCAAACGCCTGCTTTTTTTGCGAATCCACGCTCCCAACTTTTTCAATAAATTGCGAGCCTGTAGCATCAGATTGTTGGATTCTGCGTTCCGTAGGCTATAGCAATTGCATGCGGCTGAATAACTCCATGCTTTTTCTTCATTATTAAGATGTACTACTACGTCCTCATTTACAGGAAGCCATTCGTAGGATTCTTAGATTTTTCAGAACAATTTGTTTTTACTGCTCAAGCAATGCAACTTGCAACTTCAGCACCAGGAAGATTGATCACGCAATGGTTGATCGGCATGGAGCTAGTAGCTGATCTGGCCACTTTGTATGTATGTATGTATGCGCGCAGTGACGGAGCTGTTGGAAGGAGACTCGTCGCGGAAGATCGTGGAGATCATCTGCCGGACGAGCCTGCTCAAGTCGGAGAGCAGCTGCGTCCGGATCGAGCGGGTGTTCAAGGTGCACAACACGCAGCGGACGCTGTCCCGCTTCGAGGAGTACCGCGAGGCCGTGAAGCTCAAGGCGAGCAAGCTGCCCAAGAAGCACCCGCGCTGCCTCGCCGACGGCAACGAGCTGCTGCGCTTCCACGGCGCCACGCTCTCGTGCGCGCTCGGCGGTGCCGGCTCCGGCAACTCCAGCCTCTGCGCCTCCGACAAGTGCGCCGTGTGCCGCATCATCCGGCACGGCTTCTCCGCCAAGAAGGAAGGCAAGGCCGGCGTGGGCGTGTTCACCACGTCCACCAGCGGCCGCGCGTTCGAGTCCATCGAGGCGGCCCCCGGCCCCGGCGCCGGGGACGACGGAGCGGACCAGCTGCAGCTGGGCACCACGACCACGCGTAAGGCGCTGCTGGTGTGCAGGGTCATCGCCGGGCGCGTGCACAAGCCGCTGGACAACCTCAAGGAGTTCGTGGGGCAGACGGGCTTCGACTCGCTCGCCGGCAAGGTCGGCCCTTACTCCAACATCGAGGAGCTGTACCTGCTGAACCCGAGGGCGCTGCTCCCGTGCTTCGTGGTCATCTGCAAACCGTAGCCTACTGTACTAGTACTAGCTAAACACACCATCTCATTGTTAGTACCAGTAATTAACCATTCTTTTCTCCTTTCACCCTCTGTCTCTCTCTCCGTCGTGCGTTTCGATTGCTACTCTGTTGTCTGAGCTACTACTAGTGTAACACAGCATAGCTATCGGATGGGTTTGGGTCGGATGTATTTGTCCATCTTTCTGTGCAGGTGCCGAGGTGCGTGCGTGCGTGCCTTCATGTGCTCGTGGCTGCTTGGGTGTCTGGTTCACCGTCGGCTTACGACCAGCTGAGCAGACATCGAACCAGTCAACAGTCATGCTTTGTCTAGTGTCGATGTAGAGTCGTAAACAGACTACGGAGTACAGTAGGTTCCAGTTTGGCGTTTAAACTCCTAATATACCACGAAATTACCAATCAGGCAACCACTGGTCTCTTGAATGCTGACTTGCTGCGTATATAGTCCATCTCTTTTTCAAATTTTTTGTCCTGCCTTTACAGCCTTGTGTTAAAACCCCTGAAGCAACAAACCTTGCCACATTTGTTTTACCTTGTCGTGGCAGACGCAAGCCGCAGCCTAGTGCGGTCCTCCCAATTGTCAAAAAAAAATAGTGCGGTCCTCCCGGCTGCGCCCACCAGGCAGCGACGCCATGTCGTTGTCACATCGATGGCTACCAGCCGCCTGAACCGGACATTCAATGCGCTATTTTGTCTCGGCGTCTGCGACAACAGTGGCGGATCGGGGCGACGCCGACGCCATGCCAGCTTTCTCGGCCCATGATAACCTGAAACCCCGTTGCGTCTTCCTACGGCCGCAGCCGCACCCTTGCGCCCTGCAGCGTCATTCATCAATCAATGGTTCGAATTGCCATTCCGCTCAGAAATCAAAATGTTTGGATGTTGCGTCTTGTTTAGTTCACTCCGAAAACCAAAAAATTTTCAAGATTCTCCGTCACATTAAATCTTGTGTCACATGCATGAAACATTAAATATAGACGAAAACAAAAACTAATTACACAGTTTAGCTGTAAATCACGAGACGAATCTTTTGATCCTAGTTAGTCCTTGATTGGATAATATTTGTCACAAACAAACGAAAGTGCTACAGTACCGAAAACTTTTCACTTTTCGTAACTAAACAAGGCCTTGGTGCGGATGCGGCTTCACAGTTCAGTTCATCAAAGTTACTGTGTGTAAGTAGCGTTATTGTACGGTATTATGGCCTTGTTTAGTTTTAAAATTTTTTACAAAATAGACACTATTTGTATTTGACAAATATTGTCTAATTATGGATTAAATAAACTTAAAAGATCCATCTCGTAAATTACATACAAACTGTACAATTAATTATTATTTTTATTTATATTTAATGCTCTATGTATGTGTCATAAAATTCGATATAACTGTGCAATCAGTTTCTCCCTTCAACAAAAAATAAACTACCAGAGTAGTCAGTGAAGTTGGCTTGGTGGCTGGCTGGCTGCTTCACAGACTACTGTTACAATAGAGGAGCCATACTACTGTTACTCATGCCGGCCACACAATAGTGCTAGGTTACAGTATTTGAAATTGAACCAGACTTGTATAGAAAGATATTAATATTTAATTCGCAAACACAAGATATAAATTTTGTTGCCATTCTTTCTAATGAGTTTAGTTTAATACTTACTTTATCCTAAATTATAAGTCATTTCAACAATTTTAGAGAGTCAAAAAAATCTCAAGTTTGATCAGACATTTATGATATCAACTAAGCATTGTTAGATTCTTCATTAGCTCTATTTTCATAGTATACCTATTTGATGTCACAGTTCTTCTTAATTCACGCTATGATTTTGATCATATTTAAGATAATTTGACTATTTAAGATTTTTGGAATGACTTATAATTTAGAATGAAGGGAGTACAAGATAGTTTGACTTAAACCAAGCATCGAATTCGATCCTTTCTAAGACGGAGGTAGTAGAAACTTTATAGAAACCATATATATTTCGTAAAAATCATTTTTTATAGAAAAATCATGAAATGAAAAAAAAATCCTAGGTGCGGGATGGGGGTTAAGGTCATTCTCAATGGGAGTTTCATGACACAGTTTTCAACACATCAATATTTTGGAAACAGTGCATATGAGTTTTATGGGGATGAAACTCTCTCTACTCCCATAAAACTTTTATCATCTCTCTTCATTAATATAGCGCTACATCAGCATATTTAATGTGCATAAAACTCTAAGAGCACTCCCAATACAGAAACCATCATGGTTTCTATAGATATTAATTGCAGTGCCACCTAAGCATTTTGCTGACGTGGCAAGAGAGTTATCGAAGAAAGAGAGCAAAAATCATAGAAACTGGGTCTAAGTTAGAAACCATGTTTACACAAAATCCAAGACATGAAATGATATGATTGGCTAAGAATGGAGAGAGAATGAATATGATTGGATAAAAAAATATTCTATAGAAACTATCTACTGGGACTATAGTTTTTATATATAGTGTCTATAAAAATTAATATGTATAGAAACTACAGACAGTTTCTAGCATTGGGAGTGCCCTAATGAAACCCCATTAAGACTAGCCTAAGTTTAGGGACTCATGAAACTATGAATCTGTCTGACCAGGCGCCGTATTAACGCACCTCATAGTGCTAAGCGCCAGGGTTAATAATGTTTGCATTTTGTATCAAGGGTTCTGGACAACACCAGCTGCACAGCACAGGCAGCATTAATCTCTGTTCCGTTGACCAGCATCCCGCACTCGCACGCATTTGACCGCACGAACGGTAGTACACACGACGCCTACAATTCCGTGTTCAAATCTAAATTCCGTGTTCCTCCGCGATTAGAGCAAGTATTATAGTGGGCTGTAAGCTGGCTAGATGCTGAGATGGAGGAGAAAAGGGAGGAGAGAGAGGAGAAGCGGGCTGTAAGCTTACAGGCAGCCTGAGCACAGGAACCAAAAAACTTTGTGAGAGAGACAAGTAGGTCATGTATTAATAGTGAATAGGTAACTATTGTATGGGTGGGCTGGAAGAAGGCTGCAAAGAACCTTACAGCCAGCAAGTGGGCTCTTACGGATGCCCCCAAAGTCTCACCTGCCAAACCTACAACATTTGACAACAGTTTTGCAAGTTTGGAGCCTTCTGTACTCCTACATATATTCTGCTCCAGCTGGTGTTTTCATAGCCATCTTTGTTTAGTCGCGTCCTCTATTCTGCCTAACTGCTCGTGGACTGCTGAACGCTTCGGCTGATTACGCACGCTGCTGGCTGCTGCCGAAGGCCAAGGAGAGACCTGACCAATTAACTGACCAAATGCTAAGCTCATAGCACTCCGTAGCTATGTTCAGTTGTTGCGTGCTGCAACTGAGTTTAAAATGGCATTATCATTCAAATGCACACCTTCTATTAATAACCTAATTATGGTAATACGTCCTAGAATTTTTAGGATACCTTACATTCCCCAATATAAATATTAAGAACTATTCAGACATCGAGTGGGCTCGAGGTTCAGAGCAGAGTTTAGCCTCAACGCCGATGAGTGATGAGTCCACGGCACAACCATTGAATTACAATTTTGGGAATCGCTCCAGAACCTAAACTGAATCCTTACTGTTTTAGATACAAGTCCCCTGTATCCAAGCAGATACTTTCGGTCTTTTCTGTGACTCTCTTCTAGCCCATCCATAGCATTAGCACCTTAGAAACTGAAGTGGCCGGATCCCTAGTTAAGTTCTGTACTCAAATCTATGCAACTAAAAACACGCTAAAACCAGCTAGATAAGCATTCTCACATATACAGCAGCAAGGCTTCCTAAACAAAGTAATGACTAATGAGGTTTGTAGCGCCAAATGGGTAGATGAATAACACTACCCACGTTGAAAGTAACAGTACTCTGGAGTAAGCAACACAATTATTACATCTCCACCACTGGCATCGCCAAAGAAGTGTCCAACAGCCCTAGTCAAACTTAGAGAAATTTGACTTTGGATGCAAAACATCTTACATTTGTAACGGAAGGAGTAACTTTATGTTTTCTTCATTTTTGGTAGGTAAGCTAGATCCAAGTTTTTCCCCTATTGCAATAAACACAAGACTTGGCAGAAAACTGTAAAGGCATCTAACAAAGAAAAACTTTGAAAGCTGTGCAAGAAAAAAAATTATATGTAAAACAAAATTATACATGTTCGATGGTGACCTTGATCCCCTTTTAATCTGTGTGACTCACAACTAGTAAGATCAAATAGCTCATTTGCCTTCATTCTTAATTCCGTTAACTTAGCTGTAGAAACAAACCTGAAGACCATCTCAGTGTTTAACCAGCCATAGCAAAATGCAGTCAACCTGCTAGTGCTAAATTATAAGTACATGTATTCTAAATCAAAGCAAGCCCCCTTTTACCAAAGGAAACACTAACATGTACTAGAAAATCAGCAATCCAAAGTCTGGCAAATTGGTATGCAACAAGCTGCATTTTTTGTTAATGCACATCTAATAATAAGCTATTTGACAAGTAAGATGTGTTCAAGAAAAAAAACAAATAAGATGGTATGTTCAATCAAAGAAAAAGCAATACAACAATGACTATAAAGTGAAAAGAATTCTGCTATGCAAATATAAATATCTAGGGAAATGTAATTCAATCTAGAGTGACATCAAGCCCAAGTCCCATGAGATATGAAATTTCCATATTCCAAACTTGGAGTCAATCAGGCCAATGATTCAGGAGTTATGTATTCATTTGCTTGCCAAAGCAAACAGTGGCATGATCAAACACCAGTACATGAAAACTATTATAAAGCTCACACATTGTTTATGAATAAAATAAATACAGAGGAAAAAGGCATTAAAACAAACGTAATTAACAATATTGAAGACCTGCAACAAAAAAGCCAAAACAAGCCATTCTAGGGAAGAATAGGGGTTTGATTCTAATATCATGTATAACAAGTAGAGGTGTTTTTACTAATCAACCTAACATTAGAGAAGCAAAATAAACCATTATCTTACTAAAGTGCTAGAGAATTGCAATTGTACAGGCAATTCTGCTGTATCAGGCCAGCAAAGAAGGAGAGCAGATTCAGTTTGCATCACCATGACACATCAATGCTTAAATTACAAAGGTATATCCTCACTGAGCATTATTCGACTCCTCTTCTTCCTTGTACCCATCTTCATATGATACAGAATCTTCTGAATCAGTTTCAGCTTCTACATCATTGTCTTCTCCAGCAGGTTGCGGCATCTTCAAACCCTCGTCTTTTCTAGTATGTGGTGGCATCCTCAAATGTTTTTGAGGATAGTAGTTCTTCCTTCCAAGATGAACGATCCTCTTAGCCTCCCCCATCCTTGATGCAGCAATCAATGCAGTCACTACCCCCTGCAGCAACGAGCAATGCACTCTGCACTTCCTACTAAAGATCTCATGGCAGCAACTTAGAGCACGATCAAGCTCTCCAGCCTCCACCAAATGTGGCACAAGGGTATGAAATGTGCCCCGATTTGGTGCACATTCATTCTTTATCAGATCATCATATACCTTCTTGGCTTCATTCAACCTCCCTTCCTTGCAATACCCTCGAATCAGTTCGTTGTAGGACACTGAATCAGGTTTTGGTCCCTCCTTTTGCATCCTCTCAATCAATGCAACTGCATCCTCAACCCTCCCTTGGGAAACCAAACCACGCAGCTTTGCATTATAGCTCTTCTCATCCGGCTCAATATTCCTCTCCTTCATCATCTCCCAAACTTTCTCGGCATCATCAAAGCTATCATTGTTGTAAAACCCATTGAGCAGAATGTTGAAAGAGATAATGTCGGGGGAAACACCACGCTTCTCCATGAGCGCGATGACATCGAGGGCAGCCGAGAGCTCCGGCTTCTGGCACAACGCACTGATGAGTATATTGTAAGAGTATACAGTGGGTATAATGGTGGGGTGTGAGGCCGGAATTTGCTGGAACGTGGTGGTGAGTGCGTCGAAGTCGCTGGCGTCGACATAGGCGGCGAGGAGGGCATTGAAGGTCATGACGGACTTGTGCTTCGGTGGAAGGCCATGGAAGATCGCGGCGGCGTGGGACGGCATGGAGGCGCCGCCGCAGAGGCGGACGAGGCGCGCGGCGAAGCCCACGCTGGAGGCCTCGATGAACGGCTTCTGGGAGTCGATGATGGCCGCAATGGCGTCGTGGCGGCCGAAGGAGGCGAGGCGGGCCACGGCCACCTCGTACACCCGGTGCTTGTTGCGGAAGCGAGACGCGGTCGATCCGGCGATGAACCGGGACACCAGCTTTGTCCGGATCGCGCTCCCGGAAGATGGCCTTCAGGGTTTTGTTGAGACTCCGGGACTCGCGGCGCTCGTCGGGTTTCGCCGCCGCCTGGCCGGCCGGCGCTTTCGAAGCCTGCGCGGGCTCGGGCGCCGGTTTGGGTGGTCGGGTGCGTGGCTTGGTCGAGAAGAGGCGCCGTGCGGGGGAAGCGGCGGCGGGGGAGGCCATGGCAACGGGGTGGGGGCAACGCGACGGCGGGGTTGGGGTTGCGGCTAGCCGACTGGGAGGGTTTCGCTTTCGCATTTGCTGTACAGCCTACTTGGGCCGTGAACTTTTGCAGCCCAGCGCACAACCCAGCTGGACCACCCTGCTCATTGCTGCCGCCTCTCCCTCGTTAATTTCACTGTTCAATCTTAGTACAGATACTAACGTTCATGTATACTTCAATTAAAATTATACCTTCTAGGAGGACTATATACTTCAAGGCAACAATCTGAAGTGTGGCAAATTGGTAGTCAGTGCACCATCCTGTAATACTTGTCAGTTCACTGTTCTGACGATTAGTTATCTGATCAGATAAGATGGTCTGATGAAAGTAAGAAAAAAAAAAAAAGGTATCATCACTATACATGAATCAATACTGCTGTGGGAACTAGCTTGTCACTTTGACTCTACTAACAAAAAGTGCGACTCATCTAGGTTCACATATGAAATGTCCATATACTATACCATACACGAAGTCGTCAAGCGGGATCCACATGTTTATTTGCTTTGTTAAAGCTAACTACTCTCTGTTTTAAATTTCAAGTGATTTTGGCTTTTCCATAACATTTTCGTAGTTACATAGCAAAGGCTATGTTTTTTTTCGAAACGAGGAAACCACATTTTCTATCGATAAAACGGAAATACATCAGTTTGTACAAGTATAGAAAGGAACAACCAATGAACCAAGATCAAATAAAAGACCGAGAGAAGACAACCAACTCTAGCTACTTACTCAGAGACTAACCTAGCCGCAACAACAGAAAGTCAAACAGCCAACGATTTCCCCCTTTCAAGTCAAGCTAAAGCAGCAACTCCCAGAAAGACCACAATCCAGAACATAGCTCCCAACATATTACAGGCCTGGTTTAGGTCTTGTTTAGATGCACCCAAAAACTCAAAACTTTACAAGATTCTCCATCACATCGAATCTTGTGGCACATGCATGAAATATTAAATATAGATAAAAAAGATAACTAATTGCACAGTTTGCCTGTAAATTACGAGACGAATCTTTTAAGTCTAGTTACTCCATAATTGGACAATGTTTGTTAAATAAAAACGAAAGTGCTACAGTATCAAAATTAAAAAAGTTTTTGAACGCAAACTGTGTCTGTACTACAGACTGTGTCACCGATTACAGAATCACAGTCTGTGCGTCATTAGCATAAGCAGCTGGAGATCCAGCTCAGTGCCTCAGTCAGCTCGGCCTTCTTGTCCACAATCTTCGTCCATCAACAGCGGCGCCGAGTTGATGCACGTGTTCCCCAGCAGCTTCTTGGCGATCCTGACTTACAGTTTGAAACAGAGTGAGGAGCTAGCAGTGGTATTATTGGAGACCAGCTTACTATCTTTTACATAGGCACTGTTGATTATCTTTCATTTGATTGCTACCAACGACAGCCATTATGATTCGAATGCATCATGAACACTTGCCTCATGCTAAGCATTCTAGGGAGCACCAAGTATTTGCTGTAAATATCGTGTTGTCACAAGTAGCTATTATTTTACAAAGCATATTACTGCACAAAAGCGAAATTAACCACTATCTTGTTAAAGGATTGCAGTTTACATGCATTCTTAATGTTTTTGTATCGGCATGACAGAGACCAACAAAATAGTAGAACAGGTACTGTGTGCATGGGCATGACAGATCAATAGCTAACCTTCAAAAATATATCCTCCTCACCATCAAGCAATTTTAGACTCCACTTCCTCCTCACTCCCCTCTTCATACGGTACAGAATCATTGCAGTCAGTCTCAGCATCAACATTATTGTCTTTTCCCTTAAGTGCTGGTATATTCAAATGCCTTGGAGGATAGTTGTTCTTCCACCCAAGCTTAACAATCCTTCTGGCCTCCTCGACTCTGGATGCAGCAACTAATGCGGTCACTACTGCCTGCAGCAATGAACATTTCACTCTGCACTTCCTATTAAAGATCTCCTGACAACAATTTAGAGCAAGATCAAGCTCCCCGACCTCCACAAGACATGGTATGAGGGTTTCAAATGTGCCTTTATTTGGTGCATATCCATTCTTTACCAGCTCATCATATACCTTCTTGGACTCATCCAACCTCCCTTCTTTGCAGTACCCTCGAATCAGCTCATTGTAGGATACTGAATCAGGTTTAGGCCCTTCCTTGAGCATCCTCTGAATCACAGCAGCTGCATCCTCCATTCTCCCTTCAGCAACCAAACCCCGAAGCTTTGCATTGTAGGTCTTTGCGTTCGGCTGAAGATTCCTCTCCTTCATCATCTCCCAGATTTTCTCGGCCTTGTCAAAGCGACCATTGTTGTAAAACCCATTAAGCAGAGAGTTGAAAGATACCATATCGGGGGTCAGACCGCACTTGTCCATGAGCGAAATGACATCGAGGGCGGCCGAGGGTTCGGCTTTCTGAGAGCCCGGGATCTCGTCCAACGCAATGGCGAGAGAATCGAAGTCGCCGGTGTCGACGTATGCGGCGAGGAGGGCGTTGAAGGCCGCGACGGACTTGTGCTTCGGGGGAAGGCCAACGAAGGTCGCGGCGGCGTGGGACGGCATGGAGGCGCGGCCATAGAGGCGCAGGATGCGCACGGTGAAGTCCTCGTTGGAGGCCTCGAGGAAGGGCTTCTGTGAGTCGAGGAGGGCCGCGACGGCGTCGCGGCGGCCGAAGGAGGCAAGGCGAGACACGGCCACCTCGTACACGCGGCGGTTGTCGCGGAAGCGTGGAGACGCCGTGGACGCGGCGATGAACTGGGATACCAGCTTGTCCGGATCGCGCTCCTCGGAAATGACCCGCATGATTTTGCCGAGGGGATTCCGGCGGTTGCGGCCCGCCTTGGGTTTCGCCTCCGCCTCGCCGGCTGCCGCTTTCTGGGCCGGCGCGGGTTCGGGCACCAAATTGTTGGGTGGCCGAGCGCACGGAGTCGCCGTGGACAAGATGCTGAAGAGGCGGCGCGTACGGTAGCAGGCGGCGGGGGTGGCCATGGCCATGGGGGCGTGACGTGACGGCGGCTGGGGTTTGCGTCGAGACGACGGGAGCCCCTGGAGTTGGAGGCCGGAGGTTTTTGCGAGATGCGCACCGTATTTGGGCCGTCATTTGTTAGCCCAACCAAACCAGGTAGCACATCCGAACGAACCTCCTTGGCCCATTACTCGCCGCATCGGGGCTCAGAGGGCCGCTCGCACAAGGCCCCACCGTGCTGCGACGGCCATGGACGGGCACGTCCGGCGGCTGCTGAACCGCGTGTCGATCGCGCTGGCCGCCGTCGCCACCGCCGCAATGCTGCACCTGTTCCGCCACTCCTCCTCCTACTGCATCGTCGGAGGCAGCGGCTCGCCAACATATTCATCCCTATCATTGGCGCCCTTCCCGCGCACCTCCTGCGACGCCGCATCCCGCCGCGTCGTGGACCCGGACCTCCGCCTCGCCAAGCTCCGGGCCTCCCGGCGCTGGCGCCGCCGCGGCGCCGCCCTCTCCTCGTCCACTCTCGCCCCTCTCCGCCGTCTCCGCGTCCTCGGCGAATCCTCCCGCGTGCTCTGCGTCGCCGCAGGCGCGGGGCTGGTCGCGGACGCGCTCCACGCGGCCGGCGTCGGGGACGTCACGGCCGTTGATCTCGTCGACTTCCCGCCGCTCGTCCGCCGAGCGGACGCACACAACCTCCCATTCTTCGACGGCGCCTTCGACGTTGTGCTGTCGGACGACCCGGGCGCGCTCACCGGCGCGCTCTTCCCGTCCCGGTTCGCGACCGAGATCGAGCGCACCGTCCGACGCGGTGGCGCTATCGCGATCGCAGTCGACCGTCACGTCGGCTTGTCCAACGTTGACCACCTTTTCAGGAAGTCGCGCATCGTGAAGGTGACGAATGCTACACTGGATGGTTCAATTGTGAACATCGTCATCTTGAGAAGTTACAGAACCAAAACCAACCCTCATTGATTCATTGGTCTGTTTTTTTATTAGTGTTCTGCTTAATTATTTTCTATTTTCGAGCTTAGGATTTTTTTTAATAAACTTGAGTAATGCAGCTTCTTTCTGTTTTGTGATTAGGTTGTTTTCAGTTGTCATGGTTAGTCTTGAGGCATGGTATGAAGTTGTATGAGTATCTGAGTATGCAAGTAGCTACTACAAATGACAATGACCAAAAGTCTCCAACTCTAAGTGGCCATTGCACCCTGAAACCGATTTTAAAGCGTTAAGCATAGATGATCATGCTAACTTCAGAGGTCAGAATCCCCCTGCTCCATTTTTTTATCTGCTTGTTATTACGAATATTAGGGTCCTGTTTGGTTCCCCTTACTAAATAGCTAAACTTTAACTATTTTAGTTTAGTCCCATTAATCACCTAAGAATAGTTAAAATAATTTTAGCTAGCTAAAGTTTAGCAAAGGGGCAAACAGGCTCTAGGATCATCGTAAATGAGCTAAAAAAGTTGTCTTATTTCAGTCCCTTGCATGTTATGAACAAGGGGATTGAGGGGGGATTTTCCCCACCAAACTGAACAAGGCCACCTCACTGATAATGTGTGCAGCACTTTCTTCTGCCAAGCCACAGACTTCACAAGTCGGAATCCATGGTTTTCTTCCGATGCAAATTAATCTGACCCTGAATTCTCCATTGCGTCAAAAACCAAATGAAAAGTTGAACTCTGGGCGGCGCCGCGTTCTTCCAAATAAACGTGGTCTCTGAATGTGGGGCGCCGTCCTTTGCCTTGAGGAGTTTGTAAAGACCTGCAGTGTCATACATACTGAAAGGATTTAGGCCTTGTTTAGATGCGAAATCTTTTTAGATTTCGCTACTGTAGTACTTTCGTTTGTTTGTGGCAAATATTATCTAATTATAGACTAATTAGTATCAAAAGATTCATCTCGTGATTTACAGGTAAACTGTGTAATTAGTTTTTGATTTTGTCTAAAATTAATAATTCATGCATATGTGCCGTAAGATTCGATGTGATAGAGAATCTTGAAAACTTTTTGATTTTTGGAGTGAACTAAACAAGGCCTTATTAGCCTGCAATCTGCTTCTTCAGACAATGAGGTCTCGGTGACGATTTTTTGCACCCCACCGGTGACAGGAGCGGCACGATTGTGCCTGTGCTAGAGAGCCCGGACTCCCATCACCTAGCGCACGGTGCTCTTGCGCTGCCTGCAGTCTGCAGTGACTGAAGAGGATAGGGAAACTTGGTAATGGCCTGTTACAGCCTTACAGGTGTCCAGCAAGGAATACCGGACCTCCCATTGGCTGTGAATCGGGATCACCCTCCATTGTCGCCAAAAAAGCCCACTGGCCCTATGCCAAGCCCTCGGCTGCAGTGAAGCCAGTGGATGAGCTTAAGCAGCAAACATAAGTTCTGTATTACCAAATGCCGGATGCCATGTCCTTAGAACCCGTTGCTAGGCCATCAAACACTATGATTGTGAAGGACTGAAGGGGTGACAAGACATTATTGTCACCGGACCAAAGAGCGGCCCTACGACGCCAATCATCTGGGAGATTACGCCCGACGGCAGCGGGAGAGCACACGTCACATATACAAACTGACAATCAGCATGGTCTCATCTCATCATTTGCTAAATATAGATAGCAGGGTAGAAAGTGACAGACACCCCTAGGCCCAGCAGGAGAACATCCATCCAAACTTGGGCCTAAAGTTAGGACACATAGAGACACAGACCTCCTAGTTAATAACGATTGGGCTTGATGATAATACGAGTCCCAGCTGGGCTCTCATCATCAGATCAGATGAAGAAAAAAAAAAAGGGGGGGCAAGGTCTCCCGCCATTTCTGCTGGGGAGAAAGGGCCACTAGATGTTTATCGCAAAACAACAGGCACGGCCACTGTTGGCCGTCGTGCACATGCGCGCCTCAAGGAAAGGAAACAGTGTCCGATCGATCTCCGATCTCGACAGTTGGATTGGATGGAGCGCGTGCGGAGGGTTGAATCGCTCACAGTTGCCACGGTCTCAAAGACACAGCGCCGGCATCGCACCTGCGGGCGTGCGGTAGGATAGCGACCAGGATGGAGGGCGCGGCCCCGCCGGTAGCTGGGAATGTCCGCGGCCTCGTCGCTGTCCCACTCCCATGCACGGGCGCAGTGCAAGATGCAGCGCATCACCAATGATGCCGCGCGCCACCGTGCGCGCGCGGAGGCAAAGGCAGCAGCTCGATCAGAAAGCCTTGAGCCACGTCGCCGCGTCATGGTCCGCGCACAGTGGCATGTCTCCCGCCTGGTGATTCGACGGGGGCTGGGCCGGCGGGAGTAATGAGCGAGGGGGTGGCAACGCAACGCAACCAGAATTCCCCGCCATTTATTTATCAGTCCAACTAGATGGCTCGATCGATCACACTGACGCGAATGAAGGAAACCCTTTTTGGCGCGTACTTGCTGGGTCTGGGAATCAAACGCGGGGCCCGGGGTCGGAGAGTGGATGGCACCAAACGTTACCAGACAAGGGATTCAATGGCCGCTCTGACTTCCTGCCTCCCTGTGTTTAGTGTGTCACACTGTTACTCATCTTCATCTCATCTGGTATTGTAAATATGCCTTTGGTAGCCAGGCCGGGCCATCCATCGATGGCGCATAGGAATAGGAGGCATGGGCGCATTCCTATCCGATCCCTGCTCTGCCGGCTGCCGCGGTCGCGGCCGGGAGTTGGAGGCGCAGCGGCCAGCGGGAGCGCGCTCGCGCGCATGCGATGCCTTTTTTTTTTTTCTCCTTCGGCTGACGACGGCCAGCGCGCGTGGGATGTGGCGACGGAGTGATGGGCCGGCCGGGGCCGCGGAGCGAGCCACGTCGAGGGGGGCTGCCGGGCTACGACAAGACGCGCACCAGCCACCAGGCTGGCCCCCCCGTCATCGCCCCCGTCTCCTGCATCTGCATTAACCCACCGGCGTGGCATGGCATGGCATGAGCGCGGGCACGGCCGGGCAACATGTCCCCTGCTACACGTGTGCCCCCTGCTTCTTTAACTCCCGCCCAACCGGCCAGCCCAACCACTGTCGCTTATTCTGAAGGATCTTATCAAGAACCCAGCTTATTAAGAATTTCTGTTGTATTGGCATAGGATGGGAGTAGAGTAATGTACAGTACAGTAGAGTACCGCTTCGTTGGGAGGCATTGCAGTTAACAGTACTCGTGCTCGGTGTCATGCAAGACTGCAGGACTGTATGGGTCTGACTGATCGAATTTGTTGACCAGTTGGACTAGTGCGCTGACGAGACTGGACCGGATGACCAGGTCAAAATGATCTGACAACTAGTCTGGACGAGGGCAATGCAAGCATGATAGGCGGTTGCACGCACGTTTGGCCGGCATACAGCACTGGGACCAGTGCCCCTCTACCCGTGCCAGCCCCAACCCCAGCCAGCCGCGCACGCCCGGAGCCGGGGATCATTGCCGCCGCAACCGCCAAGGTGCGCCACCGCGCCGGGGGCCGCCCTGTCCGCTTTGTACCGTGCCGCCCACATGGATGCCTCACCTGTTCCCGCTTTACGCAACGCCTTTCGGCCTTTTGGCTTTGTCTGCCCCTCTCCATCTGCCGATCGCCAGCTCCCCGAGTACTGAGGTGAACAAACGTTTTGGCCTTTTGGATCAATGATCGGTCGATGTCTTTGTGATCCAACCGCTGAAATTTGTAAGAGTTTGCTTGCCTATGTTTTATGTGTAGAGTGTGTGTGTATCGGTGTGTGCTTTTCACTCTTTGTGTGCCTTTGTGTGCAAAAGACCTTATCCAAACGCTCGCCGCTCCCGGAAGATTGGCATCCATGTCCACGTATAAGCGCGCCGTGCTCTCGATCTAGAACAACTAATTAAGCTACTAGTATAACGCTGGAGCACAAAGTCACGCCCGTACTATTCATTATTAGACTTGTTTCCGTGCTAGCTCGATCGTTGTCATCTTCAGAGGCCTAGCTAGACGCCTAGTCAGATTGAGCTGCCAGTGATCGAAGACGCCCTGGCAAAGAAAGTTCAAAGGGGAGCAAAGTGCAATCGCAAAACAACATTTATGACCGCACCAGTATGCCAGAACTTCTCCGACACTCTACTAACACCCAAGCTGATCGAAAAGCATACTGTAGTACATAGTGTTCTAATTGTACCCTCTTCTTTTTTAATGTTTGAGCAATATTTCATTTTAAAATAAAGCCTCTTTCATATATTCATGTAAAACATCTCTCTTTTTTTATGGGGAGCATATATATCTTCATACCGTAGGTAAATATTTGCACCAAAGTTTTGCACGAAGGTACTCCTACTATTATGATAATATGTGCCTCGTGGTCTCAACTCTCTGTCTGCCTGAAATGGATAGTTAGCTAAAGTGAAAATTGGCTTACCGGCTTGGTTTGGGTCTTGGGAGTTGATGGTACTCTCTTTTTAGTCTTTGTTTTTTATGGAGTAGGACATGCTCCTCCCAAGACAAGGAGTGACTTGGCCCAGACATGGATAGACCTAGCTCTATAGCTTCCTTCTCATCATGACAACTTCCATAAAGAGTAGTACCACGGGCATGTTTTCTTCCTCCTCGTCATAACAACTTTCAAATACTAGTATCACGGGCATTTGGAATGCAGAAATTTCATAAAAATTATGCAGGAATTTCATAGGAAAAACATTGAAATGAAGAAAGTTTTACACATTCCAAATAGGCTATTGGTTGCATAAGGGTGTTAGATTATACAGAAAGTGTGTTTAGCTCTATCGATTGAGTAGGAGGTGCAGTTAGACACTCAACCAATCAAGTACGAGTTCTCCTCGACTTGAATTTAGATTATTTTTTTTCTTATTGAAAAGCTGCATAGCACCTACTTGGTTGTTCCTTTGTTCTACATTGCACTAAAAAACTTTCTAAACAAAAAATGTATTGATGCATAGGGATGCATGATTTATCAAACACACCAATTCAACTTTAATAGCAGAAAAGGAAAATTTCGAATACTCTCAATTAGCAGCTAAAAGGATCTGTTGCCAATTTCATCATACAAAATAAAAAGAATGGAAACACTTATCTTTTTTGACTGATTAACAGCTTTAGAGTTGATATTGAGACTAACTATATTATTTTATGCTCAGGGTAGCGGCCTGGTGGTTGTGCAGCACGCCTTCATTCTAAATTCTAAAAGAAGACCTGCTGACTCAAAAGTACTAAATAAGTTAAAATTAACAACTTTGGCACTTTTCAATTGTTTTTATGTTTATTAAATTAAATCACCTAAAACTACAACTATACATAGCTTAATATTGTTGTACCATTTGAGGGCTATATATCGAATGTTGATTAGATGGCTAAGAGCATTTCCAAATTTTTTTGCAAATCTCACTCTCTAAATCATCATTTAGAGAATCATTTCCATAAAAATCGCTTCTATATTTTTTCACTCTGCAACAGTTTTTCTATCTCTCGTGCACACTCTAGAGAGTAATTCTCGTCTTCTATTTTTGACTAGCGAAAAATTCAGAATAAAAGATAGCTATATTTACATAACCATTTAGACAAATTGTTGGAGGGTAACCTTTTCATCAAAATCTCTATTCCTAGCATTTAGAAAAGATCTAGAGAGTCTCTTAGAGTTCCTCTAAATAAAATATTCCTGTCATTAGACGATGGCTTAAAATTGCCTGGAGTAGCAGCTAAACATTAAAAAATTCGCATCCACTTGAAAAAACAAACCTATAACTACCAAACCTGATTAGAAAATGAGAAAACGTGCCCTTCTTTTTCGATAGATATACTACGCCTGGCACACGCCATTGCTTTTTTGGGGAAAAAAAAAGGGGAAATGAGAAAACGTGATGACTACTACCGGTGGTCCGAAAATGAGTAGTACATGGATCATAAAAAGAGTTACTCCATCCATCCCAAATCACAAGTCATTTCAAAAATATTGAAGAGTTAAAACATCTCAACTTTGAACAAAATTATAAAAAAAAAATAAAAGATTTATAACATAAAATAAGTATAATACAAAAATATAATTAATGAACAATGTAGCGATACTAAGTTGACGCCATAAATATTATTATCTTACCATATAAATTTAGTCAAACTTGAGATAATTTAACCAGATTTTTGGAATGATTTATAATTTGGGATGGAGGGAGTACATGAGTACTGCTGGAAATGAGAAAACGTGATGTACTACTGAACTACTACTCCTACGTATACTCCCGGAAAGCATGCTTTCAACTCTTTTTTTTAGTACGTTCTCAAAAAGAGAGAAGCAAATATAAATCCAACAGAAAGAAGAAAGAACAAAGTCCATAAGTACAGTACGACTAGTAATTTACTACAATCTACTTTTGCAATAATGTAACTCTTTTAGTTTGACACAGAAAAATCCATTCCGTATATATTGCTAATATAAAAGTAGTAACTTAGTATATGTAACTGACATGCACCAAGCTAAGTGCATAGCAAAATACACGACCTGAAAGAAACACAGGAGATATTACAGAGATAAAGAAAAAAGATTCAAAAATCAAAAGATTTAGATACCCTAGGTCATCATTCCATAACTATCAATTCCTCGCTGCCTCTGAAAATTCATATACTGATGATGTAAGTACCAACCCAAACCATGCATCCATCGTCACTCCGTCCGGCTGAAAAGGTCACTCATCAGGCGTCCCCGTTGCTGGCGGCGTTCCATTGCTTGTTCCCTGGACTCCACTTGGGGCACTTGGGGCTGAAGTACTTGGCCTGCACCCTTGCGTCGAGCAGCTCCACGACGGGCCCCGGGCGCACGCACCGCGGCGCCTTGTACTGGTTGATGGACGCGCCGCGGCTGATGGCGTAGTCCATGAGCTTGTCGAAGGTGCCCTCGGACACGACGCGTATCTCCAGGGGCCCGATGGACTTGTCGCAGGCCCGGCACTGCCGGTACACGCTGTTGAGCGCCTCCTCTACCGACAGGCAGCAGTCCTCGAACACGGACGCCGGCACCGCCGTGCTGCCCGCGCGCAGCTCCCAGAACAGCACGTAGTGGCCCGGGATGGTCGCCGCGTCGGCGTAGCTGGTGTACTCCACCAGCGACGCGCCGAACGGCGCCAGGTGCTGCACCGCGCCGCTCACGGCCGCGTGCAGCTCCGTCTCGTCCGTCTTGTCCGAGTCGATGCTCAGCGCCACGTTCTGCCGCCTGATGAACTTGAACATCGGCGCCTCGTTCTTGAAGCCGGCAACCCTCAGCACGTCGCCCACGCGGTACCGATACAACCCTGTCATCGATCGTCATCACATAGAACGTTCATAACAATCGTCTACTGGATCTTCCATGCATGCTTTTCGATCGAAGATGTCAGAAGACAAACACATACCGGAGTAGGTGGTGACCACGAGCTCATACTCGTGACCGAGCTTCACATCCACGAGGCCAACCAGGTCGCGGTGGCTCGGCTCCGCCTTGCCGTCGCTGCACTGGAGAGGAAGGAACTCGAAGTAGCACATGGTGGGGATGAGCGTGTATGCCACGTCGCCTGGCTTGCACATGGGCTTCAGGTTGAGGCCGAAGTAGCACTCGGAAGAGGCGTACATGGTGCACGCCAGAGGCAGCCCCCCGCCGTAGAACTCCAGCGTCGGGATGTACTGCGACATAGCCCCGGTCACGATCACATCGATGTACTTGGTGCGGGGCCACAGGCGCCGGATGATGCCCTCCCATGACGGTCCCGCGCACTCGGCCTCGATCTCGTCGGCAAGCGCCGGGTTGGCGCCGCGAAGTACCCTGCCGACGACGGCGTCGCGCACGGCGCGGTCCGTGATCTCCGGGTCGAGCGTGCCCGTGCGGATGTCGCGGCACAGACGCGGCCAGTGCTTCTCGAGGAAGCGGACGGCGCGGAGGAAGCCCGAGGCGAACACGGCGCCGACGCGCAGCACGTCGGCGCGGTGGACGAGGCCGCACAGCAGCTGCGTGTACATGCTCTGGTACGAGTCCACGCACAGGATGGCCTCGTTGGGGCTCGTGTACTCGGTGTAGGGGTCGTGCGGCCGCTCCAGGAACTGCCGGCTCCGGTAGTAGCTCGTTAGCACCGGCCGCGCCACCAGCCCGCCGGGTGTGCGCGACTCCGCCTTCACGAATAGCAGGTACATCGCCTTGCCCTTGTCCAGCCCCGGCACCGACTGGCTCATCACCGGCATCTGCAGGCTATACAGCAACGACCTCCTGTCCAGCTCGTCGGCGATGGTCGGCATCAGCTTCCTCTCCCCTCCGGATGTTCCAGAGCTGGCTCACACAAACATCGTCAATTTATCAGTACATGTTTCCATGACCAGCCACACAGCAGCGTCGTGATGGTTAGATCGATGAATATACTACATACCTCGTGAGGAACTCGGAGATGGGTTTGCCTGAGAGGATCGGCGAGGTATCGCCGCTGGCAATGCGGAGTATGTCCGGCTGGAGGCCCTCGTAGGTGACGAGCGGGACGACGCGGCGGAAGGCTTCGACGGCGTCGGCGGATCCTCCCGGGACGCCGTAGCGGCGCAGGTACTCGGCCGGCGCGTTCTGCGTCAGTATCTCAGCGAGGACGCGCCGCTGCACCTTCCCGGCGTTCGCCGTGACATGCTCGATGAACTCGAGCGCCTCGCGGTGCGCCCCGGGGCCAAAGCCGCCGGCCGGCAGGGTTGTCTTGGTGGTCGGTGCTTCCGGCATGGCACTGCAGTGCGTACGGCGCGTGCGCGTGCGCTTGCGCTTGCTAGTGCAGTCGTTCGTGCCTTGGCGCTCGCTCGCTAGCTGGTCGACACGAGGCGTGTTATTTGGTGCGTGGCCACTGCGCAGTTGTGGGCGTGTGTTTGCTGTGTGGTGTGTGCGAGTGAAATGCGGCTGCGGGGGTTTATATAGAGAGAGGATAGGGGGAGCGCAGTCAAAGTACTGCTACTTGGTCGCCAGCTGGGCGTACCCATCAGTTAGTACTACTGACCACTGCTGACTCTCGGTACTGGTCTAGTACTGGACTTGTGGCGAGCATAATTGCAACATTGTTTGTGGAATGTCTGTTTGGATTCAGTTATATAGGTTTTGTAGAGTTGTCCCTTGTTAACTTCTTTTAATTTGATACTACATGAATAGCAGTAAATCTTTTGTTTTCCAGCTCGATGGCTGGCAATGCAAATCGCTCAAAATATTTGCCATACCATTTATGTCATCGATTTTGACTTCCTAACTTGCCTTAGTAATTAATGCACCAGCTTTAGGTCTTGTTTGGATCCACTCAACTATCAACTAAAGCTTAGCTAGTTAAAATTTGAAAGTTAATATAGCTAGCTAAAGTTCTCTTAGCTAAACTTTAGCTGTGGTGTTTGGATCCTCTAGCTAATAGACTAGTTAAACTTTTGCTGAGTTTAGCTAGGTTGAAACAGCTAAACTTAGCTAAATTTTAGCTGGTCTTTTAGCATGAACGTTTGGATTCCTAACACCTAAATTTAGTCATCTAAAGTTTAACTGGTGGATCCAAACATTAACAAGAGAACTGCTAAATGACATACAACACCAAATTGCCAGTTTTAACCAAGTTGTCTCTTAGTGTAATTTGAGCTTGTATTTTTTTTTCTTCTTAAACGGCATTACCACGTGATGCTATAAACAAGAAAGGTCGCTTGCTAACTCACATGTCTACTTATACTTTACCTTTTTTTCAAAAAAAAATTACTCCATCCTAAAATATATAAGAGATATATATAAGTTTTATCAAGCTGTAATAAAGTTGTATTGACCAAGTTTATACATAAAAGTATCAACATCTACTTTGTGTATAAAAAGGATAAATTATAGATCTACATTGCATAACGTACATATTTTATCATACAAATCCGGTATCACAAAAGTATAATCATTTTTAAGAAAAACTTGATCAAACCGAAGACAATATGTAACCTCGAATGGCTCAAGACTAAGAAGGACCACCACCTGCCGTTCTTGCTTCCTCCAGCAGTAACAAAAAGTGCGCGCGGGGTTTTCTATAGGATTCAGCTAGCGGCAGTTCACATAGCGTCGGGATCTTCACCTCTTCCCCCAAGAAATATTGTAGGAGTAGTACGTACTTGACCACCAGCTATGCAGAGTGGCCATGCATCAACAGCAAGCGACGAGCTTGAACAAGCAAGGGGCGCCTCGGAGGGCTCCCCCGGCCGTGTGCGCGCGCGCCCGCGCGCATGCATGCTCGGCGGCACCGCGCGGCCGACACGGCGCGCGGGCGAGTTGCTTCCGTAGCTAGCGTGCTCGCAGAAAGGCCGGCAGCTGCATCGTTTCCCGGCGTGCAGCCCCCGTCTTCGACGCCCTGGCCTGTACTGTACTATATCTCGCTCCCGTCGTCGTGCGCTGCGATCTGCTGATCGCTTTTGATGATTTTAGGCCTTATTTAGTTCCAAAAATATTTTGCAAAATAGGAATATGAGTACTTTTATTTGTATTTGACAAATATTGTCCAATCATGAACTAGGCTCAAAAGATTTGTCTCGTCAATTCCGACCAAACTGTGTAATTAGTTTTTATTTTCGTCTATATTTAATACTAAATACAAGCATCAGATTCTGAAAAATTTTGCAAAATTTTTTAGAACTAAACAAGGCCTTAGTACCACCCCAGCTGCTCCTCCAATTCGCCATCTGTTCTTAGCTAGCCCTCCCGTTTTGATTTGGTCAAACTTGTGACGTGTGAGGGTAGATGTAATCATTCGGGAAATTAACTTTTGCACATCATGCATGTTCGTCCGAGATGTGCCCGGACTAGGAGACCGCGGGATCAAACAGCCAATGGGAACTCTAGGCACACCGGCGGGTTAGAACCAAGAGCAAAGATATTTCTCTCTTGTTTTTCGGACTCCTCTGTTGTGGTTATCTCCATCTCCACGATTAAACTATGCTATCGTTGAGGACTAGTAGGCTCCTGTCAGATCAAGTCAGGGAAAATGTCATTTTGATTCGACAAAAATGTTACTAGTATGTCAGTTGCATGCAGATCAGACGTGCGATTAGAATTTAATAGATCGAGACATACTACGGCCGGGCAAATGCACGACGCCACGGAACGTGCGCCTGTCCAAGCTCTGTGCCAGCAAGCGCTTGGAAAAGTGGAAGCTACACGTAACAGAATCGGATGGATGCTAGCTAGGGCCATATGCCAGAAACAGGAGCAAGCGAGAAGGACCTGCATGCGTTGCAGTGCACGTACGGTCGCCGCGTCGCCCAAAAAAAGCAAAGGTGTGTGTGCAGACAGCGGCGGAACAGTAGCATGATGCGCGGGCGATGCGTCGACGCGCGCTGCCACTCGGGCGTAGGCAGCTCACGTGCCCGTGCCGCGTGCCCCACACGGGGACAGACAAGCCGCGCGCGTGTGGGAGTCGGCTCTCGTTCTAGCTACCCGACGTACTCGATCGATCGATCGCGAGCGAGAGTACAGCAGGGGTCGGTAGGCGTCTGTCGTGTCGTCCGGGGCCGCGAGACCTGTATACAGCTAGAGCGCCGCACGCCGGCCCTTGTGAATCTCGATCGGTGTTGGCCCCGGCGAATGGAGAAAGAACGAGCCGCGCGCGCACAGCGAACCGATGGAGGGTCACCCCGGAGAAGGCCGTGGATCTTGCATGCCGGGGTTCGTTTCTGCGGTCGCCGTCTGGCCACGGGCCACGGCGCACGGCTCCGCGGTTTGCATGCAAGCGGCGCCAGCTCGTAGCTTTTGTTGGGGTCCTACGACTACGACGTACGTACACGATCGACGCAAGTACGCAGGCAAACTGGGACAACTCCGAAAGGCCTCGTGCTGGTTTGCCCTAGCGGAACAACTACTGGTAATGTACGTCCGGGTCCGGCAGAAGTTCATGACTTGTGACTTCGACAATCGTCGATCTTGTCTGTCAGATGCGCTCTTAATAATTTTATGGAGTCTACCAGCCATTGAACAATGTTTTTCTCTCAGAATAAATCAGCGACCAGTAATTTTTGTCATGGCTTATCAGCCAAACAAACAAGACAGAATTCGTGTCGTTTATCCTGTAAATTTATAGAATTTATGGAAAAGTACATGGTGATTATTTTATCTAATCTAAAATACATGTTACCAGAGTCTAACAAAATTAGATTTATAATTTTTGAACTATTCTATAAATGTATACTGAATTTATAAAATTACAACATCTACAATTTTTAGGGACCGTGATAACATACTAAACAAGTTTGATGACCTAAACGGATGATTCACAGGTTTAGGGACTGGGATGCCATAACTGAACAAATTTGACGACCTAAATGAGTGATTTACAAATTTAATGACCAAAATGACATCGCGATGGACAAGTTTGAGGACTCAAACGATTGATTTGTAAGTTTAGAGACTAGAATGACATAAGTAAATAAGTTCAAGGACCGCTGGTGGACTTTACTCGTTATCAACCCTTCATCAAATAAGGGTCTATTTGATCACTGCTGGATTATTATAATCTAGACTGCACATAGATTTTTATAATCTAAATTAAGTATAATAATCAGAGTATTTGGATTCCTAAATAATTAAGTTGGATCATTCTTGGTTCAACTAACAAACACTCATAACAAGAAAAACATGTATGAGATGGATTATAAGATTATTATAATATGGTGCTTTGATTATAATAATCCACATCATGATTTAACATGTTTATATCAGAATTAAATTATTTTAGCTGATTATTATAATCACAATGATCCAAACAAAGTCCTTATTATCGGATTGAGTTACTGCTGCAGGAGCAGGAATCATGGCTTCATTCTTTCTGCATCTTATAATTGAGAGCAGACCTGTCACGAGATGGTTTTGGTTTGGAACCATGATTGAAGGCACCAGGCTTCGCAGGGCCGGATCGGAGGCGGCACCGATCATTGATCGGATGCACAGTGGCGTAACAATATGTTTATATATATATATATATATATAAGTGCTATTCTACACCAAAGTGTTATACTGAACAAAATTCAGTATTGTTCAGTACCCGTGTTTCAGTATTATTCGGTATTTCGTGGTCCTGGGTGTACGACTGGATGATACTGAATATTGTTCAGTATTGCTCAGTATTTTTTCTGCTCAATTTTGACTTGCGGTGTAGAATAATATTCTACACCTAGGGTGTAGAATAGCGTTGCCGTGTATATATATATATAGGGAAATTCTTTTCTACACGTACGTGTAGTTATATATATATGTGTGTGTGTGGCTTGTGGTTACCAAGCAGTTTTTACCAATCTAGCAGTCGACCTCCTTGGTTTGCAGCACTGCTCTCTCTTCTCCTAAGTAAGAAATAAATATTTTGTTTGATACAGTATTTAGAAACAAATTTAACAATAACAAAAGTGTCAAACAATAAAATCACTCTATTTTCATTGTCCACTGGAAAATGGAGGTCACTTTCAGTATTCAGATATAAATTTTTTGCATTTTTTTTTCTTGCTCGACGTGGAGTTTCCGTCGTCGCTGCGGCCACATCGTAGGCCGCACTCCTCATCTTCTCGTCGGACGGCGTCTTGCCGGCATCGAGCAGGATGCGGGTGAGGTTAGTTGAAGCGGGTCTTGAGCTCAAACTTGCAGTGCTGGTCCATATATAAGGGAGGGGTATAGGGGTGCTCGTTCCACTCGTGGCTCCCCAACTGTGTTCACCTCTAGTTGCATGAGCAACTCTAACCCAAGTCCTTAAATTAAGTCCTTAAATTTTTATTTACATGCTATGATAAAAAAAATAGGAGCTCAAATTAAGACTCAACTCCAACCCACCTCCTAAACAAGTAGGATAGGGAGTTCTAGATGTGAGGGGTTGAAACTATAATTTAGGAGGGTATGGAAAATGGGAGCCCAAGTAGAAGGTGAGTTGGAGTTGATTTTTTTGAATCAAGTCTCTAGATTTAGAATATGGACTTGTCTAGGAGATAAGTTGGAGTTGCTCACTCGCTCTCCAGGTCCTTGATCTGCAAGCATACCGAACGATCAGTAGGCCGTGAGACCATGGCCATGGTGCAAGTGCGAGGATATCTATTGGTGCACCGGTACTTGAATAGAGTACACATTTTAGTGTTACTTACACGTACGTGCAGTGCGACATGTCGAAAGGAAGGGTGAGCGGTGGCAATGGCATACCTGGCATTTGCAGGAGTCCGGCCATTCGTTTTGCTGATAAGCTAAGCTAAAAAATATTGTTCACTAATTGTAGTTGATAAACCGGATTAATAAGTTCAAGCAAATAATTTACAGTGTCAGGCGCCCGGACATACGTGAGGTAGTCTGGCCAAGGCCATGCATGGCCTGTGGATGCTGAATTCCGCCGCTCGCCTCGTGCCGTCCGCGCCCGGGAAACAGCAAAGCGGCCTTTGTGGCGGTGAAGTAAGGTCATGTTTAGATTTTAATAGAATTAATAACTAACTCATGACTAAGATTTAGTTCTAATGGCCCAAATAGATAGATTAGTTGTTAGTCTACTAATTAATTACGAACTTGTTGTTAGTTTAGGGCAGTCCCAATGGAACATTAATGATGGTTTCTATCTCTATTAAATAAGATATCACATAAGCAAAATGCTGACATGGCAGCTTATTTAATGAAGAAAGAGATTAGAAATTGAGGAAACCGTTTTCTGAGAAGGAAACCACTTCTACTCTTGACCCGATGCAGCAAGAAACGATTGTTTCAGCATTGGGACGAAACTAGTGATTTCTATCTATGTGGGGCCGGCATGGGTGCTGCAGATGCTCGCTGGAGCCATCGCAGCTCACGAGCCGGCTGCCACGCCATTGTGCGCGTCCACCAGCACCCACGCTTGTCCGCTGGCGCCGCTCGCTCGTCCGCCGGCGCAGCGTGCGCTTGTTCGCGCTAGTCCGCTGGCGCCGCGCACTCGCCCGTCGGAGCTGTGCTTGTCCGCAGCGCGTGCGCTTGTTCGCGCTAGTCCGCTCGCGCCGCGTGCTCGCCTGCTGGAGCTGTGCTTGTCCGCACCGCGTGTGCGCTGGCTGGAGCCGCCTCGCTGGTCCGCCAGTGCCGTGTGCGCTCGTCCGCTGGCGTCGCGCGCTTGCATGCTGAAGACGTCATGCGCTTGTTTGCGCCGCCGTGTGCGCTCGCTGGAGCCTCCTCGCTCGCCGGCCATGCTGCGTGTGCTCGCATACAGGGCGCTGTTGTCTCTGATTCGTTGGTTTTGGTTGATAGAGATCATGAGAGCAGAGAGATTAACGGAGGGTGGAACCGTGGAAAAGATAAAGGAAGAGAAAAAAAGGGATGGTACATTTATTTCTCAAAGAAACGACCATTGTAGAGAGTAGTTTCTATCAATAATATTTTCGTTAATGCACCACCATGGAAACTGCGCATGATTTCACCGCTGAGATTGCCCTTATTAATCTACAGATATATAAAAACTAGCAGGACTAGTTATCAGTCTTAGTTTATCATAACCTGTTGTGACAAGTACTCGCTCCATTGAAGTGCAAGGCAAAAAGCACATTTTCATCGTCGACAAATTAAGACACTGGAACTTGTTTGTTGGTGTCTAGTTTATTGCGCCAAACATTAGGTGAATTCTAAGTGTCACAGAAAAAAAGTGTGGCGAACAAAATTGAAACCATACTTCTGCCAAAGTTTATAACGTGTGGGACAGGATGCTTCCATGGGTGAGTATGTTGGATCATGAGTTAGGAAAATGCATAAATTTAACTTTACTAACTGTTTTTAATGAAAAGATACTTATAACGGTAATGATATGTTACATACGTCCAACGCGTGTTTATCTACCGGACAGACGTGGCTTTCTTTCATCCACTCGCTCCCTTTGTCTTTATCCTTATCTGCTTGCGTTGTGGCTATTCACATTCACTTTGTCCCACATGAGTGCCGACGGTCGCCGCCGCTCCAGGCCACTCGCGGCGCTGCCCCACCTGACTCGTGCGCCCTCTCCACGAGACGCATGCCCCTTCTTAGCTCGCCGGTGCCGCCCCCGCCTAAGCCAGTTGCCCAGCGTATCCTCCTCCCTCATCCTCTCCCACCCTGGCTACTCCTCCCCAACAACTAAACATGGCCATGGCTGCCTCTCTGCCACCACCGCTGGCCTCATGCACCCCGGCGCACCTTCCTCCTCCACCACCTAGGCATCTCCTTCCCTCACACGGCAGCGCCATCCATCCACCTAGGGGTGCTCGTGCCCGACGTGCCTCCTACACCTAGGTGCGCCGTTTCCCAACCTCGGCTGCGGTCATGGGTGGCCTTCCGATGGTAGATCCATGGAGCGGTGGCCTCCCTGTGGTGGATCCATGGAGCACGATGCAGATCTAGCGGTGTGGTGGTCTCCTCCATCCAGAAGGCAATGACGGTCCATCCCCCATCCATGGAGGCGGCTCAATTTGTACCTCGACGGCGCCCCAGTCCCATGTAATTTCGTGGTGTTGCAACAATCTATTTTGAGATGTTGCGACATGTGTTTCCGAATATTGCAACTATCGATTTTGAGATGTTGCAACAGATATTTTTCTGTATGTTGCAGTAGTAGTGCTTGAGACGTTGTAATAGTTTATTTCATTGTTGCAGCGGGTTTTCCCGATGTCGTAGTGGATTTGTTGTAACAGGCGTTTTTCTAATGTTGCAGTAGTAGTGCTTGAGATGTTGCAATAGCTTTTTTTTATTGTTGTAGCAGATTTTTCTCGATGTTGCAGCAGTAGTGCTTGAGTTGCAATAGTCCTTTTTTTTTGTTGTTGCAGCAGATTTTTCCCGATGTTGCAGTTGATGTTTTTGGGTGCAGTTTATATTTTTGTTTGTTGCATTAGATGTTGTTCCATTGTTGCAATATATTTTTTTGTTTGTTGCGGTAGTTTTTTTTGTTTGTTTCATTATATGTTTTTTTGATGTTATAATAGCATTTTTTGTTGTTGCGGCTGGTGGGTGGGCTATGGGGAGGCTCCCCTGGGTGGGTGGACGAAGGCGCTGAGGCTCCCCTGAGTTGGTAGCGGAAGAAGGCGCTGAGGCTCGGCTGGGGCAGGCAGGTTCGTGCGCGTGGAGGCGAAGGAAGGGTGCACGGCTAGGTTCCTTTTCGTCTTTCTGTTTTACATGGAGGAGGAAGGACGGGCACGGATTTTTTTCATTTTCTGTTTTTACGTGCAGAGTCATCTATCGGATGTCACCGTCCGACGCTAAGCACCCGGATAGGACGTCCGGGCGCTAGCAACTCCGTACTTATAAGTACCAATGGTATTTCCAATTCCAACCACCACAGCAAGTCTATTTTCTCACAATCTGTTTTTTTAGATAAAACACTGCCATCGGTTGCTCTATTAATATGCCACTTAATACAGATTAAAATAATTACAATTATGTACATCACAACAATTACACATAATAAAAATACAGTACTTTGTCAAATACATGACCTAACATAAAAAATGCGCTATGTAAGTTTAAACGGAGTGAGGGAACACTCCACTCGTCTAGTAGTGTGTACCGCTGCTCCTAGCGATGCATGTTTTATTTGCACAGTCCGAGAGCGAGCATCTACCTGTGTGCATACATGCACGATCTGTGCACGAGCACCCCTGACTCCCTGAGCCGGGAGCCAGCCGGACCCGGACCGAAGCAGGAGTTGACTAAAACGGATTAAAAAAAAACCCCACTTATTAATTTGGAAGTCGCTATTCCGTACGTGTACAAGTGGACTGTGTACCTTTTTTAGCGAACGGGAGGAGGGACCTTGGCCCCTGCAGATGATTTTATAAATTAAAAGACAAAGAGTAATAAAAAAGGAGTACATAAGGTCTTGTTTAGATCTATTTTTTTTTAATTTTGACACCGTAGCATTTTCGTTTTTATTTGACAAATATTGTTTAATCATGGAGTAACTAGGTTTAAAAGATTCGTCTTGTGATTTATAGGCAAACTATGCAATTAGTTTTTGTTTTATCTATATTTAATGTTTCATACATATGTCGCAAGATTCGATGTGACGAGAAATCTTGAAAAGTTTTTGACTTTTGGGTGAATTAAACAAGGCCTAAGTGGACTATGTTTCTAAAAAAATTTTTACTCACTTCGTCTCAAAAAGACTGTTATTATTGACTTTACATCTTGTTTGATTATCCGTCTTATTAAAACTTTTTATATAAATATTGTCTATTTTGATATGAATTATTTGATTATTAGAGGTACTTTAATAATGATTTATCTATTTTAAAATATGTATAAATTTTTTAATTAAGATAAAAAGTCAAAAATATTGATTTTTTTAGACGGAGGAAGTACATGATATTGCCACATTTGCAAGTAGAGGGGTAGTAAACAAAACAGGAAGATCCACCTTTTCGGATTCCCCAATCAACTTGCTTTTGTTCTTTTGCAGTAGCGAGAAGATGAGAAGCTTCTCGAGGTTGCCGAATAAAAAGACATCATGTACAGTCACTTCATACATGCACCCTTCATCTCGCGATTTTTTTTTTCCAATTTTTTTTGTTTGGTACTATAGTACTTTTGTTTTTTTAGTAATTTTTACTGAAATATGAACTAATTATATTTAAAAGATTCATCTCGTAATTTATAGGTAAATCATATAATTAGCTTTAATTTTTATTTCTATTTAGTGCTTCATGCATTTGCTGAAAGATTTGATGTGACGAGAAATCTTGAATAGTTTTTTGTTTTTTTTGAGTGAACTAAACAACGCCAAAAAATGAATGTCATTTTATTCATCGCTAAAATAACGTTTTTTTAAAAAAGGGGGGTGTACATGAATAGTATATATAAAACAAAGCACTTTGGTTAATACCCTTTATGCAGTTCTAGTGCGCAAGGTAGGCATCTGAGCCACAGACGTTCAAAAATCTAAAGCCTGTCCATGAATAAAGCCTCATTTAATTTGGCATAGCGCCAATCGGTTTTGGCTCTACGCAAAGAAGCCAGAGTTGGTGAGGTTAAATATATTGGTTATATCGGCTTCTCGTTTATTTTTAGAAAAGAGATAAAAACAGTTTCTTGCTACAATTCAGGGAGTACTCGAAGCTGGAGCTCCAACTAAAGAGTGCCTAAATCAAACGTGTACTACAAGCTAATAATAGCTTGATTTACATATTTTGGAAACATGTAAGATTAATGTATATTTGTGTTAAAAACACATGCAACTGTCATAATTTTGAGGATTTTAAGAAGACATTCTAGAAGTTGTTAATAGTCGAAGATATATGTATTTAAGACCATGTAAATAAGTCAGATGTGTGTGCGTGTTGCGAATTGAGAGTAGGTCAATTGGTTGGGATCATTATGGTGGAATCTATTAACTCGGGTCGAAGTTCTCAATTGAGATTTCCCAGTTTAATTTCAGACTCCCGGTGGTATTCATAGGAATAAGTTGTGCTGTAATTCGAAAAAAACTAATGTGCATTTTTGACCGAATGAATGAGTACAGAAAATGTTAGCAGCAAAATCTGGAAATTATGTTTTTTTTGTCATGTTGCCGCAGACGAACAGATCACAAATCATGTTAGTTATATATGGTTTAGACCAAACACGTGTAATCTCTTGGTACTATATGCAGCGTTCTAAAACAGCACGTCGATCATGACTTCATGAGAGGGGATGCTGAATCTATATCCCCTCTGTTACTCTCTCTATATAGTGTATATATGGATGGGCACTGTGCTTTATTTGTGCCGGTTGTTGCTGTGTTTAGCTTGTCAAAACCATGGCCGCCCCCTACTGTTTCCTCATAGTCATGGTCCGATCAGGATCTATACTGTGACAAGCGAAAAACGACTTTTTCCAGCGAATGGCACACTTGCTTTATATCGCATAGAATCTTGCAAGATCTTATGCGCTCTTGTCGTGAGTCGCGAGTCGACAGTACGGACCTACACTGATATGGGCAGATCATGCCTATTCGGCCCCGAACGGATCAGTAAGCCCAACCGTGTGATCACGCCAACACGATACCAATACCATCGTGACAATGCACGGCTCCTTTCAATAAGCAAGCAATCAGAAGACCTACTCGCGCTCAGCTCGAGCCATCAGCGCCAGCGTCACGATCGCGAGCGAGTGCGCATATACAAATACAACCCATACTACTACGTATGAGTACGTCGCGGATCGGACGACGGTACGCGCCCGCGGCCACGCACCCCCAACAAGGCAACAACAGTAATGCGGGCACAGGACACGGCCCCCCGCGAAGGCCGCGCAAAAGCACGCGCGCACGGCTGCCCGTCGGCGCTGTCGCACACGATGACACGATCGACTTTGCCGGGCGCCGACCGGGCCCCGTCGAGGCGCGAAAGCTACTACAGCTCCCGCGGCTGATCGAGGCCCGAGCGCCGCGCCCGCCGCCGTCCCGCTCCTGTCACGGGCTCCACACGGCTCCCCCAGGCCCCGTCACGGGAATAACTCCGCGACGCGCCCAGTTGTCCCATCCCGTCCCGGCCGGCCTATGCCGCCCCCGCCCCGCCCGGTCCACGGCCTACAGAGGGCTACAAGAAGAATGTCGGGGCATGTGTCCGGGCGTGCCGTCCCTTTCGCGCGCGGCCGCGCCTGCGACTTCTGGCCTCCCGCCGGCGACACACATGACATCCCATCCAGTGTAGGAGGAGTACGTGCATGCACCACGACGACGCTGGCTCGCGCGTTTCGTCGCCACTGCCGACCGCGACCGCGCGCGGGGCTTCGATCGTGTCGTGTCCCGTCGCTAGCCTAGCGGTCCCGTCATCACTGAACATCATCAGCCGGCGTGGGAGCGCTAGTGACCTTGACGCTAGGACAATGCCGGCGACGTACGGCGACCCAGGCCGACGCGTCGTCGTCGGGGAGCATGGCCTTGTGCCGGGCCGTCCGGCAACAGTGTCGCCGTCGCGGGGGGCCGAGAGGAGGTCAGGTCCATCGGCTGATAGAGGTGGCGAAGGCAGCGTGTTCCCAGCGTTGGTTCGCCCGCGGCCCCGCACTCGGCGCGCGGCCGATTCGGGCGCTCGTTGCGGTTTTCACGTACGCGGGCCTGTCAACGGATCCATCTCGTTGAGTACGAGTACGATCGACGTGGACATGGCATTACGCGAACAATTAAGCTCGTGTCGTGCGGATTTCGGGCCATCTACCGACAGATTTGGCCACCATTGCCTTTCTCATGATGGTGCCGCACGCAAGCGGCAAGCTATATAGGGGCCGTCCAAGTAACGAACTTCTCTTTAGTCTTTATTGTACACAAGGCCGTTGTACTTGCAAATGGTCGTTTAATTCGTCGTTCCTCCGTCGCATCAAGGCTTCCAAAATGGTTCACAGGATGTGCTTATATATGATCGAAAATCTGTACACTGAAATGACTGATGTTGGTTTTGCTGTTGTTTTTTGTAACCTCGTGTTTTTGTTCTTTACTCTTCTAATAAAAACCCAGCAAATCTCTTATCGCCTTTCTAAAAAAACAATAGAGGTTTAAGAATTGTACATTTGGCCGGTAGAATAGGTAAATTCGTGTGAATACATACATGTGGTCTATGTGTTGGGCACCCGTATACTCATTATTAACAAAAAAGTATATCTTGCGACAAAACAATAACAACAATAATGACGATGATGCTTGTTATTTTGAGCAAAAGCAAATTGATTTTAACATAATCCAAAGTTACACCAAAAACATGAGACTTTTAATCCGGTGACTTCAAGAGCTGTTCGGAGCCGTTTTCTTTCAAACGGGGTAAAATAAAATGGCTCCACCAATGAAGCCCCTAAAAACGTACTCACACAGAGTTTTGGGTGTGAAGGAGCTAAAACTAGTGGCTTCTCCCGGCTTCACCTTATTCTACGCGGCGTTCTATGAGAGCATATTTCAAGAAAGGGGTTGTTTGCTAAACGATTTACCAAAATAGCTCTAGCTCCACCGATAGAGTTGTTAATAGAGCTGAAGCCTCTAAAAAACAGCTTCACTAGTGAAGTGGAGGCGTGCCAAACGAAAAATATATGCATATGTAGTAGCTGCCACATTAGCCAAAGAACATCTTACCAATTTTATCGTGGAAGACTATTTGGAATAAAATACAATATTGCATAATCTTGTATGATTAAGTTGAATGCACCCGGTTCAACCCAAAATAATGAAAAAGGGTGGGTAATCTATTATCTTAGCATTTAACCCACAAAATGAGGAGGACCATGGTGTGGAGATACTAAGGCTAGTCTCAATTCATGTTTCATGATAGTGTCATGCACATTAAATAGGGTGCCACATAAGCAAAATTGCTAACTTGGCAGGGTCATTAAATGAAGGAGTTTCATCATATGAGAGAGGAGTTTCATCCCCATGAAACCCATATGGCTTGGTTACCTAGCTAGTTTATAGTCTTATTAACTGTGCCATGAAACAATGCATTAAGACTGGCTCATCTACACCCTTGACATCCTCAATTGGCAAGTACTCACTCTATTCCAAATTGTTAGTTATTTTAGTTTTTCTCAATACATAGCTTTATAGAGGTATGTAGATATAAATTACAGCCTGTTTAGTTCCGAAAAGTGAAAAGTTTTTGGTATTGTAGCAATTTCGTTTGTTTGTGACAAATATTATCTAATCATGGACTACCTAGAATCAAAAGATTCGTCTCGTGATTTACAGCTAAACTGTGTAATTAGTTTTTGTTTTCGTCTATATTTAATGTTTCATTCATGTGACACAAGATTCGATGTGACAGGAAATTTTGAAAACTTTTTGGTTTTTAAGGTGAACTAAACAAGGCCTACGTCTAGATGCATAGTAAAAACTATATATTTAGAAAAGCTACAACAACATACAATATAATTTAGAATGGATGGAGTATTATAGAACGTTTCTTCCAAGACCGTTGGATAAGTATCATGGAATGAATGGAGTAGGTAGTAACAATATTTTTTTGTGAACGAGGTAGTAACAATATGCGAGGTAGCTATCTATATCTTATTTGGAAGAACCTCATGATGAATTTATACTAGTGAAACAACTGATATAGGCAGCAAGGACGTTGATTGAAACTTTTACAATCTTGAGAGCTAAGCCACACCTTACTTGCCTGATTCTTGTCTAGAGAATATCCTTCTCCCTCTCTCTTATGCTATTATGAGGCTTGACTAACTTTCATGATTTGTTTATATATATATCTTGTATCCTAGGTGTCTTTTTTATAAGGCTAGTTTTAAAAGTCCAATGAGTTTTTTTAAAAAAATTGAACTGCTCACTGAAAGTTCAATATGGACGCGTTAGGCTGTAAGTAGCAGCTACTGCGCCTACAATATCTTACAGAGAGGGAAAAAGAGCAGCCACATCTATAGCTGCTTTTAGCTTAAGCGATCTCTCTGAATATTCCTTCCTCGTGTCTAATTTGTAAATTTCTCAATAATGTGCTATATAATGGTGCAAGACAAGACTATTCATAGCGAGATAAGTTCAATGGCCCTGCACACAGTCCCAGCCTCAGGCCTTCGAACGGCTATAAGCCGGTAACCAAAGCATAAGCAACCATCAGGTACTGTATAATGCAACTAAGGATCCTTTTGATAGGGCTTTGCTCCTCCTAAAATATCTCAGGCTCCGATTCTGGCTTTTAATGTAGAGTAACTTTTTTGGTAGAGCTGAAACCGTTTTTTTTATAAAAATGATTGATAAAAACAGCTAGAAGAAGCCATATTAGTTTGGCAAGGCTCCTTGCAAGAGCTGTCCAGAGGCCGGAATCGCCACTTTGGAGGTTGCAAGTTGCAACGGGCCGGGCTCGTACTGTTTGATGGTAAGACCAACAGCAACCGGAGACAGGGACAAACATTTACCGGCATGCAGCTATAGCCTATAGGCTTTTGACTTGTGTGGAAGTACTTAATCATAGCCATTTCATGTATTCAAGTTTGCCTGATATATTTCATATATGCTCTACAGTCCACGTCACCTTAGCATGCACCGATTATATGAGCCCGTCTACGACCAGCCAATTAAAAATGTGATACTCGCAACTTGTTAGACTGTGTTATCTACACAATGTCAAGGTCATCAAAAGGTCAACTGGCCTTGTTAGCAATGCCAATGCATGCATGCTCAAATTGCAAAGTGGCAGAAGACTCCTGCACCCTCCGGTGCAGTGAGTCAAATTTAGCTAGTATAGGCTTTTGCGTCACCTTGTTTAGTTGCTTCCCTAAGAAACATCCATGGCTAGGTAACAACCTTTTTTTGATGAAACCAGAGGGGTTTGTACCCTTATAGGAATTTTCATAAACTGAAAAGAAAGTAGAGTTTACAGGTAGTAGAATTAAGAGACAAAAAAAAGGAATAAAGAAAATATAACTCAAAATTTAGATTACAACAGATTTTAGATCCATAAAACAAAAGTTTGCAAGACGCTCTAATGGATAAGAGGTTCATCTCCTTTCTTAAGGTTAATTTCATCCACTGTATATTGCAACCGAAAGCTGATGATTGTTGAAAATGTGATCATTTCTTGTCTTTCAGATTGTCTAACACATTATTAGAATCACAGTAACATGAAGAACTGCAGGTGAGATTGTTCTTTTATTTGCAGAACTACCTCCGGGAAAGAGGAACCTATTAGGACACTCCCAATGCTAGAAACTACATATAGTTTCTATACTCATTAATTCTTATAGACACTATATATAAAAACTATGGTTCCAATGGATAGTTTCTATAGAATATTTTTATATCCAATCACATTCATTCTCTCTCCATTCTTAGCCAATCATATCACTTCATGTCTTGGATTTTGTGTAGACATGGTTTCTAACTTAGACCCAGTTTCTATGTTTTTTACTCTCTCTCTTTAATAACTATATTGCCACATCAGCAAAATGCTTAGGTGGCACTGCAATTAATGTCTATAGAAACCACGATGGTTTCTGCATTGGGAGTGCCCTTATGAATGAGGCCTTGTTTAGTTCCAAAAAATTTTACAAATTTTTTCACATCAAATCTTACGGCACATGCATAGAGCATTAAATATAGATAAAAGAAATAACTAATTACATTGCGAGACGAATCTTTTGAGTCTAGTTAGTCTATTATTGGATAATATTTGCCCAATACAGTGTCGATTTTGCAAAAAACTTTTGGAACTAAACAAGGCCTGAATTTGGCAAAAAAAAAAACACTGATGTTTAGAAGATTCCATCAATTTTGAGCAAATCTGCAACCGCGGAACACAGATAATCAAAATCTAACGTCTAAGATTGTTGTCTGGTCCAGACAACTTTTCGAGGGTGCAAACCAAACTGCAGCGACCTTAACACAGCACGATGCGGAACAACGCATTGACTTCTGCCTGGATACGGATAGTAGTGGGTTTCTTTAGTCATGGCCATCGCATGCACGCACAAGTAAAAAGGGATGGTTGATGATGAATGCTTGGTCATATCTCAAAAGTCGCATACCTGACAAGTCGCAGTAATGTGTGGGGATGTCAGATATTCCTATATATCTAAAAGTATACTTTCGTTCCCAAAACACTAAAAGTGTTTCTCATTTTATTCTAAATAAAAAATATCATAAAGTTGTTAGAAAATAAATGAGGATGTTCGACCAAAACAGAAATTTCTCAAAAATGGGGGTATTATGAATGAGGATGTGCATCTTGAAAGTAACTTTCTCAAAAATAATATCCCCATTCCTCATTCGAGAGATAGCAAGACGAACATCTTATTGTCCAAAAATTAACACGATTTGGTGCACTTAGCAGAATGGGGCAAATATATTCTCACTTTGTTTTGAAAACGTAAGGTAAAATCGCAAAAGTAAGAAAAAAGAGACAAAATCACCATTTTGTCCCAAAATAGGAGTATAAACGCTTAAGCCCCTATTATTTAATTAGTGCATGTTATTCATGGTATCATATAGACACGTGTTAACATTAGCACATAAAAAAACACACACACACAGAGAGGATGTAAATTGAATGATTAAAGTACTGTTCGCTGATTTATTGTGAGAGAAAAACACTGTTAAATGTCTGGTAGATTTGATAGATAAGCTCAAGCGAACATGCTTACTCTTTAGGGTTGGGGCTCTGCTTACTTGAACTTGTCTAATGCATGTTACAGTTATATGTCGTTAGTCGTCCTGTTGATCGATTGGGTTGTCATCAACCATAATCACGATATATCAAGAGTCCCATATTGCTTACAGATCAGTGATTGATTTAAATAATTTTATTTTCTTTTTACTATATATGTCTGAAAATAAATTCTTTGGAATGAGTATATATTTGTTCTTCTTACTATATATGTCTGAAAATAAATTCCTTGAAATGGGTATATATTTGTGGACTGAGAGAACCTTCGTACTTCGCGTATCCCAAAACAATTGTGATATTTGTGCCCGTCATATTTTCTTAAATTTAACTAAGTTTGTAGAAAATATTACCAATATTTGTATCCTCAAATAAATTTATTAGAAATGGAAGTGTCCCCTTCTAGTCACGGGGATGTACTAGACAGTAGCCGTGGATAAAACAGGACAAACATGGCGCCATCCACGGAAAGGAGGCACAAGGCTGCATGCGGCAAAAGAGCAGCATCCTTTTTTCTTTCAGAGGTCACTTCTCTTTTTTCTTTCAGAGGTCACTTCTGTTACCTCTGTATGCATGGTGAGCTCGCACCATGCCTGGCCCCGGCCGGCTGCCCTGGCCGGTTTGTGCTATACACGTCCGGGCGGCGACTCCTGTGTGCAAGTGCGGTTTGCGCTGTAACGTAAAACCTGCAGCTAGCTGCTACTGTACTGTGCTACACTTTTACATCGTGAAGCAGTCGTCACAGACAGGCCCAAAAGGGAGGGCGAGCTCGTGCTCCTGAGCACGAGTTTGCGGATAAGCTAGAAAAGCGGGGCACGCACAAGGATGGGGCGACCCAGAGATTTCAATGGAGGATAGTAGGAGTACGTGGAAACCAGGAGCCTGGCACAGTACAGTAGTGTACTCCTACATGCACGGCCTTGGTCTCCCTCACTCTCTCCTAGGGCTAGGAGGACAAGGGCTTATGGCCGCTTGCGTGTGCCGTCAGCATCAGTCAATCACGGTTTGTTGGTGGGTTCAGTGGCCCATATTATCGTGTATACGTGAGGCATCATGCATCCACGTTTTGGCCCGGGATTTGACGGTGTAATAATGAAACGTAACCCTCCTAACCCGCTAACGTGCATGCATGCACAAATGATCCTAGCTACTTCCCGATTTCTCGGACATGCATCCTTTTATTTTTTTTTCTTCCCTTTTTCACATTCATTCACGACTGAATGAACTTCTGAAATCGCTCTCGTTAATTTCTCCGTAGGAAATGCAGAGTAGTCCATGAACTCTGGGGCCCAGAGTCTGGGCCGAGAATCTGGAACATACCCGAGTTTGGGCCGGGGTCTCCCTGGAATTTCCCCAGAGGCTCAGACACCCCTCCCCTAAGGCTACCCACTCCATCCACGGGTCCACGACTAATTCCGACGGCAGTAGCAGCCCAGTAACCTGTCTTCAGCCAGCACGGGCCGGCCCATGTAAGTCAAAGTTGGTTTGGACCCCGATGGGCAGCCGGCCCGGCACGACCAATATGCAGGCGCACGGCCGGCAGGCCGCAGCCCAACTGCGCCCATCTATGTGACATCGTCGTCGTCCGTGCCCTGCCCCAGGGCCACAGTTCCACCGAGATATGCTTGGAGTTGGAGTTGGAGTTGTAGTTGGGAGGCAGCCGTGGGACGCGAAAGCAAAGCAGCGAAAAGGACCTCCGATCCGATATTTCTCGCGAGCGAATATTCGTGCGGAATTTTGCCGAAAATGGCATCTGTAACGCTGCTCCGACGCCCTACCTGGCGCTGACTACGAACGACATGAAGCGAATTGAAGAAGATCAGCCAACAGGTCAACGTCCCTTCCGGAGGCAGGGACGGAAGGAGGCCACCTGCGCCAGGAACCAGCCAAAGCGACGCCCGCAGTGTATCAGTTGAGTAGACACAGGGAAATGCAAGCTAGGTCGAGACGTCCCGGCCCTTTGACCTGCCTTTATGTTGACAACAAGCGAGATTGCAGGCGGTCAACATCAGGTGCAGTTAGGAGGACTTCACGGCAGATAAAATATATCCTAAAGCGTGAGCAGGGCTGACATTGGTTCACCGGAACCGGACGACCCGATCGATCGCCTTTCAGGTGGCCGGCTGCGACTGCACCGTCCGACGAGGGCTCACGGCGACGAAGCGCTTAAAAAACAGCCGCGAACGAGGTGATTGCGTCAGAGAAGAAGACCTGTTTGTATTGTTGCTGTCGACGACATTAGAGTCAAGCACCTCATCAGGATAGGGGGGGCTTTATCATATTACAAAGGGTTCCGGTGTGACGAACGCTGGCTATGTTTGAGAAAGCGATTTCTGCCGAAGCCTCCAACTGCTGGAGGCCGTAACTAACACCCTAAACAAAACTGACCACTTTTCCCAAGGCGATCGCGATCGATCCGATCATGGAGTACGTGCGTACGTACGTACGCTTCTGGAGCTCTGGCCAAGCTCCCCTGCAGCTAGCGTTTCCGTCCTGTCATTTAGCGGCGGGAACCCACTGCTCCTGCCGGGATTCTGCGCCCAAACCCGGGCTTTGCAGCACTGGCGTTCTCTAATCTCTACTACTACTGGACTGGACGGCAGCAGGTGGCTGGCTCTCTCTCTCTCTCTCTCTCTCTCTCTCTGCGTTTAGTTGTGTAAGTACGCCCTGTTTCGGTAACCACCTCTGTCTGTAGCACGCTCGCTGTGTAGCAGGAGGAGCAAAGGTTTGGCCTCTTTTTGTCTTCCCTGACAACGATGTGATGATCTGATCTCGCGGGGCCGCGCCGGGTTTTATGTGACAGGATTGCGTTCGCGAGCTGTTGGTGTGTGTGTGTGTCATCAAGTGGTGATCGATCGATGAGAAGCCAAAAGCAGATTTGGTAGCGCTTCGTCAGGCAGCTGGGCGCTCTTGGCTCTGCGCTGCCTCACTGAGATGCGGCTATCTGCTGTGCTGCTGGTACCTGTGTTCAATGGTAGTAAGTACTCATATTCTGTGGGTCTAAGCCGGGTGTCTGTGGTTAGAAGAGTTCGTTAGATCCACTCCAGTTTAGGGAACTGAACCAATCCATCAACCCATATTTTTTGTGGGGATCGACTGATCGATCTTGCCCTGCTCCTGTGTGTTTGCATTGTGTGTGTTCCAGACGACCGCATAGTCGGTCAGGCACGCTTGTCTGAACTCGGTCAACCGTACCAGCACGCGTGTCAGAGCCTCGGAGCTGCGATGCTAGCCTCTGCCACTTTTTGCAGCTGGCTGTGGTATGGTACACGTGCATGGTCAAGCAGCGTTTAGAATCTCCCTGAGCTTTGAGCCCTGACGAAAGGCAGTGATGATGGCTAGTGAGAACGAGCCATTCATACGAGTGGAGGAGAGCAGAAGTGCACAACTGTGAATCAGGCACGCACAAAGCGTAGTATTTCAGATTCAGCATGCAGCGGCGGCGTGGGAGTACGAGTATCCCGGCAGGCACCGGAGTTTCCTTCCCGTAGACCCACCTACCTCAACGGCAGGAAAGATGCCCCGGCCGGGCGCGCTCTGGCGAGCAGTGACCACTGACCAGCATGGCAATGGAACGGGGACGAGACGAGACACGGCACGAGAGGACGCGCGGCACAGCCCCGCTAGCCGCCGTATTCGCACGCAGTCGCCACTCGCGCATCTGCTTGCTTCCCACCACGTTAGGGCGCCGGGCGCGGCCGTGGCCGTGGCCGTGGCCGTGCACGAGCCGTCGCTTTCGTGCGGGGTCGGCATCCATCCAATCCGCGAGACGCTGCTGGCTATCAGGGGCGGGCGGGCGAGAGGCCTCGCGACGGCAGCCGGAATCTGGTCGGGCCCCTTGTCCAGGTATGCGCGCGGGCCGTGGGGGCACGCGTGCGCTGGGGGCCGGCCCCGCACCCCGCGCGCCCACAAGTGCGCTCGACGTCGGCGTGACGTTGCTGCTGTGCTGCCCCGGTCGATGTCGATGCCATGCGCGCGGGGTTGCTAGCTGTGCCCGATCGCCAATTCGCCCATCGTTGGTTTCCTCTCCCTGTTCATCCATGGCACAGTGTGGCTGGCACTGCCCAAGCTCAATATCCTGTCGCACAAACGTTCAGACTCTGAAGAAGCGTACATAACATTCGTGGCAGTACGCCGTGCACGCATTCCGGTGGCATCCCATCCGACCTTTCTATAGGGGTCGTACCTAGCTTTCTCATCCTTTGGGAGCAGTACGTACGTAACCTTGTGGGAAAGAAATGTATGGGGTCGAAAAACCTCCAATGATCGATGCCTTGATAAGCGCGCATGTCGAGCAAGGCCAGGCCCACGAGTGTTAAAAAAAAAAAAAAGGCGAGGCGTCCATGCAAGGCAGCCAGGGGTACATCCGGCTCGTTGTCTTCTCGCGCTTGTCTGTTGCTGAAAGCAGATGGGAGATGGGGGGCAAACAGGCAGGATGGATACAGAGCCAAATCTCACTCGGCTTTGCACAATTAATGCATTTGCACCCACACATATATGTATCTGCACTGCACACAGCCACCACACAGCACGCCTCAAGACAAGGCCCTAGAATTATGGACTTGTATTGTAGTATTATCAGATTCAGACATGTTTGATTAGTTTTCCAGGACCCCGGCCTAAAGATCGTGAGCTCGCGGCACAAAAGCTGTGCGGCTGCTTCGTTCAAAGCTGGCAGTGCTTGCCCTAGATATTAAAAGCCTGGCTGCATGCATGGATCGAGCTTGCTTTTTCCACATAGAAATATGGGCACCTCTGGTTTCGATTCAGGGGGTGATGAGACAGTGGAAGCAGAAAGAGAGTTTATATTCTCCTTTCCTAATTAACTGCCAAAAGGTGATCAATAATCAGCTCATTTTCAAGTTCCAGTTCCAGCATCTTCTTTTTTATTAGTAGGTCATACACTGATGCTGTATTAGCTGTGCATTGAAGATATGGATAAGCTACATACTACCTTCTGATGTGGTTAATTGTTTTAGTTTTGTCTTAAATCAATTTTCAATAATTTTGACTTAATTTATAGAAAAATACACTAACATATATAAGATCACATTAGTGTCATTAAAATCCTCTATAAAATATCCCTTGATAGTGTGATTAAGACAATGTAGCAGTCAATTATTTTTTTCTATAATCTCGATCAAAATTATATGGAAAAATCAAAATATGCATCAAAATTTCTAATAAACTAATACTACCCGCTTGATTTCTTCACGATGTTTTATTTTGTTCAAAAACTCAGCTAGAGAGAATAGCTGAGGGGAAAAAACAACCTTTTCTTCACAATATTTTAAGTGGCTGGAAATCGACATGCAGCAAGATTGAACCCAGCTTTCACAGGACGAAAACATAATGGACCCAAAAAGAAAACTAGCGATCCAGATCTTCGTTTTGGAGGCAAGATGCCATGATGGGTACATAGAAGGTCCCCGCTGTTTCCTACCTGTGGTCCAGTAGAGGTGGCCTCTTGGTGAAGCAAGCAATACACGGGAATATTTTTAGCCCATCTCAACGACAAAATGAAGTCGTATTTCAATTCAAAAAGGAGGAGTCGTCTCGTATATATAGTTACACTATAAGCTCTGGTTTAAACTGAATGTTTTTCAGGTAGCCATTCCTTACCTGCAGAGACCACATTCTTTCTTATCACCCAGCAATGAACTGGCATGTATAAAAAGAATTAGGCATACGCATGCATGCGCTGCCTTTTGTAGCTCGTTCATATGCATGAGCCATGTGAGCATACTGAAAACGTCACTTGCCAGCCGGCCGGTTCATGCGTGCATGCATGCTGTGTCTTCCTACATCTTGAGAGCCACCACTGACTCTACTACACATGGACATATGCATGCTGTATTGCTGTCAAGTGCCAAACAACCTTTCTGCCGAAGTGATTTAGACGGAGACCAACTTGGTAGATCGTCCGCCGTTAACATTTTGACCTTAAATACCGGCCGGACCCTATTTCTCTGCCTCGTCTTCAGGAAGAAGCCATGCATGAAGCTCGTGTACCAGAGTGAGCGAACTACGAGCAAAGTGTATATGATATCTATACCTTTTTGTTGTTCTTCTTTTTATGCTGTGTCCTTCACTAAAGTTTTCTCCAGAAGGTAATCCAGCTGCAACTGCAAAAAGCTACTTTTGAGCAAAGTTCGGTGTGAATCACGAAGGATGTACCGGCCTATGCATAAACACTGCTCAGTTCCCTCTGGTTTGCAAAAACTTTGACATATTTTTACAAGATTTCAGTCAAACTTCCAAAACTTTGATTACTAAGAACTTTTAAAGAATTTTGTATAGAAACTAAAGATCATATGCATAGACTTGTCATAAAAAAATTACTTTGATCAAAGTATAAATTTCAAGAAAAACGAAGAAAACTATGCACATGATCTTTTAAACTCTCATAAAATACTTTTAAAGAATATAATGAACACCCTGAAAAATTTATACTTTCCTCTGTACAACAAAATATTTTATGGGATGGGATACCCCTTAGAGATTATTTTGTTACGAAGTTTTAAGGAAAACAAAGAAAACATTAATAATTCCAATTCATACATTACGCTCACTTTCCTCTCCAGACACAGAAGAGAAGAGTATCATTCTTGATTTCACCATCGAGAAATATTTTTTGGAGCTAGATTTTAAGAGTCACCTTGAAATATTTCGTTTAACACTAGGGATTCACACCAATCCATTTCAGAGAGAATCTGTGTTGGTAGCCAAATGAATTGAACAAGTGATTTTGTTTCAATAGAGAATTGTTTTTAGGGGGTATATTTATAGATCCAAAACGTTTATGGGAGAATATAGATCTCTATCAAATAGGCCATACAATATCTGTAACACCCTAAATTTGCTTCTTTGAAAATAAAGCTAAAATAATTTATTTTGTATTTCTGTGCTTATGACAATATAGTAAAATGAAAATTTTCCTTAAATTAAAATTCATCATATGGTTTAGCAACGTTGTTGTGCATACATGCTGGTACATATGTTTTATGTGATGTTGGTTTGTTGCTCCTTTGTGTGTTGAGACTAAGCAAAGTTTTTTTTAAAATTTCGTTTAGTAGAACGATCTTCGTACATCTTTATCTTTATCTACAACCAAAATATTTCTAAGCTCAAGTTTTTATTAGGGGCTTCCAAAAATCTTTTCTTTGTCACTCAAAGCACTTCTTTTAGTTACTCGTCCATCAAGCAGTCTCTACAAACTTTGTAGGAATTTTCCAGCTTCCGTTCTCACTTTTCTGTAAGCATAATCTAATTTTTAGATGCTCCAAATTATCTTATCATGAGATCCAAATACTTTAATTGGTTTTCTCATGTTCCATAATGCCTCCGAGATTTTTCCCTAAATTTTTGGAGTTTTCGGAGTATTTTCCATGACTTAAATAGTAATCCTAGATTTCCTAGAATTATTTTTTTAACCGTGAAAGTAAATATTCCGAAAATAATAAATTCTAACCCTAGTTGAATTTGATCCAAACCTCGTGTGTGTATATGCACATCAGGTTCATCTGGGGCATTGATATATATCCTTCAGCACCGCGTCCTGCCCGGCCTTTCCGGAGCCGCGCGCCGCCAAATAAAAGATGAGATCGATAGGATACATCGGACCAATGCCAGAGCATATGACCACCATTGCAGGCTATCTCTGAACAAGCCCCAACGACTTCAATCTGCTGCCGAGAAGCTCGTAGATGTGGAAGCGTAGGGCTACCGAAACTCCGTTCTATCTGCTGATGAGCAGAAGCTGGACTCCTCTCCCAAGCATCATCCCGCCTGGTCCAGCAGCCTCTGTAACCTAGGCCTGACGCCCTTGCTAAAGCAAAGATGCTAGAGTCTCTAGACCACCGATCACCGTCGAAATCTACACAAACTGCGCTGGAGAAGCCGTTCATAAACGACGTGAAGGACGCAGCCACCAGGAGCATCGCAAACTGTTCAGATCTCATCGTCATCATCCTATAACCTGATCATCTACTCTGCAAGAAAGACCATAGGTCGTCGATCGTTGTTAATTTGCCATCGGTGAGCACTGCACCTTCATATATGCAAGTTTTTATTTGCACGCCGTACATGATGCTTGCTGTTCAGTAGATGCAAGTCACGACCACCAGTCCTTGACCAAGAGCAGAAACTCCTCCATCACCTTGACACCAGTAACAAGCATGTATCAAGCATGAAACGCATCAGGTGAAACCCACGTCTTGCTGCTGTCTATTATTTTATTGATCAAAGAGGGAGCTGGTGTCATGCCTCTCTATACGCAATCCCAATATCTACCTACGTGCAGCTTTAATCTTGCGCAATGTCACTGCTTTAATTAGTTTCGATTCTACTCGTTTTTGCTATGTTAGATTCACAATATATAGCAGACTATGCGTGTTAGTGTTGATGTTTAATATATTACATATTTCTGAATTTAAATATTAAGTTGATTAGAGTTCACGTACAGTTAGCTTTCTAAATTAATCAAAATTAAGCAATATAGGGTCGTCATGTTGGCCTTTTATAAATGAATATTAAATTGATTAATATCAATTTAGATATGATTTCATTATAATTGGATAGGTCCAAAAACAATTATATAAAAACATGTTTAGATGCTCACTCGTATCCTTTTCTTTTGAAAACGTTAAATCAAAATACGTTTCCAGTATTTACTAAATTTCCACTGGATTTGTTTACCTCATAAAATCTTCGTTTTAACTCCGTTTTCATCCATTCAAATTGCGTTAGGTTCATAATCATGAGCTCTACATGTTAGTAAAATTATTTACTCAGTTTGAAACTTTTTAATTTCGTGACTTTAATTAATTAATTACTTTTGTATATAAAAATCTTTTGATAGTCGTCTATTTATAGTGATAGTTCTATTATTAGCGTTACTTGTTACCTTGTAACATTAGCTATCTATTAGTACACTTGTTTACTCTGTGTGGTGTATTGTTCTTAGTTGCTTTTTGTTTGTTGCTTGTATGTTTTTCTATGCGTGGTGCTTGCTACGAGTAGACGAGAATTGTTTGTTGGCACTGAAGACCAAAAGATGGTGACCGAAAGCTGATGGTGTGGGAACTAAGCAATTGGATTAAGGCAAGTATAGCATTTGGATTTTATTTCTGTGACCATGATCCTGTGACTAGATTAATGTTAAGTAATAAATGATAAAAATGACTTTTTAGCAACTTGATGATTTATCTGTACGTGATCACCCGGGACAACAGTGCAACCATGAGGGCTATAATGGCTCTGGCTTTAGCTCAGTATGAAGACCTTTTCTAGCTTGTTAGAGGTTACCCGAAAGGGCAGAGGGGCTGAACCGTTTTGGGTATAGTGTGGCCTCTGTCTGTATGTGTATAGGCTGCGAGTCATTGTGCCATCGGAAGGGGGGCTCTATATCTGCGCGCAAAGGAAACCTTGCGGCCCTAACATGTTAGACGAACTTTTGAAAGGCTTCATAGTGATCCCTGCCGACCTTCCTTGGTAGTGGGTTAAGAGGCTGATCACCTCGGGCGAAAGGGTAAATCATGACTCATGGGTAAAGATGTACAACCTCTGCAGAGTGTTAAAACTAGTATACTAGCCGAGCTCACGGTCAGGAGCGGCCTTGGGGACATCTACATTAAGGGTGATGATTCTTGTGTGTTAAATATACTCATTGTTTATTATTTAATGCTCTACATTATTTATGTCACATTGATCATGAGATTGTGGGAGCTATACAATCTAGTTGCTATACTTGTGGAGTTCGACATGGACTCACTCTTGCTCTTTCCCCCAAACCTCAGGAGAAGTTTAGGCTTGTGATCAACCAGTCAGTTGGATCCTGTAGAGAGAAGTTAATACCCGAAGTTCGGAGTTGTCTATCCGCTGTTTGCTATCAAGGTTATCTCTTTTATATTAAGTACGTTATATATTTATGCATTGTCTTTTGATATTACCCCTTATTTGTAGCTATATGTGAGATTTGACTTCTATGACTCACATATAGTGCATATCTGGTTTTGTCCTTGAAATCGGGTATTACAATATCTATAAACGTTTATGGGAGAATATAGATCTCTATCAAATAGTCCAGACAATATCCATAAGGTATTGGCTCTGTTTGACCTCTAAGGCTCTAAGTCTACATCATTTCTCTAAAACTACATTATCATAGAAAATTATTTCAAATTGCATTATCATAAAACTATGCATATATACAATTGTGAGCTATTCGATGGTCATCAAAGGCTTGTAACCATGTTCATGCTCTAACCCATGCTCCCTTGCACTCACTTCTTTCTTTCTTTCTTTCTTTCTTTCTTTCTTTCTTTCTTTCTTTCTATGGAGGCTTTTAATGCCCCACTACTACAGGCTCCTCTTGTCCTTAACAACACAACATTCCACCATAAAGTTTTTTATGCCACTTCTGTCTCACTTGTTTTTGTTCCCCTGCTATGACCAGCGCCCTATCTAAAAAATGTGCCATAGCATGGTCACAAAAAAAAACAGCGCCTTGTCTCAAAAACGTGCCATGGCACGGTCGCGAAAACAATCAGCGCCCTGTCTAACCACCTAGCACACTTCCAACAAGCACCACCGATCTCCATACCCCCTCTCCCGTAAACCTATCAGCAACAAGCTAACAAATTCTTGGTATAAACTATAAAACCTTAAAATGCAACCTCCTTTCTCCAATTCCTTGTTAGTCGTTAGTGGCATCTATTGAAGGTCTAATGAGATATGCAACATGATTGCTTCAAAGCATGTACAACCATAAAATTGGGATGCTTATAGAGTTAGGGAAGATGCTTACTAACAAACCTTTTTTTCACCATGTTATTTGCACATGATGCTTAACTGCTTAAAATGTGGGTAACATGCTTATGTTTGTCATTGTTCGATGTGTACTAGCAAGTTTGTTGGGCCTATTTAAACACAATTGCATTGTTGGAATTAATTTCTATATTCATTCTTATGATGTGGCAATATTATCTTTCTTTAAATATTTGTTTCTAAGCACCTTGTTTTGTATGTGCACTTTTTTTCAAATTGCCAATAGGTTGTAATTTCCCTTATTCTTGAACTTTTTTATGCATGACAAATATCTTAAGCAAAAACAAGTTTTTTTTTTTGCGAAGATGGCTCTATAGCCGTTCCAAGAGAGAACAGGTGACAGAGAGAGAAGGACATAAAAGGCAAGTAGAAGAATTTCACACGGTTAACTGTTAGAACGGGAGGTCATGAGTGAGTTAACCATCTCCTTCGTACTTTTCAAAAAAAAAAGTGCAAAGCGGCAACCACATGATTTCCCTTTCTACCGAAGCAAATACATATCAATCAACCTCGTGCGCTAGTAGCGTTGATCAAGGTCAACAGGTCCAAGGAATTATGCAGGGGCTGGTAGTGACTACCAGCTGTGTATAATTCACCAGCTAGGTAAGGCCACATTCCAGTTATCTCCTCACTCTCCTCAGGTAGTTTTTGGATAGAATTTATCATGCATGTGGAAAGCGCCATGCATGAACCTCTAGCTCTAGAAAACTTTGTAGTTTTTTTATGGATCAGCCAAGCTGCAGGATTCTGTAATCATTTTGATGTGAAGGCTGTACTAATCATAAACATCTAACTTTTAATTATGTAAACTTTATTCAGTCTTTGAACTATTTTGTTTTATTCTAATACATTATCCACCTATGTAACCATGAAAAATACATAAATTAATTCTGAATTTGCATCTAAATTTTCCACCTCTACCATCATGAAAGATATTTTAAAATAACCTTCTAAACTTAGAAATAAATAACTCATCTTTATCATTATAAAAGATAATTTAAATAATCCCATAAATTTGTATATTAATTATTCACATCTATCATTATGAAAGATAATAAAAAATAACTCCTAGCTTTGTATCTAAATTACACAAATTTATCATTATGAAAGATAATATAAAGAAACAAGTTTGATTTGTATATAGATTTTGCCTTTCGATGTTATAAAAAACTAAAAATCCCTCGATTTATGTATTTAAATATTAATATAAGCTATTATGGAAATAATTCTATAGCCACAAAGTAAGTTATATATGTGTTCTACACCACTGCTAAAATAAATGTAAAATGCTATATGTGACTATGTAGATCAAGCTCATTCATAAATTAGGATAAGTATTTATTTTGATAATGTATCAAACATGGAAAATTGTTACCATAGCAAACCATAGAAAATGTGTAGGTTTTTCTACATCCAGCTATGATTACCAGTTGTATTACATGTAACATATCCAATAATGGCTACTAGTTTAGATAGATGGTGCCCTACAACCAATATATATGTGGATTTTATTGATTGTGTTGCGTATGCGTCAAAGGTGTTGCAATGCAAACGATGTAAATACATATCTTAATATTACTAGTTAGAGGTTTGTAACGTGACATCTACGTTAATTCTCATGAGATGTAATACAAAGATTCTAACAAAAATTAGAATGATCTTACCATCAACTTGACAGACTCTAATCACCATTCATACTAATAGTCATTATTAGATATATTCTATTTTTTAAACACTTATCCACCTTTGCCATTATGAAAAAAATAATATAAACACAAGAGTTTCAAATTAACTTGAGGATTATTTTTTAGCAACCAATAGTTTTTAAGTAAAAAAGAAAACCTAATTAAATTCATGGTGTCATAAGACATGGGGCTACAACATGAGCCACTATAACATAAACTAAGGTTTAAAATAAATGCATATTTAAGATACACGTGAGTGTGATTCAAAAGAGGAAAAACTATGTACATGGACAGTAACATATATAGATTAATAATTGAAATGACAATTAAATGCAGAATCAAAGTATTTATAATGAACAAAGAAAAAAGGTGCAAATTAAATTAATGTAAGTAGTTTTATTAGTTGCAAATATTAAACGTGGTCATCTTGCTTATGTCTCATAAGATCCTAATTTCCCCTATGAAAGCACGATTTAATGAACTAGTAGTTACCAAAATTTGTATAACACTACCTCTTTTTTCACACTTAATGAGATTTATTTGCATTTGTGCCTCCTTGGTAGATTGTAACACCCAAAATGTGAATTTCAATTAATAGGAATTTGTTGGATTTGTTTAAGTATTTTTGTGAGCTTTGAATCTAGCAAAATAAATAATTTTGTGCAAATTAAAATTTACCATAAATTTAGAAACATGCTTTTGCATTCATGCTGAGAATAGCATTTATTTTGGGGTGTGTTTCTGTTTTTATCTTTAAATGTTTTGCCCAAAACTCTTTTGGAAAAAAGGATTTGGAAAAAAAAAATGAAAAAAAGGGGAAAGCCCCTGGGAACTGGCCGAGGCCCAGCTTCCCTCTCTCCACCCCGCAGGCCGCAGCCCACCTAGCCTGCCTGGCTAGCCCACCCCACCAAGCTCTGCTCGGCCCAGCTTGCGGCCCAGGGCGCGTAGGCGTGCTCTCTCCCCTCTCTTTGTTTGGCTGACGAGCGGGCCCTGCTTCCTCTTTCGCTGACAAGCCGACCCCGCAACACAGAACCCTGTTCTTCTTCCCCACGTATCCGACCGGGACTCTTTCCCCTCCAACGCCGAGCCGATCCCGAAAACCCCGGGATCTCCTTGCTATCTTGTGCACCAAGCGCCTATAAAAGCTCAAGGACCTCCCCGCGACTTCCCTTTGCAGTTTTCCGCGTCCCGGGATCCCTATCCGTCACGTTCATCGAGTTTTGGATCTCGCCGTGTTGAGAGCAAGCCATCGCCACGACGCGCCGCTCTTGCTCCTCCTCGGGTTAAGCAACTCCCCTAGGTGAGTTCGCAGTGCGTTTCTCCATCTCCCCATGCGCTCGGCTTGAACTTTGGTGCACCAAATCGAGAAACAGGTGAACTCCGGCGAGGTGGGGTGCTCCCGGCCATGGCGCCGCCGTGATGGTGCCCTGTTCCGGCCGGCGTTCATCCCTCCTTCCCCCCCCTGAATGGATCAAGACCCTCCGTTTCTAATCCAACGGCCGAAATCGACCGATACCCCTTCGCGTGGTCATTTTGCTTAAGAGCCCCTGGGAAATTCCATATTAGAACCCGCCATCCAAAGCGCCTTCTCGAGTTTACGCTTTTTATTTTCAGAAAACGTATTCTTCCTCGGTTTGAACTGGAATACGCCTTCTGCTATTTACAAGATTGCCACTGATTTTAAATTGCTCATATAATATTCATTTTAACTCCGTTTTTGTCCATTCAAATTCCGTTGTATTCGTATTTACGATCTCCACATGTTAGAAATATTAGTTTACTGTTTTGAAACTTTTTAATTCTGCAGTAGTATTTAATTAATTATTTCTTTATAGGAAATCTTAGAAAATTCATATCTCTCACGTTTTAATTCCGATTTTCGTGAACTTTACGTTTGTGTGATCGTAGCGCTGCGTAGAAAATTTTGATAAACTTTTATATTGGTTTTACCACTGTTTGGTGTATTGTTCTAATTATATCTTGTTTGCTTCGTGTATGATTGTCTACATTGGATTGCGTGTTGTTGATTGATGATTGGGATTAGACGGTGAGCCGTACGTTGGTGCTCAAGATCAAGTATTTGAAGACCAGCAGGCTCAGGAGAGCTTTGATCAAGGCAAGTATAACTTGGGATCATCCTTGTTACCTATACACAATTAATACAATATTTATCATATGCATGTGTCCACCTTGATGACCTTAGCAAAATCATAGACAATTGTTACCTGTATTCCTTGCTACCTACTTGATATGCATTTGGTGCAGATGTGCTAGTGCTTGATATAATCCATGATCTTGTAAGATGATTAATAGCTATGCAATGAACATAAAAGAATGACAAATAACTGTATGAGATCTTGTCTGTACGTGATCACCCGGGATAACAGTGCAACCATGAGGGCTATTATGGCTCTGGCTTTAGCTCAGTATGAAGCCCTTTTCTAGCTTGTTAGCGGTTACCCGAAAGGGCGGAGGGGCTGAACCGTTTTGGGTATAGTGTGGCCTCTGTCTGTATGAGTATAGGCTGCGAGTCATTGTGCCATCGGAAGGGGGGCTCTATATCTGCGCGCAAAGGAAACCTTGCGGCCCTAACTTGTTAGACGAACTTTTGAAAGGCTTCATAGTGATCCCTGCCGACCTTCCTTGGTAGTGGGTTAAGAGGTCGACGGGCCTCGGGCGAAAGGGTAAATCATGACTCATGGGTAAAGATGTACAACCTCTGCAGAGTGTAAAACTGGTATACTAGCCGAGCTCACGGTCAGGAGCGGCCTTGGGGACATCTACATTAAGATGATGAGCTTGTTATGTTATTATGTTTATTTGATTATTGTTTATGCTATGAGTTAATTATGCTTACACTTGATTATGTGATTAATGGATTATTTATGCTTCCTTGACAATTGCTATTTCATTATGAACATGCTATCCACTATTAAAAGCTAAATGCAGTCAAACCAGTGTCAGCTATTTGAGCCTCATGAACCCCTGGTTATACTTGTTGAGTACGATATGTGCTCACTCTTGCAATTTCCCAACACCTCAGGATATGATAATGAAGATGACTGGAATGAGGATTACCGCTATGAGTACTAGGTTTGGAGTCAACCAGTCAACAGTGTCCCTGTGTAGAGCTTCCGTCGAGCGTTGTTTACATATTGCTATCATTTATGTATAAGACTATGTGATTTCTTATGTTTCGCTATGTAATGAACACTGCAATGGTACATTTGAGATTTGTCTACTTATGTGTGCGACTGTTTCTGGGGCACATATGAGTCTTTTATGCATCCTATTTTGTTCTTAAAATATGGGTGTGACATAGATTAGTAGTACGTATGTCTCCAGAAAGAAACAAAAAGATTAAAAGACAAACATGGATAAATAGAGCATCTTTAATAGTTTTTCTAAAGCTCACTTTAAATCATTATTTGGAGAGTTATTCACATAAAAAACCGATTTCTATGGTATTTTAGGCTAGCAAAAAATGCAGAATGAATATGGCTATATTTGGATAACCAAATAAATAAATAAGTTGTTGGAGAATATTTTTTATCAAAATCTTTATTACTAGTAGTTAGAAATAATATAGAGAGTCTCTTGGTTGGGTGCAGTATTTTCGATAATTTTTTTCCATGAACGGGCTTTTACGTTCCGTGTTTTATTAAGATGAAAGGGTATTTCCGATAACTGGACATAATCAATAATAGAACCTTACCACCTAATATTTTGACAAAACATTACTAAGAAAAGAAAAAGGGAATGTAAGACCGCTCATGACATGATTACTGTGTATTAGCTACTACTCCATTGGGTCCCACCCCAAAGGTCAGCCTCCTGCCTCCCTCTATACAAGTCCACCACCATAGTTTGATTGATGCTCGACGCACACGGCGCTGAACCCTTCATTCATATATATCCAGATTCCCCTCCTCCCTTTCCTCCCGTTCAATTCACCTTTCTGCCACACCACACCTCGAGCGAAGCAAGCACCGCAAGAAGAGCCAGGGATCGAGATCTTCCATCACTCCCATCCATGGCCGACCAGTGGTGGGAGAGTACCTCTCACAGGAGTCACGGCGCGTCGGCGTGCTCGGCCGCCGCGCCGCCGCCGCTCACGGTCACGGGCGGCAGGGTGGCCTGCGGCTGGACCTCCCCCACCGCAGCCGCCGCTGAGTCGACGAGCTCCGTAACCTTCCAGGACCCCTACAGGAGCTCCACCCATCAGCAGCCTCTGTCTGATGCCGCCTCGTCTCTCGGTGATCCTCACATGGACTGGACGCAAGCCTTCTTGTAAGTTAGCTATACATATATATAGCTTCGTCGTCGTCCATCCTTCGCATCCATGTGTTCTGGGGTTTCTAGCTTCATGGTGGGGGTAACTAATGAATTAAGCATCCGATCTTGCATGAGCTTTAATCAGGAGCGGGAGGAGTGATACCAGCTTCCAAGCCGTGCTCCAAGAACAACCCCCCGCGATGAACGATCCACTAATCAGGGACGGCGACATGAGTGCCGGCAGCTTCTTGGTCGACCAGCAGGCGCAGCTATCGCCGTCGCCGTCGCCCTACGGCACGGACCCATCGCAAGCTCAAGCTCTATTCGACGGCACGGCGGCGGTGCACAACATTTCGATGTACGGAGACAGCGAGTCCTCGGTCACCTATGACGCCACGGCGGCGTCGATGCAGTTTTCTTCCCAGCTGCTCAAGACCTCGGTGCCGGCGACGGCGTCTACGCCGATGCAAGGTGTCGGCGTCGGCGCGCCGATGCAGTACTTGTCCGCCGGCAGTTACCTGCCTTTCGGTGGCCCGCTGCCGTCCCACCTTCTCTTGCAGGCCTTGCAGGCGGCTAATAAGCCCAATAGCCGCAGCGCCAACGCTAACTCTCTGACGACGGTGAAGGTAATTAGGAGAGACATGCATCAGAGTCACGAATCTAGCTAGAATTCTTGATGAGTTCATAGCTGCTATCTATCTAGGGTTTCGCCAAGTCATAGCGCTCAGTTTCGCTTACACTCCAATTCCATGTCTGTCTGTCCAGCAGGACGACTGCTCTCCACCACCGGCGACGAGGAAAAGCGTCCCCGAGCCGCCTACTACCGCTGCGAAAAGGCCACGGATCGAGGCGCCGTCGCCGCTGCCGACTTTTAAGGTGAAGAGCGATCCGAGTTGGTTTCTTTTTTAATCTTTCAGCAGTTGGCTGTTGTGTCTCTTTTTGTTCCTAGCTTTTGATGAATGACATTTCAGATTTCCGTCTGGTGCATCGATGGATGATGAGCTTAGAGTCAGCTGGACTGCTAAATGTTTTCTCTCTTTTCATGTTTGCTTTTGCGCGCTGCAGGTGAGGAAAGAGAAACTAGGGGACAGAATCACTGCGCTCCAGCAACTAGTCTCGCCTTTTGGAAAGGTATTAGTTCTTTCTGTTCTGCGTCGTCAATTCCCTCACATTCCTCGCCGTTGCAATTAGCATATGAGAGGACAAGTAATGCTAGAACTCATCTTGGATAATGACCTGACGGATCAATCTTATGCATGGTTATGGGTCATATACTTTAGACTGATACCGCATCGGTTCTTCACGAGGCCATCGAATACATCAAATTCCTTCACGACCAAGTTGCGGTGAGTATATCTTATAAATGCCAATGCAAATTTTGTTTAATCTATTTTGGCCCTAATCCCAATCATATCTTGCGACATACCATATCCGCAGTCGCTGAGCTCTCCCTACTTGAAAAATGGGATTCCCATGAAGCAATTCCAGCACAAGGTATATATATCAACTTTTTTGCTTCTAGCAGTTCCTTGATAATTAATGAAAACAACTAGCGGCCTTTGTGTTTATATCATTTCTCTCCTGAACTATAGGGCTCTGAGGATTCCAAGGACAACGGTGACACGAAGCAAGATCTACGGAGCCGAGGCCTGTGCCTTGTCCCAGTGGCGAGCACGTACACGGTGGCGGCCGAGACGCCTGAGTTCTGGCACCCTACATTTGGAGGCACATTCCGGTAGAGAAACATTACTGTAACTAGTTAGCTTGCATTGGTAGAGAGTACACGTGCTAATAACAGCAACGTGTACTCGTCTGAATTACAAACAAACGAAAAGAGTGTTCTGAAGCTAAAGCAAAGCAAACTCGATCATGCATATGTTCTTATCAAACTAAGTTTTGTACAGATGGTGATCGACCAGTTTTAGTAGCAAGCTAAGTAGCGCTTGATGAGACGAAAAGCAAGAAGTTATGATGTCGCCCAAGCAAGCAATCGAAGGATGTTTTGCAAGGGAAAAGATCGATGGATATATATGATAATAGGTACTGCCGACTGGTGGTCTTCTACGACAGGCTAAGTATATATAACACATGTTGGATCAGGTGCAAAAGAGAATGATGAATTGAGGCCGTGTATGGGGCATCTATACTCATATATATGCAACTTTGCAAGCAAATAATTCATGACAGCTATATATAATTAGCACTGTGTAGTATGAATTGGTTGGCGTTGGAAGGGAAAAGGTAGGGCAGGTGCCAAAATTATTTCAAAGCAAAAGCTAGCAGGAGGTATTAGTGCAGATAGCTGACAACAGTCATGGCAGCATGGCAATGATTCTTATCTATTACTGGAAGTATGTATGCGCTCAAAAAGGATAAGTGCCAAATCAATAAGTTTACTTAATTCTTTTCAAAAATAAGTTTACTTAATTTGTCTAGTTTCGTAAAAGACTATACATTCCCCAATTTCAATTGGTTTTTTATCTAGTAGGACTGCGTACTAGCACTTTTTTAGACGAAGGAATTGTAAACTATATATTCGCCACACACAGACGAGTATATACTTTGTTAGCGGATTGGGAAAAAAAAAGATCAGTTGCAAATACGATGGATGTATAACTATTTCGATCCGGCCATTCAGGGACTAAATTTCAGTATATTTTGTTCATTGAATTCCCAGAAAGATGTTCATAATTCATACCTTTTGCCATACAGTGCAATGGAGTCAATTATAGGTGTGTTTGATTTGATGGCTATATATATCAGAGATGGCGATCCATATATGGACGGGCGTTGTAATTTGGTTCGCTGACGACTTGCTCAGTCCAAGGGCTACAAGGCCTTCATCAGCCGTCTATAAGACCGAGATTTTACCTAAACATATATGCACGCTACTCTCAGCTGTGAAAACTCAAATTAAATGAAGGGCCAGGCCCTGATTATACTGGGTAGTGGGTAAGCAAGGCCAACCCGGATCATGCAAATTCAGTTCTGTTTATGTCCTCCGGCTTGCAATTTTACTAAGTTATAATGACGAGCTAGGGTCCATAAACATAGTGAAGTTTTAAGAAAAGAGCCAAGCATTTTATGACAACCACAACATTGGACGATCCCCAACACCTTTTCAGTATTTTTTTTTCTGTTGTGTATTGGTGATATCAGTATATGTTTTTCACTTATCAAACACGCCCCCCAGTCCCCCACCCCCCACCACCACCCCCACCCTCTCTCATCTCTGCGTGCGCTCGCCATGCAATCTAGTACTCCTTCATTCCTAAATGTTTAGTGTGTTTTTAAATTTTATCCTAAATCAAATTCTTGTACTATAATATCGACCAAGTTTGTAAAAAAAACACCAACGTCAAATTTGTTTCGTTAAATCCGACATGAAATATGTATTTATTTGGTATTGTAAATGCTCATATATTATTTTATAAATTTGATCAAAATTAGAAAAAAAATGACTTGTAATAGAATTAAACACCTTACATTTTTGAAATGGAGAGGGTATATAACAAGGCGCCCCTTGTGGAAAGCGAACAGATTTGTGTATCTAGTGCTGTTGCGTTGGTTGTCAAGATGGCAATGGGGAATTCCCCGTCGGGAATTGACCCACCATCCCCGTCCCCGTGGGGGGAAAATTTCCCCGTCCCCGTCCCCGCCAAGGCCATTGGGAAACATTTTTCTCCCATCCCCGTTCCCCGCGGAGAATTGGTCCCCGATGGGGATCCCCGTACCCGACACTAAACAAGATAAAGGCAATAGAACAATAAGCATGACTAAGACACGATTATCAATTGTGATCTAAAGTTCATACACACATCATAATCATAGCATACAACTAGTCACATTCTTAGTTTCTCAATCATAGTCCCTCTGCATCCATATTCTATATATTTGTATTTATTAATTAACGGGACGGGTACGCGGGTTTCGGGTACGGGGACATAGGGAACATCCCCGAACCCGCCAGACCCGATGGGGAGGGAATTTTCCCCATTAGTCTCCCCGTGGGGAGTAAATCTCTCCCATCCCCGATCCCCAGTAGAGGAATTCCCCGCGGAAAATCGGGTTTCGGGTCCCCATTGCCATCTTGAGGTTGGTTGCGTTTTAACAATAATAATTTTGCTAGTTTTTCTCTGGTCGCTGTGGTCAGGGCGTGGTGTATATATGTTATCCCCTCCTTCCGGGTCGAGGCCCGGGAGCTTTTGCAGCATACGTTCAGGAATATTCTTGCACGCAGCATGCAGCAGTAATGGGTAACCGACCATATATAGCCAGCTACTGCTCCGGCTTTTGGCCGAGTTCTTCTTTCTAGCAGCCACAATGGCAACGCCGATCGAGCTAGTGCAGCTTAGTACTAGTGCACATCAGCACACATGGGATGGAATGGGGTCCCTGCACTGTTCAGGTGATGTCCAGGTCCAGTCATCCAAGCTCTGGAGTCCGGTCAGCACACAATCGCCTGCCTGCGGCGCAGCTGCCGCCTGCCGCCGCCGGCCGCCCGCCGGCCTGTTCAAAGTTGTGGCGTTTCGCTGCAAAAGTGCGCTATGGTGAGCTGGTGGCATGGTTCTCGCGCGCGCGTGCACGCGTCAGGCCAAACGGCGGCGCTTGACCCTCCCACCGGCGGCCGGCACCGGCAGGCATCCACCCATGCGGCCATGCGCCAATAATCCTCATGGAGTTCGTGCTTGCTTTACAGACTACAGTGCTTCGATCGCCGAGCACAGGTGGTGCAAATGCCCTCCTATTTGCGTTTGCGTGGTGCAGACTTGATCTATACGAGTAGCTTAGCGAGTGGATGCGTCACCATGATCACGTACTTTTTAGTGCTGATTAAACGCATTACTGTATTAGCGAGTGCGTCACCTGGAAGAAGGCCAAAGCGGAGAACCCACGCCCGAAAGCAGCACTCGAGTACATCTAGACACAACACAAGGGTGGCCTCTATTTAGGCGATCTCACTACATCGTCAGAGTGAGGTCACTGCCACGTGCAGTGCTTCATATATTTGGATGTCGTTGGTTGGCACCTGCCAGTAGTAGGCTAGTGGCAAAAGAAACATGGGACAGGCCGAGACCGAGCACAATTTCGGCCTGCCTGCCTGGCCTGGTAACTTTGACATAGGCCGGGCTTCAGCATCGGCTTTCATGCTGAAAGAAACCGGCTCGTTAGGCATCCGCATGCTGGGAAGACAGGCATAGGCGCATAGCTACTGCACGTCCCTTATCCAGTCCTATCTGCATTTCAGTCACAGAAGTTACAATCGTTCTCAGTAGCCTTTCGATTGGAGAGCTGTGACATCTGACAGGAAGGTAACCTAACAAGTAACAACCTAGCTGCAGTTGCTTCGGCCATCAAGTTGGCTGAACACATGACATCACAGATCAACCAGCGGCAAGTCGTTTAGTTGAGCAATCATCGAAATTTAAGCGACAGAAACACAATAGTCCAACTCCAGATTACAACCAAGTCACCAGAGCATGAAAAACCATATCATACGGCAGGAGTTCCAATGAGCCACATAAGAACAGACCGATCTATTGATGGGTATGACGAATCTGTAAATGTTTTACGGTATCTGAGAAGGGTATGTGCAGATCAAGCAGAACCCTTGAGCTTCTTGGCGATGCCTGCGAAGTACTTCCCCTGGTGAAAGGCGTGCTCGAGCTCCACCTCACTCGGCCACCTCGAGCCGTCGGCAGCGAACGTGCCAGCACCATAGGGGCTGCCACCCTGAACCTGGTCCATGCCGAACAGCTTGGCGCCGAAGGTGTAGCCCACAGGCACAAACACCATGCCGTGGTGTGTCAACTGGGTAATCGCGGTCAACCTGAATGAAAAGAGTAACAAACGAAATGTTGGTCTCATAAACTTTGGACATCAGGCCTGGTGCTCATGTAATTGTAACCATGCGTGCACTGGTACTTACGGTGTAGTCTCTTGGCCACCACCCTGGGTTCCAGTGCTGAAGAAGATGCCGGCAGGCTTGCCAGCAAGGCTCTGCTCCCTCCAGAGCCCACCAGTAGCATCGAAGAACGCCTTCATTTGCGCTGCCATCATTCCAAACCTTGTTGGAAACCCGAAGAGGATTCCATCAGCTTCTGCAAGTTCTTGCGGTGTGATGACTGGCACATCAGGCTTAGGGGGTGCGCCCATCTTTCCAAGCACTTCCTCAGGGAGAGTTTCAGGGACCTTCAGAAAGGGGGGAAAAAAGGTGGTATCAGCAATTCATATCCAGATTTGCATTCATGAACTGTTCATTCCAAACATCTTATGTACGAGTCTCGGGGTGCTTCAGCCAGACAAGTGCAGAAATACCCATTCATGATGAGGGCTTACCTGCCATATTTTAGCCTCAACACCTTCAATAGATGAGGCACCTTTCTTGATCTCTTCAGCTAGTTTGCCAACATGTCCATACGTGGAGTAGTACCTGTTGGAAAATTGATAAATTGTTTAACAAGTTCGCACTCCAAGTATTCAAGTAGAAACTGGATTAACCTTCTGAGTTCCAACATACAATTATTAATATTGCTCTCAATTTTATTTTACCATCACAATCCATATGTAACTAAATTATGTTTCATACTTTACAGAAAATGTGTTTTGAGCTAAAGAACAAATCCATCAATAAAGTGGTAGGGCAGTGTCTATGCCCTGGTTTCCTATATTCTCATACTGACATCATTCAACAATTCCATAAAGCGCTTTGTTTTGTTGCCTTAGTTTTAAAGTGATGAAAGAATCAATCCTAGAAAGAAGATATGTACAGCCAAACCAAATTCAAGAATACTTTATTTTTATGAGGATTAGTGACAAGAAAGGAAATAAAACTATGGGAATATCTTCTTAGCTACGATATCACTTTCAGCTTTATTTTCTTCTAGAAAAGATGGTCTGCATACAGTGGGCCAACAAAAAAGTATATCACAAGCAAGAAGCTTGGGGAAGACCGTTCTAGAACAAAAAAGTATAGGTGCAGCAGTGCGTATAATTTATATCCAAGCAATTCAGGTCTTCAGAATTACTGAACTTTCATTCTGGTGGTTACAAAGCCTACTAAATCATAAATGTTCCTCAAAAACTCTTATTACAATAGACAATTTTATAACTGCTAGTTACCTGAACTATTTAATTAACAACTGAACTGGACAAAAGGAGATATTATATAGGCAAAGAAAATATGTCTTGCTGGCGCAAATAAAGTCTGCAGTTAAAAGTGTGCTCCATCAATCAAATACTTAGGGCTGAAGTCAGCACTTAATTTGATGCGCACAAATGTTAAATATGTTTGTACTATTCATGTTAAAGTTCACTGTGCAGCTACAGCAGGAATTGATCAACAACTCTATCTAAAGGAAAATATAACAAAAGCTAATATGATGGCCTTTTCATTTTGCCTTAGATATTATGGACCAATTATTTTTTTTCGAGAACGTGTCCGTTGACACATGTTTAATTAAGAGGGTATGGACCAATTGTTTTTATCATTATAAATAATCACTTAGAGGCTATAGAGATATGGAGAAAAAAGAAATAAAGATCCAAAGCAGGACTTGCACATATGAATTCGCCATTTAACGGTAAAAAGTGATTTTTTTGGTAGGGAACCCACATCAGAAAAAGGGGGCATCCACCATGTCAAAAGAAAAGGGCGCATCCACATAAATCGCATATTTCCAAAAAGAAAGGCAGAGTCAATCCATTTGATTTGTCACAAAAGGTTGCAAATATATGCAATGGATGTAGCACCCAAATATACTCACAACATTTTGTGCATATAGATTAGAACATAGGAACTCCCATCTTAAGGTAAGGTTAGAATTTTCATGTTGGTATCAGAAAAGGGGAACAGAGCATTATATATTTTGGCTGCCACTGTGCAGGGTTTCATCTACAATGTCTACGTTTCTAAAGAACACAACAATATTGTTTGGAAAAAGAACACAATATTACGTTTGTCTCAAAAAAAAAAACACAATAGTACAAATGGGTCACATTCTTTCAAAAAAATTGGGTCACTTTCAGATCAATATGATACAGGCAGGTGGATGTGATAAGTGCATATGAAACTTTGAGTTGTCGAATTAGTAGCATAAACATAACTAGCATCGCATCGATGTCAATCTTTTAAAAAACAAAACTGAGAATTGACAGCTAAGCATCTTTAATAAAATACGACGAAGAGCAGAGTTGATCTGCAAGCAAGAACCTTCTTTTCAATAATCCTAACCACAGTTATGGACTTGACGAGCTAAAATAATAGTGGCACTAATTTCCTTTCCCGGCCAATCAGCAAGGCTGACAAAACTGGACCTCCGGTGCACAGGTGTGCATAGAAAAGCTAAGAAAGGATGGGCACGATTAGCGCCGGAGTCCACCACTATTTGGTCCCATTAAGGAGGGGCATCAATTCCGTGAAGGACACAAACCTACCGTCATGATTGAGACCCTGTGTCCTGCAGATGAAAATAAACACCGGAGCCGGAGCACTAGAAGTCCAGCATATTCCTCCCATTTCTTTACCAACGTTAGTAGAATCGTCAGTGTACAGTGGAAAAATCGACCTCGTTCATCGATTTTATCGCGAACAAAGGAATTAAAAATCGGAATATGGAGGCATCCTACATCTGAATTCCTAAAATTGACGATTCATCTCGAGAATTCTTCCCGTAATAAGACTAAACTTCGAAAACTCTAATGCGATTCGATCACAATCTAAACCCTAACAATCAAGAATAACACCACGAACGACACCGAACAAGTCTTGAGGCACGGATATACACAATCGGAAACAAGAAACTAGAACCTGAAATCAGGATGCTTTTGTCTATCTATATAAAAAAAAAGAGGAATTTTTGGGAGCGGGCGACGGAGACCACGGGAATAACCATCAATCAATTCCAAGAAAGGAGTGGTGGCGATGCTTACACGACGTAGACCTTGACCGCCATTGGAGAGGGCTCGGAGCTCCTGTGACCGGAGGAAGATCTGGAAACTCCTGCGGCGAGCGGGGGTGGTTGTGTGAAATGGATCGCCGCCGCTCCTGCCTTGGTGGTGGTGGTGTCAGTTTCGGGCCAGTGGAGAGAGTGTATTTATAGGCAGGGATGCTGCTCTGGTTTGACCTCCAATTGGCAGTCAAGCCTGCTTCTTTTTTCTCTAGTTTTTTTATTTGGCTTTTCCCCCTCCGCTATCCCTGTTTCTCTTCGAATCGACGCCAGGGCTTTGTTTAGTTCTCAAAAAATTTTGCAAAATTTTTTAATTTCCCGTCACATCAAATTTTTAGACACATGCATGAAGTATTAAATATAAACAAAAATAAAAACTAATTACACAGTTTGGTCGAAATTGACGAGACGAATCTTTTGAGCCTAGTTAGTCTATGATTGGACATATTTGTCAAATATAAACGAAAAAGCTACCGTATCAATTTTACAAAATATTTTGGAACTAAACAAGGCCCAGGTTCATCCAAATGCTTCGTTTTGGCGGATTACCAGCTGTGTTCGTCGAATCTGCCAGTCTTTTCCTGACTTTTTTTTTTCTCGGGTCTTGTTTAGTTTAGGCCCTGTTTAGTTCCCTACCTAAAATTTTTTTATCCATCCCATCGAATCTTTAGACACATGCATGGAACATTAAATGTAGATAAAAAAATAAACTAATTACACAGTTTAGTTAAGAATCGCGAGACGAATCTTTTAAGCCTAGTTACTCCATGATTAGCCTTAATTGCTACAGTAACCCACATATGCTAATGATAGATTAATTATGCTTAATAAATTTGTCTTTCAGTTTCCTGACGAGCTATGTAATTTGTTTTTTTATTAGTTTTTAAAAACCTCTCCCGACATCCTTCCGACACATCCGATGTGACACCCAAAAAATTTTCGTTTCCCATCTAAACAGGCCCTTACATAAAAAATCAAAAACTTTTGAAGATTCTCTGTCACGTTAAATTTTAAAACATTAGATATAAATGAAAACAAAAATTAATTATACAGTTTGCCCGTAAATCACAAGATAATTCTTTTAACCCTAATTAATCTATGATTAAATAATGTTTATCAAATAAAAACAAAAATACTAATTCCGAAATGTTTTCGAAACTAAACAAGACCTCGTATGAAATCGGCTGGTCCGACGGTTGGACTCCAAATGCCGAATAGTAGTACATCTCACGGAGGAGACGCAAAATAGACCAAAATTCACATCAGTGGGGTCGAGTTCTAACTATCGGCGCATCTTCTCCGAGATTCTATACGCATTTTGTTCATACACATTACTTGTGGATTGAAAAGTGATACCAACCACATGGAAATCAATTCTTTTCTTTTTATTTTAAGTTTTAGGGAAAACGATTTCCCAGCTCGTAAGCATTGCGACACGATCCTCACGGTTGAAAAATAGTTACTTAAGAACCTCTCCAAATGCTTTAGCAAATTGACATGACATTTGTTGTTGTTTGCAAAATCCTATAACAAAATGCAAAAGGATAAAAATAGGTCATCTCTAGGAATTGGCATTTGGACTTGGCAAAAGATAAAAATAGGAGGTCTCCAGACGCGCGTGCTTTCCTCGCGCGTGACTTTGTTCGCGCGATCGGGTTTGCAAAGCTGTCCACAGCTTGGCATTTTTGCCAAGTTTGCTCCTTCATTTGCCAAGTTGTCCAAATTGCAAACTCCAAATGCAAAACCATTGGATACCTCTTTTGGAACTTTTTGGCAAATTACTCAAATGTAAACCTCAAATGCAAAACCCTTGGAGATGCTCTACAACACAATTTTGCCGCACGAGCCTCGCTCTTCATAACCGACAACAACGACTTTAGGTCATTCCAATCCATCTATTCTAAATGATATCACGTTTGAATTTTCTATAAATATATTATATCACGTTTGAATTTTCTATAAATATATCTTCTGCTTGCATTACTGTCACACCCATATTTTAAGAACAAAATAGGATGCATAAAAGACTCAGATGTGCCCCAGGAATAGTCGCACAAATAAGTAGACAAATCTCAAATGTACCATTGCAGTGTTCATTACATAGCGAAACATAAGAAATCACATAGTCTTATACAAAAATGATAGCAAGATGTAAACAACGCTCTCGACGGAAGCTCCACACAGGGACACTGTTGACTGGTTGACTCCAAACCTAGTACTCATAACGATAATCCTCATTCCAGTCATCTTCATTATCATATCCTGAGGTGTTGGGAAATTGCAAGAGTGAGCACATATCGTACTCAACAAGTATAACCAGGGGTTCATGAGGCTCAAATGGCTGACACTGGTTTGACTGCATTTAGCTTTTAATAGTGGATAGCATGTTCATAATTAAATAGCAATTGTCAAGGAAGCATAAATAATCCATTAATCCCATGATCATGTGTAAGCATAATTAATCTCATAGCATAAACGATAATCAAATTAACATAACAACTTAATAAGCTCATTGTCGGCGCAGCAAGAACCCCCAAGGCCGCTCATAACCGCGAGCACGGCTAGTATACCAGTTTTACACTCTGCAGAGGTTGTACATCTTTACCCATGAGTCATGATTTACCCTTTCGCCCGAGGCCCGTCGACCTCTTAACCCACTTCCAAGGAAGGTCGGCAGGGATCACTATGAAGCCTTTCAAAAGTTCGTCTAACATGTTAGGGCCGCAAGGTTTCCTTTGCGCGCAGATATAGATACCCCCCTTCCGAATGGCACAATGACGCGCAGCCTATACACATAGGGACAGGGGCTCGCACTATACCCAAAACGGTTCAGCCCCTCCGCCCTTTCGGGTAACCGCTAACAAGCTAGAAAAGTTCTTCATACTGAGCTAAAGCCAGAGCCATTATAGCCCTCATGGTTGCACTGTTGTCCCGGTGATCACTTACAGACAAGATCTCATATCGTTATTTGTCATTCTTTTATGTTCATTGCATAGCTATTAATCATCTTACAAGATCATGGATTATATCAAGCACTAGCACATCTACACCAAATGCATATCAAGTAGGTAACAAGGAATCCAGGTAACAATCATCTATGATTTTGCTAAGGTCGACAAGGTGATAGCATGCATATGATATATATGTGTAGTTAATAGTGAATAGGTAACAAGGATGATCCCAAGTTATACTTGCCTTGCTCAAAGCTCTCCTGAGCCTGCTGGTCCTCAAAAGCTTGGTCTTGGTCACCAGCGTACGGCTCACCGTCTAATCCCAATCATCAATCAACAACACGCAATCCAATGTAGACCATCATACACGAAGCAAACAAGGTATAATTAGAACATTACACCAAACAGTGGTAAAACAAATATAAAAGTTTATGATAATATTCTACGCAGCGCTACGATCACACCAGCGTAAAGTTCACGAAAATCGGAATTAAAACGTAGAAGATATGAATTTTCTAAGATTTCCTATAGGTAATAATTAATTAAATGCTACTGCAGAAATAAAAAGTTTCAAAACAGTAAACTAATATTTCTAACATGTAGAGCATGTAGTTACGAACCTAACGCAATTCGAATGGACAAAAACGGAATTAAAACGAGTATTTTATGGGCTAAACAATATCAGTGGCATTTCTGTAATTAACTGAAAACGTATTTTAGTTTAACCGACAGGGAATACGCTTTTAAACTTAGGAGACGTAATCCTCGAAAGTACGTAAGGATCGCGGGTTCTATTCTGGAATTCTTTGAGGGCTCTTTAACAAAATGCCCCCCTGAAGGGGTATTTTCTAATCCCCACCGCCCACAGCCGATCCAGCGGCTCAGGCGCGTCCAGGGAGACCGGTGGCGGCGGGCCGGCCGCCGGGAAGGCCTCCGGCGCGGCGGCGCCATGCGAGCCGCCTGGAAGCTTGCCGGTGATCTCCCACCTAGCGAAAACCTGCGCCAAAAACCAAGATGAGAGCACGGGCCGGTGGAGAGTGACGTTGCGAGCTCACCTAGAGGGAAATCTCTGGCCGAGAGCAAGCGGAGAAGCGTGACCACGTGCGGCGGCGGAATTCTCCTCGGCGAGATCCGAAACCGCTCGGTTCTAGGTGGATAAGGCTTGGCTTCGCGTTTTAGATGCAAAAGGGGTTCGCTGCGGTGCTAGGGAGCCTTATAGGGGTGCTGGTTATTCGATTTGGCAAGGAAATCCCGGAGTTCTCGGGATTGGTTCGGCACGGCTGCTCTCCTATCCGAACACGACTAGAGGTAGGGGAAGGCGCTGTGCTGTGGGGCCGGCTCGTCAGCGAGCCAAGGCAGAGGGGCGCGCCCTCCAGGCCACGCGCGGGCTGGGCCGAGGAAAGGGAGTGGGCCGGGGCGCGGGGGAGGGGAGAAGAAAGAGCAGGCCGGGGGGGAGTGAGGGGAGCTGGGCCTCGGCCTGGATCCCAGGGGCTTTCTTTTTTTTTCTAATTTTTATTTTCCCAAACATTTTCCAAAGCAAATTTTGAACGAAAAAAAAAGATAAAAACAGAAACACACAACCCAAAATAAATGCTATTCTCAGCATGAATGCAAAAGCATGTTTCTAAATTTATGGTAAATTTTAATTTGCACAAAATTATTTATTTTGCTAGATTCAATGCTCACAAAAATACTTAAACAAATCAAATTAATTCCTATTAATTGAAATTCACATTTTGGGTGTTACAAACTCTACCCCCCTTAAAAGAATCTCGTCCTCGAGATTGAAAGGCGCTTACTCAAACAAGTATGAGTATGATCTCCTCAGGTCATCCTCTCTTTCCCAAGTTGCCTCTGTTTCTGAATACCGATTCCACTGCACTTTGCACATTCTAATGACCCGACTTCTGGTGACTCTCTCAGCTGTCTCCAATATTCTGACCGGATACTCTTCGTAAGTGAGATCACCTTTAACAGAAAGCTCTTCCAATGGTATTTGTTCCCCAGGTACACGCAAACACTTCTTAAGTTGTGACACATGGAACACATCATGCACGCCCGATAAGCTTTCAGGCAATTCTAGCTGATATGCTACCTCTCCATGCCTTTCCAATACTTTAAACGGACCAACATACCTTGGAGCTAGCTTTCCCTTCATATTAAACCTCTTCACGCTCTTCATTGGTGACACTTTCAGGTAGACATAATCACCTGCTTGAAAAACCAGCTCTCTCCTACGTGTGTCTGCATAACTTTTCTGACGAGACTGAGCAACTCTCAAATTATCCCGAATAGTCCGCACCTGTTGCTCTGCATGTCTAAGCACATCTGTACCAAACACCTGAGTTTCTCCTGTCTGATTCCAAAACAAAGGTGTCCTGCACTTACGACCATACAGTGCCTCGAACGGTGCCATCTTAAGACTTTGCTGATAGCTATTGTTGTAGGAGAACTCTGCATATGGCAAACTCTTGTCCCAACTAGTCCCATACTGCAAGGCGCAAGCTCTCAACATATCCTCCAATATCTGATTTATCCTCTCGGTCTGTCCATCTGTCTGTGGATGATACGCTGTACTGAAATTCAACTTTGTTCCCAATGAATCATGCACTGCTTTCCAAAAGTGAGACGTGAATTGAGTACCCCTATCTGACACAATCTTCTTAGGTACTCCATGCAAACAAACAATTCTTTCCATGTATAACTCTGCCAGTCGGTCTCCACTATATGAAGTTTTGACAGGTATGAAATGAGCAACCTTGGTTAAACGATCTACTATCACCCATATTGAGTCATACCCTCTTTGTGTACGTGGTAATCCCACTATAAAATCCATACCCACTTCTTCCCACTTCCATTCCGGAATCTTCATTGGTTGCAACAGTCCTGCTGGCCTCTGATGTTCAGCTTTCACTCGCTGGCAAGTATCACACAAAGCAACATACTCAGCTACATCTCTCTTTAAACCATACCACCAGTACTTCTGTCTCAGATCTAGATACATCTTGGTACTTCCAGGGTGAATGGAATATGCTGACTCATGAGCCTCGCTCAGAATCATATCCCGTATAGCCTTCACTTCCGGAACACATATCCTTTTTCCAAACCACAATACACCATTGTCATCTATTCTGAATCCTGGTGCTTTGCCTAGTACCACATTCTGTGCTATCTCCTTTAGTTTCTCATCTTCCAACTGTCCTTTCAATATCTCTTCCTCTAGGGTAGGAGTGATCTCAATTTCCATAGCATTTACTACAATTCCCAAGTTCAAATATGCAAATTCAGCACACAACTCCTCAGATTCAGGTGTCGCCCGAAGCTCATTAGCATATTTCTTTCTGCTAAGTGCATCAGCTACGACGTTTGCCTTCCCAGGATGATAATGCACTTCCAAATCATAATCCTTTATCAGTTCCAACCATCTTCGTTGCCTCAAATTCAGATCTGTCTGGGTGAAGATGTACTTCAAACTCTTATGATCAGTATATATGTCACTCTTATGCCCAATCAAATAGTGTCTCCAAATTTTCAATGCATGAACCACAGCTGCTAACTCTAGATCATGAGTAGGATAATTCAGTTCATGTTTCCTCAACTGCCTAGATGCATAAGCAACAACTCTACCTTCTTGCATAAGAACACAACCCAAACCCAGACGAGAAGCATCACAATAGATAGAGAAACTCTTACTCAGATCTGGCAAAACCAACACAGGTGCAGTGGTCAATCTCTTCTTGAACTCCTCAAAACTAGCTTGACACTTATCAGACCACACAAACTTAGCATTCTTCTCTAATAGAGCAGTCATAGGCTTTGCAAGTTTTGAGAACCCTTCAATGAATCTACGATAGTAACCAGCTAAACCAAGAAAACTGCGAATTTCACTTACATCTGTAGGTGGTTTCCAATTCAACACATCTTTCACCTTACTAGGATCCACTGCAATACCACCATTAGAGACAACATGACCAAGAAAAGAAACTTCCTCCAACCAAAACTCGCATTTACTACGCTTAGCATACAACTTATGTTCTCTAAGTTTTTGTAGGACCAATCTCAGATGTTCGGCATGTTCTTCCTTGGTTTTAGAGAATACCAGAATATCATCAATAAAGACCACCACAAACTTATCAAGATACTCCATGAATACTTTATTCATCATGTACATAAAGTAAGCTGGTGCATTGGTCAAACCAAAAGACATAACCGTATACTCATATAACCCATACCTTGTTGTGAAAGCTGTCTTTGGTATATCTGAATTCCGAATCTTCAATTGATGATAACCAGAACGCAAATCAATCTTAGAGAACACACAAGCACCTCTTAGCTGATCAAACAAGTCATCAATCCTAGGCAATGGATATTTATTCTTGATAGTGACCTCATTAAGTGACCGATAATCAACACACATCCTCTGACTACCATCCTTCTTATCAACAAAGATAACTGGTGCACCCCATGGTGAGGAACTAGGGCGAATGAACCCTTTATCTTGCAATTCCTTAATTTGTTTCTTAAGTTCTTCTAGTTCCTTAACCCCCATCCTATATGGTCTTTTAGCTATGGGTGCAGTACCAGGTAGTAATTCAATAATAAATTCAATGTCTCGGTCAGGTGGCATACCTGGCAATTCATCTGGAAAGACATCCGGAAACTCATCCACTACCAAATTCTGAGGATCAACATCTTCATTCAGTTGGTTCACCTTGGCAGTGAGTGGTGCTTGCACTGTTACATTAATACTGATTCGTTCTCCCTTTGGTGTTGTCAGAGCCACTACTCTCTCTTTGCAATTAATATTTGTTTCATGTTGCTTCATCCAATCCAAACCCAAGATCACATCTATGCCTGAAGTTCTCATAACCATGGGACTGATAGGAAAATCTACCCCCCTTAAAGAAAGACTTGCTGAGGGGCAGCATAAAGAAACTGGTATAGTCCCACCCGGTGAATTAACTAGCATAGGAGTTTTCATTGCAACTAGTGGAAGGCTATGAACTCTAACAAATGCTTGTGATATGAATGTATGCGAAGCTCCAGAATCAAATAAAACTGTAGCAGGGATAGAGTTGATGCTGAACGTACCCATCATGATCTCTGGTCCCTCCTGAACTGTCTCTGTAGCCACATTATTCACTGTTGCCGCATAAGCAGCAGACTTCTGGTTGTTGTTCGGCTTGTTGAGCTTCTCCGGGCAATCATATGACATGTGTCCCTCTTTCCCACAACGGAAACACCTGGTAGGAGTGTTAGAAACACTTCTTTTTGTGGAGTTGGCATTTGAGTTCCCTGAGCGAGGTGTCTGCTGACCATGCTGTTGTTGATTGTAGTTACGTTGTTGGAATGGAGGACGTTGGTTCCCACTCTGTGACTGATTCTGGAAACGCTGTGGTTGCTGGTTGCGGTTCCACTGACTAACTGATCCCTGGAACCTCTGCTGATGGCCTTGATGAGCACTGAAACGCTGACGGTTGTTGCTCCCAGATCCTTGTGCCAACATCCTTCTCTTCTTATCCTGACCCTTACGCATATTATCAAGCACAATGGCACGATTCACAAGTGCCTGGAAGGTAGGATAGGTGTTTCCAGCCAGCTGCAACCTGAGTTCATAGTACAAGCCTTTCATGAACAAGCGCTGCTTATCAGCATCTTCCCTGACTTCATTCGGGGCATAGCGAGCCAACTGTTCAAATGTGTCATGATATTCTGCCACAGTCATGGAGCCCATCCTGAGTGATCTGAATTCTTCTTGTTTGAGCTCCATCACTCCTTCATTTATATGTCGAGCTCTGAAGTCCCTACAGAATTCCAGCCATGTGACAGGAGGAGCATTGTTGGGACGAGCAGCTTGATATGACTCCCACCATGTTTGAGCTGCCCCCTGAAGCTGTCCAGAAGCATACAACACCTTCTCCAAATCATTGCACTGTGCTATGTTCAGTTGCCTCTCCACAGCACGTACCCAATCATCTGCCTCCATGGGATCAGCTGAGTGTGTAAATACCGGAGGTCTTCCCTTCATAAACTCCCCACGCTTGTCCCTCACATGAACAGGTGGTGGTGTTGGTGGAGGTTGTTGCTGCAGGTGCTGCATGAAAACGTGCATCATCAGGTTTTGGGTTTGCATGAGCTCCTCCACGGTGATTGGGGCATTGCCACCATTGTCATTTCCATTGCCACGGCCTCTACCTCTGCCTCTTCCCCTTGCTGCCATCTGCATTCCAAGGTATATAAACACATCTTAGTAATGTCCAACATGACAATTACAAGAGTTAACGGAATCTGAAATTTTCTGGGTCACATCCAACACCAGCAGTTCAGAAAATCAGTCATATTTCGAGTTCCAGAATTCAAAAGGATACATGCTGTACACCGTTGGAAAGATAAAGAAATTGTCTACAACTTTCATTCAGATCATTTTACCAGATTCCAACGTTAGGTTAATCAAAAACTGTGTACGACCGAAACTGTTCCAGAATTCCAGACTGCGCAGAAACCTCAACTTTACACAGTCATAACTCACAACTCATAATAGATAATATGGTCATTCTTGCGGCATTGGAAATATATGAAAGTCTACTTTTTCCCAGAAAAATTTGATGAACATTGCACGAGCAGAATTTGATTTATTTCAGAATCATTGCAGACTGCTCCAGAAAACAGCAAAAGACAGAAACAGGCTATGACCCCAACCCACTATTTATTCATGTTCTTACTTAAGGTTCTTAACTAGGGAACTTGTGGACATGCCCACAAGGTCCCAGCACTCATTACAAAAATCCAAATCACACATATTCATAATAACAAATCAGCAAGCACACCAAGTTCACACCACAATAGCAAAAGACTCGAAATAACTCGTAAACTACTAACGTTCCTATTACATATGGGTTCTTTTCTATTCTTCAGGTGCAGCATCCTTCAAGATGGGTTCAGCATGCAGTTTCTTATGTAGTTTGGGACGGCCTAACTCCGCTCGAAGGTCATCTGCTTCCCGTCGCTCTTTCTCCATCAGTTTCCTCTCACGGTGCAGTTCATTCTCCAACTCTATCACCTTGACGGTCAGCTCATAAGTCAACTCCACTTGTGCTTGAAGCTTTGGTTGTGAAGCATCTGCAACTTCTATGGCCCAAGTCATCTTCTCTGGTACAAAGCGAGGATAGTGGTATGTTGCATTGTACTGAACATCCTCAAAGCGTCTGCCACGGTAAAAGATCAAGGCCTGGTAAGCTGCATCTGCCATGCTCTCTCTCATCGTGTCCCGGCTGATTCGAGCGATGTGTTTTGATTCCACCTTTCGAATCCCCTTGGTGGCATCCAGTGTCTTGACTATCAGCTCTGCAACCCAAAGTGATCTCCTCAGCGGGTGTTTGTGCTCAGTGCAGTTATACTCCAGTGTGGCTTGCAAATCCGGGTAATGGTGTTTCAATGTTAACACCAAATTCTCATGGAAGAAAGCCTTGGGATCAGCCTCTGGAATCCACAGCTCAGTAGTCCATCCCATCCTTGCATTAGCGGACCGTGATGGAGGTGGATCTTGCATCTCCTCATCTTCAGGCACTTCCTCCTGAGCTTCCACCCTTGATTCCTCATCTTCCAGCTCAGGAACTCCATCCACATGCTGTCCTCCTAGGTTGAACATGGCACGGTACTCCTCAGCAGCCATGCGTGCAGCACTACGGGTACGGGGCGGCATCTACAAGAAGTTTTTAGACATAGATCAGATGGATGCAATAATTTCACAATAGAGCAAGATAGAGAAGCATATACTTTTAGCAAATAACAAGACCATAGTGGGAAGCATGAAGTAAGTAAAATAAGGACCTAAGTTTTCGACCATTTGCTAACTAGGTTTGCGTCCTACAGTCAACAAAGCTCTGATACCAATTTGTCACACCCATATTTTAAGAACAAAATAGGATGCATAAAAGACTCAGATGTGCCCCAGGAATAGTCGCACAAATAAGTAGACAAATCTCAAATGTACCATTGCAGTGTTCATTACATAGCGAAACATAAGAAATCACATAGTCTTATACAAAAATGATAGCAAGATGTAAACAACGCTCTCGACGGAAGCTCCACACAGGGACACTGTTGACTGGTTGACTCCAAACCTAGTACTCATAACGATAATCCTCATTCCAGTCATCTTCATTATCATATCCTGAGGTGTTGGGAAATTGCAAGAGTGAGCACATATCGTACTCAACAAGTATAACCAGGGGTTCATGAGGCTCAAATGGCTGACACTGGTTTGACTGCATTTAGCTTTTAATAGTGGATAGCATGTTCATAATTAAATAGCAATTGTCAAGGAAGCATAAATAATCCATTAATCCCATGATCATGTGTAAGCATAATTAATCTCATAGCATAAACGATAATCAAATTAACATAACAACTTAATAAGCTCATTGTCGGCGCAGCAAGAACCCCCAAGGCCGCTCATAACCGCGAGCACGGCTAGTATACCAGTTTTACACTCTGCAGAGGTTGTACATCTTTACCCATGAGTCATGATTTACCCTTTCGCCCGAGGCCCGTCGACCTCTTAACCCACTTCCAAGGAAGGTCGGCAGGGATCACTATGAAGCCTTTCAAAAGTTCGTCTAACATGTTAGGGCCGCAAGGTTTCCTTTGCGCGCAGATATAGATACCCCCCTTCCGAATGGCACAATGACGCGCAGCCTATACACATAGGGACAGGGGCTCGCACTATACCCAAAACGGTTCAGCCCCTCCGCCCTTTCGGGTAACCGCTAACAAGCTAGAAAAGTTCTTCATACTGAGCTAAAGCCAGAGCCATTATAGCCCTCATGGTTGCACTGTTGTCCCGGTGATCACTTACAGACAAGATCTCATATCGTTATTTGTCATTCTTTTATGTTCATTGCATAGCTATTAATCATCTTACAAGATCATGGATTATATCAAGCACTAGCACATCTACACCAAATGCATATCAAGTAGGTAACAAGGAATCCAGGTAACAATCATCTATGATTTTGCTAAGGTCGACAAGGTGATAGCATGCATATGATATATATGTGTAGTTAATAGTGAATAGGTAACAAGGATGATCCCAAGTTATACTTGCCTTGCTCAAAGCTCTCCTGAGCCTGCTGGTCCTCAAAAGCTTGGTCTTGGTCACCAGCGTACGGCTCACCGTCTAATCCCAATCATCAATCAACAACACGCAATCCAATGTAGACCATCATACACGAAGCAAACAAGGTATAATTAGAACATTACACCAAACAGTGGTAAAACAAATATAAAAGTTTATGATAATATTCTACGCAGCGCTACGATCACACCAGCGTAAAGTTCACGAAAATCGGAATTAAAACGTAGAAGATATGAATTTTCTAAGATTTCCTATAGGTAATAATTAATTAAATGCTACTGCAGAAATAAAAAGTTTCAAAACAGTAAACTAATATTTCTAACATGTAGAGCATGTAGTTACGAACCTAACGCAATTCGAATGGACAAAAACGGAATTAAAACGAGTATTTTATGGGCTAAACAATATCAGTGGCATTTCTGTAATTAACTGAAAACGTATTTTAGTTTAACCGACAGGGAATACGCTTTTAAACTTAGGAGACGTAATCCTCGAAAGTACGTAAGGATCGCGGGTTCTATTCTGGAATTCTTTGAGGGCTCTTTAACAAAATGCCCCCCTGAAGGGGTATTTTCTAATCCCCACCGCCCACAGCCGATCCAGCGGCTCAGGCGCGTCCAGGGAGACCGGTGGCGGCGGGCCGGCCGCCGGGAAGGCCTCCGGCGCGGCGGCGCCATGCGAGCCGCCTGGAAGCTTGCCGGTGATCTCCCACCTAGCGAAAACCTGCGCCAAAAACCAAGATGAGAGCACGGGCCGGTGGAGAGTGACGTTGCGAGCTCACCTAGAGGGAAATCTCTGGCCGAGAGCAAGCGGAGAAGCGTGACCACGTGCGGCGGCGGAATTCTCCTCGGCGAGATCCGAAACCGCTCGGTTCTAGGTGGATAAGGCTTGGCTTCGCGTTTTAGATGCAAAAGGGGTTCGCTGCGGTGCTAGGGAGCCTTATAGGGGTGCTGGTTATTCGATTTGGCAAGGAAATCCCGGAGTTCTCGGGATTGGTTCGGCACGGCTGCTCTCCTATCCGAACACGACTAGAGGTAGGGGAAGGCGCTGTGCTGCGGGGCCGGCTCGTCAGCGAGCCAAGGCAGAGGGGCGCGCCCTCCAGGCCACGCGCGGGCTGGGCCGAGGAAAGGGAGTGGGCCGGGGCGCGGGGGAGGGGAGAAGAAAGAGCAGGCCGGGGGGGAGTGAGGGGAGCTGGGCCTCGGCCTGGATCCCAGGGGCTTTCTTTTTTTTTCTAATTTTTATTTTCCCAAACATTTTCCAAAGCAAATTTTGAACGAAAACAAAAGATAAAAACAGAAACACACAACCCAAAATAAATGCTATTCTCAGCATGAATGCAAAAGCATGTTTCTAAATTTATGGTAAATTTTAATTTGCACAAAATTATTTATTTTGCTAGATTCAATGCTCACAAAAATACTTAAACAAATCAAATTAATTCCTATTAATTGAAATTCACATTTTGGGTGTTACAATTACTATATCTAGATACATAGTAAAACCTTCTTCATTCTAATTATAAGACGTTGTGGCTTTTAAAAAACATATCTTTTTGTTATTTAATTAGATATACATTGTGTCTATATACATAACAAAACTAATGTATTAAAAGAGCAAAGCAATGTATCTAAAAAGACCAAATCAATGTTTCTAGTTACAGGACGAACACCAACCTACTACATTTCAGATGTTGTTGTTTTCTTGGTTGTATTTAGTTTTTTAGAAACATATATTTTGCTATGTTAATAGATATATATTATGTCTAAATATGTAGCAAAAGCAAAGAGACTAAAGTAATGTAGTATCTGCAAAGACCAAAACAATGTAGCTACACGATGAGCACCAACCTACTATGTTGTTTGTTTGGTAGCTCTTAGGTCATGAAGTTGCAAGTTGGTTTTTTGTTGGATGTATTTGGTTTCTTTTCTTTGATTAATAAAGGATAGTGACAAATCTCTTGCCATCCTTTCGAAAAATTATATTTCATATGTCTAAATTTAACATTTTTCATATGATGGGTCAACACAGGATATAACAAAGTTTGAAACATTGAAGAACAAAACATACACATTAACATGGGAGCTACAATATTACTTCCTCGATTCATCTATCTCCTTCATCTAAGTAGAAACTTTTTTATTCAAAAATCTCCTTCATATTAGTTTGGGACTTTCCTATATTCCTCTTTGCTGCTTATTGGTTACCACTTGCCTGTATTTATTATCTCTTTATTGCTCATTAGTTGTTTCTTGCATGTGATTGTGCGCTTAGTCTAAGATGACTAAATGCAAAGTGAGTGTTTTTCTCTGTTCCTTGGTCATTGGTAAAGGCCAAAACCATGAAGATAAATAAATGGAAGGAGCATGTTTCATATTGTGGCCATCTATAACATCAGATAGCAATGTTTCCAAGATCCTGTGAGCTGTACTTTCTTCGTACATGTAAAGGAAGTCGTTTTAGACAAGATTTATATCAAACATTGAGAATATATTTCATGAATAACTTTTAAGTTGTTGAGTTTAGAAATGTAAAACCATATGAATAGATTTGTCTTAAAAAATACTTTCATAAAAATATACATATACCACTTTTTGATAAAAAATTTTATAAAACAAAGAGTTAAAGTTAGGCTTTGAAGGTCGTGTTGTTATCTTAAATGACTTTCTTTACGAGTATGGAGTGAATATGTGTTTGTTGAGGCTCTGTTTTTTTTAAGGAAAATAGGAGGGCAAGCCCTTATTGAGAATTCAATAAAAGGTGACAAGTTTGTTACAATCCTTAAGGGGTGAAGGTAGAGCTGTTCAAGAGAGAAAAAAAGAGGACAGGTTTGTTTTCACATATAATCATCGTATATTGTGGGGATTTTTTTTTTCCAAATCTAGATTATGCTAGCTAGTTTAAAGTTCTGAAGCGGCGACTAAAATAATAAAAAAAATGGTGAGATTCTATTTTTCCACCAAAAATCCTTTTATATGCTAAAAAGAAACTGAAATGACCGAAAATTTTAGACACCCCGAATATAGGAGTGCCCGCAATGTGTTTTCCTTGAGAAATAAGATAAAGGTTGAGTTTGAAAAGGACAAAATTCATCAGCACAAATCTTTATTTTTATTTATGTTTGAATGCACCAGCTAAATTTTAGCTTGCTAAATTTAGGTGGTAGGCATCCAAACAGTAGCTAAAAGACCAGCTAAAGTTTAACTAAGTTTAGCTATTTCAACCTAGCTAAATCTAACTAAAATTTAACTGAGTTTATTAGCTAGATATCTAAACGCCCCAGCTAAAGTTTTACCTATATACTGGAGTATCTAAACACCCCAGGTAAAGTTTTACTTTTAAGTTTTAGCTATATAAACTTTAGTTGGGTGCATAAAAGGACCCTCAGTTAGAAAATATAGAAGACTGAAATATAATAATTACTACAATTTAATAACTAATCTTTTTTGGAACTTCTACAGTCAATCAATAAATAAAAAAGATAGAAGAACATGCGCATGAATGAACGGCTGACGCTGAAGCAAGCTTTACTTCTTTATTAGTCACCTACCCCTGTCCACCAACCCTACTATCTAAGGTCTTGTTTAGTTCGCGAAAAATTTTGGTTTCGGTTATTATAGCACTTTTATCTACTATGAACTAACTAGAATTAAAAATTTGTCTCGCAAATTACAGATATATATTTAATGTTTTATTTATGTACCACAAGATTCGATGCGACGGAGAATTCGAAAATTTTTTATAACTAAACCAGGCCTAAAAGCGCCAAAAAAAAAGACAGTGAATTCAAGTCAAAAGAGATTTGGCACGGTGGGTGTTATTAGCTGGTTGCCATTTCGATCGCTGGACCTGTCTTGTATTGTATGGGCCACACCGTACGCAAATTGTTTCAACCATGCCGCATGCGTATGGGACAGCAATGCATGACGACTTTGGTAGTTTGGTTGTCCTGTAGTACTGTACTGTACCGCCGCAGCTGGCTTGTTGTGATTTATACGTATCACAATTCACAAGTCTGCAGCCCAGGGGAGTCCATGGCCGAGATCGTAGGTCTCCCCGGTCATTGTCTCGTACTCGTACCATTTCCCGGATTTCACGTGGTACGGTCTAATCCAGAGGATCGCGTGAATTGCTTGGTAGACCGGGAAGAGTATTTGGATTGCACGTGGATTTTATGCATGAGTTTGTGGTTTTGAGCCTGAGATTATTATTTTTTTAAAAAAAAATGAGCTGAGATTTTTGTCGTATGCTTACGTCTACATCGGTCCTCTGCATACGAATACGAGAAATATAATTTAATCTCCTGCATTATTCCACACAGGGGCAAAACTGCAAAGAGGTTATGTGTAGAAATTGAGATCCTCTGAGGAAATGATGCAGTCCAACATCATGCATGTTGCCGATTTCAACAAAAGTTTTTGCTTTGCTTTGTTCTTAAAAATCGATGGAGTCTACCAACAAAATTAAGATGAAAGAAAATTTCACAACAACGTGCACCGAAATTAACAAGACGGCACACGAGAAGATGCGTTGGACGATGACTCCAGAAATTATGAACATTTAGGGCACTCTCAATGCAAGACTCTATCACAGAGTCCAAGACAATTAATTACATATTATTTATGGTATTTTGCTGATGTGGCAGCATATTTATTGAAGAAAGAGGTAGAAAAAATAAGACTACAAGTCTTATTTAGACTCCAAGTCCACATTGTTCGAGGTAATAAATAACTTTAGACTCCATGATAGAGTCTGCATTGTGAGTGCCTTATTGTTGAAGATGCTCCAGGTTCGTACGCGTACTACGTGGCTGGAGAATTAAGCTCGGGGTCAAACACAATCAAGGCGGATCCATCGATCCCAGATCCCACATGCACCAGCCAGATCGTCCGTCTGGGAGGCTACTGGCTTTCGAACCGGCTGGCTCAAGATCAACGTTTGTTCCCGGCCAGGCCAATAGACGGCGATTGGCGGCTGAAGTGCTGAAACGGCGATGGATCCTGACAACCCGGGCGCTTCCATCGGACCGGGTGACAGGTTGGTGGTTGGGTTGCCCCCCGAGGCTTCCAGCAGGCCGGCGTCGCTGAAGAAGAATTTGGAGACAGCAGGATGGATGACGCACGGGGGAGGTCCTGGTCCTGGTCCTGGCTGGGCTGGATGATCCGCATTGAAGATGGCATGCCATGCATAATCCAAGTACCCAACGGTGTCAGCGCGAAATTTTAACAGCGTGGAAGAGGGAAGTAAATAAATCGATGTGTACTGAACATGACTTGATTTCCTTTAATTATATGCAGGTAAACAGATCGAGGCAGGCCTCTAGCTGATCCAGTCAAATGTCAATGCATGAGGATGCTGCATGCGGGGTTGAGGCTCGAGAACGCCTTGTTTAGTTCCGAAAAGATTTCGGATTTCGGTATTATAGCACTTTCGTTTGTTTGTGACAAATATTATTCAATTATGGACTAACTAGGATCAAAAGATTCGTCTCGCGATTTCCAGCTAAACTGTGTAATTAGTTTTTGCTTTCGTCTATATTTAAAGCTTCATGCATGTGTCGTAAGATTCGATGTGACGGGGAATCTTGAAAACTTTTTGCTTTTTGGTTGAACTAAACAAGTCCAGGCAGCTTGCTCAGGCCACAGAAACAGGGTTTGCAGATGAGGTAAGCACAGCGGCAGCGTGACGTAGGACGGACCGAGCGGCCACCAGCTCCGCGCATCGGACGGTGGAGCCAGGAGCATCCATTCTGGCTTTGGGGCGCGCGCTTTGGGCCCAGCCGTCGTAAACGCCATCAACCAACCAGAACCCAGGCCGATCAGATCCGTCGAGTGTCACTGTGCTGTGTGCCACACGCCCACACTGCCACTGCCCACTGCACGCACGCACACGACACAACCGGGCCGGCATGCCCAAAGCGCGCCGCGCCCCGCCCGCGAAAACGCCACGCGAGCCACCCGTCCTCAACTCCCCACATGTGTTCGGCTGCTATCTACCCGTGTCGTGGCCGGCCGTGTGTCCTCTACTGGGCCTGCCCCGTGGCCAGCCGCCAGCCGGCCGGCATCACATCACCTGCACTATGAATGCTCGATTTGATCGATCGATCGGGCCACGTGATCGATCATGGATGGTGGGCGGGCGGGCGGTGGCCCGATCGATCGAGTATTTTTAAATAAAAACGGGTAATAAAGGAGAGATGATATGGTATCCAACCAAAAAAAAAAAAAGTAAACAAGCCCAGATGATATGGTACTCGGCGAGTCGATCGCTATCCTGGACGATCCTCATGTCGTGTGCGGGGCGAAACTTTCATGCCGACGTGCCACTGCGATCGAGATGAAAATTTTTTGAGCGTCACATCGGATGTGTCGGAAGGATGTCGGGAGGGATTTTTACAAACTAATAAAAAAATAAATTACATAACTCGTCAGGAAACTGCAAGACAAATCTATTAAATATAATTAATCTGTCATTAGTACATGTGGGTTACTGTAGCACTTAAGGCTAATCATAGAGTAATTAGGCTTAAAAGATTCGTTTCGCGATTTTCAACCAAACTGTGTAATTAGTTTATTTTTTTATCTATATTTAATTTTCCATGCATGTGTCCAAAGATTCGATGGAATGGATGAAAATTTTTTGGATGGGAAACTAAACAAGGCCTAAATCTCACGGTTATCACTACAGACATAATGGGAAATCAATGTTGGGCACACGGTTTCCCTCTTGCCTCCGTGTTGTTTCCCATAGTTCGCAGACTCCGGCACGTCATGCTTTTGGTTGCACATAATCATACTTCAGCTCCGTGTAGGACTCCGGTGAAAGGAGTGCTCGATATAGTCAGAGCACCTCTAAGAGTATCTTTCTTCAACAAATTTTTAGTTATTAAAAAAGGAAATATTATACAACACTCAAGTGTTGGAACACTCAATTCATCTTTTTCTCTCCGTATGCGGCCTCTTCCTCTCTTCTCTACCTCCAACAGGCTAATAAGATATTTTTGGGGAACAGACAAGCTAGACAGTCGAGGCGTGAGAAACGGATGCAGTGATGGCGTTGGAGCGGGCGACGAAGGAAGCGACTAGGTTAGGTTAGGGGGGCGGGGGTGAGGAGAATGTCACGGGTGCGGTATTGTCATATCAGTGGTTGTAACCATGGAGCTCTAGCGAGACTCTGCCGCGCTGCAATAGGACGGTGGACGATGTGTGGCAGCGGCGTGTTGGGAGGAGGAAGGTGTGATGAAAAAAAACAAGTGTTCAACATCCTCCGCCCAACCCCCACCTTGAAACACTCGAGTGTTACATGGACAGGTCCTCAAAATATCATCTCCAACGTGCTTCTATCCAACATCCTAAATTTAGTGGCGCTATAGATCATCCTCCGTCTACCTCGAATTGAGATAATTCTCCCATCCACCCTATCTAAAAAATATATGAGGTTTACATTTAGATAATTTGCCATGAAGGAAAACCATTTATAGTGATTTTTTTTGAAATCATTTATATTGAATTTATGTTTAGGATGAACCCTGTTTCGGAGATCTATGCTTTCATATAATTAATTAGAATAGTTCATAAATGCAGTCTCTATTGTCCAATTGTGATGAAATATTTACGGTAGACTAAATATTGTATGCTTACTGTAGTAAAAGTTTTATACTCATTGGATCATGTATAACTTAGTCCTAAATAAAATCTATAACTAAGTTATGCATGATCCAATGAATATAAAATTTTTACTACAGTTTAAACATATAATAATTAGCCAACCATAAAAATTTCACCACAATTGAACCATAAAAAACTGTAGCTATGAATTAGATAAAAAACTACAACAATTTTATACTAAAGCATACCATATTATATGTTTACTGTGTAAATCTACTCACGTGGAATCCATCAAACTTAATTTTTCTATTTTATATTTTTTTTGTGATTTACTATGTTTTTCAAAGATTTAGATGAAATAAATAAAAAGGAAAAAGACAAAACCACCTTCAAAATTTCTTATAACAGGATCACAGAGGTAAGATGAACGATTTTAAAAATTGGTGGAGATGTTTTGCTCGTTTTTGGACTTTGAGAGAAAAATCAAACTTTTATGAAAGTTTAGAAAGGTAATGTAGACTTTTTCTTTTTTCCATCTTATCTGATGATGAGGGCCCACTGGAACTCGTATTATCAATCAAGCCCAGTCGTTTTTAACTATGAGGTGTCTCTCTATGTGTTCTAACTTTAGGCCCAAGTTTGGATGTCCTCCTGCTGGGCCTATGGGTGTCTGTCACTTACTACCCCTGCTTTCTACATTTAGCAAGGCCTTGTTTAGTTCCAAAATTTTTGGCAAAATGAGCACTGTAGCAATTTCGTTTGTATTTGACAAATATTGTCCAATCATGGACTAACTAGGCTCAAAAGATTCGTCTCGTCAATTTCGACCAAACTGTGCAATTAGTTTTTATTTTTATCTATATTTAATACTTCATGCATACATCTAAAGATTCGATGTAACGGAGAATCTGAAAAATTTTGCAAAATTTTTGGGGAACTAAACAAGGCCCAAGCGATAAGAGTATAAGGGCCTGTTTAGTTAGCTAAATTTTAGTCACTTTAGTAGCTAAAGTTCTAAATATATTGACTAAAAAGAGCTAAAATAGTTTAGTTCCATTAGTCATCTAAGAGTAGCTAAAATAATTTTAGCTAGCTAAAATTTAGCAAGGGGAACCAAACATACCTAAGACCACGCTGATTCAGTTTGCTAGCGCTACCACGTTCATTTAGAAGAACGCAGCGCCGCTCAGAGTTCAACTTTCCATTTGGTTGTTAATAACGCAACGGAGAATTAGTAATTTGCATAGGAAGAAGATTATGGATTCCGACTTGTGAATTTGTAGCTTGGCGGAAGATTAAGTCGAAATAAATAAGAAAGAAAAAAAGATAAAACCATCTTCAAAACTATTTATAACTGGACTAGAGAGACAAAATGAATGGTTTTAAAAGTCAAGAGATATGTTTTGTCCAATTTTAGAGTTTGGAGAAGAAAAACGAACTTTTGATTAAGGAGGTAATGTGAACTTTTCTACACTAAAATAAGCAAAAGTAATCAAAGAGATTGGGAGGTGGGCTGGCCCACTTAGAGATAAGGAACGGCAGGCCCAACGTACGGAAGCTGGATTATCTCCTCTACGCTTATTTCGGTCCATTCTTAACACTACTAGCACATCCAAAGTAACACAGCGTAGTTGGGCTGCAGGTTGCTCAACCCCCTCCTTCCATTTCTTCTTTGGAAAAAGTCTATCTAACATCCCATGGCCTAGATAGGCCTCGAGGCCTCAACTACAACGAGAGTCCGATTTATCTCTATACTAGGTAGCATGCCCGTGCGTTGCTACGGGAAAACTAAATTTTTATACTAAAAACATATAGATCACACGATAAAATAAGAATACTATAAAATCAAAATTCATCTCGTCATCTAGGTTGTCATACGCACGATTTATGTTTGTATTGGAAGGCATTGACGCACGACAAGCTCATAGAGTCAATGACTTTTGTACATGAACTAATCATGTTTTTTCCTACTGTAAAAAAACTTAATTAGAATGGGAAACCATAGCCATTGTTACATATAACTTATTCAAACTTGCATTTCTCTTTATGCATTGGTATAATTCAGGACACTTCTTGTTCATTTTATTTCCTTTCTCTTTATACAATATACATTGATGCAAATCTTGCTCTTTCTCTTACCCCTTGCACTCCTTCGGGTCTTTATCTACCCTCATTCGTCAAATCTAATGCATTTTGACCAACTGAAAAATAGTTATTATAGCTTAGTGCTAGATATGTTATATATAATAAAACATACACATGTAAATAAACTCATAATTTACTACCATCATATTGAAAATACTCTAACTTTGTATTTTCTATTACGAAATCTCAGAGATGATCTAATATAAATTCAACCAATTAGAACTCTCCACCTTGAGTTCCAATCTGCACACGTCATTATCGACGAGGCATATGTTCCTTCATCAAAAATAAGAAAAAATGAAGTATTTCTGCAGGGTTATTACATTTAAACACTCTTCGCCTTTGAGGCATATCAAATCATATAGTAGTTCATTTATATATTTTTTTGAAACAAACCGGCAGAAGAGCTGCCTGCTATATTAAAAAGAGGAGAGTGCCAAGACAGGCATTCATTCATATATTTGCAGTATACTACTAATTGAGGAGTTTGTTGTTACCATGGTATACTACTCGTAGGTCTAGTAGTACTGAAGAGGATTATCAAATTGCACTTGTGCTGCAGGAGGAGTAATCAGTAATCACCATACCACACATGTGCACGTACGTACCTCGGTACCTGTTTCTGAGGATGGGCATGGAGGCTGACGATGATCTCCTGCTATTGCAGTAAGAAGGGGCAGCTCTTAGTTTGCCTCTTTTTTTTCAAACTGAAGCCTTCTCTGCTGGACAGAAACAAAAAGGAGGATGCAGTCACATGGAAATTTGGCATTGTAAGGTAGTCACACCTAACAAAGCAGTAGTGGCAGGGTGCAGTCACATGAAATTTGATTATAAGGCAGGTTCCGATAGTACCTAGTTTATAATTTGAACATGATTGAACAAAATTGCATGTTCTCAAATATGCAACAATCATATTTGAGACATGAAAAAAAATCAGCAGTGGCAAGATGCAGTCACATGAAATTTTTCATATAGCCTTTGCAATACCTGACAAAGCAGCGGTGGCAGGATGCAGTCACATGATTTTTTTTGCATCTTCTCAAATCTGCTGAGTACGCTGAAAAAAACAGAGACATGAAAAAAAACATAAAGCCACTGGCTAGGCATGGGACTGCAAGCATCATCTGGTCGTATCCGCTGGCTGCTGAAGGTGTCTGCCAAGTGCTGACCCTGCTGTTGGCTGCTGGCTGCTACTCATGGCAGCCGGCCCCCAGCGGATATGGCTCAGGATAGAGCAGCCAAGAGAAGATAAAATACAAAGATCAAGAGTTCAAAACGAATAGGACGGCGAGGAAAAACCACATTGACATGTGTATGTACACAAATGGCAACAAGATTTGATTTGTGGTTACCTTCTATGAGTTGTGCTTCTCTATGGATCCCAGAGTGCCAGAAAATCTGAAAGTAGCCGATGGATCCCACAGTGCCAGGAAATCTGAAAATAGCCGATACAGGGTTTAACCACTTATCTTTTGATTTGCCATCTAAAAGAGCAAGCATTGCAGTTGTACACTGCCTTTTGGCAGGTTAAGACAACCATAATATTTTGTAGCGAGTCTTCTAATTGTTGACTAAGAAAAATATACGAACTATAATTCATTCTAAATCCATAATTCGTAGCGACCATAATTTCAGTTTAATAAGAAAAACATGATAGATAACAGGAGTTTTTCCCTCTTGACGTGCAATTGTTTGCCTCTATCCAGACTAACTGAAACCTGACCCTGAGCCTAGCGACCTCGGTGCAGTGCTATCTATTTTATAGAATGAAGTGGAGAGAGGGTTAGAGAAAATTATATCTAAATCTAAAAGCAAAAAGAGGACATTCTATTACCAGTAAAGTTACAAAATTGAATAATTTGAGGGAGAAATATTCATGTCAGACCACAAGACTCTGTTCCGAAATTGCAGTAGCATCTAAGGGAAACACCAAACATACAAATTTAAGTAATTATTTTGGTCCTTCCTTTAGTTATTAAAGACATAAAACATAATAATAAAAAATGGAAGACGTCATCACTCTTTGGCTAGTTGCTTATACCATATCAATGTTACTGACACACTGAACTTCTAATGTCTACAGTGATGTTTGATATTGAGTAAAATATTTTTAGATTTGAACCAGCCAGAGTGAAAATCATTGACCGGTATTTTTCAGGTCACATGACAACTCAGCAACTATTACTGCTAAGATATAAACTCACACAAGCCAACAGCTGACCTTCCTTGTACATCACAAAGTGATGCTGCAACTACACACATCTTTTATATTCTTTAGAGATAAAATCCAACCCATCAAGAACTATTACTGCTACAGCTATGGGTGAATAAACTCATAGGTAATGTCGTACTGACACCAAGGGACTCGTGCCTTTATCTAGGTGGTGAATTGAGACCAAGGAAGAACGAGTACTGATCTATTTGCTGCAACTTGAACAAAGAAGATATAGGCTAGCTGATTAGGTACTTACATGTTGAACTGATGCAATACTGGTGCCGATGTACTTGCCTGAACTGAGGTCTTAAACTCAGCTCTCTGTGCTGGGCATCATCTAGTTCAGGCATATGAATTATGTCAGCTATGCTGGAATAATAGGATTCAGTATCCGAAAACGCTAGTTCGACAAAACAACAAAGCATGTCTCCAGATATTTAGGTTTAGAAAGAATGGTCAGGATCACAGCATGCTAATAGCAAAACCATTACAGAAAAATTACTGAATCAGAACGCAATATTCTTCAGAACTCTAACATGCGATTTTCTATCTAGCATTGAGCTACCCACTCCTTGTGCAATCCGGACTACAAACCAAAATGTCACTTATCTGGTGACTACCTTGTGCGTATTTAAACATAAATTGAACACTACTGTTGTAGTAAATGTGGCCAACCAAATTAGTTACCATCAATCCATTAGAATATTTTATTTTTTATATTTTATTTTTCTTGTTGTTAGTGCAGTAGCTCACAGAATATAGAATATGAAGGTTTATTAACCTGATTATTCTCATATAAAGCATAGGCTACATATTTATCATCAAAGGCATGATGCTTACAGTAATAAAGGTGGCTCCTCTTGCACATGCTACAAAGAAAGATTGGTTACTGGATCCTACAATTATCAGAAAACCTGACCTCTTCCAGCTTAAACGAGACTGGAAACACAAAAACAATAACAATTATGGATAATTCTTACTGCGAAAGGAATATTGCTAAGATTTAGGTATTTATTTGTCCATGATCCCCAACTTTCTGTGAAGAGTGCCTACATCCACAGTTGGGTGTCTACAGAATGAAATGCTTTATTGTTTACTCTTTTATGACAATGAGTGTCTTGTGAAATACAGAAAATAGTAACAGTCATGACTCAAGAACTATGAACACAAATGTGGGGGCAATATACATTTGGGTGATAAATCTTATTTATGAAGCCAATGGACTGGAATTTATAGGGTTATGCATTAGGAGGTTCTACCCTAACCTTTCAGACACCACCTTGGTAGATACATACCAGATTGAGTACAAATTCATTAGGCAAAATCCTACGATAAACTATGACTCGACAACCATCTAGATTGGCAGTTTTTCTGAAACTAAACTTCCCCCACATCTAGATCAGAAACAGGGGCGTAGATCATCAGCTCGGAGGTAGAGAGGGAAGAAATCAAGATTCAGTGCGAGGGTTATTACTTTCCGCTAGCCCCTTGAATTAAGCAAAGAATTCCTTCATCCCGTCACTCACTGTCTCCACCTATAATCCTGCTACACAAGAGACCAAGAAAGCCTGCAAGAATGGCTAGATCAAACAGCCAGGACATGTTAAGGAAAATTGGAAAACAGATCCTCATAGCTTCAAGAGGTCCATCTCGTGACGCATGCTCGAGGACGACATCTCAAAAAGCAGGGAAACAAGACCCTGTTTCCTATCCGCTCCGTTCATTGCCTTGGGGATTAGAGGAAGAAAGGGATTGTGCAGCCTGCGCACCGCGCCGGCAGCGAGGGCGGCCCCGTTCGTCGCGGCCTCCTGACGCCCAGAGGCCACGCGCCTCACCGTGGCCTCGCGTCAACCATCAGAGCTAGGGCGGCGAGGAGTCGAGTGGGGACGCAGGCGGGCGAGGACACGGGAAAGGGGGCGGGGCGGTTTTACCTCGCAGCAGAGTGCCTGTGCAGGCGTGGATGGTAACCGGTGGCGCTCTCTAGATGGTGCGGCGGCGTGAAGGCGTGGGTGAGCGCGGCGATGGAACGGACTGACCCGAGCATGGGCGAGCCTGGCGTGCGTCTGACGGTCACGACGGCAGCGAGCGCAGAGAGGCGGCCGTGACGCGTGCAGAGAGGCGGCCGCGAGCTGATGGCACGGACTTGCTATGGAAGGACGTGCGTGGGGGAGGTGCGCGGGGGAGCTGCGGCGGTTGGTCGTGAGGAAGGGCGCAGCGAGCGGGGGAGGCAGTCCGATGAAACGCGGAGACGATAACATGTGGCTCTTTTTAGTTGTAGAGATCTTAAAATCGGATTAGTTGATCTTTTAAAATAGTTTGATTTTTCTTCCTAAACGATTTTGAATGTGCCTTTGGCTGATGCGCGTTAGCCATCCTACTTGACACCACGTCCGTCACAAGGAAGGTAAATTAAACTTTCACAATATTTCAGGGGTTCTTAGACTTTATAGAAATATTTTTCAAAAAATTGTCCAAGTAGTTCTCTTGAAAAATATGCATTTAAAAATATTAAAAGCTGATTTATTCTTAAAAAAATTTTACTCGGAAAAATATGAATGAAATTTTAGTGTGTGTGTATATATATATATATATATATATATATATATATATATATATATATATATATATATATATATATATATATCATGTTACGTGTTTTTGAGCTAGACACCATAATATAAAGCATGATTTTATAAAACGCATGAAATCCAACATCCTAAGCCCCTCCAAGCCGCCTACCACAACCAGAATTTCTCAATTCTCCTAGTGAGGTTAGTTTCTCTAGTGTTTTAGCACTTAAAAATTAGTATAATTTTTTCCTACTAAATATCTCCTAGTGAGATTCTCATATGCTATGACTAGTGATAATGTTTTACTACTACTTAAAAACACTAAGAGAAGTCTACTATTTTTTTGGTGGTGTGCTAGATTAATGGTCCTGCATTAATTAGTAGTCGCTCGTAAGAGATGAGGTTATGATGTATCAACTGATTCCATTCTATAAACCAAACACAAACAAATAGCAGTAGTTAAAAGACAATTCATGGCTAGACCAATTGTCGATCTAGTTCTTTTGAACGGTTCTGGGTCTGGTTCACAATTTCATGAAAAAATGGGGGACTTTCAAACTGTTTAAGTTTTTAATAATTACCTGTAGGGGCGCGCCCCTTAAGCCTGGGCAAACTACCCGATACCCGTTACCCGTACCCGAATTACCCGGACCCGAATTATCCGAACCCGAGGTACCCGATCCTAAGTTCGGATAGCAATTTTGATTACCCAAAATTAGTTTGGGTAATTCGGGTAATATCCCCCGATACCCGAATTACCCAAATATTTGTCTATATCTTTATATTTATCATGTGTTGTTAGTTAAATATTAGAACTTATCAATTTAATAGAACATAATTCTCTTTATTTGAACAAGTGCTAGCAATATATTATTCTCCACAAAATGCTATTGAAATTATATACAAATTGCTGCTGAAATTATATATAAATTGCTATTGAAATTTTGTGTATTGTGTTGTTTTTTGAAAATTCGGGTAAATCGAGAATACCCGAACCCGAATTATCGGGTACCCGAAATTGCGGGTGGTGTTTTTTCAGGACTAATATCGGGTAACAATTTTCATTACCCGAATTACCCGACCCGAAAAAATCGGGTAACCCGAATGCCCAGGCTTAGCGCCCCTCCTGTTCAAGGTCAAATAGAAAAAAAAAATAACCATATTTGTTTTACGAAGAAGAAGAAGAAACTCCTGCTGAGATTGTTCGGCCTGTTGAAGAAAGGAGCTGACATCTTCAAAGAAACGGCGTTGCACTATCGTCAGGAGGGAGAAGCCAAGGATCATGAACTAGCACTGATTGCAACTTGAGGAGCGATGGCCTGGAGTCCATGCAATGTTGTTTGTTTTGGACAATAATTAGTTTGGCCTAGGCTTGGTTTGTGTTGCTTTGTGCCTTTGCCTGTACGTAGCGTTCTGGGTTTTGTCGTGTTGGTTATGTTCGTTGTGTGGAGGGACGCGGCGCGGACCAGGAGTTGTTAAGCTGTGCGTGCTAGGAGTAACGAAACGAAGCCCTGTGTGTGTGCTCTGTTTTTCTAGCTGTCGTTCTATTTCCTGTCTGCTTTCACTGGAAAGCGCTTGCGTGCTATAAATATAAAGTCTATAGTTTGATTTTCTTCTGGTTCTGGAAGACAGTTTGGAATTTTGAAATTGAATGGGCTTTTTGTTACTGAATTTACCTCTGAAACCCACATGCAATAGTGACGCAGAAACACCTGAGCCACAAAAGGCGCCCTCGGGCTCCTTGTCCAAGTGTCTAGAGATAATAAGCAGCCACACCCCCACTGGCCGGTGGCCGCCACTCCACACTCCACGACATTCACCAGCACCACCCTATCCCTGCAGGCTGCAGCTCCCGTCCAAAGCGGCAACGTGCGTGACAGACACCACTCGCGCGCGGCGCCGCCGGAGGCACTGGCGGCCCATCGTCGTCGTCCGCGCCGACCAATGGCGTCCCCACTCCTGTGCGTCCTCCTCTACCTACTCCGCCACCTTGCGGCCTGCCATGCCGCAACCGCAAGGGACACCATCACGCCGGGCACCCCGCTGGCGGCCAACGAGACGCTGGTCTCGGGCGGCGAGGGCAACTTCGCGCTGGGCTTCTTCACCCCGCCGGGCGCCAACAGCACCTACCTCGGCGTGTGGTACAACAAGGTCTCCCTCCGCACCGTCGTGTGGGTCGCCAACCGCGAGGCCCCGATCGCGGGCGCCGTCGGGGACAACCCGGGCGCCACGCTCTCCGTCTCCGCCGGCGGCACGCTCGCCATTGCCGCGGGGAACAAGACCGTCGTTTGGTCCGTCCAGCCGGCGTCCAAGCTGGCGACCCCGACCGCCCAGATCCTCGACAACGGCAACCTGGTGCTGGCCGACGGCGTCGGCGGCGCCGTGGCGTGGGAAGGGTTCGACTACCCGACGGACACGATGCTCCCGGAGATGAAGGTGGGGATCGACTACGTGAAGAAGAAGAACCGGACGCTGACGTCGTGGAAGAGCGCGTCGGACCCCTCCCCGGGCCCCGTCGCCATGGTGATGGACACCAACGGCGACCCCCAGGTGTTCATCTGGAACGGCGGCGAGAAAGTCTGGCGCTCCGGGCCCTGGGACGGCGTCCAGTTCACCGGCGTGCCGGACACCGCCACCTACTCCGGCTTCACCTTCAGCTTCATAAACAGTGCGCAGGAAGTAACCTACAGCTTCCAGGTGCACAACGCGTCGATCATCTCGCACCTGGGCGTCGTGAGCACGGGCAACTACGGCTTGCTGCAGCGCTCGACGTGGGTGGAGGCGGCCAAGGCGTGGAACCTGTACTGGTACGCGCCCAAGGACCAGTGCGACGCGGTGTCTCCGTGCGGGCCCAACGGCGTGTGCGACACCAACAACATGCCCGTCTGCTCCTGCCTCCACGGCTTCACCCCGAAGACCCCCGCGGCGTGGGCGCTGAGGGACGGCCGGGACGGGTGCGTGCGGTCCACGCCGCTGGACTGCCGCAACGGCACCGACGGCTTCATCACGGTGCGCCACGCCAAGGTGCCCGACACCGAGCGGAGCGCCGTGGACTGGAGCCTCACGCTGGAGCAGTGCCGGCAGGCGTGCCTCCGGAACTGCTCCTGCACCGCGTACGCCAGCGCCAACGTCAGCGTCGGCGCCGGCGGGGGACGCGGCAACGGCGCAGGATCGGGGTGCGTCATGTGGACCACGGGGCTCACCGACCTGCGCGTGTACCCCGACTTCGGCCAGGACCTCTTCGTCCGCCTCGCCGCCGCGGATCTCGGTACGTACGAATCGAACGCCGCCCCCCTGTTTACGTACTCCGTATTGCGGTCGTTTACGTACGTCCACCATGGTAGTTCGCTCTGCATGGGATGTCGTATATTCGCATCAATACAGTTGGCAGCCGGAAACGTGGAATATGGCCACGTTCCTCGTTCCCGAACGTCCACGTTTCTGATGAGGAAACATTTACGTTCTCTTGCGGGAAGATGGCTGCTAAAGTCCATCCAAAACAGAGCTACCTCTGCCTTTATCGATCGGCGAATCGCCGTCGTCGGTGACCACTGTCCGGCAAAGAAGACGGCGAGAGGCACCGAGCAAGGCGTCCTGATTCAGCTGATGGAGAGTTGGAGGGAGGCCATGTGTTATCCGTTTTTATGGGAGGGGATGCTAGCTGTGCGAGATGCCGAAATGGTCACCACGACACACGAGCGATCATCTTTACGCTTTAACCCGTCCTTGTTACAGTACCCTTCAATTCCTTTATCACCAACAATGTGAGACGGTGAGATGATGAGATCGTGCAATAATAGTCGAGAAGCAAAAAAGAGCTTTTGTGAGGGAGACAGCGTCCCCTCGCCACTTTCCAAAAGTAGAGCACTACCGAAAGCAGTAAGCTTTGGCTGCAGCAAAAGCCAAAAAGGTCAATAATAATACGATACGAACTGTTACGTTGCTTGCTGGTTGTCGTTGCTGCAGCAGCTGCAATAATACGTGCATCACCCTGAGGCACGTACGTACGTAGTCACGTAGATCCTTGACGTGCGACTTCACCGTGCAATAGCAATACCGTGCATCACGTGAGACATGAAGACCATTCGTTGCACAGGCTTCCATAACCTGCCACCCGTGCACTGATGGGCTAGTTCATTTCTCTTAATTAACGCTCATTTTCTGGACAACAGAAAGAACAATCAACTATATTGTGAGAATCAAATAATAGTAATGACTAGACGGAATTTACACAACCAATCTGACTTACTCAGCCCCTGAAATAAGATGCCATTCGGGCCTTGTTTGGATACGCGTGTATCTACCTCAAATTAAACTACATGTATTGGAGTGGATTAGAGTAGAATTTAGTTTAAATCTACTCCAATCCACTTCAACACATGTGGATTGAGGTAATACATGTCCATCCAAACAAACCCTCAAAAGAAGCGAGATACACGTAGCCACGTTCTCTAGCTTGCCCACAAACACACAACCAATGCGTTTCGAGTTTTAAATCGTTAGTTGTGAAAAAACAACTTCAATCCTTGTGAGCCAAATAGATTAACAACTCACTGCTACACCTCCTAATAAAAAGGATCTAAAATATTTATTCCTTGTAGGCGCCTATATCATTAAATAAGTTTTGGATATCTAGAGGTGTTTTAAGATCTAGCATCATGTGGGCTCGCTAGATCAAGCTATTTGTGTCCATGTATAATTTAGTGGTTATAACCTGTTATAGCTCCCATTTAGTTCTACTGTCCGTTGTTTGGTGGCCATTGGCTAAATGCCATGGCTGGAGATTTAAAACGTTGCCTAGCATAAATGCACTCAAAAGAGAAGGATGGTTTTTTTGGCTTACTACAAAAACAACAAGTTGTATCTCCATTATAATTTCTTTGATATATGTTTTTTAAACGTTACCCTTTTAAAGAATCACATGAAGATTTTTATTTTTAGATTTAAATGTATCTTTTTTTTATTGCGACCGTGCCTCATGTTCATTAAGAGAAAGTAGAGAAATATTACAAACTACCTCGTCAATGGTAAGCACCGAACTTATTACCAAGGAGGAGGATGCCCAAAAACACACAAAAAAAAGAAAAGAGAATCGGAAGAAGTCGAGGATTACAACAAACTTAGAGACGACCTCAACTTCAGGAAACCTGCCAACGCCATTACGAAAACTTAACCCATTATTGTTATAAGTATTGTTGTGCTTAGTACCTCAGTCAGTGTAACCTTTGCATATTTATTGCGTGCTATATTATTCAAAGTTGGTTATTTTTATTTTAAAGAATGATTACCCAACCAAATATTTTTCACAAAATATGTTTTGGTGCCATCCAATAACCTAAAAAACACAAGCTCAAAAAAAGCCTCTTTAACATTCATGAAACTAATGAAAAAAGAGAATCACCTGACTTTTTTACAAATTTGCAAGTGACTTTGTATTTAACAAATTTGTCTTTTAAAAGCTCATGTCAAACCCTTTATTCATTATGCAACTTGAAAAGTCATTTGCTCAAGAGACATTTATATCTTATATTGTATAACTATGTTTCAAATCTCTAGACCCATTGTTTTTTTGGATTGCTATAAAACATGACATTTAATTAGCCTGTATTTGGCAATTAGGCTCGTGTACTACATGCTAAGAGTATCTTCAACCGACTCTGCATATCCTTCCTAAATACTAGGAATATAAATTAAAAAATCCCTCCAATAGTTTTTCTAAATATAGCAATCTTCTATTCTGAATTTTTTGTTAGCTAAAAATAGAAGACGAGAATAACTATTTAGATTGGGTATGAGATATACAAAAACTGTTGGAGAGTGAAAAAAATAAAATAATTTTTATGCAAATGACTCTTCAAATGATGGTTTAGAGAGTTAGATCTAGAAAGGCTTTTTGAGGCTCTGAGAGCAAGGCTAATAATATAACCAACTGCTTTGCTGCAAGGATCTTTGCAATCTACCTCTCAACCACCCATATAGTAATTAGCTCTTTATTATTAGTATATGACCACTTATTTCTCTTACAAAATTTCTCACTTCTTATGTTTAAACCAGTTGTAAACTTATATCCTACCTATCTTCTCTCTTCTCTTCTTTCCACCTCGCCATTTAGTCTATTTATAGCTAGTTATTATACTTGCTCATGAAAGAGATTAAAAAAAAAACCATTTGACTTCGGCCTGTTGGTTTCTCTTAGATTCGTTCGCGCTCACGCTCGCGCCGACAAATCTAAATTTGCGTGGTTGCGATGGCAAATCTCTCGAAGTCCCGAGCGCTGCAGGATGAACCCGGATGCCGTCGACGTCAGTTGCTCGTGACAAAATATTTCGTACAAATGAACACATGGTTGTTAGGTCCCTTTTGAGTTTCTGACGCGCGCGGTGACGTGTACCTCTTTTTTTTCATCCACATCCACCGATCGAAAGCCGAAAAGCGACAGGCAAGTATCGCTTTTAGCGGTGTGCTAGCTCACTGCTGAAAGAAGGACGACTGTTGCACACGTACTGTACGTACTTGTATATGAGTGGCGAGCTGAATGGTCCTGGTCCTGCATAGGTGTTGGCCGACGGCCTTTAGCCTCTGTAGGCTGGGAGCACGTACAGCTCAACCTCGTGGGCACAAAGAGGAATCTGGTGCTGGTTGGTGAAATATCGTTTCCGAGAGGGTATAGTGGGAGGGAGGTGATGAACACTGATATGTGGATCCACAAGATAAGCTAAACCTTTATCATTAGGTGACAGATAGGGCACAAGTTGAAGCATATATCAATCATGTGAATAAGAATCAAGAGGTAGAAAGCTTCCTGAGTCGTGCACCCGTGCATTGCATATAGCATCATGCATGGCTAAACGTGTTAAGCAGTCCCTGTATACGAAGTCTCCGACTCCGAGCGAGCCGAAACCGAGAGACAGTACACGGTCCCATCTCATCTGTCATGCATTCCACGTTCCGATTGGTGGAACCCAAATCGATTGGAACGCGCGCGATTGTGCAGCATAGCGTATTGGGCCCGCACCGCACTGAAACGGCCGCATGGGGCCGGCCGGCCCGCCGCCCGGCGCTGATCACATGCACGTCCAGTCCAGGGCAAAGCAAACCCCACGTCACGGCCCACGGGTCGGTCCCCCCATCTCTGTCGTCGGCGTGCGCGGCCGGTCCCGGCGGAGACGCCCCGCCCCGATCGGACAATTGAATTGCCAGCCTCGTTCCACCCTCCGTACGACACGGGCAAACAGTGGCTTTTGGGCTGGCCGGCTGTGCCCTCTTGTAGTGGACTCTGGTCTCTGCTAGTGTGTGGTCGGAGGCGCGGGCAGGGCCTTTGCCACACTGTGAAAAGGACCTCGGACGGATGCGCGGACGATGCAGACCTGAATCATCATCTGACAGTAAGGCAAGGCCAACAACAGGTAGCATGCATCTCACCAACACCAAGCAACAGCACCCCGTGTTCTAGCGCATCCCAGATCACGAAAGGCCTAGTACTTCCATTTGCGAAACCAATTCAAGGTCCCATGCCAACCGATCTCTCGTCCTCGATTGATTCTTGTTGACGCAGGGTCGCAGCTAGCGGGCATGCATGTGATGCTAGTTTGGCATGTCGCATCCCAAGGATACTGTATATCGCATTTACTACATGATTACAGTACAGCGCTTTCGTCTGGATCCACCCTTCAGTCACATGATGCATGCAGAAACCCAACTGAACGATCTCACGGTCACATGGTTACAGTACAGTGTCTTCCTCTAGGTCAATATGCTGAGGATTATTGTCCACCGCTAAACTACTACTACTAACACTCATGATTCCTTATACAGATGTACTAGAAGCTAAATCAAGGGAGGCACGGATTAAAATCGGAGTTGGTGTCGGCGTCTCGGTGCTGGCGCTTCTTCTAGCAGTTGCTGGTCTCCTCATCTGGTCAAGAAGGAGAAAGCTAACAAGAACAGCCGGTAACAACACGCACTGATGAACTACCATCACACTCCGTCAGAAAGACACACAAATACCTGAACAGAAGGGACAAACGGACGACTGTTCATGTATGTTTCTTGATGTTGTCCTAACTTTTACATGGCAATATGTAACAGGATCAAGTAAATGGAGTGGCGCCTCACGCAGCACCGGCCGTCGGTACGAGGGAAGCAGTCATGATGATGACCTGGAGCTGCCAATATTTGATCTGGGGACAATTGCGGCTGCTACGGATGGTTTCTCCATCAACAACAAGCTTGGCGAAGGTGGCTTTGGACCAGTGTATAAGGTGGCACTCTATAATCTATATGAACAGAGTCAGATATGCATATTCATGCTAACAATTCTTTTAGTAATGAGAAAAAAGTGGCATCAAGATGCTAATTGATTTTCAACAACATTCTTGATCTAAAGCAACTAAAGATATTTATACTACTTGTTTGAGATTACCACAACATATTAATCCCAAATCAACCAGAAGAAATACGATGCCAATGCCTTTTTTAGTTTTCTAGTATCCCAAGTCCTGAAAACTCCAGCCCTTCTACTGTATGGTTAATTTTTGACTGTATGGTTAATTGGAATGGTTTCCATCAATATTGCAGGGTAAGCTCGAGGATGGAATGGAAATCGCAGTGAAAACACTTTCGAAAACATCTGCACAAGGTCTTGATGAGTTCAAGAATGAGGTCTTGTTGATAGCCAAACTCCAGCATCGGAATCTTGTTCGGCTTCTTGGATGCAGCATTAGTGGACAAGAAAGGATGCTTGTTTATGAGTACATGGCAAACAAGAGCCTGGACTATTTCCTATTTGGTACCTATCTTTTCTCACCAGTCACCATGAATATTTGATTATATTTCCACAACAACAAAAAACTAACCTCCTTCTGTATGTCAACAGAAAAAGACAATGTTGTACTTGATTGGCAAGTGCGGTATCGCATAATAGAAGGCATTACTCGAGGTTTACTCTATCTCCACCAGGACTCGAGATACAGAATCATCCATAGAGATCTAAAGGCAGCTAACGTTCTTCTAGACACGGAGATGACTCCCAAAATTTCAGACTTTGGAATGGCAAGAATATTTGGCAATGAAGAGACAGAAATTAATACCCGAAAAGTGGTTGGCACATAGTAAGTTGTGAGAAAGGAATGCAATGCTCATCATACAAATACACTTTGCAGTACTAATCCAATTCATGTGTCCTTTTTTTTTTTGGCAGTGGTTACATGTCTCCGGAGTATGCAATGGATGGAATCTTCTCTGTCAAGTCAGATGTATTCAGTTATGGAGTATTATTGCTGGAAATTGTTAGTGGTAGAAGAAACAGAGGAGTATATTCCTGTTCAAACAACCAAAGCCTTCTAGGCCATGTAAGTGACAACTTACCATCTATCGACTTCAAGTAGTATTTCTCAATAAAACTTCTGAAACCTGGCAATATATTTTTTTTCTGCAGGCATGGAGCTTATGGAACGAGGAGAAGAGCATAGAGTTAGCAGATGAAAGAATGAATGGATCATTCAACTCAGACGAAGTACAGAAGTGCATCAGAGTTGGACTCTTGTGTGTGCAGGAGAATCCAGACGACCGTCCACTGATGTCTCAGGTGCTTCTGATGTTAGCTAGTCCTGATGCCACCTCACTGCCAACTCCTAAGCAGCCTGGCTTTGCAGCTAGGAGAGTTCTAATGGAAACAGACACATCATCAACCAAGCCAGACTGCAGCATATTTGACAGTGCAACGATCACCATGCTTGAAGGTCGATAGAAGTTATGACTCTTCCTCAAAAAGATAGAGTTATGACAAAGACACCTTATCTAAACTTAAACTACTAGGGAAATGTGTATTGTAGAGTAAATTTGGTGGCCTCTTCAGTATCTTGTGTTGTGTGATTAAGCAGCAGAAAATTATATGAATATTAAATAATAGCAGCAGGTGTAGAATCTTTGTTGCTTTTATCACCGACAAGTGACACGATGTCAGAAATTAAGAAATTTTGCTAATATTACGAAGCACTTCATGTCAGTTCTAGTTCAGTACACTGACTCAGTTCAGTTCGTATGAGTTGTTCCGCAGGCCAACGTGTGCGTATACAAAGTGAGCACCTGAGTAACTAAATCTAACTTATTACAGTAGGGTAGATAAAGATAAAGGAACTAAATTTAACTTCATCTCTTGTGCTAACAGAATCGAACCACTTATTACAGTAGGGTATATAAAAGAAAGTCTATATGAAAACTCAATTCTAACATTATTTGGCCATCGAAAAGAAGCAAATAATTGCATCGCGGCTGCCTCTAGGATTCGACAAACTTGGATGATCCATTTCTTGTTGTCTTCACATGGCTATAACTGCGCCCGTTGATGTAACCAATATCTACAAAAATGTTTTGGGTTGACACTTGTTTAAAACAAATTCAGTTCTTGTCAGCCATAATATCCAACGAATGGGTGTTACACCTTGGGAGATGCGCATGTAATGATTTTGCTTAACACCTTGCTTGGGTGTTACACTGAGTTTTCCAGGGCTTGGAGCCGAAGTAAAACTCAGAGGCTGTTGGTAAAATAAAAACTCAGTCACTGCTTATAATAACTAATGAGACTGAGTACAGAATACTACATCAATCACTAGTCTTTAGACCAATATAATAGAGAATGAGCATTTAGACGATTCACAAATTCACAATTTAAATAAACTAACGGATACGTTCTCAATTTTAGAATTTAGAAATTACAGGAAGAGAAATGGAACCCCTACAGTGCTTACTTCAATCTTGTGTTGACTGGCAGCCTACTATTGCTGAATCATTCGCCTGCACGGAGTCACGCCTCGTAGAATCGGCTATCGGCGCCGGCGGGTCGCACTGCAGTCGGACTCTCTGAAAGCTGAGGCATTGCGACTTGTTGTCTTGTTGAGCTACTGTCAATTAGCATCCATCTTGAAGTTGAGCTGCTGTCTTCTTAAATTCTTAGACTTTTGAGTCATATACATACCGAATAGTAGGCCAATACTAGTACTACATGTCATAGACTTGGGGATGGGCACTTCAGGCCTGTTTGGTTGAGATCCTGGCGAAGTTGTTTAGTCTAAACAACAATCTCAGTTGTCCGATTTTTCGTGCTCAAGTTTTTTTTAATATTTTTTTAATGAAAGATTGCCCGAGGGTGGATAGAGTTGACTTGGCCAGCCAACTTTTCCTTCGTTTGTAGGCCTAGACTTACATTTTTTTTAGAATTACACAATACAATATATATACTTTTTTTTTGAGATTACACAGTACAACGCAGACACTCAACACGCACGCACACTCACCCATATGAACACACGTACGCAAACCCTACTCCTATGAGGATCTTCGAAGTACTGAGCCGGGGCGCCTCGCTGTCGAGGGGCACGTCGCCTACCACTTAATGCATAGCGTCGGAAAATCCTGGATTTACACGCACGCACACTCACCCATATGAACACACGTACGCAAACCCTACTCCTATGAGGACCTTCGAAGTACTGAGCCGGGGCGCCTCGCTGTCGAGGGGCACGTCGCCTACCACTTAATGCATAGCGTCGGAAAATCCTGGAAAAAATCCACGCACACTCACCCATATGAACACACGTACGCAAACCCTACTCCTATGAGGACCTTCGAAGTACTGAGCCGGGGCGCCTCGCTGTCGAGGGGCACGTCGCCTACCACTTAATGCATAGCGTCGGAAAATCCTGGAAAAAATCCAGAATAAAGTACCGCACCCAGGATTTGAACCCTGGGTGGGAGCCCCCCAACCAATGGCCTTTGCCATTGCGCCGTGAACCCCTTGGCATACAATATATATACTTACAACACAAATACACTCACACACGCGTAAGCAAATCTTACCTCTATGAACATCTTCGAAGAACTGAGCCAGTAGATCACGATATTCACGAACCGCAAACACCTTATTAGCAATAGAGATATCATCTATCAATCAAAATATATACAAATAAAAATAAAAATATGTAACACTGTTGAATTCTAAAATAAATTCAAAAAATAGGAGCATGGAGGTTCCATAACCCAACGAAATCGGCTTGGCCACGGGCGTCCGCCGCCATCCGGACGCTATCTTCATGGGCCTGCGCACCGGACAGCCCAACAGGCATGCTCTTCCCCGTCGCACGCGCATTTGGCTGTCGGGGCATCACCGCCCATCTGCCGCCGCACTCTGCACCGCTCACGCAGCGCCCGTCCCCCTGCCGCGCCGCACCCCATCGCCGGCCGCACTGCGCCACCATCCCGCGCCTCGGCCCTGTCCACCCCGTCCACCGTGTTCAAGGATTCATCTCAGCTTCAGTCCAGCAGCCCGTGGCCTAGCGCGTGCGACCATCAGAGACGCATCGCGAACGAAGAATTCTACTGTCCGCGGGGCTCGCATCGCAATCGACGTGGCATGAGTCGACCGCGCGCACTAAGCAACGCTTTTATGCTGTGTGACTCGTCAGTCGTCAAACAATCATTCATTGGATTCACAGCCACGCCCAGACTGGCGGCCATCGGAACGCAGGAATACGAGACCTAACGACAGGAACAGCAGCCGAGCAGGTTGATGTTACGAAGGTGATGGAGAGCAACGTACTGTCCTCGCAGACTTCAAGTACACGATACACGCCCCTCGAAAGTGAAGCTGCTCAAGTTTGCAAGACAGAACATGGAAGAAAAATGCACTCGTTGTTTCCGTCAATGAATTGAACCGGGTGACTTTTGAATGTATATAAATCTTTACAAGCTCTGAACTTTACATCTTACAGAGGAGGGTTGGAGTGTGGCCAGTGGTTAAAAAAACCGAGAGCCAGGCCTTTGTTGTGGGCTAGCTTGTGGCAACGGAACCATTGCTGTACTGTACAAAAGCTACGTATACAATACACGGCACAGACTACATTTTTAGAGCACCAAGAGAAGAATGACTACTGGTGGTCTGGTAAATCCAAGCAGCTACCTAGCGTCAATTGCGGTTATGGTCACGCTGTTGGCCGTGAGGCCATGAGACGAGTCCGTGTCCTCCGACGTGTTCTTCCCGATGTTCACCCCGGGCTCGTTCGGCTCAGGGACCGTCGCGTTCTCGCTGGCCAGCATCATGACGACCGACGACATCAGGGGCCTGTTCCTGGGCTGCACCTCGACGCACAGGAGCGCGACCTGGATGCATCGCAGCACCTCGCTGTAGTTGACGCCGCTGCCGTCCATGACCTTGTCCACCAACTCGACGCTCCTGCCTTCTTTCCACATCATCCACGCCTGGACAATGAAATGACCAGACCAGAGCATGCATATGGTTAGATAACAAATTAAAGTTCAGAAAGGAACACTTGTAATTGTAGTAAGTGTGGTGCTTACTGTTAGTACTTACATATCGGAGGAGGTTGAGATCAAGGTCTTCTTCGTAGAAACCTCGGTTTCTCTTGCCAGTGATGATCTCGAGAACCAGCACGCCGAAGCTGTAGATGTCGGACTTCATGGAAAACACGCCATCCATCGCATACTCTGGGGACATGTAGCCGCTGAAAACCAAAATTCATAGCTCATGTCAGTCTGAATGTCCATAATTTGGGGACCATAGGACCAGGACATCAAGAAAAGAACTTACTATGTTCCAATGACCTTCAATGTATATGCTGTGGTCTGGTCACCTCCGAACATCCTTGCGATGCCGAAGTCTGAAATTTTGGGGACCATGTTCCTGTCCAGTAACACGTTGCTCGCCTTCAGATCCCTATGGATGATCCTGAACCTTGAGTCTTCATGCAGATACTGTAAACCCCTCGCAATCCCCAAAATGATGTCAAAGCGTTTCTGCCACCTTAGCAAACTCCGCTTTCCTTCATCTGCACAACGCATAACCATTGACATAAGTACTTTTCAGTAAGTTAAACTTCTTTATATGCAGATGTAGTTTACGCAAAGTTAAACTGACCAAATATGAACGTGTCGAGGCTCTGGTTGTGCATGTACTCGTACAGGAGCATCCTCTCCTCCTCGTCGACGCAGCAGCCGAGCAGCCTGACGAGGTTCCTGTGCTGAAGCTTGGCTATCAGCTTCACCTCGTTCTTGAACTCCACCGCCCCTTGCATCGATCTCCGGGACAGCCTCTTGACGGCCACTTCCTGCCCATCCTCAAGCTTTCCCTGCCAACAATTCGCAGGTAGCTCCCATTAGAAGTCAGGGAGAATCGTCTAACAAACACCTTTTCAGATTATATGATCAGGTTTATCATCCTACTGTTAACAAGCACACACTCCTTCCTATCGTTCTTGCTTACCATGTAAACAGGACCAAATCCGCCTTCGCCGATCTTGTTGCTCGCAGAGAAACTGTCGGTGGCGGCCAGGATCACGGCCAGATCAAACAGCGGCAGGTCGTCGACGTCTTTCTCGGCACCTTTCCAGTTCTCGTCCAACGCTTGCTGTTTCCTTGTCCTGAACGGGAGCACGTCGTCTCCGCCGCTCGGCGCCGAGGAATCCGTCGCGCATTGACGTTTCCTCCTCTTCCTCCAGACGCAGCAGCAGACAACCGAAAGCAGGAGAAGCACGCCGGCGACTGTCGTGACGACGGCGACCACCACGCGTTTGCTTGGGACCCGGTGTTTTGCTGGAAAACAAGCAGCGGCAATCGGCAAAACGTTAGGTGGTGAAACCGGCCTAACACTACTGTGTGTTCTGCATGCGACCAGATAGTCATCACGCGAGCGTGGCAAAAGTTTTAGACTAAAAAAGTACTAAAGCTTTGGTTGCACTTTATTACTTAGCAACATGCATGCATGATGTCCCCTTTTGAATGTGCTTTATGATTTTTCTACCACTAGAAAAATGTGCGTATTTTCTACCAAGAATAATCGTACCTAGAAATGCATGTTGACATGTTGTCGATGTAAACGGTTGCCCCCTGTATAGTTTATGATATCTAGACAGCTTTTGATGTGTCATTATCAATTTGGGTGGTGTTGGACGATAACTCGTCCAGTGATGTTCTCCGGTAGGCTGCACGGCACCTAACCAAGCGACTGCGATACATGGTTTATGGGTGCAGAAACCAATTGCTTCCACAGTTTCTGGCCAAGCTAAGCTTTTGATAATTGACCCATGCATGCTACTTTGCTTCCATTCAAAGATGATCCTTGAATTGCCTGCTCTATCATATATAAAAACAAATGCAACTGGGCCGAGGAACAGGAAACTCTGTGCAAGTTTTCTTTTTCCTCAAATAATGTGTATGGAGTATTCCAGTGTGTTTTTTCAGAATGGAAGTGGTGGCCAGTGACACCTTTTATTCTATGATGAGATGGCCTATTCTTGACCGAGAAAAATGGGCGTGCTGGAGAATCCAGCTAGTGCAGAATTTCGATCGTTTCAAGCGAAATTAGAGATATGGGACACAGGGGCCAATTAATATCGACAGCTAAGGAGATCGACGAGATAGCTCAACCAAGTCTCAGAACAGTACTTGGCTAATCAACACTTCTATAATATGTGTCATGTCAGGTTCCTAGCAAGGACTTACAAAATAAATTTGACTAAAAATATTAATAATATTTATATTTATATCTCTAAATATATTTATTATGAAAACATATTCTATGATAGTTATATACCAGAAATATTAATATTTTTTATTCGATTAAAGTTAATCATGTTTGACTTCTTCAAAGCGATAACGATATTGTTTATGGGACGGAGTGAGTATTATAAACGTACAGTAATGCATTTTTTTTTAGAAAAGGGCCTTATAGTAATGCATAGAATCGCGCAGCTGTGAGTAACTAGAAGATCATAAATACTGCCTGAAATTGTACTAAATTTTATGCAGAAATACTGAACTGAAAGAAGTATTATCCATCCAAAAATAATAATAAAAAAGATGGCGTCAGAGTCAGTACCTGCGGCATTGAGCGCATCTATCTCCGACTGCGCGAGCCGTATGTAGACATCCTCAACGTCCGTCGGGAACAGCCGCATGTCCAGCAGATCGACGGCCCAGATGACGCAGCCGCGGCTGACGCCCCCGCTGACGTTCGCCGCCGCGTACGCCCGGCAGCTGCAGTTGCCGAGGCACGCCTGCCGGCACTGGTCCAGCGTCATGCCGGGGTACACCGTCGCGTTGGTGGCCTCCGGCAGCTTCATCCGCTTGACGACCCAGAACCCGTCGCTGCTCGCGTTGGCGCCGCCGCAGCTGAGGCTGGTCGTCCTCACGCACCCGGCCTTCCCGTCGCGGAGGTTCCACTGCTGCGGCGACCGCGGCTGGAACCCCGGGAGGCAGACGCACGCCTGGGACTGCCCGGTGTTGTCGCAATACCCGAACGGCCCGCACTTGGCGTACGAGTCGCACGGGTCGTTTGGGTAGTACCAGAAGTTGCTCCAGCCGCCGTTGAGCAGCACGAACCGCTGCACCTGCCCCGCCGCCTCGTCCACGACGAGCCGCGACAGCAGCGCGTCGCCGCCGATGGAGTAGCTGTAGTACGTCTCGTCGCCGGGGACGTACACCACCTTGAAGGTGAAGTCGTTCGACTTGAGGTACGGCACGCCGGTGAGGATCTCGCCGTTCCACGGCCCGCTCGTGTACAGCCTCGTGTCGCCCCGGAGGAGGAAGAACTGCGGCAGGCCGCCGGTGACCAGCTTGAACGTGACGTCGCCCGGCGCCGGGTCGGACGCGCCGCGCCACGCCGTGATGTTCCGGGTGATGCCGGCCTTGACGTCCACCCCGAGCTTCATGCCCGGGAGCAGCGTGTCCGTCGGGTAGTCGAAGCTCTGCCACGCCACGCTCTGGTCGGAGTCGGAGCCGCTCCCGTCGGCGCTGAGGATGAAGTTGCCGCTGTCCAGGAGCCGCAGGGTGCCGCCGGCGGTCACGTTCACGGTCGGCGCCGCCGAGGACCACACCGTGCCGTTCTGGCCGTCGAGGATGACGAGGCGGCCGTCGACGGAGAGCCGGAGCACGGCCGGGGTGCTGCGGACCGGGCTCTGGCGGTTGGCGACCCACACCACGGTGTGCAAGGTGATGTTGTAGTACCAGATCCCGAGGTACGTCCTGGCGCCGCCATCCGGGCTGAAGAAGCCGAGCTGGAAGACGCCGCCGGCCGAGACGAGCGTCTGGTTATTGCCGGTGGTGATGGACTCCGATGGGCCGAGGGTGTCGGTGGAGGTGGAGAGTGGGAAGAACGCGGCGGCGGTGGCGAGGAGGACGAGGTGGAGCGCGCACGCCCTCATGCTCGACGACCTCGCCTGAATCGCGCGGCCCCGCGCCAGTGCAAAACGGGCGGTGATCGCTAGCTACGCTCGGGATGGGGACATTGCCTTGTGATTGTGAGGGTGCCTGCACCTGCACGCACGCACGGCCGAGTGGCGGCTGCCAACACCGAGGCTTCGGATCGGATCTGTGGGAGGGAGAGGACGTTGTCTTGTACCGGGGTGATCGACCCGTGAGACGGTGCGGCCGTACGGGGCTGCAGCTGCGCGCGAGAATTTGTTTATTCGGGTATCACATGGGCCTGTGGCCGGCCGCGTTTGAGTGCCTTCTTTATCACCTTTTTGACGAGACAAGAGGGTTGGTTGGATTTGGAGTACTAGCAGTGTAGCAGCACACAAGCCAGCCGAGTCAACGCTGGAGTCTGGAACGGCTAGCTGTTTTTCCACGCGGCCGAGTTGACCGTCGCCCGTGTACGGTCAGAGACCGAGTTTGATCCGATGCACAGAACCAATCACACGATTGCGCCTCCGCCACACACCGCCTGCCTTATGAACGGGGCCACGTCGGCCGGCCGTCGCACCGCACTTACCTCCGTGACTCCGTCGATGCGAATGAAGTTTCTAAACTTACGAATTACGATGGAGAGTAAGAGCCTCAAAGGGCTTGTTTCGATCCTGACGGCGCCGAATTCGTCCACAGCAACTGCGGCAGCTTCGGACATCAAAAATGAACAAGAATTCGATGGCGAGGCCACGACATGACGTAACTGTGGTAGCCACCAAACGCGCGCGCTGCGGCTGCGGCGCGGAAGGTGTGGCCTAGTGCGGCAGCGAACCCAAACCTAACGTATTTTTCTTTCACAATAAATCAACGAATAATATAATTTATCAGCTAAACAAGAACAAACATAGTTTCTTATTTCCAATTATTACAAGTATAGTATGGTGGGACTTAAGTTATACCATGTCGGTATAATCTTGTTCTCTTGTGTTTTATTTTGCCGCGGATCACAACAGTGGCGAATCCAGCCAGAGAATTCACCTAGGGCGGACTTATACTCTAAAATTTTTGCTACCAACGATAACTTATGTTTTAGGCAAAAATTATAGAACAACCAACAAGAATCGAGACGTTACCTTGAGACATTTCTGTACCAAAGTTTTTCCAATTTCTGTGCTGGCATTGTTTGAACTAACACGAACCACATCTCCAGCTTCATCTACTTCTCTGCCCCCATCCATTGACAAAATCCTAAAATTCTGAAATTAGAAATCACAAAATGAGTGAAGTAGTGAACGACCAAATTCCCAATGTCTGAACTCTAAAACAGTCAATCACAAGCAGTCAAGCAGAAAGCAGGGCTGGCCGGCTGGGGCGGTGAGGCTCGCTACCTGCCTGAATCCTGAGCGGCTAGCTGAGCACCTGACGGAGTGGGGGTTGGCCGCCTGGCCGGCCTGGGCAGGGACGCAGGGTCGCTGGATCCGTTGGCACCCGGCAAGAGGCAGCGATGCGGCGAGTAGGCGAGCGGCGACAGTGAGCTTGGAGGGCGGAGCAGAGACCGGAGGCAAAGGCCAAAGGGGCGAGCGGCGCAGCGTCCGTGCTCGTGCGGCCGTGAGTCTGTGCGACCACGAGACCTAACTCGGGCAGTGGAGGGCCTTCAAACTGGGCCTAGTCTGGGCCAAAACAAGTATGCGATAACGGCCTATGACACCTGAAGTCTGTGCTCAGCCTCGCCCACTCGGTAAAGCAGCGCCGTGCCTCCGTCGACTTCACCGCTTCTGCCCTTCGCCTCCAACTCCGGTGGAATATAGGGGGTGGGGATATGGTGCCCAGCTAAGGGGACCTAGGGCGGCCGCCCTAGCTCGCCCTAGTGGTGGCTCCGCCTCTGGATCACAAGATATGTTGGGCTACCGGTTCAAGCAGGGTAAGTCTTATCGGTTCAAGCATGGCCTTTAAAATATTCTTTACGTTTTCTTTATTCATTTGTAAAATAAAAATATACATGAAAAGCTTTAATATTTTTTATAATCTATTCAATAATTAAATAAAATTATGTATAGTAAAAAAATATTATGAATTGTATTGTAGTATCATTGTAGATCTTGCGTGTGATTTCCATTCCGTGTTGGTCTAAGCAGGTTCAAAATACGGGTCAAACCGAGCAACCCATCGTGCTTACATCCTAGGCGTGACATTGCCCTCGCGTTCATATCATTACTGATACGGTCTAATTAATTTCATATGGCAGATCTAAAATATTTCTTGTCGTATCGTGCTAAAAGATCGTATCATACAAATATCACGGTCCTAGTCACAGCTCTAATTAAAAGCCAACTTGTGTCGCGGCTCTATGCTCTATCAGCATGAACTGGGAGTAGAGTTTACTTTCATCTACTATGCACTTAGACTACATTGGCATCTGAGTTGAATTTAAAAAACGTGCATTGGATCTCGATTCGTCTTTGGAACTCGAGCTTGCTTATTTGCATCTCCAGCAACCCCAAAGTGGGAAAGGTTTGACTCATAGATTGTTAATTTACCCTAATCTGTACCATCATCATCTATACATTGCGATGACCACATAGTTAAAGTCAAAGAACAAAAACAAGCTCCCGACGGTACCATCATGATTCATCACTACCCATCACCCAACCAGGCGGCTGCCCCGTCCGGCAAGGCCTGACCAGAGACGGCACAGTAGAGGCCGACGTGTCATCAGGGCGTGCTGCCTTGGGCCTCATGCCTGGACGGCGCAATTTTCGGGATGGGCTAGCTCGATAAGCACAGCTTGCCAAGGAGACCGGGCCAGCCTGGGGCCCGGTTTAGCAGGGGAAGGGAGGAGGACGGTGGCGGCAACAGATCCGCTTCAAGCAGAGCGGGAGGGAGTAGGAGGCGGCGACGCTTGAGTGAAGCTGGCCCGAGCGCTCGACGTCGACACAGATGCTGCGCTGGAGGCCCCTCGGGGGCCAAGGAGGAGTCCGCCGCTGCCGCCCTCGAGTCCGCTCGACACCGGCCACCGTGCTCAACTGCCAGTGGTGCATGGGCCAAGAAGGAGGTGCACTGGTGGTGCTGAGGGCAAGGAGGACGAGGTGGCCGCGCAGTGAAAACATGTTTGGCACTAAGACGAGTTCACGTAGGTGAGGTCACGTGGAGTGGAGGAGCGTAGACAGTGTGCAGCCACGCGAGGAAGGGATGGGGCCTGAGGGTGCAATGGAGTTAGGGTAAGGAGAGTGTGATGCGCGGTGGGCTATCATGCATCTTCCTCGCTTTAGAAGATCAGTCCTCATCCTCTTAGCAGGCTACAGTGATACCGGGCCTTACCGGACCTGCACCAATTTACTAGGCATGTCGCGTGCTTAGGGTGCAGCCTAGGCACGGCTCTGTGCCTCATGCTGTGCTGGTCTAGACTCGCGTAGCACCAGGGCGTGTTGTGCTTGGGGAATTTTTTTTTATTTTTAGCCCAAAAATGAAACAATTTTCAATTTTGACACGGTTTCGGAAAAATTTTCAAAACTAGGCCGTTTGGCCCCGCCACCATGCATGGCGGGGCAAAAACACTGCACCCCGCCATGCATGGTGGCGGGGTTGAAGTGCCACGTGGCGCCCGGGTGGGCGGGGCCGGCTGACGTGGACCCCGCCACCGTCCATGGCGGGGTACGGGGACCCCGCCACCGATCATGGCGGGTTGCAACCCCGCCGCGCATCATGGCGGGGTGCACCCGCGCCCTACTTAGTCGGCCGAACGGCCATCTCCTCTCATTTCTCTCCCTCTCTCACCCCGAGTGTCTCTCTTTCTCTCCCTCTCTCACACCCGAGCTCCGCTCTTCTCCGGTGCCCCTCTGCGTCGTCCTTCACCTCCATTCCCCCTCCTCGGCGCCCCTCTCCGCTGCGTATTCCCCGCCTCGTCGTTCTTCACGGTTGTTTTCCCGGCCACCCCTCGTTTGGATAAGGTAAATTTCTTACAACCTTTACGTTTTCATAGTTTAGATAAGTTCATTTGGTTATTTTTAATATGTTTAGTAAATCTCTTGTTACGTTACTTTGTTTAGTTATGTGATTTGTGTTGAATTATTTTCGCGTTTTTAGATGGAGGACTCGTATCGTGAGTCTATTTGGCGAAAAAAGGGTCGTCCTAGAGAGTTTACCCCGATGTTTCTTGCAAGGATGCCCCCGTGCCTCCCGAGGAACCTATTCCAAATTGTGATTGTGGACATTCGGCACACGTGAGCCAGTCGAGACATCCGGATACTGCGGCACGTTGCTTCTATACTTGTTATAGTTATAGCGTAAGTCACTGTGCCCTTTGTTTTTCTTATTGGTTTTTTATCTTTTTATTCCCAATGAGACAATTGAAACTCTTTTGTAGCCCTACTTCCGGTGCTTTTTCTTCCAATGGATCGACGGGCCGGACAAGTTTGACCCAAGAATTCTGCTTTTCTACCCCGGCGTTGATCATTGCAAATGTGAGTTGTTTACTCGCTGGGTTGCGCCCCCCCTAACCCTCCTCCTATGACGGAGGAAGAGAAGGCCGTCGCCTCTGCACGGCGGCTCGAGTATCCTCCAAAGTGTCATTGCGGAGAACAAGCCGTGATAAATCCACGGAATGAACTAGAGTTCGTTTGTCCTCTGCGGCGTGAAGTAAGTTTAGATTCAATCTTCAAATTTCAGTTGATATATGTGTGTTCTAATGTGTTCTTTTTGTAGGATCGTGGTTTTCGAAAGTGTCGTTTCGCGGAGTGGATCTATGGTCCAAAGAGCCATTGGCCAGAGCCTGAGAAGCAGGAGGAGGTTCCAGAGTGGAAGAAGAAGCGGAGGTCTATTGCGCCTCCCGTGATGTGCAAATGTGGTGTTGAAGCTAGCTACGGCCTAGTTCCTTCAGGTCTTGGGATTGGCCACTTCTGTGGCCACATGATCGACTATGATGAGGTTTGCTAGGACTGTGCACATTTAGTACTAGTATACTCATATATTTGTTTTTGTACGCTAACTTTGTATTCATATATTTCCCGTAACAGAGCACTCAGAAATGCAAATGGGAATCATCTGATGATGTGTTTAAGTTCAAAGATGAGTATAAGGCAAGAGTAGCAGTTCGCAAGACGAGAGGTTATCCTGCAAACTACGTCACTGATTTTGTGAAGGACCATAAGAAGAAAATGCTTGCATTCGCCCAGGAGTTGCGTGTTCGTAACCCTGCGAGTATTGCATGGAAGAAGTGGTCCGAGGAGAGGGAAAAGGAGATAGAGGAGTACCGTGCAAGGAAGGCTGAAGAGGATGCAAGGAAGGCTGCGGAGGAGGCTGAGAGAGCTGAGATGCAATGCTTGAACGATACTATTGCCTCATTATGTGCTAGTGAGTCATTTAATTTTTGAAAGTGAAACTGTTAGTTTCTCTGAAATGAATATGTTATTAATTCCTTAAATTTTGTACTTACAGAGATTGGATGCACCAGAAACTGGCAAGCAGATGTGGGCCGTGCTAAGTACGCGGAGAATATGATATTAGGGCGGGAGGCTGCAGTTGGTGGCACCGCTAGTCGTCCGATTGTGGTCGAAGAGGAGGACGAGGCGGAGGAAGACGACGACACCGGAAGGATAGGCGACCTCATTCGTCTTGCCGAGGAATTGGGGTACCCTCAGGACGAGCATGACTACGAAATGGGAAGGATAGGCGACCTACTTCGTCTTGCAGAGGAGGGTGAGGCGTCAGGACCGATGCCTGTCGGTGCCTTAGAGGAGGGTGAGGCTGCATACCACAACCAGAAGACATCGGTCTATGACTCATGGTGGCCAACAGACATGACCGAGGAAGAGGGGCAGTTATACTCTCAGGCGGCAGAAGAGGCAGAGGCAGCTTACTACGAGAGACAGGCTAGTGAGGGCAAGGCAGCGGAGGCGAGCATGGGTAAGGAGGTTGTAGTGGACGATTGGGAGTCCGAGGACGAGTTGCTTACACAGTGGTGCACGCAATTTGATTGATGTGGTAATGTATGTGAGTGGCTTAGGGATGAGACTTTTGTACTTTGAAACTTGTCATGTAATAATTTGTATTCCGACGTATTTCAATTTGATCGCTCCTCGCCAAAGTCCACAGCTGTCAGAATGTTTAACTAACATAACAATTGAAAAAGATTTTGTAACATGTTTAACTAATATAACATTTAAAAGTTTTGTTTCTTGCATGTTTTTTGTGTAATATTTAAAAAGAAATAGAGGAAGTCACTTTGAGTAGTGCTATGTTAGGTACATGGGGGTCTGGCAAATTTTTGGCTACCCCGCCATGGTTGGGGGCGGGTTAGGGCTACCCCGCCATGGTGCATGGCAGGGTAGCCCTAACCCGCCCCCAGCCATGGCGGGGTAGCCAAAAATTGGCCAGAACCTTTGCTGCACTGCCGTTGTTTGGTATTTTGTTAACCGATTGTTCGGGTTCGCAGCTGGTTTGGCAAGACAGAGATATGTCACTACATGACAAATCCGAACAACTAAATTAATTCACACTAATTCTTAAAAAAAGGCACATCAATTATCTAGAAATATGTCACAGGTACCAACGTGCTGGAAATAACAATATGTCACAGGTACTACATGACAAGTCCCAACTGCTAAACATGTCTAATCTAATCATCGCCAGGGGTGTAGCGGTTTCGCGGCTTCCGTCGCCTCCTAGGATTGGTAGGCACCACGTTGCTTGTCCACCCCACGTCCGTGCGGTCTCGCCGCTGCCTCTCGCGCTGCCTCCTATGGACACGCTCCATCTCCTGTGTGGACGAAGTACCCTGCAAACAAGCACCCTAATGAGCAATTTTAATTTTTGAATCATGCAAATATAGAAAAGTAAAAGCACAGCATAGGCACCTGGTGCTCGACGTGTGTGTACTCCTCCTGTGTGTACTCCACCCCCTGTGTGTACTCCTCCTGTGTGTACTCCACCCCCTGTGTACCAATAGGAGCACCGCCTAGCTGTGAGGTACCCATCTCCTCGTGACCGGTGAACTCCCACTGTAACTCGTCGTCGTCGTCGTCGCCACTAGTCGTGGAGTACTGAAGGGCCTCGTCCTCATCGTCCACGTCCGCTGGACCCTTCCCTGTGTACTGCGGAGTACGTACAGAGGAGGAAGCGGCCCTAGCCGAAGTAGCTCTAGTGGACATCGAGGCCGTCTGGCTCCTAGACAACATGGGGTGCAACGGAGGCGCATATGTCGTGTCTGCACAGCTCAGCTTAGCCGCTAACTTCTTGCAGCCCTTTTTGATTTTCTGCAGGATAAAATGACAACATGCATTATTCAGTTGTAATTGTTTTGTAATAATGAAATATTTTTCGAAAGTACCTTGACAAAGCTGCGAAGAGGGTTGCTCTTGTCGTCTCTACTCCGGAACAGTTGCCTGCTAGCTTCCTCGGAGTAGTTAGACAACTGTTGTGACTACAACATCACACACAACATTAACTCGATCATTTGGACAACTGTTGTGCCATAAACATCAAATAATACATGAAAGTCCAAGGTACTTACCACATATCTATTTAAGGGGGCCCTAAGAACCTGTTTGTCAACCCTTTGCACCTCGTCGAACGCATCGGCGATGTCATCCTCACCACCCTCATCTGCAGGGGTGTTGGTGTACGGGACCATGATATGAGTCCTCGTACTCCGGTGCAGCCACTGTAGGTACTCCATCCATCTGGCGGGGTCGTGCGGTGGTAGTGAGTTGACGAGGGGAACCTGCCTGTGATACCAAGTCTGCAAATGTGCATCGTGCCTGACCGCCCAATCCTTTTGCGTGGACCGAAACCTGCGATCAATCCTGCAAAAATATATTGCATTAGCAATGAGCCACTTAATGGAAACAAACAAAGTGCCATCATACCTATGCAGCTCAGCGTTTGTGGAATACAGTGGTGGAATCCCCTGCAGCCTCCCAAACTGTCTGTAAACCCTGCAAGGGTAGTGCATCTCGACCACGTGGAAGAAGATCAGTGGGCCATCGTAAAGCCAATCGCTATCCTCCTCGTCGCAGCGTGGACTAAGGTACCCCTCTAGCTCCCACCGAGACCACGGTGACCATGTGACCTGCAAAATTTGTAAACTTATTTTTAGTATTTCAAAATAAAACGCATTAATAGTGCATTTAGTACTAAAAGTAAATTGAACTTACGTAGTTGTGTGTCAACACGTCTAGCTCGTCAGTGTACTGCCTGTACCTCCTGTCTGCTTCGCCCCTGACTACCTTAGCATCTGACCAGAGAAAAAGGGCGGTGGGTCTAACATCTTCATGCACCCATACCTGCAATTAACACAAACATAATGTCATAAATGGCTTAAGTGTTATGAAGAAATCGAAATAGCAAATGCACTTACAGGCAAACCCGGAGGTTTAGTGGGCCTTCCAACTGGAAAACGCTCCCAAATCCAAACCTGAAGTAGATATGAGCAACCACCTAGGTTTCCATTCGATGACTGGCGATGACAGGCCTGGCAAAGCTGACGGTATGTCCATGCAAGCACCGCGCTACCCCAACTGTAGCCGGCAATGTTGTCCAGTGGCTACATAAGGATCCTCAGGAAAATCCAGCTGATGCTGTCTCCTAAGGAATCAGGGAACAAGAAACCCCCCAAGAAGTGCCACAACCACACCTTTGCATACATCTCCACCTCATGATCTGGAGCATCAGGCGGTGGTCCTGCACCAAAGTTCTGCGTAATCCAAGACGTCGACACTCCTGAGGTCTTCCTGCAATTACAAGTAAACAAATATTGTATAAATATAGATTTATCTAAAATGGTTGTATTAGTAATTTCAATGGGACTCAAATATGAACTTACTTGGTGCCTTTAACTTCAGCATCTGATGGCCGCCTACCACAAAACTCCTGTACCAAGTCTAGCCAAGTAGACTCATCGACGACCCCAGTCACCGGATGACCAGACAAACTCAAACACAATATCATCTTCACATCCTGCAATGTGATAGTCATTTCTCCACAAGGTGTGTGGAAGGTGTGCGTCTCTGGTCTCCACCTGCATCGTTATAATGTTGTGTATATCAATTATTTGAAGGCACATATTTAACAAACAAATTAAAGTAATGTAAAATGCTATGTTACCTATCAACAAAAGCAGTAAGAACTGTAGAGTCTAGAGTGGAAAGTCCACTGTTGTAGACCCGGACGATCTCAAGAAAGCCTGCACGACGAATGTACGACGCGTATCGCTCGTTCCAGCTGTGTACGTGGTGCGTGCGACCACGAAGCACACACAACGGCCTCTGCTGCTCCGACAAGGCCTTGGCCCGGTGGTCCTTGTCGTAGTCCGCCTCAATGAGGCTAAAGCGGGGATGAGGTGCCCGCGCCGCCATCGTAGCCCGCCTGTTTCAAAAATGAAAGAAACAACATTAGTACAATTAATAACATTAGTAATAAGACAAAGCAAGTAAATTTGATGACGAATAACATAAATGCATGTTTACTAAGAATTTTGATAAGCACAAAGATTAATAAACAACCTCTTGTCTACCCCTCCTATGAAATCTAGCGTTATGACCAGGTTTCTTGCAAATGCTGCATAGGTTCTGCGCACGTTCTTCGTTGAAGTCACCGCCACCATACATGTCATCGCCATAACCTTTCATATTGTCCATATCGCCTTTCAGTCGCTTCTTCTTCCTCCTTCCCTTCCCTACCTTTCTTAGGTCCGGATAAGACACGTAGTCCTCACCATAATATGGAGGCCACTGCGACTCGTCAAGGTACGGCTCGAAGCTCTTCTCCCAAACATTTTGGGTGTTGGCACGGAGATACAAGGGTGACATGTATGGTTCAACTGTATGGTCAAAACCTCTAAGCCGACAAGACGTAATCATGTGTGAGCAAGGGGCATGCATGATCTGAGGTACGTTGCAACTGCATTCTACTTTTTGAAGATCCACACGGTACGTTCGCCCACCAAATTGTTCGCCGCCAAGGTTTGTGCCCCCTCTAGCTCGAACGCTATAAACAAGTCTGTCTCGTCCATAGGCCTCGCCAACCTGTTGCTTGGACAACTCCTCAGCCTCCTGCAAATATTCGTGTGCAGCCTTCCCCCATCTTCCAAGCTCCTCTTCATTTCTCAGGGCTAGGCCATACCGCGTAACAAAATATTCATTGCACTTCTTAAAAGAGAACTCAACTATACCGGACACTGGTAGAGATCGAACGCCTTTGAACACACGATTGAAAGACTCAGAGGAGTTTGTTGTCATTATGCCATACCGAAACCCACCCTCATCATATGATAATGCCCACTTCGCTTTATTTTCCATCTGCTGATCTAACCATGCCTTGCCCGCTCGGTTCATCATCTTCTGTAGTTCCGCCATTGTCTCCTTAAACTCATGTTCTGTACGTTTATTACAAAGTTCCTTTAACTTGTCTGCCACCTCCTTCTTCCGTTGACAGCGCCAGAAATTAGCGGCAAAATGCCTCATGCACCAACGGTGCACTAGGGGTGGGTGCCCATCAATGTGTTCACCGGCAGCATTAAGAATTCCAATGTGACGGTCCGATATCAAACAAATGGTGCGAGAAGGACCAAGGACGTGAAGACGGAGCAGACGCATGAACCATGACCACGAATCATTGTTCTCCCCCTCTGCCAAAGCAAAAGCCAGTGGCACAATTTGATTCTCAGGGTCTACAGCAGCAGCCATCATCAATGTACCTCTGTATTTGCCGGTGAGGAACGTGCCATCAACTAGAACAACTGGCCGACAATACTGAAATGCATGCTTACACTGATCAAAATACCAGAACACACGGTACAGAATATGCCTCAACGGGTTCTGAAGATAAAACCCTCCTGTGTATACGAACCATCTCATGCCAGGGTTGAAATGTTGCATTGCACACAAAATGCGTGGAACCCTGTTATAGGCTTCCTCCCAACTACCCCACCGAATTGCCAGGGCAATTTGCTTTGCCCGCCATGCCTTTCCATATGTTACCTCATACCCAACAAAAGTGGCTATGGTCTCCTGCAAGAAAGACACTGATACGTCGTTGTCCGCATCTACAAGACCCAATATACGGCGAACAAGGTACCGAGCCGTCAACTGGGGATGGTACCGTTTGCCCTTGTTAGTCTGGCATCTGTGTGGCTGCTCCACTGAAGTTAGCTTCCACTTCCCATCACTGGACCGTTTCCGTGCATTCAACTTCCACGTGCACGGGAACCCTGCCTTGCATACTATTTGAAATTTTACCTCCTTGTCGGAATGCCGAACCGTGTACGGCCTATGATGATATACAGCATAGTCCTGAAGGAACAACTTCATCTCAGACATCGTATTGAAAAGCATTCCCTTCCTGAGTATTACATTTTCATGGTTGTACAATGATTCCTTACAAATCTGCAAACCCGTGTCACAAACCGCCATATGCGACATGCTGACATCCATATAATTTGGAACACCGGTAAAGGGCAAGCCAGCCTCCCTCAGCTGTGTAAGCTCTGCCGATGTATAAGAGGGTGGTGCAACGTAAGGTTCTGCCTCTCTAACCCGACCCCATCCTTCATATTCCTCTCCATCACCTGGATACCCTGTGGCTAAATTGCCCTGAGTCTGCGTTGCATGAAGTACCTGAAGCGGAACTCCTGAGGGCATGCCACGAACCGGTGCACACATGCGAGGTGAACCTACTTCCTCATTTTCTGATTCCTCAGAATCAGAGCAAACATCATCACCAATCATTTCATCCTCTGCCGCCTCATTCTCCTCTTGTTCAAACTCGTCTACATCAAAATCATTTCTTATTTGACCAACTGGAGGAGATTGAACCCGCTCCTGCGTCCAATTACCATCCAAGTCCATACTCTCCATAGTTTGTTGGACCTGCACACCACAATCACCACCGCCGTCGAAGGACGGCTCCTCATTCTCAACAGTCTCCAACACCAACTCAGCCATGCCTACATTCGAACCTTGGATGACCCTATTGTATCGGGACCACTCAGCTTGGTTGCACAAGTCCATCATCACATAGTGTGCCCTATTCTTTCCAACATCAAACCTACCCTTTAGTGTGAGAGCATCGCCAAACTTCAAACTCAAACACTCACATAGATCACTAAAACTAGGGGGACCATCAAACCATTCCAAATCATCAAACATATCCTCAAACTGACAATCCTCTCTCCTAACACTTTCTCCGTAAAAAACTCTTACACCGTAATCCATCTACAAAACGATTTGACATCCGATCAACAACTAAGAATTATGGTAGTACTAACCAATACGATAGTACTAATTACTACATTACTAACTAACTAACTAATGAACAAATTACTAACATAACTAACTAAATAACTTACATAAGTGAATTATTACCTATACTAATATTAACTAACTAACTAACTAATGAACAAATTACTATCATAACTAACTAAATAACTTACATAAGTGAATTATTACCTATACTAATATTAACTAACTAAATAAATAATGAACAAATTACTAACATAACTAACTAAATAACTTACATAAGTGAATTATTACCTATACTAATATTAACTAACTAACTAAATAATGAACGAATTACTAACATAACTAACTAAATAACTTACATAAGTAAATTAATACCTCTACTAATATTAACTAACTAACTAACTAATTACTAACAAAACTAACTAACAAACTTAATTACTAACTAAATTTGTATCTCTACTAATATAAACTAACAAAACTAATTAACAATTTAAATAAAAAATTTAGAAAAAAAAATACCTTCACGTCGGCTTGGAGCGGCCGAGGTAGGGGGCAGCGCACGGGCACGGGCCGAGCACGGGCCGAGGCCGGAGGGAGCCGAGGCAGGCGGCCCCGACCACGCACGGCCACCGGCGAGCGCCGGGGACGCGGGGCGCGGGCCGCGGCGTGCGGCGGGCGCGGGGCGCGGGACGCAGGCGGGGCGCGGGGCGGGCCTAGGCTGGCGCTGGCCGCGGCGAGCAGGCGGACGCGGGCGCGGCGGCGGTGCGACGCTGCGGCTGCGGGGAAGGGTGGGCACGGCGTGTGGACTAAAGGGGCGGGGCGGGCCGTTTTGTCAGGCCCAACCCCGCCATGATGCGCGGCGGGGAAGCCAAACCCGCCATGATCCACGGCGGGGTACCCAAACCCGCCATGGACCGTGGCGGGGTCCACGTAAGCATGGCCTCGCAGGTGGCCGCCACGTGGCGCTTCAACCCCGCCACCATGCATGGCGGGGTGCAGTGGTTTTGCCCCGCCATGCATGGTGGCGGGGCCAAACGGCCTAGATTTGAAAATTTTTTAGGAAGCGGCATATTTTTGAAATTTGTTTTAAAAATGGGCTAAAAATAAAAAAAATTCTGCTTGGGCTGGATCAAAAAATTGTTGCATGCTCATTTTTAGTCAAAACTTCGTGAGACGTGTGGTGGGTAAAGACTATTATGATATCTGTATACATGTATTTTTTTGTTAGTTATTTATGTTACTGATGTGGCAAATGATTTATTGGAGAAACAACGAAAAAAATTGAAAGCCTTTAAATTGCATGTATATCTTGCTTTCCCTCCTTAGAGGTACCACAAAGGACATCCTCCATTGTGCCAGCCTTGTTCGTCTTTTGCCGTAGTAGTGGTTGGTGGCGACCCGTGGAGGGCGATAATGGCTTGGCTCAATTTTTTCTCACCGACAGTGATTTCGTGGCGTTTATTGTGTTACATACTTTTTTGTGAGGGTGATTTTTTTTATTTTCTTAAAGGGATTGTTGAACTTTGCTTCTATTCTATTAATACATGAACAACAAATTTCTTGTTGGTGCCTTTAAAGAAAACCCTCAACTAGAAACCAAGTAACAAACGCTCTCCAATTGTTCAAACTAGATAAATTTAGCCTTCGGACCGGTCTCAAAGACGGTTTTTGTAATTTTTTTTAAAAAGAATGTTTGAACTCTAAAATTCATAAGTAATTTATTTTAAACTAAAAAATATAAACTAGTTCAAATTTTCCTCTAAAAATGCTTATCTAACAGCTGCTAGTTTATTTAGAGTTATTTGGATTTTATTTGTTTTGACTAAATAGTAGTCACGACTACAAGTAATAAAAGCAACGTGAATAAAAATAAAAGCAGTTTCAAACATATAGATCATAAATAGGTACACTACATTTTTAGAAAGATTATACTAGTTTCAGATTTTTTATAATTTCGAATAAATTCATTATAATTTTAAGATATCAAACTAGATGTTAATTAGTATATTTTAAAAAATATAAAACAACCTACGAAACCAGTCAAAGGAGTCCAGTTTCAGAAAGAAAAAAGATGGGCCCGATAACGGTCACAATAAATTGAATGCTGGAGCTTCTCAAATCAATATGTATGTAATCTTTACAAACTGTGCGAACTTTACAGGGAAGAGTGGCCAGTGGACGTGGACCTGAAACAAACAGACAGAAACGAATACACGTTTAACATTCGCATTATATACGAAACGCTAGAAATGTGTACAGTTCCAATGCAAGCTACTACCTCGCCTCTAATCTGGTGACCGTCACGTAGTTGGCGGTCGCGCTCCGTGTCCGAGACGACTCCGTGTCCGACGACGTGCTCATCCCTGGGTTCACCCCGGGCTCGTTGGGCTCGGGGAGCACGGCGTTGTCGCTGGCCAGCATGGTGACCACCGACGACATGAGCGGCCGGTTCCTCGGCTGCGCTTCGACGCACAGCAGCGCCACCTGGATGCACCGCAGCACCCTGCTGTGGTGGAAGCTGCCGCCCAACGCCTCGTCCAGCAGTAACTCCATGCTCCGCCCTTCTCTCCACAGCATCCATGCCTAGAATAATGAAGGTCAACGACGACATGCATGGAGAATATGGTTATATTAGAAGTTCAGAATTTCTTTGGAGGAATTGCTTACATATCCTAGGAGATTGACATCGAGGTCGGGTTCGTAGGAGCCTCGGTTCCTCCTGCCGGCGATGATCTCCAGCACCAGCACGCCGAAGCTGAAGACGTCGGATTTTATCGAGATCTGGCCGTCCATGGCGTATTCTGGAGCCATGTAGCCACTGAAACATACCCGTCTCATGAGTCGAGAGAATTAAGGTCAATTTTAATTTTATAGTACTGAATATAGGGCTAGGGAAATGGACACTCACTATGTTCCGACGACCTTTCGGGTGTATGCACTGGTCTGGTCACCTCCAAACATTCTTGCGATGCCAAAATCAGAGATCTTGGGGACCATGTTTCTGTCCAGCAACACGTTGCTAGCCTTCAGGTCCCTGTGGATGATCCTGAACCTTGAGTCCTCGTGCAGATACTGTAGACCCCGTGCAATCCCCTGAATGATCTCGAACCGTTTCTGCCATCTCAGCAGCCTGCGCTTTGCTTCGTCTGCATAAGTAATGCATGGAGTAGTGTATAAATTACCTAATCACCTCATACGAATTCAATTCGAGGTGCTCAGCATGTGTAGAAGTAGAACTGGACTGACCAAATATAAATGTGTCCAAGCTCTGGTTGTGCATGTACTCGTACACAAGCATCCTCTCATCGTTTTCGATGCAACAGCCGAAGAGCCTAACAAGGTTTCTGTGCTGCAACTTTGCAATCAGTTTCACCTCGTTCATGAACTCCCTCACCCCCTGAGTTGATCCCTGGCTCAGCCTCTTCACAGCTATTTGCTGCCCATCCTCAAGAACTCCCTGCCAATGTAATTGTTTCGTCGCAGGCCAGTTAGTAGCAATTACATAGAGCAACCTGCAAGCAAAATTATTAAGCAAATCGTGTGTTTTTATACCATATAAACAGGGCCAAATCCACCTGCACCAATCCTTTTGTGGTCCGCGAAGTTGTCCGTGGCGGCCAGAATGACCTCCAGCTCAAACAACGGAAGGTCAACATCATTGCCGGAGTATCTCGTTTCGTCCGAGACATCAAGAAGCTGTTTGTGATCCCGTACTGGGCTCAACGAAGGCTGGCTCCTGATCCTGTACGGAAGCGCGAACTCTGCAGTACTCGGAGGCATGGACGACGCCATGTCCTCACCTTCACCTTTCTTGCTCACCTTATTCTTCATCCACAAACAGCAGCAGCCAGCCGCTGCTAGCAGAAAAAGCACACCGGAAATCGTCGCGACGACGATGATGATCAGCTTGCTCTTGTGTGAACGCTGATGGTTATCTGTAATCAAGAACAAGAGGTGTCGTCAAGCCTCAAGATGGAAAATTTCGTGCAAGATTTTCAACTGGGGAATCCAAAGAAATTCTAAAAAAAGAAAAAAAAAAACAGAATCAGAACCTGCTGCTGCAGCCTTGAGGGCGTCAATGTCCGACTGCGCGAGCCGTATGTACACGTCCTGCACGACGATCGGGTACTGCCGCATGTCCAGCAGGTCGACGGTCCAGATGACGCACCCGACGCCGATCCCGCCGCTGTTGTTCGCGGCGGCGTACGCCCCGCAACTGCAGTTGCCGAGGCACGCCTGCCTGCACTGGTCCAGCGTCATGCCGGCGTACACCGTCGCGTCCGTGGCCTGCGGCAGCTTCATCCGGTTCACCACCCAGAACCCGTCGCCGCCGCCGCCGTCGCAGGTCAGGTTCGTGCTCCTGACACAGCCGCCGGACCACTCCTTCTGGTTCCACTGGTCCGGCGAGCGCGGCACGAACCCCGGCAGGCAGCTGCACGGCGGGGAGCGGTCGGTGTCGCAGTACCCGAACGGCCCGCACTTGGCGTAGTAGTCGCACTGGTCGGTCGGGTAGTACCAGAAGCTGTTCCACGCGCCGTTGTTGAGCGAGAAGCGCTTCAGCTGCGTCGCCGCGCCGTCCACGACGAGCCGCGACAGCAGAGACGGCTCGCGGATGAAGTAGCTGTAGTACGTCTCGTCGGCGCTGTACACCACCTCGAAGGTGAAGGCCTGCGCCTTGAGGTACGGCACGCCGGTGAGTATGTCGCCGTTCCACGGTCCGCTCGTGTACACCCTCGTGCTGCCCCGGAGGAGGAAGAACTGCGGCAGGCCGCCGATGACGAGCTTGAACGTGACGTCGCCCGGCGACGGGTCGGACGCGCTGCGCCACGCCGTGATGTTCCGGGTGATGCTGGCCCTGGTGTCCACCCCGAGCTTCATACCCGGGAGCAGCGTGTCCGTCGGGTAGTCGAAGCTCTGCCACGCCACGCTCGGCCCGGAGCCGCTGCCGTCGCCGCTGAGGACGAAGTTGCCGGTGTCCAGGAGCTGCGCGGCGGCGCGCGCCGTGACGTTCCCGACGGTGGGCGCCGGGGAGGACCACACGGTGTCGTTGTTGCCGTCAAGGATGACGAGGCGGCCGCCGGCGGAGAGCTGGAGAGCGGCCGGGGAGTTGGTCACCGGGTCCCTGCGGTTGGCGACCCACACGACGGTCGTCGCGCCCGGGATGCTGGCGTACCAGATTCCGAGGTACGTCCTGCCGTTGGCGCCGGCCGGGCTGAAGAAGCCCAGCTCGTAGATGCCGCCGGCCGAGACGAGCGTCTGGTTGCCGGTGAGCGACGTGTTCCGGTAAATGGTATCGGTGGATGTCGACGGGGTGAAGGAACTGGCGGCGGCGGCGAGCAAGAGGAGGAGGGAGAGCGTGCGCGCCGTCATGGTCCGATCACCTCGACCGAACTGGGCGCGCGCCGAAAACGAGCCGTTGACCTCTCCTCTCACGACATGGCCTTATGCCTTGCGTGATCGCCTGCACACAGTCGGTGGCGGTGGCTGTCACTCGTGCCAACAACAATCAGCAGCAGGAAATGCCCGCCCGCGGCAGTGTGAGAATGCGAGGTTGTTCGCGCATTTGTTACACGCCCACAGGGCCACGTCGTCGCCGGTTGCATATGGAGCAGAGGTCGCAAACAGAGCTTTTACCTTTTAGTCAACGACTCGACGTTCGCGCTCCGGGAGAGCTAGCTGTTGCCTGCCGGCTGCCGATCAGACGCTGAATGCGACCAGCAATCCGGGCGCGCGCGGCCGGCGCTTGCACCGTTGCAATTGCAAGCACAAGACTCGGTGGAAGCTCGGCTCTTCGCGGCTCTTGTTTGCGATTGGGAACCGTGCTCATGAGATGCTCTTGGTTCCCAGCTTCCAACTGGATGTGCAACTAGGCATACCATATTTTCGCTTGACCACATGAAGATAATGTATACTACGAGTATACGACACGGCAAAACTGAAGAAAAATGGACGTTTGGGTGTTTGGATCTCCCTCGGATCATAGCTGGATGCAAGCTGTTAACTTGCCCAACAGTCAGTTACTCTGAATAGCTAAATGCACGGTCTTATCTATACCATTGTCATGTTGTAAATTAAAATATGCACCATAAGTCAAAGTCAAACAGGAACTAATCAAAACTCACCAATCACCATCGCTGTAATGCAACGGACAAAGATTGTTTGGGCAACTTGCACACATTAGAACGCTTATTTTTTACAACTGTCGGCCACAAATCAAACACCCTTAAAGTCAAAATGAATGAGCCATGCATATGAACATGCTGCGACTGACATTTGTCCCCATCATCTAGAGAGAGAGAGAGAGAGAACAATCCCCACCGATCGATGAAATATTTATGAAAATCCTCTTGTGCTGGATTTTAACTGAGCTGACTACCTTCTAGTCAGGCTCCAGGAATGCAGGCTGAGCCGGTTTCGTTGCCTGTGAAGGCTTTGTACCTGTTTGTTTTCCTGCTTTACCTCCAGGAATGCAGGCTAGGCCTCTTTGATTGCCCGTAAGGGGAGAGGTCAACGGCAATGCACCCACTGCCCCTTAGCCTGGCCAAGCCGGCGGTGGCTGCCCTTTCTCCGACGGCGGACTGGTTCCAACTTCCAAGCCGGCGGTGGCCGCCCTTTCTCCGACGCCGCGGGGTCCGACGCCGCAATGTGTATGAATATGCAGCTGGATTGTGCATGTACATGGAGCTATTTACATGTCAAACATTTTAAATGCTCACCCGAAATATTTTGGCAACTAAACACCTTACCCAAAAAGCTTTGGGATAAGAGCAACATCAATATATATGGACCAAGTAGTCCAAATACATGGGGCCTACATAAGTAGTTCATAGCTATTATTTTTTCTCACAATGTTCAGCCAACAAAGTAGTCCATAAGGTAGGGTTCACTAGAGATTAAAAATTATTCTTTCTAACCATCTCATGTATCATGACACAAAAGAGAGAGCATGGAGAGAGAAAATAACAATTCTTTATTGCTTATGGGTAGTCCATAGGGCTATGGATCTTTTGTTATAGACTGCTATATGGACTACCTCCACAATGTTTCAGTTAGCTGATAGAGGATATTTTATTCCCTATGGACTACTTTCTCTGACATTGTGGTTGCCCTAACAGGTTTTTGGTCAAAAATCTGAGATGGCAGCTTTTTGGGCAAACCTAAAATTTTTTGGAAATTTGTTTAGATGCAACCAAAAACTCAAAACTTTACAAGATTCTCCGTCATATCGAATTATACAACCAAAAACTCAAAACTTTACAACCAAAAACTCAAATCTGAGACGGCACATGCATGAAACATTAAATATAGATAAAAAAGATAACTAATTATACAGTTTATCTGTAAATCACGAGACGAATCTATTAAGCCTAGTTATTCTATGATTGGACAATGTTTGTCAAATAAAAACGAAAGTGTTGCAGTGTCAAAATCAAAAAAAAAAATGGATCTAAACAAGTCCAAACAAGGCCTCACTAGGAACGAGGGGATGGGTGTTTCCATGGAGCCAGCCTTGGCTTAGGGCTTGTCGGTCGCCTCACTCGTGCGCCCAGCATCAGCAGTTTCTTCACCTCGTGCCCCCGCGTCGACCTCACCTCCCACCTGCACCGCTTCACCTCCCGCCGGCGCTAGATCCGTCCTCACCTCTCCGATGCCTGCGCGGGCTCTTGTGGCGCCCTGTCGACTCCTGCGCAGGCTCCTGTGGCGGCGCCCGTGAGCTCCCCTGGTGGCTCCGGCATGGCCTCTGGCGGCGCCCGCGCGCTCCCCTGCGGCTCCTGCGCGGCCTTTGATGGCGGCGCCCGCGTGCTCCCCTGGCAACTCCTGCATGGCCTCTAGTGGCAACACCCGCGAGCTCCCTTCCCTGGTGGCTCCTGCACGGCTTCCCGCGCGGCAGCCCCCGACAACACTGAGGCGCAGCACGGCGACGGTGACCTCAATCCCAGAGCAGAGCACGACCACGACCTCACCATGCATCTGGACTCTAGAGGAGCTCTCACAGTTTAGTGCTTACTATTTCGATAGAATACCTCAATGAGGTAACCTTACCTGAATGTGGAAGAGATGACTGTATTCGAGCTAATGAAGCATACAAACATGATCAGAGTAAGCCAGGCTTAGCTAAGACAAGTGAACCAAACAAGAGCCTCTTGAATTGGTAAAGAAGGCTTGTGTTGGCCTGGCTTAGTTGGCTAGGCAGGTAAGGACTAAAACGCGAACCAAAAACACCCATAGTTGCCCTTGGAAACAGCTGAAATCAGAAAGCATAATGCCAGGTTGCCATCAGCAACCATAGTTAAGGACTCCATGTAACGATCCTTATAGATCACTAGCCTGGATGAGATTATGTAGATGAAGTGATGGATTTATTTCAAAAAAAGGATGAAGTGATGAACAGGCTAAAACTTTATAAGACGTGCTGAATTTCAAGTTCCCGCTATATTACTTGGGATTGGGAAATACCAAGCAAATTCATGCAATGGTAACGTATGCATTGATCAAGCAAAGAACAGCAGAGATTTGAATTATTACTATCTTCCGTCAAGGATGGTAACTGAAAGACCATTCAGGGAGCATGTTTCTTCAGCGATATCAGTTTCATTGGGGACCAACATGGAGAGGAAACCAGGTTGCTTTGGGTCTGGTAAGATGGCACTTCCATTGGTAATCATTGAAATGACTTCAGTCATGGAGGGCCGATCCGCAGCTTGCTCCTGAACACACAACAAGCTGACATGAATGCATCTTAGCGCTACATTCTCAGGACATCTACCATGTAACGGTTTATCAATGAGCTCATGGCATCTGCCTTCGTTCCATAGTTCCCACGCCTGCAAAGTTCAGTTCCAGCAACCAAGTTAGAAGTGCTCCACTTCCAAAATAATCCCTCCATTCCAAATTATAAGTCGCTTTGAATTTTTTTTGTACATCCATTTTGCTATGCGTCTAGATATAATAATATGTCTAGATACATAGCAAAATAGATGAACCAAAATAGTCAAAGCGACTCATAATTTGGAACGGGTGGAGTAATTCCAGTTATATAAGAATTTTTGTTTTCTTTATAACTTATGCTTACGTAACCAAGGAGGCTAACAGAATTGCCATGTCTTCGAGATCCAGCATTTTTCATTCCACTGATAATCTCCAGAAGCAAGACTCCATAGCTAAATACATCGGACTTAGTGGAGAAATTACCTGCCATAGCATACTCAGGAGCCATGTAGCCACTGGAAGAATAGCAGTCATTTAAAATCAATATCCATTTTTCAGTCTAGTCAACATTAGCTTCATAGATCAAATGTAGAGCACAAAGTAAGCAAGAACTTACTATGTTCCGACAACTCGTTTCGTATTAGCTTGTGTTCCTTTGGGATCAAATATTCTCGCCATCCCAAAGTCTGAGATCTTAGGGTTCATATCAGTGTCCAACAAAATGTTGCTTGCTTTCAGGTCCCTATGAATAATTCTAAGCCGAGAATGCTTGTGGAGATAGATAAGACCCTGTGCAACCCCTTCAATTATGTTCATCCGCATTTCCCAGTCTAGCAAAGCTCTTCTTGATTTTTCTTGACAAAGGGAAAAAAAATAGACCCACTGGTTCAAGAAGGCAGCTGAGAGAAATTGGAAGCAATAAGAAGCGAAAATCAAACATACCAAATAAGAAGAAATCCAAGCTTTTGTTCGGCATATACTCATACACTAATAACATCTCTTCCTCTTCAATGCAACAACCTAACAGCCGGACCAAATTTGTGTGCTGAAGCCTAGCAATAAGCAGGACTTCATTCTTAAACTCCGGTAACCCTTGCCCTGAATTTGCTGCTAGTCTCTTAACAGCAATCTCCCGCCCATCTGGTAAGTGGCCCTATAGAAAATGGTTTTCAATGTAGATAGAAATCAGATAGTATGCTGCACACAAAATGTGACTAATGTCTTGAACTCCTTCAAATGTCAAATGGTGTGCTCCATAACAAATAAACTGAAAGTGAATGCAGACATAAAGGACGTGTATATATGAATATTAAGGAAAACTAGGCAAAAAGGGAGAATGTAAGGGTAGGTTGAATCCAAAGCCGATGAAAGGAGGGAAATAGCACCTTATATTCGACAACCATGTTCAAAGGAAAGAATCTGTCCAAGATACAAGTTTCAAGATGTAACAATTCACTAGTTTTCACTAGGTATGCCATCCACTTGTTAGGACTATCAAATCTGAGTGCAAAAAGATCCCAAGTGATTACCACCATTTTAAAAAAAGGAGACCAAGGGGAACTAGGCGTTTTTTCACTAAAAAGAAAATAGGCACCCAAACCTTGGTGGTTGGGATATATGACCACACCCTCCACGCCAAGCAGTTGTGCTAGACTAACTTCCTAGGCATCGCCATCTTATAATCTCCCAACCATCGAATGTTAAATTTACAGCCCCATAAACAGAAGTGCATAAGAAAAAGGCACTCAGTAAATCACAAAATATTAAACCTGCTACAGGAGACAACCAAAAAATCCATAATACAATATAGAATCAAACTATTTCTAGAAACAGGAAAAAACTGAATGAAAAGTATATCATTCTTGATTGATACTCTTAGCTAAGTTGGTTGCAATGATGGAATGAGTCATTGACAATGCAAATTTTACTTCATGCAAGTGCAAGCACAGCTCCAGGAAGGAACTTCACCACTTAATGTGGAGGATCAAGAAGAAATCTGAACCATCTTTGTATCATGGATGCAAAACATTTTTCATCAGTTCTTCTTGTCTTTATTTTCTTCACCTCCTTTTTTGTTTCTTGAACTCTCTCTTGGTTGTAGCTTCTTGTATTTGCTTTTATTCTTTTTAATATATTTCAGTAGGGGCTATTGCCATCCTAGCCATAGATACGTAACCACATGCTTCCGTACCAGCATTCTTATCTAGTTTGTGAAATGCTGACAAGTATGCGAACCAGAGGGATTGAAGAACATATGGTACCTTGTACACAGGGCCAAACCCCCCTTCTCCAAGCATGTTTTCTGTTGAAAATTTGTCTGTAGCATTTCTTATTTGTGAAAAGGAAAACGTTGCAAAATAAGAGCTTGTCTCCTCACCCTCCCAGAGTTTGATAGCATCCGAAGTCATTACAGAGTGATGACCATCCTGTTTTCCTTTCCCTGATTCATACACAGACTTATTGTCATGTTTTCAACCACACTGTATACAATAGGGTCTTTAGCTGTCAAAGAGTTCTTAAGGTTTTCTAATACTCCCTCCATCCCAAATTGTAAGTCATTCCAAGAATTTTGGAGAGTCAAAGCATCTCAAGTTTGACCGAAATTATAGAAAAAATTACAAAGTTTTGTGGCATTAAATAGATATACTATGAAAATATAATTAATGAAGAACTTAATGATACTTAGTTGATATCATAAATGTTATTATCCTACCATATAAATTTGGTCAAACTTGAGATGTTTTGACTCTCCAAGATTCTTAGAATGACTTGTAATTTGGGATGGAGGGAGTAGATACCTTTATTTTTTGATCTCCTGATCCAAATAAACAAAATTAGACAAAAAATAAGAAATCCAACTGAAGGAAGTACACCAGCCATCCAAAGTAATTTATGACCTGAATAAGAGAGAGAGAGAGTTTGTCACTTGACTGCATTGTTCATAATACACTTTGTGGAATCTTATCTTCTGAAGAAATAGTTCATACTTCATAGTACTTTCGAAAACAGGTATTGACTACTTCTCCTTCAAGTTCATACTTCATAGTACTTTCGAAAACAGGTACTGATTACTTCTCCTTCAAGTAGCTAACTTTTAAGGTACTGTCTGAAATATACTAACACCTTTTCTTTATGTAAGACATATTAAGATTTGGACAGGCCTTCAAAAAGTAAACTTTGACCATTAATTTTTCTTAGAACATATTACCAATTGTCAAAAAACTTCAATACCATATAAAAGGTCTGTGACATGCATATAATTTGACTACTTGTTGGCCAAAACTTCTGGTTGTACCATTTCAAATCGTAATGATAACCCCTACAGAAAGAATAGGAGGGAGTACTTCCTTACGGTACAAATTTCATACCTGAACTATTGGATGATTCTAACTCTGATGCAGCAACACGAAGATATAGAGTTCCTACTCCACTCCCGTTATACCCGTCCTGCATATTTGTTAGATTGCCATACCATAGGCTGCAACCATCCAATACAGAATAAGTGTATGCAGTACAGGAGCAATTTGTCATGCATTCCAATTGGCATTTGTTTTCTCCCATAGTAGAAAGTTTAACTCTGGAGTCAGGGAGTCGCATACTAGACATATTCATAAACCTATCCCCATTACACTGCAGTTGGATTTGCCTCGTGCACCCTTTCCAGGTATTTCCTGTTATTATGTCTTGTTGTGCAAAGCCTTTTGGACAACGACAGAGGGATGACATAGGGTCGTTGGTTAACATATTGTTGTTGCATATACCAAAACCACCACATAAGTTAGACACCTCGCAGCTAGCAGGCTGTCGCCATAAGAGAGTCCATGACTCAGTTCCAGGACTAAATTGGGCAATGTTCAATGAACCATTCGGATCCAACACAATCTTTGCCATTGTGTCGCTGGGATTGGAAGTGTATGTGCATGTAAGATTGCCACATTGAAATGAAACAGGGGTGACAGGAATATATTTTAGCTCTGGAATCAGAGATTTCAATGTAGCGTTCCAGGGTCCAAAGGTCCAATAATTATTACCTTTCCACAAGATAATGAGTTGAAGCGCATTAGTTACGTCAAGTCCAAAAGAATAATCCCCCACTGCTGGGTCATCATAGCTCTTCCATGATGTCAGTTTACTGCCAAGTATAATGTTCATTTCAGGGAGCCATGTATCTGTAGGAAAGTCAAAGCTCTGCCATATGATCTTAGCTTGATTCCTGATGCTCCTTAGGACAAAATTGCCGTTATCCAGTATTGCAGCCTCCACATCTTGCACTCCTCTCCCATAAGCCACTGTGAATGAGTTGCCCCTCCCATCTAAAACAATCAGATTACTATTGTTATCAAACTTAAGTATGCCAAAAGTATCTTGGAATGGATTATTCCTATTAGCAACCCAGACAGCTCTTCTTTCTGAAACATCGTTGTGCCATATACCAACATACCGGTTGCTCGAAGCTCCAGGGCTGAAGAAACCAAGCACAAATTCTTTTCCCATGGACACTAGGGTCTGCCCATCTGAAATTGACTGATTCTGAAAGATGATGTCTGTTCTTGCTGTCAGATCTGACAAACATCTTGTTGCTAATACAGACAGAATCAGCAAATCAACAAGCATGCAATTCCTCCAGAAGCTTATTTTCCCAAACATGGCTATCTGCTTAACTCCGATTATCAAACTAGGCTAATCAAAACAAAGTAGTAAGAGAGAGATAGACATAATCATGAGGAAAGGGCATAAACATTTCTCCATACCTCTCTGAATTCTCCCAAACAAGTGAAATATTTCCTGCAATCACTGTCTTGGGGGTGGGAAGGGATTGTGTGGTGGGGAGTGCCATGGGGGAAAATTGTTCGTGCAGATATCTCCAACATCATGAACATTCAGAGCTACCAGTTTTGAAAGTTCCATGATAGGACTATGAAGCAAATTTTCTAGTCGTCGGTCAACATGGCGTACTAAGCTCAATGCACTGATTGGCATCCAGGTCTTCCACTTGAGAAGGATATTGACAAGACACTGACTATCTATCAACTCTTGCAATCATGCTCCACATTTTCCATCTGTTGACTTTGACCTAATAATAATCAACCCTATAAACGATTCAAGAAAAAAAAGTGTAGAGGAGAGCAAAACATCAAAGGGACACAGTGCAAGTCCAGCTTCCAGGCAACCAATTGAGTATGTTACATAGATATTACAAGAACAAAATTATCTTTTATAATTCCTGCTATGTTAAATGATGCATCTGATTGCAATTAGTGAAGTCTAATCAACTACCTGCTACTGCTGCTACGTACTATCAACTACCTCGAAGGACAGGATGCCCACCCTGCCGTCGCCAGCGGCCGCCGCCTCGGCGCCGCCCTTGGCGCTCGCCGCCGGGCCGCACCGTCTTGGAGGAGGACGACGTCTCCATGGAGAGCACCTTGTGCACCAGCGGCTCCGCCACCATGCCTCTGCCTCGTCGTCGAGCGCTCAACTCAAAATCTAGAAAGGCCTAGTAAACCCTTTTGCTTTTGCAGCGAAAACGAATTCGGCCAAAGTCAGCAGGGACGAAGGACATGGCGAGTAGAAAGAGAGCAGGGGTAGGAGGGACATTTCACATACCCTTGCTGGCTTGGATCCGCACTGGTGCCAGTCAAGCAAAAGTAGTATTTTTTTTCTTGTATGTTTTTCTTTCTCGCGAAAATGCAGTGGCAACAGACCAACAGTTAAAGTATTAATCCCTTTCCATGAGATCAGTTTACTACCAAGTGTAATGTTCATTTCAGGGAGCCATGTATCTGCAGGAAAGTCAAAGCTCTGCCATATCATCTTATCTTGGTTCGTGATGCTCCTTAGGACAAAGTTTCCGTTATCCAGTATTGCAGCCTCCATCCACATCTTGCACTAGTGTTATCAAGCCACTGTGAATGAGTTGCCCTCTAAAACAATCAGATTACTACTGTTATCAAACTTAAGTATGCTTGAAGTATCTTGTAATGGATTGTTCCTATTGGCAACCCATACTCTTCTTTCTGAAACATCATTGTGCCATATACCAACATATCGCTTGATCAAAGCTCCAGGGCTAAAGATGATGTGATGTCTGCCCAAAACTTATGCTCATGGACACTAGTGTCTGCCCATCTGGAATCGACTGGTTAAGATGCATCAGCAGATCAGTCTGTTTTTGCCGTGGGAGCTGACACCTGACAAACATCTTGTTGCTAATACAGATAGAATCAGCAGATCAACCAGCATGCAGTTTCTCCAGAAGCTTATTTTCCCAAACATGGCTATTTCCAAGCATCAAACTAGGCAAGTTGCAAACTAAAATAGTGACCGTGTGAGGGAGAATGGAGAGAGAGATCTAACGGTAGAATGATTAGTAGAAGGCTGAATAAACACATCTCCGTACCTCTCTGAACTTCTCCAGATAAGTGAAATGCCTTCTCGAATTGCTGCAGTGGGTATAGACCAATTGTTCCAGCAGATATCTCCAGCACCATGAACATTCAAGTTGCCACTTTGGACCTTTTCCATTGGAATTTGGAAACCTATGAAGCTATTTTTTTCCAATTGCCAGTAAACTGCAGTAGTCAATGCTCGAAAGCGACTCAAATATGTACAGTACATACTCACTGTAGATGTTGAACGGCAGCTAGCTTCTCTCTGAAACAAAATTTTTGAACGGTATATTTTCGTTTTTTTTAACGGTACTCTCTGATACAAATTTGAGTATGCTTGCAGTTAGTGCAAGGAGAAGAAAAATTTGTGCACCCAAAAGAAATACTCCAAGTTGTCATTACTCTGTGGTGGCAACTAGGCATGGACTCCTGGAGATGGGCAACTAGTCCGGCATGAACTCTAGAGCCGGGCTGGGCAAAACGAACGAAAGATGTTGGGCATTTTAGTGGGCCGGCAATGGCAATAAGGACGGCTATCCACATCTATATATCAGAAGAACAGACTGTGAAGTGCTTTTCAAAAAAAAAAAAGGAACAGACTGTGAAGTGGCTATTCCCTTTTTAAAAGAAAAAAAAGTGTAAATCCCCTGGGGAAAAAAACAGGACAGGAAGAAATTAAGTGATGGGAAACAGTGATAGGTTCCAAAGAAAAGGTGATGGGCAAGTATTCGCCTATGATAGTATTCGTCTATGCAGCCTCCATCCACATCTTGCACTAGTGTTATCCCTCCGCTCTCTTCAGTTCGTCGTATAGGCGATGCAAGCATGTCATACATGGCAAATAAGATGAAACTGTCGAGGAACCATAAGCAAACCATAAAAGCCGATCATAGCCTTGAACGATTCGCTATGTTTGTTTGAGACTATTTGTCGAATCTGCCAGACATTTAGCAGTGTTTTTCTCTTTCACGATAAATCAGTGAATAATAATTTCAGCCATAGCTTTGTTTCGTACTTGTTTGATACATGACACTCGAGCCTATTCGCTGGTCTGAAAAGTCATAGCTGAAAGTATTGTTTGCTGATTTTTTTTGAAAAAAACACACTGACAAACGAACAGAGCAAGGATACCTTGGTGCATTCCATGATCCTATGCGGTCATAATCTTTGTGCATATCACCAGGATACCTAACGTTTTGGGCCCACACGTGACACCGTCCAGGATCCTAGAACGTCACACAACAATTAAAAAAAGCCAAGAAAACAACGCCACCGGACTCCGGATCACAAATTATTATTAGCATAAGCCACCTTGCTTCTGTTCATACCAGGACTTCCGGCCACAGCCAGTATCCGTTTTCTTATGTGATCAAACATTTAAGCCCCTGTTTACGTATAAGTCAACTGCGAAAAAGAAAGAGAAGAAACATGACAAGACCCGTTCAAGCAACCACTCTTTGTGATCTCGTGGATACCTGTGTGCTATTTCGCAGAAACCAAACCAAAACCACCGGACGCGGCAACCACCTGGAGATAGGCAGATGGGGTAAGCGGGAAGCCTGCAATTACCTGTACTTAGGTTGGCATGCATGGGGGAGACTGCTTCCGAGAACCTCCATGGACTCACGCATCCCCCTTATATAATAACCAACTACCTCCCTCTCCATCACCCATCAACCACAACCATTGTCAGATCTTCAATCTTCACCATGATCTCCCAGGACACTTCCAATTCGGGCTCAGACAAGGGCTCCTCCATGCAGCTCCAGGACTTCCTGCCGTTGATGGCGAGGAAGCTCGGGGCGGAGGGACTGATTCAGGAGCTCTGCAAAGGGTTCCAGCTTCTCATGGAACCCAGGACAGGCAAGATCACCTTCCAGAGCCTGAAGCAGAATGTGGCCAGGCTCGGGCTTGGAGAACTCCGTGACGATGAGCTCCTGGAGATGGTGAGGGAAGGGGATCTGGACGAGGATGGGGCACTGGATCATATGGAGTTCTGCATTCTCATGGTCAGACTGAGCCCTGAGCTGATGGAAGAAGAGGCACACAGGATGTTTCAATATTGATGTAATTTGGTCCTTGTTACTTAGTAGTTAGTACAACAGAATACAGTGATCTTTAATGTCGATTTGGTCCAACTCCAATGTGATACTAATTCGGAAACACTAATGTAGTCTGACAAACTGACTCATATTATGATACTAACAAAAGGTAAAAATTATACAACAAAGAGCATTCACTTGTGGTCTCTAGGGCATCTCGAAGCAAAGATATATGCTGATGTTTACTTTGTCCCGTTATCAGCGATGGAAATTATTTATCCTCAACAGTGTGCAAATGTGCAGAACAAAATTTTGTGAATAACCATATTACAAGAGGGTTGTCTCATTCATACTGTACCTCAAGCGCACTCCTCTCCATCCAATCTAGTTGTGTGGTATTTCCTGTACTACAGTACTGTTATCAAAGTTCTACTGGAGTATGACAAAGCTCACCAATCTCCTTCTCCAAAAGCTGCACAAGATTCGCTCCAGTTCGCTTGTATATCCAACCATTAGTTGCCACATCCCAGTCAAACCTAGAAGGTCCACTGCATGCATATCCAGGTAGAATAATATAAGATATAAGAATAGAGATGGCAGACAATTCAATGAAGAGCTTTTGGGTGCTGTACAAAATATCCAATTGTGGGTCTATTTGATTGGAAATCAAGCATGGATAAATTTCACAGCCACATCATAAGATGCATAGCCTACCGGGTAAACCAAACCACATATCACAAATGATCACTGTCTTCTATTAAAAAATGTCATGTGGTCCAATACATAATGAAACGAACAACAACTGAGATACTAAGATGAATTGTATTACCTTACAGGTGAAGAAAGCCAGATTTGTCTGTTTGGTGTTTGCTTGTTTACAACATACGTCCCCAAATCCCCAAGCCTCAGTGTCAAAACCTGATTCTAGAATGTCATGGAAAAGAGAAGGATGCATCAATAATTGAATACATGAAAAAGAAACACATAATCGCAAGAATCACATGATTCTCCATAATAACACGCTGCAACTAACCCCATAGTCTATGTCGAAACCATCCATCTGAATGGAGTCACCGTATTCCTAAAACAGTGACATGAAGAGTAGTATTGGTCAAAGGTACGGTGACTTAACATCTTCTAAGAGAGGTTTTGCTCAAGTGCTGAGATTTGAAGACCATATCACTACCTCAAGTTTTTCAAGCAAGTCATGAATCGTTTCATCTGCTAATTTGTGAAACTCATCCTCTTGCATTATCAACCTGTTCAATGTGCAGTCATATAATCAATAACTACCGCATGCAACAAAAAACTATATAGCAAGTCTCACGTAACCGAACTAGAACAATATATAAAGTAAAAACAGTAAACATACTGAAGATCAGATTTTACTCTAAATTGTTGTGATCAACTTATATCAGTAGCCAGCCAGCTTTCCACATTTCAGTTTGTTGATTCAAACAAATGTTATCTCTCCCAGTAACCTGTATTACCCTTTATCCATTGACACTATTGGAAAATTACATTGCGTTTTGAGTACCTAATTTAGGTTACCAATCGACACAGGTGGAGGCCACAGATACAACAACAAAACATTTTCGTCCCAAGGAAGTCAGAATTCGTAGAGACCGCAGATCCCAACAAAAATTGCTATATCAAACATCCTACGATCTTACAAGTGTGATGTAGCCAATTTCTCCATTGGACCCATTCGCACATGAAAGCTTTCCAAACTAGTACCCTAGAGTGCATAAATGGATTGAATAACGTGCTGAGGCTGCGAGGTCGAGAAACAAACTTGTGGTCCACCGCAGATGGGCCGGGCGCGTCACCGGCGGCGGACTGTGTCGAGAGGCGCGTTGACGAGATGGTCCTCAAAGAGAACAGAAGAGCCGCTGGAGACCCGCCCGACGGCAGCGCCGTGACAGCGGCGGCCGCGAGCGAGCGAGAGGTGGTAGCTACAGGGAGATCGGCGGCCCAGAGGAGTTGCTGAGCGCGGGACCGGAGCCGCCTCCCGGAGGCGAGGCCTGGGAGAACCTTTCGCGACGCCATGGTCAGCGCCGCCGGCTGTCTGTGTGCTACTGTGCTCACGCAGCAGCGAGAGGTGGCGCAGGCCTGGTCCGACCGGGCATGGACGGTGCCACAGTGGTGCTGGAGGAGCGGCGATGGCCGGCCCGTACAGCCCGCGAGGCCGCAATGGGGTATTCGGGCCACGTGACGAGACGGCGGGTCCTGCTTCTGCTTTCCCGGGGCGCTGGCCCAACGCGCTCAAAGTATGGGCCGTTGGGCTGGTCCGATCGAAGGCGATGACAGCACAACCACTAGTCTCCTTTGCACTTTTACTAAAAAAAAGTCTCCTTTGCACTAAATGCGTTTACAATTTTATTATCTCCTCATGGGAAAAAAATAAAATTTTACACATTTTTATATCTTGAGAAGGGATTAAGTCTGTTCTTCCTCATATTTCATGCGAATGTTATAACCACACCCACAGGTCACAGCTTACACAGTTTTAAATACTCTACATGGGATTTATTCTCAAAAAAATAAATGTTCTACATGAGATTTTTTTTCATGAAGCCACTAGCTCCTTTTTTTTCAGAATATGCACGCCCATGCGTTCATATTTGTTAATAGCATAAAAAACATTGTCTGTGCAATGCACGTACACTTGTTGCTTGTCTCAGAGATTTATATATTGCGTTATATATTACGTTTTGGAATTAGATTCCATACTGTGGCTAGACGCACATTGTTTGAAACGTGATCCCATGCTGGATTTGGATTGAAAGCTTGTGGATAACAAAAGTGATATCTAGACACTGGAGAGTAAAGTATGTTGGGAGGGCTAGCATAAAAAAGTGAGAGACAATTTTTTTTTTCTTTTTAGAGTTGACCATTGAAGTTGCCCTTTAGGTGTAATGGCTTGTCAGAAAATTAGAGAAAGTTATAAGGAAGAGGTATATCTAATATATTTTTTAGCTTCTTTTGTGAGAAAATGGTCTAGTAGCCTCTCAGTTCTGGTCTTGGGACAAAAAGGCCATGTCATCATCATCACATATTGATGGCGTGGAGAAGGGAGGGAGATGCACGAAGCGTAAAGCGAGCAGTTGCGCCCAACATGACAGTATGAACATATCTTATGCTTATTCAAAGAGGACTCATGTCCCAATACTATTCAACTGAATTGTTATGAGATAAAAATACTGCTGAATAGCTGACAGATCCAGCTGATAAACTCAAACATAGACACATGGGTCACGGCGCATTGACACGGAAATCGCATTGTCTCGCTCAACGCCATATTTATGTGTCTGGATGCAGCTAGAATATTGTCTCGTTCTTTGGGCGGTTCACGAAATGTGTTCATGCGATGTGTATTACATGCATGCACTACTGGAAACTGAAGATTTCTTACCAAACCGACAGGATAATGCCATTTACCGACAAAAAAAAATAGTTTTTTATTTTTCCTGTCGGGGACCCGACAGAAAACTCCGACAGGCCTAGCACGACAGGGAATAAATGTTTTCCTGTCGGGCAAACTATTTTTCTGTCGGTTTGTTATTTGCCTTGTCGGTTGACCACCCACAGAAAAAATTCGTTGTCGACAGGTTTAGAATCATTTTTTTGTCGAAAGGTGACGACAAGGAAAAACAAAAACCGACAAGGAAATACATTCTCTGTCGGATGGAGAACGACAAAAAAACAGAACTTACGCCGACAGGAGAACACTTATTTTTTCCGTCGACCTTAGCCCGACAGAAAATAAAAATTTTCCATGTCGACTCTCCACCGACAGGAGAATTCAAACAAACTGACAAAAAAATAAAAATTTTCCATGTCGACTCTCCACCGACACGATAATTCAAATAGACTGACAGAAAATATGTTATTTGTAATTGCATTCACCACACCAGAAAAGAATCTTATTCACAATTCCATACTATTCAGCTAGAACACAAATATATTGCATCAATTTGTCATCATTCACATGACATACAGATTAGAAGCCCACAACTAGCATCAATAGCTACAATTAAGATGCTAATAGTTTTTGCATCCACAGCTACATAATAAGATGTCCTAGGTCTTGCATCAACAGCCACACAAATAAGATGTCCATAGGTCTTGCATCTAATATTTTTACAAAAGCAGTACTTGATTTCTCTTCCCAAAAACTGGCATCAACTACTTGGCTGCACCTTTACTATCTAAAGGTTAGCAGTGGCATGTACCAACAGCTTCTACAAACACAAAATGACATTATCAGATTGTGATGACTCCAATCTTCATGCATGGTTTCCACAATGGCGGTCCACTATTTCGAGTGCAACTCGGCGTGCGGCATTGTCTTCATCTTGGCCATCTGTGGCGTTGTCATCATTAGTTGAATCCGAGCCAACATGAGAAGAACCAGTGCCCTATATACGAGGAGAAATATTAGTTAGATTGGTAGAGGGTAGTAGTAGTAATAATTTTTCAGATGCTAATAGCAGCCAGTAGGTAAACACATTCAATTTTAGTCCAGTAGCTATGCAAGAACATGCAGTAATTATAGTAAACATATTCAGTTACAGTCCAGTAGCTATGCAAAAATAGGAAGTAGTTATAAGAGCATGATAATAGCACTGGTTAAAAATTCATTTTGAGGAAAAATCTGTAGTGATGTCAACTAAGTCCTGGTCCATGGGAACTAAACCAATGCAAATATCTACCTTACCATTAGTACTCAATTAATTCAATTTAAGTCCAGTAGCTATGCAAGAATCAAGATGAGGCCACTTCCTCACTGGTGCACTGCATGTTGCCATTCTGAATACCACATCAAAATTATAGTCATATATAGTTGTGAAAATGCAAAAAAGAGAGGAGCTAATCAGCTGGCCAGGTAAACTAAGAGAAAAGATAATAAGTGGGGCTAGCTATACTCACAATTGCTTGCGCTGCTGCTGCTGATGCCTCTGGAATTTCATGTTCCAGTCCTAAGCGTCGATAAAGTGCCTGAACAAATTAAACATTTCAGATTTTTGAAAAATGGTTGCCACTGGAAAAAACTATCAGCACACATACATACCTTTGTCCAATCTATAGCAACTTTGCCTTGCTGCATGGCGTCATCCTTCTCTTTATGTAGCTTTGCATTTTCTCGTCGTAGTTCTGCATTTTCTTTGGCCAACATTCGCACGGAAATGGTATTTGATTGACTCACATTATTCTCCTTTGCAGCTGCTCGGACATCAGCTGCCCTAACAGCGCCAAATCCTATAGCAAAGCGCCCATGGGTGGACAAACCACCTGACACGTCGTACAACACCTTTGCATTCAACTCTTTCTCATGTTCAGGACCTTGCCCTTGTTCCACATCTTCCATATCCTGATGCTCTCCATGCTCCCCATCATCTTAGTTGGTAGTTTACTCACGAGTCACCGCTTGGTATAAGAGCCACTCGGCCAGTTAGTGGAAGTGGTTTTAATTTGGTTCTCTTCCCCGGCGTCCTTCCTCGTTTTTTAGGAGGTTCTACTTCGTGAGGGCTAGCAGGTCTAGTCCTTTGTGAGCCATCAGTAGTGGTTGTTCCTTGAGATGCACTTGTTTGGGTGGTTGTTCCTTCAGAAGTGTCATGCCTCCTAGGAAGTCGATTTCTACGTGCATGACAAATTCCACGAGCCATCTGCAAAGGAACAGTGAATTAGAATATTGTATTCAATAAGTATACATGAACACAAAAACTGAACAAATGTATGCAATATTAAAAGTAAAACATAGTAGCTGCAGTTCGGAGTTTAATATTAAAAGTAAAATACAGTAGCTGCAGTTCAGATTTAATAATAAAAGTGTAGATGTAATATTAAAAGTAAAACGCCAAATTCAGATTTAGAGCCACCAAGTTCAGATTACATAACACTCAGTTCAGATCTAATATCAAAATAAGATACATTGTATCCTAGTGATAAACCATAGTATTACAGCACTAAAAATTCATGAGCAAAAATTCAATAATCATCTTGATCATCAGTCTCTTTGTCTGATTCATCCTCTTCCTCTGTAGTGTTACCCTCTTCATCAGTAGCTTCTTCATCATACTCCTCATCCTCAACCGTGGCTTTCTCTATTGTCTCCAAGTCTGCCACATCAGTAATCTCATCTGAGCTCATAGATACTAAAGAATCCAATGCTTCCCCCAAATCAATAATAAAGGTACCATCCAATCCATCTTCTTGATAGACATCATGTATTATATGTTCAGAACTCGTGGAGTCATCATTTGCACCATTTAGAGGTACACATCCATGAGGAGCAACTTGGTTGACAACCCACCATTGAGATAAATTCTTATCCTTACATGGGTAAGATAGATAATAAACTTGAGTAACTTGACTAGCCATCACAAATGGGTCAAAACTTTTCAACCTTAATGCATGCTTGACCTCAACTAAGCCTAAATCTTCTGTACGCCTCAATCCATTAGGTGTTGGATCAAACCAGCGACAATAAAATAAAACTAATTCTAGTTTCGAACAGCCTTCCCATTCGATTTTTATGATATCTTCTATGACACCATAATACTCAAGGGCATTGTTGTTTTCATCATAGGAAGTAACACAAACACCAGTATTGATGGTTGTTAACCCAGGTCTTCCCCTCTCATATTTCTCTGAACGGAATCTATATCCATTAACATCGTAACAACCATAGGAGGTAACTTGAGTGGAGAAACCATAAGATAACTGGGATAGAACATTGTGAATGCTAACTGATTTCATGCACTGAAACAAAGAAAAATCTAAGTTAAACATTTTAGCATTCTTTATTATTCAATAAAAACAAATTGATAGATAAGAGTATTACTTTCTGTTTAAACCAAACAAAAAAATTTGGCCCAAACTGTTTGGCACGTGCATTTTTCCAACCATTTAATCTCAAATCACGAAGTTGCTGTTCAGTGGGATCAGATCGGCTCTTCCACTGCTCTTTATCAAATTGTCTACAAGTAGAAACAATACTCAACTCACATGAAAGGTCCAGGTTATTTGGGAAAACTCTACTCATGTAATTTTTATAACTTACATAAAGAAATCATCCATCTCAGGTATGTTTGTTAGTATGTACAAGAAAGCAACCTTGTACTCCTCATTTGAGAGGCTACGAATAACCCTTGGGCTGATGCATCGACCCGAGCATTTAAAAATTTCAAGGTCAGATGTAGCTTCAAATGTAGATGAGCCATCATCATATCGTGGCATCTTGTTTCTAATAGAAGGTGCAGTGGATTTGAAATATAGAGTAAGAAAATTTGTAGCCTCTTCAACTAGAAATGCCTAAGCAATAGCAGCCTCAACATGTGCCTTATTTCTTACTTTCTTCTTAATTTTGTTGATAAACCTATGAAATAAGAGGAACAGATTACAGATAAAAAACTAATGAACCTCAATTGACATGTAGATATGTTTTAGATTTACCTCTCATATGGATACATCCAACGGGCTAGAACTGGCCCTCCCAATCGTGCCTCATAAGGCAGATGGATGATTAGATGTTGCATAACATTGAAGAATCCAGGAGGGAATATCTTCTCTAATTTGCAAAGAAGAACTACAACATTCTGTTCTAAAGAGTGAACAACATCTTTACTAAGTTCTTTGGCACACAATTGTCGATAGAAGTAACTAAGCTCAGCCAAAGAGCGCCATACATTATCTGGTACAAATCCACGGAACACAACTGCAAGCAATCTTTCAATAAAGATGTGGTAGTCGTGACTTTTTACGCCAAGAATCCTCTTATTTTCCATATCCACACCACGCCTAATGTTGGCTGCATATGCATCAGGAAACTTCAATTCTTTAAACCATTGGAGAATGGTTGGCTTGTCCTCTTTGGCAATGCAGAATGGAGCTCTAGGCCTGTCCCACTTCCCATTGTTCTTTTGGACCAAATTTAGCGAAGGCCGGTTACAAATCATAGCTAAATCTAGCCTAGCTTTGACATTATCTTTTGTCTTACTAGCTATGTCAAAGCATGTGTTCCATATGGCTTCACTCACATTCTTTTCATTATGCATCACATCAATATTATGTGGAAGAAGTAACTTGGAGAAATATGGAAGCTGTCTAAAGCAAAGTACATGTGTCCAATTGTGCAATTTACCAAAGGACTTGTCACCTGCAAGTCTAGTTGCATTGGCCTGGAGTTCATCCCCTGTCAACCTCCTAGGTGGCTCATCCAACACTGTTGTGTTCTTACGAAATGCATTAGCTTGTTGCCTAAACACATGGTCTGTAGGCAAGACGCGCCTATGACGGTCAAACCAACAAGCCTTATGACCATTCTTTAGTAGGAAACCCATGCAGCCATATCCATACGGGCATGACAATCTACCATGGGTGCTCCATCCAGCAAAGTCTCCATATGCCATGAAGTCATGTACGGACCAAAGGTATGCTGCCTTCATTTTGAAACTACGCTTTGTCGAAGCATCGATTGTGTCAACCCCTTCCCACAATGTTTGAAGTTCATCAACTAAGGGCTGCATTAGAACATTCAACTTTTTACCAGGATGCTTAGGGCCAGGAACAATAAGGGCAAGAAATATATACTCTGGCCTTAAGAGTGTGCCAGGAGGCAGATTTAATGGCGTCACAAAGACTGGCCAGCATGAGTACGGGGCAGCATTTATACTAAATGGTGTGAAACCATCGGTTGATAAAGCAAGCCGCACATTTCTTCTATCCTTTGAAAACTCTGGAAAGTCTCGATCAAATTGCTACCAAGCTTCTCCATCACAAGGGTGCACCATCTTACCAGATGTTGATGGACTAGGTGACCGCATTAGCTTGGCTGTATCCACATGTGCATACAACCTTTGCAGCCTATCTTTGATGGGTAGGTACCGTAGAACTTTGCGTGGAACCTTTTTTCGCCGACCTTCGACATACCGGTTTTCACCACAAACATCACATTTCTCCTTACTTGCATTCTCTTTGTAGAAGAGCATGCAATTGTTATAACAAACATCAATTTTCACATACGACATACCAAGACCCTCTAGTAGTTTCTTTGATTGGTAGAAGTCATTAGGCAAATTAGAATCTGGAGGAAGAAGTTCATGTATTATGCCCATTATATCATCATATTATGCAATTGACATGTTATGTCGTGACTTCACGGCAAGCAAGCGAGCAACAGCAGATAACCTAGAGTGTGTGGTCTTGTCATGCACCAACTCACTCGCACTATCAACCATCCTATAATAAGCTTTGGCAAATGGTGTCGATTGTTCATCTACTATAGGTGGATTATCCCCAGCTAGATCAATCAGCATTCGATCCATTCGATCAACCTCATCAAAACCCTCCCCGTTTGCAATGCTATCACCTTCATGATGCCTAATATGACTCTCCCCATGCTCCGTCCATGTTTCATAACCCTCCCTAAAACCATGCTTGCACAAGTGTATCGCTACAATATCCTTTTTGAGACCGAAATAGTTTCGGCACATGGCACAAGGACACTTGATGGTGTCATTCTTAGCTACATCCATATTGGAAAATGCATGGTCCAAGAATTTAGTGGTTTCATCCATCCATTCACTAGAGGGTGCTTTACCACGCTGCCAGCCACTATACATCCAAGTGCAGTCTGACATATTAACTAGCTGTATTTGAAATATTATAATTATTAGTCATAACATTGTTTTTATCTTGTAGTGTTTTAAAAACAGGACAAACACAGAAAGAGAAACAAAGCATAACACTTCCAGTGACCAACAAAATCAAGAATTTAATATTTGCCAAAAAAATTTGTAGGAATACCATTCTTTCACAGCAAAGATTAAAGTATTACTCAACCAAGTGAAAGAAAAATGCTCCAGTATGGGACCCTTGTTCTTATAAAATAGTATCTTTGTGAAAAAGAAAATGCTACACCAATATGGACACCCAAGAGCATTTCCATAAATCACATGGTAGGCATACAGATTATAACATTTCATTACTTGAATGCAACAAAAGATGAAAAAAGGGATAACTAGCTTAGCTTTCAGTTTCTTGGTTCAACCATTCCATCAGACATGGGAATAAATACAAATTGATAAGCAAATTAAGCATAACACATGGAGAAAGAAACAAGATTTACCTTCCAGGAGGAAAGAGAAAGCTGCTCCGGCTCCTTCGTTGTAGGTTACTCGCACTCCTTGTCGTGGCCTCCTCCACCTACGCCTCTATCATGAGGTCCTTCAGCTGCGGGCTCCTCCAGCTGCAGATTTCCCGTCGCCTCCACCTAGGTCTCCATCATTGGATCCTCCCACAGCCAATCTGTGACCACACACACCTCCAACATCAGATCTGGGCATTAGCAACTTGGGGGTGGGATTGAGGCAACCATAACAGGGGTACAGAGAAGAGGGCAATACCTCGGGTGCGAGCAACAGGTGGAGAATGCCGCCGGGTCGTGTGGTAGCTGAGGGAGGAAACGTCGTCGGTCCCCAAGGCAAGCCGCGCGAGGAGCCGAGGAGGTATGGCCGCGTCGCGAGAATGGTCCACGCCAGACGAGACGAGCGACGGGAGAAGGTCCAGCGGGGGAGGGCGGCCTCCGTGTGGTGGAGGGTCGCGAGGGGAAGCTGGCGGCGCGAGGGGAAGCGACGCCGTGCGGGGGAGATGCGAGGGGAAGCGGCGCGCGGGCTGTGTGGCGGCGCACGGATGACTCGCGCTCAATCCCGAACTGGGGCTAGGTCAAGATGCGGGTTGGAGGGGTTTTGGGTTTTTTTATTTCTTTTTGCTGAGAGTTGAGTCACAGGCTTGTGGGCCTTCTCTTTGGGTTTGGCGCGCTGAAGCCCTTTGGCTTCCCGCCAGATATTTGGATTGGCGGCAATTCTACACAAAAAGTATTTTTCCTGATATTTCAAGAGAGTTGGGCCACTGTAATTTGACTTACAAGATCATAATGATTAGTGGAACCCTAATTTGGATATATGTACCAAGCCTCCGGCGACGGGCCTCCGCTTCGCTTCGTCAGAAGTCGGCCTTTATAATGTGCAACTTAATTTAGAAACGTAATTAACAAATTCCCTGTGTGTTACGACAAATACCGACAGAAAAAACGTACCCCGACAGGAAAACACATACATTTCTTGTGTGTTATTTATTTTTCTGTCAGTAACGTGTGCACCGACAGGTAATTGTCTGTTTCTTTGTCGGTATCCTAATTTTTCTGTCGGTTGTCTAAACCCGACACAATAATTGTATTTGTTCTGTCGGTCTTGTTTATACCGACAGGAAATTTTCAGTTTCCAGTAGTGATGTAATGCCATGCCAGAGTCCTTTTCTAAAAGAAATGCCACGCCAGAGTATGAGCGGATGATTCTGATCACAATCCATGCGAGGCCAATGTGCGGGGTTCCCCTGTTCCACGAATCCAGGCCAACCGACTATTGCAGCCTTGACGAAAGGCACATCATAGCTATAGAATAGACTATCGACTATCGAGCCATGACCCAGAGTGAGAGCAGGACAACTGGTCTGGTCAGCTAATACAGATCGATGGAGCGATACCACGCGCACGACACGAAAATCACGAATGGTCGTCCCCTCGTCATGCCATGCCTCATGCTCCGCGAGTCTGTTTGTTCCACCAAGTGATGCTGATGCTGGTAGGGTACTAGGGTCGGCGATGCCATGCCACTATGCCACGCGTTGCTATCCCTGTTCTGATCGTATATATTCACATTCTGCTGCTAATTAAACAAGGAGTATTTGTGAGGAAAAAAATCTTTGGACATTCTGGAGGAATATCCGGACGGAAAGAGACGATCGGAATCATCAACCTCATCGAAGAAAGCCGGACGGCACGTCGATCGGCCCCAAGCGCTAGCTGCAACCGCCCGCGCGTCGCACGCACGTCACCCATTGCCCGCGCACAGTTTGGTGCGCCGTACTCGTACATGACGCGAGATTTTGGTACGAGGCGAGCGGATAAAGGCGAGCGCGGGCGGAGACGACGGCAGTTCGCCGGGTGACCGGGACGTGACGCCGGCGGCTCCTCCTCGCCTCCAACGGTTAATGTGGATCGCCGTTGACGGGATTGTCTCGTTGCGTCGGGAGTCAACAGTCGTCTTCATTCGATGCATTCTACGTACTGTACGCGTATGAACCGGCGGCAAGCGAAGGGGCGGCCATGTGGCAAATGCGTTTCCACGCCGACCTTGGTTAAGAACCACGTCGTGCGCTCAGGATTGGCCTATGCCCATTGACCAGAACGGGGACATATCATTTGATCGATCCTGGCCTGGACCGCCACCCCCACCAGGAAAACCATCAGCAAGGTAAGTTAACAGAAAAATTAACTAGCTGACTGCATTACGTCAAGCAAACAACTATGTAAATCTTAAAAAAGAAAAGAAAAGAAGAAGACATCCCTAGACCTTGTTTATTAGTTCCCAACATATTTTTCGTCACATCAAATCTTACGACACATGTATGGAGCATTAAAAATAACTAATTACTGTAACACTCTGGTGTTAAGCAAACTAAAACGTGACATGTCATCATATGCACCGGCATTTCATCTGAGTTGATAACCTGGATATGCATTCAATAAAAACAAGTTTAAATTTTATGCTTGTGCTTAGTGGATAAGGTATGTTTAAGTTTAAAACCCTTGGGTGAAAGTTTTCCGAGAGCTTAAGGGGGGAAAAACCCTAATTTTAAAACCCTAGATTTGCCCCTTTTTGTGCAATTCAAAAACCAAGCAAAATTTGAAGTTGAGTTCAAAAGAAAAGTTGTAGATCTTGTCAATATGTACAACTTTGGTGTTTTGAGTTTTTGAAGTTTCAATACAAAATTCAAAGTAATTTTGAAAATACAGATTTCCGGAAAGTGTCCCCTTTTCCAATTTGTATCTCCAATTCAAAATCTATTTGGAATTTTGAAAAGTGACCAACATGAAAGTTGTAGAGCTCAAAAAGTTGAACAACTTTCATGTTGGGAGTTTTTCAAGTTGTTATGCAAAATCAAAAGTAATTTTGGAAACCCTGTCTTGTCCCCAATTCAAAAATTTGAATTTCTTTGAATTGAGTTTGAACTTCAAAACTGTTTTGGCAAATTCACTAGTTTCTACTCAAAATTGGCTTTGGTCACCAAAACATGTTTTGTAGCTCACAAATTTTTGCACAACTTTTGTTTTGGTGAAAAATTGGCTTTAGTTCAAACTTTGGCCGATTTTTGCAAAGGGACAGAATGGGGAGGATATGGACGTCTACAGTAGCCCGGTGTGCATCTCGGCGCCCTGTCCAGCGCGGCCACCGCCCGCGCAGCGCCGCCTGCATGCGTGCAAGCACGCAGCTGCTTGCTGCCAGAGCCGCCAGGCGACGTGGACGCCCTGGCCTCGCTCCTTCCTCCACTTGAGCACCAACGTGGACGACGCTGCTCAACCTCACTGTCCACGGCCGAAGGAACCCGACATCTTCCCCTCTGAAATTGACCGTGCTCGATCCCTCTCACACCAAATTGAGCAGTTCTTTAAGTCCGCCACCTCCTTGCGAACCCAGCGCTTTCCCGAGCTCTCTCTCTAACCCTCTCAATCGCCGGGACATCTCCATCTTCTCCAACTCCGGCCAGAACTGCCGCCGTGGAGCTCTTCCCGTGGCCACGGTGTTCTAGCCGGTATCATGCTTCTCTGGCAGCTGTTTTAAATTCTATTCGTGTTCTAGTAACTCATGCGCTCGCTCTTTCGCTTTGGGCGCGAACAGGCTCGCCGGAACGAGCTCGCCGGAGCCGGAGCGCCCGCCCGACCACACGGCCAACGACGCCAGAGCTTTCTACTGCTTCTCCCGCCGTGGTGACGTGAGCATCGTGTTCCCTAAACCTCCTTGAAGCTCCCGGTTCCATTTGTTTACGCTCTACCGAGCCCTAGTGGCCGGTTCGCGGCCGGCCATGGCAGCCGCCCGCCTTTCGCGTAGCCAAGGTAGAAGAGGGAGGGTAGAGCGTGAGTCCAAGGTGTCCACAGGGTCGCGGAGTCGAGGTGAAGCCGATGCGCACGCGCACTCCGGCTGAAACCCTCGCCAGCGACGGCCGGAGCCGTGGCCGAACCGCCGTGCGCGGTGAGGACGCAGCTGACAGATGGGGTCGCGTCAGCGTCCCGCAGAGAGAGGACCTGACGAGCGGGACCCGCTCGTCGGTGACCTCGCGCAGGGGGAGCAGCGCACGCGCAGCGTCCGCGCGGGCCGAGCTGGAGTGGGCCGGCCTGCGGGCCGAATTCCGGCCACTCGCTGCAGTGTTTTCTTTTTCTTTTTATGCAGTTTTTGTTTTATATTTGAATTTGTGTAATAAATCTTGTGTAGATCCAAAAATCATGGAAATTTTTGTGTAGATTCTATAAAATAAGTAGGACACAGGAAAAATATTAGAGTTTATTTTCTGATAGTTTGCATGTATATATAAATTGCCTCTGTTTATTAATAAATAAATCTTCCATGAATTTTAATAATTTATGGGTATATCCAAAAATCATGAGATTTGACATGTGAACTTGTGTTACTGTTATCTAGCTTCAGGAGTAATTTCAACTCTTTTTGATAAAGTATGATTTGTTCCATAATAAAGCTATTTAAAAGGATTATAAAATAAATAGAAATAATTAATCCCTTTAGGATTTGAGTGATATTTTGGATTGATTGACAACCAGTGGTTACTTGGCATGATATGCTCCCTGGTTATGGATTATTTCCTATGAATGATCTTTGTTATCTAATGACTACACAACCTTGCTTAATGAAGATGATAAAACTTGCTTAGTAGTAATCTATGCTTTGATAGCTAAGTCAGTTGTTTCTATACCGTGAAGGTAAGTTGTACTCGAGGTAGTCATGTTTGTTGTTATTATCCAAGAACATGTAACCTGTCTTTATCATGCTATGAGTATCTCATTAATCATGCATATGCACCTCTACGTGTAGACTACGCTCCGGAGGAATCTAATCCTCAGTGGGTTGCTTCCGAGTTTGTGGATCCATCTGGTTCTGCTGAGTTGTCGGACTTCCCTTCCGGCCAAGGCAAGCCCCGGACATTAAACCCTATCCTTGTATTTTCATAAAGTTATTTATATCACTTGAGTTAATATGATGCATTAGGTGAGTAGGAGTTGAGTGAATCCTATTTGTTGCATTAACTACCTTGATGATTCTTATATTAACCTTGATACTTGTTTTATGAAAATACTTAGTATGCTTAGCCCTGCCTATTAGATAGGTTTTAAAATGAGAAAGTTTGAAGGGTTGTTGTGGAATACTTTTATGGTTAATAATGTTTAAACTTGAGACCGGTCGGTGGACTTGCTTTAAGAATGGAGTCTTAAAGTAGCGTCTCCAACTGTGTCGATTAAGGACCGTTCCGTTGGTGGCCTGCTGTGATTGAGACCTTTGAGTACAGCCCACATGCGATGGTAAGCCTTACCTATAGCTATTCCGATACTTGAGAACGGCTAACCGCGTACTGGGAGTGGAGAGATGGCGAGAGTAGCGTGTACCCACCTTACGGATCTGAGATGACCGGGAAACATCTAGATTGGCTGTAGGATGGTGGTGTACTGTACTCTCGGGTGACGCTGGACCCGTTCTTGTATGGGAGGATCTATAGAAACAGGTTGACATATGCAAGATTAAGTTCTACATATGTCGTGTGGTACTGAATCCCCAGCTGGGTTTAATCGATTCGAATCGCCGTGTTTCCTCGGTTATGGAGCCTCAATCCTCACCCCATCATCGTAGTAATAAATGAATCTTTGGTATAAGAAAGATGTGGTTTGCTTATGAAAGTTTGATAATAATTTTGGTTCGTCATAAATGATGATCTTGAGTTAAAACTTGAATGTAGGTTTTACTCTTAGTAAGCTTTTATGCAAAAGAAATGTCTTGATCTTGCTAAAGCCTTACTTTGAATCCTTATAGCCTGCATACCTGAGTCTTCACCTCTTTTCTAGTCGGTTAAGTCTTGTTGAGTACTTCTGTACTCAGGGTTTATTAACCCCTGTTGCAGGTGAACCCTTTGATAATCCTTTTGATGGTCGTTGTTTCTTCACTCTTGTGGAGGAGAGTGATGATCATGAATCTGATGTGTGACCTTGGGCAAGTAAAGCAAGTTGTGTGACTAATGGTTTATGTAATATAAAGTTCCGAACCTTTTATGTACTAAATCCTTATGGCTTGTAACCTTTGGACTTAAGTTTCAATCTATGTTATGTAACCTTTCCGCTTTTACTCTGATTTATCTTATCTATGAAATGTTGTAATACTGTAATGCTTAATGAGGGAATTCCTGGAAAGAATGTAACGTGGATGATTCGGGTTTCCCGATGACACCCGACAGACTTCTTGAATCATTTGGAACTCATGCACGCCGATCAGAAGTCTTTGGGACAATGATGGGTGCATGTGGGCCACTTAATTTAGGAGGTTCTGCCACAATTACACACCTGTAATTTGCGAGACGTAAATCTAAAAATTTTTACAATTTTTTAACTAAATAATGCCCAATTACAAAGAGCTTTTCAACACCGACGGACGAGCATTACTAGGAACTTGTTTAGTTATAAAATTTTTTTAGATTTGGTACTGTAGCATTTTTTTTGTTTTTACTTGACAAATATTATCTAATCATGAAAAGTTTTTAGTTTTTTTTTGATAAACTAAACAAGACCTAGACGTGGTTTTGGTCAAGCAGCAACTGAAAACCATCGGACGTACTGTATGTATGGACGAGCAAATCTTTAATCTTTAAATAAATAAAAGATTAGAAAAAAGCGAGACAAAAGGAGCAGATGGTGGGACACCACTAGGCTGCTACGTGTACAACAAGTCATTCTTCCCCAAATCAGCCTCACTGTTGCAAAGGTTCGGAGCACCCCGCACTACGCTTGCTCTCCGTCTCGCACATTCCATTTCGGCATTTCGAACCAAAACCCTCTCTCCTCTTGCCTCCACCTCGGATCAAATCGCCACCGAAAATTCCCCCAAAAAATAACGAGCACTTGTTCTTCATCAGAGTTAACGCGGCAGAACCCTAGCGCGGCGTTCCTCCGACGACTCACCACCTCCCGCCCACTCACCCACCACCCCATGGCGGCCAACCCCTCCATCGGCGCTGACGTCCCCGCGGCCCCGGCGGCGGTGCGGCTCTCGTCGGCGGCGCAGGCGGCCGCGATCCAGCCCTCCTCCCCGCGCTTCTTCTTCTCCTCGCTGGCCGGGACCAACCCGGCCTCCCCGCACCGGCGCATCGCCATCGCCGTCGATCTCTCCGACGAGTCCGCCTTCGCCGTCAAGTGGGCCGTGCAGAACTACCTCCGCCCCGGGGACGCCGTCGTGCTGCTCCACGTGCGCCCCACCTCCGTGCTCTACGGCGCCGACTGGGGCTCCATCCCGGTCTCCGTCGCTGACGAGGCTGACGCGGCCGAGGACGCCGCCGCCGCCGCCGTCGAGGGCGGGCCCTCCGAGGAGGAGCTGCAGAAGAAGCGGGAGGAGGACTACGACGCCTTCACCTCCACCAAGGCGCAAGACCTCGCGCAGCCGCTGGTCGACGCCCAGATCCCCTTCAAGATCCACGTCGTCAAGGACCACGACATGAAGGAGCGCCTCTGCCTCGAGGCGGAGCGCCTTGGCCTCTCCGCTATGATCATGGGGAGCCGCGGTTTCGGGGCATCCCGGAAAGGTGGCAAGGGGAGGCTTGGGAGTGTCAGTGATTACTGCGTACACCACTGTGTATGCCCCGTTGTGGTTGTTCGCTACCCTGATGATGCTGCAGGTGCCGGTGGAGATGCAGCAGGGGCGACAGATGAGTTGCACACTGTACCAGAGGACGAACCTGTTTATCACGATGCGCCTGAGGTGCAGAAAGGTTTGCCTCTTTTCTTTTCTTATAACTCTATATGTTTTCACTTTAATAATGCTGATTGACTATTTTGCAGTGAAGTGTTTTATGCAACGATTGAGTATTTAACTTTCTGATACGGAAGACAAATGTTAGTACAGTATAGTTGATACAATAAGGAATTTCCTTCAGTTATTTCATTATTTGTTAACCTTTGGTCTCTTGTAAAAAGTTCTAGCGTCAACAACAAGCCTGATAGCGCGCTGTGTTTCATGGTACTACTGTCCTCAGGCTTATTTAAAGACTCATAAATCTTTTTGGCCAGGCAAATTAGTTTATGTTAAATCAATTAACTTGCTTCAGGCTCTTGTAAACTGTTAAGAATACTGATAGTTTTTAACGCTACATTTTGCCTGTTCTCTTAGAATTGTACCAGGACAATACCATCGCAGTGGCAAATCTACAAGTGTACATGATAGTATGGTGAAGATACATCTGCTTCTGCAGACTGCATATCTTCACTGTTAATATTGCTTTTTTATTCCTTGTTCAATGCAAGAATCTGCAATGCAATATTCCTGTGTATTTTGCTATAAAATGCCACTGTGCTTAGTTGGTTATGCTGGATAGTGTACATTGAAACATTGAGGAAATATTTGCTCGGATATGATTTTAATGTGTTTAGAGTAAGCACAAGAAATTTATATTCAAGAGAACAACAATTTTGCAGATATTTAGCAAACACTGAACCTTGCCAATCAGAATTATAATGTCAATACCTATATTATTAGTTGCACATGTGGCAGGGCAGCAGGAGTTGGGGGTGTTACATCTCTAGTTACTTTTTATTCATGAGTGGATAGGCTGATTGATAAATCACTATTTTATTTTAATTTTCTAATAGTTCAATACTCGCTGTAGAAGTTTATCATAAATCTAAATGGTAGACTATGCTTTCCAGTTGAATAAATAGGGAAAATTTGCATCATCGGACATGATTTTTAGCTACAGTGGCTCAGATGCTTTGCCAAAGTTTCACATAGCTACTTAGCTTGTTTTGCAATGTAATCAAAGTAGTTCAAAACTGCTGGCTTAAAATTAGTCTGTCTTTTTCTTAGGTCTAATCTGTCACACATTTAAGGTTGTCTAAAGCAGAAATTTATTCACTGCGAAGTGTTTGCTTTTTTTTGGAAGGTTTTGCCTAGGGACACAGAGATTTAAAAACATCATGTACTTCAGAGATCTAGAGTGTTTTTTTTTCTAGTTAAAAACAGTGTTTAAAAGGCGATTAGGCATCCAGGCGAGTGCTGGGTCTGCCTGGACGCCTAGGTGGCACCTAGGCTGAAAACGGACCAAAACGGTCGGAAACGGAATTACAATATAGAAAAGGGAAACGGGCGGTACAGGATTTTTCTACATGTTACTGATTAAAGAGTACAAAATATGATTGTGAAACCAAATGAAAATTTTTTATGTTTGGCTAAATTCAGAAAGTGTTGGAAACAATATCATAATATAGAAAAACCGTTTTCATCCTCGCCTAGGTGACAAGTTGCTTTCTTTCAAAAAAAAAAGGTGACAAGTTGCCACTGTTTCCCAAGGCGAGCTGGGTATGCCTGGACGCCTAGGCGAAGCCTTTTGAAACACTGGTTAAAAGTTGATTGTCTGCCTCTCTGATCCTTTATGCATCTGGAGTATTTGTGTCACTTCTATGGTGACAAGGGTCCTTCGTATCGCTACTGCCATGCTATTATCATCTCTTATTGCCTTGGTGTTAGTACTCTGTTACTTTCATCCTCTCATGTTGTTACTTCTCCCCAGTTGCATTAAATGAGAACCGACATTATCATTAAACCACTTCATACTACAGATCATTCACATATTTTTGATTGAAGCATACCATTTTATCATCTTATTTTTCATTTCTAAGTAACCATGTTGTGGATATAGTTACTGTTGTCTGCTAGCTCAAGAACACAAGCTATTCTTCTTACTTGGAAGTTGTTTGGAACAAATGGATCTGGACTAGGGCCTTATTGGTTTGTTGGCCCTGTTGTCAGTCACCATTTTTTTTCTTCTTAGCTTGTGGGCAACATGTGACAGTAGGTACAGGGAGTTTAACACGTTGTCCTTGGTTGCAGAAAATTGTAGCAAAAGATTAAAAAAACCCAAGACAGGGATAATTTCCCTACACGATTGAACTGTACGATGTACTAGGTCCTTTAGTTTGGTATAGAATTGTCCTACTGGTTTCTGAGTGTTGTCAACTTACTGATGATAGTTTAAGATACAAAAATGCTTTGGTCCTTGTGTATATCTATTTGTTGTTCGCATGCAGTTTTCCATCAGAGGATAAAACACATTTCATATGCAATTGCCTTTTAAATATTCTTTGAGAAAAAAAATGTTGTTGCAGTAGAATACTGGTGCCTATGTTCTATGATGCCATATTTTAACTCGATTTTGCAAGAACAGTATCGCTGCATTAGCATTAGAATTGTGTTTGCTTTTGTTATTTCATCTTTTCTGATGGAGCATATATTCATTTGCTCTCATGTCTTGCATGCTGGGTGTCCTATTTGACAATTGACAAAAACATAACCAGTCACTAGCTCGTAAGCCAATCTTTGCTTTCTTGACCTCATAATCAGCCTGCTATCCAACTTTTGTAGCATGGTGCTTGCTTGATTCTGATTCCACTGTATCTGTGGATGCAGAAAACTGAGGTAATGGTCGCAAGCAGCTGAAGAACGAAGGAAAACATGAGGCTTGTAGTGAGGCGATCCTGTGTATCTGGAAGATGGGACTGGCTGTTTGTCTTTGCTTCTGTATATCAACTGGCGTATCATGATCAGCTGGCTGCTTCCCGTTTGAGTTTCATACCAGAGTCCTAGATCATCGGAGTCTTTGTTGGTTTGCTTGTGAGATGTTTATGTCGTTGACACTCGACACCATGTAGAGTACTCTTCCCGTGGGTAGAAGCTGTATTGCATATGCTTATGCTGGGGGCTGGGTTCTCCTGTCTTGTTTTGTGGAGCCGGTGATGAGCTTTATGTTCTCAAATGGTAGCTTATCTACACGCTATCATCTGCTCTATTCAGCCTATTTACTGTATTGGATACTTGTTAATGGAGAACCGCTACTTTTCTGTATTTATTACTCCTCCGGTATTGGATAGATAACTGCTTAGCTGGACAGTTTTTGCTGTTAAAAACATGCTCCACGTTTGTATTTTGTAAGACTGGTTTGTGAAGAATTTATTAGAAATAATTTTGTCAAAAGAAATGCCATTCTAGATCAGTACTCACTCTTTCTCAAATAAGTGCACATTTCGTATTTTATAAAATTTATCTAGATTTATAAAAAAATAGTATGTATATTTAATTTTTTTACTGAAAAGTACGTGGCGTGATTATTTTAATGAATTTTATTTGTTATAATAAATATAAGTATTTGGTTACGTTTGAGATTAGTTAACTCTAAAAATGCGAGTTGTGCACTTGTGTAAGCCTGGGCAAATTGCCCGATACCTATACCCGGGCCTGAATTACTCGAACCCGAGGTATCCGATCCTAAATTCGGATAATGATTTTGATTATCCAAAATTAATTTGGGTAATTTGAATAATATCCTCCGGTATCCGAACTATCTGAATTACCCAAATATTTTTCTATATCTTTGTATTTATCATGTATTGTTAGTTAAATATTAGAACTTATCAATTTATTAGAACATAATTCTCTTTGTTTGAACAAGTGATAGTAATATATTATTCTCTACAAAATGCTATTGAAATTCTATACAAATTGCTGCTGAAATTATATATAAATTGCTATTGAAATTTTGTATAGTGTGTTGTTTTTTTTGAAAATTCGGGTAAATCGGAAATACCCGAATCTGAATTATTGAGTACCCGAAATTGCGGATAGTGTTTTTTCGGGACTAATATCAAATAACAATTTTCATTACTCGATATTTAAATTATCCTAATTACCTGACCCGAAAAAATCAGGTAACCCAAATGGCCATGCTTACACTTAGGGATGAAAACGGATCGGATACGAACGGATATCACTGATATCATATTTGTTTTCATATTTTTGGTCGGATTCGGATTTGAATACGGATAATGTCAACAATGTCGGATAAGATACGATTGGATGTCGACATCATAAATATACGATTTAAGTATTCGGATACGGATACTGTGGGGGTATAAACCCCTATACCCTTACGGCTAGACTTCGGCCAGGAGGCTTGGCCCATTACGAGACGAGTTCAAGGCTTGATCCGACAACCTGGAGTTTCGCGCAAGAAAACAAGATGTGGAGATCAAGCAGGATTCTAGTCGGTTAGAATAGGAATTGATATCGAATTATCCATGGCAATTGTCGACCACCGAGCACGTTTACGTTCCCAACCACACTCGGGGACTTGTCCACCGGTCCCTACGCCGTGCTCGGGGACTGTGCCGACCACCGAGCACTATACGCTCGGGGACTGGTCGACCAGCTCACCAATTTAAGAGCTTGGGGACTGCACCGACCACCGAGCACTATACGCTCGGGGACTGGTCTACCAGCCCACCAATTTGAGAATTCGGGGACTGTACCGACCATCGAGTGTTCTATGCTCGGGGACTGGTCGATTAGTCTATTCAATTGCATACGAGCATGATATGCTCGGGGACTGGTAAATTCAATTTTTAGACCTTGCTACAAGGCTCATACTTCGCCTTCCAGCAAGCTCGAGGACTACATCGGTACGATGCATCTGGCGATGCATCTCAGTTTCAGAATTTCTTTGAGGACTTTTCTTTTGACCCTGGCACCACGTGCCTACGTCACCTACTACCAGGCTCGGGGACTAAGTGGGCACACTTCACCTTGCGGTGAATATGCTTGCTTTTTTGATGTTTATACCTTTCAAAAAAGTAAAGTGGGCACACTTCACCAGGAAAGAAATCTTTTTTAATTTAGAGCACCATGCATTCTTCGAACAACTCGCTTCTTCGATGTCAATGTTGATCAACTATCTTTTGAGTTGGTCAAAGAACTGTTGCAACTGTTTGTGCGACTTTCCCACTTATTGAAGACGTCAAGTCTCACTGATCGAAGAAGCTCAAGACGGCGTGTTACATCACAATACATGGTGCTCGGGGACTAGCTGTGGGGGTATAAACCCCTATACCCTTACGGCTAGACTTCGGCCAGGAGGCTTGGCCCATTACGAGACGAGTTCAAGGCTTGATCCGACAACCTGGAGTTTCGCGCAAGGAAACAAGATGTGGAGATCAAGCAGGATTCTAGTCGGTTAGAATAGGAATTGATATCGAATTATCCATGGCAATTGTAACCGACTAGGATTAGTTTCCAAATCTGTAACCCTGCCCTCCAGACTATATAAGGAGGGGCAAGGGACCCCCCTAGGACAGGATATTCTCTCAACACAAATCAATACAACCAGACGCAGGACGTAGGTATTACGCCAACTCGGCGGCCGAACCTGGATAAAAAGCTTGTCCGAGTCTTGCGTCACCATCGAGTTCGTAGTTTGCGCACCGTCTACCGATAAACTACTACCGTGGGTATACCCCAAGGTAGACTGCCGACCAGCTTTCGTCGACAGATACGGTATCGGATATTAAACATTCGGACTCGGATACGGACAGATCTCAACCTCTATAAATGAATTCGGTCTCGAATACGGTCGGAAAATATCCGTACTATTTTCATCCCTTGTGTTGGATATGGGAGTACACGGGGCAGTGAATATTTTCGATTTGGCGCGCCGCGCGCTCGTGCCGCTTTCCCTCCTCCCTTTTGTTTTCCCTTTTCAAAAGGGCCGCTAAAAACTCGATCCAGCATGCCTGCAGCGCAGTAACAGGAACAGGCGAGCGAAGCGAGGGGACGGCGAGGTTAGGAGAGGCATCCGCATCGGCATCCAGCAAAGGCGGCGAGCCATGGAGGAGGGCCTGGTATCGGTGGACAAGTTCTCCGGCGGCAGCCAGGCGTACTTCCTGACGCACCTCCACCAGGACCACACCCGTGGTCTCGGCGCGGCGGGCGGGTGGCGCCATGGCCCGCTCTACTGCTCCCCGACCACGGCGCGCCTCCTCCCCAGCCGCTTCCCCGGAATCGACGCCTCCCTCATCCGCCCGCTCGCTCCAGGTGCCTCTGCCTCCATCTCCCTTTCCTCTCCCTCCGGCCAGCCCCTCTCCGTCCGCGTCACCGCCATCCCCGCGCTCCACTGCCCCGGTACGTCGCCCTGCCTGATTCGCTCGTTTCACTCTTTTCTCTACACGACTGGCACGGAACTACTGATATTCGGTTGGTTTCCGTGGCCGACGCGTCCCTACGCGCAGGATCGCTCATGTACCTCTTCCGCGGAGACCTCGGATGTATGCTGTACACGGGGGATTTCCGGTGGGAGCTCGGGTGCGACAAAGCGCGGCGGGCGAAGCAGGCTTTACTGGACGCGCTCGGCGGGGATACCATTGATGTGCTCTATCTGGACAACACCTACTGCCACCCGTCACTCAACTTCCCTTCACGCCCTGTCGTCGCTGAGCATGTCAGTTTTGTTTAGACACAAGCGTGATTATAGGCCAATTTATGTCTTGTTCGCATAATGGTTTAGTTTACCACTGATGATGCCCTCGCTCGAAACATCATTTTTGGAACAATTACATCTGACATATATGACGGGTTCAATATTTTGATGATAAATTCCGTGAAGTACTGATGCCTGAATGTCACCAGAAATAAACTTCCATGCACATTGTAGAGCGTATCGTGAGTTGTCAATGGGATATTGTTACAGTTTTAATTCTGTCTGAATGTCACCAGAAATAAACTTCCATGCACATTGTAGAGTGTACCGTGAGTTGTCAATGGGATATTGTTACAGTTTAATTCTGTTGTTTGAATCTCTCGGTTCACCTTGAGCATGCATCTTGACTCATGACACAACTCATAATTAGTGTTTCCTTGAAAAGCTGTCTAGCATAGTTATTTTTTGTTGCTCAATGAAAAGTGAAATCTAATGTGCACATATTTGTTGCTTAAGCTGCAGTAGCCATCATGTCTAAATGAGTATGAATTGGGATTGATGTCCTTCTAGTGCTGCCACTGTGAACAGCCTGCAATAGAATGTCAATAGCAACATGTAAACAGACTGTCTATGCTTATGTTCATGTGTTGAATGTACTGAACTAGCCAAAATAAAAATCAATGTAGTTCATCAATCTGTGATTGTCGGTGCTTATGTTTCTTATTTTTGAAATGCAGATGGTTGATATTATTCGGGCACATCCTGATCATGAAGTTATCATTGGTGTTGACACTCTTGGAAAAGAAGACCTCTTGCTTCATATATCTAGAGCTCTACAGACGAAGGTTATAGACTTCTTTTCGCAACATACTCCATTTTATACTCCTGAGTACTGACAGAACATTGACGAGTGATGATGACTAATTTCTTTTGAGAAACAAATAGAGTAGCCATGGCTGATGCTCTGTGTTTCAATATTAACTTGCTTTTCAGATTAGTATATTCAGGCTATAACTAAGCTGAGCTGCAAACAATTGATATGCTAACTGCTAGTTTAACTGACTTCCTAAACATTACACGTCCAGCTTCCTAACTCCAGAATGTTTTCTGTCAATTTTATCATCAGATTTGGGTTTGGCCCCAGCGCCTACTGACAATACACCTTCTGGGGATTGATGAAAACCGCGAGATTTTTACCACACAGACCAGTCTGACTAGGATCCGTGCTGTTCCAAGGTATAGTGTCACCATTGATAATCTTGAAGCTCTAAACACAGTGTGCCCCACTATAGGGATCATGCCTTCTGGTATTCCTTGGCTTTGGAAGAGCAGCGAAGGAAAGGTCAAATCCAAAGGTAGATCATCACTGAAGTCTATCGGGTGCTTAGGGAGAGGTGAAGGCCTAACAGAAATGCAGTACAATCCCTTGTCACCACCAAAGCTGTTTGACAAGGATTCTTATGCTTTACCATATTCCGAGCATGCTTGCTTTTCAGAGCTGGAGGATTTTATGCATACAATGCACCCATCGACAGTCATAGGAATTGTCAGCTCATCGTTCTGCTATGTGAATCCCCGTCACCACTTCAGACATTTTTGTTTAGACAGTAATGCTAATGATGACAGGACGCCCATAAAAAACAAGTGTGGGGATAATGATAAGTTTTTTGACAGGAAACAGGAGGGGCATGCCCCTACTGAGGGTGATAATGATAAGTTAACACCAAAGAGAAGGCGAAATGGTTCTGTGAATCCAGAAGAAAGGAAGGTCAGGATCTACAGTTCAAGTCTGTATAGAAGCAGAGTTACAATGAAAAGGAGGGAGTGCTGCGGTGCAAGGATTCATGACACTGAAGAGCACATTGGTGTTGCCTGAGTTATCGCTCCCCAAGTAATGTTATGCTTTTGTAAATATTAACAGCTGGATGGTGGAAGGCTTGAAGCAATGAGATGGGATATGTTGTTCAAAGCCCAAAGTTAGCAGGTTGCTGGCCAGGAATCAAGATGCAGAATCTGCTATCTGTTCCTTAGAACCCTGTTGTGCTAGCAAGTGTCATTCCTGTTGTGATGCTGTTCAGTAGTTAGATTGCTGAAAGTTTGTATGCTTGTTAGTTGCTTCTGATACATTTCTTTTTTCCTTATCAGCTATTGATAAGTTTAATTATGGCCTATTAAACATCCCTGATGACTGGAATCTGATAAAAAAAACTGTTCTGTTCAGTTTCTTGGTGAGCCGGCCATGATCTATGCACATGCTTTCTGTGGACCTGATTGGTAAGGAGTCTAGATCTTTGCACAGGCCTAGCCCATGCCGCTCAACGCTCTAAGTCGACTTTATTCTCAGCGATTGAACAAGGAAATCCACCAAAACCTGATGTATCCAGAATTCTAAAAGAGAAAACGCCTTTAGTGGACCTGATTTGTATGTGGCCCTAGTCCTGGTACAGGCCCATTACACTAGGTCCAAATGAGATTGCGGAGTCAAAATTCAAAAAGAATTCGGATCAAAACAAGGCCTTAGGTAATTTAGGGTCGGATTTTATCCATAGCTTATCTGCTTTTGTCTCCTTCCATGGTGAGCGGTGCTGGTGAGTGCGTGGTGCTCGGTGACGGCAAAGGTTGTCTCCGATCCTAGAGTTGTCTCCGACGTGTGTATATTTATGTTAGAATGTCCTAGAGCAACTGAATTGCAAAAGACAATCAGTTCACCCGTCGACTGATGGACAATAGAACCCGTGGTAGGCTGCCGTCTCGTCAACCGCCGAATCCACCGCACACTAGGCAATCGCAAATGGCTCCACACTGTGGGCAAGAACTTTCGGCACCACCTTTCTGCAGCTAACAACACATGCTATATCTTTGATTTGAACATTCCGATCGTCCCTTTCTATGTAAGCACCAGGTCAGCACGGTGCACGGGAAAAAGAAAAGAGGAGATGCTTGATGCTTCCGTCACATCGTCAGGAATCTCTTCTTGCTTGAAAACAAGGGCACGCACCTCCAGCACAAATTCGGTGCGCTCTGCTATCATCTATAGTTTGCGAATAAGGCCTTGTTTAGTTTCAAAAAATTTTGCAAAAAAGGCACTGTAGCACTTTCGTTTGTATTTGACAAATATTGTCCAATCATGGACTAACTAGGTTCAAAAGATTCGTCTCGTCAATTCCGACCAAACTATGCAATTAGTTTTTATTTTTGTCTATATTTAATACTCCATGCATGCGTCTAAAGATTCGATGTGACGGGAAATTTAAAAAATTTTGCAAAAATTTTTTGGAACTAAACAAGGCCTAAGAATTCCTCTATTGGCATTAGTCTATATGCCGCCCTCTCTTTTGAGACCACACCACTAATGATGTCCCCAAGGTATTATGCTCGTGGATTTAATTTCGGCATAATCGATACCCTCGAGTCTGCGACCACGGTGTGGTTGCTTGTTTAGTTCGTCTAATCGTCTATGGTAAAGGTGGCGGCAGTTGTAAGTTGTTGGGTGCTTATCGTAACATGCACATGCAAGTATATGCAACGACGAATGCAGCCGCTTCAGACAAAGTGACATCAGTTGCGTTCCCGGGCACAGTGTTTTTCTACGGACGGAGTGCTCAAACCTCCTATTTCATTTGACTAAGCTCTTGTTTAGCTTGTGAAAAATTTTAGGTTTAATTACTGTAGCACTTTCGTTTGCATTTGAAAATCTTTGTTTAATTATGAACTAATTAGATTTAAAGATTTGTCTCACAAATTACATATACAAAATATGCGATTAGTTATTTTTTTATCTATATTTAATGCTCTATGTATCGTCCAAAGATTTGATGTGACGAAGAATCTTAAAATTTTTTCGATTTCTTTGGGAAATAAACAGCCTTGTTTAGTTTCGAAATCTTTTTGAATTTTGACATTGTAGTAATTTTGTTTGAATTTGTTAATTATTGTTTAACCATAAACTAACTAGACTCAAAAACTTCGGCTCGTAAATTACAGATAAATTATATAATTAATTATTTTTAATTAATATTTAATGCTCTATGTATATACTTTAAGATTTAATGTAATAAAAAATCTTAAATAAAACCCTTGGGCCTTAAAAAAAAGTCTGATCTTGCCAAACCGAGAGTACACAGAACACCCTTTTCGCAACTCTTGAAATCCGGGTACACACGCAAGTACAGGCTACGGGTCTATAGAATCCGGTGTCACGTGGTGGTACCGGCAAATCACCTGTCAAGATTCCTGGCAATAGTACACTGCTCTGTGTCTGTGCACTCTGGTTTGACCTGTCTCGGCCCCGGCCCGAGCAACGCCGCACCCACCACGGCGCCGTGCCGTGGTCGCTGAAAAAGAAACGGCGCACGAGGAGAGGAGCCCGCTGCGTGCTGCCCAAGTGTCGCGGACGGGCGCCGGGCGGGTGTCCCGTCTGGCTCCAGCCAAAGCCCAAGGACAAGGACAAACAAACGACTCCGCGGGCGGCGCGAATCGAACCATCCCGACTCGACGAACCTGAACGGAGGCACCAGCACCACCCCTCTCTCTCTCCAGGGCCACACGTCAGACACGGCAACCGTTTCAGCCGTCAAGGAATGGAAGAGTAGAGTACTCCTACCGTCCTACGTGCTCAAGCCAACCACCCGAGTAAAGTAACCGACCAGGTTCCAACGGTCCCGCACCGCACCTGCATCATTCTGTTGGGCCCGCCCCCGTCCGGTGGGCCGGTAATAGAAGCCACGCGTCGGCGCCGCACGTGGACCAAGCGCCGCGGCCCGCCTGGCTGGCGAGCGCTTATATGTGCTGGTGCTGCCCGCCTCACCGGCTGCTGTTTTTCATCCTGCCCCCCCTTCCCTCCTCGAGCTCAGCACACAAGGACAAGGACACACAACAAAACGCGCAGGCGAGGCGAGGGAATCCCTCCCATTCCTTCCCTCCGCTCGCGGCTCGCCTCCGACCGACCCCCAACCAAAGCGGCGCTCCTGCTTTTCGGCCTTTGCGCCATCCGCGCCCACAAGCGATTCGGATTCTCCCTACCCTTCCAGGTGCGCGCGCGTGCGATCCCTAAGCTATTATTCCTCTGTTTTTTTTTTTGATTAATCTCTCTTGTTAGGCTTCGAATCCTGGGTTATGCGGTGATTGCGAGCGGGCGAGTTTTGCGCACTTGTGCGAGACTTCTTTCTGCCCCCCCTGTTGTGGTTTAAAGTCCAGAATAGCTCTGCAGATTGGAGTGCTTCTGATCGGCCTCTGAGGCTGGGGGGTGTGTTTCCGCTGCGTTCTTCTACAATGATTTGATTCTAGCTGAGTGGCGTGGCGTGCATTTTTTGTTCGCTTGTTCTACTGTTCCAGGCTCCACAATCTCGTCACGGTTTGTTTCTGATTCCTACTGTTGGTGCTGGTTGTGTTTTTCTACCTGTGGTCTTAGTTTGATCAGTTTTTAGTTTCTAGGATGCCATGATCAGTTGACTGCATCTAGGTCTGATTACTGATTTTTTAACTTGATTGATTGGTCACTTCAGTTTGGGCGCTTTGAATGATTTCAAGTTACTCGGGACTTATTTCAAAAGAAATGATTCGTGCTCATTTATGTCTACTTTTTTCTACAAAAGGAAACAAAAATAATGGCTACCTACCTGTTTTGGATTTTGGATTGTTCTAGGATGCTGGCAGGTGAGAGAGGTGATTTATTCACAAATTAACTACAGCAGTAAAAATTCTTTTTTACATAATTGGTAGGAGCAGTAAGCCTTATGTTAGACTGATAGCGACTGGCATCTGTTTCCGCGCACTTGAGAAGGGATGGGCGTCATGAGCAAGAATCTTTCTAAAGCAGCTAACCATCATCCTCTCTCAGCTTCACCTAGTTTTGGCTATATATGATCCCATTTGAAGTCGTTTCACTTACTTGGAATAGAATGGAATCACACCCTTCGCCAAAAATGCTGTGCTGTATGTGCCTTTTGCCAATGAAAGATATAGTCAGAGTCTCAGAACACACATTAGAATGTCTAGCCTTACAGTGTTTAACCATCTAAGTAACATATCATTAACACTGCAGGTTTGCAGACTTAAATGGAGAACAACGTTGAGAAAAATAACATGTTGAAAGAGTTCTATATCCCAACTTATATTTTCATACCGGAGTCGCCGGTGGAGCATGCATCTCAGATACCTACTTGTCCAGTGGTTGTTTTTATCAACACCAAAAGTGGAGGTCAACTGGGACGTGAGTTAATTGTCACATACCGGAAGCTTCTCAACCATGCCCAGGTAGTCTATTTTTTGCAGATATACTTGTCTGGTACCACATTGATCTTGCATTTTTTACTGCAGTAAATGAAGTTATGGCTTTGTGGCTAGGCCTAACCACATAGTTATGTAAAATTCAGGTATTTGATCTGCTTGATGAAGCTCCTGACAAGGTCTTGCACAGACTATACAGCAACCTGGAAAGGCTCAAGCATGGTGGTGACACTCTTGCTTCTGAAGTCTATAGGAGACTAAGGCTAATAGTGAGCGAGTGCAATCTGGCAATTTCATGTTCCACTATCTCCTGCTAATGTTTTTACCATTATTTTGTATGTTTGTTTATTTGAATAGTCCTAACATGTGTCTATTTTATCATGGAAATCCAATCAGGTTGCTGGAGGTGACGGAACGGCAGGTTGGTTGCTTGGAGTTGTATCTGATCTTAAGTTAGTACGTCCACCGCCTGTTGCTACAGTTCCGCTGGGAACTGGAAATAACTTGCCATATTCTTTTGGATGGGTGAGTTTAAAAATCAAAACAATCCTTTTCTTCCTACTAGACAATCTTTACTGCAGTACTTGCATAGATCTGCTTTGAGCCTTTGATATATACTTGATGATAAGATCTTTAATGCATTCAGCCTTATGCGAAGGCGAAATATTTTGTAGTCCTTTTCTCCTTACATTGCAATTTTTTAACTTTAGTAGCTTTTCTGGTTAAGTCTAGAGAATTTTGGGTAGTAAACTATTCTTTACACCTTTTGTGGAACACTTTATGTGACTGGTGGCTGATAATATCAAATAATTAATATGCAGGGAAAGAAAAATCCTGGAACAGATCATGATTCGGTCATATCATTTCTTCAATCAGTAAGGGAATCAAGAGAGATGAACATTGACAGGTGGGTTTGCTTTTTACAGCCTTCACTGTCTTTCTGTATGAAATCTTCATATATGGGTCTTGACTAATATTGGAATCATTACAAGAATTCAGCTGGCACATTGTCATGAGAATGGAGGGCCCAAAAGATTCTCCTTGTGATCCAATCGCACCTCCTGACTTGCCTCATTCTTTGCATGCATTTCGCCGTGTGCCCAAGACAGATCCACAAGATATGGTAACAATGCTGGACATTATCATTTCTTTTCCTTAGTGTTAGCATAGTTACTGCATTTATCTACCTTTGCCTTTCTTTTTGGACATGGCTGTTGTTTCCCGCTTTCTCCTTCGTAAGAATATGACCAGCTTTGCTATATTTGAATTATCTTGTTGATATATATTAATCTATCCATTCAAAATTGTAAGTCATTTTAGTTTTCTCCTAAGTCAAACTTCTTTAACTTTGATGAAGTTTATAGAAAAATGTACAAACATCTACAACATCAAACTAGATTCATTAGATACACTATTAAATATTTTGATAGTGTATTTATCTGATATTGTAGACGCTAATATATTTTTCTATACACTTGGCCAAAGTTAGACAAGTTTGACTTAGGACATACCTAAAACGACTTACAATTTGGAACAGTAGGAGTAGATAATATCTTGAACTATAACAAAAGGGAATAGTACATATCATGCATCAAGAACAACCATTGCTCAAACACGCCTTTCTTGTAGTCTTGTGCCATTCTATATATACTCCATTACTTGAACTTCAAATATTTAGTTGGGATCTTTTCATCTTGTTGAGTAGAACATGAGGATTAATTAATCTTTTCAACTTATTGAATAGCACATAATGTATTTTGAAGTAGATACTATTTTGTGCAATATGTTTTTCTCTCCACTGGTTGAATTTCTTAAATGTCAGTTATCACATAAGAGAAAATTCTTGTAAAAATGATTGTGAGAAAAGTTGAACTAGTTGTCAACAATATTATTTGAAAACAAACAATTTGAACTATGCTTTGCTATGCTATGCTATGCCATGTTTTCTGTATAATCTTTTTATCTGCATGTTTCCAGGAGTATTCTTACACATTTCGTGGGGGATTTTGGAATTACTTCAGTATGGGTAAGTTCCTTGTTCCAAAAAGGTGTATGCTTTAAGTTGTGGCTCAATACCTTTTGTTGATTTTTTTAAAATAAAATGGAAAGAAGAAACTTTCTCCTTAGCTAAAATGGCAGTTTGAAAGAGATTCTTTTTCTGTCGCAGGAATGGATGCCCAAGTGTCTTATGCGTTTCATTCTGAGAGGAAACTGCATCCAGAGAAGTTCAAGAATCAGTTGTCCAATCAGGTGAAATAAGCTGGTGTGCTTTATTTATTTTCTTAGTGCTGGTCATTCCTTATAATTGATTCTCATTTATGATTTACGTATATGTTTAGCAGTACATAAACCAATCTCTTTGCTATTCTTACTCCAGAAAACATATTTGAAGCTGGCATGCACACAAGGATGGTTTTGTACCTCTCTGTTTCATCCAATGTCACGGTAATTCTCTTGGTGGCACTAACTTGGCTGTGGATTTGTCTTCTGTCGTGAAAAGGAATATTTGTCACAAGTTACAATTCAGAAATGTGGTATTTATTCTATTCATTTTTTTTTTAAAAAAATCATGGCTTGTTGATAACTTTGTAGCCAGTTCACATCACTTTTGGCATTTTTTTTCACTGGCCCCAGGAACATTGCTTGCCTTGCGAAAGTGAAGATAATGAAGAAATCTGGAAAATGGGAAACCATGGAAATTCCACAAAGGTAAGCCTTCTGTGCTCTTCCTTGTCTATATCAATTACCAACTAGCCAGGTGCCAATATGTCTGACCTGATACCAAATAGATGACTACTACAGGTCAACTTAATCCGCTAATCTAGAAATTACATGTAAAATTAACACACTGAAGCGAAGTAAGCGAAAAATACTCATATCATAAGCACACATAACTCACAGTTCACAAATGTAAATCAATCTATAGAAACTCCTCTAAAGTGATTTTGGCCAACTCTATATTTTAAAAGAAGCATAATAAACCATGAGCATATCAAAGAGTTTTGGATGTTATGTACTCATCTTTGCATTGATGAAACTTTGAAGTTTCACTTATAGCATATAGACAATATTGAAGCATATAATCCTCATGTTTTCCTTCTGAACCATATTTCTAGTTAGCACACATCACAGTGGAAGCACTAGGTGCTTATATTATTTTCAGATGTTTGTGACATGATGTGAGACTAATGCTTCGAATTGGATATATATAATGTTCTTACCACGTTTCTTACACCAATGCAGTATTCGGTCCATTGTTTGTCTCAATTTGCCTAGCTTCTCTGGTGGACTAAACCCTTGGGGAACACCAAGTAAGAGGAAGCAAAGAAAAGTGAGTTTAAGCTTATGCTAATGATATTCCTTGTACACTACCTTTTTTCTACCATTGAACTCGATTTATTCCACAAAGGAAAATTATGTTTAAGAGGGTATTTTTAAATTTCCTATTTGATCCTCTCATGTGAATTATACAATTGCAGAGAGACTTGGTAATGCCTCCACTTGTGGATGATGGTCTTCTGGAGATTGTGGGTTTCAAAGATGCTTGGCATGGCCTTGTCTTGCTATCTCCAAAAGGCCATGGAACTCGCCTTGCTCAGGTTTGCAACTGCATACTGGATCATTACTTGCTGTATTTTCTCCCATCCACATACTGGATCATTACTTGCTGTATTTTCCCCCATCCACTCCCCACATGCCACATGCATTGCTATCAGTGGATAGATGGATCCAAGTAATACTAGTTAGGGCGGCTGTTATGTGGCTGGTGGGGATCGAGGGAGATGGATTGGGATCGAAGGAGCGGCGGCTGATAGCTTGAATAGTACCCGCGCTACAGTACCCACGGGTACTGTTCACAGGGAGGCGGCTGTGAGAGCGAGAGAGGAGGTTAGGGTTTTGGGCGCCAGGAACGCCAGCCGCGGGGCTCTACCCACGGCCGGCAAGAGAGAAGGGATTTCCGTCTAATCTCTTGCTTGATTAGTTTGATACATCTCCTCTCTTTATATAGAGAGGTTTACTTGACTTACAAGCAAGGTTTACTTGACTTCTAAGCAAGCGACTAATTAACCCTAATGGGCTAAGGCCCAATAGGTCCTTGACTCTTCTAACACTACATCCCACCTGGACATGCAGCTCGTCCTCGAGCTGCAACTTAAGAGCATCTCCAACAGTTTGCCAAATTCCACTTGGCAAATCTTGTGGTTTGGCAAGTTGCTAAAACAAATGACAAGTAAAATAATTTTATATCTCCAACAGTTTGTCATTTTGGCTTGGTAAAATAGAAAAGGAGGTCCACATCACACCATTTCTGCCACAAAAGCTGCCGGCCGCGCGTGGGCACCTGTTTGTCAGGCGTTGCATTGTCGTGGCTACAAGCAGCTACAAGAGGCCTCCAGCTAGGACTAGTACGAGTAGCTACAGTGATCACTGTGACTATGTGCTGGAGTACACAGGGCCGAGGCCTTGTTTACTTTTACCCAAAATCCAAAATTTTTTCAAAATTTCCTGTCACATCGAATTTTTAGACACATGCATGAAGTATTAAATATAAACAAAATGAAAAATAATTGCACAGTTTGATCGAAATTTACGAGATAAATCTTTTAAGTCTAGTTAGTCTATGATTGGACAATAATTACCACAAACAAACGAAACTGCTACAGTATCGCGAAAAAATTTCAGGAAGAAACTAAACAAGGCCCGAACTGCAAGCCTCCAAGATGGTACTAGTACAGGCACCCGTCCTGTTGCATCATGAGTGAACGACGAAACATCTCTGCACACTGGTCTTGTCCAATAAAAAAAGCTGCCGCGCGGCCTCACCCACGCCTTCTGCGAACCGGATGGCAAGTCGAACAGGACGCGCAAATATGCGCGTGTACAGAGGATATTTGCCAAGTTGCTAAAAGATAGCAAGTGATTTGGCAAACTGTTGGAGCACCAAATTTCTAGTTTTGCCAATAAAACAAAGGTAGCAAGTGTAAATGGTAAACTGTTGGAGATGCTCTAACTACGACACTAATAATGACTCCACAAGACACAAACGTAACACCTAAAAAGAAGCCTTTTACATCTCGGCTTATTTTATTATTCTGACTCGAAACGGAATGCAAATCTTTATTGATGACTTCTGAAGATATGTCGGGCACCCTCCGCGTGATGAACATGTACGTGTGCAGCCACCTGGATCCCATGGGCGCCATCTGGACAAAAGGGAAGCACATGGACGGCCATCAGGAATTGGCCACAACAATGACCAGCGGAGGCGCCCTCGTGGCGGTCGACGACGAAAAACAGCGACGCTAGGCAAAGCGCTCCCGCCAATGACAAGATAGATAGGGAGGGGAGCGCCTTCCAAACGCCACCGACGCAGAGGTTGAGTTCGCCACCTGCGGAGAAAACAACTTGTTGCCCGCCACCCATGGGAGGAACTGAATGCAGAAGTTCCTTGGTGCAGCGAACGAGATTGAACTCATCCATGTGGCGAAGTGCAACTTGGAGGAGATGTGAAGGGGTGTCGGGTTGAATCAGCTGCAGATCGCGCATCTCCCGCACCTGCCGACGTGCAAGGAGACCGCGCGCAGCAGTCAGCTAAGCAGCTTGTCCGTCGGCTGCTCAATTTGTTGTGACTTCTCGCCCTCATCTTGGATCTGTTGGACACTGACGCCCCTATAGATGCCCATCGGTGAATGGGTGCTGGAGGCTTGGCACACCGGGAACAACAACAACGCTGGTGGTGGGCACTGGAGTGACCGTCGTCGTTACCGTCGGGGTGCTCGCCATCGTGTACACCAGCCCCATCGTTGATGCCATAGCATATGATGGGATCGGCGAAGGAGAGGGCGACATCCATGGCTGATGCATGGAAACCGGAGCCGTCGGCTGCATGCCCAAACTGACGAGGTAGGACTGAATCCCGGCCACCATCTTGCCGAGGTCGAGAACCGCCACCGTCAGTTCTGCATTCGACATGACGGAACCGGCGGATAAGGATGCCCCCGCGGTCAGCGGCAGCGAGGTCCACATCGAATCGAACCTGAGATCAACGATACCAGATGTTATGTGGCTGGTGGGGATCGAGGGAGATGGATTGGGATTGATGGAGCGGCGGGTGATGGCTTGAACAGTACCCACGCTACAGTACCCGCGGGTACTGTTCACAGGGAGGCGGCTGCGAGAGCGAGAGAGGAGGTTAGGGTTTTGGGCGCTAGGAACGCCAGCCGCGGGGCTCTGCCCACGGCCGGCAAGAGAGAAGAGATTTCCTTCTAATCTCTTGCTTGATTAGATTGATACATCTCCTCTCTTTATATAGAGAGGTTTACTTGACTTACAAGCAAGACTTATTTGATCCCTAAGCAAGCGACTAATTAACTCTAATGGGCTAAGTCCCAATAGTTCCTTGACTCATCTAACACGTCCTTGACTCTTCTAACAGCTGCCCAGTTCAAATACAATTTCAACTAGGCAAGCAGATGGATTAAACAATTTAAAAAGCCCAGTCAAAATAAAACCACTCTGCTTCCGGAGATTCGAATATTCGACCTTCAATTCAAAGAAAACTAGTTCATGAGCAATAAAATTCTTTTGTCTTTTCATGGTCAGGCTCACCGTGTTCGATTTGAGTTCCTCAGAGGCACAACTGATCATGCTTACATGAGAATGGATGGGGAGCCCTGGAAGCAGCCTCTTCCCACGGATGACGGCAAAGTCGTGGTAGAGATCTCCCATGCTGGGCAGGTGAAGATGCTCGCCACTAAAGACTGCATAGCCAAAGGCATCCATGAATCGTGCCCAGCTATTTCAACGGTTCATCCAGAGTCCAGCTCCAGCGACGACATGAACGATGACTTTGAGGAGGAGCGGAGGAACTTTGGTGCTGCCTTGTCTTTTAGATACTTGGGTGACGTGAACAAAGAATAAGGTCTCTTGTTTTTTATTGAACCTTGTACATTTTGCTTTCATAGGGCGTAGCGAAGTAGTTTGAGGCACTAACTTTTGTAAGGTTGTAACTTGCCGATGTAAGATAAACTTTTGCTGACAATACAACGGATTCTGGGGTGACTGTTTGTACCATCAGTATTTTTCAATACACTTTTTCTTCAGCAACTCATTGCCTGAGCCCTGAGAAACTACAATGGCTTTAACAAAGGCATTCGATCTTAGAAATCAGTTAGTTACCTGCGAACTTCGATTTGAAACAATATTTTATAATTAAACAAAAAGACACAATTCAGGCTTACTATAAAAATATATTATCTTAAATAACAAGAGTTTTTCTATAATACAAATAGTTTTTCATATGAATCTAGTAATATCAATGCTGTACAATCAATTCAATCTATATAAAGTTTCAGATATTGATTGTTTGATGGGCAAAGTTAACAACGTTTAACTTAGGACAAATTGAGACGGACTTGTATTACCATAGGAGAAAGTAATAATATTTGGTTTGACTATTTTCTGAAGAATGTAAATAGAGTGAATTTTCATCCTTAATTACATGCTCATTTTTAACTAAACAAATTATAACTAAGAGACATTTAAGCTAATATTAATCGTGTTAGTATTTATTTTGTTTATTATGATTGAAATTATAAACCTAAGTCGCTTTTAATTTAAAAGGGCATTAACTAATCATTAATCAAATTAACTATATTCATAAACACGGGACACAGAAGATAACGTCGCTAATATGTCATTTATGTCACAATGATTGTAAAGCAACAAAAATATAATTGTAATTCTACATCGCTTTTAATTATAAAATTACATATGATAATTAATTTAATAATCAATTATATATACAAAAACATGTGACAAGAAAAACATTGGTACTACTGTGTAGAGCGCGATGACACGAATCTAATGCAACTGGAACCACTCAAATTGAGCCTAAAACGAATAGTGAATACGGTCATCTTCTTTCTGATCCATCTACCTACAGAATATGGCCACCATGAGAGCTCTGGTCACGTGGCTTCTTGCAGCGGGGAAAAAAAAAAGGCTCGGCATCCAGCAGCAAGAGGGGTCGTCGGTGGCTTTCAACACCGGCCGTGCTACACATACACCAGGAGCTCCGGTATGCTGTTGCCTTCAACGACTGCTTCGATCTTTCTTGGACGGACTGCTCACATGGCCATGGCCGACTGCTGTCCTACTTGGACCTTCGATCGTGGCCGGCTTAGATGCAGGACGGGGCTCGACCGAGATGAGATGGCGCCGCCTACAGGGTAGACCGGTGCTTCCGGCTTGTGCGGCTAGAAGAAAACGATGCCCGCACTCACTGCATGGACTGTCAGATCTCGTGCATAGGGGCAACGCGGCCATACTGGGCAGTATACGGCGGCGGCGGCGCTTTGACAGGAGCCAGGGCATGATGCCTTGATTTGCTGTAAAGAAAATAATTAACCTACACGATAGCTTGATATAAATAGGGAGTCCTCGTCCGATTGATTCAGAATCCAACTCGATCAGGCTACGCTGGTGTGACCTGAAAAGAGTGGATGCTGGCACACAGTCGGTGCCGTTTGGTGCAGCAGCATACGAAAGATTGGGAACTTTTTTTCGGGCTGAGATAGATTAGGATTAAGATTACATATTTTTAGAAGATTTAACTTCGTGACTAAAAATAAATCTAGAAATTCTAGAGTTACTATTTGAGCCACAAGAAATATTCTGAAAGCTCCTAAAAATCTAGAAAAAGGTGGAGAAATTTCTGAGAAGTTTTAATAGGTCGGTTGATGGAAGATGAACTCAAAGAAATGATTTAGAGTAGAAGAATAGGATCGGGAGCAACTTCATATGAAAAGATTAAGACTGAGAACGTAGGGATTTGATTGATGACAGACACGTCGCAGAAAGATAAACGACTTACTAAACGCACTCTAAAACTTTACCCACTCAAAACACAGAGTCAAGCAACAAGCAAGCATCACATCATATCACAAAAATCCGTCAAATTAAATTAGAAAAATTATAGAGTCACATATTTCCTATAACTAATTGATGCTATTTTCAACTAACTTTGGAAATTTTATCCAATTATCAAAAATTTATTTTAATTAGTGTTTTCTATGCACAAACCAAAATTTAAAATTTTGGGGTGTGACACCAGAGGGACATGCTCAAGTTTGAGCGAGGATGATGATAAATGTTCAACTTCACAAGAATATTATTGCAGCCCGACATGATCTGATCATTTGTAGTGCTGTCAAAGATTGCTCTTGCAACAAACCTTCATTACAAGCCAGACATGAGACATGGGCTAGCCAGTAGACTAGTAGTAATAGGATTGGACTTGCTTGCCGCATCATTTGTTGGAGGAAACAAGGCAAAAACAACAACACATAATTCATCCTTGCATGCACATGCATTGTCATCCATGCCTCAAATTTTCTTGGCGATGAAGGGGGGCCAGGACCCCGTATGGCCCTAAGGAGGCTTCGCCAGTACGTGCAAAGAAGCCCAGCAACTAGCAACACAAGAGTGTAACCTCCACTACTACACAACTGTTTAACCATGATGGGCACTTTACGTTTACCGCAGCGGGCATTGGCGTCCGCCACGAATGAAAGGTCACGGTTAATCGTGGCCTCACCGTGGCGGGCGCCTGTGCCCGCTGCGGAAAAGGGATTTACCGCAGCGGGCAACATAAGGTGTCCGTTGTGGTTAACCCCATTAACCGCAGCGGGCACCTTATGTTGCCCGTCGCGGTTAATGATTTAAAAAAACAAAAAAAACCTGGACAGGCCCGCCGAGCCCATCTAGGGGCCCGACGAGCCCATCCAGGTTGTTGCCGCCGCCGCCGCTAGGGAAACCCTAGCGTCGCCGGTCCAGGGTTGTCGCGGTCGTCGTCCATGGATCTACTCTAATCCACCTTCTCAAATCTGTCTCGTGGCGGCTCCTTCACCGGATCTGGAAAGAGAGAAGGAAGAACAGTGAGATGAGTGAAAGAAGAGAGGGAGACGGGAGGAAGAGGAGTAGCGGCGTACCTCATGTCGACACAAAGGGGAATCCATGTCTTGGCGCCTTCCCTGCCGTGGATCCAGGCTCCATACGCGCCGCCGTGCTCCGTCCGCGCCGCTCGAGGAGGTGGGCAGAGCGAGGAGTGGTAGTAGAGCAAGGCGAGGATGAGGAGGAGCATGAAGGCGACGCTGACGGGGGAGCCTCCCACGCGGTGGACGGCGTCGGGGAACCTGCCGAAGACGGGGAGGAGGAGCAGACCCACGGGGCTCAGCAGCTCCGCCACGGCCTCCGTCAGCGCCTCGCCACCGTCGCCCAGGAACAACGGGGCTGCCACCACCACCGTCAGCAGCAGGCCGTGAGACACTAAATTGAATAATCACCGCTAGCAGCAGCAGTAGGTAGAGACCTTATATATTTGGGCTTCAAAATTTACTGTGACGGGCATGACAGGTTGCCCGCTGCAGTAAATCGATTTACTACAGCGGACATCTTAATATGTCTGTCACGGAAAATATATATTTTCCGTGGCGGACGTATTAAGATGTCCGCTGCGGTAAATCGATTTACCACAGCGGGCAAAAGTGTCCGTCGCGGTTAATTAACAGTGCCAGCTACGGTAGATCGCACGATTTACAGCAGCGGGCAAAAAAAAACGCCCGCCACGGAGTGAACAGTAGCAACGTCACGGATATTCGTTTCTGTAGTAGTTCTCTGCTGATTCCTATGCTTAGCTTCAGCCTTTGACGGAGCCACCAGTTTACCATGTCATAGACGGCTTCTAACACCAAGGAAGCTAGGTCAACTGGCTAGAAGGTCCACTAGTAGATGACTCATCATCTTGGAATATTGGTGGCTCGTGGGTCATTGCAGTAGCCGATGTTGTTGTTGAGTTGCTGCGGAGTTTGCGATGACCATGTTCTGTGCATTATGTCTGTTGCTTGTCCACCGGCTCTATAGTGTGTGGCAATGTTGCTTTTGTTTATTTTCTTTTTTATGTAGGTAGCCTAGCCTCCTAGGGCTATCTTCTTGTATTTTTTTTTTGCTATATCAACAAAAAATAGAACTATAAATGCTGGTTTCTATAATAAATTTGAACATCCATACATGCAATCTCTTAAGAGTGACAGCATCATACTCTGCCATTTGAAATTATAACACATTACTTTGTGCTATGTATTTAGATATACATAATATTTGGATAATGTATGGTTCACTACTACTAGTGTTTACCTATAGCATCGTAAAGCGTATTTTTGGTGGTTATTAATTAGGGATTTAAATTTGTACAACCATCAAAATGTGTGACCGCTTGGAGACATACGTTTTAGTCCAGTGGAGGTTGAATTAGCAGAGTCCAAAGCATCGCTCACCGGCAACACGATGGACAAAATGAAGATCACATGGATGCACAGGACATGCATATCAAACACATGACTACATGAGAGCAAACTGACGAAATCAAATTTTCCTTGAAAATACACGCATCACTACACTGGAAAAAGTGTGACACACAATCTAGGGATCATAGCTAATTAGCAACTTATTCGCTCATACATGGAGGGGAGCATAACCAAGAAAACGAAACGACCATAGGACACGCCTCCTTATTGAAAGCCATATATAGCATGACTCATTGTCGCGAGGTAGGGACCAGGGGAGAAGGGCACATTATTAAGCCAGGCATGCAGGCACTCAAAGCGCACGTGGCTTCAAGGCAGACCTGTCTTTGGCGACTCCACCTACGGCTCTGGCTTTGGCGATTCTGACTCCCTCGAACGATCATGCCCCTTGTGATGCTTCCCCTCACCTTCGCACTCTGGATCCAGCACCGTCGGTGCCGTAGCATCCACCATGTAACCTGTGACATTTCATTCATTCGGCGTGCACACTCATCATATGGTCAAACAACGATTCACGGCACAGATGCATTTCATGCGGATGATTGCTTGGACGACAGGTCAGAGTGTATGTAGCTGCATACCTTGCGCATTAATGTCATGGTGGAGGCCAACTGTCTTATTGGGACGCACGGTGGACCTGGCGTCGGCCCTGGAGATGGTGACCGCCATGAAGAGGGACGCAATTAGGAGGAGGGCGGCAGCGGCGCGGTGGTTAGCCATTGCGAGTGCTGCCGCTTGAACTGTGCAAGCAGATAGATTTTGTGTAGAAAAATTGAGCTCAAGCTATATTTTCTTTATTGTTTGGATGGATTGGTGTGGCAAAGAGCATGCTTCACGCCTTCTTATAGCCCGACGAATGGGGTAGCTGATAAGATGTATGTAGTAATACACGACGAATCAATAGAAGAAGCTACAAGTGCAGAGACATACAACCTGACATGTCGTTGCAAGGACGAGCAACGGACGAGTGAATCGATGACGCTGCTATGGACATGTCGTCGCAGCACATCTTTTAGCCGGCGTCTCCATTGCAATTTGGCTGGCACGAGACCAAGTGAATCTGAGGGGTGCTTATGATTCCAATGGAGCTCATTTGGAGTATGGTTTTGGCTGAGCAACGATCTTAATTAGTTACCTTCTTATTTGCCCTATGTACCTATGGATGCATTAAGAGGAGTTAGCGAGGTTTGTGAGTGTTGCCTCGTGAGAAAATGTGGAGTTACCTGGAATACAAAAATATTTAATTAAAAGATCTGGAAGACAGCTTCTCGCTCCTTGTTTGTTTACCCCTGGACTTGGGTTATAAGCCCAATGATGAATGGGTTGCCAAATAACCCGAATCATCTATAGCTTGCTAGCAATATTAAAACCTTAACAAATCCATAAACAAGCAAGGCACTCAACTTATGACTAATCCATATTTAGCTCGCTACGTTCCCAGCTTATGACAAATCCATAATCAAACTAGGTATCCAGCTTATGACAGATCCATAAACTACTTTGGAGGATCTTATTTGGTGCGGCCTGGTTGGTTGCAGCTCTGGCTGCTGCACATATTAACACACAACAGCGTGTAGCAAGGCTACAACAAGAAAAGTACAGCCTGAGATGAGGTCTAATATTGTGTTTTCCTAAAAAACCACACCTATAAATAATTTGAAATAAGTTAGGTTAACAAATAAGGTATAAGTTATGCTTTACTTCTTTCGTTCTAAAATTTAGTATAAAGCATGTAAAATTGTAGCCATAAATTGTCTTAGGGACGAGGACATAAAGACAAATTTGTATTAAATAAATTTGTTAGGTACTATAAATTGTGTATGGGACTCAAATTCATTTTTCAAATGGCTCTTGTTTTGCGATACGCAGTTAGAGACACAAACACTCAAAATACGAGCGCACGCTCACCCCTATGATTGCATACACACCGTACCCCTATGAGCAGCTTTGAAGAACTGAGTTAGATCGACAAATCCTGAGATTGACAAAGTCACCATTGACGTCTCGCTGTCCATGCACGCATCACCTACCACAAAAAAATAGTGCTATTAAATCCTAGAAGCTATCATTAATATAGCAATCCCTTTGATCACTTGGGTCGTAGTGTCTATACATACAGGAATTAATTCGATTAGTATTAACGCCATGTGTAGATTAAAGTACTAATAGAAGACTCGCAAACCAGGAGAACAATATAAACAATGTTGCTTACTAAAATAAGAAGTTCACTACAAGATAAATCTTAGACGTAGATTGACTTCCGCTAAGGTACAAGCCTTAGAGCATCGATTGGCTGGTACCTCTTCCCAACTCTTCCCTCTCTCTACCTCTTTATTTCTAAAGACTAGATCTAATGAGGATTAATCTTATCTTGAATGCTGGCTCTGGTAGGTTGATCCTATCATATATCACGCTGACCAGAGGGACATGCTCAAGTTTGAGCGAGGATGATGATAAATGTTCAACTTCACAAGAATATTATTGCAGCCCGACATGATCTGATCTTTTGTAGCGCTGTCAAAGATTGGTCTTGCAACAAACCTTCATCACAAGCGAGGCATGAGACATGGGCTAGATAGTAGACTAGTAGTAATAGGATTGGACTTGATGCTTGCCGCATCATGTGTTGGAGAAAACAAGGCAAAAGCAAGAACACATATTCATCATTGCATGCACATGCATTGTCATCCATGCATCAAAGTTTCTTGGCGATGAAAGGGGGCCAGGACCCCGTATGGCCCTAAGGAGGCTTCGCCATTACATGCAAAGAAGGCCAACAACTAGCAGCACAAGAGTGTAACCTCTTCTGATTCCTTTGCTTAGCTTCAGCCTTTGACGGAGCCACCAGTTTACCATGTCATAGACGGCTTCTAACACCAAGGAAGCTAGGTCAGCTGGCTACAAGGTCCACTAGTAGATGACTCATCATCTTGGAATATTGGTGGCTCGTGGGTCATTGCAGTAGCCGATGTTGTTGTTGTTGAGTTGCTGTGGAGTTTGCGATGACCGTGTTCTGTGTGTTCTGTCTGTTGCTTGTCCACCGGCTCTATAGTGTGTGGCATTGTTGCTTTTGTTTATTTTCGTTTTTATGTAGGTAGCCTAGCCTCCTAGGGCTATCTTCTTGTATTTATTTTTGCTATATCAACAAAAAATAGAACTATAAATGCCGGTTTCTATAATAAATTTGAACATCCATACATGCAATCTCTTAAGAGTGACAGCATCATACTCTGCCATTTGAAATTATAACACATTACTTTGTGCTATGTATTTAGATATACATAATATTTGGATAATGTATGGTTCACTACTACTAGTGTTTACCTATAGCATCGTAAAGCGTATTTTTGGTGGTTATTAATTAGGGATCTAAATTTGTACAACCATCAAAATGTGTGACCGCTTGGAGACATACGTTTTAGTCCAGTGGAGGTTGAATTAGCAGAGTCCAAAGCATCGCTCACCGGCAACACGATGGACAAAATGAAGATCACACGGATGCACATGACATGCATATCAAACACATGACTACATGAGAGCAAACTGACGAAATCAAATTTTCCTTGAAAATACACGCATCACTACACTGGAAAAAGTGTGACACACAGTCTAGGGATCATAGCTAATTAGCAACTTATTCGCTCATACATGGAGGGGAGCATAACCAAGAAAACGAAACGACCATAGGACACGCCTCCTTATTGAAAGCCATATATAGCATGACTCATTGTCGCGACGCAGGGACCAGGGGAGAAGGGCACATTATTAAGCCAGGCATGCAGGCACTCAAAGCGCACGTGGCTTCAAGGCAGACCTGTCTTTGGCGACTCCACCTACGGCTCTGGCTTTGGCGATTCTGACTCCCTCGAACGATCATGCCCCTTGTGATGCTTCCCCTCACCTTCGCACTCTGGATCCAGCACCGTCGGTGCCGTAGCATCCACCATGTAACCTGTGACATTTCATTCATTCAACGTGCACACTCCTCATATGGTCAAACAACGATTCACGGCGCAGATGCATTTCATGCGGATGATTGCTTGGACGACAGGTCAGAGTGTATGTAGCTGCATACCTTGCGCATTAATGTCATGGTGGAGGGCAACTGTCTTATTGGGACGCACAGTGGACCTGGCGTCGGCCCTGGAGATGGTGACCGCCATGAAGAGGGACGCAATTAGGAGGAGGGCGGCAGCGGCGCGGTGGTTAGCCATTGCGAGTGCTGCCGCTTGAACTGTGCAAGCAGATAGATTTTGTTTAGAAAAATTGAGCTCAAGCTATATTTGCTTTATTGTTTGGATGGCTTGGTGTGGCAAAGAGCATGCTTCACGCCTTCTTATAGCCCGACGAATGGGGTAGCTTATAAGATGTATGTAGTAATACACGACGAGTCAATAGAAGAAGCTACAAGTGCAGAGACATACAACCTGACATGTCGTTGCAAGGACGAGCAACGGACGAGTGAATCGATGACGCTGCTATGGACATGTCGTCGCAGCACATCTTTTAGCCGGCGTCTCCATTGCAATTTGGTTGGCACGAGACCAAGTGAATCTGAGGGGTGCTTATGATTCCAATGGAGCTCATTTGGAGTATGGTTTTGGCTGAGCAACGATCTTAATTAGTTACCTTCTTATTTGCCCTATGTACCTATGGATGCATTAAGAGGAGTTAGCGAGGTTTGTGAGTGTTGCCTCGTGAGAAAATGTGGAGTTACCCGGAATACAAAAATATTTAATTAAAAGATCTGGAAGACAGCTTCTCGCTCCTTGTTTGTTTACCCCTGGACTTGGGTTATAAGCCCAATGATGAATGGGTTGCCAAATAACCCGAATCATCTATAGCTTGCTAGCAATATTAAAACCTTAACAAATCCATAAACAAGCAAGGCACTCAGCTTATGACTAGTCCATATTTAGCTCGCTACGTTCCCAGCTTATGACAAATCCATAATCAAACAAGGTATCCAGCTTATGACAGATCCATAAACTACTTTGGAGGATCTTATTTGGTGCGGCCTGGTTGGTTGCAGCTCTGGCTGCTGCACATATTAACACACAACAGCGTGTAGCAAGGCTACAACAAGAAAAGTACAGCCTGAGATGAGGTCTAATATTGTGTTTTCCTAAAAAACCACACCTATAAATAATTTGAAATAAGTTAGGTTAACAAATAAGGTATAAGTTATACTTTACTTCTTTCGTTCTAAAATTTAGTATAAAGCATGTAAAATTGTAGCCATAAATTGTCTTAGGGACGAGGACATAAAGACAAATTTGTATTAAATAAATTTGTTAGGTACTATAAATTGTGTATGGGACTCAAATTCATTTTTCAAATGGCTCTTGTTTTGCGATACGCAGTTAGAGACACAAACACTCAAAATACGAGCGCACGCTCACCCCTATGATTGCATACACACACCGTACCCCTATGAGCAGCTTTGAAGAACTGAGTTAGATCGACAAATCCTGAGATTGACAAAGTCACCATTGACGTCTCGCTGTCCACGCACACATCACCTACCACAAAAAAATAGTGCTATTAAATCCTAGAAGCTATCATTAATATAGCAATCCCTTTGATCACTTGGGTCGTAGTGTCTATACATACAGGAATTAATTCGATTAGTATTAACGCCATGGGTAGATTAAAGTACTAATAGAAGACTCGCAAACCAGGAGAACAATATAAACAATGTTGCTTACTAAAATAAGAAGTTCACTACAAGATAAATCTTAGACGTAGATTGACTTCCGCTAAGGTACAAGCCTTAGAGCATCGATTGGCTGGCACCTCTTCCCAACTCTTCCCTCTCTCTACCTCTCTATTTCTAAAGACTAGATCCTAATGAGGATTAATCTTATCTTGAATGCTGGCTCTGGGAGGTTGATCCTATCATATATCACGCTGACCAGAGGGACATCCTCAAGTTTGAGCGAGGATGATGATAAATGTTCAACTTCACAAGAATATTATTGCAGCCCGACATGATCTGATCATTTGTAGCGCTGTCAAAGATTGGTCTTGCACAAACCTTCATCACAAGCCAGACATGAGACATGGGCTAGATAGTAGACTAGTAGTAATAGGATTGGACTTGATGCTTGCCGCATCATGTGTTGGAGGAAACAAGGCAAAAGCAAGAACACATAATCATCATTGCATGCACATGCATTGTCATCCATGCCTCAAATTTTCTTGGCGATGAAAGGGGGCCAGGACCCCGTATGGCCCTAAGGAGGCTTCGCCATTACGTGCAAAGAAGCCCAGCAACTAGCAGCGCAAGAGTGTAACCTCTGCTGATTCCTATGCTTAGCTTCAGCCTTTGACGGAGCCACCAGTTTACCATGTCATAGACGGCTTCTAACACCAAGGAAGCTAGGTCAGCTGGCTAGAAGGTCCACCAGTAGATGACTCATCATCTTGGAATATTGGTGGCTCGTGGGTCATTGCAGTAGCCGATGTTGTTGTTGAGTTGCTGTGGAGTTTGCGATGACCGTGTTCTGTGTGTTGTGTCTGTTGCTTGTCCACCGGCTCTATAGTGTGTGGCATTGTTGCTTTTGTTTATTTTCGTTTTTATGTAGGTAGCCTAGCCTCCTAGGGCTATCTTCTTGTATTTATTTTTGCTATATCAACAAAAAATAGAACTATAAATGCCGGTTTCTATAATAAATTTGAACATCCATACATGCAATCTCTTAAGAGTGACAGCATCATACTCTGCCATTTGAAATTATAACACATTACTTTGTGCTATGTATTTAGATATACATAATATTTGGATAATGTATGGTTCACTACTACTAGTGTTTACCTATAGCATCGTAAAGCGTATTTTTGGTGGTTATTAATTAGGGATCTAAATTTGTACAACCATCAAAATGTGTGACCGCTTGGAGACATACGTTTTAGTCCAGTGGAGGTTGAATTAGCAGAGTCCAAAGCATCACTCACCAGCAACACGATGGACAAAATGAAGATCACACGGATGCACGGGACATGCATATCAAACACATGACTACATGAGAGCAAACTGACGAAATCAAATTTTCCTTGAAAATACACGCATCACTACACTGGAAAAAGTGTGACACACAATCTAGGGATCATAGCTAATTAGCAACTTATTCGCTCATACATGGAGGGGAGCATAACCAAGAAAACGAAACGACCATAGGACACGCCTCCTTATTGAAAGCCATATATAGCATGACTCATTGTCGCGACGCAGGGACCAGGGGAGAAGGGCACATTATTAAGCCAGGCATGCAGGCACTCAAAGCGCACGTGGCTTCAAGGCAGACCTGTCTTTGGCGACTCCACCTACGGCTCTGGCTTTGGCGATTCTGACTCCCTCGAACGACCATGCCCCTTGTGATGCTTCCCGTCACCTTCGCACTCTGGATCCAGCACCGTCGGTGCCGTAGCATCCACCATGTAACCTGTGACATTTCATTCATTCAACGTGCACACTCATCATATGGTCAAACAACGATTCACGGCGCAGATGCATTTCATGCGGATGATTGCTTGGACGACAGGTCAGAGTGTATGTAGCTGCATACCTTGCGCATTAATGTCATGGTGGAGGGCAACTGTCTTATTGGGACGCACAGTGGACCTGGCGTCGGCCCTGGAGATGGTGACCGCCATGAAGAGGGACGCAATTAGGAGGAGGGCGGCAGCGGCGCGGTGGTTAGCCATTGCGAGTGCTGCCGCTTGAACTGTGCAAGCAGATAGATTTTGTTTAGAAAAATTGAGCTCAAGCTATATTTGCTTTATTGTTTGGATGGCTTGGTGTGGCAAAGAGCATGCTTCACGCCTTCTTATAGCCCGACGAATGGGGTAGCTTATAAGATGTATGTAGTAATACACGACGAGTCAATAGAAGAAGCTACAAGTGCAGAGACATACAACCTGACATGTCGTTGCAAGGACGAGCAACGGACGAGTGAATCGATGACGCTGCTATGGACATGTCGTCGCAGCACATCTTTTAGCCGGCGTCTCCATTGCAATTTGGTTGGCACGAGACCAAGTGAATCTGAGGGGTGCTTATGATTCCAATGGAGCTCATTTGGAGTATGGTTTTGGCTGAGCAACGATCTTAATTAGTTACCTTCTTATTTGCCCTATGTACCTATGGATGCATTAAGAGGAGTTAGCGAGGTTTGTGAGTGTTGCCTCGTGAGAAAATGTGGAGTTACCCGGAATACAAAAATATTTAATTAAAAGATCTGGAAGACAGCTTCTCGCTCCTTGTTTGTTTACCCCTGGACTTGGGTTATAAGCCCAATGATGAATGGGTTGCCAAATAACCCGAATCATCTATAGCTTGCTAGCAATATTAAAACCTTAACAAATCCATAAACAAGCAAGGCACTCAGCTTATGACTAGTCCATATTTAGCTCGCTACGTTCCCAGCTTATGACAAATCCATAATCAAACAAGGTATCCAGCTTATGACAGATCCATAAACTACTTTGGAGGATCTTATTTGGTGCGGCCTGGTTGGTTGCAGCTCTGGCTGCTGCACATATTAACACACAACAGCGTGTAGCAAGGCTACAACAAGAAAAGTACAGCCTGAGATGAGGTCTAATATTGTGTTTTCCTAAAAAACCACACCTATAAATAATTTGAAATAAGTTAGGTTAACAAATAAGGTATAAGTTATACTTTACTTCTTTCGTTCTAAAATTTAGTATAAAGCATGTAAAATTGTAGCCATAAATTGTCTTAGGGACGAGGACATAAAGACAAATTTGTATTAAATAAATTTGTTAGGTACTATAAATTGTGTATGGGACTCAAATTCATTTTTCAAATGGCTCTTGTTTTGCGATACGCAGTTAGAGACACAAACACTCAAAATACGAGCGCACGCTCACCCCTATGATTGCATACACACACCGTACCCCTATGAGCAGCTTTGAAGAACTGAGTTAGATCGACAAATCCTGAGATTGACAAAGTCACCATTGACGTCTCGCTGTCCACGCACACATCACCTACCACAAAAAAATAGTGCTATTAAATCCTAGAAGCTATCATTAATATAGCAATCCCTTTGATCACTTGGGTCGTAGTGTCTATACATACAGGAATTAATTCGATTAGTATTAACGCCATGGGTAGATTAAAGTACTAATAGAAGACTCGCAAACCAGGAGAACAATATAAACAATGTTGCTTACTAAAATAAGAAGTTCACTACAAGATAAATCTTAGACGTAGATTGACTTCCGCTAAGGTACAAGCCTTAGAGCATCGATTGGCTGGTACCTCTTCCCAACTCTTCCCTCTCTCTATCTCTTTATTTCTAAAGACTAGATCCTAATGAGGATTAATCTTATCTTGAATGCTGGCTCTGGGAGGTTGATCCTATCATATATCACGCTGACCAGAGGGACATGCTCAAGTTTGAGCGAGGATGATGATAAATGTTCAACTTCACAAGAATATTATTGCAGCCCGACATGATCTGATCATTTGTAGCGCTGTCAAAGATTGGTCTTGCACAAACCTTCATCACAAGCCAGACATGAGACATGGGCTAGATAGTAGACTAGTAGTAATAGGATTGGACTTGATGTTTGCCGCATCATGTGTTGGAGGAAACAAGGCAAAAGCAAGAACACATATTCATCATTGCATGCACATGCATTGTCATCCATGCCTCAAATTTTCTTGGCGATGAAAGGGGGCCAGGACCCCGTATGGCCCTAAGGAGGCTTCGCCAGTACGTGCAAAGAAGCCCAGCAACTAGCAGCGCAAGAGTGTAACCTCTGCTGATTCCTATGCTTAGCTTCAGCCTTTGACGGAGCCACCAGTTTACCATGTCATAGACGGCTTCTAACACCAAGGAAGCTAGGTCAGCTGGCTAGAAGGTCCACCAGTAGATGACTCATCATCTTGGAATATTGGTGGCTCGTGGGTCATTGCAGTAGCCGATGTTGTTGTTGAGTTGCTGTGGAGTTTGCGATGACCGTGTTCTGTGTGTTGTGTCTGTTGCTTGTCCACCGGCTCTATAGTGTGTGGCATTGTTGCTTTTGTTTATTTTCGTTTTTATGTAGGTAGCCTAGCCTCCTAGGGATATCTTCTTGTATTTATTTTTGCTATATCAACAAAAAATAGAACTATAAATGCCGGTTTCTATAATAAATTTGAACATCCATACATGCAATCTCTTAAGAGTGACAGCATCATACTCTGCCATTTGAAATTATAACACATTACTTTGTGCTATGTATTTAGATATACATAATATTTGGATAATGTATGGTTCACTACTACTAGTGTTTACCTATAGCATCGTAAAGCGTATTTTTGGTGGTTATTAATTAGGGATCTAAATTTGTACAACCATCAAAATGTGTGACCGCTTGGAGACATACGTTTTAGTCCAGTGGAGGTTGAATTAGCAGAGTCCAAAGCATCACTCACCAGCAACACGATGGACAAAATGAAGATCACGCGGATGCACGGGACATGCATATCAAACACATGACTACATGAGAGCAAACTGACGAAATCAAATTTTCCTTGAAAATACACGCATCACTACACTGGAAAAAGTGTGACACACAATCTAGGGATCATAGCTAATTAGCAACTTATTCGCTCATACATGGAGGGGAGCATAACCAAGAAAACGAAACGACCATAGGACACGCCTCCATATTGAAAGCCATATATAGCATGACTCATTGTCGCGACGCAGGGACCAGGGGAGAAGCGCACATTATTAAGCCAGGCATGCAGGCACTCAAAGCGCACGTGGCTTCAAGGCAGACCTGTCTTTGGCGACTCCACCTACGGCTCTGGCTTTGGCGATTCTGACTCCCTCGAACGATCATGCCCCTTGTGATGCTTCCCCTCACCTTCGCACTCTGGATCCAGCACCGTCGGTGCCGTAGCATCCACCATGTAACCTGTGACATTTCATTCATTCGGCGTGCACACTCATCATATGGTCAAACAACGATTCACGGCACAGATGCATTTCATGCGGATGATTGCTTGGACGACAGGTCAGAGTGTATGTAGCTGCATACCTTGCGCATTAATGTCATGGTGGAGGCCAACTGTCTTATTGGGACGCACGGTGGACCTGGCGTCGGCCCTGGAGATGGTGACCGCCATGAAGAGGGACGCAATTAGGAGGAGGGCGGCAGCGGCGCGGTGGTTAGCCATTGCGAGTGCTGCCGCTTGAACTGTGCAAGCAGATAGATTTTGTGTAGAAAAATTGAGCTCAAGCTATATTTGCTTTATTGTTTGGATGGCTTGGTGTGGCAAAGAGCATGCTTCACGCCTTCTTATAGCCCGACGAATGGGGTAGCTGATAAGATGTATGTAGTAATACACGACGAATCAATAGAAGAAGCTACAAGTGCAGAGACATACAACCTGACATGTCGTTGCAAGGACGAGCAACGGACGAGTGAATCGATGACGCTGCTATGGACATGTCGTCGCAGCACATCTTTTAGCCGGCGTCTCCATTGCAATTTGGTTGGCACGAGACCAAGTGAATCTGAGGGGTGCTTATGATTCCAATGGAGCTCATTTGGAGTATGGTTTTGGCTGAGCAACGATCTTAATTAGTTACCTTCTTATTTGCCCTATGTACCTATGGATGTATTAAGAGGAGTTAGCGAGGTTTGTGAGTGTTGCCTCGTGAGAAAACGTGGAGTTACCCGGAATACAAAAATATTTAATTAAAAGATCTGGAAGACAGCTTCTCGCTCCTTGTTTGTTTACCCCTGGACTTGGGTTATAAGCCCAATGATGAATGGATTGCCAAATAACCCGAATCATCTATAGCTTGCTAGCAATATTAAAACCTTAACAAATCCATAAACAAGCAAGGCACTCAGCTTATGACTAATCCATATTTAGCTCGCTACGTTCCCAGCTTATGACAAATCCATAATCAAACTAGGTATCCAGCTTATGACAGATCCATAAACTACTTTGGAGGATCTTATTTGGTGCGGCCTGGTTGGTTGCAGCTCTGGCTGCTGCACATATTAACACAACAGCGTGTAGCAAGGCTACAACAAGAAAAGTACAGCCTGAGATGAGGTCTAATATTGTGTTTTCCTAAAAAACCACACCTATAAATAATTTGAAATAAGTTAGGTTAACAAATAAGGTATAAGTTATACTTTACTTCTTTCGTTCTAAAATTTAGTATAAAGCATGTAAAATTGTAGCCATAAATTGTCTTAGGGACGAGGACATAAAGACAAATTTGTATTAAATAAATTTGTTAGGTACTATAAATTGTGTATGGGACTCAAATTCATTTTTCAAATGGCTCTTGTTTTGCGATACGCAGTTAGAGACACAAACACTCAAAATACGAGCGCACGCTCACCCCTATGATTGCATACACACACCGTACCCCTATGAGCAGCTTTGAAGAACTGAGTTAGATCGACAAATCCTGAGATTGACAAAGTCACCATTGACGTCTCGCTGTCCACGCACACATCACCTACCACAAAAAAATAGTGCTATTAAATCCTAGAAGCTATCATTAATATAGCAATCCCTTTGATCACTTGGGTCGTAGTGTCTATACATACAAGAATTAATTCGATTAGTATTAACGCCATGGGTAGATTAAAGTACTAATAGAAGACTCGCAAACCAGGAGAACAATATAAACAATGTTGCTTACTAAAATAAGAAGTTCACTACAAGATAAATCTTAGACGTAGATTGACTTCCGCTAAGGTACAAGCCTTAGAGCATCGATTGGCTGGCACCTTTTCCCAACTCTTCCCTCTCTCTACCTCTCTATTTCTAAAGACTAGATCCTAATGAGGATTAATCTTATCTTGAATGCTGGCTCTGGGAGGTTGATCCTATCATATATCACGCTGACCAGAGGGACATGCTCAAGTTTGAGCGAGGATGATGATAAATGTTCAACTTCACAAGAATATTATTGCAGCCCGACATGATCTGATCATTTGTAGCGCTGTCAAAGATTGGTCTTGCACAAACCTTCATCACAAGCCAGACATGAGACATGGGCTAGATAGTAGACTAGTAGTAATAGGATTGGACTTGATGCTTGCCGCATCATGTGTTGGAGGAAACAAGGCAAAAGCAAGAACACATATTCATCATTGCATGCACATGCATTGTCATCCATGCCACAAATTTTCTTGGCGATGAAAGGGGGCCAGGACCCCGTATGGCCCTAAGGAGGCTTCGCCATTACGTGCAAAGAAGCCCAGCAACTAGCAGCGCAAGAGTGTAACCTCTGCTGATTCCTATGCTTAGCTTCAGCCTTCGACGGAGCCACCAGTTTACCATGTCATAGACGGCTTATAACACCAAGGAAGCTAGGTCAGCTGGCTAGAAGGTCCACCAGTAGATGACTCATCATCTTGGAATATTGGTGGCTCGTGGGTCTTGTTGAGTTGCTGTGGAGTTTGCGATGACCGTGTTCTGTGTGTTGTGTCTGTTGCTTGTCCACCGGCTCTATAGTGTGTGGCATTGTTGCTTTTGTTTATTTTCGTTTTTATGTAGGTAGCCTAGCCTCTTAGGGCTATCTTCTTGTATTTATTTTTGCTATATCAACAAAAAATAGAACTATAAATGCCGGTTTCTATAATAAATTTGAACATCCATACATGCAATCTCTTAAGAGTGACAGCATCATACTCTGCCATTTGAAATTATAACACATTACTTTGTGCTATGTATTTAGATATACATAATATTTGGATAATGTATGGTTCACTACTACTAGTGTTTACCTATAGCATCGTAAAGCGTATTTTTGGTGGTTATTAATTAGGGATCTAAATTTGTACAACCATAAAAATGTGTGACCGCTTGGAGACATACGTTTTAGTCCAGTGGAGGTTGAATTAGCAGAGTCCAAAGCATCACTCACCGGCAACACGATGGACAAAATGAAGATCACACGGATGCACGGGACATGCATATCAAACACATGACTACATGAGAGCAAACTGACGAAATCAAATTTTCCTTGAAAATACACGCATCACTACACTGGAAAAAGTGTGACACACAATCTAGGGATCATAGCTAATTAGCAACTTATTCGCTCATACATGGAGGGGAGCATAACCAAGAAAACGAAACGACCATAAGACACGCCTCCTTATTGAAAGCCATATATAGCATGACTCATTGTCGCGACGCAGGGACCAGGGGAGAAGGGCACATTATTAAGCCAGGCATGCAGGCACTCAAAGCGCACGTGGCTTCAAGGCAGACCTGTCTTTGGCGACTCCACCTACGGCTCTGGCTTTGGCGATTCTGACTCCCTCGAACGACCATGCCCCTTGTGATGCTTCCCCTCACCTTCGCACTCTGGATCCAGCACCGTCGGTGCCGTAGCATCCACCATGTAACCTGTGACATTTCATTCATTCGGCGTGCACACTCATCATATGGTCAAACAACGATTCACGGCACAGATGCATTTCATGCGGATGATTGCTTGGACGACAGGTCAGAGTGTATGTAGCTGCATACCTTGCGCATTAATGTCATGGTGGAGGCCAACTGTCTTATTGGGACGCACGGTGGACCTGGCGTCGGCCCTGAAGATGGTGACCGCCATGAAGAGGGACGCAATTAGGAGGAGGGCGGCAGCGGCGCGGTGGTTAGCCATTGCGAGTGCTGCCGCTTGAACTGTGCAAGCAGATAGATTTTGTGTAGAAAAATTGAGCTCAAGCTATATTTGCTTTATTGTTTGGATGGCTTGGTGTGGCAAAGAGCATGCTTCACGCCTTCTTATAGCCCGACGAATGGGGTAGCTTATAAGATGTATGTAGTAATACACGACGAATCAATAGAAGAAGCTACAAGTGCAGAGACATACAACCTGACATGTCGTTGCAAGGACGAGCAACGGACGAGTGAATCGATGACGCTGCTATGGACATGTCGTCGCAGCACATCTTTTAGCCGGCGTCTCCATTGCAATTTGGTTGGCACGAGACCAAGTGAATCTGAGGGGTGCTTATGATTCCAATGGAGCTCATTTGGAGTATGGTTTTGGCTGAGCAACGATCTTAATTAGTTACCTTCTTATTTGCCCTATGTACCTATGGATGCATTAAGAGGAGTTAGCGAGGTTTGTGAGTGTTGCCTCGTGAGAAAATGTGGAGTTACCCGGAATACAAAAATATCTAATTAAAAGATCTGGAAGACAGCTTCTCGCTCCTTGTTTGTTTACCCCTGGACTTGGGTTATAAGCCCAATGATGAATGGGTTGCCAAATAACCCGAATCATCTATAGCTTGCTAGCAATATTAAAACCTTAACAAATCCATAAACAAGCAAGGCACTCAGCTTATGACTAATCCATATTTAGCTCGCTACGTTCCCAGCTTATGACAAATCCATAATCAAACTAGGTATCCAGCTTATGACAGATCCATAAACTACTTTGGAGGATCTTATTTGGTGCGGCCTGGTTGGTTGCAGCTCTGGCTGCTGCACATATTATCAGCTCTGGTTGGTTGATTTAGCGTGCAGTAAAGCTACAACAAGAAAAGTACAGCCTGTGATGAGTTTTAATATTGTGTTTTCGTAAAAAACCACACCTATAAATAATTTGAAATAAGTTAGGTTAACAAATAAGGTATAAGTTATACTTTACTCCTTTCGTTCTAAAATTTAGTATAAAGAATTGAAAATTGTAGCCAAATAACATTATTTTAGGGAAGGGGACAAAGACAAATTTGTATTAAATAAAATTGTTAGGTACTATAAATTGTATTTTGGATTCAAATTCATTTTTCAAATAGCTCTTTTTTTGCGATACCCAGTTAGAGACACCGACGCTCACAAATACGAGCTCACGCTCACCCCTATGATCGCATACACACATCGTACTCCTATGAGCAGCTTTAAAGAACTGAGTTAGATCGGCAAATCTTTAGATTGACAAAGTCACCATTGTCGTCTCTGTTTGGTCGAAAACAGAGCAAAGACATAAAAAAATAATGTCTCGCAAGAGAGACACATGCACACATATTCGAGAACCACATATTTCATTAATTCTTTCTTGAATATACAAAATATATGATCAACGAGAAAAATATCTTCTTCCGTCTTCAGCGTCATGCTTAAGGAGAGGTCTGACTTGTAGAAAATTGTGTAGTTCGCCGATTCCCGGGGCCTGTTGGGCGCGTCCGGTTAATTACATCCGCAAGACGAGCTCGCGGAAAACATCCGATTAAGCTGCGCTTTATGATCGTCAAATATTTTAATTGATCGCCATCATAACCATATGCGATATATGGTATAATAATTACGGGTGGCTTTATGTCGCTGTCGTGACATCACCATCACCACATCGGAGTAATAAACGGAATATATGTTGATAAAGGGGATGACTTTTGCCTCGTCGGTGCCCAGTCATATACGCCGGTCTTCATTAACACACAGACATGTGTGAGTTGCTTTTGCCTCGTCGGTGCCTAGCAACAATATGTCTCATCCCGTCAATTGGAACGTGTAGATGGACTAGTGACCTCGTCTCATCGGCACTTGACCAGAGTTCCGTCTAACCTCATCGGTACTAGGTGTAAATAAATATATAGTAGAAATCCGCCAAAAAAATCAATTAGCGGTAAAGTATTGCTTGGATGATGCTTTCTCATCACGAGATCAAATCGATAGCCTCCCGGCGTTACTTGCGCTCGAGCATTACACCAAATTTGGTCGCAACGACTTTTATATGTAGGAATAGGATCAGGCAAACGCCTCGTCAATTATTGAATCTTGATCAGGCCAATACGACCTCTTGGCCATTGTAAAGATAATAAGGAATAGGCCAAAGCGACTACTCCGCCGCCGTAGAAATAATAGAGTAGGCCAAAACGACCTCTCCGCCGCCGTAGGAATAATAGAATAGGACAAAACGATCTCTCCGCCACCGTAGGAATAATAGAGTAGACCAAAACGACATCTCTACCACCGTAGGAATAATAGAGTATGCCAAAACGACCTCTATACCGCCGTAGGAATAATAGAGTATGCCAAAACGACCTCTCTACCGCCATAGGAATAATAGAGTAGGCCAAAACGACATCTCCGTCGCCGTAGGAATAATAGAGCTAAAGAAACTCGAAGTAGATACATCTTATGAGCAATTGCTCATGTAGACTTGTATCGGACCAAATGTTCACTGGAAAACGTATCGGTTGATATGTTCGGAGTTGGAGATTTAGCGAAGGCGCCCCAGCAGCAGGGCCTTTAGAGCGGGTGCGTGGACCACATGTAGATGCAGATGTGCAGTCGATGTGGTAGATCGAATTGCCATCCGGCGAGACTTGCAAGGACCTTGGGTTTATGTACAGCATATAGCTTGATCATGTGTGTATAATGTTAGAAACCGAACAACGGTGATCGCCGATGGCGAGGACACGAGCGACAATGAGGAAATTGTGTTTCCTCATTATTGCTCGTGTCCTCGCCATCAGCGATCACCGTTTGTTCAGTTTCTAACAAGTGGTATTGGAGCTAGGCAGTTAGGATCCCCGCAATGGGCTCGCCGATGCGAGGTCGCTCTCCACCGGCCAGCGGGAAGGACAAAGCCGGCGGCTCCGGCAAGACGCTGTCACGGTCCCGTCGCCAGCGCGCTGCTTTCCTCGATGTCGCTCAAGCCGCGGCAACCCAAGCCGCTCTGTTCCCCGCGACGACGTGGACTACGACGATGATCGCATCGCCCTCGACGCCATCTGCTCCGCCGTCCCAGGAGAATTGGTCCTCGTGCTCGCCACAAAGGACACCGCGAAGGAGGCATGGGAGGCCATCAAGACCCTTCGCATCGGTGATGACTGCGTGCGAATCGTGACGGCGCAGAACCTCCACGCCGAGTATGAGTCCATCGCGCTCTGTGATGGCGAGTCGATCGAGAAGACTTTGCCCTGTGGCTAACCGGCATCACTTAGCGCCTCGCCACGCTCGGCGATCCGGAGGATGAGGTGAAGATCGTCCGGAAGTATCTGTGCATCGCTCGAGCCCGCTACAAGCAGCTGGTAATTTCCATCGAGACCATGCTTGATATCTCGCAGCTTTCGATTGAAGACATCACCGGGAGGATCAAGGTGGCCGACGAGGTCGAGACTGCCCCGGTGCACACGAGAAAATGGCTATTACAGGACTTCAATCGTTGTGGCTTCTCTCAAATAGGACTGCAAATATTTGTTTCTCCCAAATAGGACTCTAAACATTATTTATAAGCTCTAATGACATTTTAATACAATTAACCATGTTTTAGATCCTAAATACATGTATTTGGCCATGACAATGAATCTTTTGCTCCTGGCTGCCTGTTTTAAGTCCTAACGTGGTGGCTGCCTGTCTCGGCTGGGCTGGTGGCCGCGGCTGCCTATCTCTGTCTTGGTTGTATGTACATGGCTGGGCTGGTGGCCGCCGCCTGGTCATGGCTGACCGTGGCCTAGGCTGGCTGGCCGCCGCTTGGTCATGGGGAGAGGGAAGGATGAGCGACGCGATCAGATGAAACAACGGTAATCAAGTACATGAATAGATGCATAGAAGGGTAATACAGTCAATACGATAAAATACATGTATTTGAGACTCCAAATATGATTAAAAAGACCCAAAATGTCATTACAGCTTATTACCAACGTTTCAAGTCCTATTTTAGAGAAGCCAATATTAGGAGTCCTATTTCGGAGAAGCCTCACGTTTGGAGTCCCATAATAGCCTCGACTCCGGCATCACTGGGTCCGTGCGGTTCGGAGATGGCTCCACCACCCGCATCGAGGGAAGCAGCACCGTGCTCCTCTCCTGCAAGAACGGGAGCACCGGTCGCTACCGCACGTCTACTACCTCCCTCGATTGACGGCCAACATCATCTCCGTTGGGCAGCCCGATGAAGGTGGCTACGAGATCCGGGTGAAGGACGGCGTGATGCTCGTCCGAGACGAGGAGATGCGGCTACTGGCAAGGATCCCTTGTGTCCCAGGGCGTCTGTACGTGTTGGACGCCACCATCGCACGGCCAGTGTGCCTTGCGGCTCGCGACGTCGAGGATGCTTGGGTATGGCATGCCCGGTTCGGGCATGTCAACTTCGCTACGCTTCGCAAGATGGCACGTGACGAACTCGTCCGCCGGCTACCCCTGCTCAACCAGGTGGAACAACTCTGCGACGCGTGCATGGCCGGGAAGCAACGTCGTACGCCGTTCCCATAAAAGGCATTGAAGCGCTCCACCGAGGCTCTCCAGCTCCTCCACGGCGACCTCTGTGGCCCGATCTCGCCGCCAACGCCTAGTGGTAACCGCTATTTCCTCCTTCTGGTTGATGACTACTCTCGGCATATGTGGCTGGTGCTGTTGCCGTCCAAGTATGGAGCAGCGGCGGCCATCAAGTGCGTCCAAGCAGCCGCGGAGAGGAAGACCGGGAAGAAGCTGCTCGCACTCTGTACCGATCGGGGTGGTGAGTTCACTGCAATGGACTTCACCATGTACTGCGCCCAGCTCGGATTGCGTCGCGAGCTCACGGCACCACACACACCCCAACAGAACGGTGTCGTGGAGCGTCGCAACCAGTCTGTCGTGGCCACGGCGCGGTGTATGCTGAAGGCAAAGGGACAACGATGGCACGTTCTGGGGCGAGGCGGTCACCACGACCGTCTACCTCCTCAACCGGTCCTCGTCGAAGAGCATCGGGGGCAAAACGCCCTACGAGCTCTGGACCGGGAGCGCACCAGGCGTCCACCATCTCCGCACGTTCGGCAGCATCGCCCACGTCAAGGTAACCACGCCTAATCCAAAGAAGCTTGATGATCACAGCCGCAAGATGGTGTTCGTGGGGTACGAGCCGCGATCAAAGGCCTACAGGGTCTACGATCCTACGATCCGACGACCCGACGCGTTCACATAAGCCGAGACGTGATCTTCGACGAGGCAGCCCAGTGGACGTGGTGCACTGAGCACGACGGCGAACCAGGGGACTTCACCGTGGAGGACCTCGTACCAGTGGAGACGGACGCGACCGGAACCACTACCACAAGTGTCGCGCCACTCACCACTGCGTCAGCACCTTCAAGCTCGGCTCCTCAGGTGTCGCCCTCACCTCCGCGACCGAATGGGTCCACGGCGGGGACGCTAACTCAGGTCTCAGCGCCCGCGACATCGAGCACGGCCCCGGCACACGGGGTCGAATTCGCCTCTCCACCAGCCTTCTCCTTCAGCGAGCGACTCGACAATGACCACGACATCGACAACGTGATCAGCTTAGCATCAACTCCCGGTCTTGCCGCACGAAACCTGGAGGAGCGACTTCTACTTGCGAGCGATGTTGAGCCGGCGTCACTAGAGGAGGCACTGCGTCACTAGTGTTGGAGGCACGCAATGCTGGACGAGATGACATCAATCGAGGCGAGTGGTACCTGGGAGCTCGTCGACTTGCCGCAGCGTGTCAAGCCGATCGGCCTCAAATGGGTCTACAAGACCAAGAAAGATGCGGCGGGCATCGTCACCAAGCACAAGGCGCGGCTCGTCGCAAAGGGCTATGTCCAGCGGCAAGGGATCGATTACGACGAAGTCTTCGCCCTGGTTGCCCGCCTAGAGTCTGTGCGCCTGCTCCTGGCGCACGCAGCTTGCGAGGGATGGGCAGTCCACCACATGGACGTCAAGTCCGCGTTCCTCACAAGGTGCTCCGCCTCGTCAAGGCTCTGTACGGACTGCGCCAAGCTCCCACGCCTGGTACTCCAAGCTAGACGAGTCCCTGATCGCTCTCGGGTTCAGGAGGAGCGCGTCCGAGCACGCTGTCTATCTACGTGGCTCTGGTTCACGCCGGCTGGTGGTTGGGGTCTACGTCGATGACCTCATCATCGCCGGCGGCCACCAGGTACACCTTCAAGATGGAGATAAAGTCCACGTTCAAGATGAGTGACTTGGGGCTCCTACGCTACTACCTCGGGCTGGAGGTCACACAGTCGGAGGAGAGCATCACCGTGTGCCAGAGCGCATACACCGCCAAAATTCTGGAGATGGCCGGCCTGACTGGATGCAATCCAAGCAGTACACCCATGGAACCACGCCTGAAACTGAATCGATTAGATTCCTATCATATCTTCAAGTACGTATCTATCCAGGACTTATTTTGATAGTTAGCTCCTCTTATTTGGACTATTACTTCTTTCCAGTAAAAGAGCCAAACTCATTGAGTATTCCATACAAGGCAGCCGGGAAATTAAAAGGTCATATACACGCACATATCCGTATCTCGGCCAGCAGGCGTGTACTTGAGCCACGTACTGAACCATGGGCATGATCCTCGATTTCCAAAACCTTCCTCTCTCTGGACACTTCCTTATTGGATATCCAGATTGTTTAGTATTAATATTACATATAGCTAATTGACTAGCCAAAATTAGATCACAAAGATTTCCCTGACATAATTATTTTAATAATTATCAATATCTTATGCCATGTTTAGATTTGAGTTTTTTTGTTCTAAGGCCCTGTTTAGTTTCCCACCTAAAATTTTTTCATCCATCCCATCGAATCTTTAGACACATGCATGGAATATTAAATGAGCATAAAAAAAATAAACTAATTACACAGTTTGGTTGAAAATCACGAGACGAATCTTTTAAGCCTAGTTACCCTATGATTAGCCTTAAGTGCTACAGTAACCCACATATGCTAATGACAGATTAATTATACTTAATAGATTTGTCTTGCAATTCCCTGACGAGCTATGTAATTTGTTTTTTATTAGTTTTTAAAAACTCCTCCCGACATCCTTCCGACACATCCGATGTGACATCCAAAAAATTTTTATCTCCAATCTAAACAGGGCCTAAAGAGTAAAATTTTTGTGGAATTGGGGCCTGGGAACTAAACAGGGCTAAAAAATTTTGGGGCAAAAATTTTGGGCTACACAGCCTGCTACTATGCATGCACTCCCATGGAAGCCCATCAATGACAACTGCAACTGCATGCAGCCCAAGTTGTATCAGAAAAAAATTTGCCAAACTAAACACCTAAATTTTTTTGCGTGCGTCAGATTTCTAAGTTAAAGTTCTGACCATAAAATTTTTTACCACTTTGACCAAAAAAATTTAAATCTAAACAGGGAATTCCAAACGAATACGTTCCAACAACTTAAAAAAAAAGTATTCAACTTATTTCAATCTCCTGGACTAAAATATCTGAGCAATGGGGCTCATTTGCATCATAAGCTCATCCAATAAATCTCGCACTCCTATAAATGTACGTGTCAATAATATGTGCGGAATAAAAATATTCTCATATTCATCTCACACACGATTATTTTCTCTATTAAAAATAATCATCAAACAGTCACGCTATCCACGCACACATCACCTACCACAAAAAAATAGCACTATTAAATCCTAGAAGCTATCATTCATAAAACAATCCCTTTGATCACTTGGGTCGTAGTGTCTATACATACAGGAATTAATTCGATTAGTATTAACGCCATGGGTAGATTAAAGTACTAAGAGATAATTCGATTAGTATTAACGCCATGGGTAGATTAAAGTACTAAGAGAAGACTCGCAAACCAGGAGAATAATATAGACAATGAGCCTCTGGCATCGACGCCCCTCCTAAGGCCACTGCGACTTTATACAACGCAGAAGGGGTTCGTTGGCCAACTACCGGCAGTGGCGCCCCAGTTGCTTCAGGATAGTGGCACCTCTCGGACGCCACCACCACAATCGCGGGCTCGGGTTGACCGGTGGGCAGCGCTCGTGGACAATGAATTCATGCCTGTGCAGCCGTGCGCGACCCTGTCTGCGGCCGCCGGGATCCTGACTGGGGGGCTAACTCCGTGCAGATGGAACTTTCCTTGTCACAGGCACCCCACATCACGCTGTCGAGTCAGCAGGTGGATACCCAAGCGCCACCCGTTTCATTGACGCCACTGGAGGTGCCGCGTCAAGATATGGAGGCGACGCTGCCACCCTGCTTGGTGGGCGGCGCGACGCTAAGCGTGGTTGGGGGCTGAGCCAATCACACCGACCACCGTGATTCAGAACATGGAGGACCAGCTATGCCTCCCGCTACTGACTCCACTGATTCAGGTCTGTTGAAGAAGCTTGGGTTTGAGCCACCAACACAGCCGACAACAGGATCGGAGACGATCGCACTCTGCAAGAAGGTTTTCCAGCGCCCTCTTTCTGACGCCTGTCGTGATAACCTGGAGGCGCTGCTGGGAGGTCGTTTTGACCCAGTCGCCATGAACCTTAATATGCTTGGTCTTGAGGAGGAGGCGCCCCTGAATTGACGGCGTTCTGGGGCTTTCTGAAGCTTAACGATTTGTATGTCGATGAATTCTTCATGTTTTATCTAGAATGTGCGGGGGCTCAAGGGGCGGGCTCGCCGTGATGTGGTGCGTGCTTTTCTGGTCCAGCATCGAGCATCGATTGTGTGTCTGCAAGAGGCCAAACTCTCTGTAATTCCGGCTGGGATTGCTTCTGAACTAATGGGTCCAAGTTTCGACTATGACTTTGTGCCTTCAGTTGGCCTGGCTGGTGGGATTCTATTGGGTTGGTGTAGGGACTCCTGGACAATCCACAACGTTCACAGGGGCGTTTACTCCCTGTCCATCAGGTTGAGTTGTGTCAGCTCAGATTCGCTTTGGTGGATCACAACGGTGTATGGCCCGTAGGACGACGTCGCCAAGGCCGAGTTCCTAGACGAGCTGCGATCGTTCAGAGCGACACACCATGGCGCTTGGTTGGTGTGCGGCGATTTCAACATGTTGTATTGAGCCAAGGATAAGAGCAACGATCGAATCGATCGCCGCGCAATGCGAAGGTTTCGCTCCTTCGTAGATGGTTCGCATCTTCAGAAGCTGGACTTGATCGGCTGATGTTACACTTGGTCCAATGGACAGGTGCCTCCCACTCTGGTGAGGCTAGACCGTGCGTTTGCGTCGGTTGATTGGCCTGGATCGAAAGGGAGAACTAAGATGTTCTTTGCAGTATCTTTGAGAGTAGTTCTCAGGGAAATGAGGTGCACTCAAGGAGGCAGCTGAAGAACGGGCAACTTCTGCATATCTTTTCTTTTATTTAGGACCTACAGTTGTCTATTGCATTCAGCCTCCTGTTCTAAGCACCACAGGGCATGACCACGCCGTGAGTAGCCCTAATCCTATCCAATTATCCATCTCACCTTCAACTCCCACACCAGACGCCACTCCACCGAGGCGCCGCCACCAGCCTTCGCAGCTCCATCTCACTTCTCACCCTCTCCCCTACCTTCCACTTTCTGCACGTGCCACCCACCTACATCTCCACGGTCAGCCATGCGGCGAGTGCCCAAACCTGCACGGTGTGCTGCGTTCCAAGGAGAGAACATTGGCATCTCAAATCCGGCCAGAAACGATAGAGCAACAGAGCCAACAATAGGGGCAGGATGTCATCTGTGGAGGTGCTGCTCAAATCCATTCGAGCCTGCTCCTGCTGTATGATGATTCGAGCGTGCTCCTGCTGTCTACATCAGAATACTACCAGATCCATCTATAGTGCAATGTGTATGTAGAGCGTGCTTCAGTGCTTGTACATTGGAGCCTGCTCTTGCTCCTGCCCTCTAGATCTGTGTGCTACTAGATATTCTGTGGGTGCAACGATGAATGTATAACGTATTACGTGTTTGTGCAATGCTGCTTTTGTGTTGGAAAAAAAATTATTGGAATCTCATGGTGTTCAATTTCTCCCGCTCTTGCACTCTTCTATGACAGTAATTTTCTATGGCTGTGTCATTGGAACGGGGACGGGGAACCCGTAGGGATGGATTCCCTGCTTGGGGAAGGGGATGGGGGAACTCAAGCCCTGACAGTGGTCTCGGGGACGGGGACGGGGACGGGGACGGGGGAACATTTGTCCCCGTGGGGATGGGGATAGGGAGCCATCCACCGACGAGGAATTCTCCATTGCCATCTTGAGATCATGGGGCTAGTTAGGTCCACCACCACCCTAGAGGAAGAAATGTATGGCAAAATTGCTTGCAAATAAAATTCTTAAGCTTGAAAACCATGAAACCAACTTTTTTGCAAGAATTCGAGAAACGAAACATCCACCCAGAGAGGTGAATCACATTGAAATCTTTGGCAGAGCCTCCGATGGATGCTTGGAGGAGGAGCCTAACGGAATCCCCATTGAGACGGATGGCAAATCGACCAAAGCTAGCCACCAAGAGGAAAGACGATGGGGATGAAGGGGGGTGGGGACTCACCGAACAATTGAAACATTGAGACCAGCCGTCCAAAGTTGACCCCAAGATCGAAGCGGGCCATGGAGAGCGCGACAGGTCAGCAGCGGACGCCATCGCCGGTGACGGAGGTGGAGGGACTTCAGAGGGGTGGGGAGAGGGGAGCGATGGGAGAGCCATTCTCTTAGCAACAAGAATCTGATCGTGAACTTGGATTTGAAACAATATTCATAATTAAACAAAAAGGAAGCCTATTCGCTTGCAAAAGCTATAGCTGAAAGTATTGTTCGCTGATTTGTTGGGAGAGAAAAACACCGCTAAATGGCTGGCAGATTCGGCAGATAACCTTAAGCAAATAGGCTCACATTGCATTTCAGGTTGCACGAGGAATCTCACTTAAAAACATACTTCCTCCTGCATCACAAAACAGTCAATATGTTTCAACTTTGACTAACAAAATTATAGGAATATATTATCTTAAATGACAAGAGTTTTCCATAATAAAAATAGCTTTTAATTGAATCTAGTTATGTCAATATTGTACAATAAATTCAATTTATATAAAGTTTCAGGTATTGATGGTTTGATGGGCAAAGTTAAAAACCTTTGACTTAGGACAAACTGAGAACGGACTTGTATTGCGATAGGAGGAAGTAATAATATACAATGGTTTGACTATTTTCTAAAGAATGTAAATGAAAGTGAATTTTCATTCCACTGGTGCAATAGACAAATCTCTAGCCATCAAGTTCTGTACAAACCCTACAAATACTATTCCAGACACTCCACCCATCTCGAGCCCATTCCATGCTTGACCAAGTCACGTGCCACTTGTCACTCTTCCTGGGACAGTACTGAAAATTTCATCAAAGCCAGTGTACATCCAGAAGGACCAGAACCCAGCTTATCTGAAAATTACGCCATTGAGAACCATGCCCCCAAACTGCACATCCTATTATAGCAAGCATTCTCAAGTACGCCTAAAAAGGTTTTTGAAGGCATTTTGATGACTCTTAAAGGTACTTTTAAACGCCTTCTATAAACAGTCATGCTGTAGCGCCAACAACTCCTAGATCAGACATTTGATTCTTACTTTCTTAGCATCTGAGCAATGATGTTTATTCAGCTCAGCATCTCATGCAATTCAATGGTTTTACCAACCAATTTAAGTGCTGCGCTGATATGGAAGGATAAAAGTTTACTGCATACCTGAATGACCTAACCTGCAGAGAAGGTTCTTGGACTTCACGATTTCATTGGGCTTGTTTCATCTTGAAGCATTGATTAGTACCACACTTCTCACATCACCACCAAAGTTGATAATCAGCCATTGAAACATAGAATAGTGTTAGAATCTGATACCAGAATTGACTATTCAGGATGTGCTAGATTCTGAGGGTTCAGCAGGCCTAAAATATAATGGCATAAACCTACAACAACCAAAAGGAAGCTAAAAAGCTTACAGCATACAAATTCTTGGTGATGAAGATGGTAAAGCATACCAGCCTGTTTATAGAGTGAAAAAAGGGCATCCAGATGATATTATATTCTAAATTATAGTATTCTTAGACAAGCCAATTTTAAGAGACAGAAACCTGGGCAAAAACAAGATTCAGTGATGAATTATCTGCATTCTTCAATGAACAGAAAAGCAACCGCACACATGTCCATTGCTCATGAAAGGAAAACCTAAAATCATTGTAAGCACAATGCTTGTAGTTTAACAAGTCATTGTATTAGGGAAACTGAAAAGTGTCAGGTAAGAAAATGTTGATTGTATTCGTTACTGCGTCAGTATGAAATCTATGAGAAATTGAGAACCAAGCTTTTTTTTCTTGTGCTTTACTCCAGATTTGTCTCTTGGTCTCATTGGTCTTGATTCTTCTAAATGAGGTCCCTGAACAAGATTATTGTTGTTATTAAAATTTCTACACCCTAAGCCTATTCACATACAAAATGCTTTTAGCAATATATACAGCTACACAAATAAGAGTAAGCTAAAATGGGAAACTTTACATTCCCCTTGGCAAAAGTATGTTAAATACATGTAAGCAGAAACTCACATTGTCAAGATTCCTTCATACAAGGTTATGGGCCCACAAACAACCATCTATATGAAGCACTGCAGCTTGAAGGACACGAGGCTATCAATCCACTCACTGGGAATAACGAATAAGCACTTAATGCCAGGATTCATCATGACTCAAAGGGTATGCACAGTTTGGTCTTCAACCTTAGTGTTACTCTTCTGTTAAGTTCTTGTTTAGAACTCCTCTTGAACACAGCACGCTCAGTAGATCTTGGGCCTCCTTCAACAAACCCTCATGAGCAAGGCCTTCAATAAGAATAATGTATGTTGATTCATTGGGCATGCATCCGTTGGATACCATATAGGCAAAAAAGTCGATAGCATTATCTATTTCACATCTTTTACAGAGCCCAAGTAGTATCTTGTTATACACCACAGCTTTGGGTCTCATTCCAATATCTTGCACTACGTGAAACAATTGAACGGCCTCTTCAATTCTATCTTCTTTTGAGAGGATACCAATGATTGAAGAAAATGTAATGACATCTGGCGATACTCCCTTGCTGACCAAGCCATGCAACAACTCCAGGGCGTCTTCTGAACTGCAATCCTTGGTAATCCCATCAAGTAATGTATTATATGTGATCAGGTTAGGGGTGCAACCATGTTCCATCATTTGCTCAACAAGTTCAATTGCTTCCTCAAGAAATCCTTTTTGGCAGAAGAAACTCACAAGTACATTGAAAGTCACTACGTTTGGAGGGCAATCCCCACGAAGCATTTCAGCTACAAGCTCTGCAGCACCATCTAACCGTTCAGCGTTGCACAAGCCTGTCAGCAAAGTAGTGTATGTGATGGTATTGGGTTTGCAGGGCATGCTGCGAAACAGTTCTAGGGCACTGTCAATATGGCCTTGCACACAGAATCCATTGACAAGAGCATTGTATGTGACAACACCCACTGTACAGCCGTGCTCGGACATTTGCTCAATAAGCATAATAGCTTGCTCGATCAACCCCTTTTGGCACAAGATGCAGATAAATGTATTGAATGTTACCTCGTTGGGGGGGCAATTATTCCGGACCATCTCGTTCAAAAGTTCCTTGGCATCATCCCATCGTTCGGCACGACACAAGCCCTTTAGGACCGTGGTATAGCTAATGGTATCTGGATTGCACCCATAGGAACCCATGTCGTTTAATAACTTAAAGGCATCGTCAACCCGGCCTTGTTTGCAAATTGAGTTTATGACAATATTGCACAAGGTAGTGTTGGTGGCGCACCCGTGCTCCGTCATTTGCTCAAGAACTTGAATAGCTCGCTCCACCATACCTCCTCGACAAAAGAATCTGATTAGCATGTCAAATGTCACCTCGTTTGGCATGCAGTTCTTCTCCATCATCTCGGCAAAGAGCTCCTCAACATCATCCCACCGCTTAGAAGCGCACAAGCCCTTCAGGAGGGTGGTATAGCTGACAGTGTCGGGCTGGAATCCATAAGAGGGCAACCTGTTCAAGAGCTCCCTTGCGTCATCAACACGGCCTTCCCTGCACATGCCATTGATGATGACATTGTAGGTGACAATGTTGGGTGTGCATCCCTTCGCACGCATCTCGTCAAGGACTGCCATGGCTTGCTCGAACCCACTGTTCCTGCACATGGCCTCCAGGAGCACGGTGTAGGTGACGACGTTGGGTTGGCACCCGCGGCGGAGCATATCGTCGAGCAAGCTGAGCGCGTCGGCGACCCTGCCGCGGTCGCAGAGCACGCGGATCAGTGGCGTGTACGTGTAGGCGTCTGGTGCGACGGGCATGGAGCCGATGAGCCTGCGCGCGGCGTCGAGATGGCCGTAGCGGCAATACCCCGCGACGAGGGTGTTGTAGGCGAAGACATCGACGGGGGACCCGGAGCCCTCGGCGGCGCGGAGCACGCGGGCGGCATCGGAGGTGCGACCCCGGCGGCAGAGGTTGCGGATGAGCTTGGTGCAGAGGTAGACGTCGGGGGCCTCCCCGTCGCAGGAGCCGGAGCGCTCGACGAGGCGCACGGCACCGGCGAGGTCCTCGCGGGCAATGAGGCGGCGGAGGTGGGCGCTGGCGGGGTTGGGGGCGTTGGGCGACTCGGGCCTCGTAGTGGCAGCGGCGGGGGCGGCGAGGTGTTGGGGCTTGGGGTTGGGGAAGTAGGAGTGAGGGAATGGGAAAGACGACTGGAGGAGCGCGGCCATGGTGACGACTGGCGAGTGGCGACCGGGTGGGGTGGGCGTGCTCGCGGCTGGGCGGGCGTGTGGTGTGCGTAGCACCACACGGTGAACCTCATGGAGGGATTGCGCGGGACTGGATCAGACGAGTAAGTTGTTGTTGTTTTTTTTTTTTTTAACAACAGGCGAGTAACGATTGGTTCGCTCTCTGGGCAGTGCTCGTTTATTTTATTATATACTAGCAAATAATATGTTCATGTGTTGCAATGGAAGATAAATATCAAATAGCCATAGAAAATGATGATATAATGTTACATATCTATTTATATTTATCTTTTTTAAAAAAATTAAAGTCTATAATTTATTTTATTGATAAGCATGACATCTATGATATTAGATAGCTAATATTTACAATAGTATATAGCTTGGAGACATATTTATTTAATAATAATAATAGAAATTAGACAAATCTTATCTTTACTCTAATATACCTCTTAATATACCTTAGTATTATATTAAAACATGAGAAGTTTGTTGCTAGCTTTATTTTTTATTTAGATTAGGATTCTTATGAAATATGATATATCAGTTAAATGTATGTAGATTATGAACACATGGGCTTATGAAGTGTTCATATGACATAACAACACATCGTACAAAGGTAGTGGAAGCATTTTTTTAAATATATTTTTACATACTTAAATTGATTGTAAACTATTTAGCAAGCATAAATCTAGATAAATTAGTAAATCAATGAGATATGCGGGAATGGTGTTAAAACTTTTACCACAAATCAAGCATCACATTAAATAGGCTACCATAAAATTTTCATAATAATTAGAGCAAGATAACTACAATTTTAATTTTACACTAAAAAGCATAGGCAAGCATCTTCAGCAAAAAATATACTAAAATTTGTGATATTTTTTGTTTATTGCATGGATCTACATATGTGGAGTTGAACAAAAATTATTTTGTAATTTTTAGATTTTTCTATGAATTATTACGCATTTATCAATTTTCAGCCGAATTAAAGAATAAAATAAAAGTGAGCTAATAGGACAAATAGTTTGCACCTAGACTTCTGTACTTTGTCAATAATAGAAGATTTTATATTGAGAACCTTAGAAAAAAATTTATACTCTTTTTCCTCTCCATAAGCGTTGAAACAGACTGTCCGATTTCAATTCTAGGGGACAAAAGGTGGAGTGAAATTTTGTCTCTTTATAGACTATAATAAACAAGGCCTAGATAAGTCTGGCCTACATCAGCCTCAAGAATGCCAACGCGCTCCAAAATTCTTCGGCCTGTCACATGTGTGTGCTGTGCCACATCTCCGGCTCGCTGCTCGTCGTCACGTCCGCCTTAACGTCTCCGCCGGAGCTGCTCTCTACCGAACTTGCACCCAAGTTGTTCGACGTTTTACCAGAATGGTCAATCAGGATGGAGTGCTATCCTTGACTGAAGATCTCTCATGGCGCATCTAAGCAAGCCTCTTCTAGCCCCGCTGGAGCTCTCTGGCCTCAATTTTCGCCCAGGTATTGGGGTCCAAGCTGCCATCAATCAGAGGTTCGGTCTTTCAGTCTCTCCTTCGGGGATTTCTTCTGGTGTTTTCTTTCTAGTTGCTTCTTTTGGTCGTTGCAAGTTCCGTCTTTGCCCTCTCTCAGTGGGTCTCCTCCTCCAAGCCACCATTGGGGGTGTTGCTCAGGATTTCTGCGTTCTACAGCTTGCTCCTCGAGTATTTCGCTTCTTAGTTTCTTCTAAAAATGTGGGCTTCCACATCTTCAAGTTGGCTAGCTTCGAATGCTCTAACTATAAGATCTTTTTTCACCTTTGGGGCAATGGAGGCCCTCGTTGGGATCTAGAACTTGCAGCTTTCAATAGAGAAGAAGATGATTCCTGGTTGTTAGGTAAAGGATCTCAGAGAAGGCTGAAGCACCTGAGTTACGTGGATGCTGTAAAGTCGGGTATTTTGACAGGAGCAAATAGTCTTCCAGTCAAGCAAAAGTTCAGTATTTTGGCAGAATCAAATAGACCTCCAAGCAAGCAGTCGGTTTTCGATCGTCTGATTTTCCCAAAAGACGCTTGGGGTTCTCGTGCAGCCCCTCCAGACCGACTTTTCTCTGGCCGGGCTCAAAATTCAGTTAGAAGGAATTTGGTCAGCAGAGAGAAGCCAGGCAACAATGGGTGTGGAAAGGCAATCGACTCTGCTCAGATGGATTTGAATTTGGCTTTAGATCTTGGGATGAGTCAACCTCCATCTGCTTTTCACCCTAATCCGAATCTGTCATGGACAGGAAGCTCCAAGTCTTGCTCACGTTGCCTCTCAAACAATCATTCAAGGAGTGGCTGTAAATTCAAGATTAGATGTTATAGGTGCCTGTATGAGGGACATATTGCAATGAATTGCATTGAGCAACAACACTTGGACAGAAACTTGTTTAGAATTAACCAGAGGTGTGATTGGAGCATTAAAGGAAAAGCTCAACTCGAGCAGCCCAAATGGTTCTCCAAGACCAGGAGCGTGCCTCTTAGATTGAGTGCGAGCAGCCCACCCATTTTTAGATCTTTTGCAGATTGGTGGAGCGTGGGCTTGGCTTTGCAGACGGCACCTCAACAGCCTGAGCCCAGGATCATACCGTGGACCCTACCATCTAAGTATATGAATGCTTCGCCGGATGCATTTGAGACCCACAGGAAAGAAGATGCAACCCAGATTAAGAGAGACGTAGTACAAAGCCAATGGTTAGAAAAAATACATGTGCAACAAGAGACACCTGAACAGGGTATCATCGATTTTTTTGGCTTGGGGCAACAGGTTGTAGGTATAGAGGTTGAGGAGCAACAGAACAATGAATGGCATGAAGAATTATCAGCAGCACTGAGCCTTAATCTAAACATGGCTCCTCTAGTTCTGGAGCAGGACTTGAATGCAGCTCCTTTGCCAGATGATCCACAAGTAGTTCTTTTTCATCCACTGCACTCAATGACTCAGGACAACCTAGACTTAAATGAAACAGAGGCCAACATACAACATCCAGTCCAACTTGAAGTTGCAGAAGAGGTTGTGGAGGAGAATCATCCTATCATAGAGTCACAAGCTCAAGATCAGCATAGTAACTTCCTAACATCGGAGATTTCTCAAGAGGACCCTTTGGATGATTTGGAAATCCAAATCCTTCAGAATTAGAAAAAGGCACAAGATTTGGATTGGCAGCAGGAGGGGAATGTTATAATCAACAATATTCACCTGGGTATGGTTAGGACCGAGGATAGTTTTTTTCAGCCTAGCCCCAACAATAAGCAGTTATCTCACATGTTAGCTTCAAGGGTTGACTCCCCTCTTTTCCAACCTAAAGCTATACTCCAAATTCCAAAGTTGTGGGCTGACTTTTTTCAGGTGCTTCTTAATTCTCCATCTCACTTTGAGTGGACAAAAAAACTTCTACAGACACAATTCCCCTCTCTAATCCAACAAGCTGGTGATATTCAGGATCTCACTATCCCTGAAAATTTTATTGGGTCAACTCAAAAAGTTTGTGATCGCATAAAGCATCCTATCAGTAGCTTAGTTCTGGAGGAAGAATTGAACATAGAGTGTAACACCCGAAATACTGATTTTCAATTTATAGGATTTAATTTAATTTAATTAAGTGTTTTTGCGGGCATTTGAATCTAGCAAACAAATAATTTTGTGAAAATTAAAACTCATCATAAGTTCAGGAACATGTTATGCATTCGTGCTGGAGCATATTTAATTCTGTGCTTTTGGCTTTTTGGTTTGAATGTATTTGATTCAAATTCACTTGTGAAAATGCTTTGGAAAATAAAAAAAAAAAGAGAAAACCCAGCCAACCCCCTGGGCCTAATCCCTTTCCCCGGCCCAGCTCCCCTTTCCCCCCCTTTTCTTTTTTTTTTCTTCCCCGCGCTCCGGCCCAGCAATCCGGCCCAGGCCGCGCGCTCTCCTCTCCCCTCCTTTTCTCTTCAGCTCGCTGACACGCGGGGTCCGCAAGTCAGCGACTCCTCCCTTCTTCCTCCTGATGCCGAGTTCGACTGGGACTCGAAATCGATCCCGGTTTCCTCGGGATCTCTTGCCAACCCGCGCGCTATGCCCCTATAAAGATCCCAAAGCAACCCCGCACCTTCCTTTTGCAATCTTTAGCGTTCCGAGAAGCCCTAGCCGCCGCGTTGGGATCTCACCGTGCCGAGCTTCTCCGTTAGCCGCGACCCGAGTTTTCCGTTCGCTTCTAGCCTGAGAAAACCCCTTGGGTGAGTTCGCCGCACTCTCCTCCACGCGCCCATGGTCTCGGTTTAGGTTTTGGTGCTCGGAGACGAGAAGTCGGCGAAGCCGGAGAGCTCCGCGGCGGCGCAAATGGCGCACCACCGCGCCGGGGCACCCCCCTGCTGGCCGGACCGCCGCCTGCGCCCCCTGCGCTAATCTGATCCGTTCGATCGAGATCCGACGCACCAGAACAGAAGATACCCCTTCAGGGGTCATTTTGCTAAAGAGACCCCCATGTTTTGAGTATTCAACCCGCGGTTCCAAGACGCCTGAGTAAAACGTGTTTTCCAGCTTGGAAGACGTATTCCTATCGGCTGAAACCTAAATGCGCTTTCCAGTATTTACAATTCTGCCATTGAAACTGTTTTGGTCATAAAATATTCATTTTAACTCCGTTTTTGTCCATTCAAATTTCGTTTGATTCGTATTTACAAGCTCTACATGTTAGAAGTAATATTTCACTGTTTTGAAACTTTTAAATTCTGCAGTAGCATTTAATTGATTATTTCTCTATAGGAAATCTTAGAAAATTCATATCTTCTACGTTTTATTTCCGATTTTCGTGAACTTTACGTCTGTGTGATCGTAGCGCTGCGTAGAATATTTTGGTAAACTTTTATATTTGTTTTACCACTGTTTGGTGTATTGTTCTAATTATAGTTCGTTTGCTTCGTGTATGATTGTCTACATTGGATTGCGTGTTGTCGATTGATGATTGGGATTAGACGGTGAGCCGTACGTTGGTGACCAAGACCAAGCTTTTGAGGACCAGCAGGCTCAGGAGAGCTTTGAGCAAGGCAAGTATAACTTGGGACCATCCTTGTTACCTATACACAATTAATACAATATATATCATATGTATGTGTCCACCTTGATGACCTTAGCAAAATCATAGATGATTGTTATCCTGAATTCCTTGTTACCTATTTGGATATGCATTTGGGTAGTTCTTGCTAGTGCTTGATTATTAATCCATGATCTTGTGACATGAATATTTGAATATACAATAAACAATAAAATAAGCTTTCTAGCAACTTGAATATAAAGGGTGGAAAGAACTCTGGCTTTTGCTAGATTGATCTTGACCCTCCATAAGGACTTATCCCTTGGCAAAAGCTGGGACAACTCGTACAACCATGAGGGCTATATGGCTCTGGCTTTAGTCAAGTATGAGTAAGTTTTTCTAGCTTGTTAGCGGTTACCCGAAAGGGCGGAGGGGATGAACCGTTTTGGGTATAGTGCGAGCCCCTGTCCCTATGTGTATAGGCTGCGCGTCATTGTGCCATTCGGAAGGGGGGTATCTATATCTGCGCGCAAAGGAAACCTTGCGACCCTAACTTGTTAGACGAACCTTTGAAAGACTTCATAGTGAACCCTGCCGGCTTTCCTTGGAAGTGAGCTAAGAGGTCGACGGGCCTCGGGCGAAAGGGTAAATCATGACTCATGGGTAAAGATGTACAATCTCTGCAGAGTGTTAAATCTGGTATACTAGCCGTGCCCACGGATACGGGCGGCCCGGAAAACTGACGGAATAGATGGACACTGATGAACGTGAATAATGATAATAAATGATGGTTTATTATGTTGTTTATATGTGTTATTCTTAATTCTTGTATACATTGATCATGTGGTTATGGGATTATTTATGCTACCTTGACATTTGTTATTTAATTATGAATATGCTATCCACCATTAAAAGCTAAATGCCGTCAAACCTGTGTCAGCTATTTGAGCCTCATGAACCCCTGGTTATACTTGTTGAGTACGATATGTGCTCACTCTTGCAATTTCCCAACACCTCAGGAGATGATAATGAAGATGACTGGAATGAGGGTTATCGTTATGAGTACTAGGTTTGGAGTCAACTAGTCAACAGTGTCCCTGTGTGGAGCTTCCGTCGAGAGCGTTGTTTACTTTATGCTATCATTTTTGTATGAGACTATGTGATTCAATATATATTCCGCTATGTAATAAACACTGCAATGGTACATTTGAGATTTGTCTACTTATGTGTGCGACTGTTTCTGGGGCACATATGAGTCTTTTATGCATCCTATTTTGTTCTTAAAATATGGGTGTGACAAATTGGTATCAAAGCTTTGTTGACTGTAGGACGCAAACCTAGTTAGCAATGGTTGAAAATTTAGGCCCTTATTTTACTTACTTCATGCTTTCCACTACGGCCTTGTTATTTGCTAAAAGTTTTATGCTTCTCTATCTTGCTCTGTTGTGAAATTATTGCATCCATCTGATCTATGTCTAAAAACTTTTTGTAGATGCCGCCCCGCACCCGTAGTGCTGCACGCATGGCTGCTGAGGAGTACCGTGCCATGTTCAACCTAGGAGGACAGCATGTGGATGGAGTTCCTGAGCTGGAAGATGAGGAATCAAGGGTGGAAGCTCAGGAGGAAGTGCCTGAAGATGAGGAGATGCAAGATCCACCTCCATCACAGTCTGCTAATGCAAGGATGGGGTGGACTACTGAGCTGTGGATTCCAGAGGCAGATCCCAAGGATTTCTTCCATGAGAATTTGGTGCTGACATTGAAACACCATTACCCGGATTTGCAAGCCACACTGGAGTATAACTGCACTGAGCACAAACACCCGCTGAGGAGATCACTTTGGGTTGCAGAGCTGATAGTCAAGACACTGGATGCCACCAAGGGGTTTCGAAAGGTGGAATCAAAACACATCGCTCGAATCAGCCGGGACACGATGAGAGAGAGCATGGCAGATGCAGCTTACCAGGCCTTGATCTTTTACCGTGGTAGACGCTTTGAGGATGTTCAGTACAATGCAACATATCACTATCCTCGCTTTGTACCAGAGAAGATGACTTGGGCCATAGAAGTTGCAGATGCTTCACAACCAAAGCTTCAAGCACAGGTGGAGTTGACTTATGAGCTGACCGTCAAGGTGATAGAGTTGGAGAATGAACTGCACCGTGAGAGGAAACTGATGGAGAAAGAGCGACGGGAAGCAGATGACCTTCGAGCGGAGTTAGGCCGTCCCAAACTTCATAAGAAACTGCATGCTGAACCCATCTTGAAGGATGCTGCACCTGAAGAATAGAAAAGAACCCATATGTAATAGGAACGTTAGTAGTTTACGAGTTATTTCGAGTCTTTTGCTATTGTGGTGTGAACTTGGTGTGCTTGCTGATTTGTTATTATGAATATGTGTGATTTGGATTTTTGTAATGAGTGCTGGGACCTTGTGGGCATGTCCACAAGTTCCCTAGTTAAGAACCTTAAGTAAGAACATGAATAAATAGTGGGTTGGGGTCATAGCCTGTTTCTGTCTTTTGCTGTTTTCTGGAGCAGTGTGCAATGATTCTGGAATAAATCAAATTCTGCTCGTGCAATGTTCATCAAATTTTGCTGGGAAAAAGTAGACTTTCATATATTTCCAATGCCGCAAGAATGACCATATTATCTATTATGAGCTGTGAGTTATGACTGTTTAAAGTTGAGGTTTCTGCGCAGTCTGGAATTCTGGAACAGTTTCGGTTGTACCCAGTTTTTGGTTAACCTCACGTTGGAATCTGGTAATATGATCTAAATGAAAGTTGTAGACAATTTCTTTATCTTTCCAACGGTGTACAGTATGTATCCTTTTGAATTCTGGAACTCGAGATATTACTGATTTTCTGATCTGCTGATGTTGGATGTTACCCAGAAAATTTCAGATTCCGTTAACTCTTGTAATTGTCATGTTGGACATTACTAAGATGTGTTTATATACCTTGGAATGCAGATGGCAGCAAGGGGAAGAGGCAGAGGAAGAGGCCGTGGCAATGGCAATGACAATGGTGGCAATGCTCCAATCACCGTGGAGGAGCTCATGCAAACCCAAAACCAGATGATGCACGTTTTCATGCAGCACCTGCAACAACAACCTCCACCGACACCACCACCAGTTCATGTGAGAGATAAGCGGGGGGAGTTTATGAAGGAAAGACCCCCAGTCTTTACACACTCAGCTGATCCCATGGAGGCGGATGATTGGTTACGTGCTGTGGAGAGGCAACTGAACATAGCACAGTGCAATGATTTGGAGAAGGTGTTGTATGCATCTGGACAGCTTCAGGGAGCAGCCCAGACATGGTGGGAGTCATATCAAGCTGCTCGTCCCAACAATGCTCCTCCTGTCACATGGCTGGAATTCTGTAGGGATTTCAGAGCTCGACATATAAATGAAGGAGTGATGGAGCTCAAACAAGAAGAATTCAGATCACTCAGGATGGGCTCCATGACAGTGGCAGAATATCATGACACGTTTGAACAGTTGGCTCGCTATGCCCCGAATGAAGTCAGGGAAGATGCTGATAAGCAGCGCTTGTTCATGAAAGGCTTGTACTATGAACTCAGGTTGCAGTTGGCAGGAAACACTTATCCTACCTTTCAAGCTCTTGTGAATCGTGCTATCGTGCTTGATAATATGCGGAAGAGTCAGGATAAGAAGAGAAGGATGCTGGTACAAGGATCTGGGAGCAACAACCGTCAGCGTTTCAGTTCTCATCAAGGCCATCAGCAGAGGTTCCAGGGACCAGTTAGTCAGTGGAACCGTAACCAGCAACCCCAGCGTTTCCAGAATCAGTCGCAGAGTGGGAATCAACGTCCTTCATTCCAACAACGTAACTACAATCAACAGCAGCATGGTCAGCAGACACCTCGCTCAGGAAACTCAAATGCCAACTCCACAAAAAGAAGTGCTTCCAACATTCCTACCAGGTGTTTCCGTTGTGGGAAAGAGGGACACATGTCATATGATTGCCCGGAGAAGCTCAACAAGCCGAACAACAACCAGAAGTCTGCTGCTTATGCGGCAACAGTAAATAATGTGGCTACAGAGACAGTTCAGGAGGGACCAGAGATCATGATGGGTACGTTCAGCATCAACTCTATCCCTGCTACAGTTTTATTTGATTCTGGAGCTTCGCATACATTCATATCACAAGCATTTGTTAGAGTTCATAGCCTTCCACTAGTTGCAATGAAAACTCCTATGCTAGTTAATTCACCGGGTGGGACTATACCAGTTTCTTTATGTTGCCCCTCAGCAAGTCTTTCTTTAAGGGGGGTAGATTTTCCTATCAGTCCCATGGTTATGAGAACTTCAGGCATAGATGTGATCTTGGGTTTGGATTGGATGAAGCAACATGAAACAAATATTAATTGCAAGGAGAGAGTAGTGGCTCTGACAACACCAAAGGGAGAACGAATCAGTGTTAATGTAACAGTGCAAGCACCACTCACAGCCAAGGTGAACCAACTGAATGTAGATGTTGATCCTCAGAATTTGGTAGTGGATGAGTTTCCGGATGTCTTTCCAGATGAATTGCCAGGTATGCCACCTGACCGAGACATTGAATTTATTATTGAATTACTACCTGGTACTGCACCCATAGCTAAAAGACCATATAGAATGGGGGTTAATGAACTAGAAGAACTTAAGAAACAAATTAAGGAATTGCAAGATAAAGGGTTCATTCGTCCTAGTTCATCACCATGGGGTGCACCAGTTATCTTTGTTGATAAGAAGGATGGTAGTCAGCGGATGTGTGTTGATTATCGGTCACTTAATGAGGTTACTATCAAGAACAAATACCCATTGCCTAGGATTGATGACTTGTTTGATCAACTAAGAGGTGCTTGTGTGTTCTCTAAGATCGATTTGCGTTCTGGTTATCATCAATTGAAGATTCGGAAATCAGATATACCAAAGACAGCCTTCACCACAAGGTATGGGTTGTATGAGTATACAGTTATGTCTTTTGGTTTGACCAATGCACCAGCTTACTTTATGTACATGATGAATAAAGTATTTATGGAGTATCTTGATAAGTTTGTGGTGGTCTTTATTGATGATATTCTGGTATTCTCTAAAACCAAGGAAGAACATGCTGAACATCTGAGATTGGTCTTACAGAAACTTAGAGAACATAAGTTGTATGCTAAGCGCAGTAAATGTGAGTTTTGGTTGGAAGAAGTTTCTTTCCTTGGTCATGTTGTCTCTAATGGTGGTATTGCAGTGGATCCTAGTAAGGTGAAAGATGTGTTGAATTGGAAACCACCTACAGATGTAAGTGAAATTCGCAGTTTTCTTAGTTTAGCTGGTTACTATCGTAGATTCATTGAAGGGTTCTCAACACTTGCAAAGCCTATGACTGCTCTATTGGAGAAGAATGCTAAGTTTGTGTGGTCTGATAAGTGTCAAGCTAGTTTTGAGGAGTTCAAGAAGAGATTGACTACTGCACCTGTGTTGGTTTTGCCAGATCTGAGTAAGAGTTTCTCTATCTATTGTGATGCTTCTCGTCTGGGTTTGGGTTGTGTTCTTATGCAAGAAGGTAGAGTTGTTGCTTATGCATCTAGACAGCTGAGGAAACATGAACTGAATTATCCTACTCATGATCTAGAGTTAGCAGCTGTGGTTCATGCATTGAAGATCTGGAGACACTATTTGATTGGGCATAAGAGTGACATATACACTGATCATAAGAGTTTGAAGTATATCTTCACCCAGACCGACTTGAACTTGAGGCAACGAAGATGGTTGGAACTGATAAAGGATTATGATTTGGAAGTGCATTATCATCCTGGGAAGGCGAACGTCGTAGCCGATGCACTTAGCAGAAAGAAACATGCTAATGAGCTTCGGGCGACACCTGAATCTGAAGAGTTGTGTGCTGAATTTGCATTTTTGAACTTGGGAATTGTAGTAAATGCTATGGAAATTGAGGTCACTCCTACTCTAGAGGAAGAGATATTGAAAGGACAGTTAGAAGATGAGAAACTAAAGGAGATAGCACAGAATGTGGTACTAGGCAAAGCACCAGGCTTCAGAATAGATGACAATGGTGTATTGTGGTTTGGAAAAAGGATATGTGTTCCTGAAGTGAAGGCTATTCGTGATACAATTCTAAGAGAGGCTCATGAGTCAGCATATTCCATTCACCCTGGGAGCACTAAGATGTATCTAGATCTAAGACAGAAGTACTGGTGGTATGGTTTAAAGAGAGATGTAGCTGAGTATGTTGCTTTGTGTGATACTTGTCAGCGAGTGAAGGCTGAACATCAGAGGCCAGCTGGACTGTTGCAACCACTGAAGATTCCGGAATGGAAGTGGGAAGAAGTGGGTATGGATTTCATAGTGGGTTTACCACGAACACAGAGAGGATATGATTCAATATGGGTAATAGTGGATCGATTGACTAAAGTTGCTCACTTCTTGCCAGTCAAAACCACTGATTCAGGAGCTCGACTAGCAGAGTTGTATATGGAGCGGATAGTTTGTTTGCATGGAGTGCCTAAGAAGATTGTATCTGATAGAGGCACTCAGTTTACCTCTACTTTTTGGAAAGCAGTGCATGACTCATTGGGAACCAAGTTGAATTTCAGTACCGCGTATCATCCACAGACAGATGGACAGACTGAGAGGATCAATCAGATATTGGAAGATATGTTGAGAGCTTGTGCCTTGCAGTATGGGACTAGTTGGGATAAGAGTTTGCCATATGCAGAATTCTCCTACAACAACAGCTATCAACAAAGTCTTAAGATGGCACCGTTCGAGGCACTATATGGTCGGAAGTGCAGGACACCTTTGTTTTGGAATCAGACAGGAGAAACTCAGGTGTTTGGTACGGATGTGCTTAGACATGCAGAACAACAAGTGCGAACCATCCGGGATAATCTGAGAGTTGCTCAGTCTCGTCAGAAAAGTTATGCAGATACACGTAGGAGAGAACTAGCTTTCGAGGAAGGTGATTATGTCTATCTAAAAGTGTCACCTATGCGGAGTGTGAAGAGGTTTAATATGAAGGGAAAGCTAGCTCCAAGGTATGTTGGTCCGTTTAAAGTTTTGCAAAGGTGTGGAGAGGTAGCGTATCAGTTAGAGTTGCCTGAAAGTTTATCTGGCGTGCACGATGTGTTCCATGTGTCACAACTCAAGAAGTGTTTGCGTGTACCTGAGGAGCAATTACCATTGGAAGAACTTTCTGTTAAAGGTGATCTCACTTATGAGGAGTATCCGGTCAAAATATTGGAGACAGCTGAGAGAGTCACCAGAAGTCGGGTCATCAGAATGTGCAAAGTACAGTGGAATCGACATTCGGAAGCAGAGGCAACTTGGGAAAGAGAGGATGATCTGAGAAAATCGTATTCATATTTGTTTGAGTAAGTTCTGCTCAATCTCGAGGACGAGATTCTTTTAAGGGGGGTAGAGTTTGTAACACCCGAAATACTGATTTTCAATTTATAGGATTTAATTTAATTTAATTAAGTGTTTTTGCGGGCATTTGAATCTAGCAAACAAATAATTTTGTGAAAATTAAAACTCATCATAAGTTCAGGAACATGTTATGCATTCGTGCTGGAGCATATTTAATTCTGTGCTTTTGGCTTTTTGGTTTGAATGTATTTGATTCAAATTCACTTGTGAAAATGCTTTGGAAAATAAAAAAAAAAAGAGAAAACCCAGCCAACCCCCTGGGCCTAATCCCTTTCCCCGGCCCAGCTCCCCTTTCCCCCCCTTTTCTTTTTTTTTCTTCCCCGCGCTCCGGCCCAGCAATCCGGCCCAGGCCGCGCGCTCTCCTCTCCCCTCCTTTTCTCTTCAGCTCGCTGACACGCGGGGTCCGCAAGTCAGCGACTCCTCCCTTCTTCCTCCTGATGCCGAGTTCGACTGGGACTCGAAATCGATCCCGGTTTCCTCGGGATCTCTTGCCAACCCGCGCGCTATGCCCCTATAAAGATCCCAAAGCAACCCCGCACCTTCCTTTTGCAATCTTTAGCGTTCCGAGAAGCCCTAGCCGCCGCGTTGGGATCTCACCGTGCCGAGCTTCTCCGTTAGCCGCGACCCGAGTTTTCCGTTCGCTTCTAGCCTGAGAAAACCCCTTGGGTGAGTTCGCCGCACTCTCCTCCACGCGCCCATGGTCTCGGTTTAGGTTTTGGTGCTCGGAGACGAGAAGTCGGCGAAGCCGGAGAGCTCCGCGGCGGCGCAAATGGCGCACCACCGCGCCGGGGCACCCCCCTGCTGGCCGGACCGCCGCCTGCGCCCCCTGCGCTAATCTGATCCGTTCGATCGAGATCCGACGCACCAGAACAGAAGATACCCCTTCAGGGGTCATTTTGCTAAAGAGACCCCCATGTTTTGAGTATTCAACCCGCGGTTCCAAGACGCCTGAGTAAAACGTGTTTTCCAGCTTGGAAGACGTATTCCTATCGGCTGAAACCTAAATGCGCTTTCCAGTATTTACAATTCTGCCATTGAAACTGTTTTGGTCATAAAATATTCATTTTAACTCCGTTTTTGTCCATTCAAATTTCGTTTGATTCGTATTTACAAGCTCTACATGTTAGAAGTAATATTTCACTGTTTTGAAACTTTTAAATTCTGCAGTAGCATTTAATTGATTATTTCTCTATAGGAAATCTTAGAAAATTCATATCTTCTACGTTTTATTTCCGATTTTCGTGAACTTTACGTCTGTGTGATCGTAGCGCTGCGTAGAATATTTTGGTAAACTTTTATATTTGTTTTACCACTGTTTGGTGTATTGTTCTAATTATAGTTCGTTTGCTTCGTGTATGATTGTCTACATTGGATTGCGTGTTGTCGATTGATGATTGGGATTAGACGGTGAGCCGTACGTTGGTGACCAAGACCAAGCTTTTGAGGACCAGCAGGCTCAGGAGAGCTTTGAGCAAGGCAAGTATAACTTGGGACCATCCTTGTTACCTATACACAATTAATACAATATATATCATATGTATGTGTCCACCTTGATGACCTTAGCAAAATCATAGATGATTGTTATCCTGAATTCCTTGTTACCTATTTGGATATGCATTTGGGTAGTTCTTGCTAGTGCTTGATTATTAATCCATGATCTTGTGACATGAATATTTGAATATACAATAAACAATAAAATAAGCTTTCTAGCAACTTGAATATAAAGGGTGGAAAGAACTCTGGCTTTTGCTAGATTGATCTTGACCCTCCATAAGGACTTATCCCTTGGCAAAAGCTGGGACAACTCGTACAACCATGAGGGCTATATGGCTCTGGCTTTAGTCAAGTATGAGTAAGCTTTTCTAGCTTGTTAGCGGTTACCCGAAAGGGCGGAGGGGATGAACCGTTTTGGGTATAGTGCGAGCCCCTGTCCCTATGTGTATAGGCTGCGCGTCATTGTGCCATTCGGAAGGGGGGTATCTATATCTGCGCGCAAAGGAAACCTTGCGACCCTAACTTGTTAGACGAACCTTTGAAAGACTTCATAGTGAACCCTGCCGGCTTTCCTTGGAAGTGAGCTAAGAGGTCGACGGGCCTCGGGCGAAAGGGTAAATCATGACTCATGGGTAAAGATGTACAATCTCTGCAGAGTGTTAAATCTGGTATACTAGCCGTGCCCACGGATACGGGCGGCCCGGAAAACTGACGGAATAGATGGACACTGATGAACGTGAATAATGATAATAAATGATGGTTTATTATGTTGTTTATATGTGTTATTCTTAATTCTTGTATACATTGATCATGTGGTTATGGGATTATTTATGCTACCTTGACATTTGTTATTTAATTATGAATATGCTATCCACCATTAAAAGCTAAATGCCGTCAAACCTGTGTCAGCTATTTGAGCCTCATGAACCCCTGGTTATACTTGTTGAGTACGATATGTGCTCACTCTTGCAATTTCCCAACACCTCAGGAGATGATAATGAAGATGACTGGAATGAGGGTTATCGTTATGAGTACTAGGTTTGGAGTCAACCAGTCAACAGTGTCCCTGTGTGGAGCTTCCGTCGAGAGCGTTGTTTACTTTATGCTATCATTTTTGTATGAGACTATGTGATTCAATATATATTCCGCTATGTAATAAACACTGCAATGGTACATTTGAGATTTGTCTACTTATGTGTGCGACTGTTTCTGGGGCACATATGAGTCTTTTATGCATCCTATTTTGTTCTTAAAATATGGGTGTGACATAGAGCAAGAGCACAACCTTTCTCCCCAGAGTAAGAAAAGAACAAGGAAAGCTAAGCCTCAGTCACCAATGGTTGATTCAGAAGTTAGGAGGAGCAACAGGGTCAAGGAAAAATTCAATGGTTTTAAAACCAGTCAATGTAAGGTGGCAAATTGCTTAGGTTGCTCAGCCAAGCCACCAGCGATGTCAGCTGATCTGCTGAAAAGTATTGGTGCAAATATTTGTCAAATCCCTGAGGAGCAGCTTGATGAGGAGACTCTCAACAAGAAGAAGAAGACATGAGTAATAGCAAAGAAGAAGACTAGCAGCATGCCCTCCAAAGAAGATGAGGATGAGAAGAAGAAGGGAGAATCAAACTAGGTTGAAAATGAAGTGGCTCTCTATATGGAAGAGAAGAAGAACATGCCCATGCAACAAGTCTCAATGAATACAAATAAGCACTGGAATATTTTATGCTGGAATGTGAGGGGCCTCAATTCAGATTAGAAGTGGAACTCGATAAGAGATAAGATAGTAGAAAGCAAATGTGACATAGTTTGTCTTCAAGAAACGAAGAAGGAACAATTTGACTCAACTTTTATCAGGAATATTTGTCCACAACACTTTGACTCCTTTGCTTTCAAACCATCCCAGGGCGCTTCAGGGGGAATACTAGTTTGTTGGAATGGAAGGACTTTCAATGGAGTGGAAATCTTCCAGAATGATTTTGCTATCACTGTGGAATTTTCTTCAAATTATAATAGGGAAGCTTGGCTTCTAACTACTGTTTATGCACCCTGCACCCCAAATGGGAAGAGAGCCTTCCTTGACTGGTTTAAAAATATCCAAATGCCAGATGTAAAAGAGTGGTTGGTTATAGGAGATTTCAACCTAATAAGAAAACCTGAAGACAGAAACAAAGAGGGAGGAGACATTAATGAAATGTTCCTATTCAATGAAGCAATTAACACTCTAGGGTTGACAGAACTACCTTTACATGGACGACGGTTCACATGGACAAATAAGCAACCTTCTCCTCTCCTAGAAAGGCTTGATTGGTTCTTTACTTCAAATTCTTGGACTACAAATTATCCAGGAACCAGCGTGAAAAGTTTGGTTATGGAGACATCTGATCATTGGCCATGTGTGATTGAAATAGTAACTTCAATTCCAAAAAGCAGGATCTTCAGGTTTGAAAATCACTGGCTCGAAAGAGAAGATTTCATCACTGTTCTATTGCAAGGATGGAATTGTCAACAATCTGTAACCGACCCAGCCAAAGTCCTTACAGCAAAATTCAAGAATCTCAGAAAAGCTCTGAAGGTATGGAATGCAAAGACTCCAAGTCTTCTGAATGCAGTTAGCAACAATAAGTTGATTCTCAATCTATTAGACACAATCGAATCCTTCAGGGATCTTACACTTATGGAATGGAACTTCAGAGAGAGAGTGTGTACAAAACTAATTTCACTCCTAAAACAACAAAGGAGCTACTGGAAGCAACGAGGGAAAATAAATTGGGTCAAAGAAGGGGATGCCAGTACAAGATATTTCCATGCTCATGCCACCATCAGACATAGAAAAAACTCCATTGCCACTTTGCAAGATGGAGCCGGGAATAGTTTTTCAGAGCATGAGGATAAAGCTAAGATTCTATGGGAAACTTTCAAGGAGAGATTGGGGACTATTGATTTCAACCATATGCTCTTTAACCTCAATGAGCTTTTGATTGCTTCAAATAACTTGAATTCCATGGAAATCCCTTTTTCCAAACAAGAAATTGATAAGGTGGTATCTGAATTACCAAATAACAAATCTCCTGGTCCAGATGGTTTTAATAATGAATTTGTCAAAGGGTGCTGGGATCTTATAGCTCCAGACTTCTACAAATTATTTGAAAGTTGCTTTGATCATAATCCATGTCTGAGAAGTCTGAACAGCTCTCTTATAGCACTGATTCCAAAAAAAGATGGCCCAATTTCAGCATCGGATTACAGACCCATATCGCTTTTGAATAGCTCTGTCAAGATATTCACAAAGCTTCTTGCAAACAGATTGCAGAGAGTAATCAAAAGTTTAATACACAAAAATCAATATGGTTTCATCAAAACTAGAACCATACAAGATTGTTTGGCATGGGCATTGGAATATATTCACTTATGTCATAAATCTAGAAAGGATTTGATAATCCTAAAGCTTGATTTTGAAAAAGCCTTTGATAAAGTAGAACATGAAGCTATAATTCACATCCTTCAGGCAAAAGGCTTTGGTGGGAAATGGATTAAATGGATAAAGGAATTATTATATACAGCAACCTCTTCAGTTCTTCTCAATGGAGTCCCAGGCAAGGCGATACATTGTAAGAGAGGGGTAAGGCAAGGAGACCCACTCTCTCCTTTATTATTTGTCTTAGTGGCAGATCTTCTGCAATCTGTCTTAAACAAGGCTAAATCTCTGAATCTTCTAAACCTACCTCTGCCACTAAGATCCTCTGAAGATTTCCCAATTATCCAATATGCTGATGACACCTTGATCATCATGGAAGCCTGCAGCAGACAGTTGTTAGTCCTGAAAGCTTTACTCCACTCTTTCGGTGAATCCACAGGCTTAAGGGTTAATTACTCGAAATCTATTATGGTTCCAATCAACACTTCAGAAGAAAGGTTACTTCACCTAGCAAGGACTTTTAATTGTGAAAAGGGCAGTCTGCCATTCACTTACTTGGGACTCCCTTTAAGTTTGACTAAACTAAGAGTCATTGATTTTTCACCTCTTGTCAGTAGATGTGAAAGAAGGTTAGCCGCCACTTCAACTTTTCTCAACCAAGCTGGAAGGCTCCAACTAACTAACTCTGTCTTCTCAGCCTTCCCAACCTTCTGCATGAGCACCTTTGCCATTCATTCTTCTGTCATTGAACAGATTGATAAGTACAGGAAATTATGCCTATGGAGAGGGGCTGATATCAATGCTAATCAGAGACCAAAAGCAGCCTGGTCAATGGTGTGCAAATCAAAAGAGGAAGGAGGGTTAGGAGTTCTAAATCTTAAAACCCAAAATGAAGCTCTTCTACTTAAGCACCTGAACAAGTTTTTCAACAAAGAGGACGTCCCATGGGTGTCACTAGTCTGGGAAAGCTATTATGATTCAGACACCTTGCCATGTCAGGGAAGAAAAGGTTCCTTTTGGTGGAGAGACATTCTTAAATTGTTGGACAAATTCAAAGGAATGGCAAAGGTGAACATAAACAATGGCAAATCCTGTTACCTATGGCTTGATATGTGGGATGATAAAGTGCCCAATCAAGCTTACCAAGAACTTTTCTCATTTGCAAAATCACAAACAACTACTCTGGCAGCAGCTAAACGAACCATTCCTTTGTCAGGCCTCTTCCACCTCCCATTATCTCAACAAGCCTACTCTCAATTCCTGCAGCTTGATTCAGAACTGCATCAGTTAACACTAAATGATGATCCTGATAAGTGGTCTTACCTCTGGAGCTCTGGTAAATTCTCTGTTGCAAAAGCCTACAAACATCTTAGTGGCCACAATCATATTCATTCAGGGTTTAAATGGATTTGGAGCAGCTGCTGTCAAAACAAGCACAAAGTCTTTGCTTGGCTTATCATGAAGGATAGATTAAGCACAAGAGAGTTGTTAAAAAGGAAGAATATGGAACTTCAAGATTATAATTGTGTCCTTTGCAACAATAGAACAGAGGAATCATTGTTGCACTTAATGCTTCTCTGCCCATTTGCTCAAGCATGCTGGGCATGGCTTAACTGTCATGTCATTCTGCAAGAGGATCTCCACAGGAATATAGAAAGTTTTAAATTACAGCTGCATGTCCCATTTTTCATGGAGATCGTTATACTAATGGGTTGGTCCATTTGGAATGCAAGAAATGGTCTAATCTTCAATCAAGTGCAGCCATCAGTAGAAGCCACAAAGCGGGCATTCAAGTCAGAATTTGCATTGATCCTTCTTCGTGCAAAAAGAAGTTATTTTCCTTCCATAGAGCTATGGTTAAACAATCTTGTTTAATGTTTTTAATTTCTTTTATTTTCTTTCTCTTTTTTTTGTCTCCTGAACCTCCTTATCTTGCTTTGCTTCCGTGTTTGCCTTGTACTGTACTGTATTTTTTTTAATAATAGTTTTCACTGTAGGGATGTAAACCCCTCCAGTTTCTCTAAAAAAAAATTCTTTGGCCTCACATCATCTGCCATGTCCCAAGCACCATCAATCTCAAGCTCCAATAGTCCAATGTCACCGTGGATCCACGCAGGCACCCGTTCGATAGCCGCGCCCGCTAAACCAACGGCGACGCCGCGCACCCTGCGCCCAGCGACGAGCGCCTCGGCCCTGTTCACCGCGGCGTGGCCCGCGTACCTTTCCTCATCCACGACGGCGACCACGAGGTTCAACCTGCAGGCGATGTCCAGTGCGCGAATAGCACCGGCGCGAGCCACACCACCAGCGCCACTGACCCGGACGGCGCCGTGAGCCGGACAGCCGCGCTGGCTGCGCCGGCTGCACATAGGCGTAAGCAGGAGCTACACCATGGGTCCATGGGGCTGTCCAGCCGCTCCTCCTTCCTCCGCTCCAAGCCCCACGCCCTCGCCGCCACCTTCAACCGCGACTAGGCGGCCGCGACGCGCGGTGTGCGCGCCACCTCTTCGCGGCCAAGGTGGCGGCGCACGAGGCGTTGCTCGGTGCTCGCCTACGCCGGCCGCGCCGCGCGCTCTGAGGACGCCGACCTCTTCTTCGTCCCCGTCTACGTCTCCGGCAACTTCTCCACTCCCAACCCCCTCGCTGTCGCACGCCCGGGGCCTGCCCGCCGAGGCCGTCGACCTCGTCCGGGTCCGGATGCGACCGACCCGGACGCCGTCATGAGCTGGACAGCCGCGCTGGCTGCGTCGGCTGCACCTAGGCATAAACAGGAGCTACACCGTACCATGGCCATCGTGAGGAACTCGATGTACAGCGCCATCGCCGTGGGCCGCGCCTCCGCGAGGAGATCCTCAATGCGCAGCCACCGCCGACCCTGCCTGTGGCCGCCCCCGCTACACGCAGCCGACGTAAGCCGTGACAGCCGTGGAGGCCAGGTACCCCACCGGCTCGACGCCGCGCGCTTCTGCTGCTGCTGGGTCGTCGTAATCGTGTGGCGCGGAGAGATTGGATACCGAGAGAGCCGCGTGGCAGCACGTGGCAGCACGCAAGCGCCAGCAGTGCGACGGTCACCGTGGAGCGCAGAGCGCTTGGTTTCATCGCCCATGGTGTTCTTGACGAACGACCACACCCGGGTCTTGGTGGCGGTGGCACCGTGGACAGGACACTCCACAAGCACGGACGGCCAGATTCCAAGGCGGACATGGCAGGAGCAGACAGAAAAAAAAAAAGGCAGAGTGAAATTTTAACTTTTTATAGATAAGTAGATAGTATTGGACTCATATTTCATACTCTTAGATTCTTGAACTACATAAAATAAATAGGCTACTTATTTGTTGCTAGTGATTACTCTCTCCTATCTTTTGCCTGTCCACGTTATAATAGGTAGCCAAATAGCTAACTATTAAGGATGCCCTTAGGCCTTATTTGGTATGGATCTAGGTGCCTTTAGCTCCCACACGCAAGGATAATATACTGTATACTGTTGATCGGAGCCAAAATTCTCTCCCTTCCCTCTCCTTCTCATAGGCCAAGTAGGAGAAGGAATGCTAATATTTTTTGGCTCCAGCAGGTTCATCTATGTGAGTGAGAGAGGTCAACAGTAGCTACACAAGACTTATCAGAGGAGATCTCGAGCACCCACGTCTTTTTTGTTTTTTTTTTTGTTCTTTTTGGAAAGTTTCTCTCAAATATATCTCTGGTAGTATGTTTTTAAAATATAGACTCTAGGTTTGGCACTATAGGTATTAGCGCCAAGCTAACATGGCTCGGCGCCATCTTTTTTGGCGCTTAAGTTCATGACATGGTCTGCTACGCACGCTGACATGTCGAGGTCTTGGCTCTAGGAGCATTGGCGTCAAGGTTTTAACTACCCTGCCCGCCCGTTCAGCCTAAGCAACATCGCCTCTTCGCGCCACCCCTGCACCTACCTCGCACCGTCCCGGCACGACCCTGTCCGGCCTCGCACCGCCCAGGCGAGCCACGCCAGCCCCACACCACCCTCGCTCGGGCGCGCCGCCTGTGCGGGTTACTAAAAGCTTTTTGGTGAATTAATAAAACTCTATATATACTAACCTATTACTCTAAGTATTCATGAGATAGAAAAACACACTTCAAGTGGTGAGCAATAAGGGTGATGATCATGATGGTGTGGAACCAAGGTGATCAAGTGTTTGGGCTTGAAAAAAAAAGAAAAAAAAACAAAAAGCTCATGGCAAAAGTATAATTGGTTAGAAGTTTTTTTTTGTTTGCACTCAAGATACCATAGAGAGTGTGAGTGATTTAGGATTAATAGCCGTACTATTAAGAATGGTCAAACTCGTATCCAAATGCGGTTGTCAAAGTTCCACTAGATTCTCTAACTCATTGCATATGTATTAGGATCTAGTGAGAGTGCTAACTCCTTCGAGAAAATACTTGTCAAAATACCAACACACGTGCACATGGTGATTTACACATCGTGGTGTTGGCACATTTACAAAGGAGATAAAGTTTGACAGGTAGAGAGGGGTTTGGGATCCTCTCTCCCTCCGGCCGAGCTTGCTTTTGTAGAAATAAAATGCTTATTTTCCACTGCGCCGAAGGTGGTGTTGAAGAGGAGGCAAAGTTGCGAGAGTGTTGTCAGAGGCTAAGGTTAGAAGCATCGGACGCTGGACCTACATCTGACACAGTGTTGGTAGAACCACACGTGTCCCCGTGGGTCACGACACGTTCGATGCTCAAGCATCAGTGCGTCCAACGCACACTACGTTTCTTAGGGTTTCGTGAAGTGTATGTCAGATGTTGAGGCGCGTCCAGTGACCACCTGTAGGACGCACTCGATGGACGATTTCAAGTTTTGGTACCTATCTAAGTTGTGTCCGACCTGAAGGGTTAGTGTATGATGGTTTTGTAGGAGCGTCTGACGCCCCCTTTTACTACGGTGATCGATGCCAAGATTCAAAAGAGGGACGTGTAGCCGCCATCCGTGCGTCAGACGCTGGGTGCCAGCGTCTAATGGCTAATCGTCGACACGTTCAACGCCCCTGATTTCTGTGTAGTGAGAGAGCCAACGACTCTATTGTTTGGGGTGTCTATAAATAGAAGTTGGCCAGCTTGAGCTCACTCTCTTGGCCATTTGCATTGTCATAGCAGCTTTGTGAGCCTAGCCAACAAACTTCCACTCAATTGCATCATTGATTCATCATCTTTGTGAGTTTGGGAGAGCATCCAAGCCTAGCCAACACACTCCCACTCAATTGCATCATTGATTCATCTTTATGAGTTTGGGATAGCATCCAAGTGTATTGCTTGAGAGATTGCATCTAGAGGTACTTGGTGATCATGTTTCGCTGCGGGATTCGTCTGCTACTCTTGGAGTTTGCTGACTCCTAGACGGCTTGGTGCAGCAAGGATTGTCAAGCGGACGTTGTTGATTGTCTATGGCTCGATCGTGGTGATTGTGAGGGGTTCTTAAGCCTTTCCAGTGGGAGTTCACAAAAGGCATCTCTAGTGGATTGCTCGTGGCTTGTGTAACCCTCATCTTTGTGTTGGTTATGTGGCGCCCTAGATACTAATCAAGTGCTTTTTAGTGTTGTTGTAGAAAATTTTATTAAGCTATTCACCCCCTCTAGCCAATAGGACCTTTCAGCCGCACCACCCTGTCTGGGTCACGCCGCCCCGTTCGTTCACGCCGCCCAGGTGGGCCACGTCGCCCAGCCCGCGCCTTTGCCTCCCTGGTGGCCGGAGCCTCCCCTGCGTGTCGAGCGGCATGCTCGGCTATCTGCCCCTGCCTGACACCCCTTGTCCCCATGCCGTCGTGTCGTGTCGCCGTGGCTGGCCACGCTGCGCCTAGCCACTGTGTCGCCTCCCGGCCGGCGTGCCTCCTCAGCCGAGCGGTGCCAGCCCCCGCCCATGGTGTTGTGGTCAGCCTTTTCCTTAATTTTGTTAATTTAGTTGTTAGTTAATAATATTTAGTTTGTAATAGTTACATAGATAATTAGATAATAGTTAGATAGATATATAGGTATGTATAGTTAGATACTTAATTACATAGTTAGATAGGTAGATATGAATATATAGATACTTAATAAGTTTATGTATATAGTTATTACATAATTAGATAGATGGTATATATTTAGTACGTAGTATATATGTAGCAGTTAGTCAATAGTATTAATTTGTTAATCTTAATACCAGTGACCTTCATCATCCTAGTAGTTATTGTCTATTTTGGGCTAAACGGAATGTTTTTTGTTTTATGTATGAACTAGATGAACAAGCTGTAGGTATATTAATCTTAATTAGAATTGTAGTTGAATATTTAGTTCTGTATGTAACATTTAGCTATTTAATTATTAGATTCTATTTATATACTTAGTTTAACCTATTCATTTAGGTTGTAGTTAGTTAGTCTGTATTAGATATGTACTATATGAAAACTACGTTGGACTAAACGATATGTGTTTAAATTTATTAGTCAGAAATAGTTAATTTTTAATAGTTAGTTAAATTTATTAGTTGTATATTTTTCATTAGTTAGCAATAGTTAATTGAAATGTGTGTTAGTTTTTTGTTTAGATAGGTAGATACATATTTATACAGGTCGTGGAAGCATAATTTTGGAGATTGTTAAGTCAGATAGTTACATAGTTATATAGTTACTCACATAGTTACTTGACTTACTAGTGAGATAGATATATGTAGATAGGTACACAGATGAATTGATTGATCGGCAACGTTCCTTCTCAAATAGGCTTTTTATAATCAAATCTAGCCTTTTCAGTGAATTTGGAAATAGGCTTTTTAGAGATACATATTATGGTTTTCAGAAGTACTTATTCCATATTACAGTGGCTACTAAATCTCGGGCTCGCTATATATACGCAGTGGTGGAGGTCTTGCTACTCACTTCAAAAGAGTCTTCAGTTTCATTAGTGTAGAAATGTCTGAAGGGTCGTCTAGAGGAAAGGGTTGTCGTGGTGAAAAAGGAAAAGGGGGATGAAGGGTGAGCCAATTTTGTGGGAGAGTTCTATTGGTCCCAAGATCTTTAAGGAAGCACTATATGAGAGGTTTCTAGTCGAGAGCAAAAGTGATTTCAATAGAGTTGTAGCACTGAGAGGATACGATGACCGTAAAGAAGAGTGGACAAAATGCGTGGATGGTGAGGACTACTTAGTGTAAATGTACACCGAGGGAATAGATGGAGGTCATCGTTTCTTCAAATGTCCGTGAGCATAAGTAAATGAAATTAATATTTTTTGCTTCAATATGTTACTCTTTGAGACTACAACTTATATGACATACTTACTGCAGGCTTTCTAGTCCAAAGAAAATTGTGGGTTCACCAGGTGGGTTGATCTATTCATCCGCATGCGGAGTACATCTACTATATGTAGGACTGTATCTTTGATTTGGAAAGTAAAGTTAGCACCGGTTATAAGGACGACAAAGAGGACAACAACAACAATGGTGCCAGTTCACCAGACGCAATCTGCAATGATCCACACTGCACCTCCTTAATCACAAGAACCGATCCATATGTTCGTTGTTTGGTTAAATTACCTAAAGCATCTTAGGGTTATTTGAAAGAACTATGTACCCTTATTTGGTACATGTTCTCACATGCCATTTCATGTGTTTGTTGTTGGCTTCAATTACTTAAGGTATGTTAGGTTTAGTCTAGGACCTGTGTACCCTAGTTTGGTACATGTTTTGACATGCCATTTCATATGTTGTGTGGTATGAATTTCATTTTATTTGTACTACCTCAACTCATGTCACTACCTCTACAATATTGAACTAAATACAATGACTACTAATAATGAAACTATAAACACATATGACAGGTCCAATAACATTTGAAAATACATGACAACAAATTAAATAACACATAACATGTCCCATACTTAAAGTGCATTACATGATAACAAACTGCAAACTTCAACACTAAACAACATTGTTCATAAATAAACCATATAACTAGCAGGTCATGTAAACTACTAAGTGCAACGATGCCACTTTCTTCTTCTAGGCATTGACATTCTCCTCCATTGCTGCATTCGCTGGGTGCACATGCTCAGCTTCTTATTCCTCTCCTCTCTGTATGCATCAACATGTCTCCTTTTCTCCTCTTTCTTGTGCTTCTGTAGAGCCTTCTCTCTATGTCTCTTCTCTAATATCTCCGCACGCTACAGTACCTCGGATAGTCCGCTACAATACCTCGGATAGTCTGCTATGGTACCCAGATTGTCTGCTACAGTACTACATAGTGTCCACATTTCAAACACACAGAAACACCCGAAACGACACAAAACTATCCCCGACACCAGTACTGTCCGTGGTTTGATAGTGGACTGTCCGCGAATTGCAAATCAGCAAGAACATAGAGCTCCGAAAATCGCCTCCAACCAAAAATCCGATTGTTTGGCTATCAAATCAAAACCAATTGCCACAAAATTTTAACTATATGGTCACAAGGCAATAGGTGAGATACCTCTAGGAGATCATCGCTCAATTTAAAGCCAATCAACGGGAAATCAAAAGGGAAGGAAAAATAGGGTTTCTTGAAATCTAGCCACGAAATCAATCCGATCTACGAGCTTGTGAGGAATTAGTTCATTTCCTTCGGTGGAAAGGCTCAACTCACGTCATAGCTCAAGGCAACGCAAAAAGAACGAATCAAATCGGTCTCAAAACGATGAATCGAAGCAAGAATGAGAGGGGAGAGAGCAAGAACAAGAAGAACACAAACACAATTCACAAAAGCATCCTAGAAATCAAATCTCGGAGGACACGAGGAGGTTAACGCCTCCATTCCCACAGCAAATCTCAGTGCATACACAAATTTTAGAATTTGTAGACCTCTCTCACTCAAGAACTCTAAGGGGAGGGAAAACCTAGGGAGGATGACACAAAAATGGGAATGGGAGAGGTGAGGTGGGTTGGGGGCAGCCACCTCTTATTTATAGGCCTATTACATATATATTTCCCAATGTCCCTAGATATTTTTAAGCGAACTAGTTAGCTACAGGAGTATTCTAGTCCAACTCGACATAACATAGATCTAATGACCACCGTGCTCTTCATGAGGTAGCTTAGCCTCGACGCTAGCTCCTCGATGCCGCCACGTGCCGTCCGTTCCTTGGAACCTCCGCCCGGGTTTTGAGGCTCAAACCCGCGAAACCCGCCGCGAGTAGCGTACTCTATACGCTTTCCTCGCCACTCGACACATGTCACTGCCGTCCTCGACCGGTCGGCCCACAAATCCTCCTAAGCCTCGCTCGACTCATCACAAAATGAACTACAAAGGTACTTCTCTACCTTGTATTCGCATTTTCTTAGGAAAAGACAATATTGGATCTCATCGGCTGTACCTTTTCTGGTTGCAGCTTTACTGCACGCATCACGCAAGCCGCTGTTTGTGGAGGAGCAGCAGTGAATATGTGCAGCAGCGGTGCATGCCCAAATAATCTCCTCCAAAGTAGTTTATGAATTTTTGTCATATATAAGCTGGGTACCTAGCTAGCTTATATAATTCGGATTGTTTGGCAACCCATTTACCTTCGGGCTTATAAACCAGCACATATTATAAATGAAGGGGGTAAAAAAACACGGCTTTAATAAAACAGAGTGAGAAGCTGTCTTCAAGAGCTTTTAGACACTTTTGTAGATCGGGTCTTTTCACGTTCAATACAAAACTCCTAACTTTTCTCACCAGAATGGGTAACACTCATAAACCTCGCTAACTCCTCCTAATGCATGCACAGGGTGCATAGGGGGCAAATACGAAGGTAACTAAGATCGTTGCTCAGTCAAAGTCATTCTGCTGCATGGATATAAGAGAATATTCCAGATGAGCTCCATTGGAATCATAAACACCCTCTTCGGATTGGTCCCGGACAAATTTGCACTAGACACGCCGGCTTAAAAAAATGTGCGCTGCGACGACATGTCCATAGCAGCGTCATCGATTCACCCGTCTGTTTGGTTGTCCGTGCGACATGTTCAAGGCCATACGTCTCTGCACCTGTACTTTCTTCGATCGGTTCGTCACGTACTAATCATACGTGCATCTTATCAGCTACCGTATTTGCCGAGCTATAAGAAGGCACGATGCATACTCTTTGCGACACCAAGCCACATCCAAGCAGTAAAGCATATAGCTCGAGCTCAATTCTTCTGCACAAAACCTATCCGCTGCTTGCACGGTTGAAGCACCAGCACTCGCAATGGCAAACCATGGAGCTGCCGCCTTCCTCTTGATCGCGTCCCTCCTTGTGGCAGTTGCCCTCTCCGGGGCTGACGCGAGGCTCAGCACCGTGCGCCACAACAAGGCGGCAGCCCTCCGTGGGGCCAAGACCAACGCGAGGCTCACCGGGCGCATATCACAAGGTTCACCGTGCGCCGCGACGCACAAGGAGGTATGCAGCTACATAGTCCAACCCGAGCAATCATCCGGCATGAAATGCATCTGCACCGTCCGTGCGGCGTCATTGTATGACGTATGACGATTGAGCCTTGAGCATGGATGCTGAATGAATGAATGAAATGTCACAGGTTACGCTGTGGTCGAGAAGGCTGCGGCGGTGCCAGAGCTGACCTGCAACAAGGTGCACGGGGTGCAGGTGGGCGAGACGTGCTTTTCCGTGGGGCTGGGGGCGGGGCTGACCCAGGATCAGTTTCTCAGCTTCAACCCCAACATCAACTGTGGGAAGATATTCGTCGGCCAGTGGGTCTGCCTTGAAGCCACATCCGCTTGAGTGCCTGCGGCATGCCTGGCTAATTTGCGCTGCGCCCTCATCGTCCCTGCGTCTCGACGATGAGTCGTGCTATTGTGGTTTCAAAACTTTTTCTCTAATGATGAATGAGCGAAGTTGCTGATCAGCTAGGATAGATACGTGCCGCACTTTTCAGCATTCGGTAGTCATGCGTGTCACTCTGTCCCGCAACACATTTTCAAAGAAAGAAAATGATTTCATCGGTTTGCTCTATGTAGTCATGTGTTCGATGTGTACCGTGCATTTGTGTGTTGTTCATTTCGTCCATCGTGTTGCTGATGAGAGAAGTTGGTATACTTTGGACTCTGCTAATTCAACCGTCACTGCCTAAAATGTCTCCTCGCGATCACACATTTTTATGGTTCCCTAATTGATAACCACAAGAGGATACGCCTTAGAGCATCCAAGAGTTTCCAAAACTCATTTCCAATCTAGATTTTATCTGTGGAAAAATGATTTTTACTGGCGGTTCAATTAAGACAACCGCATTCACAAACGGTTCTAAGCCAACCACCAGTGAAAACATTTATTTAGAAAAATATAAAATCAGGTTTCAAAATAGGAAGAGAAGATTTTAATACCAAGAAAGGCCCTCACTCACCTTTTTCACGTAAAATCGCACGTTACATGGCCAACAAGATTCGAACCTACGACCTCCTTCGCACGTAGCCTCCTCTACCATTCCACCCATCACTTACTTGTGTCTATATTAGAGTTTGGTTTCCGACATATTATCCTAAACTGAGCATACATTGATTCTTTGAGGCCCTAATTGAATTCAAATGAAAAAGGTATCAACTATAAAGTTTCTTAGCTTTTTAAAATCTACAACATGTTACACTCCCGCACTGAGTGACAGCTCCAACATGTTGCACTCCCACACCGAGTGACAGCTCCAACATTGATTCTTAGTGACAGCTGCAACATGTTGCACTCCCAAACTAAGTGACCGCTCCCCTCGAAACTGACTCGAAGTCTACATTACCTTGGGTTGATGGCAAGATATCATAATGGATTCTAGGTCTCGTTCCACCATACCTATGAACTTAGAGAGGCGAGGCGCTAGTGGAGAGTGGGTGCGTCTAACTAGCTCTTGTTCGAAGAGTGTGGCGGTGTCCCTTGTGTAGGAGGGTTGAGTGATACGGGGTCCTAGAATTTCACCTTTGGCGACATAAGCCCATCACCTAAGAGTTGAGGGAATGTGTTGGCCAACATGTAGAACACATGCCGACTTTGTTGCGGCTTGGGATTGGACCCAAGGTAGGCATTGATCCTGCTTGTTTGCGCAACAGAGTTGACGATCACAGGGCCTCCACAAGTTGGCCCATATATAGTTCTGCAATGGGTCTGCAACAGTGTCGCGTCCCCTTCGCATAGGTGCAGTTGACCTAGGTGGTCAGCTACAAAGTCTAGGTCCCCAAAGCGAAGAGCTTGGCTATGGAAAAGGTGGAGAATGGGCGTCAGCTCGTTAGTGTTGACAAACTCGAGGCTCCTAAAGTGGATGTGGCCGTCAGGGGCTTCACCGAGAGCGAGTCTGACATAGGTGCAGGGAGCCATCACCTCCTTTTCAATGACGAGAGTGCACGGCTGTCCCTCTACCTGGCACGCCAATTGTCGGTGTTTTGTAAACCAATGAGTGAATTTATATGTGTCACATTGCTCTAGGAAGACGATGGTAGCACTCAAAGACATAAAAAATTATAGTACCGGTTCAAGCCAGAGCCTTACGTCCAATCTTAGAGATGTTAGGTAGTTTGTGTTCATCAGTTTAAATTCTCCAAAGTCTTTACAATTGGGGTGTGTAAGCTAATGGATACGAGGTAGGATGAGTGAGGAGAACAAAAGCCCGAATGGTGTCTTGAGATTTCATTCCCTGTGAAGGGAGGCCTTGTCACCCTTATATAGAGTTCGCAGGCTACATGTGAAGAGATGGGTTCTTTGATCCCAACCCAAGTGTTCGAGAGCCTGAAGGAGGGAGAAGCGAGTAAACTTGACCGTCAATCCATCCTGTCTTGTCATGGCATCATCGCAAATCCAAACATGGTCATCGTCGTAGTCATCATGGTCTTGCTCCCCATGCCGTGACATGGTGTGGCGTGGTGCTATGGTGCCGATCATGATAGCACTGTTGGCATGTCGATGGTTCACCAACTGTCCTACACAGCATGGTCTTGCTATGGCCTTCATCACCACCTCCTGTTCACCTGGTGACATTGTGGTGACAGTGAGGGAGTAGGTGGCTGCTCTCAGGTTGTTGGTCGTTCTTTAGGGTCGTGGTAACACAAACCTCAACCCTAGGTTTTTGGGACAAGGCTCCCAGTGGCTTGGTTAGTCTAATGAAGTCGAGGCTAGGATCGTGCAACCCATCTCGTAACGGGTGGGACCATACACCCATCTTATCGGGCTGACTTTAGGCGACGAAGTGCCATACCAATCGTCACCGCCCCCATGATGTTGTCTTGTCTGCGTAGGGATACATAGGTATAGTGTCTGCCTTTAGATCTCACATATTGAGAGATGGTCGTCCTCTCAGTCCCGGCGGAGTGAGTGCAATGTGCTTGTCTTTGTCCAAGTAGGCGTACTAATGGTGTTCGACCTCTCCTTGGCCATTTCTAGGGGTCAAGATGGGGAGAGGTCCAGCGCGACTACATAGCATGTAGTGGAAGGAGGAGGGAGATGTTGTGGTGTACCGGTAAACTTGGTGCTTGGTTCAGGGCTTGCATGGCTTTATGTGGTCCATGGTTACTGGGCCCAGGCCAGCTAGGCCACTCGAGTGGCTAACTAATCGGTGCCTTGAGATACCTGACGTATTTGACCTCGACAGAAAGGCTTGACATCCTCCCTCACAGGCTTCAACTCAACCCACGGGTATAGTTCTTTTTTGTCATCTCTCAACCAGGCTTCAACGTTGCTCCAACCCCACCCTGTCGTCGCACGCTCAAGATCGAGTCCCCACCCTGCCCCTTTTCAATGGAAAATGATATCTCCTCGGCATGCCGCTATGGAAGAATAGTGAATATGTGTAGCAGCCGCACATGTGCAGCCAACTAGGCTACGCCAAAATAACCTCCTCTAAAGCTAGGTATACCTAGCTTATTTATGTATTTTCATAAGCTAGGTATGCCTAGCTTGTTTATGGATTTGTCATAAGCTAGGTACCTAGCCAGCTTATATAATTCGGCTAGTTTGGTAACTCATTTACCTTTGGGCTTAGGACCCAACACATATTACAAATCACAAGGGATAAACAAACAAGGCTTTAATTAATAATAAATCAGAGCCAAAAGTTGTCTTCCAGAGCTTTTAGACACTTTTGCCGAGGGTCGGGTTTTGTCGAGTACCTGACACTCGGCACATATTACCTTTACCGAGTGCCAATCTTTGCCGAGCACCTGGCACTCGGCAAAGCATCCTCTGCCGAGTGTTTTTCTTTGCCGAGTGCGGCACTCGGCAGAGAAGCTTTGCTGAGTGCCCGACATTTGGCACTCGGCAAAACTCTGGCACAAAGACCCAGTTTCTAGTAATGACGTTCACATACAAAACTCCACCTTTTCTCACTACTTCACTAGGATGGGTAACACTCGTTCTCTTAATTCATCCAGCAAATACGAAGGTGACTAAAATCGTTGCTCAGTTTCTTTTTTGCCAAGCATCCGAAATGAGCTCAGTCAAAATCATTCTGCATGGATAAGAGAATATTCCAAATAGAATCATAAACACAGAATATTCCAAGTGACCACCAGCAAATCAGCAATGGTTGATGCATGAGCGTGATACATCAGTCTGTAGCTCTAGGGAGAGGTTGGAAGAAAAGTTATGCAAACATGCCTAAACGAACAGGCTAATTGAACCAAAATTTTGAGACATACTGCACAGGTATGTGTGCTCTGCTGCAGTGCCACCGTACCGCAGCACTCGCACGATGCGTATTCGCCAAACACAAAAGGCCCGCGGGCAGACGCTCGACGTATTGGCTGCTGAAGATCCGTATTTTCATGTATCTATGGGCCTTGAATGGGCTGAGCGCATGGTGGTCCATGGACCACCCGGCCCTGTACCTCCGCCGCTGATTCCAAATTAGCTCCATTGGAATCATAAACAACCCCCTCGGATTCACTTGCTGTATTCCAAATGAACTCCATAGGAATCATAAACACCCCCTTCGGATTCACTTGCTGGTCCAGGGCCAAATTGCCATGGGAGACGCCGGCTAAAAAATTTGCTACTACCACATGTCCATAGCAGCGTCACCAATTCACCCGTCCGTTGGTTGGCCGTCCTTGCGATGACATGTCCAAGGCCATACGTCTCCGCACTTATAGCTTCTTCCATTGATTCATCGCATACTACTAGATACATCTTTATCAGCTACTGCATTTGCTGAGCTATATGAAGGCGCGAAGCATGCTCTTTGTGACACCCAAGCCATCCAAGCAATAAAGCATATATCACTCGAGCTCAATTCTTCTACACAAAATCCATCTGCTTGCACGGTTCAAGTGGCAGCACTCACAATGGCAAACCCTCGTGCCGCTGCTGTCATCCTCCTAATCATGTCCCTCTTCATGGTGGTCGCCATCTCTAGGGCCGCCGCCGCAAAGCCCACCGAGGGTCCCAATAAGACAACAGCCCTCCACCATGACGCGCATGGACAAGGTATGCAGCTACATGCTATAACCTGTCGTCCAAGCAATCATCCGGCATGAAACGCATCTTTGTGCATCATTTTCGGACCGTATGATAAGCATGTGTGCCAAATGAATGAAATACCACATGTTACATGGCAGATGCTGCATCACCGGAGATGTCGGAGCCGAAGCCAACTTGTGACGACGACAAATGTGAACCAGAGCCGGAGCCGCCAACCTGCGACGACCACTGTGAGGAGCCAAAACCAGAGCCGAAGCCTGAGCCTGAGCCTGAGCCGAAGTCAGAGCTGACTTGCAACAAGGTGCACGGGGTGCAGGAGGGCGAGACATGCTATTGCTTGGCGCAGGGCGTGGGTCTGACCCTGGACAACTTCCTCAGCTTCAACCCCAACATCTGCTGCGACAACCTCTTTATCGGCCAATGGGTCTGCCTTGACGCCACATCCGGTTGTTGAGTGCCTCTATGCCTGATTTTAATTTGCGTTGCCCCTGGTCCCTGCATCTGTGTCGTGACAATGCTGAGTCATGATTTAGCTTTGAATAAGGAGGCGCGTTACCTAATAAAAAAGAATAAGGATGCACGTCCTATAATTGTTTTGTTCTCTGTTATGTTCCCCTGTATGAGGGAAGTTTTTTCTTTCTCGAATAATGTATGAGCGAAGTTGCTAATCAGCTAGGGTCGGTTGGTTGTGTGTTACACTTTTTCAGTATTCTGTAGTCATGCGTGTCACTCTGTCCCCGCAACACATTTTCCAAGAGAAAAAATTGATTTCGTTGGTTTGGTCTCATGTAGTCATGCTATATCATTATATGTGTACCGTGCGGTTCGTGTGTTCTTCATTTGGCTCATCTGTTGCTGATGTGAGAAGTTGGTATGCTTTGGACTCTGCTAATTCAATGGCCACCGGCCTAAAACGTCTCCTCATGGTCATCACATATTTTGATGGTTGTACAAATTTAGATCCCTAATTAATAACCACTAGAACATACGCCTTATGATGGTGTAGATAAATGTTTCTTCCTCCATTCCAAATTATAAGGTATTCCAACTTTCTTGAAGAGTCAAAGCATCTCAAATTTTGACCAAAATTATATAGAAAATTACAAAGATTTATGATATCAAATAGGAATATCGTGAAAATATAATTAATGAAGATTCAAATGCTAAATATTTATTATCATAAGTGTTATTATTTTAATATATGTAAATTTTAATCAAACTTGAGATATTTTGACTCTCCAAGAAAGTTAAAATAACTTATAACTTAGGATGGAGGGAGTAGTGTAACCTCGACGATGGCCGGTATAAAGGTTTAGTAGATGGGTTGTAAAAGAAAGAGCGATCCTCAATAAAACTAACATCATGGGAGATACATATACGATGAGAGGTAGGGTCATAACACCGATAAAACTTATGCTTAGGACTATACCCTAGAAAAACACACTCAACAGATTGAGCGGTCAACTCAATCTGCTAACAAGGAGGATGTAACACCCTAAAATTTGCATCTTTTGAAATAGGTCTAAAATGATTTAATTATGTAATTTTGTGGTCATGAAAATATTGGAAAAATAATATTTTTTATTAAATTAAAATTTATCTTAAGGCTTAGTAACATTATTGTGCATACATGTTGATGCATATGAGTTGATGTTTGCTTGTTGCTTCTTTGTGTGTTGAGAGTGAGAAAAATGTTTAAAATGCGTTTAGTAGGTCAGTCTTCTTTCTCCGGCACGCCTTTATCTTTTCCTATAGTTAAAGTCCTTGTTTCTCAAGTTTTCATTGGAAGATTCCCAAAAATATTTTCTTTGTCACTCAAATCACTTCTTTCAGTTCCTCATCCATCAATCAATCTCTAAAAAACTTACCGAAAATTATTTCAGCATTTTTTCTAGAACTTGTTCCCACTTATCTGTGAGCATAATCTAATTTTTAGATGCTCCAAATTATCTCATCATGAGCTCTTACTTTACATGTGTTTCTCATTTTCCATAATGTCTTTGATAATTTTCTCTAAATTTTTGGAGCTTTTGGAGTATTCTTTCTGCGGATTAAATAATCATTCTAGATTTTTCTGATATTATTTTATCTATGAAATTAATTAATTTCGAAAATAATAAAATTTCTATTTTTAATGCTCAACACCCATATGAAATAACTCCTATAAATAAAGAGCCAGACATGAGATTAAAAAAAACTAGGGTTTTATTCTCTACTGTATTCATCAACCACCGCCGCCGTCGGAATTCGTTATTTGCCGTTGCTCTGTTGTCAAACCATGCTGTCTGATCAGTGCCTTCGCGCTGCCTCTGTTATGGCAGAATCGAGGATGGAAATCCTTTTTTTTTCATTTGTTGGTGCAACGCCGCCGAGTCCAAGTCAAAGCTTCTAAAGTACCGGACAGAGGCGCAGTCGATTTCGAGCCGGAGAAAACAAGGCCTTGTTTACTTCTAAATTTTTTTTTGCAAAATATAAATAGTGACACTTTCGTTTGTATTTGACAAATATTGTCCAATCATGGACTAACTAGGTTAAAAGATTCGTCTCGTCAATTTCGATCAAACTGTACAATTAGTTTTTATTTTTGTCTATATTTAATACTTCATGCATGCGTCTAAAGATTCGATGTGACAAAAAATCTAAAAAATTTTGCAAAATTTTCTAGGAACTAAACACGGCCCAATCTACAAAACCTGCTCCTTCTGCTGCTGGGCTTCCGCTGTTCAGGCATGGTCGGCATGGAGTTGTCTGCTGTTGCACGCGACTTGAGGGCAGCAAGTTGCAGAACCTTGGCGCTTGTGGCTTGGAGGCGGAAATCGATTGGTGAATTTGCTACGCCCGTGAACCAAGGCTGCAGCTTGCTATGCGTGGTGTCAAATTTCAGATTTGAAGATCGTTTGCTACATGCACACAGTGGTTAATACCAGAAGATTTACTATTAATTATTCAGGCTATAGAGATACAACTCGATCGACACCATTCTTCATGGTTGTCTATAGACGTGCTATCGCCTCCCATGGCTAAGTCTGCTTGGGAACATCCATCGTCGCGATCGAAGGAAGGCAGAATTAGCACCACGAGTTCCATCTTGCTCTGGCTAGCTCAAGATCGCACTACACGAAACGCGAGCTTTGCCTAGAGCCTGGCTTTGCCGAGAGCCAGACCCTCGGCAAAGACTGCCTTTGCCGAGAGCCAGGTCATCCTCTCGGCAAAGAGCCTTTGCCGACGGTCAGGCTCTCGGCAAAGAGGGGCTCTAGGCAAAGGTCAGCTTTGCCGAAAGCTTAGCTCTCGGCAAAGGCAAACTCTCGGCAAAGGTACCGCGCCGTGAACGGCGGCCGTAGTCGTCACCTTTGCCGAGAGCCACGTCATTAGGCTCTCGGCAAAGAGGTGGCCTTTGCCGAGGGCAACGACTGGGCTTGCATTTGCCCTCGGCAAAGAGTGAAGGTTTTTTTTAAAAATTTTAGACCTAGACTTTTTCTATAGCCTTTGCATATTATATACAAGCACATGTTTAAATTTGGGAGCTTTTTATAACATTTTGCTATATTTCATAAATTAATTTATTTTCTTTGCATTTTTTTGAAAAAGTAAATTTGAACTGCAGGTGTATGAAATAATAAAATATAGCCATTCGAAAAATGATACTCATATTTGAGAGTGCATTTTGAGGCTATATCCATAAACTCACCCAAAAATTTGAATGTCTTTTATACGAAACATAACCATCCATGTGTCGTTGATGTGATTTTTAATTATATAAATTTTAAATGAATTTCAAAAATAACAAAACTTGGGGACATGTCGTTGATGTCTTTTTATATAGTGTTGTGCAGTGGCGATGAGCTTTCTCAGGTTGCCTACATTACTTTTAAAGACAATCAAGGAGCTGAGACTGCAATGCTTCTCACGGTATTTCTTCTGTCCCATCTGAAAGTTTTGGAGGCCTCAAAATTTTGGGTATTTTCATGGATTGATGATTTGCTGGATGTATTTTCATGAAATTATGGTATGCATTTTTTTATCATGTGCCGCTGCACTGCAATTTGTTGCCATGATATTCTTAAGTCAATGCGAACTTTGTTTGCAAATAGACAACAGGCAAATTCTAACATATGCTTTTATTGCTATCAAAGGGGGCCACAATAGTTGATATGGTTGTAATCGTCACGCCAGCCAATGATTATGAGCTAGACTTCAGAGAAGACTGATGCAGAAAATGCACCTGCTCAGGCTGATGGCGCCAAGGAAAAGAATGGTGCTGTAGAAACAGTGAAGAATGATAATGAGAAAAAGGCCAAAAAGAAGCGGAAAAAGTCTAACCAGAAAGAAAATGTTCAGGTGGAAGGTAAAGAAGCTGCAGAGAAAGATTCAGTCCCAAAACCAGATGATGGGAACAAGAGTGGGATGGATGTTGATGAAGAACACCAAGGGAAGTTGTCAAATGAAAATGCAGTTTTCTTTCTCTCTATCCATTGGTCCATTTGCTTTTTTTGTTTGCACTTCATTTCCTATAGTTTAGTCACCTTAGGAGGTGTTATCCATAATTCTTAGATCTTGTTTATACATGATGCTTCATTTACTACTAGCTTCCTTAGCAGCTTGCTTATGCATTATGGTTCAGAAATGCCTCCATAATAACTGATTACCAGTTTGTGAATTAACCTGAGGATGTTTAGAAATTCATTACATTTGCTATACCTGATACTTTGGATACACCAACATCATTCTAATTTGGTTGTCATTACTTTGTATAATAGAGATTATGCAGGTAAACCAACCAGTGATGCTGTTGCTGATCTTATGCTTGGTAGTGCTTATGATAATGATCTTATTAGGTCCATTGGCTCTTGGATGTAGATATTTCGTGATTAATCTTGTAACAAAAACAGCAGCAGCAACCTTTTCCTTTTTAAAATTCTGATAAATTCTAATCAGTGTCATCAAAATTCTGATAATTTTTTTAAAAAAATAAAAAGTCTTTGCCGAGAGCCTGCCTGTATGGCTCTCGGCAAAGACTCCCTTTGCCGAGAGCCAGCCAGACAGGCTCTCGGCAAAGACATTTTTTTTTAAAAAAAAAAGTCTTTGCCGAGAGCTTGCCGGTATGGCTCTCGGCAAAGACCCCTTTGCCGAGAGCCAGCCAGCCAGGCTCTCGGCAAAGACTTTTTTTTAAAAAAAAATAAAAAGTCTTTGCCGAGAGCCTGCCAGCACGGCTATCGGCAAAGACGACGTTAGTATTGACGTTCCTCGACGACTGTGGGTTTTGCCGAGGGCGCTTCTGGCCTTCGGCAAAGTCTTCCGAGAGCCTGCCACGTGGCTCTCGGCAAAGAATTCTTTGCCGAAAGCTTCTTTGCCGAGAGCCACGTGGCAGGCTCTCGGCAAAGCCTTTGCCGAAGGCTTTTAGGCCTTTGCCGAGGGCTCCCGACTCTCGGCAAAGAAGGCGGATCCAGTAGTGTCGAGTGTTACCAAACAAGATGTTCGTTGATTCATACTATGCTGCTCATCACATCGCACTGCACGCACACGTGCATGCTCCCAACCCATTCATGACTAAAATTTCACTACGGTACGTGTACTAACAGCACATCTATGCTTCATGTTTTTGCCTATATAGTCCATTCTATTTACCGTATGGTATTTTCTTTAATCAGCTGTAGCTTCAAAACTCATAAGTTTCATTATCTTAGCTTTGATTTAATTGGCGTTAGTTTGGGGTCAGCGTATTTTAAATGTTAGAAGTGACATGCTAAATATTTCTAAATTTTATAATCTAAAATATGCTAACGTTGATGTTTGTGTGTAGATTAGTTTTCAAACTATTTTATTATTTGGTATTTGTTCTAATTTAGTTCTATTGTTTGTTTCATGCATGTATGATTGCATAGATGCTTGTGTGATGTTATATGATTATGTCCAGCCGATGAGTTTTGCGTTGGTGATCTAGAAGAAGATGAAAATCAAGAAACAATTCTTTGAAAGTTTGGACTTGAAGAATGATATGAGTTTAAGGCAAGTATAGCATCTGGATTTCTTTTCTGTGACCATGATCTTGTGACTTGATTAATGTTTAAGCAATAAATGATAAAAATGACTTCTTAGCAACTTAAGGATTTGTCTGTAAGTGATAACCGGGATTGAAGTGCAACCATGAGGGCTATAATGGCTCTGGCTTTAGTCAAGTATGAGTAACTTTTCTAGCTTGTTAGAGGTTACCTGCGTGGCGCAAATGGGAGACAACAGAACGTGGATCCCTGCGTGGTAGAATCACACGAAGTGACTAATGAAACCTAGCGGTCCTAACTTGTTAGACGAACATTTGAAAGACTTCATAGTGATCCCTGTCGACCTTCCTTGGTAGTGGGTTAAGAGGCTGATCACCTCGGGCGAAAGGGTAAATCATGACTCATGGGTAAAGATATACAGCCTCTGCAGAGTGTTTATTAAACTGGCATACTAGCCGTGCTCATGGTCACGAGCGGCCTTGGGGATTCTTACATTAAAGATGATGATTCTTGTTGTGTTAAGATATATACTCATTGTTTATTGTTTATTGCTCTACATTATTTATGTCACATTGATCATGAGATTGTGGGATCTATACAATCTAGTTGCTATACTTGTGGAGTTCGATATGGACTCACTCTTGCTATTCTCCCACACCCTTCAGGAAAAGTTTTGGGCTTGTGATCAACCAGTTAGTTTGAATCCTGTAGAGTAGAGTTAATACCCAAAGTTTGGAGTTATCTTCCGTTGTTTGCTATCAAAGGTTATCTCTGATATACTAAGTACGTTATGTAATTTATGCATTGTTTTTTGATATTACACCTCATTTGTAGCTATGTATGAGATTTGGATTCTAAGACTCATATATGGTGTATATCTGGTTTTGTTCTCAAAATCGGGTATTATAGAGGAAGCAAAACATAGCATGTACATGAAGACTCGAAGATGATCATAGTTTGGAGGAATAATAACTTCACCAGGAGATTTGCCAAAAAGTTTGGATGAGGGTTGTCTATTGATGAGATAGACAGCAGTAGAAACAGCTTCGCCCCAAAAATAAGATGGAACAAATAAGGAAATGAGAAATGTTCTAGTAGTTTCAATGAGATGGTGGTGTTTGCGTTCAACAACACTATTTTGAGCATGGGCACTGGGACAAGAAAGTTGAGCAAGGGTGCCCTCAGAGGCCAAAAATTGGTGGAAAATATCAGAGAAATACTCACCACTAGAGTTAGAGCGAAAAACTCTAATAGGAGTAGAGAACTGAGTCTGAACCATGTGCGCAAAAGACTGATAAATAGAGCACAACTCCAAGTATAACGGGAATGATCATCAATGAAAATTACATAATATGTACGTATAACCAAGCTTTGTAGCAAAAGGTGCAGGACCCTATACATCTGAGTGAATAAGATTAAAGGGTCTAGCAGAATGAGAAACACTAGAAGAATATGGAAGCTTGCAACCCTTATAATGGAAACTAACTCGATAGATGTAGGACCTAGACAACATTTACGTGAGGTTATCAATAAAAAAGACTTTAAATACTACCACCACTGCAGGGGAACAATATTACGAGTATAAATTTTGTCTTTCTGCAACCATGTAAAGACAACATGAATGACGAAGGTGTTCTCCATATAGCAAGAGGATTAAATCTGATAGCCTTAACTTGGTGATGACTGCATGGAAAGAAAGTAGTAGCTAGGCCGAAGCTTAATTCGAACTGGAGGGAATATTAACATTTAGAAATCTGAACATGTGTTGGTATTTAAGGCTATGCACATACACATACAGCCGTGAAATATTGGTCTGGCTCTATAGAGATAGCAAAAGGAAATTTTATTTCAAGTCTGGCTAACATCTGCTACCATGTAACTGCAAAGATGAAACAATACTTAAACTATAATACGTCGTGTGCATACCTTAACATATATACTTTGGGATATCTCCCAACACCTCGACGCTCATAACCAAGGAACCATCCCCGTGGTAGATGGTAGGGGTAGCTGCCGATTGTGCCGCCGCGGCAGAAGGAGGCAAAAGAGGCGACGAACCAGAGGACGGCGCTCTAATTTCCTCAACGTATCTGCTGAAAGAGGACAGGCATCGGCGTGGAGGAGATGAGGGCGTGAGATGACCTGACTACTATGCGGCCGCGAGCGGAACCGCGGAGGCGACGGAGGGGCCGAGGGGAAAAGGCCACGGAGGGGCCGGGGCCCAGGACGGAGGACTGGAGGTGGCGTGGAAAGGATTGGTGAGCACTTGCCAGCGCGGCAGGCTCGTTTAGCACTGGGGACTGGGAAGGGGACACGAATGTTGAACCGGCCGAGGCAGTAGCTAACCAATATGTTGACCGGCACGGAGCAGCCATAGTCATTACAATCATTGCAATCATAAACACTCCCTTCGGTCCAGTGGCAAATTGCCATGGGAGACGCCGGCTAAAAAAATGTGCTGCCACGACATGTCCAGAGCAGCGTCCCCGATCGGCACGTCCGTTGGTTGGCTGTCCTTGCGACGACATGTCCAATGCTGTATGTGTCTCTGCACTTATAGCTTCTTCCATCCATTCGTCACTTGCTACTAGATGCATCTTTATCAGCTACTGCATTCGCCGAGCTATAAGAAATCACGAAGCATGCTTCTTCCCGACACCAAGCCATTTAAGCAATAATAAAACATACATAGCTCGAGCTCAAATCTTCTACACAAAATCTATCTGCTTGCACGTTTGAAGTGGCAGCACTCACAATGGTGAACCAACGCACCGCTGCCGCCCTCCTCGTGGCGGTCGTCCTCTCTGGGGCCGACGCAAGGCCCACCGCGCAACCCAACAAGATGGCGGACCTCCACCGTGAGGATGGACAAGGTATACAACTACTTACACTGACCCGTCGTCCAACAAGCAATCATCTGGCATGAAATGCATTTCTACCTGTGCCGTTATCTGACCAAATGATGAGTATATGTGTGTTGAATGAATGAAATGTTATAGATTATGTGGCGCATGTTGCGACACCGGTGTTGTCAGAGCCGAAGCCGACCTGCGATGACAATTATGAGGCGCCGGAGCCGCAGCCGAAGCCGGAGCCAAAGCCGGAGCCACCGACCTGCAGCACTTGTGAGGAGCCGGCGCCGGAGCCAGAGCCAAAATCGGAGCTGACCTGCAACAAGGCACACGGAGTACAGGAAGGCGAGACGTGCTATTGCTTGGCGCAGGGCATGGGGCTGACCCTAGATGACTTCCTCGGCTTCAACCCCAACATCTGCTGCGACAACCTCTTCATCGGCCAGTGGGTCTGCCTTAATGCGACATCCGGTTGTCATGACTGACTTTAATCTGCACTGCCCCTGGTTCCTGCATTCTTTGCGTGCGTCTACGCGACGATGTTAAGTCGTGCTTTGGCTTTGAATAAGGAGGCGTGTTACCTCAAAAATAAAAATAAAAAAGAATAAGGAGGTGCGTCCTATGGTGGTTTCGTTCTCTGTTATATTCCTCTCCATGTATGAGTGAAGTATTTTTTTTCTCAAATAATGTATAAGCGAAGTTGCTTATCAGCTAGGGTCGGTTTGGTATATATATGTGATGTTCATATAGTATACATTCAATATTCTATGTTGTGTCCTATCATGTTTAAGTATTATACAATATGATATTCTATGTTATTTTTGTGTGGTGTCATGTAGTATACAAGTGATATTCCATGATGTTTTTTTATGATGTTCACTTAGTATATATCTGATGTTCTATATGGTGTATTTAGTGATGTTCATGTAATATATATGTGATGTCTATGATGTATTTAATGATGTTCACTTAATGTACATGTAATGTTCTATATTATATTTTAGGAAGTTTGAAAAGTATCCATGTGATGTTCCTTTAAAAAAAATATATTATGTGTTTTTATATTTTTGTTATGCTTTGCTCTGTTTTTTTTGTTTATATTATGTATTTATTTACTATTTCTACATACTTCATCATTTTTTACATTTATATTTATTTTATTTTTATGTATATTATACTATAGATTGCATGAACTTAAAACTAGAATACTATTGTTTTAAACTGAGAATGTTTTTCTTACAAAGATGAAACATCGTCATCCAAAACTAGAACATCATCTCTACTCAATAAAAGAAAATTTTCTATCTTCATAAGATAAATGTTTGTTAATAAAATTTTATCAAAATATATCTATATGGGATCTAGTTTTGAAGAATTTGTTGTAAGAAATATGGTGGTGCAATCAGAATTTTTTTTATACTTGGTTTGGTGACTATACTTTTTTAACTTTTCAAAAACATTCATTACGTGATATATCAGCAATTTTGTTTCTTTTCTTTAGTACTCCCACGATACCTAAAAAAGAGCTTCCAAAAAGTCAATAATCTTCAAATTTGAACAAATATATTTAATAAAATATTAATATTTATGGTACATATAATTAGTATCATTAGGTAGATTGTTAAATATACTAAACTTATTTGTAGATATAAGAGTTGCATATATTTTCTATAAATATAGTTAAAGTTAAAAAAATTTGACTAGTATAATTCTCATAATATTCGTTTTTTAGAGACAGAGGAAGTACTATACTAGAAGTCAAACTGCTGAAAAGAAATCATGCTGCTTAAAATAATGATTCCAGCCCATTAATGATAGAGCGCAGGCCGGTCAGACCAGGGCGTTTAGTTCAAAAAAATTACAAAATTTCTCCGATTTCCCATTACATTAAATCTTACAATATATATATGGAGCATTAATATAATATAAATAAAATAATATTTAATTGTACAGTTTGTTTGTAATTTGCAAGATGAATCTTTTGAACTTAGTTACTCTATAATTATATAATATTTACAAACGAAAGTACAATAGTGTTTATTTTTAAAAAAAAAATTGAAACGCTCACGCCTGAACAAAAAATAAAAAAAATTTCTATCGGTAGGCGGCTACTGTCCGGCTGCCGAAATTAAGGCCTTGTTTAATTCATCCAAAAAACCAAATTTTTTTTTAAGATTTCCTGTCATATCGAATCTTGAGTCATATGCATGAAGCATTAAATATAGATGAAAACAAAAACTAATTGCACAGTTTATCTATAAATCACGAGATGAATCTTTTGATCTTTAGTCCATGATTGGACAATATTTGCCAAATAAAAACAAAAGTGCTATAATACCCGAAACCAAATTTTTTTAGGAAGTGAACAAGGCCTAAGGTTAGTCTTAACAGGAGTTAATATAAGTTCCATTCCGTCCGGACACTAAGTTTAGTTTCAATAGGAGTTTCATATAAGTTTTATTTATATTAAATAGATTGTCACATAGGTATTTTGATGATATAACAGTGTATTTAAAAAAGAGAAAAAAATAAGTTTCATATTACTATCTCTTTATAAGTCTTGAAATTAAATATCTATGAAACCATGAAATAAAACTCTCTATTAAAAACAAATATTATTTTATCTAAATTTCATTTCATTTCATAATATATGATAGTCTTATAAATAATATTATTATAAAACTCTCTAGTAAGACCGGCCGAACAGCCTAAGAACGCCCCCGAGGCACAGCCCGCGCGGGCTCAAGAACGCTTCTAGTTTCAGCCAATAGAATCGTCGGTATCAAAAGTACTAGAACATCAAGCGCCCTTCGGGCGCCCTACAATATCTTAAGAACAAAAGATGAGTCTATACTTAGTAGACATGACTTTTATAATTAAATACAATAACACTGAGATATTACGTACATACATTGCTATTAGTAGTGCCATTGTAGCAACAACTTCAGTTCCCAAGTTCAAGCATATCAAACCAATATTTATGTTTAGTTTGCACCACAAAATCATAGGAACACAGCCACACAAGTAAATCTCTATATGTGCAAATAAGAGAAATTTATCATAGCATTTAGAACCAGCCTTAACCAGTCTTTGAACTGTACTGATCCTCACATCACCATAAGAATGGTAGTTATAGGTTCAGAAGTCAAAGCTCAATTAGCATTGTGTTGAATGGCTGCATTTAAATTCTTCTTATCTTTGTGCTGCCGCTTCCACTCATCTTGCTTTTGTATCATTATTCTCTCATACAAATCTGCAAACATTGGGGAAAAGTAAGTGCAGTAATTTCTTATGCTCCATGTTCCCTAGAGTAATTTTTGTGTAAAGATTCCATTCTAAATGGTACAATGGAGCCAAGAAACTGACACTATATATGAAGATTATTTTTTCTCAACTTGATCAGTAAAGGTTCGTCCTTCCTCTTTAGGTGACTCGAACCTTTTATAAACTTGCAGCCACACTTTTATGTTGAATATAAAATTATATAAAATTATACACTTCTATAAATGTATCTAAGATTTTTTTTCTATGTATTGTTTCTGTTTCTTAGCCTGCTCGAGCTCGTTTCTATCAAATCACACCAATTGTTAACTAAACAAATGCTTTACTTGTTGCTCTGTTTAGCAGCTAATGTTGTTGTCAAGACGTTTCCTCAAAAAAATATTGCTGTCAAGACACAAAAGTCTCTTGCTGGTTGCAAAAAACCATCAAATAAATATAACCTATGTATGCACATCACAGCTTGGCCGAAAAAATGGCCAGCCGCTGCACCTATAAACAGAAATAACACTTCAGAGTAGTTGGATGTTGTCAGAATCTTGATTAATCAAATGCACAGGCACGATGACATAGCACAGACCAGGGGCGTTTCGGAGCCCGTGCAGGTTGTGCGACTGAACTGGGCCCCAAAATTTATGGACTCCAAAATTTACTAAATATTCTAAGTATATATAATAATTTTAGGTTTGTTTTAATTAGTAAATTAGGCACAAAATTTCCTTCGACAGAAAGCACATTGAGTCCATAATTGTGAGTTAGAAAAGTCTATGACCGGTAATTCTTCTTCACATAAGTTTGTAACCCTTCGTGAGTTTGTGGCTTCGTCCCTTGGACTTGTTCCTTGCCTTTGGTGTTGTTCGTCGCTCAAGAGTCGAGACCTAGTAGCAATCCTAGACGGTCGGACCCAGATTAAGACGCCAGACGGAGATCATTGCCTGATATAATTAAATTTCATACATAATCTATATTTTATTTAGTTAATCCTTTATACATCACCTTTGTAATATATTGATATTTGATATTATCTTTTTTAGATTTTGACAATAGATGCTAGGTCTCCATTTATTGTTTTGAACTGGACCTCGTATTTGGCCGGGACGCCTCTGCACAGACACGATGTTGCAAGCAGCAATGCAGAACTTCACCAATAAAGCTGATCAAGTAATCAAATTTTGTAGCAAGCATTTTCTTGTTCACTTTGAATTTACCATATAGAAACTCCAAAAGTCTAATAATGATTTAATAAACCTAATTGGCACCGCCATTACGGATCAAGTGTTTAGTCTTGTTGGCTACTTGGAGCTCAATTGGTCAAAGTCTCTATATTCATTTAGAGTTTGAAATCCAGATCAAGGCTCAACAACAAATCTAGTTCAGGCCTATTTCACCTTAAAATTATATGGTCTGAAAATCTCTAACTCTATATTCATTTACAGCCTCAAGTCTATATTCATTTGGAGTTTGAAATCCAGATCAAGACTCAACAACAAATCCAGTTTAGGCCTATTTCACCTTAAAATTATATGGCTTGAAAATCTTTAACTCTCTATATTCATTTACAGCCTCAAGTCCATATTGAATAACATATCCAGTTCAAACCTATTTATTTCAATTGTATGGTTGAGAAGACCACCTTGTATTATCATCACGGATTAATGAAAATTACATGTAATGGTTATGTGTGCATACAAGCTCCGCAAGGCTGGAAACTTTCCCCAGTGAGGATATGATATGTACTCTAAGAAACTGAAATCATAATTTGTTCAGATTTTATGACAAAGAATCGGTATTTAGAGTATACAAATTCGGACGTACTTAGAGAGTAGTAGACATAAAAGTACATGGCAACCTACATGTAATTGACTGATCAACATTAAGAAAATTGAGCATAGACATAGGGAGAACTCCAACGGTTTATGAATCAATAAGAACACCTCTTGAACTATTCAGTTCAATGCTTAGCACAACAGAGTAGCTTGGAGGCCATATCGTCAAGGCACATCTGTTTTTTAGCAACTTGGCCCATGGAAACCTCCACTTGGGGTTCCCAGGCAAAACAAAATTAGCAACTTAGAGTGGTAGAAGAGTTGGATGATGAACCAACCTATAGTCTTATCTTGAATCCCAAATCCCATATAAACATCTGCTAATCGCTACCAAGAGAATCAAACACTCCTAAATGGCTAAATATATATAGAAGTTCATACACCTACCTGATGCATATAATAATACCACCTTAGCTGGATGCATGTCCTGCAGCACGGTGATGTCATCCTCCCTTCGATTAGTTGTGCAGCGAAGCATTCGTAACACCATGCCAGTGCTACATAGGAGTAGCATCTTGCCATCGGCATGGACGGAAATGAGTGGCTTGTCAGTGGAGATGACGGATGGATGCCCAGTGTGCCGCCAGAGATATTGCTAAAAAATTAAACTCAAAATATAAATTTCTATATCAATTTGAATAAACAGGAGGGGGTGTCAGCCCCCTACTGAACTTTATTAACATAAAAGAAAAGGTTGTACAACTTGTCTCATGATAGAAAAAAGAAATAAAGAAGATTCTATATCAATGAGGAAGCCAAACTGCCAAACAGCAATAAATTTATATACCAATTCATAAGAAACTAATGGCCACCTATTACACATAATTGTTTTAGGCGCATCTTATTTATCTCTCAACAAAGATAGAAGAACACTCTGGGAGGCGCAAGAACAGACCTGAGAATTTGGGCCCTCAGCGCTACAACAAGTGTTGCAAGTCACTGCATCACATGTGCCCGCAGTAGACGAGGGCCACACCCTCGCCGTCGGCCACACCGTTACAGTCCATCAGGTTCGCCACCATGCGCCACTTCATGCCGCCATAGAATACAACTGTAGATCTGGTTACCTCCACGCACCTCCACATCATGTGTTGTGTCGGCGCTGGCTCGATCTGGTTCCAGATGAGAGCCTTGGGTGAGACGCCACCTCCCACATAGATACGATGTGCTCCTCCACCACAAGTGAAGCCGTGAAGGCAGGATGCGTGGACGCCCCTCTTCTTCGATTTCCGCACCCACTTATCGCTGAGTCATCGTGAGAGGATGAAGGCCTGAAGGAGGAAGAAAGAGGTGGGGGAGATAGGGAAGGCAATATGGAGAAGGAGGTGTAGGGAGAAGCGGTAGCAGTGGCGGTAGCGAGGGGTGGAGGTGCGGAGACGGCGGCGGCGGCGGGAGGAGAGAGGGATCGAGAGTTCGAGACGTCAAGCTAGGGTTGCGGGGTGAGAGGCCAGGAGCAGAAAGGTTTGGACTGCGGGTTGATTCTGAAAACTTAAAGGGCTTTTTTGCAAAATAGTTAGAGACAGGTGTCAGCACGAGAAGAAGCCACCAATGCTTCAATTGCTCTGGATGCAGCAAAGACAATATCATTTCGACGTGGCTAAAGAGTCCGAAATAGAAGATGAAATCCTTGTTCAGTTACATAGTGAATCTTGTTACTTCCATAGAAACCATAAACTCTCCCTCTAGCTGCTCAATGATTCACTTGATACCGGACAAAAGAACGGATGCCTTGGTGGTTCATACTTTTCTTTTTTTTTATGGAACTAGAGGAGCCGAAGCTCCTACAGAGGATTTATTAAAAATAAAAAAGGTGAACCAAGTTGACAACCAGATTTACGATCGAAGAAAAAACTTGATTGGAGCCGTTAAGACTGCTGACGTAACTTTAAAAATAAGAAAAAAGTGTCTTCTTATCGGACAAGAAAACTCCCTTTAACCTCACTCCTATCTGTACACGGTGGCTTTTCATCGTCCAAGTGAGAATTAGGCCGTGAAGGCTAGTGCTTTGGTACGAGGATGGGCAAGGGGATTTTTTAACCAGCCTGAAATTCACTCCCATTGGAATTCAAACTCAGGACCTAGGAGATGTGCCGAAGTGCCTAGACCAACTGATCTAGCATCCTTTGGAAGAATTACAACTCAAGAATCAGAAAACAAAGAAAGAAACAAAGAATAGGAGGAAGAGGACAGCAATTACAAGAGACTTTGACACCATGATTCAGATAAGTGGCTTGATCTCTGTTTGGCTCTAAAGGAGAGCAGGCCAGGCTCTTTCTGAAGGAAGCTTCTGACTTGTCTGCAAATTTGGTCGAGTTGCTTTAAAAATTAGATTATTTCTTGCCGTCCAAATTGTCCAAGTTAACAGGATTATGGCGTTCATGAAGAAGGGTGAGCTTAGCTGTTTGAAAATCTTCCAAGATTTCAGACAAGCTTCCTTAGGGCCCGTTCGTTTTCACGGGAACTATTCCCAGTCACAGATTTCATTCATAAATTTGTATTAGACAGGAACCGTTCCCGGTCTGTTCCGGCGTAAACGAACATGGCCTTACTGTATGACTGTCAGATTCAGAAGGTTCCAACTAGCTGCAGCAAAGGGGCTGGGCATCTAAAGAACAGGTAGTCCAAGGTTTCTTCTACTAATTGCTGACACAGAACACCACAGTCATAGGAATCCAATTTCATATGATGCCATCGTCAGTCATCACGCTGACGATGAACTCTTGTTTGTCTTCTTCCCGGGCAAATCGGATGAAACTTCGACTTCTTTCAACAAATTAAGGCCTTGTTTAGTTCCTTGGCGAAATGTTTTCGCGACACTGTAGCACTTTCGTTTGTTTGTGGTAATTATTGTCCAATCATGGACTAACTAGGCTCAAAAGATTCGTCTCGTAAATTTCGACCAAACTGTGCAATTAGTTTTTATTTTTGTTTATATTTAATACTCCATGCATGCGTCTAAAGATTCGATGTGACGGGAAATCTTAAAAAGTTTTTGGATTTTGGGTGGAAGTAAACAAGGCCTAAGGAAAGAACGGCCGCCTTGCCAATGGGGAACAGCGACATGACGCCATTTCCAAGGTCGTGGAATTCGTATGTCATTTTGTCACATACGGTACTTTGTAATCACCTGCTGGCCTTCGCAATCAATCGCACACGCTATAAGCCTATAAGAAGGCACGAACCAGGCCGGTCCCTCGCCACACCACAGCAGCAGAGCTGACCTCAAGCTTACACATACACACCTGTCAGTTCTGCTAGCTCACCTTGGCGTGCACAAAACTTGCAATGGCGAACCGTGGCACCGCCGCTCTTGTGATCGCGTGCGTCCTTGTCGCGGTCACCCTGGCGGACGCAGCAGCCCCGCCGCTGCCGCCGCAGTCGCAGCTGTTCTGCAACAAGGTGTACGGGGTGCAGGAGCAGGAGACGTGCTTCGTCGTGGCGCAGGCTGCCGGGCTGACCCTGACGCAGTTCCTCGGCTTCAACCCCAACATCAACTGCCGGAACCTCTTCATCGGCCAGTGGGTTTGTCTTGATGCAACTATCGTTTCATAGAGTTCGAAGGCATGCAAGGCACCCTGCGTACAACGTCGATCGTTATGTTCGTGCTCTATATATACTGTATTTCCCAAGCAAGAATGTTCGTGCTCTGAATAAGGAGGGGTCTCATGTCTATGTTTACCTCTACGAGCCTTAGTTGCTAACACTAAGGTACGCGGCTCCGCGCAGAATATTTCTACTTTCCTCTACTGTTCTCGAGTCCTCTGTCATCACTCTGTTGCGGTGTGAAACTGTAACCGATGTGTCAAGCTCAAGAGAATGAACGTCAGTTCAATTGTGTCTCATGTTCCATTCCGTGTTCTTCGTTTCTCTCTTGCATATTGTATGGTTATCCATGGTACTCATATCTGGGCTGTGACGGTTACATCAAATGCAAAGGTGCTGTGCTCATCGAAGTACAAAACAGAGTTCTACATTCTACGCCTGCTAGCTATGTATCTGTGTACCTCCAATAGTGCTCAGGTCAAATTTATGGTGTACTCTCCCCCCCCCCCCCCACCCCCCCAAATATCATTTGGTTTTTGTGCTGGTTAAATTTCTTGAGTTTGGCTAGATTTATAAAAAAATTAGTAACATTTGTATATCTAAATAAATTCATTACGAAAATATATTCAGTAGAATCTAATGTTATCTATAAATATGCCATAATTACAATAATTTCTCATAAATATTCTTGAAAATTGAGACGGACACTTATTTTAGAATAAAGGAAGTATGCTTCACATGTAAAGTATTTTTTATTTATATATTCTCTGTAAAAAAAGGATAAAGGAGTTATGTCTCTCATGTTACGCGCAAAGAGTTTAACTCTTCTCTACTCGCTAGCTCAAATGTTTTTAATTTCTCTTCTCCACATGACATCTATTTAATATTATCTTAGAGTTGGCTGTTGTAAGTGCCCTAATTAGAGGCCCATAAGGGAGCCTATAGGTTACTCACTACATCCTAAATTATAAATATTCCAAAAATGTTGGAGAGTCAAAGTATCTATAGTTTGAACAAAGTTATAGAAAAAATACAAAGATTTATAATATGAAATAGGTTTCATATAATTAGAAAAGAATCTAATGATACTTAGTTAATATCATAAAAATTTATGATAATATAAATTTAGTTAAACTTGAGACGATTTGACTCTTCAAGATTATTGGAATGACTTATAATTTGGGATGAAGGGAGTACTAATCAAGAGAAGTGCTAGAAAACATCCTACAAATTCTCGGAGACAGCTGGCCTTTAATTTAGTATACTTTTACCATCAACACTAATCATAGCCACTAAATTTAATCTGTTTTCTAAAAAAACTCCACCTTTCATGTTATATTATGAAAAATACATAAAGTAACCCTAATTTTGCATGTAAATACCTACCTCGATCGCTATGATAGACAATTTCAAATGATCATCTAAATTTATATATAAATTAAAATCAAAGACGATGCAAAGTAATTTCTAAATTTATTTTTAGATTATGCACAGTGGTCATTATAAAAGATACCCCTTTAAAATTATCTAAATTCCTCATTATAAATAAACAAGTATATTCATCAAATCCATGTTTAAATATAAATATGATTTATTGCAAAAAAAAGTGTAATAGCCATAAAGTATGTTATATGCTTCTAAATTGCTAGCTTTTGCCGTTGTTAAATTAAAAGTAAGCACAAATATTACTCTATTCACTACCACATAGACCAAGTAAGTATACATATATAAGGTTAGGGACAGGTGCCCATCGCCTCTGCTCGGGGCTCGAGGGCACGCTCGAGCCTTAGGCTCTTGATCGACAAGGGCTCGAGTACAATCCTTGCCCCCTTCCTAGGATTTGGTGCTAGCCAAAGCCTGAGCTACAGATAGGCTCCCCGAGCCTCTAAGGCTCGAGGGCACTACCTAGCAGGTGCAGTGTTGTCAACCACTCCTGCAACAGGGGCACACACACAACGTGACACAAGGGTACAAAAACCCCTCCGACTAGCTTTAGGGGCTCAGGAGCTTCTAGGCCCTCTTATCAGCCCCTCCACCTAGTTGCCTTCACTGCCAAGAAGCCTCTAGAAGGTGCACTTGGTGGAGGCCGATCCAAGCCGATAGCTCCTGACACTCCGCGTGTCAAAATAGAGGAGCCAGACAATGCCTAGGGCTTCTTTGGCTCCACCACAACACCAAGGTCCATTCACGCTGCTACAAGACCCTCCTGGACTCCAACGCACATAGACCATAGGCTAAACAACCCCAAACAGCCATGTACTCACCTACCTTGATTTATAAGGGGAGGTCAGATCCTAGAGAGGGAGAGGATGATTCCAAATAGATCATTCTGGTCATCACCGAATAGCTTGTGCTCAGCACCAAGTGCAAAGCCACCTTGAGAGGAATCCTAGAGCTTCTCCCCTCTTCCATCGTCTTCCTCCTATCTGACAAGGGGAAGACCTCACTAGCAATGAAGCTCTACGATCAGCACCGAGCAATCCCTTGCCAAATCTCTCTCTCTCTCTCTCTCTCTCTCTATTGTACCTCCTAATTTTGGGTGCTCTTGAGTATAAGGATTATCTACTACTGGACATAGGTCCCCGATAGCCCGAACCAGGATAAAATATTGTGTTCTCTTTGTCATCTTTGTGTTCTTGAGTCTACCTGAGCCACCAGACACACACCCAATGACACCGATGAACAACAATGCTTGTCACGGTTTTGACCCTGCAACAGGTGGCAATCATATCACACATGACACTGCCCCCTACACGATGCACCAACTATCGTGGGTTCATCACTGTGGCAGTGATTGTGTTATCCAATGCGGGTCGATGTGTGTACCTCTAGTGGCTTAAGCACTAAAAACACAAGGGGTTTACCTTGGTTCGGGCATCTAAGCCTTTGCGTCCAACATTGGTGTTTTGTTCATGTTAGAAATGCTCATTTAAGAGTTCTTACAACGTAGAAATCAAGAGTTAGTTGTAGTGAGCGATGTTATGCTAATCTAGGGTTTGATCGGGCTCGGTTGACTGATCATCTATGGTTCAATCTTCCAATCCCTATCTATGGCTTAGTCTCCGATCTCTTCTACAAGAGTCCATGCCTTCTCTTATTTGCCATGGAGGCCATGTGAGTACAAGTTGAATGGTTTCTCCTAGGATTTCTTGCTCTATGCTTTGGTCTTCATCTTTCGTGGCACCGCCTGTCCTCCTGTACCTTGTAGCTAGAGACCGACAAAATCGCAACCACCTCCTAACGCCACTGCTACAACCTAGTGTTGACCGCTAGGTGTTGTCTGCTACAATGGTGCCTTTCGTGGGTGAACCTTCTCCTAGCTTCCTTGGCGTAGCAAGCTTTATTCCCCTTCTCCCCAAAAGAGCTACCAAGCGGGCCTAAAGCCTCACACTATGTGGTTTTGGGGAAGTTCCTTGTCCAAATGTGTCATGTCCCGAGCATGATCCTGCCGAGGGATTGGCCGATAACGCCATGTGGATTCTATGGTTGTCAAGCTTAGATTCTAGGGTTGGTTTTTGGCATTGCTTGGGTGAACGTTCAACCCAAGCTAAGGTTAGGGTGAGCATTGGGTGTTTTGTTCGGCTGGAGCTCTCCTAGGTTGGGAACTCTCTATGCCTTGTCCGAGCTCACAAGCGAAGGCATGCCCTTCTGACACCTGGGATTCCCTCTAGAGAGTGCCATCTACGGACCACTGAGTCATCCCCTGTTTGCTAGAGTGTGTGTGTGTGTGAGAAAATCCGATGGGTGTAGCCCACAAGCCCCTAGCCGATTAGGAGAATCAGTCGAGGGGTTAGTCGGACTGTCATGCCCTTAACCCGAGGGTCTAACATACCCCTATCTTAGACTCTCATTGGTTGTTTTCCAAAATGTTGAGTACAATGAAACATAGTTTTACTTTTTGTTTCATAAGCATTTAATTGTATGATTCATCTAGAGTGGGAAATGAGTTGAAGAGAATTTCATTCTCATAAAACTCACATCTTCTCCCTCTTCTAAATAACATGATTGCATCATAAAAATGCTTATTTTTTAACCTATTAAATCATGGGCGGAGCGAGATGGTGGTTTGGGTGTTCCATGGACCACCATGTGCTCGTCCCGTCTAAGACTCGGTATAGGAAAATACAGATCATCGGTAGCAAATATTTTGGACCAATCACGGCCTTTCAGGTTAGGCATCGTGCGAGTGACAGTTCTTTGTGGCTATACATGGGCATGCAGCCCGAGCCCGTGAGCACGGCCCGAAGCCCGTCATTTTGGCCCGGCCCGGCCCGAAGGTCATTGGGCCCGGGCTGGCACGGCACGGGCCTGCAGGCCGTGCTTGGGCCGCACTTCAGGCCCGAGGGCCGGCACGGCCCGGCCCGTCAAATAACAACATTGTATAAAATAACTCATTTTGATATCTAAATCTATTCTCTACATCTGTCATATGTATTTGAATGTGTTTTTTATACTGATGGAGTGATGAATTGATGAATGTGTTTGAAATATGCTTTTAAATCTGTGTTTATTGATATGTTATTGTTCAACGGGCTATGGGCTGGCCCGGCCTGACGGGCCCGCCCGGTACACAAAAAGGCCCACGGGCCCGTGCCTGGGCCGGAGGTCAGGCCCGCAGGCCGGTAAGGCACGGCCCGCAGGGCACGACGGGCCCCCTCGGCCCATTAGGCAACGTGCCGGGCCGGGCCGGGCCGGCCCGTTGCCCAGGTATATTTGTGGCTAGCCTGTGTCCCTTGGTATCCCTCGCTGTGTTGTGATTCATATAATACTCAAAGCGGTGGCTTCGGGCCGGCGGCGCCGAATGGCGAGAAGCACTACAACCCTCTGTAGTACGTGTTAAAATCTTCATTCAATTACATGTTCGTTTAGTCATGTATACAGCCCTCTGTAGTACATCTCAACATCTTTATTCAATTAGCATGTTCGTTTAGTCATGTTTCTATTTTTTCTCTCAATCTTTCCCTAGAGCTAGAGACTAATGCATCATGCATTAGCTATTATCAAGAATAAGTTCAAAATAAGATGGGTGATAGCCTTCAGGATGGTTGTCTAGTCATTTGTATTGGGCGAAATAACCTCTTATAATTGAGTGAAGATAAGATCATCAACACTTTCATGGCTATTAGACGGCGCGAGCCTGACAAGAAGTAGTGACATTTTTTTTCTTCAACTATTATGGGTATATAATATTTTAATTCTATGTTAAGAAAGCTGTATCGACATATTTCATTAACTCGACCTTTTTTCCCTAATTAATTTCATTTCGTATATACTTGTCTACCGACATATTAAATTTATAGTGGTTAAAAAAAGTAAATAACTACAAATCCTAACTACGCCACTGTATTAAATGCAAATGTAACTATAAAACCCACTGAGACGGGTCTTAGTGGCGGAGATAAGAGGCAAGACCCCGTAAAGTCCATACAATTTCCACTAAAAGATTTAAAATTTCATCATTTCTTTTTTGGAAAAAGATCATTGCTACCCCGCCTAGAAAATAATTCATATTTCTAGCTCCGCATCCGCCTAGAAAAGATCACGTGAGGGCGCTTTGTGACGTCCAAGGCAGCTGTCAGTTCCTGCAGCCAACCTCTTCAGAAAATTAAAACTTATGTGTTCTAGTTCTAGCACATTATTTGTCCTACACAAAGCGTGGGTACAATATAAATAAAGATCAGTTTCTAGATATACATAGTGTATTCTAGAATGTTTGTAACATGATGATGTACTCTTCTTTCGTCTAAAAAAAGTTAACCATTGTAAACTTTTGTTGCATATTACCTTTTATGTATTAATGAGTTTGGATTTTTCAAAACAAGGAAAAACTTATACTCAAAATCGTGTTTTGGAAACCATTTTGACGCCGAAAACACTTTGGGCGTATTTGCTTCGTGCCCTGGCCTGGAGGTTAACGCCAGGCAGCCAGCATCCACCCCAAGCTAAGCAAATTGCTTGAGGATTTGTCTGGCTCACGAATCCAAACAGGCCCAGGGACCAGGGTACGGTAGACAATAACACAATTCATTTACGTCACATCAGCGCTAGGTTACCACATTATAATGATTAGCATACTCTGACTATTTACACCTTGTATCCTACCTTTTGTAGTAACATTCAGTGTCGTCTCAGCCAATAGAATCGTCCAAATTTTATCTGTATCAAAAATATGTACAACCATTTCGACAGAGCCAAAGAATCCGAAATAGAATACCTATGTAATTAATGTAAAAGATGTTGTTCAGTCAAAACTACACGCTGTAAATTATGAATCTTATTACTTGCATAGGAATCATAAATTCTACTCTGGCTGCCCAAGGATTCACTTACTTGATCCCCGACAAAAGAACGGGTGCCTTTAGGTGGTTTATTCTTCTCAAATGGTATCCCCGGCCTTCATTGATCAGTCGTCACCGTGGTGAAATGTGAAATCTGTTAGAAATATAGGTAAATTCATGTTTAATTTATTCTGGAAGTAAGATTTTCACAAAATAATCATGGTATCGTATATGTGTTTGTTTAGATTAAACATCATGAATATAGATACAACACTGATCAGAGTAGCATCATGTAACTTATTGTGCAAACAAAGTATGATCATCATCCAAGATGTTTTGATCAACAAAACAAGAGGATGTTTAAAAGTTGTATACCCTACGGCAGAGCCGGAGCACCAGCAGAGACATGGTATGGTGCTTTGCTGATGTAGTCGTTCCGATCGATGCAGTGCCGATAAGAAGCCGTGAACCCTGACGCTGGGAGGAAGACCCTGCAAGCGCCGGGAACAGGGAGGGGACGAAGCGAGTAGTCGTGCCGCTGCCCCCAAAAACGTGATTGTCGTCCTCACCGAGCAGGTGAACCCGATGGACAGAGACATTCTAGAGGCCTACTCTTCCATCTCGAGTGCGCGTAGGAGATGGAATGGAGAGACTCAGGAGCTGCTAGGTTGTGATTTTTTCCGAGAGAGATCAACCGAAGGAGAGAGTCTCTTGGTTTATAGGTACCAGAAGGAGGGAGACAAAGGGATTGAGTCCTAGGCGCTAGGAAGAGGGAGAGCGAGCGGATGCAGACGGTACAGGAAAAACTCCTCTATTGATTACCACTAGTTGCAACTCTAGCCATCAATGGACCTAAGTGATAAAGGCTCGCTGCCTGTCCACTCGCTTGTCGAAGCCTGCCTGCCTCGCCTCATCCGTCCGCGCGCGTGTGACACCCATCTATTCTTTTCTCAACTTCTCAAGCTAACCGACCAAGGATCAAACATTTAAGTTGAGTAAACCTTCAGTTAAAATCATAGGCATTTAATCAGACCGTAGAGTTTAGTTGATTCATTAAATATTTAATGGGCCAAGCCCATATAATATCTAACAATCCCCACCGGACTCTAGGGTTCGATGCAAATCAGTCTCAGTACCACATTCTTTTTATATACCAGAGTTTCAATGGAGACTTTTAAGTTGAACATCCATCTAGAGCAATAGCTACACTCAGCCACAACTAAACAATGGATAAAACCTTAAATTGGTAGTTTTGTGTGAGATCAGTTTTACTAGAGCCCTTAACTAGTACTAGGCAGCAAAGAGCATCCTCTCTGTTTGAATCATATAATTCACACTTCTTAGTCTTTTCATGAGTATCTAGAGATGACCCTCATCTCATAGATTGTGAGTAGCAATCGAACTCATATAGGTGCGTTCTTTTTAGGATGTTCTTTAGGACAACATCCCTGCTTAGCCAAGCCACTCAGATCATATTAAGAACTTAATCGACCTACATTACACTATTGGAGAAATGGTGCATCTCAAATGAGCTGGACTTTATTCTAAGGAGTTTCTCCCTCAGTCGTACACTTGCTTGTTTCGCCATCCTAATTTATGGATCTCTGATCAGTGATCACATAGGACAGGTTTCTACTATGAAGTGACTTTCAAGTGGGTCTCAAGCCCAACTCCCTCGACACACCTTCTCACATTGTGTGATAGACCCTTAGTGAACTGATCTGCCAGATTCTTAGTTGTATGGATATAGTCCAATGCAATTACTCTAGAGTTTCTCAGTTTTCTAACAGTATTTAGATGATGTTTCACATGCCTTGTAGACTTCATGTTATCCTTAGAACTGTTCACCTTTGTTATCACAGCTTGGTTGTCACAGTTATTAAAAATAGCCGGTATAGGTTTTTCCACAACCGATAAATCTATAAGGAGTTCATGGCCACTCAGCCTTAGCGCCAGTGGTATCTAATGTTGTCAGTTCTGTTTTCATTGTAGACTTTGTTAAGATAGTCTGCTTGCAAGACTTCCAAGAAACAATGCCACCTCCAAGCAAGAATACGTATTCGCTTGTGACGTATGGCTCATCAGCATCCGAAATCTAATTAGCATCCTAGTAACCCTCCAGTACCTTGGATACCTGGAAAAGTGGATGTCATAGCTCATTGTACCTTTCAGGTAGCACAGTACTCTCTCAAGATCACTTCAATGAGTATCTCCCGGATTTGACACAAACCGACTTAAATTGCTTACAACAAATGAGATATCAGGTCTCGTGGCGCTAGCCAAGTACATTAGAGAACCAATTAATTGAGAGTGTCTCAGTTGATCTCTTGAAATTCTCTAATCCTTTCTCACCATCACACTTGGGGCATAAGAAGTTGGAGCAGGTACACAGTCACTGTACCCAAAGCGACTTAGTATATTTTTCACATAGTGAGATTGTACAAGAGTTACCCCACTATTTCCTTCTTCTCTTAGTAGCTTGATGTTAAGAATGACATCATCCTCACCCAAGTCTTTCATTTCAAAGTTATTAGATAGAAAATATTTCACTTCTTGAATCACATTAATATTATTTCCAAAGATTAGAATATCATCCACATACAAGCACAAAATGACACCATTGCTTCCACCAAACCGATAATATACACATTTATCAGCGTCATTCACTGCAAAGCCAACTGATGTTAAAGTTTTATCAAATTTCTCATGCTATTGCTTTGGAGCTTGCTTCAGGTCATACAAGGATTTCAGCAATTTACAAACCTTACCATCTTGACCTTTTGCAACAAATCCATCAGGCTAATCCATATAGATCTCTTCATCAAGCTCTCCGTTCAAGAAACTTGTCTTAACATCTATCTAATGAACGAGAAGACCATGTGAGGCAACCACGGATAAAAGCACTCAAATGGTCGTCAATGGAACAACTAGTGAGTAAGTGTCAAAATAATCTTCTTCTTCCTTTTGTGTATAGCCTTTGGACACTAGCCTTGCCTTGTACTTCTCAACAGTACCATCAGGACTTAGCTTCTTCTTGAACACACATTTGCACCCCACGGGTTCACATCCATAAGGACGATCAACCACTTCCCAAGTCCCATTTAATAGGATAGAATCCATCTCACTTTGAACCACTTCCTTCCACAAGTCAACATCAAGAGAGAAATATGCTTCAACCATGGTTGTTGGAGTGTCATCCACGAGGTATATAATAAAGTCCTCACCAAAGGATTTTACAACCCTTTGTCTCTTACTCTTTCGAGTGACTATGTTATTGTCCTCCTTAGGAATTTCTTCATGGGTTTCATCACCAGTGTACTATCTGTTCATGAGAATCAGGGATAGAGATAGTGTCATGAGATATGCTAGGTGTATAATTTTTCATGGGAAATTCTTCTTCAAAAAATATTGCATCTCTAGATTCCATGATTGTGTCAATAGTCATCTCAGGAACACTAGAATTTACTACTAAAAATCTATAGCCCACACTATGAATAGTATAGCCAAGGAAAACACAATCTACAGTTTTTGGTCTAAGCTTTCGCTTTTTGTTTATTGGCACATTCACTTTTTCCAAACATCCCCAAGTCCGCAGGTCAGAAAGATTTAATCTCTTCTCCCATTCCTCAAATGGTGTAATTTCTTTGTTCTTTGTGAGCAGTCTATTTAGACTGTTAAAATAGCCTCACCCCACCATTCCTTAGATAAACCTGCAGTCTCCAACATAGCATTCACTAAATCAGTTAGAGTGCGGTTTTTTCTCTTAGCAATCCCATTAGATTGAGGTGAGTATGGTGGCGTCCTCTTATGAATTATTCCATATACCACGTAGAACATAGAAATTTCGTTAGAGAAATACTCTCCCCCGCGATTGGACCGTAGCCGTTTGACTTTCTTCTCAAGTTGATTCTCTACCTCAGCTTTATAGATTTTAAAATAGTGCAACGCCTCATCTTTAGTTTTCATTAGATACACATAGCAAAATTAAGTGCAATCATCTATAAAAGGTAATGAAATATCTCTTACCACCTTTGATCAATATCCCATTCATCTCACATATAGCAGAATGAACAAGCTCAAGCGGTGCCAACTCCCTCGTCACAGCAGCCTTGTGAGGCTTATAAGATTGTTTTGCTTCAACACAAGCATGACACTTAGAACTTTTGAGCATATCAAATTTTGAGATTAAATTTAAACTAGCTAAGCGGGACATGCAACCAAAATTAACATGACATAACCTCGAATGTCAAATGATTGTCTCAACATTATTCACCACATGGTTTACAGACTTAAAACAAATATCAATCAAAGACAAGGGGAACAAGCCTCCGCTCTCATAGCCCTTGCCAATAAAGGTTTCATATTTAGACACAACACACTTATTAGATTCAAGTACTAGTTTATAGCCATCATGACATAATAAGAAGCCACTAATCAAGTTCTGAAGTCACTAATCAACTTATTATGCAAACAAAGCATGATCATCATCCAAACAACGCTAACCAGCAAGGTTTTGATCAACGAATGAAAGAGGATGTTTAAAAGTTGTATACCCTGCAGCGGAGCTGGAAGCACCAGTGAAAGACTTGGTACTTTGCTGATGTAGTCGTCCCGATCGATACACCTGCAACGAGAGAAATGGTGCTTTGAAGATGTCTAGGTTTTAGGCCCTTCGCAAACCATGCGAGTCCAGTAGTGGCTGTTCTAAACCTCGATTGCATATTACATTTTATGTATTGAGTCCAGATAATTAAAATGGCGTCGATAGATTTGTCTGTCAAGTTTAATAATAATTTGTAGCAAAATCTTCTACTCAAGGTTTTGGAAACCATTTCAATGTCCAAAGATCGATTATTTGTGACTAGAAGGTGGGTTAACCAATACTTTACATCACATCAGCGCTAGGTTACCATATTTAAGCTCCTTTGGACCACACAAATTTTACAGAAATTATGCAACAATTTTATAGTAATCAGTTTATTTTCAAAGAAAAAAAAACCTGCAAGCCAAAGGGCGCAATCTTGGGTGTCATCTCAGCCAATAGAATCGTCCAAATTTTATCAAAAATACTTCCTCCGTCCTGGAATATATTACATTAATTATGGCTATTTTTAGACAAAATAAGAAAGAGCAATAGACACATGTATCCCTTAACTTCCTACTGTTGTGGCTATTTTTAGACAAAATAAGTGAGAGCAATAGACGCATGTACCCTTTACTTAACTTTATAATTTATTGAAATTTGATCCTATTCCACGTAATTAAATGGTGCAATCTAAGTTTAGTTATAGACAATATGGTAAGCACTCAATTACTTTCATCTTTCGTATTTTTATTAAAGTAAATGTTATTTTTTCCCCAAATGCACTATATTTGGGGGACCTCTCAAATGCCAGAATGTACTCTATTCCAGGACGAGGGACTAAGTACAAAGAGGATATCATTTCGACATAGCCAAAGAATACGAAATAGATCTATGTAAAAGAATCCAAAATATGTACAAAGAGGATACCATTTCGACATAGCCAAAGATGGAAATTATGAATCTTATTACTTCCATAGGAACCATAAACTCACCCTCTGTCTGGCCAATGATTCTTCACTTGATCCCGGACGTACAAAAGAACGGATGCCTTTAGGTGGTTCATCAATGGTATCCCCTGAGTTCATCTGGTTTATTTGCTTGGGAAGAAGCCGAACAAGAGTCCAAGCAAATAAACCAGATGAAACTTCGACTTGTTTCACCTCAGGCAAGATAATGGCCTCCTTGCTAATGTGCAACAGCGACATGTTCGTTAGTAGTATCACCATTTTGGCTGGAACTGACTCCATTTCCAAGGTCGAAGAAGAATTCACATGTCATTTTGTCACGTACATTGTAATCGCCTGTTGGCTTTTGCACTCGCCACGCTATAAGAAGGCACGAACCAGCAAAAGCCTCAAGCTCAAACATACTAGCTCATTCTCGCTAGGTAGCTAGCTTCATTCCTTGACGTGCACAATACTTGCAATGGCGAACCGTGGCACGGCCGCTCTTGTGATCGCGTGTCTCCTTGTCGCGGTCACCCTGGCGGACGCAGCAGTCCCGCCGGTGTCGCCGCTGGTCTGCAACAAGGTGTACGGGGTGCAGGAGCGGGAGACATGCTTCGCCGTGGCGCAGGCCGCCGGGCTGACCCTGAAGCAGTTCCTCAGCTTCAACCCCAACATCAACTGCCAGAAGGTCTTCATCGGCCAGTGGGTTTGCCTTGATGCCGCTCACGCTTGATAGAGTTTGAAGGCACCCTGCGTACAACGTCTTCGTTATGTTCGTGTGATGTTCGTGCTCTGAATAAGGGAGGGGTCTCATATAATACTCCTATATGTGTTTTCGTCTACGAGCCTTAGCTGCTATGCCTATAACTAAGGTCCGCGCTGAATATTTATACTTTCCTGTACTGTTATGGAGTCCTCTGTCGTCACTCTGTTCCAGTATGGCGCTGTAACAGATGTGGCAAGAAAATGATTGTCAGTTTGTGTGTCTCATGTCACTGCTACAGAATTATTATTTTTTTATATGGTGTTACCCTTTTCTGATTGGAGACGAGCACACATCCGGACGGCCTCCGTTGTTCCGAGCCATGTCTCGCCTCCTAAAAGCCTACCTCGGTTAAACTTTAACGAAGGCGGTTGCCTTAAAACCACCGTCTCCATTAATTATCGATTAACTGAGACGACTCTATAATAACAATTGCCTCTATTAATCTATTGATAGAGGCGGACTTTTTAAAACGACCACCTCTGTTAATGAACTAAGAGAGGCAGTCGTTATAAAATAACCGTCTTCGTGGATGCTCCGCCAAGACATGTGCTACTCCACGTCAATGATCCAGAAGCAGGGCTGGTGGCCACTCGTGGCTCGCCATGTGTCTACGACGTCCACTTGTCATGGGTATAAAAGAAATATAAACTTAAAAAGGCAATGACGTACAGTCTATCTCTCTCTCGATTTACAAGCTTGGCCTATCTCTCTTTCTCATGCCTCCCTCTCTCTCTTTTATATACATATATATAATATATGCTCCCTCACTGCTCTCTCTCTCTCTACGTGGCAACGAAGGCAGTGGCGAGGAGGAGACGGGCCGGAAGCGGTGGAGGGCGCGCGGCCAGATTCGATGGAGGCTAGCCAGATCCGGTGAAGGACAGTGTCTTGTCACCGATGGGGCAGGTACAGTCTCCCCATCTCTCTCTATCTTCCTCTCTTTATCTCCCTCACTCTTCCCTCTCCCCTTTTGCAAATCTGGTGTTGGCTGGAGCCGCACGGACGACGGCAGTGGCGGGTGGAACAACCGGCACAAGCGAGAATGATTGTCGTGGCGAGCAGGCAGGCGATGGTGGCACACGAGCAGCCTTAGCGACGTCGACACAAGCTGGCACCATGGAAAGGACGGTCTGGATGACAACGGCTCCAAAAGCTGAAGCTAGCTGGCTTTAGGACCTAGATTTATTTTATTTTTATTTTATTTGTTAACCAAGGCGGGCCTAGTATAGTGTCCTCCTCCATTAAAGGCCTATTAACGAAGGTGGTTGCCCTATGGCGCCTGTCTCCGTTGAGGTTTTAATGGAGGTGGGCAGGCGCAACTGCTTCCATCAAGTCACGATTAACCGTAACCTATTGTTAGAGGGTTGCCTCTATCCGTCTCCATTAACGAAAAACGACCACCTCTAATAAAAAAACTATAGCAGTGTGTTCCATTGTGTGTTCTTCATTTCTTTCTTGCATTATATGGCTATCCATGATGCTAGTATATGAACTGTGAAGGTTACATCAAATGCAAAGGTGTTCATCAAAGTACAAAAGTGGGTTCAACGCTCTATCACTATCACAACTAAAAACTTGAAATTTCCCTGATGGTTTTGAAATTTTTTTACGGTTATTGCATAAACCATCAGGATAACTATCTTGGCAGTATAGTAATAACACACAGAAAATTGCATAAACCGTCACGAAAATTAACATTATCTATTTGTGAAGGATGCATAGTCCACTTTATTAAAATTGGAATGCTTATGGACCTAAAATATGTCCTCTCAAATTTGGTTGTTATTATTATTTTTCATTGAATTGTCATATAATAAATATAATAATTAGAGTCCTCTAATAGAGCCTCTATGTTAATCCTCATGGAAAACACAAAAAAAGATAAATTTTACAAATTATCACTTTAATTTGGTAGACTTGAATTATCATCTTAAAAAATATCCACCTTTTTCATTTGAAAAAATAAAATAAACCTAAATTTGTATCTAAATTATCTACCTTTGTCAGTAGGAAACATAATTTCAAATAAATCCTTCACTTTATATATAAATGATACACCTCTCCATTTATAAAAGATAATACAAAATAACCCCCAAAATTGTTATTAAAATACCCATATTTATCATTTCAAAATATACCTCTTAAATTTTATCTTAATTAAACACAATTGTCATTATAAATAAACTAAAATATCCACCAAATTCACATTTAAATACCAATATAAACTATTATAGAAAATAATCTAATATCTATAAATTGTGTTATATGTGTTTCTAAATTACATACTTCAATCACTGTTAAATTAAAAATAAGCATAAGTACTATATAATACTATATAAACCAAGTTTTTTTAAGACTTAGTTACAAACACAGACACTCGCATACATGAGCGCACACTCACCCCTATGAATGCATACACACGTATCCTGCTCCTATGAGCACCTTCAAAGACTTGAATTGGATCGGCAAACCTCAAGATTGACGAAGTCACCGTAAGGGCACATTGACTACCACTAAAAGAAAAATGTCGTTAAATCTTGTAATAAATTTAGGAAAATACGAGTACTCATGTCAAGTTAGAAACTTAAACTCAGGTGGAAGGTTCCACCATAAGGAACCCAACCAGTTGAGCCACGCTCAGTTCACTACTATATAAACCAAGTTAACTTAAATATTAGGATAAACATTTGTTTTAATAGTTTACTAATCATGAAAAATATTCCTTTAACAAACCAAATACCAATGACACCAGTAATTCATTTTGTATATTACTGATACTTATGACAACAAAACTATAAACATTTACTTTAGGTATACGTTTTGGTTGAAATGCTATGATATAATCAAATGGTGCCAATTTATTTTTTAGAAACTCTATGTTTTAGAGAAAATAGTACTATAAATATAATTCTTTGATATGGAAACTTCAACATCTTGATTGTCTTTGTTGTAGGGTTAAACTACTGTTTATGTTATGGTGTAGGATAAAATATATAATAAGGACTACAGTTTAAATTTAGCACATGCATGGATAACAAAGTTGTATCAACAATTATCTTAAAAAGTGAAAGTCAATGTAAAGATTCGTGCAGTATGAGCTAATATAACTTAAAACTATGATTTCAACTAAATACTATTTATTATTGGGCAATATTATGGTACTCCTTTGACTATTATTAGGAGATACGGAGTAATACCTTAAATAAATCTGAGTCACCATTTTTTAGCCTTTTAAATTAATTAGTTAATTAATCTAGAAAAAGTACAAAATATTCTCAAATCCCTCTTATGAAGGTACTCTTATGATGGTCATTTTTCACGCGCATGGCCGTATCCTTCCTTTTGTGTGCCTCAACTATAAAAATATATTTTACTGTACATACATGAAAAATATCAACAATGTTAATAATTGAGCCATAAACTTTACTGATCTAATAAAATAAGTACATAAACAAGTATACATATAGTTATTTAGGAGTACCACAACAAAGCTCTTTATTATTATCATTTTATTTTAGTACTTAAGCTTAGGCCTCTTTTTAGAGTTTCGTCGTAGGGTCCTGAATTTTCTTGGATGGCCCTGCTGGCTCTTTGCACACCCTGCACCCCCGCTGGTCGATCTAGGACGGTAGTTAGCACTCCAAACATTCTTTTTCTAAATAAATATAAGTACACATGAGATCAATACAATAAATCGTTGGCTCTCAACCTGTTTCAGTCGCCTCAGGCTACATAGAGTCATGCTTGCGGCAGCCATCTGAATTTGCCACACTTAACTCCATGTGAGTTGTTTCCCGTTCTCTGAAGTGAAGACATCCTATCAATATCAATCTCATTAAGCTCATGATGAATTAATTAATTAAAAAGCATAGCAAAAAAAATATACATAAATCATATACCCCCGCATCACACGTGGACAATAATTTAGCCGGAGCAGTTCGTACCTACTCATATGAAGTAGACACGTCTTCACGTAGTTAACATGCATGAAGATGATTTGGCATCCATCATTAGCAGTAGCTTCATATATACCTGAGCCACACACCCACACCCACACTTATTAGCAACTAATAACCGGCAGGATGCAGCTAGCGAAAACCTGATCCTTGGCTCGAACTGCAGAAAACCTCCGATGGAAACTCCAGAAACTGCAGAAACAGTCAGTACCAAAAGCTAGCTCGGCGCCAAATTTATATAGCAGCGGCCGGGCAGAAGCAGAACAGGGACCGGACCTGAACGCGATGCCACCATCCATTCCATGGACGCCGGACAGGTGATGTGGCCACCTTGTTCACTTGTGAACTGTTCCAGTTCCCGAGGCTAACAGCTTTGCTTCCTTTCCGAGTGGAGATGCACAGCCGGGTTCGCAGCGTTTCTGTGTCTCTTTATCTGCCAATCAATTCTGCGCGAATAATGAACAGATAGAAGCAAAAAAAAAAAAAAAAAAAACTTCAGCATCACCAGGCGCGCGCGGTAGAGCACGCATGCATGGCGACAAACGCCAGTTAGGTTGGATTCCGTCACCAAAAGCACGTACGTACGTGCGTCCGCGCCGCGCGTGCACAACGCGACGACGAGGAGGTGAGGTTCACACTTCACAGGTACGTACTGCGCTCTTGCTACCGGCGTAGCTGCTTCCAGTGCTTGCTATATATCCGTCCCCTCACGCGTCGAGTCCTGCGGACGCCGTCCACTCTGCTCCATCACCCCACCCACATGCCACGGCCTCACCACCTGGCCTGGCCGGCTGTCCACGCGTAGTCGTCGTCACTAGTCACTACTCACACTCAGTAGCAGCATCCATCATCCACGCCATCGATCGGCCATGCCAGCCGAGCTCTCGCCGCGCCTGGCCGCGGCCTCGTCGTCGTCGCCGTCGCCGTCGCCGTCCCCGTCCCCGTCCCCTCACGGCGCGCCGCGGATCATCAGAGCCGGCGAGCAAGACGACAGCAGGCTGCCTCCGCAGACGGCGGCCACGACGCGGGGGAAGCGCCGGCGCGGGGCGTGGCACCCGCGCGCGAGTAGTAGCTGGGGGACGGAGTGGGACCGCGCGTACCTGCTCGCCTGCGCGGCGGGGCTCCTGGTCGACCCGCTCTTCCTGTACGCCGTGTCCGTCAGCGCGCCGCTCATGTGCGTCTTCCTCGACGGCTGGTTCGCGGCCGCGGTCACCGCGCTCCGGTGCGCCGTGGACGCCATGCACGCCGCCAACCTGCTGCTGCAGCTCCGGGAAGCGTGCTCATCGCCGAGGCGGGAAGACACGGACGAGGAGGGGGCGCAGCCGGGGCGCGACGACGCACGCGGCGCCGGCGGCGTGCCGCAACGGGGGAGGTCCAAGAAGGGGGTTTTCTTGGACGTGCTGGTCATCCTACCGGTGATGCAGGTGCGCCGTCGGTCCCTATCCGTGCATGGTTCTCGTGTCTTCTTTGAAAACTGAAATGCTAGTACTTTCATCTGTCTCTTCTTGGGCAAAAACGATAGAAAAGGAGAAGAATTTGTTGGTGGACACATGATGAACGCAACGGATTTTTTTTGTGCTATCTGAAAGATTGAAAATATATTTATTTCTATAACAAATACTCTGTACTCATCATAGTTAAACTTTCCGGAGCACGCCATTTTAGTATGAATTTCCTCGGTAAGCAACGTTCCATTCCATACTCCATACTGACAGATTGGAAACCTTGTCTAAAAAAGGGTCACTGAAACAACGGAGAATTTTGGAGCCTTCGACATTGTCAACGTCCATTAGTCCCTCATAAACCACACTCCTACCTTCCATTCCGTGGCAGCATGCTGAATGCGGCATCGCATTTTCCCCATCACATTCCGCCGAGCAAATGGGCTGCATGTGATCCAAGACTTTACCGTGTACATCGTCCTGCTGGGGACACCAGCAACGAAGAGCATTCAACCCATTTTACATTCTGAAGAACGAAACAAAGATCACTAACGGATTACTCAGAAACCTTCCAACCGAATTGCCTAAGATGAAGCCACAGGCCAGACTTTTCACATGCTGCCGAATGCCGAGCAAATAGCTGCATGTGATCCGCTGCTCCTCGGAGCACTGGGCACGTCCCACCTCCGCCATCTTTCTGGCGACTGCCGCTCTGGCGCTCTGCATCCAGTAACGTGCTGCGACCTGGGATGCCGATTATTTCCAGCGGTTTTAGAGGGTCATTTCAAGCAGCGATCTGCGCACGTACGAAAGCCGGTTTCGTTTTATCGGCGTGGCGTTGCAGGATGCATGCATGGGACCATTGTGCTTGCGCAATTCAGTAGCCTGCAATGCATGCTGGACGATGCCAGATTGGGCCCGTTCATCAATCGATGTGAACCAACCAACAATGCGTTCCATCAATCAATGCAGATTTAAACTTCTTTCCAACGAGGCAAAATGATCTATGTACTGCACTGCACCGCACCCCACTTGGAACTGTGGACCGTGGACGCCGGCGGCCTCGTCATCATCTTTTCAGTGGTACTACCAGTACCATGCATGTCAGTGATGCATGCATGTCCGCGTGACCATTTTTGTGCGTTCGCAGGTGGTCGTCTGGGTGGCGTCGCCGGCGATGATACGCGCCGGGTCGACGACCGCCGTCATGACCGTGCTGCTGGTGGCGTTCCTGCTCGAGTACCTGCCCAAGATCTACCACTCCGTCCGCGTCCTGCGCCGGATGCAGGACTTCTCCGGCTACCTCTTCGGCACCATCTGGTGGGGGATCGCCCTCAACCTCATGGCCTACTTCGTCGCCGCTCACGTGAGTCGTCCCGTCCGTCCTCTCTCGTTTCACCATCGTCTTCTCCTGCGGCATACTGGCTGATGTGTCCGTCGAAGCTAAACTATTGCTCCTCGACGACGACGACGACGACGACGGCTTACACATTTCGGTGAACTCGTCTAGCTCGTCGGTGCATGGAAGTCAATAGCATCGATCGTACTCCTTGCCCAACCACCGCATCCTCCCAAGGCTAACAAAGGCAAACGTGACCAGGCATTTTGTCGTGAATGCACGAGCATCTTACCACTAATGGCTTCTCGGCGAAAGACGACGCCTGCGATGCCATGATTCTGTGACAGCTAGGCATGCCATTCTTGGTTGCAGGCGGTGGGCGCGTGCTGGTACCTGCTCGGCGCGCAGCGGGCCACCAAGTGCCTGAGGGAGCAGTGCGCCCAGGCCGGCGGGAGCGGGTGCGCGCCGTGGGCGCTGGCGTGCGCGGAGCCGCTCTACTACGGGCGCGGCGTGACCGTCGGGGCGGACAGGCTCGCCTGGGCCGGCAACGCCACGGCCAGGGGCACGTGCCTCGACAGCGCCGACAACTACCAGTACGGGGCCTACCAGTGGACGGTCATGCTGGTGGCCAACCCCAGCAGGGTCGAGAGGATTCTGCTCCCCATCTTCTGGGGACTAATGACTCTCAGGTGAGAATGCTGGTCGCGCAGACTATCGCTTCGTTATTGGCCCGATCGACGATGCATATTATGGATCCATGGTTTCAGTAACTTGGCCTGGCTACTGATTGTGTGAATTTGTTTCACTGCTTCTGCTGGTGCTGCTCAGCACCTTTGGGAATCTGGAGAGCACGACGGAGTGGCTGGAGATCGTGTTCAACATCATCACCATCACCGGCGGACTCATTCTCGTGACAATGCTCATAGGGAACATCAAGGTAATAATAAATAACGAAGCGGTCACGGTCACTCAAAATAGGGATGAGGGGGTGCATGCATGTCGTCTCGCTGTACGATCGTCTTTGGCTGACGATGCTCGATGCATGCGACGCGAACGGCACAGGTGTTCCTGAACGCGACGACGTCCAAGAAGCAGGCGATGCACACGCGGCTGCGGGGCGTGGAGCTGTGGATGAAGCGCAAGAACCTGCCCAGGAGCTACCGGCACCGGGTGCGGCAGTACGAGCGGCAGCGGTGGGCGGCCACGCGCGGCGTCGACGAGTGCCGCATCGTCCGTGACCTGCCGGAGGGGCTCCGCCGGGACATCAAGTACCACCTCTGCCTCGGCCTCGTGCGCCAGGTACGTAGCAAACGCACGCACCGACACCGACGACGGGGCGTGACGTCTCGTCAGTTTTGGCCGTGCACGTACTGGTGCATCACGTGCCCGTCGCGTAACTGATGCGGCAAGCGGCACAACCGCATGCAGGTGCCACTGTTCCAACACATGGACGACCTGGTGCTCGAGAACATCTGCGACAGGGTCAAGTCCCTCATATTCCCCAAAGGAGAAGTTGTAAGCGCAACGACCAACCAACATGGCTGGCTTGGTTTCCCTTTACTGTCTGCAAATTAATTTTGGCCAAAAAAGAAAAAAAAAACCCTCCGAGATTATATTGATCTCTGTTTATGCCTCGTCAGATTGTCAGAGAAGGGGACCCAGTGAAGAGGATGCTGTTCATCGTGCGCGGCCACCTGCAGAGCAGCCAGGTGCTCCGCAACGGCGCCGAGAGCTGCTGCATGCTGGGGCCGGGCAACTTCAGCGGCGACGAGCTGCTGTCGTGGTGCCTGCGCCGGCCGTTCCTGGAGCGGCTGCCGGCGTCGTCGTCCACGCTGACGACGCTGGAGAGCACGGAGGCCTTCGGGCTGGACGCCGCGGACGTCAAGTACGTCACGCAGCACTTCCGGTACACCTTCACCAACGACAAGGTGCGGCGCAGCGCGCGCTACTACTCGCCCGGGTGGCGCACGTGGGCGGCCGTGGCGGTGCAGCTCGCGTGGCGCCGGTACAAGCACCGCAAGACGCTCGCGTCGCTGTCCTTCATCCGACCGCGCCGGCCGCTGTCGCGGTGCTCGTCGCTCGGCGAGGAGAAGCTCCGCCTCTATACCGCGCTGCTCACGTCGCCAAAGCCCAACCAGGACGACCTGCTGTGACTGAGACGCGACAGGAGGAAGGGCTTCTGTTCAGCGAGTTGAAGCAGAATGGTTCTCTAGAGGGTCTTCAGCTAGCAAGTGAGTGAATGGCAGAAAGAACTCGAGCATTCTAGCTCCATGTGTACGGACTTACTGGTTGAGTCGGCATTGCTACTGGTTTAGTTGACTGGTTTTCTTAAGGTGCATGTGCAGCAGCCTAATAACAGTTACTCCATCCCAAATTATAAGACGTTTTATAATTTGGGATGGATTGAGTACATGTTTACACGCTAGGGGGGAAATGCAGCAGATTCTCATCAGGCATATAGGCACCAATATAAAGGTGATAAGAAACCTAGCAAAAATATATACTTGACCACCAGTGGCAACATAACTCAAAACTGACAGAATCAAAACAGATAACATATTGCCCTATTGCCCTACATCAAAAACAAATGCATATGTCCAAGGCAAAACGAATAACATCTGAATCGCTCAGTGTGCATCACGAGGTAACAAAAGAATTGGCAAGGTCAAAATTTGGTATCAGAAACCTTGCTAGGCTAAGCTTCCAAAATACTGGGGCAGCAAAACTGATGCAAGAATCTCTCAGTATGTTCCATCTAGAACGTAGGTGGACTACGAAATCGGGAGATTTGAATCTATATGCTACTTGAGTCCCTTCCAAAGATGAACCGCTTCCCCCAATCTGATACGACCAGCATCCTTGTACGCCAACTGAATTGTTTGCTGTATTTAACAAGAGCAAACGACAATAAAAACCAGCATTCAATTAGATATCTAAGATAGCACATACTGAGACCGGAACAAGAACATACCTTGCATAGACAGAATACCAAAGCCATTGGGTGCTGTGTCCAACATGTACCCAGTCACCAGGCAATTGATAAGCAGTTTGCTCTCCACCCAGTGGGGCGAATTGCCCAAGATGCCTGTACCTGTACATCACAAGACAAAAATTAGTAATTGCTAGGTTCCGGATGAACAATCATAGCCATGCAAATGGAAGTAACATCCAGTTACACATATCAACCATCAAGTACAGCAAAGTTACATGTATGTTTTTGACAGAATTTAGTAATCTAGATCAGTTACTTTACTTCCTCCATGTGGAGGCATATAAAAGTTTGGAAAACGGACCTGAAAGGTTTGAACCGATGGCGCCCTGTACCTCTGATCCTTATAGGACCCTCAGGATATTCTTCACACGTCTTCATTCTGTTGAAGCAGTCTGCTAGGTAACGTCCCTCTTGTAAGGCAACCTGAACCAACAAGCAGTGCGAGGTTAGCACATAAATTACAGAAGTGATCTTTCCACTCTCTGAACTCGATGAGTCAGCTCGCCTCTAAAGCTACACGTGAATACCTGAGCTGTTGCTGGGAGCATCTTGACTTGAGAGTCCACTTGAGCCAGGGCCTTCTTGAACTGTTCGATATCCAGTTCTTTCAACTCCTTGGAGCTACCATCCGAGTCTTTAAGTAGATCGTGGAAGCCCTTCATTTGGTTGGATTTAAGATACAATTCCACTTGCGGGTATCTCTCATAGATGTCTCCAAGAACATCTTTTATTTTCTTCACAGTTAAAGTGCCAGAGTTATCCTTGTCTGCTACTCGGAATATGGCAGCAACATCTTCCTGAAAAAGTTAATATGGCCCAATAAATATGTAAGCACCCAGTCAGCTTCATATGATATTTCAGAAAGCGATTTTGACCTGCTTGCAGTTTTATTTTGCAGCCTGAAATGTCATATAAAGATGACCGCAAGTAATATAATTGATTTCTGCTAGGCAAAACATTGGAGCAGCATACTACTGAAAAATCCATTAATACATCCCTTTAAACATGCATGTAAGAAGATTGTGCTAGCTGACACAATACAAAATTTATTTGATACAAAGTATTTGTATTTGTATTTGTGTTCACAAAACAGACATATCAGCAGCTAGGAAATCAACACTAAAGCAACAACAATTTTCTAATTGGTTCCTCTCTGTGTGAAGACAGCAGATACTTTTGGTATTAGAGAGATTATAAAAAAAGGTAAAGACAACACACACAGTTGCCATTCTTAAGAACAAGCTAGATGCAGGTGTCAGTTTCAACAAATCAACAAAGAGAGGAGGCCATGAGTTTTGATAAATAGGTAGCATACTCATGGTGTGCTTATTGGTATAACATGCTTTAAAACTTCAATAGCAACGTACCATAACTTTTCTTTGAGCAATTGTTGCGCAATCACCAAGAGCATATACATCCTCACACCCTTGAACCCTAAGCCACTCATCAGTAGCTAGCACACGCCGATTCCCCTGCAGAAGTCATGTTGATATTGAACTTGGTGTGTACATGGACATTTTTCACTCGTGAATGGAGGAGAACAAGAATACACGATATACTATACCTGACCAACTTGCTTCATGAAATCCATAATTATGGGACGGGTTCCAATTCCAGTTGACCAAACTGCCATCCCATAAGGAACAGTGACCTCTCCTGTAGCAGTATTGGTCATGGTAATATCGTTATCAGACACCTTCACGACCTTAAAATTTGTTTTCAAATCTATGCCATCCCTCTTGAACTTCTCTTCAGCAAATTGGGTGATTCTTTTGTCAAACCTAAATAAACCATCAAATATTATAAAAAGATTGCAACAGATCTAAGATATCAGGAGACAACAGGTGCATTAAACATATAAACTGATTCAGGAGATTTTTCTTGAACCTTTCATATTATAACTGCATAAACATATGAAACGGCACATAAAAAATAGCAATTATGAGACACCAAATCTTCAGAAACACTTGTTTGTTCTTTATTGCAAAAGAAAGAAAAAAGAGCAAAGACACGTCTAACCATTTCATTTGTTGTCTCCACAATATACCTGTGGGTTAATTAGAATGAGTGAAGTAAACATCAAAGGGGTTAAAAGCATCGAACTAACTTACATTGTAAGGATATGACCTCCTGCTTCAATTACTGAAATGTTTACATACTTCTTTACATCAGGATACAGCTTTGCCAAGTCTTCATTCACAAAGTCGTGCAACTCTGCAGCAAATTCAACCCCTGTTGGGCCACCACCAATGACAACAAAATGAAGGTTCTTCTTTCGCTCTTCCTCAGAAAGGTTTGGAAGGGCAGCTCTTTCAAAACATTTCATGACACTCTTCCTGATCTTTTGAGCATCTTCTACTTCCTACAATAGTGACACTATCAAAAGCCACTCAATTGTACAAAATATATTAAAAAAAGGTTATGATCACCACATAAAACAGCAGGTAATTGATAAACACGACAAGTAAACCAATTAATAAAATTTAGCTTTGCTCTAAATCAAACTTCACTAACTTTGACCAAGTTTGTAGAAAAAAGCACCAATATCTACAACATCAAATTAGTTCCATTAAAAATTCTCCATAAATCATATCTTGATAGTGCATTTATTTGAACTTTGTAGATGTTAATGTATTTTTCTAAAAACTTGATCAAAGTTGTAGGACCCAAGGTAAAATCTGGAATCTACATAAAAGTAAATAAAGAGCATGCAAAACCTTTGTTTGTAAATTCAAGTAGGTACTTCATTGCTTCACTAGGCCTTACAGTACTTACCTTTAGGAAATGGCAATTCTCAGTAACACCAGGGGTGTTGAAAGTATTAGGTCTAGCCCCAACACTGACAATCAAGTAATCATAATCCACAACAAATTCGCCATTTCCATTAATGTTCGTCCCAACATCTGATCTGCAGTGGACTTTTTTGTTTGCTGGATCAATCTTGAAGCACTCAGCCTCCCAAAATCGGAATGCACCATTTCTCTACAGAATGTTATACAGAAATCAGTTGCAGAACTAGCACTTTATTATACATATCAATTGTACAGTCGTCCATAATATATCCTATTTACTGACACAGAATTAGAAAAATGATCATATCAAGTACTACAAATTTGGAGCATATTCCGTTTTAGAACTATATGGACATACCTTTCTCACGATATTGCGAATTGGCTCCACGATACTACGTGCTTCTACTGTGCCACATGTCACATTTGGCAACAAAGGAGTGAAGGTGAAGTAATTGCGAGGTGATACCACATGGACCTCATACAAAGATGTGTCGATATTTCTCAAGAAACTTGCACCTGCCCAACCAGTTCCAAGGATAACCACCTTCTTCTTGTTTCCAGTCCCATCACAAATTTGAAGAACCCGATTATCTTGACAAGCAAAAGTTAAGGTGCTAGCTCTACAAAAAAAAAAGTTAAAAGTGTCACTCCTGAAATAAAGTGAAATGACACTGCACTAAGTAAAAAAGTCAAGTGTGCCTGTTGGATTGTCATAACATTTAAAACTGAAGTTTCCTTGACACTATTTCCTGATATATCCACACATCTGAGATTCATAATAGAAGTGTTTTAGTACAAGGGCTAAAGATTGTTTTTCTTATGCAACCCAAGAAACAATTCCAAAAAAAAAAAAACCGTTTGCTACTTTTTAGTGACCATCAAACAGCATGGTGAACAACTACATGTAATGCTGAGGAATTAGAAACACATTCCAGGTAGAGGAACTAAAAAATTTTTCTGCTATCTCATTAACTATATGACAAATAATAAAAAGCATATTCACGCATAGCATTGACATTGCAGTACATAATTCATTCTCATGAGACATTGTAACAATTTTAAACATCTAGAGCACCTACTGCCGGCTCAATAAATCCCAGATTCGAAAAGTACCAGGTTAATTCATCAACAAAACAACAAGAATAAAGTGTGAAACAAGGACGGTCTGATTTGAATTGCATGCATCATGTTCCAGAAATATTCAAGTAATTTGCTGGATCATAAATTCGAAATCACAAAATTATTGTATGAGACCTAACACTCACGAATACAAAACCTGGCACATATTTTAACATGGTTTTCACACTGACTTCAATAAGCAAATATTGTGTGGTTTTAACAAACCAAGCGCAGAACAATGGATCAGTGGAGAGAGATTTACAATTATGTAACAATGTGACATATTTACAAAGTTTAATATCAACCGAAGCAATTTAAAAATCCATGTGATTGGCCAAATGAAAAACAAATATATGCTTAACAATGCTCCAAGCCTAAAGCTGAAGTTTATGAAAAAAACATGTTACGAAAAGGTGAAACTATTAGGAATTCTGGAAGCATCATATTCACAAGGCAGTAGAATGAACCAAAGCTATACTACTGCTCATAATTAGAATCACATCTCCAGGTATAGGAAGATAAATGAAAATTTTCACCTTCTATCATCTCACTCAATCTCAATGACCAATAATAGTAAGCACACAGAGTGTTACAATACATGAACAATATAAATCAAGTTAAATACCTGGAGAACCCACTCTAAAAATTGGCATACATCAGTTAGAGCAACTCCAACCATTATGCAAATGGACTTGGCATTTACCAAAATGCATAAAACTCCAAAAAAAACCCCTCCAATCGTTATGCATTTGGACTTTGCATTTTACATAGCTATGCATTTGGAGGGGGAAACTTGGCATATATGCCAAAGGAGTCCGGCTATGCAAAACCCCTCCCTTCGCGCGGTTTGGCTTCGCGCCGCCACAAACTTCGCGCGATACAGAAGCTTCGCGCGTCCTCTTCGACAGCTTCGCTCGCGACGAAGCCTTTCTCATCAACGCCGGCCAGGTAATCATGCATATTCATCATATATAGAGTAGCTGAGCGTGGATCGGAGCATGGCCGCGGCTCCTAGGTCGTTTAGGGTTTAGGGCGACGGCGGCGAGCTGAACGTGGAGACCGGCGGCGGGCTGTTTGGCCGCGCGTGGAAGGAGTGCCGCGCGGGATGCAGTGCCGCGGGAAGTTTGGCGCGGGATCGACTTGGCATTTTGCATAACGGTTGGAGATCACCCGATTTTAGCCTTGCCATTCTCATTTAGGGGTTTGCAATTTGCTTAAAATGCATAACTTCAAATGCATAATGGTTGGAGATGCTCTTACCAGGCAAATTCAAACACGAAACAGGCTAATAAGGAAGCATGATCTGATTCACATTTTTTCATATATTGCTCATCTACCAGAGTAAATTGCAAGATTGGTAATTTAAGATCACAAAATCCTTGTTTCCGACCCCATAAACAACAGAATATATCAGCAGGAGAATGATTAGATCCATTTACTAATCTATCATGCATTCTAGCACATTTCACAATGTTTTGATACGGACTGCACCCAGCGTTGTTTTAAGGAATGAATGTTAAGGAAACGAAATAGCGGAGAGGGATCTACGATGGCGTAACAAAACTGTTGTGTTACAGGTCATCATTCGAAGAAATTATATTCGCAAAAGAAAAAAATATACCCAAGAAATTTAAAATTCAATCGACCGGCCGAATAACCTTTTTTTTAAAAAAAAACTCTCCTAAACGCCGTTGCTCCGAGCCCGGAACTAAAGGGAAAAGCTCAGCGAAAACTAATGAAACTAAAGTTTTTTGCTCCTCTACTTAGCTGAAAGGCAGAACTCCTGCCATTGAGTTCAAAAAAAAAAGTTAATGAAACTACAGGAATTCAGGAAGCCATGGTGGCAGAATGCACCAAAGCACACGGCCCAACGCAGCACGACGGCGGCGCGGTTGACGTATCAATCAATCAACTAGCAACGGGGGTGGAAAAAATCACATGGTCAAAAAACAAAACAAAACAAAACAAAACAAGGGAATGCATAGGAGAGGTGAGGCCGCTGGGCGCACCCGACGGCGAAGAAGACGAGCCCCTTCTTCCATCGCGGCGTGCGGCGCACCGCCTCGGCGGCTCGGCGCACCAGCGACAAGCCGTTGCTCGCCATCGCTCGCTGGCAACAGCCCGGACTCCCTCGATCGCGTCGACGTGGGATGTGAACAAGGATGGGGAGGAGCGGTTTGCTCGCTTCCCAAAACACTCGGCGGCGGACGGGGGGACGAGGGCGCCCTCCTCGCCTTCCGGGCGAGCCTAATATAGGAGTACTAGCGGAGTACAGCACGCACGAAAGCCTTTCCCTGCGTCGTCGTGCCTATGCCTACTTTTCATTCCAACCCTCAATTGAACGCCAAATAACGTAACCTTCGCAGCACCTACAAATAAAGTACTCCAGAACACGGAGACTCTCATTTAGGGGATGAGTTTGCTAATTTAGACTATGATGAAGGGGCGAATTAGGGAATCAGGGATACACGGAGACTCCCATTTGCCACGTTCGTACATGCACGCCCGAACCCCGGGTACGTACAGCATCGGGATTGTGGGCCCGTGAACGTGGACGGCTGTGATGGTCACCAGAGAGCAGGGAGCCGAGGCGCCGGACGCCGATCATTTTGGCTTGTGAACCAAGAAAAGAAGGAAAGAAGTAAACGCAGGAGGGAAGAGCGGAGATCCGGGTGCTGTCGCAACTCGGCTTGTTTAGTTTCAAAAAAATTTACAAAATTTTTCAAATTTTCGTCACATCAAATCTTTAGACACATGCATAAAGTATTAAATATAGACGAAAATAAAAACTAATTACACAGTTTGGTCGGAATTGACGAGACAAATCTTTCAAGTCTAGTTAGTACATGATTGAATAATATTTGTCAAATACAAACGAAAGTGGTACTATTTATATTTTGCAAAATTTTTGGAAACTAAACAAGGCCTTAGGGGGGTCATGGAAAACACACCGATACTACAGATCCGGGTGCTGTCGCAACTCACGACAGCTGTACGGCCGTTAGGGTTTTTCTTTTTCCTTATTATTAGGGGGTCATGGAAAACACACTACTTCAAGATCTCTGGCGCGGCAGGTCCATCACATCAGCATGCATGGCACCGCCATGGCTTCAAGAGTGGCCAAAAGAATTAGTTTTTGAAAAAAAAATGTCAAATTTGAAATTTATTTTAAAAAAGGGTTAAAATTAAAAAATCTCTTCTTCTGTGTCCACCGCAATACAAACTTCTTATCTTTTCTTGTTTCATTTTTTCCGATTGTTCCATTTTGTTGGACTCATTTTTTTTTCCTTTTTTCGGATTCTTCCTTTTTACGGGGCTTGTCCTTTCTGTAGCCTATAATATTTTTGTTTAACATATCCCAAATATATGTCCCACTTGGTTTTAATCTTTCTTCCTTTTTAGCATATGTTTTAGCTCTTTCCTTTTGGGCCAGTGGTTTTAAAATTTTCAATTTATTGATATAGTTTTGAATATAAAAAAAAACTTATCCTTATTAAAATCAGCCAATGTAATCACATCATGAATTGAAATCTTAAGCATTTTGTTTACTAATCCGGTCTAAATAGATTTATCTCTACAATCCTCGATGAGGGGTGTTATATAAAAAATCAAGAGACATCTCTCATCATAATCACCGATGACACATCAACAACTAACTTCTTGTCAATTTTGATCAGAGATTGGAATTATAATTATTACATATTTATGGGTTCTCTAAGAAAACCAAGAAGCTCAGTATTTAACTATAGCAACACAACACTGGATACCATCAAAAATAAAGTTATTACATATTTATGTTTAAATATTTTTGTGTTTTGCAATGGGTAAAAAAGTTGTGAAGGTTTTGTATTTTAATTTGACATGGCTTAATAGAACATTATTATATTATCGCCAACATTAACTTTATATTATAGATGTCGGTCATCATAAAATGAATTATAGATTTATTTTTTATCTGTCGTTATTTTCCATTAGCATTTGCTAGATTTTTTCCCTTTTGCCACACACTGGCAAATTTGCTAGTTAATATACTATATTCTAGATTTCTCGCAACCAAAGATAGAGACCGGAGTTGGCTCTCTAGAGTGCAGACAAGATATTGAAGAATTCATATTAGAGGATGACAATATACTCATACATTTACATATTTTCATCCTCGAACAAATTTTTTTATATCTTGTTCACACTCTAGGTACCAACTCCTCTCTCTATTTTCGACTGACTAGCGAGAAATTCGGAATAGAGAATGATAATATTTGGAAACTTAATAAAAAGTTATTGAAGGATATCTTTTCATCAAGATCTCTATTCCTATAAAAAAAAGAAAGGATATAAATTAACTCTTGGAGTTGCTCTAGATTAATTTTACCCGGTATTTTCCTTATATTTTTGAGCTGGCTAATTTTAGCTCCAGCTAAGAATTCGCATTATGCCCACCCAAGGCTTGCGCTTGCAACGACAGATTTCGTGGGTCCTATTCCCTTCAATTTTTCTATGAGCGTCGTGGGTCAGGTACTACTGTTCTGGGCCAAACGCAACAAAAAACACACCCTCAAGAAACGTCTAAAAGTTAGGCCCATTATTACGTGTGTAGTACTACTAGCCGGGCCTCACTCACGGTCGTCGCAGGTGCCGGCACGGAACTTCCACCACGGGCCCCGCGGAAGGTCTACACACGTAAGAATGCGTCTACTAGCCCCCAACACACCCTCTGAATGCTTTGTACATTGACCAAGCATCCAACTATGGCTATCCAACGGGAAGTGGGCGGACTGGACCATAACGACTGAACCCGCACGGCCACACACTCACACAGCCATGCCACCGTCGCGAGTCGCGACCCGCGGCCGGCCGGGGCCGGCTGGCCGCCGCTCAACCGCGACCGCGCCCCTGACGCGGGACGCTCCCGCACCGCAGCCGCCCGAGAGAGAGAGAGAGAGAGAGAGAGAGCGGCCTGCGCCTACCTACCTGCCTGCCTGCCCTGCAGCCTGCAGCAGACTGATGATTAGAGCGCGTGCGCAGGAGTATAAAGCTATCTCCGCTCGCCCCGGGGCCGCGCCATCGGGCTGCCGCTGCTTCCTATCGCGTGGTGCGACCCGGGATTCCCTCGTGCTCCTTCTGTCCCCTTCCTCCGCCCTGAGGGGAGCGGGAGGACCCCGCAGATCCCATCGAAATTCACGGCCGACCGAAACCCAGGCCGGCCCCCTCCCCCGGCTCCCGGCGACGACCGATTCCTCCCTGGTATTGCATCTCTCTGTCTCTCTCTCTCTCTCTCTCTCTCTCTCTCTCTCTCTCTCTCTCTCTCTCTCTCTCTCTCTCTGTGTCTCTGCACCTTATTGCTATCCATTTCCTTCTTTCAAGCAATCCTGCGCTTGCACGGCGGAGTTAGAGTTCGGCGTTGTGGGCCGGCGATTAGGCGATGCTAGGTTCCCGGGCGAGTTCGTGCCTCTAGGATTGTTAGTTGGTGGTTTCCTGGGTTAAGCGATTTCTCTGAGCTAACTAAGCAACCATGATGAGGTGGTTAGGTGTATTGCCGTGAGTTGATTGATCACTGTGAATCTAGTCTGGCGGGAGGTTCAGTTGCTTGTTGGCCATGGGTGGCCGCATCAGGGAATCACAGAGGGTGAATTTTCGCTTTGATTTGTATGTACAAATGGGAATTATGTCTGGGAATCTTAGGCATCGAATCTTGGTATTCCTTCAGGTGTATTTGGATATACTTCTCTTTGCAATTTATGCTTCCAGCTTCCTTGCAACTTCCTGAGCACATGCATGTAGAACGGTCAAACATGGCAGGCGCGGTTCTCATGATATATCTGAATAAGGGAGTGTAATTATGTAATCATGAAGTTTTATTTATGCAATGTCTTGATGGTACTTTGCAGAAGCAGATTAGCTTTCTGGTGCAGTTTTATGGTTCATTGATTGGTGGACCCGTAGAGAACCACCAATTACTTTTGAATATAGCTAAATTGCATAATGATTGATTTGGAGTCCAAACCACGTTAGTTCATCTAATTCCTTATTGGCTAGAAATGAGAATCTTTTATTTGTCATGTGCATGTTGGGACATACATGCTGCGGATACGACGTAGACATTTGTGTGACATTTTCGGTATATCTCGGCCTGAGTAGTAGGATTTTTTTGGATAACTGGATGCGCGGGTGGCTTCTTCTGCAATAATTGTTGTATCTGTTGGAGTGTCGCGACCCTTGCAGATGCCCTGAAGGCATCAATTGCCTTGAGAGCTGATAGTTTGGTTGCTGAGTGGTTGAGTTTCATAATCTGGGTGGTTGTTTCTAGATGGTCTTCCTAATTGGAGCTGGGATTTAGTGAGCTGCAAGCTGTTGGACCTGCGGAATAATTGCTTTATTTGATGGTGTGTCTAAACGCACGCATCTTGAGTGTTGAGATTTTATGGCTAAGTGGAAGTTTGTCGCTACTCACTAGATGCTCAGCCACACAGACATATCCACGTGTTTGCGACTGTGCAGCCTCATGCAGAGTTACAAAGAAGATGAAATAACAGTTAATTATGGGTGTGTTTCTGACTCTGTGTTTACCACTGATATGCATGGCAGAAGGTGATGTCATGTCCCCTAACGGCAGATTATTGTTGTGCATGAGTGTTAAGCATCTGATGGAACTGAATCAAAGTGATCGTGTTTCTTTCAACTAGAGTATGGTAACTCTTAAATCTTAGATAGTATGCTTACATCTGATCAGTAATGTTGATTTTTCTTTTGCAGTTCTCGTTCCTCCTACCCTTCATGATGTTTAGATAATCTGTGGTGCTGGGTTTTAGCCCTGTTTTGAATTTTTAAATTGAGCTAAGGATTCAGTATTAGTCTTGAAAGATGAATGGTTCAAGTGGTTCCCAAGGGCATCATGTCAGTGGAGAGAAGCAGCAAGTGCATCATGTTAGCCGACCCATTCTTAACAATGGACCAAAGCACCGTCCATTGACCCCTATGAGGCGATGCCGTGGTGTAGCATGTGTAGCTATTATACTGTCAACAGCATTCCTATTGATAGTTTACTTGGCTCCTATTACTACTTTTGTTGTGCGGCTGTTCAGTGTGCATTACAGCCGAAAGGCGACTTCCTTTCTATTTGGAATATGGTTATCTTTATGGCCATTCTTGTTTGAGAAGATAAACAAAACCAAGGTTGTCTTCTCTGGTGAAAATGTGCCTCCAAAAAGGCGTGTATTGTTATTTGCTAACCACAGGACCGAGGTTGACTGGATGTACTTGTGGGATCTTGCACTGAGGAAAGGCCATTTAGGATATATCAAGTATATACTTAAGAGCAGCTTGATGAAGTTGCCTATTTTTAGCTGGGCATTTCACATTTTTGAGTTTATCCCGGTAGAAAGGAAATGGGAGATTGATGAAGCAATTATCCAGAACAAACTATCAAAATTTAAGAACCCCAGAGATCCTATCTGGTTGGCGGTTTTTCCTGAAGGCACGGATTATACGTAAGGCATAATTATCTTTGAAATTCATTGTTTGTATATTGGTATAATCCACTTGCATGACTGAGTCTGTACTTGATCACATAAATTTAATGTCTCAACATCTAAACATTAAATGTGGTACTTTTTGAAATTGATCCTATGTATTACTTTAGAATTTTGTTTGTCGCTCTATTCAATGCGCATGATTCTTCCTCTTTTCCTATATTTTATTGCTGATTTCTGATTCTATCTTAGTGAGAAGAAATGCATCAAGAGTCAAGAGTATGCTTCAGAACATGGTTTGCCTAAGTTAGAACATGTCCTCCTTCCAAAGACAAAGGGGTTCATTTGTTGTTTGCAAGAGCTGAGGAGTTCCTTAGATGAAGGTGAACACCCTTCCCCCCTACTCGTTCCGTGCATGCATGATACGTTTGCCTGTTTGCTTCCATGATGTTGTGTGGCACTATTGCTCAAGGATTTCTTCTCTTTGGCTTCTCAGCAGAATCTTTATGAACACATAACTGTCAACCTACAACAGAAAATTCAACTCTTGGGTATTATAAGTTATATCCATTACATTAATTTTAATTGTGAAAAATATACATTAAATCTCTGTCAAACTGTTATTCTCTGGAGTATGTTACAAGCATTCTTAGAACCCATGAAGTTATCTGTAGAAAAAAGTTCACTCTCTGTAAAAATTGTTATACTTTTTTCTTGAGTATGCTATAATCATTCTTAAAATCTATGAAATTTCTTAAAAAGTTCACATTCAGCAAATGCATGGGTTATCAATTCTTGCTTTAAAATGAAAAATGTTCTTCACTGTTTTAGTCATCTAATAATAATATTTTTTAGGGAATGTAATTATAATTTGAGTTAATGAAAAGGATCATATTTTTCTTTCAAAGTGAACTAAACGAGTTAGTACCGGTGTTGTACAAGTGTACCGTCTCTGTGTGGTCCAATAGACCAGTATATACTTGCATTCCCAAAATGTCTCATTATTTGGTACTGATCAAAACAACTATGTAGAGGAAACTAAGAGGATAGGACCACATATACTTGAAGTTTATGTAACATGAAACATAACTGCCACTGTACCTATTAAGATTTCAATCCCCTAGCTACTTTGTAGTCCTTGAAATGTCTCTTCTCTGTTTCTTATGTACTGCAACGTATTTTGGCCAAGGTTCACTCTAATATTTGACTCCTGAGCCCGGACATGCCGTCCTTGCAGTTTATGATGTCACAATAGCTTACAAGCATCGACTGCCAGATTTTCTGGACAACGTATATGGTGTTGATCCTTCTGAAGTACATATCCACATTAGAACGGTTCAGCTCCATCACATCCCCACATCAGAAGACGAGATAACAGAATGGATGATAGAGAGGTTTAGGCAGAAGGACCAGCTCCTGTCAGATTTTTTCGTGAAGGGCCACTTTCCTGATGAAGGAATGGAAGGAGATCTATCGACGCCAAAGTGCCTGGCAAACTTTTTAACAGTAGTAGGCTTGACGGTCATCTGCTTGTACCTAACTCTTTTCTCATCTGTGTGGTTCAAGGTCTATGTTCTAGCAAGCTGTGCTTACCTCTCATTTGTTACCTATTACTCCATACTACCACCCCAACTGATAGGTTCACCGGAGGGTGATGTCAAGGCCAAAAAGGCTGTGTAGATGTTGATGTAACTTGCGATGAAAACTTATATGCGCGAAGGATGTTTACTGCTGGAATTCATGGATTGTGCCGTTAAGGTTGCCTTTCTGCAGTAGTAGGAGAACTTTCTTGTGCTTCATCAGTGTATGAGGGCCCTTATCTGAAGGCATTAGCTAGTGAAGTGTACTCTGAACTACCATGGTGCAGATTTTAGTTTGTATGCACATCTAGGACTCGTTTGGCATGCGTCTGGTTATAACCAAAGGAAAATAAACTGACATACCAACTTATTCAGATGATCATATCAATACCTAGTCAAATGGGCATAGTACAACAGAATGACATCAACTTGTCTTAGAATCCTAATAAACTGGAAGTATTTGTTAGAACCAATATCCCAATAAGGACATGTTTTCTTCCATCCCGCATGGAGTAGTATTCTCGCAACCAATAAGGCAATAAGTTATTGGGTAGATTAGCCAAATTATAAGGTTTCAAGCCAGTCTAGTATATGTCCCTCTTATTCTTCCTTTAGCCCCTCTTTCTCTTCTCTCCCTTTTCTTCTCCCTTCCTCTCACTCCTTCCTCTTTAATAACTCCATGGGGCTCCCGCATGTAAGGGACTTGAGCCCCCACCGCCCCCAGGCTAGATCCACCCATGATTGTTCGTACAGTATGATTGTAACCCTAGATCTACCCATGATTATTCCTCTAGTACGACTGTATCCCTAAGTCTTGTTTTATAGAACAATATGGCCAATTTTGAAGCCATCGTAACAATAGCATTCATGAGCTTCATGACACTTGTGGCGTCCATGGTGGCAAACTGGATAACTTGTGTGCAATACCTACTACCTACTAAAGTGGTGTTTCGGGCTGATTATCATCTCCTATTTTCAAACTCAATTTGTATTGTTTTGGCGGCCCCAACCATTGTGCTGGGTTTGATTATATGTTGTAATGAGCTTCATGACCTTCAGGTACACTAAAAAATAAATCTTTCTTAGCTTTGTTTCTTTAGTTCATTTTATTACTAATTAGTCAATAATTAATGCATACTATTTATAAACGGAGCATTGTAGAGTTTTTTTATTGGGATATTATTAGATAAATACCTGTGCGTTGAGGTGGAAAAAAATACCACGATAATGTGTGTAAAAAAATTCAGTCCTCACTGCCTAATTACATATAAGTAATCAATAGATTTTTTTTTGGGGGGGGGGGGGGGATATAAATAGCAGCAGCCTAGTTTGAAGAGGCCAAACTCAGATCATGGCTACTCCTTTTTAGCCTGTCAGCAACCATCGTGAAGTTTTTGTTGCGAAGGAGCAGAATGAGCCGTGCCACTAGCTTCAAGAAGAGGAGCCGCAATTTATGCCTCCTCTTCAAATGCTTTGAGTCAACTACCACTCGAGGGGGAGAGCACTTGAGAAGAGGCCATACCAAACGTACATAATTCCATCGGATGCCTTGACTCAGTTACCATGAACTAATGTTCTCCGATCTCAAGATTAAGGAACCGGCGGACCTCCTGTTCTCTACGGGTTGGAGTTGTAAAGGTAGGTTTAGATTGTGAATGTATGAAGTAAGAACCAAATATGTTAATAGTTTACATTCTATTGTGTTAATGTTAAGCAACAAAGTCGTTGTAGTATAGTGGTGAGTATTCCCGCCTGTCACGCGGGTGACCCGGGTTCGATCCCCGGCAACGGCGTTTTTTTTGGTCATGTTTTCCGGTCAGCATACTCCAAGAGTCACGTTACGCTACTATTTTCCCACGTACGAAAAGCAACTGCTCGTCTTCAGAAGTCAGCATGTCCCCATCTCAATTAAAGACAGAATCAGTCGTGAAGATTACATGTCAGGCACGTCCATTCATTTTGGAAAACCACATGTATGGCATACGGAATTTGGTGTTTCGTCAGGAAAACCCTTTGCAGAACTGGCATTTCTTCAGTAAAAAATTAGCGAACAGTGGTAAAATCCTTCCCAGAATCTCGGACGCAGTTCATAGCTCTGAGCCTCTGACTATAAATAAAGACCCTGTGTGGTTTTCTTCGCTAAATTTTAGCTAGATAAACTTTAGTCATTTTAGTAGCTAAAGTTCCAAACACATTACTAAAAAAAACTAAAATAATTTAGTTTCATTAGTCACCTAAAAATGATTAAAATAATTTTAGCTAGCTAAAATTTAGCAAGTGTAACCAAACAGGCCCAAAAGTTATGCGATCGTGTTTGCATTCCCAAAAGTTATGCGATCGTGTTTGCATTTCGTAGCAGAGCACGAGAACGCTGAACCATCCCCGTACGCCTCGATCTGCTGAGTGATGATGACCCTCCAGGGCTCCAGGGTAAGGACTAAGGCCCTGTTTAGATTGGAGATGAAAATTTTTTGAATGCCACATCGAATGTGTCGGAAGGATGTCGGGAGGGGTTTTTAGAAACTAATAAAAAAACAAATTACATAGCTCGTCAGGAAACTGCAAGACAAATCTACTAAATATAATTAAGCTGTCATTAGCACATGTGGGTTACTGTAGCACTTAAGGCTAATCATTGTGTAACTAGGTTTAAAAGATTCGTCTCGCGATTTTCAACCAAACTGTGTAATTAGTTTATTTTTTATCTACATTTAATGTTCCATGCATGTGTCCAAAGATTCGATGGGATGGATGAAAAATTTTTAGGTGAGGGGCCTAAGGAGGACGGACAGGTCGCGAGGGAGGTTTGAAACGCTTTTCGGATGACGTGTGTCACGATATCTTGGATAATAAATCAGATAAGAATCGAACGATAACGGAGAATTTGGAAGGGGGAGGCAAGGGAAAGAGATAGTGACAGTGAGGAACAGACATCTCAGCCGTTCAGACGTTCACGCCATCAGACATTCTCAGACTTGCATTCGGTCCTGACAGGAAGGGTGAAGTGCACTGCGTCGAACAACGATGACCCGTCACATGACACATGACATGGCATGACATGATTGTCCAACTCATGAGAATGACGGCTACCATGAAGAATTGGCTCTCATGATCTTTGATGCCCATCAGATTTCCAAATGTCCCCCCCTGCTTGGAGTATGTTCAGGTTTAGTCAGACCCAACATTGCTCGGCAAAGTAACGGCTTCTTCCACATATATTGACTAAAAAGGAGTTAAAATAATTTTATCGACGCTATGTTTTTAGTAGTAGACGACGTTTCATCGATAGTGAGACGTCTATGCTGACTTTGTGAATCTCGTGATTCTTCCAAGATGTTCATAGATTTATATACATGTATTTTTTTTGCGAGCAAAGAGAGAAAACGTATACATGTATTTATAAAGGTGAGTATATGTGTATTGTGAATGTCCATATTATACTGTTTAATTTAAAAAAGAATTAGCAAGAGAAGCAAGCAAGCCCCCCTAGAACAGAGCAGCACGCGTTGGTTGTCATCGTAAACGTAAAACAAACTCGACACGCCAAAGCCCCGTAACCCCGTTCGCCCCGCGCCGTCCGCCCGTGAAAGCTACGACCCCCACCCCCACGCCTCAGACATCGGTCGCCTCGTCATCGTCAACTCCTTCGGCGCCACTCCCTCGACATCGTCGGGCGCCAAAACCTCCGCCATCCCGGCCGCGCCACGCCCTTCAGTATGGAGGACGACCGCGCCACGGCCAATGTCCGCGTGGACGGCGCGCCGGCGGAAGCCACGCTCAGCGGCGGGGAGCTGCGGTGGCGCCGCGGCGGTGCTGGCGGGGCCGGGCCGGAGCGGGCGCTGTCGCTGGAGAGCGACGTGCTCGGGGTCCAGGTGACGGGGAAGGAGGTCGTCGTCAGGGCCTTCGTGGCGGCGGGCGCGGCGAGGGCGCTGTCGTGCGCGGGCGCGGGAGGGAAGCGGTGCAGAAGGGACTTCGTGCTCCAGATGGCGGACGGCGAGGGCGCCGCCGTGGCCTGGGGAGAGGGGCTCACACGCTACCTCGACTCCTTCGGTACGTCACGTGTGCTTTGACTGCTCACTAATCAGGCTGTCAGGCTACATGGAAACTAGTCCCCTGTTTCAATTTCTATACTGACTTTCAGTCTGATCAATGAAAGATCAGCAGCAGCAGCTAATGAGCTAATCACGCCTGTGATGAAATTTCACGCACAGGCCGCCCCAAGAGATTGTTCGTCTTCGTCAACCCCTTCGGCGGCAAGAAATGCGCCAGGAAGATCTACGACACGGAAATCAAGCCTCTGTTTGAAGCTGCGGGTGTGAGCATCACACTGCAAGGTTCAGCATGTAAACAAATGTGGATGCTTTTCCATGAAATTTTTACCAAGTAGGATCAGAATAATTCTTCCCATGTTGTTGCGGTTATATCGATCCGTTTTGTTCGTGATCTGTTTCAGAGACCGAGTACCAGGGGCATGCCCGGGAGGTGGTGTATTCCCTCGACCTCGCGGAGTACGACGGCGTCGTCTGCGTTAGCGGTGATGGCGTCCTCGTGGAGGTTAGCGATGCATCACGCAGCCTGATGTCTGAATTTTTTTAATAAGTAGGTAACGTGTGTTCACGGCTGGCATGACAGGCCTTCAATGTAAGCGCTGACTTGCGATTTCTTCATCCTTAGCTTATTACTACTAGCTAAATGCAAGTTGACTCCATTCTGTTAATTCATTGGTACATATCAAACTTTACTGAGCTCGTCTGGAATGCTGTTTAAGCAAAATCCAAAACCGTGCAAATTCGGTGTCAGTTGTTCCCCGGTCAACGATGTTTGCACTTGACGTGATACCCATTCCTCGTCCTTACATTACAAGTGCCTGCCAAAAATTTTGTGAAGGAATAGTATATTATCTGAAAACGTACTGTTGCTAGAAAAAAAAAATACTCGGAAGTGATTGCTGCAGCAAGCACTCCTACAGTTACTGTGCATGTTCATGTTCTGAAGAAAACTAGCAGCCGCAGCCGCAACCGTGCTTACAACTCTTATACCGTACTGTCTCTCCGTTCGAAAAAGTTGGAATTATTTTTCACATCAGGTTCATTTTGTTTCTCACGCCGTGATTTCATACATAGGTAGTGAACGGAATTCTTCAACGGACAGATTGGGAGGAGGCAATAAAAGTGCCTATCGGTGTAGTTCCAGCAGGTACGGATAATCTTACTCCCTCCATTCCAAATTATTAGACGTTTTGACTTTTTTAGATACATACTAGTTGTTACTATGCATCTAGATTATATTTAGATATATAGCAAAAGAAATGTATGTATCTAGAAAAAAAACGTCTTATAATCTAGAAAGGAGGGAGTACCAGTTAAAACACTAGTAAGCGACCAAAGAGGCCTGGCCTGGTCATGTGTGCAGGTTCAGGAAATGGCATGGCTAAATCACTTCTGCATGCTGCCAGTGAGAAATACTCGGTTTCAAATGCTGTATTTGCCATAATCAAAGGTTACTTCTCTAATTTCTTTCCCACCTATCATGCTCAAAACTACATGACACATGGAGATTTCCGGTGGAGAGAAGGAAACATGAATTTCTTGGTGTTCAGGTCACAAGCAGTCCTTAGATGTCTGTACCATTTTGCAAGGGGACACGAAATTTTTTAGTGTCTTGCTAATGACTTGGGGTACGGACTTGATAAAACAGTCAGATTCTAATGCAACTTTTTCTTATTATTGTTTGATTAACTTTAAAACGTCTCAGGTTTGGTGGCCGATATAGATATCGAGTCTGAGAAATACAGATGGATGGGAAGTGCACGCTTCGACTTCTATGTATATGCTCAACCATTATGATTTCTTGACAGTTATCTATTTTATCATCTCTGAAATGCCCCTTAATGTATGTGGACTTACAGTAGGATCTAGAGTGTGGTGCTTGACAAATTTGCACGGTTACCCTTTCATCTAAATATCTACTCCTATGCTTTTTGTTTTTGTTGGATGTACCTGCTTACTTCCTGTCCTTTCTTTTTTCTGAACCTTTCTCCAACTCTTTGCTACTGGCATCATTTACACTTGTTATTAATTACGACAAGTAATTACACAGCTTGGTCCTATAAGATCAATTCTAGCTTCAGAATGTTACCTTGTTATTTTGTTTTGTTTGCTGTTAGGGAAATGATGCCTGAAGTCTTAACAAAGCCCTTAGCCTTGTTTCAGGCTCTGGTGCGCATAATGAACTTGCGAAAATACTGTGGAAGTATTCAGTTCGTGCCTGCCCCAGGCTACGAGGCATATGGAGAACCCATCAAGCAAGTCAAGAATTCCATTGTAGAGTCTGTGGAGCAAAATGGAAAATCTCATCGGTCTTCTTATCCAGGTCCTTCAGTTGAGTTTCAAGCTTCAGATTGGAGATTTATTGATGGCCCATTTATTGCAGTTTGGGTAAACAACGTGCCATGGGCTGCTGAGGATATCATGGCGGCTCCAGAGGCAAAGGTAACTGAATAGTCTCTTGCAATAGTAACATTTTGTCTAGGGTGTCCGTTTCCTTTTGAATTTCAAAAACCTGGCCTAGCTAGTTTATTCACTCACCAAATGAACTTCAGAATATGTTTTTACAGAACTGCAGTTTTCAAGATTAAAACACTTCTTTTCAGTTGCTACTTTTGTATTATGACAAGGGTATTGCATTTTTTTTTCTGTATGCTGGAATGGAATGCTCAGGACAAGCATTAAGAAGTAGGCAAAAAAGTTTAACTGTATGCTTAGACCATCAGATCGATCAATGATTCTGCATGGTCGGTTCAGAAATCATTATGTGTGTAGCGTGTTTGTTTTTGTTGGGTTGTTTCATCTTAGTAGCATGGTTTTTGTGGTGTTGGGCTCCCTTTTTTTCTTCTTCTTAACATACACAGCTCTCCTGCATGTTCGAAACAAAAATGATGATGTGTTTATTTGAGTGTTCAGTTCCATACTTAGTCTTTAGGGCAGCTCGGGCATCAGCTTCTCACTAACGCCAGTTCTACATCTTTGTATCTTTGATCACCTTCATGCCCGATCGCGAAAAAAAGCCATACTTCCATTTGCTTCCGGATTTCTTTTTATCAGTCTTGATTTAATATATCCAACACAAGGAAGTTGAATGTTGTGATCGTGGATTTGTGGTGCAGTTCTCAGATGGCTATATGGATGCAGCCATACTCAGAGATTGTCCAAAGGCTGATCTTTTAGCTCTATTGATGAAGATGAGCGACGGCAGTTATGTCAAATCACCATATGTTGCTTACCTCAAGGTTAGTTTCTCTCGTTCACTGACATTAAAACATTGCAACTTACAGTGGCACTTTCCTAAGGTTAAATAAACCATATTAAGTTATATTTTGACCGAATATTCTGACGTTGGATGGAAAATAAAGCACTTCAACTTACGTCTTATTGTCAGTGCAGCATGATTAATTTATCATGATTCAGGTCTTTCATCTCTTCTCAATTTAACACTGCATCATATCAAGACACTTACAATTTTATAAACGATGCTGCAGGTGAGAACTTTTCAATTATCACCAGGCCAGCTTGTTGAGAACCCCAAAAGGGGTGGCATTATAGATGTGGACGGAGAGGTAATTGCTAGAGGAAAAGGAACTTACGACAAAAACCAACATCAAGATGTGATGGCTTATGGCCAACCTATTCAGCTGACAGTGCACCAAGCATTGGCTACCATATATTGCCCTGACAAAATTCACTGAAGAATGTTGTTGCCAAACGAAGTCTCCTATAAATGTCTCAAGTCTTGGAAGGAAAATGCTGATATAGAGAGCAGCAAGAAATGGACCTTACAATCCCCCCCCCCCCCCCCCCCCCCCCCAATCACACAATGAAACAAACAGACAGACCAGTGAAACCAGAATCTAGAGGAAAAATATATATTTCTCGCTAAGACAAACTATGGCATTCATGTATGCCAGAACAAACACCCCAAAATGACCCTTTCTTCCCTTTGTACTCTCTCCTAAGGTTAGTTTGATCATGCCAATTTGTTTCTAATGTTGTTCTTTACAAGTTTTGACCAATAATACAGTGTAGGTGTTAGGAAAACACAGTATAGGTGGAACTGTTCATATATCTGTACACTTCCCTAATTATATCTTTTGGGCATTATACATTTATTCTGAATGTACTAGTGATCTATTTTGACTAGAAAATACTCTAGAAAATAAATAATTTACTGTATTTATAAAATTATCCTAACCTTTTTGTTTAAGATGTTGACAATTTAGATAGTGAAAAAATATGAGTTTCTATTTTTTAGAATTTAATTCAATTGTTTTATGCATTTCATACCGAATGAATAGTGTCTTTGGATGCAAAATAAATTTTTAAATGTTTTCAAATACGCCTAGTGTTGACCTAAAATGATATCTTCTAAAATCCATTGTAAAGTCTCCGAAATCCTATTTCCTGGAAAACCCCAATCAAAGTCTTGAAGACCCTAATATTGTATCCACACCGAGCCTCTGTTCTCTATAACAAATGACTAGAGCCAATCTCTAATCCAGCTTCCATCAAATCTTTAAAATCTATTCAAATCCTTCAAAACCATACACGCTAATCCAAGTTCCAAAAATCATGATCGTTTATTAATCATGCAAAACCATATCTCAAAATGCTCAAAATATCCATTGCTTGAAATCTCAAAAAAAAAAAAACCTTAATTTACTCCTTGCCAAAACCCTCTCTCTTTTCTTTCTTGTGTCGCAATCGACTTGCATCAGACTTCTCTCCAATTGAACCCAATATCCCAACTCCTCTGTTTCCACTAATGGATCAAGTCTACAACTCCGTCTTCCCTTCTCATTTGGACCAAACCCAAACCAATCCTCTCCTTCCCTGGCCAATCCCCTTCCTATCTCCTCCGGTTGCCTCCTCTTCCATTTCTTCCCCTTCATCTCACTCTTCATTCACCTATAAAAGGGAGTCCCTATATCTACGCTAACTCCATTTTGCAGCCCTGTTTTATGCTTCTCCCTTGATATTATCCCTGTCCCAAAAAAAATGCAATTCTAAATATATTCTTGGTTGCAATGCCTAAAGTTTAATCAAATATATAGGTAAAAATATTAATATTTATGGCATCAAACAAATATATTATAAAAACATGAATCTAATAATACATATTTAGCATGATAAATATTATTATTATAACATAATTTGATCAAACTTAATGGACTTAACATAGCACTGTTCTAGAATAGCATGTTTTTTTGGGTGGAGGGAGTCACCTCACTCTTCTGTTCCTTTCACGTGGAGAACACAGAAGGACCGTGTGACACAAATGTCAGTTTTTCATCTAATCTAAACATACGTATCACACAAATGGATGAGAATCATAAATGGGATATGAAAACATATAGACTACTCATTGATATAATTAGCAAAAATGTAACACGACTACAAAAAGATATCAGAGTACCTTTATTGGTATAGAATTCGAAATAAACAAATCAGACGGAAAGCAAAGATAAGCAATTTTAGTTAACTATATGCTCCCAAATTTATCCATGAGTTTCAATGCTTATCTCTTTTTATAAAAACATCAATCCCTCTTAAAATTGATAACACGCGTAGCAACATGGGTTGACGAGCTAGTAAGCATATTGAGAAACAGAATGGGACCTCCAAGTTGCCCATGAAAAGGATGATCACAGGTTTACAGTTCTTTTACCCAAAACCAAAAGGAACCAGAAAAAAGTTACAAAGTACCCAGAACATCACCGCACAAAACACAAGCGACATCAGTTACAAATTTGAACGTACGGGGAAAAAGAATAAAACAATAGAATAACGGAACAGGTTCAGATTGGAGGAACCAACAAGCAGGTGATCATCAGACTGTCGCTGACGAGCCATAGCCTGGCGGCTCGCATGGTGCTGGAGCCTGGTCGCCTGGAGAAGACAACTAGACGAGTTGGAGCTGTGGAGGTTAGCAATCCAATGCGAGTGGCAATCGGCCAGAGCATGTTACTTAGGTCGAGGCCCCAGTAACGATGGAGCCGAGGTGGAGACAAGTTCGCTGATCAACTGATAGAAATTAGACTAGTTCAGTGGTTGTTACGAAGAAGAAAAAGAAAGTATATCAAACATCAAGAATTTATATACTTACTTGAACAAAATATTCCGTAAGCACCGGTAAAGCCAGAGCTTTCACCTTTTAGTTGCAAAAATGGGCACGCTTCATCTAAATTCCTTCCAGCGGATGTGCGCAATCTTCGGCCAGCTTTCTCCATCAGGTGCTCGGCAGCTCTCCTTCAGGAGTTCACAGTCCCATATGTATATGCGCTGAAGGGTGGATGGCAGATCTGGTAACGACGATATATTTGGGCAGGCATGGATATCAAGTTCCTCCAAACTGGAGAAGCACTTCAGATTTCCTGGCAGGGACTTCATTTCACACAGACATAATCTCAGATGCTTGACAGATGAGAAACTTGCAGACTCTTCAAACGTAACTGATGATTCCTTGCAGTTTTCAAGACAGAGAAACGTTGGGATTGTAAAACCTTCTGCCATGAGCATGTGGTTTAGCAACTCGGTGCTACTAACATAGAGTGATCTCTGGACACGGAACTGTGAGATGAACTCAACAGAGAGCTTTGGAACCTCTGTCAAATGTAAGCTCAGGAGATACAGGGAAGACAAGCCTTCAAGAAAGCACAGATCAGGGAAATTACCTAGTGACAATTCTTTAAGTGAAGTCAGATGGGTAATCGACAGGGAAGGGGTGCTTCTGCAACCAAACATACTAAGGCCATTCAGTTGTGGCAAGCCATTACCGAATGAATCAGCTGCAAGCATACAACCAGATATGAAGAGCTTAACAAGGGACAACGGTAAAAGTTCTGCTCCACGTGCCAGCTCTAAACAAGGGCAGCAAATAAATCTAGACTCTCTGAGAGATGCAGCAGCTCTTAAACCACCTAATGATCGGAGACACCAACAAGATGAGATGAACAAGTAGTCAAGCTTTCTCAAATGCTTAAATACCCCTTCTGACGGAAGTGCAGTTAATGTCATAATCTTATCTAAAACCAAGGTTTCCAATGAAGCCAGACCACCAAGGCAAGCAGCTAAAGCTCCATCTGTAATACTGCATGAATCAAGCCCAAGATACCGAAGCCCTGATGCTGGAACCAGTGGCAGTGCAATGCTCCTTCCATAAATGAACCTCATCCTCTGTTCATGGCAACACAGCCATGCCCTGATGATATCTTCTTTCACAAATAATCCATCTCTCTTTTCATGTACAGGATCCATATTTATAATTCGGAGATGTTCTGATATGTCATCATCGATCAATGTCGCCAACTGCTTCAGAGATGAATGTTCTTCTGATAGTACACTTCTAATACGTGACCTTACCTCCCATAACGATGCAAGCTTAGATGCCAGGTAGTCGGTAATCATGTTTTCCCTCAGATCATGCTGTTCGAGCTCCTTTTTGGTGACAAACATGAGCAGCGGACACCTGTGAATTGATAACCTTGTAAGGCCGGTTGGAAGACAGGATAAAGTCTTAAAATTCGGAACATTATCAATCCTCAGATTAGAGCAATGCCAAAAAAGCTCGGAATCAAGTGGTAGGCCTTCTAACACACTACAATCAGCAAGCTTGAAAGACCCCAAACTCTCAAAGTAGGAATGCTCATGAAGCCAGCTTGGATATGAGCCAGATTTGTAACCAATGACTGCGAGGCCACTCAGTTGAGGCGGTGGTTTCAGACCTTCTAGAATATCCAAGTGCAAACTATCTTCTGCATCCATATCTTTCTCGCCACTCCAGACAAGCTGCAACTCTTTGAGACGATTTTTCTGATATAGCTTCGACTCCAAGGCTTCATCCTTTCCGGTGATATTCTCAAGGTTCTTTATTGTCAAACAGCCAGCAAGTTCATTCAAGTCCTTCAGCTGTTGCAACTCATATCCCTTCTCCTTATGCACAGAAAATTCATGCAGATGTTGGAGCGAAGTAAGCTTGCCTATATTGGGAATTTGGCAAAGGGGTCGTTCATACAACCTATGTTTGCTGAAACTATCATACCCTTCAAGACGATGTAGCTTACTTAAATTGCAGAGTTTGTTGGGCAAACTTTTGACTTTGGCATTTAACAAAAGAAATTGTAAGTGATAAAGAGTACATAATGATTTTGGTAATTCAGAAACTAATGTCCTGATGAGGTTCAAATACCGAATGTGCTTTAGCTCACCAACAGATTCAGGCAACTTACTGCTGTTGTAAAATGACAAATATAAAACACGCAACTTCTTCAGATGCTGCAGTATCTTATCAAAAAGATCACTTGCATCATCAATTAGTGGATCAATGCAGATAACAGTACGTAAATGATGTAGCTTGTGGATAATTTGTCTATGCTTTTCCATACTCTCAACACGAACAGATAGATGTCGAATAGTGCATGGGATTTCTGTCACCTTATCATCTTCTAATCTGAAGCAGTCTTCTCTAGCCAGTGACTCTGCCAAATCATGAAGGAGATCGTGCATGACATACCATGAACCCATATATCTTTCAGAAACCAACTGAAAGAAAGATCCACAGACCATCTCATTGAAGTATTCAGTTGCAACATCCTCCATTCTCCTCCTCAGTTTGTACGAATCAACAAGGCCCTCTGCAACCCAAAGATGAACCATCTCATCAATGTTATACTTGTGACCTTTTGGAAATAAGCTGCAATACAGAAAGCACCTCTGTGTACGCGGATCTAACTTCTCGTAACTCCACAGCAGAGCTCTCCTGGGCTCGCTTAAATTGTCAATCTTTAGAGTAGCATTCCATTCACTCACATCCTTTTTCCTGCTCAACCGGGAACCCAGAACTTTTGCTGCCAGTGGAGATTGTCCAAGCCTTTTAGCAATCTTCTCTGCAGTCTGTTCTAGCTTCAGCCGCAACAGCTGATCTTCAATTTCTACTCCAGAGAAGGCATGATGTTTGAAGAGTGCCAAGAACTCAGCATCTTCCATGTTACCCAAACGAATGACTTGCTTACAGAAAAGAGCAGCAGGAAGTGTGTCCCGTCGAGAAGTTATCAACACTTTGCTTCCCGCCTGCTGAGAAATTAGAGGAGCTACAAGTTGCTCCCATTCTGTCTCATTGTCAGATTCCTGAAACCAGACATCATCTAACACAAGAAGAAATCTTTGTGACTTTTCTAGTATATCCTTCAACTTATAGTGGAGAGTGTCGAGACTACCAAGACGTGGGCACTCTCCCTTTGCCGCACACTCGATAATCTCCCGCGTGTGATGATGTATATCAAGCTTGCGCGAGATGCAGACCCACATCCTGACATCAAAATATTCTTCGACCCTCTTGTCATTGTAGACATACTGTGCCAAGGTAGATTTCCCCATGCCTCCAGCTCCAATAATAGCCAAACCTGAAAATCTAGATGAACTTGCCTCAGGAGCTGTCGAGTTGTTGAGAAGAATATCACTATATTATCACGATCTTGGTCACGACCGAACACCTTTGAAGTGGGAAGTGATGTCGTTGTGGCGGGAGGGATAGCAGTTGTTGGTACAGGTAAAGCAGGGGTCGCAGTTGGCAAGCCAAGGAGCTCACGGAAATCCTTGGCTTTCGCCAAGATGTCCTTCAGTTCATGCAATTTGCGAATTAGCCTTCTGTTGTCGGGGAGCAAGTTGCGAGCCCTGCTCGTTGCAGCTTGAAAAGGCTTCAGAATAGTTGATTTCATGGAGGAGGCATCCTCCCCCAGTACGGAGTCCTTCCCACTCTTCGCTTTGCGCTTGAGGAGGTTGTACTCGTGCTCGTCCAACAGGTCCTCGGCATCATAGAAGGCTTCTTTGAGCTGCTGGAGCCATGCCTTCAGCTTGTCCCTATGGGGACTCTTCTCTGCTGCTTCAATCACCAGGTCAAACTGTGGCAGGACAGTGGTCTCCAGTTCTTGGAGCTCCCGCGCCATGTCCACGCTGAGGTAGGTTGAAGCTTCAGCGAGGAGCTTCTTGACGATTGGCGATACCACCCACCGTAAGCCGGCCAGTGCCACGTCCGCCATCCAAGTGTACTAGCTTGTGTGTTTATTGGCGCCTTTGCAAATGAAAAGATGTTGGATGGAAGTGTTTCCAGAACTCCAGACGAGAAAGAAAAGAACAAAATGATGAATTGGTAATGGCACGAGGGTGTTTTTTTTTTAAACTAGTGGCACGAGGTTTTGGGAAACAAGCAAAAACTCAAGACTACATTTTTTTTCTTTTTTTGAGCTTTTCTTCTTTTCCTATAGAGGTGTAAGAGAATTGGATGGACAGATAATTCAGGGTGCTAGTGTATCTGGAGATGGGAGTATAGGACACAATGGAAGAGTAAAGGCGAGAAATGGATTTGATGGGTCGAGGCAGTTTTTTTTTAGTAGGCTGTAGGAAGGACCAGTGAGTGGAGAGACGAGCAAGGGAAGTACTTCTGCTAGGAAAAAAGCGATGGGGTCGGCGGGAAAACCTGGTGGAGTCAGAAAAGACGAGATGAATTAGTAAGAGAAACCAAGCAGATTATATTTCCTTTTGACGCATCTGTAGATGAACACAGAAGGAAATATCTAACAAGTGAATGCACCAAGAGTTGGAGAGTTTACAGGGATGAGGAAAACCGAAGGGCGCTGGAAACAGAGTTGCTGGAGCCGGCGACGAAGAGGATGCGAGGTCGCCGGAGTTGTGGACTGGCCCCTCGCCTCTAGAGCAAGCGCTGTATTGCAAGAAGCAGATTATATTTTCTTTCGATGCATCTGTAGATGAACACAGAAGGAAATATCTAACAAGTCAATACACCAAAGGAAGACTTGGAGGGTTTACACGAATGAGGCCGAAGGGCGCTGGAAACAGAGTTGCCGGAGCCGGCGACGATGAGGATGCGAGGTCGCCGGAGTAGTGGACTGACAGTGACCTCTCGCCTCTAGAGCAATCGCTGTATTGCAAGAGATGAATATGAGACGCAGGACTGTACAAAACGGCCAGTCAGGATGGATCTGGATCTGAGTACTTTGGCAAAATATTCGAACCACTTGTCCCAAACTATTTCCTTTCGGGGACTTTAGCGTTGTTAATAGCCCACTGGGGGCGATTAGCTGCATGATTTAGCTCTAGCCACTAGGTGCACCCAACGGAAACCAAAACAAGACTCCTACTGATAGTGACCACTTGTATTAGTACATCAAACAAAAACTTCAAATTATTGCCTTGAACTTTTAAACTAAAAACATCATTCAAGACAATAGTATGGTAGATGGTCACGCTAGCCGTAACACTTTCTTTTTATTTCGATCACCGTCGTTGGCCTCAGATGCATTCCAACCACAACAAGAATAGAATATGACCCACTCGGTCTTCGTTCTACAAGAAACCCATGACAATAAGGATTGCAATTGGGTAAAAATGATTTTCCACCTAGGCTCATATTTTACATGGTCAAGATGAAAGTATTTCTTGAACTACAACAATTCTGCAGAGCATCACAGAACGCGGTGAGACTGAAAATGTGAAACAGAGAAGGCCACAGCAGTCTTTCCAATAATTCTACAAATATAATCCTCCCCATATTCATGAATGGTGATGCTGAGTTCAGATGAAAGTACAAGCAGTCACCATCATCTTCAAGGAGGGGTTGCAGAACTAAAGCCTTTCTAGCAAGGCAAGATAAGAAAAGCCATTTCGAAAATAAAAAACAGTATTCTAAGGACAGATTCAGAAGTTGAACAGGAGTACATGAAAAATGTCAGATTTTGACGATATGGTTCCAAAAATAAAACGGTGCTTTAACAAACCTCGAAGTAATAACACAAAATAAACTCGAGCCATTCTGACGTCAACGAAAGCCTTAAACCAATTGTTTGCTCAAGTTTCCAATTGTACCAAAAGGCACACCAGAGCACACTAGCAAATAATATTAATCATAAAGATTCAAAGTGAACTGATAGGCAACAGTCCTACTTCATATTCTTACATGCAAGTCTAACAAAATTTCATCAGTTCCAAGTGGTTCCATAACATCCTACAATAAAACAAGTTGACTAACTGCCAGTAGCTCAGAACAAGTTCCATAACATCAGTAAAAGAGAGCATCTGTTAGAGTGGTATCAACGTTGGAACACACTGGTCTTGCAAACTGCAAGGGTTAACAACCCCAATAGCAGACACTGAATATGATTTTTTCTGACAAAAGCATGCAGGTCAGCTATTGCAAAGAACATTCAAAGATGACAAACCATACTAAAACTGAGTGCACTGCAGGTATATGTTCTCTGTTTTCATTACAATTGATCTTGAGAACAAAAAAGGAATCAACAACATATCAACAAATCCAAGTGCATCATTCTTACGAATAGAAAGATCATGAGGTCTACAGGAAACAACTATATAATTTCCACTTACTGCTTCATATAACCCAACAGTAAGAAATATATCCAAATGAACAGGCCATGCAAGCAATCTACCGTATATGGCATCATGCATAAATTATGGGTAATGCCTTTAACACACAAAAATTGCAGAACTCATTGACAAGAGATCAGGTCAGTATAAACTCAGCACTTATGTCATCAGCGGACAAAATAGCACGATAAAAAAATGCACATCTAGAGCAGTGTGTTACTGATCTGCAGTCAAAAACTCATCCCAAGATTTTTCAAGAACTGAAATAATAGTAATTTGAATCAAATTTTCTGTTTATTCCCAACAAGATCAATATAATGGGGTAATAGATAAGGTGGTATGCTGTTGCACATGATTATTAGCAAGTGAAGTACAAGGTAGTGAGCATAACATGGCCACTGTTTATGAACAACTAATTCCCAAATCAAACGAGCTTCAACTACTCGAAGAACACCCCAAGTTGTCAACTAAGTCATTCTTCTTCATTTAGATTGTTTGTAACCCAAAGAAGAAAATAGATCATTCATGGCTTCATGCAAATAGAAAGATAATGGCATATATTGGGAGAGAACAATATATTATACTGTTATTGCTTCATATGTTCCACAGAGAATAGAATAAATGTACCCAAATAGACACGCCATTTGCAAGCATTATAATGTGAATGTATATCATGCAATAAACATATTTACTGTATACTAAGGAAACAGAACTTTCTTATTAACAACAAAATAGCAGTACCAAAATTACAGATATCTATAGTACTACAGTAGTGGAGAGTAGTGCTCCAGTGTCAAGCATAATAGAACGAACCAACCAAATAAGAATCAAGCTGGCACCTCCTTGCCCGGTTACAGACCAGCGGCGGGCAGCGCAGCCAAGAAGGCACTGTAGGCCGAATCGAGGTCGAAGTTAAGCTGCCTGGCCTGCTGCTCGGTAAGCTCATCCGCGGCACCCATCTTATGCAGCTTGCCCAGCCACTCGTTAACCTTGACCTTCCCTTCAAAGTCGGGCGGCAGCAGGGGGCCGAGCCTGGCCATGGATGTGGCGACGTCCTGCAGCAGGGGGCGGACCTGGTCGTTGGCAAGCATGTTGAGCTTGACGGCGTCCATGGCGGTGATGAAGGTCTGCACACAGTGCGCGATGGCTGCGGCGGAGGTGGCGGTGGCGGCCGGCGCGGATGAGGCGGAGGCGGCGCGGAGCTCGACGGTAGCCGGGACGCCCGACTGGAGGAGGCGATTGAGCGCGGCGGGGCAATCGAGGCGGTACGCCTGGACGAAGCGCGGGACGGTGACGGCGCCGGCGAGCGAGGAGGAGAGGGAGTTGAATTGGGAGATGAGCTTGAGGCACTCCGCCTCGTAGTCGGCGGCCGAGACGAGGTCGCGGACGTAGGCCCGCTCCAGCTTCTCCGTGGACTTGATGATCGCGTACAGGTCCGCGTAGCTCTCCAGGAGCTCCCGCTCCCGCTTGTCGTTCCACAGCTTCACCTCCATGGGCGCCGGCCGGGGCTCCCTCCTTCCCTCCGGCGAGCGGATCGCGGGGGCCTAGGGTTGCGGCGGCGCCCGAGATTTGGGGGAGGAGGAGAGGAGATCGGGGCAGGATGGATTTGGGAATTGTGAAGAAGCGCGAGGGGGTTACGTGTAAACTGGACTAGTGGAGAGATTTTGAAAAGGATTCGACGATGACGACGCGTTTGTTCTGCCTTTCCTCTGAAGCGATCGCTCTACGCATACGCAAACCAAACGCAACGCCAATTGCAGGCCAGTTTCTGATCGAGGTCGCACACGAAAACATACGTCCCATGCTTTAGTTGTAGTTAGGCTTTGTTTAGTTCCAAAAAATTTGCAAAATTTTTCAGATTTCCCGTGACATCGAATCTTTAGACACATGCATGAAGTACTAAATATAGACAAAAATAAAAACTAATTGCACAGTTTGGTCGGAATTGACGAGACAAATCTTTTGAGTCTAGTTAGTTCATGATTGGACAATATTTGTCAAATACAAACGAAAAAGCTACAGTGTCCATTTTGCAAAATATTTTGGAACTAAACAAGGCCTTAGCGAGTACGATTCCGGCGACAGCATACGGCGGTACAACACAGTTATTATACTAAGGCCCTTGTTAAGATCGAAAAGTTTTTAGATTTTGACATTGTAGCACTTTTATTTTTATTTGACAAACATTGTCCAATCATGAAGTAACTAGTCTTAAAAGATTCGTCTCATGATTTACTGACAAACTGTGCAATTAGTTTTTATTTTTATTTTTATCTATATTTAATACTCCCCCGCAAGATTCGATGTAACTGAGAATCTTGAAAAGTTTTTGGTTTTTGGGTGAACTAAACAAGGCCTAAATGGGGTATTTAGTTCCTTTTTATCCAAAATTTTTTGAATTTTAGTCCATCATTTTGCATAATGGAACTAAACACCATGCAAATTTTTTTGTAAAATAGTGTTTATTCTCTATTTTAGATTTTGGCATTAAGAGACAAAAAAAAGCCAAAAGAGCCTCGAAAGACCTTAGAGTAATAAATTATACATTTTGGATGAAACTAAACATAGTCCTGTAAATTTTGGCATTTTGAATTTTGCATTCTATGGGAAACTAAACACACCCTTAGGCCTTGTTAGTTGGTGAAAAAAAATTGAGTTTGGCTATTGTAGCACTTTCGTTTTTATTTGACAATATTGTCCAATTATGAACTAACAAGACTCAAAATATTCGTCTCACAAATTATAGGCAAACTGTGAATTAGTTATTTTTTTAATCTATATTTAATGCTTCATGCATGTGTCACAAGATTCGATGTGACGGAAAATCAGAAAAATTTTACAAAATTTCTCCAAAACTAAACAATGCCTGAAAATTTTTGCAAAAACCCCCCCAAATTCCAAAACCCTGAACATCCCACCAAAAATTTGACATCAAAATTTTTTGATTTTGATATTTAGTATTAAAATATTTTGCAAAACAGAGACAAACAACCCCTATTTATTAATGCCTCAATTTGGAGCCGAAAAATTTCAATCCTATTTACTTCCAAAACAAAAAATACAAAATATTTTGCTTTTATTTAAAAAGTTTTAGAACTAAACAAGACCTAACCGGGCCGAGTCTGACTCCATCCTCTCCACAGCTCGAAACGTACTGTCCACAAAGCTAGATCCTGCCGAATCCGCATTGCCACTACTCTAGAGTTTTTCTTTTGTCCACACCCTAGAGCCTCGTGGCCTAGGCATTTACGCTAGACAGAATATGGGGATACAAACAAATGAGCTCATTTACAAAAATATACCTTCCGTCGCTTGAATTTTTTTGAATAACTCATATTAATAATATATGGGCCTGTTGAGCACAGCCACAGCTGTTTTGGGCACAACTCACAGCTGTTTTTCATTTCCAAACACTCATTTTTCAAAAATTGTTTTTCTCCTTCTCTCACAAAAATATAAGTTTAGATGAAGCTGAAAAAATAGAGAAAAATAGCTCATCGTAGCTCTCTCTCTCTCTCTCTCTCTCTTTCTCATCCATACATGAAGTTATTAGTGAAGTTGTTTTGTCAAACAGTATTTCCAAACACAACTCAGTTGCACCTATAAAATTACTCATAAAGTTGTTTTCCAAATACATCCATATATGTACTTGTGTAAAAGTTAAGTCAATGATTAGGGTTTAAGGTTTAAGATTAATTTTAAAAAAAATACATAGATTGATCTAAGCAAAATCCTAAACCCTAACTTAAACGTCAGCTACTGAATATACTAGTAGCGTGCCCGTGCTAACGCTACGACAATTTTTTGTTGTGCAAGTTAGAACCACCTAAATATAGCACAAGCTAGGTACTCCCACAAATTACATTCCAATGGTTTTCTTTATGGATAATCACATTGTAACTATACTAATTACAATACGACTACATGTATAATTGGAACTTGCCAGGAATCCTGACCTAAGGAGTGGAAATAACCACCACCGCATCAACATCACATGTAGCATTAGCATACTGCATACTTAATAAATAAATATGTGGTAAATAAATACATTGTGTCTTTTAAAATTAATTTCTTGGAAGAAAACAAAGAAAAAATTAGGAGTCAGTTTGCACATCGTATCGTTTCTAATATACTTCCTCCGTCTCAAATTGTAAGTCATTACAAGAATCTTAGAGAGTCAAACTATCATAAGTTTGACCAAATTTATATGATAAAATAATTATTATTATGATACCAACTAAGTATCATTATATTATTTTTAATTATATTTTCATCGTATACTCACCTTATGTTACAAATCTTAGTATTTCTCTCTATAATTTTGGTCAAACATGAAAATAATTTGACTCTCCAAGATTCTTAGAATGACTTACAATTTGGAATGAAGGAAGTAATTTACATATGAGGTTATGAATTCAAAACATGAAACTATAATAATTTTTTTACACACAAAAATCTCATCTCTTGGATGTGTTCTAATATTTTCCATTGAGTATGAACCTCGACCTGCACCCAAACCTTTTGTGTGTCTTATCTATTAGCAACACAACAAATCTTGTCTTTAAGGTGGAATGTTAGCACTCTTGGATGATCTTGACTCAAATGATCATTAATAGGTAAGAGGGATATTGCTAATCTGTTAATCGAGTGTCACGCTGGTTCGACCTGCCACATGAAGTGAAGTGCAATGTAAGGAACCCAACCACGTTGACACCTCGGTGATGACAGGGCACCACCTGAAAGGTCCAATATGGCTAGAGAGGGGGTGAATAGCCTATTTAAAAATTCTACAAAACTCACTAGAGCAAGTGGTTAGTAAATAACAAAGCGAAGCTTTTTGCTCTAGCTCTAATGGGGTGTTTGCAAGCCACCTATCCAACAATTCTAGTTGATATGATCACTAGGCACACAAGAGCTATGGCACTACTTACACTAGAGAGCTACCTAAAGTTTCTATACAAGTAAGTATGCTACTCTAGTTTGCGGGAATGTAAGAGAGAAGGTTTGATCTTTATACCGCCGCGTGGAGGGGATGAACCAATCAATAATATGAAGTCCAATCACCGGGAGAAATCCAATGAACAAACACAAAGGAGACAAACAATTTTTCTCCCGAGGTTCACGTGCTTGCCGGCACGCTACGTCCCCGTTGTGTCGACCAACACTTGGTGGTTCGGTGGCTAAGAGGTGTAGCACGAACCTCGTCCTCACTAGAACACCACAAGAACCTACCCACAAGTGAGGTAACTCAATGACACGAGCAATCCACTAATGTTGCCTTTGGCTCTCCGCCGAGGTAGGCACAAACCTCTCACAATCGTCGGGAGATGGCCACGAACAATCACCAACTCGTGCCAATCCTCCTCCACTGCTCCAAGCCGTCTAGGTGGCGGCAACCACCAAGAGTAACAAGAAAACCGCAGCCAAATTGATCCCCAAGTGCCACTAGATGCAATCACTCAAGCAAATGCACTTGGAATCACTCCCAATCGCACAAAGATATTTAATGTATGAAGGAGATGAGTGGGAGGTGTTTGCTTAGTCTCACAAGGATGTTATGTATGCTAGAATGACAAGAGGATAAGCCCCAAGCCGGCCAAACACGTATTTATAGATCCCTCAAACAAATAGAGCCGTTGGCTCTTTCACTGGGCAAAACTCGGGGTCACCGGACGCTCTTAAAGGGGCACCGGGCGCTCAGCCCTTGCGTCCGGTGCTCCAACGTCAGCCACGTGTCACCTTTTGAAGTTCTCGTGTCAGAGTCTAACGGTCACCTGCAGTGCACCGGACGCTGAGCAAGTTCGCACCGGACGCGTCCGGTGCACACCGACTCATGCGCAGAGAGGGTCGCAAAACGCCCGCACACCGGACGCTAACCACCGGACGCTCCCTCAGCGTCTGGTGCTTCCAGTCAAACACTCTGACCGAAGTCAGATAGCACCGGACGCGTGAACAGGAGCTCCCCAGCGTCCGGTGTTCACCGTCCGGTGCTTAACCCTAGCACCACAGCACACCGGACGCTCAGCCTCAGCGTCCGGTGCCTCAAAGGCCAGCGTCCGGTGAGTGTTTCTCTGCGAGGAACACTCCCGCTCGGCGGGATTCGGCGCTTTTCGAGAAAATGAAGTGCATTTTTTCTATTGCGCCGGTGGGAAAATTTGGACTCGGCGGGAGGGAGAGAGGAACCCATCCTCTCTCTACCCTTCAAACTCCACCTCCTTCTCAAAGTGTGCCAAGACCACAAAGTGTGTACCAACAAGTGCACGTGTGTTAGCATTTTCACAAACATTTTCTTCGAAGGAGTTAAGTTAGCTCACTAGGTTCTAAATGCATGCACAAGAACAATGACACCTAGTGGCACTCGATAACCGCTTAGCCAAAGAATTCCCCTCTTTATAGTACGGCTATCTATCCTAAATGTGATCACACCCTCTATGGTGTCTTGATCACCAAAACCAAAACCCTAAGCAATACCTTTGCCTTGATCTACAAAGGGTTTTGTTTTTCTCTTCTTCTTTTCCAATTTGAGTACTTGATCATCTTGTGGTCATCACCATCATCACCATGATCAACATTTTCTCCATCACTTGGCATGTACCAACCTCATTAAGTCTACACACACTTAGTATAGAGGTTAGTACTAGGGTTTCATCAATTATTCAAAACCAAATTAGGGCTTTCACCGCCCCGCAACTCCCTTCGCCGACCATGCCCCCTCCTTTGGATCCCCGACGACGAGCTCCTCCGGATTCCAACCGCGCCCCTGCTCACCCATTCCCCAGCCATGCCCTGTTGAAGTCCTCACCATACCCGACCGTCTCGCCCCATGTTGATGTCATTTAATCATGACATTTTTTATGAACAAGGCAAGCCTTCCAAGGAAAAATGTGAAAATGATATAATTTGTGTTAACTTTTTCATCGTTTGAGATATTAGTTGAATTGACTTGTAGCTATGAGATCCACAAAAAAAGTAAAAGAAGGTTCATGCCAGTTTCTTGTGTTTCAACAATATTTCAAAGGTCGCAGAAAGGAGCTGCAGTCACCCCTACTGAATCTAGTGGTTGCTTCAATCTCTCACTCTTCTCTTCTGGATAAGTTCCTTCTTTTTCAGAACTATGAACAATGAAAATGAAAGTACATTGATCAGGTCATAAAATACAAGACAATGCCAACCAGATTTTAAAATGGCCAGTTCTCTCGTTAAACTAAATATCAAGATCACCTTGAAATAGTTGAGCAAAAACATAAAAAAACAGAGCTTACCAGGGGCAGAGCATGTTGCACCAAATAATTGTTATTTGCAGCTCATTATAGTTGAATCTTTCCCTAATATATAATTATGAAAATTTCAGTCCACCATATTTTTATGTGTCCGCCGGTCTGAAGATTAATTAAATGATGCTCCTCTCGTTCGGATCTGGTTTCCTATTATTTTTAGTTTTTTTCTGTTTATGGCACGAGGACTCTTGGTCTAACTGGGTTAGGCGAAAAAAAGAAAGTTATGTGCTGAATCTAACTTGGAAGCCTAACATGAGTTTAAACCAATTTTAGACCGAAACAAGCGAATAGTTGGGCTCGACCGAAATCCAAAATGACCAGAAATTTTGCCTTTTTATTATTAGAGAAGAAGAAGAAGAAAGTAGAAATTAGGACTTCGATTTTTCTTTGCCTCCGATTGACATCTAACTAAATAAAGAAAGCGGAGCAAAATAAAGAACATAATTCTTAACATTTTCTATTTGACTATTAAGAGTTCTATTTAGAATACTTAAGATGTGGGGAATCTATTTATATTAGGACTCCAACTCCATATTGATTTCGACGCAAGTTATTCTAACTCATATGAGCATGAGTTATATATATAAGTCCAGATAAAAGAAACTCGCCATCGTTAGGAAGACATAAAAAAATGGATGGACGAAAAAAACCTAGAATTTTGCCTATTTATTTTTAGGTTTATATATATATATAATAGTGGTGCCATGTCAGATTATTAATTAAAATAGTAAAATAATGCAAACAAAATTATTACTGATCTAACTTATTTGTTGCAAGGCATGCATAAAAGCAAATCACTTGACAGCCAATTCGCAGAAAGGAGGATCACCAACACATTCAGAGTCGTATCATCTCAATTGAACTCCACCGTACAGTTTAGGCAAGACCAAAAGGTAGCCATTCAAACATAACTGTTTAATCCAAGATCATAACGTTACATGATGTCAAGGCTCTACTAATGTCCAGCGTGCTTTGTCATCAGGTTGTAGTTCATGGATGCATTTTGTTTCTGAAATTTTTTCCGAGATTTGGTTCTGAAAAATAGGAGTTACTGTGTTTCGAAATCAGGATCGTTGGCATCTGTGGTGCGGCCGTGCGGGCGAGCAAGGCAGGGCGTTGAAGCCTCGGTGACAATACAAACAATACTGACCATTAGATTGCGTTGAAGCCTATTAGAAAGATACGTGAGCCATTGATTTAAATGTTGCTGTATTTCTAGGGACATATTTTGGAGCGTACGGAGGAAATATCATGACTGTAGGGATCAAAATTGTGGGTGAACTTAGTATAATTTCAATTGGTCCATTATAGTATAGATAGTCTTTAGGCCGGTCAAAGACATTTGATTGTGACCTAACGAACCTTGACACATTATACGGCCCAACAACCAAAAAAATTGTGACGCAACATCTTAACAAATTATGAACACCCACTTTTTTGATATTTCTTGGTAGACCTTGAACAATTTTTTATGTAAACAATGCCATTGCTAAACTTATTGCTTTAGCTTTAGGTTAGTAGTTAAAACTGGAGCCCTATGCTACGTACCTGGGCAACTATTTTATTGAAGGTTGCTCTAGAAGTCTATAATGTACTCAAATTTGATAAGGATTGGACCTCTAACTTGGCTTGGACGTCAACCTTGGCCTTCTAAGGAGGTGACCAAGGGGGACATCCATGAGGTGTCTCCACGTGGTTAGAGCAAGTTCAAGCCAAGTCCACATCGTCATCTCCCTTGGCATGGTGGCAGGTTTCAATGAGCTTGTACTCTAAGATCGATCTTGTGCATAAACCCTATCTATTGTATATATGTCATAGAAAGCAAGTTCACATCATCATCGTAGTTGTTCATAAGCACAATAAAAGTAATGACATGATGAGATTAGCGAGGTAGCAACAAAATTCTTACTTAATTATATCGTTGGCCAAACATTGGAACGAGTTTGTCTCGTTTTTAACCTCCATGATCGTATCCAAAGGCTGCATGTCCTAGTCACATGCCTCTAGACTCTAGCAATGGTTGATCCTCGCATGGTTTGTTTTGTTCTTGTGTTTGAAGAATGTGGTGTTATCTAGAGTGTTTTGAGTTGATAAATGAAAACAATCTCTCCTACACGTGATGACATTTTGACCAATAAGTACGTCCTGAAATCATGTGCATGGTTAAAGTACACCTTTAATAGAGTTTGATTATGAGACGAATAATGGTATATTGGAGGAGTAATTGATGGTCAAAGTATGATTGGAAAGAAACGAAGAGAGAGTACTACGTACTCCCTCCGTCCACGAAAGAATCAATTTCTAGGATCCGTGTCAGTCAAACTTTTTAACTTTATAGAAAAGAGTAACAACATCTATAATATAAAATACACATTATATGAAAATATATTCTATGATGAATCTAATAATACTAATTTGATACTATAAATCTTAGCATTTTTTATAAAAATTTGGTCAAAGTTTAAAAAGTTTGACTTAGGACAACTCTAGAAATTGACTCTTTCGTGGACGGAGGGAGTATTAATAAACGTATCTAAGTACGTTGTCTTATATAAAAGGAGTTGTCATCTTTTGGAAAGAAAACTAGTTTAGTACCGCTATATTACTCACAACAAACAGCATGGAATCTAGACCGCTTAGTTTATGTAGGATACCAAAAACGGCTGATAGTCAGTAACTTTATTCTGGTCCCTGCTCAGTCTTGGTGAATCGCCGCCGTTGCAATCCACACATCTCCTGAGAGAAGAATAAGTCATAGGAGTACAACGCGTCCCCATCCGCGGTTGTTTAATTCGGTGCTGAATACCAACATCATGGACACTCTTAATCTGAGCTACTCCCCGTACGGCCACCACCACGGCCTGCGTTGCCGCGACGGCGATGGCGTTGGCGACGACGGGGATGGCGACGGTAACGAAATCACGACTAGTAGTAGGCGTCACGGCGTGGTACGGTGGTCCTGGCGCCGGATGTGTGAACATGCCCTGCGCTCTGCGCTGCTGATGGAGCTGGCCTCGGACCAGCGGATGGTGCGGATCCGCGCCGAACTTTTTTGCGGCGCGGGCCAAGGAGCGCGCACGTCCGAATCGCCCGGGGCCGGGCCCCCGCACGCCCGCAATCGCGGTCGCGGCTGCCGGACCGCGTCGGTCGCGGGGTTTCCTGCTGGATGCTGTGTGGTCGCTTTACGTTATTGACCGCGCGCGGCCGCTACTCCTGCTGGGTACGCTGCGCCCAGCCGCCGACACGGCTGGAGCGGCGTGTGCGTGCGTCACGGGTCGACGCGTATCGCTCGTGATCACTCGACCTCCCCAATCATGTGGTCTTTTTTATTTTTTGGTGTAAACTGGGTGGCAGGTTTTATGTCGTGCTCGACCCACCAACAATAGCTTTTGGGTGCTCCGGCGAAATTCGGCGCCAATTATTGGGTTTAGGCGCTCCAAGTCGGCACGTGGTACGCTTCGTCTCTCTGCACGCATCATCATCTTCATAGTTTGCTGAATTCAAATCACCATCCAACGGTCCAACCCCCTTTGCATGCATCTACACGCTGAAAAGAGTGCGTGCCGGCCTCCCCTTCGTTCTCGTCTCATGAAATATGTGAATGATGCGGGGCGGTTTGCTGCGTGCAAAGGCAAAATGCACGCATGCGCGCGGCTGAATCTCTCGTGCAGCTTGCTCTCCCCATATAGAACATGCGATATTAATGTCTCCAAGAAGAAGGGATCGTCCAGCCAAGGCCCAAAGGGTAACGAAAGAGGATAGCTGGATCTTGCCATTTTTTTCTATAATCCACGAGGAACGTACCAAGGTACAGCCGTGAAAACTTTGTCAGATCTCGGCATGTCCTCGATCTAATCCGTAACTACTGTAGGGTACCCAAAAAAACAATGCAAACACCTCCATCGTACCGATAAAAAAATAATATTCCTTTTGCACCCACGTATGAGTGTTGGTGTTAATTACTCCTAAAAACAAACGCAGCGGTACGGGGATGCGTTACGGTGACTAGATTCGCCAACTCCTTTTTAGACTTGTTTTTTTGTTAAGTCACCTCTACGGCGTTTGTCTGCCTAATTGTCTCGAAAGCATGCGCGCCCAAGCCCAAGCGTGTGAGTCATGGCACTGCAGGCACAGTGACACAGTACTAGTGTGTATAGCTACTCCGTAGACAGTAGCGGATTTTCGTTGGCTCAGCTCATAGTGCCGGAGTGCGTGCTACTGCTCTGCTACAAACACAAACCACACAAGTTCGTCGCGAGTGCTTCTAGGGAAGAGTTTAGTCACGGCACTGTACCGTGCATCATCACAGACGTAGTACGTTGTACGTAGTACAGGGAAACGCGACGCCCGGCCCGACCGAGCAAAAGCAACGCGAAACGGCAGCCCGGCCGGAGCCTCCGCCCTGGACGACTCCAATCCATGATGTCAAGCACACGACGACGAGGCGCGCAGCAGGCGGAGGAGGTCAGGCGCCTCATTATTTCCGCTAGCCAACCAACCGACCCTGGCCTCACTCCCCTCGTCATCCATCCCTCGGAAGTTGGGACCTGCTCGGCGCCGCGGGGCCCTCCGTTTTTTTTTCTTTTTCCCCTTTTCCCGAAACGGCCTCCGCCACCCGTATCAGCGCCCTGCCCCAGGACGGGACGGGTCGGGGCCCCACCAACGGCCGGAGCGCCGCAGCGGAGAGGCCCACGGCCGTCGTCTCACTGGTCTGGTGGGGCCAGCGGGTGAGGAGCCCGCGGCCGCGGCCGCGGCGCGGCGCGGCGCGGTGGTGGCCTGTCACGGTCACGGGGAGGAGGCAGGAGCCGAGCCGGCGGGGGGCAGCCGAATCTGGGATTTCCCCAGTCGCCACGCCTCGTCCCCCTCGATATGATGCGGAACAGGGGAGGAGAGTGGAGACGCGAGGTTTGATTTGAAGCGACCCGGCCAACAGCAAGACGGCGTCGGTTTTTGCGGTTTAACCCGTCTTGTTTAGGAAAAAATTTCTCGACACTATAGCACTTTCGTTTGTTTGTGGTAATTATTGTCCAATCATACACTAACTAGACTCAAAAGATTCGTCTCGTTAATTTCGACCAAACTGTGCAAGTAGTTTTTATTTTTATCTATATTTAATACTCTATGCATGTGTCTAAAGATTCGATGTGACGAACAATCTTGAAAAATTTTGGGTTTTTGGGTGGAAGTAAACAAGGCCTCACCCTAAAAACCATAAACTTTTCAAAATTCTTCATCACATTAAATCTTGCGGTACATGCATAAAACATTAAATATAGATAAAAACAAAAACTAATTACACAGTTTGCCTATAAATCACGAGATAAATTTTTTAAACATAGTTACTCCATGATTGAACAATGTTTGTCAAATACAAACGAAAGTGTTACAGTACCCCAAGCCAAAAAATTTTGGGAGCTAAACAAGGCATAAGGCTTTGTTTAAAGTTGGAGATAGGAGGTGAAAAAATTGTAGGTACCGTAGCAATTTTATTTTTATTTGGTAATTATTATTAACTATGGACAAACTAGTCTCAAAAGATTTATCTAAACTGTATAATTAATTATTTTTTATATTTAATATTTCATACATGTGCCTTAAAATTTGATGTAACAGATAATCTTGAAAAAATTTTAAGTTTTGGGTTGAACTAAACAAGGCCTATCCCCAATAATCGTTACCCAAAACTAAAATATTTCATACCTATTTTTAGTCTTCTCCAACAATAAGACCTAAAAGACAACACTTTCTGCAAATGAGTCTCGAGGAGAGAGGATATCCAAATTTAGGTTATGCCTCTCCTGATACCCAAAATGGATTATGCCTCTCCTGGTATCTAAAATTAATCTTTCTGAAGGCTATAAGTATTGTGTTGGAGATCTATTTTGGGTTTAGGTTCCCAAATAGAGACAACCTAACCTGTTGCAAAACACATGCTCCGACTCATGTTCCTTTTCCTTGTAGCACTGCCTCAAAACAATGCACTACTGCTATTTCCTAATTCAACCATATTTAACTTTAGGAAATATCAATACTTATTTTATTTTCATGTATATTGGTACTTTTTATGACTTGGTTACAATCTCGATGGTTCAAGTTCATATCATGTTAGAATTGTATTCTTTTTAGGATGAAGAAAGTCGTTCGAATAGCACACTTTTTTCCTTTTTTTTGGGGCGCTTTGTTACATAGGTATCCCATTAATGTCTATATATGGTTCAGCTAGATTTGAAAAACTTTTGCTACTAATGTTTTCAAAATGTTTGAGAACGTGAACATAATATGCACCCAGAGATTCATCCCATGCATATATTGTATACTATGTCATGGAAAAGATTAAAGTTAAAAAAAATGTTTTACAGCAAGTCTAGAAATATACTCCCTCCGTCATATATATAAGGCGTAATCATTTTTGTTCATGTCCCATATTATAAGGCTTGTTCTCTCACAAATATTAATGCAGTAGTATTAGTGCTGAGAGAGAGAATTAAATGTATTCTTGGTCTTTGACCTATAGATGGTTATGCATATATATATATATATATATATATATATATATATATATATATATATATATATATATATATATATGAAAATTCCTTTGTACACGTACGTGTAGTTACTCTCATCTTCAATAAACTACATTGTGTATGTATTCATACTTGTTTATCGGTTTGAGTATGTTTATATACTTATATTAAGATACTCTAGATCTTACCACGTGAAAATTTTTCAAAAAAAATTATATTTTAAATATATTACTAAAATGCCACTACTATATTATATACAATAAGTATAACCATATACTCTATGTATGTATGCATACTTAACATACATATCACTCTAGATGGTCTAGTATGATCATATACTTTGTCTATATACATTTCGTCCGGTCATATACACCTGAAATCTAGAGATATAGAGATGAGAGTAATTACACGCGCGTGTAAAAGAAACGCGTATATATATATATATATATATATATATATATATATATATATATATATATATATATATATATATATATCCAAACAAAACCCCTATTGTTTTAATTAGATTGAAAAAACAATAAGAAAATGCTGGTCAAACAACAATAATAATAGTTTTCTTTGCTATAAGTGTTATCAGGGAGAAACACACTCCCACACCACTCTATATGTATATCATGCTCACATGCCGATAAGCACGCTACATGGCTACCAAATAAAATGACAAAAAACACTTAAAGTTTAGATTAGTACAATTATCATATAACAACACTATAACCTTAAAAAACTCAAATTTTCCATGTCAAAAAATGTTCTAAATTGAAGCTTTCAACTTAAATTTGAAGTATTAACTTAGGCTTTGAAATTCCATGAGTGCCTACTCTTGAAAAAATAGGATGCCTGGATTTGGTTAGCAAGAAGAGCATTAGATTGGATGGTTCACAAAACCCTAATACAATTTTATGATGTTAAATTTCATCAAATTTCTTATATTCAGTATGAGGCATTACATTAGATAAGAAATCTTTGAGACATGTATATGACTAAAAGATAAAAAAATAGATATGTTTCTATTTGGTCGAGGGACCAATAAGTGTATCTTTTCGCTTGGTTACTTAGATTAGAATAATTGCTGTTATCATTAATAACATGTATAATTCCTATTATATTGATAAGTTACAACAATAATATGTACAATCACAAAATTTCTATTAGCATAGATAAATGATTTGAGCAACGATGAACTTATGTTTCAATATCTTAAGATCTTAAGTAGCACGAATCTAGTATTCATATGTCTAAGATTGGTTATATCAAAATGATCTTCTTAGTCAGGTTTCCACCTCCACTAATATTATGACTCAACAATACGTACTTAATGGTATTAGCTATTGTTGTCGTTTATTAGCTTCAAGAATACTCCATTATCTTTTAGTAGTAGTATCTAGCAATAACAATCAACAACCTTCTGACCTCTCTACCTACTTGCTGTAATAATCTCTCTCGCTTGTTGCTTTCCTGTCACCTGCCTACATGTTTTCACAGTCGACAACATCTCTTTTTATTGATTCATCGATATGACTTGATGATGTCAACAACAGTAAGTAGTATTCTCAACAATAACAACTATTTTTCCAAGTATCTCTTACTAGCTACTCATAAATTAATGTATAAAAATAATATTGTCATGCCATCTCTCCACCTCACAGTCGCTTCTATCTATAATTAGGCCTTGTTTAGTTCCAAAATTTTTGGCAAAATGAGCACTGTAGCAATTTCGTTTGTATTTGACAAATATTGTCCAATCATAGACTAACTAGGCTCAAAAGATTTGTCTCGTCAATTCCGACCAAACTGTACAATTAGTTTTTATTTTTATCTATATCATGCATACGTCTAAAGATTCGATGTGACGGAGAATCTGAAAAATTTTACAAAATTTTTGGGGAACTAAACAAGGCTCTTAGCGAGAGTGGAAACTAGTTGGAACTGTAGCTCCAAGAAGTAGCACAAAAGGAAAGGGCTAACATAGAAGAAGCATATACAAACATCAACATCCCCATCCATCCATAGGTTAAAAGGGCCAGCACCCGCACAACAACAAGCTTCCCCTCCTCATCAGAGGCTCAGACCCTCATCACCAACTCCTCTCTCCATCTCGCTCTCGGTCCTCCCTCTCCTCTCTCCTCCCTCTCCGCCTCCTCCCTCCCTTTCGAAACCCCATCTACGTCGGCGTAGGGCGCGGGGGTTGGAGCTGGACGAAGCATTCGTGAAGACTCCGTGGCGACTTCTCCAGATCGGCAGATCCGTCTTTCTGGGCGATTTGGAGCGGAGCCCCCAAGTAGTTTGTTGCAGAAAGCAGCCGCTTTTGCGTCGCTCCTGCCTCAGTGCCCCTGTTGTGTTCGTCGTTCTTGGCCTCGGCCCTCGGATCATATATCCAGCTAGGAGAAAGGGGCCACCTTTGCATTTATTCTTTGGCCCCTTCGGAGATCGCCCTCGTCAAGATTTGGTGGGAACCCAATTCGCTGCGATTCCCTGTGGAAAGGCGCCGCTTTGGTTCCTGTTTCCCCACAGCTCCCAACTCTATATATCTCAATCTCTTCTTCACCTACTTGCCTAACTTTCTTTTACTTCGATCCACCAGTTTGTGCTTTCCGCCTCTCGGCATTCGGTTGTTTCTTGCTTTGACGCAAGCCAGATCAATCTGTGGCCGTTGTTTCCACCGGACTTGTAGTGCTTTGTCCTGTTCTTGGCCGGAGACATGGCCGCGGCGAACGGAGTTTCCGGCGCGGGGCTGTTCAGCGAGGAGGAGCTGCGGGAGGTGAGCGGGGTGCGCTGGGGGGAGGACTTCGTCGAGGTGACGTGCGGATGCACCAGCCACCGCTACGGCGACGCCGTCGGCCGCCTTCGCGTCTGCGCGTCCGGCGACCTGGAGATCAACTGCGAGTGCACGCCCGGCTGCCGCGAAGGTCCGTGCCAGCCACCACTTCCATCCCTTTGCTTGTCTCTTCTCTCTTGATTTCATGTCCGTGCATCGATGCGCGTATGGCGTATGATGTTTGATCTCTGGGTCACGATGTCTTGACCCCGCAGATGAACATGCATGCAATGCCAGTGCACGCGCCACGCCGCCTCTTGTGCCCGGCATGGCCTGCTTCTAGTGCTTGGCACCATGCTGCATCCCATGCATCCCTGCTCTGGCCTAGCTCGTGTCTGTTGCCTGTTGATTTTTGCCAATGCCTTTTCTGCAATCTGAATGTTAGGATGGGCCAAACTTGTTGGGTTGGTGGTCATGCTCTCCCTGGGAGTAATTAATATCACTTCATTCACTTGTATCATATTCGGCATAACTGACTTTTCATGCTGTTGTCTCGGCACACCCCTCTAGTACTAGCACATGCAAGCATTTTGTCCTTCATACCTAATGCACGTCAATTCATTCTGTGTGCCCTTTCTGCATGCTGGTGGTCGTGGGATTTGCCCCTCTGTTCAGTTGTGGTGTCCATCACAGCTGTACAACAAATTGTAACGTCTCTGTTTATGTTCTGGCTTTCGTTTGCATGGATTAGCACCTGTTCTCGTTTGGAGTTGCATGCTGCTTTCTTTTTGTAGAGAAAGTGGAAGTGGCCCTTTTGATCTTAACATCGGATAGTACTTGTTTGCTACGAGTGAGTTGTAAAGACCACCTTGTCTCTGCTCTGTGTTAATACCTGGTGGCCTTAATAGTTCATCTCTGATATCGTAGATGATATTTTCTACTTCTAATCTGCAGTGTCTGTATCTCACTGTGCGTCTCTTCTAGTCTGCAATGTCTGTATCTCAGTGTGTGTCTAGAGTATTGTAGGTGACATGTTGACATAGATAGCATAAGTGTTATATCTATGAGTTTTACTGCATACCATATACATTGGATGTTCTGAATCCGAGATTTTGCATTGAACCTAAATTGTTTGAGAAGGCACATTTGTTTCTTTTGGAGCCTAATGATTGAGGCAACAATTGTCTAATGTCTACTCAAAGTGTTTGAGAAGGCACATTTGTTTCTTTTGGAGCCTAATGATCGATGCAACAATTGTCTAACGTCTACTCAGATGTGCAAGTCAATTCTCATTTGATTTGGCACCCTTCTCTTTTTGTGGCTGGCAATCATAGTGATGGTAATATGTCAATGAGATCGAAGCATGGGCATATCAACCACGGTATGGCTTGCCATATATTCCAAAATTCAGGGTTTGTTTATGAAATCTAGATATGTTTGTGGGATTTAACAAATGGGGTAGGCTCTGGATTCGAAATATGCAGTTCCTAATGCCAATAACTTAAGACGGCAACCTGCAGTGTTCTATAAGATGTGTATCGATCTGGGGCTACATACACTGCAGTACTCCACGGTGGAGTAATCGGGCACCCAGTTTTTTAGGATAGTAAACTTTGTTTAAGTGCTCCTTGGCTCGAGTGACATCACAGATCATGAAACTTCAAATGGTTCTTGTTTTATATGAATGTGGACTCTTAAGACTGCGGGTATATCTTCTAATAAAAACTTTCTGGCACTTTATGGTGACGTTATCCTGGACCTAATTTTTAATGTTATCATAGTAAACAGTGTTTGGAGGAAGTTATGTCAGTACATTTCTAGGGCATTTGATCATGTTGCAACAATGGAGATAACATTTGTTTAATCATCTAGTGAGCACAACATTGTGTACTGATAGCTCACTTTCATGATGATTCAGGATAACGGTGTAATTTATAACTTGAAATTGCAGACAAGCTGACACCTGCTGCCTTTGAGAAGCACTCTGGAAAGGAGACAGCTGGAAAGTGGAGGAACACTGTCTGGGTAATGGTTCAGGGAGAAAAGGTGCCACTGTCAAAGACAGCTCTGCTCAAATACTACTACTTGGCGCACAAATCTGGCAATGGTTCTCACAAAGGCCGTAATGGACGTCCGTCTCACCGTGATGAGTTCATCTGCTGCACAAGATGTGGCAAGGAGAGGAGATTTCGGCTCCGGTCAAAAGAAGAGTGCCGTGTTTACCATGATGCTCTTGCCAAAGTTAACTGGACATGTGCAGATTTAACAACTGATAGGTACGTGTTTACACTTTTGTTGACTGTGCCATTAGTTCTCAAGCTTTTGTGGTAATAATCAATGCTATAGCCTAGTTTTGTACGTTTTAGATTCATCTCAGCTATTGTGGACTTTTGTTGTTTTCGTACTATTAGTTTGGTTGCTTTTAGTGTTTATTTCAAATCAAGCTAGGGACTGGTACCATTTACTAAAATTGCAAGGAGACTTCAGCTTTTCTGCTCTCTGTGTTTACTGTTTAGTACTGATATGAACTGGGCCTGTTTGCTTTCCACCTTCCTTTAGGCTTTAGCTCCTGAAACATCCTATTTTGTCCATTATAATAGTGACAGCAAACCCTGAAAGTCCAACTCCTGGCTCTACCAATGCAAGTGGTTGATGCATATCAACTACTACATCCAAAAATACTCAAATTGCACATTGTTGGTAATGTCCCTTGTGATAGCAGACCACTGGTAAAGCACATTGTATAACTGTTGCATACTGATGGCTGGTAAAACACATTGTAGAGGTACTGCTGATGGTTGTCAGTATCCTACTGTAGGTAAGTACGTAGAAACTAGAAAGTGCACGGCTCTAGTACAATCTGTGAACTGTTGCCGTCCAAGTTTCTGGCCGAATACCTCTACTGCAGGTTCCTGTCACTGGGCAGTGGGCATAGCAGTACACTGAGTGGCATTAGTGCTGCATCCCTCAGCTTGCCTGCAGGGATCAGGCAGAAAAATTTACCAAGGGTATCTGGCCATTCTTGTGTACAGTGTACAGAACTGTATGGTGCTGCCTATTATTCAGAAGAGAGGGGGTTGCTATATTTCAGATTCTTGAATTTTTAGAAATTTTCAGAAAACAATCTTACACAAGCAACTGTTAACAAAAAAGGTCAAGTTACAAGAGACACTTCATAATTCTTTTTCGACAGCCAAACAAGGATAAAATTGCATGTTTTGAATTAACAACAAAAAATCAGACCCTAACATATAGGAGGAGTGCAGAAGAAATAATGGTTGCTTTGTCTAGGGTATTTTGCTGTGACTAAGTACTTGATTCATGTGGCACTTATTCTATTTTCTTCGCCACCAGGGTCACCTGTGACGACGAAGAGGAGCGTGCAAGCCGTAAGGTCCTGCGAGGCTGCTCCCGCGCACCGTCCTGCTCCGGCTGCATGAAGTGCGTGTGCTTCGGGTGCGAGACCTGCCGCTTCAAGGACTGCGACTGCCAGACCTGCGTCGACTTCTACCGCAACTCCAAGGAATAAATAATAGGAGGATCTAACACCATTTTGGTTGGTTCCATTGGCCAAGACAGCAAGAATGCTTCTCAACCATGTCGAGGCCAATGCAATTGCACCCAACGATCTCGCCCACAGGACTGTAGGGCAGGCTGCTATTCTAAACAATTCCATTCGCCTAGTATTTTCCATGGCTAGTGCTATCGGTTGAGTAGCGCGGGATGCCAGCCAATTTTGCTACATTACTGTAGTACAATCTGCCAACGGTTCCCGTTAAAATGCGCATTATTCACATCGTTTAAAGATCCTTTTATGTTCAAGTGAAATGCTGGTTTGCTTTGATGCGCAGGTAGGACTACAGGAGTATAACTATTATCAGGTACTTTGTCCGTCCATAAAAAAAAATTGAAATTTTACATTTTGAGAAGTCAAACAGTGTAAAGCGTGACTAAATTTATATAAAAAATATACTAACATTCATAATAATCATTAGATCAGTTATAGAATATATATTTATTATAAATTTATTTACAGACATAAATATTAATATTATTTCTATAATATTAATCATAGCGCAGATCCAATCTTATATAATCATTTTTTTTCTGAGGGAGTACTCCTGTGTATGTCTCCTTTTATAAAAGGAAGAATCTCTGACATGTTGGGCATGGCAGCCACAAAGATTGACTTTTCCCTGTATGCTCGTCAGCGCATGTCAGGACGCAGGGCTATAGCTGTCTCTGGTAGAGCAGGAGTACTCTCTCCGTATTTGACTTCTATAATTCATGTTTCACTATTATCTTATTTAAAATTTTTAATAAATATTATTTATTTTTTATGACTTATTTTACTGTTAGATATATTTTTATAATAATTTATTTATTTTATTATTTACATAAAATATTTAAATAAGACGAATGGTCAAACATAAATTGTACAAGTCAAAAACATATATTTATTTGTGGGATGGAGGGCGTAGCTGTGAAGATGGGTGCTTTGTGAAATTTTTTAGATTTGACTACCTAGCATTTTTGTTTAGATTTGATAATTGTTGTCTAATCATAAATTAATTAGACTTAAAAGATTTGTCTTTCAAATTATAGGCAAATTGTGTAATTAGTTTTTGTTTTCATCTATATTTAATGCTCTATGCATGCGTTTAAAGATTCGATGTGATGGAGAATCTTGAAATTTTTTTGAAAACTAAAGAAGGCCTATAGCTGTGTTTGGTACATTGTTTTTTTAGATTTAGCTACAGTAGAACTTTCGTTTTATTTGATAATATTGTTCAATCATAGATTAACTAGGTTCAAAAAATTTGTATTAGAAATTACAATTAAACTGTATAATTAATTATTTTTTATTTATATTTAACATTTTATACATGTGCCGTAAGAGTTGATGTGATAGAGAATCTTGAAAAAAAAAATTATATTTTAGGTTGAACTAAATAAGTCTAGAACTAGAGTAGGAGTAACATGTTGGGAGAATAGAAGTGAGAGTGTCAGAGCAACGGCCATGTTTAGTTCACAGAAATTGTTTTGTATTTGATAATTATTGTTTAATTATAGATTAATTAGACTAAAAAATTATCTTTCAAATTATAGATAAATTGTGTAATTAGCACCGGTGGAGAGCAGTAAAGGCGAAGTTGGTCGCTTGCCCCCTTCCTCCATGGGCTAGCCACTGCTGGTCCTAACTCTGACATGCAGAAGCAAAGTGAGCTAGTTCCCTACCCAAAAATTTTTCATCCATCCCATCGAATCTTTAGACACATGCATAGAACATTAAATGTAGATAAAAAAAATAAACTAATTACACAGTTTAGTTAAGAATCACGAGACGAATCTTTTAAGCCTAGTTACTCTATGATTAGCCTTAAGTGCTACAGTAACCCACATATGCTAATGACAGATTAATTATGCTTAATAAGTTTGTCTTGCAGTTTCCTGACGAGTTATGTAATTTGTTTTTTTATTAGTTTCTAAAAACCCCTCCCGACATTCTTCCGACACATCCGATACGACATCTAAAAAATTTTCATTCCCAATCTAAACAGGCCCTTAAGCAATACGTGAGAGCTGTAGCCTCCCTTTAATTAGTTTCACGCTCTGTTGCTGACAATTAGTTTTTATTTTTATCTATATTTAATATTTTATATATTTGATGTAATAAAAAATTTATTTTTTTTAAAAAACTACTGCGACCGTCTTGTTAATGGGCAACGCGACAGGGTTTTGCTGCATAGGCAGGGGCAGGCGGACCTCGGGGGCCACGGCCACCCCGGCACCCAAGGCCGGCACTGGCCACTGCTGCGAGCTGCTGGTACGAAAACAGTGGCGAGCGCTCCTGGCCCTGGCCTGGTCTGACGGTGTTTACGACAAGTGGAGCTGCACGGGTGGCAGAGACCTTCCATAAAGAGGGTACGGTCATACGGTGAGACGCCAAGGGAGTACGGTGTACAGTATCGGTTCAGATACATACGGATATAACTAATCATATAATTTTTTTATATTTTTTCTTTGGATCTAGAGTCGCATAGCTAACGATATATAAACATGAATACGAATAAGTGTATACCGAGTACGTAATGGGTTGGATACGAATAATATCCGGCCATGAATATCTCTTTGAATAATGAGTAAAAGCAACGCTCATATTATCATCGTCATCGTCACACTATAAAAAAGATCTTACATATAATATCAGCCACGAATAAGTTTCCTGGCTCGTGCTATATAATATCGGCCACGAATAAGTAGTTCTTTTTGTTCTCTCTATATATAATAACTGTTTGATCATTTAGGCTTGTGCTATATGAGGCATTTGTCATCTACGATCTTACATATAGTGTTTGATTTAGACTCATGCTATATGAGCCATCTAACTTCTACAATCTTGCATATAAAATGTAAGACTCCTAGTACCAAAACAACTGAAGCCTATCCCACCACGTCTGGATTCCCCCTTCCTATGAACCTTGAGTCAGAGGTCTTACCTTGAGTCAATAGGTAGGGTCAACTATACCAAAGTGGAAGGGCCACTATCTAAGCTATTAGTGGGCTGGTTTGAACTATTGATTTACTGAATCGAGTGAAGTCCTTTTTCCAATGCCAAATCGACGACCTATGTATAAAAAAGAGAAATTTTTTGGATTTGAAGAAAAAATAAAAGGAATTCTATCAATTTTTATTTTCCATTTATTTAGTTTGTTTTTCTTAATGAAATTGAAAGATTCCTCCTAGACCTCAAACTTCAACACCCATGAGCCAAATTATCATGTTCGTGGATTTCGATGCCAATACATCATCCAAGGTCTTACATGTAACAAGACTTCTAAACAAAGGGCAATCGGTAAGGAGATTAAGGATGAAGCATGCCGATGGAATTTCATGCATGCCTCATACGTTGCGGCTAGCTATGTGCTAGAGTCCGAGCTTTCAAGGAAATAAAATTGATTGACTGTTGGTCACCAACGTGCTAGAGTCCACGCAGAGAAAGCACCTGCATACATACACCGATACACGTTACTACCAGGTCTCGGAATAGGAATTGTAATGCAAGGCAACGACCAGTACTTGTATGACTATTATTGATGTTTTTTATAAACATGTGCCTGGTGCACATGTGTATTTGCTAGTATATTATATGTTGCACTAATTCGATCACTCTATCTTTTGCATTTCATCCAAAAAATCGATCCATACATCTTTTGTCGTGTGTTACAATGTGGAGTGATCCCAAATATTGGATCTTTGATTATAATGTAATAAAGGACTACCAAAGGACTAAGGATTAATTCATAATATCTGGTACTCCCTGCATCCCAAATTATAAGTCATTCCAAGAATCTCGGAGAGTCAAAACATCTCAAGTTTGACCAAAATTATAAAATAAATTACAAAGTTTTGTGGCATCAAATAAATATACTATAAAAATATAATTAATTAAGAACCTAATGATACTTAGTTGATATCAGAAATGTTATTATCCTACTATATAAATTTGGTCAAACTTAAGGTGCTTTAACTCTCTAAGATTTTTGAAATGACTTACAATTTAGGATGGAGGGAGTATGTCTGAGGGTGGGTGGATGTGGTTATGTGTTGGGTTGGGGTGGTGGTGGTGGGTTGGGGGAAGAGGGTTGTTCACAACACCAACATTTAAGTTGGAGTAGTTACGTATATGATTATTATAATACATTTGCACATATTATATTTGTTCAATTTTATCTATTTTGAAGGAGTGGGATAAACCCGGATACAGGTAATATTTCCTTGTGGTTGCACCCAGTTCTCGTGGCCTCAAATACCCTGAAAAATAGGTTCAATCCAACACAACCCTCTTCAATACCAAAAGAAAAGTCGTGCTTATTTACTAGCCAATCAAAGAAAAGGGTTGAATAGTTATTGAAAAGTATTTTTTTGGATATTTGTGATTATTTTCTGTAACAAATATAGATATGTCGTTGATGTTTTACCATCGATAGCCTGCCACGAGGATAACCGGGACAGTTGTTCAGACTTGACGTATACTGAAACTCGATGGTTAACACAAGAGACAATCGATTTATCTTGGTCCGGGTCCTCGAGTTCAATATCGAGTAAAAGCCTTTATGTTACATTGATCGTATTGTATTGTTTGTTGTTACAAGAGGTGCTCTCACCTTCTCTTTATGTCAATAGAGACGATTGTGGGGTGGTTTGTTATCCTGACAGATTCATGATAGTATTCCGATTATAGTACAAAAGGTACTTTCTACAAGAATCCGGCCAATCCGGTCTTATTCTACTTGGAGTCCGAGCCATGCCTCGCTACACTTCTTTCTGGAATTATGGGCCAGACCGAGGCCCATTTTTGGGTATCCTGCCAGTGGGGAGCCCTGAGGGCCCGTATCGACGTATATATATTGAAAATACCAAATACAAGAAGAATTTAATTATTATATCTACCCATCCATATATGATGATTTAGTTTGATATATCTAATCAATATCCGGTTAACACGACATCATCCTCGAGCGCGTGGGCAAGCGCTATGGGGTGCGGCGCCCTGGAGCTCTGTGAGCGGCAAGGGTTTCTGGAGCTCGAGGGCGCGGCGGAGCTCTAGGGACGAGCTCAAGGGCACACGGTGAAGCTTCGGAGCAAGTGGGCAGAGCTCAAGGGTGAGGTTGGAGGCGCAACAGAGCTTCGAGTTCAGTGCATTCAAAGCTCCGAGTGCGGCGAACGATGAGTATAGGGGCGGCGAGCAAGCATGGGAGAAGAGAGTTAGCGCAAAAAAGAGGAGAGAAGATAATGCAATGCAAGCCCATGTGCGAGATCCTCTATTTACATTTGTCTATAGACTGAACATTAAACTTGACTTTTTTTTTTGAAAAGATCAAAACCTGAGATAATATTATCTCTCTAATTAAACACGAGATGAGATGAAATCAATACCAACCTAGTATTTCACTTTGTTATCCGATCAAACAAATACTGATATCTCTACCGTTTTACGCCGCCGCCGCCCCCCCCCCCCCCCCCCCCACACACACACACACACACACACCGGAGAACGCGCGTTGAGCTCGCGTCCGCTCTGACTGGGTCTGGGAGAGCAAGAGCAAATACGAGGGCGAAACGTGGAATTGTTTCATGACACATATATATATTTCTTTATTAGGAAACATGAGTCGCATGCACCACCATGACATGCCGACGTGGGTGGAAGCGATGTGACGGTGACGGACCTGGCATGCATCAAAGAGATTCGCTGGGCGAAGGCGACAAGGGCGGCAAGGGATACGATACGAAGAGGATCGTACGTGCGGCGATCATCGGGTGTCCGATCTCCGATGCCGGCCACGATGAGCTGGGACTGCGAGTCCGCGACTGACCCACATGACTGACTACCTGAGGCTTTTGCTGGCTCGCTGTCGCAGTGCAACTGCGCAGCCCGGCTACACGCCAACACCCGCCACGCGCCTAGCTAACACTGAAAAAGAGCATCGGCGCGCATCATCGCGCACTTGCATTCACGTCTCTCCCTCTAGGGCGTGAGTAGTCGCCCAGTTTTAATGTGGTTTGACTCATTTGACCTTGTGAGGAACTAATGACTCTTTTGTTGTTCGGACAACCAATCACCTCTATGAGACTTGACTGTTGTAGTAAAGTTTGATCATGTCATTAGATGCTCTAATGTCATTGTCAATGCTAAGGCTGGTGAATTGAGGCAATTTTATCTTGTAATGGTCTGCCTTCTTGCTCACTCCATTGCTATTCATGCATTCCAGCAAGCTAACTATGGACATGGCGGCGCCTGGACATGACACAAACATGGTTTCGGTTTGGTAGTTGGAGTTAGTTGGGTGATTGGCATTTGTGCCTGGCCCGTTGGGTTCAAGGAGGTAAACAACAGCACTTGCGGCGGTTGGGGCTGGTGTGGCCTGGCCTAGCCTAGGCCTCGCGGACAGACCGGCTACCCTCAACCACCCCCACGAACACGCCCGTTGTGCCTACAGTTTCACTGTTCCAATACATATAGGGCCTACTTGGTTTTTTACATGTCTTACCCTACCTAGCCAGCGGTGGGGCAAGAGGGGCTCAAGCCCCCCCTACCGCTGCAAATCCCACAGAGCCCCCTTTTGAAGTTTCCTTAGAATTTCTAGCTTTCTGCCATTGTTGTACTGTATAGGAGGGGCTGAGTTCGAAGGTTGAAGACGACCTCACGACTTGGGCCTACCTGGGCTTTAGTTTCCTTCTCATTTCAATGCTTGTAATTCAACCGAAGCCCAGTAAGACCATGCGGTGTAAATCAACACATGTGTGGCATTGCGGTAGGCCTGTCAGTGCCTCACATGTGTGGCCGGCTGGTTGTTGTTTCTTTTTAATTCTACTTGGCACTACTACAGAAATGAACTTCCGTGACGTTGCTACTGTTCACTCCGTGACGGGCGTATTTTTTCCCCGCTTTGGTAAATCGTGCGATTTACCGCAGTGGACACTTTTAATTAACTGTGACAGACATTTTTGCCCGCTGGGGTAAATCGATTTACCGCAGCGGGCAACCTATTATGCCCGCCACAGTAAATTATTTTTAGTGGATGAGAACTTTAAATGAACCGCTGGAAAGAGAGAAGCAGCCCAGTCCCTTCCTTCCTTCCCCACTCGCGACTCGACTCTTCTCTCTTCTCTCACGGTAGTAGTGGGCACCAAGGAGGAGCAGGAGGAGAGGAACACCGAGAAGAACAAGGCCTCCAAAGGCACATCTATCCCCATCCATCCCTACCCCGATTCCTCCTCCTCCCTTGCTCGCCTCACCATCCAATCCCCATCTGATCTGACTTCGTCCATCGATTTCGTCTCTGTGTTTGCTTGCAGGCAGCTAGCTGGAGATCAACAAGAAGGCCATGAACATCCAGGTGTGTACCTAGTCGTCACCGCCGCTCGCGCCCTCCCGATCTCTCTCTCTTTTTCACTCATCTCACTATTCTTCCTTCTCTCTTTCCAGATCCGGTGAAGGAGCCACCATGAGCCAGATCTAGGAGGTGGAGGCCGGTCATGCCCATCTCCGCTGGCGGCGGGGGTCGTGGCTCTCCCTCCTATGTGGGGGGCGATTGGTTCCAGCGTGAGAAGGTGGATTAGAGCGGATCCATGGACAACGACGGCGACGACCCTGACCGGCGGCGCTAGGGTTTCCCTAGCAGCGGCGACAACAACCTGGATGGGCTCGTCGGGCCCCTAGATGGGCTCGGCGGGCCTGTCTAGGTTTTTTTGTTTTTTTAAATCATTAACCATGACGGGCAACATAAGGCACCCGTTGCATTAACCGCGACGGACAACATAAGGTGTCCGCTGCGGTTAATGGGATTAACCGTAGCGGGCACCTTATGTTGCCCGTTGCGGTAATTCCATTTTCCGCAGCGGCCACAGGCGCCCGCCACGGTGAGGCCACGATTAACCGTGACCTTTCATTCGTGGCGGACGCCACTGCCCGCTGCGGTAAATGTAAAGTGCCCGTCACGGTTAACAGTTGTGTAGTAGTGTTGGGTCCTATGAATTGAATGTGAGTATTTTGATTTGTAATTGGTATGGTGACATAGGAATTTTCAGTTGAGATTGTCGAAAACCTCAAAATGTCAAAACTCAATAAGAACTTTAGACTGCTATACATTGCTCTTGTATGGAGGGGTCAAAGTGGAGCTATGTAGTTGGCATTTTTGTTAAGCCCCTCCTAAAATTTTTTCCTGCCTACGTCCCCGTTGCCTCGCATTAGTTCAGCTAGGATTCACTGTTTGGTTACTTGTATCTTAGTCTAGTTGAGAAAATACTTTGTTTTTATTGATTGCCTTATCAAGTTATGTTGTGATATAAAAAATACAAGGTTATGACCATGATTTTTATTTTTATTTTATAATTATACTCTTAAAGTAATTATTTTATTATTTTATTTTATAATACCTTAGAATTCTTTAAAATATATTAGTATCATCTTATATGTACACATAATATGTACTGATAATATCATTAGTTGGATAAGAGCATTTTCAAGAGATTAGCCAAAAAGACTAGCCAAAAAGACTAGCCAAATTTACTGATTTAGATACCTCTAAAATAGATTTGACAAAAAAAATACTAGAGAAACCAAGAGATTGGATGGGTGGTGAGATAGTCATTCTAAAAGTAGATAGAGAATGAAGTGGGACGAAGAGCTAATAAATTTAGAGAGTTATTTACAGAGTCATTAAAGATATTTTTCCATTAATAATAATTTAATTTATCTTTAAAAAATAATTTAGCTAATCTGTTAAAGATACTCTGAACTCTTGCATCTAGCGAGCCATCAAAGATCATGGCTTCCCTTCATCAGTCTATAGTTTCACTTGCATGCGAATGGTCGAACAGACAACCCCCTGAGAAGTGGATCTTGCTGGCCAGGTGGCGCAAGGCCCAACAGCGAGTGACGTGCTCCTACGTCTCATGCATGCATGGCCGATCCATCCCCTTTTCCGTGGATCGCCTGGCAAAATGACCACGGGGACGTGGACGTCTGCCACCGATAAGCGTCTGACTAGTGGGGCAGGAGCTGGAGAAACACACAGGGTCCGGCACTGGCCGCACAGTACAGTCTAATTTTATCCAGTGCCCGCTCCCTTGGACCCGGGCCTAGCTTTGACTGTCCGCGCCATTTTCTTCTCGCCATTGTCTGCATGAGCACATCGACTTCTCTGATCTCTCCCGTAAATACTTGGCCACCGTCTTTCCTGGCCATCCTTTCAAAAAAAAAAAAACACAAGCATAAAGCAGTGGACACCCCTCCATCAGCCTGCTTTGCCTCGGCCGGCTGGCAGATCATCCCAGAGTAGTCGACTGGAATAACGAACTGGCGCAGGAGGCGAATGGCGACCATGAAGCTGGGTTCCAAGCCGGAGATTTTCGTCCTCGAAGACCTCACATGGTTATCTCGAATTTTCTAGTTTCCTTTCAGTTGTGTCGTTGATTCATGATACGTTCTGACGTCTTTCAAATTACTGGGATATGTAGGCCAGATTTATACGATAAATATGCCAATCTTTTTTTTTGGCACATAAATTATGTCTCTTTTTTTTGGAGGGGGAGTTTACCATCTCTATCCTTGTTGCCTTCAGTTTAAAAGCAAAATTTACTCCTGATGTCACAGTATGTGGCGTTTCAATGAATTTTACTTCAGTTTAACTGCATGTGCAAACGTGGCCCATTTCTACCGGATCAGATATCTTCCTCGGATCGAGCATTCTATCCTTATTAGAATTCAAAAAAAAGTTCACATTTTCACCTTGATGTCATATATTCCCAGGAGAAGCACGACCGAGCTTGAGAGTGATGTTGTTGTCGAAGTAGGAGAGATGTCCTTTTATCTCCACAAGGTTAGTGCCACATTCTTGAGTCTTGATTTCGGTTTGCTCTGAATCTGAACCACCGCGCGCTCTTGGGTACGCATGCAGTTCCCGCTGCTCAGCCGGAGCGGCGTGCTGCAGCGGATGATCAGCGAGTACCAGCCTCCGGCGGGCGGCGGCGGCGGCGGCATGTGCACGCTGCAGCTGGACGACATCCCCGGCGGCGCCAAGGCCTTCGAGCTGGCGGCCAAGTTCTGCTACGACGTCAAGATCGAGCTCAACGCGCTCAACGTGGTGTGCCTCCGCTGCGCCGCCGAGTACCTGCGCATGACGGACGACTACGCCGAGGGCAACCTCATCACGCAGGCCGAGTCCTTCCTCGCCGACGTGCTCGCCAACTGGAAGGACTCCATCAAGGCGCTGGAGACCTGCGAGGGCGTCCTCCCCACCGCCGAGGACCTGCACCTCGTCTCGCGCTGCATCACGGCGCTCGCCTCCAGGGCCTGCAACTCCGACGCCGCCGCGCCGCTGGTCAGGAACGCCGGCGTCGTCGTCGACAAGGACGCGCTCTGGAACGGCATCCGGTCGGGCGACACGGCGTCCGCCGCGGCGGCGGCGGCGTCCGGGATGGACTGGTGGTACGAGGACGTGTCCTTCCTCAGCCTGCCCATGTTCAAGCGCCTCATCCAGGCGATGGAGGCCAAGGGCATGCGCGCCGAGAGCATCGCGGGGGCCATCATGTTCTACGCCGGCCGGTTCCTCCCGGGTCTGAAGCGCGACACCAGCTTCAGCAACGCGCTGGCCAGCTACGGCGCCGACGGCGCCGGCGGCGGCGGCGCCGGGGGAATGAGCAGCCGCAACATCACCCCTCGCGCCGCCAGCGTGTCCGCGCCGTCGGAGGGCGACCAGAGGTACTTCCTGGAGGAGATCGTGGCGCTGCTGCCGACCAAGAAGGGCGTGGCGTCCACCAAGTTCCTGCTGGGGATGCTGCGCAAGGCGATGCTCCTCCACGCCAGCCCGCTGTGCCGGGAGAACCTGGAGCGCCGGATCGGCGCGCAGCTCGAGGACGCGTCGCTGGACGACCTGCTCGTGCCCAACCTCGGCTACCACGTCGAGACGCTCTATGACATCGACTGTGTGCAGCGGATCCTGGACTACTTCATGTCGTCCACGGACGGGATCGGGACGGGGTACACGTCGCCGGCGCTGGCAGAGGATGGTGGCGGCAGCCTCGGGATACCCCAAGGCGGGACGCCGTCGTCGTCGCTGTCGCCGATCACCATGGTCGCCAAGCTCATGGACGGGTTCCTCGCGGAGGTGGCGCCGGACACCAACCTGAAGCTGCCCAAGTTCCAGGCTCTCGCGGCCGTGGTGCCCGACTACGCGCGCCCCGTCGACGACGGCATCTACCGCGCCACCGACATATACCTCAAGGTACACATGGCTAAGCTGTGGGCATTCGCATTTCTTCTCGTGATCTTATCGGCATGCACCTGTACTGTACGTATTTCAGTCGCACCCGTGGCTGTCAGAATCGGAGAGGGAGCAGCTGTGCCGGCTGCTCAACTGCCAGAAGCTGTCGCTGGAGGCGTGCACGCACGCGGCGCAGAACGAGCGGCTGCCGCTTCGGGTGGTGGTGCAGGTGCTCTTCTTCGAGCAGCTCCGCCTGCGCACGTCCATCGCCGGGTGGTTCTTCGTGTCCGACAACGCGGCGGGGGGCGACGGCGCGCGCCCACACTCGGGCGGCGGCATCGTCCCCAAGGGCGCCGCGGCCATCGCAGGCAGCGCGCAAGCAGAGGCCGACGATAGTGACGTAGAGGGCGACGCACCCGAGGGGAAGGAGACCATGACCGACGTGAAAGCGCGGGTGTCGGAGCTGGAGAAGGAGTGCAAGAGCATGAAGCAGGAGATCCGCCGGCTCGGGAAGCCCCGGAGGTCCTGGAGCCTCCTCCCGAAGAAGTGCGGTTTTGGGGCCAAGGTGCAACAAGCTCAGACCGCCATGAGTGGCAAATAGATCATTTCCCTACTTCATTTGTTTATATTATATAAGCAGGAGCCTCGATTTCATTCCCTAAGTCCTATTATCTGATTGTTATAGTAACTGTTTCTGATCTAGCTAGCCCTAGTGTTATGCAATAATTACGTGCAGATGATTTGCACGGGATGATAATAAACTTAGCTTCAGCACAGCCAGCAATATCTTCTCATGTTTCTGTTGTTACTGGAACTTCTCTGTTGCCTAATACAAATCTGAACCAAACCTTGATAAGCAAAGACAAAGGAAAACAAAAACAAGAAAGGAAAATTACCTGAGTATGCACTTCAGCAAGAATTTGACAAAGTTCGGAACCAAGCGGTTTAAGGCCGTGCAAAGAATCACTCAAGATAAAAAGAACAACAACAATTGTCTCGCAAGTTAAGAGCACAAATCAGGTAGGAAAATGTATTACCAAAAAAAAAAGGAGTTATCTATAAGCACATCTGAACCTAGGTATAAGAGATCAAACTCTGGTGGGTAGGTGGTATATATTGCATGAGGGGAAGAAGGCTATAAGCTAGTATAAGTAATCTCAGAGACGAACAGCATATGTACATGACGCAGTTACCCATTGTCACACCCTGTCTCTTCCAGTCACCTAGGCCGCTCTATCAAAAGGCATTCCTCATAGCACCACGGGCTGCCTCTCGCTTCATCTCTGCAGCTTTTCCACTTCCACGGAAGTACATGTATACTTGCTGTATTTCCACAAGTTCAGAATAAGAATATCTCAGAAGAGTTCACTTCTAGAATAATCGAAACTTGAAGAGAGATTATGATGCATGAGTCATGGACAGCATATTCCTAATGAATGTCCCTACACATCAGTTCTAGGGACAGCAAAAGGTAAAAACATGAAACCCACCTGAATAACAACGATGCTGAGCAGTGATTCAAGGCAGAACATTCCAAATCCAATGAAGTAAAATATCTGGCAAACAGAAAATGTGACATTGTAAAATGAGTGAGCAGTTACCAGACACGATGTGAATTTGCTTACTCAAGAATAATTGAATATATTCGATCAGCCAATCAGAAAAAAAGGCAAAGCGTCAGGTGCCAGGCCTAGGACTGGTGCAAGATGCAAGAGGTCCATCACATATTTAAAGGTTGGATAATGTTTAGCTAGGGATCCCTGATATATCAATCGTTTGCTGGTATTGTATAACTTCGTATGATGATCCAAATTAACTTGAATCAAACCCCCAGTAAGTTAAACAGTTTAGACTTACCCCCACAATAGCACTCCTGCCTATGATATCAATAGCCGGCAAAATCCCACTGTACAGACAAAAAATGGAAATGCTGTTAGATATTAAATAATATGAGTGAGTTGTAACCTCAAACAGAGATAATAGTCAGAAATATAGTTGCTACAACGTTCTTAGCACTTTACTGCAGCAATAGAATTGGTCTAACTATACAACCTAAATTTTAGCAGCACTACCAGTACCAGGTGACCGTTAAAAGTAACACAAAACTAGTTATTCAACAAACAAAACAATTTGACACATCACCAGAGTAGTACATTAAAATCCACTATGGCTTGTGAAACATACGAAAAGGCCATACAGCAGTAAATTTTGCCCTAGTGCAAAATGGCACCAGTAGACTCAAAATTCTTTCAGGATCCAAGCAGTGCCTTATCCTCAAGTAACTACCAGATTTGAGCATGACCTAATAAATAATAACTTCATTTGTACTCAAAATCACATAACACTTACGCCAAAGATTTTCCTTTGAATGGAAATGGAGGAGCCACAGCTGACCAGACACAGAATAGTATATGGAGCTGGAAAGGGTAAAGATCATTAGCAAGGAGTGAAAAGCCTTTTTTGTCTAATATATGACATGATGCTAATCTTACCAGGTAAAACAAGAAAAACCACCCAAACTTCAAAGCACTTTCAGTCCTGTAATACAAATTTAAATAAACATGATGTGAAATGAGTAAGGTACAATGTGGCAATGAGCATGAATAGCCAAGGCAGAAACATATATGCAACCTCATCGCATTGTAAAGCGGGCGATACCAAAGCACGTAGGCCCCAGGGACACCAGAGATGAAGTAGATGATTGCTAGCAACCAGATCATGACACCTATTCAAGCGAGCCACTGGATTAGTTCCAAATTGGTAGTTTGATTCACAAGTTGTAGAAATGAAGTGCTCTGCCATATGCCCATACCTTCTGATTTAATCCATGCTGCTGTAGTTGCAATGATGTTCCAAAAAAGGCAGGCTGTCAATCCTGCATAACATCAAACTTTGCACAATAAGGACCTTGATCGAGCAATGCTAAGACAATGCACAATGGTGTCTAGATATCGTCTCCCATCTTTAATGTCTGCTAGCATGCTTGTCATCTGGGGCTACCACTATACTGATTCCAAACTACAACTTGTAAGAATTGCTTTGGACATTGATCGATGATGATGAGAAATTTAAGCCATGGCGAAAAGAACAGTGATATTGTTTACATATGTTGATCAAGGAACGCACAGGATTCACTATCAAGAACTGCATTTTGGAAATAAGGCCCAGGCTTTGGATTTGTTTGAAATTCTCTACCTCAGAAGGTAAATGCAGTCAGCAGAAAGAGAAAAATGAAGTCAAAATTCAGATGAAATTTCTCGGTATTACAATGCCATTTCCCTTGTGACAATAACAGTTTCATATACAAGATAATGCTGCGATGCCATTTATTTCGACATACTGGATGTAAAAAAAATGAGGCTTACCAAGTAATTTACTCCTTTCATCAAATTATTTCCCACGATAGGAGGGCAACAAGTAATTGACACTTACCCAACAGTGAAGAAAACGCCAGGTACTGCATCCTTTGTAGGTGAATTGGTATCTCGTTTGCAATGTCATGATGAATAATGGGCATAAAGGGTGGCCAATTCTTATCTTCAATGACAATACCAGCTGCCAAAAGAAAGGAAAAGGACATATTACTAAAAGATACTCTTAACATGTAAAATTACTACAGCATGAGCAATAAGCAACACAGTAGCTTAACTAGTTATTCTAGGTGAGAAGGGAGATAAATGAAGTGGCTTTTGCAAGAATGGAGCACACAAAAGTAACATTTCAAACAAAGGAGCCTCTATAAACCACCAGTAAGTGGGAGTACTAACAAAAAAGAGTAAACTAAAGTCCTAACCTCTAAAGCCTTAGAGAGCATCACATAAATGACTAGACCACTCGAAAAAACTTCCTATAAATCCCTCATTCACAAACTATCAGTTTTATACCATTACATTATTTCTGTTTTCAAATATGTTCTGTTCAAACCCAGACATAAGTAATAATCTACCTCTGGCTGCAGCTTCCTCCTTCCTTTTCAGTTCCTGAGGTTCAAGGAAACAAAGGGAAGAAAACCAGGTCAGCATCTAAAGAATTGAAAATTTGGGTGAACAATTATAAACGGTACTGTCTTTTTCTATAAAATTATAAAATGAAGTGCTTGGGGATCTCCCCCACAGTTTTTGCCTTCAAAAAAAAATATAAACGGAACTGGATTGTTCCAAATATGAAAATCGCAGAAGCAACTGTTGATTCTGGGTAAAACTGGTCGACACAGGTCACTGTTAGGTTCAGTATATTGGACCAATGTGTCACAAAGTCTCTCATGTGAACAACACAACAAATATTCTATAAACAAACAAAAAAAAAGAACAAATGAGTAGAAGAACTGTTGGTAACAATGTGCAATTGGCAAATACATTGTTAGCCTTCACCTAAAAGCACTATAAGTGGCTGCATGGAAATGCCATGTTCTCTGTGTTACTCATTCTTTAAAAGTTTCAGCCCAAAAGTGAACTTATTGATGATCTAATTAATGGTTAGGAGCGGTCTGTTAAGTGTGTCATGTCAACTTAAGCTGCATAGCTACCATATTGCATCATGGTTAATTGGTTACTGTTTCAGTAACTCTAGAAAAGTAAACTTAGTACTTTGCTGGCTCTGTACTGCTACATATTTAAGTTCAATAAAATCACAATATCCAGGAGCCTTGCAAGATATCATCCAGAAGTATGCCATGATTTTTATCCAGGAGAGTAAATGACTATTGAAAGCAGTAGGACCACTTTAAGAATTCGTAACACGTGGTTTGATAAAAAAAAACAGGGCACATAGGATAACATGCAAGCGCATATTGTGGTTTCAAGTTTTGATCACAAAGGCACATACCCTTTCCCGTTTGTTTAGCTCAGCTTCCCTTGCCTGCAGTTCTTTCTCCTTTTTACTAAGGTCCTACATTTACATACAAGCATCACATAATCAAACGACCATAAACACATCAATGAAAGAATATCTGGAATTTATTTTGAATCCAACATTTAAAAATGAATAACATGACCTCCACCCTTGATCCATAACATTGTACATGACCTTCGGGGAAAAAAATCCAGATGGAAACATATATGCACAACAATTACATACTTACAGTGTTAGAATGAATGATCATGTAATATTTTTCTTAGGCAGAGCAGATGATGTCAAATACAGAATCCCACAATAACAACAGAAACAATGGAAGTCTGTTACCTTAGTTGAATCAAGAGGTATGTCCACTGTCGCAACACGATCATTGTAGAAGCCTGCTGGTTCATGAGGAAGAGGTGGCATCCGAGAATTAGAAGCAGGAGGTACACTTCCACCCTGCAGAATAGGATGCAATTGGAAGATCGATAAAAAATTTAAAGAAAACAGGTGGAAAATTAGAACCAGCTGGAAGCATGGTTTGCATTATCTAGAAGATATCAGAAAACTATGGCCCTAAAGCTCTGAATTGACAGTACTGTAAGTGTTAGATGGAGCACATCAAGCAGGCATACAGAGTCACAAACTCATGATGCAAGAGCACAAGCAGCCACATGTCAATTTCCCAAGGAGAAAGAACTTCGGCAAATACCTGATGCTACAAACAGCCCTCAATTCCCTTGTGCCCTTAATAATTCTCACCCCCAAAAAAAATATGCAGTCAGCCCTCAATTCCCTTGTGCCATTAGCATATTGTAGCTTATTAATATTGATGCCAACAGCCCTATGTGTAAATTGCCCTATAAAATAAGTTTTCACACGTCCACTACAATGAGTAGGTTCCTAATATAACCCCGCAAATCCACGGCTGCGAACCCCACACCCCCCCCCCCCCCAACCCAAGCATCAATTTCCATGTTTAAGCATCATTCCTCCCTTGAAAACCCCAGAACAACAGCTACAAGCACAACCAATCCCTATCCTTGCAACAACTCGAAATCAGCTAGCAACACGCAAGCACAAGCACAAACACGGCACCCCATAACCGAACCCGATCCTCAACCACCAATTCTAGCGCCAACTATTCGACAGATCCGAGCATCAACACCTTCCAGGGGTCTCAACGAAGCGTCAGGGCCAGAAACCAGCGCCAACGACCTCAAACCCGGACCCAAGCCCAGCTCTGATTCTGATTCTCTGCATACAAGCAAGCGCGGGACCAAACTTCCACAAGGCTACTAGATGAATCGCGGCCTAGTCGCCTAGAGCGGGGAACAATTGCTACCCAGCTACAACAAGTACAACGATTACTCACCGCAAAGGGGTTGACGTCGTCCTCCTCGAACGGGTTGCGGTCGTACCTCCCCGCCATGGTTGCCTCCTCCTGCTGGAGCGGCAGCTGAGGCGGCGGGGTCTCCGGCGGAGGAAGGCAAGGCGACGAGCAGCACCAGCAGGGGGGCGGAGTCCAACCTCCAACGTGACGGTGGCGACAACTGCTACGCGCGGCCGCTTTTAATTCTAGCCGGTGTTGTTTACTTGACGAAGTGGGTTTGGAATTTCTGATTTGTTCCTAGTCCTTGTGCAGTGCAGCCGTGCAGGTGTGCTTGTTGCGCTTGCGTTTGCGTTCCCGTGCTGACTGGTGCGATTTTACGCGTGCCGGTGTGTAGCCGACAGGTGGGGACGGGCTGGCAGCTGGGTCTAGGTGACCCGGTAAGGTCTTGTTTGGATGTTGTCGGATTCACTTCACATGCGTTGGAGTGGATTGAGGTGGAATTTAGTTCAAGTTCCACTCCAATCTACCCCAACACATGTGGATTGATGCGAATCCGACTACATCCAAACAAGTCATAAGGTGGAACAAAATGGCGGTACGACCGCAATGGCGTCTCTTTCAACCCTGAAGGACAAGATAACTGTCAGCGATTATCAACGGGTACTGGCAAGTTTAGTAATGTTCATTAACGAAAGAAGCTTTCAAGTTTACGTATGCTGGGCTCTTTTTTTTTTGAGACTTTTAAATTCATTACTCAAACCGACAAGTCATTGTCAGAAACTATTACAAGAACATCTTTAGGGACAGAACTTGTGACACTGTCAATGGCTAATTTCAGCCATGACTTGTCAGAAACGATTACAAGAACACTGATTATATATTTACAAGTCATAATTTTCCCGCTAGGCAACAAACAAGCTGAATTTCCAGGCTAAACAAATGGAAAATCCCAGGCGGAACATTACTTTGTCCTGGCATGTCATCCGCAAACTAAACAAACATGCCATTGGACTGGAACCGTGGAAAAGAGTAACATAATATGTGTATCATTTCTTGATACACGGCAGAAGAATGATTCACAACTACCCAAGAATGTCATTAAAAAATGTACTAGTAAATAAAGGAGAGAATGTGCTATACTGTTTTTTTGTATCCTTAGCGCTGAAGGCAATGCAAGTCCAGGACACATTCGCACGCTAGGCCTTGTAGCAGACAGTTTGGTATATCGATATCCGATCCAAGTCAGACTGATCATTGGTCATTCCTCATTCGTTCAAACTTTACTGGGTTACGATTACAATGGAATGAACAAACACCACATGCTACATGATGCATCCTATCACCTGCATCGTAACCAAAATGGTCCCCTTTGTGATTGTTTCCTCTCAACTAGTCTTTGTTCAGGGCTGCCCATACAGCAGATGTGGCTAATTACAGACTGATGCACGGCCAGGCTCACATATACAACAGGGGACCAGGCTGAATGCCAGCCCAAGTCAAAACACAACTGCATGGCCCACTTGCAAAGCTATGACAAAATTACAAGCTACACAACTGTGGGTAATTTTTGCCAAAAAGAATGGTATCTACTCTGTCGTATACATGAACTTCCTCCGACCTAGATCACCACCAAATCTTGCAATGAAAGATTTAGTTCTTGAGCAAGTTGTGCAGCTTGACCACCCCGCCTGTACCAAAAAGGAAAAGAATATCATCAGGGAGGTGGGGTGGGGTGGGGGGGGGGGGGTTAAGAGACAATGTCCCATTGCAGCAACTGATACAGAATTGAGAAATGGAGCAAAAGATTGTGTAAAGTGAAAGGGAGAGAGTTACATAATCAATGGATTCAAAGTTTGTTGAATCTTTTGCAGATGGTTAAAGCACCGTGTGCAACGTTGCAACCTGCATTAGAAAAGCAAAGGTTTAGTGACTTCTATGTTCTATGGTTTGATTTAGTACAACAGTCTCTCATGACATCTAGTATAATCCAGCTTATAGGTGTGGAACAAATAAGCTGGGTCCAGGGCAGCTTATAGGATTATTATTATATAAGATAAGATGGGGTGCCTGGATTATAAAAGCTAGTTAGAATGTTTGTTGATCACTAGAGCTTGTGTAAGCTGGATTATACAAGATGGGGGTAAACAAGCAGGTCCTAAGATTTGCAGCTAAGCTGACAATACCTCTGCTCAGCCTGAATGTTAACTCCAACGCCTAAATTTGCTGATAATGTTGAATGAATTACTGGTCCAAAAATCTTTATAAGATCCAATAACATTTCCAAAGAAACTGTAGCATGCCTGCAAATTTGAGGCAAAGCAATGGCATTTTGTGAAACACGGTTACTGCTCAATCAATTGTTTTTTTTTCTAAAGTAGGATGACAATATTTGCATGAGTCAGAGATAATGAAGATGTTGGGATGTTTTCTCTTTCAAATAAGGATAGACTTGAAATGAAATAAAAAATCCAACACATTACCTTGTTTTCTCTTTCAAATAAGGATAGACTTGAAATGAAATAAAACATCCAACACATTACCTTTCAGTCTTGCTACACAGTAACCCGGAAAGAACAGGCAGAAAGCTTGAGAAAATTTCCAGGTTGAAAAGATCAAGCTTCCCTTTGAGAGCACTAACAACATCAGCTTGAACCTGTTATAATCTCAACAATCAGTAGCTAAAAAAAATTATGAAGTACAGCCATGCATAATCATCATACATCTTAAAGAAACTTACAGCATTGTCAGGTAGCTTTGCCACTGCAGCAATTGCTCCTTTGATACCACTTTGTTCAAAGACGTGCCGCATCATCTGAGCACATAAAACACAAAGATTATATCGGTTAATCACAGAATAAATGTAGGAGGCTGGTCAACATTACTTCAAGGGAGCATGTGTATTCTCTACATGAGCCTAAAGGATGTGAAAGATACTAGACTATACCACAGAATAAGTTTACATGTTCACAATTTGCCACTAATGTCATACTAAGGCCTTGTTTAGTTCCCAAAAAAATTTGGATTTTGGTACTGTAGCAATTTCGTTTTTATTTGACAAATATTATCTAATCATGGACTAACTAGGCTCAAAAGATTCATCTCGTGATTTACAGGCAAACTGTACAATTAGTTTTTGTTTTCGTCTATATTTAATATTCTATATATATGTCACAAGATTCGATGTGACAGGGAATCTTGAAAAGTTTTTGGTTTTTTGGGTGAACTAAACAAGGCCTAACATGTGGACCCATGAACCATAGGGGCTGTTTGGTTCCTGGCCATAATTTATTTGCCACCACTAACCTTAGGGGAATCTTGCCACACTTTTTAACTCTATGACATGTGGAGCCCAAAAGAATCTTGCCTAAGTTTAGTTGTCAACCAAACACTTGCCAACTTGTTCAAACTTGACTAAGGTAAAGTGTGGCTAGCAACCAAACACCACACCCCCATAGATAATACATTTGGTGTTCAACGTTCTAATTATATTGAAAAACTAACCAGAATGATTCTTCCTTCATGACATCTTCTTTATTTGTTCGAAGTAAGTTCACAGAGAATTCAATGAAGCTGTTATGGCAAGTAGACCAGTCCTCGGCTGGTCTACTCGCCATAACAGAAGCACATGAACTGGTAACAAGCAACAGTCAGCTAGTAAATAACAGGAGTCACCTCTAGCTTTGTCAACCGAAGTTTTACAGCATTTATGAATTCATCATGGTTCCGTACTAAATTGACAGGAACCATCACCTCATCCACTGTTGACAGATCCTTTTCATATGTTGTACTTGGTTCTGCCTGTTAATTGCAATCATCACCAAATTTGAACAGCCAAAGATTTTTCAAAAATGCTATAGCATGAAAAAATAAAAGTAGAGCAAAGTTGAACAATGTTCAAGTTGTATTCTGTACTAATATTTTATGAATGTTTCAGTATCACTTTAATCTCCAATCCAGTTCCAAAAAGAAAAAACTTTAATCTCCAATGGGAATACGGGATAAATTCCCTAAACATTAAAGCACAAGCTGTCCCAGCATTCTGCATCTAGTTTGTGAAAATACTTTCTGTCATTACTTCTTTCTGTAAAGGAAGAAGTCTACTTTTGGCCATCGAACTACCGCTCATGTCCAATTATGGCCATCAACTCCAAAACCAGACATCTTTGGCTGTCAAACTATCAAACCCAGACAACTTTTCAAAGGTGATTTTGCCTATATATGTATTTTTCTAAATAAAAAATATGGTTAAATCTCTGAAAAATCATAACTAATTCATTTTTAAAAAAATACAAAACAGGTACCAATTTTTGTTCTAGAAATAGAATCCATCTGATGGTACTCTATTTACTTATTTAGAACTCTTTGGATCTGACTTGTTCCTGTTGCTACTGTTTTATTGCTTGTAGGCACAACCGTTATTTATTTAAATTATCATTTTGCACTTTACTTTATGTTGATTGCATGATGTTTGAGTTGCCTTATTATCATTTTGCACTTTACTTTATGTTGATCCCATGATGTTTGAGCACCTGCCTTATTTGAAACCTAGGACTTAGGCCCTGTTTGGTTCCCCTTGTTAAATTTTAGCTAGCTAAACTTTAGTCATTTTAGTAGCTAAAGTTCCAAACACATTGACTAAAAGGAGCTAAAATAGTTTAGTTCCATTAGTTACCCAAGAGTAGCTAAAATAATTTTAGCTAGCTAAAATTTAGCAAGGGAACCAAACAAGGCCTTAGTCAAGCAATCAAAATAAAGTGAAGCACTAGCCATGCAGTGACTAAATAGGATCTACATGTGGTGACATATTCGAGAAAGGATCTACATGTGGTGGAACATGGCATCTGCGAGGTAAGCATCACCTTCGAGAAAATCCATTGGATATTTTTGGTTGAGCTCCTGGTTTAATAAAGTGCAAAGCGATAATTTAAATAAATAGTGATTGCTACTACGAGCAATAAAACACTAGCAACCTTTTGCAAGTCAGATTTTGATAGTTCGATGGCCAAAGGTAAAAGCAGACTTCTTCCTTCTCTAAATGCATGTGGCAGTCGGGACTCAAAAGATTCAGAGTTCACATCATTGTAACTAGTATAAAAATATGAAAGCGAAATAAGATTCAACGTAGCTGCAAAATTACTATAGCAAGTAAAAAATATAGAAAATAGGTAAGATCCAGTGTAGCTGCAGTAGTTTAAGCAAAACAGTTGTAATTCTTTAGGCATGGCCAAGACTAGGAGAGCACATAGGAGTAAAGATACCACAATACAAGTTGATCAAGATGAGCTACAAATAACTATGAATAACTATACTCAAAATGTATGGATACATACCAGATGGGACGGAGGGTTGTCATTTCTTGATGCCCGATCACCACAAGAACCAATTTGTGGTGAATAATCAGTGCTAGAAGACTCTCTCTTTTCCCATCTCTCAACAAGAGACTTTGTTTTCCCCAGTGGCACAGCAACTGAAAGGAGTTCACTCTATCATTAGAAAGCTATTTTTAGGCCATGAAGAATCCTTGACAACATCAATTAATATGCATACACACCTCCTCTAACATATTTGACCTTGGCAGTCTCTGTTGTTGAGCATGGAGATTCAAAGGCTGCATGAAACAGAGTTATACTGTTACATTACCATACTAGCAAAACAGCAGGTCAATGTTTAAGAACAAAGAGAAAAGGCTATACATTTATCATCATTTAACTGTGGAGAATGGTCCAGCAACACTGTTCTGTCCATCTTTTCTGTTATTTGTGCAATACCTTCATTATCCACATCCCCAAATTCTTCTTTCTTGTAATATGGAGTTAGCCCAAAGGAGAATTTTAAGCTAGACAAACCCTCTGAGCAAACATCAGGTTCAGTGTATACTGATGAGCTATCACTATCAGCAGCACTGCCACTAAGTGAGGGTTTTCTTTTGTGAAAAGGGGTCCGAAAATCATCTGGGGCTGCAGCTGTGTCTCCAGTCCCTCTACGAACATTGCTTACTGTTTTGTCCTCTAAAATGTCTCTGGGCACAACAACAGGTGCAGGAACAGCCTGAGATGTAGTGTAAATATCTTTCACTAAAGCTGATTCTGTAAGATTGCTTTTCTTAGCAGTTGCAGAATTATTAGCTCTCGCTGCACGAGATGCTGATGAAATGTCTCTCTGTCCAAAATTACGTTCCATGATTTTTGGGTTGGTGGAAGGACTATCAACAAGCTTCATACGCCTCACCGGGGTGGAACCCTGAACAGATGATTTTAAAGACGAATCAGGTCTTCGTGGAATAGTACTGCTCCTAGCTTTCTTGACCTTATCTGTAGTTGCTGGAGTCAAATGTGAACCACGAACCCTGCTTTCAGCTGCTATCACAAAAGAAAGAGAGGAGGGAAAGGTCGTTACTATGGGTGCCAAGCAGTAATAAGGAAAAAGAAAAATCTCAATACATATTAAATATATAAATAGTTTGAAACCTACCAATCCCAGATTCCTTGACTTTGTATGAACTTTTTGAATGTGCCATTGCTAAAGCAGGACGAGAATTTGCAGTGCTATCAACTGGTTTCACAGGGTTATCATCCATAGACTGCACAAGCTCAGCAAAAAAATTTGCTTTGGGCAACACACCAAGAGCATAGGGTCCAATGAGCTGGATCAAATAATGGAAGTTAGAAGAGGCAGGAAAATAGATATGGCATGGAAAAAATGACACTCACTGATATATCAGCAGCCCATAGACCAACACGGCGTTCATGGTAGGAGCATCCCAAGAGTTTCCCTTCATAAATACTAAGGTCAGCTAAATTACTCCACCCCATGTCAACAACATCATGGCACCTTACTGGTTCCCAAGAGAATACCTGAAAATATCCATGTCCTCAGGTACCAAGCAAATAAACATCAATCAAGAACCTATGAAAATAGGACCTACCTTTAAGCTTTGGTCTAATCCACAGAAAAGGGTTTTACCATCTGGGTGAAAGACCATAGAACGTACACTGGTACCCTGGAGATAGGAGTCATGTAAGCTATCACAAAAGACGAAAATGGATGTTCTCCTCATGTGTGTTTAGAGCAAGGGTTAAGAAACAGGGAACAAGACATAAGTGAAGCTCAGGCTAGATGTCAGACCATCTCTTACAATATTGAATCAACCGTAGGGAGATATGAGCTAAAGTACTCTGAGAAAGCTCTTACAGTTATGATTTATAGAAAGACAAAGACAGTAATACAAGGCCGGCAGCAAAGAATGTACTGTAGTTACCATGCCTATAGAATATGCACACTAAAGAATTGAGCCATAGTTTGTGGTCTTCAAATTATCGATTTCATAATCATAAGCAAATCTAACTTGATTAAAAAAACTTGCAATACCTCAGGTCCAGAAGAACCTATCAATTCAAAAGTTTCAAGATCCCAAAATTTCACCGTCCTATCAGCAGAGCCTGAAAAATGTCAGGATGATTCACTCAGAACACATTTCTACTTCTTTAAATTTCACTTCAGATGTATCCAACAAAACAATTTCTTTTCTTATTAAAAAATGAGATTTCAAACTATTACACAACAAAGATGTGAATCAAAACAAAGATTGAATTCATTTTTTTCTTGTGATTGCATTAGGTCATGCTTTGATAAGAAAAGGGAAGAAAAAAGAGATGCTGCGTATAGATCGTTACCTGTTGCAAGCAAAAATTCTTGAGGGTGAAAATCAATACAGTTGATTTGTCCACTGTGAAACTTGAAATCATGTAGAAGCTTTCCAGCTGTCAAATCCCACACCTTCACAATGCTATCTTCTCCTCCAGTGACAACCCATCGTCCATCAGGGGTAAATCTGATTGTTTTAATTGCTCCTCTGTGACCCTTATATGTGTGTATACATCCTTTTTTCTTTATGTCCCATATCTTCAGGTCTGTATCTGACGAACCAGATGCAAAAAACTCGCCAAATGGATGGAATTCAACAGCAGTGCAACTCGATCTGTGCCCAGCGAGAGACCGCACAACTACATTTCAATTAAAAAACAAATCATATATCTATTTTCTCCAAAGCATGTCATTATCCATTCACAGGAAGCGTTACTATACATGGTTAAACTTGATGAAGTTGGATGAGTTTCTGATGCAGGACAAAATTACATAGATCCGAGAACGCTTAACAGAAATTGTTAAGACAACATTGGCAGGCAATACTATCGGCCTTAGCTCAGTAGACCCTGGCCCCTTTTTCATGGAACCACCAAAGCGCATACGTTAAAAGTGGCCATTCAAGACATTTTGAAATGACTTGGAGGCTTGACAAACATATAATCATGGTTCTACCACAGGCAATCAAAAATGAAAAGGTAACGCAACAGAACATTATCCTCATAGAGCATTTTCCATCTGTATAACTGTATCACAATAAATCTAAGGTGCCGTTTGGGACTTTGGGTCCCTTCATTTTGGAGGAATTGAAAGCTACTTAATGGATTAAGCTATTTGGCTTGGAATTTGAGATTCCAAAAGTTGCCAAAATTCACATATAAGCCTATCTCAAATTCATAGGGTGGAAGATGGAAATCGATTCTATAGATCATCATGCTATGTTTCTACTCCGCAACTTATAGCACGCTCTTCAACTCACTTCTCTATAGTAGAAATGCAACATATAAGTATCTCCCTTGTATGGCTAATAATAATATACAAATATATTCCATATACAACCATATTAGCTTAATTAATTTGTGCCTAAATTATAATTATTAGAATGAATTCAATTCCAAGGATCCAAACAGGCTCTAAAGGGATTTTTGATGAAGTAAACATAAAATGGCCATTTTCATATTATGCACAGACAATAAATTAAGTAAGAAATATGTTATTAGGGTATAATCCAACTGTGGGGGCCTTATATAATTATATAGCCACACCTTTAGCTTCCTCCAAGTCCCAGAGCTTGATGGAACCATTAGATGAGCCAGCAAGCACAAGCACCTCTGCTGAATCAAACTGCACAGCCTCCACCGCACTTGTGTGGCCAGACAAGGTCTGTGCAAACAATTAGACTCCCATTCAGAAATACAGCATGATCAAATTTCAAGATAGCCAAAAAATGATAGCAGTGTCATTGACATAGGGGACACATACCAGAAGTGGTGTTTGCTTGCCAATTGCCCACAGGTTGACCTTGCGATCATTACCGCCAGTGATGAACACACGGCTAGACTTCTTGCCAATGGACAGGGACCTAACTTCAGCATCGTGCGCCACAAAATTCTCTAATTCGGGATGCTGAGTTAAGGAGATGCCAAGATTGAGCAGCGCTTACTTACTGACAGTTAACTAGTAGTCGTGGTGCTAGTTGTTACTATTGCTTGCATTCAACAAAAGTGACTGAAGAATTAGCTAAAACAGGACTAGCACATGTATTTCCGATACACATTAATGGAAATGGGGGCAAATGCTCGTCTAAAAGAAAAGAAAAAACAGAGCCAGAAATAGCTGAATCATCATAAAGATATTCGCATTCAGTTAAAGCAAAACAGATTTCGAATTGGCACTATGACCTAAATTGGGGGCAGAGGGGAAACTGTTAAATGAACCAGTTCCAACCTCTTAAGGTTTAGCTTGGATGCTTAAAACGATTCTTTCTTGACGCCGATTGCCAACAAAGTACAGGGGCGGCCGGAAATTTCAAGAATCTAATACAGGAAACAGCCCAAGACTAAGGGAATACGAGAAATTTCAAGAATCTACTCGCACTCTACTGCTGGAGCAATGCCCGCCAGGGTTGCTTCACGGGACGGCTGCTTCTTCCTCCTGCGAGCCAAATCGAATCAAGAAACACACCGGCAACTCGAAGACGGAGTGAGAGGATACGGAGCTCGTAGCCGCGCTTCTCGGGGTCCATCCCTCCGGGCTCCCTCCCCAGTCCACGGGCGCTGGGTGGCTGCGGGGCTGGCTCGCCCCGCGGGACCGTGGCGTCGTCGCCGACGTCGACGACGAGTAGGACTCGGATTGGGATCCGAGTGGTCTTGTGGAGCAGGGAAGTTGGCGAGAGCGCGTCCCTTTTCCTCTGGTTGTTTTTGTGCAGGGCAAGGGGCAGTGAAAACGAGAGAGGGGTGGAGCGGCGTGGGTGGGTGGGGAGTGGAGTTCTTGTCGTCTCCCCCCTCTCGCCTCTCCTACGCGTCGCTCCGCTTTTGCTCCCGTCCCTTTTCTTCCTGTACCGAGAAGCAGCAGGGGCTAAAAGCAAAGGTTCCCTCTTCTCGCGTTCCTTGAATCGGGAAAAGGCAAGGCTCACATGAATCAGGCGTACGAAACCAACCGTGGACCTTTCGTTGCTGCCAAAATAAATCCAACGGTTGAGAGCAATCTTGAGGTACAGGGGAAATGGAGACCAGTAGCAGTGGATTATTACTCCTCCTATTGACGAATGGCGGTCAAGGTTGGCAAAGACAGCGCACCGCCACGGCAATTCCCTTCAGGTTGGCCCACTGCCCGCCCCCTGGACAAGGGCTACAGTTTAATGCAAGCGCAACTGCGCAAGCCCTCCTTCGCTTGGCAGGGTGCGAGCCCCGAGGGGGCCGCGGCCGTCTGGTGGGACGTCGCTCGCGAGCGCCGAGCAGGCGGCGGCAGGATCCACTTTCCGGTCCACTCTCCCCCCTCTCTTTCCCTTCCCGCGCACAAACGATTCGAAGCAACCAAACGAACAAGGAAAACGCGCCATGCCCGCAGCGGAAGCAAGCGATCGCTCGGGACACGCGCGGCCGGTCGCGGAAGGTAAAACGTGCGCGAGGTGGCGAGGAAGGCAACCTGAGCCGTGGACGCCCCCGCGCCCTCACGGCTGCCGCCAATGGGGACGGAGGCCGCGGCGCACGGGCACATGCCGTGCTGGTTTCGTGCGCCGCAGGGAGGACGGGCGGCGCGGGGTCCCCCCACCCCAGCGTGCGTGGAGGGAGGAGGACGGCTTCCACCGCGGCATGTGCCGCCGGAGGCCGACAGTCGAGCGGTGACACGTGGTCAGCAGGAATGACAATGATTGTGCTCGGCGTTCCTCGATGACGGCTTGACGGGTGGCTACAATGCCCATACTTAAAAAGAAATTCCTCGGTATGACGCGATTGTGGTTTTTTAAGGGCTTGTTTAGATGTGAAAAGATTTTAGATTTCATTACTGTAGCATTTTTGTTTGTTTATGTCAAATATTGTTCAATTATGGACTAACTAGAATCAAAATATTCGTCTCGAGAATTTACAGTTAAACTGTGCAATTAGTTTTTATTTTTATTTTTATTTAATGCTTCATGTATGCGTTGAAAGATTCGATGTGACAGAAAATCTTAAAAACTTTTTGGTTTTTGGGGTGAACTAAACAAGGCCTAAGCAAAGATTCTAGCCTGGTTAGCGTCGTTCTGTTTGGTGCACAAGGTTAATTTTTTTAATGGGCAACGTATCTAGTGCAAACTCATCTCCCGTACAAACTATGCAAACTCTAATCTGGACCGCAGGATGTTGATCCAAGGGGGCGCATGAGAGAGGTGGAAGGAGAGATTTGTAAAGGTGTGATTAAAAGCGGGCGGTTAAGTGCAAAATTACCCAATCTTTCCGCGCCCCTTGGATCAACATCCTATGGTCTAGATTAGAGTTTGCACCGGAGATGAGTTTGCACTAGATCCGTTCCCTTTTTAATCACCTAGTTTTAGTTCTAGTAACTAAGGTCCTATTTGATTCACCCAATAAAGTTTATAGCTGGTTTAAATTTCAAAGGTAAACTTTAGCTGATTTAGAAAAAGTATGTAAAATTTAGCTGAGGTGTTTGGATCCTTCGTCTGATAGACTCAACTAAAATTTAACTGAGTTAAAACAGTTGAACTATAGTTGATCTTTTTAGTTATAATTGTTTAGATCCCTTTTAGCTAAATTTAGTCAGCTAAAGTTTAGTCGGTGGACCCAAATATAGACCCTAAATAGAAGAGCTGATACAGTAACACCTAATGATAGTTTCTTTTTTTCTGCCAAGTTTCTAACTAATTGTTGGTTAACTACTTGGACACCCCTAGCTATTTTTTTATTTTAGCTAATAACTACAGTAGCTCTAGTTAATTGAGAGAAAAACTGGTAACCAAATTTAGGCATATCCCTCAATGGAGGACTTATCATCCCTAGACTATCTCTACGTAAGCGAGAGTCGTGTGCCAAGTTTAAGATGTAATTGGGCCACACTTAGTTGTATTCAGCTATTGGATTTTAATGAAAGAACAAACTGGCAGTGCCGCCGTGGGCCGAGCCTGCATTAGACAATGATCTTGGACTGGAAGTTTATTTTCTCTTCTTGACACCCTCACGGACCCGAGTTCAGCTAAATGGACCAGAATTAACTTAACAAGGCCGACAGGACTAGAAACAACTTTCCTTGGCCCGAAAATTTTATCTGGCCCGTGCTGGAAACGATCCTATGGTCACGCCATCTCCCACGCGGAATTTGCAGTTTGGCAGGGGAGGCCACGGCGGTTCTTCTACAGAGCCCTAGCAGCACCGCGTGTCACGTATTCCTACACACGTGCTGCTCGAGTGCTCCAGCGGTCCGTCCGGCCTTGTGCTGCTGTATTGGATCATGATCTCCCAGGGCCTCTTTGGCTCCTGCCTCTACTTGCCTCAGCCGCAGCGCTGTGCTGCAAGTATGACAAGCAAAAACTACACCAAACTTTTGGCGAGCCACGGCGCCAAAATGAATCAGCACCGTCTAAGCAAAGTTTGGCACGCCATAACTTGGGTCACAAAGCAAACACTAGTTGGCTAAACGTGCTGGGCTGTGTCGAACCAAAGACACTCCAAATCCGAGGAGGCTCCCCAATCACTAGTTTCCAGCTATCTGAACAGGCGTAAATTGCCTCTATTCTGGTCTGCCACTTTGTCTCCGAGCCCTTCTCTTGTTTGCATTTGAATTGGTGGTAAATTTGTTGTAAAAATGCCTCAATATTTTATGAACTTGGAAATTAGGCTGTTACAGCCATGCTAGGTTGAAGCGGAAATGTGTCAAACTGTCAACGTCTTTCGAACTTGAAATAAGGTTGCCATTGCCATATTAGGGGCAAAATAATCTGGTGCAGGAACATTTCTTATTTTCCCTTTTTTTTCTGAAATTTGAAACGCTGAAAGACCATTTTTTGTAAGCAGGGGCCGCTAGCTGGAGATTATAATCATCACATTTGTGCTTCTCTCTCATAGCTGTGACAAACAAGTGTTGTCCTAAAGAGGACTAACCAAACTTGTCAGTTTAAATAGTAGTATCTATTTGTAAGGGTAATCTAACTGAGCTTTCTTTGCTTTATTTACTAACAACTTGATGTGACAACATATTATATTTTATTGGCAATAGAAAGTAGAGACTTTGCATTTGAGGCCTTGTTTAGTTTCCACTAAAAACCAAAAAGTTTCCAAGATTCCCCATCACATCGAATCTTGCAGCACATACATGAAGCATTATATATAAATGAAAACAAAAACTAATTACACAATTTACCTGTAAATCGTGAGACGAATCTTTTAATTCTAGTTAGTCCATGATTGAATAATATTTACCACAAACAAACAAAAATGCTACCGTAGCAAATTTCAAAAACATTTCACATCTAAACAAGGCATGAATGGTTGAGTCTAAATTGCACCATCTCTCATCTAGAAAAAAAAAAAACTATACATTGGGAGTGCTCTTTATGGTCTATATTTGATCACCTAGAACTAAACTTCAATTAAGTGATGTTTGGATGCCGGCTAACTTTAACTATGTGATGTTTAGATGCAGATGGTGCTAAAGTTGCACCATTGGCCTCTCTCAACACTCCTATGGCAGATCCTTAACAAGTCCATTAATTTGAATACTTTGAGTGATATTTTGTTTAACTGGATTTGGTATGTTTTGTACGAAAGTACACGATGCACGCCAACTTCCGTCCATTAAACAGGTCGCCACTGTTTAAATACTGTATCAACAGGTACTCATGTCAGACAATAGTACTGTACCTGGTTGCTACTGTTTCAAGCCAGCCAGCCCCAGCAGCACCAGCACCACTACTCCGGCTAGACCATACTACAGTCTTCATAGACTAGTTGGCCACTTTCTCCAATTCCCGCTGAACCTACTCGACCACCAGTCCCCCCCACGCCACGCTCCCATCCTCCCGCTCAGAAGCACCCCGTGCTGGAATCCAAGAACCCGCCCATTGCTTTCTGACTTCTCTCGCTCTCACTGATCTCCACACTGCAGGGTCCAGACCACGGCCACCGCGATGGCTGCTTAGTGCGTCCGCGGCAGCTGGAGACATGGGCTGCTGCTTCAGCAAGAAGCGCAAGACCCGTCCGGTGGCCGGGGCCTCCGCCTTCCCGCGCCGGTGCGAGCCCGAGAACCGCGACCCGCCTTCGCCGGAGGAGGAGACGGTCAAGGAGGTGCTCTCGGAGACACCGAGCGCTAAGCTGAGGGCCGAGCCCAAGCCCGTCGGCAATGCCGTCGTCCCAGCCGCGGACGAGCGGGTAGTGGAGAAGGCGAAGAAGAAGAAGCAGGACAGCGTCGTCGACGCCGCGGTGAGCGACCTCACGGGCAGCTGCGTGTCGCTGTCGTTCGCCACCGACGAGCGGTCCGAGGCGGCGTCGGAGTCGTCGGTCGCGACCAGCTCGGTGGCCGGGCCGGAGCGGTCGCCGGGGAGGAAGCCAGCATCCAGGAGGCGCCCGGTCTCCGCCGATCTGGGCCCAGCGCGGCGCGACCGCGACCGCTCCGCCGCGGCTGCCTCCTCCTACGGCGTCCGCTCCCGCAGCGCGCGGGCGTCGGCGTCCCCGCCGCCGCCGCGGCACGTGCCACGGGACCGCTCCGTCCGGCGTTCGCCGTCGCCGGCGGCGAAGCGGCATTCGTCTGAGCCACGCCGCGCCGCCAGCCCAACTGCGCCCGTAGTGCAGCGGAAGCCGCCTGTACCGGCAAGGCCGTCCGGCCGCGTCTCGCCGCGGCGGGCACAAGAGGCAGCGACTCCTCCTCGTCCCGCCTCCCCACCGGAAGACGACGACGCCGTCACCGCGGCATGTGAGCCCAGCATCCCGGACGGCAGCACCGGTGGCGATGTTCAAGGTGGCCGGGGCGGCGACGACGGGAAAGAGTCGTTGGAGAACCCGCTCGTGTCATTGGAATGTTTCATCTTTCTGTAGCGCTGCGCTGATGCAGTGATGTGTGTGTGTGATCTCGCGCTATTTCCCTTCGAAAGCCTTCGCGCTAATCCAGTTTAGATGGTAATGGAGCAGTTAGCTGTAGGGCATGGTGGTTCAGAAGCAGAGCTACGTACTGCCGCTGCCACCTTCCGTTAACTTTGTCCAAGGAAATGCCAGTAGCTTTTGACTTTTCAGAATTTCAGAGGCGTGTCTGACGATGTGCTTTGGCAAATGGCATGCTTGACGATACATTTTGCAGAGTGGTTTCTGTAATCGTCATGTCTTTTCCTCTGATCTACTCTACTGCCTTGCTCCATTTCATCTACGAGACCCTCCTCAAACTATGGTGGCATACTGGCCTTGTTTAGTTCACCTAAAAATCAAACCCAAAACTTTTTACATCGAATCTTATGACAAATACATAAAATATTAAATAAAAATAAAAATTAATTACATAGTTTATCTATAAATTGCGAGAAAAAATTTTTAAGCCTAGTTAATCTATGTTTGAACAATAATTATTAAATAAAACCGAAATAGTATCTAAAATCTAAAAGATTTGGGAACTGGACAAGGCCTTCGAGAAGTGTAGCAGCACGAATCTCATAGCATATTTGGATGGTCCAGATAAACAATGCTGAGCATGTACATGCTGCATTGTATTATTGTTTCCTCTACCTATAGTCCGACTCCGAGTCTCCGCAATAATACACCTCGCTTGCTTTGCTTCCAATACGCTTCGTCAGGCTTCCCAAAGTCACACTCACACAGACATCGGATACTTCAACTCTATACTGCTGCCCCATACCACGTTGCCACCCACCGATGTTTCAGAATTCAGGAACATCCGAGCAGCCAACTTTATGATCCCATCAGATTCGTCAAGAATCAGATCCACGCCGACAACGAGCTCATCCACCACTGGATCTGCTCATTCCCTCGCCTTGACCCGTATCCGAGGCGAGCCGGATGTGCTGCGGCGGGTGCGGCCGAGGCGCCGATCATTAAAAAAAGTTGGCGAGGCTGCTCATTCCCTCTGCAGGGTCGCGTGCGCGCGGCATCACGTTGGCACAATGGCCCTGCACGAGCTAGCGGCTTGGATCACGAGACCGCCCACGATCGCCTTGTTGTTTGCTGATTCGCTTGGGAGTGAAGGCGGCCACGGCCACGACGACGTCTTTCCGTTGTCGCTTGCCAATTGCCATGTACACGTACTCGAGTGCACAGGCGCAAGGGACTCCGGCTCGGTTCACGTCTCAGCATCAGCTGCAGTTGCTGCTTTGCAGCCTTGCCAATACGAGACCTGGTGGCACATGGCGGTAGCCCACCGGCCGCGGCCAGCACCACCAGTCCACCACCCAGCATCCCTGCGCAAACTCCATCCTGGCGTTCGTAGTGGCATGTCGTTTGTCTGTGGGCGGATTTCGGCTCTTCGTTTGCTCCTATCATTAGACCGGACGAGATGGGCGCGTGATCGCACCAACCAGGTCGTTGGATCGTGATGATTGGTGACGACTGCCCCGGCGCCATGCCATCATCGTCATCCTCTCGGTCTCGGCTTTGCCTCGCTGTATTAATTGTAGTGTAGTAAGCGCGGGACACTGGCACGAGAGAGAGGGCCGTCACGGATCAGGGTCTGTTTTGATTGCATCGGATGTGTCGGAAGGATGTCATGAAGGGTTTTTAGAAACTAATAAAAAAACAAATTACATAGCTCGTCAGGAAACTGCAAGACAAATTTATTAAGCATAACTAATCTGTCATTAGCATATGTGGGTTACTGTAGCACTTAAGGCTAATCATGAAGTAACTAGGCTTAAAAGATTCGTCTCGCGATTCTCAACTAAACTGTGTAATTAGTTTATTTTTTTTATCTACATTTAATGTTTCATTCATGTGTCCAAAGATTCGGGCCTTGTTTAGTTCGCAAAAATTTTCAAGATTTCCTGTCACATCGAATCTTTGGTCGTATACATGGATCATTAAATATAGACGAAAATAAAAACTAATTGTACAGTTTACCTGTAATTTGTGAGATGAATCTTTTGAGCCTAGTTACTCCATAATTAGATAATGTTTGTCAAATAAAAACGAAAGTGCTACAGTAGTCAAAAACCTAAATTTTTGCCAACTAAACAAGGCCTCGATGGGATGGATGAGTTCACATGGACATGTGGGCTTGTTTCTCATCACATGCCTCCGGCGGCGGCGGCCAGAGTGGCCTGTGACTGGGGTCGCAAAGCTCCCAGTTAGCAAAAGACAAAGGGACCATGCCATCCTATTCCTAGCTGAGCGCCCGAGCGTACAAATCAGCGTCTCCGTCCCCTGATTTTGCGGCTGTGGGAGATCGAGAAATTGTGCACTTCAGGTCCCAATTTTTTTTTTTTTGTCCTCAAAAGAAGTGCGGCGGCGTCTTCCTCGGCCGCTGGGTGCGATAAAAATACGGTGAAATCCATGCATAGGGACATGGGCGTTCCAAAGTCTCCAAGACAAACGAGACTTCTCTGTTGTCTTTTGGCCCCCTTGGAATCTGCAAGACGTGGTGGGCTTTGTTGGGCTCTATTTTGATCCTCTTGTTTTTTTTTATGCAGAGACTTGGTAGCCCATGAATCTTGTAGAGTTGGATCATGGCCCAACAAGATCGGCCGCTGTCCAACCCAATAATCGGAGCTAAACAAGATTTTACCTGCAAAAGCGTACCAGTATGACACTATCTCTTCTCTACTATAATTGAAATCTTCTCCAGGCAAATCCCACATACAAGATCAACGACTCACAGCACATATCCTATAGATTAGACGGCCCAGATTAGAAGTATGATCACGACCTTACACACTCTCATCCTCGCGTCATCTATACTCTCCGTGAAAACTCCGTATCGCAGAAAACCTCCACCACGCGTGCGGCTCCGTCGCCCGCCGCGAGCGCGGCCGCCGCTGCTCGGCCGCCGCTGCCCGCCCCGGTGCTGTGCCGCCCGCCGCGCCCGCCGGAGCTGCGGCAGTCCGCTCGCCTGCCCATCCTCGCAGCGCGCTGCCCGACCATCGCCCGCCACCGCCGCCCGACGCCGCCGATTGTAGAAAAAAAGAAATAAACCGCCCGACGCCGCCGAGGGGTAAGTCAACGGTGCCAAGGGTCTGGCTGTGGCACCCAACGTCGTGCCTCCGCAGCACCGCGAGGTGCTCTCCCGCCTCTGTGAGCATCGTGGTCGGTGACGTACCATCAGGGCACGAGCACTCGTTGATCGATCTCGCCGCCGCTGCTACCACAACTTATAGGGCACGCCGCAATCCTGAACTGGCTCGGCCACGTCCCTTGGTGCATCCGCGCTGTGCCGGTCCCAGTGTGACGATGTCGCTCCTCGCCGACGACGACCCCTCCGACGACGCCGCGCCGAGCCGCCCCACCACTTTCCTCAACGAGGCTGAGCACCCACCCTGCTTTATTTTTATTTTTATTTCTTTCAGATGAACAACAGGGAAACTATCCCTAGGTGTCCAATTTTATGCGTAGTGGTTGCAAATTAAAATAACCATAATGCTTAAAAATATCTAGCTAATTACAACCTATGTCTCCAGCACATTAGCTTCCTAATAAATACTGATTATGGCATATGACTATTTTACTTATTAAAAAGAAAATTTCTAACCTGAAGTGTACAGCTAGATGTGAATTTTGCGAAGAAAATTGTGCTTTATACTGGAAATGGTCATCGATCCATTGTTTTTTAGTTGAAACGTGGCTTATTTTTTTTTCTTGATTGGGCAATTGTTCTCTGTTACTTGTTATCAGACCAGCCTTTTATGGGATTCACATTATTTTAATAATGCATTGTTGGTTTTTGAAGTTAAGAAGAAACATTTTTTATGGATATAGTTTCAATTGCATGGATATGATCATACATGAAAACAAGACGAGACTCAAGGATAGTGGCGTGGTGCTGCTCTCTGCCTGTTGCCACGCTGCTGCTGTTGCTCCTCTCTTCTTGCCGACACAACCAAGGTGAGTTGGAATGTATTTCCAGATTTTCATAAAACGAGTTTTAGGTACCAATTACCATGTAGTATTTCAATATCAATGCATCAACTATCCTATTGAGAGAAGTAGGCTTCACTTGTTTTCATGAAATGAGTTTCAGGTAGCAAAAGAAGAAACTGCTCTATTGCAGTCCCATGTATCTGATTGCTGCTAGCCCCGATTGAGAAGTAGGCTTCACTTGTTTTTTTTTCATGAGAAATAGAGGTCTTCAGTAGTAACACTTGTCCGATGCATCACATTATCATCAATATATTATACTAAATCTGGCACTTAAGAAATAATTGCTTTACCACTTTATTGTTTGGTAACAAACTGAATAGCTGGTGTAACAAAATGTTTGCTCTAATTAAATGTGTAAACAAACCATTGAGATGCAGTGTTGCTTGTATTTATGTGGGACTGCAATAAGGAACTTGCACTAAGAAATTTCTCGCAAACAGGTTGCTGCTTCGAGAGAAGATGGTGGTGCTTGTTTTTTGATTAATTGTTCGAGTAGCCAGCTAGGTGTGTTGGATTTTACATGAATTTGTATTTGCTCGAATGGAGCTGATTACAGATGGGTTATATATGCACTAGCCTGCTCAACACATAGTCTATAGGTAAGCCATTCGATGAAATGCTCTTAAACTCATCCTAATAGGTTCTGTGTTGGTTGTACCATGGCCTACACCAGTGAAGGACTAGGGGTTTCCCCTCCTTCCAGATTTTAGCAAGTTGTGTTCACTGAATTTTACTGTTACGTTTCTGACAGTTTGTACTAAACCTTTGATTGGAGGCCTTTAAGGGCCTCAAATTATTTTTTGTTGTCTAGAGAGTTGACATTGATATGTAGGGTGCAACCGTCTCCAAGTGATCAAGTTCATCAAGAACTCATGTTACCTGGCATTTCTTGGCTATTTTCCTATAAATGTTTGGTCACTATTAGGTTTACTTTGCTAATATACAATATAATTTGCACTGAAAAGTATATACTATTTCGTGCAGAAAAATGGCCACCACCTCATAATTGTCGAGAAAGACACGTCATGCTGGGTTGCATAAGGCTTGGTTGAGCACGCGTCTGGCACTCATCCAAATACAAGGTAGTGGAACATGCTAAATTGTTATGAAAAGTCGAAGCTGATGTAAGTCCAGATGAGCCTCAAATTAAGATTTGCCAAAATTAGTGAGCCACAATGAAAGTGGTGTTTTTTGAACATAAACTTTTAGTTTACTGTATTATTAGTTGTTTAATTTATATTTATATTTAAATGTCACCGTAGCATTAGCATAGATAATATACTAGTATTATGTAGTACCACGGTTCGTGAAACTCGATGTCTCGTGTGGTGCTTCCCGTTCGTACTTGTTCGCCGCTGGCATATATCAAATAAAACCACAAAATCTTTTCAACTAGCCGCCCTCAGCCCTCGCATACAACCATAGAGAACTCGACTACTGGGGGAAAACTCCACGCCGATCACGCGGGGAGACTACTGGAGAGCTTGACTTCACCTCACTCTTTCTCCTTGGGCCTCGTTTAATTCCAAAATTTTTTTTGAAAAAACTATATTGTAGCATTTTCGTTTTTATTTAACAAACATTGTTTAATTATAGAGTAATCAGGTTTAAAAGATTTGTCGCACGATTTACAGGCAAATTATATAATTAGTTTTTATTTTCATATATATTTAATGTTCTATGTATATGTCGCAAGATTTAATGTGGTATGAAATTTTAAAAAGTTTTTTATTTTTGGATGAACCAAGGCCTTGTTTAGTTGCAAAAAATTTTGCAAAATAGGTACTGTAGCATTTTCGTTTGTATTTGATAAATATTGTCCAATCATAGACTAATTAGGCTTAAAAATTCGTCTCGTCAATTTCGATCAAACTGTACAATTAGTTTTTATTTTTGTCTATATTTAATACTCAATGCATGCGTCTAAAGATTCGATGTGACTGAGAATCTGAAAAATTTTACAAAATTTTTTGGGAACTAAACAAGCCCAAACGAGGCCTTGTATCTATCTAGAGTGCATGTGTAATGTGTCGGTGCAATCGTGCCGTGCAGGCCTTTTTTTTTATCCGGTTTTCCTTTTCCTTGAAGAGAGTGAGGACGCCGGCTTTGCGTTGACGCGACTAGCGACTTGTGCGTTTAGTTTCAAAATTTTTTTAAAAAACGACATTGTAGCACTTTTATTTTTGTTTGATAAATATTGTTCAATCATGAAGTAACTAGGCTTAAACGATTCATCTTACGATTTATAGACAAATTATGTAATTAGTTTTTATTTTCATTTATATTTAATGCTTCATGCATGTGCCGCAAAATTCAATGTAACGGAGATTCTTGAAAAGTTTAGGGTTTTTAGATAGTCTAAGGCCTTGTTTAGTTCCCAAAAGTTTTGAAGATTCCCCGTCACAAACCCAAAACTTTTCAAGATTCATCGTCACATCGAATCTTACGGCACATGCATAGTGCATTAAATACATATCAAAACAAGAACTAGTTGCACAGTTCATCTGTAAATTGAGAGACGAATCTTTTCAGCCTAGTTACTCAATGATTGGACAATGATTGTCAAATAAAAATAAAAGTGCTACGTGTCGAAATCCAAAAAAATTTGCGAACTCAACAAAGCCTAAACAAGGACTTGGTTAAATTTGGAATGGTTCGTCACTGGCCTTTTTGAGTTTTCATTTTTTTTTCTTTGGACTACCGTAGTATTTTTATTTTTATTTAAACAATATTGTCTAATCATAGACTAACTAGGCTCAAAAGATTTCTCTCATGATTTACAGACAAATTGTGCAATTAGTTTTTATTTCTGTCTATAATTAATGCTTCATACATGTGTCAGAAGATTTGATGTGATATAAAATTTTAAATTTTTTTGGTTTTTTTGGTTTTTTAAACAAGGCCAGCTATGGTCCTTTGCCTTGTTTAGTTCACCCAAAAACCAAAAAATCTTTTCAAGATTCTCCGTCACATCGAATCTTACGCCACATGCATAGAATATTAAATATAGATAAAAATAAAAACTAATTGCACAGTTTATCTGTAAATCACGAGATAAAACAAAGCCCTTGTCCCCTCAGCCGAGGGAAAAGGTTTTGCAGACAGCGGTCAGGTCAACGAAAAAAAAAGCAGAAAAGGATCTGCTCTGCGATGCACCGACGCAAAATCAAGGCCTTGTTTACATGCAATTTTTTTTTTGCAAAATGTAAATAGTACAAATTTTGTTTGTATTTAATAAACATTGTCCAACCATGGACTAAGTAGGCTCAAAAGATTCGTCTCGTCAATTCCAACCAAACTATGTAACTAGTTTTTATTTTTGTCTATATTTAATACTTCATGTATACGTTTAAAGATTTGATGTAACGAAGAATCTAAAAATTTTTTAATTTTTTTTAACTAAACAAGGCCCAAACGGCGCTCTTGGCAGGAACGCGAGTCTTCAAGTTTCAAAGAAACACGAACGGGGTTAGGCCTTGTTTAGTTCACCTAAAAATAAAAAAATTTCAAAATTTTTTATCATATTAAATCTCGCGGCATATGCATGAAGCACTAAATATATATATATATATATATATATATATATAATTGTACAATTCATCTACAAATCACGAGATGAATATTTTGAATTTAGTTAGTTTATAGTTAGACAATAATTATTAATAAATATAAAAATAGCAAAAATAGCAAAAAAAAAAAATCAGAACTAAACAAGGCCATAACTGAAAAAACAACAGCAAGCGCGGGTATCCAGCGTGCTAGAGGCCTGGAATCTGTCGGCATCTCGCGCAGTTTGTAGCGAGGATGGAGCCGGAAGGTACTCCGGACTTGTCTAGGCCTTGTTTATTTTCATTCCAAAAATCCAAAAAAAATTAAAATTCTCTATTACATCAAATCTTTAAACACATGTATAGAATATTAAATTTCTACGAAAATAAAAACTAATTGCACAGTTTGGTCGGAATTTACACGATAAATTTTTTAAACTTAGTTAGTCCATGGTTGAATAATAATTACACAAACAAACAAAAATGTTACAATGTCGTGAAATTTCTCCACTAAACACGGCCTTAGTTGACCCTAAAAACGAAAAACTTTTTGCACAGTTTGCACAGATTTCTCGTCACATCGAATCTTGTGGCATATACATAGAGCATTAAATATAGAAAAAATAAAAACTATTTGCATAGTTTGCCTATAAATCGCAAAACGAATCTTTTAAGGCCTTGTTTAGTTCACCCAAAAACCAAAAACTTTTCAAGATTCACTGTCACATCAAATCTTGCGGCACATGCATAGAGCATTAAATATAAATGAAAATAAAAACTAATTACACAGTTTGTCTGTAAATCGCGAGACGAATCTTTTAAGTCTAGTTGCTCTATGATTGGACAATGTTTGTCAAATAAAAACGAAAGTGCTACAGTGTCAAAATCCAAAAATTTTTATCTAAACAAGGCCTTAGTTCGTGAATTTTTTTGGGTTTCGCTACTGTATTACTTTCGGCTTTATTTGACAATTATTATTTAATTATAGACTAACTAGACTCAAATGATTTGTCTCACAAATTACACATAAAATATGTAATTAGTTATTTTGTTTATCTATATTCAGTGCTTTATGCATATGCCGTAAGATTTGATGTGACGAGAAATCTTGAAAAAATTTTATAAAACCTAGTTATTTTATAATTAAAAAATATTTATTAAATAAAAATGAAAATACTACCATATCAAAATTCAAAAACATTTTGAATCTATAAACAAGGCCTCCGCTGGTCCGCTGTCTGCCGCGACGCGCTGTTTCTTTGACTGAACTCCGTAAGGCTGTCTCCAATAGGAGACCCATTTGGGAACCCAAACTCAAAATGGGTCTCCAACACAATACCTATAGTCTCCAACAGAGTACCCATACAGAAAACCCATTTTAGGTATCAGGAGAGGCATAACCCAAATTTGGGTATTCTCTTTCCTCGAGACCCATTTGCAGAGAGTGTTTTCTTTTAGGTCTCGTTGCTGGAGAAGACTAAATATAGGTATGGAACTTTTTACCTGTAGCGCTACCTAAAGGATAAATGAGTCTTGTATTTTGGGTGATGATTGTTGGAGATAGTCTAACAGAAAACCCTGACAACCAGCACAGTAGGGAGCAGGGTTAAGGCCGGAGATGAAAATTTTGAAACTTTTTTAGCTGTCATATCGGATATATCGTAAGGATGTAGGAATGTGTTTTAAGAAATTAATAAAAAAACAAAATTACATAGCTCGTCAGGAAACTGCAAGACAAATCTATTAAGCATAATTAATCTGTCATTAACACATGTGGGTTACAGTAGTACTTAAAGCTAATCATGGAGTAACTAGGTTTAAAAGATTCGTTTCGCGTTTTTCAACTAAACTGTGTAATTAGTTTATTTTTATCTACATTAAAATTTTCATGTATGTGTCCAAAGATTCGATGAGATTGGATGAAAAAAATTTAGGTTAGAAACTGCGTTGTTTAGTTCGCAAAATTTTTTGTTTTTGGCTACTGTAGTATTTCGTTTTTATTTGACAAATATTGTCTAATCACGGAGTAACTAGGCTCAAAAGATTCATCTCACAAATTACAGTTTAGTTTTTATTTTCGTCTATATTTAATGTTCTATACATACGACTAAAGATTCTACGGTTTGAAAATTTTTGCACCTTTCGCTTTCGGTCTCCATGCCGGTGCGGCGTTCAAAACCCCTGACAACCAGCAGGAGCAGAAGCTAGTACTAGCGCGTCTCCATGCCGGTGCGGCGTGTGAGCACGGCGATGTCTGGCGTGGACTTCTGTTGTCGCGGGCGAGGGTCTGCTTCGCTGCTTCTCCTGCTACTGCCCCGTCCCCGAGTTTCCGTGGAATTTACCGCCCCCCGACCCCGCTCCGATGACGCGGCAGAGCCGCGGCTCGCGGAGGGAAACCCGCCGGCAATCAAAGCACCAACCACCGCCAAACCCGAGCCGTCGAATCAGAATCAGAGACGGAGCGCTTCTCGTCAGATCACGGCCTTGTTTAGTTCGAAAAAAATTTCGGATTTCGCTACTGTAGCACTTTCGTTTTCCAATCATAAACTAACTAGGATCAAAAGATTCGTCTCGTGATTTCCAGACAAACTGTGTACTTAGTTTTTGTTTTCGTCTATATTTAATGCTTAATGCATGTGCTGTAAGATTCGATGTGACGGAAAATTTTGAAAACTTTTTGGATTTCGAGGTGAACTAAACAAGGCCCACACTTGCGTGCGCCGCGCGGCTCTGCCGGCTGCCGCAGCGAGGCTCCGCCGGAAGAACGGAAACGGATTCCCTTTCTACTCTTGCGCGCAGCCCCTGCCAAGTGAGGAAATTGCTGCGAACTCCCTTTTTTTTACATTGGAAAATAGTATCCGGTTTTTATCCTTATCGAAGAGGGTATTTTTTTTAAAAAAAACAGCCATAAAATTTTCACAAAACAAATTTAAGACCTAATTATTCTAAAAAATAAATAAAGGTCATCCGAAGGATGCAAAGAGGCACACTACGCTGGAGGCTGGACTGGTGCATTGCATTATATATCTTCAATCTCAGTTCATCTATTGATATCCCTAAAATATCATCAATTGGTTCTAATTTAGAGTTTATTTGGAGTTTTTTTGTTTCTATGTTTTTCATGTGAAATCGAATTGATTCCTCTAAAATGCATTCTAAACGTATTGACCTTATCTTCAAATATATTTTGATAGTAGACATTTTTTATCTATTATAACTTAGTATTTGGCCATATAAAAAACATCTACGTTACTTGTCATGGCCTAGAAATTACCCCATAGTTAGAAGGAATAAAATCAAAAGGCCCATGGGCATGTCCATAAATTATCCACCATTGTTACAAAAGTGCACCCTTTTACATATTCCACAGTTACCTATGCCACCATCATTAAAAAAACATGAAGACGGTAATGAAAATAAGCCTTTAAATCACCAAATTTTATCATAACTGAAACAAAACTAAAATAATCCTTTAAATATATGCCTACGTGGCTATGTTACTCATCACATTGCTACCGTAAAAAACAATAAAGTTTATCTATAAAATAACTCAAAGTAAACATACTTGATGTGTCCCACCACGTAGATCAAAGAGATATGTATGTTCGATTACTAAGCTATATTTCTACGCTTTAGCAATGAATAAAACAATTATGTAGTTAATGATGGTAATAAATTTTGTACATTGCAACTTTACATAAGTTCATACATTTTGAAAGACACTAGAACATATCTAGTATAAACTAATGTGGACAATTAAATGTATACTAGTGGATGATGAGTCTCACTGACATGAATATTATAATTATGTGTACTAGTGGACTTTAATTACAAGTGATAGTGTACATAAAAAATATAGATAGATAGGTAGATAGATATGTAATTTAATTTTAAGCTATCCATTTTTTGTAAAAAGATGTTGCATTGATAGTAGGCATGAGCAAATTTGGTCCGACATAATTGGCATGTGCTAGAAGCCTGTTTCATTAGTGGACACGGTCGGTGGAGGTTTGGTTGCTGAAACCTTGCGGCCGAAAACGTGGAACAGGTCATGTTGCTTGGTTCGGGAACGTCCTTATTCCGATTCAAGAACATTTTTGTTTGTACATTATAAAATGACACTTTAAGTGTCCTAACATATTTTTTATTTTGGTATTTTAGTTAATTAGGGTTGTCATCAATTACTAAAATGTGGGAGATAAAAAGTGCATCTAGGTCCTAAGTGATTTTTTGATTGATCTACAACATGATTAAAGGACTAATGTACTTCATGAAAATAATTCATCTATAATACTATATAAGTAAGGAGTGATGTCGTAAGCATCACACCAAGTCATAAAATAAAAACCCTAACAGTCTTCGGAACTCAGAGGGCCCAGAAAAGTTGAATCATATCTAGATCAATCCTGATAAGTCTATCTCAATTCTACATTGATAAAAGGCATCTAGGCAATCAACCGATGCATAGGTAAAATCTTCTACATTTATACAACGTTTTCATTAAAGATGGCAACGGATACAAACCCGCTGGGTTTTGCTATCCCAAACCCATGCCCATTAATATAAAACGTGCCCACTAAAAAACCATGACCCGTCACGGGTTTGATTTTGTGCCCAAACCCATACCCATTGGGTCATAGGTATTTAGCGGGTTGCCCGTGCCTATCACAACATGTCATAAGATGGTCATCCAGTTAAGTAAGCAAGTCTACTCTATAGTGCACCAAAATACTTAAAGTTGAATCAATTGGCAATGTGGGATTCATGTTATGTGTTATTGCACCTCCACACTAGAAATTTGCGAGTTGTGACACAAACACTCACCTCTAGCATGCACTGGGCCATGACTTGCTAATGCTCGGTGCCAACATCTGTCATATCTTTAAGTCCAGATGAACTGAGTGCATGCACTAAGACACGCTAGCTAGCTGCAGCTTTCACTTAAGAAGCTTCTACTAAAAAAGTATGGAGCATGCATGTTTTCTATTTCGTTTATTTTTCTTGTATTTTGTACTTTATGTACTAATTATATGTGTGATGATAGGTGAACCGGGTTTAAAAAACCCATGGGTTTGCGGGTTTGGGTCCCATAAACCCGCTGGGTCTAGCTTTTGCCCCATTAACAAACCCACGGGTAGAGAAGTTGACCCATATCCTTACCCTAATAGAGCAAAAACCCATCGGGTTTCGGGTCTCGGGTACCCATTGCCATCTTTAGTTTTCATCAACACCAGAGGCATACATTCGAACAAATAGCTTTGGCATGCTACTTATCTTAGCATTCTCCATTTATACATATGAGATATATAAGATTACATTGTTATTTATATGCTATTACGTTGTGATTTATATGCTATATACTATCTTTATAAATAAAGATACTAACATGCTGGGGCATAAGCAAAGAAGAATTTTGAAATAATAATAACTGTAATTCGACCGTCCGAGCTCACGAGGGCTCAAGTATAGGCCTTGTTTAGTTCGAGATTTTTTTTGTCAACTACTGTAGCACTTTCGTTTATATTTGATAATTATTGTTCAACTATATACTAACTAGGCTTCAAAAATCCATCTATTAAATTATAAACAAACTGTGTAATATATATATATTTAATACTTAATGCATGCCGCGTTTTAGTTAGGCGGGAAGTTAATTGAAAGGCCTGTGAGCCTAGATTAAAAAGAAGAAGTATAATGCTGTCATTTAGTAAAACCATATTTTCCAGGGACTCACCTGGAAAAGACCGTTCGCTCCACTCCACGGGTAACGTGTGGCACACGCGCCCGTCCCACGACGACTCGGAACATGGCCTCGTCCAGTCGTCCGCCCGGACCACACCACCGGCCGCCCGGCCACAAACGAGCCAACCGTCCTGGCTGCACCGCCTCGTGAGCACATGGCGATCACCTCCGGGCACCAGTCCACCACCCACCCCATATCACCCCGGTGCGCCTCCGAACGATTCCGATTCCGGCTCGGCCATTCCGAGCGCCAGCCCACGCCGACCCGTTCCTTTTAAAATCCCTATCTCGAAGCGAATTTTTTCTCCTTCGACCACTTCGGTTTCGTTCGACGGCCGACGCGGATGCCATCTTCTTTTTAGCCCCCTTCCCCGTCGCCACCACCACAGCCGCCCGCCCGCGCTGATTGGAAAAAAAAAGGAAAAGGGGTTTCGCTCTTCCGGAGAAGGCAAGGCGTTTGCCCGCCGCCGTGAATCGTATGGTCGAATCGCGCGGCGGGTGATGGCGGAGGAACCGGCGGTCGGTTACGATGGCTTCGAGGCCGCCGGCGATGCTGGCGCCGGTGGCGCGGAGGACAACCTGTCGATGCCCCTCGGCGACTTCATGGCGTTCCTCGAGACTGAGCCCGCGCCACCAGAGGAGGGCGGGGAGGAGGAGGAGGAGCAGGAGCAGCTGCAGCCTGGGGTGAGTTGCCTCTCGCCGTGCCCTAATTCGCTTTGCGTCGGATTTCGCGATGTCGGATCGGATTTGCTGGGATGGTGGGGCGGCGTTTAGGCTAGGGTTTTGGGCTGCGCGGGGACCGAATACGTCCAGTTTGTAGTTGATTTTTTGCGCTCGGCCTTGCGATTTTGGATGATTTGGGCCTTACAGTTTAGTGATTCTGTCGTGTTGAGGTGTAGATGAACCGCACGGCCTGTTGTGATCGAGGCATCGAGCTAAGTGATTAGTGTGACCTTTTTAATTTAGCGTCTGTTTTGTTTTTGTTTTTGTTTTTGTTTTTGTTTTTGTCTTTGCTGTTCATCACTTGTTGGATTTTCCTTGTTGTGCTATTAAATGCTTTTCTCGAAACTATATCTATATGAAAGCACTGTTGTTCGGGAAATGGACACCATGTGAGCGTGGTTGCTCGTCAATTATTGGACAGTGCCGTTTTTTCTGAACACGGACGAGGTTCCTGTGGTTCCCTCTGTTAACAGATTTGGAGGGCCGATGGCTGGTGGCACTGTCAGCTATTGGCAATGTCTGCCAGTGAATGTTTCAGGGCTAGAGATTGTTGCTGTAGCAGGACCAGCTTGCAGCTAAATTGATGTTGAGGTGAACCTGCAATGGTGGGTTCTTGGGCAAAGTGCTATTCATGGTCAACAGTGGTGCCGTTGTGCTGTGTGCTGTTTGGCGAGGGATCATGGATACGTGAATGTGATGGTAATTGGTTTTGGGTACTGGGTGGTGATATTGCAGTCCTGGTGTTGGATGTATGCAACGAAAGGTTTGGTTTGTGATAGAGGCAGCGTATTGTTCTAAGTTCTAACTAGCATATGCTGCATCTGGCAACCTGCAACATTTTTGCAGCACACAGCCTTGAAATCAGATTTACAAGCGGTATAGATATATGTTAACAAATGAATATTCATTTGTAGTGTAAATTATAAATAAAATCACACTAAGTCGAGGCAAGTTGATGTTGAAACTTTCAGTGTCAATCTAAAATTTTAAAATTGAAGTGGTATAGTAATTAAAAAAATGAATATATGAATATTTGAATGTGCAATGTGAATTGTAAAAATTATACACATAAACCAGTTGAGTTTGAAATACATCATTATAGTGTTTCCCATTAGGGTATGTGAACTTCCAGTTCCAAGAGATGTAAGGAACCTTCTCGAGAAAGCTGCATAACTGAAAACCTTTCCTTTTGGTAGAAATTAATACCTCTGTAATAGTGGTCCAAAACCACACTACATTGGCCTGACTGGATTCTTCAATGTTGAAATTTGACTGCTATGCTGGTATCAGACCTTGAGAGTGGCCACTATCAAGGTAATGAGGTATGCTATCAAGAAGAAAATATGTACCTTATTGGTGAGCAAGTGCCTTCATTTGCTGCCTCATGGTGGCCAAAAGTGCAAGGGTTACAAAGAGGTGGGGAAAAGAGAAAAAGAGAGGAGGGGTAGTTAGATGCATCTGCCTTCACTTTTCCACAGTCCAGACTTTTGCATAAGTGGGAGGAGGAAAAGTTTAATTTTGTTGCAGCTACCTGTCTAACCTAGTAGTATTAGTTATAAAGGTTGACAATAATAATTGTTTTTCATTGTTCAGTGGTGTTTTAGGATAGTAATTAGTTACTCACAGCCTGTTTTGCTTGAAAGGTAGGCCTTGTTTAGTTCCCTACGCTATTTTTTGGTTACTGTAGCACTTTCATTTGTATTTGGCAATTATTGTCCAACCATGGACTAACTAGATTTAAAAGATTCGTCTCACAAGTTACAGGTAAACTGCGCAATTAGTTATTTTTTATCTATATTTAATGCTCCATGCATGTACCATAAGATTCGATGTGATGGAGCATCTTGAAAAGTTTTTGGTTTTTGGGTGGAACTAAACAAGGCCGTAGATGAATCAAACTGGTTTGATCTGGTGTTATTGTTATTGTTGAACATTAAATGCTTTGTGCAAGTGCTGTGACAATGCAAATCTGTCCATTGCTTGTAGGTTTGTGGCAGCTAATGCTATTGATTAATCTTTGTTTTTTCTTTATCGATTGATCCTCAATTTTCATATTTCTATGGAAAATTGATAGAAGCCTCTAGCATTAATTGCTTATGTTTGTTTGGCAATATCAAGTCTTTGGATGCCTGATTCACTTGAGATGGTGATGTTTGTTATTGTTGGACCAATGCCCTTATTTTTTGTACTAGGAGTGGAACAGAAAGGAATTTAAGAGTTGACATTTTTATTTTCCAGTTTTTTCTTGCATATCTTGCATTATGTATTGCTTTGTTTGTTTGATCCTAATTGGTCATTTTTGGGGGTGTAAGCAACCAGTGAACCGTATCCAGGGTATCCCTCCAGCCCACCACATAACGGCCTGTTTGATTCAGAGCTTCCAGGCAGCTCTGTTGCCAGGCAAGGATGTCATCACCAGGCGCCCAAAATCAGACGCCTGGGGACACCCACAGTGCCTGTCAAAGCTGCCTGGGAGCAAAGCAAACAGGTCCTAAATGTTGTGAGAAAAATAGCATATAGAATATTTTATTTTGTGTTTCGAGTCTTGTATAACCTTAGGCTGTCGTATTTCTTATGTTGCTGAATACAGGTCAATCAAGGTTGTTTCGAGATGCCTGCCAACACTGATGGTTCTGAAGATTTACTCCAAAGCCATGAAGGTATAATGATCTGGCCATTTTAGCATATGATTTTGCAGGATGCACAGATTTTCTTCCCCATAATTTTTGATTTGTTGCTAATCTTGTCACTTTGTGAGATGAACAGAAATGTTTGAGAATGCAGATCTTTGGTCAAACTACTCCCATGTGGACACTTCAGAGTGCCATATGGAGCTCAGCGGAGGAGAACAAATGATTGATCACACAGAGGCTAGCCCTTATGAATTTTTTAGCAACGGTGAGAAATACAAAGGTGGCTGTAGATGAAACTGAATTGCTGTTAACTTTTTCATTGCTCACTGAATAGCAAATATATATGTACAATTTACAAAAAAAAAAATTTGGTTACCGCCTTGCAGATCTGCAGAACCAATCAAGAACTTCCAACTTGGACAATGAACATTTTCCAAGGGATGCATCAAACCATGCTAATGTTGAAGAAGTTGCTGGACCTCCATATGAAGATCTCTCAAATGGTTTGTACCTTCGACAGCAAACTCTATACTCTGGCCAAACACAATTCCAAGTGGAGAACAACACAGAAGGCATGGAGACACAAATGAACACTTGTATGCTGTTTTCCTCTTCAAAAATATATTTTATATATCAGTTCCGAAAAGGAACAATTAATTATTTAATATACCTGGTGCAGATTTCTCAGGTGGTATATCCACAGAGCACTCAGATTTGATGCTTGGTAGTACTGGTCAGGATGGTGACCATTTCACTTCGATGGGCATGTTTTCTCTTACCCATAAAACAGATGTTCCTGATATTTCTTGCACCGAGTTCAACATGGGCGAGGGAACTGAAAGCATTCGCAATGGCAACAGTAGTTGCCTTACTATGCAGGAAGCAGAATGTGGAGGATATCCTCATCCAGATTGTATATCTGTTGATATGGTTGATGAAAGATCACTGCATGATTTGCCCCATGGGTTTTCACAAAACAATGAGCAATATGAGATGGAGCAGTTCCCACAGAGTATATGTGAAAGCGGTTCTATGCAGATGGGCTCTCCGGACCAATATTGTGATGATACATCTTTATCAGATTTTTACATGGATGTATCCTCCCCAGAGTCAATATCCTGTGAGCAGAACCAGTCTGAAGATATTTGTTTCAAGAGCGAGTCTAGCACTGACTCTTCTCCAATACCCTCTAGCAGAAATTCCACCACAGAGGATGCTGATAAATACTTAGGTCAAACATCAAAACAATTGCTGGACTCCAAAATTGTTCCTTTCAGCAACCAGCACACATTTAAGAACATGGGATATCAGAAACCTCTGGCATTGCATAAACAATATGCATATAGAAGTGACAACTCTTCTATTCACAATTCATCAAGAGGTTGCTTCAATAGAGATGGGGACGGGGCTTCTGATTTATGTGTGCTCGAGGGTAATAGGAATCCTGCTCCTGATCACCGATTGCCTTACCAGGGAAAGTTCCATCATAATTTTCAGCAACACATGTATAGCAATTCCATGATTCCTGCATTTGGTGGTATGAGATACAAGCCACATGATGAAAGAATCACTCTGCGCCTCGCATTGCAGGTCATATAGCCCTCTAGACTGTTGCTTGCTTATTTTTCCCAGCTTAATACTTTGTTTAGCGTTCTCATACTAATCAGGCTGCAGCTAAGTTTAGCCCTTTTACTGCACATGACATATAATGAATAACCATTAGTAAAACATTCTTTGAAAGAATGAAATGCTAAACCTTGGTTGAATACATCATTTTGTTTTTGATGATGATTGACCTTTTCATGCATTGTGTTTTGTGCTATAGTTTAGGTTACTAGATGTAGGAAAAGTGATGTCTTGATTTTTTAAATCATTATTATTTTTCACTGTACTAACTCAACTCGCTACTAGAGTTACTTGGCTCTGTCTAAGTCTTACCTTTTCAAGCTGTAGTAGTGCTCACTGCTCTGATAGCTTGATCTGTCAAACTGTCATAAATCAACAAGCTGCGTTGATGTTTCATGAGCTCACAAATTGCAACCAGACTTTTTGGTTCGTTGACATCTCAAAACCTGGTAATACTAGGTTTTTTTTTTAAAGTAGGGCTTCCGTCTTCAATCATTTTAGTAATTGGCATATAGACACTTATTTTTCTATTTTGAGTCACAGGTGCTAATATCTCCAATCCAATCCTTTTGTGTTTTCCATATTCTTATATACTAAAAAACATTAGCTCAGAAAAATTAACAGCATTGGATTTTAGTGCTATCTTTCTTTTTGCTTCTTCAGCACACTTGACATAATTGGTGATTGGCAGGATATTTCACAGCCAAAATCTGAGGCTAACCCACCTGATGGGGTTTTAGCAGTTCCTTTATTGAGGCATCAGGTTCGCCTTGCAGCTCATGTTGTGTAATTTTATGATGAAAATAGTATTACCAATCCTTGGGTAACTGTTTTTACTTTGGACAGAAAATTGCCTTGTCATGGATGGTGCAAAAGGAGACAAGTAGCTCACATTGCTCTGGTGGAATTCTTGCAGATGATCAGGTATACTAGTTAATACCTTCAATGTTGCCAAGAAAAATGGTCAATTGTGTCTTAAGGTCATTCGGTACTTTTCAGGGCCTGGGTAAAACTGTATCAGCCATATCACTAATTCTTACTGAACGCTCACCAGTTCCACAGTCATCTACTATTAAAAATGAGCCATGTGAAGCTGTAACTCTAGATGACGACGATGAGGATGACTCTGTTGAACCTCATCCAAAAAAGCTGATGCAGACATGTAGCTCTAAAGTGACAACTAACACAGTGAAGCAAGAAAATCCTTTTGTAGCGATTAAGACAAGGCCAGCTGCTGGTACTTTGGTTGTTTGCCCAACAAGTGTTTTGCGACAGTGGGCAGGAGAACTGAAGAACAAAGTTACAAGTAAAGCTAATTTGTCTTTTCTGATCTATCATGGTAGCAATCGCACCAAGGATCCTAATGAACTCACCAAATATGATGTTGTGCTTACTACATATTCCATAGTAAGCATGGAGGTACCAAAACAATCAAATCCTGATAGTGATGATGAAGAGAAAGGGAAGCCTGACCGATATGGTGCACCTGTGTCCTCTTCAGGCAGCAAAAAGAGAAAGGCCCCTTCTAAGAAAACAAAATGTAAAAGTGCTGCAGAGAGTTGCTTGCCTGAAAAACCTCTTGCGAAAGTTGCTTGGTTTAGGGTTATTCTTGATGAAGCACAAAGTATTAAGAATTACCGAACTCAGGTTGCCAGGGCTTGCTGGGGTTTGAGAGCCAAAAGAAGATGGTGTTTGTCTGGGACGCCTATACAGAATGCTGTTGAGGATCTCTATAGCTATTTCAGGTTTCTCAGATACGATCCCTATGCTGTATATAAGCAGTTTTGCACTATGATAAAGATTCCAATCAGTAGGAACCCAACTAATGGTTACAAGAAGCTTCAAGTTGTTTTGAAGACGGTAATGCTACGCCGGACTAAAGGTCAGTCAATAGGTTATCATTGCCCTACTGATCTTGCTTATTCATATGTGACACCTTAGTTGTAGGTTGTTTTTTTACAAATAATTTATGGAACCGTGTCATGATTTCAGTAGTTAGTTGAGCTTAACCAATATAATTTGAATAGATGTTAAGCAGAATAACAATTATGGGGTAAACATTCGCTCTATTGTTCAGATCTCATCATGTTAATTTTAGTGAGAAGCATCTAATATTCTCCTCACTGTGTGTTTGTATTGACAGCAAGGTTCTGTTGTTTACCAAAGTAAAATATCCTGTATTTTACTAACTCACTTTCAAAATAAACAGATTAGAGAAACTAGTAAACTGTGATGGAATGTTAAACTATTATTGAAACTTATTATTTTTGATCAACTGGTTTTGTAGGATTTTTTTTTCCAGAAAACATTAGCATATAGCTTCACATATTACTTGTGTTGATTTTCAGCTAAAAATTCTTGTTTTAAATTAACACCTGTGTCATAGATATAAAGTTGCAAGGGCCTAATGTGACAACTTTGTATTGCTATGGGGCTTAATTGAGGAAAATTGAATACAGTGATTCAAATAAACTAGATTAAATTTGATGGGCTTGACGCATAAATGTAGAGTTTATAGTTTACATAATTAAAATTATACAACTTTGTTTCACAATATGGTATAGGTTGTGGGCTTATAGTGCAGTTTTTCTTATCCTGTGAAAACTCTGAAATTTTCCTGATTGTGAGTACTCATATATCTAGCTTGGTTGTCGACTGTGTGCATAAATGGTCATTGTGGTAGTGCTCTTCCACTGCACAAAAAATATTCTCCATTGCCGAATTGTTATTATCTTTGCAGTTGGTATTGAATGTTATATTTGTTATCTTTTGTATTATTCCGTTCGTTAAATATGTGACATTTAGGACAAACTAATTTTGAACTGATTAGCTTGTCTATTTTAAAACGGGAGTGTATGATTTGTTCATCTCTTAAGTTTTGATTTGTCATTTATGATTTATCATCTTGTAGCAACCATGCTTGATGGGAAACCAATCATATCCTTACCGCCCAAGACTGTTTCACTTAAGACAGTGGACTTCACTGGCGAAGAGCGTGCTTTTTACAACACTTTAGAAGTTGAATCACGAGAACAGTTCAAGGTCAGTTCACGGTATTTGATTAATAGCCTTGTTTCTTATATTCTTCTGTTTTGTCACTCAGCTTGATTTTTGGATATTGTATTTAGATATAGGGACTTTTTACATGGGGCAAGATAAATCAATTAGGAAATGTTTGCAGATGTCAGAACCCTACAAAGTTGAATAAGTTTTACATGGCCGCGATGTGTGGTAGGTAGATCGACATTATGTTGCTGGATTACAAGTTAACTTTAGAGGACTATGATGCATATGGCGTGTAACATGATTGATTGCTCATCCAGTTGTCTTTTTAGGTCACTCTAAAGTTGATATATTGATGCAAGCTTACCTGTTTCATTTGCAACTATTAGAAGGCTATGCTCACTTCAACTGCTTTGCAGGAATATGCAGCTGCTGGTACTGTAAAGCAAAATTATGTCAACATTCTATTGATGCTTTTACGGCTAAGACAGGCATGCGATCACCCTCACCTAGTTAGAGGCTATAACTCCTCTTCTAGTTGGATGTCTTCGTTGGAGATGGCAAAGAAACTTCCCATGGAACGACAGCATGAATTACTTAATTGCTTGCAATCTTGTTCTGCGTTATGTGCTCTCTGCAATGTAAGTGATTTCCTCTCTTTTTTTTTTTCAATTTTCACGTCATTGTGTGTGGTTTTTCTATGTACCTCGCTTATGTATTATATCTGAGTATTTGGTATCATGGTCTGGACTGATGTTCTTTGTTTGAGTACCTGTTGCGACCAAGCTTGCATAATTAAGTTTGTTGGCAGATAGACCCTGAGCTATCATTACCACGTGAGCATAAAATTCCAGAAAGTCTAGCTTGTGTCATATAACCAACAATTATTAATGCTTGTACTCAGCACTGGATGATGGTTTTTCTGTAGTTGACCGCTTTCCAACCTGCGTGCTGATGACAGGGCCTCTGGCCTGTGTTGGAAGAACTTCAGTAGCTGTAGTTGGGTTGGTTTTTGCTGGCAAACTTATTTGTTTTGCTATCTTGATTGAGGTTTTGGTAGGGCCAGTGCAGACTGATCCCTTAGTTATCAGACTATCACAGGCGTGGGGAAGTTAGTGGTGGGAGGTTCTTTCTCTGCACTAGCGAGCTTTGTAATTTCATTGCTGAGGTAATGAAATTCAGCCTCATCATGGTGGAGAAACAATTATTAATGTTCTGTTGTGCTGGTTGTTTGGATGTGTGATATTTATTGCAGTTAATGGTCAACTTCTTAGTATTAAGTTTGTGTTCTGCCAATGCAGACTCGAGTTTTTTAATTGCCAACTAGCTTGAACTGAATCGGAGAAATTAAGGGCTTGTTTGGCACAGCTCAACTTCACTAGTGAAGCTGTTTTTTAGAAAATAGCTTCATGAGTGACTTTCTAGATGAAGCTGAGCTGTTTTGGAAAAAGTGTTTGACAAAATAGCTTCACCAACTACTTCATACATAGTTGAGAGAGAGAAATGAGAGAGAAGCTGCAATAAGCTACTTTTTTCCAGCTTCATCCAACTTATGTCTTTGTGAGAGGAGGGGAAAAACAGCTTCACCCATGAAGCTGTTTTGGAAATAAGTGTTTGGCAAAAAATCAGCTCACAACAGCTCATGAAGCTGTTGTGAGCTGTACCAAACAGGCCCTAAATCTCAGCAAAGTTCATACTTTTTTACTGGTTTAAGTTTTCTTGATACCAGCTTGATAGTCGATACAGGGTGCCTGGGCCCTGGTCATATCCCAATTGTAGTGGATATTCTGGCTGTGGAAACACTTCTGGTTCTTAACATATGTGAATTATGCAGGATGCGCCAGAAGATCCTGTTGTCACTATATGTGGTCATGTTTTTTGCAACCAGTGCATACTGGAGCAACTCACTGGTGACGATAGCGTATGCCCAGTGTCTAATTGCAGAGTCCGACTAAATACAACCTCACTATTCTCCAGAGGCACCCTTGAATGCTCTCTGAGTAGATTGACCTGTGATTTCAAGTCTGATGATGATACCTGTATGGAAATGATACATGCTGAAAAGCGCCCTGGGATAGATTCATCCTACGCTTCTTCAAAAGTGAGAGCTGCACTAGATATTCTTCTCTCGTTGCCCAGAATAGATCCCACCCAAATGACTGATAGCAAATGTTCAATCGGGCTTGAATCTGAGAAGTTTGATGGAAGGGGTACTTCAGAACAAATTGACACCAAGTTGACAGAGAAGGCCATTGTTTTCTCTCAGTGGACTAGAATGCTAGACTTGCTTGAAGTCCATTTGAAAGCTTCTCATGTGACATATCGAAGGCTTGATGGAACAATGTCTGTTGCCGCACGGGATAAAGCCGTGAAAGACTTCAATACGGTTCCAGAGGTTTGCATTCTACAACTTCTGGCATATGAAATACATAATATTTTCAGGTATATGAGTTATGGTTTTGACTTGCACTATTGGCAGGTTACTGTTATGATTATGTCACTCAAAGCTGCAAGTCTCGGCTTGAACATGGTTGCTGCTTGCCATGTACTTATGCTAGATCTTTGGTGGAACCCGACCACTGAGGACCAAGCCGTTGATAGAGCACACCGTATTGGCCAAACACGACCTGTCACAGTATCACGATTAACTATAAAAGACACCGTGGAAGATCGGATTCTGGCTCTCCAGGTAAGTTTGAAGTTTCTTGGCTGAGTTATGTGCATTTATATTCATGAGCAGGCATTAAGCTCCAGTTTGGATTCTGGCAAGAATCCTATCCAAAACCTTCCTGGAGGTCAATATTGATAGAGCAGTGTGAAAATTATAATAAAATCTCTTAGTACTACTCTCTCCGTCCCAAGAAGGATGCAATTCTAGAACAGTGATATGCTAAAGTATGTCAAGTTTGACCAAATTTATATAAAAAATACTAATATTTATCATACTAAATAGGTATCATTAGAATCGCGATGAAACATATTTTCCTAATTTTGGTTTCATACTACACCCTTGCACTCTTTTTGGGATGGGGGTAGTAAGTTCATACCATTATTCTGTATAACTTCTTCTCTGGTGATTTTAGATAGCATTATCGTACTAAATAGGTACCATTAGAATCGCGATGAAACATATTTTCCTAATTTTGATGTCATACTACACCTTGCACTCTTTTTGGGATGGAGGTAGTAAGTTCATACCATTATTCTGAATAACTTTTTCTCTGGTGATTTTAGATAGCAAGGAGTTTTTTTTTCATTGACATGAACTGGAAACTATGATTCAGAATATGCTTCACCTAAATAATAAAACATAGCTTCTTCACCTAAATAATAAAACATAGCTTGCATTTCTTGTCTCGAATACCACTTCCTGGAGTTTTATTGTCTTAAATCTAACATTTGCAAAATTTACATTGGCAAAATCTTTACCTTGTTTATTTTTGGTCATACAAAATATAAACTATTGTTTTGTTGTTCATTTGGGTGGTAGTGTTAACTTTGTAATCTACAGTATCTTGATGCTTACCTAAGCTGTACAATGTCTCAGGAGAAAAAGCGGGAGATGGTTGCTTCTGCGTTTGGGGAAGACAAATCTGGTTCCCGACAGACTCGATTGACTGTTGAAGACCTGAACTATCTGTTTATGGTGTAGAATCGCTCCTGAGAGTCTAACAGTTTTGCTCATTGGGTGGTGTTAGACAGTGGTAGACAAAAAGGATCTAAAAAAAATGCTTTCATTTAGGGATTATTAGTTCTTGTAGCTTGTACAGTTGCAGAGATTTAGGGGTTATTAGTGACATGTCTTCCAATTCTTTTTGCACTGAAAGCAGCAAGATGAACTAGGTGAATTCTTCAGATAGCTGCTATAGTGCCTGTTGACTTAATATCATGAAGATAACGACAGTCAAAGCTAACATGATAAAAGTGTGTACATATTTTTTTTTTGTCGGCACGTCTGACATGTGGGTCGCAGCATCTGCCAACGCGATAAACCATCGAACATATTGATCTCGGTTTGTCATATTGACTTGTTATATTATGGATTACTTGTTCTCAGTGGTCGTTACGTGTTCTCATTGGTCGCGTGTTCTTTTATCTTAATTCTTCAGTTTGAGGCGGCAATATCTGAATCGCTCCGGCAGCAATAATGGTTTGTATGTTCCATAACCATAACACCATGAAACAACTCCAGCAGCTATATGCACTAATGCTATGGTGGTTTCTGTATTCCACACAATAAAACAACTCCAGCAAGGCAGCAATAGATCAGAGATCGAGGGTTTTTCCTAGAGACTAATATCTTCATTTCTTTCTTAAGACGCAGCCTGAAATTAGTCTCCTAAATTATATTTTGTCAATTATTTTTTTGTTTCAGTTTAAACTTTTTATGCTTGTAAATTTATGATAATTATAGGGGATACCATGTTTGTATTATAACAGTTAGGAAATGTTAGTTAAATTAACCTTTAAAAGTTTGAATCTTGATACGTATGTGTCTTATAAATGTTAGTTAAGGTCTTGTTTAGCTCCCAAAATTTTTTAGATTGGAGTATTGTAGCACTTTCGTTTTTATTTGACAAACATTATCTAATCATAAAATAACTAGTTCAAAAGATTCATTTCATAATTTATAGGCAAACTATACAATTAGTTTTTGTTTTTATATATATTTAATGCCTCATGTATATGCCGCAACTTTTAATGTGATAGAGAATCTTAAAAAAATTTTGGTTTTTGGAGTGAACTAAATAAGGCCTAAATCTAGCATGCCTCTATTTTGGTAGGAGAGGGCTCCCAGGTCCCAGCTCATCTACGAAAAATAGGTCCAGATTCAAGTCCACGAAATCCTAGAAGGTTCTTTTCTCACATTCTTTTTGTATTAGACTCCGTACCTATTTGACCGAACATATAAATTCAAACAAAAATGATAATAGTTTATACAATTGATAAATATTCAAATAGATAATGTGAATTTAAACGATTTGTTCACATTTCATCAACTAGTGTAAAAGTAAACTTTGCCATGGTTAAACCCCATAGGATTTCAACAATTTTCCTTGAAAGTTTCTGTATTTTACAACTGCATTTCTGTAAAATTCTGATAATAATAATAATTCTCCCTATTTATGTCCCAAAAGAGCCCTAGTAAGTATATCAGCAGCATTTCTAACCTTAGCACCTGAGGTCTTGTTTACTTCCTTCCAAAAACCAAAAAATTTTCAAAATTCTTCGTCACATCGAATCTTTAGACATATGCGTAGAGCATTAAATATAGACGAAAACAAAAAATAATTGCACAGTTTGCCTGTAATTTGTGACATAAATCTTGTAAGCCTAGTTAATCTACGATTAGACAATATTTACGAAATACAAACGAAAGTGCTACAGTTACTCGAAATTTTTTCGGGCAGCAACTAAACAAGGCCTGAATCTCGTAACACAATCAAAACTGCATGTGATGGGAAACTTGTAACACAGGAGAGCTTGTTTTTGCCACCGTTACCTATGAATCAACAATCAACACATTTCGATCACCACGCAGCACAACAATCACGTTTTCCTGTTGGGGGTCAGTAATGTTGTTTTGGTTTCAGCTCCAGAAAACTCCACCATGGCCTCATGGCTGCAGCAGCCTATCCCTGACTGATGAAACGATACCTGAGGACCCATGATCACTAACACCTGGATCCTCGGTGGTGCTCGAGGTTCCCGCAACAGAGATCGAAGCAACCATATCAGGCAAGGGAAAATACGTCGGCACCGGCATCTTCGGCGGCAGCACTGGCAATGGCGCCTCGAGTTTAAGCACGTTCAGGGCCTGCCTGATGCTTGGCCTATGCGCATAGTCAGGGTGAGCACACCACAAACCCACAATCATCAGGCGCTCCATCTGCTTCTCATCGAATCGCCCCTTCAGCCTCCAGTCTGCTGCTTCCAGCAGGGCGTTCTTGCCATACAGCTCCCACACCCACGGCACCAGTCTCGCCTTGCTTGGCTCCTCGTTGAGCTCCGCCGGCCGTCGGCCGCACGCGATCTCCAGAGCCACGACGCCGAAGCTGTATACGTCCGACTCCCGGCTCGCCTTACCTGTCATCACGCACTCCGGCGCCAGGTAGCCCAGTGTGCCGGCCAGGACAGTGGTGTACGGCAGGCTGCCGTGTTCCACGAGCTTGGCGAGGCCAAAGTCCCCGAGCTTCGCGCTGAAGGTGGCGTCCAGCATGACATTGCTCGGCTTGATATCCCGGTGGACGATGCACTGCAGACACTCCTCGTGGAGGTAGAGCATCGCCGACGCGAGGCCCAGCGCAATGTCGTACCGCATCGGCCAGGCGAGGAGCACGCCCTTGCCGTAGAGGTGGTGGTCGACGCTGCCGTTGGGCATGAGCTCGTACACGAGCAGGAAGTCGCCCCGGTGCTCGTGGCACCAACCGACGAGGCGGACGAGGTGCCGGTGGCGCAGTTGGCTGATGATGCGCACCTCGGCGGCGTACTGCTTGCGCCCCTGCGTCGAGCCCTTGGACACCCTCTTGATGGCAACCTCCAAGCCCAGCTCCTTGAGGAACCCCCGGTACACGGCGCCGAACCCGCCTTGCCCGAGCTTCCGGTCCTCGGCGAAATTCTTCGTGGCCGCTGCCAATTCGGCGTACCTGAACCTTCTCGGCCCGCTCTGCACAACGAACTCGTCTGCGAGCTCGTCGTACTCGCCTCCCATGACGTCGTCGACCTCGATGTCACCGTCGTCGAATTGTCCGGCCTTCCTCCATTGCCTGACGAACCAGACGATGCCCGCGGCGACGAGTACGAGGAGCAAAGCGCACAGTCCTAGCACCACCCACAGGACCACCGTCTCCTCCCTGGGGTCGACGGTGGAGGTGAACTCCCAGTAGAGCACCTGGTGCAGCTCCGCGGCCTCGCCCGTGGCGGCGGAGAAGCCTACGGCGACGGAGTCCGGCAGGTGGTCCCTCAGATCGACGGCGTACCAGAGAAGGACGTCACCCGTGGCGTTGGGGCGCGCGGAGCCGTAGGAGAGCGCGACGGTGAGGTTCTTGGCGCCGCCGTCGTACTCGACGCGCGCGTGAGCCGTGCGGCCGTCCTTCATGCTGGTAGGCCAGTCGGCGGTGGCGGCGGAGACGATTCCCCCGAGATCGACGCCGACGTGGTCGCCGCTGGGGTCCCAATCGTTCTTGTAGGTATCGAACTCGACGGCGACGAGCGTGCCGGCGCGGGCCGAGGAGGAATTGAAGAGGCCGAGGAGTCCCCCCGCGGAGGATTCGGGGAGGGCGGAGGGGAACGGGGAGAGGAAGAAGGCGAGCCCGTCGCCCGAGGCGGAGGCCGGGTCGGGGGCGGCGATGGAGAAGGCGAAGGCGGTGACGAAGGAGGCCGGGCGGCGGGAGACGGGGTCGGCGAGCGGGACGGCGCGGGAGTAGAAGGCGCGGCCGGTGCTGCTGGTGATGGGGCCGAGGCGCTCGTCGCGGGTGAGGCGGATCGCCTTGTTGTAGAAGGCGTCCCCCTGGAAGGCAATCCCCGGCGGCGGCGTGTCCGAGGGCGAGGTGAAGTTGTACGTGAAGGAAAATGGCGCCGCGGGTTGCAGCAGCAGCAGCAGGAGGATGAGGATCGGCAGGGCGGCGGCGACAGCGGTGCCGCCGGCGGAGATCCCCATAGAGAAGGGGCGCGCGAGCGGGGCCAGTTCAGCCGCGGAAGATGAGCATGAGCAAATGGGGACTGTTCATGGGGGGTGTTGACCACCAATGAGGTGTCCAGGTGGGATTTCTTTCGTCGAAAAAAAAAAGCTCGGAATGGGATTGGTGTATTGTTTCACTGTGTGCCATTTCTCTCTGGACGTGATGTTCCACCGCGAGACGAACTGTAAGGCCACATTTGACATTTGGAACGCGTTTTAATTTTTTTAAGGAAATAACTGTCTAGCAAAAACATTCCTGTATTGCTAATTTCGATATCGTCTCTTTGGAATTTGGATTGGTTATTTGTGTTAGTTTTCTCTGCGCGTCAGTACTCGATAGTGTTTCACACCCAGCTAAAAACAGATGATCTAACTTGTGGAGATAAGACCAAAGTCAGCATGAAATGTTCGGTGATTTTCTTTCTTTTTTTTTGGAAGAAATAAAATATCCAGCAAACTCATAGTATTTTTGTGTTCTATAGTTGATCCAATGAAAAGGCGTCTATGTTGCCTGCTAAGACGGTCTCCAACAAGGAGAACCCAAAAACAACACCCATTTTATAGTTTGGGTCACCTACAACAAAAGAGTTGAGAGCATCTCCAACAACTCCTCAAATGAACTTGCTATTTTTATAAATTTGGCAAAACCATAAAAATCCTTCTCCAACAATTCCTCAAATACACTTGCTATATTTTACAACTTGCTATTCAGCGTCTCGCACGCGGATATATCCGCGCGCGGCTTCGACTGCGAATCGCATCCACGGCGCCGCCTCCCACGTCGTATTGTCTCCCGTACACGAAATCCCTCTCCCCGGCCAATAAAATTGTCTCCTGCGTCGTATTCTTGCCGGCTGCTAGGCCTTGCTAGGGCGTCGGTTCTCTGTTCTGATGTCCATCTCTCCCTCTGATCTGATAGGGCGTCGGGCTGCTAGGGCTTGTTGCTGCCATTGCGCCGTGAACCCCTTGGCATTTTTATAAGATACTTAGTTTTTGTTAGTTTTTGTTATAGATATTGATGCATTTTTTATAAAGTTAATTAAACTTAAAAAAATTTAACTAGTATGAATTCTAAAAGTTAAAGCTATCATGGACAGAGTAGTCACCAAAGCGTGTGTGAGAGCAGACCTAGTGGCTAGTGATCCGACTAATCTCTAAGCTAGTTAGACACTTAGGGCACTCACAATGCAAGACTCTATCACAGAGTCGAAGACAATTAACTACATATTATTTATGGTATTTTGCTGATGTGGCAGCATATTTATTGAAGAAAGAGGTAGAAAAAATAATACTCCAAGTCTTATTTAGACTCCAAATCCACATTGTTCGAGGTAATAAATAACTTTAGACTCTATGATAGAGTCTGCATTGTGAGTGCCCTTAGGCTAAGGCCTTGTTTAGATCTATTTTTTTTTTAATTATGACATTGTAGCACTTTCATTTGTATTTAGTAATTATTATCTAATTATAGACTAACTAAACTCAAAAGATTCATCTCGTAAATTATAAGTAAACTGTGAAATTAGTTATTTTTTAATGTATATTTAATGCTTTATACATGTATCGCAAGATTTAATGCGATGAGAATCTTAAAAATTTTCACGTAGACTCATCCCCTGGACACGTCACTCTACCCGGATATGGACCCACAGCAAGGCTCTCTTTCTCTCTTGATGTTCGCCGGCTATTTCTTGTCTTGAGTCCTCAAGGTCCTCTGGATTTCGTAGAAATCAAGGCTAGACCGGTCACAAATCGTACCTGCAACTACAATGAAATCGTAGGAGGCAGCGTTTTTGCAGCTCTACGCATTTGTACTGTGGGCCGATCTAGAGATCTGCTGCTCGACGCTCGGTATGGAGCTGCCTGGCTTTTATAAACTTTCACTTGATAATTTTGCTAGCCGAAATGCTCTGATGTAATGTTTGCATATCTGGTTGCTCCTCTCGGCGAGGCTTGGCAAAGCCCAGTGAAAAGACGGCAGCAAATTTGCAGCCAACTTGCTTAGTGTGAGTGTGACCGTGATTAGGGATGGCAATGGATAATTACCCGCTGGGTATGTGTTACCTATACCTTTACCCACGAGAAAAAATTTTACCCGTTAATTTACCCATACCCGTGCACGGGTAAGAGTTTTTTTTCCATACCCTTACCCATGCGGGTAACGGGTAACCCATGGGTTATCTTTACCCATGATTTTAAGAATATTTGCTATGAAAAAATACATGTTTTAATATATCAGGCTCCTAAATTTAGCCAAAATATCACAAATCATTAATAAACTCTTCAAATATACAAGCTACATGAACGCACAATCAAATGATCTAATGGGTAAATCCATCATTACTAGATAACAAGTCATAAAATCCACAAGTTCTATGATTCTAGTATAATTTATCGGGTTCAATTTACCCATGGGTTAACGGGTATGGGCAATGCAGTCCCATACCCTTATCCGCTTTACCCGCTGGGTAAAGCTTTTTTCCCATTATCTTACCCATGGGTAAAAAAAATAGCCATACTCTTACCCTAATGAGGTAATTACCCATCGGGTTTCGGGTTTCGGGTAAAAATTGCCATCTTTAACTGTGATGTCTGTGCGTGATTGCAGTCTGGAGCAAATGTCCGTTTGTTGGATCTGATAGATCAAAAAAAAAATCAGTTCAAGCGTTGAGCTGTTTGTTTTGCAAGTAAGATATATGTCGAAAAATGGAACAAATAGGCCAGGTACAATGGTCAGTTCAGCCATCGTTCTCTCTTGCAACTGCTCAATCACATAGAAAGGAGAAGCGAGTAGTAGAGTTTTTACACAAATGCAAAAGGTTCACCACACTGCTTCCTTGAAGGCCATTTCCTTGTTACCACCTGAGACTGAGGGTGATAGCAGTTTCGCGACGAAATGTACATACGAGGACGATCGTTTGCTGCTTTGCCTCTAGTTCTTGTAGCAAAGAAAGGAAGCCCAACACTACCCAACTGTTGCTCTTTCCCGTTAACCACCTTGATGCCATGATGGCATCGTTTGTCCAAAGCCCACGCCTCGTGCTCCCTGCTATTTTATTTTGCTATTTTGATTCGACCAAGCCATATAAAGCTATTTTTTTTAAACAAATTTCCACCAAATTAAAAATACCAATATGAACAAGAAAAATGAGCACCATTTTCATGGTATCCTGGGAGGTAACATCCCTCCCTCAGTGTCTGGCCCGCAACATACCGCTTCTCGATAGTCAATTTTGCAAGACGGACGTCCCAAGCAATCTGTGGGGCCCCACCACGCCAGTTGGCTCGGATGAAACGAGAGGATAAGAAACGCCGCCGCAAAGTGGCAAAGAAGCTGCGGGAGGATGGAAGTAGTACGTGCTTGTGCAGTTCTGAGCTATACTACATGCTCTACCGTCTCCTGTGCTGTCTCCGCCCTGGTCGCGTGGAAGAAGCGAAGAACCAAAGCAATTGCCACGGCCGCACCGGTCCTTACGCGATCCCAGCCGACGCCGCCCGCGCCACGCCCTCCTCTCCCGGGCGGCCACGCACCCCACCTTTCCCTCCACGTCACACCGCCTCGCAAAACCATCGCCTGCGGGCTACCATACCATACCAGTATACCACCCTAGCCCACAAATATTCCCCGCCCTTTTTCCCACGTCTAGTCATCTCCCACCACCTGAAAAAAAACGCCGGAACCCGATTCCATTCCATCCTTCGGCGCCTCCGTGTTTTATAGCCGGTGGAGCTGCCGATCGTCTCACCTTTCGTAGCCCAGAAGCATGTGCCATCCGGGGCTGCCGCCTCTGCCGCCGGGCTGCGCGGTCAGGCGGCGGGAGCGGCAGGCGGCCGTGGCACCGTCGCCCTCACCGTCTGCGCCACGTGCCCGTCAGGCCCAGGCGGCGCCGCACTACTACTGCGTGTGCTCGCCCACGGGGCACCGGGGCTCGTTCAGGTGCCGGTTGCACCGCAGCGGCTTCGAGTGGGGGCGCCGGCGGCCGGTCGCCAACACGCCGGGGCGTGCTGAAGCCGGGCCGGCGATGCACGCGAGGATGGCGGCGCCTTGACGGTTCTCGGCCGGCGCCGGGCACGGGGAGCCAGGTTGAAGCTGTATATTTGTGTGTAGATGCTGTGTTCATCTCTCGGCGTCGGCTAGCTCCTCATGGCGCCTTCTAGTTCTAGTGCACTGTGGATATGTAACTGTACAGACTGCATAGCTGTCGGAAGAAATGCAAAGAGACATGTGCACATGACTTTATACAGGTCCCTGGATTTGCCCAGAAAGTGATACGCTGTCGTGGATTATTGGTTAAAACCAATCAGTGAAGAATAGCATCAATCGTGCAATCGAATCTGATGCAGGATTCAGAATCGAATTCATGCGTATATATGCACAGGCCATTACACTAAGTACAGGAATAGCTGCATGATGGCTGTCAGTCCATGGTGATCCTGCCCGGACCTCCCTTGAGTGAGCTGTACAGCGGCCTCGATCGTTTGAAGCCGAATATGTCTGTAACTCTGTACATTTTGGGCGGATCGGCTTCGGCGATCGCCTTCTTGAATTCTGCCGAATGGTTGCCGCCGAAGACTTGCACGCTTAGTGTCCTTCTTTGAGGTGCGTCCACTTTTATGTACTGGTCGAAGTACTCAATGAATTCTTCTTTCTTGAGCTCTCTTAGCAGTGCCACCTGTTACATTTGTTAGCAACGGTCATATATCTTGACAATTACTGGCACAATCTTCTTATTTCTGTTTCCTCTGAATATAAGCTAGCGACAATTATAAATTTCGTGAAAATTTTCAACTATTACAGTATTATCTGTTAACTTGAAAGGCTACAGCCTGTTTGCTTTATACTTGATACAATTTCCTTTACAGGCATTGTTGCTGAAAGGAGAACACTTACCTCAGATTCCACTCTATCAAACTTTAGAGTTCCAGCCTCAATCTCTCCCCAGTAGAAATGAGATTCCTCCCATAAGTTTTTAAACTTCTCCAGTTTAGAATCAATTAGTGATTTCACATTTCTCTGAAATAACAAAGCCCATGTCAATGCTTCAAGCACAAAAAGATCTAGTCCAGTGATATGAAGTAATGTCCTTTGGTTATGAGCATACAAATAGTCCAACATTACAGGAAAAATAAAAAAATGAGGATAAACTTAGACTATCACGTAATATTTCTGTTTTTTTAAACCCATAGTTTCCCATCCTTTTGATCCACTATCTAGGTCCACATGTTCTGGTGGATGTGGCTTCTTTCAATCCAATGGTGGAGATGTTAAAGAGTGTTGCATGATATACTTAATGGAACAACAATTTTGCATTGCAAAGCACATGGTTTACTGGAAAAGTTCATTAGGCGTGAATGGAACGGGAAACCATAATGCAAACCACTAACCTTGAAATCCTTGTCGGAGAGTTCATAGATTTTGCTTTCAAACATCTTAAAGAATTCATCAACTCTACCATCAAGGTATGAAGGATCCTAGGCATCCAACAAAGTATCAGCAGGAGCAACAAGTACTGTAGGTTCTTTCCAAAGAAAAGAAAGAAAGAAAGAATAAACTACTCTAGGTTCACGTGTACCTTTACTGTGGACTGGATAACAACCTGGAGTGCCAGGACTCCATAGTCGAATCTGTAGAATGTCGCAATCATTGAAAGCTAAGATCTAAATGATATTTCAATTTTCAAATGTGAACTAAATCTTCATGTTATTCCTAAAAGGAGAAATTGACAAGCAGTACATGTAACCTCAAGCATATACCTCATAGAAAGACTTGTTATATACCCAAGTTGTTCAACAGTTCGTAGCTGGTTGAAGGCTGGCTGGCTTGCTATTAGAGAGAACAGCTCAAGTTTGATATTCAAAATGGCGTCATCCTGATGCACCTGAATATATTAAAGATACTTAGTATCTGGAATGCTTACAGTTAGTTTGAATGTCCCTAGCAAGGTAAATTCCATATATAATCAGAAAATCAGATATACTGAACCAGGGAGAGTAAATTCTTACATTAACTATGGGTCAGAGAAGACTCCTTTAAGTCATTCTGACTAATAAATAAATTCTTGTTGAGTTTGAGTACTTGATATTAGTTTGGACGTAAGCATAATATTGTATCACAGCTTTAAAATGTTAAATAAATGGGGTAAAACTTGCTGAATCTAATGAAAGCTACAAAGTACAAACCACCAATCACTTAAGTTTTTGATTAATTTTCCCTCCCTTTTCAAATATATGACGCTTAAGACAAACTATTTAGTTTATTTTTAACTAAATAGTTTGTCCTAAACGTAATATATATTTAAAAATGGAGGTATGATTGCACTTGGTTGGGAACCTGGCCTGGGCAGCACCACCAAGGCAGCTTCATCCAGCCCTGCTTGGGAGAGCTGCCTGCGCCAGACAGGTCCAGTCCACAAAGCAAACAGGCCTTTACTGCATGGAAGGACACAAGACATCTATACCTTCTTTCAGAAAAAAAAAAGAAGACATCTATACCTGTATATATTGGATAACTGATGAATTTTCATTCTTCTGGTTTAATCCCTCGGTTTGGTAGTAGCATTTCAACTCATTTTCAAGCATGACGATCCTTTTAGTCAGATATTCTGATGGAGACATGGATTTGAACAAAGAATTGGGGGCATTAAATATAGTGTTCTCGATCTCTTCTACGACAGATTTTGCTTCACTTGGTTCAATGTTCCCTACAAGGAGAATTGTAAACGTGCAATTAGAAATATTTTCCACTCAAGACACACATAAATAAATAAACACTATGATCGATACAAATGCCAAACCTTGAACATAACATTCCAAAAATGTTTTCGACAGTAGGTGTGGTACAAACTTTGCAAAAGAATCTGATTCAAGCTTAGAAAGAGCTTCAAGTTTCTCAGCTACAGGCCATCTTTTATCTTCCAATATCAAAGAGACATAGTATGAAGCTTGAGAATAAGGTTGTCGAAAATTGAAATTCTGGTAGTCCTTGACAGAAGTTTCCTGAGATTTAAGATGTTGGTCAGTAATTACTCATAAGAAATTACGATAATCCTTAGCATCACTGCCTTTTTGAAATGTGCATATTGCTCTATTTCATCATAATCATGATGCAATGTGCCACTTGCTATGCATGAATGCATAAAAAACTGCACCAACACAAAACAGTTAAACCTTGGAACTAGACATGGTTGCGTGATAGCACAGGCCCCCCCAAAATTAAGGACCCCCAATCACTACTTAGTCACTAAGTCCAGTTATGTCAAGCCTAAAATTTGCTCCAAGGTATGGGTTAGGTTCCACATACGGCCAAAACCCGCATTGTTACTACTCTGGACGGTGTGTAATATCTTTATGGCTTCTTGCATCCTGGACGTGGATGCTTAGGGATTCAATTCTATTGACCTTGTGTCAACAAATTTGCATCAAGGTTTGATCACATTCAAAACTTACATCCTTTATTGGTTACATGAACTTCACTTTATTCTTAATTTAGCTTTGTTCTATTTGTGAAACGTGAAACAAAAAGTTCATTACTTTTCCACGTCTTGTAGAGTTAGAAACTACATACCAGCTATTTGTATTTCCCTAGTTTAGGGTCACATTTTGTGTTTCACACACCAAGGCCTCAAAATCCTAGGCACGGGCTTGATTAATAGGATATATGCTTAATAGCCTTTTTTTTTCCTGCACAAATTGTGGTGTCTTTTTGTTAGCTAGGCCCTCCGTCCCAAATTATAGGTCATTTTGGCTTGTCTAGATGCATAGCTTTTGCTATGCACTTAGATATACGATATGTCTAGAATCTAGATAGAAAAAGCCAAAACAACCTATAATTTGGGAAGGAGGTCACATTTATTAGCATCTCTAATAGGTATTGACTAAGACTGTAATACTGCATGATTAGGTGCATAACTTGGACACCAAAATAAAAAGAATTATTTTAGATCGCTTCATTTGTATAAACTAAATTTAAGTGTAAAGACCTTCTATTTAGCTAGATGATTTTTGGAAGCCTGCCATAACTTCCTTGTAAGCCAACAAATATATCTCAATAATGAATAAGAATAACACACATGCAGAGCATAGGGTCCATGGAATATCATGTCAACAACTCAAATCTGACATATCATCTGTAAGGTTAAATGCGGCTTAGAAATATTATGAAAGGGAACAATAACGAAAGTAATAAGATCCACATATTACCTTCAAGGCAGAAAATCTGTTTGGCTTAACTTCAAAATTCGCAATTTGCACTAGTATGGCATTTAAGAGAACTCTCATCTTGTCATTGTAACCACCTAAAGAAACCTTTGGCAAACATTTAAAGTTAAATGGGAGAGTTCTAACAGAAATTAGCATAATAGCAGTAACTTCACGTTGCAACAGAATTTCAACAGTCAGCATGATAATTATAAATGCGAAGCATATATCTGTTAGTAGTGTGCACTGAAGATATAAGCAATCATAGTAACTTAAAAATACCTGGAATCCAGCTGAAGTAAGATATATTGAATAGAATAAACCAGCAATTTGAGCATCATAAGCTGCAAAAAATGCAGATAGTATACATGAACTTAAAGTTGGCAGTACTCTTTAAATTGATTGCTATGCATGGAAAAATATAAAAGTACACCAAATTTACAGATTCGTGCTTACCATAAGCATTCAAATAATCTACTAACAATTCAACAAAGAGCTCAGTAGCAACAACTGCTTCAGGGGAGTGGCTGGATAATGGACAGTGGAAATCAATGATAATGTGAACCTTTGGTGTGGAGAACAGCATATCAGGCTTATACCACAACTGTGAAAGTGGGCTCTTCCTTAACACTGTTGGAAAAATAACCTGGTAAAACATTACCCTTTTCATTAGAGTTATTTACTACACAAGGTCCCAACGATTTCAAATGAATATGAGTACGCAGATGATTCTCCTGCATGTTCGAGTAAAAAAAGTACAATGATGTTAGCATTGAGGTACTCTAAAACCGACCTTTTCATGCACTTCTTTAAGAGATAAATCCTTTGGTATGAAGATATTAGATTTTGGGAGATGGAGTTTCTCAGTAGGAGCTTTTTTAATCCATTGCTGTCAAGTAGAGAAAATCAATAACAATATGTTAGCACATCAACAGGTTAGGTGAAATAAGATGAATTCAATGAGGGAATACAAGAAAATGGGACTTTTGAAAAGGTGAACCTGTATCACAGAAGGAGTGACATTTTCAACTGAATATGGTGTGTTGTACCAGGGCTCAGCAGAACTCGTAGATCCTTCAAATTTTTTGGACTCCCAGAATATCCTAAATAAAGAGAAAGAAGGCATAAAGAAAGAACAAATGCATATGGTACAATGGGCAAAGTACATGGAAAACAAATTCAATTATATGAAACTGAAGTGGAATAATCAGCTACTGGGATTAACATTTTAACTACCACCTTTGAAAGAGTTACCCAAATTGTATGGACTATAAGAGTCAGTTGACTGAGGTCAAGTCCTTGTCAAGGCAAATTTGAGTGCCCTATTTTCCTCTTAATATAAAGCCACCAAGTTAGTCCTTGGTCTTTTTTTTGGGGTGGGTGGGTGAGTATGGATTATAAGATAGCTAGGCCAACACGTGCTTACACTAAGCATGTGGAGCTTCCCAGATCATATTTTTACAAAATTAAACACAGTATACATCCGGGCACAGTTCCATCAACTCCCAACATTTTCCGATACATATATGCATATGTGAATGAACAAAATCATAAACCAAGATTTCACAAGATTTGCCAGAGTTACGAATGTATCTCCTACTGCAAGTAGGCTTTTGTATTTGGCCCCCAGTGACAGGAAGGGAGATTTCACAAGATTTGCCAGAGTTACTAATGTATCTCCTACTGCTAGCTGAACTATAAGATTGAAGAAGGTACTCTAGTTGACAAAGTTTATTACAGCTTCTGCTCCCTTTTTTTTTTCTTTTTGATCTGCATACTCATCAGTAACGGAAGTGGCAAAAGGGAAGATAATTTTGATTCTATTGCTTGATTTACAAACTCTCCTCCTTTTATATCTTAGATTAGAAAAGAATCATTTCATGTATATGTGTTTACAAGGATAATGATATAGATGGCAGACTGCAGAGCGTACCTTACTGTTTCAGGTGATAGTTGATCGAGTATCATATTTATTCTTTGTGGTGCATACTTTGATGGTAATGCTGCTCCAACTAGCCATTCTTCTGGTGGGAACAACTGCAATACAGCTTACAAGTATTTGAAACTGAAGTCTAAGGATAATAATGAACAGTTACAGTTCAACAGATGTCTGACACAATAATGAAATTGTACTCAGTAGAATGTTTGTTGATTAGTGTTGTCAATGAAAGAGAATACCACAAGACAATATATTATCTATAAGGATAAATTTATATTAGAAATAACTGCAAAAGCTGGATCATGCTATAGGTTGTAGCGAAATATACCCGCATAGTTGAGACAGTATGCATCACATAGTTGATTGGATGGACTTTGTCTTGATAATGGAACTCCATTTCATTTATCGCCACAAGCTAGAAAATGACAATATTAGCATTTACTTTTTGTGTAACCGAATGTAAATCAATTAATTTGTTCCACAAGATGCTAATCACATGTAGAAGAGTTGATATTATGACTTATCAACCGGTATTGGCAACAAACAACCTCTAAATGTTTTGTGAAAGGAAAAGATAACATGAAAACAAGCAATTCATCGAATATAATATTACTTGATATGTAAGCCATCACCCTTTCCATTACCTCATTAAATATCCACTCATGGACTCCATCTTCTTTTAATAGATGAAGATATTTGAAGATCAACCCAACAATATCCTCCATGTGTTCTACAATGTACAATCATTGCAGCATAAAAGGCTTAACCGCTTAAGTAATATCTAAGTGCTTCAAATTAAAATAGTTATGCTACTTCAAGTAAGCAAATATGGATCAAAACTGACCATGACCAGCGTCAGTGAGCCTCATGCTTACTGAGAAAAAGGAATATTCATTACTGTCAGTGCTCTCTCCAGCCATTAAGTTCATGGCCCATCCTACAGTAGTCAGATTAGATATGTTACAGGTTGACAAGTAAAGGATGACACAACTATATATCTCGAGTGGATAAGGTCAGCAAAACAACCAACTGTGGAAGCAAACTTACCTAGCTCCTTTATAATATGGAAGATGGACCCCTCGCCTTCATGGCCAATGAGGTGACTCAGGTAACGGCAAGGACCTTCTTTGTAAAACTGGATGCTAGGTATAATTGGCCATATAATTCTTAGATAGTCCCCTTCTTCTATTGGTAGTGCTTTGACAAGAAGCTGTATATATGAGAAATCACCCACATTTGCCATCATTAAACCAATTTTCTCTAACAATTAGAACTGTCAAATGCGCTGACAAATAGAACTGTCAAGCATTCCATATTCTACCTGCAAATGTTCCTCTGAAAGAGGATGACTTGGACATTTGAAACTTCTCTGATCAGTGTTTTTTATGTCACTAAACATACGCTCAACCAAGCCCTGAATGCAATCGAGGCTCTCTGCAAAATCATTTTATCAGTAACAAATAGGCTTATGTACTCCAATGTACTAATTTGCAATACTTACCCTTTCCATAAACAACAAGATGCATAAGGTTCGCTGAATAATTCTCGTAAAACTTCAGAAGTTCAAGTCTGATGTCCAGGCCCCTCACTTTTGGTTTAGTTTCTAGTGTTTCCCAACTTCCTGATATATTAAATGGAAAATTCGAAAAATCAAAATGACAAATCCAAAACTCATTACATATTTGGGATTGAAAATTCCCATGAATACACAATAATGCATGGCCAGAAGATGTCCCTAGATTGCTAGCTTGAACTGAGTTATAACAGTCTGAGATCTATGCTTCTAATGCAATGAATAGCAGCTGTGTTTGTGCCAGAGAGAGAAAAAAGTACTGATAGAAAGTTGGTTACTGTAGCTATGTTGTTTACTGAAGCAGCCAGACCTAAATGCCTATATAAGAACTAGCTCCTTTGGCTCTTCTCCTTTGCATAATTCTTGCTTCCCAAACTAGTTAGGTCCAACAACTAACAAAGATAATAAGCTGCCAAAATGAGTACCCATGCAACTTATCTGAACATAGAGCATTCTTACCTGTACTGAATTTGTGGTAAGGGTGATCCTTTGAAGCCAGATGCTTTTGAAGCTGTGAGAGTTAAAAAAGAAAGAAACTGAGGCCACAATGTAGCATGGCTTTTGGATCAAAACTTTAAAGTGAACTGGTAAGTTTGAAAACTGGAAGATATTTTGAGGATAAGCAAGACTTAGATAATGAAAAGTATGGTTGATTCTTGTTCCAAAGTGAGTATGATTGCTACAAAAAATTACAGTGGTGTTCTCATAATATGGAAGCATAACTTGTAAAGTTAATTTGATAAACTAGGATATTAAGAGAACCAAAACTTCGATAATGCAAACTATGGTTGATTCTGTTTGTAACATAATTATGACTGCCTTAAAGATTTAAACTGTTATTTTATTAATATATAGAAGCACACCTTGCAAATAAGAAAATTGTGTACTCAAAATGCCTTTATGCACTACTGACTGCTATTCCTGATAGAGAGATGGCACGGAATGCAAAATTATTAGCTGATGTATCTTGAACTGACAATGCTGAACTTCCAAGTACCTGATACATTCTCCAGCCATCAGACAACAAATTTTTCTTGTGTTCTGTAAGGTAAATAAAATAGACAAATTAGACAGGATGTGGAATTCTTTACTGCAAATTATAGTTATTATGGTTGTTAGCTCAGACTAGTATAAAAATAATCAACCATCAAAGCTAGTTGCTTTGAGACATATAAGGTAATTTTGATTTTTCCCTATGTCAAAATTCTCTAATTTTGAGCAAGTTAATTGAAGAATACACCAACATCTGCAACATCAAATTAGTTTTGTTAAATCCACCATGGGATATGTCTTGGTCGTGCATTTATTTTATATTGTAGATGTTGGTGCATGTTTCTGTAAACTTCGTCGAAGATAACGTAGTTTGATTTAGGGCAAAACTAAAACGACTTACATTTTGGAACCAAGGATTAGTATTTATTTTATTTGCAATACAAATAGAAGGATATGCATTATCAAATGCAAATAGTCACCACGCACAAAACAACTGCTCACCAGAATCAACAGCTTTTATCTCTCTAAGAACAGCATCCTGTGACATCAGTGGCTTAATGAAGAACTGAGCAAATCTGTGCACCAGAAATAACCACATTTTTATTCAATGAATAACCATGCAGTAATGCAGAACTGAACTCAGAAGCTTATCCAACATACATAGATAACCTGAGAACAAAATACTGCTCAACAAGAAACTTGCCTATCTAGGGCTTCTTCAAAATTGTCCACATTGACATCGAAAAAGAAATTTGTTGTCTCTGAGCTTGTATATGCATTGTAAGAGCCACCATGCTGGTATTTTTACACCATACCAAATAGTCAAAGTTGTAACCAATGTACACTAAAAGTGGCCAGGAATATTATTAAAAAATATAAGGTAACAGTCAACTTCAAAACAAATCATATAACAGAATTCCAGGCAGGAAACTGTCCGAGGTGTAGAGAGGAGAGCTTAGCAACTCACTGACTTATGAAAGTAAATTTTTATTGCCTTTTTTCAGCATTTGCCATGCCATGTAAGGGTAACAAGACACCACCAAAATATCCATACACAGACGAGCTGCAGGCTATAGATTTGCATTACTAATTTATGGTAAGACTGGTACGTTGAACCATTTGAGTTGTACTCTAACCACCATGCCCCTATGGCCTTTTGGTACAACCTTACAAACAGTGTTCCCTGAACAATACACGAGTCATAAAACGCCACCTGTCTAATAAAAGCATTTCCTCTCGTCTTTTCTCCACATTATGACAGGCTCCGCTTCTAAAATCATGTAGAGCACACTGCAACTGAGTCAAACTAATCGAAATCTATATGGTTGTGTGATTTGTGTTAATTGTTGAACTCAAAGGATGAAACCTTTTTGCAAAATGAAATGAGAATGAATCCCCCCCCACCTCTCTCCCACCCCCAAACTTGGATTGGAATTGATGAATAGAATGTACCTCTGTGATATATTTCGTGTACTCATGTTCTCCAGGATACTTCTCGCTGGCATAAAATAGCATGTGCTCTGTAAGCAAGACCATGGTAATAACTCAATACCAAGATAGGGAAGAAAACAAAGAAACAGATAGTGTATTGTCGACATTACAACAGACGGTAAGAAATCATGACTATGATTAGAAGGAAATGAATTTTGGTTCACTGACACTGGTATCCATCAAACATCTTTTTAGGCGATGTTGTCTCTTCAAGATTACAGCAACACTTTGTGCCAAAAAAAAAAACACTCCCCTCTAGCGTAGACTGTCAGGTTGCCTTGCATGCATGGCAAATACAGAGTAAGGTTACAATCCTGCAAGTGCTCGGTACTTGCGTAATTGGTAGTCCCACAACGTGTACCACAGTGCCACTTAACTTTGTGCGGTGACTAGTGAAACTCACCCGCCCGCTGCAGTGTACACAACTACACATAAAGATCTGCACGAACTGTCGTGACCGTCCCGGCGTCCCCCATCCATCATATAAATATAGGAGCGAGGAAGCTGCCAAGGATCCTACCACTACCAGGCAGCAAGGTCCAGGAGCAATTTGGATTTATTTGGAAAACAAGGTCCTGTCCTGAGTAAACAATTCCTGAATCGCTCCATAGTATGATGAGATTCAATAGTGTCACCGACCTGGCGACTTACTACGTTACCCTTAAAGACTTTATAAACTGACATCACCCACAATTTTTAAAACTTGTGAGAAAAATGGTGTATTGCCCCTGGGCCCTGGCCAAAAGAAGCTTGGGACACAAGGGAAGGGATGCATGTACAGGCCGTAGGATCAATCATCATGGACGCTCTCAAAAACAAGCACAGGTCTCTTGCGCTGATTATATCATTATATGCTGTGCATCCAAACCGTCAGTTGTTTGATCCGACGGACAGAAGACGCCGACCTACAAAAGGAACATCCATTGACTTGACTGAAAGTACGCAACGTCATCATTTGACCGAGGAAAGCACCACGAACAAAGGCAGCTCTAGTAGCCAAGTTGGCATCTCCGTGATTCGCCAAGAGGCAATTCGAGACCGCAGCCGGATCACAAAAGGAGATCCAAGCCAGGCCCGCACGCGAGCGATCGAGCGAATCGCAGGGGCGAAAGTGCAGCGCTGGGGCCAGGCGCAGCTTGCAATCCCCAACCCAATCATTGGCTACAGCCCTAGACCAGATCCTCACTCCACGAATCAACACGAATCAGACTGCTGATTCGATCAGCACGAGCACGCAACGAATCGAAGGCGAAACCGAAGCGTTGGCAACGAGCAGAGCGAGATGAGCGAGGGGATGAGGAGGACTGAGGAAGTGAGGAGAGGAGTGGAATCAGTGAACTCACCGAGGAAGTGCGCGAGGCCCTCAAGTCCCTCCGGGTCGCTGAACGAGCCCACCTCGACCTCCATGCACGCCGCCGCCTGAGCAGAGCGAGAAGCAGAGAGAGAGGTTAGCAACCAAATCAATCGCGCAAATAATATGATCCTTCAGCCCACAAGCATTCCTCGCTTTCGCGGCGCTCTGCGAGAGAGGAGCAGAGAAGGCGAACGGCGGCGGCCGGAGACGGGGGACGGGGACGGACCTTGTCGGTGTCGGGGTCGCTGATTAGTAGGATCTCGAGCGCGTTGGCGAGCACCACGCGGCGGTACTCCCGCTTGTCGCTGCGCGCGCGGATGAACTCGACATTGCCGGTCCCCGCCGCCGGGGCCGCCGCCGCCACAGCCGCCGCCGCCGCCATCAGCACACGCTCACAATCCCCCGCCTCCGATCCTTCTCCTCCTCCTCCTCCTCTTAGCTTCGGCTGGACGCGATCCTCTGATGATCTCTCGCAATGGTGTGGATGCTGGATTGGAATGGGGACCAAGACAGACAGGACCCGGGTTGGGAGACTTGATTAGTCTATCTCTCGTCAATCAATTTATATAGTCAGGGACTCAGTCAGGGTCTCGCACACGGGGCACGGGCAGAGAGCAGGGGCCGTCCGTGGCAGAGAGCCGTCCGGGGCCGTCTTGAGCAGCTGCAGAAGTGCCTTCTTCTATGACGTTCGCAAAAAGGACGTGCCAAGTAACCGTTCGTGCGCGTCTCATGGCGAAAGGCCTTTCCACGCTAGCGAATGACGTGACAGTTGACACGCTGCCTGCGACCGGAACTGGCCTTTGCTCCGGTGGTGGGGTGGGCGACGGACGGACGAGCTCGGCTGCTCGGGGACTCGCCGACTCGATCGGCCTCGTGCCACCAGGAAACCAGAATCACCATGTTTCCTACGAAAAATCTGTGCATCCACGCTCTGCTCCGTGCCAGCAGCCGCAGCAGCAGCATTAGTGCGGCCTTGTTTAACTACATCCAAAATCTAAAAAACTTTTCAAGATTTTTTCTATTATATCAAATTTTATGACACATATATAAAATATTAAATATAGATAAAAAATAATTAATTGCATAATTAGACAAATTTGTTAAGCTAGTTAATCTATGATTAGATAATAATTATCAAATACAAATGAAAATGATACGGTACTCAAAAACTTTCATCCACTTAATTAAACAAAAGGCCTTGTTTAGTTTTTAAAAAAATTTGCAAAATTTTTCAGATTCCAGTCCTATCAAATCTTGCAGCATTATGCATGGAGCATTAAATATAGATAAAAGAAATAATTAATTACACAGTTATTTGTAATTTGCGAGATGAATCTTTTGAGTCTAGTTAGTTTATGATTAGACAATGTTTGTCAAATATAAACAAAAATACTATCATACCCATTTTGCAAAAAAGATTGAAACTAAACAAGGCCAAAGCCTGCATTACTTTATACTTGTTCAGCTGACGTGCCACGACCGGTGGCAGTGGGAACACGCTTCATTCTTGGCCGTAGCGAATCTTCGAGGAAACTGCTCGTGTTTTGGAAGTGGCCTGATGTGAATTTGGACTTTGGAGTATGGCCTTGTTTACTCCAAAAAAATTTTGCAATTTTTTTCGTTATATCGAATCTTTAGACACATGCATGGAGTATTAAATATTAACAAAAATAAAAACTAATTGCACAGTTTGGTCGGAATTGACGAGACGAATCTTTTGAGCCTAGTTAGTCCGTGATTGGACAATATTTATCAAATACAAACGAAAGTACAGTGTCGATTTCCAAAAAAAATTTGGAACTAAACAAGGCCTATACCGTTTTGGAAGAGAGTTGTCCTTTTCTTTTCATTTCATTTCATTTCTTTTTTTTAATGCGTTTTCTGGAATATGCAAAAGCGTTGTGCATTTTTATATATATTGAAAAGAAAACATGGTTCGTCTACACGACCAGCCCTTTTCAGGGATTACTCCTGTAGATTACAATAACAGGCCTGGTAAGGCTAAGATATATTTATCACCTAAATCTAAAAAGGCAACATAAGTGCGATTCTTATTCTGCAATCCTCCCGCCCTCTTGCTTGATTGTCGACACTCGACAGAGACTGATTTGTTTTGTTTGTGCTGCCGCGTTTTTATGAAGATGCCCAAGTTTTGTTCCTTCCTTTCAGATTTTTCATCAAGTCAAACCGCCCTTCGTCTGCCAGCGGCTAACGCTGGACCGCCGTGGACCAACTCCCTAGTATGAAAATGGTCTGCAAAAACAAAAACAACTCCCTTAGGCACGGCGTCTGGATTAGCAATGAAGCTTAGGCACGGCATTAGGTAGCGTTCGCTCTTTTGTATTTGTTGCTTTCAGCCTTTTTCACACGAGACTAGCCCTTGTTTAGTTCCGAAAACTGAAAAGTTTTCGGAACTGTAGCAATTTTGGTTTTATTTGATAAACATTATCCAATTATAGAGTAACTAGGCTTAAAAGATTCATCTCGTGATTTACAGGTAAACTGTGTAATTAGTTTTTATTTTCGTCTATATTTAATACTCTATGCACGTGGCGTAAGATTCGATGTGACGGGAAATCTTAAAAAGATTTTGCTTTTTGGGGTGAACTAAACAAGGCCCTACTCGAGGAGAGACCTTTTATGCAAAGTATACAATGACTGTGACTCTGATCGGAGTCGTGCTAGAAACGCTTGGTAAACAGGAGATGTGGTGTCTTCTGTCTTCGTCTCCTCCCCGCGTGAGAGCACTAAGCTTTAAAGGTCTTGTTTAGATGTGAAAATTTTTTGGATTTTGATATTGTAGCACTTTTGTTTATTTGTGATAAATATTATCTAATTGTAGACTAACTAGGGTTAAAAGATTCGTCTCGTGATTTACAGATAAAATGTATGATTACTTTTTGTTTTTGTCTATATTTAATGTTTCGTACATGTGCCGCAAGATTTGATGTGATATGAAATCTTGAAAACTTTTTGGGTTTCGGAGTGAACTAAACAAGGCCCAACTTTGGAAAAATTTTCATTGATCTCAGCTACAACTTTCGGCGTCGTGCCGCACTACGACTGCCAGTAATATGTCATGCGCGTTCTACTTGTATTCTACATTTCTCTACTCCTATCACAGTTGTTTGGTTCCGTGGAAAAGGTCTTCGCCCGACGACTCCTAACGAGTCCCGGGCTCCCAGCGGCAGTAGCAGTACGTACAGCACAAAAGGTTGCGGTACAGTTTGCTTAGCGTGGTTTTTGCTGACGTGTAATCGCACTCTGACACGAGAGATCCAGACTCCAGTGAGCTGCACTGCACTGCACTGCACGTGTGCTTCGATCCATGACAAATCACAAGGTGACAGTGAACGACGAGCCGAACGCCGAAACTGCTGATTCATATCTTCGATTGTTCATATACCTGCTGATTGGCCAGGATATACCTTGAAAACGTTCAGATGAATGCCCGCTGATTGCACGTCAGCGTTTTTCGCTGGTCTGGATTCTGGTGAGATGACGAGCTTTTCTCGATTTCTTGGTGACAGCGCTAATTCTGGTGCAAAACGTATCTGTGGTACTCGTACTTTAAAAATAACACTAATAATTAACTATCATATCCATTAGTGCAACATGATTCGTATTGTTCTGCGGAGACTATTCACCACCTGCTCCGGAGCTAGCAAATTCGATGAGGTGCGCTTGCTCCTGCTGGCGCCAATTGCAAACCAAATGCACACAGTAAACTTGACACAATGATGTATCATTGTTGAATCCTCCCGGGTTTCTATTGCATTTCAAGTCCCCAAAATAAATAGGAACAGGTATGAGTGATACATCTCGGCAAAGCCAACCGTGGTCCATAAACAATCCCTACTGCTCATCCGTGTAGATGTCCGAAAAATAAACAGAATGACTCCTCGACAAACTGCCAGTACAGGATCAATGACAAAAGGTCGCAGCCATCACCTGACTAGTTAACCAAGCCCATGATTTTGTTCACTGTACAGATGAATAACTACTAATACTAATTGTTGGAACTTGAAATCATCTGCAGGGGCCTAGCCAGAAGCCCAGGAGTCAAGTCTACAGAGGAGAATCTTTGCAGCTAGCGGCTGTGAATAAACACCACTAGCTGTGCCACTAGTTAGTTTTCGAATGGTCCAGGAGTGGGGAATCGGAAATAAGTTCCATCTCCATATCCTGCTGCTTTTTGAGATAATCCTGTGCCGTTGACGTGATTATCTTAATGAAGAAGTTCAGAAGCACAAGCCACACTATAGAGTTCCAGACAAATGTAAAAGAGAGATTCCACTGTTTCCCCTGTACATGGTACAATTATCGAACCAATAAGAAACTGAGATGAATATTATGGGCAGGTAAGACAGGTCATTCAAGCTCAAACTGTCACAGATTTAAACTGAAGGTACTGACCTCCATTTGTGAGGACGGTGAGACTGGCGCTGGTGGTGATAGATACTTGTCCTTGGCAGCATGAAGTTTGGCAATCACAGTTGGAAGGGTGGCAGAAAACCCAGGAATGTGACCAAATATCCAGATTAGCTCCTTTTCAATAAGATACAAGAGCTGATTGTTGCACAGTGACACAATAAATAGTGTCTGCAAGAGAGAAAAATAATGCATGTTAGACCAGTATTGGAGTCAAAACCACCTGACAAAAAAAATGACTCAAAAATTCAGGAAGTCAGGTACCATAATAAGCTTAACCAGAGAAGTATCACAATCAATTTTAGTGAGTGCTTCAGAAATAGAAGTTCATTTTAAAGTTTGGTGGTTTTATATTCTCTAATTTGGATACCCAATAAACCTACAGAATCAAACCAAATCCAGATCATCACATTGTATTCCATTACTGAACTATAATTAATTTTATTGCAAGTAGGAATTCAAGAATTAATCAGGGGATAGGGAAATAAACAGGACACAACTCACTGAGCGCTCATCCTACTAATAGATCAAAGCAACTCATGAGAATCCTGACATAGTTTGTGCTGAAATCATATCCAAAGAGCTAAGCTTTCAAGGCCTAACATAAACAAGACTAGCATCAAGTCTAAATCTCATTATGCTGTTGGCTTTTTCTCAGATAAAAAGTAAGATTTCAAAATTTGAATCCAAGTCAATAAGAATGATGGCATACAAGCATATGAAACTATGCAACATGGAAGAACATTTCCATCTAATTAAGTTACTAAATGAATGTCTTCTCAAAGATTAAAAAGACCACTAGCCATCATTGAAATCTCTCCAAATGATTGAACACACGCTAACAATAAAGTGTGTGGCAACAAGTAGAACAAAGGCACACACAAATCACAATAAACATAACTACTGGCTATTATATTATAAGATTAGATACCTCACCTGAATATGAGTCTTGATGATGGCTTTCCCAATCAAAGTAGCAAAAAAGAACTCCCAGAAAGGCACACCAAATTGCCCACACATAATACCAGCAAGGTCAAAGAGTGGATTCGGAACCTAATACGAGCATCAAAATTAGGCAATTATTTTAAAAAAAATAGAATAAAAATCCTTCAAAGCAACTTATGGTAACTGCTGTACAGAGAATGTTCCATACGCTTATTTGTTGGTGTCATTTTATCTAGACAGCTTTCAAATGTGGAGCTAAAGCTTGCACATGGTACAAAGGTGCAAAAAAGATTAATTGTGAAGGCACAAAATCAAATGGTTCATAAATTATGGGTGTAAAATATCCACACTGAAGAACTTAGGTAACAAAGGATGGAAGATGGGAGACTAACCGAAGCAAGTATCAAGATAGAGAAGAAATTGAGATGTTGAGAGTGAGAGAGAAGCCAACGCTTGGTTCGATTAAGAGTGGATGATACTGGCCCATCTTCTTTGGAAGTAGCGGCATCAAGCTCCTTAACAGCTTTTGACTTGCTACCTGATAAGCGAGCTGCAACATGACACAACATCCATTTAGGTTAGGCAGCTCAAACTGATTAAAAGAACAGAAACAGAATGCCACAACTAGCCTTCCAATTCTTCCCAAGAACTCACAGGCAACATTCCTCTAAATAGTTATTTCCCTAAAATCCATCACACAATTGAAACTCCACAGAACCTCAAATGCTACCTAAATAATCAGCATGGGCACAGCCTTATGCACATTGGTCTATTATTCAGTTATACGATGAGTTTTATGAATTTAAGGGGGAAAACTCAACATAGCAATATATCGTATACTGATTATGCAAAAATATTCAGGGGCCTCTAGAAGGACATGAAATCAAAGTTAAATGAATGCAGCGACAGCAAGCCAGCATGCTACATAGTAAAACTGTAGGAAAGATGTATCTGTTGTTGTTGAGATAATTTAGTTAGAAGCACTACAGAGGCTAGTAACACTTCTGTTCAGCGATTGGCAAAAGTTGTGGAGGAATATAGCATAGAATATCACTGAACAGGCATAACACACAGTGATGAAAGTTCATGCAAAGGTAGGGTTTAGGAAAGGTTTCTAGACAGCTCCCTTGCCAATTTTGCATTGAGGCTGGTTCGAACCTGAGACCCCAGACCCCATGTGGAGGATCTACCACTGCACCAGGCCCACTCCTCTATATAATAATCACTACTTAATTTTAGACGGAAAAATAAAGGCATTGCAATTTTACCTGCTCGTGATATAAAATAAGGGGGGAGCTCGCCAAGCGCAGTCCCAATTCCCCAAAGAACTGCTTCCAGCTGTATCTGAGGTAGTAAGTCGAAGACTGGGATCCTAACTGAATGAGCTGATGCTGGATACACAGGCGGTCCAAATTCTGAACATTTCTTGTCAAGCCATGATGGCCCAACCTTTAGCTGTATGGTGTCATATGGAGCCATTTTCAGATCAATTCGACCACATTGGACAGCCTTAATAGTGAATAGAGCAATATGAGGACCCAGATACAGCACAAATGTATGCAAACCAGAACCTGCATTTAAAATTTCAAATCATCAGCTTAGAAAATGAGTTTGCTTCTCTGTTGCAGCAATAAAACATTCCAAATTTACATGTCCCAGTTTACAACTTTAACAAGCATTAATTGTAGGCAGTAAAATCCAGATAACAAACAGACCATGCTTAGCAAAAAAGGCATGACTACTTGCATTGATTAAATAACATTACAGAAGCTTGACAGAATAATGTCTCAAGAATCAAGACTAACTGGCCATAAATAACCTTCCAAATAAGGGAAAGAAGGGATCAGCTTTCTGCATACTTATTTGATGTGGCTGCTCTGCATAAACAGCTAGGTACATGCAGGAAAAAAAGGTGCCGGCAGCTCAGCACAGTAAATTGTTCGAGGGTAACTAATCTAGTGTACTGAAATTGATGAAGAATCAGTTACAGATGAAACATTCACAAAAAAACTGGCAAGGATCTGGATCATGTGACAGCTAGATATTGAGAAGCAAATAATTATGGCATGAAAAAGGCAAACAGTAAAGCCACTATTCACTCAAGCTAGTGCCAGTTATTTCTCCTGTTGTCTGTATTTGATATGTAATCTGGCAATTGGTGCCCACCTTTAACTGTTTTCTTTATAAAATCCTAATATGGTTGCAAACACGAACTAAGCAGGCATAGGATGGTCACTCATATCATTCCTTTAATACACTATTCAGCAACGAAGACCAAATTATTAAAGAATATATGTTTCAAAGCCTTCAAGCATACCATACTGACTATACAGTTAAGACTTAAGACATGATAACCAAATATTTGTAGGACAAGACCAAAGAGGTCAATAAGTAAACTCCAGCGACATTTTATTAATTTGCTTTTATTTTAAAATACGCAGTGTTGAGAGGTGTGAAAATACAACTTGCCTAGTCCAATTGACGAGGCCACACCTAATGAAGCCCACCACAACACAAATTTAGCATAATTAAGGAATTCCTGCACATGCTGCATACTTGTCAGCCAAACAACATTAGCGTTCAAAACTTCAAATACATTACCAAGATGCTATAATAAAACAACAACATTGTTCTTATAAAATGACTATCCATATCCCATAGATTAAGACAAAGACATGAGAAGGATATGCAACACACCTTCTTATTCTGGCCATCCGAAACGGCGAGTAAGATTCCAGAAGCTACCAACAGAACAATTAGGAGAAAGAAGAAACCACCCTTACTCAGGATATACGTTGCTAATCTTTTCAAGTATCGTAACATGGCTAACAGGAAAAAATGCAATGTTCTGAGTGGCTGTTTTGTCAGCGTCAAATTCTCCAAGTCCATTTTGTGTTTCGCTCGAAGTTCTGCAAAATAAACAAATACATGATATAAAAGGAAAACAGACAAACAGCATTAGTCATCGGCTCGACGCCTAAACCAAAAGCTAATAGGGTGTTTGGTTTGAGAAATGGGTTAGTCCATCATCTTTTCACTCCTCATCTTAGTTTGTGGATAGAATGGGCTATTCATCATCACATAAATCCTTACGAGCTAATAATTCATTCCTCGCAACCTAATAATTCATTCCTCGCAAACTAATAATTAGTATTATGAATGGAGTCATTCCACCAAATTTGAGGAATGGACTCATTGCACCACCTCATTTAGAATGGTCACCAAACACCCTTAAGTTAGCTCGACATGAAACCAAGCCGATCCACAAACGCCACACATAGAACAAAGCCACGGATCTCACCGGGGATTACGCTTCCGCCAACGTTGGACCAGCTCCGAGACGGCGGTGCCGCCGCGGACATCTTCCGGCGCCCCATCGCTCCCAGTCCCAGTCCCACTCTGCGGCGCGCGAAAACCCTACATCACGCGGCTCAACGGCACCGGAGCCACCCTGGGCCGCGCCCGCCCGGATCTGACTCGAAGCTCCAAGGGCCTCGCGAGCTGACGCAGGGAGGAGCCGGAGCGGACCGCGCTCGAGATCGGAGAGGCTGTCCGCCGCGGAGGCGCCGAGACCGGTGGGAGTTCCCTCGCGTCGCGGGTCGCGCTGTTCGTTTCAATTCATTTTCTCTTCCCCTTTTTGCTCTCCTCGCTCCGGTTGGTCTTTTTGGGGGGTAAACGAAGGCCGTTGTTTCCGTTGTTGTGGGTGCGGGAAGGAAACAAAAACCGGCTCGCTTGTGGGAGGCTTCTGACTCTCGCACACGGGGCCCACAAATTGTTTAATAAGTGGGTCCTCCGTGTCGGTGAGCGTAGTGGCCTGGTGGGTGAACGTACTCCGTCGTAGGATTAGTTAGCACTGTAGAGATAGTTGAGCTGCGCACCGAGATGCTGGCCAAGTCGGGGACGTGCACGGGAAGAACGAAAGAGTGGTGCGTGGGCGTTGTCGTTGCACTGCGAGCGATGCCTTCCCAGATGCGTAGGGAAAAAGAATAATACTATACCTCCCGATCCAGTTTTGGTAAAACAAATGCCGGTGGTCCCGGGCTTAAAAAAAAAATTTTAAACAAGAGGCTTAAAAAAATCATCTTTCACTAAACTCACATTAAACATGGATAGGGAGGAGAAGCAAAGTCTACAGTTTAGTAGAGTCCAAAAACCCCTCGTGTTTGTTAAAAAAAAAAGCACGTCTACATCTCTGCGATATACTTTCGTATTGCTTTACCAAACTTCCTATTTAGCTCAAAAGCGTTACAGCAGACCATATATAGCTTGGAAAGAACAAACCAAACTTTGGTTCCACAACGTTAATGTAGACATCGGCTTCTGATATGGGCCTCAATATGTGCAGAAAAATACTTATCCATCCACTCAAGTTCTGAACGAGAAGCGTGGGGGATAGTAACTGGGAAGAGACGACATCTACAATATTTAACTAAGCTTGATGTGGCACGCGTGTAAGATTAGTGTTCGCTTGGCTGATAAGTCATAGCTGGAAATATTGTTCGTTGATTTATGTGAGAGAAAAACACTGCTAAATGACTGATAAATTCGGCAGATAAGCTCAAGAAAACAAGCTCGGTTCGGTTTACTCTTTCTATGGTTATATTTTCATCTAGTGCTTACAATTTGATTTGCTCATTCTATGGTTATATTTTCGGTAACACTAGATTATTGGCTCTTAGTTATTGTTTGCTTTTAAAAAAGCTACTCAATCCATCCCAAACTATAAGACGTTTGATTTTTTTTACATCAAATTTGCTCACTCGTCTTATTTAAAAGTTTGCGTAAAATATCACTTCTTTTATCGTGGTTTGGTTTATTAATAAAAGTTTTTCAAGAATGACTTAAATTTGACTATGTTTGCACAAATCTTTTGAATAAGATAAGTGGTCAAACTTGGGATAAAAAAGTCGAACATTTTATAATTTGGGATAGAGGGAGCATGTCTAGTAAGAGGTAAAGAATATATTTCTTTTTATATGCTTTTCACTAAATTATAAACATTCTTGGGGGTTGTTTAAAAGCTAACCGCTCTGCACATTTGGCGCGCCTCCCTCTCCATAGGTTGTAATGGGTAAGGGCTTTGATGCATTACAACTTAGTCAAGAATCAAACAAGAATGAAGCTAAGACATGGCGAGTTGTAACCAGCTGAGAGTGACAACTAAACAGAACCTAAGGTCATGCCCTAACCTATATCTCTTATAAGAACAAACCTCACTATCGTTCAGTCTCCACATGCAAGCTATCCATATATCGTCTTTCACTAAATGCCACATCATCCTCCCTAATAAGTGCTACAATATCTTCCAATGCAATACAATTACTGTTTTCAACCTACATACAAGGCATGCATGGCATCACATTCTCCTATCATTCGATCTAATATTCTATAAATATTTTATTTGATTTTTCCATTAGCTTATCCAATTTTGACAACATATCTCATATCATCAATGACACAATCATTTTTTTATATAAGAAAGTCCCGCAACAATACACAGGGTATTTGTCTAGTTTATAATAATGAACAGAAGTATAATTCATGGGAGAGAATTGGATTCCAGGTCCATGCAATTTTACTCTGATATAGTTAATGAAAATGATGATCTCTATGAAGCTAGAGACAACAACACAGTTCCCAACCCCCCCTGTGGGGGTATAAACCCCTATACCCTTACGGCTAGACTTCAGCCAGGAAGCTTGGCCCACTACGAGACGAGTTCAAGGCTTGATCCGACAGCCCGAGTTTCGCGCAAGGAAACAAGACGTGGAGATCAAGCAGGATTCTAGTCGGTTAGAATAGGAATTGATATCGAATTATCTATGGCAATTGTAACCGGCTAGGATTAGTTTCTAGATCTGTAACCCTGCCCTCCAGACTATATAAGGAGGGGCAAGGGGACCCCCTAGGACAGATTATCTCTCAACACAATCCAATACAACCAGACGCAGGACGTAGGTATTACGCCAACTCGGCGGCCGAACCTGGATAAAAAGCTTGTCCGTGTCTTGCGTCACCATCGAGTTCGTAGTTTGCGCACCGTCTACCGATAAACTACTACCGTGGGTATACCCCAAGGTAGACTGCCGACCAGCTTTCGTCGACAGTGGCGCGCCAGGTAGGGGGTGTGCGTACAACTTTTCCGGCGAACAAGATGGCCACGATCCCAGCTTCGGCGACCGTGCCCGAAGGCCTCACGTTCACCGTCGGCCAGATCACGTGGACGACGTGCAGCGGCGGTTTCGCGACCACGGTTCCGAAAGAGATCCAGATCCAATCTGAGATCACGCCGTCTCCGACCACACGCACGACGGCACCAAGCTCCCGACCACCGTTCCCGCTCTACAAGGGAAAGGAGATCGACTGCTCGGACCTCCTCCAAGCGCTCGATCGCGCTGACTCCAAGCTACTCGAAGTCTCCCAACTAATAGATGGAGTTCTGCGCCAGCCCGACCAAGCCGCTCGAGCGGATTTTTCGAAATTCCGCCGGCCAACTCGTGTCGCCACACACGAACGGCTAGGAACGTCCCTGACGATAACCTCAACCCCCGCAGGACGATCCGTCGAGCTCAAAAAGGAAGACTATCCTTGCGGCCTGAACAACTCGGCCTCTGTTCACTCACAGCATGTCCAATCCGTCTTCAGCAAAGCGGGCTGGTCGCCGACAAGGAACAATCGTCACCATGTCAACATGGTGACCATCCGAGAGCTACGGGACGGCCAGGTGTCTAGCACCAACTCAAGCACCGGCTCCGTTCCCACCGAGGTTGTGAACACCGAAGACGAGGACTACGACCTGGATTTCCCTTCACACCCTCCGGGTTTCGACCGGTTCCCGATATTCCCCCCCCCCCCCGGGCCCCCCCCCCCCCGGCGAGGGGATATTGTATTCAATGTCAGCGCCGACGAACCGGTTGTTGACGGAGAAACAGACGACCAGAGGCAACTCCGCGAACAGCGTAACGCCGATCGCGCCCGACGGCGTGCGGACGAGCAACAACAGACGCCACCAGGTAACCTCAACGATGCCTTTGACATGGTCGGGGACCAACCGGTCTACAAAACACCAAGCGCCAACGTGGCTGTCGCCATGGCCAACCTGGATCGGCTTCCTGACACACCCGAATGCCAGGGAGTCCGAACCAGTATCCGAGCACACCTGATCGCCGCGATGGGACAGACAGCGACTCTGCTCAAGAGAGTCCAGGACGTCTCTTATACGGAAGCCGCCTCCGACCAGACTCATCGTAGCCGGGCCTCGCCCAGCAGGCGTCGCCGCAGCCGCTCCCCCGACAACCGTCGAGGGGACTCACGGCGCGACGATGGTGGTCGAGACGCCGATGGCCGCCGCCAGCAGAACCGCGTACGCGGCCAGGAAGAAGAAGATCAACACAGGGATCTCCGCCAAAACATCCCTCCCAAAGATGCCCGGGACCGCATCAACAGGCGCGCCGCAGAGAGAGCAGTCCACGAAAACCTGCGCCGCATCGAGTACGATGCGACCCATGGTCCTCCGGGCCTAAGGCAGTTCTCCTCACACCTCCGCCAGGTCGTGTGGCCCAGAAATTTCAAGCTCGAAAAACTTAAAAAATACGACGGCAAGGAAAATCCAGAGAACTGGATCACCCTCTACGAAATCGCCGTCCGATCAGCGGCAGGAGATGAGCACGTCATGGCTAACTACTTCCCCGTAGTCCTCGACCAGGCTGGTCATCAGTGGCTTCTCGGCTTGCCCGAGGACTCCTTCGACTCTTGGGAAGAGCTACGACAGGCTTTCATTGACAACTTCATCGCCACATGCGAGCAGCCCGGAAACAAGTATGACCTTGAAAGAATAAGAGACAGGAAGAATGAACCTCTGCGTGATTACATCCGACGATTCTCGGACATGCGTCTCAAAATCCCGAAGATTTCTCATGACGAGGCCATATCAGCCTTTATCAAGGGCTTACGTTTCCATGAAGCGCTGAGGAACAAGCTGTTGCGTAAGCGTCCATCAACGGTAGCAGAGCTCCTCGCCACGGCTAAAAATTATGCCGATGCTGATGACGCAGAAAAACTAATCCGAGACGATGCGAGAGGCACCGACCAGCCCTCCCGGCGAGACGACGGTCGTGGCCGCTACGACAACAGAAATCACCGTCGCTCCGACAACCGCGATCACCGAGAGGGTTGGGATCGGCGGCGCGACAGCCGCGACGACTTCAGAGGAAAGCGCCCTCGCGAATACGACCACGAAGTAAACACGGTCAAACGTCCCAATGGACGACGGGACTACCAAGACGACTATAACAAAACGTTGAAGGGACCGTGCCAGCTACACCCAAAGTCTAACCATACCATGGAAGAGTGCCGCGTCCTCAAAAATATCTATACACGGCGGGCCGCCCAAGAAGACACCGCCAAGAAAAGTAACAAACGCGACGGGCACGACCACGAAGATGAGGATGAGGACCAAGACAGGGACCCCCGACACCAATACGTCAGCCCCACCGACGTGGTCCACTCCATTTTCGGGGGCAAGGTCTCCACTGAGTCCAAGCGAGAAAGGAAGCTGTTGAAGAGAGCCTGCCTCAACATAGACAGCACGGACGGGCTGATCGCAGATCCGAAATTTCCCGCCTGGTCCCACAGGGAGATCGCGTTCAGCAGGAAGGACCAGTGGGCCGCTATCCCAGAGCCGGGTCGTTTCCCACTAATTCTTGATCCCTGCATCAATAGCATCAGATTCGAGCGCGTGCTCGTGGACGGGGGAAGCTCCATTGACATCCTCTTCCGCAATAGCCTGCCCGCCCTCAAGATATCACCAGCGCAACTAAAACCTTACGACGCCCAATTCTGGGGGGTTCTGCCAGGTCAAAGTTCGGTCCCCCTCGGACAGATAACATTGCCTGTCCAATTCGGCACACCCGATCACTTCCGGACGGAGTTCATCAACTTCGTAGTCGCGGACTTCGACGGGACCTACCACGCCATACTGGGCCGCCCATCGCTGACAAAGTTCATGGCAGTCCCGCACTACTCATACCTAGTGCTTAAGATGCCCACGGAGAAGGGTGTCCTGACCGTCAGAGGCAACGTCTACACTGCGTACACCTGCGAAGAAGAAAGTTTCAAGATCACCGAGGCAATTGACCTCTCAATCCGCATGGCGGAAACAGCAAACCAAGCCGCACAGCTGCCCCCCGACCAGCTCCGATTACCTGAGCAGGAGACAGCCAGAAAGAATTCGAAATCCAAGGAGTACAAAGAAGTGCAGCTGGTCGAAGGCAACCCCGAGAAGACAGCCCTCATCGGGGCTAACCTGGATCCAAAATAGGAAGACGCGCTCGTCAGGTTTCTAAGGGACAACGTGAGCGTTTTCGCATGGAAACCCGCAGACATGCCCGGCGTCCCACGAAACCTGATCGAGCACTCCTTAAACGTCTCGAAGACCGCAAGACCAATCAAGCAAAAACTGCGACGGTTCGCTCGCGACAAAAAGGAGGCTATTAGGACAGAAATAACACGGCTTTTAGCAGCTGGATTCATAAAAGAGGTGTATCATCCCGATTGGCTCGCCAATCCGGTTCTTGTACGCAAAAAGAATAATGAATGGAGAATGTGCGTTGATTACACCGATCTCAACAAACACTGTCCTAAAGATCCTTTTGGTCTTCCTCGCATCGACGAGGTGGTCGACTCAACGGCCGGATGCAAACTCCTCTCCTTTCTAGATTGCTACTCTGGTTATCACCAGATCTCGTTAAAAGAAGAAGATCAGATCAAAACATCCTTCATCACACCTTTCGGCGCATACTGTTACACTACCATGTCTTTCGGACTTAAAAACGCCGGGGCCACTTATCAAAGGGCCATCCAGCAATGCCTCCACGACGAGATTCGCAATGACCTCGTCGAGGCCTATGTGGACGACGTGGTCGTAAAAACAAGGGATGCGAGCACCCTAATCGACAACTTAGACCGAACCTTCAAGGCACTCAATAGGTACAAGTGGAAGCTCAACCCCAAGAAATGCATTTTCGGGGTTCCTTCCGGTCTACTGCTCGGCAACGTCGTCAGCTGCGACGGCATACGACCAAACCCTTCAAAAGTCAAAGCCGTACTCGACATGCGACCACCGAAGAACGTCAAGGATATTCAGAAGCTAACCGGATGCATGGCCGCCCTCAGTCGTTTCATCTCAAGGCTGGGAGAAAAAGGCCTCCCCTTTTTCAAACTATTGAAAGCGTCAGAAAAATTCTCCTGGACAGAAGACGCCGACGCTGCGTTCACTCAGCTTAAGACCTTCCTCACTTCACCGCCTGTCCTCACAGCGCCTCAGCCCAATGAAGACCTGCTCCTTTACATTGCTGCAACCGACAGAGTTGTTTCCACGGCAATAGTGGTCGAGCGAGATGAACCAGGTCACGTCTTCAAGGTCCAGAGGCCCGTTTACTTCATAAGCGAAGTTTTAAACGAATCCAAGGCCAGGTACCCACAAATACAGAAGCTTATATACGCCATCCTGATAACGTCAAGAAAACTGAAGCACTACTTCGACGGCCATCGAGTCCTGGTGACAACCAGCTTTCCCCTCGGTGACATCCTGCGCAATAAAGACGCCAATGGCAGAATCGTGAAATGGGCAATGGAATTATGTCCATTTTCCCTGGAGTTTCAGAGTCGCACCACTGTCAAGTCCCAAGCCCTGGTCGATTTCATTGCCGAATGGACGGATCTCAACGAACCGTCCGTTCCCGATGTCTCAGACCACTGGTCAATGTTCTTTGATGGGTCCTTGAACATCAACGGTGCAGGCGCTGGGATATTGTTCGTATCACCAAACAAGGACAAACTCCGCTACGTCCTTCGGATCCTTTTTCCGGCGTCAAACAATGTCGCCGAATACGAAGCCTGCTTACATGGCGTACGACTAGCCGTCGAGCTGGGGGTTAAGCGCCTCTATGTCTACGGGGACTCCGCTTTGGTCATCAACCAGCTCAACAAGGAGTGGGACGCAACCCACGAGAAGATGGATCTCTACTGCAAAGAAATTCGCAAATGGGAAACTAACTTCTATGGCATAGAGTACATCCACGTGGTCCGGGATAAGAACCAAGCAGCAGATGCGTTGTCAAAGTTAGGCTCGTCTCGGGCCCAAATCCCGCGCGGTATTTTCGTCCAGGACATCCATGAGCCGAGCGTAAGCTCCCCCCTGGTCGACAAGCAACCCACCGAGGCAATGCTCATAGATGACGCCACTCCGACAACCGGTGGGCGCGACTGGCGTATCCCGTTCATCAAATACATCTCAGACGGGACAGGTTTTCAGGACAAAACAGAGAACGAGCGTCTCATCCGACGATCAAAGAACTACATCCTGGTCGACGGAAAACTCATGCGGAAAAACGCAAGCTCCGAGGTACTGCTCAAGTGCATACCCCAAGACGATGGTATCAAGCTCTTGGAGGACATACACGCCGGATCCTGCGGCAACCACGCCGCATCTAGAACGCTGGTCGGAAAGGCTTTCCGAGCAGGTTTTTACTGGCCGACCGCGGTCAGCGATGCAGAAAAACTGGTTCGGCGTTGCGAAGGATGTCAGTTTTTCGCTAAGAGGACCCACGTACCTGCCCATGAAATTCAAACCATCCCGTCGTCTTGGCCCTTTGCTTGCTGGGGGCTTGACATGATCGGACCATTTAAACCAGCCCCGGGCAACTTCAAGTTTGTCTTCGTGTTAATCGACAAGTTCTCCAAGTGGATTGAATACATGCCCCTGGTCAAGGCAACTTCCGAGAAGGCTGTGGAGTTCCTCAATCAAATCATACACAGATTCGGCATCCCGAACAGCATAATCACCGACCTGGGCACTCAGTTTACTGGCACCACTTTTTGGGATTTCTGCGATGACAGAGGCATAGTCATAAAATATGTGTCAGTGGCACATCCACGTGCCAACGGTCAGGTCGAACGTGCTAACGGAATGATCGTCGACGCCCTAAAGAAAAGATTGTACACCGAGAACGACAGAGCACCCGGTCGATGGATGAAAGAATTGCCGGCAGTGGTCTGGGGCCTCCGAACTCAGACCAGTCGAAACACGGGGGTGTCTCCCTATTTCATGGTGTACGGCGCAGAGGCGGTTTTGCCGTCCGACATACACTTCGGATCCCCTAGAATCGAGCACTTCGACCAGGCGACCGCCGACAACGCTAGAGAACTCGAAATCAATTGCATGGAGGAAAAGCGTTTAGTTTCATGTCTCCGAACAGCAAAATATCTCGCGGCAGTCAGGCGATACTACAACAGGAACGTCAAGGACCGTTCCTTCGTGGTCGGCGATCTGGTGCTTCGATGGAAAACAAGCCAGGAGGGAATGCACAAGTTATCTACTCCCTGGGAAGGACCCTTCGTGGTGACCGAGGTCACACGACCTACGTCCTACAGATTGGCATACCCAGACGGAACACGAGTGCCTAACTCTTGGCACATCGACAAACTGCGACGTTTCTATCCATAAAGTTTTAGCGACTTTCTTTTGTAAGTGTCTTATAATTTGTAACAATAAAATTCTCTATTTTTTGCCTATACCTTGTCATACACAGCACTCGGCAAAAACTCCCGCAATGGATGCTCTTGGCGACAACCAAGACAAATACGGTGACACGTCACTCAGATATTTTTACAGCGCTCAAAACAACAGTCATGACAAAAAGAAAACTTTATTACAAACTTTACATACAAAGTTTACAATAAATACCCTGACGGGCAGATACTAGTCTATTCCTACAGACTACTTTATTGGCCTAGCTGCTCGGGCTGATCACCCGCCTGGCCCTGCTGCCCGGACGAAGGGGTCGGGGCCACCGGCGCCTGGCTGGTCGAGACCGCAGGCGTCGACCGCCCATCTCCAGCAAAGGACGCGCCCGACAACTCCCTAGCCGACCTATCTGAGCTCGGCTGGTCTGGAGGAGTGGCCGTTCCGCACAGGTTGATGTCGCCGATCACTGTCGACGACAAGTCCAGCAGACTACCACGAAGTTCGTCCGCTTCCTGTGGGCCGACTTCCTTCGGGTACCCCTTCTCCAGCCTGCTCAAGTCGACCAGGGGGTAGTGGGCGCGTACCATGCTGAGGACGTGCGCGCCGGCAAACTCCCCGGCGTCCTTCACAAACTGCTGGAGCCAGTCCCACGCCCGTTGCGCCTTTTGGACCGGGGTCAACTGCGGCGCGCGGGGCTGGCTCTCCGGGAGCTCGGGACTGATCAGGTCCAGGACCGGGGACACTCCCTTCCAGATCCTGCAACAGTTGACCTTCCAGGAGTCCCGGTCCTTGACCAGCTCATCCAGGTGCTTTTTGGCGTTCACCTTGAGCACTGCAAACGAAACGAAACGTTACTTTCGGCATACCAGACAAGCAAAGGGGCAGGTAGCAACCAACAAGGCGGCACCCATTACCAGCTAACTCCCGGTCTTTTCGACTTAATTCCTCCTCCGCTCGCCGTCCGGACTCCTGTGCACTGGCGAGCTGTTGGCCGAGCTGCTCCTTCTCTTGTTGGAGGCTCGCCACCTCCTCCTCCAAGTCTGCGTGAATCCTAAACTGGTCAGCAAAGCAAACTATACAAGTATGCGAAACTGCTCGGAGCGTGTGACTAACCTTCCTGCAGCCGGTACTGGTCGGCCAGGCGACGAGCGAGGTCGAGACGACGCTCCTTTTCGGCGCTCATCTCGACCACCTTCTCTCCGACCTCCGCCCGCAACCGGTCTACCTCCGCGGCAAGGGCCTTGTTCTCGGCCATGACGCCTTCTATCTGGTCAAAGCACCGTTTCCGGTACTTCGCCGTTTTCATAACGTCCTACAAAGCAAACATATAACAATGCGCAGAAGACAAGGCAAAAGAATGCGCGGCAGCTCAAAACGCCGCTTACCTTGACTTCGTCGACAAGGCGCTTGGCCGCGCGCTCCACCCTGGCGGCCTCTTCGGACTCGGCGAGCTCCTCATGACCGATAAAGTGATCCCCGCGTTGGCGCCACACATACACGTGTTGGCGGCCATCACGGGGACGACCCTCGATCTCTTCTACCTCGTCGTCGGAGGCCGCCCTGGTTTCCTCCTCCTGGGCTGCGTCACCCCCGGTGGTGGTCCCAGGCGTCACCGTCCCTTGGACCAGACCTGGGGAGCCCGCAGCCGGAGAGGCTCCTGCTCGGGGCGGCGGGGGGACTTCACTCCCCCCGGCAGGAGGAGCGGTCGGAGACCTTCCCTTCTCCGAGGAGTCAGTTGGGGGAGCCTCCCCAGCCCTGGTCGGGCTGCTTGTTGTAGTCGGCGCCGCGCTCGGGAGCTCCTCGGTGCTCCCAGGCGCGACTGCAGCAGTCGGCTGTTCTGTGGTCTGGGGGGCCGCTTCCCCAGAACCGCGGGCAGGCTCGCCCGTTCCCTGGCCGGGAGTTTGGCCAGGGTCGACATCCGATGCCGCACTACAGGAACAAAAGTTAAAAAAAAAGGAGTCCAAAATACGTAAGTTGAACACTTACAGGTCTGACCGGCGATGGGTCGCGGTGAACCTCCTCCTCGCCCGGCCGGTCGGCGCCTGTGCCCCCACCTCGGCAACTTGCGGGGCAGCTGCGCCGCTGGCCACTCGATCAGTGGCGACCGGCGCAGCGTCTGGGCGGCCCCGAGGCTGTCGGACCAACGACGGCGCAGCCTCTTCGTCGTCGTCGTCGTCGTCGACGATCCGCACGAGCCGACGACGCTTCGGCGCTTGGCTGCTCTCCGCCGGCAGGTCTGCCGGCAGCTCCGGCGTCGGCAGGGGATCCACCGGCAATGGCCTTTTCCCCGCTACCCTCTCCTCGGAGGTCGGGACGGGGCGGGCTCGGTCTTCCTCTGGCGGGACCTCTCCCACAGGATCTTCCATCCCCGGTGCCAGTGATACGTACACTACGCACCGGTCGACATCACCGACCTGCAAAAGTAACAGAGATGAGCCAACTACAGACGACATACGAATGATCAAACGGAGTCTGCTACATACCTTTGGTGCTGGTCGTCCTAACTTGAAGGCTTGCACCCGATCACTGCTACGGGTGAAGCCCCCATCCGCGAAGTTAAACAGCTCGTTCAGCAGCTGTTGTACCTCCGCTTTCTCCAGGATCTCCGACCGCATCCTGGTCGGGTCTGTGCTTCCGGCATACTCATACGCCGAGTGCACCCTCTTCTGGCAGGGCATCACCCGGCGGCAAATGAAGTTGCCGACCACGCCAAGCCCATCCAGGCGCGACCAGTCGATCAGCTTCATCAGATCCGCCACTTGACCGTCGAACTCTGGGCGGTCGGTCCAGCTCGACCTCTTCTCGGGAATGTACCCCACGTCGCAGAACGTGGAGCTGCCCGGTTCCTCCCTGACGTAGAACCACTTCTTGTACCATTCGGTCAAGGAGGTGTTCCATGGGCAGTGCAGGTAGCGATTCTTCATCCCATCACGAAGGTTGAGGTATACTCCACCTGCAACCTTGGAGCCTCCAACTGCTCCCTTCTTCCTCAGACAGAAAAGATACCGGAAAAGATCAAAGTGCGGCTCTATGCCAACATAGGCCTCGCACAGATGGATGAAGGTGGAAATAAGGAGAATTGAGTTCGGGTGCAGATTGTAAATCCCGATCTCATAGTACAAAAGAAGACCTTGAAGAAAAGGATGAACAGGAACACCAAAGCCTCTCTTGATGAAATCCTCAAAAACGACGATCTCACCAGCGCGAGGGTCGGGGTAGCTCTCCCCCTCCGGTTCCCTCCAGCCGCCGAGCTCTGCGCCGTGCAGAAGCCCCATATCGACGAGGTCACCGAGAGATTTTGTGGTGCTGCGAGACTTCTTCCACTCCTTGGCCATCAGCTCGGCCCTCTTCCTGGAGTCGCTCTTCGCCATTAGAGGTGCGAATGTGGGATGGAGTTAGGAAGATTCAGGAGGTTGGAGAAGATGAGAGCGGAAGGTTTGAAGGCAATGGCAGGAGAAGCGGTACAGACGGTCCTATTAGGCCCTTATAAACCCGCGACCCCACCTCTCCCACTTCCTGTATTCTCGGGAAGTGGGCAGGCCATGCGGCGGACGCGGCGTTTCGGTTTATAATGATTATAGACAATTAATGCGGCGAAATTTTCGTACCAATTGATGGTTTCCTTTTCTCAAACCATGCAAAGAGCGGTTGTACAGTTGCCAGGTGCAGCTTTTCATGCATCCGTCTGACATATCGTCAGGAGACCCCGTCACGTCAGCTTTAATTGAAAAGATCTTTTCAAAAGTAAGAAGGCACATACGCCAGTGAGTCAGCAATCCGGGGACTGCACCGACCACCGAGCACTCGACGCTCGGGGACTGGTCGCCCAGTCTATCAGCTCGGAACTTCAAGGACTGCACCGACCACCGAGCACTCGACGCTCGGGGACTGGTCGCCCAGTCTATCAGCTCGGAACCTCAAGGACTGCACCGACCACCGAGCACTCGACGCTCGGGGACTGGTCGCTCAGTCTATCAGCTCAAAAGCTTTAAAGCATGCACCGACCACTGAGCACTCGACGCTCGGGGACTGGTCGTGCAGAATAGCAACATATAATTCCAGGCAGCGTACTAAGTGCCTGGGGACTGGTCGATTGGTCTTTTCGATTGCAGACGAGCATGACATGCTCGGGGACTGCTGAATTCAATTTTTTAGACCTTGCTACAAGGCTCATACTTCGCCTTCCAGCAAGCTCGGGGACTACATCGGTACGATGCATCTAGCGATGCATCTCAGTCTCAAAACTACTTTGGGGAATTTTCTTTTGACCCTGGCACCACGTGCCTACGTCACCTACTACCAGGCTCGGGGACTAAGTGGGCACACTTCACCTGGCGGTGAATTTGCTTGCCTTTTTTGGATGCTGCTACCTTTCAAAAAGGGCAAAGTGGGCACACTTCACCAGGAAAGAAATTTTTTTTAGAGCACCATGCATTCTTCGAACAACCTGCTTCTTCGATGACAACGTTGATCAATGAACCGTTTGGGCGATTTCCCCGCTCATTGAGGACGACAGGCCACGCTGATCGAAGAAGCTCAAGACGGAGTGTTGCATCACAATACATGGCGCTCGGGGACTAGCTGTGGGGGTATAAACCCCTATACCCTTACGGCTAGACTTCAGCCAGGAAGCTTGGCCCACTACGAGACGAGTTCAAGGCTTGATCCGACAGCCCGAGTTTCGCGCAAGGAAACAAGACGTGGAGATCAAGCAGGATTCTAGTCGGTTAGAATAGGAATTGATATCGAATTATCTATGGCAATTGTAACCGGCTAGGATTAGTTTCTAGATCTGTAACCCTGCCCTCCAGACTATATAAGGAGGGGCAAGGGGACCCCCTAGGACAGATTATCTCTCAACACAATCCAATACAACCAGACGCAGGACGTAGGTATTACGCCAACTCGGCGGCCGAACCTGGATAAAAAGCTTGTCCGTGTCTTGCGTCACCATCGAGTTCGTAGTTTGCGCACCGTCTACCGATAAACTACTACCGTGGGTATACCCCAAGGTAGACTGCCGACCAGCTTTCGTCGACACCCCCCTCTCCCTAAATAGAAGGAAAAAACATGTCTAAAACCTTCATGCCATCAATAGTAATTTGCAATTATCATAGCAAATGCTCGGTAGCCCAGGTATAGGCCTCCTAGCCGACGCCACAATTTAGGTTGATCTCTGATGCAGTACACTAGGAAGGTTGGGCTTTATGTACAACTTATTGATCCCCTAGAGCGCCACTAAGATATGTTGTATTGAACATTGCCTTATATAAAAACGCACAAACTTTTTTGTGTGATCGAGAAAAATTACCATAGCAAATGATCGACACAGTTTGCTTATACTAGGAGTACGTACATATGTTATCTCTGAGGGCTTTACATAACATGGGAAAAATAGGGGTGATCGGAGAGGGATTTGGAAATGACACGAATGCTCCATGTTGGGTGATTTAGCAAGTTAGGACTTATTTAGTTAGTGAAAAACTTTTAGATTTGGCTACTATAACACTTTGGTTTGCTGTCCAATCATAGACTAACTAGGCTCAAAAGATTCGTCTCGCAAATTACAGGCAAACTGTGCAATTAGTTATTTTTTAATATATATTTAATGCTTTATGCATACGTCTAAAGATTCGATGTGACGGATAATTTTGAAAAATTTTGGGATCTTAGGGTGAACTAAATAAGGCCTTAGCTACAAATTCATTTCCACCAATTGCCTAAGAGATACAACACTCCATCGCTCGATTCCTTCTCGAAGTTGTGCGTAGACTACTCGCTCCACGGAGTCTAAGCAAATATTTACAGAGCCAAACTCGTACACAGGCATGCCATTGTAGAACCTGCCGACTCTAGGCATAAACAACATACCTTTCTCCATAGCGTATGCCTGGATACACTCCTTGAAGCTTAGATCCGGCTCGGTTGCTCCATGGCAAGAAGTGAACTCTGATGCTTCCTCTGCTGCATGAACTTGAAGTTTCTCTGCACTATCAGTACCTCTCGCGTACTCGAGTATGCCATATCCTCCCCAGTTCCAGGCTGAAGAACCTCAAGTCCTTCCGCGGCTCGGTCCATCAGGTCCAGCCCAAGTGTCAAAAGCATCCGTATGCGCGTGTCAGTAAGCAATTCAGGTGGGAAGATCTCCTTCCAGACCTTATACCAGTTGACAATCTCATTGAAATCAGGGTTTGGTGAACACAGCAAATGGTGTGACCTGATGCCACATGCTGAAGAAATCAACTTTCCAGCAAATTAATGGACCATGCAGCGCTCCGGGATTGTAGAGAAGCCCAAAGCATCATCCACCTGAACTCATCGAGCTTCTGGTCCGCCGGGTTGATCTGAAGCTCTTGCAGTGCCATCTTCAGTTTCTGGACGATGTAATAACGAGCAACCAGGTCTTCCCAGAGTGCAGAATCGAAGACGTTTCTCCACGGAGACAACAGAGCGTAAGCCGAGGTGTCGTGCGCTTGGGATGTGCGGAGGACGCTGCTCAGCTTGTACTCGATGGAATGGCACAAGGTCTCCATGCTGCTTTGCTCTAGCATCGGCAACCATGGGTGTACGGTGTACCCACAATGGATTGGCCCCTTCTCCCTGCGTGGATCCCATAAATCCACAGCAGCCGAGCCACGCCGCACAACTCTTGGACTCTTCCGCGAAGCGCGCCTTCAGGCCCCTGAACGTCAGAAGCAGTCCTTCCAGGGTGAGGACGCCGGCTGAATCGTCCATCCGGACCTGCTCTAGCGCCCCTGCAATCTTGTAGGAGTATACGCGTTTGCTCTTGAGCCCGAGTCGGTTGTTCGGTCGTCAGTCCGGGAGACTCGGTTCATCGCGCATTGGACCTTTTTTTTTTCTTCTCTCTGCAACTTACTCGGTTCTACTTCCTCCGTCTCAAAATCATAAGACATTTTAAGAATCTTAAAAAGTTAAACCATCTCAAGTTTGACCTTAAATTTATATGTTGCTTCATAAATTATTCTCTCACAATGAACATGCATCACTCTTTTTTTTTGGCTCTTGGTGATGTCGAATATGTATAGGTGCACGTGTATCCTCGCGTGTTGGATACATATTTGCACTATTATCGAGTAGCAGGGACGGCCATCTTTTGAGCAACAGTAGCTGCTTCCAAGTTCCAACCCAACCAAATGGAAGGTACAGCGTCAAGTTCTCCGTCTACAGAGCTGCTGATGGCTCAGCTACTGATCGTGCTAGCAGATCAAAATCAAACGCATGTAACATATTTAATTGGCCGAAAGGGATCACATCAGAGGATCCTGGACGGCCCACCCGGGTAATCATGCCTGCTAAATCAAGAAACAAATAAAAAGCGTGTTTGACGAATCTCTTTCACGACGCTGGCTTGTTAAGTTTACGCAGATCCTTCCTTCGTCTGGTAGATCGTGAGCCAGAGCCAGACACTTGATAGAGCACGAGAACAATGGTCACACGACCACCACGGCCGCAATCCATGCGATGGGGTGCCAGAGAAGAACACGAAAACACCTTCCATGTGAGATAACGAGCGAGCCCGTCTCCATGGCCAGACTTGATGGAGGTGCCATCGACTCACCAGCCATGAAAACTTTTTAGGCATTGTTTAGTTCCTTCCCGAAATTTTTTCATGACACTGTAACACTTTCGTTTGTTTGTGGTAATTATTGTCCAATCATAGTCTAACTAGACTCAAAAGATTCGTCTCGTAAATTTCGACCAAACTGTGTAATTAGTTTTTATTATTCATTTATATTTAATACTCCATGCATGCTTCTAAATATTCGATGTGACGGAAAAATCTTGAAAAGTTTTTAGATTTTGGGTGGAAGTAGAGACGTGAGCCTGTCTTGCTCCCTCGCTCGCTCGCTCGCTCACCTGACCTCACACCTCACCTGTCTGGTAAAATCGGTGCCGTGCGTCGTAAGAGTTTACCCAAGCAATGCAATGCATGCGTTCACACGCCTCCGCGGCGCGTCGGTCCAAGCAAGCATCATGGACGCCAAGAAAAGGAGGAGCTTCCGGCGCACGCGTCCGGCGTACGTACCCAACGTACGTACGTCCTCGCACGCCCGACCCTGTATCTTAATTTAGCCCCGGGGGATATGATGCATCTTTGCTTAATCCACTGGTGAACAAGGCGCAGAAGAAACTGATTAACGACGACGACGACTGTTGTCTTGTTTTTTTTTTGGCCCTGATTGGTTTCTTTATTACATGAGGCAAAGAAACAAGCTAGACGCTGCGGCGTGCACTAGTTTAATGGGGGCACGGTGACGATCTTGAGAGTGAAGGGTCGTAGTCGTACGTACGCGAGGGTTCGATCGATCCGCGACAGCGACGGGGCAACGTAAAGATCAGGTGCGGCCTGCGGGCGCGCGCGGCTTCGGCCGTTCGGCCGGCGCCGTAGCATGATTGTGCGGCAAGGGAGTCCGTTGTGGTTGTGGCAGAGGGAGAGGGAGAGGGAGAGGGAGCACTCTCTCCGACGGAACCCAACGCAAGGAAGAGAGAACAGTGTGGGAGGCTTTACCCAAGTGTAAAGCAAGCCAAAGGCAAGCTCTGCGGGTTACTTCACCGGCGCTCATATACACAGGCACCACTGCACTCACTGACCATGACCAGTGACCGCACCACACCACCTGCCCTGCCCCTGCCCTTCTTCCTCTGCAGCAGCAGCTCTTGTTCTTCACGTGCTCGTCTTCACGACGAACCAACCCACCACACGGTTTGGCTCTGGCTCTGCTATAGATATGAGATGCAGGAGGCGGGCAAGGCTCGGCATGGGGTGGCTCCGGGCCGTGCTCTCCCCGCTCAGGAAGCTCTGGTGCCGCGTCAACGCGGTGCAGCAGCAGCGCAAGAGTACGTTCGCCATGCATGCCCATCACACGCTCTCTTCTGTTCTGTTTCTGTTTCTGTTCTGCTCTGCTCCTCCGGTTCTCTGATGAATGTCTGAATGGAGAAAAATCCTCCTTGCTCCTGCTCTGTGCTGTGCAGAGAGAGGGATCTACATCCTGTACGACGACGTCAAGTCGTGCCAATGCGAGGACGTGCACGTGCTGTGGTCCATCCTCGTGGAGTCCCACGGCCTGCCGCCGCCGACCCCGATGCCGTCGCCGCCGGTGCTTTAGCGGCCGGCCTGAAGCGATGTCGATGAGGTCACTGCACCCCTGAATAAGCGAGAGGTCGATGGATTCATACGCCTCGACATGGCTGGCTGTGGGAGGTGAATTCAAGTAGTAGTGATTCTGAATTCTGATGTGTGTACATAGGGATAAACCGATGTGTGTGTGTGTGTGTGTGTGTCGCCGGTGTGCTGCGCGCTGCCGCGCTCTGCTGTCGGCCTGGATTGGCGCCTCTGTTGGAGGCTGCCGAGACGAGGAGTGGCCTGCGGCTGCGGGGGGGAATGTAGGCTGCTGCGCGTGTCCCCTTGATGAGTGTGGTGATGAGCTTCTTGGAGTTGGAGCGCACCCCTCGTTCGTTTGACTTCTAATAGTTTACGTACGTATAGGACTGCATCTGGATCGGATGCGGTCCTTCAGCCCACCTCTATTGGAATTTGAAAGGGAGTAGCAAGAAAAGAAAAAAAAAAGAATCCTCAACGGTTTTCTGAATCTGGTACCTCCCGTTTTTAGTCTTCGCCTATGTATTCACTTTGCACTAGCTGAATAGCACAATGCTTCTGCCTGCAACCTCATCGTACGAGTTCAGGTTCAGGAAGAAGATGCTTGTTCAGACAACCATCATAATTCTCTCTTTTGAAAGGAAGTTGCTCTAGGTTGTCTTGAACTTGCTCTGTGCTAAGCTAGAGAAAAAGTTTGATCTGGGCTGACCTCGGGGGGGAAATGGGCTCTGGACTCCTCGTATTTGGTCGCGTCCAGGCCCAGTTATGCAAACTAGGACGGGAGCCAGTCTGCGAGCCAGAAAGAAGCCCAGTAGAGGTAGTTCAATGGCAAAGGATGATTGTAGAGCCTTTGAGCCATCTCTCTCCTCATATATATAGGCCGGCATTGCAGAGTTGCGCTCATGTGCCCCACTCCGCCAACCCTCACAACAGTCACTCATGAATCATGATGAACCCGGGAACAGCCAGCCATAGCAAGGCAAAGCGCCCACCCGGCACCACGCCGAACCAAGGCCACCTACGTGACCACTGTTAACCTGATGGCCTCTCCCTCCGGCCCAGGCGCCCAGCTCTATATAACGCTTGCCTCTCCCCCTGTTTGTGCATCCGCCGAAACAAGAGCGACGGGACAAGAATTCTGCTTCTAATCTCGCAGACGTCGCCACTGCTACCGAACCATCCATTCCTCTTCCTCGCATCATCTCGATCGACAGAAGCAGCTACCGTCTACCGAAAAGATGGCAGGGCAATTGAAGGCCAAGGTCCTCGTCGTGGCCGCGGCCGCCGTGGTCATCGCCTCCTCCCTCGTCGGCGCGGCCTCCGCTGCCGCCGACGCGCCCGCCCCGGCTCCCACCTCCGGCGCCACAGTCGCCGCGCCGGCCTTCGCTGCCGTCACTGTCGCCGCTTTTGGCTACCTCTTCTGCTAAAAAAAACACATAGCATGCCCTGGTTCGTTCTGAGATTGTTTGCCGATTCTTTCATTCTCGATGTATATTCATGTATTTCATTTCATCCCCCAATTCGAGGAGTATACGTGACAATGTAAATTGGTTCGTAATATACTTTCCAATAGCTACACTTTTGCGGTTTGCATACGCAAGATGTCTACAACAGGTCTGCAAAATTGAAAACGCTTGGTTAAGCAAACGAAGAGCACAGAGCACTGAATCTGAATGACACAACCAGTTAACCACCCACCAATGCGATAGCACGCGATGCACGTGTTTTTAAATCGTTTGTGTAAGCTCATGCGGAATGCGGTCGTCCATTTGAATTTTTATTGGTGAAACTGAGAAAGAAGCGACCGGTGAGAAACCGTTTTAAATTTTTAATTTCAAACTGACAAATTAGATGTAGCTGTGCTGTTCATTACGAATTTGCGATGTCTCCCCACATATAAGTTCTGTTTGGATCCACTTATTTTTCAGAAGTTTTTTTTTTCTCACAAATTCGATATTCTGGAATGGAGGCAGGAACCAATCCAGCTAATAAATACTAAAAAAAACACACACAGTCATTCTAGCCAGGAATAATCCAAGCCATGAATCCGAAACAACCGAACAAGTTAGTTTTTAAACAATTTCATGCATAAAAAGCTTTCGGAAAAAGCCAACCTAAAATGTTTAGCATGTCATTTTATGACAAGCTTGCCTTTCTCTTCTTGCACGTGTCACTAGAGGTGAGCTCGATGGTGGCAATTGGGGGCAAGCTCAAGGGAGAAGTGCCTGGTGGAGAGACAAGCAGCAAAGAAGCCCTTTGTGAAGTGCTGAGCTCGCATAACATTTTAAAGAAAAGAGTAAAGAAGTAAGTTCTATGAGAATGAAACTTTTGTATTATGATTACTAACTCTCTTTGTGAGTCATAAAATTAAATATCTATATATAAAATTATAGAATAAAGCTTTCAATTATACTCCCTCCATACCTGTTTTAGTTGACATTCTGGACAACTCAAGTTGTCGGCGTCTAGACTCGCGGTCTAGGCACTAACAAGTATAAGTTGCGTGACTGACCAAGCTTGGATGGTGATGCAAGTGAGACACAGAGGGTTTATACTGGTTCGGGCCAAGAATGCCCTACGTCCAGTGTGGCGGTGGATTCTGTATAACGTTGCACCCAAAGGTGCTTGCAGTAGGGGGTACAAGCTGGTTGCGAGAGAGGGCTAAGTCCCAGGTCTCGGCTTGGTGTGGACAGAGTGCGGGCTGTTGCTCTGTGAAAGAGTGTTGTGTGCGTGTGTGTTTTTCTAAACTTGTCCGATCTCTCTCTAGTTGTGAACCCTGGCTCCCCTTTTATAGTCCCAAGGGAAGGCCAAGTATTTACATGAGTAGATTTCTTTTATTGAAGGGTGAAAACACAGTCCCGACCCTGTTGAGGCTGGTCCATCTCGTCCTTGAGGGATGGTTGACAGCATGGCTACTCCTATAGAGGGTTACCGAACCCTGTAGGGGTCGTGGGGGTCGGATCGCCGGTACTGCTGCATATCCTGTCAACAGTGGGAAATGACCACAAACAGTGGTGCTGATTTACCTCACCCATTCCCTTTCTACTGTGCGGTAGTGTGCTACAGTGAACAGGGGTAAGGGTGTATAGTGACAGAGGTAAGGCCACAGTGACCGGGGTGGTTGAAACAGTCGTCGCCTTGCCCTGCCGCGTTATGGGGGCCGTCGCGTCCGTCATGTCGGGGGAAGTCTTGTTACCCAGGTGGAGTGGGGTCCGGCGCCCGAGCCTGGACGGGGTCGGGCGAAACGGAGCTTGCGTCCGAGGCCATGAGGGGTCGGGCGAGTCGGAACTGGCGTCCGAGGCCCTGAGTAGGTCGGGCGAGTCGGAACTGGCGTCCGAGGCCCTGAGGGGTCGGGCGAGTCGGAACTTGCGTCCGAGGCCCTGATGATTGTAATTAGTATGTTTTTTTGTGTTTTTTAACTGCTCTGATTTGGGTACCCCTTATTATGGTACCCAACAGTAGCCCCCGAGCCTCTGAAGGGGTAGGTTTACCTCTTTAGAGGTTCCTTCCCCGGGGACTGCTTTGTAGCTGACTAGGAGCCTTTCACTCTTCTCCGGGGGGTGCGCGCGAGCGCACCCGCCGGGTGTAGCCCCCGAGCCTTTTGGAGGAATGATGTCATTCCTTCAAAGGCTTTTACCCCTTGACGGCTTTAGTTTGGAGTGTTTCAAGGGATAGGTTGCGTGTTCTTTACACGTAGTGCCTGTTCCCATGGTGCGAGGAAGTCCCCGAGCCCTTTTCCCGTAAGGGTCGATCAGGTTCTTTCTCGTCTTGTAATTACGTCCCTCATTCTTCCTTTCGCTCGGAGGAGGGGTGGGTCGTGCCGTACTACCCTCGACGGGCGAGTGACGACGCTTCCCGGGAGCTGCAGGCGGGTAAATCCAAGTGGATGTCCGAGTCCCGTTCGATAGGGGTCGGCTAGTGGCCTTATGGGCACATCTCAAAAAGTACCCGAGGGCAGTCACGGTGGATGTCGGAACCGTTCGCTAGGTCCCGAGGGCTCGATGCCTCCCTCGATGGGATCCCACTCTCGTGACACCCGCATGGGTCTCGGATATGACTTGCAAAGATGTGCCGACTCCCTGTAGGGTTCGGACCTTGGCCTCTATTGTGCTCATCTTCAGTCATCCCTCGCTCAGTTATCCTGAGGCGACTGTTCGAACCTGCGTTGCAGGTCAGTCTCGCAACCTCTGGAACGTAGGTGGCCATGGCCTGGGGATTTTAGGCCTCGAAAGGCTTTTTTCAGACTCGTTTTATAATGTTAGGGGTCGGGCGAGACGGAGAACTGCGCCCGACGGAGACCGCCTTGCGACGCTTGGTCAGCGAGGGGGGGTCGGGCGCCGCGTCCTCTGGAAGGAACCGCCCTGACATAACTTTTCAGGGTGCTCCTTTTGAGGCGCGGCGCGTGGGGACTCGAAACGGCCGTGCCGTCTCGCCCCGGCTGGATGGGACGTTTCGTCTGTGAAATTAATGCGCGCGTGCGGCGGGCGCGGGAATCGAAGGGAGTTGGCGCTTCGAGTTTTTCACCTGAATGGGCGACGGTTGCTCTCTCTCTCTCTCTCTTGGCCTTCCTCACAGGGGCGTGGTCGTGGCTCGCTCCTTCTATAAAAGCGGCTACTGGGGGTCTTGGCCTTCCTTGCGCCGCCGTCCACTCCACTTTTACTGCGCAGACTTTCCTCTTCCTCCTGAAGCCATGGCCGGCGTCGAGGCGTGGCCGCCCAGCAATGTGACCAAGTCCGCGCTAGAGGCGCGCGTGAAGGCCGGGATTCTCCGTCCTCTCAAGGACGTCGGGTTCTCGGAGTGGATCGTTCCCTCGGCGAACGACAGGGAGCCAAACCCGCCGCCGGGCTATGTGGTGTGCTTCCTGTCGTTCCTAGACCGGGGGTTCGGAGTTCCGGCCGGCCGCCTGATCAGGGCCATCCTCCACCACTACGAGGTGGGGTTACACAACCTGAACCCAAACTCGGTGATGCAGGCTGCCGTCTTCACCACGGTCTGCGAGGGGTTCCTGGGGGTTCCGGTCAACTGGAATCTCTGGCTCCACCTCTTCAAGGCGGAGATGTCGGCTCGTTACGTGGGGAAGGAGAAATTCCCCCTGCGGGCCGGCGGCTGCACGCTGCAGCTTTGTCAGCAGCGGGCCGGGCTGTACATATGGAGCTCAATGCCTTCGTCGAACCGGGGGTGGCAGAGCGGGTGGTTCTACCTCCGGAACGACGGCGGCTTGCTCCCGAAGTACACCGGGAAGATGGTGACGGAGGTTCCCATGAAGTGGGCGTGGGGTGCTCCGTCCGAGGAGCAGAAGAGGCTCGCCCCGCTTCTCGCGGGGCTTCAGAAGTTGCGAGATGCCGAAGTCACCGCGGCGACGGTGGCAATCGCCTTCCACAAGAGGAGTTTACTTCCGCTGGCGCAGCGGCGAGTGCCCATGTTCGAGATGACCCGGGGGGTCCCCTGGGCCGGGACGAGGATGTTGGCCGAGCCGATTTCGGCCTCGGACATCACCGCCCGGGTCGAGAAGACGACGCACCCAGAGATGAAGAATTCCCGGGTGTTGCCGATGCGCCCTGAAAAGGGCTACATTTCCCTGGTAAGTATGGATTTTTTGCGCCTTCTTTTCGTTTCCTTCTCGTCATGTCCTTGACTCCCGATCGTTCGCAGAGGATGGGGGTCGTCAAGGACTCCCTACCCCCTGTCCCAGAGGACAAGGGGATCCGGGCCCAGAATCGGGCTCGGAACGAGGAGCAGAAGAAGGCCAAGGAGGACAAGAAGGCCAAGGCAGCGCGGAAAGCGCAGCGGCGGGAGATCTCCGCCAAAAATCATCGTGAAGCCGAGAAGGCAGGGGTTGCCCCACCCCCCTCTCCCGAGACTTCGATCTCGGAGATAGAGGGCGGGGGCGGCGACGTCGACTGGCTTGACGAGCTGATGGAGGAGGACGACGTTATCCCTCCGGCCGGCGGGGGAATCGAGGCCCCGGAGGGGTCGAAGACTGTAAGTGCAATCAAGCCCTAGTTGTGGGTTTTGGTGATAATGACCACACAATTAGAGGACAAATGAGATTTGTTGAGATGGTAAGCAGGTAAAATAAGAATGAGGGTAACACATGATATGTGAGATGGCAAAAGCCCAATTACCAAATGATGTGGTGATGGACTCAAAGGCATTTTAATTATTTAATATTTAATCTTGAGTTTAGGCTATGCCGCACTATAAAGAGGGATGCAAATTTAGTTGGTCTGAGGAAGATAGAGTGCTCAAGTATTAAAACTAAATCAAAAGAGAGACACTCTAGCACTTCACGAGCACGTAGAATAGTTTTTTAAGACTTGTGGTGTCGGAAGTCCCGACGTGCGTCGGAACTGATGACGCATGTCGGAACTGATGACGTTCGTCGGAAGTCCCGACACCTGGCCCTCTTGCTACCTCTGCTCGCGCTTTGCGTCGGAAGTCCCGACGCGCGTTGGAACTGATGACGCATGTCGGAACTGATGACGTTCGTCGGAAGTCCCGACACCTGGCCCTCTTGCTACCTCTGCTCGCGCTTGCGTCGGAAGTCCCGACGCGCGTCGGAACTGATGACGCATGTCGGAACTGATGACGTTCGTCGGAAGCCCCGACACCTGGCCCTCTTGCTACCTCTGCTCGCGCTTGTGTCGGAAGTCCCGACGTACGTCGGAACTGATGACGTGTCGGAAGTGATGACATGTGTCGGAACTGATGACGCGTCGGAACTGATGACGTTGACTGGTTTTGTATAGACTTCTAACCAAGTGAACAGTGTTTTTAGTATATGTCGGAAGTCCCGAGATCCGCGTCGGAACTTCCGACGTAGATCTAAACGGTTAGTTTTCAGCTTCTTGTATAAATAGCTTTCTCAACGTTTCTAACCGTTACGGACTTATTCCAAGCAACTCACTCACGACCCCAACAGCTCTCAAGCTCTCAAGGCTCTCCTCTCCTCTCCCCTTTGCTCCAAACTTCGATTCCCCAAGGATTTGAGTGATAGGAGAGTAGATTGAGTGAGAAAATCATCTAGCAAGCTTGAGCACTTGAGTTCTTCGTCAAGCCGGTTGGATTTGCGTCTATTACTCTTGGGTTCTTGGAACCCTAGCCGGCTAGGCGTCGCCCAAGAGCTCCCGATCTGTGGGAGGACCTTGGGAAGTTTGTATTACCCTTGTTTTTCTAGTGAAGAACTCAAGTTTACCTTTGTGGTTGCTTGATAGAGGCAAGGAGGTGAAAGAGACTCCGACCTTAGTGGTCACCTCAACAACGAGGACGTACGCAAGCCTTAGTGGCGAGCCGAACCTCGGGATAAATCTTTGTGTCCCGTGTGCTTATTGTTGTTGTGATTACTTGAGATTACTTGTTCTTTGTTGTCTCTTTCTCTCTCAAGCCATTTCTTAGGTTTTGGTCCCGATCTACAAATTGGTGGCGGTTCAAGGTCAAGGAAGCACTTGGATTACTTCATCTTACCACTAGAAAATGGGGTTGTAAGTTATTGCCTTCACAAAGTTTATTTAGGCACTTGTAGTTCATTTCCCGTAGGCGTCGGAACTTCTGACGGTTTGCGTCGGAACTTCTGACAGTTTGCGTTGGAACTTCTGACACTTTGCGTCGGAAGTTCTGACCTGAACTGTCATAACTTCCGACAGTTGCTGACAAGTGACTTTGAGTTGTGTAGAAAATTAGTAGATACGCCTATTCACCCCCCCCTCTAGGCTTACCAAGGATCCTTACAAAGACCCGAGGGGGGTCGGAGATCCGAGAGGGGTCGGAGGCCCCCCAGGCCGCCCCCCACATCATTGTGGATGATGAGGACAGCGCCTCTCGTGAGGGTTCAGCCCCGGTGGGTCCTCAAGAAGGGGGGAAGGCGTCGGAGGCCGGATCCGAGGCGCTACCTCAACCGGTAGTGCCAGAGGCTTCGGCCGAGCCCGCCCCAACGTCCGGGGCGGGAACTGGTGCCCTGGTGGAGGCGTCGCAGGCTGAGACCGCCGTGGTGTCTCCTGCGCCGTCGGCAGGCGAGGCAGGGGTCGGACCGGCGGCCCCTGGCGCCGCGGGAGGCCCCCTAGGAGCTCCGAGCTCCCAGAAGAAGTGTGCTCCCCGAGCGAGGTATGTATAGGATTTCTGGTTCCTCTGCTGATTTTTTGTTTTTCTCTTTCTTCTAACTTGGTGTTGTTTCCCCAGCCGTAAGCAAAAGGCGCCTTCGGTGGCGCTGGCCCCCCTGAAAGCTGTGAAGAGGGCGGCTCAGACAACTCTTGGGTCGGCTAGGCCCGTGTCTCCGCCGCCTCCAGGCTACCCGGGGCAAGACACGGGGGCGCCACCCGGGGCAAGACACGGGGGCGCCGAAGCCCCAAGGACCGGAGGACGCTGACCTCGGAGGCGCGGCCCGTCCTGCGTGCGCTGAGGAGGGGCGAGCCATCGTGGTGTCCAGGGCGGCGCCCGAGGCCCCCGCGGCGGGGAGGGAGGAGGAAACCGGATGGGGCAAGAGCCCCGTAATCTGGCCCAACCTCGGCGATGCTGAGGGGGGAGCCAGATTTGTCCTGGACGACCCGTCAGAGAGTTACCTCTGTCAGGGTCTGGATGCGTGTGGGCGCGCCGGTGTCGAGGCCCTCAACCGAGCTACCCAGCTCGTGGGTCGTGACATGTTTAATTTGGCTCAGGTAAGATTTTTATCCGTGTTATAAAGTAGTTTTGTGCTTACCTTTGCGGTACTCACCCCCTGTGTGACCTCTGATCTTGCAGGCGCTCAAGGCCACCTCCCAGGAGAAATCGGTATTTCTCCGTCGGGAGAAGGATGCTTGGGCGTCCTTTGAGAAGGAGAGGGCTGCCAGAGAGGCGGCCGAGGGGGAGCTCGCGAAGGAGTGCGAGATTTCTGCCGAGCTTCGGCAGAAGTGCTCGGTACTGGCCACCGAGGCTCGGGAGGCCCGGGACAAGGTCGCCCCCCTGGAGGAGAAGATTGGGGTCCTCGCCCAGGAAACCGAGGCGCAAAAGGCGGCGGCTGAGGGGTACAGGGGTGAGGTCGCTCGGCTTGAAGCTTTGCTCGCCGAGAAAGACCTTGCCTTGAACCAAGCTCAGACCGACCTGTCCGAGGCTCTGAGCGAGGTGGCCCGCTGGCATCAAAGCTCGGCGGAGCACGAGAAGCGTGCCGAGGGTAAGACTTGCGCCCTTTACCCTGGACTCCTTTATACCTTTTGAGTTAGCTTTTCCTGACTTCCTGTTTCTTGTTCTGTTTTTCGATCAGATTTGGAGAGGAAGGTGGTCGAGGCGGCCTCTGCCGCCGAGGCCCTGCAAAGGTCCCTCGACGCCGAGGCTTCAGACCGCTCGGCTCTTGAAGCCGTGGTCACCTCGGCGTGTGAGGGGCTCGGGGTATCGGCGTCGGGGTCGTCGCTGCGGAGTCGGGTCGAAGCCCTTTACTCCCGGGCCGGGGAGAGGATGAAGGAGGCACTCCACGCCGGGGTGAAGAAAGCCCTGGCGGTGGTGAGCTCTCACTATGCCGGTATTGATTTGCCGGCAGTCTGTGAGGGCTACGTCCTCCCGGATGATGAGGTTGAGGCCCAGGAGGAGGTGCAGAGGCTTGAAGATGCCGTGGCTACCCCCGGAGATGCCTTGGCCACCTTCTTCGACGACGAGGTGGAGCTTTCACCCCTTGGGGCTCTAGGACCTGAGTAGACAGGGCAGCAGGACCCTTAGGTTTCTTTTCTTTTTGTGGGTGTTGAGGCCGGTGGGTCTTGTAACATATATATATATAATGTTAATGTCGAATATAAATATAACTGCTCTTTTTGAGCATTTTCCCTAAGTATCTTATTTCCTTTCTCTTTATACCGATCCGACCTCGGCAGCGCGGGGTCGGGTGAGCTACTTAGAGTTATCGCGCAAGCCGGAGTCCCCAAGCCTAAGTGCTTTTCCTTTTTCCTTAGTAACTCTTGGAAGCCCGAATTTGTTCCCGAATCTAAGATGAGTTGAGGCGGTCTTTGCTCGTGAGCGCACATCCTTCCTCGGGCTCATGCATTAAGATTTAGGGGACGCATTTTCGGTTTCTTGAGTCTTTTTAGGAAGGAGGAGGAAGACCTTGGGTCAGGGTTCTTTTAACTTGTGCGAAAAAAGAAAAAGATTCGGAGTTGACATAGGGGGTTCCCCCCATATAGCCCCCGAGGGAGGTTCGGACTCTGCTTGGTAGGTCCGAGGCTCTCTGATAACTTAAACTTTGATTTATTCCTTGAAGGTAATGGATGAACAAAGAAATTTTTACAAAGTTCTAAGGGAAAAAGCGACGTAGCTGTTCTATGTTCCATGCGTTTTTGAAGACCTCCCCTGCTTCATTGGCGAGCTTGTAGGTGCCTGGTCGGAGAACCTCGGCGATGACGTAGGGTCCTTCCCAGGGGGTGTGAACTTGTGACGACCCTTGTTGCTCTGTCTGAGCCTTAGCACCAAGTCGCCGACTTGAAATGCTCGGCCTCGGATCCGCCGCGCATGATATCGGCGGAGGGCCTGCTGGTACTTTGCGGAGTGCAGGAGGGCTACGTCCCTGGCTTCGTCGAGCTGGTCCAGCGCGTCTTCTTGGAACGTCTTGCCGCTGTTTTCGTCGTAGGCTTGTACCCTTGGAGACCCGTACTCCAGGTCAGTGGGGAGGATGGCTTCCGACCCATAGACCATGAAGAACGGGGTGAAGCCCATGGCTCGGCTTCGGGAGGTTCTCAGACTCCAGACGACGGCCGGTAGCTGTTTGAGCCATATTTTCCCAAACTTGTTCAGGCGGTTGAAGATCCTGGGCTTCAAGCCCTGGAGGATCATGCCATTGGCGCGCTCGACCTGACCATTGGTCTTGGGGTGAGCGACTGCCGCCCAGTCCACACGTATGTGGTGTCTGTCACAGAACTGTAGGAACTTTCGTCCGGTGAATTGTGTGCCGTTGTCGGTGATTATGGAGTTCGGCACTCCGAATCGATGGACGATATCCGTGAAGAATAATACCGCCTGTTCGGCCTTGATCCTTGTGATGGGCCGGACCTCGATCCACTTGGAGAACTTGTCGATTGCGACAAGCACGTGGGTGAAGCCCCCGGGCGCTTTCTGCAGAGGCCCGACCAGGTCGAGGCCCCAGACAGCGAAAGGCCAGGTGATGGGGATCATCTGCAAGGCCTGGGCGGGCTGATGTATGTGCCGAGCGTAAAACTGGCATCCCTCACGGGTCCTTACGATTTCTGTGGCGTCGGCTACAGCGGTTGGCCAGTAGAAACCCTGTCGGAAGGCATTTCCTACCAACGTCCGAGGTGCGGCGTGATGGCCACAAGCCCCCGAGTGTATGTCCTGCAGGAGCTTGACTCCTTCCTGACGTGGGATACAACGCATGAGGATGCCCGAGGGGCTGCGCTTGTACATTTCCCGGTCGAGGAGGACGAAGGTCTTGGCACGACGGGCCACGCGTCTCGCCTCAGCCTGGTCCAGGGGTAGAGTGCATCGACCAGGCGTTGAAGCAAAGGGTAGCGCCAGTTAGGCAAGTCGTCAGTCGCAGGTGGCTCTGGCTCGATGTCCATGGCCTCCTGTTCTTGGGCGACAACGTCTTTGGGGTCGGCACTCTGTTTGTTTTGGGGTTCGTCCGACCCCCCGTCGTCCTTGTAGTCGACGGAAGGTTTGTAGAGATCGCTGACGAAAACATCCGGGGGGACCGTGGCCCGCTCGGATGCCATCTTGGCGAGCGCGTCGGCGGCCTCATTATACTTCCTTAACACATGGTTAAGTTCGAGGCCGTCGAACTTTTCTTCCAGGCGTCGAACTGCTTTGCAGTATGCGTCCATCTTGGGGTTATGGCAGGTAGACTCTTTCATGACTTGGTCGATGATGAGCCTGGAATCGCCTCGGACGTCGAGCCGCTTGATCCCAAGTTCGATCGCGACGTGAAGACCGTTAAGGAGGGCCTCATATTCTGCTGCATTGTTCGAAGCAGGGAAATGGAGCCGGATTGCGTATCGCATCCTTACCCCAAGGGGTGAGATGAAGACAAAACCTGCGCCGGCCCCGGTCTTCATCAAAGACCCGTCGAAGTACATAATCCAGCACTCGTGCTGGATTTGAGGTGGTGGGAGCTGAGTCCTGATCCATTCTGCCACGAAATCCGCCAGTACTTGAGACTTTATGGCTTTCCGAGGCTCATAAGTGATTCCATCGCCCATGAGCTCTATGGCCCATTTAGCAATCCTTCCGTTGGCCTCTCGGTTCTGGATCACTTCTCCGAGAGGGAAAGATGAGACCACTGAGACCGGGTGAGATTCAAAGTAATGGCGGAGCTTGCGTCGGGCCAACACCACTGCGTAGAGTAGTTTTTGAATCTGGGGGTATCGGGTCTTTGTGTCGGAGAGTACTTCACTGATGAAGTACACCGGCCTTTGGACCGGCAGGGCATGCCCTTCTTCCATCCTCTCGACCACGATTGCTACGCTGGCCACCTGATCAGTGGCTGCGACGTAGAGAAGAAGTGGCTCCCCCTCGGCGGGGGGCACCAGGATGGGAGGGTTGGTGAGCAGAGCCTTGAGCTTGTCAAGGGCTTCCTGGGCCTCGGGGGTCCAGGAAAAGTGCTCAGATTTTCTAAGTAACCTATACAGAGGTAGCCCTTTTTCCCCGAGGCGAGAAATGAAACGGCTTAGGGAAGCTAGACATCCCATTACCCTCTGTACTCCCTTTAGGCTACGAATGGGGCCCATATGTGCGATGGCCGAGACCTTTTCTGGGTTGGCCTCGATCCCCCGCTCAGACATAATAAATCCAAGGAGCATGCCTCGGGGGACCCCAAAAACGCACTTTTCGGGGTTGAGTCTGATCCCTTTCGCCGTAAGGCATCGGAATGTTTCTTCCAGGTCGGCGACCAGGCCGCTCGCTTTCCTGGACTTGACGACGATGTCGTCTACGTAAGCCTCTACCGTTTTGCCTATAAGGTTCCCAAAAACCTGGAGCATACATCGTTGATATGTAGCCCCCGTGTTTTTGAGGCCGAACGGCATGGTTACGTAACAATACATTCCGAAAGGGGTGATGAACGAAGTCGCGAGCTGGTCGGACTCTTTCATCTTGATTTGGTGGTAGCCGGAGTAACCATCAAGGAAAGACAAAATTTCACATCCCGCGGTGGAGTCAACTATCTGATCAATGTGAGGCAAAGGAAAAGGATTCTTTGGACATGCTTTATTTAAACCAGTGTAGTCTACACACATCCTCCACTTCCCATTTTTATTTTTAACTAGCACGGGGTTGGCTAACCACTCGGGATGGAATACCTCTTTGATGAATCCGGCCGCCAGCAGCTTGTGGATCTCCTCCCCGATGGCCCGGCGCTTCTCCTCGTCGAATCGGCGCAGGCGTTGCTTTACGGGTTTGGAGCCGGCTCGGATGTCCAAGGAGTGCTCGGCGACTTCCCTCGGTATTCCAGGCATGTCCGAGGGACTCCACGCAAATATATCGACGTTTGCGCGGAGAAAGTCGACGAGCACCACTTCCTATTTGGGGTCGAGGCTGGAGCTAATCCTCAATGCCTTGCCTTCAGAGGTCCCGGGGTTGAGGAAAACCAGCTTGGTCTCCTCTGCCGGCTCGAAGCTCCCGGCATGACGCTTGGGGTCGGGGACGTCCTGGTCGCAGTCACCGAGGCCGGTAAGAATGGCCAGAGACTCTGCCAGAGCCTCGGCCTGCTCGACGCACTCGACGTCGCACTGGTAGGCATGCTGGCTGGTCGTGCTGACGGTGATGATGCCCCTTGGTCCTAGCATCTTGAGCTTGAGGTAAGTGTAGTTGGGGACGGCCATGAACTTGGCGTAGCATGGTCGTCCCAGGATCGCGTGGTAGGTCCCTGGGAACCCGACCACGTCGAAGGTGAGGACTTCCCGTCTAAAGTTGTCAGGGGTCCCGAAGCAGACGGACAGATCGATCTGTCCGAGGGGGTGAGCACGATGCCCCGGCACCACTCCGTGGAATGGCGCGGTGTCGTTCCTTAGCCGGGACCTGCCGATCCCCATGAGGGCCAGAGTCTCGGCATAGAGGATATTGAGGCCGCTGCCTCCATCCATCAGCACCTTAGTGAGACGGGTCTCGGCGATGATGGGGTCGACGATGAGAGGGTAGCTCCCGGGATTGGGGATCCGATCCGGGTGACCCTGTCTGTCGAACGTGATCGCGCTCTCGGACCATTTGAGGTACAAGGTGAAAGGTCCTAATATGGCTAGAGGGGGGGTGAATAGCCTATTTAAAAAAATTCTACAAACTCACTAGAGCAAGAGGTTAGTAAATAATGAAGCGAAGCTTTTTGCTCTAGCTCTAATGGGGTAATTGCAAGCCACCTATTAACAATTCTAGTTGATATAATCACTAGGCACACAAGAGCTAAGTCACTACTTACACTAGAAAGCTACCCAAAGTTTCTATACAAGTAAGTAAGCTACTCTAGTTTGCGGGAATGTAGAAGAGATGGTTTGAACTTTATACCACCGCGTAGAGGGGATGAACCAATCAATAATATGAAGTCCAATCACCGGGAGAAATTCAAAGAACAATCACAATGGAGACACACAATTTTTCTCCCGAGGTTCACGTGCTTGCCGGCACGCTACGTCCCCGTTGTGTCAACCAACACTTGGTGGTTCGGTGGCTAAGAGGTGTAGCACGAACCTCGTCCTCACTAGGACACCACAAGAACCTACCCACAAGTGAGGTAACTCAATGACACGAGCAATCCACTAGAGTTACCTTTCGGCTCTCCGCTGGGGAAGGTACAAGACCCCTCACAATCACCGGGAGATGGCCACGAACAATCACCAACTCGTGCCAATCCTCCTCCGCTGCTCCAAGCCGTCTAGGTGGCGGCAACCACCAAGAGTAACAAGAAAACCGCAGCTAGAACGATCCCCAAGTGCCACTAGATGCAATCACTCAAGCAAATGCACTTGGAATCACTCCCAATCTCACAAAGATGTATAATCTATGAAGGAGATGAGTGGGAGGTGTTTGCTTAGGCTCACAAGGATGTCTAGTATGTTGGAATGCCAAGAGTGTGAGCCCCAAGCCGGCCAAACACGTATTTATAGCCCCTCAAACAAATAGAGCCGTTGGCTCTTTCACTGGGTGAAATACGGGGTCACCGGACGCTCTTAAAGGGGCACCGGACGCTTAACACCAGCGTCCGGTGCTCCAACGTCAGCCGCGTGTCAGAGTCTAACGGTAACCTACAGAGCACCGGACGCTGAGCAGGTTGGCACCGGACGCGTCCGGTGCACACCGGACTCATGCGCAGAGAGCTCCGCAAACTCGCAGGGTCACCGGACGCAAGCCACCGGACGCACCCTCAGCGTCCGGTGCTCACCGGACCCATGCGCAGAGAGGGTCGCAAAACGCCCGCACACCGGACGCTCAAGCCAGCGTCCGGTGCCTATCGTCTGGTGCCTTACCCTAGCTGGGCCAGGCACTGTTTGCACCGGACGCTCAGACGCAGCGTCCGGTGCTCCAGAAGCAGCGTCCGGTGAGTGTTTTCTCAGCGAGAAACACTCCCGTGACTTCTCCAAATTTCCCACCGGCGCAATAGAAAATATGCACTTCATTTTCTCCGGAACCCATCCTCTCTCTCTACCCTTCAAACTCCACCTCCTTCTCAAAGTGTGCCAACACCACAAAGTGTGTACCAACAAGTGCACGTGTGTTAGCATTTTCACAATCATTTTCTTTGAAGGAGTTAAGTTAGCTCACTAGGTTCTAAATGCATGCACAAGAACAATGACACCTAGTGGCACTTGATAACCGCTTAGCCAAAGAATTCCCCTCTTTATAGTACGGCTATCTATCCTAAATGTGATCACACCCTCTATGGTGTCTTGATCACCAAAACCAAAACCCTAAGCAATACCTTTGCCTTGATCTCCATAGGGTTTTATTTTTCTCTTTCTTCTTTTCCAAGTTGAGCACTTGATCATCTTGTGGTCATCACCATCATCACCATGATCATCACTTGCTCCATCACTTGGCATGTACCAACCTCATTAAGTCTACACGCACTTAGTATAGAGGTTAGTACTAGGGTTTCATCAATTATCCAAAACCAAACTAGGGCTTTCACAAGGGCGCGGCCGTGCTGACTGCGCAGACTTCTCGGAGTTCGCGCTTCCTCTGGCTTGCAGTGAGGCGAGCCGTTCGTCCCCCAAAGATCAGAAGGCAGTTCTTGACCTTGGGGAAATCCTCCCCCTGGAGGTCGTCGCCCTTGGGGGGCTCTTTGGCATTTTCTTTGGTGATGATGTCGGTGTAGTACCGACGGAGGACGGTGCACTCCTCAAGGGTGTGTTTGGTTGGCCCCCTGTGATAGGAGCACGACTTTTTCAACATTTCGTCGAAGAGACCGGGGCCAGCAGGAGCCCGCTTGGGGTTCTTGCGATCTACCGCAGCGACCAGGTTGTCGTCCGACTGTCCCTACTTCCCCTTGCGACCCTTCTTCTTCTTCTTCGGGTCGCGCGAGCCCGAGGCCTCGGTAGCCTCGGCCTTCTGCTTCCCTTTAGCTGCACCATCGGAGAAGATGGCGCCGACTGCCTCTTCGCCTGAGGCAAAGTTGGTGGCGATGTCGAGCAGCTGGCTAGTGCTCGTGGGGGTCTTGCGTCCGAGCTCGTGTACCAACTCCTTGCAGGTGGTACCAGAAATGAAGGCTCCGATCACGCCGGAGTCCGTGATGTTGGGGAGCTCGGTGCACTGTTTGGAGAATCGCCTGATGAAGTCACGGAGGGACTCGTCAGGCTTCTGCCGGCAGCTCCTGAGCTCCTGATGAAGTCACAGAAGTTTCCGACAAAGATTCTGACCAGGTCAGCCCAGTCATGGATCATGTGCTCAGGGAGGTGTTCGAGCCATGCCCTGGCCGTATCGGCCAGGTGGAGTGGGAGGTTGCGGATGATGAGCAGGTCGTCATCCGCGCCGCCCAGCTGGCATGCTAAGCGGTAATCCGCCAGCCAGAGTTCAGGGTTCGTTTCCCCTGAGTACTTGGCGAGGTTGGCGGGCTGTCGGAATCGCGCCGGGAACTTGGCCCTGCGTATGGCCTCGCTGAAGACGCGGGGACCCGGAGGCTCTGGTGACGTGCTGCGATCGTGATCGGGGTCGTACCTCCCACCTCGGCAGGGTCGGTAACGTCGGGACTCGGCTTCGTCCCTGTCGCGTCGTCTGGCCTCGAGGGTGGCCCGCACGTCCGCGCCTGCTCCGACGCGCTCGTGTACCGACGGGGCCTTGTCGCCCCTTTGGGGGTCAGGGGGCGGCGGACCCTGTACTGTTGGTGCCTTGTTCGGAGGGGGTCGGTCTCCACGACGTCTTGTGCTATGGGATTGTGAGGCAGAACTTTCCGCGTTCTGCACTACAGCCTGCTCCAGGAGGCCATGTAACCCCTGGCGCACTCTTCTTCCCTCAGGGGTCGATGGCTCGGGCATCGCCCTGAGGAGGAGCGCAGTGGCCATCACGTTCTGGCTGGCCGTGCTGAAGACTGGGGCGTCTCCCCCTTGGTCCTCGACAATGCGACGGTTAACATCACGGGCGCGACGCCTGGCTTCACCCCCGTCTCCGCGGCCTGTCGGCTCTCGGACCAGAGTCTCGCGGAGTTGGCGGAGGCGTGTGCGTTCTTCTTCGAGCCTGGCCTCCAGCTCATCGAGTTGTGCGAGGTCAGGACGGTGTCCTCCAACGGGGGCAGATGCTACCCCACGGGCCCCGAGATCGATTCCGGGAGTAGGGTTGGGAGGTGGAGTGGCATTCTCTTGCCTAGAGGGCCCTGCGTCTCCCTGGGCATTATGCGGCGTGCCTCCGACTTCCAAGTTGAAGCATTCTCGCGACGGGTCGTAGCTTCCGCTATCGGAGTCGGAGTAGCCGAAGCAGTAGTTGCTAGCTTCGAGGAAACGCATGAAAGTCTCCGGGTCGCCACACCCGGAGAAATCAGCGCCAGCCCACTCGTCGTCGCCCGAGGTGGGATCCTCAGGGTATGTCGAAACGGGCGGCGTACAGATGAGGTCCAGTGTAGACCTCAAGTGGTGCCCTGGAAGTTCCGCGTACGCACTCAACGAAGTGCTCACGGAAGAGGCGTAGGTGGCGGCGGCGTTCCTGAGCCCAAAAGGTAACTCAGGAGGTGTCGCTGCTGCTCCTTCATCCGTAAGTGGAGGAGGATGGGACGTTGAGGCCCCTTTGTCCCCCTTGCGGGGGACGGGCGCGGGCCGTGCCTTCCCCTTTGACCGGGGTGGAACGGGAGACCGCGATGATCCTCTGTTGGTCCTGGGGCTGGGGTTTGATGCCCCGCGAGCCCTTCCTCTAGCGCCTGTCGGGCCGGAGGAACGGGCGACCTGGTGAGGAATATGCGGGGGGAGGGCCGGACGGGCCCTAGCCTCAGAGGTAGGGTCAGAGATCCTAGATCTCTGACGCCCCCTCCGTGAACCCCCCGCATCGTGTCCCGAACGTCTCCCACGCACTGACTGTGGCGGGATCGGCTCGGGGCTAGGCTCGACGTCGTCACGTGGCGGGAGGAGGACCATGTCGTAGCCGGAACCGAGGGACATGAATTCTAAACTCCCAAACATCATGATGGTGCCGCGGCGGAGTGGGCGAAATCCATCTGCCATCCAAGCCTTCCCAGTAGGGACTGGCAAGCGTCACGCAGAAGGCCCCTACCTGGCGCGCCAACTGTCGGCGTCTAGACTCGCGGTCTAGGCACTAACAAGTATAAGTCTGCGTGACTGACCAAGCTTGGATGGTGATGCAAGTGAGACACAGAGGGTTTATACTGGTTCGGGCCAAGAATGCCCTACGTCCAGTGTGGCGGTGGATTCTGTATAACCTTGCACCCAAAGGTGCTTGCAGTAGGGGGTACAAGCTGGTTGCGAGAGAGGGCTAAGTCCCAGGTCTCGGCTTGGTGTGGACAGAGTGCGGGTTGTTGCTCTGTGAAAGAGTGTTGTGTGCGTGTGTGTTTTTCTAAACTTGTCCGATCTCTCTCTAGTTGTGAACCCTGGCTCCCCTTTTATAGTCTCAAGGGAAGGCCAAGTATTTACATGAGTAGATTTCTTTTATTGAAGGGTGAAAACACAGTCCCGACCCTGTTGAGGCTGGTCCATCTCGTCCTTGAGGGATGGTTGACAGCATGGCTACTCCTGTAGAGGGTTACCGAACCATGTAGGGGTCGTGGGGGTCGGATCGCCGGTACTGCTGCATATCCTGTCAACAGTGGGAAATGACCACAAACAGTGGTGCTGATTTACCTCACCCATTCCCTTTCTACTGTGCGGTAGTGTGCTACAGTGAACAGGGGTAAGGGTGTATAGTGACAGAGGTAAGGCCACAGTGACCGGGGTGGTTGAAACAGTCGTCGCCTTGCCCTGCCGCGTTATGGGGGCCGTCGCGTCCGTCATGTCGGGGGAAGTCTTGTTACCCAGGTGGAGTGGGGTCCGGCGTCCGAGCCTGGACGGGGTCGGGCGAAACGGAGCTTGCGTCCGAGGCCATGAGGGGTCGGGCGAGTCGGAACTAGCGTCCGAGGCCCTGAGTAGGTCGGGCGAGTCGGAACTGGCGTCCGAGGCCCTGAGTAGGTCGGGCGAGTCGGAACTGGCGTCCGAAGCCCTGAGGGGTCGGGCGAGTCGGAACTTGCGTCCGAGGCCCTGATGATTGTAATTAGTATGTTTTTTTGTGTTTTTTAACTGCTCTGATTTGGGTACCCCTTATTATGGTACCCAACACAAGTGTTTTCATAAAGCTTGACATTCTGACCACATAACGTTCCTAATGGACCTATTTACCCCCGCTCGCTGCGCCGCTCGCATTCAATGCGCTGCCCACTGCCGCCTCGCATGCATGACCCGCCCAGCCACAAGCCGCGGCAGCCACCTCGTATGCATGCCCGCTGCCACACGCGGGAGCCGCTCGCCGCAGGGAAACGCGCCTGACCACCAGGGCTCGAACTCACGACCCAATACTCTAGGGTCTATGCACTAACCAGCTGAACTGGTTTGTTTATATGTATAGAGAACACTCGCAACCATATTTATTAAAGGTATACATAGAAAACTAACCTCTAATTAATCACTCTTTGGTTACCACGATCATGTCCTAAACGTCAAGAATTATAGATATGAAGGGAGTATGTAAAGGATAGAAACTCAACTTGCCAGGCCAAGAGCCGGTGGAACAAATCTGCAAACGGAACTCGACTACCCAGGCCAGGAGCCGGTGGAGCAAATCTCCAACCCAACGGTCAGTATGGTTCGCACCACCGACCCGACACTCAATGCCAGCACAATAGGTACTTGTTCATTTGGCTGATAAGTCGTAACAGAGAGTATTGTTGGCTGATTTGTTAAAAACACTGACATGTTTAAAAGCTAACACGCTCGCGCAACTCGCGAGTTGCGACCATGTGACGCTCGGTCGCGCTGCCAAAAACAATTCCGCCGCTCCAACTCGTCAGCCACAACCCACACTCCCACAGGCGAGGCACCGAAAGCGAACCGACACCAGCGCCGAAAACCACCCTGGAAGTGCCAACTGCCAAGGCAATCAAGTAATCAGCTACCCGACGCTCCCGAACGGAGGTACGCGACAGCCGGCCGCCCTCCTGTTCGCCACCAGCTTCCAGCAGGTGGCCGCCGGCGGCCGGCGCAGGCGCAGCTACTTATAACCTCTTGTGCCCTTTGCCCATCCATCGAAACTGGAAGCAACAACGGCAACAAGTTGATACTAGCTTCGTTGTTCTCGGCTGCCTCAGCTCCTCCCTCATCTAGGCAAAGACGATCGATGGCAAGGCAACTGAGTGCCAGCGGCAGGATCCTCGCAGCGGCCGTGGCCGCCGTGTTCGTTGCCTCGTCCCTGGTGAGCACGGCCTCCGCGGCCGACGCGCCCGCCCCAGCGCCCACGTCCGGCGCCACGGCCGCCGCGCCGGCCTTCGCCGCATCAGGCGGCAGCGTCTGTCGCCGCGGCGGTTTTCGGCTACTTCTTCTGCTAGGTGGCCGGGGCTGTTGGCGCCTGGCGGGAAGAAGAGAGATACACAGATACGCGGTCATGAACTCATGATGTGCGCGCCCACATGGTCTTCGTTTGGAGACCAGTTTTGTTCATGATGACACGTAAATAGTTATTTATCGGTGCCGGCCGGATTCATTGTACGTGATTATGGGTTTTACGGTGGGTGATGCTAAATACTACTGCGTACTCCTACTTCCGTTGCATATACTTGGAATCCATCGGTACTTTTTAGGAGCGATTCGCAGAATCAAGTGGGGTGGTCCCAAAACAAAAGCACGCGGGGCTCTATGACCGATCATACACATGATTTGACAACCAGGACAGATCGATTGGGATGCGACCGATCAAGCGTGCAACAGTACGGGGGTGTTTGATCCCGGACTGATGCCCTGTCACATTATTAATTATAAATCTAATTGCTTAAGTTGTGACTAATTCATGAGGCGAACATATTTGACTAATTAATTCATATTTAGACCCTTTATGATGCTACAGTAAATATATCGATTAATTAGGTTTAATAGATTCGTCTCGCGAATAGGCCATAACTTAGGGCTTGTTTAGATGCCTTCAAAATTCCAAAAGTTTATAAGATTCTCCACCATATCGAATCTTGCGGCACATGTATGAAACATTAAACATAGATAAATAAAATAACTAATTGCACAGTTTTTAATTCACACGACGGATCTTTTGAGCCTAGTTAGGCCATAGTTCGACAATACTATTTACCAAATATAAACGAAAGTGCTATAATGTCTAAATCCAAAAAAATCTAAACAGGCTCTTAAAAATCTAAATACAAACGAATCTTTTGAGATACTAATTAGTTTTATAATTAATTCATATTTAATCTTTCTAATTAGTATCTAAATATTATCTGATGTAATAAAAATTAAAGTTTAGTCCTATGATCCAAACGCCCCTTCTAATAACGGATGCACACCACGCCCACGCCGCGGCCACTAGTTCCTGAATATTGCAATTATGTCTAGCTAGTGCATGAGATCACCGTAGCAATTAGTGTTTCATAAAGTAACGCAATTAGTGTTTCATAACAAATTCTGCTTAATGAAAAAGTAACGCAATTAGTGTTTCACCGTAGCAACGTACTGTAATCCGTATCTCGTACTTTCTTTTTTTCCCCCTCCCGTTGGGTTGCTAAAAATCATATTCTTTTCCCGCCAACCACAGATTAGAAATGGAAAAGGCCCGGCCCAAGTTGCGGTTCTGTCCCCAGCCCTCCCAGCAGTCTTCCCTGTCCGTCGCCCATCACCTCACTCATCACTCCACTCCCTCACCACCCCAGCCGGCCCTCTGCGGCTCTGCCCCTCTTCCAGTTCCAGGTCCCAGCCGGCCAGCCCTGTCCAGATCCAGATGGGAGCTCCACCGCTGCCCTTCTCCCTGCCCCACGCCGCGCTCCTCTGATCCCGCACTCCGTCCCCGAAGTCCCCACTGCCGGCGCGATCTCCGCATTCCCCCACCCCACCGCCTTCGCCCCACCACCCGCTGATGCCGGCCATACAGGCCACTGCGCCGCCCGGAGTCCTGGCGTGAACAGCCGTCGCTGCAGCGCAGCCTGGAGTTCAGAGCACCCGCCTGTTCCCCGCTCCGCCCGCCGCCACCGTTCATCAAATAGCCCCTTCGCCTGCAGCGCAAAGCCGCCACCGCTGCCTCTCTCCACGGGACAGGGGACACGCTGCCGCCGGGAGGGAAGAACCCGACTACCGGGCTGAAGTTGCCGCACCCCTGCCGTCCGACGTACACAGGTGCGTATCGAGCGTCCACTTGGGTGGCGGATGATGCCGATTCTTTTTCGTTCTAATATGGATCAACAAGTACTGAAACGCCACAGTAATGAGGATTGTAATTTGTAATAGGAGCAGCTCTTGGAGAATCGGGAAGGATTTGGGTCTCTTCGACTCCTATCTGTCGAGATACTAAAGGTCATTGTACTTTTGGCTGTTTGGCAGGATCAAAGGCCAGACATGGCATCCCCTACGTCTTAGAAAACTGGTGGCATGAGCTGCTGCTAAGTTGATAAAATAGATACTTGCACACACAAAATGTGTCTTTTCTGTAACTGCAGAGTGAATTCCATGTGGTTACATGGAATAGCTCTATAAATCGTGTTTTTTTAATCAAGGTAGCAAAATACATGTGAATCCTACTGTTTATAGCACTTTCAAATTAAAAGGAATGTGGGTATTGATATTCAGACTTACACCACGGTAGAGTGCGGTTTGTGGATTGCTCTCTGGTTCATGGATCCATTGTTCCATAGTTTGTGCACATTACTCCTCAGATAGGAACTCTTATGTTTGTTAATTAATTGTTAAATTTGTTGTTCTTATATATTCTTTGCATACACCATTCAGGTTTAATCATGGTAATCTTTGACATTGTTCATAACTGATCTATTGCAGTGGGATATACTACACTGGCCTGCTTGGACAGTACAAATTTGTAAATATATCTCTTGTTCTTCAGTTATGGCCACTATGGTTGAAGGGTGTGTTGGTCCCAGTGAGCTTCACCTGAAGAAGGAACTTATTGCCTTGAGAAAGGCACGTTTTTTGCGTGATCCTGAAACATGCTCATCCTGGAGGTCTCCGTTAAGCTCTAAATCATTCTTGACAACTTCTGGTGTTATAAATCACAATGAGATAGGCAGTAGTTTGTCAGAAAAGCACACAGAGCCAGCTGCAGCACCGCCAAAAAGTGAAAAGAAAAGAAAAAACGTTTATCTCTACAACTGGAGACATCATTCTAACAAATCCAGTGAAAGTGGAGTGAAGTTAGATGCGGACGACAGACAAGCCTCAGCAGACTGTAGTCTGGAAAGCCCATGTATTTCTAATGGTATGGACTCTAGGAGTGACACATGTCTGGAAGTTCCTGTCAGCATATACAGTGTTCAAGGTTCAAATTCATGCACTCCTGTTAAAAGAACTGTTAGAAGGGTGAGGAGAAGTTCATTCTCAAAGAAAGGAGCTATGAGAAATTCGACTGTTTCAAAGTTGCTAGATCTCCATGTGAACTCTGGTGAGCAGTCTGAGGATACTGAGAACTACAACTCAGAGACTCATGAGCAGCTTCAGAAAGTAGGGTATTTTTCTCGCTCTACATCACCACTGTTTGCTGCATCAGGGTGTTTTAGCTCAACAAATCCTTCTAAGCTGTTGAGGGTGCCAAGAAGAGAAGGATCTTCCTTCTCCTGTACTCCGGTCTCCACTAGCTCCTATTACAGGTACAAAGGGAGGAATCCTAGTACTGTAGGCTCATGGGATGGAACAACTGCTGCTTCACTTGATGATGATGGGCTGAACCAACCAGAACTGTTGACAAATCAGAGGTGTGGCATTCCTTGTTATTGGTCAAAGAGGAGTAAACACAAGGGATCTGAAAGGAGTTGTTCTCCTTCACTTTCTGATACACTTAGAAGAAAAGGCAGCAGTCTTTTGTGTGGGAGTCAGACAATACATGGGAGAAAGAAATCATCGGGCTCCAATAAATATGGATATTTTAAAAAATCTTCCCAAGGTGTACCGCTGTTGGGTGATAGTAGTCATTTTGCTTATTCATCATTTGATTCAGCTAGTGATGAAGTATCGACCATCTTTGGAGAATTAGATCTGGAAGCTTTGAGCCGTTTGGATGGCAGAAGGTGGTCAAGCTGTAAAAGCCAGGATGGGATTGCACTCTCTGTGAGTGGAGCTGATCATGTAGTTTCAGATCACAGAAGTTTGAGCCAAAAATATCGACCAAGGTCATTTCTCGAAATTGTGGGTCAAAACTTTGTTGTACAGTCACTTAGTAATGCAATCGCAAGGGAAAGAATAGCTCCGGCATATCTGTTCCATGGGCCTCGTGGGACAGGAAAAACATCTTCTGCAAGAATACTTTCAGCAGCTTTAAGTTGTACTGCTACTGGAGAGACCAAGCCCTGTGGAGTTTGTACCGAGTGTAGTGACTTTTTCACTGGAAATGGAATTAATCTGATTGAGGTTGATGCTACCAACAGAAAAGGTATAAACAGAGTAAGGCATTTGATTGAAAATATACCAGCATCTGCAACTTCTTCACGGTACAAAGTATTTGTCGTTGATGAATGCCATATGGTATCTTCTAAAGTCTGGTCGGCATTTATGAAGTTTCTTGATGAACCATTACCTCGTGTTGTCTTCATATTTATAACAATAGACCCTGAAAACCTTCCCCGTTCTGTTGTATCACGTTGTCAAAAGTACATGTTCTCCAAGATCAAAGACATTGACATAGTATGCCGGCTGAGGAAAATTGCTATGAAGGAAAACCTCGATGTTGAATTGGCTGCTCTAGATTTAATAGCGCTAAATTCAGATGGATCGTTGAGAGATGCAGAGACAATGCTAGATCAGTTGTGTTTACTAGGGAAGAAGATAACACCATCACTTGTAAATGATCTGGTAAGTTATTTTTTCAGATTGTTGGATATTTTTTAAACTGTGAAAAATTCTCTATTCTGTTTCTGCAATGAGGTATTGTTGGGACTTGCATATGTCTAAACGGATTATGCTTAGATAAGTTCATCGTGAAGTATGAAGACATAATTATATATGAATGCCCTTTTTTTTTTCAAATGCGGATCCATGAACCTTCGCTTTCTGTTTTCTCTTGAATGAATGTTCACAAACTCTTCACAAACTCTTTGGATTAGATTGTTTGAACTCTCCCTCACTCCCTTCCTCACTGTACGCTTGTAGTTCATTCTTTAATGGAAAGCAGAACTAGAATAGGGTGTTTGGTTTGAGGAATGAGTTAGTCCATCATCTTCTTACTCTTGACTTTTTTGTTTGGTTTGTGGAATGGAACGGGTTGATCCATGATCACCTTGTTCCTCACAAGCTAATAATTAGTACTAGTATGAGGTATGGAGGCATTCCATCAAATTCAAGGAATGGACTCACAATGCACCACCTCATCTAGAATAGAGTGATTTCTCAAACCTTCCCTCTATGACTGTAGCAACTTGGAAGTCATAATGGCAATGCCATATTTAGATCAGTCACACAAACTTTAACTATGCTTTACAGGTTGGGGTTGTGTCTGAGGAGAAACTCCTTGACCTATTGGAGATAGCCATGTCATCAGACACTGCCGAAACAGTCAAAAGGTCGAGAGAGCTGATGGATTCTGGTGTTGATCCAATGGCATTAATGTCACAATTAGCTGGGCTCATAATGGACATCATTGCTGGGACCTATAGATTGGCGGACCCTACTTGCGGTGGAGATGGTATCGGTGGTCGAAATAGTGAGTCTTTAACTTTCTAATGCAATCCTTTCAAAATCCATCTTTTGTGTTGCTGACTCAGTGTTCATGCTTTACTCGTTATGTGTGTTTTCTTACCAGCCATTCAGTATCATCATGCTTTTTAATATTGTGTGTTAATGTACTTGGAGTTTCCACTCCTTTGTTGTGGAGGCAACACACTGTACTTAAGATTCTAATGCCTGATAAATGTTTATGGAATCTTTCCTTTTAGAATCAAGATGTTGATTCACAACTTTGTTGATCTTATGGAATTTCATTAGTTATACTATGAATACAAGTAAATGTAATTATCTGACAAAATAAACTGATACATTCACCTTCTCTACTATTATCTTGTCTGATTGCAACAGTAAACATACGAAACTAAGATAGTGATATTTGATGTTTTAGCACCTTTATAAAGAAAGTTGAGGGGGTTACGTAGACTTTTTCCAAATATGAAATGAATTGAGTTGTAATGCTTATGTGTATATTACTATATTAAGAAAATACATTGATAGATAGTACTTAATTTTCTTGCTAAGGAGATGATGAATCTTGCAAGGACTTATGTAGGACAATACAATTATGCGGTCATGCCCTCCATTTCAGATATAATTAATACTTTTTTCAGGAATCAATGCCTGCCTGGATGCCTTCAATGAGCATAATTTAATACACTTTTATTGAGAAACACAATTGTTTCCACTTGCATCATGTTTGGATACTGTGCTCTCTGTTTTACTAGTTTTATTATCTAACATCTTTAGTTTTAGGGTCTGACTCATATGGCTTTTAAATGTGTGCACCCCTTGATCATTTCCCACAATTTGTTTAAATACAGTGTATATAGGTATTTTTTTACGGTAAAAGACTGTCGGGGAGGTCCCCACAGTGCGAGAATTTAATATTAATTTAAGAAAAGATCGTGCTTACATACAAAGAATTAACTAAATGCATCCAACCAAACACAGAAAGTGTATATAGGTGTGTTGCTGGGCTACTTTTATTTCTTCTGTGTAACTGTCAGGAAATGAAATTATCGTGGTTTGTTTATGACTTACAATTACAAGGTTCCATATCCCTAAAGAAACAAATTGATTATGTATTCTTTACAGAATCAGTCGAGTTATTTCATTAGTGCACATCGGTATCGCTCTTATTAATAATGTGCATTTGCCTATCACACAACTACTCTTGCCAAAAGTACCAATTTACTTTGTACTTCTTTGCAATATCTTGGTGTGCCAAGAAACAGATGTAAACTTTAAACTTAGTAACCTGCCAGTATGGATTATGGATATGTATTTTTTGTGTGGCAACTGGCACCACCACTTGTAATCTATCTTGTCGCTCGAATTGAGATTGCTACAATGGATCTGTGGTCTGTCAATCTGTTGCAATATAGTGCATTCTTGAACGATGTGTTGATCTAAACAAGAAAAGTTTATCTGAATTCTGAAGTTCTAACATGTTTGTTGCCTTTAGTAACTGATGCTGAATTGGAAAGATTACAACAAGCGTTGAGGATTCTTTCTGATGCTGAAAAACAAATAAGACTTTCAAGCGAGCGTTCTACATGGTTCACTGCTGCTTTACTCCAGCTTGGTTCTGGTCATAATTCAGAAATAACTCAATCAAGAAGCAGCAGTAAGCAAAGTGCTAAAGCAACTAGTGAAACCATGATGGAAGCAGTGAGAGAATCCTCTGCGAGCAGGACTACATCTCATCATTTATCCACTTTTCCTGATTCAAAGAAAATAGTGGATCTGAAAACAACCAGTGGGCACTCTAGTCCTCAGGGCCTTGCTTCATTGTCCTCCAGGATGAGACCCAATGAAAACATGATTTATGCCGAGTGTAGGTCTGTTGATAGAGCATTATTGGAATCTGCTCAAACAGGTATTTCTTCTGAGCAAAAGGCTATGAACTGTGGAATCTCAGATAACCTTACCCGAATTTGGAGGAAGTGCATAGAGAACTGCCACTCCAAGACGTTGCGGCAGCTTCTCTATGATCATGGGAAACTAGCATCTGTCAAAGAATGTGAAGGTAAGCATATACTGTATTCTCATTCTTGTCCCAGCTATGTTAATGTTTTAAGGCTTTCCGTTTACAACTTACAAGTTTACTCTAGTACTTCTCACCACTGGATTAGAGCTGGAGCTACCTGACCATGTAGGGCATTTTTATCCCCCTGCATCATTTTAAAACTTTGATGGCCTAAAGCTCGAGTCAGAAACCCAGAATGAGAATTTCTGGATTCCCGACTTTACAATATGCGAAAATTTAGGGTAACTAAGCTGCCCCAAAAGCTGATTGCAGTTGCATTACATCTTTTGCTTGTGATCCCAACTCCATGACAAAATAAATGCAATCATCAGAGTTGTCAACACTTAAGTTCAGGTTCCAGCTTTTCGTTTGTAGCCATTTAGCTTCAAAACAGAAATTGTGCTACAGCTTGACAAACTGTACTTAGTTGAATCGGTAAATACTGAATACGAAGTCCAAATTAGGTGAAAGATGCAGAAACACTAATCATATTGTTACACACTAGCCCATGGTAACGTATGTAATTGATAAAATTCGTTCATTGTTTTATTGAACTAGAGCATATATATTTCAAACATTGGGCTTGAAAGGAATTCCACCTAATTATTTGTTGATGTATCGAGCTTAGTTCTATGGTTTAAAAGAAAGATGTAATAGGATGACAATTTATATTGGGCCCTTCAGTATCTGTATCTCTTAAGTTACTAAATCAACTTTTGCTTACTATGTTTCCTTGAAGAAGCCTATTTTTTATTGCAACTTTAAGTCTAGGTACCTTGAAGTCTCCAATTCTTCTAGCTTACATCCAAATTCGGCATTCTTAGTTACTGGCAGCGCAAGCAACAATACTGACCCTGCTGCTTGACAGATTCAGCATATTTGATGCGTAATTGTGACTAAATCTGTATGTTGAGCATGTAAATGATGCTTGAAAAATCTGTGGCATACACATAAGGACACTCATGAATAAATGAGAGATCAGCGAGGAAATTTTCTTCCTTTTTCGTGCCACTTATTTGTTCTTTCCTGGTACACAGCTGTCATCTTCCCAAACTTGACTTTGGTATACTTCATTTCAGGTACCATTGTTGCTTTTATAGCATTTGAAGACAACGATATAAAGTTTCGAGCCCAAAGATTTATTAGCAGCATCAGAAATTCAATGGAAACTGTACTGAAGTGCAATGTGGAAGTCAGGATTTGTTTAATGCAAGAATTTCTTGCTGGAGGACTAAAGCATGAGACATACCCGGATGAGACAGCTGAATCTGATGTCTTGAGTTGTTCAACGAACAGTGAGCGTCGAAAGGGTAGTCTCAATCTATCAGGTGCTGGTGCGGTGCAGTCAAGCAATGTTCCCATGATCATCTCTGATGAAAATTCAGGAATGCATAGAACAAGAGGGCAGGATGTTTCTGTTGAACAGTTGAAGCTATCAGCTCTTGATGAACAAAGGTTAGAGAGTGCATGGCTCCAGGCTGCTGAAAAACCCACTCCTGGTATGTTAAGTCAAGCTAGACCTGAGAGAAATCAAATTCTTCCACAAAATGGTGGTCAGCATCACGGGAGGTCCTCAATGGCCACCATTGTTCCCTCAAAGCATGTCGACAAGGATCTGTCTAATGAACTGAAAGCCTTAAAGATCAGTGACAGTCATGGTCCCCATAAAGGTCAAAATGTACAGATGGAGAATGGTTATGCCATTTCACCAAGCCTTTTGCATAGAAATAACCATTTGGCAAATTGTGACAATGAGAGCGTGTAAGTAACATATTTACTATTTGTAATCTGCATGAATCCAGCGGTATCTTTTGATCTTGTCTTTAGAGGATTGGCAGTGCTACTAGAAAAAGTAAACAACTGCATGTTACCTTGAGAGAAGGAAAATTTAGCTACATACAACTTACAAAGGAGAATCTTTTATTTTCTAGTCAAACTAAATGACTTTGGAGGTGGCACTGAAGCATCTATCCTTAGCATTATACATCTCCATAGTCAACTTTCAACAAATGTTTCTGTGTTTCATGGTTCACAAAAGTATGTGCCTTTTTTCCTTTCTACATTTCAACTTGTAACACTCACTATTTCCATGCCTGATTTACAGGGTTTCTGAGTCGGGAGCACCTGGTTGCCATGGACTCTTCCCATGCTGGAAAACTGAAAAAACGAAAAGGAGAAAGGTAAATCTGAAATGCACTCATATGAAGATATTTCTTTTGGCTATCACGCCTCACATTTCATTCGATTCATGTTCTGGGTTCAGGGAAAAGGGCAGACACGGTTGAGGTCATCTTAAGTTGGCAATTGACGACGATAAAACGAGCATTGTGGCCCTGGATTGTAGAGGAACGTTTGAAGAGATGCATGTGCCTCACGAAACTGCCTTGCTTCATTCTTTCTAGAGGATTTAGGAAGACCAATTCGTTAATTTCCATGCAATCAATTCTGCTGCTGAGGGTTCAGCATTTTCAGCTCGTGGACTCAGCACAGGGTGATAAAAGCTGGATACTTCATACTCAGCAGAGATGTTGGACATGCAGATTTGAACAAGTCATTCTGATCCATCTATGCTTCTTGTACAGACATTTGGATGTGTAACCCCTTGCCGAGTCGCAGGGCTGAGGCGTGAGGCGGTCAGCGGAATTAGGAAATACTATTGATTAGCGAGTTGATGGGACGCACTTATTTTTCAGCATTTTTTTTGGGTACTGTGTTTGAGAGCAGTTGAATTTACTTTACATTTGTTATTGTACCAACACTTTTTGTTAGAAAAAGGAAGACCTTACGTCGATAAGTTGTGATTTTATCAAGTATGTACAAAAACTATTAACTCCTGCATTTGTGTAGATTTATCATTTCGTATCGGTGGGTTAAATCTCTATTCTCTATATATATGCTAATACCGGTCATTCTCTATCTACTCTACCCTTTTACCCCCACCAGTCAATTGTATATGCTCAAGTCTTGTTGTGTTGCTACTTATATCTCACACAAAACGTAATGAATATAAACTCACTGCATTATATATATAGCTGTGTAAACAGGTCGATCAATGGAGAGTACATGAACCAAGAATCCAAGATGCACACACTCCCAACCGGGCGACTCGCGTACGTCAGCCGATCAAAACACACCCAACACGAAAATACTGGCAACAACAATCAAGTAAAAGAAGCGATGAACTGAACTGATATATATGTATGTATCACTCCGATCCGGGTCCAGGACTCCGGGGGGGGCGGCAACGCGCGCGCGGCTGCGGCTGCGGCCAGCAGCCGGAGACGACGACGCGCGCAGCGGCAACCCAGCTCAGCTGAAGAGGTACCCAACGGCGGCCACGGCGAAAGCAGCGAGCGCCGGGGCGGTCACGGCGGCGGCGGCGGCGGTGCTGGGGCTGGCGGGGCCGGGAGCCGGCGCCGCCTCGGACGCGGTGGCGACGCCGACGAGCGACGAGGCCACGGCGGCGGCGGTGGCAGCCGCGGCGAGGATCCTGAGCCTGAGGGTGGCCGCCATCTTCTCGCTAGCTGCTAGCTTCTCGATCGAGAGGTGGAAGGGGAGGAGAGGAGGAGCAGGAAGCTAGCGAGGTGATGAAGGGCGGGAGGGAGAGGCCGGGCATATATATAGTAGCTGGTGGCGGGGGGGCCTTGTTTAGGCGGAGGACGCGTGGCGTTGCATTGGCTGAAGTTTCACAGCCTGGCTGGCTGGCTGGTTGGGCTGGCTTAATTTTAGGCTTTGCTATGATTAGCTAGCTTGGGGTGATTAGTTGCGTGGGCGGTAGTATCTGAATGAATGGTCAGTTTTTGGTCTCTTGTGCCGGGACGAAGCAAGTACAACATGTTCGCAAAAGAAAAAAAAATGTGCGCACTCGGCAAGGCGCCAACCGGTGTGTTTTATTTGTGCTATTAGTGGTCATCATCACGTACTCATCAGTATCATCGAACCATTCGGTGGCTTTGTTGGTTGATTCAGCCGCCTTGTTGTTCGAGTATCGCAAGAAAACGTTGGTCGCCAGACGTTGGTTCTGGAGATGGTTTGTTCGGTTATGAGCCATTGTGGGTGTGTTTGGTTCGTTTTCAATGCTAGTAAAACTAAATCAGATTAGCCTAAGTCTGGTCCTAGCAAGCCAAGATAGACTTGTTTGGTTACATGTACTATATTAAACTGGCTAGTCCTAGAATGTGTTTGGTTGGCTGAATTGTTTTGATACAGTCACCTCTTATCTCAAATTGTATGGTTACCTCCATTGAAACATTTTATCAAACAATTGATAGGCATCGAGCAGTGTACACAGGCACACAACACGCAACAACGCAATTCCCTCCTTTTTCGCCTGTTTTGTGTGTTTGTAAATAAATCAGCCCAAAAAAAGGACGCAGTCGTGGACCCCAAAATTTCCCTTCCCCCCGCACCAAACGAACTCTCGATCCAATCCAGATCTCTGCAAGGCGCCGCCTCAGCTCACCGATCCGGCCCTGGATCCGCTCGTCGCCCTACGGGATCTCTCGATCGGTACCAACTTTGCCCCTTCTCTTTGATTCCGCAGGTGGTGCCCGTGCCCTCACGCAAACGCGGCAGAGAGGAGGACAAGGGCGACGAGCTCCTTCACTACACACCATTCCTGCCTCTCCAGGGGATGCGACGGCCGCACTCCGCCACACCGGCGGCGGCGACGGCGACGAGCGACCGGGAAGAAGAGATTTCGGCGGAGCACGCGCTGGCGTCGTCATCAGAGCTGCTACTGCTATGGCGGCAAATGGAAAGAAGAAGGAGAAGCACCGGGGGGAGAAGAAGAAGTAGCGGGCGGTGACGGAAACTCAGGCAAGAGCTGGTCCTGACCTGGCTAGGATCAAACGATCGGTTTGGTCATTCAAGTTGGACCAGGCCAGGAGCGTTTGGCTGGCCAACCCTGGTCAGACTCAGGAGGCCTTACAGGCAACCAAACAGGTCAAAATTGGCTCCAGTAAGCCATGGCTGGAGTTAGCCGTACAACCAAACACACCCTATATGATGCAACTGCGACGTGATATGGGGCTGACTGAGCTGAAACCACACTTCAGTTGGGTAGAATATTATGACTAAAAATACTGTATACTGATTTATTGTGATAGATTCGACAAATAAGATAGCGTGACCTGTCCCTACTAGCTACTAGCCTCACCCCACGCTTCCCCACTCTGCCTCGTGCCTTCCGCGCGCTGGTTGCCGCCCAACCTCTTCCCCTCCCCCATCGGCCATCGTGCTGCCGACGCCGACGTCCACGGTCCACCTGGCCGCCCGGGCATGCACCGTGCGCACGTTTCCCCGGCTCGGTCCTCTCTTCAGTCTTCACGCCCCGCCGACGATAATTACATGAAGAATGGCTGGCCGGCGCACCGTACGTAGCTTGCCTGCTACGTGCTCCGTCACGAATTCAACGTGATTCGTGCCTACATGTCGTAGGCTCGTAACTGCTACTCCCTCGCACCGTACGTACGTCATGATGGAACGAATGCACGTAACTGTTCCACGCGCTGTTTGCTTGGCAAAATAACTTCACCGCCCGCCACCCGGCTGCTGGCTGGCTGAGGCTGAGTGGTTGCTGCTTCCGTCACAGGCCGAAGACAGCCACGACAGCTTGCCCAGGGTCGTCGCGCCTACACCTAGCTTGGGCCCTCAGTCAACTGCCCATGGTGGGCCCGACGGCCTCGGGCGGAACGGAACTGTGGTGGTGCCGGTTGCCGCTGCGGCATATCAGCGTCGCAGCCTTATCAGCCAGCTGGGACCTGTTTAGTTCCAATTTTTTTTTACAAAACAGATAGTATTTTTGTTTGTATTTGACAATATTATTTAATCATAACTAACTAGATTTAAAAGATTTATCTCATAAATTACAAATAAACTATGTAATTAGTTATTTTTTTTATTTATATTTAATGTTTCATGTGCCGCAATATTCGATGTGACAGAGATTCTGAAAGTTTTTGTAATTTTTTTTAGAACTAAACAAGGCCTAGATTGTCACGTGCCTTCCACTTGGACGCCTGGCTACAACTCCGGTGGCCACCCCGCTGGAGAACATCTATGGTCTTATTTAGATCCATTTTTTTTAATTTTGATAGTGTAACACTTTCGTTTTTATTTGATAAAAAATATTCAATCATAGAGTAATTAGGCTTGAAAAAATTCGTCTCATGATTTACAGACAAATTGTGTAATTAGTTTTAATTTTTATATATATTTAATACTTTATGCATGTGGCACAAGATTCGATGTGACAGAAAATCTTAATTTTTTTTTGGTTTTTGGGGTGAACTATAAACAAGGTGCATGAAGGCATGCATCAGACGTTGTCACCTGCGCATGCGGCCTTCTAGGAAGGCATCAGACGTTGTCCGACTTGATGCTGCAGACACTACCACCGTGTTCCACTGAAGGGGTAGCGGACTCGCCTTCAGTAGGAGCAGACACATGCCAACGCCAGGGGATTCCCACTAGACCGTGGACAACGACATCTCCGTTGACAGCCACCTTAAGAACTTCACAAAGAAAGTGGTGCGTAAGAGGATCTCACCACTGATTCGTGAGCCGCCCAAGCTGCTGCCCGTAGAAGGCAGTGCTTCCGCTGCCGAGCAAGCGTCTAGCGGCTCAAAGCCTCTTTTGGGTACCTGCTTCCAAACAAGGTGAGATCTTAATCATGTAGCGATTAGGTTTGACCACGAGTGTGTCACTAAGCGCATGAACAAAGAAGGCCTACGAGGTGCTCTATGAGGCCGCCGGCCGGGTCCAATGCCTCCAATGCCGAAGCACTCTTCTAGGACGTTGGGAATAAGTCGGACTGGAGGCGACGGAAGCACAATCCCGTTTCCTAGGCTGTATCACTACTGCTTTTATCTAGATTGTCTACCATTTGTATAGTATCAAAATCTATATTTGTGTGTTAGGATTGTCTAGCCTACAACTGCAATTCTCTACAACTTTTAGGGTGCTCGCAAAGACGTGCTGTTTGAATGGTCAAACAACATGTTTTTTTTGCCAAACACTTATTTCCAAAACAACTTTATGGGTGAAGCTGTTTTCCCCTCCTCTCACAAAGACATACATAAGTTGGGATGAAGTTGAAAAAAGTAGCTTATTGCAGCTCTCTGCCTCATTTCTCTCTCTCAACTATGCATGAAGTAGTTGATGAAGCTATTTTGCCAAACACTTTTTCCAAAACAGCTCAGTTTTATCTAGAAAGTCATTCATGAAGCTATTTTTCTAGTTTTATCTAGAAAGTCATTCATGAAGCTATTTTTCTAAAAAAACAGTTTTACTAGTGAAGTTTAGCTGTGCCAAATAAAGAACACTGCCACCACAACCGTATCTGATGAGTGATGACCGTTACAACTCAAGACAAACACATGGCATGTTCCGAAGGACCAGTCGAGTTTATATTTACTTGGCTACCTGAAAGTTAGGAGCGGTCCGTCCAAAGCAGAAAGCACACACTGTTAACCCAAAGGCCGATGCACAGAGGTCCAGAAACTCATCTATTATTCACACATGAAGCAAGCAAAATGTCGAGACAAACAGGTATATGTATGTATTGCTGCACACTGCCAGAACTAGAAAAACAAATTGATTCCAGTGTCGCTTCATTCAATCCGCACGCACGATGTACATCCCATTCCGCAACACTAGTGTAATTCGTTTTGGAGATCTCAGCTAGAAGAGCAATCAGTACGAATAACGATGGCGTCAGGATTCCGTGAGCAGGAAGACGGCGGAGGCCGAGGACGGCCGCTCCGACTCCGAATAGTGGCCGGCGGTCCAGTTGCGCCTCCTCCTGTCGGCGCTGGGCCGGGCGCTGGTGCTGCTCCTCATCCGCTCCTTGAAGCCCCGGCACGACTGCATGTGCGAGTGCAGCTCCTGCGGCTTGAACTCCTTCCCGCACTGCCTGCATATATATCCACGTACGTTGTCAAAAACACGCGTCGGACGGCAAAGCATATGTGTGTCTGTGTTTTTGGCAAGGAATGCAATGCGTTTCATAGTGTGGAGAATATATCTCACGAGCTGCTGCCTGATCTGCTTGTTAACTTGTTATTATATACTAACTGCAACAAACAGGACGGCGTGTTTCTGTGGGAAACCGTTCGTCATTCATCATGCACCTGCCCGGCCGGCCTAGGAGAAATATATATTCAGGTCTTGTTTAGTTCCTAAAAAATTTTATAAAATTTTTCAAATTCCCCGTCACATCGAATCTTCAGACGTATGCATTAAATATAGACGAAAATAAAAACTAATTACACAATTTGGTCAGAATTGACGAGACGAATCTTTTAAGCCTAGTTCATCCATAATTGAACAATATTTGTCAAATACAAACGAAATTATTACTATTCACATTTTGCAAAATATTTTGCAACTAAACAAGGCCTCAGACACCAAATTCAGAAATATAGACTAGTAGCTATGTTACACGGATACTCCAAGAGGGGTGACGTATACGTATCCGATACTCGTCGGATACACAGATACGGATACTCGGATACACCATTTTAGTGGGTTTTGTTTTTAAAAAGTGCGTATCCACGTATCCAATACGTATTGTATCCGATACTCGTACCCGTACTCGTGTAACGTAGACTAGTAGTCGTTCAGCCTGTTCAACCAGGTGAGCAGGCCTTATCGACTGACCATGTTTTGGATCAGTGGGGTCCTAACAGATGCAACTACAGGAAGCTGTTAGTACGTCAGTGGCCTTGTCACTGGATATATTTATTACTCAATATATTCCTACAATAAGACCTAAGAAGAATCTAGGAACAAAATTTGAATGTTTAAAAATGCACCCTATTTCGTCTTCTTCTCGCACGGAATAACTTGACCCTACCTTTGTACAAAATCCACGAAGAAACAGTACGGACCTGACAATTTGATTATAGCCATCTACCGTAGTATCTAGCTAGTCTATTAAAGGGAATCAGAATCTCATTCCCTGCTGTCACGGGCAGGCGGATCGAACCGATTGAGCACATGAATGAAACCCGGATGTCCAAATCACAGCGAGACCGAGCAACCAGCATGCATGCAACGGGGTTAAATTAAAGAAACCGAATCACATCGAACAGAGGTTAACGCGAAATTAAACAAGCACACAGCCAGAGCCAGCAGTGAATAACAGCAGAAGGAAATCCATCGCAGTCGCAGGCAGGCAGCAGCGGCACTTACGAGCAACGCGGCAGGGTTGCCAGCTTGTGTGCGTCGTGCTTCTTCTCCCCGTCTCGCTTGCGCTGCTTGTCATCGCCGCCCTTCCGCGGCCTCGCCGTCTTCCTGCTCACGCTGCCACGCACGTACGCGCACAAGAAGTTAACAAAAAAAAAAAAAGGAACCGACCAAACCAATAGCCAAGCCATCGAATTGGATCGGATCGGCCGATCGATTCTTGTGCGCGTGACGTGAATATGCGGTTTCCAACGACTCACCGTAGGCCGCAGCCTTCCATGCCGGGACACGTCGGCGTGGGCGGCCAGTCGTTGTAACCGCCGCCGCCGCCGTCCTGCCGCCGCGTCGCCAGGGGACGGAGCGCGGCGTCATCGGCGTCGGCGCGCGCGCACGTCAGCATGTTGTGGAGCGCCCGCACCACGCGCATCCTCCGCGCCTGCTTCCCCACCGCGTGCGCCGCGTGGCCCCTGCTGACGCCGCCGGCCCCCGCCTCTCCCTGTCCCTGTCCCTGCGGTTGCTGCTGCTCCTCCACCGGCGCGGGCGCCGCAGCCTTGGTGTCGGCCTTCTTCTCGGTCGCCGCTTCGTCCTCCTTGTCGTCGTCCGCGTGTTTTTGCCGCTGGTGGTTCTGTGACCGCGACACCTCGATCTTGATCACCACTTGCTCCTGCTGCTTTTGCTCGTCAACAAGGCCCTGCGGCTGCTTCTCGACCTTGAACGGGGCCGTGCTGCTGCGGCGCGCCGACTCGCAGCCTCCGGGCGAGTCCTGGTCGGCTAGCGGCGGCGGCGGCTTCGGGGAGCTCTCGTCAGAGTCCGGCGTCAGCACCACCTCCACGGGGCGGCTCTGATCGTCGTTGCACGGCGTCCTCACCTCCTCCTCTTCCTCCTTGCGTTTATTCTCGCCTGCTATAAACGACAGCGGATCGAACTGTTAACCTCAACGCAGAAATTATAACGAAACCCATTAAAAACTGATGAGAAAACTTGGCCAGAAACAAATAAAACGGAATGGAAATTCAGGCGTCGATGAGTCACCAAAGGAAGAAGTCCTTCTTGGCGCTTGGAAGCCGGAAGGAGGTGGTGTTCCCCGGGCGTCGCAGCCTTTGAGCACGTACTCGTTGTCGGAGACGGGGGTGATGAGGTCGTCGTCCTTCACGTCCTGCCACACGTACCCGGCCTTGTACTTCCTGATGACGAAGAGCAATAACAGGAGGATTATGTGTACTTATATATAAGGTAATTAATAGAACCTCTAGTCTAGAAGAATAATCGCCACGACGGATCAAGAAATTAGTAACAACATATTCAATCCAATCAGTACAGATCGACACAACCAATTAACCAAAGAAAGGAATTATAATTAATTAACTGGCAACCAGAGAAAATCCTCGTGATATATCTATATATATGAAGGCAAGAAATGCATGCTGTACTTCGATTCATCGATCATCATAGCATACAACTGTACCTTTTGTAGGACCAGGAGTAATTGTCCGGCATGTCCTTGCCGCGCAGCTCGGAGAGCCACCTCTTGACATCTGAACGAACGAGCGAACGAAACACGGTTCGAACACGAACGGCAAAAGAATAATGAGCGGCCGGCATTGATCGACGAAGATCGCGCGTAGTAGATGCAAAAATTGATCTGCAAAAATGAAAGGAGGAGGAAGAACGGCCGACGAGACGAACGTACGTACCGCGGAGGCGGACGCCGCCGCCGGCGCGGTTGAGGTGGTTGACGCGGAAGAGGTGCGGGTGGTCCGTCCGGCCGCCGCGGCTCAGGAAGTAGACCACGTTGATCCGCCTCACCTCGCCGCCTCCTCCCGCCGCTCCCTTGTGCGCGTCCATGATGGCCCCGCCTTCCCCTCCTCCTTAACCTCTCGGTGTCGCCGGCCCTCGGCGGCGACAGCGAGAAGGACAATCCGAGGGAACAAGGAGATAGCACCAAAAATCAAAGCCTGTTGCGTGCCAGCCAGCACCTGCGCCCGATCTTTGTCCCCCTATTTAAATCGAATCGACGGACGAGAGAATTGGCTATTTGTTGGGAATTCTTTTAATTTCGCAAGAAGGGCAGAGAGGGAGGCCGGCGCCGCGTGCGTGCATGAGCCGCGACGGAGAGGTTTTGATTTCACGGGCGGATCCAACCGGCAGCTAGCGTCGCGTGGCTCAAAATGTTGTTGAGGGATTGGAGAGGGCCCCCCTGCAGGCCCGCCCCGGCCCCTCTCTCTCCCTGCCTGGTGTAGGTTTTGGGAATCTACCGAGGGCTGGGGATTATAATACGACGATGTCTGCGTTTGGAATGGGGTTAATCGCTATTTATGCGGACTGGGTCTGCGGACCGATGGCGATGAGATGGCCCACCTCGTAGAGATAGAAGGAACCATCGCCGATCGAGATCCTGACATTGTCTTTGCTCGGCCGGGTTCATCTCAGTCATTTTTTCCGCCCCGATTTTGATACTGCAAGTGATCTTTTATCTCACTGAGCTATAGTAGTAAACGCCAAGCGCAGTGCTACATGGACTCCTACGTGGGACAGGTAATTGCTGGAACGCAAAAACGGACGTGATGATGGATTGATCGAGATTCATGTGCACGGTAACAGTCGAGCGTGAGCTGGTAAAAAATACTCGCAATTTAAGGGCTTGTTTAGTTCACCCCAAAAAGCAAAAAGTTTTCAATATTCCCCGTCACATCGAATCTTACGGCACATGCATGAAACATTAAATATATACGAAAGCAAAAACTAATTACACAGTTTAGCTAGAAATCACGAAATGAATCTTTTGATCTTAGTTAGTCTATAATTGGATAATATTTGTCACAAACAAACAAAAGTGCTACAGTACCGAAATCCGAAATTTTTTCAGAACTAAACAAGGCCTAAAGCCATCTAGGCTCTGGCCAATGCAAGGCCAACAAACGGATTAGTCCGTTGCCAGTTGCCACAACAAAAAACCGTTATCTACAACAGTTGTTCCTTGGCTGAAGCAGCAGAGCAGTCCAACCTCGAGAACTCCAGCAACAACTGCGACCACAATGGCACCATGCCTCATGCCTGTGTCTCTTGATACTATTATAGCACAAAGGCACACCATCCGGTTAACAATGAATTCTCCGAGTCCAGAGAACCACTTGATGCATGAGCCATATACAAATGCCGTCTTTCTGAAACTGAATTGAGGCTCTGGCCTTTCTTTTTTTTAAAAAAAAAAATAGGAATGGAGCCTCTGGTACCAGCAGACGTGCCACCTACTGTGGTGCAGGAGCCAGGAGGCCTGCCATTTGTTTTCAGGGCGTGCCGGGGCCAAAAGAAAAAACAAAAACTAACTGCTCGTCCGTTGCCGGACAAGGACAGCTCCCTTTTCCGACACGCAGGATTTGCTGCGGTGCGCAGCCCGAGGAACAGGATAAAATTGGGACTTTTTTTTTAATATGCTTTCGGCCTTGTTTAGTTCCGAAAAGATCTCGGCACTGTAGCATTTTTGTTTGTTTGTGACAAATATTATTTAATTATAGACTAACTAGGATCTAAAGATTCGTCTCGCGATTTCCAGCTAAACTGTGTAATTAGTTTTTGTTTTCGTCTATATTTAATGCTTCATGCATGTGACACAAGATTCGATGTGACGGGGAATCTTGAAAACTTTTTGCTTTTTGGGTTGAACTAAACAAGGCCCGTTCGTCCAAAGAATGTAATTTTAGCATATTGTCATATTTTAGTATCTTAGGGGTGTTTGTAACTGCTCTGCTCTACGTTTTTCAACTCCGCTCTATGTTTTTTAGCCAAACAGTTTCAGCTCCACGCACTCAGTTCGAGGAAAAAAAAGGGTGAAGTTGTGAGAGCACCTCAAGAGGTACTCCACGAACTCCAGTTTTTTGTGGAGCTGCTCCATGGTGGAGTTTGTGGAGCAGAGTTCGTGGAGCAGTGCCAAACACCCCCTTAATTTTAACTAATTATAGATAAAATATCAAAATTTATGATATCAAATCAAATAAATATTATTAGATTAATTACAAAATATGTTTTTATAATAATAAACTGATTTTGAGTCATAGATATGAATACTGTTACTAAAAGTTTGGTCATACGTAGACCACTTTTACTGATACACACATATATATAATTGTATTCTTTTCTAGATAAAGTGAGGAGTAGTAATGATTTTGAATTTTAAAATGGTTGCTCGGTTTGACTTAGGCGTTGATAACGACAGCTGCAGCAGCTTCAAGCAGCATTGCAGCGTCACTTTCCAGGTTTCTTATAAATGGAAAATTGTCTCAAGTGCGAACACGAGAGCCTTGCTGTCCCGGTCGCGAGCAAAACCGGCGATCAATCCCTTACAGTTACAGCCATGACACTATCTACTTTCTTTTTTTTAAAAAAAAAATCATTTCTACAACTATATGCTGGCCTGTACGCTTAAAATTTAAGCAGCTGCTGCTGGTTTTTTAATTTACCGATGCTAGCCTTCCACAGTTCCAGTGCTACTTGCTTCCTCATGTTTGTTGGTTTGCTGCTCCAGCCGCAATCAGCTAGCTGAATAGGAATTTATATAAAGTTTATTTTTCTAGATTTTAAAATTATATATACTCCTATTTAATTATTTCTACACACAAATTTTTTACTCTTTTTCCAGAACAAACTTCCGAGGACAATCTCATTAGCATTAACATTTTCAACATTACTTCAACTAGAACATTTTCGTGAGAAATTCCTTTCAGAATCTTTCATTGGATTTTTTACGGACAACTTGTACACATATTTCTCGTTGTTCAACATATTTAAGAAACTTCATATTCTTTAGAAACTTTTATGAACGACTGATACTATTCAAAAACTTTAAAAAACATATTTAAAATAAATTTGTCTTTTTCTACTAATTTCTTTACATAAGAACTCATCAACTAATAAGTTTTCTAGAAAAAACTTATTAATCACAACATGTACTACTCCCTCCATCCTAAAATTTAAGATATTCTAGCAATTCTAAGATAGACTATAGGGTAACACAAATGACGCATGTAGTCCTCTAATTATAGATACATCTTATGCTTACTATATTTTAAGCCTGATATAGACACTAATAATGGCAGGGGTACACATGTAATAGGCGCTTTCTTAGTGTTAATTCTTGAAATTTAGGACAACCTTTTAATGCTTTAATACCTTATATTTCATGTCAGTGGGAGTAGTGAAAAAATTAGTCATCTTTTTAATAAGGTGTTTTACTTAATTTATTTAAAAATGTATATAGAAAAAAGTAGTTGAACAAAATTCTACTTCTAGTTGTATCTTTCAAGTAGCTAGATAGGCAAGATGGATGTGAAAAAGAGAAATAAGAAGAGAAAGAAAGGAGAAAAAAAAATAAAAGCTAATAAAAAACATTAGGCACCACTCACATGGACTCAGGTTGTGTTTTGTTCAATTTCTGAAAAGTGTTTCTATTATAAAAAAGCAGAACACCAACCAAATGGGTAGAAACAGAATGTGAGTAGATGTTTTTGTAGTATAATTTTTACAGCACCTTGGATCCTGTTTTTGGCTTTTAGCATTACGCTTTTTCCAAATTGGTGAAAATAGAGACATTTTATGGCTATTTTAAGGGAGATAAAAGATAGAGGGTAGATTTCATAATTTTTTAACTAAACATTTTATAATTTTTTTTTTACAAAACATAGCTCATTGACTCATAGGGAATGTAGATAGCTTGCATGAATAGATAAGCACCATAATTACATGTGCTGGTGGGCTGCTCATATGGATGACTTGAATGAATAGATAAGCACCATAATTTGTCCACCAAATCAGATCAAATCAAAAATCAAATCATGTTCCCTCAAAAAAAATCAAATCAAATCACTATGAAAAGACATTTTTCAGTCCAGATATCGAATCCGCATGGGAATACTCAAATACTCTGGTGCTACAGTTTAACCTCGTTTTCATATACGCTTGCCCCCCGTCCTTCGAATGTTTTCTCATTTGCTACCCTCCCCATTATAAATTATAAAATTTATTTTATTTTTTAAAATATATAGTTTTTACTATGGCCTTGTTTAGTTCTCAAAATTTTTCAAGATTCCCCATCACATCGAATCTTGCGCCACATGCATGATGTATTAAATATACATAAAAACAAAAACTAATTGCACAGTTCATCTGTAAGTTATGAGACGAATCTTTTAAGCCTAGTTACTCCATGATTAGACAATATTTATCAAATAAAAACGAAAATGCTACAGTGTCCAAACACAAAAAATTTTACAAACTGAACAAGGCCTATGTATTTAAACATGGCGCATATCACAACACATAATAAAACTATATATTTAAAAAAAGCTAAATAATTTATAATGTTAAACGGAGGAAGTAACTAATAGTACAGATAACGATTTTTGACTAGCCGACCTGTACATAGTCGAAGTTGCTAGCGCACCACACATCGTTGCTCCACGGGAGATCATGTACAGTGTACCATACTAGCTAATGCTAAAGAAAAATTAATTAGTCCGTTACAGATCATTCAAAGACTTTTTCGGCCTAGAAATCACATTGGCATATAAATATTCTAGCATTACGACTTAACGCCTTGTATTCACATTCATCAATTTCGAGATTTACCGGTCTAACTTAGTTCTTTGAAGGTGCTAATAGGGGTAGGGTGTGCGTACGTACATGTTTGTGAGCGTTTGTATTTGTAACTGGGTTTCGCAAAAAAAAAGTTTTCTCCCTCCATTTGTTTTTACAAGACGTATTATGATTTTAAAATTCCTTAGGGCACCTTCGGATCAATCATTCCCTTGAGGATTGAGGGAAATGATTAAATCCAAACTAGCCCTTAAAGATATGTAGATATAGATAATATATAACAACCCCTACCTCTCGGTTATATTACACAACATACAAATTATGCCAAAGCTCAACAACATCGGGCCCATGTTTATAATTTAAACTACGCTGGTCCTAAAGCCTTGTTTGGTTCACCCTAGTAAAATTTAACCCCTGTCATATCAAATGTTTCGACATATGCATAGAGTACTAAATATAGACTATTTACAAAACTAAAAACATATATAGAGAGTAATTTGCGTGACAAATCTTTTAAGCCTAATTAGTCCATGATTAAATACAAATCACCAGATAAGACAAAAATGCTACAATACCTGTTAAACTTTAACACCTCCAACCAAATACCCCCTAAAAGCATATCTAGAGTTCTCTTATCTAACCTGTAGTCAAATTCAAGATTTATGAAGTTAAAAAATAAAATCTTCTGACATTTCTCCTAGGTCAGCTTCAATATTTAGTGGCATCCTAAATCAAATCCTAGGCGCAGACATATGTAATTTTTCGTGAGCATCCAAGAGGGGATTGATTGGATGTCTAATTTTAAATTTAAATCATAGAGTTCAATTTAAACTATCACTAGGAAAACCATAAACTACTCTAGCAATATGTGTGTTTAAGGTTTTTCTAATCTACTATAACTAAGCCTCAATTCAAAGAATTTTGCAACCTGCCAATCCAATCAACTAGCTATAACTAATATAAAAAAAAGGAAACTGTCAACAGGTAAACATATGCAAAAGCAATAAACATGCTAAGGAAAGAGCTCAATTAAGAGGAAAAATCAAGGAGAGGGGATGATATATCCCATATGGTATTGATTGTCAACTCTCGCAACCCATATCTCACATTGGAGTTCCATCGAGGTATGCTCCGGCGGTTATGACATTAGATTTTTATCACACAAACTGTATCCCACAGGGTGAGGACAAAATAAGGCTCTTTTATTAATTTAATTATTTTATTTTTTAAAATGTTTGTCTGGCTTGAAGCAAAATAAGGCTCTTTTAATTTAATTATTAGGCGTTGATAACGACGACTGCAGCAGCTTCAAGCAGCATTGTAGCGTCACTTTCCACTGGAAAAAAAACGTCTCCAAGCGAACATGAGAGCCTCGCTGTACCGGTTGCGAGCAAAACCGGCGATCAATCCCTTACAGTTACAGCCATGACACTATCTGTTTTCTTTTAAAAAATCATCATTTCTACAACTATACTGGCATGTAAGCTTAATATTTTAAGCAGCTGTTGCTGCTGTTTTTTTACTGTTGCTAGGCTTCTCCACCGCTACTTACTTCCTTATGTCTGATGGTTGGATGCGGCAGTCGCAATCAGCCAGCCTTAAAGTTTATTTTCTAGATTTTAGAAAGTTATATACTCCTGTGTAGTTATTCATACACAGAATTCTTTTACTCTTTCCTGAACAAACTTTCGAGGACAACTCACTGGCATTAACATTTTCAACATCACTTTAATTAACCAGAACATTATCGTGAGAAATTCTTTTCAGAAACTTCATTCAAAATTTTTACAGACAATTTGTATACATATTTCTCATTGTTCAACATATTTTAAAAAACTTCATATTTTTTAGAAACTTTTATGAACACCGATACTATTCGATAACTTTCTGAATCATACTGAAAAATAACTTTGTAGAACATGTCTAAACAAAGTAGTTGAATATAATTCTACTTCTACTTGTAAAAAGTTCAAGCAGATGGGACAAGATGGACGTGAAAAAGAGAAACAGGGAGAGAGAATGAAAGCTATAAAAAATATTAGGCTTCATCACGTGGATCATGTGGACTCAGACTGTTTTTGATTTAGCTAATGAAAAATATTTCTGCTATAAAAAATAGAACACCAACTAAACACTACTTCTTCAAAAGTAACTGTTTTCGGCTTTGTTTAGTTCCAAAAATATTTTGGATTTCGGTACTGTAGTATTTTCGTTTTTATTTGACAAATATTATATAATTATAGACTCAAAAGATTTATTTCGTAATTTACAGATAAACTGTGCAATTAGGTTTTGTTTTCATCTAGATTAATGCTCCATACATGTAGCTTGGATCAGGTCGTTACGAGCTCGAGCTAGCTCGTTAAGCTCACGAGCCAAGTATAAAATTAAAAGTACATAAAATATAATATTTGCATTTATCTAAAGCTTAATAATAATAATAATAATAATAATAATAATAATAATAATAATAATAATAATAATAATAACAATACGAAAATAATATATCCAATAGTCTTAAGTCGAACAAAATATTCATATGAGCTAGCATATTAATTATTTGTACGATGACTTTTTCTCTAAAATTATATCTCATTTGGCTCGCGAGCGGCTCGCGAGCTGGCTCGTTATATCTAACGAGCTGAAATCGAGCCCAGCCTAGCTGAGCCGAACCAACCACGAGCCGAGCGAGCTAACGAGTTTTGAGTTTTTTTTGTCTAGGCTTATGTGGCATGCCGACGTAGATAACTTTCATGAATAGATTTTTAGGGAAACCACACTCTTTATTCATAGAGTTGGTCATAAGAGTTACAAATGCCCGAAGGTGGATCTAACAGCCAGACATGCCTACCTGTATCAAAAGAAATCAAGCTCCTATCTAGAGTATGAGCATCAACATTCTCATGAACGAAATCAACAAAAACGAAATCACGAGCCCCCTCCTTGATCTCCTTCACAACTTGGCTATAAGGAACCATGCTTGTTCCTACCATGCTTTTAATAGCACAATCAGATGCCAACCGGAATGAGGTAACTGCCACTGAAGATCAATTTTAGCGTCTAACCTCATGTTGACCTCATTCTGGTTTAAAAAACCGTGACTATCACTTGTAAAGATAGGGCGTTTGTAGAGATGGTTCCATTAAGATATCCACATCTAAAAATGGTATTTTTATGGACGGTTTTAATAAGCAAACTGCCCCTGTAAACATATTTTCAATGGCAGTTGCACACTGCAACCATCCTTGAATTTTTTTTCAAGGATGGTTGTGGCAATAAACGCATATAAAAACAAGTATATAAAAACAATAAACATGGTAAAGTAAGATAAAAGAGGAAAAAAATCAAGGAGAGATGAGATATATCCCATGATATCAGTTGTCAACTCCAACCCGCATCACATGTTGAAGCTCTACCAAGGTAAGCTCTCCGATTATGACGTTAGATTTTGTCACACATCCTGGACGGTTTGGTACTTTTGTTCCCTTTACCATCGAACCGTCTGGTGCATGTAGGAGTATACTTATACTTAGTCATTTTTGCTTTGATTCTCTGTCGGTTTTCGTGCCACTTATTTTCTTGCAACACTAGGACCTATTATGGTTATGTCTAATACACCTTTATCAAATTTGTTAGTTATAAATTTGTGTTGCCGTTTTAATCACCATATAACTAAATATATACTACTGTAGACACATCCCCATGTCCGATGTCCCTCACGCACCTAGACCTTGTCACCGCACATCCCTCCCATAGTCTCATGCCAATTGCCAAGCTTGGCCTGCCCATCCCACACCTTCCGCGCTTCCACCTAAGGCCTTGTTTGGATGTTGTCGGATTCACCTCAATCGACATGTGTTGAAGTGGATTGAGGTGAAATTTATTTTAAGTTCCACTCCAATCCACCCCAACACATATGGATTGATGTGAATCCGATTACATCCAAACAAGGCCTAAAGCTGCTTGTTTATCTGACGTTTCTGGTCGGTTGCTCCTTCCTATGTGTCTAGTGTAGATGATCATTTTTTTTTCACGAGCGTGTTATCATGACATGTTTCATTAAGTAAAAGTGGAGTGTCAAAGGTTACATCGTTCGTCTTAAGTAATCCTTAGGAAAGGCGGAACCCTAACAAGGGCCTGCAAAAACGAGAAAGTTTAATTTACATGAAACACGTTATGCGTGATGTTTGGAGAGGGGCAGGCGATGTGTGATGTGTTAATGCTCGGGCGATCGCTGCTCTAGAAAAAAAAAAGATTGATAAAGAACATGGGCCTATAGATTGCTTACGTGACATGTTAAACTTTTATTACGGATTGAGATATAGGTCATATATAGGGGAATTGTTTTTTTTTAGAGAACATATGTAGGGGAATTGTTGGGAGGGAGAGAAATTTAATAGGGATAAATATCATGAAGCCCATCTGAGAAGAATAACGGAAGAGAGAAGAACAAGAGCTAGAGGCCCAATCAACTCTCCTCCCCATACATTGCAGGCCAAGCCATCATGTCGATTGGATCAGACTAGAGTAGAACTGGGCCCAAACCTAATTAAAACAAAGGAACGTGCAAATTCAGAAAAAGCACATTATTCTCCGTCGCACCAAAGCAATTTTGTGTCTGCCTTCATTATTCAGAGATTTCGTACACATATATCAGTGTTGCGTTGTGCTTAAGCAAGTGCAGTAAACATGCGCTGGATCCAAGAACAGCATCAGCTGGAATATATTCTGGATCGGACCTTGTCCGACTCTCTCTTAACCCCGAGACCTGAACTAAACGCACAATCTCCACTGCTTGTACTGTAACGTATATATGGCCTTGTTTAGTTTCGAAAAGTGAAAAGTTTTCGGTACTGTAGCACTTTCGTTTGTTTGTGACAAATATTATCTAATCATGGACTAACTAGGATCAAAAGATTCGTCTCGTGATTTACAGCTAAACTGTATCGTTAGTTTTTGTTTTCGTCTATATTTAATGTTTTATACATGTGCCACAAGATTCGATGTGACAGGAAATCTTGAAAACTTTTTGGTTTTTAGGGTGAAGTAAACAAGGCCTATATCTACATTATAGGCTGAAAACATCATCACCAACGAAGGTGCGAAGTGCAAACACACGTGTACATACTCCGTACATATATATGAGATATATCTCAGGGCTGGGAATGATGGCATATTGTGGTCGATCGGATTGATCAGCTCACAAAAATAACCGACGGGTCGCAGCAGCACTCGTCTATGAGGCAGCAGCAGCACAGAGCAGCGAGACTGCATGTGTCCAAGAGAAAAAGAAAGCATCTTATTAGTACAGAATTATTCAGATTTATTTTCCTTGAGATTGTTATATTACTGATGAGCGAAAAAATATCCTTTCCCTTCACTACTTTTAAAATTCCTATACTGTCCACCTGATGATGAGATCTAACGGTGGTACTGTACCCCCTCTGTCCTAAATTATAAGTTATTTTAAGAATTTTAGAAAGTCAAAGCATCTTAAATTTGACCAAATTTATATGATAAGATATTAATATTTATGATACCAACTAAGTATCATTAGATTCTTTATTAATTATATTTTCATAGTATATCTATTTAATCTCATAAATTTTTATAATTATCCTATTATTTTGGTCAAATTTGAGATGGTTTGAGCAGTAGCTAGGCCGTCAGCATGTAGATCGTGTCCAAATGCAATGCATGGCTGCTTACCATCCTTCAAGGAAGCTCGGCTCCCTCCTCGGCGGCGGAGCTGCGTACTGGTACTGCGGCGGCGCCATCACCGGCGGTCCGTTGTTGTAGTACCCTTTCGTCGTTCCGAGGAGCAGGAGCATAGCCAAGCAACTAATGAGTCTATAAGAACAACAAGATACATGTCGTACGTGCATGTAAATGGGTAGTACACTAGTGTAATCCGTTGTCTTTCTTCACCCCCTAGCTAGGACACTTACCCTGGGGCGGCGGGTACGAGTACCCGTACCTGCGGTCGCTCATGCTGAGTTGCTGACGGCGCCTCCTGCTGCTCAGAGTTGGAGAGCTTCCGACGATGATGGCTGTCTGATGTGCTGATCCCGTGCGGTGCAGTGGAAGAGAAGAGCAGAGGGGTCCGGGGATATATATAGCAGCAGTGAAGTGCACAGCTTCTTGCATTGGGAGCATCTGTGTACTATATTCTTGCGAATGAGGCCTTGTTTAGCAAAAACCCAAAACTTTACAAGATTTCTCATCACATCGAATCTTGCGGCACATGCATGAAATATTAAATATAGATAAAAAAAATAACTAATTGCACAGTTTACTTGTAAATCACGAGATAAATCTTTTAAGCCTAGTTGCTAGCTCGGATAATGTTTATCAAATAAAAGCGAAAGTGCTACAGTGTCAAAATCTAAAAAGTTTTTGAATCTAAACAAGCCTGAATTGCATCTCAAAGGCACTTGAAGTCTCCAAAGCATTCTTCTCCGTGCGTGCGCCGGTGTCAGCAGATCAACCGCCGAACAACACACGCACGCAAGGGCTAAGAATAAAGCTTCGTCAGAGCTTTTAATCTGTTGCCCTTTTGTCACCCGTTTCGCGCCTTTTTTCTGCTACTGTAAGTACCTTTTTTTCCCCTTCGTAGATTCCTGTCTCTAACTTTCAAGTTATCTTTGCGTCTGTTGCAGTTGCAGTTATCACTCACACACTATAGTTGTAGTTGGCAACGCAAGTGTGATTGTGTGTGAACGCTAGCTTAGCTTCTCGAGGGAAGATATATGCGGAACCATTCTCCGGACGGCGATTACCGAACGAGACGACAATAGCCTGGGCGCCGGCCGGTGATGGGTGAGACCAGCGCGCAGAATATATATCGTGATCCCGCGAACACGAGCGTCGCCGTCACCGATTTAATCTTGTCGTCCGAATGGAGCATCGATGAGCTAGAGATATACGTAGATGGATTCTTATTTGTTTCACACACGGTAGGTCCATCGTACCAGATCACGCACCATTCTCGATCGAGGGCTTTCGGCGGCTTAGCTGAATAGCTGCCCATTTGTCCTGCTTTTCGGTGAGCAGCAAACGTGATTAACTCGGAGAACGCCATGGCAATCTTTGGAGAGGAAGAGAACATATATATAGCAGCGGTTACTGTGGACGTTGACAGGCAAGAAGAGGCTGCCATCTTCAGGCAAGTGACCGATACTGCCTCTCTGCCTTGGTTCCTGTACGTTTCAGGAATTATGTGAGCTAGAAGGATGCCAGCAGAAGAAGGACAGCACTTTGGATTGCCATATAGATGGATGACACTTTCGGTCCTGTTTAGCGTAGCTACATATGGATTTTATGGATGCGAACACAAGGTTAAACTGTGTCCTTGTGATTCGCTTTATGATGAATGATTGTTAATATAATTCACGACTTAGGTTGAATTTGTGACTAATCTTAGCGTAAGTTGAGTCATGCAACATGTCTTTTGGCTTGTGGTGTGCAGGTGTGGAATTTAGAGGCGGTGGTCGACGGCGAGGAGAAGGTTAAGTAGAGATGTGTCGCGCCGATGGACCTAGAACGATGAAGGGCGGACATGAGGCTTAGACCGATGGACCAGGAGACTGGGTGACCACCCGCGGTGGCTGACATCTAGAACATCGACAAGTGCAAGTGTACATGGGAGTGACCGTGTTGATCAAGTCAAGACGGCGGAGGTGCGAGTCGAGCGAGGCTCAGGAAGACTTGGCAGGCCGGCCGATCGAGAACGGCGGTGACACGTGCCGAGTGGCGAGAAACGCGTATGGAGTACGCTACTCACGGAGGGGCAGAGGTTCTGATGAGAAATGGACGACACGTGGCAGCATCGAGAAGTTCGTGTCAACGCGAAGCTACCTCATAAAGAGCGCGGTGGCCGTCAGATGAAAACTATGTCAGGTTGGACTAGAATACCCCTATAGCTAGCTAGTTCGTTTCAAAATATACAGAGGCAAATGAAAAATATGTAATAGACCCATAAATAAGAGATGATAACCCCGAAGCCATCTTACGTGTCTCCATCCTATTGTACTGTAGGAGTTTGGGTTAATCCTAGGTTATGATTTATTGAAAATGAGTACATGCTAGATCCAATTTGATTTGTGCCAAGTTTGAAAGCGTTTTGTTTTGTTTTGAAAATGAGCGGTGCTTGAAAATATTTAATGTTTTATTCATGTACCGTAAGATTTAATGTAATGAGAAATCTTGTAAAGTTTTGAGTTTTTAAATGTATCTAAACAAGGCCGAGTTGACTAGGGAATCTTGGCCCATATCAGATGTGGGACCGGTCTGCTGCTGCAGAAACACGGCCAGGGTCTACCAAGGCACCAAGCCGGTGCTTGCTCGTAGCCTCGTAGGTCACAGGTGCCCAATCCATCCCGCCTAGCTTTCCAGCGCTCGCCCAGGCCGTGATGTACATCTCCTTCCCTTGTTGCTGTGCTTGTGTAATTAGTACTTGATTTTGATGTTTAGTGGCTTAGTTCCTTCTCCAGTGAGCTACTGAAGCAATTTTGAGACTTGTCGTGAAACTATATTCGTAAAAATAATATTAGGTTACCGTAATATATAAACTGTTTGGTTGACTGATTTTTTTGGCTGATGCTGGAAAATTTTTTATTTCATAACTAAAATGTAGTACGGATGAATTCAAGCTGAACATATTATTAAGAAACTGCTGGGATGCTCTCACCCGGTGCTTCCGAATCTATAAATAAACATAGTCTAGATCCGAAGTAAAATCGTCGCGTTTGTCCGTTTGATAATGACGTTTGGGCGAAACCAGCTAGAGATGACAATGCGCGAAGCCAAGTTTTTGAAAAAAAAAAGAAAAAAGAAAAAAAAAAGGCAGTTTCCCTTCTACATCGCCGCCTCCGTGCCTCTGTCCCTGTCACGTCCGCCGCGCAAGAGCCACTCGAAGCCGCCGCGGTCATCCGCCCGTGCGAAGCCTCCGTCGCCGCCCCCTCCTAGAGTTCGTCGTGGGAGGCCACGCCAAGCTCGCCGCGTTGTGCGTTGCGACGGCAGCGGCGGTCGCCGAACAATTTTTTATGGCTTGAGGCTGGACCTTAAGCTTTTTCGCTAGGGTCGACTCGAAGGTCGACCGTGTATACCCTAGCCGAACGGAAACAGCGATGGCTGCGGCTGCACTGGAAGAGAGGCGGTGGCGGGAGCCGGAGGACGAGGCGGCGGCGGACTGGGCGTGGAGCTGGGGTGCGGGCACGGACGGGCAGCTGGGGAACGGCGGATTCGACGACCACCACCTCCCGCAGCCGCTGCTTCTCCCCACTCGATGCCGCGGCCGTGTCTCTTTCGTCGCTGGTGGCGGCGCCCACGCTATCGCCCTCACAAGTAAGCCTGGCCACCTAATAAGATAGGGGTTGATCAAGTGAACTCTCGCCGCGGTTTCTCCATGTTTGATGTTTTGACCACACTTGTAGAAATAGTAGTGCGATAATGGTAGTTATGATGATTATGGCTCTCGCGTTGCTAGAAGTTGAAAATTTGGTTTGTCAATGACAAGTCTGGCAACCAAGTTGGGGCAGATTGGCCTCCAACCATGCTCAGCTATCCAATGTATATCTAGGCAAAATTAACCCAACTTGGTATGCTTCTAGAAGTAAATGTTAGCTTGGCGGCAGGTACTTGGTAGACACATCACCACTGACACTTTGACACTATCAAAGTTACTTTTTATGGAATCTGAATCTGTAATTTAAGAAAAGATTGTGAATGCACCTCCATACCTTACTTCCGTAATGAAGCTACCATTTATTTTCACGTGCGGCATTTTGTGGAGTAATCATTCACTAAGCATCCAGAGGAGAGATAACCATTGATTAAACACTTCACCATGTTTCTATCTGTGGCAACTTCAACAACAACAACAACACAATCTTTTACTAGTCCCAAGTAAGTTGGGGTAGGCTAGAGGTGAAACCCATAGGAAAGAGCATAAACCATAGCAACTTCAATAAAACAGTTTAATTATCAAGTGATGCTGTTTGTTCAAGGTTGACTGTTTACTTGGAAGCCAAATGTATATGGTTGATCAGTCTCTAGAGAAAATTAGCTGCCATGTGTCAGTTCTTGATGCACCTTACAAATTTACTATTTTTTATGGAAATAAGCTTGCAGTATACTCAACATTTCAGGTGATGGTGAAGTATTTACTTGGGGCAGAGGTACACATGGCCAACTTGGTCATGGGAACTTGGACAATATCCCTCATCCAAAGTTGGTTAAGTTCCTTGAAAATCATACTATAACCTGTGTGTCTGCTGGATGGAACCATTCTGGATTCGCTACAGGTCTCCAGATTCTAAAAATATTCATTTCTTATTGTGTTTGTTTATATATAGAATCTTTTTTGTGTTTGAAATGTTCTATATGAAATTTATGCATCATATGTTCATATGTTCATTTTTTTAATGAAGAGTTCAATATTTCTTTGGTATGACCACTGTTTATTTGAAAAATGAACAATTGCTGATGAGCTTTACTGTGATGTTTCTAGTTCTTATTTTCAGATTCTGGGCAACTCTTCATGTGTGGAGATGGTTCATTTGGACAACTTGGTACTGGTGATAACCTCTCAAGGAACTTTCCTTTTGAAGTGGCATACTTTAATGGAAGGTATATTGAGAAGCTTGCTTTTGGTATGCGCCATTCTCTTGTACTGCTGAAAGGTAAGTAAAACCATGGACCCAGTTGTTATGGTGAAAATCAACTTCATAGTTCTTTTTAAGAAACTGCATGTTCACAGACCCCAGCAATTTACTTTCTTACCTTCTAGAAACACTCATTCAGCATTTCCTCAAATCCATGATAATACCCTAGATCTACACTGTTTCGATCACAATGCATAACCTAGAATTCTATTGTTCTTGAGAGTTGAGAGAAATTATTCCCAACCCCACATTGGTATTATCTTTCACGTTACATTAAATCGGAGGAAGTGGGACCTCTTTGGCGTCCATTGGGATTTGGGAGGTACACTACCTTATATGTCTGTCGTCCCTCCTTGCGAATAAAAGATTTCAATGAGTTCATCAAGGTGGAAATGAGCTAATGCTATGCCTGCCAAAGGCCACATAAAGTGGTGGCATGAATCAGTGCTGTTAGTTGTTCTTTTCATGCAGCACAGGAAACAATGCATATGGAGGAGATGTTAGAGTTGTTAGATCATCACAACTGTAGGATCAATGATTCACCATTCTGCACTGGTGATGCACATTTGGGAGATGCTGTAGGCGTTTGTTGTTCACAACTGTAGGATCAGAGCTGCACCTTTTTGGTTTCTGCGCTAGTGAGTAGTGATGTAATTGCAGGAGATGCTGTAGGTGCCCCCGCTCTAAAAGATGAGGTGTTAGCATTTCCAGGATCTTAATCTATTTGGCCTATGAGAAACTAAGAACTGAACCAGTGGTGGAGCCTGAACCAAAATTCAGGGGGGGGGGGGGGGGAGGAGGGGTGCCACTTGCCAATTGAAACCATGTGTACATAGGCCTGCAGATTTTACGAATCGAAGAATTTGGAAGAAAAAAAAAGAAGAATCAACAAAAACTCAAATGGGGCTATGGGCTTAATGGCTGTATGCAGAGCACAGAGCAGCAGAGGCAAAGGCCACAGGCCAATAAATTAGCTGCTGTGTGAATGCTGGGTTTGGGGCTATCTCTCGCTGGCGGCCGGCCAGTTGCTGTGGCGTGGACGCCTTCACATCGCGACTTGGACTTTCGGAGAAACAGAGAAGCGCAGGACAGGAACGAGCGGTGCTGTGGTGACTTTGCGGAATCGTACAGAGTAGCATTGGGTACTGGACATAGTGGGCTATTGGGCTGAATAGCCTATCGAGTTCAGAAAAAATACAGAAGCAATGGAGGAGGGGGGGGGGGGGGGGGGGGATGGCTCGCTATGGCCCCGATGTAGCTCCGCCGTTGAACTGAACCATTTCTCCTGCTTGGTACATTGAAATACTTAACAAAATCCATATGCTTTACCAACAGATGACACTGTACTTTTCTTCTCAGACAATTCAGTGTATGGATTTGGCTCTGCAAGACGAGGACAAGTTGGTAAATGTGTTTCTAGGAACCAAAAAACAGATAATGTTCCTAAACTGATTGATGGTTTTCCAAATTGTAAGATAGTAAATATATATGCCAATGGTGATCACAGTGCTGCAGTGGACGGTAAGCTTTGTAGTTCTGTAGTTATTGACTCTCATCTTCTCTTCAGTCTTGGACCATAATCCCCCTTCCATTTGATGTGACAGAATCTGGTCATCTGTACATCTGGGGAAGACCATTAATTGGAGAAGATGATGATGACCAACCACGGAGAATTTTACCCTCTTTGAGTGTTTCTCAAGTGGCACTAGGATGGCACCATGCATTAGTTTTATCTGGTGCGTGTGCAATGTGTTTCATTTGAACTATACTTTCTGGATAATAAGCTCTCATATTTATTGCCACTTTGTATCACAGCTGGGGAGTTGTACACACTTGGTGTTTACCGCCACCAGAAATGTGATCTCCCTGGGTCAGGAAATGTATTGGTGCAGCAATCGAACACAAGGGCAACAAGCAGTTCTCATGATCGTTCATCTTCTTTGTCAATGCTGGAGACAGTTCCATTTATTGATGGAGAACATGTGGTGCAAATAGCAAGTGGAACTGAGCATTCTGCTTTGGTAACAGGTAAAAGTTTCTTGGAAAGGCTTGAGATGCGCATGTAATAAAAAAAAGGAAGAAATTCGTGATGAAACCGACTAATTTGATCGTGCTTATTTTGTTGTCAGATAAAGGATCAGTCTTCACCTGGGGCTGGGGAGAGCATGGACAACTTGGTTTGGGCGACACTTCGGATCATGTGGCTCCTCAGAGAGTAGATATAGGTGACAATGGGCAGCGCATGTCCGGTTCACTTGCCGTCTACTGTGGGAGTGGATTTACCGTTGCGGTGAAATTGCCCTAGTGGCTGTCTAGCTTGTAATGCACATACCAAATTCTCCTCGCAACACAGCAGCAAGAATAAACAGCAGACAGCACTTTGTTGCGATGCCATGAAGATAACGATTGAATTGTTTTTGCAAATATTTTGGCGCCTCTGGTTTTGAGCTACACATTCGACCTTGCCATCAGAGGTGGAGCTGAGAGCTAGCCTGGGAGAAAAATAAGAGTACAATATCGTTCGGTGGATGTTCATCATTGCACAGAACCATATTCTGAGGCTGCCTACTACAAAATAAATAACACAGTAGCGAGTAGTGACGCATCTGGTTCTCGTTTGTAAACAAAACGACGATATTCCTGGATGCTACCTTCAAAAAATGTCAAGCTGGTGAGTGCTGGCCTTGCGAGTGAAGACAACACGGCAGATGGCAGCATGCAACAGCACCTTTCTTCAGAATCCGGCCATACACAACGCTGGTAGACGCTAATCGGCTGGCTATGCAGGAAGATACACGACTCTTGTGGAACCAAACGGCTCATTTCAACTAAAACATGCATATTCTAGCCATGCCTTAGCTCACGCAGCCTGTAGTCGGTAATAGTCTAGTAATTGAGAGTAAACAAAGAGTGTGTCAGGGAGTTTGTACGTTGAAGGAAAGGATACAACAAGTCCTGATCTCGTGGCGGTAACTGGTAATTAAGCATCGGTACGATTTGGTCAGAAAATGTGCATGCAGACGCCTCCCAAGTCCCAAATGGGGCACCTGCTGCCTTGGGATATCCCGGTTGGATGTTCCTCCGGCGATCTCGACATGGATGACGGGGACGGGAGCGCCAATGAAACCGCGGGCCAGTTTCGCCTGATTTTGGCTGGTCTTTTCATGGCAGCATTTGCCCGGATATTCTGGTGTATAGCTGAATGTTCTTAAAATATTCCGACCTTGTCTCTCTCCTTTTCTATATTTTTTTTCCGTGAAAATGAACTCCCCTCTAAAATTTCTACGTTCTAAGGGAAGTCTTAGACTCCGTTTGGAAGGGCTCTCAAGTTTCAACAGCTCCGGCTCCCCCAACACCTCCAGCTTCTCTAACTCCTGTACTGTTCTGTTCATCCGAAAAAAATCTCTCTCTTTCTCTTCTCCAAATAAATTAGGAATCGAGAAAAGCCAGGATTTTTGGCTCATCTGACCAGTGTAATATAGAGCTGGAGTCGGAAGGAGTCCAACTAAATAGACCCTTAGTAGCTGATAAGATCAGACGAAATTTCTGTGCTTATTTCTTATCTTTACTTTATTATTATTCTCCATCCTTTTATGTTGCCGCTTTTGGACCTAGTGACATTTGATGGGTTCCCAGTACCCTGCCTATTATGAGATGTGAATGGCTGAGACTTCATCTAAGATTTGGTGCTCCTACCTTGCAATTATTCCCGTCTGCCTCTCCACTCCAGCCTTAGTTTAGTAAGCAGTAATTAATCTTGTTGAAACTCCAAGTAGAACTGTAGTGCAAAGGAAATACTCCATCTCTGAGGCTCAAAAAAATAAAATAAAAAGAATTGCTCATACACAAATTTATAACAGCAGTTACAGAAAGACAAGCTTGTGACTAGGAAATGTCCTGCACAATGCCCTTGACTTAACTTCAACGGTCACGTGGGGATGTTTTCATCGCCATACTTAGATTTTCCTCTCATCCTAATAAGCATCTCATGGTCCTCTATAATGTGTGTAACCCATACAGCACAACTTTCACTTGTTATCTGCTCTAGATAAACTCACTAATTATCTTGTACTCTCTCTAGTAAAGAAAAAAAAAATGACATTTTCACATTTTAGATGTCAAATCTTTTAGGGAAAAAATGGTTTTTAGCGCACACAAATCTACCTCAAACAACCTTTGTACTTGTACTTTTTCCCCTAAAATTTATAACAATACTCTCTCTCTCTCTCTACATCCATATAAAATGTATTTTAATAACAGAAAAATTTCTAGAGTAGATTTTGACTCTTATTTCTGTTACTATGCATTATCAATGGCTGAAAACTTAATACCATCTTACAGTTCCATTGAATATACACATTTTTATGCAATTATTGTACACTAAACATGTATATAATTTGAGCAATTGCTGGTGAAAACTTGCGAAGTTTGAATTTTTTCCCTATAGAGTATGCATTATATTGATGGGCGAATGGGTATGGCAGTGCAATGATTGATTAAATTACAGAACAAGATGCTCTTCTTTTAAGAAAAAAAGAAGAAGAAATGTGTGGGAAAGATCGATTACATTACAGAGCAAGCATTTTCCACCTTACAAAGTGACAGACTAATTCGCAAGTAAAAGAGTGTCAGAATATCTCAATAACAAAATCTGGGCTGAATAATAATCATTTTCTTTTACAGTTGTAGTTAGACAAAAGGTCAAAATGACAAGACAAATTATCAATGAATTCAAATATACTATTTTAGTCCATTCTCGACCTCACAATTTCGAAGAATCTAGCCAAGAACACTTTAATCTGTACTTCAGTACTTCGATGCTTCATATGTATACAGTATACTGTTAAACAGACCTAAAAGATTTTTTTTCTCTGCTTTTCAATATAGAACTGGAAAGAAATGGCGAGAGCGATCTCCTTATTAGGCACCCCTCCGGGCTTCGGCTGCTCGCCAGTTCGCTCTCCCCCTCCCTCACAAAGCGTCTGATGAGGTTCCAGTCCTGAGTAGTAGTGTAATAAATGCCCAAGAAACAAACATTCCCTTTCGAGCCATAACAGTCTGTTCTTTCCGCGGATAGCAAAGGGGGTGACGGTGAGGGGATGGCGAGGCGCAATGATGGCTGGGGCGACGGCGACAAGATCAAGATTGGTGTCTGCGTCATGGAGAAAAAGGTCAGTGGTTGGACTCTGGGAAAACTAATGATTTGATGCTTGCGTTTTCTTCTTGCTGATTTGATTGATTTTCCTTCCCTGTGGAAACGTTGTAGGTGTCGTGTTCTCCCATGGAACAGATTCTTGAGAGGCTGCGCGCGTTCGGCGAGTTCGAGGTATGGTGGCTCAGAAATGTGTTATGCCGGCGGATTATCCCTACGTTCCATTCCTATTCTTGCTGACTACTTGTTCTTGTTTCTTTTTTACAATAAAGAAACAAATAAATAAACGAAGGCAGATGCAGTGATGGACGGGAAATTGGGAAAAAAAGTTTTTTATACACGATTCCAAGCTTAGCTGTTTACCGAATGATATGAAACGAGAAGCTGTAGTAATACAATCTGCGATTTTTGCCTCCACTTTCATTTACATGCTATATAGAAGGTTGATTTCAGGAAGTTACATTGTCCGATCCTGTGAAACTTAAACTCTGGCATTTTGTGACATCATGAATATGCTACCAGCCTACCATGGCGTGGTCCTTGGTTTTCTTGTGTTAATACAATATAAATCACATCCAATTCATAATCTCTGTATTCTTTACCCCTTTTTCCCCTTGAAGAAGCTGGATAGTTCAGTTTATACTTTAGCTTTATACTGCTGAAGGTACATATGCCAGGTCTAGTTTATTCTTCTGGCCCTGGCCTGTTCGCTTGAACTTATCAACACTACTTTTCAGCCATTAAACAACGTTTTTCTCTCACAACAAATCAACATCAGCATGAGCACCATCCCGAAACTATTTTGCAAGCAACTTCAATAACTATTTGTATTATACTGAATATCAAGAGGTTAAAATAATATGATTATGCTTTATGGGTGCAGATTATAATTTTTGGTGACAAAGTGATTCTTGAAGATCCCATTGAAAGGTATGTTAGATAAGTGTGAAGAGTAAATCTTTTAAGAAGTCTGGTTGTAAATTTTCTGTGCATTGGTGAAATTTAAGTAGTGAATTGTGTAGACAAAAATTTACTTGAAGTATGAGGTTAGGATAAATACCATTAACTAATGGTACCACTCTAGCATGATCATCTAATCATTAAGCAAGTAACTGATACTATCTGTCCCGCTGTTCAAAATACTTGGGTTTTTTTGACTTAGGTATATAACTCTATCACCCATGAGCTTTGCAGAAGTCTCGGCTTTCCAGTGAGGATTTATTCTGTGTTTGTGGATAATCTTATCTCACGTTAATTATGTGATGTCCTTTAGTCATCATATATCTGTTAATTATGTTTGTGTTGAGTTGTAGGCCAATATTTTATTTGGTGACATCATCCTAAGTTCAAGTTGGTACTAATTCATTATACTAACTGTTACTGTTTTTTTTTGGCAGTTGGCCTATATGTGATTGTCTAATCGCATTTTACTCGTCTGGGTATCCACTAGAAAAGGCAGAGAAATATGCAGCTTTACGAAGGTTAAATACCTCCCCAGATTCAAGCATAGCACTTGTAAAGTGTTGGATTTGAATATGTATCGCGTCCATTCTAAATTGTAAGCCATTTTGGCTTTTCGAGATATATAACTTTTGCCATGCACCTAGATATACGCTATGTTTAGATACATAGTAAAAACTACTTATCTAAAAAAAGCAAAAATGACCTACAATTTGGAATGGAGGGAGTATTAGATATTTGATCCTTGTGTGTCTTGCATATGGTCCTAGTCTTATTCCAAATACGCTTTCTTTTAGTCTGCAAGATCTACATCAAACAATTTTCTCTTAATCTGTTACAGTTACCTCGAATGCACCCTTGACTAATAGTTCAGTCTAAACCAGCTCTCCTAGTAATAATATTTTTGGAATCCTATCATCATGACATCTATTTTCCTAGACATGAGTTCCTCTATGCCCTTTCCAATGACTGAAGAAATGAAACAGAACATCAGAAGCTATATTTTCTTAATATATTCCTTTTGTTTCTTGCTTGGACAAACATGCAAGTGACAAATACATTTGATTGCAAGCAAGGGGGCTCATGTTACCCTGAGGAGTTTTAAGATTCCATGAAGTAACTTAGATATTATTCTTTAGGCCCTTTTTGGTGAACGAGTTGGCCCCGCAATACCTCCTTCATGACCGCAGCAAAGTATATCAGGTATTAACATTACTAATTCCTTGGTCGTCAAATGAGTTTCTGTTGTCTCTATTAGATGCTTTTAAGCTGGATTACTTCCCTTTCTCTTTTTTTTGAGGGGGTGCTAATTTAAACTAAATAGAGAACAAACAATTTTTTGTTCTTAGTTTTTAAAATAACAGAATATATGCGTGGACGTCTCCTCTTTAACCTTAACACTCTGAAATTTACCCTTTTCTGAATCTCTTTCTCTCCCAAAAAAAAGTGTGACCAACGTAAGAGGAACTAGCTGGTTTTTCAATAAGAAGAAAATAGGCACCCAATTCAAGATGAAGAGGACTTGAATCTAGGTGGTTGGGCCCATGACCACACCTTCCTCTCACCCAATTCAGCTAGGATCACTTCTTAATCTCCCCACCCCACCCCTCCTGCTTGCCATGACCATTGTGTGTACTTCATTTGTATACGTTATCTTGTTCCAAAATGTTGATTTTTGTTTTCTCTTTCTCTTTCTCTTTTTGCCATTTAGCAACTTAAGTTGTATGGGGTTCCTGTTCCAACCTATGCTGTTGTCAGAAGAGAGTACCCCAATCAAGAATTAAGCTACTTTGTTGAGGAAGATGATTTTATTGAGATCCATGGGAAGCGGTTTTGCAAGCCTTTCGTGGAGAAACCCATTGATGGTAACAGCTCATAATTTGATAAGTTTAATAATGTCCTTCTCTTGCACTATTTCTTGTTGACTCTTCTCTGTGTTGGGTCTAATAATGTCAGCTGTCATTTTTGTTTGGCCCAATACATTTATGCCCAAAGGGATGGAAAAAGTGGTACTCTAGCTGAGAAGACTAAGCTTGACTTCATGGCAGGATGCTATATTTGAGCTTACTACTTGAGAAAAGGAAATGAAACCATCTATATAACACTCCAACTCACTAAGAACTCATTAATTTGCTATGGATCTAACAAAAGATTATCAGGTATTTTCAAGACATGTTCTGACTCCTGAAGTATGCTGAAGACTCTTTTCCTTCCTTTTTTTCACATTATAAAGACACATGCCCCTCTTGGGCCTTGTACAACCTAGTTTTCCTTTCTTCTACATGATATATATAACTAAATACCACAGTAGGGGCTGTTTTTTTCCTAAAACAAATGCTGAAGTCTTGACACTTTGCTTCCAGAGTGCAGACATTCTGCGTAAACTTTGGGTCTACAAATTCTGATAGACAGTTGTTTTAACACCCCCCCCCCCCCCCCCCCCGCCCTTACCTCTTTTTACATTTTTATTCTTTGTTTTTGTGGCTATTGTTGGCCTTCATCTCTAAAACTCTTTATTGTTGTCACATATCAAATATTGCAGACAGTTTTTTTTCTGAAGTGTGTTTATATTCATTGTTTGTCTTCAACTCTTACTTTTCTTTATTGTGAGAACTTAACTGATTAACTCCACAATTATTCTGTAACGATTCTTTATTTATATTTTTCTGTATGCAAGCTAATGAGTATTGATGCATGCAAAATTAGTCAAGTAATATCCAACACCTATATCATATTGTATCTTTGTAAAATAACAGAATAAACATGTTTCTGCTGCTTACAATTGTTGTTGTATGAAGGTGACGACCATAACATAATGATATACTATCCTAGCTCAGCTGGTGGAGGAATGAAAGAACTGTTTCGTAAGGTGAGGATTTATTACCTTCAAGTTCAAGTTGATGCCATAGATGATTGAATGTGGCCACCTGTTATGGTATTTGATATTTCTGTTAACAATTTCATTCATCATAGTTTTCTTCTGTTAAAGAAGTTATAGATAATATAAGCTAAAATAGACTATCAGGCAATCTGCTTTATGTTATATCATTTTTCTTATTCTTATCGAGCTGATGCCGTCATGCTTTCTCACTAGTCACTAACTTAAGTTCAAGAGTATTACAGTGAACTAGCATCTTTGATGTTTGTTCAGTACTTCAGTGTAGTAAACTGCTAGATAAACGATAAAGAATAAGCTCCAACAATACATACTATGTGGTTATTTCGTTCAAGTGTTCCTATGGTTACTTCTTTGATATAAACAAGTTCATGTCTGTTATTCATCTTGTCATAAATGTGTATTTCAATATTCCTCCAAAATACACTGACCTGACAAAAATCTTCCTATGAATACATAGGTTGGTAATCGATCTAGTGAGTTTTATCCATATGTGAGGAAGGTGAGGCGAGATGGATCTTACATTTACGAGGAGTTCATGCCTACAGGAGGGACAGATGTCAAGGTGGCAAACCTTGCTAACTTGTTATTTCATATCTTTCTTTATTTAGAGTAGTCCTCTCCTACTGTCATCCTCAAAAGGAAGTGCTGAGCATGGTATTTGACATTCGTTGTAGGTTTATACAGTTGGGCCTGTATATGCACATGCTGAAGCGCGGAAGTCTCCAGTTGTGGATGGGGTTGTCATGAGGAATTCTGATGGAAAAGAGGTACTGTTCCTTACTTTGTTGGGACAGGATTCGTCTCATTGTATACATTAAACATCTGTTTATAACATGCTGACTGAAACTCAAACCCTTTTTATGTAGAAAAGGGTGTGTGTTTCCCATATGCACAATGTAGCACTGTTGCATTATAATATTTGTCTTGCTTGAAGGTGCGCTATCCTGTTCTATTAACCCCTTCTGAGAAACAAATTGCAAGGAGCATTTGCCAAGCCTTCAGACAAGCGGTAAATTAAACCCCTTTCTACCAAATTACACTAAGTAAGCAACATGATTGCTTTTTGTTGCTTTGGTAGATTTAATTTGCAATCAGTGATATATCTAAGTTAACGGAGAACAGATTAGTAACAGGTTGTTTACTAGAAACTGGTGGGGGCCTGGAAATTTTGTTAAAAATCATAATAAAATAACGGCAAATTTTACTCATGGACACCGTTCAATCATGTAATTTTCTGATGTACACCGCCAACTCTGAAATTTGCCCAGAACCATTATGAAATTGTGTTTCTTTGACGCTGGACACTGTGGCCATCAAAATATTCATTTCCACATTCTGGGGGAGAGAGAGAGAGAGAGAGAGAGAGGGAGAGAGGGCAGTGAATAGACCATATTGCCCCTACGGTTGTCTTCCTCCTCTTGAATTTTCGAATTTGTTTCTGCAGGTGTGCGGCTTTGATCTTCTAAGGTGCGACTTGGGAGAGGCAACATCCTATGTATGTGATGTCAATGGCTGGAGTTTCGTGAAAAGTTCATACAAGTAAGCATTCTGTCACAACAAATATTGTAACATTTTACACTAGGTAAGAGCCCTTGCTATTTCTTATTCAGAGGGTGAGCGCTTCCTAATCCAGGTACTATGATGATGCTGCATGCATTCTGAGGAAAATCTTTCTTGATGAGAAAGCTCCACATATTCCATCAACCATTCCTACTAGTCTTCCATGGAAAATCAGTGAGCCAGTCCAACCATCTGATGCTGTGAGATGTCGTGAGAGGGGAACTGTTGGAATATCTAGGCCATCAGAAGAGCTGCGCTGTGTCATAGCTGTTATACGCCAGTAAGTATAATAATTAAGAACTTAATCTCCTGAAATCCTATAACTATCAAAATGCTTTCTGATACTATAGAGGCATGCCTACTTCATATTGTAAGTGGGGATCGCACACCAAAGCAGAAGGTGAAGCTAAAAGTAACTGAAGAAAAGCTTTTGAAATTGATGTTGAAATACAATGGTGGAAAGGCCCATGCAGAGGTGTGGCAGTCCAGTTCATTTTATCTTTCGTTCATTCACAATGTTTGTTCTTTTGCTTGATCTGATCCTTTTATTGTTATTGTTCAGGCTAAGCTTAAAAGCGCTTTGCAGCTGCAAGATCTATTAGATGCAACAAGAATCCTGGTTCCGCGTGCTAGGTAAAACCTATAGTGTCAATTTCTCATCTCTTATTGTTTATGAACCTTTAGGCAATCATCTTATCAAGACTATGTATATGCTCTTAGTTGATTCCTACCTTCACTGTTTTCCACCCAAGCCATTATGCCATTTGCTCTCATAAACTATTTGGTTTGTGGCAAGTGTAGCTAGGTAATTTTTAGGATCCTGTGTGACATTTCATTTGTGATGTACAACTTGGTTTGCGAATTGGATTATTCTGTTGTGCTGCATTATTCCGTGTAATCAGGTACTTTAGGAGTATATCTTCCATATTTTATATATTATTTTTTTGATTTTATCTATAAACTTTAGATCTGGTCGTGAAAGTGATAGTGACGTTGAAGTTGAGCACGCGGAGAAGCTACGCCAAGTTAGAGCCGTCCTTGAAGAGGTAAAATAGTTGCTTCTTTTTCGAGAATACACAGGAGGGCTGTGTATCTTTGTATAGATACAAAATAGAGTCTGGTTACAGTGTGGCGGCTGGAGCACGCACTCGGGTCCAGGATCTGTTACAGCAAACAGTTGGGACTATACTTGGATGCAATACAACCAATGAAAGAATGGAAGGGGGCAAGGGGCTGAGTCTATGTACAAGTGCCTAACAGCATCCCAAGTGCTTTTGCCCTGGCTGATACCAGAGTGTGGCCTCAGCGAGTATGCAGTCAGTGACTGCTGCTGCTCATGATTCTTCGTCGTTGGACACACGTGAATGTGCTTCCAGATTTGCCAAGTGGTCAGCATGAACAAGAACTCAATTCTCCTCTGCTGCCGCATTCCTCCCTTGATGAGGCACCTGTATTGCAGCTCACAAGAATGTGTATCTACTATCTTTTATATTTATGTTCTCTGCAATTTTTCTTTTTTGCATTTTTACATTCTTAAAATGTATAATAATTTATTAATTCTCTGATACATAAATTTCACCATGGATATCAGGGTGGACATTTTTCTGGTATCTATAGGAAGGTACAGCTAAAACCATCAAACTGGGTCCACGTTCCTAAAGATAACAGAGAAGGGGAGGAGTATCCAGTTGAAGCCCTAATGGTTCTTAAGTATGGTGGTGTTCTAACTCATGCAGGAAGGAAGCAGGTCGAATTTACTTCACCTTTGAGTTTTTTTTAAATATTTTTTGAAATAATGGTTCAGCACATTCTGATGAGTTGTTGGTTTATTTTGAGTAACTCTTATAATACTCTATTTCTCTCCTGGATGGTTTTGATTGATTGCACAGGCGGAAGAATTGGGAAGATACTTCAGAAATAATATGTATCCAAGTATGGCCTTCTAAACTTTGGTCAATGTTCTACATTGAAGATTCTAATTGTCCATCTTGCCGTTTGTCTCCAAATGACTATTTGGATGATTGGGTTTAGCTGAAATGCATGTCTGAACTGATTAGCATACATTTTGGCATAGTCTTCACTATATTTTCCAATCTAGGAACTTTTCTATTTTGCTGACCCCCTTGGCTCTCAATTTGAGGTCAAGACTTAACTGAACAAAAGTAAATCTCGCCTGAAAATTTTGTAAAGTCTTTTGATTTAGGTCTGGTAATTTCAGTTCAGCTGCTTTACTACAATTGTAGCTGATTCTTGATTTTGGGTTATCAGCCACCATAACATTCGCCCAAAAATCTAGCTCCTCATCTCTCCAAATTTGTAAGAATGAGGAACAAAACGGTGCAGCAAGAACTAGAACAAGATACTTGGATTCATTCGCTGCGGAATAAAATCACAACAGCCACACATTTACAAGAATTTGTGTCCTTTCGGATCCGACGTACGTACAGCTGCAGCCTGATATGGATGACCAGATTAAATGGAAATAGACCAATGATAGGCAATATACACCACAAAATCGGCCTACCGTGCACAGTTCTACGGCACTTACCACAGGTTCAAAACAGACATCATTTGGCGCGCGCATGTGGTGAACAAGTGCAAGCTATTCGCCTGGATCCTCATTCAAAACAAAATTCTAACAGCTGACAACCTTGCAGTCAGAGGATGGCCTCACCCTCACCAGGATAGCTGCGTCCTATGCAACAGCCCGCTCAAAACAGGACATCACCTTTGTATTACCTGCCCATTCACACAGGAAATCTGGAACAGCAGGGTGGCATCTTGGGAAAACTTTGGAAACCTACAGCCAGCCCTTCAGGCCAATGCCGACACCTCAGTTGACTGGTGGGAGGCGACCTTGCCCTCAGTCCCTAAAGAGAGGAGACGGTAATTCAATGGAATGGCCCTATATATTGTGGAGAATCTTTGGAAGGAGCGCAATCGGAGAATTTTTTACAACAATTACTCCACAACTCTTCAGGTAGCTGGGCAAGCCAAAGAGGATCTAGAGCAATATAAAATGGCCTTTGGAGCTTCACATCCTCAACGATATTGTCTAGTGTTTCTAGTGTTTTTGCCTGATTTGCGTTCTTCCTGTTCTGGAACTTTTGTGCCACTTAGGCTGGGTGGTCCTTTTGGCCTTAGTGCCATCTTGTACATAAAATTTCTTTCCGCTTAATTGATTGGTAGAGCTCCTTCCCTTGCTTCCACACCAAAAATAAATAAATAAATAAAAAATAAAAGAATAAAATAAACTTTGGTACCCTACCATTCTGCTCAGCTTAATTGAAATTCATTTCCAGTCTTTTGCTATTTATCTATTGCAGGACCATCTCGATTTTCTTGAATGCCTACCAACATTGTCTCTCTCTGGTTAAGTTTGTGAAATTTTTTATAGGTGAAGGACCAGGATTGCTTCGCCTCCACAGTACATATAGGCATGATCTGAAGATATACAGCTCAGATGAAGGTCGCGTTCAGGTATGTAAATAGTCTCCATTTCTGTTTGTGTAAAAAAAATAGACCAACCTAGGAGGATTTAGGTGGCTTTACATTAATATTAATATTGATAAGAAAATAGTAGACACCCAAATTCTCCTCGATGAGGACTGGGTAGGTGGTCTAGGCATTCATCCACACCTCCCAAACTGAGCTAGGCTCGACTTCTGTTTGTGTATGACACATCATGTTCCATATCAATCAACATTTTTTTTAAGAATCTTCAATCAACATATTGACAGAGATTTCTAGGAGTCTTAACTGTCATGGAGTAGCTAATTCTTCTTCTGAATTAAGAATTCAAACTAGGTAGCGTCACCGTAGACAATCGACAAATTTATTTATGTCCACATGTATTATGCCCCAAACTTTATGCTACTATGACAGGATTTGAAAAACGATCATTACCTAGTAGCAAGTTGTACAGTTAGGTGTATGTTTTAATGTATTTATACCTATGTGACATGCCATGTTATAATTATTCATTGCATTGGATTGTGAAGAAGTGATTAGGTTCAAGTAGTTCATTGGTAACTGTGCTTTGTAATAAATAGTACTGTATAATTCTGTGGTTGTATCACCTTGAATGTTTTTCCCTAGGTCACCTGACATTGTGACTCTCAAACTAGTATATTAGTGTTACCTTGTTATAAACTGCCAAATGCTTTGTAAAAAGTTTGGTCGTTTCACTGTACTTAATTATAACGAGCATGGCATCCAAGAAAAAAGAACTATCGGTCTTGTGTCTGATTGGACATTAGTCATCGCAGAAAGAGCTGGTTTCCCAGTCTTTACTGTCTTCCATTATTCTTTTTGTACTCTCAGAGTCTCAGTTCTTTATTGATTGACTACATAATGGTAGTTGTTATATCTTAGATGTCTGCTGCCGCTTTTGCTAAAGGTCTTCTTGATTTGGAGGGGGAGTTGACTCCAATCCTGGTCCGTTCCTCTTCTGTAAATCTATATCAGTCAGACCAAAGCAGGATCATAATTCTCCTGATTTTACTATCTCCAGGTTTCACTTGTTAGTAAGGACTCGTCTATGCTAGATGGCCTTCAGGATGGTACTATTGACATAAATGAAGCAAAGGTATTTTTCAGACGCCATTGCAAATACTTAAGAAACTGTTGCTTTCAGTTTTCAAACTTTAGATTAGTTTTCCAAGGGAGTCAAAGTTGCCACTCAAATGTTGTCAACTGTGAATTTGGGGTAAAACATTTATAAGTATGATGCATTCAGTTAATATTTGAGATCAAAAGAAGTGTGGTCCAACAGGAATTGAAGAGTTGAAGGCAAGAAAAATGGAGCCATGTATTATGCATCTTTATTCAAATTGGAAAATAATCTAGAATGTGTATGGTTTTGTACATGTTCGATCATATGCAATCATCTTTTTGAGATATGGATCATGTACAATTTTTTTTTCTCCTATGTCTCTAAATATACCTGATTTTTGCAGGCTCAATTGCATGATATCATCACATCTTCTGAAGTTGCAAATTGTAATGTACCTATGAAAGTCCCATGGATGGTTGATGGAGCTAGAGTACCTAAAAATGCTGCTCAGCTTCTCACAGATTTGGTATGGACATTTTTTTCTCATTGAGTTCTTCATAGAGGATTTTCCTAATTCCTCCTAATTCCTCTTGAACAATTCTATACTTTAACATAATGAGTTCCTTACTATATTAAGAACTATTGCTACCCCGCAACCTCTGTGGGTTGTTTTGCAGCAACTTTCAGTGTCAAAACAACTGTAATGATAATAGGTTTGTATTGTCTTATCAGGCTGAGTTGACAAAGGAAATAACCACGCAAGTAAAGATGCTTTCTGATAATGAAGATGAGAAAGCTGCCATAGGTAGTGATTCACCAAATCCTCCTTATGATATAGCAACGGCACTGGGGAATGCAGAAATTGATATGGATCGTATTTCTGCTGGATTGCCTTGTGGTAGTGAAAGCTTTCTTTTGATGTTTGCCCGTTGGAAGAAACTAGAGAGGGGTCTCTACAATGAAAGGAAAAAGTATGTCTTCTATCCTTTTGGCATCCTTGTTGAGCATTTGATGTTCTCAGAAGGAAATCCACCTGGTGTAACCACTGTAAAAATTTTCTCTATGATGCAGGCGCTTTGACACTTCACAAATTCCTGACGTATATGACTCTTGCAAGTAGGTAATCTTACCATCACATAATGTATATGGGTTTCTCTTTGTAAAAGAGTCACCTTTTTTCGAGCAACGCATGGGAGCTGCGTGTCATTTCATTAAAATAGAAGAAAGAACAAGGGAGAGGGCATGGAACCAGAAACACCCCAAAACTCCCAATTCACACACCCACACCTAAAACGAATACAGACCTGCCATGAAAAGAGTTCATACCACACTATTTAGATCTTTGTAGTTATATATTCAGATCCCCATCCATTTAATGTGTTTTGATAATGAACTTTTGAGATATTATTTCTGTGCCGTTTTCCAAAAATACATGTCATATCATTGAAGCAAATATTGCAAGGAACCACTGTTTTGTTTCCTGATAAAGATCAGGTTGAAGTATAAAGGAGAATCATAACTTCTTATATTTGGCATTTGTCAACTTAGTTAATCATTTGCCTCATCATCTGAATTCATGTCAACTGAAGTCTTTCAATTTTGCAGTTCTCGTTTATTTATATTATACTCATCTTTATAATGATGTGTTATCTTCCTAATGATAGTTCTTGTATGATAGGTATGACCTTCTTCATAACTCACATCTCAACCTTACTGGTCTGAGTGATCTCTTCAAAGTTTCTCAGGTGAATCATGTTTTTATACAACTAACAGATTGGCCGCGGTAAATTTTCATGTTACGTAGTACATTTAGCACTACATGAACTCAGTAGATTTCCACTACTAGAAACATGTACCTATCTTATCATGGCTATTCAGTGTAACATGCATAAATTAAATCCTGAATTGTGAATTGAAACTTGCTCATTCTAATGATCTTAGTCCATTTGTGCCCAATTTATCTAATTGTTTTGTTGTTACTCTTTCATTCAGTTGCTAGCTGATGGTGTCATTCCAAATGAATATGGAATAAATCCAAAGCAGAAACTCAAAATTGGCTCAAAGGTACTCGCATGTACTAGAATTCAGCAGCTTGGGACACTGCTCTTGCATTATGCATGTTCTATATTCATATTTTACAGTATTTGTAGTAACAAAGACAATGGTTTCTGTTTTCTGGACATAATCACATCGCTGTTTCTTCTGTTATTATCTATAGATAGCACGCCGTTTATTGGGGAAGATTCTAATTGACCTGCATAACACAAGACGAGAGGTTACTGCTGCTGCTGCTGAATCTAACACACATAACGATACAACAACAGTGTCATCTGCAAAACGTAAGGAGAGGAGTTACTATGAGGAGGTTAGGAATGAATGTATTGAAAGATCTAGCTCTAACAAGAAGGCCATTGATCTAGATGACTCCCATGAGGAAACAAAATACTGCTTGGATCCAAAGTAAGTTACTAAGAGATTCAGTTGTTTTAGTTGGAAAACATATGAAGTAATTTTGTTGCAGATATGCCAATGTGGTTGATCCTGAGCGACGTGTTCGAACAAGGCTGTATTTTACATCGGTATGATGACTGACTTGCAAACTCTAAACCATAACGTATAATGGTACTGTTAGGAGTTTTTTCCTGGGTCAGGTCCTATCCCTCTTGGTTTTAGGTGTTTTTTCCTCTGTTTTTTCTTGCTAGGTTCTCTCTTAAAAAACCTGGCTGTACCATGGGTTTTTTAAACCCTTTTCTTCTTAATATATTGATACGCAGCTCTCTTACGTGTTCGAGAAAAAAAATGAAGCAATGTTTTGCTTAATATTTTAGTGCTAATCAAATATTACACATGTATTTCTTGTGAACAATTTTCATGACTCAATCATATTGTAGTGCTAATTAAAGATACAATTTCCCTGACGAATTGCTGAAAGTGTCTTATCTTTCTTTCTAAAACATTATATGGTAGAGATACTTTATTTGGTGGCATTTGTTAGCAGGAATCACACATACACTCTCTAATGAACATATAATGTTTTATCCCCCTCATAAGTGGAACTCAGGATTTATCACTCTCTAATGAACATATAATGTTTTATTTGCTGAAAAAAAAAGGTATCTTGTCTTTGCTGTCATTATTCCTTCATATAATGTTTTATCCCCCTCATAAGTGGAACTCAGGATTTTGTTCTTGGCAGGAATCACACATACACTCTTTAATGAACATACTTCGCTACTGCAATTTAGACGAATCTCTGAATGGAGAAGAGAGTCTTGTTTGCAGAAGTTCTCTAGATCTGCTATTTAAAACACGTGAACTCGACTACATGAGTTACATTGTGTTGCGTATGTTTGAAAATACAGAGGTATTGGTTTTCCTAGTCATATGCCAGTTTAATATTTGTATTGTTACCCTTTTTTATATTTATATGAGTACTCCGTCCATTTGTTTTTAGTGGCTGCATCTTGGCTGTCTAAAACCATGCTTTGACCAGCAATTAGTCTAATAATATGTCAATAATATGCCCCAAAATTACTACAATCGGCTTTGTATTTAAAAGCACCTTCTAATTATTTTTTGATGACTTCTAATAAAATAGTATATAAAGATTTTATAGGCAAAGCTCCTTTTTAAACTACACCTACTAAAAACGATTGGGACCCTGTTATGTGCCTGCTAGGATTGAGAGGGGTGAGATGGGGAAGTAGCGGCTGCTGATGTGCTACAGTACCCGCGGAGCTACAGTATCCACGGGTCCTGTTCACGCCGGATGTTGTGGCAGTGGCTAGGGCTGCGAGGGCGAGAGGAGGCCGGCAGGGGGCCTTGCCCACAGCCGGGCAAGAGGGAAGGGTTTTCCTTCTTATTTCTTGCTTGATTAGATTGATACATCAGTTCTCCTTATATAGAGAGGTTTATTGACCCCTAAGCAAGCGACTCTTATCTCTAATTAACCCTAAGTCCCTAACACTAATGGGCTATGGCGCCAGCCTAGGCCCATTAGGTTCCTTACGTACTCTAATAGACCCTTTCACCCTAAGATACCCTCAGCAACTGATACTGATTAAATCACATAAACAGTCTACTTATACATACTCTTCAGTTCAGTGACGTCTCTGCATGCCTATTGCCTAACAATCAAGTTGCACCAATAACCAACATACTAATGGACAAGAACATAACACTAACTACTTAGCTGCTTGTAACGCTTCTAGAGTTTCTATAGTAACTGTGCAATGAATACTATTTTTTATCCCCATCTGATAATTTTAAGTCTTCTACTACCATAGTATTCCTGACTAATAGTTTAAAAACTTTAAACTACTAGAAAACATGACATGCACATCTAACACTAAATAATGTGATTCTTTTGTCAATGGAACATCCATCTCAGGTACCTTTGGAACACCCAAAGAGATTCCGTATAGAAATGACATTTAGTCGTGGTGCAGATATAAGTTCCTTGGAGGTATATTTATTCATTTTAAATGCTTCGAAGGTGTCCATTTCAGTATTTCTAATGACTTACATGAATATATTTTTTGCATACATCATGATCACACTATTCTTATGTATGGATGTAGAGTGGAGGCAAAGAATCTTTGCTTCCTGATGACCACACAATGCCAATTATGGAGCCAGAGAGATTGCAGGAAGTTGGATCATATATCACCTTAGACAAATTTGATAAAATGGCTCGCCCATTTGCAATGCCAGCTGAAGATTTTCCTCCAGCTGCTCCTTCTCAACCTTTGCCCGTCCGGTTCTGCAAGGATATCGAATTACAAGCAGGAAAACTGGTAATCTCTAGACCTATTACACTGAACACTATCATCAGTGGACAAAAGCTTTTTTGTATTTTCCTTTGGCCTTTATTCTGGTTGCTTTATATTGATGTGGAAACTGGGTGTGAGTTAGGGTATGAGTAGTAGGGTTGTTACAGGTCTGGAAACTAGAACAGCTTAGGCATTTCTTTCAGGACCAGTATTAGCCCCGTAGCACTAGACCTCACACTCTCAAAGTATCTTATATACCTACATACTTGTGTTTTCTTCGGGTTTAAACTCCAAACATCAAATTTGGAAAAAATAATATTTCAGTCTTGAAAATTCAGGAGTAAACCAGCCAGTTTCTAGAGAGAAACCTGGCTAGTTCTGGTTCTTGCTATCATCAGTACCTTCATACCATGGCATGTTGTTCTTTGGCCTCATATAAGCCAAAAGGAGTAGGAAGATTATAACAGCCGTGATTTTCCATATTCTACCATTTGGAACAGTCTGATTCTGTGTGGCAAAACCTCCAATTTTGCTTGGGGCATCCAGCTATTAGTAATAAGCTTTCTTCTACTTCTGTGAACTATCTTCTTCTACAGCTATTATTTGCTTCTTCTGTCAATCAGCCAAACAACCAGTCTTATAACAGTTAACACCACCCATGAACAATCTATCAAACAGATACTACTGCATGGCTGTTTTCCTCTTCAAACAGCTGACACAATTCGATTGTCTTGTTTTGACCAAAAAATTGTAATGTTTATTTCTTTTTTCATTTCTATCTCACCATTTGACGATTTATACTACTTTAGTTCTCCTTGTTTTTTCTTCTCTTTAACTTACTTCAAAATTTGCAGCAGCATAAGTCAGACATGCTGAGTGGTATTTTGAAAAGGAAGACAAACAAGCTTCAAGAATAGCATGCAACTGCGCAGCTGGGCTTCAGTTTGGCTGAGTCGTTGTATAGGTCAATGAGGGTCACTCAAATGGTTTACCAACAGACGAGACAGTTGTTCAAATGGTTTACCAACGAGCGGCAGTTTAACTGAACACTCTACACATCGATGGCTAGGTTTGCAGACACCATCGCACAGGAAGAATCACGAGCAGATAGCTTTTTCAGTATTTACAATATTGTATAAATAATAGGCCCATGTGTTCAGGGTGCTGCAGGTGGCTTTTTCAGGATTTACAGGAATGCTGAATCCAAGGCCATGTGTGAGTGTGTTTGTTCGGGGACTCTTCTCCCCTTACACTCTTTGTACATTCTTTTTTTTTAATAAAATGATGTGCAATTCTCCTGCGTGTTCAAGAAAAAAATATAACGGTGGTAATTCAAAGGAGCAAAAATGGAAACAGTCACCATGCTCTGAATCATTTTAATTTCATCTAACCTCTTTTTTTCTGTTTTTCTAAGATTTTAAAATGTGGAGTGGCAGAATGCCTACACGACTATGGTTACCCAGTTTTATTCTTCGGGTTCTAGCTCATCCGTCCACTATAGCTAACTCTAGCACTCCCAAATAGGTCCTCAAACTTTAGAATTTTGTGGCATTTTGTGTTGCGTCTTAATTCTGGATGGTAATATGTACCACAAAGACACATGGAACCTCCATGTTTCCACGAAAGCTCCTCATGAATGGTAGTGGTACACTGAAGAGAGGAAAGAGTTGCTCACTTAAACGCAACATTGTGGCCTAGATTTAATTAAGATTACAGAGGCTCATGTGCGCAGCTCTCAAGTTCCTACTAGGTTGTACGAAGGTGACAACGCTGGTTTGTCCCTTGGAAAACTACTTTACTACCCACACTCACTAGAAATCTAGAACAGATCATCATAAGCGACTATTTCCCGCGCCTTGTAAGTCACTCCAGAAGCTGCTTTGGAGCTCAGCATGGCTGAATTATCAGTCACGTTCTTCACCGTTGCATCGTGCGACGATCGCCCTGCGGATTCAGCAGCCCTTATTGAGTTATGTGGTGCTGCGCTGGCCTGTACAACTAAAACCTGTATCGTATCGAAGGAAAAACAATGTTACCCAAGGTAAACGTGCGTATATTTTCTAGAGAAAATTGCTGATATACGTTTGGAGAATTTGAGATTGAACACCGACTAGTCATAGATTTTGAGATGGGAAATGTGACTTGTGAACAACCATAAGGCAATACTTCAGCCCACCAAGCATAATTAAATTTCTGAAGCTTTTGAAGTTTTGTTACTAACAAATTGGCAAAATTTCTACTCCTACATGACACTACCGATGTGCTTGACATGAATTGGGGCAATGAACTTAGCAATAATCTTTTCTTCTTCAATGTGGTGTTTAGACCCCAATTCAGGCTTCTGCTGTCTAGTGTGTACAATCGAGCAAAAATTGCGCTACTACCATTTAATCGAACAACATTGCATCACAAATTCAAGAAACCTAGCCCTCGTTACCTTCTTGGATCCGATGGCGATGCCTCCACCGGGGTCGAGGGACGCGGCAATGGCGGCCACGGCGGCAGCACCGGACCGGAAGGTGACGTACCCGGTGGCCGCTGAGGCGTCGACGCGGGCCCGCGCGATGGGGCCGTACGCTTCCAGCCGTGACTTGAGCTCCAGCACGCCGCAGCCGGGCGGCAGCCCGGCGACCATCACCGAAGACGGCTGGGGAGCAGCAGGCGCCGGAGTCGGAACGGGCTCAGGGTAGTCGTCTGACTCTATCTCCGGCGCGCCCCCGCGGCGGCGCTTCGTCGGAGGGCCTGGGCTCGTGCGCCCGCGCTTGCCCCGGCGGCGCCGTGTCATGGCCGTGTGAGTGTGACAGTCGCACAGATGAGGCTGCTGGGAGTGAGCCGGGGTTGGGAAACGGCGGAATCTGGGCGGGTGCAGATGGATGCGCTGAGATTCGTGCGTAAGACCGGCAAATCAATGGGCAAGAAAGACTGCAAATTGTAACTGGACTTTTTTTTAGAAAATTTCCTATTTGACACCTGAAATAATGCTCTTTTTCCTATTTTACACCTAAACTGAATTTTTTTTATAAATCCACTCGAGTTTTTCTTTTCTATTTAATAATTCCATCAGTTTGGATTACTAACGACGTTAAATTCCAGGAGAAATGTCTATTTTACCTTTGGAGTTTTTTTAAAGTCATGACCAATGTTTTTGAGGCGCTGCGGCGAGGCGCAGCACTAGACTCCCTTCACAACGCCTAGGCATTTGTGGCGGATGTCTAGGCAACGCCATATACTTGTAAGGCGTTGTAATATTGAACTTTATATATTACTGCCGCACATACATATCTCGTTTATTGCCCACCGATGAACTTGAACAGAGGAGTGGCAAGTGGAGATGTAGTGCCGCCGCCGCCACCACCAAGAGTTCCCGCCTCTCGCCTTCTCTTTTCCTTTTCCTCTCCCTCTCTCTCTCTCTCTCTCTCTCTCTCTCAAGATGCCCACACCCGCGGTTATTGCCTGCCTCTGAGCAGGAGATTTACCACGCTGTGCAGTTGATTCCCGCCGATTTCATTTTGGTGCGAAGGAGGGGTTGATTTCCCGCGCCAGTGCCCCCACTCGTATCTGGCGTCTGCTGGCACGATTTGGGCGTCCACCCGACGCCGTTCGCACCTAGTCGACGCCTAATCCTCCGAGGCGGATGCCATACAAGCTCAGGTCGTGGTGACCCTGACGCCTTGGACCTCTACCACGCCTTGTGCGGATAGGGACCAGCACCTGTACACATATCACAAACCCTAAACTCTAATAATATTTTATGTTATATATCCCTCCTCTTTGCCTTTTCATTTGGCTTTGTTTGGATTTGGAAAGTTCAGAGAGTGTTCACTTGCCAACCTTGAGAATGAATGCAACAATAAACAAATTGTAGAATCAAAACTATACCGAGGACAACACCATATAAACTGTTTTTTCTTCGTTTTTTCAATGTTCAAGAAACCTCAATGATGCCGTCTGAATAATGCTCATACTTACAAGGATGAACATACAAGTATCTTAACTACAGTTCAATGCAGTCGCAAATGAGATTGCTTTCTTCAATACAACAATAGGGGCTGCTGATACAGGTTTGGGGCTTCAATACAACAAAAGATGAGCTCAAAATAAAGAGCTCCTGCTACTAGCAGCGGTACCTCTGCAGAGGGGCTCTGAAACAAAGAAACCTCTGCAGCCACTCGCGGTCCTCCAGGGTCTGAATGTCAACTATCTTGAACGATGCTTCCTTTTGCTCAGAAATGGAAATGCTCTCATCAGGGGGTGTTTTCCTTTCACCACAGCATTTGCTGCTGCTGGACCTCGCCTTTTTCAGGTCAGATTAGGAAAGCCAACATGTGAGGCACTGGTTCTATTTGAATTGGCTCCTAGAAGGCCCTCCTGCCCCTCCAGTTGCTTTCAGTGCTGTCCCTGTGAATCTGCTCCCACCCAAATTTCTGACAGCACCTTTCACAGGTTTATATGCAAATGTGCTCAGATCAGGAGGGGTGTCTGCAATTCTCGTAGCTGTGCCTGCATATTTGCTCCGATCAGGATAGCAGACAGCAGGTGCCACGGATGTGTATGCAAACGTTCCCAAATCAGCAGGGCCATCAGTACTGTCTGTAGCTTTACCTGTGGTTTTGCCTTGATCAGAAGCAGCAGTTTTCATAGGCCTATAAGCAAATGTGCTAATATCAGGGGGGCTGGCAGCACTTTTCTTATCATCACTTGTATATCTGCTTTTTGAAGGGGGCCCTAGACCTGTTTTATTTGCTGTGCGTCTGAATGTGCCTTGTTCTGGAGCTTTGAGAATAGATCTGTAGCAGAAATAAGCATGGCATAAAAAATAAATACTTATTGTAACAAGACTGCTGTCTCCAGTAAGTAAACCAATCATACTTAATTTCCTTAGAAATTTTAAATCTCTGAAAAAAGGTTCTAGAGCTGCATACCTCACAGAAAGTGTGTTCTTCACATCCTTTAAAGGGGCACGAAGGCCGCTGGCACGGGGACCAGGGTATCTGAAAGATGATACCAATGCAGCAAACTTATCCATTGATTTTTCTGCAATTCCACTGTATGTATTCACATGGGAAACATTGCATCCAAATCTTCTTTCAGTTCTTGTATTTGTATCATCAGGATCATCTGTATCTTGATCTGCAGCAGTTTCTTAGATCAAGACAATGAATTAAGAAAGGCTTATATAGTTTGATACATAAGAACATATATCACAATACAGGAAGAACTACATGGAAGATCAAGAAGGCACCTAAGACTGTTAAAGAATACGATGCACCAAGGTTGCATCTCTAACTTATAGGACTTTATCACCTAGAAGAAAAGGTAGATAGTTACCTTCATCAACGACTGGTGGACTATCATCAGAATGAATTGGTTGTAAAGTTTCCTGCATAAACAGCATATTTAGGACCAGCTATATACATGAGGTGCTGGTTGTCATATGATGATTCAAAAGAAGAAAAATACATCTTTGAAATCTTGGATGCCAGAAAGCTTTCTTCTCTTCAACATGCCAGATTTCCTCAGTTGATCTCCAGAAAGATTACCAGTACCAACATCATAGTCTTCTTGATCTGTGCAAACTCTCTTATTTACCGTTTTGAAGTATGAACTCCTTACGGTAATGTTATTATTTTTAGAGGCCACAATGCTTTTAGTATGATGTTGAACTGGTATAGATGGTTCCACGTTATGGGGAAGTAAAAATGGCTCTGATGTCCAGGACAAATTTCCTAGAAAAAGAGAATACACACACAAGCTAAGAATCAATGACAAGATTGTTATGATTTTGTATAACCAAATAATTCAGATCATGGTTTGCAGATTGAATCACGAATCAACTATGCAAATCAGTAGTATTACCCACTAAACAAGAACTTGTAGATATTGTATTTTCGTTGCCATAGTCAGCCTCAACCTGAATGGTACAAACAAGCTTTGAGGGCGATAGAAATGTGGCTGCTACATGAGTTAATAAACAGGACAGCATTGGATATGTCTAGATGATGAAGTGATGGGAAGTACCAAATACCTTTCTGTCTATAATGCTCGTATCCTTGCAAGGAGTATCAATACCACCATCAAGTGAACTGCATTGAGGTGAAATATTGTCTGAATCATCGAGGGGGTACTCACAGCTGAAACGCTCAGAGCTACACTGAGAGCCAACACTGATTGGGTCATTTTGAGGAGGTTCAGAGCTTAAATGCTCAGAGCTACATTGAGAAGCTTGGATGTGATCTGTTGGCAACCTAGTATCTTCTACTGAATCAGGGGTATCAGAGCCTTGAGTTTGAGGGCTAGGCAAAGATTCATTCAATATTTGTTGCTTATGTGTTACTTTAGGCGCCCTGAATTTCCGTTTTGCCTCAAGGGATGCTAAGCCTTAGAAAAAGTCAAGGGTAATCCAACAGGCAGTTGATTGCTGTGTACAAGTCATTCAAATTCAAATAAAGTAATGAACCCAATCACAACGTAGGTGTGAATATTATGCCACTAAAAAATTGACAGATTATATCAACACTCAACAGCCCTGCCTGCTAAAATACTGAGGGAAAATATAAGATGTTATAAAATGATCTAAGACATGTCTAGGAACAAAAAATTTTAATACTGAGCTCAAGGAACTTATATTTTTGCGATTTTTTTATATAATATGTCAGTAAGAGTTTACTATTAGTAAGTAACTTGATTGATGTGACGTATTCATGACTGAAATTGCAATATATTGAGAGGATACAGAAATAGTTGGTCAAAATGTTTTTCTGCACAGGCAAATCTAGCTTCTTCCTCCCATTTGAAGGTGCAGTAGGCTCTCTGGTTGGACAAACCTTATGAACAGCAGGTGCACTGCACTCTGGTTTGATCTGCAAGAAAGCAATCAAGAAAAAAAGGCTACAAGTAAATATTGGTAATTCACATGTCCTGACAACTAAGTGCAGTAAGAACTAAGAAGTGACAAAAAAAGTGTATGTAGTGCAACAACCCCAAAAAAATGAAGCCGTGACCATCCATATTTTCATATACACTCCCTAACAAAATACTCTTACATCTCCAAAGACCCTCCCTTTTTTTTAACGCAAAAACCCTCCTGTTTGGTTCATCCATATTTTCATGTAGTCATGTTGTGCTTTTTTGAGTAAATTTGTTTGTCTTAAAGTGCACACATTTCATATGCAGTGTGCAATGAAATTCAATTTCTGCTTGGAGAGAGAGAGAATATGATAGAAAGTGAGGCGAAAAATGTGCATCAGTCCAAATTCTTTCCGAAAGGAGACAAGATACCTCGAATGGTTCCTTTGTGAGTGGATCAATGTTCCCTAGAGCAATGCCTTTGGCAATATTCTGCGGTAACCATGTAAAAGAATAATTAAGGAAAAGCTCTAATTCATGAGTTTCTTCGAGTTTTAACTTTTTTTTGAATTATTAAGGAAAGCTAGCAAGGCAATGCCCTTAGCTTATTTCTAAACTCAACTGCAATGATCATTAGACAGAGTGGCTTACTAAATTCAAGAAACAGCTTCACAACATCTAGAACAGTGGATAATCTCATATGAAAGAGCTTTAACACCTAAATACAAGTGTGGCAAAGGATATGGGCCCAAAAATTCCAAATCTTCAATGAGGTCATGAGGCACACTTGACAAATGAATAATATCTTCTGTAGCAGGATCATACACCCTTTGGAACTTAAATGCCCAGATTGCCTTCTTGAAGTCCTCTTCATATTGAGGTGGAACAGAAACAGCACCATACCTCAGGTGCTTGATCACCTGCAGTTATACATGTTGCTTGAACTCCCTTCACCGTCTGTTAAGTTCTAACTAGGCACAATGGTATCATGTGCAAGAGACACATAGAAGATAGGGTTTACCTTCTCATGACACTTTAGCTTTTGGATGAGTGCATGAGCTCGTTTCACACCCATTCCTGGCAATGAGGGGAGATAGTCACAGCCACTTAAAATACACATCTCGAGTAACATTTGTCTTGTGAATCCATTAAAGTCAAGCTCTCTATTTCGCTCTAGTCGTGTAATCTGAAATTCAACACCTTGCCCGAATTTGTCCATTTTGAAAATAATCTGCACATCAAAGAAAAAGTGTACATTATTGAAGGGCATATAACAAGCTATGAAAGGAAATCTAGCTGTGTATGGGAGCAAAGGGTTGTAGGGTTGTAATAGTGTACTTACTCTAGAACAACCAAATGGTATCAAATCTGAATCCTCAGTGATCACAGCATCAACAAGTTTATTAACAGATAAGAATGTCATTTGTGCATCTGCTTCATAAGGTGCAACAATATAATCAACCTTTTCTTTCTTCAGTACCTGCATTGCATATTTGAAGAAACATTTGAACAAGTCTGTTAGAAATATTTTAACTAGGTGGTAACTGTTAGGTGTTAACATTACAAGAAATTTTAACTGTACCTCGATCAGTTCAGAAGCAATTCTAGGTGTAATGTCAACAGCTTTCTGATAGCACTCAAAAGCAGCACGTGAGTTCCCAGCAGCCTCATGTTCCCTGGCACGCTCAAGGTTTTCCTTTCTTGACCTGAAGGGCGACATTTTTAGCAGGTAACTTACAAAACATGAGAAAGTGCATCAGGATAGCAAAGCAGAGTTTAAGATCTAACAGATCCAATTAAGATAGTGTAAAAGTAATGTAAATGTTCATTGGCAGTTGAAACATGTTGGCTCTTTCTGAAACCCAAACTAGAGCATACCTTGCCCGCTTCGTCTCTTGATAGCTCTTTATTGGCAGAAGGCCTCCATCAAATACAAGAATTGGTTTGACGCCAAAATGCCGCAACATGTTGACCCGATGCATGCAATATTCAATATGCCTGGTTCAATTTCAAGGGGAAAACCATCGCATGTGAGTTTATAGTAAAACCCCAAACATGTTAAAGAACTGGTGCTAAAACTATATGATCCACTATTTCATCTAAGACTTCTTAGATCTCATTGAAGAGTTCTGATATTAAGATATCTAGGCTTCTAGTATTTGCAGATACTTCTGTAAATAGAACGTTTTGGACTAACTTTTCCCAAATTGAAACATTGTGTTATTGTACACCCCCTCCTCCATCCAACATAAACAAGCTTGAAACCTCCACACAAACTGGTCGACGTCTCGACGATATGACCAAATAAAATGCAATACATTTCTATTACACGATGACTGAGGCAATGCAAACAATAAATCTCCCCCTCACAAACGGGCGAAATCTTGAAGAATTGTAAGCAAAACACTCCTTTGCCCACCCGAAAAGGGTTTCACCAACCCGGACCCAAACAACAGAATCAAACCAAGAAAACCCCTGCCCTGCCCTCACGAAGCAATCGTTCCCAGGACTGCCACGACGTCAAAGGGCTCAGGCGCGAAATGGAAAGAACCACATTTCACCGATTCGCCCATCATGTGACCGCGGCCGGCGGAACGGCTCAAGAAACCCTACAGTATCGGAGCGGAAATTGGTCAAAGAAAGGGGCGGCGGAAGGGGGACCTGGTGGTGGGGATGCCCTTGCAGAGGCGGTCGCCGCAGGATAGAGCGCCCTTGTGGAGCCAGGAGTAGGTGTCAACAGCCACCGTCTGGCCCCGCAGCTCCTCCGCGCTAATGGGCGCCATGATTGACTTCAACTGCGGCAGCAGCCCCTGGATCCCCATTGTCGCCGCCGCCGCCGCCGCAGCCCCCTCGCCTCTCTCTCTCTCTCTCTCTCTCTCTCTCTCTCTCTCTCTCTCACTCAACTCTCTCCCTCCCTCCCTCCCTCTCTGATGCCAGTCCGGAGTCCGCTGAGATGGTGGAACCCAGGAATGTGGAGGGATTTTTGTGGATTTTCTAGGAAGGAGAGCAGAGGAGATGAGAGCGCGGGAAGCAGAAATGCCGAAATGAGAAAGAGAGGGAGAGGAATCACCGAATCAGGGAGGGGGCATTACATTAGTGCAAAACGCCGCGCCTTTTCGTCTTTTTAGGCCCTGTTTATATTGCTGATGAAAATTATTTAAATATCACATCGGATATGTCGGAAGGATGTCGAGAGGGGCTTTTAGAAACTAATAAAAAAACAAATTACATAACTCGTCAGGAAACTGCAAGACAAATCTATTAAGCATAATTAATCTATCATTAGCACATGTGAGTTACTGTAGCACTTCAGGCTAATCATGGAGTAACTAGGCTTAAAAGATTCGTCTCGCAATTTTCAACCAAACTGTGTAATTAGTTTATTTTTTATGTACATTTAATGTTCCATGCATATGTCCAAAGATTCGATGGGATGGATGAAAAAATTTTGGGTGACAAACTAAACAGGTAGACGAGTCTCATTGGGGGTTATTTCATCATGATGTCATGCATATTTATTACAGCGTCATGTCAGCAAAATTGCATTTTTTACATGAAACGAAGAGGAGAGAGAAGGAAGTAGTTTCACCATGCTGAAACTCCGCGGGCGTTGTTTCCCACGCGGCGAAATGGGATGAAATCTCCACTGAGGACTAAATTGTTTCACCATCTTGCATGTGATCCAATCATTTTGCAGTAATTAAATGCTTTGCTCAGCCTAGGAAACGTCAAGGTGAAACTCATGCATTGTGGATGTTGTTTCATTGTTCGTTTCATTGATGCTCTGTCAGCAGATTTGTTTTGGAAATAGTGCATTGAAACGAGCCACTGAGACTTGCCTTACATCGAGAAATGCAAGCCACATCGACATCGGGTTCGTGATAAATCCGGGTTTCTAAAAAAACTCCTATCATATATAATATTTGGACATATATATATGGATTATTAAATATATATTTAAAAATAATTAATTATATAGTTTATATAAATTTTGCAAGATAAATTTTTTTAGTCTAATTAATTTATGATTAGACACTAATTGCTACAGCTATAAATGTGTTATAGTACTTTCGCGAACTAAACAAGGCCTAAGTTCTAAGGTTCATAACACATTTGAAGTTTATAAATATTCTATAAAATATATTTTTATAATATTTTTATTTATTGTCATAAATATTGTGTTTTTTCGGAAAACAACGGTATATTACACCAAAATGTTCCACAACATAGCACGCTCCAAGGGCTGCAAATACCTCAAGATCGAATAAGAGGCAACATATGTTGTTCTTTTATTAATATTAATATGTCAATGGTATCTAGGTAAATTGCTTACTCTTGTTGTGACTAATTGGCCTATTTGTAGTTGTTCTAATAATTGATTTATCTTAGGACGAAGAGAGTAATTACTCCCTCCATTCTTAAAAGGATGCATTCTCATTTTATAAAAGTCAAACATTATTAATTTGATTAAAACTATAAAAACATTAAATATTAAATAAATATTAATTAATTATAAAATATATTTTTATAATTTACCTATTTATAATCATAAATATTAATAGTTTTAAAAATTAGTTATTATATTTAAAATGTTTGGCTCAATATAAACTCAAGCTTGCATCTTTTAAGGACAAAGATAGCAAAATACTTAAACAGACATCTTTATTCCAAAATAATAATAATAAACTCTCTCAACTTAGTGAAAACTACTAATTACTTGATCAAATTGTTCAATTTGCCAACCTTTTGGCGATGAGTGAACATGAGTCGGTGGTCCTATCCCTATTGTCTTCTTTCAAATGACCAATTACTTGACCAAGAGGGTATTTGGTTCACCTATCAACTCCTAAATTTAGTCTCATTTAATCATTTTCTAACCAGATACTATGACTAAATGGACTTTAGTTCTCTCTAGTCACTATGGAGTGACTAAAAGGGAATAAACCATTTAGGAGTGACTAGAGTTTAGGAGGGCAAACCAAACAAGTCCTAAATTATTCAGATTGCCACCTTTTGGCAATCAGTAAATAGGAACCAACGGTTTTCTCACTAATGTGTTCCTTCGAGCTACCCTTTTACTTGAATCGAACCATTACAATGTAGCAGAATCATTTTAATCCTTTTTGTCTTAGTTGCCAAGCTTCCAGCTTTGACAACTTCGTAATTCTAAATCATAACATGCCATCGGTGCTAAAATAATTCTCAAGAAATCATTCTTAAAAACCAGATTGATCTTTAAAACTCTATGTATAGTCAACACCATCTTTTTGAGTAAAAACTTTGGCAACAAGTTTGGTCAAGATTGCCTTTGTGAGTCATGATTGATCTTAAAGACCCATGCATGCTTGATTTGTTTTGAACCTCGAGGCAATTCAACTAATTCATAGGCATTGTTGACGACTTCCATCCATTTTAACTCTTTCATGGCATCAAACCACTTTTGAAATTTTTAGAATACGTGGTTTGCTTAGATGAGATAGAATTATTTTCCATACTCAAGTCACGCTTAAGTGAATAAACCACGTAGTATTTGAAATTGCAGGTCTTCTCTGCCTTTCAAACCGTCGCACTATGTTTTATCGTGGTTTTCACTTTAACTTGCAATACACATTATTGGCCGGCTAAGAGTATTATAGGATTTAACTTCACTAATATCCACTTTCGTGGATTCCCATTCCCAATGATCTCACCATTCTCAATGAACCGAGCATTTCCTGTCTCAAGATTTCACAAACTACGGTTAGGATAGCCAATGAAAGTAACCACTAATGATCCTTGCATCAATCTTATTTTCATGTGGGTTGTATAATCTCACTAATGGTCCTTGCATCAAACTTCTCCCTTATATGGATTGTATAATCTCACTTCTGCTAGACAACCCCCTCAAATATGTGTCTTAAGCTAGGTTTCCTTTATATACATAGTTTGCATCACTAGGAACTCTATTTAGCAAGATACATGACAGTTCTTAATGCATGGATCCACACAAATTATGGTAAATCATAATAACTTAACATACTTAACGAGTATTTTGTTTTGCTTCTTTCTTAGCTAACTATAGCTTGGTGTCTCTCTTTTTTTCTCCCAAAAAAACAGTCGTTTGGATCTGTGAACACAGCCCCGCCGTATCTGTTTTCTGCTATCTTGGCCTGACTTCACCGCTGACCGTGACACCCAACAGGATCCAGTTGCTATAGCAAGGCAGCCTTTACTTCATGGCCTGTCGTTCCCTCTGTTTTGAGTAAAAATCGCATCCAAATTTTATGGCAGATTAAATTTGCGAGCACGACCAAACAGAGACGGAAGAAGAACGGAGCTCTGCAGTTTGAGATAAAGGAGGCCGTACTACATGAACAATAGACCTTTCATTTTCTGTATGTACAGTAAGAATGCTCAGGTCGTGGCAACTCTTCTTCGTGCATACGACTAACTGACTAAGCGCAGCAGGGACGAAGACGTCCTCTCAGCTCCGAATACACCAACGCAATAATAAAGAATCAAATCACGATGTCAGTTAGCTCGCCTGCTATCTACGTGAGCCGCTGCCCAAAATGAGCATATGCACAAGCATGGTGACGACCCCAGCTGGTATCAAGCTCTTGTATGATGCACGCCGTGCCGAGCCATTCACGTCGAACTGCCCAGTGTTCACGTACTGGTTCTTCCCTGATGATGTGGTGACATTCACCGACATTGAACCTGCCAAGAGATAGTGTCAGTCACACAGAAATTGGGCCAATAGTGTTAGTCACAAGGAAATGGCCAAATGGGGGTGACAGATGACGGTAATGAAGAATTAAGGAACAGCCAGATTGGTTAAGAAGAATCAGGGCTTACAATCGTAGTCCGCCCAGCCCATGCGCATGTTCGCCAAGTCATACACGAATATCTTATCCTTTAAAACAAGATCTGAGCCAAGAGGAACACATAGTTAACACCAAACAGAAAACAGTCAGGCTTCTGATAGGTGTTACATATATAGCACCAGTGAGAAAACAATTGAGGCTCGAGAGAGGTATTATGTACTTGGGCATTTATGCACATAAGTAGTATTTGGCTATCAGTGTAAAGCTCAAACTTATAGCGTAGACCTTAATGCTTGCACTTGCTTTATTTCATAAAACCATATTATGTAAACAGCAGCCTGAAATATTATAGCTAGATGCGCAATCTAAATTGGTTAATTGTGTTCAAAGTTAGACTGGCTAACCTCCGAGTATAGTTATTTCTTGGCCCTGGTTCCTTTGCCAACCAATGCACCACAAAACATTGTTGTCCTGCAACCATGATTGACATGATATTATAGCACTTGAGACAGCCTCTCCAAGAAACAATTAACCCAGATATACAACGACTTACAACAGAAGCCTGCTGCAAAAGATAGTTCTCTGGCTTCACCGTCATCGCAACACCACCCATAAAATAAAGGGTTACGGTTGGAAATGATGAGTCAACACTGCCAAATGGTAAGAACATTTATAAGGAACCCAGGACCTCAAAGGACAACAGCAGTTAATTTGGTCCCCAGAAAGAAAAGTAAACCTGCTGGAAGTGATAAAGCACTGGCTTCCTTTGCTGACTAGAGAACGTACAGATGGCGAGACTGCAGCAGCTATCTGCAGGTATGAATACAAACAGTTTCAATAAGAGCAACACAGAATCAGTAAGAAATGTAGATTCACTGTGTATGGACATTACAAGGAAAAGATTGTTTACAATATGAAACTCACCGCACTAACAAATGGATCGTAGGCTCCATCTGCAAGGTATGCCAATGTTGTTCCTGAATCCACGATTGTTCCTTGTGTATTTGACGTTGTAAACAAGGAAGAATCAATGGACAGCTTTTGACCATTGACAGCAATGCTTTCCAGATTCAAGTTGTAATGAGGCCTATATTTCATTTCAAATATTCGCATAACCAGTGGTTAGTATCGGGAATGGTTGTTCAAGAACCAACATAACCTAAACTATATTGCTAGCTGTCACAATTCATAAGCATATATTGCCATATTTAAAAACTATCATAAAAGTCACAGTAGAATGGCTATTGAAACATAAAATAGCATGCAGATTTGTGAAGTTCTACACCCAAAGTAATTTCAGGGGAAGAAACTTACTGTGATGGAACAAGTGGAGTATACACTAATCCTGGCTCCACAATTTCACCAAGCACAAGAATGCCACCACCATTATCTGAACCTTTCAGGCAATGAGAGAACACCTTAGGGGACACCCCAAGAGAGTTCAGTTGTGAAACTACAGACAGTTGATGCTGTCCGAACCCAAAAATTCCATCAACTGCCCTATCTGCCTTTGTCAGGTCTCCTGACTGTGAGTTGCTACATCTGCTTGGAAGAAATTGAAACATTCATGAGCTGGTAAATCATTTTCTACTGAAAATCATGGTAGAAAAAAATCAGAGTTAGGGTAATGAGTAAACAAATTGCAATCGAGAGACACAGCTAGACTTGAAGCTGACTAATAGACTAACAGAACAAGAAAATATTTTCAACTCCAGTGGCAACATGAGTAAAATAACATCAGGTACTTTCAATTATTTAAAGCGATATAAGACTCCAAGGAAACTGTACCCGAAAACAATAGAAGCAGACGAATTGGCAGTCTGCTCATTTCCCATGACAGTTTCGAAGAACATCGTGTCAGACACATAGTACCCTGATGTGCCACTCCCATCACCATAGGTGAAAGTGTACCCACAAGGGCTGCTTGAAGAATCTGAGGTTTGGCAGACTGCTTCCCCTGTTTGGAGAGCAGCTGTACATCTATCATCAGAGCATGTTATTCTGGATGATGTTGATGAAGAGTCAGGGCTGAAAGACTCTAGCTGGATCTGAGGAACAAAAATAGTAACCATTCGATCAGCAGGAGTTCCCTGGCTAACAAGTGACAATAGGTGAAAATTTACGCATTTGTTAAAATTCAAAAATAAGAAGCTGGCCTCACATTGAGTCCACTTGATGTTGGGCAGCCAGTGCAAGGACTGCAAGTTACCCACAGTATATCGCTCCCAGTGTCAATCTGGACGAAGAACTCCTTCGCCGGGTTTCCTAATTTCACCCGGGTAAAATAAAGCCTGCAAATTCAAATTCAAATTCAAACTTTATTACGAGACAAATAGGCAACTAGACCATGTTAATTAAAAGGCACAAGAAAAATGTATCCCTGTTGTACCAAATACCAACAAGCCCAGTTGCAGAATGAAAATTGGAATGAATTGGTGAAATGATAATACTACAGTTCGCTGATCAATCACCAGCACAGCAGTATGTGATGTGTATCCTAACCAATTTGAGGATAGAAAGGAATAGCATGCTTGTGTGACAATCGTGGATCGCCACATTTCAGTGATGATTTCAATAAGGTGTTATCTACTATTTGAACTAAAGTCGAACTCTAAAAAAGCTACTTATTTGAACTAAAGTCAGGAATTTACTATTAGAGGAGTGGTCTAAACTGAACATATGCACACCACAAACATTGCCAAAAATACATGCAAGAAAATAAATTTGCTACTCCTAAATCTTGTAAATGGAAACCAGAAAGATGCCCTGGAACCAGGCGCTAGCCGTCTATGTCACTATGATTAAAGGCTACATATACCCTGCAAACAACCCTGTTTCTACAGCTTGCTTGATTTTGCTCCACAAACTTCTTCCTACTCTGAAAGTCTGAAATTGATCGTTCCGGAAATAGGATAGAAACGTAACAGAAGGGAGAAATCCTAAGTTGCCGTCTTAGGAAATCTATTTGTTTCCCGCCGAAGGATTTGACCCTAGGCAAAAGCGACGGAGGAAAAATGAAATAAAGTAAGGATTGCGTTGAACGGAGTCTTCACAACGCAATGAGTCCTCTCCGTACAGGATTTCGTTAACAAGTGAGTCAATTAGGATTGGATTACTCGATAAGAACTGGAATGACACGAGTAGAGCAATGAGGCACCACGCAAGATCTCATTTTTAACATAGCTGGATGATTGATTGAAATGAAACGAACGAATCTACGGACAGAAGCGAAACTGAACTAAACTCCCCCCAAAAAAATCCAAAAACACAAGAAGAAGAAAGGAAAAAATGTAACTTAACGAATTTGGTAGAATGCACGCGAAATCCACCAGAAAAAAAGCCACCGAGCTATTAACAGCATAAACAATCCAATCAGCATCGGCCATTCATCAACTGGGACAAGCAGCCTAGCCGACGAAACAAAAAAAAACCGCAAAAGGCTCGAATTTCCCACGATTCCACGGATCGCAAACAGCCGACCAAACCCCAACCGAACCAAAACCACCACCAGACAACAGAGAGGAAAAGCGGAGGCGGCAGCTCACCCACCCGACCATGTACGGGTTGGCGGAGCCCTCGACGGGGAAGTCTACCACGCCGGCCACGCCCCCGAGCAGCCTCCTCCTCGAAACCCGGTGCCGCGCGGCGTCCCGCCGCTTGAGTTCCTCCAGCGCCACCCCCTTGTGCGGCACCGCACGCTCCAGCCGTAGCGCCGCCGGTAACGGCGCTGCCGACTCCGCCGCGGCCGCAGCCGCCACGAGAAGCAGCGCCGCCACCGCGACGACCGCCACCTCCGGCGGCCTCATCGGGGCAGCCAGCCGCAGCGGGGCGGCCTACCGGGCAGGAGTGGGGGTGCCGGTCCCCGACACCCAGGCAGACGCGGGGAGCAGGAGCGAGCGCGCGTCTTGGCGCGGCGGCTGCTGCTCGTGTGGCCGTAGCAAAATTTGGGGCGGGATCGTTTTCGCGGCGAGCCCCTCGGAAGAGACGCTAATTCCACGGCGCAGCGTATATAAGACCCTCCTCGAGGCCCGGATTTGTGAAGGAGCTGGGAGCTGAGAGGGGTAAGTGTGAAAGGGAGGGAAAGGATTACGTGTGGGCTGCTGCTGCTGTGTACGCGCCCGGCGCCTCCCTTCTCTCCCTCCATTCGGCTTCGTTTCCGCCACTTTATAGGGTGGACTCCTTTTCTTCGTCTTTGGCATGGCCTCTCCCTGTTCTGGTCGCCTTTCTTTGCTGCCTGCCTTTGACCAAAGTGATGCATGGTTTGGTTTGGTTTGGTTTGTTCTCAATAATACTCTGATTTATTATTCAAAGAAGGGCTGCTAAATGATGAAATCATGGATGGGAAAATGGATCCATCTTTCTAAGATCAAATTATTTATTTAAGATCACATTTGTTTATTTGGATATGATGAAATCATTGACACGTTGAAAGGATTTCGGATAATATCATCATGTGTTTTTTCTTAATGCTTGTGTCATTAATCAGGCTCTGTCAATTCTACGCCACACCTCGATAGTTATCCGTCCTCAGGCACCGGATAATATCAATGTCAGTGAGGATTCTTTTTCTCTCTCTTTTTTCCCCTTTAGCCAGCATTTTCATGGAGCCCTTGATAGTTGCCAAATGTAGCATCTAATAGAACAAACAGCTGATGCTAGGCTAACCTAGGAGTCCTGCATTATCATCCCAACAGAAATAAGGAAGTACAAACATGAACGGCCTTTGTTGATTGTCATTTTTTTGAGAGATTGTTGATTGTCATTTGGAAGCCACTTATGAAGTCCAGAGTAAAATGCTCTAGAACATTTTTTTTTTCTCCATCGATGTTGACTTCTAGAGTTTTCAACGACATATTCAACAATCGTGCGCTCATAAAATAGAAAGCGCGTAGAAAATTTGAGCGAGAGTTCTTTTTTCTAATAACTGCATATTGATGGTGACATCCGCCCCCCTTGGATTGAAATTTTGAAAAAGAAAGAAACAATAATGCATGACCAACTGATCCACACTACGACAACAGAAAACTGTAGTTGCTATGACCACAGTATATGCTAACCTGTCAAAGGACTTTGAGCCAATCATCTCTCTAGAACCTCATTTTAACAAGCTAGCGTGAAAGCAACCTTGAATTTGAATTGTTCTTTACCGTACAAATTGGAGAGGGGGGGGGGGGGGGGCAGAGAGAAGCTGAACGCTCAGGTGGTCAAGGGTGTGGATGTATGTCAAGAGTCCACACCACCTAGATTTACAACAAACGTTCCCAACTGGGGGAGAAACTTCTGAAATGAATCTGGGCATGTCCGTTTACCCATTGATCAAAATTCAGAAACTCTAGAGAAACATTGCTGTCAGAAAAATGACTTGAGCATCTTTCCGGGCATGTTCGTGTACCCATTGATCAAAATTCAGAAACTCTAGAAAGAAACCTTGCTGTCAGAAAGATGACTCGACCATCTTTCCTTGTTCCTCACCCCTGACTGGCCATGGCCAGGTAGAAGAGATCTTCTTCCAGGTAGGTGGCTTGGCATGGCATGCCGTCCTAGTGCCTGTGCCGTTGCTGGGAAGTTGCTGCCCTGGCCTGGACGCAAGTGGTTGGTTGGTTGCTTGGTTTGGTTCAGCCGTTGAGGCAATCAGGCTGAAAACACTGGGAACAACGGCAAGTTATTCCAGTCATGCATTGTGCATTATTTGCTGTTTGCAAGGCGTGTCCTCGTCAGCCTCTGCCACACACGCATTCTTCTGGTCCTGCCCAAACTGTTGTATTGCTTTCACCACCAAAAGGGTGATTGAGAACTCACATTCATACAGAGCCACTCCTCTTTTCAACATGGAAATTTCGCATCAGCTCCGCCACAACTTAGAAGAAAGTACTATTAGTTATATATACAGCTGAAATATTGGCACCCCAAGGTGTTTAGCTGATTGGCATATTAGCACAACGGATTAGTGGCGTAGTACTATATTGTTTAAAAATCTATTCTGAAAAAAGATGCGAAATGGTTCCTCCAAAGCTTCCAGTTTCTTGTGTCCCGTGCCGTACTAGCTGCAGCAAAGAACAAACTTAAAGCCAGGGCGCAAGCTGAAGTGTACTCCTGCCGCTGCAATAGATTGGGCACATGCGTAGGTCAAGCAATCAAATGTGCTACACGGAATCAGTGGATCTAGCGTGTGTGCCTTTGTTTCCCAACCCACCCAAGTTGCCAGAATTGGTGATCTGAGGATGTGCCATCCTCTTATCTGAACAATGGTGTACGTACTCCTTAAAAACTGCCTTTGGTGCATTTGTTTAGTGTTGGGTTGGTTAGGGTTGATAAAGAGTCGACAAAAAGACTCAGTTATCTTTATTAGCATAAAGTGTTTGTTTATTGTGTAGTACAGCGTGCCACATTCCCTTCAAGGATTCTCTTCACAGTATTATACTTCTGTGATGATGATTCCTAAATAAAAAAAAAATGTATGATGGCGATGGTTCATCAAAAAAAAACTTGCATGATGATGATGGTGATTATTTTGATACAGCTTCAGAGAGAGAGAGAGAGAGAAATAATTGACTTAAAATTCTGCAACTGATGCCTTATTTAGTTCCGAAAACTTTTTGGTTTTTGGAACTGTAACACTTTCGTTTTTATTTGACAAATATTGTTCAATCATAGAGTAACTAGGCTTAAAAGATTTATCTCACGATTTACAGTTAAACTGTGCAATTGGTTTTTATTTTCGTCTATATTTAGTGCTCCATGCATATGCCGCAAGATTCGATGTGATGAGAAATCTTGAAAAGTTTTTGAATTTTGGGGTGAACTAAACAAGGCCTGATGTGCATCCAACAATGTACTATAGAGACATGGTAATAGTGTGCCGAGTGATTTTGAGTTCTGACGCTTTCAGGATTTCCCTGTTTGTTTACATTTATAATTAGATTCTCGGTGGAAAAAAAACTAAGAATGCTGCTAGAAGCTTCAATTTTTTTTAATTCTTTTGATCGCTGCTTTGAACTAGCACAATCAAGAATTGAAAATCGGAAAAAAAATCTCAACGGTATGATGATTATCATCAAAACGATTATAAGTGGAAACAAACAGAGCCACATATGTCTACCATAATTGCAGCCACAGTCAGTTGAGACTAGTTCAATCAGTAGGAATTGATATTGTACCAAACAATAGAGCATCCAGCTGTCACTCTCGTGAGGAGACTGATTGGTGAGAACTGAAGAAAGTCAACTCGAGATTAGGAAAACAAATCATTGCTCAACAGTTATATCTAGTCAAAGGAAGACCAGTTGTGGCCAGCAGTGTTGTTTCTTTGCTTGCTCTACGTAAAGTTGTTGATCTCCACAGATACAGCATTTTGCTACAAATAAATTCTTACTCACTCGGATCAACCAAACTTCTTACATGTAAAACATTTTCCTGTGTGTATTATTAAGCTTCCGTCTTTCGGTTTCTTTGCCTTTTCTTTTCGTTTCCATTTTCCTGTTAAGAGGAAGTGGTCTACTGAGCTGTATTGCACACAAAGCATATTAATTTCCCTCTTTCGGCCACTTAATGATACTTTTTATTATTCGGCCTCTGCCTTTAATGGGTTTATCCAGTAGCATGTAATTGAAGAACGCACGAAGCAACTCGCAAGAAACTAAAGTAGCTAGAAGGAATTAAGAAATATTTACTCTAGACTAGAAGAAAGATGTTCGAAACTGTGTGTCAAACCTTCTTGTTAATAAGCTAATCCTTCTTGCTAACAAGCTAATTATATAGTATAGCCTTAAAATCAAATACGATGCATCGACTTGTTCCCGACTGATCAATTGTTACAAATTAGCTAATCATTCTAGCCGGAGAGAACTGCTATACTCATGCAACCAAACTACGAACCCTTAGGGCATGTACAACGGGTCTGTAAACTCTGTCTGTATGCAGTATATTTTACAAAAAGAACCTCGTTTCTGAGCAAACGAGCTCACTCCGTCGTTTCGCGAGACGACGAGCGTGGCTCGTGGTCCAAGAATCCCTCGTCTCTCTAGAGTCGCGTTGTATGGTGGAGTCGACGAGCGAGACGATCTAGTTGAGGGCGCGCGTGCGGAGGGAGTTGAGGGCGCGTGGGAATAGATTTTGCAAGGCAGCGGGCCTCTTCCCCGTTGGAGGCAGATCCAGCTCGGCACCCGGCCTCCCCTTTGGCCGCGGATCCGGCGCACCTCTTTTCCCCATCAGCGGCGGCAATGGCGAAGCATCAGCATCATCCTCATCCATGGCTGCATCCAGCATGGAGACTCGTTCCCTATCAGCGGCTTCACTAGCCACGGCTTCCCTATCGGTAGTTGTTTCTGAATTTTGGTTATCACATGGCTTTGATTATCAGTAGATTACTGCATGTTTTTTTTCCTTATGAAAACAGATCTGAAGTTTTTGCTGCTTTGTAAGAGATTACTGCATGTTTCTGAATTTTGGTTTATGTGAGCTTGCTGTTTTTTCGTGCCTGTTACTATCTGCAAGTGGTAATGCTTTCTGAGTTTGCTGTATGCAACTGCTATTGTTAGGCAAGTTTCAGTTATTGGTGCTTGTTACTATCTGTTTTCAGATACTGCTTTCAGTTTGTGCTAGTTCTGAACTTTTAGTTTTGTGTGATCTGAGAAGTCTCCAAAGTGTTACTGAACTGTGAAAATCTTATATTATTTACATGAGCAGCTTTGTTCACTTGTTCAGTTAACTTGTTCTACTACTACTAATTTGTTGATTGGTGTGTACAGAACTAGCAGGGAAAAAGTTAAAGAAGGAACCCATGGTGAATTTCTGGACACTATAAGGATGATTTTGCTAGTTTTGTTAGTAATCAGCTGATGGCATGATGATTTTGCTTGTGACCAGTCTTTTGCTTGTCCTGTTGCCTTGGTATGCTCGGGCTAGTGCTGTTATATGTCTTTTGGGTGTGAACCTGTCTCCTGTGTATGCACAGGCTATTCAAATACTTCACAAGATACAAGTTCAAACCTATCTAGCTTATTCTGTTTAAGTAATGAAATTTATGGATCCAAGTTCTCAGTTATTGCGCATTATGCAGTCATTTTCTGAATATCGTGCAATCAGCAACTGATGAACTAGTATGAGCGTTTTTTTTGCTAGCGTGAGTTAAATATTGGTTTATGTGATTAGCTAGCCACAAAATGCTATATAGGAATTATATTTATACTTGATCATAGATCCATGAAAACATTAATAGCTTGCAGACAATCAAATAGACAGCCTATTGTACGAACTGTCTGTTTGTCAGATTCTAAAAACTTACAGACAACCTCTTGTCTGTGAGTTGTACATGCCCTAAAAATGCAATCCCCCTCCCTCGTTGTTACGCTAACTGCTTCTAGTTAGGGCTGAAACTAAACAATTAGCTTTGGCGCTAAGCAACCTCATGGGGGACACAGGTTTTGGAAAGGGAGAGATCCCGGAAAAGGAGAACCAGAAAACAAGACCTGGCCGGGGATGTAGACATGTCACCGTTGGCTGGCTTTACCACGGCGGCCACACCAGCACAGCCCCTGCCCATGCATTATTTATCAAGTGTGTGTGTGTGTGTGTCCGTGGCCAATCCACCCAACGACAAAAGGTTCCCTCTCTCCCCACTGGCCGAGACAAAAACATAGAAATCGCAATCACGGCGCTAGTACTGCCTTTGTACGGCAAAATTTCAAAGGTGTACGTGCTTGGCATTTCGAGGAGAGACCGGCACGGATATGGGATATCATGTGCACATGTTGGCTGGATTTTGTAACACGATTAGAGAAGAAGACGACGAAAGCAATTACTGTTAATTTATGGACCAAGCGAAGTAATTTGAATCTTGTTAGCTCCGTTCCGAGTTATAGGTTGATTTTGTCATAAGTTAAACTTTTTTAAAAGATCATATTCATAGAAAAATTCACAATCAAGCTAGATTTATTATATATCTGGATAGGACATTTATTTAATATTATATATGTTAATGTACTTTTCTATAAAGTTTATCATAATTAAGCAAATTTGACTTAGAAGCTAAGACAACTTACAGTTTGGGTGGACCGTAGCAAACTTTCCTCCAAGTCTATCTAGATTTGTCAAACTCTTCTAACTTTGACTAGCAATGTCTATAAGAATATCATACTGAATGAAAATAAGTTATATATTTTTTTGGAAATAACTAAGTTATGTATTATGGAAGTAATTTTCATAACAAATCTATTAATGTCAGACGTGCTGTAAATTTGTATAAAGTTTTAGATATTGACGACTGAAGTTCAAAAAAATTGATTTATGACAAACTTGGACTTATATATGTTCAATTCTTGTCTATATATAAATGTGTCAGCAAGCCTAAACATACTATAAACCTGCTACTACCTTACTACTCAAAACTAGTATTTTAGCTTGCAAAAAGAGAAGGGAGAAAAAGTTTATGCTCGTGGCATTCCCCTAACACTCAACGGCGACTAACACTCAATATAGCCCATACATATAACTCATAGATTAAGATCCTTAGTGACCAACTTGTAAACTTACAAGTTGCAACCTTTCACCTGCATGCTTTAGTTCTTTTGGATCTTGGAATAGATCTCATGTAATTGTTTTCTTTTTAGTATCCTTTTCAAATTTCCAATCCACAAGAGATAGGTCTATCGGGCATACGCGAACACATACTTCACAAGTAATACTTTTATCAAGTTCGAAGTGTGTTCACCCCCGGAAACAACCCAATACAATTGGTTTTTCATAGTGAATCGTTATAGATAAACAATTTGTGTGGGATAAGATAGTTATTAAACCTTGACCAACGTCTTTTGCGGCATGTATTGTTTGTTAACCATAACTAATGAGCGCCCCGGCTTCGGCTCCAAGGTCATTGTAGCGAGCACTGTAGCATAGAGCCACAGTGATGTTGATTTATTATCTATTTTTTTTTATTAAAGAATATAAATCTGAAATACTTGTATGAAAAAATTCTTGAAATAATCTGAATCTAAAATATATATTTGTACGAAATCTACCAAATTCACCCATAGTTTCTCTTCTCCTGGTGCGTTCTGATCTGAGTACGTGGTGCTTAACCACGCAGGCCCCAACCGAAACCTTTTTTCGGTTCCAACACCACCACGCCGGCGCCAGTGAGATGACGGAGCACTCGTGGTCCCGAGGATCCCACGCGGCGTCGGAGACAAGTCGTCGGCCGCGCTCGCTCGCTGGATCGGAGCCGAATCGTCTCGGAAATTCCGGAGACGGAGCGGCGACCACGTGCGGCTGGCCGCCTAGCTGGATGTTCTTGTTCATGTTCCTTGGACGGCGGCTTCCATTCCATTCCATGGGACAACGCAACAACATGAGGGCGGGCCGCAGCCCGCTGGTAAAGGGACACAGCGAGCTGATAGTGCCAACCGATGGATCGTGCTCGTGCATGCACGAGCGACGATGTATCGCACATACGGAGTATATATATGGTACTGCTGCTCAACAAAGTCAGTTCAATCCACGGTATAATATACGCCTGCACCTCACCTCGATTCTCAGATATGACAGGAAAACGCCCGGCCAGCTGCCGACATTTGCAACTGTCAGCCTTGCTGGTCGTGTGAGATTTATCCACACGAGTTGGTCGGATATTATGGTGTAGGTAGACTTGGTCTCTTTAGATGCATTTAAAAACCTAAAAGTTTGCAAGATTTTTCGTCGCATCGAATCATATGACACATGTATGAAGCATTAAATATAGATTAAAAAAATAACTAACTACATATTTTACCTGTAAATTGCGAGATGAATCTTTTAAGTTTAGTTAGTCCATGATTAAACAATATTTGTAAAATACAAACGAAAGTGCTACAGTATTAAAATAAAAAAAAAAATTGGATCTAAACACACCCTCCATTGTGTTATAAGGCAATATTTCTTCACGAACACACCCCCTGCCCCCCCCCCCAAAAAAAAAAATGTTTCTTCTCCAAGACATATACTCCCTCGGTCCCTAAATGTTAGTCGGCACGTTTTGCGTGTCAACAATGTTGACTTAATTTATATAAAATATGTGCAACACTTCTATGTTCAAATGAATTTATTAAAAAAACTAAATTTAAATATCTACCTTATAATCCTAATTTTATATTATAAATATTAATATTTTTAATATATAATTAGTCAACTTTGTTTATGGGGAAACGGAAACACCAGACATTTAGGGACGGAGGGAGTACTATATACACGATGATTTCTTCTATACCATATATAAGAATTTTATTGCTCACGTCGTATGAAGAAATTATTTGCTTAACAATTTGATACTATTAGTAATTAAAATTAGTTTGATCGGTGACCTAGACACACCGACTTTAGCGTAGAGAAATTTACCACTCACATTATAGGAGAGATTTATTTACTTAACAAAATGATACAAGTAGTTTAAAAAATATCCTAACAGAAGACCGGACAAGCCAATCTTGCACAGGCAAAATTACCACTCGCATGCGAAGAATGAATTATGTACTTAACAAAATTATATTAATATTATTTTATTATATAAATAATTCCATCATGGTAAGTGAGCAGTAAATTTGTCTATGACAATTAACATGTATTTTATTACTAATAGTGCTATTTGTTTTAATAATTAATTATTCCTAGACCCATGCACAATAAAATTGTCCGTGAGAAATACCGAGGCGTCAGGGTCTCTGAACATGCTATGTTTTTATTTATATTATGAAAATAATTATGTTTGGAACTATGTGCATGAAAGTTTAACTTCATACTTAGGGTAGTAGTAATCCTTTCTAATAATGCTCAACAAATCTGTGATGATAGGGATCAATTTCGAAATGTTTTATCCTGACACGCAAACATTAACAAACCACCTTTTCAATCTTTTTTTTCCGCACACGCTTATGTTTGAATTAGGGAAATGAAAACACAACTAATTGAATTACTTTTTCGAGAACAAGGTGTTCGAAACGAACATGAGTGTGTGCTCATCTCGAGAACAAGGTGTTTCGAGAGCAAGGTAATTTTTATTACAAATATCATCATTTGGGCCTATATATAATTTTCATCTTGATTGCGTAATAAATTTTGCTTCTATGTATAGTAAAATTTGTTGTAATAGTCATTGGTGTGTCCGGTCTCCGGAAAGTCTATTTTTTATTACCTGTAGGCCTTCCACGTGCCATGAGAAACCCTACCTGCTGGCTCGTCCAGAGGGAGCCCGTGGCCAAATGCTGACAAGATGGATGGAGCCGCGGCTACGGCGATGCGTCGTGCAGCCCGGTTTTGCGAACCAAGGTGACGGGAAGGAGTGCGGCAATGTGCAGCGGCGGAAGGAGCCGTAAAATCCGGCCGGAATGGCAAGGACGGCAAATCAGCTAGCGCTAGATGCCTTGGGGTTCATGGGTCAACCTATAAACGATGTTTACCGGGCATGAGAGGATGCCGCAGTAAAGCAGGATATAATTGCAGGATACTTACTGTAGGAGTACATTATTACTCAATTTATTACGTAATATATACTTGTACGCTAACCTGTTCTTATTAACTGTGGGTTATCGACGGACGGGGCGGCGCTCCGCCGTGGCTCCTCCGGTGTGTTGATTACGGAACATTCAGCAATGTTTTTCTCAGCGAACGGTACTTTGAGCCAAACGGCGCTCGTCCGTCCGTCCACTCAACCCGTTGCTCAGCAGTGTCCATCAGTCTCTCTCGAGCTTGAACGAATGCACGGGTTTGGTTGTTCGCGGTTCGCCATCTGCGCGCGCGCCCGCTGTGTGGTCCATGTGGATCATCACTCACATACGCATCACCAAAAGCGGGGGACCTTTTCCAGAGCCCCAAGCTTTCTAATCCATGGCAATTGGCCACAATCACGTGCCGATAACATCTCATCATCCACCGCGCGCAACGGCCTTTTGGGTGTCTCTGTGTTTGCTTGCTTATTAGGACACGGTTTCACAGAGATAGAGCCACGTCGTATATGCTGGATAAGGAAAAGTGAAACAAAATTGAGTGGTACAAGGAAGAGTGATTAGTTGCTTGCAGTACATGAGCAGATTCAGTGGCCCTACACTCAAAGCCCGTGTGAAAATGATGTGCATATATGAGCTTTTGCACTGACATTTCCCCTGAGCCCAGGCCTAGCAGTGTTTAGCTTGGGACGCAGTGCATCCAACCAGTGAAAGTGAAGCTCTTTATTCTGGATCTGGGTACATCCAACAGGCCATACATATACATACAGGCGTCGGTGGATACATACATGCAATACAACCCCAAACAGCCAGGATAGGGGAGATACGGGGAACCAATCACAGCCGCCAGCCAAATTTTCCATGGTAATGCTTAGATGCTTGTTTTGCTATAATCTCTGCACTCTAATTAGGCTTAGGCACGTATAAAATCAGCAACTGTACCTAACAGCTTCAAACCACACATGTAGACAAACGAAGAAGACATCATGCTGAATGGACATGAACGCATGATACAGACTGTATTATTCCTATATTTCCAGTGTACACATTTTGCAACTTTGCCTACATGATAAAACCACAACCCCAGCAGTTCCAGAACTGTTCCGGTGAAAAAAATCAGCCAACTCGAGCCAAAGATAAGAAAGAAAGAATGGACCCCCAAAATTCTTTTCACAACTTCAAGTGCCGCGTATCCACAACATGAGTCACACCAAAAAGTGAGGCTAGTATCAGCGGCGAGTTGCACTTGCTCTGTCCTATGTACCAAGTCAAATTGCAAGCAGGAAACACACTGAAACCAAACTTGATTTCCTTAACTGCTCATTCAACATGTGGGCAGCCGATATAGAATAAATCTCGTCTTCTCCATCATAATTTCCTGAGCTTCTCCATGACACTGTCTAGTCACAATAAGATGTGCAGAGGCGCGGCAGGATATGCCAAGCAACACTGGACCAGCAATGTGGCATCATTCTGTGAGCAGCAGATTTCCAAAGGCATATTACACTTGCCAACAGTTCTTTTGCTCTCTTGATGACACATGTGGGTTTCCGTATGACGTGTAGTAAGGGCTAAAGATCAAGGGTCATGGTGCCATTACTATGAATCATATCGAGTTCCAGATGTGAAAGAAGAGAAAAACCCAGCTGCTGGTCCCGGAAGGATGTCACTTAGCTTACCAACCTGCCCGTCAGAGAGCATGGACCCCCATCTCGATGTGTTCTCCCCAAATTTGCTCCCCACCTGACAAATGACATGAAGACATTTTGCTAAATATTTGAATTCACTTAAAAGATAAAACAATTATAGGCTGTATCAACAATATTTGTCGAATGGAATAGACAAAATAACATGTGAAAAGATAAAACATCTTGATTTGTCTTTCATTCGTACAAAGAAAGAAAAAATGTCTTCTAATTTACACAGATCTAGGACTAAATGAAAAATTAGAAGTAGAAAACAAGACATTATAGGCTCAAAAATGAAAATAAATGTGCTAGCAACAATCACAAGATATGAATCAGTCAGTGCTCATAATTTTTTGCTGTTTCCAGGGGTAATTCTGCACCTATTTCATAACATGCTAATGGAAAATTTCCTCAACCAAGCAGAATGAATTTTGATGGACAAATTTAATAAATTGTACAGAACGCAAGGATTGTTCACTTGTTTAGGCTAGAATTGAATTGAAGTTAATAATCAATAAATTTGTAGTCAGTACTCACCTGAGTAACAAATGACTTAAGCAATGGAGCAGCACCGACAAGACTTGCATTATCATCAAACTCTGGTGTAGTAGATCTATCTCCATTTGAATAGGATTTCCAAGGACTTTTAGATGTGGAGTCGCTAGACGGCGACTGTAGTGATGATTTGTGTGATCTTGATGATATAGCTGGGGCACTGTAGGCAAGAAGACAAAAAAAAAAGAACAGATCAGAAACTACAAAAAAAATCCCCCAAAGAAAATCAGAACACCAACATAGGTTGCTAAATGGGACAAAAAAAACAAAGAGAAGAATGATCTTACACAGGTCTCCTAAATGCAGAACAAGCACACTAAAAAAACACTCTTTATTGTCCATTTAACTGTTCATCTTTCCTACTACCTAGTCATCCATACAGTACACCAGAATAGAGTATAATATAAAGTTTTATCCGAAGTTATAAGTTTTAATACCAGTTGTAAGGATTGAACACTGAAGCTGTAATTTATATATATCTCACTAATGTAAACTCCTGATGTTTAGCAGATATCCTTTTTGAAGAATGCTATCAAGATCATTGCCAGTTATATGATCCAGAATTATGGCATATAAATACATCAGGTTTTACAAGCATCCATGGATATCTTGTCAAAAATATTGCCAATCACAAAATTTCCATATCATAACTATATCTGCTGATTGCAATGGTAAATACAATGCTGACAGGTTGGTTTGAGCACAAAACTAAGTCTAAAACACCTTGCACTTTAGTTATTTACACATGACACAGATCATTTACCTGATTGGTAGGTACTTGAATCTTGGAACCTGAGAGCATCTCATGATATTTGAATCTGTATTTGATTTCGTTGGTAATTTTTGTACAGTACCAGTGTACATGTGATTCAGTTGGACCAAAAAACCAAAAAGAACAACATAACGCTTGTAAGATTGCTTCTCATTCTCCCACAGGTAAGGTTCATACCTATTTCAAGACACAGGTTTCAGTTGGAAGGAATGCAAAGCAGAGTCTGTAGTTGATTTGTTACATTTTAATAACATGACAGGTATAATAACAATTTAAATTGGAAAAAATCTTACGTGGCCCAGTCTATAGGATCCAATCTCTGTGAGAGCCTGTTGATTAACTTGTTTATAGGCTCTATGACAGCTGAGTCTGCCTGTAATTGTGACTGTTTTCTCCTGAAGGAAGTCTTGGTGACGGTGCTTGGCAAAGAATCCTGTTTTGTCTGCATTTCAGTAGTGTTGGCGGAAGAACTTTTACCTCCTGATAGCACATCACCAATGAAACACAAGTCTAGCAGTATTTGCAGAATTCCTTTCTCTGAAACCGGAGAATTCCCAGATTCAACAGATGAAAGAAATTTTTCATAAATATTGATGACCTGCATATATTTAAGTAAAAGTTCGATCAAGATTATATTTCTTGAAAGACATACTGCCAGGCTCATATGGAATCATCATCAGTACAGGTTTCAGACAACTTTGATGAAACAGGCAGCAACTAGGTCATATAAAAAACAATGTCATTTGGAATATTCATGGAGCTGAAGCACCCAAAGCATTAGTGCATATTATCTAGATGAAGCACTAGTTCCAGTCTGAAGACACCTAAAACAATGACTGGTTACTATTTTTAGAAAACAAAAAAATCTTTCTTAAGTTGCAATAGTTTGACTGAAAATCTATTCCCATACTGGAGAAATGTGAATTAAACTTTCCCAGCACTAAACAGGACAGGCCAAAAAAAATCCTTCAGACGTGTCAGTGTTATTATCGTTACGATGTCAAATGTTATCTGGCTTCATGTAGTTGGGGGGGTCTGGAGAACTGTGTCTTTTTTGTTATCCGGCTTCATGTGTTTGGTAGGGCCTGTGCCGGACTGATCCCTTGATGATCATAGGCATGGCCGCATGGGCATGGGAAAGCTGGTGGTGAGAACTCGTCAGCGAACTTGTGAACTCTGTAATTTTGTTGCCTCGGATACCAGTTTTACCGTGTTGCAAAAAAAAGAAACAGCTTAATTACAAAAGGAAAAAAAAACAAAGAACCAACTCTTCGATTTTTGGCTAGAAGTTTACATAAAATACTTCGATTTTGAGCCCAGTGCCTCATGACTGTGAACTTGTAACAGGGACATACCTTCTGCAGTAGCTCCCATGCAAAATTATGTAAAATGATCCTGTCCAGGATGTGCCCTCCAACCTTATGAATCTCCAAGCATGCTTGATAAAGAAAGGATATGATGTACAATGAAGGCATCGACGGAAGAGCTATTTGCATCTCCAAGGGACCCTCAGTTGATTCCTCTTGTTTAATTACTGTGACTTCCCAGCCCTAACAATGCAACCAAACCACACAACTAAAGCAATTAGAATTCTGTATCTACAAGAAAAATGAAAGAATATTTGTTTGGTACGCTAAATAGCTTGAAAGCTCTGGGTAAAACAGTAAAGTTTAGTGCTTGGATTAGGCAAGTTTATATCAGTGGTGCAAGTGTCTGATTACTGCTAAGCAGGCACCTAGGCACGATAGGCGGCAATTGCACTATGCGCGTGGGTGAAACCAAGCGCCTAGTCCCTGCCTCCTTTTAAATATTTTTTCTAGCTCCTCAATCAATTCAGGTGTACCTTTAAATTCACTCTCAAAAATCTTATGAGACATTATGTCCAAAGCCTCAGGAAGTACACTGTACACCTAACCACGATTTTCCTTAATTCACCTATTCTCTCTAGGTAAGGAAGAAAAACATATTGCCCTCGATCTGTTCAGAGATGGTCCCATATGCCATATTATTATACATGTGAATCTACTTAAGTTTTCCGAATCCAATAAAATGCAGTCATGTAGTTCAAAAACTCACTGTATTATACACTAAAAGATATCGGAACTGCAAGTGGGTTCAAAGGCATACCCTCAAAGGAGTCGAAGAGGATAGTGAATCATCTTTGTTGAGATCATATGAAAGAATGCGAGATAGTTCAGTGGACACCCATGCTATCCATACATTATGAGCCATGACGCAAAGTGACTGCAGGGTCTTATTGAGTTCATCAAGTCTAGGATTGGATCTATCATCAGCTCCAAACAAAGACACTGCAGCAGCAATAGTTTGTTTTCTGGGGCTATCCGAGAATTGCCTTCCAGGACTCCTGGGACCGTCAAATGTGCGCCTTCTGGGTGTAAAAGATACCAAAGAATCGAAAGATGCCCTCGAATGTCTTGGTGTAGGTGATGATAACCTGGCAAATGCTGCACCACCAGCCTCCTTTACCCACTCCCTTGGGGAACCTAGTATTAGGGGTACATGACTTGAATGGTATCTCAGCGCAAACAAGAGACGACCAATGAAGAGAGACCTCTCCGCTATAATAGAAGCTGCAGGTATGTCGTTACCCTCCTTTTTGGTTCCCAACAAAGCAGAGAGCTTTCTGAGCTCAGCTTCTAATTCTTTCAATACTCTCGAGATGGTCCTGTAGCATTTCTCCTGGAGGTATGGCACCAATTCCTTCAGCCTTGGTGCTGAATTATGTGACTCCACAAAGCTTAACAGATCATCAAGGATATTCTTGCATTTGCTGTCAATTGCACTCCTGATCCGACTAACTTCTGGCCCAAAATACGATGTTAGGCAGCTATGGAAATCATTTTCATCAGCAATTGGCTTCAAGTGTGCCAAAACTCCACCTTTCTTGATCTTAGACTCTGAGAACCAGAAACCACCGCCCTTTGAAGATTTCCGCAGGTATGCAAGGAAATCTCCAGCATCCTTTGGATCAGCATTGGCACCAATAGCATGAACTGATTCCTTCACGTTAACACAAGCACCCAATCCATCAAGCTCTGAATGCACAATGTCCTTCATCCGCCGCACAAATGCTTCCTCCATCCAATCCTCAAAAATATCCTTGCCGTCCTTCAAGATTAACCCACGGATCTGATCCCATGGCGACTCAATATCTGACCCAAACACGCTCTTCAGCCACTGCTCCAAACTTCCCTCCAATCCGTCCCTCCCATCTAGTGCATCACGTACAAGCCTTTGCACTGACCCAAGCAGCTCCCCACTCCCAATGGCATCAACCAACTTTTGCTCACCAGCAATCACACCAAAAATTTCAGTGCAACATTCCTTGAGCCAATCCGTACAGGCCCGTGCAACAGCATCTGGCTCAAGCAGCACCATTGTAGCCTCGATCTGATTCATGTGCTCCTTCCACAACCGTGCTTCATCATCAGGGTCTGGAATGCCACCGAACAACTGCTCAGGCGGGGTCTTCTCAAGCACCGTCTTGAAGAACAACGGCATATCACTGAGTGCAGGCACGAACAACTGTCCAACGTGGCCAAGCGTGATCCGCACGATCCTCGAGATATCGCACAGCACAGAGGTGTAGGATGACAGATCCGAGGCGAGCCCAGCTAGGGCTTGAGAGATCCAAGCGCGGCGCGAGGTGAGAAACAGGAGGAGCGCCTGGGCCGGGGCAAGCGACGGGGCGTCGATCGCGGCCACGGCCGCAAGGGCGTCGGCGTGGGCCGCTACAGGGAGGCGGCGGTCGGCGAGGCGCTCGCGCGCGCGCTGGGCGATCTGCGGCCGGAACGCCTCCACGAGCTGCGCCTGGTGCGCGAGGAGCGGGAACCGCGCGGCGGCCGCGGCGTCGCGGGAGAGCCGCCCGTGCACGACCTGAGCTCGCAGGTACCGCCCCGCCGCCTCCAGGAGCAGGCCCTCGTCGAGCCGGCCCCAGATGTGCTCCGGCGTGTCAACCAGGTACTTGGCGCGCGCGGCGAGCGCGTACAGCCTCGCGCGCCCTCCAGCAGACGGGGACGGCGAGGCGGCGCTTACGGCGGGAGAGGGTTCAGGGGGCGGCGAGAGCGACGACAAGGAGCCGGAGATGCGGGCGAGGTTGTCCGATATGGCATCGGAAGACTGCTTGATGAGGAGGATGGAGTCCGCGGAGTCGAGCAGGTCGCGGTAGCTGCGCCCGACGAGCTGCCGGAGCTCCTCCTCCTTGGCGGAGATCTCGCGTCGGGTGGCGCCCTCAGCCGCGCGAATCTCCGGGATGCGCTTGGTGCGGAACAGCTCCTCGGCGTCGGCGGCGCCGCCGCCTCCGGGAACGGCCGCCGCAGGCATCGCGGCCCCGCTTGCCTTCGAGCGCGCGGCGAGATCCAAGAGAGGATCGGGTGGGAGGGGTGGGGGAGAGAGAGAGACTGACTAGTGAAGAGGCACGTTCGTTTGAGTTTAGCAGGACGAGGTGGAAGGGGGGTGTTTGGTGGGGCCGATAGTTAGTCAAGCATGGGCCCGACAAGTCAGAGAGCGAGAGCTTGGTGAATCGGGAGCTCGGAACCTTATGGAGTCATGGATCTGTGTATGTAGGGCAATGGTGGGACGGTTTGTCAGTGGTTGAGAAAGTGGCCGGTTTGTTGGGCCGTTAGTTTCAGGATTTTTGAGTTCAATGGTACTATAGTATATTACCCGTGCTAACGCTACGATGATATTTAGAAAAAAATTACAAAACTAAAAAAAAATATAAAACTAAAAAACAAACCTACCCCACTAACAAGAAAGTCTATATGAAAATTACGGTACTTTATTTGAGAATATATATTTGGTTTTAACAAATGCTATGTAGAAAAGTTGAGAAACACAGCTGATCTACAAATGCCCATCATTTGTCTTGTAACTTTGGTAACAAGTCTATAAAAAATGAGATACTTGATTGTAGTTAGTGTAGGTGTATACCTGCCTTATTGGACAAACAAGCAAGAAAAACAAAATTGTAGAGATCGATTAAAGGAATAATAAAACAAAAAAATGCCTAACAAAATCAGGCACCTATGTTCAGTCTATCACGCAATGCCAAGAAGACAAGCAAGGAAGGATATGTAGAAAATTTCCAAAGATTTTGTGAGATCTATGTGTTTAATTTCATAGTATTGTGTTCTTATCGTGCGATCCATGTGTTTTATGTATTAAAGTTTAGTTATCATGTTGCAACGCACGAACACGAATCTAGTATAATAATAAACTAATAACTACGATGATCGATATTAAAAAAATACTACGATGATCAATGCCATCGAGATCATGGCACCCGACGCAGTGCGTCCGCGTGTGTCTAGATGTACAAGAGCCAGGCGACGGCAAGAACCGTGGCAGCGACTCCAGTCTTCCAAGCGCCGTCGCGGGCACCGGCAGACGAATCGTCGTAATCGAGCACGTCAAGAACGCTATCATCATCATCAGAGTTCGTGGTGCCTCTCGAGCCGCCGCCGGAACGAGAGCCACCGCCTCTTGATCCACCGCCGGAACGGGAACCGCCGCCCTTTGACCCGCTGCCGCCGGAACGAGAACCGCCACCGCCGATTGATGATCCACTGCCGGAACGAGAACCAGAACCGCCACTTGATCCGCTGCTGCTGGAACGAGAACCCCCTCCGCCGGAGCCGCCGCTGCCGGAGGACAAGCGCATGACCCCCTCGCTAACGTGCTCGTGGACTTGCTTGTCGTCGACCTCGTGCTCGAGCGGCACGGCTCCGCTGCCGGCAGGTGCTTGTCCTTGGTCGAGGCTGAGGACGAAGAGTAGGGCGGAGAGTAGAGATGTAAGGTCGTGATCATACTTCTAATCTGGGCCGTCTAATCTGTATGACATGTGCCGTGAGTCGTTGATCTTGTAGGTGGGATTTGCCTGGAGAAGATTTCAATTATAGTAGAGATAATACCATAGTGAAAAAACACTCTTTGGAGCTAAGGATTTTATGTTGTTTTTATGTTTTTCATATAAAGATAAATTCATTTTTAAAAATCTATATGATTTTTATAAAATTTCTACGTTCCAAAATAATTTTAAAAACTGCAAAACTAATAGTGATTCAGCGTTAGTACAACAAGGGATCCAAAGTTCAAACTCCAATGTTTTGGTCATAGTCGTAAGAGCCGTAATCTACTCCAGCATTTCAATTGTTTGTGCAAGCGCATCTAAAAGTAGGGAAGCTAGAGTAAAGTAGAAGGGAATGTACTTAGCTTGCGAGTACATGTACATCTTTTATAGAGATGCATATATAATAAAACTGTAGACATAATTATTGTTTTTATAATTTTTTGGGAGTGTATTTGCACAACCCTCTCCTTAATCTACATGTAGGTGATATGTGTAGTCTTTCGGTATAGCGTGAATTTGTTTATAAAAAAACAATAGCTCGAAGAGTGCGTACAAGCTACCAAAACAATGTTGAAATGTTGAATATGTAGTACTTGATGTCTTTGATGAGACGAAAGGTCGTAGATTTTTGGCTTTAGTTATTGTAGTATTTTTGTTTATATTTAATTATTATTATTTAATTATAAACAAACTAGCATCAAAAGGTTTGTATTGCAAATTACAGATAAACTGTATAATTATTTTTTGTTTTTTATATTTAATGTTCCATACACGTGTCTAATGATTCGATGTAATTGAGAATCTTAATTTGAAAACTAAACCAGGCCGTACTCAAGTTAATGCTATACACCCCATGCTTATATAGCATCATGTGAGGCAACCCGAAAATCCAAAACTCCAAATCCACGTCCCTAGGAAAGATTGACTTCGATGTACGATTTGCTTCAACGGTAAGGATCGTGAGCATCGGACTTTGTGAAAGTCCTTGGTGTCTTTTACCATTTTATTTGGAGGATATCTTGTTTCTGGATTTTTATATTCATATACAAATAGTATCGTTGTCTCTTTTGGGCAATGATATTGTGTAGGAGTATATTAATCATGATTTTATAAAACATATTAATTGCTTATAAATTTGTTAAATACGATAGTTTCTTAATCAGTTGTTAATAATTCACCAAAATACATATCTAGGAGGGATAACATGTTTTTTAGGTCATGCCCTACTATAAAATTGACACAACGTCTTGTACTATAATATTATTACTAATTTGAATCTATCAACATATATATCAATGTCGTATTACTTGTGAGGCCATCTCTCGCATTCTCTTGTAATTTATTCTAATATTGTGTTAGATTTTTATTATATTTCGTTAGCTCGTATAAGCTTTAACAGCCTGTCTCATACTCCCTCTGTCCTATAGTACGGTATATTCTAAAAATTTTTAAAACAACTTAAGAAAACAATTAAATAACGTATGTACCCATAGATTATTCTAATTATAAAGTTTCTCCTTAAATCATAACTTTCATTTTAACAAACATTGTCAAATCGAAACATTATCATTGTGTAGAATACATAATATTTCAATACAAATTTTAGAAGTTACAATACACTCTATTTCAGGACGAATGTAGTACATGTAATGACATGACAACTTTGTCTCTAAGAAAGTCTTACCGCAACATGTGTGTGTTATTATTCTAATTTAGGCAACAATCCAGTTACTAGGACAAACATATGGTTCTACTGGGTCATTAGGATGCAAGGAGATAAGTGGCAAAGACGTTGAAGAAACAGAGTAAACAAAATAAAGAAATCAACAAAGGAAAGACTTCATGACACGGTTAGATATGCACCTATAGTGTTTGGGCATCACCTACATTATTGTTCAATTGAATAGGCTAGATAGTCTGTCTAAGTGATGAGTGCCGGACAAATAGAGAATAGCCTTACACAAATCAACAAGAGAAAAGGAATGAGAGAAACAATGTGGAGTTGAACTAGATGGATGGTTCAGCCAAAGGATAAAAATAGAGGGCCAGACAAACTACAATACCATCCGATCTTTTGTGTTGCGGCATGGTGCAAATGCACTGATCAAACGCGCCTAAAAGAAGGAGAGAAGAGCACCGAACAATCTAACATCAACAAGGTACAATGGCTAGTTAACGGTTATAACTGATTGGATAATGTGACGATAAATTTTTTTGTGTGCACATGACCATCCAACCAATTGATTTATTGGGACACTTTTTTATCAGCTACGAGAGACAGAGGAGCCGTATAAGGGGACTAGAAAAGATTTGCAGCAGTACCGAAGCTTAGTGGCTTGCAACACTTGTCTTATTTATTTAAGCCTTTTATGGGCTTGTCACTTGTGGCAAGTTTAATATCGTGACTGAAAGAAGATATTTTCTCGTCGCATGACCCAGAAAACACGCCGAAGGCCCACTCACACATGACATCTTTCAAGGAGCTAGCATGCCAAGAACAATACGTGTCTAACTACCCTACAAGCACATATCGCATGATCGATCTATCGTTGCATCCCATCATGATAATATTTCATTAGTACCATCCCCTCATTCAGTCGTTGCAACTTGACCACATGAATTGTGTAGCTACCTATAAACAGCTGGTATTATGCAACCTCTCCAAAAAGATGTAGACCTAAGAGGTATGTCCTCCTTTGCATTATAAAGGTGTCAATGTCAAAGTTCATGACAAGTGGTAAGAATAGACTATAAAGACTATAAAAGAACTAAAATTATGTTTGCATGGCTCTATGTGGGTGGGTTCCTTCGTCGGAGTTAGAGGTAAAGACTGGAGCTACAAATTGTGGCGCCTCTGTATATGCTAAAAGAGCTCACACTCCTCCAAATGTGAAGGAGCACTCTTCGTATATGCTTATGCGCTCCTCGGCAGTGACGAAGACGGAGCCCACAAAACAAGTTCTAAGATGTCATCCCAAGAAATAGGACTGAAAATTATATATCTTGGGTGCATCTATATATATTATATTATAGTGGAATTCCTTAAACTTTTGAGTGCCCTCCAATCTGCTAAAGGCGAGGCATGTCTACGAGCAAAAAATGACATCCGAAATCTAGAAAAAATTACGCAGATGGACTTGCCGAACTGGTGTAGCTACGCACAATCGGAATACAAAGTGTTTACAAACTAGGATAGCTAACCCACCCATTTAGAGCATGCCCGAGATCGAAAACAGAGAAGCGCGAGCAGAGCGACGGCGGCCTCAGGGGCTGCCCATCCAGCATGGCTCTGCACCACACCAGCATCGGCTGGAGGTAGTAGGTGGTGAACTTGTCCATGGTCACCTGCACCGACAGCGGCACCCTCTCCCGCCGCTGGCGCTGGCCCTCCATGAGCCTGCGCAGCCCCGCGGGCATGCCCCGCATCCCCTCGCCCGTGGCCACGATGGGCACGGTCCCGACGCTCCACCTTGGCACGCAAAACGCGGGGAGCGCGGCGGCGCGCGCGAGGGGCACGCCGGCGTACGACACGGCCACGCTCCCCCGCTCGGCGCAGAACTGGCGCATGTTGCGCTCGTTGTTGACGCGGAGCGTGGGCGCCGCGTCCGTCACGGCCGGGTCGTCGAGCCCCTCGTACGCGGTCACCGTCGCCTTGAACTCGGGCGTGTGGTAGAAGACGTCCCTGAAGAAGTAGAACGCCAGGGCTCCTCCGAAGCCCACCAGGACGGCGCACGTCAAGCACCAGCCCACCAGCGGGTACCTCTGCAGCAGCGAACGTGGCCTCTCGCCGCCGCCCTGCTCGTCTCCGGAGCTGTCGCCGGCGGCCATCGATGCGAGAACAATTACAACGGGTCGAATTATATTGCTTCCTATCCTATTAGATAATTCGATAATTTGTTGATATATATAGCAGGAAGTTACTCGTGCTCTGCAAGAACTCCGATCCGGGCTGAGAACTCTTTCTCTCTCTCCCATGGAAACGCACACGAATAGGTCGATAACGCACGCAGGCCGAACTCTTTTTTCTCTCTATCTCAAGTCCTTGTCTGTCATCATCGCATATGCATGTGGCCGGGCGCGACGCGACAAGACTAGATTACAATGGGTGAGCGCGTCGGCGGCAACAAACACGTCGTCGCGGTGCAAGTCGATCCGTATGATGACGGCGGAGCAGCGTCCGGTCGAAGTCGCCACGGCCGACGCGCACCGCCGGCGGCTAGCTGGCCCAACACTTGCGCCGTCGTCGGATGGCTCGCGTTCATCGTATGCGGCACGATCTGCCTCGTCGTCCTGAAGTACATGGCGTACCTCAGCTTCCCGGTTTTCTCCGTGCACCTCACCGGCTATGACGGCATCGGGCCGGCCGGCGGGCCGGTCGCCGCGGTGCTCTCGCCGGAGTTCAACCTCAGCCTCCGTCTTCGCAACACGTGCGTCGACCGCGCGGACTTGGCTGTCCTGTACTCGGGCGTCGTGCTCGGCTGGGCGACCATGGAGCCGCGGGACTGCGCGGGGAAGCGCTGGAACAGGGCCCTGGAGGTGGCGGCGCGGGGCGACGGCGTGGGGCTGTCGGACCAGCTCCGCGACCGCTTGTCGTTGGAGTGGAGCAACGGCACGGTGGAGCTCGACGTCGACGTCAAGGTCTTCCGCGGTAAACGTGCCGGCGGCGTTGACAGCGGATTAAGTGATGTGATCCCAACGAAAGCGATCATCTGTAAGGTGATTCTTCATGAGAAACAAGATCAACCAATGTCTGCGTGCACGTGGACAGAACTCAGACCAATAGTTGAACTGATATGATTCATAGTTGCTGCCTTGATGGATTTTTTTTATTTGATAAATAAGGTCTTGATTCAAAAAGTTGTCTGAATTTTGACACGGCAGTACTTTCATTTTTATTTCACAAACATTGTCCAATTATTGACCAATAGTTGAACTACTTAAAAGATTCGTCTATCGATTTATAGACAGTTTTTGTTTTCACCTATATTTAATGCTCTATATATATGTTATAAGATTCGATATGACAAAAAATCTTGAAAAGTTTTTGATTTTTGGGTGAACTAAACAAGGCCTTAAGCTAAGCGGCAACAAAACTTTGACCATTCTATATGGGTACGTGACTGAGTGACTGACAGATGAACCCCTTTTGCCAGACACCCAAGCAAAGTCGAACCGTTCCAGCGCGTGATTGAACAGTACAAAGCCCCAGCCCCACCTGTCATGGACCCAGTAGCGCAACAACCTCCCACCCGCCACACCCCCACCTTCCCAGAGCCACACACACACGCACCGCGTCGGCTGGTTCGGACCGACCAACTCGACCCCACACGCCACACCCCGCGCCCGCGGTTAATAAAAGATCCCTCCCCCCGGCCTCTCCCGACTCTCGCCTCGCCTCCCCAACGCGAGCGAGCCCAACACGCAAACGGAACGCTTCCTCCTCCTCCGCCTCTCCGCCTTATCCGATGGCGTCCCTCACCACCACCACCTCCTCACCGGCCGCCCTCCCGGCGGCCACCACCGCCGCCGCGGCCTCGTCCATATCCCCCCACGCCGGCTCGAAGCGGCCGCTCCTCGCGGGCGACGACGCGCCCTGGCGCGCCACCGCGGCCACCGCCGCGGGGCAGGGGATCCGGCCCGTCCCGCGCATCCACCACGCCCCCGTCCTCCGCGTTGCCACGCAGGAAGACTCCGCCGCCTACGCCCTCGCCATCATGAAGGTACGTACGTACGCACCCTTCCCCCGGCTTGATTGGGGTTGGTTTGGTGGGGAAGGCTAATTCTGGAGGTTGGTTGGTTGCTCCGCAGCATCCGGATCCGATTGGGGAGGGGCTGGCCATGGAGGCGTTCGCGGAAGCCGCCGGGCCGGAGTGCATCGTGCCCGGACAGCAAGCGCCTCTAAGGCTCATGGGACTCAAGGTACGAATCCGTCGGTTTCCTTCTCCAGCATGTTAGGAATTCCATCGTGATTCATATGTGGTTGTTGTAGTTTTTAGTTATTCTATATATGGTCTTAAGGCCATTTCGTGATGGTACTCGTGGTCGATTTCATTCAACTACTATGTGCCCTGGTCCTGTGGTTGATGATTTCGTTCAACTATGCCCTGGTCCTGTGGTTGATCATCGATTCATTCATTCATTCATGCATAAACTGTCATTGATTCATTCATCCATGCATAAACCGTCATTGATTATATCAGCAATTTCCATCCCTCGCTTGCTATTGGATAGGTTGTGTGGTCAATTTTGTCGTATTATTTTGTAGTATAAATTACTAGAAAGAAACACCTATAGTACTGTAATATGAGACTATTCTAAAAATCATCTCGCATCATGGTGATCGTGTACTTGAATACATCACATGTCCATTTTTTTAAAATTTACTCCCTCTGGTTTCCAAAAGGATGTCGTTGTAGGGTGGGAAGCAAAGTAGCTAAAGGAAGTTGTTTCACCATTTTGCCACTGATCTGGGCTAAAATGCCCCTGCATGCATGCAAGCAAGCATTAATGGGTATGCTTCGTCTCCCACACATGCAGCCGTTGGACGCATGCTGCCGCCCTCCAGCTCCATTTAATCCGCTGCACCGATAGGCTCCCAGCTTACTGCGCCAAAATTTGGAAAGTTTCCCAAGCACTGGTCATCGAACAGTGGATATTTTCTGCAGCTGCAAAAGCTCGGCACGCCGCGCTGCAAAATTTTTGCGCAGCGGCAAAAAATCGGCATGTCGCTGCTGAAATACCAGCGCTTGGGGAAAAAAATATCCATGCAAAAAGTCTGGCGCAGCGAGGAGTCGAGCCCTGCCCACACAACACAATTCAGAGTATAGTGACCAATCGAGCAGGGAGAGAATACTGATGTTGAACGCCTCTAATATGGGCAAAGCAGGAAATAGGCACCCTAGTTAATGACTCCTTGGTATGTGAGATTATGTCCAAAACGTCATCCTTTTGAAAACCGGAGAGAGTACACACCTGAAGGGCTTGGCTTCATACTCTATGCTTTACATTGATGATTATTAGATAATTTGGTCATCTTTGGAAGCAAGTCAATGTGAATTATACGATCTTTTTTAAAACTTAACAATTCTTTTCCCTTGTATGCAGGTTTGGCCCCTTGATATAGATATGAAGTTCCTAGAGCCATTTGGACGGGAATTACAATCAATGAAAAAAGTGAGTCTTTAGCATTAGACTTGTCTACATGTTTCCCTTTGATGAATCACTGTTTGTTTGAGTTATAAACACTCAGTTATAAACTAGTTAGCAATAATGTGTTGTCACGATATAACCTTGTATGGTTCTAGCAATAATCAGGTGGGACTTCTGATCAGTGTTTTCCTGTAATTGTTACAGATTCACAAATGTGTAGCCATTGGCAGACTTGTTTGCACTAAGTTGAGAGAGATAAGTAGGATATGCAGTTATCAATGTATTAGCTATGCCATTAGGTCATGATAAACATGGGAAACATAGTAGGCATCATAGTATAAACTTGCTAAGTGCATCCATGTATAAACTGATTTATGTCCCTCTTACCTAATATTTCAGGGCAACCTAGTGGTTCTAATGGTATATGGATTTTTTCCACTATTGAGCATGGTTTGAAAGCTCTACTTGAATAGTCCAGCAAACTTTTATCTGAGTAATTTGAAGAAATCAAGAGGATAATTAATTTTCTGTTTAAGACTTCTTACTCAGGCATAGATTCTAGTTCACTGGATTCAGTTCTAAAATTAATGTAGTTTTAGCGAAGAGTCTCACTTGTGAGACCAGGGTTGTGCTATACCAGTGATGTGTGCTGTCCATTAACCTTGTCAGAAGAGACATCATATAGGACCTGGTCTTGTACCTTGTACGTGTAAGCATGATTCTGCACTTCAATGGCTCGTTGACTGTTTAGACCTTGCTCCATATCCTCTTAGCTTTTGGAGAGTTTATGCAGATACATAGCTGTTTTTGCTAATCAATTGTGCAATAGTTGAATTGATTTAGATCGTATATGTTCTTATGCTCTGCTCAATAAGAGACAAAGATAGTTGCATTGTTAGAATGTTAGTTACTCTGTAGTCTGTACTGTTGTGAAAGACGGAATCTTTGATTCTCGACATCATTATTCCCTTCCTTAGAAAGCTACTTTCACAAATATCATGCTTGATATTCTAATATTACTGTTCTGCACTTTTGCAGTTCATGGACAAATCGTGCAGTGTTATGGACTCATCTATGGCAAACAAGTAGGCACATGGCACATCAGTCCAATACAGCTGTTGTTGTATCCACCTGCTTGCTGAAGTTACAAGACCCGAAAAATAGGAATTTGGAAGAAGAGCCATGGAGAAAGCCACATTCTTTTGCATATCTTGCCCACCGTCACCCGACGGAACAAGATATGGCATCGGGAGTGCAGTAACAATTAGCGAGTAGTCCTGTGTGGAGCCTGGGCGCAGCCTCTGCCAGTATAAGTGCTCTACGTGTTATACATTTTTTATGTTCATGAAACGTTGGTCCACTGAGAAAATATATCTTCAGGTGCCAAGGGATCGGTTTGGGAAAAAAAAAAATCTTACGGCAATCTACCTTTTGCTCTCATGCTACATCAGTTTATCTGTTCTCAGGCGCAGGCCACATGTGGTGGTGAAGTCAGAATTCTTTGGGGTTCATTTGTGAGGCGTGTTGGTTATAAGGGAGAGTTGTGAGCTTGGTTGTTGCCGTGTTTTCCTGTAGTTTTCGGCTCAATGTCCGTGTAGGATCTGTAGACTCTTTCGGGCCACACAATCCCTCCTGTGGGTTCACCACGCATGGTATCGCCGCGCGGATAGCGATGGTGACAAGCATGGAATGGAATCCATTGCGTGCAAAACCGAGGCACTGAGCAAAGATGTCACTGCCCGTCACGGATAGGCGCCGGATAAAATTTGTATGTTCCACGCCCGTTGCTTTTGTTTTGGCTCAAATGTGCGACGCCGGAGCGATAATGTTGAAATCGGCGCGCCAATCCACGGAAAATGTTGGCACCCCTCGTTTTGTTTCAGCTTATTATGGATTTGATGAAGGGTCGGTCAGATGTCATTCAACTTGCTTGCCCCCTGGTAAAGAGCTAAAGTCCGTTTCAAAAAAAGGGGCTAAAGTCCGGCGGTGTTTTAATTTCTTATCGTAACGGGGAATTGAACGCAGCAAGTTGAGACTCGGACACTCGCGTGTATCAGGTTAGCCTATCTGTGTGATTAATAAGTATGAAAAATTAACTGTTTACAACCTAGATTAACCAAAATTTAATTCACTCCATTGTAGGCTAGGAAATTAGCTTTTTAAAGCGTCTGTTTAAGCATCTTTGTGTAGCGAGGGATATTGGACCTTGGACCATAACGCACCAGCGTGTAGTGTTGCCCAGTCCACCACTTCTCCATGTCATCAGAAACTATGCAGGTGATTTTGTGTGTGTCTTAAGCCTTGTACACCCGAAATCCAAAACCTTTTTAAGATTCTCTATTACATCAATTTTACGGTACATGTATGCAGCATTTAATATAAATAGAAAAATAACTGATTGTGCAGTTTGTCTGTAATTTGCGAGATGAATCTTTTAAGTCTAGTTAATCCATGACTGAATAATAATTACCAAATACAAAAAACACATGCGCGCACACACACAAGGAGAAGTGACAAAATCAGAGAAAGAGGTGGCACATCATCCCTATCCATTGTGAATTGTAAGTTACTCTATTTAGGTACATAACTTTTGTTATGCATATAGCAAAAACTACTTCCTCCATTCTAAAAACATAAGACACTTCAATGTGTAAAAAACAAAATGTCTTGTAATTTTGAATGAAGAAAGTATATATATCTAGGAAAGTCAGAATAACTTCCAATTGAAATGGAGAAAGCATATAGACTCGGTGTGCTTGGAAAGAGAAGAATACATTATTCAAATCACAGATTTTCGATTGAAGAAAAGCCAAAGGCTTTGGAAAAGCAAGCGCATGGCCAAGGCCCCTTGCACAGTGCATAAGCGAGAGCTAAACGTTTTTAGTCTCTCGTTTTTTTTGTATAGCTTTTTTATATGATGGATTCTTTTTTCTTACATATAATACATTCTCTATCCGTAAATAATTTTTTATAGTTGTCTTAGTTAACCATTTTGAATTTTGATCAAATTTATAAAAATAAATACCAAAATTTATGACACTAAATTAATATGATTGGACACTAAAATATATTTTTATAATGTGCTCAGTTGGTGTTTTATGCTCTTTGCAATAGTAGATCCGATCAAACATAAAAAGATTCGACTTAAAAGATAACTCTAAAAAACGATTTATTCATGACGACATGAGTAGGTACAATATCATGTGTTCGAAAAAAGAAATAATCTCATGCTATTTAGCTGAGAAGAAAGAAGTCTTCTTAGGGCGTTCGTTTTAAATAGCTAGCGAGAAGGATTATTTATACTATTTATGGAGAGAGATATTGCATGAAAATGAACTGGCTAGCGCCGAGCAAAGCCTTAGGCGTCTCAATGCATAGTTTCATGGTACAGTTACCAAAACTATAAACTAGGTAACTGAGCCATAGGAGTTTCATAGTGATGAAACTCCTCTCTCATCTGATGAAACTCTTTCATTTAATGACCCTGCAAAGTCAGCAATTTTGCTTATGTGGTACCTTATTTAATGTGCATGCCACTCTCGTGAAACATGCATTGAGACTAGCCTTAGCTTCGCACAGGTCCCCAAAAGATATGCATCTATCTCTCTCCTCTTTGCATGTTGTGCATGTTCTGCTTCACCTTTTTTATTTAATCTTGTTTGCATGCTGCTAGCAATTTGAAGCAGTCCATTGCGGATGTATAGTACCACACAATAGCAAGGAGTCACTGTTGCTCGCCCGTGAGAAAAATCGTGCCTCTTTGTTAATCCCAAGGAAAAAAAATCCATTCGAAGGTTCTCTCCGAAATCCGTCCCACTCTGGGCGTCTCCAGTCCCTAAAGATCTCCCTAAAAATAATAATCCTCCTCCCTTTTATACCAGTCACACACACACTCTCCCTCTCTGCATGCGTGTTCAAACAAAGAACCAATCCGTCCTCTCTGTACCAAATTATTTCTTGGCACCTCAGATCAGCATATTCCATCTCCGAACCCCCTGCTCCGTCCCCCCGCACGCTTTGACCCAGAAGAAACTCGATCCATCTCCGAGCACGAAGTCGAACACGCGATCCCATTCCCGTTCTCTCGTCCAATACAACCTCCAGTAAGCCCGCGGCGCCAAGCCTAGAAGCAGAGCACGGAACACAGGAGGCACTGCCGTCCACGCGCCGCCGCCGCCGGGGAAGAATGGGGCGGCACGGCGTGGACCAGATCGGCGCCGTGGCGGCGGCGTTCGCCTGGGTCGTCCTCCTTCCCCTGCTGCTCGTGGGCGTCGTGTGCCCGGGCGCCCAGGCCGGCCAGACAAGCGAGTACCGGCGCCAACTCGGCTCCGCCATCGACATGCCACTCGACGCCGATGTCTTCCGCCCTCCCCCGGGCCACAATGCGCCCGAGCAGGTAAACCACTCGATAGGAATAGGATGGCTTCGTGTTATGCTCATCACGACTGCTTCCTTGACTTCAGAGTATGCAATCGTTCCTTCATAGCATGTAAACTGTTCGCGTCCGGTAGCACACGGGTTTGTTGCTTCGTAGTGGTCGCTACGACGTGGCCGGAATCGTTTGAGTGAATTGCCATGTTCTGCAGAATCTTTGATGCTTCCAGGGAATATGTATTTTGTTTGTCAGCTTCTATTTGTTTATATTCTGCAGTTCTCGTTAATTCAGATCGTTTATATGTAGTATGATTGTCATTTTAAATCCGTACTAGTTACATGCTTCCCTTGTGAGTACTAGCTAAGCTGAGACAAGAAAGTTCTTTCCCAATAGTACATGTGAAGTTTATTACTGTTTGTTCCTTTGGAACTTCCCTCCGATTGGTCACACTACATCCTTGAATTCAAATATTTCCATCTGAAAATCTATGTCTTTTTCAAATATTTCCGATTAGTCACACTAGTGGACTTGCATGGTTTGCCCGCATATGCTCCTGTCAGCTATCCCACTGAAAAGTTGTTTGAAGTTAGTTTATGGGTCATTTTAGAATGTTTTCTAGAACACATAGACCACAACAGGTAGTCATTGTCCATTTTGTCATACTAATCTAACATCCTTTATCACTAAGAAAAAGATGATCCTGTGGTTTCCTTTATACTGAATGCTGAGCTCTGCATTTTAGAAAATCTGTACCCTTCTTATCTTCTAATTCCCTAGTTTTTCTCTTTAGATGACCATTTATCTGTTGTAGTATTTCGTTGGCCTGCGCTATGTTCTTAGCACGTTTTGATCGAACCTAGTCATGATTGCAATTTGCAAGTTACAGATTTATACTGCATCCATGAAAGTGTAGGATCTTTTCAGTGCTTCTTATATGTATTTTACGCTTTTCAGGCTACTTTTGCATCCTTAATCCCAGGCCACAAATTAAACGTTAAGAGCTCAGTGCTCTTGAATTAGAAATACTGGTTCCGTACCACCTTTTTGTAATTTGTTTTGCTTTAGTCGTTCTTAAAGTTACCAATAACTTCTAGAGTAGTCTTCCATCATATATATATTTATATTCGAGTTTGACCGTTACTTATAGGCTGTGGGACACCTTTTGTGGACTTCGGCCCTGTTTACTTTTGTCCTAACCTTTTTTGTTCTTGATTCATCTTACTCCATACAATTAAATATTACAATGCCTTTTGCACAAGGCTGACGTCCATTCCTTTTTTTTTTCCTATGCTGTTTGCTCACATATAGTCAGTGGGGTATCTCCACTCTGATGATGATTGATTTTTTGCTGTCAAAGGTTCACATCACACAAGGCAATCATGATGGCACAGCCATGATAATCTCATGGGTGACAACAAGTGAGCCTGGCTCGAGTACTGTGATCTACGGGACTTCAGAGGACAACCTCAACTATACTGCAAATGGGAAGCACACTCAGTATACTTTCTACAACTACACCTCAGGATACATTCATCATTGCACAATCAAAAAGTTGGAGGTCACCATCTCATCAGACTTTTGGTCATAAGTTTGTTTGTTTTTTCCTCATATAGAGTCTCACTTGGATACCCATTTTTGTTTCAGTTTGACACAAAGTATTACTATGCTGTTGGGATTGGACAAACGGTGAGGAAGTTTTGGTTTATGACCCCTCCAGAAAGTGGCCCAGATGTTCCATATACATTTGGTCTCATAGGTGCTTCCCAATATGATGAGGCTAGCTATGACTTTATTGCTCATCGCTGAAATCTAGGATCGATTATATTACTGAAATTAACAATTCTGTTCAGGTGATCTTGGTCAGAGCTTCGATTCCAATGTTACGCTCACTCATTATGAGTCCAATGCGAAAGCACAGGCAGTGCTTTTTGTTGGGGATTTGTCATATGCAGATAACTACCCATACCATGATAATGTGAGGTGGGATACATGGGCAAGATTTGTAGAGAGGAATGTCGCATACCAGCCTTGGATCTGGACTGCTGGAAATCATGAGATAGATTTCGCTCCTGAACTTGTATGTAGTATTATCCTCCACATTATTTCATATGCTATATGTTTCAATGGGTGTGTTGGCAGTTCAAAAAGTAGATATTTCACTAGAGCCATGTTATCTTGAAATCTTCATTCAGTTGCATACATTTGCAGGGTGAAACAAAGCCATTCAAGCCATTCAGCCAAAGATATCCCACACCCTACAAGGCTTCTGGTAGCACGGCACCTTACTGGTATTCCATCAAAAGGGCCTCTGCCTACATTATTGTCTTGGCATCATACTCAGCATACGGTATGTGTATGTTGGAGTGATGCTGTGTTTTAGTCATTTTATTGCAAGTATGCACTATGCCAGTGAGTATTCAGTATGAAGATAATTCGGTCACATGCTTCATTTAGTAAAAATAATACTCTGTCAATATGCACATATGTTTGCTGGTTGCTACTAGCTACAATGAATTAAGGTGATTGATCTATAAATGTTACTGTTCATTCTCCAGGAAAATACACTCCTCAGTACAAGTGGCTTGAAGCTGAATTTCCCAAGGTCAACAGGAGTGAAACACCATGGTTGATTGTCCTCATGCATGCTCCATGGTACAATAGCTATAACTATCACTACATGGAAGGTGAAACCATGAGGGTGATGTATGAGCCATGGTTCGTCAAGTACAAAGTTGACGTGGTGTTTGCAGGACACGTCCACGCCTACGAACGTACAGTAAGCAGCTCTGTACTATATCTGTTATCAACTTCTGAACCTTGTGTATATCTTTGTCTCCGCTGCAGTGAAAGCTTTTCAGTTCAATTCGCTAGGCGTCAACACTCTGGTTAGATTGTTAGAACAATATCATAATCCTGAGTTCTTTAACGCAGATTAATATTCCCTGATTGCAGCACAGGATATCAAATGTGGCATACAACGTTGTGAATGGCCTGTGCACTCCAATCTCTGATCAATCGGCCCCAGTCTACATCACCATCGGCGATGGAGGGAATCAGGAAGGACTGGCTACCAAGTAAGATAACACACTACTGCATTTCCAGTTCCTGAGCTTGGCGAAGATGCCTGTTCATATTTCCCTCATTTCCTGACCAAACAATGCGTTGGTTCTGCTCGGGAAAAAAAAATTCGAGCAGCATGTCGCAGCCGCAGCCGAGGTACTCGGCCTTCAGGGAGGCGAGCTTCGGGCACGCCATCCTGGACATCAAGAACCGGACGCACGCGTACTACACGTGGCACCGCAACCAGGACGGGAGCTCGGTGGCCGCCGACTCCATGTGGTTCACCAACCGGTACTGGGAGCCCACGGACGATTCGGCCGACGATTTCCAGTGAGGACTGAGGACGAGAGCTGCAGCTGGTTATTCGTCTGCGGTTCCTCACGACCAATAAGCATTGCCCCGGATACACGAAGCCTCCGAAGCTCCGATGATCGTGCTCTCTTGAAGGGAAGAAAACGTTAAACGTGTCAAGAGTAAAACGGAGTGGCTCTACTCTGATTGTGTACAGAAGTTCACGTGCACAGCTACGTTCCCTATCGCAATGGTGAACCGTGAAGACACTGTTGGACTGTGGACGTGGTCTGCAAATTGCTAAGAAGCGTGTACGGTGTGGTGTACTCGCCTAGGTGCTGATCAGTGATCAATAATACCCTGCTTTCGCGGCATTGCAAATTGCAGCGTTGATCTGAGGGAACTCTGGCCGTGATCTCTTTGTTCAAGCGCCTCGACTAGCTGGCTAGCATTTCTGTAAAAAAAAAAAAACTAGATGACTGGCACTTGTTCCTGTTGCGGTTTTGTGTCTTAGGAACTAAAATCCAAAATAGACTAGAGATAGAATAGGAACGGAGGACCTGGAGATACGGACTGGAAAGTTTTTCCATCCAATTCTTGCCCGTGTTCTTCACTTCTAGGTTCTAGCTCAAAGATCACGAAATCTTTTAAATGTCTCCAATTAATTAATTAACAGAGTAAAATCTGATTCACCCCTTTCAACTAGTTGCTGAATTTGAAAGACATACTCGAACTTCAATACCGGACAATATACACCATATAATTCTTTGAACCATATAAATACAGCACTTGAACATTTCAAAGTGGTTTCTTGAGTGTTTTTTTGGACATTGTAGTTGGGCTTGCCTATCATTTATCCCTCTTTCTCTTATATATAAAAACATAACTTTTTTCACGTGAAGTCGTTTGCTTTATATCAAAAGATGTAGAGCTCGACACAATCTACAGTTTTATAGTTAATACATTCTAGAGGCTTAAATATTCCTTCTAAGTTATCGTATTTTTAAAATTCATATTTTTATTTTTTTTTCAAATGACCTTGGATATTGACATGGTCTATACTAAAGATATAGTTACCAATAAGATCTACAATTTTGTAGTTGACTTTTTTATGTAAGATCGTTTAGAAGCCTAAGTATTCATTCTAAGTTCTCTAATTTTTAAATTCATTTTTCGATGACTCCTAAAGTTGATGTGGTCTACACCAAAGTTATAGCTCTCAACATGATCTAACCTTGTAGCTAACAACTTTTTTTGTTTGACTTTATTTATAGGCTCATTTTTTTGTGGTTTTAAAAAAATCAAAGAAATTGAATTCAAAATATGAGAATTTTTAAAAATATTTGGGCATCTAAACAACCCTAGATAAATATCATCAATTACAAAGTTGCAGAACGTTTTGGAGAGCTACAATTTTGATGTAGACCACGTTAACATTTTAGGTCGTTTGAATTGTCTTTAAAAAAGTTGAATTTTAAAATTAGAGAACTTAAAACAAATATTTAAGTCTCAAAATGATATTAGTTTAAAAAACTTTAAAATATAAAATTAAATGAAAAATCTTATTTGGAGATAATAATATTATATTAGTCGTTGCAATAAAACTATAAATGTTACTAATATTTTTTATTTTTTTAATAAATCTTGCAATATGCAAAGTTCAGACACTACTGTACAGGCAAACTCCGTCGTGCGCACGGACACGAAACAAACCACTTCTTGCCAGCACACGCCCGTACGACCCGCCCGAAGTGCCCGAGTCCCCGAGATCCACCGCCCGGCCTCGTTGCTGATCTCTCTCCCCGGCGCGCGCGCGAACGACCGGCCACGCGGCCGGGAGATGGAGGAGATGGCTCCCGCCGACTCGGCCACGGCCTCCTCCTCCTCCTCCTCCCCGGAGTGCTCCGCCGCCCCTTCCATGCCGACGGACCCTGACTTCCTCAGCTGCGTCCTACAGCCACCGACCTCCTCCTCGTCCCGCCCCGACGCCGACTACGCTGCCCTCCGCCGCCTCCTTCTCCGCCGCAAGCCCCCCTCCGCCCTTCAGCACCGAATGGTACGTAGGCGTACCCCCCGCTTCTTAGATCCCCCTCGTTCGTGTCGCATTTAGCTTTGGGGAATGGATGAATTCGACTCATTGGTGATCGCGGGAGGCGTTCCTCCGTGCAGGAGTGGCGGTGCAACGGCAAGGGCTATGTCGCCTACCGCAACTTTCTCCTCCGGCGCATCGACGGTGGCAGCGCCCAGAGTACACCCAGCAACAGGTTGGTGAGCCTTAGATCCTTTTTCGTCTGTGGCTGCCTGCAGCCAGCAAAATGAGACCAATGTTGCTGTGCTCGCGTGGCTTGCTCTAATTGTGGTGTTAGTTTGTTGGCCATGCTAGTTCATTTGCAGTATATGCTCTCAACCTTAATCTTTTGAATACATAGTGTGACCGAAAAGTTAAGGTGAAATGTAACCATGATAGTTATCATAACATCTGTAATTGATCAGTGGAAGGTGGGCTCCCTCTCCGGTACATGCTACACTCTCCGAGGCAGACAGCTGGAGTTATTTGCGGGTATCTTTCTTTCAAGTTTCATATATTTTAGATCGTGTGAAGAGGCTTTTGTGGATAATTTTACACAAGTGACTGATGCAAAACTTTCATGCTGCTTTAAACTTTTGTGTAACATGTTTGATGCAGGACTTGAGAAGTAACAGCGGTGTGTTAAGCCGCACCCTAAGTATTGGCTCAAAGCACAGTGATACTGAGAGGCATGTCAGATTTGCTGAGCCTGCATACTCATTTGTTGGAATGCATTGCATCTTTGACAACTGCAAGGCCTCAGGTTTTTTACTTATGAACTCGTGGTCATGCCATGCGTTTCTTCTCTTTCTGCAGTCAAGTGTTTTTGTCTGATTGTTTTGGTTAGTATACTAGTCTTCTCATTAATGACTTATTTAATTCTTGGCAGTTACGATATTGAAATTTGGCCGTGCAAGTTCGGACCTGCTTGCATATGGTGCGGCAGATGGCAGCTTGACAGTCTGCCAGGTTTCTGAGCCACCATCTGTTCTTCAGAAAATGATAGGGCATTCTAAAAATATCACAGGTTAGACTACACATAATTTTGCTAGTAAAGCTATCCTCTTGTATCTACCTCCATTTGCCACAATGAAAGTCAACAAAGAGTTGCTACATATTACCAAGATTTTCCCTCTTATTTCAGAAACACTAGTTCTGTGAAAGTTGGTTTCCAAGTATTAATACCTGCTATTCTGGTCCTGAGCATATAATATTTTTTCTTGAATGCTGAGCATATAAATTGGTTTACAGAAGTAATACATGTGCTAATTGAATGTGGGTTTTGCCATAACTAGAAAAAGTAAAAGATATGGAAATTTTTCTATAATTTTTTCTTGAACTGTGCAGGAGAGCTACGTGTCATTTCATTAATCATTAATAAGATAGAAATGGAAAGAGGCAAACACACACACACACACACAGTTAAATAAAAGGTTTAGTTGGATCAGGGCAAGTGACCTCGAGAGCAACTCTTGGAACGCTAAAGCACCAGCAGAACACCATAGGCTGCTCTCGTACACAATAGCCTGCAGGAGAACTTCTAATCTCGGCCTCGCTCCTTCAAAAACACAAGCATTGCAATGCTTCCAAAGTTCCCAAGCAACTAAGATAATTAGAGAATTAAGGCCTTCTCTCACTTCCTTAGGAACCCCTTTGCAGCACTGCACACCAGCTAGAAAATATAGTTGCATCCTGGCTTGGCGCAAGGTTGGCCATGCTGAGTTTATGAAGAATCATGGTCCAGACTTGCTGTGAGAAAACACAAGAGATAAGAACATGCTATATCATTTGTTTCACTGGCGTGGTCACAAGCGGACAGGCAACAGGCTGAGGAAGTCCGCACTCGATCGAAATACATTAGAAATGATCAATTCAAACTTCAGTTTCCTATCTATTCCTTCATTACTTATCTGTTATCTTGTGTCTCGTGATTTTCAAATTCTGACCACATTACAGATTTTGATTTTTCATCTAATAACCAGTACATAGCTTCATGCTCTCTGGATAAAACTGTACGAGTATGGGAAATCTCTAAAGGCACATGCATCAGGGTCGTCTATGGAATTTCTTCCCAGCTATGTATCTGTTTTCATCCTGTAAGTTCCATCTTAGCACAATTTACAATTTTACTTATTTCATTGGTGCTATCTCCCTATACCTCTGCTGCTAATATTTCTTTGTATGGGAATCAGTATGAGTTCTCTTATGGACTGCTTTGTTGCAGGTGAACAATAATTTGCTTTTAGTTGGCAATGCAAACAAGGAAATCAATGTAAACCTCTTCGCCTTTTGCTCCTGAAGTCCAAAATTTATATACTGTTATTCCCTGTCCAATATGTTGCTTGTTGCTTGTGCCTCTTATCTAATATCCGTGGGTCAATAACAGTGGAAAACAAAGTATCTGTCTTCTGCTATTTCTTTTCATATGGATGGTGTACTCTACTGTGTAATTGGTTAACAAAAATCATGTAAAACTGTGACCAGCACTTTTTTCCTTGCCGCTATTTGTTTTTCCCACCTTGTGATCCATTTATCTCTGTAAACTAGGCAATAAATTTTAGCACTGGGAGAGTAATCAGCAAACTTAACTTTGATGATGCGGTTACAGCTTTGGATATTGATCACACTGGGCAGTTTATTTTCGCTGGTGATGCACAGGTATCCAATAATTGAACTTGTTTAACTTGACATAATATATGCTGTTCATATTTTTGAAATGGTTCTTGAAATGCAGGGTTACATATACACTGTTAGTGTGAACTCACATACAGGGTCATTATCTAGAACTCACAAGAACAAAAGTAATAAGAGCAAATCTCCTATTACGACAATCCAGTATCGGACCTTCTCTCTGGTGGCGCGCTGTCCAGTACTTCTTTCTTGTGCTCAAGATGGAAACCTTTCTTTCTTCAGGTGTGTTACCTTAATGATAGTTTATTATATGGTAGATTTTACATAACCATTTATATTCTTGACATTTCAGCATCACGACAAATGCTAAGGGATACTTGACTCTCATATGCTCCCTAAAACTGGCGTCATGGCTGCAGACTATCCGTGCTTCTTTCTGTCCACTTCTTTCCCTTGAGAAAGGAGAGTTCATAGGTATGTGGGAGTTAGAACTTAAAACTGGTTCCAATGTTTGAAGCTGTTAATACCTAAAATTTAAAGCTATTGGTGATCATGGTGTCTTATTTCTGCAATTTTCCTGCAGCTGCATTAGTGTTGGCACTTTTTATTTGCACTAATTATCATATATGTTTTATTATTAACACTTGTAAAGTTCCATTGTAATTTACAGAAGTACCATGACAATCACACGTAAAACTTGATTTTGAGTTTTCTGAACAAATGTTAATCAATATATTTAAAATGTTGAATTGGATTTACCCAAAGAAAATGATGGATGTCTGTGAAAGATTGGTGTATCAGCTATCTTTTGTTACATTCTTTGCCTTCATGGTTTTTGGTTACACACAGCTAGATTTTTCCAAAGAAAAAAACATTGACATATTTTGTTCTGAACTTGAAGTTACTGGAAGTGAGGACGCAAATGTCTACTTCTATGATTTGGCACGCCCAAAGAACTCATGTGTGAATAAACTACAGGTATGTGATATCCTTGATATCCTTGCTCTGTTTGCCACATTTTAAACTCTTTTGTTCCACCATTAAGACACGTATGAGACCAATCATTTGTACTCCTGAAGGGACATGGTTCTCCAGTAATTGGAGTTGCCTGGAATCATGGGGAGAATTTTCTGGCCTCATCTGATTCAGATGGCACAGTTATTGTATGGAAGCGATCAAAAACTAATTAGAGCGATTCCACGCCATGAAGGATGTTTTTAAAGAACGAAGGATAGATGCTGTTTGATGATTCCTACAAAGGCATTTTTTTGTTGTACATTGCACCTCCATGGTATTGTTTGTAACATAACTACACAAGGCAAGGGCAAAGATCAACCGGCCTTGATTGTATTTATTGTAGCATAGGTCTCAATGTAGAGTGTAAAGCATTTGTGGCGGTATATCCTTTGTCATTTGTTTTAGGACTGTATCTTTGTATCATTCATGTTTTTTGTCCTCCAAACATATTATACTTGGTTAGGATTAACAGGTACAGTGCATTACATTATATATTTTCTCCCTTCATCCCAAATTGTAAGTCATTCCAAGAATCTTAGAAAGTCAAAACATTTTCAAGTTTGACCAAAATTATAGAGAGAAATACTAAGATTTGTAGCATAAAGTGAGTATACTATAAAAATATAATTAAGAAAGAATGATACTTAGTTAGTATCATAATAGTTATTATTTTATTATATAAATTTGGTCAAACTTGAGATACTTTGACTCTACAAGATTCTTAGAATGACTTATAATTTAGGAGGAAGGGAGTACTTTGCAATCCAAAACTCATGTGTCGGGTCGGAGTTATCTAGTTCTGTGGAATCAACAGAATTTTCATTTCGTTCCGAGAAAAATGAGCGTCAGGCCTGGTGGGTGAGGTACAGTGAGGAGCAGGGAAACAACGCCCATAGCACACGGCCTACCTCTACCGCGGTTCGAGCTCCGAAACCGTCACGCTGTTCTCGGAAACAGACTCGATCGCAGAACGACGCCCATAGCTCACTGATGAGGCGCCGCCGCTTATAGACCCGGAGCCGGAGCCGGAGCAGAACGCCGGTCTGGACGGCTTTTGCTGGATCGCCGACCGTTCGTCCAGCATCAGGACGACCTCCGACGCGTCTGGCCTGGACCTGGGATCCTTCTGCACGCACAGGAGCCCGATCTGCACGCAGGCGAGCGCCTCGGTCATGGCGTACTGCCCGCCCAGCGACGCGTCCACCATCTCCGCGACGGACCCGCCGCGCTTCCACTTCTCCCAGACCTGCAGCAGGAAGATATATATATACTTCTAGTGTGAGCACGTTACTTTGGCCATCGAGGAACGAAGCTTTGCCTTGGTCTGTTCTGTGACGTGCTGCCGGCAGCAGGTGCTCACGTACGTAGCTCAGCAGGTTCCTGTTGCTGCCGTCGTCTTCAGCCGAAGACGGGCTGCTGTTCCTTTGGCCGGTCACGATCTCGAGGACGATGACCCCGAAGCTGAACATGTCGGATTTGGTCGAGACGTGCCCGTAGTACGCGTACTCCGGGGACATGTACCCGCTGCGTGCGTGCATCAAGAGGTACACACGTGCTGAATTGTAGTAGCTATACTGGAGCTTCGTTAACGAAATGGAGGCCTGCTACGACTACGATAGGATACTCACAGGGTTCCTGCCGGTCGTTTGGTCACCTCTCTGGACTCGTCTCCCCAGAACGCTCTGGCGAGTCCGAAATCGGAGATCTTGGGAGTCATGTCGGAACCCAGCAGGACGTTGCTGGGCTTGAGGTCCCGGTGGATGATCCGCAGCCGGGACTCCTCGTGGAGGTACTGCAGGCCGCGCGCGATCCCGCTGATGATCGTGTATCTCTTGCTCCAGTCCAGAGCTTGCTGCTGCTGCTGCCGTCTCCCTGCATCACACAGAGAAGGAAGGACCCCAGTGGGATTCAGCTTCAGCTTCAACTTATGTGCAGAGCAATGCAGTGGAGAGTGCAGAGGACCGGCTACCGAAAAGGATGGTGTCCAGGCTCCGATTTGGCAGGTACTCGTACACGATCAGCTTCTCCGTTTCCTCCAGGCAAACCCCAAGAAGCTGGACGAGGTTCCTGTGTGTCAGCTTGGCGGCGAGAATCAGCTCGTTTTTTAGCTCGTGGAAGCCCTGCGAGGAGCCCTTGGAGAGCCTTTTTACTGCAACGGGTTGTCCATCCTGAAGCCTGCCCTGCGAACACACAAAGGTGCAAACTACTTGTCAGCCTTCGTCAGAGAACTGCTGAAGACCGTGCTTACGAACTCAAAGTTGGTTCAGACTGACTGACAGTGACAGTACCTTGAAAACTTGTCCAAAACCTCCCTCTCCCAGCTTGTTTTCCGCAGCGAAGTTACCGGTTGCCACCCTCAGCACCTGCAGGGTGAATTTCTCCGGGTGAACATAGGTTGTGCTGCCGTCGTCGTCCTTGGCACATCCCGTGGGTCTGGGCGGACGGCTCCTCTCTTTGACACCTCTTCTCCTTCGCCGCAAGTAGTAAACACCAGTCAACACGAACGCGAGGAGGAGTAGCGTTCCTAGTGGGACGACGACGGCAAGGATGATGATGGTGGTGTTTCGTCTCCCCGTTCCTGCATGTTTGCCGGCGATCAGGATCAGCATTAGGCCTTGTTTAGTTCACCGCAAAATTTAAAAAAAAAAATCAAAATTTTCCGTCACATCAAATCTTGTAGCATATGCACGGAGTATTAAATATAGACGAAAACAAACTAACTACACAGTTTGTCTATAATTTACAAGACAAATTTTTTAAACCTAGTTAGTCTAACAATAATTATCAAATAAAAATAAAAATACTATCGTATTAAAATCTAAAAACTTTTCACAACTACACGGCCTTGATGGGTGCAGGTGCTGCACAGTCGGACACGGTCAATGTCCAGTTGTCCACGGCTTGTTGCCGCGAACGCGACGCGGGGAGAGATACGCGACGCGCGTGAGTGACGGGGTCGTGGCGGTTTGACGGGTAATGGACAGAAAGTCAAGAGTCAACACGTCCAGAGTTCACACGTACACTCACCGCTTGTTTCCGCAGCGGGCGTCGGCGACGACGGCGCGGGGACCGGCGGCGGCGGCGGCGGCGGTTGAGCAGCAGCTGAAGGCGGCGGCGCGTCGAGCGCCAGGTCGTAGTAGGTGTACACCTGGATCCGCAGGTAGCAGTTGTAGGCCAGCACGACGCCTCCCTGATTCCCCTCGCAGCACGGCAGCCGCGGCACCGAGGTCTGCAGGCAATGGTCGCAGTCGGCGGCCGTGATGTCCCTCATGCACTGCACCATCCCGTACATGGTACCGTTGGGATCGTCGCTGGCGTACCGCGCCTCCCCGGTGGCGAAGAAGGACCGCCTCGCCGACGTCGTCCCTGCCTCGCCGCCGCCGCCACCCACGCGGCCCACCGCGCGCGCCACCAGGGTCCTCATCAGCGCGCCGTACGCCTGCAGGTAGGCGGCCGGGTGGGCTACCAGGCGCGTGTCGTACAGGACCATGCGGCGGTCGTCGTCGCGGGAGCTCGAGATGTTGGTGTCGGCGTAGTCGACGTAGACGACGTCCAGCCACACGGCGGCGCGGCGGCTGCCGGGGCAGCTCCCGCCGAGGGTGCGCACGGCGTCCTGCAGGTCCGCGAGGCACCGGGGAGGCTCCATGTCCCCACGGCAGAGGCCCCGGACGAAGGCGCGGTCGCGGCCGGCACCGAGGGAGAGGGACGCGAACCCCGTGGGCGCCACGGCGCGCGGGAGCGCGCCCAGGAGCGTGAGGAGGTTCGCGCGGAACGCCGCGTTGTTGCTGCTGCCGTTGGCCGGCGGCGATAGTGGTGAGGGGGAAGGGGAGGACGAAGGAGGAGGCGACGGCGCGGCGTCGCCGCAGTCCACCCATGCGGCGACCTGTGAGACGGCGGCGCCTGCGGTGAGGAGGACGAGGAGGCGGAGAAGAGATGGCATGGCCATGGTGGTTGATGAGCTGCAACGAGTACTGTGGGAGGTTTTACTTCATCTCAGCTTTGCTGGGGGAGATCATGAGCAGCTATTGTAGATCAGGTTGCTGCCTACAATTTTAATATAAAGTTTATCTTCATTTGAGTTCATATAAAAAAATTATGAGTTATTTTTTAATATAGAGTTTTTAGATTTGTCCTATTTTGACCTAAATGAGACTTAAAAACAAATTTAAGGACCGGGATGATACAAGTGAACAAGTTTAATGACCTATATGACAGATTTTTAAGTTTGGAACCAGGATGACACAACCGAACAAGTTTAGGTACCTAAATGATCGTTTTGCAAGTTTAAGAACCGGCATGACACATCCGAACAAGTTGAGAGACCGCTTATGGACTTTACTAAAAAATAAAAGATAAATTATTATATAACTTGACTCTTATAATTTGACTTATAGCCAAATACTTAGCTCTATTGTTGATCATGCTTGTCAGAGAATATTATTTCCAGGCCCGTATATTAGGCAGCGCAAGTGGCGCGACCACACCAGACCCTCAAAGATTAAGGGCCCCCCCTAATCAATATTTAGTCATTAAGTCTAGTTAGTTTAAGCTTAGTTAGCCTAAGTGTTAGTTGCTTATTTAGTTTTTGGAGACAACTCACAAGAATCCGTGTAAGTATTCACCCATCACTTATGGAGAGTTTTGATTGTTCCTATTACTATTAGTGAGCAGTATCAATCAATATAGATGGCCATGCAGCCCGAGGCACGACGGCCCGGCCCACGGCACGGCATTTTGGCCCGGCCCGAGCACGGCCCGGCACGGTAACTCGTGGGCCCGGGCCGGTGGTGCGGGCCGTGCTTGGGCCGACCTCTGAGCCCGCGGGCTGGCACGGCACGGCCCGAGTTTTAGGAGTTGGCATTATGTTACATGTTTTTTATGTCATTTCTATGATTTAAGACTGAGATTGTGAATCTGAGAAGTTGAGAGTTGTAAAAAATTGATTGTGGCATTATGTTGGTGAAGTGATCATTGACATTGTGTGGTTATTTTGTTTTTTTTACAAAACCGAGCTATGGGCCGCCGGGCTACGCGGGCCGGCACGGCACGAAGTCAGCCCGTGGGCCCGTGCTTGGACCGAAGGCCAGGCACGCGGGCCGCTGAGGCACGGCACGGCAGGCACGTGGGCCAAATCGGTACGGCACACTACAGCCCGTGCCCGGCCCGATGGCCATCTATATCAATTAAGGTGATATAAATATTGTAGCGAAGCTACGAATCATGACAATAAAAATGCACAGAATACATAAACGAGATCACCTTAGCTGACAAACCTTGAAGTACTTATTATAGTTCTTATTATTAAAAATTGTAACCATTAGATAATGAAACACAATTCAACTATTTTATTTGTCTAAATATAAAGGTCCTATTTTATATTCTGCTCCAGGGCCATAAAATTCTAGATACGGTTCTGATTATTTCAAGATTGAAACATCAAGGAACCAATAGTCGAGATAATCAGTGCCGTCCTCGCATATAGAAGCATGCGGATATACATTTTTCAAGTTCATCTTCACACGTTGGTTGGAAACCTGGCCTGCAGCACCGGGCCACCAGCCAGCAGCTTCATCCAAGCATCCGGACCAGGCGTATGCTTGGGAGAAAAGTTCGAGCAGGTATTGTCTTATTGAGGTATCCCAATTCCCAAACTACAAAGGCCTATACACTATAGTCACCTATGCTATCTGCACAGCTCTGACCGCTTTACGAGTTACTGCCTCCATTCCAAAATCGTAAGTCGTTTTAGCCTATCATAAATCACACTAATTTACATGAAAGTATATAAACATCTACACCAGCAAACAAATAACTTCATTAGATATACGCCATCCAATATTTTTTATACTTTATTTATTTAATATCGTGGGTTACAATAAATTTAGGTTTAAGTTAAACAAGCTTGACTAAAGACTTTATAATTTTAAAAAGGAGGGACGAGGGAGCGATAAGAAGGGCTTGACAGGATAAAATCATTGCGGAAGCAGCTAGGGGTAGGTAGGAAGGAAGAAGAAGACGAAGTCAGTAGGCTCAACAAGGGCATGAGTAGTAGGGGCAAAGTGGTGGACCGTCTCGGCGGGGTGGAATGTTGTGGTTTGTGCAGATTTCGGAAGCACAAGCAAGGTCTTTCGCGCCATCGAGGATGACCGACTATGAGGCTGGGGCATATGGGCAACCCAATGCGAGGCTGGCAGGACATCGCATGGTGCTTGGAGTGGATAGGGTTCAACAACTAAATCTAAGCTTTGCGTGACTGAATCTTTAGCGAGACGAGGCGACGACCTAAACACTTGCTGAATTTAGAGTAGAAGGGTTGCACCATTTGAGTAGGAGGGCGGTGGACTCGCCGAGTAGGAGGGCGGCAGTGCTCGAGTGACACTTAAACGATGGGAGGTGAGTAAATATGGTCCAAAAGCTGGTGGAAGCCATCCGATATGGCCATATGAGCTTTGGAGCTTCTTGTTAAATTTGGCTTTTCTGGACTTTGATGGGAGGTGAGTTACTGAAGCTAGCTGTTTGTTTGAGCTTCTATCGAGACGGCCACCAAACTAAGGTTCTCTTTAGATTGCGGGATTTTTTTTTTTACTTTTTTGCATTTTTTATATAAATAAACTGATTTTTATGAGATTCCTACATAATCTAGGCCTTGTTTAGTTCCTAAAAAATTTTATAAAATTTTTCAGATTTTCCATCACATCGAATCTTTAGACGTATGCATGAAGTATTAAATATAAATAAAAATAAAAACTAATTGCACAGTTTGGTCGGAATTCACAAGACGAACCTTTTGAGCCTAGTTAGTCTATAATTAGATAATATTTGTCAAATACAAATAAAAGTGTTATTATTCCTATTTTGTAAATTTTTTTGGAAGTAAACAAATCCCTAGTGAAATTTCTGCATTCAAAAGCGCATCGAGATACAGCACATTCGTGCCAGGTTGCCAGCCAGCCCGGGCCAGCCATGGTCCTCCTAACCGAGCAACCGGAGAACCAAAAAGAGGAGGCGGAGGTCGGGTGGACTGCTGGATCCAACGGACAGAAATGCCTCAACTGCTACATCCGACGGATACGAATTCGCGTGACGGCAACCAGAGAAACAAGCTTTTTTCGATCCAAAGGTCAAATCCTCCTCCTTTCGGCAAGACGGGAACTCGCCCCTCGCTCGGCTCCCCACGCGCCAGCAGCGGGCAGTAAACAGCCTCCGTCCGTCGCCTCTTCCTGGAGTCCGGCGCCGCCCGCCCTCCTCTCTTTTATTGTGCTGATGATGGAACTGGATCCTCGCCTCTACGAGAACGTCGTACGTTCATTCTACACGCGCTGCCTTCTTTGTCCGACCGTGCAATTATTTTGTTTTCCTTAATTACCTGACGCCTGGCTGGATTAGATTTGTTCTTGCGCGACTCTGTGTTCATATGTTTGTACGCGAGGATGGTATGGTTACGATTATTTTTTGGGAGCTACGGGTTACTTTCCATTTTTTTTAGTGTTTGGGCTAGCGGATGGCCGGGTGCGCTCGTGTTAGGGTTTCTAAATTGGATTGGGCGGAAGCTGGCTTTCTAGTGAGAAGCGTGGTTCTGTAATGAAGAGAATTTTGAAGCTTTGTCATTGAGGTGGGTTGGGATCCAACAGCAGAGTCTTAAGGTGAAATCTGCCTCTTGGCAGGGGCGGCAAGCTCAGTTGGTATTTAGTGGATAACTATGTTGGGAGCAATGCTGCAGGCAACTCAATTGCTGGAGAATGTAGCGCAAATAGCTGAACCACTTCATAAATCTTGTTCTTTTTTAAGGAAATAGTGGAGTTAGGTCAATAGTTATTCCTTTGTGGAAAGAAGACAAAAGAGCCTCATCACCAAGGATGATGAGCCATATCATCATATTACTGGTTTATTCCCCCACAATCAACAAATCTGGCATCCGAAGCTGGCCAAACACCTGTGCCAAATGTCTTATCTGAATTGTGTTTCTGGCCTAAATTGAGCATTGGTCCATGTCACCTGCTCATGGATGTCCTTGCATTTGTTTATTTTTTCCAGCACCATAAGATGATTCATCCACACCACCTTTTCCCAAGCTGTTATCGTACTAGTTCGCATTACCTCAAAGTCACTACCACTTTCATCCTATGTCACTCAACGTGCGGCTCATATGGGCATATGGATCTGCCCTTAGTGTTGACCCAACCATGTATATTTATGGCATAGCCATGCTCCACGCCAACTGTGCCAACAGCTTCATGTTCTACCCTTTGTCGTTCTTTTCTATTAAGGGGATTAATTACTACTGCCTTTTGCTGGATAACTGGATTAATGCAAACTATACCATCAACTTTGTTAAGCTGTCGAATGTTATTGACATAAATTTCTCCCTACTGCAGTCTGTCAGCGACAACGATGTCCGAAACATAGTTCTATCTTATCTTATGCACAACTGTTTTAAAGAGACGGCAGAGACATTCCTATCTAGCACCGGGTTGAAGTTACCTGTCGACTATACAGTGGATGTGGATAAGCGTAAAGGTATTTATTTGCAGGTCAATACTGAATCTTTTCTACATTATATTTTTGGGGAACGTTTTACTTGTCATATCGCATCTTGAAGTGTTTTTTGTATGTTTTGATAAATTTACTGCAATCTTTCTTTGGCCAAATTGCCTGTGGACCACTATTTTGAACTCAGTTCCACCTTGGATTACTTGCTCCATCTAGCACTCTAGCACTGAGCCACACAACTAAAAAGGAATGGTTCAGAATTTCAGATCATACCGGGATCCTGTCCGCTGTTTTGCTCTGTAAATTGGTTTTTCTCCAGCAGTCTTCCTTCCAGTTGCCATCAAGAACTCCTGCCTGAGTGCAACTCCTCTTTCTTTCTGCTCTACGCCGCTAACCCCTGTGGTTTGTTGCACTTTGACTGTTGTGGGCAAAGGGCAAGCTCCTACATAACCGCAGGCTCTCGCATCTGACATCCCCTTTAGATGAAGGAAAACACTCTGACCTCTTGCATCAACCGATGCATACGGTCAACTCCTCAGGGTTGTTCATTTGCACGGTCACCAGGTGAGGGTTTAGGCTGCATGATCGGGCGGGGAGGGGGGCAGGGTGGGGAGTGCTTAGCTATGGGAAGGGGTTCTCAGGGTGGAGAAGAGGCTTCAGGCATATGATGCAGTGGTGGGGCATGGGAACTCTAGCTGTGAGAGGAAGAGTCTGTGGAATGGTGAGCCACTGCGTTCACGATGGCGGAGGTGCTAGAGCTTCGTGTGGCTGTGGAGGATAGCTCGTCCATGGTCTTGTTCTTGTAGCCTAGCCTGTATTTGGTGGTGCTGCTCCTCTGCCTTGCATGGGAGCCCGGCACTATCTGGCCCAACAACAGGGAGCAGCCAGTGGGGAAGGGAAGAGAGAAGAAGACATTGGGGAGGACCAGGTCGCATATGACCTGTTGGATTTGAACCGTATGACATAGTGTTGTAATGGCACAAAGACAGGGAACAAATCTAGACATGAGAGCCTAGCCCATTCTCGCCCAACAACAGGGAGCAGCCAGTAGGGAAGAGAAGTTAGGAGGAGAAGATCTGCTCTGAGCTGTTGGATTTGAAAATCGTATGGCATAGTATTGTAAGTAACAGCACAAAGACAAGGAACATATCAGTGTTAAATAGTAATCCGGATCTGGAGTGCTACATGAGCAATCTGGCCATACAAAAGAAACAAAGGTCAGGAAGTGTACAGAAGGAAACAACTAATAAGAAAGGGTAAAAACAGAATTAGACTATAAAACTGACAAAGAAACTAAAGGCTAACTTACCAAATTAACATGTACATGGCAATAAATAAATAAATAAAATAAATAAAAAAAAGGAAAGAGAAGAACATTACGAAGATTCCATCCAAAGCTAAAACTAGAAGTGAACCCATTATTAAGTGTGCATGCTCATTTCATCTTTGAAGAGGTACACCAGCAGTTAAATGAGGGTCTAATCCTATAAAAAAAATCTGGGCATTTCTTTTTAGATCTTCATATTCATATGTACCCTTCTGTTTATGGTTTTGAAGTTAATAGTAGATGTTTAGTAGTATTATGATCACTTGTATGTGTTCTTGGAAGAAAACTTTTATCACTTCACTACGGCTATTATTGTCAACCAGTAATTCATCCAATTGAAGTGATCTTGCCTAATTAACAATTGGAGCCATCTCCATTCAAGGATTATAGTTTACCATGACATTTTATCACTGACACTAGTGATTGGATATGATCTGTTGCACACCAATGCAAAATGCCAGTTCCATTCAAATTTTACCAGAATAATAGCCTGTTCTAATAGGGAAGTCCTATATCTTAAAATTAATTCATCAAGTTGATGAGAAAATTCATGGACGTTCTATTGGGCCCTACTCACTTGTTACCCAACAACCCTTTAGAGGAAAGAGTTAGCGATGGGTTAGCCGAAAATCTTAGTTTATCAGAAGCTTGGTCTAAAATTCCCGAAAAATTAGCCTTTTATGATTATATTGGTAATAATCCAGCAAAGGGGGGATTATTCAGAGCAGGCTCAATGGACAATGGGGATGGCATAGCTGTTGGATGGTTAGGACATCCGGTCTTTAGAGATAAAGAAGGACGCGAGCTTTTTGTACGTCGTATGCCTACTTTTTCTGAAACATTTCCTGTATTGAACGAATAAAAGTGGTTTATAAATTTTAATCTTTCGTAATGTTCATTCAATAGGTAATGGGTGATTCATATATAAAATATTCTTGCATTTTTTTTCAATCTTTCCTGGCCATGTTTTACCTCAGCATATAATTAACTGTAACTTTTTCTTTCAAACTGCAACTTTAAAGTTAATTGTTCTTTAGGACATTGTATGAAATAGCTGTGATTCAAATGGATATTTGATGTCTTCCATTTAATTCATCATAGGTCATGAACACATAAAATCACAAAAGTTTGATATTTGAGTATTTATATCCCTAGTTATCTGATGATAGCATTGTTTGTTTCTAATAGCCTTGATTTCCTTTCAGCAATTTTTAATTTTGTGCTAGAAGGGAATGCCCTTAAGGCCATAGAGCTGACAAAAGAAATGGCACCTAACTTGCTAGAGAATGATATGGATCTACATTTTGATCTTCTAAGTCTCCACTTCATTGAGCTAGTTCGTTCCAGAAAATGGTGAGTTTTGTGAAATTTAATTAGGAAAGGTGGAAAAATTATTTTTACATTCTTTTTATTAACCTGGCTATTTTGGCTGCAGCACAGAAGCTCTTGAGTTTGGCCAGAAAAAATTGACATCATTTGGGAAGGTTCCCAAGTATGTTGAGAAACTAGAGGTACTTTTTCCCCCTTAAACCTACATGTCTCAGGACCCTTCTGCCAGTTAAAACGAATTTTATTTTAACATAGAAGACCAATGGATTAGTTACTTGTTTCAGATGTTTAATTGCTACTATTATTATAGAAGGATATTAAAATCCAAGTTTTCATTGTACAGGACTTTATGGCCCTCCTGGCTTATGAAGAGCCTGAGAAGTCACCTATGTTTCATCTACTAAGCCCAGATCACAGGCAGAATGTTGCAGATAGCTTGAATCGTGCTGTCCTTGGTATGCTATAGATATCATGGTTAGCTCTTGCCATCATAAGCTTTATTTCCCATGATCTGATTGATCTTCCTTTATGATTAATGGTAGCACATGCTAATCTTCCGGCATATTCATCATTGGAAAGAGTGGTACAGCAAGCGACCGTGGTTAGACAATACCTACAGCAGGAAGTTGGCAAGGTAATGTCGCTAAGTACTTGTTGGCAAATGATTTGGTATCATATCTTGTTAATTTTCACTTGTAGTTTGTTCTCATTGTTAATGTCCTCTGGTGATGCTATATGATGTTCAATGAGAGGGCTGATTTCATAACTTTTGTTCTCAAGTTCTCCCTGCTCACCAGTCCACTTAAATTCAAATGTTAGTTTTGGTATTCTACATCTTGCTGCATACATAACATTTGGAACTCTTCGAGCAGGATTCTTACCCACCATTTTCTTTGAAGGCCTTTCTGAGCAAGTAAAAGCGCAAATGGTCAATTCTTCAGAAAGGGTATCACCTCTGCAGGCCATCAGGCACATGTACCCTTACGGAGTGCATAAACGATGAAGCAGTTTATACAAAACGTGTTCTTGGCACCGCTTATACAGTTGCAATGGTGTAGTACTTTGAAGGAGGATGCTGTACTGTATGTGGTCTGCTTCCTTGATTTGCATTTTGTTTCACGTGTCTCTCTACCTTAGACATGACAAAAGCATGTACATATGACCTGTTGAGCCATTCTGTGCGTTCGTTCTGTGAGCTCAGTCTCATTCGGTTTGCTGTGTGGTATGTGTTGTTTAAAAAAAGCATGTGCATATGCGGGCTGTGCAGAGGCTAACGGTTATAATAAGCTGTGCTGTTTTTTTCCCCGTAGTATAGTGTAATGTATCTTAAATGAACTACAAACATGCATCAATCTATTTCGAAATACTACTCTGATACTACATCCTTTCTAAGATCTAAATTATAATTCACTTAGGCTTTATTCTAACTTATTTTAACTTCTATGATATTTATACATAAATTTTCAAACATCTGGAGCATCAAATTAGTTTTATTCAATTCTTCATCAAATATATGTTATCAAAGTATTTACTTCACTTGTAGATGTTGATATATATTTTTTTTAAAACAAAACTTTATCAAAGTTAGAGAAGTTTGAACCAAAGTCAACTATAATTTGCAACTGGGAATCAAAGTCAACTATAGTTCGGAACGGGAGAGTAGCACTCAACAGACACTCGCTAATCACATCATTAATGTGGCCTTGCTGGCAGTGAAGCCTGATTCAAGCTTCGACTTCGATCATATGGCTTGCCTACGAATAACCTTTTTCATTGACTTTTTCAAAACTATATTTCAAATGTATTTGTTAAATTTGGAATTTGTAGTGATAAATACTAAAAATTCCAAAACAGATTCCCCTCATCTCGAATGACCCCTTAATCATTGTGTACTGCCTTGCTCACCATTTTTAGTGTAAGTAAAACCTGAATTTCGAAAAGAGAACTACATGTTGGGGGAAACAGAATAAAGGCGGTGTGGCCGGCTGCTTTGGCTGTGGAGCACTGATGCAAAGTTGGTGGTAAAAGTGACATCTGAGAGCGAGCGGTGGCAAACAGGTTACCACTTGTGACGGCGGTAGTGAATGGACCCAAGAGATTTCAGCGATCACCGATGCCAGCGAATAGCTTTCAGGTTTCTTCAACCGTTAGTGCTGTTGCCGGCTTGTGAAATTGTGACGGCTCCATGTCCGTGCCTGCTCTTTTTCTAGGACTCTGTTCTGCATATTCCTCTATAAATAGACGGATGACTTGTTCCTTGTCTTCCTGGTTAGCTCATCACTCATCAGCCATCACTATGAACCACTTGGTACAGTGTTAAATCTCTCGGTGATCAGGTGATTGGGCTTTGTTTCGACAGCGGAACATGGTACCACCTCCTTCCTGTTTCTTGGACGATTAGACTGTTTTTACCTTTATGCATGTTTTGTTAGTCGTTCATATGCTGAAAACAAGTGGAGGAAAGGAAGATCTTTTGATGCAATCGGTTGGTCGGGAAGAGCTTTTGCATATCTGTACTCTTCGGAAACGATGTTCTAGAGATGTTCAAGATCTGGATTGCTTAAATTTCGAATGGGTCGATTAGCTATATCTTATGCGATCAGATTGACATCTTATATATTTACTCCGTATATAAATATGAAAAATCTATCCAAAAATTTTCTATTGCTCAACCAGACAGTAGTTCGCTCGCAATGTTTGGGAGAAGTCAGACAATAGATCTTATATATTTGCTCAACATTGACAAGGGAAGCACCCTAAAAGCATTCATGTCCTTTCTTCTTATTTTGGTTAGAAGAGTCAAGAGCGGCACTTTTTTTTGAGGGATCAAGAGGGGCATATATTGATTAGAGTGATCAGGGAGGGCACAATATTTTTGTTTGATGATGCATCATGAGCAGAACAATCTAATTTTAGATGCCCCTTATCTTTCTATGCAAATCTCAACTTGTATGTGTTAAACAGAACTTCAGAGGTTCCTCCGGGAAGAATTCAATGAGGGTCGGGCCATGGGGAGGTCTAGGAGGAGATCCATGGGACGATGGTATTAACTCCGGAGTGCGCCAGATCATCATCAGTCATGGTGCGGCCATTTATTCCAAACAGTTCGAGTATGACCTGAGAGGAAGCTTAGTCTGGTCAGAGAAGCATGGGACTAGTGGTGGAAGCTCAAAAACTGATCAGGTTCGATTTGCTAGTTTCCTATTACTGTTAGGCTGCTGTGATATACATAGAAATATTAGCACTATTATATATAAGATAAGATGGCAGTATTGTCAAATATCTACTTGCACAAGTTTGTACAGTGAGCTCTGTTGTTGTTTGGATATTTGACAATGATCTAAAACATTTGAGGTGCAAACAACATCTGCCATTTGTTTTGTAAAACAGTAGATATGCATTCAGTTTTCTTATGGTTTGCTAATAACACAAACCTTCATTATTTTTGTACAGTTAGACAAAACTAATCTTTGATTGGACAGTTCTTGTAATTTGTTCAATAGATAAGTACAACATGTTAGTTTTACTGTAATGTGACCATTAAAAATGTGTACGTTTCCAACAGGTGAAACTTAATTACCCTGAGGAAGTTCTCACATCTATCAGTGGCTGCTATGGTGCCCTGGGAGCTTCAGTTGTCATAAGATCACTTACCTTTGAGAGCAACTGCTCCAAGTACGGGCCTTTTGGCACCGAGCAAGGGACATCCTTCTCACTCCCGGTGTTCACCGGCAAGATCGTCGGCTTTCACGGCCGATCCGGAACGTGCCTCCACTCCATAGGTTGCCATCTCAACAAAGAGAACACAACCAAGCTGTCAAAAAATGCGCCAACCATCATAAGATCTTATGACAGGAACGGTCACAGGTATGCAGATAGCAGTGCTGGGTATGACATGATTCTTGCAGTGAAGGACAGAGGTGACAACTACAATGTCCTGGCCAGCAGTGTTCCGAAGGAGCAGTATCCTAATAATCCATCTAAGATGAGCAAGGTATCACCAACGGTACATTGTTATTAAAAAAAATTGAAATGTCTCATATTCAGGGTATTCATTTTCTAGTTATAGTAACTGTAGCTACAAAAGCCAATTCAGGTTGTGAATTTTACACTGCAGATGGTATCAATTCCAAGTTTCCACTCGGATAATGGGACCATGACTATAAGCACTCCAGTGAGATTTGGTCCCTGGTGGAAACAGTGGTACCATATTTGATGATGGAATATACACCAGTGTCCAACAAGTCAATTTAACCCAGGGACTAGGGATACCTTCCATGAAGGTTCCCTTCGATCGCAACGGACAGGCCATATGATGTTCAATGTGAGGGCTGATTTCGTATCTTCTGTTCTCAAGTTCTCGCTGCTTACCAGTCCACTTGAATTCAACTGTTAGTTTTGGTATTCTACATCTTGCGGCATACATGACATTTGGAACTCTTCGAGCAGGATTCTTACCCACCATTTTCTTTGAAGGCCTCTCTGAGCAAGTAAAAGCGCAAATGGTCAATTCTTCAGAAAAGGTACCACCTCTGCAGGCCATCAGGCACATGTACCCTTACGGAGTGCATAACCGATGAAGCAGTTTATACAAAACGTGTTCTTGCCACCACTTATACAGTTGCAATGGTTTAGTACTTTGAAAGGAGGATGCTGTACTGTATGTGGTCTGCTTCCTTGATTGACATTTTGTTTCACGTCTCTCTACCTTGATATGACAAAAGCATGTACATATGACCTGTTGAGCTATTCTGTGCATTCGTTCCATAAGCTCAGTTTGATTCGGTTTGCTGTGTGGTATGTGTTGTAATTGGTCCTTTACTACTACATGTCCGCCTATGCAGGCTGTGCAGAGCTAGGGGTAGTCCGAACTCTGAATGGATGCGTTCGTAACGGCGATGGTATTTGCGATGAAAGTAGTAGAGCTGTGCTGTCTCAACGCCCCCCCCCCCCCCCTCCCCACCCACCCACCCACACGTACTGTAACGTATCTTAAATGAACTACAAACATGCATCAATCTATTTCGAAATACCACCCTGACACTACTTCCTTTCTAGGATCTAAATTATAGTTCACTTTGGCTTTGTTCTAACTTATTTTAACTTCTATCATATTTACACATAAATTTTCCTCCAGTTGCTACTGTCTTGCAAGTCGACTGCTGAGCTTTGGCGATCAAGATTCAAAACGAAGAAGAAGCATGTGAGCTTTTTGAAATGGCTAGGCTTGGCTAGATTTTGTACACAGCTCGTGTTTCAATGAAATTGAAATTGTAATTTTGTACTTGGGGCCGTTTTGGGCCATCTTATTTATATAAATTCAGGTGAGGAACGTCCCCGTCCCCCCCCCCCCTCCCCCCTGACTTTAAAAAAATATATAAATTTTCAAACATCTAGAGCATCAAATTAGTTTTATTCAACTCTTCATCAAATATATGTTGTACTTATTTCACTCGTAGATGTTGATTTTTTTTAACAAAACTTGATCAAAGTTGGAGAAGTTTGAACCAAAGTCAACTATAATTTGCAACTGGGAATCAAAGTCAACTATAGTTTGCAACTGGGAGAGTAGCACTCAATATGCATTGGACACTCGCTAACAACATCATTAGTGTGGCCAGAGCATCTCTAAAGGCTTTGGCAAATTGACTTGGCATTTGTTGTTGTTTGCAAACTCCCATAACAAAATGCAAAGAATAAAAATAGGCCATCTCCAAGGGAATTGATATTTGGACTTGGCAAAGGATAAAAATAGGAGGTCTCCAGGCGCTCGCGCTTTCCTTGCGCATGACTTTGCACGCGTGATCAGATTTGCAAAGCCGTCTACAACTTGGCATTTTTGCCAAGTTTGCTTCCTTATTTACCAAGTTGTCCAAATTGCAAACTCCAAATACAAAACCGTTGGATACTCCTTTTGGAGCTTTTTGGCAAATTACTCAAATGCAAATCTCAAATGCAAAACCCTTGGAGATGCTCGCAGCGAAGCCTGATTCAAGCTTCGATCACATGGCTTGCCTACGAATAACCTTTCTCATCGACTTTTCCAAAACTATACTTGAAATCCGTTTGTTAAATTTGGAATTTGTAGTGATAAATACTAAAAATCCCAAAACAGATTCCCCTCATCTCGAGTGACCCCTTAATCATTCTGTACTGCCTTGCTCACCATTTTCAGTGTAACTAAAACCCGAATTTCGAAAAGAGAACCACATGTTGGGGGAAACAGAATAAAGGGGGTGCGGCGGGCTGCTTTGGCTGTGCGTCGCCAACGCCAACGCCAGGACAGCACTGATGCAAAGTTGATGGTAAAAGTGGGATCTGAGAGCGAGCGGTGGCAAACAGATTGCCGCTTACCGGCATCGTTTCTTTCGGCCTCTCAGTAGTGAATGAACCCAAGAGATTTCAACGATCACCGATGTCAGCGAATCGAGTTCTTCGGTAGCTTTCAGGTTTCTTGAACCGTTAGTGCTGCTGCCAGCTTGTGAAATTGTGACGGCTCCATGTCCGTGCCTGCTCTTTTTGTGGGACTCTGTTCTGCGTGTTCGTTCCTCTATAAATAGACGGATGACTTGTTCCTTGTCTTCCTGGTAAGCTCATCATCAACCATCACTACGAACCACTTGGTACAGTGTTAATTCTCTCGGTGATCAAGTGTTTGGGCTTTGTTTTTTCCTGCAGAACATGGTACCACCTCCTTCCTGTTTCTTGGACGATTGGACTGTTTTTACCTGTATGCGTTTTGTTAGCCGTTCATATGCTGAGAACAAGTGAAGGAAGCTCGTTTGATGCAATCTGTTGGTCGGGAAGAGCTTTTGCATATCTGTACCGTTTAGAAATGATGTTCTAAAATTGTTCAGGATATAAGATGTTCTAAATTTCGAATGAGTAGATTAGCTATGTCTTATGGGATCAGATTGACATCTTATATTTATATAAAATATGAAAAATCTATCCAAAAGTTTTCTATTGCTCAACCAGACCATAGTTCGCTCGCAATGTCTAGGAGAACTATGGTCTGACTTCACCTAGACATTGCGAGCCAACTATGGGTGGTTCAGCGTGCTAAAAGGATTCCTGTCCATCCATCTAATTTCGATTAGAAGAGTGGCATATATTGATTAGAGTGATCAGGGATGGCACTATTTTAGTCTGATGATGCATCATGAGCTGAACATTCTGATTTTAGTTGCTCCTTATTATCTTCGATGGAAATCTCAATGTGTTTGTGTTGAACAGAACTTCAAAGGTTCATCTGGGAAGAATTTAATGACGATCGGGCCATGGGGAGGTCTAGGAGGAGATCTATGGGACGATGGTGTTAACTCTGCAGTGTGCCAGATCATTATCAGTCATGGTGCGGCCATTGATTCCATACAGTTCGAGTATGAGCTGAGAGGAGGCTTAGTCTGGTCAGAGAAGCATGGGACTAGTGATGGAGGCTCAAAAACTGATCAGGTTCGGTTTACTAGTTTCCTGTTACTATTAGGCTGCTGTGATATTTGAAGCCTATACATAGAAATAATAGCACTTATTATATATATATAAGATACATTAGATAAGATGGCAGTACTGTCTACTTGCACAAGTTGGTACAGTGAACTCTGTTGTTGTTTGGATATTTGACAGTGATATCAAACATTTGAGATGCAAACAAGTTGCCATTGGTTTTGTGGAAGAGTAGACTCATTCAGTTTTTTTATAGTGTGCTAATAAAATATGCCTTCGTTTTTGTACAGTTAGACAAAACTGGTCTTTTGATTAGACAGTTCTTGCAATTCGCTCAGTTGTTGAGTGTAACATGTTAGTTTTACTGATACAATGTGTACGTTTCCAACAGGTGAAACTTAACTACCCTGAGGAAGTTCTCACATCTATCAGTGGCTGCTATGGTGCAGTGGGATCTTCAGTTGTCATAAGATCACTTACCTTTGAGAGCAACTGCTCCAAGTACGGGCCTTTTGGCACCGAGCAAGGGACATCCTTCTCACTCCCCATGTTCAGCGGCAAAATTGTCGGCTTTCACGGCCGTTCCGGATCGTGCCTCCACTCCATAGGCTGTCATCTCAACAAAGAGAACACAACTAAGCTGTCAAAAAATGCGCCGTCTGCGCTTCGGAGCATCACAAGATCTTTTGACAGGAACGGGCACAGGTATGCAGATAGAAGTGCTGGGTATGACATGGTTCTTGCAGTGAAGGACAGAGGTGACAACTACAATGTCCTTACTAGCAGTCTTCCAAAGGAGCAGTATCCTAATCCATCTAAGATGAGCAAGGTATCACCAACAATGCATTGTTATAAAAAAATTGAATAATGGTACCAATTCCTTTGTATATCCATTTTCTAGTTATAGAAATTGTAGCACAAAAGGCATATTCAGATTGTGAATTTTACACTGCAGATGGTATCAATTCCAAGTTTCTACTCGGATAATGGGACCATGACTATAAGCACTCCAGTGAGGTTTGGTCCCTGGGGTGGAAATGGTGGTACCATATTTGATGATGGAATATACACTGGTGTCCGACAAATCAATTTAACACGGGGACTAGGGATATCTTCCATGAAGGTTCTCTATGATCGTAACGGACAGGCCATATGGGGTGACAAGCGTGGAGTCAGTGGGGGTGCTAGACCTGAAAAGGTGATGCAGTTTCAGCATCATTGTTATTTGGTTCTCAGTTACATATCAACACTAGTTGTAGTACTCCTATATGATAACATGAGAATTTTGTTTGGCAGGTTGTATTCGATTTTCCATCAGAGATCTTGACTCATATAACCGGTTACTTTGGCTCCACGATGATTATGGGTCCGACGGTGATCAAATCACTCACATTCCACACAACAAAGAAGAGCCATGGACCATTTGGGGACGAACATGGCACCTTCTTCTCCAGCTGTTTGACCGATGGAAGGATAGTAGGATTTCATGGCAGGGCAGGATGGTACATCGACAGCATTGGAGTTCATGTTCTGGAAGGGAAGGTGTTGTCACAGAGAGTCGACACAGAATTCGCCGACGCAAGCCCGTCTCGACAGTCTGACATGCTTGCACTAGCACGAAGGGAAATCGGAGACGAGGTAATAACCAATTCCATGAACCGAAATGTTGATGCAAGCAGTGTGTTATTAGCACTGATATGATAAAAAAAATTGTGTTTGGATCTTGTTAATTCTGCTGTACTTCAGGTTACATACGGTGTGGTGAAAGAACCCATACCAATAGGTCCAGGACCATGGGGTGGGGACGGAGGCAAGCCGTGGGACGATGGCGTCTACACTGGCGTCAAACAAATCTACATCATGAGAAGCGATTTCATCGGGTCTGTTCAGATCGAGTATGACAGGAGTGGGCAGTCCATCTGGTCTACCAAGCATGGAAATGGTGGGCAGATAACACACAGGGTAAGTTCAGTATTGTGACACTTGTGAGTACTCACATAAGCTCTCCAAACGATCGAGTTTATGATATATAAAAATGAGTTTAATCACGTTTATGATGTACATGTTTCTCATTAAACGCACATTGTTGCATGCAGATCAAGCTTGACTATCCACACGAGGTGCTGACCTGCATCTACGGGTACTACAACACCTGCGTGGAAGAAGGGCCCAGGGTGTTGAGATCGCTCACCTTCGTCAGCAGCCGAGGGAAGTACGGCCCGTTCGGCGACGAGATCGGGACCTACTTCACCTCCGCTACGACTAAGGGGAAGGTGGTCGGCTTCCATGGCCGGAGCAGCCTCTACTTGGACGCCATTGGAGTGCACATGCAGCACTGGCTGGGAGACATGAAAACTACCACTAGCGCTTCCAACTCCAAGTACTACATCTCTAGGTATCTGTTCTGATCCTGGCTAGTTACCCCGTGGTCTGATGCCAACTGAAGGCTGTGGAGTTAGTACAGTTTGCGGCAAGAAGTTCAGTGATGAGCAGTTCTGAATGATGAGTAATCATATCATGGTGTATTTATTTTTTATTCTTATTACTGGAGCCACTGTGTGCTGGTGACTTGGTGAGTGATTTGTTTGTCTGGTTTGGAGGATTGAGCGTTGTGGGTATCTGGTCACCTTAAACTTGTCAAAGTCTCTGCATTTGATACATTGAACACGATTTGTTAAACAGATTTTGTGCCATCTCATCTCGTTTGTTGTGTTCCGAGGTGCATCTGTCACTTCTCACAAGACATCGAGTCAGTGCTCCGTATTCACTATTCAGATTTCAGACAGACCAGCACACAACATGAGATGTTTGCTAAAGTTTGGCCCTGTGGCTTGAAGCCAACTTGGTAGTGGAGCATGCAAAGGACTAGTGATTCGGGTAGCTGTCGCGGGCTGTGTGACTCGAGCCGGAGAGATTCAGAGAACCAATTTGTGAAGTGGGCGAGGAACAAACAGGCAGTACATTAACATCCATCCAAGTGTCAAGTGTGAAGTGTCTCGCTCTAGCTCAAGCGCTGTACCAAGTGGCAGTCTCTCTCTGAAGTCTGAACTGGTGCAGGCAACTTGCAAGCCTGCACGCAAAAGGCTGCAAGAAGCAAATTGCACGGCTGAAAGCCTGTACAGTGTACAGCAGCCCCTCGATCCATTTGGACCATGTTCCATGTTTCTCCAACAAGACAAGATATACACAAACCCATGTTCCATTGAATGAATCAGACACGAGTGGCGGGCGATTGACGTGCCGGTGCCGGGGCGCCGCCCGTCAGCCCCAGCAGTGTGTTTAACTAGCGAAACGCCGGTGATTTCGTCGGTGTTTCCAGCTATAGCTAATGGAAACAGAGACATGCGAACCGCTCTGCTGGAGATATGATTCTGGAAATGCCCTGTGGGGTACTTTGGCTGGGGGCCGGCCACGGCCAGGGCCAGAGAGACAGAATCAGGACGCAGGATTGACGGCAAAAACAATTGCAGGGCCGTGTCTGTCCGTCCCTGTCGGAGCGTTTAGCCTATGCACACTTGCCCTCTGGTAATCGTGGGAAAGAAAGAACCATTAGGATCGAAGTGGGGGGGTCAACTCTATCGCATGTGCCCTGCCTGTGCTGCGGTCTCGTGTCTCATTCTGTCGCAGGGCCAGGGGCCAGGCCACCAAACTGCAGCAGCACTATTCCTATTCTGCATATCCACCCACTTGCACAAAACAAAACCACGGCGCCGATCTTGCCGGGGCAGCAGATGCAGCTGCATGCCCACTAGGCAGCACGAGTGCGTATCTCGTCGCGCCGGCCGCCGGCCTAGCTCTCCAAAGAATCGAATCAAGCAAGGCAAGAACCCCAAATCCCAGTAATTAAGCTAACCCAGACGGCCACACCCTCATGCTGGTCGGCGGATGTGAGGAGGGACACTCCACTTGCATGCGTCGATCGCCGCAGCGCAGCGCAGCGCAGCGCAGCGTGCGGCATCCAACTGTCCAACAGCGATAGCGAGGGGACCCGGGACAACCAAGTGTACTCCCCGGACCGGACCGTGTGACCGTGACCGTGTGTAGTGGCGCACACTGCTAGTAACAGCGAGCCGAGGTGGATCAGTGTTAGTAGTAGGTATCGGGGGCGCGCGATCGATCGCTTTTGCGTGGCAGAGCACGAGCACCAGTCGGCGCCGGCAATGCAACTTCCCCGAACAGGATCTCGATCGGGTCGGGCCAACGAGCGACCGAGTTATCAGGTAGGACGGAGTCGCCGGCGCCGGCAGCAAAGCAACAGACATGGCTCATGCATGGCTGACGCTGTTGTGTTCCTTTGCTTACGCTGGCAGCTGGCTGGCGGCGATCGGTCTCGCCGGCTGCCAGCCAGCCTGCCTGCCGCGAGCCGATCCGGCCGGAGCCACGTACGTACTGCCGGCGCACGCTGACACAGTGACATCTCTCCATGCTGCAGTCCCACCTTTTGGACTGAGATCGCGATCGTGATCGCGCCGCTGCCGTATCTTCCTTGGTTGTTCCAAAAGACGGGAGACAAAGGCAGCTGGATCGGCAGAATGGCCCGTCACCGCTAAACTATAAACTCGTATACTTTCTGCACACCTCGCATGTACTCCTAGCAGGTAAATTTTGTTGTAAGACAACTTTAACGTCTATATTTACTGGTGAATACTACTATTTAATGTTGTCATTATTGATGCACCTCGCGCGTGTGTACGGTACTAGTAGTATCAGCTATTTTCAGAAGTGCAGGAGAGTAAGGAGTTTAAAATCGATCATTATATCTATGTCCATTATATCCTAATAACTTTTAGTGGTTTTTCATAACTTTTGCATAGGAAGTAGTTTGAAGATAGACATCATACTAAAACTATATATAGAGCTCAATATATAGCTTTGGTTGTCAAGTTTTCTATTTAAAATAAGTACCGAAAGTTCCTTTTAAATAATATGCTAAAAAAAGAAAGTTCTTTGTTAAGTTCGTGTGTAATAATCTTGTGTAATACAATTATATCTAGTCTAATCATCTTAATTCTTCCTAGCCTTACAAGTTTTGAATGAGAACTTTGTATTAGTTTAGTTGATATCTGTGGCTTTCATCTTTTTTTTTTCTTAACGGTCTTCTCTAAGGCCTCCTACGACATGCAAGATTGCAAGTAGAGTCATGTTTTTAATTAGTAGAATTCTAGGCTCTAGTTGTAATAATATTAATTAGAAGTTTTAATAGTCTGTTTCTCTTGAATGCTAGTCAAGTAGCTAGAATTTGAGTCATCCTAAGCAAACGGTATAGAGCTCGTGTGTGCTTTTCAATTGGCTTTTGAGGTGGCACGGACAGGATGGATAGATACAGATCCATCTCTATCGGAAACTGTGCTGGTGGCTCAGAGAATTGTACTGGCAAAGCTGACGAGCACTGACATATAGGTAGGATAGGACTTCGTCGATCTCCCTCTCGATCTGCGACCGAGCGGGATCATATCTCTAGTACATGCACTCTGCATTCTCTCAACTTGTGCGGAGCGTCGAGCGGCGGGTGATCGCGCGCGCGCATATTCTCATCTGTGCCATCATCTCAATGCCCATACACATCTGCACGTACGTCGTTCCGCCGATCCGATCGCTCCCGATCGCCTCTACTGCCTTTTCGAGAGAAAGGGCTTGGGTTTGCATTGGTTCCACTGGATAGACACGCACCACACGTACTAGGCTACTACCTAGAGACACGTCGATGTGAGTCGATCTCCATGGCTAGCTAGCTGCTGCATATGGTACGTTAAATGGGTGGCCCTGGATACAGTACAACCTCTGATATGATCCGGTGTGTCTAAGGTCTTGTTTGGCACAGCTCAACTTCACTAGTAAAGCTGTTTTATTAGAAAATAGCTTCATGAGTGACTTTCTAGATGAAGCTGAGCTGTTTTGGAGAAAGTGTTTGGCAAAATAGCTTCACCAACTACTTCATGCATAGTTGAGAGAGAGAAATGAGGGAGAAGCTGCAATAAGCTTCCAGCTTCATCCAACTTATGTCTTTGTGAGAGGGGAGGGAAAAAACAGCTTCACCCATGAAACTGTTTTGGAAATAAGTGTTTGGCAAAAAAACAGCTCACGACAGCTCATGTACCAAACACGCTCTAACTTTCGACGGACGATCGCCATCTCGCTCAGCAATTCAGCATGTATGACGTGCGCCGGCAGAGCGCCGAGAACTAGCTCATGCGCGCGCGCATGCAACAGCTTTGCAATTGCAACCCGGGGTAGCAGTAGCACAGCACAACATGTGACGAGATCCTGCCGATACGGGTCCAAATCTTGGTCGAAAGCTCTTTTTGGGGATTTGGTTCGTTTCGATCGACGTGCAGAACATGGTGCAGGCGGGTCAGTACGAGTAGTACTAGCTATACGCATGCAACTATAGGAGGCAGCAGCACGCTGCACCATGCGTGCCGGTTGACGAAAGCAGCAGCACGCGTGCCGCAGCGCTAAAAGCTCTCATTGGCACCATGCATGCCACCGCGCGCTTGCCTTATCGCGTCGATCGGCATCGCCGGCGCTTCACGGTGGAGCCCGCCGGCCGGCCTGTTGGGCACGCTGGCACGGATAGATGATAGTCGGATCCCGGCCGCGCGTGATGCGGCAGGAGCAGGACTCCACATGCTGCACTGCTTGAGCCGGGGCCCTGCGGCACCGGCACCGGACACCGGCACCAACAGTTTAACCACTTTTTATCCACAAAATGTGCCACAGCCGATCGAAGCTCTTTTTACTTAGGCCTTGTTTACTTCCCAGAAAATTTTGCAAAATTTTTCAGATTCCCCGTCACATCGAATCTTTAGACGCATGCATGGAGTATTAAATATAGACGAAAACAAAAACTAATTACACAGTTTGGTCAAAATTGACGAGACGAATCTTTTGACCCCAGTTAGTCTATGATTGGACAATATTTGTCAAATACAAACGAAAGTGTCACTATTCATATTTTGCAAAAAAATTTGGAACTAAACAAGGCCTTACTGTCCAGGCCGTGGATTTCCCCAGCGCCGGCGGGTAGCGGCTGTCGCTTGCCCAACGGTTGGGGAGGGGAGCGGCCCCCGCAAACCGCCGACCGGGTTTCCTTCCCTCTCGTGCACAGCACAGCCATGCCAGTGACGGGCGCGAGTCGGATGGCTCGGTGGCTGGCCGCCACGCGTGGCGTCGACTATGTGGGTGGGGCGGCAAGTGAAGCCTCGCTTTCGGTCTCCAGGGGCGCTGACCGCCGGTCAGCGAGCCGCCACGTAGGCAGATAGCCATAGCCTTGAACGCGCGTGGACTACTTTGACCCGGGACCAAGGCTCGTGACAGCGAGGTATTAGTACTAGTAACTGGCTCATCAGGTAGCTAAAGCACATTCTTTGCGTGGATGATGACGAATATTTTAACTACACTTTGGTCATTACCCATTGCGATTTCGAAATCCGGTGTGCGCTTTTCCAACTTTCCGTGGAGCTAGCTAGCCGGGCAGTTTGGTCGTGTCAAATTGGGCCTTTTTGACCATATATTTGTTGGGGGGTGATGTACTCTACAAGCTAAGCTGTCAAGCTGATAATAAAGTTTGTTTAGGCTGGCTGCTTTGTTTGCTTCTTGGTAGCGGTCGAGGTCACTGGGGAATAATTGAAATTAGTAATAAGCATGTGTGAACACACATGACCGTATTGCTTTGCAGATCAATTGCCTTGACTTAATGGGCCAGCAGTGCCTTGATAAAAAGATACATAAACCAAGTTTTCATAGAGAAAATATATCAGGAATAAAATTGGCGGCTCCCTTTTGGAGTTTGGAATATCTTTTTGCTGGATCCTCAGTTTGCTATGAAATTTAACTATTTTCTACATAACTTTAATAAAATTCCTAAGTTCTGTATAAAGAGAACATGATAAAGTATTTGTATACTCCCTCCATCCCTAAATAAATCAATTCCTGAAATCTATGCAAGTCAAACTATCTTAAATTGGACCAATTTTATATAAAAGAGTACCAACATGTATGACATAAAATGGCACAGATACTAATTTGATGTTATAAATCTTGACAAATTTTTGAACAAATTCGGTAAGAATATAAAAAGTTTGACTTAAGACAACTCTAAAAATCTATTTAACTTCCTCCTTCCAAAATAAAAATAATATTTCTAGCTCAACCACTTGAAAAAAGTTGCCTAAAAAAATTTATAACATGGTTGTTGGGGCCCATGGATGTTTTTTTTTTTCAACCCAAAAAGAACGGATTTGTCAAAAGATGAGATTTCAAATCCTAGTAAGGGCTATTCAGTTACTCAGGAATGGAGGCAGAAACCAATCCAGCTGATGAATTGTTATATAAATTACTCAAACATTCTAGCTAGAAATAGCTTCAAGGCATCAATTCTAGACAATTGAACAAGGCCTAATTGAAAAAGAATATAGTTAAAGGAAGCCAAATTTGGCCATCACTCGTTGAAAAAAATTAAAGGTACTAACAAAAGTGAGAACTTCTAGATCAGCAAATTTATGCATACTTAGACATAGATGGTCCCCCAAAAAAATATACGCTTCGTGTAGTGCAATTATCAGTACAACTAAGCCCGAAAGTACATACATCGTCATTGAATGATTGAAAGAACAATATAGTTTTACCAAGAGATCAGATTTCCAAATCTTACTAATCAAAAAACCAATTATAACCTAAATCTCAAAAGGCGGTCAAGTTTGGCCATTAGTCACGTATCTTTGGAAAGGCATGCCCTTTGGAATTGGAAAGGTGTAACAAAGGAGTACAGATACAACTGCTGAGCGTGTCGTCATTAGCAGATCATTTGGTACAGATCCAAATAATTACACGTCTCGCAATAATAATAATAATAAGGCCATCGAGGAGATCGATCAGACGGACAGATGTGAAAGCTGAATTAATAAATTACGACGAGCGATATTATACTATATAAAGGTTTTGTTTTGAGGAAGACATGCGAGCATGAATCGGTTGTGCGTGCGTGCAAGTGGAGCGTTAGCAAACAAAAGTCTTCTGGAATTATTTTTTTGCACGTGTTGTTGGGCATTAATAGTGGGCGGCCCGACCCACACGTACTGCATCCGCGGGTAGGCAGGGCATCGGGCATCCAGTGGTTCGGTTGCTCTCTGCTACTGGATCCAGCGCTGCTGGCATCACATGAGTTGGCCGGGCATGGACGGCCCCGGCCGGATTTTGCATGATGAGGGACGAGATCCCAGTTCCAGGTATGTGTGATACTCTCCTGGATTTGTTTCATATATAAATTTGAGCCGGTACATTCCCCAAACACTTCTATATATATTTGTTGGACTGCATATTGTATTGACTTTCAGGTATTGTGATGATCTAGTATATTGTTCATGACAAGTGGCCGAGGCGTGTCGTCTTATTGACTCTAAAAAGTCAAAAGCACCACACACAGTTGTTTTAGTAGCTCAAAAAAGAATTAAAGAAGTCCATATTTCTACTCCGTGGCCCGTGCATGTGTACGTCTTAAGATATTTGGTATAAATCTTTGGATACATTTGTTTCGCTGGGAGGAAAAACAAGAAAATGGGATAAACTATACTAGTTTATATAATAAAAATTAGTTACTTTCTATATCCTGACGTGTCATAGGAAACACATCATCTGCACGCGCGCGTGTGTGGTGGTGTGTACATGCTTATTGCTTACGTACGTATATATATCTTTGTATCATGGTAGAAAGTTCCAAACCAGCAACCAGAGGTCTACAGAGTTACACCATGTGGTGGACCAACCTAGCAAACAGAAACAAATTTTAATATTATTACTGCACATTTGAACATATCAGTGTATTAGTTTTTTTTTTCTCGAATACGCAGGAGATCTGCACATTATTTTCATTAAGAAGGAACAAAATTAAGTACAAAGACCGACTGACCATATCAATATTAGTTTTAAGTCACGAAATAATATTTTTCTCTCCTAATAAATTAACATCAGCTAAAAAATCAGCCGGCTGAACAGAGATTTCTGTTACCTTTACTCCTTGTGCCTTGTGTGCAATCCAGAAGCAACAACACCCAGCCAGAGGGAAAAGGGCACCATATATATGTATAATAATACCCATAAACAAAAGAGAAATAAGCAAACGACGATCGAGAGCTAGCAGTCGTTGTTTAGTCTAGTTCTTTTCCGAACAAGTTGTGTCACCACCTGTGTGGCCAGCTGAGCGACAACAAACCATGCATATATATATATATATATCTGGTTTTGTTTACGGGAAAAAGTGCTTTACTAGATTATATAGTCACGCAACATCAATCGAATTATACACTGTACTTTAGTAGTTTGTATATATGTATCATATATAGCTGGCCGGAGGCCTGCACGACTACAAACTGCGTGACGCAGCACGAGCATCTAGTATATGTGTTAGGTCTCGCAGGCGCTGGCCAACCAAATCACGTTTTCGTGTGCCACGCAAAATCGCTCCAAAATCTGCCTGAAAACGACCGGAGTGTACCGCCACCAATAATCTAGGATTGGCATGCAGGGCCGGGGTTAGTCATGTCGTCGATGATTTTGTGCTGTCTGCTGGCTCCTCCGATCGATGATCCTTTGCAGTAACTAAACTAACCAACCAATCGATGGATCACTGTGCGAGATGCTGATTAGGTGTGCTGTGTGATTCAAGTGTCTCTTTCTCTCCACGTACGTACTTTTCAGTGCAGAGTCGTGTGCTAGCTAGTGGACTAGTGGGCTTGTATGTGTCGATTCAGTGAGGGTGCACTGCTGCATGATCAGGCATTAGCACCGGTCGGAAAGGGCCTGTTGCTCTGGTTCCCGAGCCGGTGCTGCCCTTCCAGGACTAAAGGCCCACCCTTTAGTCTCGGTTCTGGCAACCGGGGCTAAAGCTCCCCCCTTTAACACCGGTTGGTCCTGCCAGGGCTGCCACGTTGCAGGACCACCGGTGTTAAAAGGTTTCTTTTTCTTTTTTTTTTGGTTTACTTCTTCGGTTCTGTTTATTGTTTATATATAATATATAATAATAGGTTTTTCAATACATGTTTTGCTGATACAATAATATATTTATATTACACGCATATTAAGCATATATAAATGAAAATTATAGGCTTAGCTTAATAATTAAGCTTTGCCTATAATAAAATGAATAGACCACATCAAAAATTAAATAGATATGTAAAAAGCTTTATATATATATATAGTTTTATATGTACAAAATTCGTAACACATATATACATAGAGTTTTTTCTCCCAATATCTACAAACGATACAAATGATCATCGTTGTTTGGAATAAGAGTTTCGTTGTCGTTGAAGTGAAACTCGCTGTTTGGATTGATCACTTGGTCGCGGAGAAATCCTGCTATCGTCTCTTGGATAGCTTTGATTCGGTCTTGTTGTAGGACCTTTTCCCTCAGCCATTCCGTCTTTAATTTGAAATAAATAAAAAAGGTATTAGTTATCTAAATTATTCAATATAATTCAGGAGATAATGAAAAGAGACATGTAACGTACTCTGAGCGTCTCTGTGGGTGTTTGATTGACTTGTGCCATCATGAATTTGCACACGTAATATGCACATAGATTGTTCCCCCCTTCTTGTCTTAAACACCACTGTACGATATATATATATAAAAATATTCACGACCACGACAATAAGAAGGCTAAAAGTTAGCAAAAGTTTGTTAGCTAGTAGAACTTACTTGTGGATGTATTATGTTAAGCGGCGCTTTACATCCACTGAGATGTTCACGGTCAATGAATCTTTCCCAAACCCTACACAGCCATTGTGGATCGTGAACTAATAATTACAGAGTCATATTATGATATTTTTGTAGCTGAGATCGACATTACGTATCTTTGAATAATGTTTACCATTTGTTGATAATTTTCTTGTGGTTTTCTCATTGAGTCAAAGATTATCAACCGGTTCTTGGGAATTTCAATGACCATGAGTATCCAGTGAAAGCTGTTTACACACACACATATATATAGTCAGTCCTATAATGTAAAATAAAATATGCATGCACTTAATAACTATATAACTCACTCGAAGTTGAAGGGGAAGAGTATTTTTTGTTTTTCTTTTTGGTTCACAAAGAACCTCATAAGATTGGTGCAGACTTCTGTCTCATGATCTGCTGTCCACACTGCCTGCGGAGCCTTGAAAACAATATAAGGGTCAACGAACCCAATACTATTGTCATTTCTCATTCTGAGCTCTCTCATTTGGTGCCTGCATATATACATACAAATCCTAAGTGTGTAAGGATTATATACATGTAATTAAAGAAGTTAGAAGTATAATAAAAAGAAAAAAATACTTACAGACAAAAGCAGCTGACAAGAGATTTGTCAAGAGCGTTGAGGTGGCATAATTGGTGCAATTCTTCGAACTGCACGTATATGAGGTCATCTCCACGGAAGTAGTGATGTTGTCTAATACGAACAGAAATCCAATTATCTCCCCTTCTAGACGCCTAAATGCACCATTTGTTTATTGCAAACATTTGTGTGCCGAGCTCGTGTAAACGCTTAGGGTCGAATAGACTCCTGCCCGGTTCATATCTTGCCCTCCATTGATCAACTACCTCGGCTTTTTCAAATGTTTGGCATCCAAGAATGGCGGCAATTTTTTCTATATTTAAACCGCTCTGTCCAAAGTAACGCTCAAACGAGTCTAGCTCAGACAACGCTAAGGATTTCTTTGGCATCAAGTCTTCATTTGAGCCGTATTGATTTGGCACAATCAAAGGGGGCACCGGTTTTGATACTTCTCCGAGCTGTGGGACTCCCTTTCCTACTCTCTTCTTAGTAGGCTGTGAAGACTGACCAGAGACCGCTCATAGTCCGAAAGTGCTGGCTTTTTCTGAGCTTCGCGTTGCTTCTTTTGATGGTCCGCCACCTTCTGCCTCAGTTCCGATGGCTTCACATAAAAGTACGGCTTTTCTGGGTTAAGCCGTTTTTTCCTATTCTCCTTTATTTTATCAAAAAATTGTTGGACCTCAGCTTTGGATGTAGCAATTACCTCCTCTTCACTCTTTTCGTAAGGTAATTTTTCTGGCGTCGTAGCTCTCTTTGCTGAGGTAGCCTTCTTTGGAGGTGGGACCGATGACTTCGGTCCTTCTTGGGCGGACCGCTTCTTACTACCTCGCTTTGGAGGCGAGGGGACCGACCGTGCACTCTTTGGAGAGGGCGGTGCAGGCGGTGGAGGTGGTGGGGCCGATCTTTTTGGCGTTGGAGAACGCGGTGGAGGAGTTGGAGACCTCGGTGGAGGAGGTGGAGACCGTGGTGGAGGCGGTGGCGGGGTCGGTGTGGCCACCGCAGGTGTTGGAGGAGATCCAGCATTGTCACCGCCCGCAGCACTATGATGTGCTGGGGAGAGAACTGGACTTAGGTTGGAGGAGTCCCTGCAAAGAAAACAATTTTGGTCTCTGCCCCGACAGCACCTGTCAGTAGCCGTTGGGCAGGACCCTTTAGCACCGGTTCGTATTACGAACCGGTGTTAAAGGGGTCTTTAACCCCGGGCCGTAAAAAGGTCGAGGTTTTTGGCCATTTTGAGCATCGACCAATGCCTCATTCTGTAGTAGCGGTGGCTCTATTATTTAACGCGTTGTCGACATGCATGTTGCCTTAATTGCCTAGCTTGTCCGGCCCCCACACTGCCCGTACGTATGTGCACCAAATTAGGGGTACGTGATGCATGCATTAGGGTCCTTCTTGGCAAGGTGTGGTCCAAATTTTTTTTTTTTGTCTCTCATCTGCTGTCACCCCCGCCCGAGATCGATCGGTTTTGATCGATATATCATATATATGATGATCTGATCAATAATCTACGTAGAGGACTGGAGGTGGCAGGTAGCGCTGATATACATAGCTATTTATTACGTCATCTATAGTTTCTGTGTATTGAGCGTAATAATGCAATAATAGGCATTTCACATGCGGCATTATATGGGCATCCATGCATTATGCAATTTCGATCAGGCTCGTGGGAAAGCCCTCATATAGGAAAACGGCAGCATGGGGGGATATTAATTGACAAATTCGAGAGGTGCGTGGACACGCAAGCTGGATGCAAGAAATGAAGAAACCACAAAACATGAGGAAGCTTAGGTTTTGTTTAGCTCATGAAAAAAAATTTAAGTACTATAACATATTTATAACTATAGTAATTAGTGTTTAATTATGAATTAATTAGTCTTAAAAATACAAACTATATAATTAATCTTTTATTTATATTTAATGTTTATAAACATTATTCGATAGGACAGAGCCAAAAAGATTTTGGACGGGAAGCGATATCTACCCTCGTCCGTCGGTCCGCGTGGGTTGCCCCGGTTGTCACATGTGACATTCGTCCGAACCCGGGTGTGAATCAACGCACGGCAGCAGGCGGATCTTACGTGGGGTGATATGCCCGATCGAAGCGCCAATGACGCTTGTGTCACCCAAGGATTCTATCTATCGTTCGTTCATTCAAGCGTGAGCATGACGTCGTTGGCGGAGGGTTCCGGCAAGAGATCGGTGTTACGGCAGCAAGAAGAACTCTCTTGTGCGAAACCGGACAACCCGCCGACGAGTCATGCATGTCAGGCAATATCCACTCGTACATCCATATCTCTCGTGTGACCTCATGCTTGCATGCGGCCGCATCATTTACGTACCCACACAATGCATGGTGGATGATCTATTTATATATACTCCCTCCAACCCAAAAATAATAATAATATTTTAGCATTTAAAATTTATCTTACAAACATGCGTCAGGGCACTAAATTGTCAAAAAAATTCTAGAGCATCATTTTTATGCGACTGAGGGAGTATATATCGTCGTCACATGTTTTATTTGCATCGACTAGTCATAAATAATTAATTCTGTTCAATTTTTACTAATATCCGTTCATAAATAGTTAATGCTGACAATCTACTAAACGTGGAGTACAATATTATGAGTGTTTTTTTAATCAAGATTATGCTTAGTATTTTTTTACTATGTTTTAAAACTAATAATTAGAATATCTTTTTTGCCAAGAAAATAGTTAGAATTACTAACGGTCAATGTTTCATTCGGAGCTAAACTTATTTAATCGTTTTGGGTTGAGCAGAGTGCAGACAAAGACATTTGAAGGACCATGCATGAACGTGTTGTGTGTACTATGCCTAAGCAAGGCCTTTAATGGTGTACAGTACTCCAGTGTGCGGTCCAAGCATACCTACGGCGTGGAATTTTTGTACAGACAGAATAGGAGGGCACGGGCGGGACCGTTTTTCCTTGTCCCCGTGATAATTGTGCGTACGACATGGCCTGACCCCCGTGACACACGACGACCGGCGAGCGTGGTCACCGACATGCATGGTTAATGCTACTACGTTGCCTTCTTGCAGGAGCAGCTCGTTGAAAACGAATGCCACGTGGAGGTAGCAGTGCATTATTATTGCTGGGTATAGTAGCTGCAGTGGCGAAGCCAGGATTTCGATCTTGCGTATTCCCACAACCGAAAAAATAATCCAATGCATAACAACATAGGTTTCAAGTATAGCTCATAGTAATATTTTATCATAATTAGAGTCATAAAAACAGTACAGTAGTGGAATAACAACTTGTTCATATCTAAGGCATGAAAGTAGTAAACAAACTAATAAGGAACAGAAAGAGCTTACAAAATACTATAAACGTCCTTTAACTTTGCGATCCTTCATAGCTTGGAAGCGGTTGATAATGTCTTTGTCTTTAACTCGTAGAAAGAACTCCCGCTCAATAAATGTAACCAAGCAATCATTCAAGTATTGATCTCCAATTTTATTTCTCAATTTGTTCTTCACATAATTCATGACAGAAAAGACTCTCTCAACACTTGCAGTTGCTACTGGAAGCACTAGCACCAATTTGAGAAGCTTGTAAACAACTTCATGTCTTTCACACTTGCTTGTTTCAACAAGCTTAACAGAAAGCTCAGCAAGAGTTCTCACATTTTTGAACCTTTCATCAGCAAGCATATCATTGATGTACAAAGTAAGTGAAGAGGGCAGATGTCTCAACTCTAAGACTGAGAAATCATTGGGATAAAATCCAGCAAGCTTAACCAATTTGTCTTTGTCAAAAGCAGCAAATGAATTAATAGGATTGAATGAAGCCATGCAAATAAGCAACTCTGTGTTTACCTCATCAAACCTTTCATTAAGCTCCAGAAGCTGCCTATCAATGACGCTTAAGAACATATCAACACGGAAACGATGTAGATTCTTGATCTTGACAAAGAACCTTCTATCTCTTCCTACAGGCTTGTAGAATATGTCCATGTCAGGAATTTTGATTTTATTCTTCACACAAAATCAATCCACTTCTTTGAGGAAATCTTCCCATCCTTGATCCTCCCGCAATTGATGGAATTGAAGCTTGGTCAAGGAAATGAGTTCTACTGCATTGACAATATCTTGATCCTTCTTCTGCAAGGCATAATTTAAGTCCGCTGTGAACCCAAGTACTGTTTGCATCAAGTGTGCCATGAAAACAAACTCATATGATCGAAATATTGTCAACATTGTCTGTGCATGTGAACACTCAACACCTTGAGAGCGATCATCACCAACCTTCACGAGGACTTTCCGAATTGCAGGATATAAAGATAAAAGGTGCATAACAGTCTTGTAGTGAGATCCCCAACGAGTATCTCCAGGTCGGCCTAACCCCATTTCTTGGTTCAAACCCTTTCCAGTTTCAATGTCATCCAATTCTAGAGCTTCTACAATTCTCTGAGCTTGTGCTTCTCGAAGCATTTGTGCCTTCTTACAAGAATTCCCAATAAGGTTCAACAGAATTCTAACTTGATCAAAGAACCAAACACAATCTGGGTTTTCCTTAGCTACTGCCACAAGAGTTAACTGAAGTTGATGTGCAAAACAATGAACATAGTAAGCAGATGGACATTCATCCATAATGAGTTTCTTTAGACCATTAGCATGACCCTTCATGTTACTAGCTCCATCATAACCTTGCCCACGCACCATGGACAAGCTCAAATTATGCTCCATCAATAATTTCTCAATTGCAGTTTTAAGTGTCAAGGAAGTAGTGTTCTCAACATGAACAACACCTAAAAACCTCTCAACTACCCTTCCCTTTTTGTCAACATACCGCAAACAAAGAGCTAGTTGTTCATTTTGGTACACATCACTAGACTCATCGGCAAGAATTGCAAAATAATTACTACCAAGGTCTTCCATGAGAAGCTTAGTTGTTTCTTTGGCACAACAATTAGCTATTTGTCTTTGTATTTCAGGGGCAGTCATCTGGCAGTTCTTTGGGGCATTCTTCAAAACCACTTTAGCAACCTCTTCAAAGTTTTCAGCTAGCATATTTAATAACTCCTTGAAATTTCCTTTATTAAGTGAACCTTCACTTTCATCATGTCCACGAGAAGCTAGACCTTGTCGTAGAAGATACTTAGCACATTGAATAGAGTACGACAAACGAGCCATATACTGAGCTTTGTCCTTGTCATTTATTGCAGCAAACTTGTCAACAATTGTTCTTTTAGGTGTAATGAAAGAATTATATCTCTCTTGAGCCATATTATGAAAACTATTCACAGAACCACAATGTCTAGTAATCCTGCTTTTCATATGCCAATTTCTAAACCCCCCACTCACAAAAGCATCTCCACCAGAACTATTGAGTTTATGCTTGAACAAGTAGCAAACAAGGCAGAATGCAGCATCTTTTTCTACGCTATATTCTAGCCATCTAAATTCATAAAACCAATCAGGCAAGAAGCGGCGAGGTTTACCTCCAATATACCTTATAGGAAAATCATGATTCCATGGTTGACAAGGACCTAATGCAATGAATGCCCTGATCACAGAATTCCGTTCATTAGCATTATATCTTTTGATGGGAATTCTTTTTCCAGGATCATGAGATAGAAGGTCAATGTCATAAATAGCTTCATCACTTGATTCATCTTCTGAATCATCACCATCTCTAATAGGAGACCAAGTAGACGGTTCTACTGCTTCTGTGGCTGTTGTGTTAGGGTCATTGCTAGCTATCTCAGGTTCTCTGCTTGCTTTATCATGGTCAACAGATGGACTGCTCTCATTACGAACTTGACTCTCATTTGTTACCAGCACAATAGATGGAACAACCGGATCTTGAGGTTGGGCCTCACTCCCTGCCCCCGATGTTACTGTAACTGGTTCTGGAATTGATGTAGAGCCTAATTCTACCTTTCTTGTCTGTGCTGCTCTATCCCATAAACTCTTCAAATCAATTGTTTTCTTCTTCATTTTGTAAAATACAAATTGAAAGTAATCTACAGCCTACAGGACAGGAAGAAAATCCTAATCAATTCAACATTCCTAAATCCAAATGACCAAATCGTAATGGAATAAAGGGAAAAATCTCTCACTTGGCTGAAAGGCTGACCGTCCAGCTAGCTAGCCGGCTGCGGCCATCCTAGTATGTCGCCGCCGCCCACCACTCGCCTGGCCACCGTGCGCCTGGCCAGCAGGCTTCACCTTGGCCTCGGCTCCGCCCGCAATCTGCGCCCCTGCCTGCTATCACCGCTAGCAGTGAGTGAGGTGGAGCCGACCACTGTCGGCAGTTCGTAGCCGCTCGCCGTCGCTGGGAGCCCGAGATTCAAGATTAGGGATTAGGGAATTGAGAATGGAGAAGGGGAACGAGCTGAGCATGTGCATCTCACGGTCAGGAGGCGGCGGCATTTGCGTGTGCGTGGAATAGAGGGAAATTGGGGAAGGCTCCGATGCCCGATGGTTGCTTATTGGGCCATTGGCCACTTGGCCTTGTGCCGTTGCCATATATAGCAGGCCACGGGAATAAGTTGTCTGATAGCAGTGTGCTTCAAAATGATCAAATAAACACTAATATATATATTATACATGAGTATACCTGTATATATATATTTATTGTTGTGCAAAAAAAGTTGGGTATTCTCAGGAATACCAAGGCATCACTGTAGCTCCGCCCATGAGTAGCTGAGGTGTCGTTCCCCGACTCACACAGCGGTCTGTTTGAATCCTATAGATTACCTATTTCAAATATAGGGTTAAGGAACAGACTATAAGGCCTTATTTAGTTCACTCTAAAATTCAAAAACTTTTAAAATTCTCTGTCACATCGAATATTGCGGCACATACATAGAGCATTAAAAATAGATAAAACAAAAACTAATTACACAACACGAGATGAATCTTTTAGTCCTAATTATTTTATGATTGAACAATATTTATCAAATAAAAAATGAAAATACTACAGTATCGAAATCTAGAAATTTTTGCAAACTGATCGAACAAAACCTAAACAAGGCATAATTTTATGTGAACAGGGCGGAAGTCTGGTACGCGTAGGCAGCTAGCAGTATAAACTCATCGAGAGGCGATGCTGCTCCCTTGCTACCTTGACTTGAATGCAGAAGGCTTGAAGCCGCGCGCGGCAAGATGTTGATCGGGACGCATTAAGAGTCCGGCCAACCGGAGCGACGCACGTAGCCGCGGGCGCCGGCACATCATCACGTGCATGCGGCCATGCGAGCGGGGCGACAGAGCGTACGAGCGATTCGTCGGTCCTGTGGCCGAATCGCCTAGGGGATCTCGATCGCAGTTGCCAGCAAACTACAGTACGTACAGTACGCTGCATGCATTCCGGTGGTGGTCCAGCTCCTGCCCCGGACAGCGGCCGGACCACGGGCTACGTGCGATTGTTCGGGTATCGGGGAGAAATGATCCTGGGTCGGTACGGTCTGCTCGATCGATCGCAAATGCCGGTGCTCCCCGGCCGTTCGTCGAGATCGGTGGATGCATATGCATGCACACGGCGTTCGTTGCATTGGATCCGTCGTCCATCGACGATATGGGTACGTACGGTACGGCGATGTGCATACAGGCCTTCTTGAGTTCACCTCAAAAACCAAATTTTTTCAAGATTCCTTGTCACATCGAATCTTACGACACATGCATGGAGTATTAAATATAGACGAAAATAAAAACTAATTACACAGTTTACCTGTAAATCACGAGATAAATCTTTTAAGCCTAGTTACTCCATATTGGATAATGTTTGTTAAATAAAAACGAAATTGCTACCGTTCCGAAAACTTTTCAGTTTACGGAACTAAACAAGGCCACAGTATGTGAGTGGCAGGCAGGCCGGAGCACGGCGATCTCACGCCGTCTAGCAAGATAGAGGGCTAGAGGCTAGAGCTGTACAGTACGCTTGGCTAGCTAGCTTTGACTGGCCGCCGGCCTTTTTGTGGCTTGCTGTATGTCGTCGGTACGGGTCTTGACTCGTTATTACTGCTTCGTGCTCGAGCGATCAGTACGTCGATGCTAAACGTACGTGTTGATATATGCCAGCCGCACGTATGCGTACGGACAACAAAAATAGACGTGCAGTGCAGACGGTTCCCGAATCCCGACCTGTCGTATTCGGCGTTACTACTATAACACCACGGTATACTGGTACGAACCCAGCTAGTAGTACACGTCAGTAGGTAAGATTTGCCTTCATCACGCTTTGTGCCAATGACGCGATTGCATTCAGACTACCTTTTCCTTATTTGCGTGTTCGTACGCCCGTTCTCGCTCGCGCGCCCGGTCGTGCAGCACATGTCTCACGCGCGCGCGGGGCGATGCCGACCCGATCGATTATATTCGATCGGCAGCCAGGATATATATACCCTGACGCCATTGCTGATTCTCCTCCCTCGGAGAAAAAAAAAAGGAGGAAACGTGTCGTACTCGATCGATCTCCTCTCTATCTCGCTAGGGGTCTTCAATTCCCTCTCAGCTCGGTGACTCGCGCGTCACAAGGCAGCATGCATGCATGGCACGCCGGGCGGCGGCTTCACCTCTCTAGCCCTCTCTTTCAAACGAAAACCATGTCCTAGCACCTCGAAAACCATGGCTCTCGGTTTTGCACGCACGCTACTCTACTCTAGCGACGGGGCAGAAAGCAAAAAAGAGACGAAATCTTGACGCGATCCTGTGCAGTCGATCCGGCCTGTGCCTGGAGACGACACTTTGGCGATTTTTTTCCTCGAAACGCGTGCTCCTGCGGTTCTGCCCTGATCGGTCTGCCGTTCGATATTGTCTATAGTGTAGCATGCCCATAGGCCATAGTATATAGACATAGGGGAAGGAATGAATTAAAAAGCGGTGGTGATTGGTGAAGATGAAGAAAATCAGTGGTGAACCCGAGACGATATGTTGACCACCGAAATCATCACGCCTGAAACGAGTAGTGCCTAGGCCTTGTTTAGTTCCCAAAATTTTTTTTCAGATTTCCCGTCACATCGAATCTTTAAACGTATGCATACAGTATTAAATATAGACGAAAATAAAAACTAATTACACAGTTTGGTCGAAATTGACGAGACGAATCTTTTGAGCCTAGTTAGTCTATGATTGGACAATATTTGTCAAGGCCTTGTTTAGTTCTCCAAAAATTTTACAAAATTTTTTAGATTTCCCGTCATATCGAATCTTTAGATGTATGCATGAAGTATTAAATATAGATAAAAATAAAAACTAATTGCACAGTTTGGTCGAAATTGACGAGACGAATCTTTTGAGCCTAGTTAGTCCATGATTGGACAATATTTGTCAAATACAAACGAAATTGCTACTGTGCTCATTTTGCTAAAAATTTTGGAACTAAACAAGGCCCAAATACAAACAAAATTAGTACTATTCATATTTTACAAAATATTTTGGAACTAAACAAGCCCTAGCTATTGCACGATTTCCACTGAAGATTTGGTTCGTAGCACGTACTTCGGTAAATTCCTGCGGCAGCCTGCCTCGCCAGGAAAGCAGGTGACGCCTAGCAGAGAGATAAATGCATTATTAGCCGGGTGCCGGTTAAAGGTTGGTCGGCTGGTCGCTGTAGATTCTCCCCATCTGCATGCCTCCGGCGGGATGAGGACGGACGGACATGGACGCGGTCCTAAAAGGTTGGTCAAGATACGGAAGCCGGACGAAGGATCTCTCTTTTGGTTGTGAGTCAGTGCTCTCGTCTCAACCGTCTCCCTCGGCGCTGGGAATTCCTCACTTGAAAAGCTCCGTCACAGTTTGCACATGGCGGCAGGAAACGTATACTCATGTAATGGCTACCTCTACATAGTCATCATCAACGGCGTGAAAACAATGCGGGAGGATATCTACATTTTTCCCCCTCTCCACAAGTTAATTTATCATACGCTAAATATTAGTATGAAGGTTGGAAAAGCTTTTTTTTCTTCTATGAATCGATGATGAGATGCGCTTCTCCATTCTACTATATGTCATCCCCCCTCAGTTTTTGGGATGTTTGGCAACACTAAAAGAGGTGTGTGGACTTCTGGCTATAGCTTTTTAGGCCTTGTTTAGATTGGAGATTAAAATTTTTTAGGTATCACATTGGATGTGTCGGAAGAATGTCGGTAGAAGTTTTTAGAAACTTATAAAAAAAAACAAATTACATAGCTCGTCTAGAAACTGCAAGACAAATCTATTAAACATAATTGAATTGTCATTAGCACATGTGGGTTACTTTAACACTTAAGGCTAATCATGCACTAATTAGGCTTAAAAGATTCGTCTCGCGATTTTCAACCAGACTGTGTAATTAGTTTATTTTTTATCTACATTAATGTTTTATGCATGTGGACAAAAATTCGATGGAATGGATGAAAATTTTTTGGGTGGGAAAATATACAGGACACTCATAATGCAGACTTAATTATGGAGTCTAAAGTTATTTATTACCTCGAACAATGTGGACTTGAAGTCTAAATAAGACTTGGAGTCTTATTTTTTCTACATCTTTCTTCAATAAATATGCTGCCACATCAGCAAAATATCATAAATAATATGTAATTAATTGTCTTGAACTCTGTGATAGAGTCTTGCATTGCGAGTGCCTTAGCGTTTCGCTTCATAGTTACCTCGTGGAACCACTCCGCTGTGGTTTAAATTCATCTCGAGCGAACACCACTTTGATCTTAGGCCTTGTTTAGTTGCGAATTTTTTTTAGATTTTACTACTGTAGTACTTTCGTTTTTATTTTACAAATATTGTTTAATCATAGAGTAACTAGGCTTAAAAGATTCGTCTCGCCATTTATAGACAAACTGTTTAATTAGTTTTTATTTTTATTTATATTTAATATTCGATGCATGTATCGTAAGATTCGATGTGATGAGAAATTTTGAAAAAAATTTGGTGGAAACTAAACAGGCCCTTGACTCGGTGTGCTTTTCTTCTCGGTCGCCCCAATCATCAACCTATTCTTGTAATAAATGGCTTCTGCCATCAAGTCTATCACCGCTAACCAGTAGTCAAATTAAGTTCTCCCATTTCGAGGGAACCTTCTAACCAATTACCTTGTACAACTCTGCTGCGTAGCAGTACGGCCTTGTTTATTTCCTAGAAAATTTTGCAAAATTTTTCACACTCCTCGTCACATCGAATCTTTAGACGCATATATAGAGTATTAAATATAGATGAAAATAAAAACTAATTGCACAGTTTGTTCGAAATTGACGAGACGAATCTTTTGAGCCTAATTAGTGCATGATTGGACAATATTTATCAAATACAAACGAAAATGCTACAGTGCCTGTTTTGCAAAAAAATTTGGAACCAAACAAGGCCGTAGTATCCACTAACTAGCTCCATTGCCTACTACCTTCCCTCTACGGCTCTACACTTTTATAGGACTCCAATCTGGCAAATCTTAACCCAAAACTATAACTGCAAATTCTGTAAATCAAACCCTAATCCTAGTTATCCATGGATCCTCGTCGGAGATAGAGAAAACTATAGTTGTGTAGGATCACGGCTAAGATCAGGTGGAAGAAAAATCAGGTTTTATATTGGGGAAAAGAAATACTTTTTTCCAAAAAGATATATTAATATAAGAAGAAATTAATACTTTAATATGCTAGTATAACTTTGCCATACAAATAATCTTATAAATAACCATGGACTACAGACTCTGTCCCTCTCCACAGTCAAGTCAATTTGCACTAGTTATCTTTTATCGAACTTCTTTTTGGAACAAGTGATCACAACTTGTAGGCAAGAAAGTTTCTCATCTGGTCCTATTTGGATCCACCAAACTAATTTTTAGTTAACTAAAATTTGAAAGTTAAACTTCAGCCAGTTAAAACTTCTTTCAACTAAACCTCTGGACTTAATAAACTTTAGTTGAGTTTCGGTGGGTTGAAACAAAGTCAACTAAACTTTAGCTGGACCGTTTAGATCTCTATCAGCTAAATTTAGCTATCTAAAGTTTAGTTGGTCGATCTAATCAGACTCTAAATGTATATACTATGTACGTTTTTATGAAAAATTCTTGTACAAGATTTGTACTGTCCGAAGCGATCCTTATCAGGAAGGGGCAGGATTCGTCCCAGCTCAGCGCACCGGCCAAGTACTCCACTAGCCCAGTCAATAGCTAAAGAAATTGGGCGGCAAGTGAAAGTCTCGCAGGGACGGAATGTGCATGAGTCATGACGCGCCTCCGGCCTCCGGCCTCCGGAATTGTTTATTCCCGGCGCCCGGGTCGCGGCCCCGTCCGTCCCGTCCGTGTTCTCTGTTCCCTCCCCTCGACACATCGTCAGTTCGTCACCCCCACCTCTCTCTCTCTCTCTCTCTCTCCTATCTTCCTCGGTCTCCCCCCCTAATAATCCTTTGCCTAATTAATCCCCCCGCTACCAGCAAGCCGCCACCGCCTTCCTCCAGCCTCCAGCAGCCTATAAATACGCCCCCTTCGCCACCACCGCACACCACTTGAATACTTCATCCTCTTCCTCTCTCCCGTCCTCAGGCTCAGGTAGCTGTAGCACCTCCAACTCCAAGAAGCACACACGGCCGGAGTGATTAGTGAAGGACACATATAGCAATGGCGCGGTGCCTGATGTTCATGCCGCTGTTCCTCGTCTCCTCCCTCATCACCACCGTGGGGCTGCCGGTGGAGCCGCCCGCGGAGCTTCTGCAGCTCGGAGGCGGCGACGTCGGCGGCGGGCGCCTCAGCGTCGACGCGTCCGACATCGCCGAGGCGTCGCGCGACTTCGGGGGCCTCGCCCGCGCCGCCGACGCCGAGGTCGAGCCCATGGCGGTGTTCCAGCCGCGCGTGGCCGGCGACGTGGCGGGCCTGGTCCGCGCCGCGTTCGGTTCGGCGCGCGGCTTCCGCGTCTCCGCGCGTGGCCACGGCCACTCCATCAGCGGGCAGGCGCAGGCCCCCGGCGGCGTGGTGGTGGACATGAGCCACGGGCCCGGCGCCGCGGCGCGGGCGCGGGCGCGGGCATTGCCCGTGTACTCGCCGGCGCTGGGCGGGCACTACGTGGACGTCTGGGGCGGCGACCTGTGGATCGACGTGCTCAACTGGACGCTCTCCCACGGCGGGCTCGCGCCGCGGTCGTGGACGGACTACCTCTACCTGTCCGTTGGCGGCACCCTCTCCAACGCCGGCATCAGCGGGCAGGCGTTCCACCACGGGCCACAGATCAGCAATGTCTACGAGCTCGACGTCGTCACAGGTCGGTAGCCGGGCAGCCGTTTTCGCCATGGCCATCCAAAATTCCATCCCAAGCTTCCTGCTGCATGCCCGGCCCCTTGATTGCCCCGCACCCCACGCGCGACGAGACGACGCGTACATGCAAGACGCTCGCTCTCTGGACCGCCCAATGAACTGACTTGACTGACTGACACACGTGCGTTGGGCGTTGGCAGGGAAGGGAGAGGTGGTGACCTGCTCGGCGACGGAGAACCCGGACCTATTCTTCGGCGCGCTCGGCGGGCTGGGCCAGTTCGGCATCATCACGCGGGCGCGCATCGCCCTGGAGCGTGCTCCCCAAAGGGTAACAGCCACAGCAACAACATTCTGTTCTCTCTCTCTCTCTCTCTCTCTCTCTCGATCTCGACCTCCCTGCAGCCGGGCACACTGATCATCACTTGCATCGATCCCTGGGTCCCCGTCGCCGATCAACTTGCCCCCCCCTGCTCAGCTCACCGATTAGCCGTCGTCGTCATCTCGTCCGGTTTTTTGTCTAGCTCCTGGGATCTTTCGCAAGATTTTATTCCTGTGCTAATTAATCGGGACTGTATGTAATCTAAGGAGAATTGAAGCTAATTAACGTCCGGAATTAATGCATGGCTGGTTGTTGCAGGTTCGGTGGATCCGGGCGCTCTACTCCAACTTCACCGAGTTCACGGCGGACCAGGAGCGCCTCATCTCCCTCGGCAGCGGCAGCGGCGGCCGCCGGTTCGACTACGTGGAGGGCTTCGTCGTCGCCGCCGAGGGCCTCATCAACAACTGGAGGTCCTCCTTCTTCTCGCCGCAGAACCCGGTGAAGCTCAGCTCGCTCAAGCACCACTCCGGCGTCCTCTACTGCCTCGAGGTCACCAAGAACTACGACGACGACACCGCCGGGTCGGTCGACCAGGTCCGTCCGCCGTCGCCTTCGCCCTCGCCGCCGCCTTTCTTTCTTTATATGACGTGCTCTGACATGGTTCGGTTTGGGAAATGAAAACAAAGAAACCGCCCCCATTTTAGGGCGGCGAGCCAGGAGCTAATCATTGGAGAGCCATGCTTTCAGTTAGTTGTAATAGCTGGTTTAGGCCGTATAATAATAGCAGTATAGTATATACTAATTGAAGCCCAGATGTGTAGAGTGCTACTAGATATTGTTCCATCGGCAAAGCAATATTTTAGTATCTTGCAGCAGCAGCAGCCGCCGCCGCAGTAGCAAACAGCAGCACGGAGAAGCAATACGTATATAAGTACGTTACTAAAAGGAAATTTCGAATTTTTGTTGTCTTTGATGGATTCAGGATGTGGATGCGCTGCTGGGCGAGCTCAACTTCCTCCCTGGCACGGTGTTCACGACGGACCTGCCGTACGTGGACTTCCTTGACCGCGTGCACAAGGCGGAGCTGAAGCTGCGCGCCAAGGGAATGTGGGAGGTGCCGCACCCGTGGCTGAACCTCTTCGTGCCGGCGTCCCGCATCGCCGACTTCGACCGCGGCGTCTTCCGTGGCGTGCTTGGGGGACGCACCGCCGGCGCCGGCGGCCCCATCCTCATCTACCCCATGAACAAGCACAAGTAAGTCAACCCACACCACACAGGAATCACAAGTCAAGCGCTACTCCTCCTCGGAGACGCATCGCATCATCATCTCCTGGCTGGCTGGCTGGCTGGCTGGCTGCGTGCGCTAGCTCATCGATCTGCCACCACGTGCGCGCGGGCGCGGAGGGCGGCGCGTCGCGGTCGCCCGTCGCCGTCCCAGCCCCGGCCCCGGCCCCCGCCCGCGCTTCCAACCAACCTTCCGTTCCACCCATCCCACATGCAGATGCAGCGCACGGGACACGGGGACAGCACATGAGCCGCCACGCCACGTTCCCGCGCCGTCCGACGGCGCCGCCCGGCTCCCTCACATGCGGCGCAGGGCGCACACACCGCACGCGCAGCGCAGGTGGCGGCGGCGGCGGCTCGCTCAGGGCTCTCATCATGTGTCGCGATCGAGTGTGCCATGATTGGGCGCCACGCACGCAACACAAATCACCAGCACACAGCGGATTAATCAATTGCCGAGCTGCGTGAGCCGAATCTGGCGCCTGATTGAATGGATGGCCGCGGACATACCGCGCACTTGCGCGACACGGCCCTATTCAATCTCGGACGCGGCTGGTGGCGCCGACCAGCCATTTTTAAACCGGCGCCGGGAGGGAGAGCTTTCCAGGGCGCAACGAGCTGGGGCGCGGTCAGAATTGGAATTCCTTAGCCGAGACCCGACCCGATCGCCTTTTACTTTGTTTGTTTTGGGCGTCAGTGGCCAGGTAGATGCACCAATTGTTTGTTGCTTTTCAGCTTCAGCGCATAATAAGTATACTACACAACCAGCCTAAAAAGCCGTATCATCAGAATCATCAGACGATCCTGCTATAAAACCCGCTGCTTTTTCCATACTTATTCTGCTGTCCATATTCCAAACCTTTTTTTTTTCAGAGTCGATTAGGTAACCTAGCAATTGCAGTTGTGAAAGAAATGTGTACTGGACCGTGAGCTGACCGTGTGTGTGCTTGTTTGCTGGTGCGCGCGTGCAGGTGGGACCCGAGGAGCTCGGTGGTGACCCCGGACGAGGAGGTGTTCTACCTGGTGGCGTTCCTGCGGTCGGCGCTGCCGGGCGCGCCGGAGAGCCTGGAGGCGCTGGTGCGGCAGAACCAGCGGATCCTCGACTTCTGCGCGGAGGCCGGCATCAGCGCCAAGCAGTACCTGCCCAACCACAAGGCGCAGCACGAGTGGGCGGAGCACTTCGGCGCCGCCAGGTGGGAGCGGTTCCAAAGGCTCAAGGCCGAGTTCGACCCCAGGGCCATCCTGGCCACCGGGCAGGGCATCTTCCGGCCGCCCGGCTCGACGCCGCTCGTGGCCGACTCGTAGCCGTTGATAGAATGAGGGCTGTTTGATGGTGAAAAAAAAAACCGAGCAGCTAGGTGCATTACTAATAATTAATTAGTAGGTGCGTTTAGTTTAGGTATAGTAGCTACAGCAGTAACCATACAGGATTATTTAGTTTCTTGTTAGTATTAGTTAGCTCCGGTTGATTGATGTACAAATGCGAGTGGTTGATCACTGCTGCGATTGATTATGTACAGGGGAGTCAAATATGAATGTGGCAAAAGTTATTTTTTGCTCTATGGTAGGCCTTGTTTAGGTCACCCAAAAACCCAAAACTTTTCAAGATTCCCTATCACATTGAATCTTGCAGCACACGCATGGAGCATTAAATATAGATGGAAATAAAAACTAATTACACAGTTTGTCTGTAAATCACGAGACAAATTGTTTAAGCTTAGTTACTTTATGATTGGACAATGTTTGTCAAATAAAAACGAAAGTGCTACAATTTCGATTTCCTAAAATTTTTTTGAACTAAACAAGGCCTAAATACCAGTGCTAAGGCCAATTCCAAAAAAAAAATTAAATTTTTTTCAAGATTTTCCGTAATATCAAATATTTTGACGCATAAATGGAGCATTAAATATAGATAAAAAATAACTAATTGTATAGTTTGCTTGTAATTTGTGAGACAAATTTTTTAAGCCTAGTTAGTCTATGATTGGACAATAATTGTATAAAGTGCTACAATAGTCAAATCCAAAATATTATCCAATAAAGGACTAATGTAGTATTTTCGTTTGTATTTGATAAATATTGTCCAATCAGGGACTAACTAGGCTCAAAAGATGCGTCTCACAAATTACAGGTAACTGTGCTATTAATTATTTTTTATCTATGTTTAATGCTTCATGCATATGCCGCAAGATTCGATATGACGGAAAATCTTAAAAAAATTACAAAACTTTTGGGAAATAAACAAGGCCCAAATAGAATTCAAGCTCTCACATATTTGCAGCGCACACTTATACCACAACATAGTAAGACTATCTCCAGCAGGATAGGAACAAAGGTGACCTATACCCAAAATGAGTGCTGCACATGTTTTTGGAGGGGGAAATACTTTCCAATAGAGCAGCCAAAAGCAACACCCATTTTGCGTTGCCTCCGACAATGAAGGCAAATATGTGTCTTCTCTCCTCGCTCTTTGCGTCTCCACGACTAGAGCAGTCCCAACACCATGACCGGAGCCCACTCGCGAGCTGATCCTTGTCGTCGTTGTAGACGTTGTCCTCGTAGCCGAAGGCGCAAGTGGAGGCCAGAGATGAAGACGCGGATGTCTTTGGTGAAACGATCTAGATTTCCACGAAGGGAAATCCCCAGATTCGAATTGTAAAATGAATTAACACGCGAAGGAGTCAATTCGAAATACCCGAATTTCAGCTGTTATACAAGTCATACACGAACAAAAGAGAGTACAAGAGGGGTTTACTCATTATTACATCGCCGCTTGGCGGAATCACACTCACACACACAGCATACGGAACAGCATCGGGTAGATAGCAAAGGCGCGAACTCCGGATCCTCCAAACTTGAGCATAGGATGAGACATCTACTCCTCCCAATCGTCGCCCGCGTAGTCGTACTCAGGCTCAGAACCTGCTGCCAAAGTATCAGTACGATTTGTACTGGCCACTGGCTCCCACCCTATGCTTTTTGCGAAGCTTTGTGGTAGGTGGAATGCAAGGGGATGAATCAAAAAGACCTAATATATGGCTGTAGCTTCCTATGCGAAATAAGTCCAAATTTTATAATAATAATAATAATAATAAGTCAACTTTTAAACCAACTCCTTTCTCACATTCTCCCATCCCAGCACACACATCTCACCACACTCTCACTCTCTAGGCGGCAAGGACGACTCCCGCTCGTACCTTGCCTCAGCGGCCATTGCCAGATCCAACACAAACCCAGGGGAAGGTAGAAAGGACTCCTCTCTCTAGTCAAGTGAAGCGGAAACATAGGAAAGGTCCATAGCCGCGAACGGCATATGTATCGATCGATCAACCAGAACTCTGCAGAGGTTTGCACTACCCACAAGATCACCATCATCGACGCTGTACATCGTCTAGGCTGATACCGGGCTGCCTTCCAACTAAACACGATGCCACCCTACCACTCAGGACTGGGGCCATGCCGGAGTACCACCGGCATGCTGAGAATGTGAGACGTAGTACCGGGCCCCCAAGGTCACTACACTGTCTTAGGAGGGTGTGGGTCCCATGCCCGTACCTCCCTACACTTTCCGCTAACAACCTAGTAGTAGTGGCACCGCCCTAGCTGGTCGTACATCCGTCCCGTTCCATGGCTAAGGCGAGTGGGAATGCAAGGCTTCCTACGAACCGGTTCCCAGAACTCATGAGTCCTTAGGGGGACCGAACAGGACATCTTCACGTGGGGTTGGCCGATGCCCCGCTCCACGGGACATCCGGTCACCCCGTGCTAAACAGCACCTCCCATCCCGGCGCTTCGTCCCACAGGACCTCTCCCTGTCACGTGTGCCCGCCACAGGCATCTCTCTTGGGAAACGCCTAGGTAGCATCTCCCGGCAAGACTCGTCCCAAGACTCGTCGTACATTCCTGCTCGGTCGACTCAACCCTCACTACACACCCAAAACACACGCCAAGATCTCCCCAAATTCTGATATCGGCATTCCATGCCTTAACCAACCCAACAACTGCCCACCAAGCATCACATCACAGATATAATGCAGAGTAGGGTACCAGTAGTAAGATGCAAGCTTCTATCCTAACTGCGAATAAGCCATGGTAGTAGGTTGCGACAAGGTAACGGCTCACAAGCATTTCTACCATGCATCCTATCTCAGATTATTGCATAAAAGTAAAACGCTAGCTTCTACATTCATAGCATGACTAATAGGATTCTACGAGGTTGGGTGGGACGTGGCACCTGGCAAGTCGTCCTCGAGCTCCTCAGTGTAGTCAGGGTCGTACTCCTCAGTCGTCGGCTCCTCTGGGTCTGTCAAACGAGACCTATGGTCGCAATAAGCGACTCCTATAGATATCACAAAAATCCAATAGAAGAATCGAAAGAACCAAATGCACTCATGAATAAGCCTAAGACGTAGAGCTCGTTTTTAGAAGAATTTAGATTCTTGGTCTGTATTTTTCGGAAATCATTTGGGGGTTTTAAATTATTTATGCAAGCTATAAACTTGGAAAAAGAAAAGAAAAAGGGTCAGGGGGTTGACCCTGCGGCTTGGGCTTGGTTTCGGCCCGACCCAGCGGCCAGGGGGGCGAGGTAGCGGGCCGGCGTCTGGACATGTGTAGGGCTTCCGCGTCCCCTAAACTAGGGCTTGGGGTTGTGGGAGTGGTTGCGAGCGCACTGGCGATCTCCAATTTGCGCCCGTCCGGTCAAAAGTGGGACGCGAGTGGCGTCACCATGGTGCAGAGGCGCTGGGGAAGGAAAAGCAGAGGAGGGCGCCGAGGTGGGGGATGACAGGCGGGGGCCGCCTGTCAGCCGCGCGCGGGAGTTTCCGGGGCGCTGTCGGGTCGCCCGGCCGATTGCGGGCTGGGCGCGAGCTGGGCCGCGCGCTGGCGGGGCCGCTGGCCATGCGCGGGCGCGGGTAGGCGAGCGCTGGGCCGCGCGGGGGAGTGGCCGGGGCGCTGTGCAGTGGGCGGGGCTGTGCTGGGCCACGCGCTGGCTTGGGCCAGAAGGCCAGTTTTCTAATTCCTAGCCCTAACCTAAGTCCTATTTCTGATAATTACACTATCTACACCTTGATCCCTATTTGCATATACAAGTTGCCAACTTGTACATACCCTAAAATGGGGTCCTCTAGGGGTCTAGGGTTTTCATGAGCACAAGCCAAGGGTCGGCTTTAGAAGAGAATTCATTATTTAAATAAAGGTTATTGATTTTATTTCTCATCACATAAAATCAATAGAGGCCAAATCACGCGTTGAATTAAATATGCATATGCTCAACAACTAAATAGGCTCTACTTGTGCATCTACAGGGGGGTTTCTTCTAGTATGAACTCACCAAGCAAGGGTTATTTTTAGAAAAAAATTTCAGGTGGTAATTTTGGTATTTGTGAAAATTTCTGGGTCGTTACAGTCCTTCCCCCTCATTGGAATCTCGTCCCGAGATTTAAGGTGTGACGTACCTTTCGAAGAGGTAGGGGTAACGTAACTGCATCTCGGATTCTTTCTCCCAAGTGGCTTCTCTCTCTGTGTGGTTGCTCCACGTACAACACCTTGCACATGTGAATGGTGGAACTCCTTGTTTCCTTGGTTGCTCGGTCAAGGATCCGAACTGGATACTCCCGATATTCCAGGGTCTCCTGTAAGTCTAGTGTCTCGATAGGTACCTCTTCCTCGGGCAATTTTAGACACTTACGCAATTGGGAGACATGGAAGACTGGGTGCACTCCTGACATTTCCTCGGGTAGTTCCAACCTGTAAGCCAACTTACCAATTCTCTTGCTGATTCGGTAGGGACCCACGAACCGGGGTGCCAACTTCCCTTTCACATGGAACCTAAAGGTGCCACGGAGTGGTGAGACCTTGAGGTAGACGTGGTCTCCGACATAGAACTCCAAGTCTCTCCGTCTGTTATCAGCGTAACTTTTCTATCGGCTTTGAGCGATCCTCAAGTTCTCTCGCACCTGGGCGACTCCCTCTTCGGCCTCTTTAATTTTATCAGGGCCAAAGAATGCTCTCTCTCCCACCTGTGACCACATCAGCGGGGTTCTACACTTTCTTCCGTACAGGGCTTCGAAAGGTGACATCTGAATGCTGGCCTGATAACTGTTGTTGTAGGAGAACTCTGCATGAGATAAACTCTTCTCCCAATCTGACCCATACTTCAGTACGCAAGCTCTGAGCATGTCCTCAAGGACCTGGTTCACTCTCTCAGTCTGACCATCCGTCTGTGGGTGATATGCGGTACTATAGTCTAGACGGGTGCCGATGGCCTTGTGCAGACTCTGCCAGAATCTGGATACCCATTGTGGCCCTCGGTCTGATATGATGCTGGTAGGTGCGCCATGGAGTCTAAGAATGTGGTCCACATATAGATCTGCCAGTTGTTCGGTACGATAGACTGTCTTGACTCGTATGAAATGTGCTACCTTGGTCAGTCGGTCAACTATCACCCAGATTGAGTCGTGGCCTTTCGGGGATCGAGGCAAACCCACGATAAAGTCCATGGAGATGCCTTCCCATTTCCACTCTGGTACATCTAGCAGTTTTAACAACCCAGCTGGTCTCTGGTGTTCTGCCTTGACCCTATTGCAAGTGTCACACCGAAGATGTCTTTCTTCATGTTCTTCCACCAGAAGATCTTTCTCAAGTCAGCGTACATCTTAGTGCTGCCAGGGTGTATGCTGTATTTGGAGTCGTGTGCCTCAATCAAGATTTCCTCTCGCAAGGCTTTATCGTGAGGCACGCAGATTCTGTTTTTGCACCAGCAGGTCCCTTGTTCGTCCTCGTGAAACCAAGGAGACGTACCCCTTTCCATGATCCTACGGAGTTTTTGGATCACGAGACAATTCTTTTGGGCCTCCCGAATCCGTTCTTCTAGATCATAGCGTATTCGCAATTCACTGAGCAAGCCCTCTGGTATGACCTCTAGCTGTAGACCTCCCATTTCCTGACACAACTCCGACGGTATGGTCGCCATGGACAGACTGTGGCAATAGCTCTTGCGGCTCAAGGCGTCAGCAACTACATTTACCTTTCCTGGGTGGTAGTGGATCTCCAGGTTGTAGTCCTTTATGAGTTCTAACCACCTACGTTGTCTCATGTTCAAATCTTCTTGAGTGAAGAAGTACTTCAAGCTCTTGTGATCAGTGTAAATATCACACTTGTTGCCAATCAGGTAGTGTCTCCGGATCTTTAAGGCATGCACAACAGCTGCCAGCTCAAGGTCATGGGTGGGGTAGCGTTGCTCATGGTCTTTTAGCTGTCACGACGCATATGCTATGACCTTCCCACTCTGCATCAGAACACATCCGAGTCCCTGTCTCGAAGCATCACAGTAGACTACGAAGTCCTTCTGAATGTCAGGCAAGGCTAGCACAGGGGTGGTGGTAAGCTTCTGTTTCAAGGTCTGGAAGCTCTGTTCACACTCAGGTGTCCACTCAAACTCATTGGTCTTCTTGAGGAGGTTGGTCATTGGCTTGGCGATCTTAGAGAAATTCTCAATGAATCAGCGATAGTACCCAGCCAAACCCAGAAAACTACGGATATCAGTCGCATTACGGGGTTGCTCCCATTCCTTCACGGCTTCTATTTTGGCTGGGTCAACTGCAACTCCCTCAGCTGTGAGAACATGCCCAAGGAAGGCGACTTCTTCAAGCCAGAACTCGCACTTACTGAACTTGGCATAGAGTTGGTTCTGCCTCAACTTCTCCAGAACTACTCTCAAGTGCTGCTCATGTTCTTCGGCAGAGGCTGAATAGACAAGAATATCATCAATGAACACAACAACGAACTTGTCTAGTTCTTCCATGAACACCTTGTTCATCATATTCATGAAGTAAGCCGGGGCATCCGTGAGTTCGAAGGACACGACAGTGAACTCATATTGCCCATACCTTGTGACAAAGGCTGTCTTAGGTATATCCTCTGGTCTGATCTTCATCTGATGGTACCCGGATCGGAGATCGATTTTTGAGAAGAACTTGGCATCCTTTAGCTGATCCAATAGGTCATCGATCCTTGGGAGAGGGTACTTGTTCTTGACAGTCACGGCATTTAAGTTCCGGTAGTCAATACACATCCTTATGGAACCATCCTTCTTCTTCACGAACAAGACAGGGGAACCCCATGGTGAAGCACTGGGTCTAATGTACCCCTTATCTGCCAACTCCTTGAGTTGCTTCTTGAGCTCTTCCAGCTCATCGACTGACATGCGGTAGGGCCTCTTAGCAATGGGATCCGTACCCGGCAAAAGGTCAATCACGAACTCCACATCTCTGTCAGGTGGCATACCCGGCAACTCCTCTGAAAACACGTCAGGGTACTCACTTACTATGGGCACCTCCTCAACTGACTTGGCTTCTAAGGCACATAACATGGGCGCCTTCTTCTCATGGTTAGGCTCACATCGAAGCACACGACCACTCGGGTGCGTTATCTCCACATACCTCGGTGAACAAGATATCACTCCCTTGTGTCGGGTCAGCCAATCCATTCCTAAGATGACATCCAGTCCATCTGACAGGAGTAAGGTGAGGTCGGCTAGAAAAGGGTAACCCTCAATGGTGATACTCACTCCCTGACATTTTTGGGTGCATCTGAGGTTGCCTAAAGGGGATATGGTGTCTATGGGTACCTTCCGTGGTGACACGGGTAGGTTGTGCTCTCGTGCGAATCTAGAGGATACATATGAGCAAGTTGCACCACAGTCAAATAGAACTGATGCCATAACTCCCTGTACCAAAAACATACCGTACACCGCGTCGGGGGCGTCCTGAGCGTCCTGCGCTGTCAGGTGTGTGAGACGGCCGCGGGTGGCTCCCACAGCTGGCTTGCGAAGTGTACCCTGAGCAGGTGCCTGCCTGGTCGAAGCTGGGGCAGGTGGTGGAGCAGTCTTCGCAGGGCAGTGGGCAGCCTTGTGGCCTGGCTGACCACAGTTGAAGCAAGCGAAAGGCACACTGCCTGTGGAGGTGGGTGCAGCGGCCTTCCACGTGCTGGTACTCTGCACAGGGCGGCTTTGAGTGGGGCGGTGGTAGTTGGCGGTGTGGGTACCACCTCCTTGACTCGGAGCCGGTGCAGCACCCTGAGCAGAGCGGGGGCGCGACGGAGGGGGCACGTGAGCACGTGGCCTCTAGGGTGCCGGGCCACGAGAAGAACCCTCGGACCGGCGCTTCTTCTCCTTGTATTGAGCATCGGCCTCCAGGCGGTCCCTCTCCATCTCCAGGGCCTTGTTGATCATCTCCCGGAGGGTGTAGCAGGTGTGACCCGAGAGGGCCACCTTGAGGCGCGTACTCAAACCCTTCTTGAAGAAGTACATCTTCTTCTTCTTAGTGTTGGACTCATCTAGAGCATACCTCATGGTGCGGGTGAAACGAGTGGCATACTCTTGTACCTTCTGAGTGCCCTGGGAGATGTTGCGGAACTCCTCCACCTTGGCGTCCATGACACCCTCAGGCACATGCTGCTCACGGAACGCCTCAGTGAACTCGGCCCAGGTTATGCCCCCGGGGTTCTCGTGGGTGTCACTGTAGCTGTCCCACCATGCGCGTGCAGCGCCAGTGAGCTGGTGAGCGGCGACTCCCACACACTCCTCATCTGTGCAAGTGGTGAGGTCCAGCTTCTTCTCGATCTCACGCAGCCAGTCCTCGGCGGCAATGAGATCATCGTCAGCACAGTCAAACGTAGGAGGCCTCAGCTTGAGGAAGCCTTCTAGCTTCCTTTGGAAGTCGTTGGGTGGACCTCCTCTAGGACGACGCAGTATGCCATCCGCCAGTGCCTCGAGAAGGCGAGTCTGGCGATCCATCACCTCAGACAGAGACGGTGGCGGCGGTGGTGGTGCATCATTGTCCCCGAGCTAAGGGGACCTAGCTCTCCTGTGGGGCTCCTCTAGGGCAGGCTCTCCTGGGGCGGGCTCCTCCCCCTCCAGTTCGAGTCTGGGGGCAGGAGAGGTAGCTCCTCGACCACGCCCACGCCCACGGCCGCGGTACTCCATCTCGGATGAAGGGGAACGAACGTTGAGGCGTTCAGAACGGCGGCACGCCATCTCTCTGCACGGATTAGGTCATGATTTAATGTGTTAAAACAGTGTTTAGATAATTAGGTAATTTAATTCATAAAACATTCTATCCAACACTCATACAAAGAAGCAAATAACATCGATAAAATCCATTAAGACCCAAACATTCATTACATGAGTTCATTACACAGCGATGCCTTGGGCAACTACACCAGAGGGCTCGCGGGAATCGTTCTACACGCAGGTAGGCTCCAAAAGAACAGGACATTCCGCTCTACTACAGATAGTGAGTTACATGTCGCATTATTTGCCACGCAGGGCACATCATTAGAAAGACTACTCTACTCTACTAGGTAGGGACGTAAGGTGGTGTGGTGGGGCGAGAGCTAGGGAGCTGCTCCTCAGAGTCCCTGTCCATAGCCTCGAGCTCGGCGTCAGTACGGTGAAGTCGGCCGGCATACTCCTCCGTGGCCTCGAGCTGTATGGTCCTCGGTGCCTCAGGGTAGTGCTCAGAAGGGCAAGCTGTGAGGTTGAGGGTGGTGGGTACAGGACGGAAAGAGTGCTTGCACGCCTCCTTGCGCATCTTGGGGGGGAGGGGCTCCTAGACACGGGCGATCTCCTTGACACGCTTGTTGTCAGAAGTGATCCAAGCCTGACGGGTCCTCTGGGCCTTGTCCCTGAAGTACTCTGTGGTTTTGATGAGCTCAGCTAGGTGACGAGTGTTGTGGGTGGACTCAGCCCTCAGCATCTCGATCTCCTGTGACATACGCTCGTAGCGGGTCTCCAGGCACAGCTTGCTGAAGATCTTCTCCTTCTCCCTATGACGGAACTCACCCAAGAGCACGCGCTGGCGCTCAAGTCGGTCCTCCAGCTCAAGCACCTTAGCGTCCAAGTGGTCGCCTCGGAGCTCGTAGTCCCTGGCCTTGTTCTGCCACTCCTGAATCTCCTGCCTGAAGGCAACCTCGCGAGCTCGGCTGAAGTCCTCCAGGCGGTCATGGCTGTGGCGCTCTGTTAGGATAGCGTCCCTCAGTATCTTCTTCACCTGCTCCATCTCGATGACGTGGTCGGCTGTGAACATCAGGTCTCGGTAGCACATGTTCTGAGTCTCGACCGCCGTGATGTAGCGATCCTGGGCCAAGATGTAGCAGCCCGAGAACTGAAGACAGGGGTCTGTCTCCTCCTGAGCGAGCTGGTCCGCAGCCAACATTCGGACGGTGGCTCCCTCGACGTAGGTGAGGTCCAGGACGCGAGGAAGTAGACGGAATCTGCCTCCCTGGATATGCTCCCACGTGTCCTGAACGACGTGGCGGAGGGCCTGGCGAGTCACGGCCTGGACGCAGTTGGCGACAAAAGTCTCGATCGACAACTCATGGAAAGCTGTCACTCCAGGAAGTGTCGTGCTGGCGGGGACGGTGAGGTTGATCACAATGTGACCCTGAAGGTGTCCGTCCGGTCCCGCCTCTCCACGACAGACGTAGCGGATCGGCTCGGTAGGGACTCCAAGCTCAGTCAGCACGTCGTACAGCAGGGGCACAAAACCACCGTACTGCCGGGCGTCCACAGCCATCTCAACGATCAACATGGTGCTCTGCATTTACCCAAAGAATAGGGTTAGAGATGAACTTAGTGAGATTTTAGGTGGTGAAAGAATAGATGTAAAGTTAAGCCATGCACAAAAGATGCAAGGTCGGCGAATATAGGCCGAAAAGACAAGTCTCACTCCTGATTTTTGTCGTCCAATCCTAAGGGTCTCGTCCTAGGGTCAAGTATGGCTCCGATACCAACTGAAACGATCTAGATTTCCACGAAGGGAAATCCCCAGATTCGAATTGTAAAACAAATTAACACGCGAAGGAGTCAATTCCAAATACCCAAATTTCAGCTGTTATACAAGTCATACACGAACAAAAGAGAGTACAAGAGGGGTTTACTCATTATTACATCGCCACCTGGCGGAATCACACTCACACACACAGCATACGGAACAACATCGGGTAGATAGCGAAGGCGTGAACTCCGGATCCTCCAAACTTGAGCGTAGAATGAGACATCTACTCCTCCCAATCGTCGCCCGCGTAGTCGTACTCAGGCTCAGAACCTGCTGCCAAAGTATCAGTACGATTTGTACTGGCCACTGGCTCCCACCCTATGCTTTTTGCGAGCTTTGTTGTAGGTGGAATGCAAGGGGATGAATCAAAAAGACCTAATATATGGCTGTAGCTTCCTATGCGAAATAAGTCCAAATTTTATAATAATAATAATAATAAGTCAACTTTTAAACCAACTCCTTTCTCACATTCTCCCATCCCAGCACACACATCTCACCACACTCTCACTCTCTAGGCGGCAAGGACGACTCCCGCTCGTACCTTGCCTCAGCGGCCATTGTCGGATCCAACACAAACCCAGGGGAAGGTAGAAAGGACTCCTCTCTCTAGTCAAGTGAAGCGGAAACATAGGAAAGGTCCATAGCCGCGAACGGCATATGTATCGATCGATCAACCAGAACTCTGCAGAGGTTTGCACTACCCACAAGATCACCATCATCGACGCTGTACATCGTCTAGGCTGATACCGGGCTGCCTTCCAACTAAACACGATGCCACCCTACCACTCAGGACTGGGGCCATGCCGGAGTACCACCGGCATGCTGAGAATGTGAGACGTAGTACCGGGCCCCCAAGGTCACTACGCTGTCTTAGGAGGGTGTGGGTCCCATGCCCGTACCTCCCTACACTTTCCGCTAACAACCTAGTAGTAGTGGCACCGCCCTAGCTGGTCGTACATCCGTCCCGTTCCATGGCTAAGGCGAGTGGGAATGCAAGGCTTCCTACGAACCGGTTCCCAGAACTCATGAGTCCTTAGGGGGACCGAACAGGACATCTTCACGTGGGGTTGGCCGATGCCCCGCTCCACGGGACATCCGGTCACCCCGTGCTAAACATCACCTCCCATCCCGGCGCTTCGTCCCACGGGACCTCTCCCTGTCACGTGTGCCCGCCACAGGCATCTCTCTTGGGAAACGCCTAGGTAGCATCTCCCGGCAAGACTCGTCCCAAGACTCGTCGTACATTCCTGCTCGGTCGACTCAACCCTCACTACACACCCAAAACACACGCCAAGATCTCCCCAAATTCTGATATCGGCATTCCATGCCTTAACCAACCCAACAACTGCCCACCAAGCATCACATCACAGATATAATGCAGAGTAGGGTACCAGTAGTAAGATGCAAGCTTCTATCCTAACTGCGAATAAGCCATGGTAGTAGGTTGCGACAAGGTAACGGCTCACAAGCATTTCTACCATGCATCCTATCTCAGATTATTGCATAAAAGTAAAACGCTAGCTTCTACATTCATAGCATGACTAATAGGATTCTACGAGGTTGGGTGGGACGTGGCACCTGGCAAGTCGTCCTCGAGCTCCTCAGTGTAGTCAGGGTCGTACTCCTCAGTCGTCGGCTCCTCTGGGTCTGTCAAACGAGACCTATGGTCGCAATAAGCGACTCCTATAGATATCACAAAAATCCAATAGAAGAATCGAAAGAACCAAATGCACTCATGAATAAGCCTAAGACGTAGAGCTCGTTTTTAGAAGAATTTAGATTCTTGGTCTGTATTTTTCGGAAATCATTTGGGGGTTTTAAATTATTTATGCAAGCTATAAACTTGGAAAAAGAAAAGAAAAAGGGTCAGGGGGTTGACCCTGCGGCTTGGGCTTGGTTTCGGCCCGACCCAGCGGCCAGGGGGGGCGAGGTAGCGGGCCGGCGTCTGGACATGTGTAGGGCTTCCGCGTCCCCTAAACTAGGGATTAGGGTTGTGGGAGTGGTTGCGAGCGCACTGGCGATCTCCAATTTGCGCCCGTCCGGTCAAAAGTGGGACGCGAGTGGCCAGGGGGGGCGGCGAGGTAGCGGGCCGGCGTCGGCCTTCTTGCGGCTGGGTGGCACTGCTGGGCCTTGGCCTTGTGCTGGGCTCGGCCCAGCGGCCAGGGGGCGGGCGCGCGGGTGCACGGGTGCGCAGCGGGGTCTGTGGTCCGTTGGCTAGGTCTACGTGGACCTAGTCCACCCGCTCTCTTCTCCTCTTCGGTCCACGGCGCGCCGGGGCGCGCCGGGTGCAGCCAGGAGGCTCTCTCCTCCTCCTTTCCCCTGCTCCCTTCTCCCACGACGCCGATGGGCAGCGCCATGCTCCGGCGGTGCTCCGGTGTACTCCCCCCTTTGCTCTTCCACTCTAAGCAGTGCCACGACTTTCGTTCCTTCTGCGCGACTCGGGTGGCGTCACTCTTTCCCCCTCTTGCCGACGGTAGCGTCCTGGGGCGCTCCGTGTCGGGGCGGGGGCCGGCCATGGCGATCGCACGACCGCGCCTCGTCCCCGGCGTTTCCACGTCCCTTTCTTGGTAAAGACGCGCGCACGGTGCGTTCTCGAGCTTGGCGAAGGTGCTAGGGGAGGTTTGGGACCCTCTAGTGGTGTGCAGCGGCCGGAACGGATGACGTTCCATGAGTGCGCGAGTCCGTGGTGTTCGCGGCCGTGGGCATGCTGGTTCGGACGCGTTCGCCGCGCCGTGCTGAGCGCGTAAGCAGCGTGAGTGCGGGGCGGGTGCGAGGTACGTGAAAGGCGGCGTTTTTGGATTCCCTCGGGGTGTGTTCACGCCGGCGGCCGGAGGCGTGCCCGCGGGATACGCGCACGGTGCTCTCGCTCCGGTCCCGGGGGGGTGTGTTCGGCAAGGCCGGGACTTGTTCCCGACCTGGGTGTGTGCTGTGCGTGGCGCGCGGGTGCGTAACGGGGTACGGGAAGGCAAGGTGGTGCTTTGTGCGTGCTTGTGACGGCAGCCATGGCGCGAGCGCCCGGTTTGGTGGTGCACGAAGACGGGGACCGTGAACATACCAGGGGTGGCGAGGGTGATGGCTGGCGTTGCAGTGGGGAGTCGAGGCCGTGCCGGTGTTCGCAGTGCCGAGCCAAGAAACCGTCGCGGAGAAGAGGAAGAAGACGGCGGCGGCGATCTCCTTTGCCCCGACGGCTTGGGCGGCTCGACGGCACGGACGCTCTTCCTCCTTGCTCCTCCCTCTGATGTGGCGCTTGGCGAGTGGTGTCTAGGCCGCAGCGCGGCGGCGGAGTGGATGGGGGCCGTGCTAGGGCTCGAGGAATCGGATTTTATAGCCGACCTCGATCATGGTTCGCGGCAGACGGCGGGGACGGCATCTGGACACGTGTAGGGCTTCGGCGTCCCCTAAACTAGGGCTTGGGGTTGTGGGAGTGGTTGCGAGCGCACTGGCGATCTCCAATTTGCGCCCGTCCGGTCAAAAGTGGGACGCGAGTGGCGTCACCATGGTGCAGAGGCGCTGGGGAAGGAAAAGCAGAGGAGGGCGCCGAGGTGGGGATGACAGGTGGGGGCCGCCTGTCAGCCGCGCGCGGGAGTGGCCGGGGCGCTGTCGGGTCGCCCGGCCGATTGCGGGCTGGGCGCGAGCTGGGCCGCGCGCTGGCTGGGCCACTGGCTATGCGCGGGCGCGGGTAGGCGAGCGCCGGGCCGCGCGCGGGAGTGGCCGGGGCGCTGTGCAGTGGGCGGGGCTGTGCTGGGCCGCGCGCTGGCTTGGGCCAGAAGGCCAGTTTTCTAATTCCCAGCCCTAACCTAAGTCCTTTCCTATTTCTGATAATTACACTATCTACACCTTGATCCCTATTTGCATATACAAGTTGCCAACTTGTACATACCCTAAAATGGGGTCCTCTAGGGGTCTAGGGTTTTCATGAGCACAAGCCAAGGGTCGGCTTTAGAAGAGAATTCATTATTTAAATAAAGGTTATTGATTTTATTTCTCATCACATAAAATCAATAGAGGCCAAATCACGCGTTGAATTAAATATGCATATGCTCAACAACTAAATAGGCTCTACTTGTGCATCTACAGGGGGGGTTTCTTCTAGTATGAACTCACCAAGCAAGGGTTATTTTTAGAAAAAATTTTCAGGTGGTAATTTTGGTATTTGTGAAAATTTCTGGGTCGTTACATTTGGCACAGACGAGGTGGGGGAGGGCCACAGGGTTGTGGATCTAGTGCGGGCCGAGGCCACGAACGAGGACGGTGACAATGGTGGTGGTGAGTGGTGTGGGGTTGTTGGGGTTCGAGCTGGGCCTGGAGACGGAGGAGAAGGAGCTTGCCCACGACGGCCATGGCGGCCAGGAGGAGAGGGGCGGGGGCGGGTGCTTGGGGAAGAGGAACTCTGGCCTGGGGCTAGGGCATGTCCGCGGCAGGGAGCGGGGCACAACTGCCGGGGCGAGGTGAGGTCCGCATCGTGCCTACTGTGAGTGGCCGGAGCGGCTCGGGCGAGCGGCTGGAGCAGCTCGGGTGAGCGGCTGGAGCGGTGCGGGTGGATTTTGCGTGCTCTGTTGGAGAAAGAAGATTTTGGGTGGTTTATTCTTTTACTGTGCATGATCTATAAGTTTGAATGGGTCTCTATTTTAGATTTGTGTTGTTGGAGATAGTAAGGACTTGTTGAGTTCACCCCAAAATTTTAAAACTTTTCAAGATTTCTCATCACATCAAATCTTGTGGCATATGTTTGGAGCATTAAATATAGATAAAAAAAACTAATTACACAATTTATTTATAATTTGCGAGACAAATATTTTGAGTCTAATTAGTTTATGGTTAAATAGTTACTAGGTAGTGTGCCCGTGGGTTGCTACGGGATACCTAACAATTTGTATTAAAAACACATGAATCGCATAATAAGATAATAATACTATAAAAAATAATCAAGGTTTTTAAAAATCAACACAGTCACCGTGAGTATGATGTCGCAGGCTCACAAACTTTACTTTATAATATTTCTGTGATGCGGCTAAGATAATCTTTTATATCAACAGGAATAAATCTCTGACATACATTTTCTTTTGTGCGTCAATAAATCTATAAATAAGTTCCTCTGCATCTCCATACCATCATATACACATGTACGAGTATATACGTAAATATTAATACCTTTCACATGGATAATACTGCGTGTCTTGAAACATCTCCCACAAAACTTTAAAACAAAAGTATGTTATACTCACACGTATAAATATGTGTGGCTTTAGGTTTATTCCACACTGTAGAATAATGTATCCACTTGAATGTCTATGGCAAAATTCACCGTTAGCAATATATAAAAATAGTTAAATCATAAATATTATTATTGAAAGCAACAATAACTCTTTTCATAAATGAATTACTATTTAAAGATACCCTCGTTCCATCCAAGAATATGTACATTCACTATAACCATATAGTGCAAGTTAAATGCAAAAGTGTAGTACAACCCTGCAACATGTAAACTATACGCAGATCAGGGGATCTGTCAACAATAACTCGAGGAAGCTCAAAAACACAAAATTTGAATCATGAACAATACATATAATTTGCAAAGAATAATTAAATAGAGTATATTCTTATAGCTACTGTCTGACCAAAGCTCCAGCATGCACAAGGTTGATAAAGGTTTGATGCATGAACAATTAAAATATAATTCAACTGAGATGATCAGAACGTTTGTTTTGTAAATCCTTCTTCATGATACATGTACAATTAAAGTATAATTTAAGTTTTAACATAAAATCAAAACAATCTTATTGTAGAGTGTAAACTGTCAGATACCTGCAGCTACCTTGTTTCTGCAAGTATGGCCTTGCATATAAACAATTTATTAATGTTTAAAGCTAAAATAATATTATTTATCATAAACAAAAATTAAAATATTTAGACTGTGAAAATATTTCTAACCATCCATACTTGTGAAAAATATCTCTAACCATCACTTGATCTTTAGGCTATTATCTGATCTCTGTGTTGACCTACTAATCATTATTTTTTGACAACACTTAATTTTTATTATTAAGATAAGGTCTTGTTTAGTTCACCCGAAAATTCAAAAAAAATTCAAGATGCTCCATCACATCAAATCTTGCGGCACATATATAGAGCATTAAATATAGATTAAAAAATAACTAATTATATAGTTTATCTATAATTTGCGAGACGAATCTTTTGAGCCTAATTAATCCATGATTGGACAATAATTGTTAAATATAAACGAAAATGCTATAATAGCTAGACCTAAATTTTTCACCAACTAAACAAGGTCTAAATAGAGGCCTTACAAAAAAAACAGGAGAAGCAACCTAATCTACCCCCCGGCCCTTCCTGATCCCAACCCCACTCTGTCTCTCTTGCCTCACACTCTCACCACTCTCACTCCTCCCCTTTGATGAGGCGATGATGGGCCCTCCACCATTGCCGACCTCATCCCCTCCATCTCCCTCGTCCACGACCCCTCACCGCCAACCGACCACGCTCCCTCTGCCACCGCCGAGCTCGCCACGATGCCACTTGAGGTCACACCAGACTGCTTCCCCTCCTCAGCCCTCGACCGTGTCCCTACGCTGCAGCTCAATAACGCACCTATCCGCGCTGCGCGCTGCCTCCTCCGTCACTACCACTCGAGCTTGCCACGAGGAGCTCTGTTTGCTTGTGCACAGGCAGATCCACTGCTCTTCGCTCGTTTCCTCCAAGCACTGCTACAGCAGATCCAAGAATTGCAGGAGAAGGTAAGCCGCAAGCCTCTTCTGCTCTCTGATCCGATCAGCAACCACAACCTGCATCTTGGCACTTCACAAATGCTTAGTCCTCATGGTCAAATAGCAATAGGTGCATATGTATTACAAATCCCTATGCATCCTGATATCATAGTGTGGTGTAGTTAATATGGTTAGTTTAGGTATTGATCCTTTAATTCCAGTTGTCCTATAATGGAACCTGTTTATTGTTTCCATGTTCTGTTAATATGTGTAATAACAAAACTGACATACCAATATTCAGAAAGCCATAACTTCTGCTATATTCATTGAAGAATTATGTTTCTATAGTCAAGGTGAATGGATTTCTTTGATGACAAAGGATGGTCCTGACTCTCCACAAAAAGTCATGTTCCTTCTTTACCTCTGAACACCCTTGCCACCTCCAACCCCCTAGTCAGACCTGTGTTTTGTTGCCGAAATATAATTTCTAATCCGCGATGATTTAGTCTGCCTTTCTTTCTGCAGCCACATAGTTGCACTAAGCGCTCACTGCAGCTATTTGTTTCCTTTTTATCTACATGCTTACATAGCATTGGAGAAAAACATGATATATTCCTTACTAAGAGTAGTGGTTTTGCTGGTTTGGAACTGGGAACGGTGTATGATTGACTTCAATCTTTTCATTCCTATATTATCAACTCATTTTTCTCATACATGTGCAACTCAGCAACCTATTCTATCTTGCCATTTGACCATGCTCGGTGGAGCTTCATGCCTTCATATATATCCAAGGGTTATGCATTTTTAGTTTTGCATTTGATGGAGTTTGCAAAGTTTCAAATAAAAATGGCAAGGATAAAAAGGCGTGATCTCCAATGGTTTTGCATTTTCACTTGGCATTTGAGGGAATTTTGGACCCACACTATTTTTCCTCGGAAGGTTTTTGTTTTGGTGCGCGATTTTCTTCATTGCCGATAATTCTTCGCGCGTAGCGCGCCTTCGTATCGCAGTATTCCTCGCTCAGCCGTCGTCGCCCCGTCCAGGTCCTTGCGCCGCGTCGTTTGGTCCTCACCCGTCATGAACCTCGCCTCGTCCTGAACCTCGCTCGTCCTGAACCTCGCCCCGTCCTGATCCTCTGCGGCAAAGCTACGCGGGAAAACTTGATGGCGCTCACGCGTGGAGGAGTCGCGCTGGTGGACGAAACGCAGCCCGAGTCGTGTGGGTGTGGGGACGATCACGGTTTGCAAAGCCTGGGGGGCTTGGCATATATGCCAAGTTTAGACCTCTAAATGTCAAGTTATGCAAATTGCAAAGTCTAAATGCAAAACCATTGGATAGCACATTTTAAGTTTTTTTTGCAAATTAGTAAATGCAAAGTCTAAATGCATAACCCTTGAAGATGTATGATGGAGATGAAGTCTGATGTTTGAATATCAGTACGTGGATAGTAATAAATATTTAAGAGATTTAATTATTAGTTCAACCTTAGTCCTTCTATATCTTCCACTTACTTTGGAGATAGGAAAAATAATAGAGTACTTTACTTGTGAAGGGCGTTGTTGCTGGTTAAGTATATTATATTATTCAAAGAGTGGTTTGCCTATCTTTATTTCTGCTCTCCGATTTTTTTAGCTCATGCGCTGATATATCTCTTTAGCACCTAATTTGGCATGATTGTCTGATAAAATAACTTATAAATTTTAGAGAATTTGGCACTCTAATCCCCTAACAAAAGTTAGATTCCTTTACATCATCTATTGTTACGAAACATCTGAATTGAGCAGTTAATGGGATGGAAACTGTTAGCAAATTTCACTGCAATAGCGTTGTTGCCTATGTAGTTTTATAGTTCTTATAAGAGATGTTATTTGTTTGGGCAAATATGAACTCCTGCCTGAAGTGTATCCAAAAGCAACGATAGTTTCATCTCCCGATTGACCATGAATGTTTGATTATTTTCAAATCCTTTTCTCAGGTCAAGTGTATGCAAATTTGTTGCAAAAAAAGGGTCAAGTGTATGTAAATATGCAACTGTACAAAAAACCTTGCTGAAGGCAACAATCTGAGAGCACAAAAGGGATGGACCTGGTACGGTTGTGCTCCTCGCAGGATGGTTGGAAGATGGAAGTGCACGTGCACGTGGTCCGTTTGGCGCACGGCTTGTGGACTTCCGCTGCTGTCTGCCCGACCTCCCAGAGCACAACGGCGGCGGATCAGGAGGAAGAGATGGCCTGCATGTCCATGATTGAGCGCCTAGTCTCGCGGTCACGATGGAGGCGCACGATTGCAGGAGGCGGCGAGGTTTCTCGCGAGGGCGTTTGCGGTGTAGATTATGTAGTTGCTGATTTGTCGCACGCTTCCAAATTTGTCAAAGGGTTAGTTGTTTCCTTTTGGAGCCATGACTTCCGTGCGAGTGCGTGATTTGTTTTCCTTTTGGAGCCATACGCGGGATCGCAAGGGGAGATGACACCGAGGTTACACCAAACCAAAGTTGCTCTCCTTTTATTCTTTTTAGTTGTAGGAGATTGTCAAATACAAACGAAAGTACTACAAAGTCAAAATTCAAAAACCTTTTAGATCTAAACCAGGCCTAAAATTCAAAGTTGCGGTATGTTTTTAAAACAGATATCTAATACTCCATCCCAAACTGTAAGTAATTCCAAAAATCTTGGAGAGTCAAAGCATTTTTACGTTTGACCAAAATTATAGAGAGAAATACTAAGAATTGTAACGTAAAGTCGGTGTACTATGAAAATATAATTAAGAAAGAATTTAAGAATACTTAGTTGGTATTATAATAATAATTATTTTATCATATAAATTCGGTCAAACTTAGAAAAGTTTGACTCTTCAAGATTCTTGGAATGATTTACAATTTGGGATGGATGGAGTAGTAAGTAGTATTCATGAGCCAATACAATACGCGGGGCTTTTCACAACTGTTCAGTTGAGTTCACCGTCTTCTCTTCTAGGCTAACCATGAACGAAGAAGAGCAGCGATGGCTACTCCCGCTCCTGGTCCTGCACCAACACGGAACGCTTAGAACCGCACGCCGCGAGAGGCTCGGTAGCATGACATCCGTTGATTCGTTGAGTCACTCCCGTCCTTGGCACGGCAGATTGCGGACCATATTTCAGCAGCGCATCACATGTCCCCGATTGGTGGGGAATAACACGAATATGATGACACGAGTACGAAAACAAAAAGAAGAATCAGTGGTCGCCTTGGACCTCGACAGTGATGTTTGGCTAATAAGAAAGTACCGTTGGCTGATTTATTATGGGAGAAAAATATTACTGAATAATTGACAGGTTCGGCGGATAAGTCCGAGCGAACAACACGCATAGACAGAAACGGTCATGCATCAAGTCAGTCCGGAACGCAGTTTTTTTTTTGTTTTTTAAGGCCATACGTTGCTACTCCCTCCACCACTCAATTCGTAATAAGAAATATGTAAACACATATGTTTATATGCGAATCTGCACAGACACATTCCACTGCAGTACTCACTATGTTCAAAAAGAAATATAATTTTTAATTTAGAACAAGCCAATCTTTGTAAAATTTAGTTAAATGTATTTAATACTATTAGTATTTATTTCTAAATAGTTTTACTGTAAAATTTATTTCATAACTGATCTAATAATGCTTCGATATCATATATAGATGTTAGTATTTTTTTATACATCTGATTAGTTTTAAAATTATTTGAGATCTAAAGCCAAGAACCGTATTATACGAACATCTATGCTATATGTTCAGGCTGGCCCTATAACTGAGCTTGTCCTAGCATTGGCGAGCCGCTGCGGGCTCGGCAGAATGCCGTCGCTTGGTTGTCTAATCTTGCTGGGCCTGGAGCAGGCCGTTAACTCGATCTGTACGATGACGACCAGCGCTGCAATCTTTTTTTTTTTCTCGACCAGGTGAATAACTCACCCGTATTTCATTAAGAGGAGGGGTGAGGGTGGCATGCCTCCGGGCTCGGGCAGCCTGCTTGTCGCCGTGTTGCACGCCTAGGATGCATCCGGACGCTGGGAGTCATCAATGGATGACGGTGCCGATGCAGACCTGCGAACTCCGTCCTAACCTTAGTACGTGTACAGAAAAACGATTACTACTGGTACTCACTTCACTAATATCTCATGTTTTAAATAGCGAGTTAAAGTCAAGGTGTTTAGCGTTTTATAAACCGTAATTAGCATACTTTAGCGGTAAAATTTTGCATGAATGCAAATAGCGGTATAATTTTTTTCAAGCTATTTCGGACTATAGCGGTAAAAATAACGGACTATTTTTTCCCATGTAATATCCCGTTTGGATGTATATGAATTTCAATGGAATATCGTTTCTCCGTTTCGCTAACGTCAATGCATATTGTTGTGTTGACACAAACGAATTGATGAAATGATTGAAATCCAACAAGTCACGATGGGATAGAAAAATGCTTTGATTTTTCGAGATTTTTAAAATAGCTTATAATTTAGAATGGAGGGAGTAAGTGGTAGTATTTTGCTGGGGAACAGTAGCTTTTATAAGGCAGTTTCAATGGAGTTTCGTTGGAGTTTTATGGACAATAAATATGTTGATATGACACCATATTAATGAAGAGATAGATAATAAGATTTTCATAAGACCAGTCTCAATGGGGTTTCATTAGAGTTTCATGCACATTAAATATGCTGATGTGGCGCTATATTAATGAAGAGAGAGATGATAAGAGTTTCATGGGAGTAGAGAGAGTTTCATCCCCATGAAACTCCTATGCACTGTTTCCAAAATATTGATGTGTTGGAAACTGTGTCATGAAACTCCCGTTGAGGATGGCCTAAGAGTAGAGAGTTTCATGGGGATCAAACTCTTCTGCATTATTTTTTAAAATATGAATTTGTTAGAAACTGAACTATGAAACTTGCACTGAGGATGGCCTGCAAAGCCTTGCATTTTTGGTAAACAGTAATTGCTCATAATCCGTATAGACCTAGCCTTGCACATCGAACTGAAGAGACCATTATTATTTATCATCAATAACAAAGTTATTGCTACAACTTCTTTTTACAAAATTGTTTTAATTTATTTTATCATTCATATAGCATGTAATATTCCTCCACACCAATACACGCATGCTTCTGTACGAACTAATTTATTCTTGGGCAGCTCGCCGGAATAAAAATAATAATTAAGTCGTATGCAAGTGGGAAAATTAAATATCTACTCAAATGAAAATAAAAATTATACAACAACCACAAGCGGGTTGACGTTGACTATGAAGCAGCAAGTCGTCGACTGTGTTAGTGTTACATCCTTCCCTGTACCAAAGGTATTCTCCCCATGGCGGAATCCATCCTTGCTTCCTTGATCCATGGCATAGCATCCCTGCTTACGCATACAGTAGCCGACCATGGCCGTCGCCTCCTGGCCACAGGCCAGGATGTCTGCTGGCTCCGCGACGAGCTCCACAGCATGCAGCTTTTCCTGCACGAGGTGGAGACGTGCAGCGGCGATGGCAGCGCGACCACAGAAGCATGGGTCCACCAGATGAGGGACATCATGCTTGATTCGGAGGACGTCTTCGATGTCCTGGATGCTAATCAGGTGCGTGCTTGCAGCATCCTCGGTGACTTGAGAGCATGGAGCAAAGTCGAGGCTCAGATCAGGCGCATCAAGAAGCAGCTGAGCGACATCTCTCGCCGTCGGTCTGAGTACCCAAACCTGACCAACAACAACGACCCAGAAGACTCCAGTGATAAGATCATTGGTCTCTTAACCTCGTCTCCCCTAGTTCATGACAAAGATACTGTAGGCCTAGATAGAGACCTGGACGCGTTGCTTCAGCATGTTTTGGGTGAGGAATCAGAGCTGAGCGTCATGTCCTTGGTTGGCATGGGTGGTGTTGGGAAGACCACGCTTGCCAAGAAGGTGTACAACCACCCAGATGTGAAGAGGCACTTCGATCGCAGTTCATGGGTGTATGTTTCAAATAAGATGGAGCTGCGAGGTGTCCTTCGTGAGATGGCCAGGGGGCTGGTGAAGATCCCCTCTGCCGAGGCAAACTCTCTCAGTGAGGGGCAACTCCAAGAACTGCTCTTGAGTGGCCTCAGAGGTATGCGGTTTTTGCTTGTGCTTGATGATGTCTGGGAGAAAGGGCTCTGGGATGTGATCAAGCTGGTATTGCCTAAGAATGGCATGAGCCGGGTCCTTATGACAACACGCAACGTTGTCGTGGCTACATCAGTTATCGATGTGAGAAGCGATGTCCATCGACTTCAGCCAATGACATTTGGAGATTCCTACAATTTGTTTTGCAGAAAGGCATTCTTGACAGATGGGGTGTGCCCTGATGATTTGATAGAAACCGCTAAGGACATTGTGAGGAAGTGTGTTGGTTTGCCCCTTGCTATAGTTGCTGCAGGGAGCATGATGTCAAGGAAGAAAAAAAATACCGAATGGACTTCTGTCTTGGAGAGTATTCAGAAGGACTTAAGCAATGGTGAAATGGGAGTCCACCAAGCACTCCTTTTAAGCTACAAGGATCTTCCACACCCTTTGAAGCCATGTTTTCTGCTGCTTTCTGTCATTCCATATGACTCAGAGATCTCACGGAAGAAATTAGTTCGACTATGGATTGCTGAAGGGTTTGTGAAAAAGAAAAATGACGAAACACTTGAAACAACTGCAGAGAAGTACCTCATGGAGCTCATTGACAGAAGCATGATAGAAACATCGGTCATTAGCAGCAGCGGGAGAGTTAAAGCATGCAGAGTTCATGATCTTGTTCACGATCTCGCCATCTCGCTGTCTGAAAATGGAAACTTTTCTGTCATTTGTCATGATAAAGGTGCAAGCACTAGTGCTCGGCGCATTTCATTACGGACATCTCATGTGCAATTCCACAAAGAACACAAGAAAAAATTGCGATCTGTTTTCATGTTCAATGCTAGTGCACCTGTTGTATTGAAAAGCAACATTGTTGCAAAGAGATTTAAACTGGTAAGAATTTTGGATTTAGAAAATGCCAATGTGCTAAAACTTCCAAAAGAGATAGGAGGACTACTTCACTTGAGGTATCTTGGGCTAAGAGGAACAAAATTGAAGAAGCTCCCAAGAACACTGCAGAAACTCTATCACTTGCAAACTCTTGATATCAGGAAGACTTGGATAAATATAATTGCATTTCAAATCAAGTGTTTGAGGAATTTAAGAAACCTAGAGATGAAGCAAGATGGCAGAAGCATCAAGGTCCTGACAGGACTTGCCCAGCTTGGTGAACTCCAAGTACTAACTGGTTTGCAAGCAAGTGCAACCGTTGTTCATGAGATTGCAAACCTTACTAAGCTTCAAAAGCTTTCTGTAGAGGACTTAAACAATGAGGATGCAGAAAAGCTGTGTTCTTCAGTAAACAATATGAAAGAACTATCATACCTATCCATCTTCTCAGGTGATGCCATCAGACCTCTTGACATTGCAACATTGAAGCCTTCATCATGTCTACAGAAGCTGCACATAGCTGGACCATTGCAGAAATTGCCAGTTTGGTTCACTCAGTTAGATAAGCTTACAAAGCTACGCTTGAGCTTCTCAAAACTGGAAGAAGATCCACTTTCAGTTCTCGCCCAATTGCCAAATCTGCTATTCCTCCAGCTGAACAAAGCATACCAGGGAAAAGTGATGAGATGCTGCTGTCCAGGCTTTCCAAACCTGAAAATATTTATCATAACTGAACTTGAGGAGCTGGAGGAATGGGATGTCGATGAAGGAGCCATGCCCTGTATACAGGAAGTGTGGATCATGTCATGTGAAAATCTAGCAACAGTTCCTACTGGGTTGCAGTCTCTTACTACATTGCAGAGACTGAGATTGGTGGGCATGCCAAGCTCGTTTACTGATAGATTGGGAGAACTTAGTGAAGATTTTGTTAGGGTCAAACACATCCCATCTATCCAGATCATTCAACAATATGGGTAACTGTTTAGGCCATTGCTTATAGGACTTCAAAGACAATCATATTGTAACAAAAGGTTTTTTTGATTTCTTGTTCTCCTGGGTTCAACTGTATTTTTTTTCGTGATCAGGGTTATAGCCCGTGTTTCGTCAAGAGGAATAGAGTTTAACGACACAGCTACGAGAGAATCTTCATAATATATTTTTGTTTTCGCAGGTATGTTTTGCAATCACTAGAGCAGTTGCTTGTTCTGATTCCTGAATAATCGCTATGACAGGGTCAGTACATTCAGACAGATTAACTTGCACAAGAACTGAAGAAAGTTTAGTTTGGCACTGATATTTTACCAAGAAAAATCCAGGATGCATCCTGGAACTCATGATAACGAAAATTATAATCATTAGCATGATATGGTGCGCAGAACTCCACGAATTATAACCACCACGGTTCTGCTAAGGTAAGCAAAACTGAAATACCAGGTGCACAGTCCAGAGTATGAAGGTTGTATCACAACAACATCATGAGCTCGCGGAGTTGTTCAACTGTTCTTAGGCGCATTTGTGCATACACGAAAAAAAATGTGCAAGAAACACCAGTGGCGGCTTACCGTGGATCCAAGAAGGGGCCTCCGGGCTTCAAAAGTGCCGGCCGTCCGGAGGGACGAGCGGCTCGCATGGACGGACTCCGCGCTGGCGCCCGGACTCTAGCACGAACAGGACTCTAGCACGAACAGGCTCGCATGGAGGGACGAGCTGGCGCGCGGCTGCTGCACGAACAGGCAGGATGCTGAACCCAATTCCGCGGGGCGCTCCCTGCTGCAGTGCTGCGAGCGCGGGCGGCCGCAGTGGAGAATGTAAGCGAGAAGAGACCGGTGGAACTGTGGAAGGAAGGGGAGAGCCGGACAGGACGACGGGATTCAGAATCCGGAAATCCCTTCAGTAGTGTCACCTCTCTTCTCCAGTCCTACTGTTAACGATCCGTATTTCTATCCCACAGTTCGGAGAAAGACGCTGCTGTCATTTCAAGAATCTTAGAGAGTCATCTCAAGTTTGACCAAAATTATAAAAAAAATACAAAATTTTGTGACATCAAATAGATATACTATGAAAATATAATTAATGAAGAACCTAATGATATTTAGTTAATATCATAAATATTATTATTCTACTATATAAATTTGGTCAAACTTGAGACGTTTTGACTCTTCAAGATTCTTGGAATGACTTACAATTTGGGATGGATGGAGTACATACATACATACATACATACATACATACATACATACATACATACATACATACATACATACATACATACATACATACATACATACATACATACATACATACATACATACATACATACATACATACATACATACATACATACATACATACATACATACATACATACATACATACATACATACATACATACATACATACATACATACATACATACATACATACATACATACATACATACATACATACATACATACATACATACATACATACATACATACATACATACATACATTAAATCCCTATAAAATATAAATATACTAACTCCATTAAAAAAACATTCTCGATTATTGCCTGAAATTCAACTAAATATATAGATAATTATATTAATTAATATACATTACATAAGTATATTATAGAAAATATTTTATATGAATTTAGTAACATCTATTTGGTACTTTAAATATCATTTTTTTATAACTTATAAATCTATACTGTTCTAAAATTTTATATATTTTTAGGACGGATGAAGTACATAAACACATTACATCCTATGATGAATATCTTAAAAAAACTACTATCTCAGGCATCACAAACACATCGTATGCCATAAAATAATAATAATATCAAATCTTAAAGTAAATCTAAAGAAATAAAACACTCATACGAAGACCTTCAAATAGGTGGACAGGTTCCCACCAAAATCTAACTGGCTAAACTATACTCAGTGCGTATCCCCATAGTTGTTTAATCTAAAAAGTTAAGATTGGAGTGTTCAATGTTCAATACTTATCCATTGAATAGTTTATTTAGTTTCACCATAAGTTGAATTCCTATATTTCTAATCTAAATTTTTACAACAAATACATTAAGATCTATGTAAAACTAATTGATGTTGTAGATATCAGTAGATTTTTAATAATTTGATCAAAGTTAAGAAATAACTTGAAGAAAAATTATAATTACAATTGAAGCATAGGAAGTGACATGCATATAACAAAATTGTGGATCTAACACACTAAAATATCATGATATTGTGATTTGATAAAAAATTATCATGGAAACTAAAATACCTCATATGAATGTATGGCAAAACTAATGTATCATCATACCCCATACAATTTCGAGCATACACATAGTTTTGCGATACTATGGCCTTGTTTAGATGTGAAAAGATTTTGGATTTCGCTACTGTAGCATTTTCATTTGTTTGTGGTAAATATTGTCAATCATAGACTAGCTAGGATTAAAAGATTTGTCTCGAGATTTACAGTTAAACTGTGCAATTAGTTTTTATTTTTGTCTATATTTAATGCTTCATGCATGTGCCGAAAGATTCGATGTGACAGAGAATCTTAAAAACTTTTTGATTTTTGGAGTGAATTAAACAAGGCCTATGTACCACAGCCCATTTTATTTGTAATTTTCTCCTATCGTGGCACTTTATCCTATGAATTTTTTAAATCAATAACTTTATTAGAAGTCAAATAAATTTAAATTTAGTTAAATTTATAATTAGAATATTATTATCCATGAAGTTAGATAAGTATTATTATATTAATTATAAAACATATTTTATAGTAAATCTACTTAGAAATATAGATATTAACGTTGTTTTATATAAATCCGGCCAAACTTAAATTAAAGTAAATTTGAGTTGTTATTATAAATCTATAATTGTATTTTTTTCATGATAGAGGTAGTAGTTGTTATGGTAATTTTATTTTGTAATAAATTTTACTCCCATGGACTTCATGTCGGCAATGGATAGAAAATGTGCTGCAGACACCAGAATTTCCAGAGATGCCTTGACGGCCCCCGGCTGTTTGCGTGTGTACTTTCGCTGCTACCTTCTGCTGCTGCGGTAGTCCCCATCCGGCCATCCGTCGCGGTCCGCCGCACGGGTGCGCGCATCTCGGCGGCAGCAAGCTGACCGCGGGAGGAAGAAACACACATCACACCCTAGCTCCTAATCCAAATACTATACTCTTTCTTTCTCTCTCCCCTGTCTGCTCCATTTCTCCTCCCCCCTCGCCGTGCGGGAGAAGCGCGTGAACCGCCGCCTCAGCTCCGTCTCGCCGTGGTCGCAGTTAGCCGCCGTGGACGCAGGTTTAGCTCTGCTCTTCTAGGCTTCACAGGTGTAGTAGACCTAGGCTACCAACACAGCGCGGCGCAGCCGAGCGGCTCTAGGCCGCCGGTCCCTCTCACCCCTCTCTCTGAGGGATCCTACGCCTGCCGCAGCTCAGTCCGCCGCCGCCCCCGTAGCGCCGCTCCCTTGTCGTGCTAGTGGCGTGGAGATCCATGCCGACGCGGATTTGGAAGTAATCCTAAGCTTGCTCGGATGAGTTAGTTCCATCTTCAATCGAATCTTCGTATCCTCCCCCAATCTCCATTAGGTTTGCTTTGGATTGATGTGTTGCTGCGTGGTGGCCGAGTAATCCAATCCATCATTATCGATCCGTGGATTTAGTTAAATTCAACATCAGTTGCCCCCCTTGACACCGCATGACTTCTAGTTGCCGAAGTAAGTGCCAGTGTAGTTTGGTTTCCAAAAGGGGTTTCCCGTGGAACCTTTATGCCCCACAACAAGTCCACCCCTGGCTGGAGTAACTTTAGCTTGATTCTCTACTCTACCCAGTTTATTCCTGTAAAACTCAGTGGGGTTGCATATGAAACGGAAGGTCCTTTTATTAGCCTTGTTGTAATCCTATGCCACGTTTATGGGATGCTGTTGCTTAGTTTGCAATTCTGGAGTTGATTCAGTGTGAATTTTGAGAGGTCATCATACATTTGAATTTGTTGATTTCAGACTGTAATTTTACTATATTTAGTGTGAATTTGTCCTTGTTGTTTCTATATGCAGCTGTGACTTTAGGCAATTGTTGGAACATCGAGGATTTGCTGATGGCTGATGCTGTCACAATGGATGATTCTGCTGCAAGCACCAGTGGGTTGGGGGACAAGGATCACAGTGTCTCTGCTGATTCCCTTTCTGAGTGGCGCTCCCGTGAGCATGTTGATAATGGGATCCCTTCAACATCCCCCCCCTTTTGGGACACCGATAGTGAAGACGATGATCCTGGTGCGTGATACCTGCCTTTGAGTTTTCTGATGTTACCTGTTGCTGGCATTACAGTCTAACATATTAAATCCATAAAAAGTAGAATATCATCATCACAATTCACAACAAAGAAAATAGATACCCTTCTCTGAGGACTGGAGTCTATACTGATTGCTTATGATCCATGGACGCAGAGCTGTCAGTATATGCCTGGAAATTATGGTACAGTGTGTCAGTATGGGCATAGATTCAAACCTCTGAACTGAAAGGTTTATAAGTTCCTTGATGTTTGAAGAAAGCATAAAATAACATCGTGGTTTACTTCTTTTGTTTGCAATTTGTTCCTGTGCTCCACTTCTAATGTCAAGAGTTTACCAGTACTACAGTCTCCCCGTTGAGTATTGCACTTTGGATTTTTGTACTGTCCCGATCTTAAGGGGTGTCTCGGGACTAAATAACTAGGTTACCTATCCTAATGTAGCTAGGTTAACTTGGCCTATTTTCTGCATCTTGCAGGAAGTATAGTTTGTACGAAGTATTGTTTTCCCTTTTTGTGGGTCAGCTTAATCTTGGATTATGATATAACACTTCAACCTTAATTCAGTTAACTCTTTTGAATCCACAACTTTTCTGTGGTTAAGCATCCAATTCACTCGTAATCCTGAATCAAACACAAACTTAAATTTTGAAATGTTTGATACCAGAACTTCAGATGGTAGAACAGGAAAGCTGTTGGCAAATCAAATGCTTAACTCTGTTCACTCCACTTTAATTGGGGGTTTTCTCATGTTACATCTTGAAATAGTGCACCCTATTCTATAAGAGATGATAAGTCAGATGGTAAATTAGCTACTCGGCACTTAGTGTTAGTTTAACATCAGTCTTGCATATCGCTGGAGCTTCTAAAGTTGCTCGTTCTCTTGGTTAAAACTGATACTGAATGCCCTAGAAATGATGCTGCAAAGTATATATTTTAGAGTACTTTGTTGTTACCTTTATATTTGAGAGGTTTGCAAGTTACTGAATATTGTGTAATTGATTAGTACTGGCCAAAACCTTGATGGGGCTGCTCAGTATGCTATGGGATTTGGTTTGGTTTACAAGTGTTATTTAGCATTCTGCATTGTGCTTGTGCTCATGTACAGTTCGTCTCAAATTGTAATCCCATGGGTACTAGCTCAAATATTTTATGCGGTAACCTGTATACCATTTGGGTAATTGCTACATGCAGTTTTTTCCCATCCATGTGATGAAGAAATCACGAAGTTATTACATTTAAATCCCTGAGAACTCTTTTCCAATGCCCATATATAATCTAATTACCTATTGATGTAGGATGTTGTTATTTATAACGTGACCCCTTACATATAACCATGTCAATTAGGATTAATCTTGTCATAAGGCATATTAGTGCTAGACATGTTTGTGTAGGCCTAGATGGTTCCTGGATGAGAGAGCTACATGAAAACAGCAGCTCTGAAGTTTCTAGTACTAACTAGTTGTTAGTTGATTTAATCAACTTGAAGGTTACCACTGCAGAACGCAACAATCAAACTGCTGGAGGTGAAAAATAGAGCAAATTGGCCTTTTCTTCTAGCTGTAACAGCTGTTTGCTTAGCTAGCAAGTAGGGTAATGTCAGCTGTGTACTATTAGGTCAGTTCCTGTAGCAGTGCTGTAGTAACCAACCCTGAAACCATAAAAGGGGCAGGAACCCTCCTGTATAGTACAAAGTTTGGGATATAGAGAAAACTTGGTCATGAAGATCAAGCTAGCATATGGTGTGTAGTAAGCTTGTGTGTATGTGTGATAGTATAGCTTGTCTGTGAAGATCAAGCAAGGTGTGTAAGCTTGTAGTGTGAAGCTATAACATCAGTATAGTACAAACTTGTGTTACTAGCTACTTGTGTTGTTGAAGAGAGAATCAAAGTGATTTTATTTCGAACAATGTCTGTGGTTAGCTTCAGCGTTTTCGCATCAGTATTTGTGCCTGGTTGATTAAAGGACAAACATAAGTGCTTGTTCTTAGTTCACATCTTGACACACTGCTTGATGTTATCACTTCCTCACATGTGTTTCTTTTTCCCTTTGGTGGCATTTTGAATTGTTTTAATTTACTAGTAGAGTGGATGTTGCAGTGTCATTTCATTTTGAGCATATCTGTGATCTCAGGGCCTAGACCTTCAGATTTATTTGGGAGATATACTTGGAAAATTGAAAACTTTTCAAAGGAGAAGAAGAGAGAAATGAAAAGTGAACCATTTGAAGCTGGTGGCTACAAGTGGTAAGATCAAATATTCCCAATACTGCTGTGGCATTCTGCATTCCTCATTTCTAGTTTTCTTATTGGTCTGGTGATGAATGCACTTTGAAATGTCTGTGTTTTAGCTTTGTTTTTATATGCTATTAGTCTATATTAACATGTTTTTCTTAGTTGTACTTCATTACATGTGGCCTATTATGTATAAATCATTGCTGTTATTGCAGTACAGTGCTCTCTGGCTCATGTTTCTTCACTGTTTTGTGTGACTGTCACATGTGTTCATAATGGTTTCAAAACCCTAGTGCCCTCACTGTTAGGGTTGAACATTAAATCGTGATAGGAATCATAAATCTCTGCAAACTGGAAAGAATTAACTCTATATAATTGTTATTTTGATTACCTTGTCTTATAGAAAGTTCAAAAATGGTTCAGAACCTGTTTGATGATCTACAACATCATTACCAATAGCTGTCCTGCTACTTGAAACATTCCTTATCGTTCAGTTTTTGAAGCCGTAATATTCACTCCATGTTTCCATACATCAGTTATCACACTGATTTTTGTATTTGCTATTCTATGGGCCTAACTACTATTCTGTGCAATTGGGTAAATCAGTGTCTTAAAATGCCATATATTGCATTCCTTTATGACTTGCTACAAAGCAAGTTTTCCATATGCTCTTCCCACAAGGCAACAACCTTTGAGGACGACATGGAAGTTCCATACTAACCATAAATTAGCTTTCATTCTGGTGATGTAACCAGGGCCTTGCTAGGATCTGGCCATTTTATTATTTCATTATTTATTAAATTTTGGTGATGGAACTATAGAGGTGTTAAAACCATTAAGTTGAAATGTATCACAGCATGAGTTATGTGTATACCACTATTCTGTACCGCTTTTATTCTGAGACAGTGCTGCTACAAACTCAGAAGCCTAAGTTTCAGTCACTCTTAAGAAGGGATGCTTTTGCTATCAGTTATTTATTGTTACTATTTTTTGACCTTTATCAGCTTCCATGGATTTTTGATTGCTTCTTCAACCTTTTCTGAATAACATAAATTCTTATATTTATGATATTTTCTATATTTGTCTTGCTGATATGTGATATGTTGATCTTTGCTGGAATATCGTGGTTTTTCTCTACTTGGTTTTACTGCATTCTTGGGATCCTTTCAATGATTTTATCTACTGCTTTAAAACTTAAATTAGGGCGCAGAGCATGGTATTAGGTCACCTTTTAGTCCCTAGACCTTTTCTTCTGCACTCTAGTTCCACCATATTTCTATGATCCTTGAACCAGTTAGTCTATGTAAAGTGCAAATCATCTTATTTCCGTGTGCCATGCTGTTATTGCTGTTACGATTAAAGGAGACTGAACTGGATCGTACTATCGAGGCCCAATAGGGACTATATATTAGAGTTCATGGGAGACACAAGAGGGAAAAACTCTTGACTATTATACCTTAGCAGTTAACACCCCCCTCTCAAATGCAACGTGAATGCAATGTTGTTTCATTTGGAGAGTTGACACGATGCATTAGACTTGAAAAAAAAGAAATGAATTACACCAAAATCCAAAATAGAAGATGTCGTCGAAGCGTGCAACTCTTGAACATCGTCGATGTAGAAAGTGATCTCCACAAGAGGTTACTGCCTTCACAACACGTACTTCAGCAAATACCTCGAGTCTTCACAACACAGTACTTCAACTCTTCATATATGAACCTTACTTTGGAGACTTTTAAACTCGACAAGAATAAAGAGATGTGTCAAATCAAGCCAAAGGAAGAATAGAAGAGATCACTGCTGCAAAACGGCAAGCAGTAGGATAGGATAGAATGATGATGACGATGACAAATAAACGGCCTTTGATTATGAAGTGTAGCAAAATGGCTACAAAAGAGACTAAGAGGGCATAGTCGCATCAATGATGATTAGCTAAATCAACGGGACTCAGCTAAGCAAAGAAAAGAAAAAAAGTTGGCTGATTTGACAAAATATGTGGACATGCTAGACGAATTGTGATGTGTAAAATTTGGACTTGGATGGACACCTATGCAACTGATGCAGCGACGCAGCGGAATTTAGGAGAGGGCCTCAACACACTAGCAGCAGCACAAATGATATCAAACCAGGGGCGGGTGAAAAGCTGCAGCAATTCCAGTCAGAGTGGGCAGAGACGGATGGACTAAGACAGATGGCCCCGCGGGGCCGCATCAATTCTATGGGGAACCTAAACGAGCAGGCTTCGCATGGCAATGTCAGGCGGTGGCGGGCGTAGCTGTTCGCGAAGGGTGATGATGAGCAGGGCATCCGCGATGGGCGGAGGCATGTGCGGACGGCGCGCGGACTCCCCCGACGAATGGCGCACAGAGGAATCACGCAGACTGGAGTTGCTGCGAATAAAGGGAGACTGAACTGGATCATACTATTGAGGCCCAATAGGGACTATATATAGAGTACATGGGAGACACAAGAGGGGAAAACCCTTGACTATTATACCTTAACAATCGCTATCGTTTTCCAGTAGTCGTGCTTTTTCTGTATTTGGGATTATAAATTGTTGAGCAGCTCAGTTTGTAATGCGCACTGCTTGGATGCTCTATAAGTTTATCTCTTGCTCATTTTGCAGGTATATTCTAGTTTACCCTCAAGGATGCGATGTCTCCAATCACTTGTCATTGTTTCTTTGCGTTGCTGATCATGAAAAACTTCTCCCAGGTTTGATACTACTATGTTGCCTATCCTTTCTTTTGTCCTCCACATATCTTTTGCCTCCTAATCATGGTCTTGATGCTTCAAGGATGGAGCCATTTTGCACAGTTTACTATAGCTGTAGGCAACCTTGATCCGAAGAAAGTTAAATATTCAGGTGAGCTGAACTGATGTTTTCTTCCTTCTGAGAAAAACAGCCAGCTTCAGAAGTTGACGAAGTAACTTTGCAGACACCTTGCACAAATTCTGGAAGAAGGAACATGATTGGGGGTGGAAAAAGTTTATGGAGCTATCAAAGATTCAAGATGGTTTTCTTGTTGACGATGTTCTTGAAATCATAGCTCAAGTTCAAGTTATCAGGTAGGTAGTTTCATAACGATTTTTAAAGAAATCTGATTACCATGCTTTTAAAATACCAGTGATGTTCATATGATGCATTTGGAATTGATATGATCTTGTTGGGGTAGTTTGTGCTCTTCTTGATAATTCAAACATGGATTTCTTGTGTCATTTTGTCCTATTAAAAATTCTAACTTTATTACGCTACAAGGTGTAATTGCTCATTTAGTACTTTAGTAGAAACTTTCTTTCAAACTTCTTTTAGTCGCAATAAGCTCTCATCTGTTGCATTTCATCCAGATTTGAGATTTCCTTATGTTTGAGGCCCTCTCTTTACATGTTTACTATTGTTTAAACCGTGGCTTCTGCGCCTATTATGTTCTCAGCTAGGTCTGAGAATTTTGCTTCTTGATACTGAGTTAAAAAAATCCTTCTTGATATGAGATTATACTTCTCAAAGATCTTAAAAAGAGAGATGTTGAGTTCTCATCAGTTGATCACAAAAACAAATTGTAACTGTTATCTCTTTTGTTTTTGGATACTGGAGAGAGAAAGCAGACAGACCATTTCGTTGCCTTGATCGCCCTTATCGTCGAGAACTGCTCCGTGTCTACATGACAAACATAGAGCAAATTTACCGACGTTTTGTTCACGAACGCAGAAGGAAACTTGTCAGGCTTATTGATGACGACATGAGGTGGTCCAGGTCAGATAATGGGCCTTTGAATATTGTGAACACAGAATGGTTTAATACTTGCCATTTTTTTGTATATAATTTATAATGTATGCTGACCCTTCTTTCTGTTGCAGTTTCCGTGCTTTCTGGCTTGCGATTGACCCAACAACAAAACATCGCATGTCCAGAGAGAAGAGCGACATCATATTGAAAATAGTGGTGAAGCATTTTTTTGTTGAGAAAGACGTGACCTCAACATTAGTTATGGATGCTCTGTATACAGGTTTGAAGGCACTTGAGGCCTGTAGCAATGGCAAGAAAGGAACAGTAACTTCAATGGACTTGGAGGAGCTATCAGCGCCTATGGTCCATGTTGATATGGACATGTTTGTTTTGGCTGGTGACTTCATAACTTTGCTTGAGAGGGCAGCTTTAGAGCCCTTGTCTTGTCAATCTCTGTCACAAAAAGATGACAAATGTTCCCAAACCCGTGCCAAGGTAGGTATTGTTATATGATTAATCCGATCCCTTAGGTATCATTGAGATTGGATTTTCTTCCCCCAAGTGAATTCTATCATGATTCCACAACATTAGCATCTGTTTAGTTTCATCACATTGATATGAATTAACTTTGTTTTGCTCAAAATTTATCCACCTGTTTCTCATCCAGTATTTAATCTATTTTACTTGCTAGCTAGAACATCCGTCGCAAGTGTGGCCACACCCACACTAGGTAGTTGTGATGTCTAATAAGTTCATAACCTAAAGAGACTGGTGTCAATTGAAAGCATCATAGTATAATTTCTTGTATTATTAATTTTGATTTCTTTCTCAAAGCTAATTACTCACTTAAATTAGTCACTCTCCAGGTGGTTGCACTTGAATAAATGCAATATTTGCTTCACGAACAGATTTGTTACAAGCTTGCTTATTCCCCTTGAATTCTTCACTTTCTAGAACTCCAAAATCATGTAATCTACATTCCGCAATCAGTCCTGGAAGTTCTACCTCTGATGGTGGAAGGCAAAACTGAAACCATTTTCCAGTAATATAAGTGGCGGTATAAATCTAATTGTCAACTGTTCTGCTTGTGGTCTTTATGCCTTGAAATTGGTAGCATTATTTTGCACAATATAATTATTGTTTTGCTGCTTAGCTTTTTTCCTTCTCAATCTCATCCTTCCAGGATGGTGGTACTGGAGAAATCAACAAAGTTTCTATTGAGCGTGAAGAAAGGCGTCTAACTGAGCTTGGTCAGAAGATACTTGAAATATTTGTTCTATCTCATATATTTAGGTATTTTTTTTGGTTTTTACTACCTTCTTAGCTCCACATGGTTGCTTTATTGGTCAGACTATGAATGTTTTCAACCATTTTGTTTCTTCTGGTATCATCTCATGTTTAGACATCGTCAACCAGAAGGTTCATGCCGCCAATTATCTAGAAGTTGTTTAATGAACTTTTGCTTTTCTGCATCAAAGTGTGTTCTTTATTTACCAATGTTATATGCACAAAATTTGATTCATTCTGTTCCAGTATCATGACATGCCCTGACTACTATTTCATGCATTGCTTAGTGGGATTGAGGTTGCCTATCAAGAAGCTGTTGCTTTGAAGAGGCAAGAGGAGCTTATTCGTGAAGAGGAGCTCCTTGAAAATGAGATGAAGGGGAAGCGTGGCAGTGCCACTGAAAAGGATAAGCGTTCAAAGAAAAAACAGGTTGCGTTCTTGTTGTGGTTCTGTGCGCCCACTCTTCTTTTTTAATTCCTGATTCAATATAATGTGGTTAGCATCAGGGTGACTTGATGAAATCATTGCTGCTGACCTGCTGTAGCTTGCTTGAACAAGTTTGTTGGGTGCATTTGGTTTGAGGACGAAGTTAGATGGGATATGGCCACCCAGGATCTGAGGGTGGGTTTATCAATGCTTGTTGTTTGTTTGGATGGATGGATGGGGCAAGCCATTTTTCTGCTTGGTTGGATGGGTGAGAATAATTAACTAATTGTATCTATTATTTAAAAATAATGACAACTAATTATACACTATTAAATATACACTAACACTAATTTTGTCATGATAATATCTAATTAAACTTAGAATATGTTAATAAGCACTACTACTACCTTAATTGGCACCAACCATATTAACACTTATCAAAGTTAATCTTGTCATCACAATTACTAAGTAATAATATAATATACTAATAATCCTTAATTTATTTACTAAAGACAAAGATTAGAAAACATGGATGAGCTCGTTCGGCAAATTTTTAGTGGCAAGGTTATCCAGCATCTGGGAGGACAACTTGCTCATGAACCAGACAACACCTATCTATGGATGGCCACATCCCATCCAGGGATATCCATCCAACTGAACGCTCCCTAACTGGAAGAACATCCAGCTACTTGAATCTGTGCATTATGGAACTATTATTTTCCTGTTAGGATTCTTAATGACCGATGTGTCTTGTCTTGTTTTGATGGCTTGATGCATGGCAAGTTTCCTAGTCGTTGTCTAGAGTTTCAAGCCTAGATTGGTTCACCATCTCTGCTTTGTTACTGGCAATTTACTGTGATGACTTCCTGGTGTTAATTGATTGAAACCAATCAATTTTCTCAGTGGGTGGCTGAGAAAAGAAAAAACAATATGGGGGCTGAAAGTGACTGCTGCTGCATTTTACACATTTCCTTTGACTAGAATCATCATGTTTTAAGCACATATAAATTCTAGTGTCAACTCAGGGCTATTTGGTCAAGTTTAAACTGCTCTCCTTAGCCAATACCTACACAGTCCTCTCTGATTAGTGACTCCTAGATTTTATTATTTTTTGATTCTTTAAGCAAACTTCATACTTTTGCTTTATATATATAGTTAAATTAATAAAGCCACAGAAGACAACTGTTCTTCTGGCGAATGAGTTGTAAAGGTGAATAAAAAACATGATGGTATGGACTGGGTTCAGGTCAGGGTCTGAGGACTGAGGGTGGAGGGTGGAGGCAAATTTGCCCTCCAGGGGAATTTGGATGCCCTGAACCGCCAGGGGTACTAATAATGGCGAGATCTCTTGTCAGCAGCTGACTCATCCCTGTGGCAGGAGGCTCTGGTTGTTCTGAGGCTAGTTTATTTCTTGCCTATTTTAAAGGAAATGACATGCTTTGTATATATAGATCTATCTGTAGCATGTGTACTAATAGACTGATAAGGCTAACTGATGGGGTTTCGTAAAAAAAAAAGTTCCACAAAAAAAGGCTAACAGATGGGTATGGATCTAGTAAACTATAGCTAGCCATGCATTGAAGCCAACTATCATGTAAATCATGTGTGCATGCTAATCCAGCTTGCTAGTTCCTGGATGCGAGCTGCTATTGGTTGGTGCACTGCTTCTGTATGCTGCTTCTACCTTGCCATGTAGCCGATGGCCCTAAGCCCATGGCCCCATAACACATCAAGTACCATGTAATTTGGATTAATGTTTTATTTGTATCCGTAAAATACATTAGCTCTAAATTCTGAGCTCTCAAGGTCCTCAAAGTTATCATGAGATGCTTCTATCAAGTTACCAGGAAGCTTTGCATGTCAAGAACCCTTTTTTTGGTGGTACCATAGTACATGTTGAACTAGTGATTTTTCGAGCCTCTACTTTACTGGCATCTTTCTTATTAATGCTCAGTTCGCCATTTCTTTTGCATTAAGTGACATTTTATAAATTTGTTTGCTTACACTAAGAATTTCAGGCCAAACAAAAGAAGAACAATCGTAAGGTCAAGGACAAGGAAAGAGAAGAGAAATCTGATTCAAATTTTCTAGAAAGGCATCAGGATGGAAGCACAAATCATGACAGGGAGGACTCTAAGCAGGTAGGGCAATCTGCTGTGATTAAAGCTGATAACTTTGGAGAAGGTGCTTCAGATTTATCAGACAAACTAAGTGGATCAACAGAGGTATGCCAAACTGACACGTGTGACAAGATTATACTACCTGTGAATGCAATGAATGATGTTGGTATTGAGATGAACAATTCACAGACATGTAAAGATGACGATTCTACTGTGGACATCGAGACACTGGTAACATCTGTGTCTGCTGCTGTGAACAGCATACGAGGCAAAATAAATAATTTGCTAGACAGTACAAGTCTTATAACGCCTAATAGGTCAGTTAGCATTTCATCCAAACTTCGCAATATTTCTCTTGGCAGCTTAGATTTAATAATTTACCATAACTCGCAATTTGGCGCAACAGAGGAAGAAGTCGGCGCAACAGGGGCATCAGCAGTATAATCATTTCCCAGTATGAAGATGACCTTCCCTCATCTAGCTGCTCAGACCGCAACATGTCTGCCTGTGGTCCAGCTCCAAGGCGTGACCAGGAGACTGCTCTACTCACCTTAAAAGATCGGCTTCGTGAGCTTGGGCAAAGACTACATGAGGTGAAGCAGCTGTTCTCAAAAAGCATTGGGCACTGTTTATAATTATGCTTTAATTATTATTGAATGTTCACTTTAATTTAGGATGGATCTGCCTTACTGGAGCACACTCTTTTAAGTTTATTTTAGCTTTATCATAATTTTATACCCCTGAGTCTGGTTTGCATTGTTGATATACTAAAGATATACCTGCTGATTTTCAATTTGGAATTTTAGATCATCTTTTTGAGATACTTTTTTTCGCTAAAAAACATTACTTCGTTTCTGGTTTAGATTTTCATTGTATTTGACTGAATTATAGTACTTGTAGAAAACTCAAGGATTTTTCTAGGAAATATACAAAATGTAAGATGCAGATCTGTGGTGCTATAAATACGATGCTTTGGAATTTGATTGTGATTGCTACATAGTTCAATTGCAGGGACAAACACCAGAGCTGTTGCTCTAATACTGTGGATATGTTTTGGCGATATAACACATATCACTTGATTATCAGAGCAACAATTCTCCCTTTTCTCTTGTATATGTACGGAAAGCACTGACCACCTCCATCTCTGTGAATAGCTGTAGCTGGATACATGAAGATTGCATTCTAGATGTTTTGTTTCTTCTGAAAGCGTATATTTGGTGACTATATTTGTAGCATATTACTTGGTAGTTGTCCTAAAAAAGAATTTGGTGATTCATATCCTGGGTTCGAAGCTTATTAATCTTATACTAAGATTATACATATTCTGTAGCACTTCTATCTTTCATCTATCCTGCTGCTTTATTTAGCTGCCAGTAAAAAAGTTGATTTGTTTGTTTGCATTTATGTTTGTTTCAGAAAGAAATTGAGGGCAAGGAACTGCTTAAGGCCCACTTGGAAAAAAAGGCAGCTGCTGAGGCCACAGTGGGTTCATCCTTAGCATCCTCATCTAACTCAGAAAAGACTCCCCAGGTTCTGAAGGGGCCAGAGCAATCCTCGGTAATTGTTAATGATGCAAATATTGATGCACCACTTCCAAAGGCTGTACCTGTAGCCACAAGTGACGACAGCAATGAAGCTGTTCCAGCAACGGCAACATCCACCATGAACACCAAATCTGTGCTTGTCAGTCCCACTCCAAGTAAACTTGAGCAAGTTTTGTGTGAAGAACATGTATCAAGTTCAAGCCAGCAAATCAATAAAGCTCCTCTGACGCCTTCAAGATCACCACTAGTTGATAATAAGGCTACCCCAACTCCCCCAAAATCACCTGTGCCACAGGCTGATACAGTTGTTAAAGCTACTCCAGCTCCACCCAAATCACCATTGCCACAGATTGATACAGTTGCTAAAGCAGCAGCTCCCACAAAATCTTCTACATCACAGCTTGATAAAGTTGCTAACATACAAGCTGCCCCCAAATCACCAGCACCCCAGGCTGATGAAGTTGCCTCACATAACTCAGTATCGCGACAGATTCTGTCCACATCTATCTCCAAGACTCGAGAAGATACGGTTTCTGAGAGGGCTTCAGTTGCTTCTGTACCTGGAACTCCTACGCCAATGTCAAGGCCTACAAGTGCACCTCTGCTACAGGTACCAAGATCAACTATGCCACCTACACCATCAGTCCAAGTTTCTCCGTTGCTTTCACGTTCACTGACTGTGTCTGAACGGCCAAACAATGAGCCTTCACCTCCAGCCCCAGTTTATGTAACACAGACATATCGAAATGCAATCCTTGGTAAGGGCCATCTTGATACTACTCCAGCAACTCTTGAGCAATCAACTTCTGTTTGCCCAAATACTGCAGTTTCACAGCCATGGTCAGCATATGCGATGGCAACATCAGTCATGGCTCCTTTCGAAAGGAATGACCAATTACCAGGTAAGCAAGGCTTCGTGTTTGGGCCTAGCAGGGCAGAAGCCCTTAATAACCGGCACTCATGGAAAGGTAACAGTGATGTTAACGGACATACATGGAAAGATGATGTTCCTAACCAGCAAATGACCAATTGTGATGCGCATGTGCACCACTCAAAAGATATTTCTTATCAGCAATTAAGCAGCAGTGGGACAGAACAACCCAGATTGGGTGGATTACAGAGTAGGGAGCTCCAGAGGGAGATACCTGCTGCAAGCTTTGTTTCACGCCAGCAGTATGGTTCAGTGGGTGAAGAATTCCCTCACATTGATATTATAAATGACTTGCTTGATGAAGACCAAAGCAGTGCGCATATGGCAGTCTCTCCCCTCCATGAGTATCATACATTTGGTTTGCCCTTTTCTTCAGGAGGCAATATGGCAGACTCAGAAACAGCTTCCGTAAGTAGTTCTGTCCGGTTTGACTTGACCGACCTTTACTATGACGAGGGTTACAGGAGGGCCTATGACACGCAGAATGCTCTGCGTAGGTTGGATGCTTACCCCAACGGAAGGTTGGACTCAACTGCACCGCAGCGTTGGCCATATAACCATCCAAATCCAGCTGTGAACCTTGGAAATAGTTCTAATGTATTTCCACAGCAGTTGGGAGAGTATACTAATTTAGCTAGTGGGAGGGTGAATGGGGAATATTTAGATTATATGTATCGCCGTGCCAATGGGCAATGGTGATGCCTGTATACGACCCATAATAATACTTGTAACAAACCATGGTGCCAAGTCTAAAGTTCGCCATGTCCTTTAATTTGAATTGTTTCAAGTTCAAAATAGGAAAGAACGAATACACCATGTAAAATTTTACCTGCATTCAGCCTATCTCGTGCTTGTACGTTATTCCTGTGGTTCGAAGAGCATATGACTGCAGGTCTGCAGCTAACAAGCCAAGCGTACATATCGCAGCCCTGTCGCCTATTGTTCGCGGAATTTTATAGTGCTTTCTTTCGATTAATGTGTTTTGGCATGTTATTAAAAATGTGTTTTGACATAATGACATGATTGGCTTCTTGGGAAAGAAGCTTGATGTGATTATTTTTACGGCATCTGCGTCTGATAACTGCAGGACGAGAAACATTTTCAGTCAGCCTTTGCTGCAAAAATTGGAGGCTAGAGACGTTTTAAAACGCGTATACGTTATTATTATAGTTTGTCGTAAGTCAAAGTTACTTAAATTTATTAGTCAATTCATAAATAATAACTTAATTAATACTCCTTTCATTTTAAATTATATGATATTTTGACTTTCCTAGTTTTTTTTCTTTACTATGTGTCTAAACTTAGTGTATATCTAAGTGCATAGTAATAATATACCTTGAAAAGTTCAAATGTCTTGTAAATAATTTAGAATAGAGCAAGTATGTTTGATTTATTTTTTTAAATATAAACTCAGTTAAAGTTAGAGAAGTTAAAACAAACATCTTGGAACAAAGGATGCACCTACCGGCTTACCAGGTCATGTCCACTACCAGGCACTTACGGAACGTCTCAGCCTATCCGGTTTTGTTTGTAACACCAATTATGATTGAAAATTATATGCCTTCTATGCATCGAAAATTCCTTTCCTGTGAATTTCCTTCAAGATAATTACAACAATATCTGGTGCCTACATACAAGAAGAATTTCTTTTCATTTAGATGATACACATGATGCACAATTCATATGTTGATTCAATACCTATTGCAATCGCAAAAAAAAAAAAGAAAGAAAGAAAGAAAGAAAGAAAGAAAGAAAGAAAGAAAGAAAGAAAGAAAGAAAGAAAGAAGATACCTATCGCACAAATAAGTTTGAAAATGACTATTATACACAGTTTGGTAAATTCTATTTCTTGTCAATAGCAATTGCTCGCAGTTCTCTCAGATTGCAAGCAATTTCCTGTATAAACATCAAACCTTCGTCGCCATTCCTGAGGGAGTTGATGCTATGTTCAAGAAAACTGCGATCTCCTTCTAGTGTCTTCAGTCTTCTGTTCAATTTTGAAATTTCTTCCTGCACTGCATCTAGATCAATCTTCCCACTAGTTGTCAATGAGCCAGCTTCTTTGCTCTCTATCGAGCTTTCCTGGCGGTCTAACGAGAAGTCTTCTATGACATATACTTTGTCAGAGAGGTCATCCTTAACATCTGGACTGGGTAAATCAACAGAAACACTGTTGTTGGAGTAGAATTGGAGCTTTTGCTCCAATTTTCTCAAACCACTTGCTATATATGCCCTCTCCTCTTCCAAACTCACCAAGGAATTTATGCCCTGCTTCAAAGGATCTTCAAGATCACCAACGTCAAGCATAGCTGTATCCCTATTTTCTTGTTTAAAAGCCGCTTGATTGCCTCGTTCCTCTATTGCTCCACCTCCATACTGTCTCCTATAGTTTTCGAGCTCAATTTCCAGTTCCTCTATTTGTTGTTCTCTTTCAGCGAGTAACTCGTTAGTTTTCGCTAGCGCTTCACTGTCATATTCAGCTTGCTCTTCCATCATCCTTTGGTAATGCGAAGCTTCCATCTGCATTGCAGCCTTCTCATCCTGCAACTTGGTGATCATAGCCAGAGCTTGACTTGCAGCAATGGCTGAGGCGTTCCTCTCTTCTTCCAGTTCTCTGCAGAGTAGGTGTATTGATTTCCGGTCAAGATCAATCTGTCGTCTTAACCGGTCAATGGTGCTTTCACCTTCCATCTCACTGACAATGCTTCCGTCTAGAGACTCCAAACCGGAAGCATTCCTCTCAAGTGAAATTCTATTGGTAATGTTCTGCACCACCAACTCATCACCACGTCCATATGCACGTGGGCTAGGGCCTGGATCGACCCATGGTGCCTCAAGCCCCCTGGAAGCTGAGAGCTGTGATAGCAGTAGTCTCAGTTCTTCGTTTATGCTAGAAGTAGAGTCCTTTCCAAGGATTACATCCGTCAAGGTAGGGGATGGCAAGCTACCCTTGTTGCCAATGGCAAGTCTATAGGCTTCATTCATGCTAATCTGAGTGCTTAGAGATGGTCTCCTTTCAACAACACTGTCACTTGTTTTTGGGTATTCCTCGGTGGCACTATGATCTTGAGGTATTTCACCACTTGATCTTACGGTAGTTGCTGATATATGAGGTTCGTCCACATAATCTGCGCAAAATAGCTTAATGTAAGGACCAATTTTATTAATGTTTGCGTTGGATATAATTCATGTTTACTAACCTTTATCTATTAAATCTTTGGGAGCACTACCAGAAGGATCTTGGACTATCAGTTTGTGTGCCCCCATGTCACCAGTGGGTTCAATTTTATTAACTTCACCACATGTTTTGGAACCAGCACTAACTTGTGAAACATGGATATCCCCGCAATTATCTAACAGAGGAAACATGAAGTCCTTTATTTAGGTATAATTATCAAAGGTGTATAATTATATAAAGCCAATGGGAAATAAAAACCAAACCTTTCTGATTTGCGTCTTCTGAAGCACCATGATGAGCGTTCTCTAGCACCAGTTCATTTGTATGTGGATCAGCTGCTGACGCAATTCTCTGATGAAACTCACCACTTGATCTGCCAGTAATTTCTGGCACATCAACTTGTTCCAGAATACCTAGCAAATTTTTGCTGTGTTAGGGTTAAGTGGAGAAATGCTAAACAACATTTCATTTGTAATCAAGAATCAAGAGAACATACCTTTTATATTTCCTTCTTCTGAAACAGCATAGTGCTCCTCTAGTATTGTGAACTGAGATGTATATGGATCAGCGTTGCCTTCACTTGTGCTCTGAGATGGTTCAATCTCACCAGGAACCTGTGGTAGCTCATCACTTGGCATAACTGGAATTTGTGAAATACCAGCATCTGCATGATTATTCACCCAATCATATAATTTATCATTTGAAAAGAAGTGGCAGTAGAGGCAATCGTTCCAGTTTGTGAAGCAAAATTTACCTTCTAAACCTGAATTTTCTATAACAAGTACAGGATCATGCCGGGATGCCAATTTTCTGGATAGGCTTTCTTTTTCTTCCGTCCGGTCCACATCACCTCCGCTATTTGGATGATCATCCACAGCAGGACACGCCAAAGATGTATTGCAGGTGTCTTCAACACTGGGCTCCTTCTTGACAATTATTTCAGATTCCTTGATCACCACAGGGGAAGGAAGAACGGGTTGCTCACAAGCTGCATCTTCTTGTAAGTCTTCGTCCACAACACTGGCTTCACGAGATTGTGAACTTTTCACATCATTGGCACAAGGGACCTCAATCTCAGAGTCAGATGTCATCTGTAGCAGATCATCTCGCTCATTAGACCTGTAGTCAGTTTGGTGGTATATATCTTTAGGCTCCAAAGGCTCGTCCACTTGACATACTACAGAATACTCTGTGTAAATTTCTGGTGAGCCGAATGCTCCAGTAGGCTCTAGCTCTGCAGTCTTTCTAGAGGACAAAGCTACAGTCCGTTGCTTAAAATGCTGCCCACAGCACGAGCAAACTTTTTCACGAGGGGAATTCAAAGCATCATCAATTCTTTGTTTGCTATAAAGTACATTGGCATCCATCACAGTCTCATCTGTTTTATCATCATGGGTGACTTTCCCACAGCACCCTTCACACATATTTTGGGCTCCCGCGAGCTTCTGGTGGAGACTGCAGAAGGCCAAGGATGAAATCTCCGTCTTGTGAGTTTTGCAGATCAACTCTCTATAGAAACATGGTTTCTCGTTGCCCAGGACGTGATCAAGCCTTGAGCAGAAAGGGCATGGCGCTGGTAATCTGCAGAGACGGGCGAATCTAGTGACCAAGAAGCTGTAAACCGCGTCGATGAACAGCAGGAGCATCAAGATCCACTCAAGCAACGCCGTGGACAGTGTGCTCGATAGTCGGGGTAAGATTGGCATCCTTGTACCCATCTCCAACAGTGTCTCAAATCTTCAGAACAGTTGCTCCAATCTGTCAAGACTTGTCAAAGACTCGGAGATGGGTGGCGTTGGAGTAGGAGTGCTAGCTGCAAAGAACCAAACCAAGTTAAAGAACAAACTGAAGTGTGCGGTGTGATGTTATTAGAAGTATGTGACATCTATTGCGTGATAAAAAATGACAAGAACCCATGTGAGCAATTGGTATCAAAGCTCAGCAAGGCAACCGCCCTGAGAATATTTTTGGTGAGCTATTAAAGCTAATCATAGACAGATAAAAGGCAGGGAGCCCAAACACAAGGCTGGAAACCACTGGATATACATAAACTAAAAGCGCCGTGCACCAAACTCAGTGGAAATTGACAGATACCGACCACCAAGAGAATATTGGAAAGCATAAATTCAAACAAACGCGCACCAATCATGCCACATGAATACTTGAACAGGAAGTAGTACCTAACGAACACATCAGAAGTTTTCTGTAAGGACAACGCCAGGGAGCATGGGAATTGGACTAAAGATGTCAGGGAATTCAAAGCTATTCATTCTTTCCACAGAACCAAGTAGCTAGACTCAGCTAACATAATCAAAACTAGAACCCGGACGGTTCTAGCCAACATAACGGGCCGAGGACTCCAAGTTACCAAAAAGATTTTCAAGTAGCTAATCAATAGCACAACCATCCAATCCACTACCAGAAGGAACTGAAACAAACAAAGAAGCTCACGAGCCGACGAGAGCTGACCATGACATAGACGGGAGAATTAAGGTTACAGACCTGCAGGCATGGAGTCAGTGAGTCAAGGATGAGCAAGAACGCACCTGGCGATTGGCGAATGAATCGCAGCCCCCCCGCGAGATCCCGATCTGTGATGGCAGCAGGATGGAGGGCGGTCTTGTCGGGAGCAGCGAGCGTCCAAAAAGGTGGCTGAGCAAGCTTGCTAAACTAGTAGCAGCAGCAGAGGAGGAAATTAAAGGTGGCGAGCACCGACCAGACCAGTTGCCTCCCGTCTTGTTCCCAGCTCTCTCTATATAGGAGGAGGAGTGTTGTTTGATTGATTCCCTGGCCGGCTGGCCTCTCCGCGGAAGGAGCCAAAAACGAAAGCGGGGCGAGGTGGTGGCGGCGCTGATGAGGGCGGTGGCGTCGCCACGCCGGGGGCGGAAACGGGGCCGCGGGCTGGCCCGGACTGGACTCCGGACAGCGACGCGAGCCGGCCTCGGCCGAAAGGCTGGCGGTGGTTGAGGTCTCGGTGCGTTTGCAGACGTGGATCGGCAGAGTAGGTTGTTTTTTTTTTTTTTTTGACGAAAGGCAGAGTAGGTTGAATGCTAACCAGTGCGTTAGCTCTGTAGATAAGTGGAATAAACAAAGGATTGAGCGAGTGATTAGCGTGCGTTGAAACTTAAAACCCTGGTTAGGCGGGCGGGCGTGCTGGAGCCACAGCCAGGTCGTCTCCATGCTCAGGAAAAGATTCCCGTCGGCCGTAGCAGCGCGGTTACGCTTTTGTTGATACAGTGAGGGCGTGTTTAGATCAATTTCTTTTTATTCGATACTGTACCACCTTCGTTTGTATTTGTTAATTATTGTTTAATTATAGACTAACTAGGATCAAAAGATTCATCTCATGATTCACAGATAAACCGTGAAATTAGTTATTTTTTTTATCTATATGTAATGCTTCGTACATGTATCTAAAGATTAAATGTGATGGAGAATCTTATAAACTCTAAACAGACCTTGAGTCCTGTAGTCGTGTGTGTGTTCACAAAAGGTTATGTCGGAAACAGTTAACCAGCTCCAGGTTGACCACGGACAGAAGGTGGAATAATGTGATTTTTCTCTTGCAAATTGAATGGAATAATGTGAAATTGGAAGGCTAAGATATTTTTGGGTGCCAGCAGTCAATTCATTAAAACATTGATCACTACTAATTTTGTATACTGAGATTTAATGTTCTGAAACAATATGTATTGTTGTATGGGTTTATCTAAAAAAAGTACTTGCAGGGAAACAGTGAGCGCTAATATTAAGGTAGTGTTTAGTTGGGAGAATCAAGTAGGACAGGACGAGACTATGTGTTTAATTGGGAAACTCATGGAGATAGAGATAGTTAGAGATGTCCTAAGTAGAATATCCTATAGAATTTAGACTACCTTGTCCCACTCTCACAACGTGCTTCTCCATCTCCTCTCCCTAGGTGGTTGGGTTCTCCAGCGACGATGTTGGGGCAGGGTGTGGCTAGGCAGGTCGCTGGGAGGAGATGGCCGGACACGGCGAGCCCTAGGACATGGGTGAGCTCTTCGGCGTAGGCGAGCTCCCTAGCTCGACACAGGCTTCTCTGTGCATGAAGCTCCCTAGCTCGACACGAGCTCCCCAACAGTGCCCCAAGCTCTGCGTTGGCGCCCCAAAGGCTCCCTAGCTCAATACAAGCTGGCAGCACCTCGAAGGCTAGGCAGCTCTCCAACAAGACATGACAGGCTCTTGGTGACGAATGACGATTCCTAATTACATACGTCCAAACAATGGAAGGTGGACCTACGGATTACTGTGCCTAACGATGTTAAAACTAGCATCCACTCTATCTCACTAGATCCTTTCAACGAAAAAAGTTTTAGAATAACTCTATCACTCCAACCAAACACAAGCCAAAATAATTCTCTTTCAAAAAACAAAGACAGTACTATCTTATTCCATATTGTCTCCAAACCAAACACAATATAAGAGACAGGATGACTTATGACACTTAAAAAAACTAATCGAGGTTCATACTAAACTTTTTGCTAAAAGAAACATGATCGTGTCTATCTAGGTGTGCGGTAAGGTTTTATCTAATATGACTATTTTTCTGTATAAAAGTATTACATCTTAAACCAGTCATATCAAGTACTCTAGGAAAGTAAAGGTGCACAACTTGAAAAAGTAAAAGCGAAAGCATACAATAAGTAAAAAAAGCAAAATGGCACGATCTTGGCATGAACATTTGTCGCATGTCATTACTTGTCGATTTGCTATGTTTAGTCCATATTGGCCTATTGGGGCTCTAAAAATGATATAGATGTATCAATTGAAAATGTATGATTAGGTAGAAAATTAGGTAAAATACTTTGCTTTGTACCTTGCCAAACACGTTGAAGAAATGTACCCTTGATTTGCATGATGCCACGCTTCATCTCTAGAGGATGACCAATTGTTGCAGGCTTTGCACAAATAAGCTAGGTCGATTTACTAAAATCAACCAGGCCGGTTTTTCTAAGGTAGATGGAATCACCGTTTGCTGGCCACTCTAACATCTTATCTCAAGGGGTTTGATCTTTCAACATCTTGATGTGCTTCATCAACTAAACATTGTTTGGCTATTAGTTGTTGTTGATCAAGACTGGCATAACATAAACTAGATAGAGCTACAAGCCTACAACCCTTTAGCTTGGGCTTCACCATTTTTATAAAGATAGACTTGTTGCTTGTGATGCAGTGGATTCACAACAAGTAATGCTCTGTTTTATCTTTAGAAATAACTGGACTATCATTCATATCCAAAAATGGATCTTTTCTAGTTTTATCAATTGACAATCATTTATTTAACTTTTGTTCATGGTTAACAATGCAGTTATCACATGATTTTTCAAATCACTAATACAATTAGAAACAAAATTAGAATAATAAGTAGATAAAGTACCTAATGATAGTACCTCTAGCAAATAAATTCGAGAAGGTAGTTACTTTATTGTAGTGAGTGTACCTTCTTTTATTTTTCCAACAAAGGACCAAAACATCATATGAATTCTATCATTTATTTCTTGCACAAGTTGATCCTTAGATCTTGATTTTTGCCAATATTCCATTATGCTTAGCATGTGGGAGATGTGTGCATGTTTGTTGAATTTGATTCGGTTGAAATTACTAGAAACATATGAAATCAAAACATAAGTAGTACCATTTGTATAAAATGCAGTGCTGAATTATTCAGTAGAGTTAAGAGCAACATATAAAGCCTGACTATGAACATTAAGTTTGCATGAGATTCTAAATAGTAAGTGTAGCCTCCACTCTAGTGGCACATTGTTCAAGATATGTGGATTGAAAGTAATTGCCTAGATAACTAGTAAAAGAACAACCAATTCTCTCATTCATCATCATATTTTATAATAATAATAATATTGTGAATTTGCTACCAATAAATAAAAAGATGCAACATTTTGTTACATATATTGCTGAAATTAATATCATAAGTCACTTCATAATGATGATTGGCCAAACTCACTAGTTCCGCTTTTGATGTGTGAGTGTCGGCGTCTAGACTCGTGGTCTAGGCACAAACAAGTGTAAAATTGCGTGACTACCAGCCTGGATGGTGATGCAAGTGGAACACAGAGAATTTATACTGGTTCGGGCCGAGAATGCCCTACGTCCACTGAGATCGAGGGTCTGTATTGCCTTGCACCCAAAGGTGCTTGTAGTAGGGGGTAGAAGGAGGTTGCGAGAGAGGGCTAGGTCCCAAGTCTCGGCTTTGTGGTCGACAGAGCGCTGGCGGCTACTCTGCGAGTGAGTGTGTTGATCGTGTGTATGGATGAACTTTCTTCACTTAGTAGTGAACCCTGGCTCCCCTTTTATAGCCTCAAGGGGAGACAGGTATTTACATGAGTAAATTTCCTCTGTAGAATGGTGAAGCCACAGTCCCGACCCTGTTGAAGCCTGTCCATCTTGTCCTTGAGAGATGGCTGGCAGCATGGCTGCTTCTGTGGAGGGTTACCGAGCCCTGTAGGAGTCATGGGGGTCGGATCGGTGGTACTGCTGATCATCCTGTTAATAGTGGGAGAAGACAGCTAACAGTGACGCTGGTTAACCTTCCTCATTCCTCTTTTACTGTGAGGCAGTACACCACAGTGAAAGAGGTAAGGTTGCATAGTGAAAGAGGTAAGGCTACAGTGAGCAGGGTGGTTGGAATAGTCGCCGTCATGCCCTGCTGTGATTCAGAAGCCACTGCGCCTGTCACGTCGTGGGTACGGGCGTCGTGCGTCGGAAGCCTTGCCTTGGTCAGGTGAAGCGTCGTTTGGCGCCCGAGCCTTAGAGGGGTTGGGCGAGACGGAACTCACGCCCGAGGCCGAGGGGATCGGGCGAGGCGGTGTCTGCGTCCGAGCCTCTGGGGGGTCGGGCGAGACGGAACTTACGCCCGAGGCCGAGGGGATCGTGCGAGACGGTGTCTGCGTCCGAGCCTCTGGGGGGTCGGGCGAGACAGAACTTACGCCCGAGGCCGAGGGGATCGGGCGAGACGGTGTCTGCGTCCGAGGCCCAGGGGGTCGGGCGAGTCGTGGTTTGGCCCTGAGTTTCAGGAGTCAGATGATCTGGGGCCCGTGCCCTGGCGATTGCGGATAATTTGCTTTGTCCTTTGCGTTTTTTGTTGTCCTGATCTGGGTATCCTTTTTTATGGTACCCAACAGTGAGAATATATTGGTACATGTTATATTGCAAGATACTTATCACGCTTTCGTGATGATGAACATTTAGTTTTTAGGCAATAGTAAAGAAACCATCAAAACTCACGACCATGAGAACCTTGTCAAGGCGTAAATATCGCCAGGTTGACCTATGTCGGCCAACAAGCCTAGAGATCAAGAGATGAACAACAAGCTAGAGCTTTGAAAAGTAGTGCAAAGAGAAAGACATTGATTTGTGCGATTGTATTTAATTCAATTGACCATGAACCTTATATATATATAGGGGTTAAAATATGACGACAAACTTGGATTTGCATGCCAAAAATGGTTGACGTGGTAGGTCTTTTCAATATCTTTCCGATATCGTAGTTTCCTCATTTAGACCATCTACATACACATTCTGATTATCTTGACTAGAAGAATATAATGCTGAAGTCGATTTTACATTTTCGACTAACCTAGCTAGTTTTGGAAAACCGGTTAAGCCGACTAGGCCTGTTTTTCAATACCACTCTAAGGAGATATTTGGTTGCTAGTCATAGTTTACTACAACTAACTTTAGGCAAGTGTGTCAAGCCACAAAAAGTGTGACTAGCAAATTGATTGACACACTTTGCCATGCCTAAAGGAATTTTGCCACACTTTTTAACTCTATGACATGTGGAGCTCAAAAGAATCATGCCTAAACTTAGTTGTCAATGAAACACTTGCCAACTTAGTCAAACTTGTCTAAGATAAAGTGTGGCAAACTGTGGTTAGCAACCAAACAGCCCTAAGTTTCTGTCTCCCTCTTACACTTATTTTTTAGTTGCTACCACCGGTAGAGCTACAAATATGTACAGTTTTAATAAAAAAAAATTCATAATTCTTTAAGAGCAACGGCTCTGCTATTGGTGGTGCCTTTCCAAAACGGAAAGGGAGAGGTCCAACCGGAGCGCGATCGCGGCGTTCCTCTCTATCCGATCCTCTCCGGCTCTCCCTGTTCCCCCGGAAATCACCCCGTCCGAACGTTCGGACGGGAGACGTTTCCCGCGCGAATCTTCCCGCTTCCCGCACATTCAGGCAGCGATGACTTCCCGCGAAGCTGGTCACGAGATTGATTTCCGTCGGCGGTATGTAGTTACGTAAGTTTTTCTTCTTTTCTTTTCTTTTCTTTTCTTTTCTTCCCTTTTCTTTTTTCTTTTTTCTGGCAGCGTCTAAGTAGTTAGCGTATGTTTTCTTTTATTTCTTCCTTTTTTTCTTTTCTTTTATTCTTTTCTTTATATTTTTTATTTTATTTATTATTCTTTCTATTTTTATGTTTCTTTTATTTCTCTTCTTTTCTTTGCTTCCCATTTTATTTTCTTTATTATTTTTCCATTTTTATGTTTCTTTTATTTCTCTTCTTTACTAGCTCGTGTTGCACATTCTATTTTATCTTTTATTTTATTTTTTATTTTAATTTATTTTTGTTTGCTTGCATTCTTTTCTTTTCTAATTATGTTTTTTATGTGCTTTCTTTTTTTTCTTTTTCTTTTCTTTATTTTCTTTTTTCTTTTCTTTTCTTTCTTTTCTTATTCTTTTACCTTCATATGATGTTCCATGTTATTTTTTAAATGTTCATGTGTATAAAAAGAAACAAATAAAAAGAACATGATACATTTATTTTTTTTTCTCTTTATGCATCATTATATTTTTATTTTCTTATTATGATTTAGATGTTTTCATGTTATTTTTTAATATTCATATGTATACATGTGATATTGTGTGATATTTTTTCTTATGTTCATGTAGTATATATGTAATGTTCTATGATGTTTTTCTGTGATATTCGCATAATATACATATGATGTTCTCGTAGTATACATGTGATGTTCGATGATTTATTTATTGATGTTCTTGTAATATATATGTGATGTTTTATAATGTATTTAGTAATGTTCTATGGTGTATTTAGTGATGTTCACTTAGTGCACATGTGATGTTCGTCCTTATTTAAGTTATTCAAATATTTTATATATTTATCACTTGTTAATTATTTTTTTATGTGTATGGTTCTTCTTGGTTGTTTTACTCTAATTAATTATTTTAATCATTTTATTTATTTATATATATATATATATGATCTTCTAATGTGATGTTCACTTAGTATAATGTGATGATCTATACTGTATTTGTTTATGTTCACGTGACATATATGCGATGTTCTACAATATATTTAATTATGTTCTATGGTGTAGTAAGTCATATTCACTTAGTACACATGTGAAGTTATATAATATATTATATAATTTTGAAATGTATCCCTCTCATGTGTTTTTATTTTTTCTTATGCTTTGCTCTAGAATTTATTATTTTATTTATGTTATTTATTTATTTTTATGTATATTATAATACTAATTTTATGAATCTAAAACTAGAATATTATTCCTTTAAACTAATAATATTTTTCGGTGGTGTTTTATGGTGTTTTTAGTGATGTTCACTCAAAGTGTTTTATTTATCACTCAGTATACAATGAAAAGTATTCATATGATAGTATTTTAAGTTTTTCTCTATTATATGTTTTTATTTTTTTTCTTACGCTATGCTATAGATTTTATTATTTTTATTTATGTTATGTATTTATTTTTATGTGCATTACAGTATTAATTTCATTAATCTAAAACTTGAATAATGTTCTTATAAACTGAGAACATTTTTCTTACGAAGACGGAATATTATTTTTGAATCTAGAATATCATCTCTTCTCAATATAGAAATGTTCTAGTTTCATAAGATAAATGTTCATTTTTAAATTTTATCTAAATATATTCATGTGGGATCGTATTTTGAAGGATTTATTGTAAGAAATCTAATAGTGCAATCAGAATTTAATTTGGATGTTTGGTTAAGAAGTTATGACTTTTTTTTAGTTCATTTTAAAAACATTACGTGCATGGATCAGAACTAACGTGAATGTGTTGCTTTATGTACTACCTGTACAATAGCACATCACGGTGTGGGAAAAAGGCTAATAAAAATAGATTCGCGTGCCATCAGCCAAAAATTTCGGGCAGCATATACGCGCAAACTTCTCACGTGGGAAATTCAGGCGGGAGTCTGCCGGACGAAGGATGTGGTCCGAACGACCGGAGCCGAAGAGCCCCTCTGTTCCCCGGCCACCGTCCCGTCCCATCAGCATCCTATCGCATTCCCGCCCCGCCCAACCCAATCCGGCAAATCCCAATCCTAATCCCCTCCGCGCCTCGCGCAACCCCACCACGAGACGGACAGCTCATCAAGGCCCGCTGCCTCCGCACGGCACCCCACCACCATCCGGGCCTCCGGCGGCTGCCGTCCGTGGATCCACCACCGCAACGCGCCAGAGCCATCCGATCTCCGCATTACGGTCCACGGCGAGCGGAGCGGCACAGCACACAGCCAGCAGAGGCCACTGCCCACTGGCCACAAAAGGAAAGGGAGAGGCCGGAGGCGCGGCGCCGCTCCGGGTTTCCCGAAACCCCCCCGCTGTCCCCATGCACCGGTAGACCCAGCGCACCGGGCGCCTGTGTCCCGCGCGGCCTCTACGTGGAGCAGCCTCCGCCTCATGTCCCCCGCGGCAGCCTCCTCCCACCCCACGCATGCAAAACAAAGTCTTCTGGCCTCACTCCATTGGCTGTGCGGACATGCTGCGCTCCTGCACGGACCCCCTCCTCGGCCGCCGCTCCCAGATTCACCAAGCCAGGACGCTCGACGGACCGGGTGCCCGCCCGGCCCCTGGCCGCCCTTCGCCGCGATCCCTTCCTGCCCTGTAGCTGTAGTAGGCCTTGCAGCTCGGCGCAGCCGAAAGCAGGTGGTGCGCGCCGCCCGCCCGCTTCTCTGGTGCCGGTGTGGTGTTTCTAATAAGGCCCCGGCCGGCGCGCTGCGATGGGGCGAATGCAGTGAGATGAGATGGTAGTGATTCGCTACTCCCAGAGGTGCGCCCGTTGCTGTCTCACACATCATGCTAGATCATTTTACTTATTTATTTATTATTATTATGCGGTCGCTTATTCAGCTTTCACGCAAATTTTTCACCGTACTTTTCTGTATTGTATTTTAGCAGAAACAAGCACGATCGTACGTAGATGGTGCTTTCCTTTTTTTAGGTGGGTGCGTCTGTTTTTCTCACGTCATGAATCATGGGGTTCCTAGAACACCATATTGTTCTGATGATGGCAGTGATGCTGTCATATGTGCCTTTGGTCTTTGGACAAGAGATCAAACAGACACAAAGCTTTGCAGCTACTGCATCGAATAGTTTCTAATCAGATGCATATACATACATGAGTATTTTTTTACAACAAACATATAGTGCCTTTGCTACACGCAAGGAAAAGGAATTACATCATGTGCCTTATATAGGGACCATTCATGCTTCCTTGCACTTTGTACTTACAGTCATGTGCTATCTTGCTTTCCCGGTTCTTCTATGCACAAGCAAACTATAAATTATATTATAAAATATGCAGAGGACTATTCATATATTATATATTTTTCTGAAGGCCCATTATTGTCGACATTCAGGTGCAGGTGTAAATGCAGTCCAAAAAATCGGCATGAGCCCCCTCTCTGAGCTGGTGTGGTCTCCGGATGAGGGATTGAGCATCAAAATTGCGGCGTCCAGTCTAAGCACAAGGAAGGCTTCTCTTCGTTGGAATGCAGATACGTTGAGCATATTAATATCTTCACCTCAACACAGTGGTTCTGGTCCGGGTGTAAAGAGTGGTGATACCATATATGATAACCTAGAGGTGTCAGAAAAGATGCCATCACAACTACGAATTCGTAGTGATAGCTCAGTGAGAGTAACGATGGATAGCCCCAACAGAGTTACAAATGTTGATGCCCTACAATCTACGTCTATAAGATCGCAGGAGCAAGATTCAAGTAAGTCTAAAAGACATAATTTAATTCAGAGAGCTGGTAGTTTGAAGACATTTTTTTTATCTTTTTGCCCAGAGAGATGAATTTGCTAATTCTTTATTGGTCTAGCTAGCTGCTCATCATGCTAGAAGGGTCTAATACAATGAATATAAAGAGCACTGTGTTAACATAATCAGAACAAATTACACCTCAAAATCAAGCCAAGTTTCTTCTCTTTTTTAAGGTTTGTTAGGGAACTCTGTTGCCCATCATTTGTTATATTAGATTTTGAAGTTTCATCTGCCACGTAATACATATGTACTCCCTCGCTCCAATTATAAGTCGGCTTTATTTTTCTAGGTACATTGTTTTTGCTATGTATCTAGACACAACATATATCGAGATGCATAGCAAGATCTATGTATCTAGAAAAGGCAAAACAACTTATAATTTGGAACTGAGGGAGTATGTAATAGGTAGTAGCTCAACTTCTTTGGCCAAATAGGATTAAAAAGTTAAGAAGTTTTCATTTCTATTATCTGACTTTACTTTGTTGAAAGCTAAACTTGTAGAGTGCTGTGAAGGGATCAATGTCATGAACGAAGGGGAAGAAGAGTTGGAAAACTGTTGCCTGGATAAGCTGGAGGACATGGAAGCGAGGAATTGTCCCACAAGATATTGCAAGGATGCTTCCCATAGTAATACTTAATTTTTTCGAAAGTCAATTAAGACAAGTTTGTTATTTTTTGTTCGTAACAAATTTATCATGGCTTTTTTCAGGTTCAGCCTCCAGAAAAGAAGTCATGCCTAGTATTTCAGAAAACCAGGTTTGCTGTGCAACCACTGTCCGCAATGAAAGATCTTGGGCAACTAATGCATGGCGTGCTCGGTTAGTAAAAGCAGTTTGTCAGAAAGAACCTATGTTGTCAATGAACACAGAGAATCCAATGTTACCTTCTTCCTTAGGAATTTCATGTGATGCAGTAGAGGTCTCAGGCAAATTGGTAGGTTCCCAAGGCAATAGAAATGTTCAAAGCCTGGGCAGTGACAACAATGTAATTAGTAATGCACCAGAAATTCCTTCTCATAACAATTGCCAAGATCCGGTTCTGCAGGAAAGCCATAAGGATGAGCCTGTTGTTGCGAGAGGTGAGTCAGCATCTGGTGTTAATGCTGTTGCAAGATGCGAGTCAGTGCCTGGAGTTAATTCCAGAAAACTTGTGAAAGACAAAGAAAAAGTTCTGTACAATGACAGCAATTATGGTAACAATACAATGGAGGGTGATGACAGCAATGAGAGCATCGAGAGCTGTACAAGTACAAAAGCCCCAAAGCGGAAGCATGCACAGTTTTGTGCAGCTACAATGCCTTCTTCTGGAAACAAAAGATTTAGAAGAGAAGACAATGAAAGTTCTTGCTCAGGATTATTGCAAAAATGTGGTACATCTTTCTTCAACTGGATGTCATCACTTACGAATGGGTTACCCATGCTTGATGGAGCCACTGCTGCCATTCCACTTGATCAGAAGTTTTCAGCAAGTACAGGAGAGGGATCTGCAGCACCTTCCCAGCCACTTCAAAACAACAGCAGCGTTCCTATGCAATCTGTTGGCTTCAATTCGCTCTTCCAGTCCCTGTATACTCATAATGTTATGATAACTTCAAGAGATAATTGTCATCAACCAGAGAGCAACTATGCTGGGCATGTGTTCAATAGACTGACTCTGGAATTAAATGACAGCAATTCTATGTTGGACAAACAAATTGGCATGGGTAGAGAAACTCTTGACAGTGGCTGTAAAAAAAATCAGTGCACAGCTGCCTGCTCAAATGATGCAACACAAAATAAAGGTGGTTTGAGGGAAAGCTTGTGGGTAACTCGGCTTTTGCCAAAAGCATCCGTGGAATTGATGGAGGCAACACCATGCAATGTAGAAAATGCTGTTAATCCACAGGCTGTGGGTGACAAGTTGTGTTGTCCACCTCTTCAGAATTTTAACTTGGAGAGAGGAAGCAGCGATGGTGTAACAAGTAGTAAATGTCCAGCAACGCCTCCAGAGGAACCTAAGCAATCTGAAACAATGGCTTCTGTTTTTGCAAAGAGATTGGATGCACTTAGACATGCAAACACATCTGCAGTAAGGCTGGCTATCGCATGTGACCGTGGAAGTCCCAAACTGAGAAACCACAAAACTAACTCTTTTGTTGTTAGTTACAGCAGCCATGATAAAGTAGAGGCAGGACACGAAAATCATAAATCATCTAGCAGAAACGGAAGAATAGTTTTGTGGTTAGGTGACAAAGGCAAGGAACAGTTGTGTCTAAGCAACAAAGAATCAAGAGGAAACTTTATATCTGAGCATGAGCATCAGCATCATGGAGGGAACACAGCTGGAAAATCTGCAACTCGGCCTAATTTAGAACTGAACACATTGGCTGAAGATACTGACAGAAGCCAAGTAAAATTAAAGGGAGGAGTCTCAGATTTTATGGCGGGTCCGTCAGATAACAAGCAAATCGTACCTTATGGCACTATGCCTAATGATGTCTGTGATGAATCAAGTGTTGTTTTTGGTGCCTTACATAGGCTTCGTCTGTCTCGCTCAGATATCATAAGGTACTCCACTGGGTTTCTCGATCATTTCAATTATGTGCCTTCTATGAAGCACGTGTATGCTTTTATGAAGAACATGTATATTTTCATTCAGGTGATTTATATTCTTGTATGAAAGGGGAACATGTAAATAATGATTTCTTAGAACGTTCGGTGGACAACTATATACTGTTAGATACTACCTCCATCCCCAAAAGGAAGTCATTCTAGTTTTGTCCAAAGTCAAACCATCTTAAGCTTACCAAGTTTGTAGAATTGAGTAATATTTATGACACTGAATAGGCATACTATGAAATATATTTCATGGTGAATCTGATGATACTTTTTTTTTTTGAATAACAACGGGGGGAGGCGTTCCCCACCTGGTTGTGGTATCATAAATAGTTGTACTTAAAACTTGGTCAGACTTGTGATGTTTTTTTTCTTCAAGCTCGCAAGAGAGGTGTGTATCATCGATTAAGAAGAGTAAAAGGGTTTAGAAACCCGTATTATGATGGTTTGACTTAGGTCAAAACTATAATGACTTCCTTTTTGGGATTGAGGGAGTACCTTGTGTGGTTATGGTTAGTTCAGTGTTTGCTACTGCCTGGTTCATAAAGACTAGTGTGCCATAAAAATGACAAGAACTTGCATTATCTCTGAGTACATAAAGCCATGTTTTTGTTTTTTATTTTTTGAGATAAGCATTTTGTTGCTTTTCATGAGAAATAGCACCTGTTTCATCCATAGTGGAAACTTAGCTCAAGTTCCATTAGATCCTAAAAGCTGAAAGCTCATGTTTGATCCTTTTTGTGTTTGTTATCCATGACAGATGGCTGAGATCACCGATCATGCACACTACGTTAGATGGCTTTTTTGTCCGATTGCGATTTGGTAAATGGGAGGAAGCATTGGGTGGCACAGGATACCATGTTGCCCGCCTGAATGGTAAATGACTAAAAAGTTGCCATAATTTGGTGATTGAATTTGGAAAATTCTTCTTCTTCCATGCAGAGCATTTGTTCATTGCTAAAAAAAGAAAGAAAAACAGTGGTTAAATGGAAAAGGAGAATAAATGGTATGCATGTCTTACAGGAGCACTGGATAGGAGTCGCCTTTCTGTAACCATCAGAAATTCAACCTGTCAAGTAGATTCTCGCTTTGTATCCAACCATGACTTCCATGAGGTATGTTACAACCTGTCAAATAGAAGTTTGATGTTTTGACCGACTTAGTTGGGTGATAACTGAAAGTTTACCAAACACAGCAGCACCACATTAAAAATGAACCAGTTTGTATCCAGTTCATGGCAGTGAACAGAGTAAAGCTAATTATTGTCTGTTGTGTTGTGCCTTATGAGAGCTGTGAAATATTGTTCCAACAGTTCTTGTGGTGGATGGCTTCTTGCTTTATTCATCTGGACAAAGTGCGGCAGTCACTTGTTTCTGAATTGTTTCTAGAATACACATCAAATGATATTATTCAAAGTCATATTATTTTGGTTGAATCTGTATTGAAAAATGCTTTAATAAAATCAGTGAAATACATTTATTCCATCTAAACACTAATAAATACTAAATTTGTTATGTACTGAGACATTAATATAATGCATGCCTAGCAAATTGTGTACAATGGAAAAGGAACATGTTTAACAATAGACACCATATCAAATACTTGACAATTCTCCCAAATCTCTTTGCTTCCATTCTCAAATTTTAACCACTTTTTCCAGTAGCTCCTATTTACTAGTGACATGAAATGGTTTTGGTCCCATCCCATCAGTTGGAATATATAGGAAATGACTTATATGATGAATTCTATAGGATGAGCTGAAGGCATGGTGGTCTGCTGCAATGAAGAGTGAGTGGAAGCTACCGTCAAAGGAAGAACTGAGTGTGAAGCTAAGAGAAAGAGAGCTACTTCGTTCGTAGAATGGAACAGTTGGAAGGCTTCTATCCGTCCTACACTCCTACTAATTAACTTAATGGAAAGTTATGAGCCAGTTGATGAGGCATGTATTATTTCACCACGATAAGTTGTATAGTGTTGATTTTTGCGGTTAGTCTGCAAAGGCGACGCTGCTATGGCTACCACCCTTGGTATGTCCACTTCTACAGTATCAGGATTATCATATTTATCGGTTGTAACATCAGCTTCTTTTTTTTTTCTCGAATACGCAGGAGATCTACGCATCATTTATATTAAGAAGAAAGAGTTTACAGTGCACCAACGCGCAACAAGCGCGCTAGGTGGTCAACAGCTGGACCGACCTAGCAAAGAGTTGTGTGGACCGATATTACATAAATGGGTCAACCAAAACGTGCTCGACATCGAGACCTACGAGTCTTCCTGGAAGAGCTCGCACGCACGCCCGTTGAACGCTGGGAACAACGCATCTAGGGCCTCCACCTCGCTCGTGGACTTTTCGACAAAGTCCCGGAGTGCAGGGCATCGAGTATCCCCCTCGGCGCAGGCGAAACCGGTGCGGTCGGCGGAGCGATCCCCAGTCGCTTGTTCAGGAGAACCTCGCCCCGCCTAGCACTTGACTTCTTTTTTTTTTGATGGGATGAGCTCCTGTGTGATATCCTATTATCTGTAAATAGGAAGGCACTGACAGATTTGTACAATTGTACAACTTTTTTGGGGGGGGAAGAAACTTGAAATAAGATTACTTATCATTAACCACTGCTTTCCTTTATCTGGGTCGTTCGCGGGGATATATAGTGTGTTTATTTGCCTGTAAATATAAGCAAATGCAGGCAGTATAGATGGATGCAAAAATACACCATCATCTTTACCCTTCATGTTACTTGGTGGATTTGCTCGAATCCGTCCTCTGGCGGCCACGACCTCTGTGCTTGTGGGTCCTGTGTGTGTCGAATAAACATAATTGTCGCTGCATGCTTGCTGATGTTTGCTCCCAGTTGCAAAATAGTACTCCGTAGTAAAGAACAAATTTCGTCCTTACTTTTTCTCATGCTTTCCCGCACAAGCAGAACAGCCCACGACCTTGGCTTCGTTTCTCAAATAATAATCTGGCACGAGTTCATTCTCCAACGTGACTCGGTTCTTTTTCTTTCAGTCCAAAGAACCGACAGCCTCAGAGATAACCAATGGATTCATCAGTACCACAGCGGAGAAGCACTGAGTCTGCTGGTGCGAGCAACGAAACACATGATCGTTGCATTCACTGGTCGCGCGGCAGCAGAAACGCATTTCCTCTGCTGCTACAGCGGAGGAAGCCAAGGGAGGGGCGAGACGTGTCATCTCATCCCTCCTGACCATGGTAGAAAATAGTTGATTTGTTGTGAGAGAAAAAAATTGTTGAATGACTGACAGATTCGGCACGAACGAACAGGTTAATCGTCTTCCCGCGCGCTGGTCAGTCGATGGCATGGCATCCGCATTCCGCGAAGAGGGAACGGTCCAGTATAGATGGCCAAACGGGCCGATTTAAACAGGCCGGCACGAGCACGGTACGAGAAAGCACGGTCCGAAAACGGCCTGGCCGGGCCTGCCTCGTGTCCGTGCTGGCACGGCACGCCCCGTGCCCGTGCCCGTGCCCGTGCTGGAAGCCGCACACGACAGCACGGCACGGGCACGGCCCGCTCCAACGGCCGGCACGGCCTCGGCCCGCTCCATCAGCCCGCTCCAGGCACGGGAGCCGTTGGATCCCTTCGCCCAAGCGATCTCCTCCGTCCATTTATTCCTGTTACGCGGCCGACTATATATATGGAGGGGGGCGAAACCCTAGCTTCACTGTGCTCATTTCCTTTCCTCTCCCCGCCGCTCGCTCTCTCGTCTCTCCTCTCTCCATCGCTGAGCCGTGAAGGGCGAAACTCTAGCCCTCGTCTTCCCGGTGGCCGGTGGTCGTCACAGCCACACGGAGTTTGACGGAGTGGTGTCTGTCTTCACGCTTCTTCCTCCTTCTTGACCCTCGATGTCGCCTCGTCCTCCATGCTCCTCCTCGTCTCTATCCTCGTTGCTAAGATCCGTCCGGGGAGCTCCGTGGTCTAGCCATGTCGTGCTCGTGCTCGTACTGGTCTAGCCGTGTCGTGCTCGTGCTAGGAGGCTGGCATGATAGCACGTCAGGCACGGCATGGCAGGCACGCGTGCCAAATCGTGCCCGTGCCGCGACGTACCGTTCCGTGCTCGTGCCTTGTGGCCCGTTTGGCCATCTATACGGTCCAGCATTCGGCAGTACGTACCGCACTACCGCGTCCTCGAGTCCATCGTCCGTCCTGTCGGTAACCGAAGTCCAATCCAAAGGATCGATCAAAAGGGAACCGAACACCTTGTCGGCCCGTGCCCGTCCCATGCATTTGCATGCACTCGTTTCGCTCTCGCACCTCCGCACCCTTTGGATCCCCGTCCCCAGCCTCCAGACCAGACCCTTCTCCCTCTCTCTCGATTCTAGCCTCAAGCTTGCATCTCAGAGAGAGAGAGAGAGAGAGAGAGAGAGAGAGAGAGAGAGAGAGAGAGAGAGAGAGAGAGAGAGAGAGAGAGCAGGACGGACGGACGCACGCACATTTCCCGATCACACACAGGCGACGACGCCGCGTAGGTCCTGCCGGTAGATGGGCTCATGATGTTGCGCGCGGTGGATCTGCCGGATCGCCTCGACCGCGTCGCGCAACCGACGGACAATGGCGGCGGCGAGCACGACGAAGCCGCGGTGAAGGACACGATAAGCCCGACAACGAAGCCGGTGGTGGTGCCGCTGCTCAACATCTCCGCCGGCGGCCGTGTCCACGAGATCCAGACGTTCGCGCACTACGTCGGTACGCCTGCATGCAGCTAGCCGGCCGTTACACTGCAGCGCAGCCTGTTAGCTAACGCTTTTTTGTTGTTGTTCTTTGCGATTGCGTACGTTATTACATTGATGATTGATGGTGACAGATCGGATTTTTTTTTCCAGCGACGCAAATCGGTTTCGAAGATCTGAACGAGTGCCCGCACCTGTGCACCCTATCGTACGATTACCTGAAGAAGACCGTGGGCTACGAACAGAATCTGCTGGCCTTCTTCCACAACAAGATGAACCCGGACGCCCTGCTCGTGCAGCTCATCGAGGAGCTGGACAAATGCATCCTCGGCTACTTCTCCTTCCACTGGAAATTTGCAACCCACATAATCACGCAGGTAACAACAAGATGATCCTTTCATTTTTTAGGAATCTATATATGATCCTTTTTTTTTTGTGTGTGCCATGCATATGCTAATGTCGATCGTGTTGGGTTCACTTGCATATATGAATAGGTGCTGACCCACGAGCAGCCTAGAAGAAAACTCAAAAGAATGGTAATGGAGGCCACTAGGTAATTACAGTACGCCTATCCGATCGATCCGGCACAAAATGTGAAACATATATCCTACTAGACTAGATACCAATGTTTCTTTTTCCTTTTTGATGCATTCTTTTTTTTACCGATA